>NC_091785.1:22800832-25300832 GCF_029378745.1 Bos indicus
ACCACTGGACCACCAGCGAAGTCCCTTGATGATCTCTTATATAAAGAGTATATAGAGCATACATGGGGCATCAGTGTCCCCAGCCAAGCTTAAAAAACAGAGCATTACCAAAGCTAGGGCAATGTGTATGCCCTTCCCTGTTAGTCACATCTTCCTCCCCTTAGCCCCTGTTGTAAATTTTTTGTGCTTCCCTGGGGTGTAGTCTAGAGGGAGTTGCTAGTTGATACAGTGACAACTGCTCTTTGGATCCTCTTGGGGTGTGTAACTGGGATGCTGCAAAATACTAGAGGAATCCTGTTAGACCCAGGTTTAAACAGATAGTGATTTCAAATAATATATGTTGCTCGGAATCTCTGAGCAGATAAGACAGTGGCTTATTTCCCTGGAGGATGTTAGTTGTTGTATTGTGTATTTAGTTGTTTGTTCTTATATTATTTCTGATAAAAGGTAAACCTTAAGTTCTTTTCTACCATACTCATGAGGTGTCTGCTGGCCTTTGTGACCTTGTGACAAGGGGGTTCTAGGTCGTTGGCTACCAGGCAGCAAGTGGTTCATCAGAGCTTCCCTTTTGAACCCAAAGGACAAATTTCCCTTGGGAGATTCTTGGGTAAGGAGACGTGTTTCAAGGCTTGGAGGGAGATTAGGCAACTCTACATAGTCCTTGAGAATAATTCCTCTTTATTCCCTACATGTTTCTTTTTTTTTTTTAACTAAGAAACTTATGACAATGATTTTTTTGTTAGACCTTTGCTATCTTAGAAATGTGTTAACTTTTGATGCCTAATGAATTTTGATTTAGTGTAGGTCGATTACTTCAGGTGGTATCCCAATTAATAACCTCAGATATGCAGATGACACCACCCTTATGGCAGAAAGTGAAGAGGAACTAAAAAGCCTCTTGATGAAGGTGAAAGTGGAAAGTGAAAAAGTTGGCTTAAAGCTCAACATTCGGAAAACGAAGATCATGGCATCCGGTCCCATCACGTCATGGGAAATAGATGGGGAAACAGTGTCAGACTTTATTTTTCTGGGCTCCAAAATCACTGCAGATGGTGACTGCAGCCATGAAATTAAAAGACGCTTACTCCTTGGAAGGAAGGTTATGACCAACCTAGATAGCATATTCAAAAGCAGAGACATTACTCTGCCAACAAAGGTTCGTCTAGTCAAGGCTATGGTTTTTCCTGTGGTCATGTATGGACGTGAGAGTTGTACTGTGAAGAAGGCTGAGCACCAAAGAATTGATGCTTTTGAACTGTGGTGTTGGAGAAGACTCTTGAGAGTCCCTTGGATTGCAAGGAGATCCAACCAGTCCGTTCTGAAGGAGATCAGCCCTGGGATTTCTTTGGAAGGAGTGATGCTAAAGCTGAAACTCCAGCACTTTGGCCACCTCATGCAAAGAGTTGACTCATTGGAAAAGACTCTGATGCTGAGAGGGATTGGGGGCAAGAGGAGAAGGGGATGACAGAGGATGAGATGGCTGGATGGCATCACTGACTCGATGGACATGAGTCTGAGTGAACTCTGGGAGTTGGTGATGGACAGGGAGGCCTGGCGTGCTTCGATTCATGGGGTCACAAAGAGTCAGACACGACTGAGCGACTGATCTGATCTGATCTGATCTGATCCCAATTAAAAATTTATTTCTTCTGAAAGCCTTCCAAATAGCATGTAGATCTCAGATAAGTCTTGACACTTTTGTTTGCAATTTGTGGTATAGTGTTGTTTCTTGTTTCTGTATTGTTCTCAGTATGGGTGTTTTCTCTCTTGCTCTTAGTTCTTTATTTAAAAAATTTTTTTTATTTACTTTTGGTTGTACTGGGTCTTCGCTGCTTCACAGGCTTTTCTCTAGTTGTGGTACATGGGCTTCTCTTTGCTGTGGCTTCTCTTGTCGCCGAGCACGGATTCTAGGGCGGCTGGACTTCAGTAGGTGCGGTTCCTGGACTCTAGAGCACAGGCTCAATAGTTGTGGCCCAGGGGCTTAGTTGTTCCGTGGCACGTGGGATCTTCCTGGATCAGGGATCCAACCCATGTCTCCTGCATTGGCAACTGATTCCCACCACTGAACCATTAGGGAATTCCTCTTAGTTCTTCAAAAGAGAAATTAAAGGTACTTCCCTGGCAGTCCAGTGGTTAAGACCCCGAGCTTCTGCTATGGAGGGAATCACGGGCAGGGGACCTGTGTTCGATCCTGGATCGGGGAACTAAGATCCCACATGCCCTGGAGCACAACCAAAAAAAAGAGAAATTAAATATTCTTATTTTATAGTGGTCCTCTCCAGGCCCCCCCAAATATTTTTTACAATGATTGTAGTCAGTATATATACTACATATATTGAAAGCCCTCCAGGCCCCCCACTTGCTTTTGTAGCTTTACCTGCTATTATTCTCCTAGGAATAATGTTCCAACAAGTCTGGAATAATCCTGATCCTTTACATACTGAATTTTCCCACCAGTAAGCTTTTGCTCTTGCCATTCTCTTGTATTTTTGGCTGTTTGAATCCTGTTTTACATTTGCTTTTCCAGTGTTCTCTAACAGGAATATTTTCTCTACTTCACCCCTGTGACACTGCGTACCACTCATGTATTGGGATATGTACGGGTTGTGTATAGATGTATGTGTTTAATCTATTAGATTATAAATTCCTTGTGGGTGGATAGGGATAATTCGGTATGACTGTGTCTAGCATTTTGCTTAGCATATGCTAAGTAATATCTGGTTGACTGAGGTGAATGTTTATTAGTTAATTAACTTTGATTGCTGTTCTTAATCATTTACACATGAAATAATACAACTATTTTTCTAAAGAGCTACTCATTTTTAAAAATCTAAAATTTAAAAAACTTTAAATTTTAAAGTTTAAAAATAGGTAATATATGTATGTGACACAAAATTCAAAAAGTATAAAAGAATATACAAAGAAAAGTAAGGCTTCCCCCCTCCACTGTGAGAGGAAGGAACTAGAAGTTCCGTTCTCCAGTGGCAGCCTCTGTTGTGTGCTATGTCAACTCGCCTCAGTCATGTTTGATTCTCTGCAATCTTTTGAACTATAGCCCGCCAGGCTCCTCTGTTCACGAGATTCTCCAGGCAAGATTACTAGAGTGGGTTGCCATGCCCTCTTCCAGGGGATCTTCCCAATCCAGGAATTGAACCTGTGTCTCTTACGTCTCCTGCTTTGGCAGGTGGGTTCTTTACTTCTAGTGCTGCGTGGGAAACCCAATGTTTAACACTCTTCCACACTGGGGAATCGAACCCTGGTCTCCCAAATGACAGGTGGGGATACTCACCACTATGCTAAGAGTGTCTTAAAAATCTTTCCAGAGATCTAGAACATATTCATCTTGCCTAAATAATTTAAGGAAGAAGAGGTACTAGAGATTTTCTGATACTTTAAGTTATTTTTAAATTTATTTTTCTTCTACTTCTTGATTCTCTTCCTCTTCATCATTATGTGTTCTCATCATTGAATCTTCTCCATTCATTGAAGAGAATATTATTGTGTGCCTAGAGCATTTAGTCTTCTGAGACTAACCTAGTTGTTTCTTTAAATTGTTATTAAAATAAATGTTGGGACTTCCCTGATGGTCCAGTGGTTAAAATTCTGTGTTCCCAATGCAGGGGGCATCATTTCGATCCCTGGTTGGGGAAGATCCCACATACTACATGGTGAGGCCAAAAAAACAAAATCTTTAAACAATGGATACTATCTTTTGTTGGAATTCCCTGTGGATTGAGAGAGGTGTTATGGGCCTTTACAAAATTTGTACTTTTTTCCTTTGTCATAGTAGTTTACATGCTTCTCACTTTCTTTATGCAAAATATGCAAATAGAGCTACTTGCAGCGTGCTTCCCCCCCACCCCCCACCCGGTGTCTCTGGTTCAGTTTTCTTTTAGATCCTGCTGAACTCTATAAATGCCTCAAGGGCAGAAATTATATCTCATTTCTTTCATAATTATTAATTTTAAATTATATTGATAGTATAGTAATACATTCTTGTAAAAAATTAGAACATAGATAAGGCTATGCTGCTGCTGCTGCTAAGTCGCTTCAGTCGTGTCCGACTCTGTGCAACCCCATAGATGGCAGCCCACCAGGCTCCACTGTCCCTGAGATTCTCCAGGCAAGAACACTGGAGTGGGTTGTTATTTCCTTCTCCAATGCAGGAAAGTGAAAAGTGAGAGGGAAGTCGCTCAGTCGTGTCCGACTCTTCAAGACCCCATGGACTGCAGCCCACCAGGCTCCTCCATCCATGGGATTTTCCAGGCAAGAGTGCTGGAGTGGGGTGCCTTTATAAGTATCCTCTGATTGCAACCTAATTTCATAATACCTTCTCTAGAGATAACTGTGGTTATTGAGTTTTGGTACATCTGCTCAAACCTTTTATTCATTGTTTACATATCTCTGTATATACCTATATCTCTCTATATACCTGTAACGACATTAGATGACTCACAAACACAGTATTTCAAGGGAAAAAGACAAATTGCAGAAGAATACATACAATCTGATATTATACAAAATATAAAAATAGGCAGAATGATACATACTGTCTAAAGATACATATCAATGAAGTAAAAGTATAAAGCAACATTAAAATTTTAATAAACATCAGATTTAGAATAGTGGGGACTATGGATGAAAGAGAGAAGGATGTAATTAGGAAGGACTTCAGTTGTACTGTTCATAATCTGGATACTGGCTTGTTATATCACTCTTTATATCTTGAAAGTGAAAGAAAGTGTTAGTCACTCAGTCATGTCCAGCTGTTTGCGAACCTGTTAACTGTGGCCTGTCAGACTCCTATGCCCATGGAATTCTCCAGGCAAGATTACTAGAATGGGTTGCCATTCCCTTCTCCAGGGGGATCTTCCCATCCCAGGGATCTAACTCAGGTCTCCTGAAATGAAGGCAGATTCTTTACCAACTAAGCCACCAGGGAAGCCCGTTTATATCTTTGTTGCTGTTGTTCAGTTGCTCAATCATGCCCGACTCTTTGCGACCCGATGGACTGCAGCATGCCAGGCTTTCCAGTCCTTCACCATCTCCCAGAGCTTGCTCAAACTCATATCCATTGAATTTGTGGTACCATCCAACCATCTCATCCTCTGTCATCCCCTTCTCCTGCCTTCAGTCTTTCCCAGCAGGAGTCTTTTCTAAGAGTCCTGAAAAGGAGTCTTTTCAGGGTCTTTTCTAATGAGTAAGCTCGTCGCATTAGGTGGCCAAAATATTGGAGCTTCAGCTTCAGTATCAGTCCTTCCAGTGAATAGTCAGGGTTGATTTCCTTTAGGATTGACTGGTTTGATCTCCTTGCAGTCCAAGGGCTTTATATCTTACTTTATGTTAAATATTACATATTTTTAAAAACGAAACTCTAGTATTTTATGTAGGATTGGTTAGTTGGTTTTTACATAACTGGTGACATATAATCATATACTACAGTTTTTTTGTTTTTTCATTTCACAGTATGTCTGAGGCTCTTTCCATGTCTTTTGCTCTGTTCCTTAGCACTCTGAAAGATGCCTTATGCATAGTAGCTGCTCATTAAGTATTTCTGAAATCGCTTCACTTACTCTGTTAACCTCACTGTTTTTTATTTTATTTTTAATTGGAGGATAATTACTTTACAGTATTGTGATGGTTTCTGCCATACATCAACGTGAATCAGCCACAGGCATACACATGTCCCCTCCCTCTAAAAACCTCCCTCCCTATCCCATGCCTCTAGGTTGTCACAGAGCACCAGCTTTGGATTTCTTGTGTCATGCAGCAAATTCCCACTGGCTATCTATTTTACATATGGTAATGTATATGTTTCAATACTGCTCTCTCAAATCATCCCACCCTCTCCCTCCCCAACAATGATCTTATGTCTGCATCTTCTTTGCTGCACTGTGAGTAGGATCATCAGTACCATCTTTCTAGATTCCATATATATTGCTAGTATACAATATTTGTCTTCCTTTTTCTGACTTCACTCTGTATAATAGACTCTGGGTTTATCCACCTCATTAGAATCGACTCAAATGCATCCCTTTTTTATTGCTGAGTAATATTCCATTGTATATATGTACCACAACTTCTTTATCCATTCGTCTGTTGAGGGACATACAGGTTGCTTCTGTGTCCTAGCTATTGTAAAAAGTGCTGCAGTGGATAGTGCTGCACTGGGGTACATGTGTAGCCTTAGTGTTTTAATTTTCCTTGAGCCTGATCTAAATGTCTATATAACTGTGTGTCTCCCCTTCCCTTCTCTTTATCCCTTTTGCTTTTTAAAATTTTGTCTATTTTGAGGAGGATTCTAAATAATGGGAAGTGATTAGGTTGGTTTTATAAGCTCCTATTAAGGTTTTCTCTATGCCAAGAAGAGTCTACCTTTCAGTTTGCTTATTAGAGATTTCTTGCTATAAGTAAGTGAACTTGACTTTTTAGAACTTTTCAAAGCTTGCATCACTGCCACTGTCCAATTTTCTGGAGCTGACTTGGCAGAATAAATGCAGTCTAAAAATTGATATTGTAACTGTGGTTCCATACTAAGGCTATTTTTCTAACAGCCTTCATTCTTTTTTTTTTTTTTAACTTAGACCTTCATTACTGATTGGGTTGATAAAGTAAAAGAACAATAGGAAGGTCTGAAATATTTCTTTAACAAGCTAGGCACACAGAGGTATCTGCTTGTCTTCATGCTTTGTAGGGTAGATTTGAGGGACATTGACTTTGAGGAATTTGAATGCTTTTTAGAGATTGCTGAGGTGCCTTAGAGAAATTTTCTGGTGTGATGTTTTTGGAGTTGTATCTTGAACTTTTAGAGACCTCTAGAAGAGCCAGGTAATTGGATTCATAACATAAGAAGGACCTTATCACATTTTAGTATTATAGGTGGGGAATCTTGGTACTAAAAAGCTAAATTAATAGTTCTAACTTTATCAGGTACTGATTCAAGCATGGGGATGCTCTTGGGTAACCAAATATTAACTAACTTTTCTCTTAACTGTTTCAGTAGGTTTGCCAGGATGGTGGATAAAAATATTTACATCATTCAAGGGGAAATTAACATTGTGGTTGGGGCCATCAAACGAAATGCCCGATGGAGCACCCATACACCACTGGTAAGTGGGGGATGGGCAGAACACTTGGTTACTGAGTTGTTGTAGGGGATCTGATACATGGTCAGTTTCCTGGTAATAATGATAAAAGGAGCAATTCAGAGTTTTTCAGAAGGGTATCAAGGACCCTTCTGTTTTATTTTAATAAGAGTCAAATTTATAAGCTGCCTTTTTTTCTCTAGAACCCAAAAGGTGATACCATTTTTCTTCTAGCTGTTTTTATAAGCAGCTTAAGCTAGTACTTGGAACCTCTTTGATATGTCTAAACATGTCAGAAAGATTTCTTATCTTCTTTTTTGTTTGTTTACTTTTTGAACCAGAAATTTTACTTCTAAGAATTTATTCTAATATTCAAATATTAGAAAAAAATTGCGATATAGATTCCTTACCTTCTGATTCCTGAGAACTATAATTAGCTATCAAATTCATTTCAATGAGTGCAGTTATTGGCACATGGAATATGGCTTTGTAATGGTACTCCTTGGAAATTCAGCAAGCTTTCAAATATAGAGACCAAATCTTGCTAATAAGATGAGTAAGCTTAACTGTTGTAAAGCTCTCTTTGTTGCATATGTATGTTCAGTGATGTTTTTGTTACAGTTGTATAAAACAGTTTTGAGTACAATTGTAAAATTAAAGTTTAGATATTTCTAGCTTGGTGAATATGTATATGTTTGTTTAGAAATTTCTCACTTTCATTAATAAAAATGAACTGTTTTATAAGTAAGAGGGGAGTTAACGGATGAATGTATATGACTATGATAGCTATGAAGAAAGAGAAGAGATAGGGTAATACATGTCTCAGTCTGTATGTTTCAGTCTGTTTGGGATGTTCTAACCCAATACCATGGACTGGGTAGCCTATAAACAGATTTTTTTTTTTAAACAATGTATTTATTTCCAGGGGCTGAAAGTTCAATATCAGAATGTTAGCATGCTTGGGTGAGGTACTTCTGGGTCTCAGATTTCTCATTGTATCCTTACATGGTAGAAGGGGCAAGGGAACACTCTTGGCATGTGGGATCTTAGTTCTCCGAGGAGGGATCAAACCTGTGCCCCCTGCAGTGGAAGCATGGAGTTTTAACCACTGGACCACCAGGGAAGTCCCAGCACAGAAGTTTTGAGGGGTCATGATCATTCAGACCATAGCACATATAGAAGACCTAGCAGTCTATGGTAACTTGAATGCCATGGTCTTGGTGTAGATTAACATTAGCACTTCAGGATGTACTATTTTAGGTAAGCCCAGGATACTTCTATGAGAATAAGAGATTAGGGAACTGGAAAAATGAACCATGGCTAACTTCCTTTTCGTCAGAAGGAAAACTGACTGAATTTTCTGGTTGGATTCAGAGAAAGAGCTCTTGATCTATCTTTTATTTCCTTTTTACTCTTGGTCTGATAATGGATTCTTTTTTTTTTTTTTTAATCTGTGTGTTATAGGATGAAGAAAGGGATCCTCTGCTGCATAGTTTCAGTCATCTAAAGGAGGTTTTAAACAATGTAACAGGTAAGTGTGTTTGATTTATTGCAAGGATGGGCAAACTTTTTCTTTATAGTATAAGACTATATGATATTTTAGGCTTTGCAGGCTGTAGCAACTGCAACTACTCAACTCTGTCATTGTAACTCAAATGCAGACTCAGATAATACTTAAATGAATAATAAATACAATTTTCTTTAAAAAAAAACAGGCTGCAAGCCAGTTTTGGCCCACAGGTGTAGTTTGCTCTGGTTTATTTTACTGCTGATCCTTCCTGGAGCTCTTAGTGTCCCACTTTAGTGGGGTATCGGCGTTCATACAATTATAAGCTTCCTTCTTTGCTTGAGTTATAAGTGTTATTTTTGGCTAATGTTCTGTTTTGTTTTAGCTATTTTTCTTTCTCTAACTCACGTATGCCGTCAGATAGGAAGTTGATGACACAAGTGAAGTATTTAATACTTGCAGTATAACCTTTCTCTTACAGAAAATCCTTACTGGTTTTAGGACCTGAGCTTTCTGTAATGCAGCTCTTTTAGTCTTCACTTGTTCCCAGAATCTTTTGTGTCACACACTCCGCCTTTGTTTTCCTAATCATAATTATCTTATGTAATATTTATATGTTTAAAATTTTCAAAGCCACTTTCACATTTATTACCTTATTGAATTTTTTTCACTTTTGTTTTATTTATATTTCAGATCAGAAACTTCATTCTTTCTTCTTTTAGTTTAATTGAGATGTAATTGATATATAGCACTATATAACTTTAAGATGTACATAGTGCTTTGAATTACATACATTATGAAATGATTTCCCAATAAGTTTAGTGAACATCTGTCATCTCACAGATACAAAATTAAAGAAATAGAAAAAAAAATTTTTTTTCTGGTGAGAACTCTTAGGATTTAGTCTCTTAACAACTTTCATGTGTAACATACAGCAGTGTTAATTACATTTTCATGTTGTATGTGCGTACATGCATGCTCAGTCACTCAGTACGTCTGACTCTTTCTGACCCCATAGACTATGGCTTGCCAGGCTCCTCTGTCCATGGGATTTTTCAAGCAAGAATATTGGAATGAAGAATACTGGTTGCCATTTCCTCCTCAGTGGGATCTTCCTGACCTAGGGATTAGACCCATGTCTCCTGCGTCAGCAGGTGGATTCTTTACCACTGGGTCACCTGTGAAGCCCATTGTGTTGTACATTACAGCCCTAATACTTATTTATCTTATAACTAGAAGATTGTGTCTTTTGGCTGCTTTCATCTAGTTCCTCTTTCCCCCACCCCCTGCCTCTGGAAACCACAAATCTGATCTTTTTGTTTGTGAGTTTATTTGTTTGCTTTTGAAATAGAATTGACCTGTAATACTATGTTCTTGCTATACAACATTGTGATTTGATGTTTCTGTACATTTCAAAATGTTCGCCATGATAAGCCTAGTTACTATACCTTTTTGAAACTTTTACACAACCTATGAGGGAGGCATGGCAGATTTGTCCCCCTTTTATGAATGAAGTTGAAGCCCAGAGATATTTTAAGTGATTTAGCTGAGATCACACTGATCCTAAGAAGTGGAGTCAGAACTCAAAACTAGAGTTCAGGCCCCTAACACCAGATTCAGTGCCCTGTTCTGTGTGGTTTCTGTTCATACAATTAGAGGAGAATGTACACAGGAAATGCTTTATATTATGTTTAAAAACATGTCGAGGGAAGAGTTAAAGGCTCAACACTTCATATTTTTCAAGCTGGTGGGGGGAAGATATAGACATAAAGGGAAAGCCTCAGGGCTGTGCTCCTCTGTTGACTATAAAGGGCTTTTGCAGTGTATATCCCTGGAATGTTTTTAGCTAGTAACATCTAACACCACGATTGAAATAGCTTTTAGGCTTCTGCAGATTAAATAAATGAAAAATAAGTAAATGTTCTCCTTTTATGAGAAATGTAGGAGAATATCTGGAGAAAAATTCCTTTTACTTTCCTAACCCTAATCCTAGGGAATCTAAGGATTTTCTACATGTTTGTTTAAAGGAGCAAATTTGACTCAATGGGAAAAAGTGTTGGCAATGTTAGCCAATGATCAAATATAGAGGAAGAGGTGTCTGATAGCTAGTTTGCAGGGCTAATGCTGCAACTAGGCATGTTCTCATTTTATGGCCTGTACTGAAAGTGATTTGGCTGCTTTAGAAAGTTGGTGGCTTGTGCAGATTTTTTTTTTCAATTGAAATATAGTTGATTTACAGTGTTGTGTTAATTTCTTCTGTACAGCAAAGTGATTTAGTTATACATATATACATTCTTTTTTTTTTTTTTTTTTTTACATATATACATTCTCTTCCATGATGGTTTATCCTGGGATACTGAATATAGTTTCCTGTGCTATATAATAGGACCTTGTTGTCCGTCCATTCTATACGTAGTAGTTTGCATCTTCCCAGGTGGCACTAGTGGTAAAGAACCCACCTGGCAATGTAGCAGATGCAAGAGATGAGGGTTCAATCCTTGGGTGGGAAAGATCCCTTGGTGGAGGGAGTGGCAACCCACTCTAGTGTTCTTGCCTGGAGAATCCCATGGGCAGAGGAGCCTGGTGGGCTACAGTCCATAGAGTTGCAAAGAGTCGGACACAACTGAAGTTAACTTAGCACGCACGCAGCACGCACTAAGCCCAAACTCCCAGTCCATCCTCCCCTCCCCCGTAGCACAAGTCTGTTCTCTCTCTGAGTGTTTCTGCTTCATAGGTAGGTTCATTTGTGTCATGTTTTACATTCTGTGTACAAGTGATATTGTATGGTATTTGTCTTTCTGACTTACTTCACTTAGTATGATAATCTCTAGTTGCATCCATATTGCTGCCAGATTTTTTTTTTAACTTTTCATGTAAAGCTTACATATCCCAATTACAAAGAAAAATAGTCAGTAGATATTTACAATTCTTTTTCGTGGGTCAGAGTTTGGAGTATTATCTTTCTCAGAGAATACATTTGGCAAATGTTTGGCAAGCATTTTATATACAGCTAAGAATTGTTGTCATAGTGGCTGAAAGTGAAAGAAAGTGAAGTTTCTCAGTCGTGTCCGACTCTTTGCAACCCCATGGACTGTAGCCTACAACGCTCCTCCGTCCATGGGATTTTCCAGGCAAGAGTACTGAAGTGGGGTGCCACTGCCTTCTCCAGAGGATCAAACCTGGGTCTCCCGCATTGTAGGCCGATGATTTACCATCTGAGCCACCAGGGAAGTCCCGTAAGTGGCTGGGTACATCCTAAAATGGCTGAGGTGAGACTGGAGTTGCCTTGTAGGCCTTTTGGGCACTTTGCAGACCCTCAGGAGCTGAGGTGGTGCTGCTCTCCTGATAAAGCCACGTTTCCTGCTTGCCATCCAATCCATATCCCACACTTGTTTTCTCCATTCTGACATATCCCAAGACTTCAGTTCAGAGATGGTATCTGTGGTGAGTAGTGCAGTCCAGGATTTGGTTTCTAGTTCATCTGAGAGTTACCAAACTTGAGTCTGCTGCCTTAATTTCTTACATCTTTGGGTTAGGAATCCAGATTATCTTCTGCTTGAAACTATTAAAACCAGAATGTGCTGAGGAACCAGTTCTGTTAGTGGTACTAGGAACATAGCTGGGTGTTGGCCAAGCTTTCCCTCAGAGTGAAGAAGAAGGTGATGATATTCTCCAGGGGCCAGTAGCTGTGGCAGGTATTGAAACAGTGCCTGTCTAAGTTGCCCCATTGTTCTTGGGTTTTAACATATCACCCACCTGATAAAATAACAGAGTGGATCTGAAATAGAGCATTTCATGGTCTTCTGATTGGTTCTGACCCCCCACATAGTGCTGGCTTCCAGGAGCAGGTTTATGGGTCAGCTGCTCCTGTGGTCCTGGACTTTGTAATCCATGACCAATTTCTTGTTTCTTTTACTGAAACAAACAGATTTTTTTTTTGATTGGCAGTGTCAGGAGGATTGCTTTCTTGGAAGCCTGTTAATGGTCGGAGGCTGGGAAAGGGTTTTGAACTTGGAGAGAGAAACTGAAGGGACTGCCCATGCTATGTGACTGGGAATGGTGTACCACTTAGGTTGGAAGAACTATGGTAGGAATTCCAAGACTCCATTCAGTTAAACTCATGAAACTGATTTGGGCTTGGTCTCTTTTTACAAAGGCTTTTTATTTGCACTTTTCTAGACTATCTGCTGGCTGGGTTGGTTAAGAATATTATTAATGGACATAGGTGATTCATTGGACATTGTCAGTCAACCAAAGCAATTTTTCCTCTTGTAAACAGTCAGAAGACCTTTTAAGGGCATAAGTGCTACCTACTCCTCCAGGAACATTGTCTGAGCATTGTAAAGGATGTAAGTCTACTGTCTCTAGTAAGGGTTGGGTAAGTCCATGTCGTTATTCTCATAGGTGTGTCTCTGGACCACATTTGCAGTCCATATTTGCCCAAAATGCATGATAACTGAATGCTCTGTAATATCTAGAGTAATAGAATGTTCTAATACCACATCTAAAGAGAGGGTTGCACTTGGAAAGTATGAAGTGCCTGAGAGCAAAGTGTGCATATTGGTACTTTGGATAAAGCCATAGCTCACCACCAGTGAGACTTGACTGCTGCCCCTCATTTAGTCTTTCAGTTCTCTTAAAGAATCCTTTAAGAGGTTATTCTAAAGGAGTTAAAACAGATGTGTGGTTGCTAGGAGCAGGAAGTGGGCATGGGAAGTAACTGCTAATGGTAATAGGGTTTCTTTTAGGGGTGATGAAAATGTTCTGGAATTAGATCATGATGATGGTTGTACAACTTTGTGAATATACTAAAAACTGTAGAAGTGTATACTTTAGAAGGATGAATTTTATGGCATATGAAATCTATCTTAATTTTTCAAAATAGCAAGTGTAGACTGGAAAAGCAATGGGATTCACCAGCTCTTTCTCAGCACTCAGAGCCATGAAGGACTGCCTCTGACTATACTTGCTGCTGTGCTTTGAACCCATTGCCCAGCAAAGGCAGCGTAAGGCTCTGTTCAGCCTCCTGGCCCAGTTTGTCCTTTTATGTCTCTCTCATTAACTCAAGAAGCACATGGCTTTTATATTTAAATTTATTCAAGCTGTAATCTTTGACATTTGAGTTAGCTTTTAGTACAGTTTTGCATTTATAGTAATATATATTATGTATTTTCTCTATCCCCAAAGAATCCATTTTAATCTTTTCCGGATGCAAATTTCAGGCTGTCTTGCCCCATCTCCCCTTTCTTTCTCTGTTTCCCCTCCCCCAACGGAGTGTGTTTGATCAGGTGTGGCAGGAACATCCACTGTCAAGCTGCGCCCTTTATATTAGTCAATATTATCCTTCTCCCCCCTCCCTGTCTGTCTGCCCCTTTGGGCTTTCCCAGTTGATTTATAATTTTGGAATTCTCATCGGAGTCTGTAATACAGTTTGTTCATTATTTAACCAAAACCTGTTTAATGAGCAGAGAGAGGCAATGTAAATGTTAGGCATGTTGCAGTGATGTACCTTTGTGCTTCTCAAAGCGGGTGGGTAGTTAACTCTGTGCTGCCTGCAGGGCTGGGGCTTCCTGGCCTTAGGGGCAGAAGGACCAATGCCTCTTCCTTGCATCTGCTCAAGCCATACGGTGGGCTTAGATTCCAAAGACACATTTCTTTTTATCCTTTTAGAGATCTTGTTGGGGCTCTTGCGTACTGGAGTTATCTATAATCTCACAGACTGGGCGGTAAGATTTGTGTTCATGAGACAGGGGGATGGAAGGGAAAGTGAAATATTAAAATACTTGATACTGCTCTTGGTTTTAGGTGTGTAGAGAGTTGTTCAGTCACTCAGTCGTGTCCGACTCTTTTTGACCCCATGGACTGCAGCACGCCAGACTTCCTTGTCCTTCACCATCTCCCGGAGCTTGCTCAAACTCATGTCCGTTGAGTCAGTGATGCTGTCCATCCATCTCATCCTCTGTCATCCCCTTCTCCTTCTGCCTTCAATCTTTCCCAGCATCAGGGTTTTTTTTCCTAATGAGTCATGTCTTCGCATCAGGTGGCCAAAGTTTTGGAGCTTCAGCATCAGTCCTTCCAGTGAATATTCAGGATTGATTTCCTTTAGGATCGACTGGTTTCCTTTAGGATCTCCTTGCAGTCCAAGCTGTAGAGAGTAGACGGTTTACTTTTTTTAGCTGTACTATGCCGCATGTTGGATCTTACTTCTCTGACCAGGGATCAGACTTGTGCCCACTGCAGTTAAAGCACAAAGTCTTTACCATTGGACTGCCAGGGAAGTTCCCCAAGTGTAGACAGCTTAGAGTAATCCTTCTAGCCAGCATGGTCTCTGGTCTTTGATCTTTTTGTTTCCCGATTAGATAAGTGCTTGGAAGCCTTAGTACCCTTCATTCAATATAGCTTCCCATACAGTGCTCCAATCAATTGTGATTTGTGGTGTTTGGCTATGGTTATTTACCTCCAGATTTTAGGCTGCCTTTGTCCTTGGTGTTTAAACTTAGATCATTACAAAGAGATTCTTTTCCAGAATTCAAAATTTTTAAACCAGAAATTTTGGTTTAAAGCACAGAGGGAAGAACAGTCTAAAAGTATCCCACCAGAATCTAAGGAATCACCTCTTAATGACTTTAAGGGCTTGAGAAAGACCTCTTAGTGATATGTGTGTGTGTCAGGGGTGGTGGTGGGGAGGGTAGTAAGTTTGCCTATGGAGATAAAACTTCTTGCTGGTCTTTTTAATTTTGAGGACCTATGAGGCTCGGGGTATTGAGCATAAGACTGAGGTGGTCTTGAAGCTCAGTATAAGCACCTGTATTAACTATGGAACTGTTGTAGCTGCTTGGACCTTTTCTTTCTGAGATTCACTAAGATTTGGATTTCTTCTAAGTCTAGCTTATTGAGTTGCTTCTGACCAATATTTATTGAATACCTGCTGTGTGCTAGGCATTTTGCTTAGGCACTTAGCCATTGGATCTACAATGGTAAACAAACTTCCTGCCCTCATAGCCACTGGTTTTTAAGACTAGTAACTCTGGCTGACCATTCTGAGACTAACTTATGTACTTATATACTATACTTTAGGCTATATGGTTCCCTATCAGATATGGAATAGATGATAGTGAATCAGAGCAGTCTGTTGCCATCTTTTCTTATTCCTCCTTTTCCCCTTGTTCACATAAACCATAGAAATGAAGAAACATTTAGCTCATATATTTGCTTATTTGGTCTTCTCATGTAAAGCTGTTCTGGGCAGAGTTTAGGTATTCCCAAACATATTGATGGGTTTGCATATTGTAACTCTTGAGGGATAAGATATTTCTTCACTGTGCTTACCTGTACAGCAAGCTATGATGTGCCTGAGTTTAAGAGGAAGAAACAGGTGTCTGGAGAGAGTGGATATATCAGGAGTTTATTTAAATATAGTTTATCCTAGACAAACACACCTGTAGGGTACTGTCTCAAGCTTTGTGAATTCAGAGTTTGAGCTAGGAAGTTTGAATCCATGTAACCTCCAGAGCTTTACAGAGAACATTTAAACAGAGTCTGAAAGCCAACCTGGGAGGAACTATAACTTAACACCTGTCTGACTTAGGCCTCTTAGAAATAGCCTTCTAAGTTGAAGCAAAACTTTTCCAGGATGCCTCAGACCTCAAGTTTAATCTGTTCCAATTGAAACATAGGGACATATAGGAAAGACATTTAGTAGTCGCTGTCAGGAAAAAGACTGAGTAAGGGTGCATATTTGAAAGAGAAATATCAATAACCTCAGATATGCAGATGACACCACCTTTATGGCAGAAAGTGAAGAGGAACTAAAGAACCTCTTGATGAAGGTGAAAGAGGAGAGTGAAAAAGCTGGCTTAACGCTCAACATCAAAAAACTAAGATCATGGCATCTGGTCCCATCGCTTCACAGTAAATAGATGGGGAAACAATGGAAACAGTGACAGACTTTATTTTCTTGGGCTTCAAAATCACTGCAGATGGTGACTGCAGCCATGAAATTAAAAGCCGCTTGCTCCTTGGAAGAAAAGCTATGAGAAACCTAGACAGCATATTAAAAAGCAGAGACATTTCTTTGCTGCCAAAGGTCCATCTAGTCAAAGGTATGGTTTTTCCAGTAGTCATGTATTGATGTGAGAGTTGGACCATAAAGAAAGCTGAGCACTGAAGAATTGATGCTTTTGAACTGTGGTGTTGGAGAAGACTCTTTGAGAGTCCCTTGGACTGCAAGGAGATTAAACCTGTCAATCCTAAAGGAAATTAGTCTTAGATATTCATTGGAAGGACTCATGAGGAAGCTGAAGCTCCAATACTTTGGCCACTTGATGTGAAGAGCTAACTCATTAGAAAAGACCCTGATTCTGGGAAAGATTGAAGGCGGGAGGAGAAGGGGATGACAGAGGATGAGATGGTTGGGTGGCATCACTGACTCAATGAACATGAATTTGGTTAAGCTTCTTGAGATGGTGAAGGACAGGGAAGCCTGGCTTCCTGTGGTCTTGTGGTCTCTTAGTTCCTGACCAGAGGTTGAACCCAGGGCACCCAGCAGTGGAAGCTCAGAGTCCCTGGTCTGAGGGAATTTCAGTTTAACTTTGATCCACTTGGAAATGAGCTCAAGTAAATTGTTCAAGGCCTAACTAGAGACTAAAAGGAAAAAATGATAAAATGATAGAATTTGGCTGACAGATTTATGTAATGTGCTAAGTATTGGAACAGGCAAGATTGGGCACACTTATGTAAGTATCTCTTTCCTGTGCCTTTTTTTTTCTTCTGGTTGTGCCACATGGCATGCAGGATCTTAGTTCCTTGACTAGGGATCAAACCTGTGTTCCCTTTAGTAGAAATGTGGAGTCTTAACCACTGGCCCACCAGGGAACTTCCTCCTGTGCTCTTTTTTTCTTTCTTGTTCTGTAATAAAATATATGACTATATTAGTTTGGAGATTGTTGAGCAACACATTAGAGTGTGACTTGAATTTGAGTCAGGCTGGCTTTGGCATCTTGGTAGCTTGAGTGGCCTCAGATTTATGGGCGTTTGAGCACAGTTAGGGGAAATAAAGGTACTGTGTTTTTTTTTTTTTCCCCTTGAGATTATTTATATCAATAAGATGGCTCCCAGAGGCCTATATTTTGATGACTTTACGTTGTCATTTCTTTTTACTGATGTGTTACTCGCTCAGTTGTGTCTGACTCTGCAGCTCCATGGGCTGCAGCCCTCCAGGCTCCTCTGTTCATAGAATTCTCTAGGCAAAAATACTGGAGTAGGTTGCCATTCCCTTCTCCAGGGTATCTTCCTGACCCAGGGATCGAACCTGAGACTCCCAAGTTGCATGCAGATTCTTTACCAGTTGAGCCACCAGGGAAGCCCCATGATCTGAACCTTCATTTGAAAATTCTAAACCAACAAGTTCTTCTAAACCTTTGTTTGTCCTCAGGATTAGAAAATGAAGACTTTCTTGAGAAGAAGCAGTACTACGTAGTCTTTTTGTTAATCAGACTCTCCCTTTTCTCTTCTAGTGCTCAAACACACCATCAGAACCACTGTCCTGGTACATTTTCCACTACTCATATCTGAAAGGAAGCTGTGAAGAAAAGGCCTTTTTTTGGCTGTGCTGCATGCCTTATAGGACCTTAATTCTCCATCTAGGGATTGAACCTGCACTCTGGGCAGTGAAAGTGTAGAGTCCTAACCGCTGGACCACCAGGGAATTCCCATAAAGGGCATCCTTAATATATTGGCTCTCAAGAGCAGAAGCAAAGAAACCTAATTTCTTTCTAGCAGAGTTTAGCAGACAAGGTGACAGTGTGGCCTGTGGTGGGTGTCACTGTTGCTAGTATTGCTCTCATTGACATTGTCCTTTTTAAACAGCCACCTCTTGAGGCCTGAAATTTCTCTCTGGATTATGTGTTCCAGTTTGCCATAACAGCAGTCAGATGAGTAAAAGGAGGGAAAGCCAGATACAGCCTTGTTTTTAACAGGGAGGCAGGCAGAGTCCCTTTCTTCTCTTCTACCCATTCAAACCTAGGGCAAGTGCCAAGAGGGTTTCAGAAGGAGCCAGGTGTTTGAAATTCACTGTGCAGTTTTTGTTAGGAAAGATAGTGAAGAGTTTTGTCCTAGCCTTACCTTCTTTAACCACCTCTCTGTGCTCACAGACATTCAGTTGGTCACCTCAATTTCTAAAATGATATTGGGTATGTTTATGGAAAGAGTGAGTACATTTGTCTTTTCTGCACCCATTAGAAGATAGAGTGGGATATAGAGCAAAATGAAGATCAAGTTATTTTATCTCAGAGATCATCTTAAATAAGAGTTGTAGATGGAGAGCAGTGACTACCTTAAGCTATCAGTTTTGCTTCTGGAAATGAGGAGATAAGATGCTCCTTTCCAGTTTTGAGACCTTTGTTTCTTTACTTTGGTCTTTGGAAGTCTGAAGGACTTAGATGGACAAGCACTCCTGGCTGCCTGTTGGCTGGCTTCTCTTTGCATGCCTCTTCAGTAACACCAGCCTTCTGTTACCACTGTATGTTGAGTTGTGAAGGGCTGCCACATGTGCACATATCACAACTGACCTTTCCTTGTTCCACGCTTCTTGAGCAATTATTTGCCCGTTTGTAGAACTCACATTATTGCTTTGGGTTTCTGGCCCATTGTGAAGTGGGGCCATCCAGGAAGTGGATTGATACACTGTACATCAGAGGGGAATAAACTGGCTTTTGATTTGGTGGAAAGGCAGGGCCAGATGTAGTGTGGGAGCAAGGGTTTTTCTGCAGTCAGCCATGTAGCTTGCTTCAGGTGTCCTGGAAAGCAGCTTGGGAACTGGAGGCTAAGGGTAGTTGGGGACATTAATTGGTGAGCAAGAGGATCAAAAGGACTTCAATGTTATCTGTGATGGGCCCTTAACTGGAAAAAATCCTCTATAAGTATAGGGACAAATGAAATTTTTCTGACACTGGTAGTAATTTTTCAACTGATTATTTTTCCTTTTCAAGTAAAGTGAGTTATTAATTGGCAGAAAAATATAAAACTTGAATAAGAAAACTTCATTTCATGTGAGCTTTTCATGAAGGTTCATTCTTTTCTTTGGGCAACAACAGGTTTAAGAAAACTGCCTTAGTATTGGTAATAAAGGGAGAGCTAAGATAATATTATGACTACCCTACTGTGGGCTTGATTGGTATCTTCAGACTGTAGTTGCATTCTGTTAATGGATTGTGATATCATTTTAAAGGGTTACACAGCAGTTTTTCCTCAAGTTTTTAGTATGAAAAATTTCAGACATACCAAAATTGAAATATAGTGAGCACCTGCATCCCATACTTGAGTCAAAATTATTAACATTTAGCCATATTTACTTTATCCATGTATATGTGTATTTTTTTCTCATACATGATTTGAAAATAAGTTGCAGATGTGTTGACATTTCAGGCTGGATCCTAAATAAGGAAATTCTCCTACATAATCATAGTACCGTTATCATACCTAAGAAACTGAGCAGTAATTTACCAATATTAGTGAATATCCAGTCCATTTATTAAAATTTCCTATTTGTTCCCAAACTACCTTTTATATCTATAGCTGGTTTTACCAACCAAAATCCATGTAGAATTCTCATTTCATTATGTAGTTCTATCTCTTTAGACTTTAAAAATCTAATATAGTTTTCTCCACCCTATTTATTATTTTTTTCTTGGCATTGACTTTTTGAAGAGACTAGGCCTTTTATCTTTAGAATGTTTTACATTCTGGGTTTGTCTGTGTCCTTATGGTGTCATTTAACTTGTTACTGTACTTCAAATATTTCCATTCTAGAAGTTAGAGTTAAAAGCTTGACTCAATTCAGGATAAACATTTTGGGCATAGATGATACTGTGTGCTTCATATTATATCACCACAGGAGGCACATACTGTCAAGTTGTCCTGCTGTTGATGGTGCTAAATTTGGTTATTGCTTCTGGTGGTGACTGCCATATCTCTTCATTGTAAAATAAATTTATTTTTCTCTTTGTGATTAGTAGATAATCTGTGAAGTAATAATTTGGCCTCTTGCAAATATCCTGTTTCTAATATCCTTTTACCTAATAATCATCCACTGATGAATTTTTGCCAGAATCACTTATTTTACTAGGGGAGGGGATTTGCAGAATGATGATTTTCTAATTCTGTCTTTCTTTCTGCATTATTGGCGGTGTTCTCTAGAATAGTTCTCCTCTGTAAACTGGAGGATGAAACACAGTTTCTCCTGAAAAGGCAAGGAAAATGCCTAATTCTTTCCCTTAAATTACTAACTTTCAGATAACGAGTTTGTGTAGTAATGAGCACTAATGGGGGCAAGTGAGGAGTTTTCCATTTTGGAGGGGCTTATGAATTTTTATTTATTAAGTGTTTACAGTTAATTATATTTATGATCGTTTTTGGTGCATAAGTAATTCCAAATTTGGTCAATGAGAGCCCCTTCAAACTAATTCCTTTGTTCCTTTGATATTGACCCCTTTGAGCACTTCCTTGTTTTCTGTGTACAAGCTGTGGGCCTTAAAAAGAATAGAATAGAAAACATCAGTGCATCACACATAATAAAGAGAATATCTGACTTATTCAATTAGCATAATGTCCCCAAGGTTCATCTATATTGTTACAAATGGAAGATTTCCTTTCTTTTTTGTTTATGGCTAAAGCAGTTCTATTTATATGCTCGTTTCTCTCTGGGTGAATCAGCTTTTGGAAGGCAGAAATTAATTTGAGACTATTTGAATCATAACAGTCCTGGAGAATGTTGGAATAAGTATTCTTCCCCAAGGAAATAAAGATTGTGGATGTAATCATGATTAACTAGTCACTTTGTACCTTCTGTATTATCTGTTTTACATGATGTTAAACTGATTGTTCAGGAAAGAGTGGATAGCACATCATGTTAGACATGGCAAGCAGGGAGTAAGTTGTGCTAGAAAGATTTGAAACAGCATCTTTTATAGGAACTTTGATCTGGGCAGAAATTCATTTATATATTAAGTCAACAGGTATTTCTTAAGCACTTCAATGTGTGCCAGACACTGAATTACGTATTAAGGACCTAGTTTTCAAGGAGGCTAACCCAGTTCCTGTCCTCATAAAGTTTATGGTCTAGTGGGTGGGTGATATGAGAGACTCTGGAATTTGAGTGGACAGCTGGTTGGTGGTTTGAAGTCTTCCCAGCTTCCACATATGACCTTAGGAAATTGTTGTGTGCCCTGGTGTACTGAAAGAGGTTCTAGGGTCTTCGGAAGAACAGCCTTGGTGTTTGTCAGCTTTCTCTCTCCCATTCTCTGCCCTCGCCCTGGCTTCCTGGGAGTAACTGTGTGCATGGCAGCTTCATTAGCTGCTTTAGGGCTTTGAATGTCTTAGGGCTCAATTAATCCATTTATATTCATCTTTGATTAATCAGTCTGTGCATTTCAGAGCTGAACTAACAAATTGTACTATAAGGATAGGATATCAATGACTGATTGTCTTTTCTAATAAAAGTCAACCTCTAATAAAATTTTGCTTTCAGGCTTGGACTTCTAACGTAGTTGTTAGGATTCTGCAGTCTAGGGGCACAAAACAAAAATTTTAATAGCTACTTAGTTAAGGTACTAAAAGAATGAGGGGAATTCTATGGTGATCCAGTGGTTAGAACTCTGAGCTTCCACTGCTGAGGGGCCGGGTTTGATCCCTGGTTGGGGAGCTGAGATCCCGCAAGTCATGAGCTGTGACCAAAAAAATAAAATAAAAATTCACAACTTAATCAGGCCAACAGTATAAAAAATAAAAGAGTGAGGAAAGTCCTTTTCTATAGCTCAAATTTAATAATCCCAGTTCAAAAGTAACATGAGCAGCCCGTTGTCTTTAGCCCAGCAGCCTCACCTGAGGAAAAAAGTATCAGAACTCACAGTGACTTTGAATAGGATTTGACTTCAGATTAGCAGAACATCCCATTATATGTTTATCTTTTGAATCCCAGAGAAAGCTCTCTTATTTAGAAGTAACTCTTGAGAAACTTGAGTTCTTAGAAAGAATGCCATTTAAGAAATGTCCTTTTTCCTTAGGAAAAAGGACTATTCCTAGGATTTTCAAGAGTGGAGAGAGGTAGTAAGGCAGTGAAGCAATTAAACAGTGGTTACCCACTCCAGTACTCTTGCCTGGAAACTCCATGGATGGAGGAGCCTGGTAGGCTGCAGTCCATGGGATCGCGAAGAGTCAGACGCGGCTGAGCGACTTCACTTTCGCTTTTCACTTTCATGCATTGGAGAAGGAAATGGCAACCCACTCCAGTGTTCTTGCCTGGAGAATCCCAGGGACGGGGGAGCCTGGTGGGCTGCCGTCTATGGGGTTGCACAGAGTCGGACACTACTGACATGACTTAGCAGCAGCAAGATCTTTCTAAAAGAGGAAGTTGAAGTGGATGTTGGAGTAAAAATGTTACTGAAACAAATGTCCACAAAAAGACCTCATCATTTGCTTGATAGCTTATTGCGTTTAAAGTGCAGTTTTATCTTGTTGGCCTTTTTTCTGGGATGAGTGTACATCCAGAGTACATCCCTAATACCTGTTATAGCCCAATACTTTTGGTGACCAGAGCCCAGTGACTCTGGCAGAGGATCCTGTTCCCTCTAGCCCAGGAAGAGGAGTTCTCTTTTGGTTTAGCCCACCTGGAAAGAAGCATTGTGGGATAAATAATCAAGGGAAAGTCGATTTCTGTTGAAATCCAGAATCCAAATATGGCTCATTAATCCTCCCAAGTGAGCCCAAGATTACCATCTTAATCAGTCTCATTTTAGAGGTTTTAAAGACTTACTCTGTTCTCTAGGTTCTTTATAAGGAAGGAAATGAGCAGTGGCTGCAGTTGATAGAGCTCCTTGGTATTTAGAGAATGGGAGCTGTTGCTAGGGTCCTAAGTGGTCCTAGGTAGGCTGCAGCCTTAAGAATCAGCAAAACTGGGTTGTGTGTATCCATTAACTGAAGGCAGAGAGCTGGAAATATTTGTGTTGCTGATAGTGTTCCTCTAAAAGCTCAGAAGGGAAAGAATTGGCTTGCTTCCCTACCATTTAGTGTTTTAGTGTTATCTAGAATGTAAGTCAATCTCTACTTCTTCTTTAATTTACTGGTGTCAGGATATTTAATCATCAACTGATAGTGGATTCTTTCGAATTTTCATTTTGAAATAATTTCAAACTTAAAGAAATGTTGCAAGAAT
Organism: Bos indicus; assembly: GCF_029378745.1. Lineage (NCBI taxonomy): Eukaryota > Metazoa > Chordata > Mammalia > Artiodactyla > Bovidae > Bos > Bos indicus. The sequence goes on from NC_091785.1 coordinate 22,824,633, forward strand.
AATACAGAGGTCTCCTATATACTTTTGTTTTTATTATTCTTTTCTTTCTATATACACACATACGTATGTATATACATTTTTTTCTAAATCATTTGAGAGTAGATTATATATATATTACAGTCTTATCACTTAATACTTCAATGTATATTTGCTAAGAACAAGGATAACCTTTTACATAATATTTAATACAGTATCAAGTTCAAGAAATTTAGCATTGATACAGTACTATTCATATTCCAATTCTGTCAGTTGTCCCAATAATAAATTTAAAAAATTTTTTCCTTTTCAGTCAAAGATCACCTATTGCATTTACCTGTCATATTTCTTTAGTCTCCTTTAATCTGAAACAGTTCTATAGCCTTACTTGGTCTTTCATGACATTGAATTTTTTAAATGAATATCATCCATTTTTTTCTTTTTTTCTTCCTTTCAAGAATGTTCTTCATTTGGGTTAGACTAGTATTTCCTCATGATGATTCAGGTAATATGTATTTGGCATGAATCTACACATCACTGGGCTTTCCTGGGGGCTCAGACCATAAAGAATCCACCTGCATTGTGGGAGACCTGGGTTCGATCCCTGTTCCGGGAAGATCTCCTAGAGAAGGAAATGACAACCCACTCCAGTATTGTTGCTTGGAGAATTCTATGGACAGAGGAGCATGGTGGGCTACAGTCCATGGGGTCACAAGGAGTTGGACACAACTGAAGCAACTTAGCACATACCCACCACTACTGATAAGTGTCCTTCTTAGGACACCCCTCAACCCTCATTGGTGATATTAATTTTGATCACTTCATCAAAGTGTTAACTTTGTTTCTCCACTGAGTAGATACTGTGATCTCCTTGGAACTCACAAGCAGTTTGTGGGGTGACATATTAAGACCTTGTTTTGCTCCTCATTAAACTTTTGGTGGCTCAGTGATAAAGAACCAGCCTGCCAATGCAAGACACATGGGTTTGATCCCTAGGTTGGGAAGATTCCCTTGGAGAAGGAAATGGCAACCCACTCCAATATTCTTCCCTGTGAAATCTCATGGACAGGACCCTGGATGGCTACAGTCCATAGGGTTGCAAAAGAATAGGACATAACTGAGTGACTAAATAACAACAATGACAAACTTTTCTCCCCATGATTTATCATATGTTGATGATTCTTGCCTGAAACATTTTCAGGTTGCAGTGATGGAAAATTTGAATGGTTGCCTAAAACATCTGTTCTTAAAGGACTTGTTCTTAGGTATGAGAAGAAAGTGTGAATTTTCTTCCTAGCTTGCTTATGTTTGTTTCTTTCTAAGAAGTACAATCACATGCTCTGAAGATCTGTATTTCTTTATGGCTTTGGTGATGCTGCTGTTCTTGTTGTGTGTGTGTGTGTGTGTTTAATTTATGTTTTTTAATTTTTGGCTGTGCTAGGTTTTTGTTGCTGTGCTAGCTTTTCTCTAGTTGTGGAGAGCGGGGGCTGCATTCTAATTATGGTGCATGGGCTTCTTCTTGTGATGATTTCTCTTGTTGTAGAGCACAGATTTTAGGACACTCGGGCTTCAGTAGTTGTGGCCCCCATGATGAAGGCACAGGTTCAGTAGTTGTGAGACACAGGCTTAGTTCTCTGCGGCATGTGGGATCTTCCTGGATTGGGGATCCAACCCGTGTCTCCTGCATTGGCAAGCGGATTCTTTACCACTGAGCCACCAGGGAAGCTTGTGATGCTGTTTTTTAAAAATATACTAATGCATATATATGGAATTTAGAAAGATGGTAATGATAACCCTGTATGCGAGACAGCGAAAGAGACACAGATGTATAGAACAGTCTTTTGGACTCTGTGGGAGAGGGAGAGGGTGGGATGATTTGGGAGAATATCATTGAAACATATATAATATCATATAAGAAACAAATCGCCAGTCCAGGTTCAATGCAGGATACAGAATGCTAGGGGCTGGTGCACTGGGATGACCCAGAGGGATGGTACGGGGAGGGATGTGGGAGGGGAGTTCAGGATCGGGAACGCGTGTACACCCGTGGCAGATTCATGTTGATGTATGGCAAAACCAATACAATATTGTAAAGTAATTTAGCCTCCAATTAAAATAAATAAAGTTAAAATAAATAAATAAATAAAAATATACAGTAACTTGGGGAATTCCTTGGGAGTTCAGTAGTTAGGACTTGGAGCTCTTACTGCCAAGGGCCAGGGTTTGATCCCTGGTTGGGTAACTAAAATCCCATAAGTCACATGGCATGGCCGAAGGAATTTTAAAAAGCCAGTAACTTAAAAACTCTTTTAGTTGTTGTCATTAATAATTTTATTTATTTTTGGTTGTGCTGGGTCTTTGTTGCTGCACAAGCTTTTCTCTAGCTGTGGCGAGCGAGGCCTGCTCTTCATTGCAGTGCACAGGCTTCTCATTTTGGTAGCTTCTCCTGTTGCGCAGCATGGGCTCTAGGGTGAGTGGGCTTCAGTAGTTCCGGCTCGTGGGCTCTAGAGCACAGGCTCAGTAGTCGTGGTGCACAGGCTTAGTTGCTCCATGGCACATAGAATTTTCCTGGATCAGGGATCCAACTCATATCTCCTGCATTGGCAGGTGAATTCTTATCACTGAACCACCAACACAGCCAAAACACTTTTTAGTTTTGAAAATTGCGAAAAGGTTTATCTCAGTGAAGCTTGACCAAGGGTTTGGTGATTTCCTAGAATATGGCAACATCATCAGTAGGATGAATTTGTTCTCTGCTCAACCAGCAGCATAAATGCTTTTCCCCTAAGCCAGATTGGAAACAGCCTTGTGAAGCTGATGCCCTTCTTTTTTTTCTTTTCTCCTTTTAATAAGTGGGATACCAATATGAATGTATCATATATCAACATTTCTCAGATATATTTTAGAAGCCTGGTTGAGCTCATTAAGAACTTCAGCTTTTTAAAATATGTAAAGTTTTGAAATGCCCATCATTCAGGAACTTTAAGAGAAAAAATTGGTTTTAGAAAATCACTCCTCATTCTTATTTACTATCACCCTTTTCTCTCCGTCACTCTTTTTTCTCTACATTTTTCCTTTTGTTTCTACTTTCTTTTTATTCCTTTGAAGGATCTGGTCAATATGCATGAGTGAGCCTCCCTGAGAAAAGAAAAGGTAGAGAAAAAGGTATTACTCTTGAGTCTTATTCTTTGCTGTTACTATGGTGAAGAGTAGGCTGATGATATGACATTACTAATGAAAACCTTACTAGTTATCAGTTATGTTTTATGGAGGAAACCTTGCCTATGAAAAATTAAGAGAGAGAGAAAAAAATAGGGAAAGAAAATAAATGGAACTAGAGAGACAGAAAATAAGGAGGAAAGATCAGAAAGGAGCAGAAGAAAAGGACTTGGAGGGAAGGACCAAGGTTACAGAGCTGCTAAATAGGAAAGTGGGAATCAACTCTAACATTTACCCTTACCCAGTCTACTGTTTCGGCTTTCCCCTTTCAGTAGAGTGTGCTGCAACGTGGGATGAGGTCGGGATGAATAAAATGGTCCCAGCTTTGATTCCTTGGATCCGTCCATTCAGAACTGAAAGGTTTACCCTGTGATATGGTGACTTGATAGCCTGATCCTAGTAGGTTATGGTGAAAGAGTCTATTAAGAGATGCCTTTTGGGCAGCTAGCATTAACAGTTATTTTTAACTGTTAATGAAACTCCCATTTCAATCCCTTCATTCTTTAGACTCCTCCACTGGCTGCTATGAGAAGCAGTCAAAATTAGCAGCTATACAAAATGAAGTACCTCTTGTCTCCCCAGTCACTTCCAAAATAAACAGGGAGTAATACTGTCCGTATTTTGTCTCACTTTACTCTGAAGGCTACCGATAGAGGAAGCATGGATTAGTGTGTAGTGATTTCTAGGCTCTGCCCTCTGGACAGATTCCCCTGAGTGTGTGGCTGAGTGACAGGACCATGTGGCAGGAGTGCAGCTGGAAGTATATCATCGGCAGATTTGGGTTGGGTAAATATAGCAGGAGCAGGATGTCAGTGTGGGAGATGGATTGTTCTGGGAAAGGAAGTGTTGTCTTTCGTCTGAGAAACAATTTCCTGCACTTCTGGGACTCTTGCTTTCTTCTTTTTTTTTCCAGGGCAGAACAGGAGTTGGCAGGAGTTGGGTACACTTGGTGTATTCTATCTCTGGGTGTCTGTCTATTCCTACATTTGAAGATGGGAGTAGAAATCAGATCTGTTTTGGCAGTTAGCAATAAATAGCCATACCCTTTTGCCTTATAGTTCACTTTTTGCAGTCTTAAAATTATAGCACATACCTGTATAGAGTTTCTTTTTTAAAAGTAACTTTTTTTTTTTAGTAAAACAGACAAGTTGAAAGACAAATATAATTATACAAAGAAAATCAACTCTATTGAAAGTCAGACATGAGGCACCAGCTGGCAGGAAACAGCTGGGATGTTTCTGGGGGCTAGACTCTTCACACCAGAACTTAACTCTTCAAGCTATCTCTGTTATCTGAACTACTTAAGGTGGCTGCCTACCTATCAGCAAAAAGAGTAAATCTACTAAATTATGTGACCTTTTACAAATGACTAGAACTTTGCAATTTATAAAGTGTGCTTTTGCATAATTTAAAAACTTTTTAAAAAGTGTTTTAATTTTAGAATAGATTTAGATATATGGAGAAACTGTAAAGAAGTTTCCATATACCCTACACCAAGCTTCTCCTATTATTAACATCTCTCATTAGTATGGTACATTTGTCACAATTAACGAACCCATCTGATACATTATATTAACTGAAGTCCATTCAGATTTCCTTGATTTTCACCTAATGGTTCCAGGATCCCATCCAGGATGCCATATTACATTTAGTTATCATGTTTCCTCAGGCTCCTCTTCACTGTGATAGTTTGCATATTTTTTTTCTTTAATGTTTCATAACAACCCACAAAATAGACTGAGCCTTTATTAGTATCCTCCTCTTACAGATAAAATTCAGGCTCTGGAAAGGCTAAGTAACATGTTCAAGGTTATATAGTTAGTAAAAATTTCTATTAAAATGTGATTATGGCTTGGAAAAAGACAATGAAGTAGCTATTTGCTTTTAATGTGGATGAGGGCAGAACTGTAGCCAACTTTCCAGTGGGCCATTTGTAGAAGAGGAATAAGAGACTGATTTGAGTAAATATTACTTGTTTTGGACCTTTCTGTCTTACCTGGATATAAATTAACATTATTATTTTAGTAACAGTCCCATGGGAAATGCCCATTCTCTTTGTAATTCTGCTGTCTATCAAAGGAGCTGATTCCAGAGAATTCTGGACTGCCTGATAAGTTGACCTTGTTCTCTAGCAGCAGGCTTGCTGCTCCCTGGTGCTTGTTGTTAGACATCCAAGTTCAGTAGGAAGGTCCACTGAAAGCCTAGCATGTGCACTAACACAACCAGACTGTTTCTGGCATTATGTGGAAGTGACTGGGACTAAAGCACATGAATTTTTTATAAAGTTCTAGAGTCTAATTGAGCAAGCTGAAGTTCTGGCTTGAGGTTAGGAGATTCACAGGATTGTAGTGCTGAGAGGTGGTAGAAAAATGAAAAATCCACCAGGACATGGCAGTTACAGGCTCTGAATGTTTTATTCAGTGGGGTAAGGTGGAGGAGGGGAGAGGAGGTAAAGTGTAGTATGTTACTGATTCTGCTGCTGCTGCTGCTGTGTCGCTTCAGTCATGTCCAACTCTGTGCGACCCCATGGACTATAGCCTACCTCCTATAGGCTCCTCTGTCCATGGGATTTTCCAGGCAAGAGTACTGGAGTGGAGTGTCATTGTAGATAACTGTTAAAAGATAATTTCAGGGTGATGGAAACTATAGGGGTACAAATTGTCAGATCTTGAGGGAATAGCATCTCTTGCCTAGAGAAGTATCTGTGGAATTGTACCTGTGTCTTAAAGACCAACTTTTAAAGTTCTCCAAATTAAGCTGATAGGGTAAGAGTTTATTGATGGCATTAACAACCACTTTTATTATCACAGTTTTTATTTTAATTAATGGGAAATGGGATACTTCTCAATTTATGCTTTTATGATATATAGCTGTGAGCCTAGAGGCTGGTTTAGCACCTTTTTGTAGTGACTGTTGCTCTCTCTGGTTATTAGCTCTGATTTTTTGTCTCCAAAAGGCAGCTATGGAAATAACAATGAATAAAAAAATGAGGGAAAACTTGAGGAAGTTTGTGTATATTGTTTGTCTTCATGGCATCATGTAGTAGGGTGGGGATGATGTAGACGTTATAAACTATCAGTTTAGGAGTCTTAATGGGCATGGATGACTAAGGCCTTGTGCCAGGAGAGTGGGAGATTATCGATGGGAGCAAAGATGACAGCAGTTATTAAACATTCCATGAACTACATACATGAACTATAGTCCTTGGAATTCTCCAGGCCTGAATAGTGGAGTGGGTAGCCTTTCCCTTTTCCAGGGGATCTTCCCAACCCAGGGATGGAACCCAGGTCTCCCGCATTGTGGGCAGATTCTTTACCAGGTGAGCCACAAGGGAAGCCCAAGAATACTGGAGTGGGTAGCCTATCCCTTTTCCAGGGTATCTTCCCGACCCAGGAGTCGAACCGGGGTCTCCTGCATTGCAGGCAGATTCTTTACCAACTGAGCTATCAGGGAAGCCATTAAACATTCCAGGATGGACCTAATACTCTGAAAATGCTTTCGCTTTACCAATTTGAAAGAGAAAATATAAAAGACAAAGTGACAATATGAAAAATGACTATTCAAACCAGAAAATCCTGTCCAGTGGTGAAATTTTAAACTGTCATTAGATCGGAGGAAAGTCTTGTTCAGAATGTAAGACAAGAAACAGTGAAGTATCTGTGTCTCCAAAGAACTCAGTATTTGAACTGTGGTGGAGGAAAGGGAGATTCCTTACTGTGGTCTTGCACAGTGTGAAATCTTCTTGAGGTCTCAGCAGATGTAGAGTCTCTAAGGATTTGTGGCTGGCTGAAGAGGCTCAGGAGGAGAAGGGGACGTCAGAGGATGAGATGGCTGGATGGCATCACTGACTCGATGGACGTGAGTCTGGGTGAACTCCGGGAGTTGGTGATGGACAGGGAGGCCTGGCGTGCTGTGATTCATGGGCTCGCAAAAAGTCGGACACAACTGAGCTACCGAACTGAACTGAACTGAAAGAGGCTCAGATTCACTGAGCCTCCAGTGTGGAGTGCAAGACAGAAATGGCTCACTGACATCTCTGCTTCAGAGCAATCAGTTTTGGTGAGTGGAAAGCTACCAGGTGTACTTCACTTTTGCAAGAATCCAGAACAGTTCCTGTGAACTATGGCCTGAGGTGACTGCTCGTCTCTACAAAAGCAACAAAGAAAACACTACAGGAACTTAAAATTTCCCAGAAGGAAAGCTCATATCCTGTTAAAGCACTGTAGAAAAATTAAGTAGAACTAGTGAAAACAGGAGAAGGCAATGGCACCCCACTCCAGTCCTCTTGCCTGGAAAATCCCATGGACGGGAGGGGCCTGGTGGGCTGCAGTCCATGGGGTCGCTAAGAGTTGGACACGACTGAGTGACTTCACTTTCACCTTTCACTTTCATGCATTGGAGAAGGAAATGGCAACCCACTCCAGTGTTCTTGCCTGGAGAATCCTAGGGACAGGGGAGCCTGGTGGGCTGCTGTCTGTGGGGTTGCACAGAGTCAGACACGACTGAAGCGACTTAGCAGCAGCAGCAGTGATAAGAGAATCTTTACTTTCATTTTCAAGAGCCTTGTAAAAAAAAATTGAGGTAAATTTCATCTAACATAAAATTGACCATTTTGAAGTGAACAGTTAATTCATTGGCACATGTTGTTCAGTCACTAAGTTGTATCTGATCCCATAAATTACAGCACACCAGGCTTCCCTGTCCTTCACTATCTCCCGGAGTTTGCTCAAATTCATGTCCATTGATTTGGTGATGCCAAACATTTATAGTGTTGCAGCCACCACCTCTGTCTAGTTCCAAAGTATTTTCAGTACCCCTAACGGAAACCTTGTTCAGTTCAGTTCAGTTCAGTTCAGTTGCTCAGTCGTGTCCAACTCTGTGACCCCATGAATCGCAGCACGCCAGGCCTCCTTGTCCATCACCAACTCCCGGAGTTCACTTAAACTCATGTCCATCGAGTCAGTGATGCCATCCAGCCATCTCATCCTCTGTCATCCCCTTCTCCTCCTGCCCCCAATCCCTCCCAGCATCAGAGTCTTTTCCAAGGAGTCAACTCTTCGCATGAGGTGGCCAAAGTACTGGAGTTTCAGCTTCAGCATCATTCCTTCCAAAGAACACCCAGGGCTGATCTCCTTCAGAATGGACTGGTTGGATCTCCTTGCAGTCCAAGGGACTCTCAAGAGTCTTCTCCAACACCACAGTTCAAAAGCATCAATTCTTCGGTGCTCAGCTTTCTTCACAGTCCAACTCTCGCATCCATACATGACTACTGGAAAAACCATAGCCTTGACTAAATGGATCTTTGTTGGCAAAGTAATGTCTCTGCTTTTCAATACTTACTAAACAGTTAACTACTTCTCCCTTCTCCTCAATCCCTGGCAAACACCAGTCTGCATTCTGTCTCCATCCTGGATTGTTGTTGTTGTTTTAGTTACTAAGTCACATCCAACTCTTCTGTGACCCCAGGGACTGTAGCCTGCCAGGCTCCTCTGTCCGTGGGATTTCCCAGGCAAGAATACTGGAGTGGGTTGCCATATCTTTTTCCAGGAGATCTTCCTGACCTAGGGATTGAACTTACATCTCCTGCATTGGCAGGTGGATTCTTTACCACTGAGCTACCAGGAAAGCCATGTGATATTTGACCTATCTGGTTTCTTTCACTTAGTATAGTGTTTTGTTTGTTTATTTGCATATTTATTATTTTTGGTTGCACTGGGTCTTTGCTGCTGTGCCGGCTTTCCTCTAGTTGCAGCAGGAGGGGGCTACTCTTGGTTGCAGTGCACGGGCTTCTCATTGCAGTGGCTTCTCTTGTTGCAGAGCATGGGCTCTACGTGCACAGGCTTCAGTAGTTGCAGCTTGCAGGCTCTAGAAGGCTCAGTAGTGTGGCACACAGGTGAAGTACTCCGCAACATGTGTAATCTTCCCAGACCAGGGATTGAACCCATGTCCCCTGCCTTGGCAGGTGGATTCTTATCCACTGGACCACCAGGGACATCCTAGCATAGTGTTTTTGAGGTTTATCCATGTTATAGCAAAAGTCAATACTTTATTCCTTTTATGGCTGAATAATATTCCATTGTGTCTATATACCACAGTTTATTTATCCATTCACCCACTAATGAACATTTGGACAATTTCTACTTTTTGGCTATTACGAGTAGTCCTGTTAGGCATATGTGTGTACATGTATTTGAGTACCTGTTTTCATTCTTTTGAATTATATACCCAGGAGTGGCATTACTGGCTCATATGGTAACTGACTTTTTGAGGAAATGTCAAACTGTTTTTCACAGCAGCTGAATCATTTTACAGTCCTAGTAGCACTGTATGAGGGTTCCAGTTTCTCCACATCCTTACCGGCACCAGATAAAACTCCTTCAAGTCTTTATGGATCTCTTGGCATACTTCCCTGAAATCACAGGAAGGCTCTTCTGGGTCAAATAAAGTACTGAGGTTCTACCTTTTGTGCTAAATAATTACTTTCTTCTAAAATCTGTAGGACATAGTGGTCACAGCTGATATGGTTTGTTTAGATAGGGTTGTTGAAATCTGACTTGCCAAAAAGAGTGTCAGTTACACTTTGGGTCTCGACAGAGATGGTAGTATTTCTGGTATCATATGCCATCAGAATCCTGCACCAGGCAATAGACTGGGTCTTGCTGACTATTCAGGAAGTTCAGTTTGCTTGCAGATTGCCAGTTTACTTTCCTGCTTGCTGAATTGCCTTCTGGAGAGGGAGTTAGTGCTAATTCCTGATAAGTTACTGGTTCTTTTTAAGGTACTACATAAATTGATTTCTGTTTTTATTCTTTTACTACTTGTTAGTTGGTTAGTTGCTCAGTCATGTCCAACTCTTTGCAACCCCATGTGCTGTAGCCCACCAGTCTCTTCTATCTATGGGATTCTCCAGGCAAGAATACTGGAATGGGTTGCCATTTCCTTTTCCGGGGGATCTTCCTGACCCAGGGATCAAACCCAGGTCTCCTGTACTGGCAGGCAGATTCTTTACTGTCTGAGCCACCAGGGAATCCCTTTACTACTTATATGGACCTTAATACTCTAACAATCCCATTTCTTTGCTGTTTGGCAAGATGGTTTCTTATCTTGATGTCTTCTACATCACATTATTGAATTCCTAAATGCCTTTTTCATACCTTCTCTTTTTTAGGCCATCAATTTCTACTTCTTATGTCTATATATTTTGTGATTTGTATAATAGTAGTCACTGTGGTTAATGTTTTAGTGTGTCTTATCTAAATTTTTATTTTGTAGAAATTACTTTCTTCTTGTGGAAGGAAGAAATTGTTGCTGGGATCTAGGAAACTTGACCTTGTAGTTCTCTCTCACTTCTCTATAAGTCTAGCTTTCCTTTGTTTTTGGTAGCACTGCTTTCTCCAGTTTATGAGTTGGGTGGTAGATTTTTCTAACTTTCAGAAAAATAATTTTTTGCTCCTGTAATGTGTTTGCTGTGTTTTAAATCAGAATAAATCAGAATACATTTCAATGTTTATTGCTTCCATTGGTTGCTTAAAAAAATTTTTTTTTTAATGAGTCTGTACCAGTTTTCAAAGCAAACAGAAAATTGTAGTCTCTACTCTACCTCTCTCCCCCTCTCCCTCTCCCCTGCTCCAGGTTGGGTTTATAAATGCATCCTAACCATTTGATCAAAGTCAGTCTTTGAATAAGGCTTTATAGTCAGGTGTAGTTGAATGACAGGTATGTCTGGATTTGGTCTTGAGAGATTTGGGGATGGGTTTTTTTCCCTCCCTCTTCTAATAATGTGCTGTGTTCTATAATAGGTTGAGTTGTAACATTCATTAAACCACTCCTCACATTCCCTGTTTTCAAAGCTTATCAGGATGACTTTGATTTAGTTATTTGGAACCAAAAAGGCATTTGTGGAGCCTGGTCTGGAGTTGTGGAACAGTAATATATCAGAGATCAGACTTAGGTCCCAGTGGGATTATTCCTCAGGATTTACTTGCCTGGAAGTACACACAGGAGTCAAATGGTATGTATGGAAAGCTTTGCTGGAATGCAAATTGGACACATTTTGTTGGGACCTGTAGGGGATTTTCACTGCTTCATAATTTTTCAAAGGTTTGTTATACATCAGACAGTCACTGCCTCTTCTTTAAATCTTTAAATCCCCCCTCTTTTTCCTGTTGTAAAGGTCAGATTTTTTTTGACAACTGTGTGCAGGAACAAGATTTTCTAAATCCCTTCATTTTTATTCATACAAATATCGGCATTCAGTGAGCATCAGTTATCCCAGCATTTAGAGGTAAGGAAAACTCAGAGAGAGTCTTATGAATCTCAACTTAGTACCAGGCATATATCTCTGGGGATAAGTTTGCTGCCTCAACTTTAACCCTGACTGCTCTGATATGGGATGAGACCCTCACAGTGACTTGTACAGGAAACTTACCCTTCATTAACTCCATGTCTATGGTTTGTAAAATAGATAATATGACTAGTGGGAGGAAACTGTATTGGACTCTTCTAATGGGGTCTCTTTGTGACAATCCTTAGATTAGTGCTGAAAATAAAGGACAATTCATTCTCTCTAATGGAGCCCCTTTTTTATGTGGTATCTTGCTTGGGCAGCGTACCACTTTTAATTTGAATATGATTCTTTTTCTCACTAAGTAGATCGAATCATGGTATTATTACCATATGGTACAGTTCCCCATCAAATTTGTTTAGTTTGATGTTATCATGTTATCTATTGCTAGGTAGCAAATTACCCTAAAACTTAGAAGCTTAAACTTTTTATTATGGAACAGTTTCTAAGGGTCAGGACCCTGGGAGCCACTTAGGGGTTTCGGCTTAGGGTCCCTCAAGATGGTAAGCCAGAGCTGCAGTCATTTGGAAGCTTGGCTGGGCTGGAGGACCCATATCCAAGCTTACTCATATGGCTTTTGTTAAGGTGCCCCAGTTTCTTGCAGGCTGTTGTCCAGAGGCCTCAGTTCTCACAATGCAGACCTTTGCATAGGATAGCTAACAGCTTTACAGCTGGCTTACCCCTAAGTGGGTGATCCGAGAGAGAGCAGAAGCTGCACTAATTTTTCTTACCTAGTCTCAGAACTTCTGCCATATAACATTGATCAGCAGACCAATCCTGACATGATCTGGGAAAGAACTGCACAAACATACGTAATCATTGTCATTGGGGGTCATCTTGGTGGCTGGCTACATAAGAAGTTAATCGAAAAATTTCAAAAGTTTACTTGGGTTTAAATACTGATTTTTTTCCCCCCTAAAAATTGTGTTCTCCTTACTAGCCCTCTTTCTGTCTTTTCTCTTTCTCTTTTTTTTCTTTCTGTCTTTTCTCATACTCTTCTGTCTCTAAATTATCCAGGGTGTATATGGCAAATATATATGTGAAATATATATTCTTCAACATGTGACTCTTTCTCACCCATTGTCATCTCTAAGCATTAGTAAAACCCTTCTCTTTTTCTCAAGCAAATCAGTAAGCATGATCAATCCATCTGCTGCTTCCTTCTTGTCTTCCCTGTGTTCTCTCTCTTTTCTTCTAAGAAACACCTGTGGCAGTTGGTCCCAAGAGCTCTCTCCTCATGAGAGCCCTTCAGTTGAATTCAAATAATCCTTTGTGCTTTCTCAATCCATTTACCACTGATCCTATAAAATTTGGTGCAAATAGACTGGAGTGATCAGAGTCATAGGACCACTGTGGATCTTCCAGATTGAGATATGTAATGATGTGAACTCTTCTTAGATTCTATCCAGGAGCTCTGAGATGGAGATAAAGTCCTTGCACAGGGGAGATATTAAAAAACTAAATTATCTGTTACTTGATGGGTTCATCTGGCCCTTTGTATACTAATCAGAAAAGAGCCTAAAGAGTGATTTGCTTTTCTTTACCTTTCTAGAACAAGCAGGCCTATAGTCACAGTAATGAAGAATGTACAGGTTGATCTTGAAACTAACCAGAGACACTGTCCTGCCTGTTCGGTAACCATGCAAGCTATGCTATTACATTGACATCTTTTGCCACCTTGGTGGAGTTTCTTCCACCAAACTCTATACCTGATAGCCTGTGTTGTGAAATTGAACTTGTTCAGCTCTTGTGGGTGTTAAAAAGGAGAATTAGCTTACTTTCTCAAAAATCCCAGAGCATCTTTGGCTTCCTAGGAACAGCCTGAAGCTGTGATTGAATCTGGCCTCATATTCCTGTTGCTGTTAACTGGCCTACTAGAAAATTCATACCTGGAAAAATGTACATGATACTTTTTTTTGACTCAGGATATACAGAACCTGGAAAATTCCATGGACAGAGGAGCCTGACGGACCACAGTCCATGGGGTTGCAAAGAGTCGGACATGACTGAGCATACACGCGCAGCGTAGCCCAGTATAGAACCAGTGAGTGAACCCCCTCAGTCGTGTCCAACTCTTTGCGACCCCATGGACTGTAGCCTACCAGGCTCCTCCATCCATGGGATTTTCTAGGCAAGAGTGGGTTGCCATTTCCTTCTCCAGGGGATCTTCCTGACCCGGGGATTGAATCCAGTTCTCCCACATTGTAGGCAGATGCTTTTACCATCTGAGCCACCAGGGAAGTCGTATAGAACCAGAGAGGATCCAAAATTGTGTTTACCTCTATAGAAGTCCATGGATAAAAGTAACAAAGCAGGCAAACAAGAACAAAAAACCTTTCATCATAAAATCACTCTTTACCTAACTCTGACCTTCTCTAATCCTTAGCATTATATACACATAATTTAAATAGTTTAATCAGTTTGCCATATTATTTTTGTTCCTTTTATTCATTTAGCATAACTTAATACAGAATTTTATTTAGCGTTTTTATTGTCATTATAAAAATACATTGAATTAGAATGTCATAGGTTAACTATTCTTTTAAAAATTTTAATTTGTTGTATATAGTGCAACTTTAATCATCTTTATACTGATAAAATTGGGTTTTTTTCCTAATTATCTTCGTGAAATAATAGGCCCATTAGTAGACTCAACTGAGTTTTATGGTTGTGCTATCCTTTATTATTTTTTACCTTCTTTTTATTTTGCTAATTTAGTGGACAAGATGATACCTTTATAATTCGTTTTACAGTTCTTTAATTACTAGCATTTTCTCAAGTGTTTTACTGTTAGAAGTTTTTCTCATGTGAATTATCTGTGTTTAAGTCTTGGCCACTTATTTGGCAGAGATTGGATAGTGTCCATTCCGATTTGTATCAGCACCTTTTATATCTGGATAATGCTTTTTTATCTTTTCATATTTATTCCTCATGTCTTTTTCCCCTATTATTATGGGATATTTGAAACCTGGTTAGGTTAGTGGTATTTTTGATCCTTACAGTGAGGTTCTTCAGCATTAACTAGTGTATCTGCATTTGAAGTATAGAAATGAGAGTTTCTGTGAGAGCCTTTAACTCAGAGTGTGCATGGGAGCCTCCCTGTGTGGAGATCAGGCAATCCAAGGTGTAAGGAGGGGAGATGAGGACAAGGCTGACTGATACCAGACCTATAAATAACCTAAGGGTTAGCTTTGTGCTTTGAAATAGGAATTAGGTCACTTTTATTGTCTTCCTCAAGTCATTTACTGGTTGGCCATGAAGAGGAGGCATTAGGATTTTTTTTTAAAGAAAATGTTACTGTCTTCTACTCTTAGAAAAATGAGAAGTGCTGGTATTGGTCAGCTCTGTCTTGTTTTCTTTTTTCTTTTATAGTGAGATGATTGAATGAAAAGTGTGGGTTTGGGGATTTAACTAGACATGATATCCAGCTTCCTAAGAAAGTGGAATTCTAAATAGTGAAAGGCCCTGTATCTCTTTGCCATGGCACTGTGCCTAGGACAGATTGACCATGTGAAAGGGAAGCTGGTAACCCAGCATGTGTCAGTCTTCTCCCCATTGAGCAAGGTCCTTTTTTACCTTGTAGACTGATGTGCCTAATCATTCTCACTGCTCTCTGCAGAGAGTTAAAGGCCCAGACTCTTAGAACTTTTTCTCTGGGCCCTCAATTTTCTTCTCTAACCTGAGAAAAGTGGACCAAATGATCTCTGAAGTCAAAGTCCTTAGCTTCTTTGAGTCTACTCTCCTCTCGCACAAGTTTGGAAATACTTTCAGAGAGAGCCTATTCTACATGAGTGTCATTACCCTTTATTTGTAATGAAGCTTTTGATGTTGGAATAGTACAGAATGTAATTTTAAGGAGAAAATGCACATAATCTTTGCCTCCGTGTGTTTTGAGGTAGTCTCACTTTACAGTTTCCCTTTGTCTTTCTGTTGTCTACTTGGGTCACTTTTCAGGTGAACTGTGCTTCAAACTTGTTATATAATTTCACAAGGGCCTTTTAGTTCCAAGTAAGTGATTCTTAGATCTTTGTTATCTCTTAAAATTTTCAATAGTTTGTGGAAATGAATTAATATTACATGAGTGTTCTATTTTTGATTTAGAACTTTTACTCATTAAATACATTTATATATTAACATATATGAAGATATATAAATATGTCTCAGTTAAGACTCAAAACAATCCTGTGAGGTAGGCATGAGGATATGGAATAGTAATCCCCAATACCTGCTTTTCATCATGTGCCACTCCCAGGAGGCAACTCCTTTCATTTTTTTTTTTTTAGCAGATTCTTTCAGAATTTACTTAAGCATTTCTAACAAGCTTATATTGCTCCTTCTTGTTTTTTTCAGTTTTAGGCATGAAGTTCCCTCATTTGTTTTATTTCTCTGCTAACGTTTATAAGAATCAAGTTACCTTAGAATGAGACTTCAGATCTTCCAGAGACCCATGCTCAAAACTTTTAAGGGCCTAGTAGGTAACTTATAAATGGGTATGAGGATAGGGATCATTGGGAACTACAACAAATTGAAAGGCTACCCCAGCTAAAGAAATTCAATTCTGTTTTTAACTGCACATAACAAACAGTTTCAGTATATGGGTCTTATTTGGGTCCCGATTTATACAAAAAAGTGTTACAAAAATTTATGAGGATTATAGAAGTTGAATAATTGCAAATTGAACACTAACCCTTTGATACTAGGGCAATATTGCTGTTTCAGATGTGATGCTAATGATGTTATCAAGATGAATGAAAATATATGATATAAAGGATTTGCTTCAAAATAATAGGGGAATGGTGGTGGTTTAGTCGCTAAGTTGTGTCCGACTCTTATGACCCCATGGACTGTAGCCTGCTCCTCTGTCCATAGGATTCTCCAGGCAAGAATACTGAAGTGGGTTGCCATTTTGGGAGGGGATAATAAAAAAAGATTAGCCCTGAGTTGCTAATTATTAAGGGTGGATTTGGAATACATGGGAGTTCACTACACTAGTCTGTTTACTTTTACATAATTTTGAAATTTTTCGTAATGTTAAAATTACATAGTTCAGAATCAGGTCCTCAC
The DNA here is from genome assembly GCF_029378745.1 of Bos indicus. Lineage (NCBI taxonomy): Eukaryota > Metazoa > Chordata > Mammalia > Artiodactyla > Bovidae > Bos > Bos indicus. The sequence continues at coordinate 22,841,236 of NC_091785.1, forward strand.
AGAGGAGTACTAGAATAAGGAGGAAAAGAATCTAGAATAGACTAGAACAAAGGTAGTTCTTTTACCTATACTGTCACCAGACCCTTAACAGTATATTCAGTCAAATAATAATTTGTTATTACAAATGTTCATTTGTCTAGTTTGTTCTTTTAAATTTTTATTTTTTTCCTTAGTAGTAGATGATAACATGTCATTTCAAAATGTGGTTTCAGTTATTCTTACTAAATTCATTCATTGCTCTAAACAAAAAACTTGCAGCTTACACCAGACAAAATATATCTGGGGCCTAGCCCTGATTTTTTTAAATGGGCTTAAGTTTGTGATTCCTCAGTTTGTTCCAGAAGAAACTAAAGCACAGAGTGGTTGTCATTTGACCAAGGTCACACAGCTTATTAGTGTAGAAAGCTAGAACTCAGGTCTGATACTATTGTCATTGTTTCTTACGAGAAAATTGCCCCATTAACTTATATAAGAAAAGGGGGTTATGGTTTTGCCTGGCAGTTTTCTTTTTTTAAACCTTAACTATTTGTCTTTAAAACATTGACTAGAGATTTGGCTTCTCTTTTTTTGTAAGGTGATAAGAATAAGAGATCTGAGCCACAGTCAGCTCCTGGTCTTGTTTTTGCTGACTGTTATAGAGCTTCTCCATCTTTGGCTGCAAAGAATATAATCAATCGGATTTTGGTGTTGACCATCTGGTGATGTCCATGTGTAGAGTCTTCTCTTGTGTTGTTGGAAGAGGGTGTTTGCTATGACAAACAAAAAAGTTTCTCTTGGCAAAACTCTATTAGCCTTTGCCCTGCTTCATTCCGTATTCCAAGGCCAAATTTGCCTGTTACCCCAGGTGTTTCTTGACTTCCTACTTTTGCATTCCAGTCCCCTATAATGAAAAGGACATCTTTTTTGGGTATTAGTTCTAAAAGGTCTTGTAGGTCTTCATAGAACCATTCAACTTCAGCTTCTTCAGTGTTACTGGTTGGGGCATAGGCTTGGATTACTGTGATATTGAATGGTTTGCCTTGGAAACAAACAGAGATCATTCTGTTGTTTGTGAGATTGCATCCAAGTACTGCATTTTGGTCTCTTTTGTTGGCCATGATGGCTACTCCATTTCTTCTAAGGGATTCCTGCCCACAGTAATAGATATAATGGTCATCTGAGTTAAATTCACCCATTCCAGTCCATTTTAGTTCGCTGATTCCTAGAATGTCAACATTCACTCTTCCCATCTCCTGTTTGACTACTTCTAGTTTGCTTTGATTCATGCACCTGACATTCCAGGTCCCTATACAGTATTGCTCTTTACAGCATCGGATCTTGCTTCTATCACCAGTCACATCCATAGCTGGGTATTGTTTTTGCTTTGGCTCCATCCCTTCATTCTTTCTGGAGTTATTTCTCCACTGATCTCCAGTAGCATATTGGGTACCTACTGACCTAGGGAGTTCCTCTTTTAGTATCCTATCATTTTGCCTTTTCATACTGTTCAAGGGGTTCTCAAGGCAAGAATACTGAAGTGGTTTGCCATTCCCTTCTCCAGTGGACCACTTATGAACAAAGCTATTGGAGGTGATGGAATTCCAATTGAGCTATTTCAAATCCTGGAAGATAATGCTGTGAAAGTGCTGCACTCAATATGCCAGCAAATTTGGAAAACTCAGCAGTGGCCACGGGACTAGAAAGGTCAGTTTTCATTCCAATCCCAAAGAAAGGCAATGCCAAAGAATGCTCAAACTACCGCACAATTGCACTCACCTCACATGCTAGTAATGTAATGCTCAAAATTCTCCAAGCCAGGCTTCAGCAATACGTGAACCATGAACTTCCAGATGTTCAAGCTGGTTTTAGAAAAGGCAGAGGAACCAGAGATCAAATTGCCAACATCTGCTGGATCATCGAAAAAGCAAGAGAGTTCCAGAAAAACATCTATTTCTGCTTTATTGACTATGCCAAAGCCTTTGACTGTACGGATCACAGTAAACTATGGAAAATTCTTCAAGAGATGGGAATACCAGACCACCTGACCTGCCTCTTGAGAAACCTATATGCAGGTCAGGAAGCAACAGTTAGAACCGGACGTGGAACAACAGACTGGTTCCAAATAGGAAAAGGAGTATGTCAAGGCTGTATATTGTCACCCTGCTTATTTAACTTCTATGCAGAGTACATCATGAGAAACGCTGGACTGGAAGAAGCACAAGCTGGAATCAAGATTGCCGGGAGAAATATCAATAACCTCAGATATGCAGATGACACCACCCTTATGGCAGAAAGTGAAGAGGAACTACAAAGCCTCTTGATGAAAGTGAAAGAGGAGAGTGAAAAAGTTGGCTTAAAGCTCAGCATTCAGAAAACTAAGATCATGGCATCTGGTCCCATCACTTCATGGCAGATAGATGGGGAAACAGTGGAAACAGTGTCAGACTTTATTATTTTGGGCTCCAAAATCACTGCAGATGGTGATTGCAGCCATGAAATTAAAAGACGCTTACTCCTTGGAAGAAAAGTTATGACCAACCTAGACTGCATATTCAAAAGCAGAGACATTACTTTGCCAACAAAGGTCCGTCTAGTCAAGGCTATGGTTTTTCCAGTGGTCATATGTGGATGTGAAAGTTGGACTGTGAGGAAAGCTGAGCACCGAAGAATTGATGCTTTTGAACTGTGGTGTTGGAGAAGACTCTTGAGAGTCCCTTGGACTGCAAGGAGATCCAACCAGTCCATTCTGAAGGAGATCAGCCCTGGGATTTCTTTGGAAGGAATGATGCTCAAGCTGAAACTCCAGTACTTTGGCCACCTCATGCGAAGAGTTGTCTCATTGGAAAAGACTCTGATGCTGGGAGGGATTGGGGGCAGGAGGAGAAGGGGACGACAGAGGATGAGATGGCTGGATGGTATCACTGACTTGATGGACATGAGTTTGAGTGAACCCTGGGAGTTGGTGATGGACAGGGAGGCCGGGCGTGGTGCAATTCATGGGGTGGCAAAGAGTCGGACATGACTGAGCAACTGAACTGAACTGAAGAATAAGAGAAGAGATTCAGTCTTAAAGTCTGGTGGAAATCCAGGCCTAGAGATGGTTCTGTTTCTTAGGATAAGAAATTGCCAAGCTTAGGCAAATTATAAGCATAAAACTTTAACTGAGGCAGGACTGGAAAAATGAGCCCCTTGGTTCTATTTGATCCTTAAGTGAAATTTCACTCCCACTACAAAACTACTACTCTGTTTGCTTGAAAAAAGTTTTTTAACTATCTTAACTATTTTTTCCAAGTCCAAAGCACTAAGCCAGCAGAATAGATGTACAGACCTGCCAGCTGTGGGGAATATGTTGCTAAGTAGCTGTGACAGAGCCTTGGTAAGACACAGTCCTATAGAGCTGATACTAGGCTTTTGCTCCCAGAACAAATTGGGAAATAAGGATATGGGAAGTCGTCTTTTATATATGTTTTATTTTCATGCTTAATTTAAAAGCCTAATAAACCTGAGCTGACTTTCAAAGAGTTATTGCTATATTGGCAAAGAATCACATTGTAAATATTAGTTGAGGGAAGATTTATAGAAAGCACCAGAAGAAAGTAGAATGACTCTTCTAGATAGATTCTAATAAGTCTTTTCCACCAGTATAGCTTATTCACCTCTTTTTGACCATCCTTCCCTATCCCTGTTTGTTTATATATTTTCCCACCAAGACCAAACAGAAGCAAGATGGAAGGAAATGAAGTGCAAAATTCTTTTGGGCAGAGAATTTGAAATTTTTTCAGACTTTAGTTAAATAACTCTTTTGAAGTAAACCCTGTTCTCCTAAGAACCCGCAAATTTTATTAAGTAGTCTCTTACCAAGTGTCATAGAACTCATGCCTTTATGTATTTTTCCTCCTCTCAGGTGTCAAAAGTTATTAGGACAAATATTTTATCATTTTGAAATTGATGCAGATACCTGGAATGAGAGAGTTGGAACCTGTAGTTTTTAGAATCCATACTATATCTTGACCAGTAAAGACTTTGCCCTTACCAATGCCAAGGGAATATTCTAGACTGGAAGGCAGATAGATTCCATACCTGAGTATTGATTCTGTTCTTTTTTTTTTTTTTAATAGAAAATTAAAGCTAGTGACCAAAATTAAATTGAATTTATCTCTGTATTTTATTTATAGATCCAGCCACACAATTTAGCATCATATTATATAATAGCATCTATTATATATATATTTTTTTTACTTTCTTTTTTTTTTTTTTCTCTAATTTTATTTTATTTTTAAACTTTACATAATTGTATTAGTTTTGCCAAATATCAAAATGAATCCGCCACAGGTATACATGTGCTCCCCATCCCGAACCCTCCTCCCTCCTCCCTCCCCATACCATCCCTCTGGGCCGTCCCAGTGCACCAGCCCCAAGCATCCAGCATCATGCATCGAACCTGGACTGGCAACTCGTTTCCTACATGATATTTTACATGTTTCATTGCCATTCTCCCAAATCTTCCCACCCTCTCCCTCTCCCACAGAGTCCATAAGACTGTTCTATACATCAGTGTCTCTTTTGCTGTCTCGTACACCGGGTTATTGTTACCATCTTTCTAAATTCCATATATATGCGTTAGTATACTGTATTTATGTTTTTCCTTCTGGCTTACTTCACTCTGTATAATAGGCTCCAGTTTCATCCACCTAATTAGAACTGATTCAAATGTATTCTTTTTAATGGCTGAGTAATACTCCATTGTGTATATGTACCACAGCTTTCTTATCCATTCATCTGCTGATGGACATCTAGGTTGCTTCCATGTCTTGGCTAATATAAACAGTGCTGCGATGAACATTGGGGTACACGTGTCTCTTTCCCTTCTGGTTTCCTCAGTGTGTATGCCCAGCAGTGGGGTTGCTGGATCATAAGGCAGTTCTATTTCCAGTTTTTTAAGGAATCTCCACACTGTTCTCCATAGTGGCTGTACTAGTTTGCATCTATTATATTTTTAAGAAAATGTTTCTCTCTTTAGCAAGAACATGTGTACCTTGTAGACAGGGGCTGTGCCTTCTACATCTTTCAAAGGTTAATAAATACTACCTTGTGTATTTAGTAGGTATTTAGTTTGGCAGGGCTTTATTGGCTGTATTCAGTACAAGTGGCAATAATATTAGTGTGTGTCATACATCATCTCATTTAATCTTTCCAGGAATATTTCAACATAATATTATCCTCATTTTATGGAAGAGGAAACTTAGGTTCTAAAAAGTGAAGAAGAAGTTCACATACTTAGTAAGTGGCAGAACTTGAATTTTAATCCTAGGCCTATTTCCTTAATGATAGCTCCTGCTCTTTATTCTGTATCATGTTGCTTAAAAGCTTTGGAATCATTGCTAGAAATCTTGACAAACTGTTCTCTGCTTCTGTTTTAAGTATGAAACTCATTTATTCTTTGGTACCAGAAGAGCCCTTCATGTTTAACTCAGGATTATGGCATGCTCCTCTGAGAGTCTAAGCTAATAGGGGGCAGTATAGCATAGTGGTTAACAGTATGAGTTCTAGAGCCACACAGACCTGGGTTTGAATATTGGCTTCACATTGGTGACCTTCAGCAGGTTACTTAACTTCCTTGAGCCCCAGCTGCCTTACCTATAAAAATGAGACAGCATGGAATGGTACTCAGCAATTAGAAGGAATTAACTATTGATACACACAAGAACTTCGGTGGATCTCAAAGCCATTATGCTGAGTAAATGATTCCAGTCATATGATATTCTAGAAAAGGCAAAACTACAGAGACAGGGAACAGGTTATGATTGTCAAGTTTAGAAGTAGGGAGATGGTGCGACTATTAATATAAGGAAGGATGGTAGAGGGAGTATTTGAGGTGGTGAAAGTGTTCTGTGTCCTCATTGTCATGTTGATTATATGACTCTGTAAATATTAAGACACATAGGACAGTACACCAAAAAAAAGTATTTACTGAGTGTTAATTTTAAAAAATAAATGTAAAAACGGGATAGTAATGAAACTTTTCTCATACAGTTATTGTGAAAATTAAAAATAAGATAACATGTTTATCACTGTATGTGGTATGTAGTACACAATGAATAAATGGTTGTTGTTTTATCATTAAAATATAATATTAAATATAGTGACATTCATTGAAAGGAAAATGGAATAAGCTTTCACATCATCTGCATGGGTACAGTCAGTCAGTAAACAATGAGAAAAATTAGCAAGAGGGATTATGTGAGTCAAATGTGAGTCAGATGGATTATGTGTTTTCACATGATTTGAGATCTTCTGGAAGGTAGGGGAAGGTTAGGCTTCTTTTCTGGCTGCCTGAACAGTTCCCTTGATCTTACTCTTCAACAAGATGGCTTTGGTCTCAGAGGCCACAGCTCCTTTAACTCCTCAGATTAGATCTGAAATTTTGATTTGAGCAAACTGGATCAAAGAAGAAGCTGAAAGTGATTCTCACACTTGGAAGATAGTAACTGGTCTGTATAACAGCTGTGGCTTCCAGAGCCATTTACTCCTGCCAGCCAGTCTCTGATTAGACAGTGACAGCAGCAGGGCAAACATTATTCAAGGGCTAAAAAAAGTTAAGGTCAAAGTGGCATTGTGGTTGTACTAAGCAGTGAAACGGGGTCTAAAGTGAAACCTTGACCTTTCTGTCCTGTAGGTTGGTTAATTGTCTTGTACAAGAGTTCAAAACCTGAATCAAAACAACTTGAAGTGATAGTGAAAAGGAATCCAATCTTAAAAATACCTGCTGTACTATTAATAGTTACTTTACAGTCTTAATAGCTCTTACTGGTCTGTGAATTATATTTCTCTTAGCTAATACTGGAATTTAGGAAGCAGGGGGAAAAAAGAAATGTTTGGGGTTGTTGGTACAGGGCTTTGGGTTAGGAGTGGTTTGTTTTTTCCTAATTTCTTTATAGCGATGACAAATTTCAAGCAAAGCTCTGTCATTCAGTTTGCTTCTTTCATAGCTTATTTTACTGTATGTTGTTATTGTTGTTCAGTCACTTGTTGTCTGTGTCCAACTCTTTGTGACACCATGGAATACAGCATGTATTCCAGGCTTCCTTGTCCTTTACTATCTCTCAGAGTTTGTTCAAACTCATGTCCATTGTGTCGACGATGTCATCCAGCCTTCTTATCCTGTCACCCACTTCTCCTGCTGTCAGGATCTTCTCAGTATCAGGATCTTTTCCAGTGAGTCACTTTTTCACATCAGGTGGCCATAGTATTGGAGCTTCAGCTTTATCAGTCCTTCCAATGAATATTCAGGGTTGATTTATTTCCTTTAGGATTGACTGGTTTGATCTCCTTGAAGTCCAAAGAACTCTCAAGAGTCTTCTCCAATACCGCAGTTCGAAAGCATTAATTCTTTGGTGCTCAGCCTTCTTTATGGTCCAACTCTAACATCTGTTCATGACTACTGGAAAAACCATAGCTTTGATTATATGGACCTTTGTTGGCAGAGTGATGTCTCTGCTTTTTAATATGCTGTCTAGGTTTGTCATGGCTTTCCTTCCAATGAGCAAGTGTCTTTTAATTTCACAGCTGCAGTCACCATCAGCAGTGATTTTGGAGCTCAAGAAAATCTGTCACTGTTTCCACTTTTTTCCCCATTTGTCATGAAGTGATGGGTCTGGATGCCATGGTCTTAGTTTTTTGAATACTGAGTTTTAAGCCAGCTTTTTCACTCTCCTCTTTCACTGTCAAGAGGCTCTTTAATTCCTCTTCACTTTCCGCCTTTAGAGTGGTATCATCTGGATATCTTAGGTTGTTGCCATTTCTCCTGGCAATCTTGATTCCAGCTTCTGATTCATCCAGTCTGGCATTTCACATTATGTACTCTGCATATAAGTTAAATAAGCAGGGTAGCAATAAACAGCCTTGATGAACTCCTTTCCCAGTTTTGAACCAGTCCATTGTTCCACGTCTGGTTTTAATTGTTGCTTCTTGTCGCACTTACAGGATTCTCAAGAGACAGGTAAGGCAGTCTAGTATTTCCATCTCTTTAAGAATTTTCCACAGTTTGTTATGATCCATACAGACAAAGGTTTTAGCATAGTCAATGAAGGAGAAGTAAATGTTTTTCTGGAATTCCCTTGCTTTCTGTTGGCAATTTGATCTCTGGTTCCTCTGCCTTTTGGAAATCCAGCTTATATATCTGGACGTTCTGTGTGGCTAAGTCATTGATTGGGTTTCCCAGGTGGCTAAGTGGTAGAGAATACGCTTGCCAAGTAAAAGACACAAGTTCTATCCCTGGGCTAGGAATATCCCTTGGAGAAGGAAGCAGCAACCCACTCCAATATTCTTGCCTGGGAAATCCCATAGACAGAGGAGCCTGGCAAGCTACAGTCCATGAGATTGCACAAGAGTTGTATGTGACTTAGCGACTAAACAGCAAGTCATTGATTACTACAAGAAACATTACTCTCTTCTATCCTGTGAGGAGACAATGTCAAGGTGAATAGCCTTTTGTTTTGCTTTGGTTTTGGTTTTTAGTTCTCTGGTAGATATGCTGAGTAGGTGGTTGGGACAAAGGTATATAAAATACAAAAGGATCATCTTTTTCAAAAATCATATTTTATTACACAACTCAGAATATATTAAAAAACATTGACTTTTACACATTAAAGGGATGAATTTATATGACATGAATTATATCTCAATAAAGCTTTTACCTAAAAAATGCCATATCAAAAAAAATCATGATATGTGACCTTTTAATGGAAAGAGTTTGACTAAGAACTTTTCAAAATGGAGCTCTTGGCACTAAGGGATGGTCCTGAGATCCTTTCAAAATGATGGATTATGGAATATTAAATGACTTTTCCAGAGAGTTCTTAGAATTCATCTACTAAGCAAATAACCATTCAGATAGTCATGACATAAACATTGGTAATTTTGGAAAGGAAAAGTTTAGGGAGCATCATTTATTCTAAAATAGTGATTCTCAACCAGGCAGTTTTGCCTTCCAGGGGAAATCGGGCAATATCTTGAGGCATTTTGTGTTGTCAGTGCTAAAGAGGGAGGAGTTCTACTAGTATCTGGTGGGTAGATGCTCCAGACATCCTACCATGAGCAGAACAGCCTTCTACACCAGAGAATCATCTAGCCTAAACTGTTAGTATTGAGGTTGAGAAACCCTGGTGTAGAGATTACACACCTGTGTTTTCTTAGAGTTTTATAGTTTTAGTTTTTACATTTAGGTCTTTGATCCATTCTTTGTATATGGTGTGAGGTAGGGGTCCAACTTCATTTTTTTATATATGGATATCTAGTTGTCCCAGCGTCATTTATTAAAAAGACTAGTCTTTACCCACTGAATTGTGTTGGCATCCTTGTCAAAATCAACAGACCATACAAATCTGTGGAGATAGTGAAAAGATCAGGGGTTGCCAAGAGTTAGGGAGGAGGGAACACAGGTGAAACAGGTGGAACACAAACCATTTTTAGGGCAGTGAAAACTGCTCTGTATAATACTATAATGGTGGATACATGTCATTATACATTTTTCATAACCCATTGAAGGTACAACACCAAGTGTGAACCCTAATGAGAATATATACATGTATATGTATGACCAAGTTCCTTCACTGTTCACCTGGAACTAGCACAACATTGTTAATCGGCGATACCCCAGTTCACAATAAGCAATTTAAAAAAATAAAATTAAAAAAATGCCTTCTAGTACAGGAAAAAAAAAAGTGAACCCTAATGTAAAATATGGACTTTGGGTGATAATGATGTGTCATTGCAGTTTCATTGTAACAAATGTACCACTCTGGTGGGGGATGTTGATTGTTGGGTAGGCTGTGAATAAGTGGGGCAGAGGATATATAGAAACTCTCAACTTCTTTCTCAGTTTTGCTGCAAACCTAAAACTGCCCCCCCAAAATAAAGTCTAACTTTAAAAAAATCAATTGACAATAAACAACCCTAGTAAAAATGAATGATATCTGTACAGATTTCTCCTAGAAAAGGCTTACATAGCTTCCCTGAGATCTTAGGTAATCTTGATGACTATATTGCTTCAGAATAACTTAGGGTGTTTCAGTATGGACACTACTATACCTGAGTGGGGACAAACACCATTGTTATGGTGTCTCTAAGCCTCCTCCTGTCATATATTAAGGCAGCTTATATTATGCAGCCTCAGGGTTTTCCCCAGGCTAAGCTGTGGCATTAAAATTGTAGAGGACCCTAATGATCATTTAGTCCAACACTCTACTAAGCTCTCTGAATTCTGTCAGTAATATGTTGTTATTGTTTATGATACTTCTTAATATGCAGGGTGAATACCCTTTCAGGACCTAACTTTTTCCAAAATTATCTTAGCTATTCTTATCTGAGTACTTTATATACATTTTTTGTTTTTGTATTTTTGTATGTATTCAGTTGCTCAGTTGTGTCTGACTCTGCGACTCCATGGACTGCAGCACACCAGGCTTCCCTGTCCTTCACCATCTCCCGGAGCTTACTCAAACTCATGTTCATTGAGTCAGTGATGCCATCCAACTGTCTCATCCTCTGTCATCCCCTTCTCCTGCCTTCAGTCTTTCTGAGCATCAGGGTCTTTTCTAATAAGTCAGTCTTTGCATCAGGTGGCCAAAGTATTGGAGCTTCAGCTTCAGCATCAGTCCCTCCAATGAATATTCAGGACTGATTTCCTTTAGGATTGACTGGTTTGATTTCCTTGCAGTCCAAGGGATTCTCAAGAGTCTTCTCCAATATCACAATTCAAAAGCATCAATTCTTCAGCACTCAGCCTTCTTTATGGTCCAACTCTCACATTCATACATGACCACTGGAAAAGGTCCATCTATGGACCTGCTGACATAGATGGACCTTTGTCATATGGACCATAGATGGTCCATAGATGGACCTTTGCCAGCAAAGTAACGTCTCTGCTTTTTAATATGCTGTCTAGGTTGGTCATAGCTTTTCTAAGGAGCTTCCAAGGAGCAAGCGTTTTTTAATTTGATGGCTGCAGTTACCATCTGCAGTGATTTTGGAGCCCAAGAAAATAAAGTCTGTCACTGTTTCTGTTGTTTCCCCATCTATTTGTCATGAAATGATGCAACTGGATGCCATGATCTTAGTTTTCTGAATGTTGAGTTTAAGCCAGCTTTTTCACTCTCCTCTTTCGCTTTCATCAAGAGGCTCTTTAGTTCCTTTTTGCTTTCTGCCATAAGGGTGGTGTCATCAGCATAGCTGAGGTTATTGATATTTATATATATTATTTCATTTAATTCTCAAGCTGAGCCAATGTGGTTTTTCAAGTCTCCATTTTACGGTTATGGAAACTGAGGCTTAGAGAAGTTTGCTATGGTTACACCAGAATTGAAACTTGATTCTTGGTCCTTTTTATTCCAAAGCTACTATCTTTAAATGTAATGAGGTCTCCATCTTCATGTAAAATTGAGTTCTAATAGGAATAATAACTATAAAAATGTATTCAAACAGAAAAATGGTACATGAGACTTAAGTTTAAGCCAGTATATACTTATGGGGAAATCTAAACTATATTTAAGATTCATTGACCTTTTGTAGTCTATCTTCTGACCCAGAAGGGGAATGTAGACTGCTCTCTGAATACACTGGCTTCTTATTTGCTCTATAGCCAAAAAGGTCCTTACAATGGTGGGTCTCATCCTGCAGGATTTTAAAGACAAAAATATAGCATGTCAATACCTTAAATACCATTTGTGGTTCCATTTTCATATATATATGAAAAAAATTTAGAGAAAGTAAAATGAAGAAGGGACTTCTAAGTTTTGGAATATTAGAATTCAGGAACATAATCTTCAAATTAGAATTAAGTATAAGAAAAAGTTCTACCTTGTGTGGCTGTTAGTAAATTTGTAAGTTTTATATAAGAAGTTTATTCAAGAAGGATTGAGATCAGACGTTCTGATCTGGGGTCTTGGAATGGAATTTAGGACATTAATAGAACTCCTGAAAATATATGCAGACTTGTATATATGCACACACGTGCATGACACGCACACACACACATTTCTGGGGAGAAGATTCATATCTCATTGGAATCTCAAAGGGAGTTCAGTTCAGTTCAGTTGCTCAGTCATGTCCAGCTCTTTGCGACCCCATGAATCACAGCACGCCAGGCCTCCCTGTCCATCACCAACTCCCGGAGTTCACCCAAACTCATGTGTATCGAGTTGGTGATGCCATCCAGCCATCTCATCCTCTGTCGTCCCCTTCTCCTCCTGCCCCCAATCCCTCCCAGCATCAGGGTCTTTTCCGGTGAGTCAGCTCTTCGCATGAGGTGGCCAAAGTATTGGAGTTTCAGCCTCAGCATCAGTCCTTCCAGTGAACACCCACAAACCTCCATAAACTTGGGCATTATAACTTTAACTTTTTGTGCTTCATTTTCTTTCACCTGTAAAATGATGGAATGCTCCTCTGATCCCTTAACACTGACTCTGGTGTTAAAACTTCCTTTTCTCTATAAGTTTGCATTCTTGGTTCCACGTGCCTGAGGAAGTGTCACCTTGGTGAAATAGTATTAAGAGGTACCACTTCTAATTCTGGACAATATTTTTCTCTTAGCTGTAGAAGTTGATGTCCTTTCAACTGTGTTTCTCTCCTGAAGAGTCATTTCAATATATTTTTATTGAATGTCTTCTGTATACCAGACACTTTAGGGTGCTTTGTGTGATACAAAAATAACCAAGTTTTATGAGTATCACGTACTGTCCTTGACAATGAAAGTGTTACTTGTGTCCAACTCTTTGTGACCTCATGGACTGTAGCCCACCAGGCTCCTCTCTCCATGGAATTCTCCAGGCAAGAATACTAGAGTGAGAGCCGTTCCCTTCTCCAGAGGATCTTCCTGACCTAGGGATCAAACCCAGGTTTCCTGCATTGCAAGCAGATTCTTTCCCTCTTGAGCCATCAGGGAAGCCCAAGTAAAGAGTAATAGACCTTTCCTGCCAGAAAGATGGAGGTAGGACAATCCAAGGTTTGGAGAAAAGCAAGGAATCCATTGGGAGAGAAAATTGGATTGGTAGGTTGGATTCATGTTATGGAGGGCCTTAACTGCCAACTGAGGAAGGCCATTAGGTGGTGAAAAGAACTTAACTGGCAGTCTGAATACTTGAGATATAGACTGGGCTTTGTCATAATTTTGTGTGTGATCTTGGGTGAGTTAATCTCTGTTGACTTCACTTTCATTACACATGTATACACACACATAATGGGATAGAAAATGGGCTGGTTGAGTGCTTATTTCCTTACAGCTCTAAAATCCTATGCTTCTTCTTAATTCAGTTAGAAGTGGGAAATTATCGAAGGTTTCTGAGTACAGGAGTTTTTTCATCAGCAGAATTACTGCTGTTCTGTTGCTTGGATACTCCTATTTATTAATGCTGCCTCTTCACCCTAACGTGATTGCTCTAGTGGGACTGTCACTTTAGATAATTCTTGATGTAGTCAAGGAGTTGGCCATCATTGTCATTATTAAGTTATATTATCAAGAACATAGAAACTACCAGGTGTCTGTTTTTGAATCAGGTCTAAAGCTAGTCTTATTTCCTCATGTTATCAGTCACTGACCTGAGAGTTGGATCATGTGTCCTGAGGGTGGGCAGCAGGTAAGTGCTGACATTTTGATGGGCACATCATATTTCAGGGATCTATGAGAAGGCCTGTAATGACCATGGAAAGCCAGCCAATGATCTCCTTGCCATGGACAAATGGGAGAAGTTACTAAGTTTAGCTGACATTAAGCTGTAAATTATTTGAAAGGTGGAAAAGGATTCTATTCAGAGGCTATCTAGAATTTCCGTTTACTAATCAGGTCTGTGTGCTGTAGGGGCTTCCATCCCAGGAAAAATATTGCTTTCTGGTTCCTCTTTCCCCACACTTTGTCCCTGTTATATTGGAAGATGATTTGCAGCTCTTATTGGGACCTGGCACTTTAGTGCTTCCTGCTATTCTTAGATTCCAGGGGCCTCAGGATGATAAAATCAGAGGTTGGAACCGCTCGCTAAAAATTGGAATATGAGTTTCGTTGCAGTTGAGTTTTCTCCAGAGAATGAGAGACATGTATGAAATACAGTAAATTGATTTTTGAAAGGAATATTTCTAGCGATATTTACAAATCACCAAAACTAGCAAATAAAAAAGTCTCTATAAGAACTTGTATAAATCAATAAGAAGAAGGCAGATTTTGCAACAGAAAAATGGGCTAAAGACTTGAACAGACACTTCACAAAAGAGTATATCTGAATAGTCAGTAAACATAAGAATAGATATTCAACTTCGTTAGTCATTAGAGAAATTCAGAGGCACTGTGGACTACTACTACACATAGAGCAGAACAACTGAAATGAGTTGATATACCCATACTCTGTTGAGCCAACAGTTTTATTTCTAGAAGTATATGCTGTGCTGTGCTAAGTCGTTTCTGTCATGTCAGACTCTTTGCAACCCCATGGACTGTAGTCTACCAGGCTCCTCTGTCCGTGGGAATCTCCAGGCAAGAAAACTGGAGTGGGTTGCTATTTCCTCCTTCAGGGGATCTTCCCAACCCAGGGATTGAACCCATGTCTCTTACATCTCCTGCATTGGCAGAGAGATTCTTTACCATTAGTGCCACCTGGGAAGCCCCATTTCTAGAGGTTTCAGTTCAGTTCAATTGCTTAATTGTGTCTGACTCTTTGCTACTCCATGGGCTGCAGCACACCAGGCTTCCCTGTCCATCACCAACTCCCAGAGCTTGCTCAAACATGTCCATTGAGTCAGTGATGCCATTCAGCCATCTCATCCTCTGTTGTCCTCTTCTCCTCCTGCCTTCTAGAGCTATACCCAATAGAAATTCATACATATGTTCACCAAAAGATGTGTACAAGAATACTTATAGCAGCACTATTCATAGAAGACAAAAAAGAGGGGAAAGCTACCCAGATGTCCATAATAAACAAAATGGATGAGTGATATATGTGTGGTATAGTCTTACAAAGAAATATTATACAGCAAGGAGAATTAGTGAACTACAACATATAGCAACACAGATGAATTTTTCCAATGTAATATTGAGCAAAAGAAGCCAAACACAAAGGAGTTCATACTACACAATACCATTTATATATTAAAAGCTTTTACTTTGGTTTGCAGAGCAAACCAGATTTTGTTTGGTTGCAGAGCAGTCAGTGGTATTAGAAGTCAAGATAATGGCTACCTTTGGAATCATTGTGAATGGAAGAAGTGATGATAGTGGCTTCTGGGTCCTGATTATGTTCATCTGGGTGCTGGTTACTTAGGTAATTAAGTTTGTGAAAATTCATTGAGCTGTGTACTTAATGATGTTATGTACTTTAATTGAAAAGTTTTCTTAAAGGGGGAGGGAGGGCTTAAGTTTGTAGATGCTGAGCTGTTAGCCAGTCTCACTTACTAGCTAAATAATTAACTGTTACAAATTACTTAAAGCAGAATTCAAACTTTTGTCTCAGAAAAGTTATTAATTATGATGAATCTTGGATCTTTAGAGCCATTTTTAAATAGTTGAGATAGTAAGTATTAAATTTATGGATGCTATTTTGGTCATCAATACTAATAAGAAGGTCTTTGGGGAAATATGACTAAAATGAAATGGCAAGAAGAGGTCTACTCTTATAATACTGATTTTTGGTCAGTATTATATGGAACACTCCTTGGAAGAAAAGCTGTGACAAACCGAGACAGTGTATTAAAAAGCAGGGACATTACTTTGCCAACAAAGATCTGTATAATCAAAGCTATGGTTTTTCCAGTAGTCGTATATGGATGTGAGAGTTGAACCATAAAAAAGACTGAGTGCTGAATACCCAAACTGCAGTATTGGAGAAGAGTCTTGGGAGTCCCTTGGACTGCAAGGAGATCAAACCAGTCAATCCTAAAGGAAATCAACCCTGAATATTCGTTGGAGGGACTGATGCTGAAGCTGAAGCTCCAATACTTTGGCCAGTGATGTGAAGAACTGACTCATTAGAAAAGACCCTGATGCTGGGAAAGATTGAAGGCAGGAGGAGAAGGGGACGACAGAGGATGAGATGGTTGGATGGCATCGCCAACTCAATGGACATGAGTTGGAGCAATCTCCGGCAGATGGTGAAGAATAGGAAAGCCTACCGTGCTACAGTCATGGGCTCGCAAAAAGTCAGACACAACTGAGCAACTGAACAACAAGAACAATTATATGGAACACAGAATACATTGTGTTCTGTTGACCCTTATAATACTAATTTTTTCCCTCTGTCAGCGTCAGGCTCCAGAAGTTGTTTAGTGTGAAGCTTGCTTTTTCTCTCTGGGCAGCTCAGTTTATGACTTTTCTTACTTTTGCCTCAATATCTTTGTTTGTAAATATGATACTTGCTTATTTATCTTCTAAGACTGGTAAGATATCTTGTCCACTGTATTTGTTCAGATTAGGCTGCCTTTTTTTTTTTTTTTTTTGAGGATTTTTGGTCTTCTAGTTATGATTTTGTGTGTGTGTGTGTATCTGGAACTCTATTCATTATTAATTGTGGAATGAAAGGCAAGGTATATTTTGTTCTCCTGAATTTTCTCCCTATTCTAGATCTGCTGTCATCAGGCTTTAGTCAGAAGCTAATATAGTGATGCTCAATTAGTCCTAGAAATTGCCTTCAATTCTAGTTTCAATTTATTCTGAGTTTCTGTGTTTTCAAAAAATCTCATTTTATGATTCTTGGTTTACATTGCATAATTTAAGAGAATATGGCCACCTGTATTTTAAATATATGTAGCTTCATCTTTTCTATTGGGCTTAAAGAGCTGTGTTGGATATCGTGAAACTGGAAGTAGGTTGTGTGGATAGGTGTGGGATTTAAGTGGATTAGTAGTTGGTAGAAGTGATGAATTGGAAAAGTGGTAGGGTACATGTGTTTCTCACTCAGGTCTGGTCTGTTCTTACTATTTGTTGTCAGAGTAAAAAGTGTCAGTAGCTCAGAAAGGCAGAAGCATCTTGACAGAGTTGAAAAAGTTATACTGATATTCTATTGACCAAGAGGAAGTTATATTTTCAAACTTGCACCCTGAGATGAAATCGAAATCGTGTATCTGCCCTGCTTATTCTTCTTAGCCTTGATTTGGTTTTCAAATCTTTTCTATTAAATATGATATATGTTATATTAGCATTGAATCTGCTGTGCCTGTATTGGTTGATATTTCTATTAATCAGTATTAGATTTCTGGTCTCTGTTAGGTACCTCATTTTTACTTTTGGTATTCCCTAGAATAGAGGCATGCCTGCATGTTTGTACTTTTATGATTATAAGCACTAGAGTTTTCTTTTTTTTCTGGGACTGTTAGAAAATATTGCAGTGGTATTAACCTAGAAGAGATTTTGGGATTTTCAGATTTTCAGGTAAGTATGAGTGCTTGGTCAGCCTGTGGCTTCTACACCAAGACTATTCTTTAGCAGCCCCAAGCCACAGAGGTTTGTGTGGGGTTGAGGAAGGGATTGATTTTCTGTTTATTAGAGGTGACAAGAGCAGTGGGGCAGTGGCAAAGAGGCCATGTTGCTCTTGCTAAATATACATCCCTGACAGTTGGATAATAGGTTCCAGGAAGTTCAGTGGAAAATTAAAACAAAGCAACATTTATAGCTGATTGAACTTGAAAAGCCATTTTGGTGCTGAATGGCAAATATGTAGACTTCAGCATTCCTGGAGCCTGATGCATCCCGCTGGATGGCCCTGTTCCTGTGTACATGATGGCCTGGGGACTCAGCATTGTGCAGGGCATTCTCCTTTAGAGAGTGTTTTGAGGAAAGAAAGCTTCCTGGTGCTTACAGAAGTCCCTTTCCCATAGACTTAGGTAACACAGATTCCTTATGTCTTGGGAGCATCTTTCCTCTGATAATTTGAGGACTTATTTATTAGAAGGACAGGAATGTCTGGCAAGAGACAGAGCAGCTCTTAAGTCCTATAAATACTCCTAATCATTCTGTATTGGGGCTGAAGCTCTAAGCAGATTGTTGTGGTATATACACCCCATCTTAGCATGGTCCTACTTTTGATTAGTGTCCCTAGTTGTCCTGAGGCCACTGACTTGAGCCTTAATTTGAGCTGACTTGGCTATGAAGAAAAGGTTTCGGACTCCATGTGTTGGGTAGTTAATTTTTTTTAGAACCAGGAGAGGGGCTTTAGTCAAGAGATTGGAAGGTGAAGAAATGGTACAGGGAATATAGGTGGAGAGAGAATTGAGCCTTTTGCAACTATCGAGAAAAGTTGCTGTACCCATCTTTTTCTCCAAGATTATCTCATGCTTCCCTTCCTTTGTATCTCTCTTGTGGAGAACAAAGCTTTAATGTCTGATGAAAGCTTTTGAGTTTTGGTTTAGTAAGAATGATGAGAAAGTCCCTGTCACTTAACTTGATCAATCCCTTCAGAACTTCATGCTAATGAAGCTGTCAGGAAAACATGAACTGTGGATATGGGCATAATTTTATTTGGTTCCCACTCAGGTGAACTGCCTTTGTTGGCTGTAGAACCAGTCATTCCTGCACCCTGTGTATTTCCTCAAAGTTGAACTCCAGTGAAACGGAGAATTTATAGGTTCCCTAGCTTATCAGAGCATTTTCCCAACAAATAAAGAGTTTTCTTCCTTTCCACCTTAACTAGAAAACAGAGACCTACCTTAACAGTTCTCTAAGCTCCTCCTTTACTGAATGAAGCTTGAGTGGGCCCCATTTTAGACATATCTCCTATAAGAATGGTGGAATGTTAACAAACTTAGAAAATAATTAAATCTCTCACTGTCCCCATTCTGCTGTGGGTTTGAGGCATAATGCACTTAATGGGTCTCTTCCCTTCCCAGTTGCAGCCATATCAGCTCTATGCTTATGTTGCTTAGCAAACATTTATAAACTTTGGATAACCTGGCACCAGGCCTTCAGTTCTCTTTTATTTTAATGCTTTTGAAGTTTCGCTTTTAGTTCAGTAACCTTTGTTGGTGCCTAACTATTATAGTTAGCAATCTCATCCATTGCAGGGGAATCTTGGCAGCTGATCCACTGTTGTCTGTGCAGTTTCAAGGGTCTTTGGTTGCAGTAAACCCATACTTTGGGTGTTCCCAAACTGTGAAACTGTGATGCTACAAGGTGGAAACAGCTGTTTCAGTTTGGTTTCTCCTACAGAAAGAAGTCTGCTCATGAAATTTGGCTCCAGGTGTTTTCCTCAAGTGCCTGTAGAGTCAGTCACTGAAGAAGAAATTGGTTTCCAGTGAATTGAGTTTAATTTTGCCCTGTTGCTTTCTCTGTCTGCATCTCACATTGGCGCCATTAGTTTGCTTTCTAAGCCACTGAAAGCAAGGATTTGCCTGTCCTATAGAGATCTGAGACTTGGCTAGGCTCATCTTTGTGGTCTCCTGGTGGTGAAATTAGGGCCAAGGCACAAGGAAATGCTGGTTCCTGTAGTGTCTTGTGGACAGTGAGTGTTCACTTTGACAGGACAAGGAAAAATAGTTCTGAATATGCACTCCAGAGTCCCGTGCAAGGGTAGCAATACTGTGAATGCTAATAAAGAATAATTGTGCTGCTAGGCAGATGGAACATTTCATGACTTGAAAGCAGGCTCCTTGTATTGTGGGGGCCAGGTTATGTTCCCAACTTCAGGGAGGTGACACTACATGTTCTTCTGCGTATACCCAAGACCAGACTGCAGTTAGTACTATTCCTTTCCTGAAATAAGAATGTGATTTACGAGGTGTGGGCCCTTACATGAAAGAAAACAAAACCGGCTGCTGTGTGGGCCTGTAAAATTCTTGTGCCATCTCGATGGTGTAGGTTACAGGAGGAGAAGATGGAGAGGGCTAGCTGGCCCTGCTTTGCTGGGGCACAGCTGCCCCAAATACTTGTGATATTGTGGGTTATTTATGAGCTCGTCTGGGCTGGGATTCACTACCCCACACCCTGGTAGGTGAAGATTTGCAGGCAGAATGTAGAAGCCCTCATTAATCTTCCTGGTCTTGTTGGGGATTTCTTGCCGGCCGGAGCTCCTGTTGGACGACAGACTGGCCTTCCCACTGAATTGCAATGACTCAGATTAATATTAATCCCTTTAATGCTGCAGTTCATGATATAGTCATTAGGTGACTTGGAACTAATCCTGTCCACCTAACTACTGTGATTTATTAAATACACATGGAGATCTAGCCTGAATACAGCCAGGCAGAATCAGCAGCAAATAAATACCTCTGTGTATCTGTATTAATGCTGGTTGATTGGGACACAATTGCAGGCTGGGCTGGGGAGGAATGGGAGTAAAAGAAGGCTGAGCTCTCTAATCAACAGCACTTGCCCATCCCTAGCCTTTAATTTAAGTGACAGAAATTCTGCAAACTCTAGATGCAGGCCCAAACTAAGGAGGAAAAAGTCCCTTAAACATATCAATTATTTTATTGACTTTCTTCCTGTACTTTTTCTCCTTTAAGTTTTAAGAGTAATTATTCAGATAAAACTTAACTGTGCCTTAACTTGCTTAGATTCTTTGAGTTCTTCATTATTAGACACCCTGGGCAGGGCATAGGGCACAGTGATCTATCTTCTCTCCTGGCCTCAGGGCTTACATTTTTCTTTTTGAAAGGGGCAAGGATGTGGAGCAGCAATACCTGCCAGATAACAGTTCTTCTTTTATACCCTTGCCCAACTTAGAAGCATAATTTCTTCTGTAAATAATTTTAAGTTTATCATTTTCCATTCTCAAACCTCCTTTTCTTTCCCCTTTTGCTCTTTTAGCAAAGATGGCATTAATATGAAAAACATCTACCTTGCTGGCTTCGTTTAATCAGGCAAGTCTGACATTTGTGAAACCTCTCATTAACATTTTCCCCAAAGAGCACAAAATGGCCTCTCTCCCATCTCCCTTCCCAATACAGCCACCTCAGAGTTTAACTGCTTTCCATCTCCATTGGCAGGCTGTTCTCAGAAATGTTACTTCTCTGAACTCTCACTCTTGGCCAACAGCCACTGGTCACATATGGAGGGACCTTCTGTTCAGGTGCTGCCCTATTCCTTATAAACCTTACTTTTCACCAATTTTTCCTGGAAATGACAAGAAATCTTTTATAGGAAAATTGGGATATGGATTTCGTTAGTATGTCCCTGTGACCTTTTTAAACTGAAAAGCATTGATTGAGCACTACTATCTTCATGAACCCTCTCTGCCTTCCAGGAGCTTACAGACTACAATTAGCTATTCCATAATGGTACTTCACATGGTAAAGAATCTGCCTGCAATGCAGGAGACCTGGATTTGTTCTCTGAGTCAAGTCCAAGGTCCGCTGGAAAAGGGAATGGCTACCCACTCCAGTATTCTTGCCTGGAGAATTCCACAGACAGAGGAGCCTGGCAGGCTGTGGTCCATAGCGTTGCAAAGAGTCAGACACAACTGAAGCTACTAACATGTTTCACCTTTCCTTTTTTTTCCCCCCACAAGCCAGAATATGCTCTATATACTAAAGCAACAGCATTCTAGAAGTACCAAGAAGGGATAGATTAATTCTGGGAGCAAGAAATTAAAGGTAGTTATTTTTGCTGAAATCGAGAAAGTGAGTAATGATAGAGCCAGGCCTGAACTCTTGGGAAGATCTTGGTTTTGTTACTGCCATCAAAGTGGAGACCTCTGTGTGTGTGTGTATCTGTGTGTTAGTCACTCAGTCATGTGAGAAGCCCTCAGATCTGTGTACCCTGAACCAATGGATAAGAACTGACCCAGAATAGGCATCTTAATACATCATGGTAGTAATGGTGCTTCCTACTTTTATTGCAAGGTGAGCAGTGGTAATTCTCTTTATTGCTTGTATTCAGTTTTCTTTGCTCTTCTTTTTATCCACTTGATTTCAGTGTGACATACTAATTCATATCCAAATGAGGACAATAGTCTCTTGTCAGTTACCTCTGTGTTTAGATCATACTCTTGAGAGGCTCTTTGTTCTTTGACTATAGTTTAAGTTAGGACATGACCTGCTTAGAGAAAGCAAGAGAATCCAGAAAAAGAGAAAACAAGGGAATTCCAGAAAACATCTAATTCTCCTTCATTGATTATCCTAAAGCCTTTGACTGTGTGGATCACAACAAACTGTGGAAAACTCTTAAAGCGGTGGGAATACCTGACCACCTTATCTGTCTGAGAAACCTGTACGTGGATCTAGAAATAACAGTTAGAACCTTACATGGAACAACAACTGGTTCAAAATTGGGAAAGGAGTATGACAAGGCTGTATATTGTCACCCTGTTTATTTAAATTATATACAGAGCACATCATGCGAAATGCTGGGCTGAATGAATCACAAGCTGGAATCAAAATTGCTGGGAGAATTATCAGCAACTTCAGATATGCAGATGATACCACTCTAATGGCAGAAAGTGAAGCGGAACTAAAGAGCCCCTTGATGAGGTTGAAAGAGAAGAGTGAGAAAGCTGGCTTACAACTCAGCATTCAAAAACTAAGATCATGGCATCTGGTCCCATCACTTCATGGGAAATAGAAGGGGAAAAAATGGAAGCAGTGACAAATTTTCTTTTCTTGGGCTCCAGAACCACTGTGGATGGTGACTGCAGCTGTAAAATTAAGACAGTTGCTCCTTGGAAGGAAAGCTATTGACAAACCTAGACAGCATGAAAGTGAAAGTTGTTCAGTTGTGTCCGACTCTTTGTGACCCTGGAATGGGTAGCCTGTCCCTTCACCAGCAGATCTTCCAGACCCAGGAATTGAACTGGGGTCTTCTGCATTGCAGGCAGATTCTTTACCAACTGGGCTATCCTAGACAACATATTAAAAAGCAGAGACATCATTTTGCCATCAAAGGTCCATATAGTCAAAGCTGTGGTTTTTCCAGTATTCTTGTATGGATGTGAGAATTGGACCATAAAGAAGGTTAAGCACCGAAGAATTTATGCTTTCAGACTTTGGTGCTAGAGAAGATTCTTGAGAGTCCCATGGACTGCAAGGAGATCAAACCAGTAAATACTAAATGAATTTAGTCAGCCCTGAATATTCATTGGAGGGTCTGATGCTGAAGCTTCAGTACTTTGGCCACCTGATGCAAAGAGCTGAGTCATTGGAAGGGTCCTGATGCTGAGAAAGATTGAAGGGGAAAGGGAAAGAGGGCAGCAGAGGGTAAGATGGTTAAGGTAGCATCACCAACTCGATGGAGATGAATTTGAGCAAACTCAAAGATAGGGAGATAGTGAAGGACAGGGAAGCCTGGCGTGCTGTAGTCCCTGGGGTCACAAAGAGTCAGACATGACTGAACAACACAACTTTTTTTTAAAAATAGATTTTAAACATTTGAACCACTATCTGTTGACTTCCTACTCCTAGATGTAGAAATATAGCACTTCTGCAGTGCTACTTGATACCTATTTTCCTTCCCTCCATCCTCCCAATATATGATAGTTCTCTTTCCAGTTGGCTAAATCAATATTCAGTCTTTACCTTATTAAGATCTTAAGTACTATTTACTATAAGTCAGATATTACTCCCTTTTGAAAAATATACTTAATTTTCTATGTTAGTGTTACTATTTCTTCTCAAGCTCTACAATACAGTTTTTAACTCTGAATATTGTTTTCCCACATGATCAAACTCCATTCTTGTCTCTTCCATTTTTATCTTGTACTCCATTTTTCTCTCTTCTTGGAGAATCTTTATCAGTGCCTGCTAGCCTCTTCTTCCATTCTGCATCGGTTGCTGTCTAGGCATGAGGTACAGCTGTCATCCTGAAACTTCCCTTCACTTTTCTCGGGACTCCTTTTTCCTGGATTCCATGTCCATTTCCTTTTTGTTTTACTCTCTCAATTTGGGTTGAAAAGGCTCCTAGGAAAAGACACCTGCTATATAAGTTATTTTAGACTGTATATCTGAAACTATTTGTATTCTGCACTGCTCTTGAGTGAAGATTTGACAGGATATAGAATCCTAGTTTGGAAATTATTTTCTTTCAGAATGTGGTGGCTTTGCTTCTTTGTCTCTTCATTTCCAGTGTTGCTCTTGAGTAGTCTGATACCACGGATTCTCAGTCCTTTGTGTTTGAACTGGAAGTTTTTTGCAATCTCTTTGTTTCAGTATTCTAAAACACGTGATGTAAACACTTGATGCCCCTTTCTAGTCATTGTGCTACGTTCTTAGTGAGGGTCCTTCTGATCTAGGAAAATCATTATTATTTGATTGGGAGATGATCTTATGTTAGTTCTTCAATGATTTCCTCCTCATCCATTTTATTTTCTTCTTTTTTCTCACCCTCCCCCTGATGCTTCCATTTCAGAACTTGTTTCTCACTGGTGCTTCCCTCTGAAGGACCCTGGTATTCAGCCTTTTCAGCTCTACTTCCGTTTCCTTTTCTTCTGCTAAGCATATGTTGATGAATCTTATAACTACTTTTCCTTCATCTCAGGTCACTTTATTTCACCTGTTAATATGTTTCAGTTTTTACATTTAACTCTTGAACACTTTTAGCACTTATGTGAGCCCTAATGTCTTTCTCTTCTACTACATAGGAAAGGATTGCATTGCATTGTTCACCACTATATTTCTATTATCCATCCCAGTAACTGCTACACAGTTGGTGCTCATAAATATTTGTTGAGTGAATTATTATTCACAAACAAAGAAGGTAATTATTATCTTCTTTTAATCACATAGAATTTATTTTGTCAAGTGAAATGAAGCGGGAATATAACTTTTACTCCCTAATAATTAACCATGTGTTACAGCACCATTTATTGAATTTTCTTTTATCATATATTACATATTATTCTACTTGTTCTTCTGCTAGTATTATACGTGCTTATTTGTTATAGTTTTGTAACTCATTTTAAAATGATACTACTACAAACTTTCATTCAGTTCAGTTCAGTCGCTCAGTTGTGTCCGACTCTTTGCAACCCCATGAATCGCAGCACGCCAGGCCTCCCTGTCCATCACCAACTCCCGGAGTTCACTCAGACTCATGTCCGTCGAGTCGGTGATGCCATCCAACTATCTCATCCTCTGTCATCCCCTTTTCCTCCTGCCTCCAATCCCTCCCAGCATCAGTTTTTTAAAAAAATATTCTGGCTATCATTATCTGGTTATTCTTTCACATGAAGTACAGGGTCACTTACTCAAGTTCTTTTAAAAATTCCAATTGGGATTTTGATTTTAAAATGTCAATTAATATGAGGAGACTTTACATCTTTATAATATATATGTTTGCCTCCCTGTCCTGAAACATGTTTTTGCTTCTGCATTTATTCAAGACTTCGTTTGTAACTCTAGTAAAATTTGTAGGTTCTTCTTTCCCCCATTTATGTACCATAAATTTCTTAAGTTTATTCTAAGATTTTTTTTTAATCTTCAATTGCTAATGGAATGAGATTCCCCCCCAATATAAATTCTTTTTAACTAAAATTGGGTCGATTTTCCTTGTTTATGCAATAGAGTTTATGTTATATGCCCAGGACAAAAGAATACTAGCTTCATTTTTAACAAAAGCTAGCTGTTTCAGTTATCTGTTGCTATCTAACAAACCACTCGAAAAGTTCATGGCTTAAAGCACAACCATTTTATTATATCTCACAATTCCATGGGTTGACTAGGGCTCAGCTGGGCAGTTCTTCTAATGCTCTCATTTAGGATCTTTCTTGAAGTTGCAGTCAGCTATGACTGTGGCTTAGATGTCTGGTGCCATGTGGCTTCTTTTGATGTGATGCTTCAGTCTCCAGGGCTTTCCCTCATGACCTCTCATAGAGTAGCTTAGAATTTGTACATGGCAGTTCAGATTGCCAAAATGAAAGAAATAGAAGCTTCAAAGCCTTTTTAGTGCCTGGGCACTGAAGTCCCAGATTGTCCCTTCCCCTGCATTATATCTGTCAACGCAGTCACAGACCAGATTCAAGGGGAACCTCTTGATGGGAGGAAGCCATGTAAGGGGTGGCATTGTATGGGACTGTCTTTGGAGATTATCATAATGGCATTACCTGTCCTTACCTTTCTTTTATACCAAGTAGCTACTAGCTACCCTAGGCTCTTAAATTCCCACAAGCTTCTTTCATCCAGTCAGCTTCCAGTACCAAATAACTAGACTCATTGTTATTTGGGACTGGAAATTAGAATCTGTTTGAAGAGGGTAGCAGAGAGGAAAAAATTTTTTCCACCTTCCCACTTGCTCTCCTGGGTGAGGCATAAGTCTCATGGACAGAAATTCAGCGTTCACTTGAGCATGAAATTCCAGACAAGGGGACAGGTGTACACTGGCCTTGTTCTTCTGAATTCTGCCTACTCTCCAGAAAGAACAGCCTCCCCTCTTTTCCTCCCCAGCAGAAGTCTAACCACTTTCTTCATTGTAGCTTATCATAAGAGCTCCCTCCTATGCTGGTCCAAGCAGAAATGAGAAAGTGTCATTCCTTTTCTCTTTTCACACGTAATTCTTCCTACCCTGGGTGTACTAACCTCTAGCTTAAATATGCACTAAGCAAAGATGTATAGTCTTCCTCCCTTCCTCCCTCTCAGCTTAGTCTGAAGGAAGGCAGCAGGTGATAGAATGAATAAAGAATGGGGCTGGGGTGATGGGGAAGGAATCTTTTCTCACACAGTATGGATGTTGCTCAACAGAACGGGTGTGAAATTTAGTCAGAGCCACAGCATGTGTTTCAATTTTCCAGGGAATTTCCTCTTCCTAACAGTAGGTTTAACCCTTTCTTCTGTATAGTGCCAAGAGCTACATGACATGTGTGAAATAAGTTATTTACAAGAAGGCAAAAATGCTAGGGCCCTTTGGAGATATAGGATCTCCAACTTATTTCCTGCCAAATGGTTGTGGAGAAAAGTGTAACTTTTAGAGCTGAATAGACCTGGGTTCAAATCCAGTCTCTACCATTGGGTTGTCTTGGAAGTTTGTTGTTGTTGTTCAGTAACTCAGTCATGTCCAACTCTTTGTGATCCCATGAACTGCAGCACGCCAGGCTTCCCTGTCCTTCACCATCTTCCAGAGCTTGCTCAAACTCATGTCCATTGAGTCAGTGATGCCATCCAACCATCTCGTCCTCTGTCATTCCCTTCTCCTCCTGCCTTCAGTCTTTGCCAGCATCAGGGTCTTGACAGTTACTTGACCTATTTGAACCTCCATTTTTCATCTGTAAAATGGGGATTAAAAACTTGTTTTACCAGGGTTCTCCTAAGGATTAAACAAAATGATACATGCAAGGAGTCTAGTACAATGCATACCTAGCACATAATAGGCACTCAATACATGTTTGTTTTCTTCTCCAGTCTTCCCACTGGATTTTGAGGATACCTACTCTTCTTTTATAGACTTCCCTGGTGGCTCAGACAGTAAAGAATCCGCCTGAAAGGTGGGAGACCTGGGTTGGGAAGATTCCTGAGGAGGGCATGGCCACCCACTCCAGTATTCTTGCCTGGAGAATCCCCATGGACAGAAGCCTGGCGGGCTACAGCCCATGGGGTCGCAAAGAGTTGGACCCGACTGAGAGACTCAGCACAGCACTCTTCTCTTATGCTGCACCACCTTGGGTTTGCCATGTAAGCAGCTTCTTATATTCCTAAGCTGTAAGCTATTTTCTTTGAATCTAACTCTGTGTGTTAGAGGAGTGAAATCATTTCACACGAAATGCAGACTCTTTCTGGTTGGGGAGGGGGGTGGCTCTCATTAAACTAAAGGATGAATCTATAACAATGCTGAGAAGGATTACAAGGCTTGCCTTCCCCATCTGATCCTGGAGGTCATATGAACTAATAAGAGTATTAAAATAATACAGTGGTAGAGCTAAGGTGAAGCAAAAATGTCATTCAGGCCCATTTTATTGAGAAGGAACTGTGGCTTAGAGGTCATGTTTTATATAAGGTCTCATGACAGAGTGGTGACGGCTCTAGAACTAGAGCTCTGACTTGCTTGTCTATTACTATGGTTATAATATATTTTTTAAGACTGTGTGGTTTTTTTGGCCACACCACTCAGCCTGTGGAATATCAGTTCCTCAACCAGGAATTAAACCTGTGCCCTCTGCGGTGGAAGTGCAGACTCTTAACCACTAGACCACCAAGTCCCTGAATTTTAAGTAGTGAGGGCCTAACTTTTTCTTTGTGAACTTCTAAATTGAACCCTGATTATACTTTTATCAATGGAGAAGTAAACACTGGAAGACAAGTAAACACTGGAAGACATTTCAGTGACACTCCTTTGGGGAACCATAGGCCTCACTAAGGGTATATCAGTTACAACTTGAAAATCTTTTCTTTCCCCAAAGGTTGCCCAAGGGGCACTGAGGTGGCAGTTCAGCTCGCTGTTGAGCCTCTGCTCCCAGAATGGTGATGAGAAGCAAATCTGCTTCTTCTCTTCTATGTCTTCATTCTCCTAAATAATCCCAATAGGAGAGGCTGATCCCAAGCACCCCTAGTTCTCTCTTCTTTTTTTTTTTTAGTTGAAATACAATTAGCATACAGTGAAGTACACTGACCTTAGGTGTTCAGTTGATAATTTTTTGAGAATTGTAGACATTCATTAACCATCTTAAAAAAAAGATATATAACATTTTCATCACACCAGTTTCCTCTGCCGCCTTTAAGTTAACCCACACGCGCATACACAAAACCACTTTCTATATTCTATTACCAAGGCAATGGCACCCCACTCCAGTACTCTTGCCTGGAAAATCCCATGGACGGAGGCTGGGATCCCTGGTAGGCTGCAGTCCTTGGGGTCGCTAAGAGTCAGACACGACTGAGCAACTTCACTTTCACTTTTCACTTTCATGCATTGGAGAAGGAAATGGCAACCCACTCCAGTGTTCTTGCCTGGAGAATCCCAGGGACAGGGGAGCCTGGTGGGCTGCCATCTCTGGGGTCGCACAGAGTCGGACACGACTGAAGCAACTTAGCAGAAGCAGCATACCTTAGTTTTGATTTTGAATTTCCTGTAAATGGAATCACATAAGATATTCTCTTTTGTATCTAGCTTCTTTTCACTTAGCATGTTTTTGGAATTCATCCATGTTGTTGCATATATCACTAGTTTTTTTTCTTAGTTTTGATTCATTCTGTTTTACTGAGTAGTATGCAGTTGTATGGGTAAACCATAAGAGAATTTACTTATTTTCTTATTGAAGGATATTTGGAGTGTTTCTAGTGTTTGTCCTTCATGAATAGGTTGCTATGAACGTTCTTATACAAGTCTATTTATGAACATATATTCTAGTTTCTCTTAGACAAATACTTAAGGATGAAATTGCTGGATCATAGGGGAGATATGTGTTTGAAAGAAACATTTCTTCAAGGTGGCTATAACCCCCAGTCTATCTTTTCCTCCCCTGGGGGGCTAGGCTCTTTAAATTGAGGATTTGGCAGGAGAAGAGAACCCGTATCATCAGGGTCCCTGCTGCCAGAGCACAGTGGCCTGAATCGGACACTTAAAAAGCTGAAACAGGTGTTTGAAACCCTACTCCAGCCTCCCTATTTTATGCCAGCCCCCTGAGAGGCTGGGGCTTGGCCAGCAGAATTCAGATCTAATCTAATGGATGCTGGATTAGAAATTTTCAGGACATGGCTAGGTAATAATGTATGTGCTGTGACTTGATACATTTGACGCAGGTAAACAAGCATCATCATGTAGGAGAGGGGCCTTTGGTGGCCCTAATGCTTCTTGATCAGGGGGTAGTTAGTCTGTGTGGCAGATGAAAGCCCCTTCCCACTCTTGCTTTTTACCCCTACCTTTTCTCCTTGAAGCTGAATGCAGTAGAAATCATTTCCCTTTGTAATGTTAATATTGCCAAGGGCCTTTAGCCAGTTAGGATTTGGCATCCTATGTATCAAATATTATGGAAAATAAAGTATGCCCTGGTAAAATTCTTTCTCTGTATTTTTAATGCCTCTATCTTACCTAGGTCTTAGGGAACAAATTCTTGGAAGCCAAAGGTTAAAGCAAGAAACAAAAGGTTAGGGTGTGAGCTTCCAAAGCCCACTTAATGTACCAAAGAGTAGTTTCTCTACTGTTCTCAGTAGGCTTGAAATTGATGGAAGTGTGATCTGTCTCTGCAGGGCTGCTTCAGCTGAAGGTTTCTAAAGAACAAGCTCCAGTAACAATTTTTTTTCTAATATTGGTTAGAAGAGCCCAGGGAGAGAAGAAATAGGCTCCCCATGCCAGTCTAGCCTTTCCACAGAGGAAAGGGCTTTTCTGAATTCAGGTCCGTGTTCATAGGTGGCCATTCCCTTAAACCTAATCTCAGTGTCTTCAGACCTCAATCTTAGAAGGCAGGGCCTGATATTCGGCTGCATCATGTGGATGCCATTCTTGGTGTGAACTAGGCTGAGATTTGCATGTTAAGATTGTTTCGGTACTTAAAAAAATTTTTTTTAATTTTAATTATCTTATAGTAAAATTGACTTTTTTAGTACACATACCTATGAGTTTTTACATACACATAGATCCCTGTAAGCACTGCATCAGTTGGAATACAGAACAGTCTCATCACCCCAGAAAACGCCCTCTGTTATTCCTGTGTGATCACACCCTCTCTCCTACCCCAACTCCCGTGAACCACTGATCTAGTCTCTCACCACAGTTTTACCAAAGAGGTCATATAAATGGAATCCTACAGTACATAACCTTTTCAGGCTGATTTGTATAAACTGCTACCTAAATCAATAGTCTGTTCCCTTTTTACTGCCAAGTAGTATTCCATTGCATGTTTCTACCACAATTTGCTTATCCATTCACTAGCTGAACGACACTGGACTTTTCCATTTTTGGACAATTACGCATAGAGCCGCTATAAACATTTGGGTACAGGTTTTTGTGTGAAGAACTTTGGTTTTCATCTCTCTGGGATTAATATCCAGGAGTAGGATTTCTGGGTGAAAGAATAAGTGTGTGTTTGGTTTTATAAGAAACTGCCAAACTGTTTTTCCAGAGTCCTATATCATTTTGCATTCCCACTAGCAATGAGGATTCTGATTTCTCGACAGCCTCTCTAGTGCTTGGTATTTTCAGTACTTTTATTAAGTCATCCTAGTAAGTAAGCAGTGGTATCTCAATGTGGGTTAAATTTGCCTTTCCCTAATGGCCAGTGAAGATCCCCTGGAGAAGGAAATGGCAACCCACTCCAGTACTCTTGCCTGGAAAATTCCATGGATGGAGGAGCCTGGTGGCTACAGTCCATGGGGCCGCAGAGTCGGACACGACTGAGCAACTTCAGTCACTTCAGTCAGTCAGTGGCCAGTGACATCAAACACCATTTGGTGATCTGTCTGTCCAAGTCTATTGCCCATTTTTTGATGGGAATTGTTTTCCTATTGTTGAGTTTAAAGACTTAAGTCTATTCTGGATTCAAGTCCTTTATTGCAGTTTTAATTATAATTTATACAGTTATTTATAAATATTTTCTCCCAATCTGTAGCTTGTTTTCTCATTCTCTTAACAGTATCTCTCATAGAATAGATATTTTGTTTTTATTGAAGTCCAGTTTTTTCTTTCATGCATTTTGTTTTTTGTGTCCTATTGAAGTACTCTTTCTAAAAACTATGCAGATTTATGCTTTTCATTTACCCCTGTGATCTATTTTGAGTTAATTTTTGTGTAACATGAGGTTTAGGTGAAAAAAAATTTTTTTTTTTTTTTTTTGCATATGAGTGTTCAGTTGTTTCAACAGTATTTGTTGAAATTAATACCTTTTTTGATACCAAATTCTCCTTAGCACTGTGTATTCTTTAGGAATGAAGGAATTAAGAGCATTCTATTGAGTTCTTCTTGTCTTTCCAGCAATCACTTTTGTTCCTATTCCTTGTTTATTTCTGAGTCTTTCTGATTTGAGGTTTGTTTTTAATGCCATGTAATGGAAGACTCATTATTTATAAATTGATTGAGCATAAAGGTTTTCATTATAAAGTGGCCATCCATCACAAAGAGGCATGTGGGCTGTAAAAAACATTAACTGTGCACTCTGGCCTGGAATGCAACTTTACCAGAATAATGCAGCTTTTGTATTGTGTGAATTTGGAATAAAATGAGAGAGACAGATATTGTTGGGGAAACAGGTGTTGGCTGAACCTGGGTTCTGTCCCATGTTTTCTAAAAGGTTGTTTCCCAACCCTTTCAGGATTGTTCCTCTAGATTCAGCTGTCTTGAAAGTTCTCTGGGTACCTTTCAGAACAAGTAACATGTGACTTCTCAGAGTACTGGTGCTCCCATAAACTTTTATTTGTTCATTCTCCAGCTCATAGTCATGTCTTTAGAGGCAGCAATGGCAGGTGGTTAGAGTACTTGTCCTGGCCCTTGTTGATTATATTTTCAATGTCTTTGTTTTTCCCATCAGTAAAATGGAAATGTCCCTTGTCATAAAGTTCTTGAGCCCATTAACACAAAAGGTGGCTGAGGCAGAATAAGATTCCTCAGACTTATTGTCACTAAGAATTTGTGATATGCTGCTATTAAAAAAAAAAAAAAAATTTCCAGCTGCTGGGGAAAGGTGAAAAAGTAGGATTCTGTACATGTAGAGAACAGGGAGAGTTGCTTACCAGTCCTGTGACTGATCCTCTTTAGGGATTCTCTTACTCTTCTCCAAAAGCTTTGGCTATTGACCCTTCAGTCTTTTCTATCATCTATACACTATGCTAATGTCAATTCAGAATTTAGTTCTTTAGTATTTCCTTTTACTTCCCTTCAGGGCCCCTGGAGGAGACCTGACAGAGTGGTAATCTCTGATAAACCTGTAATTGTTTTCTCTTCTTGCTGCCATTGAACAATGAAATATTTTACTAGACTGTGAGGGGAATTTGGATTGAAAAAGTTGCTCCAAGTGTAATGACTGCATAAAGCTGGGGTGAATGTCCTGTTTTAAAGTATAGCAACAGAAATTTTTAATTTCTCCTGGGCTTTCAAATTGCCTGCTTAAGTTTGGTCTTGGTCTTATACAATGAATGCAGAAAACGGCAAGGCAGAGTAAAGGACCACAGCAGCTCTGGTTTGCCTGTATGTTACAACCTAATTGCTTTCCTTTCAATATGGGCCAATTTCCTCTAGAAGGAAGAGAACTAGTGGTTAGAGTTGATACGCATTAAACTTGGGCTCTCAGTAAGACAGATGGATCAGTGTGTCCTCCGGCCTCTGCGCTATGTTTGAGGCTGCTCCCTGTGGGCCTTGTTTAGCCCTGCCAGCCTTGTTAAAGGAGCCTCACTCTTCCCTCTTGGATTAGGAATGAATGTGGGCAAACCTGAAGCTTCATTTGTATGGCAGTCATAAAATCAGTGTTAGTCACTGGTTAGGAAGAAGAAAGGTACAGGAGAAACTTCAATTCTAGGATAGTTAAGTTTTACATTTTTATTTGCCATCTGTGTTATGCAGTTAATATATCTAATAGTAAACCCATAGCAATAGCATAGTATAATGTTTAAGAACATAGTCCAGAACAGACCTGGATTTGAATTCTACCTGTTCCACTTATTGTGTGACTTTGGGCAAGTCATTTAACCTCATAGAGGCTTGGTTTTCTTATCTGTAAAATGGGAACAGTAATATTATTCCTCAGGGCTATTCAGTTCAGATCAGTTCAATTGCTCAGTCGTGTCCGACTCTGTGACCCCGTGGACTGGAGCATGCCAGGCTTCCCTGTCCATCACCAATTCCCAGAGCTTGCTCAAACTCATGTCCATTGAGTTGGTGATGCCATCCAACCATCTCATCCTCTGTCATCCTCTTCTCCTCCTGCCTTCAATCTTTCCCAGCATCAGGGTCTTTTCTAATGAGTCAGTTCTTCACATCGCTGGCCAAAGTATTGGAGCTTCAGCTTCAGCATCAGTCCCTCCAACAAATATTCAGGGTTGATTTCCTTTAGGATTGACTGGTTTGATCTCCTTGCAGTCCAAGGGACTCTCAAGAGTCTTCTCCAACACCACAGTTCAAAATGGAAAGATAAACATTATCTACATAAGATAATTAGTTTAGTATGTAGCTGTTGCTGATGTCTGAGGCTGCTTAAGGTTGTTGTCCTGAGCAATGGAATTGGATTCTTCTTGTGTGTCGTATAGATAGCAGCTCCTAGCAGCAAGCTAAACTGGTTATTTAACAGTTTAAATAACTGTTTAACTGTAAATAATATTTAACTGGTTATTAATGTCCAAGGTGGGAAGCTCATTCTTCTTTCAATCAGTATTATGTATCATATTGAAGAAAGTCATCCAGTAAATTAAAAGTATTTTCCCATGTGTGCGCTGCCTTTTAAGTTTCTATCTTACCTTCTGAAAGTGAAGGCTAAATTTGACATCAGGCAGACCACGGTGGTCCTACTCAACAAGGAGGAGCTTATAAAAGTGAGGATTTCCGGAGCAGAGATATTTGGGAAATAGCCTGCTTTGGCTCTATATGCTGTCAAGAGATTTCAATCTGAAAAAAATAATCTTCTTTTCTATCCTCTCCCTAAGGAGAGATGGACCTGCTGTAGAGACAGAGGTGACCCAGGTCCTGACAAGGTGTTTGAGCCAGAGAACATATGTAAATACCAAAAACTCTTTTCTTTTTGATCATTTTGAACATTTGGAGGCCAGATGTCTACGGAAGAAGGAGAGTAGTTTTTATGTCATCTCTGCTAGCCTGAAAAATGAATACTTCTCAAGGGGTTTTTAAAGGGCGAAGTGTTAAACATAATTTGCCTTTCTTAGTGTAAGGTGGTTTGTACCATGTAGGCTCTAGGTAGACCCATAGACTCACCTTGTACCTGGATGTGGTAGTGATTACGCTATCACTGTACTTTAACAACAAAAAACCTTTAAATTTCTTTTTGGCTGTGCCGGGTCTTCGTTGCTGGTTTTGGAGGCAGGGGCTGCTCTCTAGTTGTACTTGGGCTCCTCACCAGGATGGCTTCTCTTGTTGTAGAGCACAGGCTCAGAAGTTGTGCACACGCTTAGTTGCTCCATGGCATATGGGATCCTTCCAGATCAGGGATGAAACCTGTGGTCTCCTGGGTTGGCAGGTGGATACTTTAGCACTAAGCCGCCAGGGAGCCTTCATACTTTGTTTCTTAAAGGGTCATAATATCAGAGATAATCTGCCTCCCACCCCCAATGCAGTCTGAAGGCACTTTGAGAAACTAAGCATTTGTTTGAAAATAGGAAACAGATCTGGGAAACTACTGGATGATATCTAGAAAAAGAGGATCCACTCTCAGGAGCTTAGACAAACAAACCAGGCTTGCTTTTCCCCCAGGCTACCTTTGTAGCAGACTGTCTACATTCATGTTTATTTATTCCCAAACTGTACTTTGTCTTTAGAATAAGCTTGGAGGGTCTAAAGGGAGCCTTAAAGAATTTCATTAAACTGTGTACTCCTACCACCATCTTTCCCGGGAAAACCCTGTGGATGAGAAAACTATGGCCCAAAGAAGTGAAGTGTTTGCCCAAGGTCACATATAGTGACAGACCAAGACTGGGCATAGCACTTTTGGTTTGTTTGTTTGTTTCTCTTGTTGTATGGGACAGGGTTGCAAATGGTTATCAGGGTTTAACCCTTAAGCCCAGACTAGGTAATTTTCTGAGAGCTGCTCTTTGGCAGCCTTCTCTCAAATCAGATCTTGAAATCAAGCCTAAATCCCCACCTAACCTTTCAAGGCTGGAAATAAAGGTGTGGCAGATATTTCAGAGGCTTCTGGCTCCACCAAAGTTTAGTTTGGACCACACTACTCCTGATGTCCCCTAGTGACCAAAGAGTACAGCTCTTTCCTATGAACTTACAGTTTCTCAAAAATTCCATTTGTAGCTCATTCTCAATCTTACTTTGACTTTTACAAGAAATATTCCTAGGTATAGCTTAGAGAAGTAGAATATGAGGACCTGGACTTCCCTGGTGGTCCAGCGATTAAGACTCTGCTTCCACTGCAGGGGACATCAGTTTAATCTCTGGTGGGGAAACTAAAATCCTGCATGGCACACCAAAAAAAAAAAAAAAAATAGGAGGATCTAACACTTTCCCCTAAAATGGAATGTGCAGGCATAGACATAAAAGCCCAGAACCAGAGAGCTTTTTATGCTCAAATAATTCTGTCCTATGTCTCTGGATACAGAAATGTCAAGTGGGGTAAATGAACTAGACTTCTGTTTTTATCATGCTCTGATTCATTAGTCTGTTATACATGATCTACCTTGTGAATGATGATATTCTGTCTCCAGGAACATGAGCCAATATTTGCAGGATGAAGAGTTAGGATGGGAGCAGGCTGGTGACCTTCTAGAAAGCAAGAAGGGAGAAGTAGGCTCTGAGAGCAAAAGGGGTCGAGACAAGCATTTCTGAAGTCAAATGGTGTTGAAATAATATACCGCGGGAGTTTTTCCTTGTCAGCGTAATCCAATTGAGAATGCCCAACCGTCCCTGATAAGAGTCACTCAGGAGTAAAGAGCTTCACTACCAGGGAAAGCAGCTTATGTGTGCATTTTGGCTCAGGAATGTGCCAGCCCAATGCTGGCCAAATGAGAAAAGGCTGCTGCAGGCTGGAGAACATACGCCTCCTGGGAGGATGGTGACTGCTCCCTTGTATGCTGAGAAGAGATTGTTCCCTTTTGTCTAAGGGCAGTGCATAGCACCACATGTTGAGGCCTTTGACATAGATTATCAGAAAAGGTATCAGCTCTGATGTGGGAAGATAAAACAGTGTCACTATTCATCTCCTTTTGGACAGGCCCCTGCATCATCTGAGAAGACAAAAGACTTAGGAGTCATCTACAGATTCTCGACTTGACTTTAGGCCAAACTGAGACTTACCTGTTAATGCTATAATATAGGGAGGTGAGAGCCCTGTTCACTGATGTTGAGCAGAGTAAGAGCAGAACACCATCAAGAAACCTCTGGAGATTCAGTTTGCTTTGTGTTCAAGTGGCCTACAGCTTCTCCAGAAATAGTTTAATAAGTCTTGTTTGATTATTCTTACTGGGCACTGACTGACTAGAAGTTGGACCTGGACTTGATTTGAGAAGCAGGTGGCCTAGTCCTCAAAGGATCCCAAGTGTTCTTTCTCCAATGGGAGTTGAATTCCCCCTCTTCCTTGTTCAGTTCAGTTCAGTCACTCAGTCATGTCTGGCTCTTTGTGACCCCATGGACTGCAGCACACCAGGCCTTGCTGTCCATCACCAACTCCCAGAGTTTACTCAAACTCATGCCCATTGAGTTGGAGATGCCATCCAACCATCTCATCCTCTGTTGTCCCCTTCTCCTCCCACCTTCGATCTTTGCCAGTATCAGGGTCTTTTCAAATGAGTCAGTTCTTCGCATCAGGTGGTCAGAGTATTGGTTTTTGAGCTTCAGCATCAGTCCTATTGAGGACTGATTTCCTTTAGGATTGACTGGCTGATGTCCTTGCAGTCCAAGGGACTCTCAAGAGTCTTCTCCAACACCACAGTTCAAAAGCATCAATTCTTTGGCGCTCAGCTTTCTTTATAGTCCCAACTCTCACATCCCTATATGACTACTGGAAAAACCATAGCTTTGACTCAACAGACCTTTGTTGGTAAAGTAATGTCTCTGCTTTTTAATATGCTGTCTAGGTTGGTCTTAGCTTTTCTTCCAAGGAGCAAGCATCTTTTAATTTCATGGCTGCAGTCACCTCTTCCTTGTACCCATTCCTTTTTTATCTTCCCATCTTAGAACATGAATTAGTCACCTTCAGAGCACCCCTCTACCTGATCTGCACTCTGTTTACTGAACTGTTTGTGCCTTGAGGTTGACAGCCTTCCAGGGTGGGAATTTTGGCTACTTGGCCAGGGGTGTCAGATGTCTCCTTGGTTGTGAAATTACTCAGCCTGCTTACTATGAGCAGCATCATGGCACCTTTTCCCTGAAGGACTCAGGCAGTCTTCGTACTCTTCCAAAGAAGATCTAGACAATTGAATCTCAATTCCTGGGCAGAATGAACCAGAAGATAGAACACCAGATATTTTTCTTTTCTGGATTCATAGGAAGCAGTAGAGTTGAATCAGCAGTTCAAACTAGAGGTCAAAACTCCAGTTCTGCCTAGACCAGATTTTCTTGGGAAAGTGATTTCAATGTACCATCATTCTCTTTTTTTGGAAGAGTAGGGGAATGAAGGTGATAGTGAAGGTTCCTGGTGGGTTCTTTAAAAAGTCCAGCCCTTTTAGTTTTCCATCACTAAATTTCCATAAAGCATGACTCACAGAATGGAAATGCTGGAATGGATGTATTGTAGCAATCAGATTCCAACTATAATCTGACATATGAGCTTAGGTATCATATGCCTGGTTATTAGTAGGAGTGAGACTAATGATTCCTTGTCCGTTGACTGGATTGTATATTTTGTGAGGGTCACATCCAGAGAGTTTTTCGTGGGACGTTGTCCAAGCCTCTGTATGGTGTCATTCCTGCCCCCTCAAAGTCTCTCAATGCCACATTGAGCTCTTTCCTCTTAAGAAGCACAAGGTTAGCAAGTCAGATCTAACAGTATATAAAAATAATTAATATACTAAGTCTGATGAGGTTAATCCTGGGAATAACAGGCTGATTCAATATCTGAAAATCAATTAATCTACCATATTAACTATCTAAAGAAAAAGAATCACCTGATCATATCAGTTGTTGAAGAAAAGGCATCTGACAATAAAACATCCATTTTTGATCATGAACATCTACAAAAACTTATGGCTAATAACATACTTCACAATGAAACACTGAATGCATTTATCCTAAAATTGGGAATAAAACAAGATAGCTACTTTTATAGTACTAGAAATCCTAACTAATAGTGAGACAAGAAGAGGAAATAAAAGGCATGTAAATTGAAAGGAAAGAAACGGGGACCTCCCTGGTGGCCCATGCTTTTAATGCAGGGGGCCTGGGTTTGATCCCTGCTCAGAGAGCTAGGTCCCACATGCCACAACTAAGACCCGGCACAGCCAAATAAATAAATATTTTTAAAAAGAAAGAAAACGGTCACTATTTGCAGAAAACATAATTGTCTATGTAGAAAACCCCAAGGAAGCTACCCCTCCCCACAAAAAAATCCTAGAATGAATAACCGAATTTAGTAAGGTCACAGGATACAAGGTCAACAGACAGGGATCAATCACATTTCTATATTCTAACAATGAACATCTGGAAACTGAAAATTAAAACACATACTACTTACAAATATGCCAAATAAAATTAAATACTTATGTATAAATCTAAAAAAACATGTATAGAACCTGTATGCTGAAAATTGCAGTACACTGATGAAAAATATCAAGAAGTAGTGACTACGCAGACACACCGTGTGCATGGATCAGTAGGCACAACATAATAAAGGGGTCATTTCATCTCCAAGTGGGACTATAGACTCAGTGCAGTTCCTGTAAAACTTCCAAGATTCTTTTTGCAAAAACAGACAAGTTTACCATGTTAAAATGGAAAGAAAGAAGAGCTAGAATACTGGAAATACTGGAAACAGTACTAAAAAAAAGAAGTAAATTGGAAGAATCACACCACCTGATTTTAAGATTTAGAATATAGCTGTAGTAATCAAGAGAGTATGATATTGTCACAGAGATTGACACACAGATGAGTAGAACAGAACAGAGAACTCAGAATAGACAAACAAGTAAGGCCACCTGATTTTTTAAAAATTGTATTGAAGTATAGTCAATTTATAATGTGTTAATTTCTGCTATACAACTAAGTGATTCAGTTATACATACATATATATATATATATTCTCTTCATACTCTTTTCCATTATGGCTTATCACAGGATATTGAATGTAGTTCCCTATGCTATACAGTAGGAGCTTGTTGTTTATTCATCCTGTATATAATAGTTTGCATCTGCTAATCCCAAACTCTCAGTCCCTACCTCCCCCACCCACTCCCTCTTGTTAACCACAAGTCTGTTCTCCGTGTATCTGTAAGTCCAATTTTGTTTCTTAGATCTGTTCATTTGTGTAGTATTTAGATTCCATATATAAGTGATATATTATGGTATTTGTCTTTCTCTTTTTGACTTATTTCTTATGATAATTTCTAGATCCATCCATCCATAATGCCTTATATATTTACACCACAACTTCTTTTTATTTTTAACTATTTATTTTGTATTGGAGTATAGATGATTAATATGCTAGACAGCATGTTAAAAAGCAGAGACATTACTTTGCCAACAAAGGTCTGTCTAGTCAAAACTATGGTTTTTCCAGTAGTCATATAGGGATGTGAGAGTTGGACTGTAAAGAAAGCTGGGCAGTGAAGAATTGATGCTTTTGAACTGTGGTGTTGGAGAAGACTCTTGAGAGTCCCTTGGACTGCAAGGAGATCCAGCCAGTCAATCCTAAAGGAGATCAGTCCTGAATATTCATTGGAAAGGACTGATGCTGAAGCTGAAACTCCAATCTTTTGGCCACCTGATGCAAAGAACTGACTCATTTGAAAAGACCCTGATGCTCGGAAAGATTGAAGGCGGGAGGAGAAGGGGACCACAGGGGATGAGAAGGTTGGATGGCATCACCAACTCAATGGACATGGGTTTGAGTAAACTCTAGGAGTTGGTGATGGACAGGGAGGCCTGGCATGCTGCAGTCCATGGGGTTGCAAAGAGTCAGACACGACTGAGTGACTGACTGAACTGATAGATGATTAACAATGTTGTGATAGTTTCAGGTGGACAGCAAAGAGACTCAGCCATACATATACACGTATCCATTCTCTCCCAAACTCTGCTCCCATCCAAGCTGCCACATAACATTGAGCAGAGTTTGATATGCTATACAGTAGGTCCGTGTTAGTTATCCATGTAAAATGTAACAGTGTGTACATGTCTATCCCAGACTCCCTATCTCTTCCCCCATCCTTTCTCCCTGGCAACCATAAGTTCATTCTCTAAGTCTCTTGAGTTTCTTTCTGTTTTGTAAGTAAGTTCATTTGTGTCATGTCATTTTAGAGTCCACATGTAAGGGATGTTATACAATATTTTTTCTTCTCTGTCTGACTTGCTTCACTCAGTATGACAATCTCTAGGTTTATCCATGTTGCTGCAAATGGCATTATTTCATTCTTTTTAATGGCTGAGTGATATTCCAATGCATATATTTACCGTATCTTCTTTATCCATTCCTCTGTGGATGGACATATAGGTTGTGTCTTGTCTTGGCTGTTGTAAATAGTGCTGCTGTGAACATAGGGGTGTGTGTATCTTTTTAAGTTATAGTTTTATCAGGGTATATGAGGAATGGGATTGCTGGATCATAGTCTACTCTAATTTTAGTTTTTTGAGGGACTTCCATACTGTTCTCCGTAATGGCTGCACCAATTTACATTCCCACAAACAGTGTAGGAGGGTTCCCTTTTCTTCACAACCTCTCTAGTGTTTATTATTTGTAGACTTTTTAAAGGTGGCCATTTTCACTGGTATGAGGTGGTACCTCATTGTATTTTTGATTTGCATTTCTGTAACTAGCAGTGATGAACATCTTTTCCTGTGCCTATTGGCCATCTGTATGTCTTCTTTGAAAGTATCTGTTTAGGTCTCCTGCCCATTTTTCGATGGGGTTGTTTGGTTTTTTGTTATTTAATTATAGGACTTGTTTGTATAATTTGGAAATTAAGTCCTTGTCAGGTGCACCATTTGTAAATATTTCCTCCCAGTCCGTAGATTGTCTTTTCCTTCCATTTATGGTTTCCTTTGCTGTGTGAAAGCTTGTACGTTTAATTAGGACCCATTTGTTTATTTTTTCTTTTGTTTCTATTGCCTTGGGAGATGGATCTAGGAAAACATTGGTATGATTTTTGTCAGAGAATGTTTTGCCTGTGTTATCTTCTAGATGTTTTATGGTGTTTTAAGTCTTTGAGCTATTTTTTAGTTTATTTTTGTGTATGGTGTGAGGCTGTGTTCTAGCTTCATTGATTTACATGTGGCTGTCCAACTTCACCAACTGTTTGCTGAAGAAACTGTCCACCCATTGTATATTCTTTTTCCTTTTCAAAGATTTATTGTCCATAAGTGTATGAGTATATTTCTGGGTTTTTTATGCTCTTACATTGATTCATATATCTGTATTTTTGCCAATACC
Organism: Bos indicus; assembly: GCF_029378745.1. Lineage (NCBI taxonomy): Eukaryota > Metazoa > Chordata > Mammalia > Artiodactyla > Bovidae > Bos > Bos indicus. The sequence continues at coordinate 22,883,277 of NC_091785.1, forward strand.
AAGCTATCTTGAGTACTCTTAGCTTTGTAGTCGGAGAAGGCAATGGCACCCCACTCCAGTACTCTTGCCTGGAAATCCCATGGACGGAGGAGCCTGATAGGCTGCAGTCCATGGGGTCGCAAAGAGTCGGACACTACTGAGCGACTTCATTTTCACTTTTCACTTTCACTTTTCACTTTCATGCATTGGAGAAGGAGATGGCAACCCACTCCAGTATTCTTGCCTGGAGAATCCCAGGGACGGGAGAGCCTGGTGAGCTGCCATCTATGGGGTCGCACAGAGTCATACACGACTGAAGCGACTTAGCAGCAGCAGCAGCTTTGTAGTATTCTGTGAAGTCTGAGAGGGTTATGTCTCCTGCTTTGTTCTTTTCCCCCAGGACTACTTTCACAATTCTGGATCTTTTATAATTCCATATAAATTTTAGTTCTGTGAAAAATATCATGGGTATTTTGATAGGTATTACATTTAACCTATTGATTGATAAGGCCAGTTGAATTTTGACAAAGGTGCAAAGACAACTCAATGAAGAAAGGATTTTTTTTTTTTTTTTCAACAAATGCTGTTGGGACAACAGAACATCATATGCACAAAAAAAAGAACCACTTTCATATGAAGCTCATCAGTCAGTCAGTTTAGTCACTCAGTCACGTCTGACACTTTGCCACCCCGTGAACCGAAGCACGCCAGGCCTCCCTGTCCATCACCAACTCCCGGAGTTTGCCCAAACCCATGTCCATTGAGTCGGTGATGCCATCCAACCATCTCATCCTCTGTCGTCACCTTCTCCTCCCACTTTCAATCTTTCCCAGCATCAGGGTCTTTTCAAATGAGTCAGCTCTTCGCATCAGGTGGCCAAAGTATTGGAATTTCAGCTGCAGCATCAGTCCTTCCAATGCACACCCAGGACTGATCTCCTTTAGAATGGACTGGTTGGATCTCTTTGCAGTCCAAGGGACTCTCAAGAGTCTTCTCCAACACCACAGTTCAAAAGCATCAATTCTTCGGCGCTCAGCTTTCTTCACAGTCCAACTCTCACATCCATACATGACCACTGGAAGAACCATAGCCTTGACTAGATGGACCTTTGTTGACAAAGTAATGTCTCTGCTTTTTAATATGCTGTCTAGGTTAGTCATAACTTTCCTTCCTAGAAGTAAGTGTCTTTTAATTTCATGGCTGCAATCACCATCTGCAGTGATTTTGGAGCCCCCCAAAATAAAATCAGCCACTGTTTCCCCATCTGTTTGCCATGAAGTGATGGGACCGGATGCCGTGATCTTTATTTTCTGAATTCATGAGCTTTAAGCCAACTTTTTCACTCTCCTCTTTCACTTTCATCAAGAGGCACTTTAGTTCTTCTTCACTGTCTGCCATAAAGGTGGTGTCATCTGCATATCTGAGGTTATTGATATTTCTCCTGGCAATCTTGATTCTAGCTTGTGCTTCCTCCAGCCCAGCATTTCTCATGATGTACTCTGCATAGAAGTTAAATAAGCAGGGTGACAATATACAGCCTTGACGTACTCCTTTTCCTATTTGGAACCAGTCTGTTGTTCCGTGTCCAGTTCTAACTGTTGCTTCCTGACCTGCATATAGGTTTCTCAAGAGGCAGGTCAGGTGGTCTGGTAGTCCCATCTTTTGAAGAATTTTCCAGTTTATTGTGATCCACATAGTCAGCGGCTTTGGCATAGTCAATAAAGCAGAAATAGATGTTTTTCTGGAACTCTCTTGCTTTTTCGATGATCCAGCGGATGTTGGCAATTTGATCTCTGGTTCCTCTGCCTTTTCTAAAACCAGCTTGAACATCTGAAAGTTCGTGGTTCATGTATTGTTGAAGCCTGGCTTGGAGAATTTTGAGCATTGCTTTACTAGTGTGTGAGATGAGTGCAATTGTGGGGTCGTTTGAGCATTCTTTGAGATTGCCTTTCTTTGGGATTGGAATGAAAAGTGACCTTTTCCAGTCCCATGGCCACTGCTGAGTTTTCCAAATTTGCTGGCATATTGAGTTCAGCACTTTCCCAGCATCATCTTTCAGGATTTGAAATAGCTCCACTGGAATTCCATCACCTCCACTAGCTTTGTTTGTAGTGATGCTTTCTAAGGCCACTTGCTTCTGTTAGGTCCATACCATTTCTGTCCTTTATTGAGCCCATCTTTGCATGAAATGTTCCCTTGGTATCTCTAATTTTCTTGAAGAGATCTCTAGTTTTTCCCATTCAATTGTTTTCCTCTGTTTCTTTGCACTGATCACTGAGGAAGGCTTTCTTATCTCTCCTTGCTATTGTTTGGAACTCTGCATTCAAATGGGTATATCTTTCCTTTTCTCTTTTGCTTTTTGCTTCTCTTCTTTTCACAGCTATTTGTAAGGCCTCCTCAGACAGCCATTTTGCTTTTTTGAATTTCTTTTTCTTAGGGATGATCTTGTTCCCTGTCTCCTGTACAATGTTATGAACCTCCATCCATAGTTCATCAGGCACTCTGTCTATCAGGTCTAGTCCCTTAAATCTATTTTTCACTTCCACTGTATAATCATAAGGGATTTGACTTTAGGTCATACCTGAATGGTCTAGTGGTTTCCCCTACTTTCTTCAATTTAAGTCTGAATTTGAATCCAGAGTAGGCACTTGTTTAAGTCTCTAAACTCAACAGTAAGAAAACAACTCCATCAAAAAATGGGCAGATGATTTGGACAGACAAATCACCACATGGTGTTTGATGTCACTGGCTATTAGGGAAAGGCAAATTTAACCCACATTGAGATACCACTGCTTACTTACTAGGATGACTTAATAAAAGTACTGAAAATACCAAGCACTAGAGAGGCTGTCGAGAAATCAGAATCCTCATTGCTAGTGGGAATGCAAAATGATATAGGACTCTGGAAAAACAGTTTGGCAGTTTCTTATAAAACCAAACATACACTTATTCTTTTACCCAGAAATCCTACTCCTGGATATTTATCCCAGAGAGATGAAAACCAAAGTTCTTCACACAAAAACCTGTACCCAAATGTTTATAGCGGCTCTATGGACATGAGTTTGGGTGAACTCCGGGAGTTGGTGATGGACAGGGAGGCCTGGAGTGCTGCAGTTCATGGGATTGCAAAGAGTCAGACACGACTGAGCGACTGAACTGAACTAAACTGATGCGTAATTGTCCCAAAATGGAAAAGCCCTGTGTCATTCAGCTAGTGAATGGATAAGCAAATTGTGGTAGAAACATGCAATGGAATACTACTTGGCAGTAAAAAGGGAACAGACTATTGATTTAGGTAGCAGTTTATACAAATCAGCCTGAAAAGGTTATGTACTGTAGGATTCCATTTATATGACCTCTTTGGTAAAACTGTGGTGAGAGACTAGATCAGTGGTTCACGGGAGTTGGGGTAGGAGAGAGGGTGTGATCACACAGGAATAACAGAGGGCGTTTTCTGGGGTGATGAGACTGTTCTGTATTCCAACTGATGCAGTGCTTACAGGGATCTATGTGTATGTAAAAACTCATAGGTATGTGTACTAAAAAAGTCAATTTTACTATAAGATAATTAAAATTAAAAAAAATTTTTTTAAGTACCGAAACAATCTTAACATGCAAATCTCAGCCTAGTTCACACCAAGAACAGCATCCACATGATGCAGCCGAATATCAGACCCTGCCTTCTAAGACTGAGGTCTGAAGACACTGAGATTAGGTTTAAGGGAATGGCCACCTATGAACACGGACCTGAATTCAGAAAAGCCCTTTCCTCTGTGGAAAGGCTAGACTGGCATGGGGAGCCTATTTCTTCTCTCCCTGGGCTTTTCTAACCAATATTAGAAAAAATTTGTTACTGGAGCTTGTTCTTTCGAAACCTTCAGCTGAAGCAGCCCTGCAGAGACAGATCACACTTCCATCAATTTCAAGCCTACTGAGAACAGTAGAGAAACTACTCTTTGGTACATTAAGTCATTTGGCTTTGCAAGCCCACACCGTATGTGTGTGTTAAAATTTATAGGACTCAAAGAGTCAGTTTTAACGAATTAAAAAAATTTAAAAACAAACAAAAAGAAGCAGAATGTACTTGGCCCTGAAAGTGTCAAATGCTGGTTGTAAAATTGCCCACGTCTTTGACTACAAAGCAAATACAGGTATAGCAACTGGGTGAATGCTCAGAAAAACCTGTTCCCTATCCTACATCTCAAAAGATTTTTTTCCCTTTAACAGTTTCATATCTCAAATATTCCCAACCTGACTATTTTTTTTAATGACAAACCAAATTGTATGTAATAGAGTTGTGTTCCTAAAGCAGCAGAACTAGATGACTTTAATTTTCTCAGTCTGCTTTTTAAAGGTATTTTATATGTTTCACGTTTTCCAAATATTTCTATTCCTTACGTCTCAACCCTTTACCATCTTACACACACACACAAAGGTTTTTCTCTAGGCTTTTTCTGCAGATTGTATATCTCTTGGTGGGGGTAACGGGGGATGAGAAGCAGGTTTTATACAGCTGATGTGATCACTATACAGACAAGCTTGGAAAATGCTACCCAATCTGCCAATTAATTAAAGCATTAATCTGCGGAGCAGCCGGGCCAGGGAATATTTACCCTGAGAGGGGTGTGGTAGGAATTGAGTCGGAAGCTCCCTGTATTTGCATGAAAATGGAGGTGCTTAGGAAACCCAGCTTCCTTTTGTCTCTAAAGGTGGGGCAGCCCTTATCCAGTCCCTAAGTCTTTCTAGCCTATTTAGGAATCCTTTTAGGAAGCTAGTGTCTGATGTATGATAGCACTGTAGAAAAACAAAAATTAAACCCCAGGCATAGTAGGGTAGTGAGCAAGTCCAGTATAGAGTAGCTTCTTAGACCTGGGATGAAACCTAAATTCAGGAGTTTGTGCTGATAATTAAGTAGAATAGATGTAATGTTTTTGCAGGGTTTAGAACCATATGTTTGGGTTCAAATTCCAGCTCTGCTTCTTACTAGCTGTGTGATTTGGGGTCAGTCATGTCTTGTCTGAGCCTTATTTTTTTCATCTATAAAATAAAGATCATGAATTGCCTCATCATCTCAAGGTAGTTAGCCCTCTGCTTACTGTAGATTGAAAGAAGGCTGGAGAGTGATTAGGACCTTTTGGTCCAGTTCAGTAGCTCAGTGGTGTCTGACTCTTTGTGACCCCATGGTCACGCCATGGGGTAAGCACGCCAGGCTTCCTTGTCCATTACCAACTCCCGGAGCTTGCTCAAACTCATATCCATCAAATTGGTGATGCCATCCAACCATCTCATCCTCTGTTGTCCCCTTCTCCTTCTCCTCCTGCCTTCAATCTTTCCCAGCATCAGGGTCTTTTCCAATGAGTCAATTCTTTGCATCAGGTGGCCAAAATATTGGAGTTTCAGCCTCAACATCACTCCTTCCAATGAATATTCAAGACTGATTTCCTTTAAGATTGACTGGTTTGATCTCCTTGCATTCTAAGGGACTCTCAAGAGTCTTCTCCAACACCACAGTTCAAAAGCATCAATTCTTCGGCGCTCAGCTTTCTTCACAGTCCAACTTTCACATCTACACATGACCACTGGAAAAACCATAGCTTTGTCTAGACAGACCTCTGTCGGCAAAGTAATGTCCTGCTTTTTAATATGCTGTCTAGGTTGGCCATAGATTATAAACTGCCTCCAACACAGCCTTTTGTTCTTTTTAAAGTTATTTTTCAGCAAGGGACTATAAACCACAAGTTTCCCCCTCAACTTCCTGGGATGTGCTGCATTGAGAAGTGAGCTTGATTATAACTACAAAAGACCTGAAGACAGCAGCTCATCCTGAGGTCTCTTTGGCCATGTTGGCTGTCCTCAAGATGAGGTTTACCTGTGTATCCCTGGGGAGGGTGGTGAAATGGACATGAAAAACTGACCCAGCTGTATTGATGATATTAAAGGATTACTGTTAATTTTTAAACTGTGGTTTAAAATATGTGTGTGTGTGTGTGTGTATATGTATATTAAAAACATAAAATTTACCGTCTTAACCATTTTATTGTTAATTTTTAAACATGGTAATGATACTGTGGGTTATTTTTTTTTAAGCTTTTTAATCTTTTAGAGCTACAAACTAAAAATTTTACAGACAAAACAACATAGTGTCTGGAGTTTGATTCCAGATAATCCAGAAGGAGGATGATGGTCCCAGCAACTAAGAACTTTGCCTCACGGCATAGACAAAATGGCCTTTTTCTATGTTTAGTTTCTTGTAAGATGGCACCTCCTCATGCTCGTTTCTTTTCTTCCAGAACTCTCAGAAATTGAGCCCAATGTGTTCCTTCGTCCATTTCTGGAAGTAATTCGCTCTGAAGATACCACTGGCCCTATAACTGGACTTGCACTCACCTCTGTCAACAAGTTCCTGTCCTATGCGCTCATAGGTAAGCACTCGGGCTTTTTTGAGTGACCACACCCTTTCATTTCTTTGCCTTTCCCAGAGTGGTCAGGCTTTAGGCAATGAGCTGGTGATGTTGGAAAGTTTTCCCCAGCTATCTGTTTCCTTGTAGAAAAGAAATAGGATTGTTTTGGTTACTCATCACACTAATTGATTGAGGTTGTACAGAGTGGGGAGTGAGAGGAGGTTTCCTTGGGACTACTGATTTCTTTGTGCTTTGGAGGCATAAAGGATATGATGCCCTTGGAGGTTTGGTTTTAGTTTATCTTTATTTTTCCAGTATAATGTATGATTATTTTAAGAAGATAAATAATAAAGAGGTGACTACAAGAAAAGTTAATGGTCTCTCTCAATGTTCCTCATCCTTCTTTAGGTTAAATGATGTCAACAGGAAGCTTTGAATCTATCTATACCTTTCCATACATGTATATAAATATATATAAAGTTCTACTTCTTTTTAAAAAGAAATAAAAATAGAATGTGAAAAAAAAAAGAAAAAATAGAATTGTGTGCTAAACTTTTTTTCATTTAATAGTATTAAAACAGTGTACGTAATATAATTATCTGATTTATTATTTTCCTTCTAATTTTATTGACTATAATTGTCATATAACATTGTATTAGTTTAAGTTGTACGGTATAATGATTTGATACATGCATATGTTGCAAAATGATTACCATACTTACTTAAGTCCATCACCTCACATAGTAACAAATTTTTTGTGTGATGAGAACTTTTAAGATCTGTTGTCTCAGCAGCTTTCAAACATACAACATAGCATTGTTAACTATAGTCATCATGCTGTACACTACATCCCCAGAACTTACTAATTGTATAACTGGAAGTTTGTATGTTCTTTTTTTATTGTAATAAAATATACATAATATAAAATTTGCCATATTAAAGTATATAATTCAGTGGCATTAACTACATTCACAGTGTTGTACAGCCATCCCCACCATCTGTTTCTCAAACTTTTTCATCATACCAGACAAGAAATTCTAACCATTAAGTAATAATACACCATTTCCCCTACCCCTCAGTCCCTGGTAAGATTTTTTTCTTTTTGGTAGCTGTATAATTTCTATAGTATAGATATAACACAGTTCACTCAATCATTCTCTTACTGGAGAATATTTAATATTTAGGTTGTTTCTGTCTTTTTTTTAGAAAAGATTTATTTCTTTTTGGCTGTGCTGGGTCTTCCTTGCTGCACGTGGGCTTTCGCCAGTTGTGGTGAGCCCAGGCTACTCTCCGTTGTGGTGCACCGGCTTCTCATTGTGATGGCTTCCCTTGTTGGGAAGCAGAGGCCCTAGACACATGGGCACGCTGGCTCAGTCGTTGTGGCATGGGCTTAGTTGCTCAGGGACATGTGGAATCTTCCCAGACCAGGGATCAAATTCATTTCTCCTGCATTGACAGGCGATTCTTAACCACTAGCCTACCAGGGAAGCTCAAATTGTTTCTTATTTTGAGCCATTATCAATAATACTGAAATAAGCTTCCTTGTTCACATAGCTTTATTATAAAATTTCCTTTTGTATGACAGATTCCTGTACTTGAAATTTGAATGTCTTCTCTTTTATTGAGTTGTCTTTGTTTTTCTTATCAGTTTGTAGAAGTTCTTTGTATAGTGAGAATATTAACCCATTATCTATCATAGTGTTACAGATTTCTCTCAATCTAGCCCAAATGTTTTATCTAGTCTATTGTTTGTCTCTGAATTTGTTTATGGTGTATTTTTAAAATTTATTTTTAGTTGATTTTGTCACTCAAAATCCTGAATTCTTTTTCTCATGTTGTCTGCCCATGTGCAGTCGTGAGGAACATAGAACACAGGCAGCTGTCCTTATTTCTAACTAGGGGGACAGGAAAAGTAGAAGCTTAGCAAGAAAGGAAAATGACCTTCAGTTCAAGGCAAGAAAACCCTTTATCTTTTCTAGAAAATTGGATTGTTTAGTTGAAGCATTCAGGATTGGGAGCAAATATGCTGGTGCAGCTAGGTTCTGAATAGGGGCATCAGCTTCTCCAGGCACCGTGGTCCTAGCTTCATACTTGTCCTAAGCAAAAATCAGGCCCAGCTGCTTAGAGCCTTGCCCTGAGCACCACCTGCAGGTCATCTCTCTTCATGGCCTCCAGTAGCTGCCCTCTGTGCCTTTTCCCTCTGCTCTTTTGTCAGTGTTACTGTCTTGCCTTTCTTGGCTTGGCAGGCAGGCTGGTCATTGGAGACCTCAGGCCAGCTGGTCACTGGAGTTTCCTGTGGTGGGAAAAGAGAATGCTGGAGGTGGTGATTGCAGTGGGCATGAGAAAAGGAACAGGAAGGAATGTATGAAAGCCAGAAGGCAAAGGAGATGAGATTGGCAAATTTCCCTGCAGTCTTCTCCAGGGTGGCCGGGAAAGGAGGAGATTCTAAAGAAGAGGTTCTGGAGAAGATAAGGTCTGTTAAGTGGACCAATTTTTTGTTTAGGCTGCCCTTCTTGAAGGAACTGCCCTCCATCTCTCAATCCTGTCATGAAGGTTTCTAGGATTATTTTAGATCCTACTCCAAAGACCAGCCTTTTATTTGGCCCCACACAGCTGCCAGATCAGGATTTGTGTTTCTGATTGCCTGGCTTGTGAGGCCCTGCCTGTGTGGTTCTAAGGACCTGTCACTTGCACTTGCCTTTTTAGAAAATTAAGTTTGCTACTTCATTCAAGCTCAGAGGCTAAGGGCCACAAAAAGATCAGTAGAGCTTAAACCACTTTAACTAGGGAGGTTACTGAAAGAAGGGAAGAAATAAACCCCCAGAAGGTTGTGCAGTGAGAGCAAGGCTGCCATTCACTAGGAGCTCTGAAACACCCACACAGCACCAAGAAGGTCCTGGATTTTCTGAGCAAGGAAAGGTCCTTTTGTGGACTCTGTCCAGCAGGCCTGTGAGAGAGGATTCAGGCAACTGCCTTGAGAGTATAGGATCTTCTGTATTGATTGGGAGAAATATGGAGAGTTGGGTAATAGAAGGAGCTGGGTCACTTCCTCTACTATAGATCATCGTGAAATTGGCTTCCTTCTGCATGACCTCTAAAGTAGCCATTCATGATGCTGAGTAGAGGCATGAAGTAAATAGGACAGTGAGAGTCTTTGACCAGGTATCAGAGACTAACCAGGACGGAAGAGAAAAATGAAAACCAATCACATTGATGAAAGTGTTCTGGCTCATTGTTGGAAGAGAAATGTTCTGTTTTCTCAGCCATCCCCTGAGCTTCAAATTCAGGAACTCCATTATTGTCAGGTACAAGGAAAGAGAATGGAGAATTTCTTCTAATTCCTACACTTTCAAACTAGGAGGTTCTCTTACCTTACACCATGTCACCTCTGGAGCAGTTTTCTCTGTTACTCACAAAGTTTTTGTCATAGTCCCATCTTTTTTTTCCTATTTGTGCCCCCCAAGAACAATCCAGGCTTGCCTGGAGGACCTTTGTAAGCCTTGATGGAAGTCACCTCTTTGTCTACTCCTTATGGGTATTTAAATTATGAATGGGACCAGCTTCCTCCTTGGCAACATTTGTGTTAGCTTCTACCCCTGTGCTAGTTGTCAGAGCTGGCATCTCTCCTCTTATTCACAGTTTAAGGTCTTCTTCTCTCTTGCTTCCCAGTTAGCTAGCCTCCAGTCCTCTTCAGTTTGTCCCCTGTCACTCCTTAATCTTTAGTTAGGGATTCTTGTCCATGACATACTGTTTTTAATAAGCATGAAACCAAAGCAGGAAGTGCTCTCTGATTTGCTGTAATGGGCACCCAGATCTGCATATTGGCAGCAGTGACTGTCCATTTTTTACCTCTACTCCCCTACCTCAGTTGCACCAGAATACTGCATTCCAAAAGCAATCAGATAGATGTGTTGAAAGAGAACACATGAAAAGAGAAAGGCTACAACCTTGGCATTCAAAGCTCTGGCCCTCCCAGGCACTTGCTCTGGGCCAAAACCTCAAATTTCCAGGTCCTTCCTCTATCAAGTGAGTACCTTTACACCAGTGATTCCCAAGTGTGGTCCCCTGACCAGCAGCACTAACTTCACCTGGAATCTGGTTAGAAATGCAGATTCTCAGGCCCCATTCTAGACCTACTAAATCAAAAATTTGGGGTGTGGGCCAGCAATTTTTATTTTTTACAAGCTCTCCAGATGATTATGATATATGATTGAGAACCACTTTTACACGGTAGCGTTTGTGCTGGGATGGGCACAACATATATCAGCCAGTTACGGGCAAAAACTCTCAGGTAATTCAGGGAGCCATGGGTTAGAGAATTAAAAAGGAGAAAACTAAAGTCTCTCAAAATAGACCCTACACAGGACGTCTTGACTTTTTGTCTCTCCTCTTCATATCCTTTCTTTTTTTTCTTTGCTGGAGCAGATCCCAGCCATGAGGGCACAGCAGAGGGCATGGAGAACATGGCAGATGCTGTCACCCATGCCCGTTTTGTGGGCACAGATCCTGCCAGCGATGAGGTTGTCCTGATGAAAATCCTTCAGGTAAACGGAGGGGAACAGCAATTAGGCTAATGGCCAGGAGCTGGTGCCTCCGGCCCTACTTACCGGAGCCTGCCAGCAATGTGAAGCTGTGTTTTGACTCCACTGAGGCTTGGAGAGCTACTGTGTTTCCAAACAAGCTGCTCCGTACCCAAAGTAAAAGCTTTTTCTAAGGAAAATAATTAAAAGCTTTAAATTTGATATTGATATCAAATAACCAGAACCCTTAATACACTTGTACCTCTGGCAGACTGTATCTGTGCCATCCATCCATTGGGTTTGTGGGCTAGGGCAGAAATGAGTGCTGAGCTATGTCGAGGTCATATAATGTAAAGACACAACTCCTAAGATAAGCTTCTGAGAGACTGGACCACCAGCACCAAGCCGAAGCAAGGTCAGCATTCTTGCTAACCTCTTTCTCACCCCTGAGCGCTTCCATAGGAGACTAGAGAAACAGGAGGCACTTTCTCTCCCCTCATATACACCCTTCTTCACCCAGCCTGCCTTGTTTATCATAGTGTCTCCTTTTTCTTCCTGGTAGGTACTGCGGACTCTGTTGCTGACCCCAGTAGGTGCCCACCTAACCAATGAATCTGTGTGTGAGATTATGCAGTCTTGCTTCCGGATCTGCTTTGAAATGAGGCTCAGTGGTAGGTGCTTGAATACTGGGCCCTTCATCATTCCTAAGGGCAGTATCTGTGAGTATAAATATAGATGCTGTCTCTGAACCCCAGAGAGACAGAAAACTCATGACTTCTCCATCATCTATCTTGTGGAGCCATAGGGATCTTGAAGTATCTGTACTTGACAATTTGTTTTGTGGCTAGAAGAGACTTTAACTCTGTGCCAGGACAGGAATTGGGCTAGATCGCAGACTGACTTAGCCCAGAACCAGATCTTCCCTTGAGGTTTCTGGGATTGACACCAGCCTACAACCCCTGAGAACATATCCTTGTGCCTTTTTTTCCTGACTCAGTAGTGCCATCTAGTGGGTCAATGAAGTTAAGGCTGCCAGGCTGAGCTGGAGCTGGTTTTAATAAGTTTGGTATAATCCTTAGTAAACAAGGTTTGGAGGGGAGTCTGCTCTGAGAAGCCTCCTGATAATAGCACGGCAAGTAATGACACCTGTGTTATTTGTTTTTGCCTGTGCAGAGTTATTGAGAAAATCCGCAGAGCACACTCTCGTAGACATGGTGCAGCTGCTCTTCACAAGGTAAACCTGCTGCTGTTTGCTTCAGCCCGGCTGCCCAGGCCTCTTGAGCCTGCCTGCTTCCACACAGCCACTTCAGGGACCTGGCCAACCCCACAGCCACATCAGAGGCTACTGAGATTGTGGATGGGAATAGTTCCCTGGGCCCAGGGTTACCATGCAAGGGAGAAGGAGGAGGGAGCTGGCTTGGCCTCAGAGGGAAGCAGAGGGTTATTTGATCTAGGCTGACAGAACTTCTGCCTCCCAGACTTGTGTCAGTTTCTGTGCAAGTAGCAGCTGGGAAAGGAAACCCAGAGAGGAAGCCAAACTCAAGGGAGCCTGGAGCAGGTTGCTGAGCTCCCAGAGCTCAGTCCAGTTTCTGTGAGGAAGGACCAAGGCTAGGGTAACCAACAATCCTGGTTTGCCTGAACTGTCTGTCCTCATTTGAACACTGAAAGTCCTGTATCCTTGCAATCCAAAACCATTGGTTATCCTCATCAAGGCCCTCATCTTAGCCCTGAGGCGAGCGCTTTACAGCTTCCCCTAAGGGATATCGATGATGGAGGAGGTTATGCATGTAGGGGAGCAAGGGTTTTATAGGAAATCAGTGTACTGTGAGACTAAGATTGCTTTTTTAAATAGTCTATTAAAACACACACACACACACACACACACACACACACACACACATATATTTCCCCCTGGGATTTATTTTTGTTCTCAAATCTATAAATAATAATCCTTATTACCCACAGACTAGATTTGCCTCTGGACCCTACTGCTAATTGTTTCCTACTTCTCAGGTTCAAATTTACTGGTTTCAAAACTTCATCTGCCTTTCACTTCTGATCCTATGCCCAGTCTCCTGGGGTTTTAATAGACTGCCCTCTCCCCATATCATGCCTTTCAGCAATATCTGCCAGGTGAATACAAGCAGGAGAGTATCAGTTTAAAGATGAAAAGAGCCTTTGCACTCCAGGGATACTTAGTCACCTTTCCCTCATGACATCTACCTTCTTTTTTAGAACGTGTCTGTGTTCCGTGTTCCTCAATTTCTGTGGCCCTTCGATGAAGCTCTGAAAAGGGTGAAATGAGCCTGTTTCTTTTTCTAGCTTTTCCTAAGAGACTCTGACCTAGAGCGTCTTTGGGCTGTGGCTGAAATGAAGGGGAATATTTGTTGTTATCCCTAATTACAGTCCATGGGATTTTCTTATCTTACAGGTTACCTCAGTTTAAAGAAGAACCCAAGAACTACATGGGGACCAACATGAAAAAGGTATGATCTGCTATCCCTCACCCAGACTTCAATCTCCCAGCTTCTGTGCTATTGGGATTTTCCTGGATACCCTTGCTTAGCAAAAGTATGCTTTTGCCTAGACAGGTTTGCTTGGAATCTAGAAATAGTTATCACTCATTTACCAAGAAATTTTCCAGGTACCTCTTTCCCAAGTACCTCTCCTTCCCCAGCCTTTCCTTTCTAGCCTATCTTTGTTGACCCACCATGTAAGCTAGTGAGCCAGTCCTTCATGGAAACTGGGTGAGGCCCATCAGGCTGGGCAAAAAATGTATGCTGATAAAGGTGAAAGTCCTGCCATCCCCTCAGGGCCCAGTCTTGTCAGCAGGTAGGAGGCCTAGAGAGGCTATACCTAAAATCCCCTGATACTGGATTAGACTGGGCTCATGCTTGGGCTAGCCTCTGACAAGATAAATCAAGTCTGACTCCAGACCAGAAGGTTCTCAAACTGCTAGGAGAAGAATGGTGTTCAGAAGAATGGCCTCTTTCTATCTTAAACTGAAGCCCTGGACTTCACAGGCCTCTCATGAGGATTCTGCTTGCAGCCCTACGAGCTTCTGCCCTTGAAGCTGACCCTGGGCTATTTGGTGCATGAACCTGACCTTCCCATTTCCCCTGCCATCCATCCCCATTCCTGCCCTGTGCCCTGTTGGCTTGTGTCTGAGTTTATTTCACTCTGTTTAAATCGTTCGTTTGCCTGTCTTTCACAGATTTCTCCATGTCTCCTCAACAAACTGGAGCTAAGTAGTGGGGAGCAGACCAAAGCCCTGAACCAGTTAGAGAGGGTACTACTCTTTAAGAACCTCAAGGTCTCTCTCCCTCTCCCTCTCCTTACCCCCTTTTAATTAATTTATTTATTTAAATGTTTATTTTTTATATGTAACATCTGGGTCCCATGTCCTCTGTGTAGAGTGCAATTTACCCCTCTCTAGTAATACCTCACAGCTTTGGAAGAGCTGCATGGGTTTGTAACTTTGCAGTGTTGGGAATTTTCATGGGGCATCTGGCTGCCTGGAGGCAGAAGGAAGCCTTGAACTGGTAACACATTGTGTAGTGAACCTAGATAGAGAGCCTGGGTCCTGCTGCCATCTTGTGAGGAGGCCTAATATCTACCATTTCTAGGGGAACTATGAGGGACCGTCAAATAAGACCCTTCACTTTTCTACCCTCTCTCTGTCTCAGAGCTGGTATTAAAAAGCTTAAGCATAGTCCTTGATTCTAGCTGGATAATTGAACTTGGTTTTGAGGGAAAGGGTAGTCTGTCTGGTTGAGGTCTTTTTCTTCTTGGTTACCATTAAAGGAGTCATTCTAAAATTTAGGACTCTAGATGGATGAAAAGGAGCCAGGTCCCAGGTTAGCCCAGGACACTGGAAATACTTTGTAATCTGCCAGGGGACCCTCTGTCCTTGAGAAGTAGGGGAACTTAGAAGAGGTGCAAGCTAAAGATTACTGTAATCCCCGTATCCCTGCTTTAGGAAGGAGAAGGAAAGAAGGCAGTATGGGCTATCTAAGCTATCCCAAGAGTGTGCATGCTAGAGGTGTAGCTGTGGACATTGAGGTCACTGAAGATGGACTGTGTGTGCACTTGGCAGTCCGCAGGCCTGTGTTCTCGCTGCATGCTTCGTCTCAAAGTTTCATTTGTGTGCTTGCCTAGTCTCAAGTTGCAGCTCTCTTCAGTGGCTACCCTGTGTTTTGCCATGCTTATTAAGCTGGAACCTGCCCCCTGTTTTTAAATAAAGCTTGTATTGTCTGTTGGAAGTAAAATTATATGGAAAAGGTGATGAAGAGTTTCATGAACTGTTCACCCCAGCCCCCACTTTAGGATCTTAGAACAGGGAGCACAGCTATACTTTTAAAGGACTGAGACACTTGTAAGAACTGGCAGCCTCTCAATTCTTACTCCAGCCAAGAGGCAGAGAACACTCATTGAAATGATCAGGTTAAAGCTGCCTCTGCAGAGGATGGAGAAGGAGACAGTGATATGATCCTAGTGTGGGAAGGAATTTCAGTGACTAGCTTCTCAGTGAAAGTGGGACTACCTGGAATTCCTGAAATTGGGGAGCCACCTGGAGAGAAAAGATATCTCACACAAGTCAGCCCAGATGTGAGTGTTTTTTGGAGCTCAGTGACAGTTTCCAGTTTAAGCCAGGAGCTTCCTGTTTTCCCTCATTGATCTCTTGGACTTCTGGCCTATCTGTATGTTTGACTGATTCTTACCTCCAGAACTTTCTTTTGCCATGGACTTGACCCAGATGAGCTTCAGTGGTTCCCGGAGGGAGCATCCTGGTTCCTGCTTACCACAGGAACCGCAGTACTCAGAGCACTTGAAGCTCTATTCTAGGCATATGACTGCTGGCATTTAGGAGATGCAGGCACAAAAAGTGTAAATCCAATGCTAGGCTGTTGCTATGTTACTAAGAGCTGGAAGTGGGGCTCAGCTGTTGGGCCTCTCTCCTTTATGGGTGGAGATATGGGTAGGGAGGGAAAAAATAACGTGCTTTCTAAGCAAAACATCAAAGGTTAGCCAAATTCTGGAGGGCTTGGGGGAAGAAGGGGGGCCTATCCCTCAGATAGCAGAAGGAATTGAATAGGCCAAGGATAACATGGGTATATTCAGCCTTTAGAAAGAGGCAGGGAGAAAAATTGTTTCTACTCTCTTTTAGAGTCATGCTAATGGTTCCTAGAAGAGAATTTTTATTGCCCATCCCAGGAATGGTCCATCAGTCTAGGAATAGTTTGATAGAACTGAAGTGGGATTGGATTCAAACCATAACTGAGAAGGCATCAGGATTAAGAAAATGAAATGAGCCTAAACAAAGTAGCTGTGAACTTAGGGTAGAAAAAAATGCATGAAAATTTATACCCTAAAGTAGTCAACAGGTGATAAAAGTTTTCCTTTGTGACTAAAAAGAAGCTATAGGAGGGATAGAAATATAGCAAGAGAGAGGGAAATGGAATAGAGCAAGAGTCTAAGAAACCAGTAGTCTTAGCATCTGAAAGCATAAAGTTGCTTCTAGAAAGACCCAACAGTGAAAAGGACAGGAGGGCTCATTTATATACTGAAATTGGGAGTACCAGAGCAGCAGCCTGACATGACCTTTCATCCTTAACTCCACAAGTCAGCTGGGATACCACTCCTTCCATAATTCCAAGGAATGAACCTTTGACCTGTTTGATGTAGACAATCAAGCATGAGGGATGTGGTTAGGATCTAGACCCAGTTCATGAAGTAATAGGAAAGCTAAGCATTTGGCTGGGAAGAAGTAGGCTCTCATAGCTGGGTAAGAACTAGGAGTCAAAGGCTTCTATGCAGGTAGTTGAGGAGGAAAGCCCAGGGATCCAGGGCCTGTAGATCTGAAGCTTCTGGCAAAGGACCCCTGCCCTTACCCTTTCTGCACAAGGGTCGGGCACCATCTACAGGGCTCAGGATGGCCACCTGGGATTCAAGGAAGCAGAGTGATGTGTGAGGATTGACCTTAGCAATGACCAGCCTAAAAACAGAATGTCACCTTGCACTTGGAGGCTCCCAGGCTGACCTTTAAAGTGGCAAATGTAGAAGGCCAGCTAGAGGACTAGGACTGTGCTCTGATGGTCTCAATTGTTACTTGGGTACAGATGTGGTGTATAGGCTATTTTCTAGGGACCAGTAGAACTAAAGAAGGGAGATTTCTAGGGATAGAATCCTAATTTGAATATCAGGGCTAATGAGGTATGATATTTCCAGCTGAAAATGAGAGCAGGAGGCATGAGTGATTCATCTAAGTGGAAGAAACAGAAGAGATCTCCCCGGGCCCCACGCCATATGACCAAAGTCATACCAGGTTCAGAGCAGCCCACCTCCAGTGGAACCACCTTATCCTCTAACCTCAGTGGTGAGTACCTTGAGCTGCTTCTTCTGATTGGAATAGGTAGAAGAAAAGCTCCTACCTCTCTCAGGAATTGTGTCAGTGAAGACCAACTAACTGAGGCACTTTGGTCCTTCTGCAGAGAGCAAAAAGGAAAAATTCCAGGTCAGGTCACACTGTGACCATTTAGCAATTCTGCAGTGACTTAAGGTTGTTCTCCTTCCAGTGGGACTATGACTACTTTAGAGACCAGCATATGCAGTCTAGGCAAAAACAAGCAAACAAACGGTACCATGGAGGGTAGGTGTTTCCCAGAGTCTCTTTTCTTTAAGCTTTACTTACTTTATTTGGCAGGTGGGATGCCCTTCATTGATGTACCCACTCCCATCTCCTCTGCAAGTTCAGAAACTGCCTCAGCAGTGGTCAGCCCCTCTACTGACAGTGGTCTGGAGTTCTCTTCCCAGACCACCTCCAAAGAGGACCTCACTGACCTGGAGCAGCCTGGCTCTCCAGGGTACAGCACAGTTGCAGAGTCTGGCAGCAGTGAGCTGGGGGTTCCCGAGCAACCTGAGCCACAGGTATGGCTTTGATTCTAAAGATCCCTGTGCAGTCTTCTGCTGTGGGAATTGGCTTGATCCCTTGGCTCCTTTATCCAGGCCTTGGTTCACAAGAAGGTTGGGGCAGTGGGGGTTCTTCCCCGTTTCCTAGAATTAGCTGTGCTGCCTAGGAAGAATACATAGCATGACTCACTGTGGTGGGTAGCTCCCGGGATTTTCAAGTTACGCATACAGGCAGTACTTGGCAAAGGTGAGGATGCTGGCCATGGCTTTTTCTGGATGTTAATGATCTAAATCCCAAGCCCCTGAGGTCCTCTGTTGGTATGGGGTTCTAGTCACCGTAGGTCAGTGTTGCCTCAGGTGATGTTTTCTGAGTCCGTCATACTCCTTCCCTAAACCATCTTGCAGTGATTCATAGCCCACTGAGCTGGCGCTGAACCCACAGTCCATTAGAGACACTTGGAGGACAGAGACTTAAGGGAAATAAGTTCCAAGTTGCTCTTGCCTCATCCTTTTTCCTATATCCTCCCCATAACTGGTCATAGCAGGAAGGGGCCCATGTGGAAAAGGCCCAATCAACATCTGTGGAATCCATCCCTGAAGTGTTAGAGGAGTGTTCATCCCCTGCTGACCACTCTGACTCCGCCTCTGTCCACGACATGGATTACGTCAATCCCCGGGGCGTGCGCTTTACACAGTCCTCTCAGAAAGAAGGTGAGTACTCTCAGACAGGCTTTTCCCCTATCCAACTCACTAAGCTGTCTGACCCTAAACCATCCTAGATCCAGGGGGTCTTCTAGCAATCTCCTAGGCTATTTTCTAGTGAGGAAATGGAATCAAGCCAGAGGACTGTTGGATGGAGCCCTTCCCTAGCTTACACAGAGAGGGAGTTTGGTTAACAATAGGAAGTGAAAGGGAAGAATAGAAGCTTGAGACTTCTAACAGAAAGGTGGGATCATCAATTCTGATTCCCTTCAATAAGTGAGACTAGTCTCCCTACTGCCCTAGAAAAAAAAAAATTTTTTTTTTTCCAGAAGAGAATCACTTATCTGAAATATTCTGTATAATACAGGGCAGGTTAGTCCTGTGATTGAGCCAGTTTCTTAGCAATCCCACTTCCCTCCTGGCCTTTCCCAGGCACAGCTTTGGTCCCGTATGGTCTTCCCTGCATCCGTGAGCTCTTCCGCTTTCTCATCTCCCTCACCAACCCACACGACCGCCACAACTCCGAGGTTATGATCCACATGGGACTGCATCTGCTCACAGTGGCTCTTGAGTCTGCCCCCATAGCCCAGTGCCAAACCCTCTTGGGCCTCATCAAGGATGAGATGTGCCGCCACTTATTCCAGGTAAGACTGGATTTCTAGAGGGGCGCCAAGCCCCTGGCTTTTTTTCAGGGTCTCTTAAGGGCCAGGGACACAGGGAGGTTTGGCTGATTCGTGTGAAGAGTATAGGACCCAGGAAAGAACCTACCTCCCCTACTGACCGCTGCTGCTGCTGCTGCTAAGTCGCTTCAGTCGTGTCCGACTCTGTGCGACCCCATAGACGGCAGCCCACCAGGCTCCCCCGTCCCTGGGATTCTCCAGGCAAGAACGCTGGAGTGGGTTGCCATTTCCTTCTCCAATGCATGAAAGTGAAAAGTGGAAGGGAAGTCGCTCAGTTGTGTCCGACTCTTAGCAACCCCATGGACTGCAGCCTATCAGGCTCCTCCATCCATGGGATTTTCCAGGCAAGAGTATTGGAGTGGGATGCCATTGCCTTCTCCGACTGACCACTAATGATAGTCAAGAGGCCTCCGTTAATTCCCCGGGGATGCTGGCAACCAAGGGGAAACATAGGAATGGCTGGATACAGAGTTCCCTCAGAGCACAGATATAGAGTTCCCTTGGTGGCAACTTCCCACAGTTTGCTCTCCTGCTCTTCTCTTGGTTGAGCCAAAGTCAGGTTCAGAAACCTAATGGCCTGTCCTACTGTGATCTCCAGCTACTCAGCGTAGAGCGACTGAACCTTTATGCTGCTTCCCTTCGGGTATGCTTCCTACTCTTTGAGAGCATGAGGGAGCATCTCAAGTTCCAATTAGAGGTGAGTTTCTTGAACTTGGAAAAAAGAAGGAAAAAAAAATAGGAAGATGTATGACACCTTCATTTGGATCAGCTTTGTCATGCTGCAGGGGTGGGATTTAGTGGCATCTGAGGAGAGTGCTTTTAGCCTCCATAGTTTGGTTCACTGGCTAACCTCCCTCATGGTCAAATTAAAAGGAGCCCAGAGAAATCTGCCTGGCTTTAAAATAGGAGAACCCAAACGTAGAACGGGCAAGTAACCTCCCTGTGAGTGGGTACAACTCTTTTGCCTATAGTTCTTTTGCAACACAAGCAGGCAGGTCAAGCTGAATTCACCAGAAAATTGCAAAAAGGAACCCTGAATAGGAGCAGATCAGGCTCACAGAGCACAAAAAGGGCAATAGGCAACTTGTTTTGGATCAGGCACGAGGTAAAGAACCAGCCCGCTCCATCATGAAGGGCAAAGAGAGGAATGTCTTTAGGTATGGAATACCGTTGTCTCTTAATGCATGCTTCCTGGCTAGCATTTGCTTCCTGTCTAATTTGCCTCTTCTTATCTTGAACCCTTTCCCCATCCAAATGGCAATTACTGGATTATTGTCAGATGTACATCAAAAAGCTCATGGAGATCATCACTGTGGAGAACCCGAAGATGCCTTATGAGATGAAGGAGATGGCACTGGAGGCTATTGTGCAGCTCTGGCACATCCCCAGCTTTGTCACCGAGCTCTATATCAACTATGATTGTGACTACTACTGCTCCAACCTCTTTGAAGATCTCACCAAGCTGCTGTCCAAGGTGCTGAGCATTGTTACTGGTCTCTAGAAAGAAAATTAAGGAAATCTCTCTGGTGGTAGTGAGGATAGTACATATAGGGAATGAAACACTTGAAAGTTGGGGAACAAAAGGAAGGGCATTTTCTCAAAGCAATGTAAAAGTTACGGGCAGTTTTAGGATTTTTTGAGAAGTATTCTAACCTCAAGTCTACTGGATCTGTTTACTTTCCAGAATGCCTTCCCTGTGTCTGGTCAGCTCTATACAACACATCTGCTGTCTCTCGATGCCCTATTGACAGTGATTGACAGCACTGAGGCCCACTGCCAGGCCAAAGTCCTCAACAACCTTATCCAGCAAGAAAGGAAAGAGGCAGCCAGACCTGGCTATGAGGCAGTAGATGGCACTCGAGAAGCCAACAGTAGTGAGAGGAATTTCTTTTCTTTGAGAATCCCAGGAGTCTATGTTTATCCCTTCTCTACTCACTGAATCCTTTCTCCTACATTTTCATTTCTTCCTCTGAAGTACTCCTAATTCTGTGTTTCTAAGATTTGGTGATGTGAATCATAGACCAGACTGGCACATTAACAGACTCATGGACTTCTCCCTTTCTCTTCTTCCGTACTTTGTCTTTTTTACCAAATTGTTATTTCTTTATGGGGAGAAAAGAGAATTTAGATTAAATGATATATAGGACCTTTTCCTACTTTCCTTTTCCTACTCCCAGTAACTGCCTCAAATCTAATTAATCTTCTCTAACTTTTCCTTGAGATTGAGGTGCAGAAGATCAAGGAAAGTGACTCAGTAATCTATTTATTAAACTATAGAATCTAATGCTTGACTAATGTGGGATAGTGAATACTTATTTGGGCTTGAGTTTATCCTGTCAGGGTTGGTGACCTATGTGGGAACTTGCAGATCTCTTTTGCCTGAGACTCGATTGTCCTGAAGCACTGCTTGACTTACTACAGTACCTACAGTACAGTCTTCACTTAGCTTCTTCTCTCTTAACCAGCTGAGAGAGCAGCCAGTGATGGGAAGGCTACAGGCATGGCCCCAGACATCGCAGGCCTGAATCTGCCAGGTGGAGGGCGGCTGCCAGCAGAACATGGGAAACCAGGATGCAGTGATCTGGAGGAAGCTGGTGACTCCGGGGGTATGTACTGGATGTCCATCTTCCTCAGCCCCCTCAGCTTGAAGACCTGTTGGAGAACAGAGGGGATGGTTGCAGAAACCCCTGAGGGCAGTACCCAAATGAACTTGGCCGCTAACCTTGGCTTCAGACCCAGAGAGAGGAAGGAGAACATTGGGAGCCCTAGCAAATAGAACTTCTAGGGATGTGAAAGACTGATGAGCACAAGAAACTTTCTGAGGCATCCTTGTTTTCACTAGAGGGTATATCAGGATCCTTCTAAAAGTCATTATCCTGGTAAAAGAGGTCTTACTGGTGTTTCACTCTTTCCCTCTCATTCCTAGCTGACAAAAAGTTTACCCGGAAGCCACCTCGATTTTCCTGTATCCTGCCAGATCCACGGGAGTTGATTGAAATTAAAAACAAAAAGAAGGTACATATAGATATCCCCAGAGCTCAACCTCTACCCGCTCTGACTGGGTGTTCTCTGTGGGGTTCCGTCTCAGAGAACAAGGGAGAGTTTCAGCTCACTGAACAGTTTGCTATGGCTAATTTTTGTGCTTGTTGGGACTTCAGCAGTCCCCCAGTCTCCTTTGAAGCCCTTCATTACTCCTAAGCCATGTAATCAGGACCACCTTTTGTGTGCTCCTGGGCAAATGCTTCCCTCACTGAGAGTCAAGTGTTACTTGTGGTGACAGGAGTCCTGGGAACTGGTATCCTGTGGGTCACTGAAGGTTATTGGTCATCTGGAGCTCTGGGGTGATCATTGGCAATAAAAGGGTATTGACATTTATTCTGGTGCTTTTAGTAAAGTTCAAATAACTGTGCTTTGTGGTTTTCTTAATACAAAGAAAACCTATTTAACCCTTCTTCATCTTAAGGCCAGCCTATATGACTTTGGTTTACATGTGCCCTTGATTGCAGAACTGTGGATAGACAGTCAAAAAGGTATCGTCACAGTTAGTTCGCCTTGTCTTTCAAACTCCAGGGCCTTAAGAGCTAGGAAACCAAAGAAAGAAAGGGAATCTGTAAAGAAAGACTAGAATCAGCTAGTCTGTAAACAAATACTAGGGATGGCTGTAAAACTGAAAAGAAAACCTTCTCTAGTCTCTTTCTTCTACTTTTTCCCCCTGATTCTCAGATTGGAGGAGAGTGCTATGCATTTTTAGTACTCAGAAAAGGAGTGAGAAGGAATTCCTCAGCCAGTTCTACATAAACAATGGGGATTGGGGAAATCTAAGGGTCAATATGATTCAGCCTTAGTTCTGGAGTGAGCTGTGTCCTAGGAACCCATTAGGTGACCAGCTGTGGACCCTGATGGAGGCCTGGTCTTGTCTGCTTTAGGGGCAGAGCAGCTTTTGACACCTCCTATCTTTCTCCTGCAGCTGCTGATCACTGGCACAGAGCAGTTCAACCAGAAACCAAAGAAGGGGATCCAGTTTTTGCAGGAGAAAGGTCTCCTTACCATCCCAATGGATAACACAGAGGTAGCCCAGTGGCTGCGAGAGAACCCTCGACTGGACAAGAAAATGATTGGAGAGTTTGTGAGTGACCGCAAAAACATTGACCTGCTGGAGAGCTTTGTGAGGTGAGGAAACTGTAAGAAACGTGGGATGTAGTTGGGGGACAGACAGTTCAAAACAGTACCAGTCAGTTCCTGCTGGTAACCCAGGTCACACGCTTTTCCTCTTCCCAAGATTTATATCTGTTGAGTTTAAAAGAGTCTCCAGCAAGAAAGCTGAAGGGGCCAATCCATTCTATACAGAGAACATTGCAAAGGGGTAGAGCAGGGTTCCTGAGCACAGAGCAGGTTCTGGGTTCCAGAATGAAATTTCTAGGCAGGAGCACACTGATGTGAAAAGTACTAACCGACTCAGTGTTAGAGATGTCCAGAATATACCTCCCCTTTGCCAAAGCCTTCAGCTTCTGTTCCAATAGGAGAAGCTTAGGGGAACTATAGCTATAGATAACCCAACATTTGCAACTTATTATATCTTAAGTCTTTCATCCTTCTTTCTTTCCCTGTAGCACTTTCAGCTTTCAGGGTCTGCGATTAGATGAAGCTCTCCGGCTCTACCTGGAAGCCTTCCGCTTGCCCGGGGAAGCACCGGTCATCCAGAGGTTGCTAGAGGCATTCACAGAACATTGGAGGGTGAGTTTGAGTGGCAGGGGCTGAGTCCAACATCCCAAATTAATTTGACTAAGGGTTTCTGTGGCTTCAACTGAAAGACCCAGTTTCTGTCTCCTAAGAAGGCTGAGAAGAACATCAATGAGCTTTTTCCCATAGAGGGGATGCCAACTTCCATCAAGGAGTTGGCAAGAGATGGGTCATTTTCTGACTGGTACCTTCCCTCTGTCTCAGCATTGACCAGTAGGTTGGCAGTGAGGGTTTGATTGGCCAGAGAAGAGCATTGACATAGGCGGGGTCTTTGCTTTTTCAGAATTGTAATGGCTCCCCATTTGCCAATAGCGATGCCTGCTTTGCCCTGGCCTATGCTGTCATCATGCTTAATACTGACCAGCACAACCACAATGTTCGCAAACAGAATGCGCCCATGACCCTAGAGGTAAGACTGAATCCCAGCCGTGGCAGAGCAGTTCCAGCACAGCTTTGGAGGTAGCAGGAAGGATGTGGGATTTCCATTGGGCACAGTGGACACGGTTCTGTCCAAGGGAGTCAGGGAGGGCTGGGCAGTACAGAAGAGGAACTGGGATAGGGAAGTGGATTCTTTTACTTACTGTTTCCTAAGTCCTATTTACCATAGACCCAGGAGTTCCTTGAGTGGGGCTTCAGCATTGACACATGGTAGGGTGAATCTTACTGCCCTGTCTCTAGGAGTTTCGCAAAAATCTAAAAGGTGTGAATGGAGGCAAGGACTTTGAACAAGACATCCTGGAGGACATGTACCATGCCATCAAGTGAGTATGTGTAGAGAATGTTGTAACATCTCTGCTAAGGAGAAGCACACTGCTTCCTTTTCCAAATGTTGGCATCATATCAGTCTGCAGTGACTCACATGCCCTGGATTTAGCTTCGTACTTTAGCTGGGCAGCCCCATCTCCTCCAACTCATTTATTTCTTAAAGAAGCTGAACAGTACTATAACTGAAGAACCCTGAGCCAGGATTCAAACTGCCTCTGCTGAGTGGAGGGGGCATCATTGCCCTGTTTTCTGAATCCACAGCAGCTAGATTTTCCTGTCTAGCTCACAAAATGCGTTAGGATGGGGGTAGTAGAGAACCCAAAATGAGTGCTAGAGGGTGAAGTTTGGGACACTTAGATTTTTACTATAAACCAGAAAAAGAATTGTTTATTCTCTCATACTCAGAAAGAATATGAGATCTTACTATAGAACTAAAGGGCCACTTAGGCGAGACAGGGCTTGGAGATTATGGGATGCTTCCTTTCTTTCTCCCTGGTGCCACTGGTGGGCAGGAAAGCAGACCACTAAGCTGCAGTTTTGATGACCTCTCATTGGTGGAAGTGCCAGTTCTGGGCAAAGCCCCTTTTCCTAGGTTGTGACCAGTCAGTTCAGAGCAGTGCACCTACTCTTTTTGTTACCTCCTGACAGGAATGAGGAAATTGTGATGCCTGAGGAGCAGACAGGCTTGGTCCGGGAGAATTATGTGTGGAATGTGCTGCTTCATCGTGGTGCCACCCCAGAGGGCATATTCCTACGTGTGCCTGCTGGCAGCTATGATCTTGACCTCTTCACCATGACCTGGGGCCCCACTATTGCTGCTCTCTCTTATGTCTTTGACAAAAGCCTTGAGGAGACAATCATCCAAAAAGCCATCTCAGGCTTCAGGTAGCCAGGATTTGACTTTGGTCTTAATCTTCTTCCACCTCTCTGAGTTAACATGATTGCCTCCATGCCTCTCTGACTCCTACTCTTATTGTCCTTAGAATGGGGTTCCTCCTGAGTTTTTGGAGGGAGACTGAAGCTTGGGAAAGCTCAGTATTAAACAGACTCAAGAGTAAAAGGTTTCTTCCTGAGACTGATTAGGGAAGAATCCCAAGCAAGCCTCCTTGAGGACTTGGAAAGGCTGCCTGGCCTCTCAGTGACTGTATCTGGTATGTGACATTACAGGAAGTGCGCCATGATCTCCGCCCACTATGGCCTCAGTGATGTGTTTGACAATCTCATCATCTCTCTATGCAAATTCACAGCTCTCAGCAGTGAGGTGAGCAGCGATAGGAACTGTGTTCTTGGCATTCCAAAGGAAGACCTCTCCCTTGGCCATAGATCTACCCTTATCTGTGGAGCTGATTCCCTTCAGCATATTCTCTCACTCAGCCAGACTACAGAAGAGCTTAGGCCATTTCTGTCTGACATCCCTGTGATGAGAATAGCATTACCTCATATAATGGGGATGAGAGAGGAGACACAATAGTGGAGAAGGCCTTAGCCAGGTTAGCCCTTCTCACCAACATTACAGGGGATTGAAGCAGAAATAGCAGAAGGACCCTTAGGAACCATAGGTACAGGCCAAAGAGAATCTCCTTTCAATTCATTTGCCAGGCTCTCAGCCTCTTCTCATCTTCTTTTCCAGTCTATTGAGAACCTACCCACTGTGTTTGGAAGCAACCCTAAAGCCCACATTGCAGCCAAGACGGTGTTCCATTTGGCCCACCGTCATGGTGACATCCTGCGAGAGGGCTGGAAGAATATCATGGAGGCCATGCTGCAACTCTTCCGAGCCCAACTGCTACCCAAGGCTATGGTAGAGGTAATTCTTGGTAGGAGACTAATCGATAATAACAAGGCAAGAGGTCCAAGATTATGTACTGTTTGTTTTTAGAAATGGTTGAGAATAGCACTGGGCCTGATGCATGCTTACCAGGAACGCCTCAAATGTAAGACCACAGATCTTCAGCCAGGGGATAGCTGTGAAGGAAGACTGGTAGAAGTCATTACCAGTCACCAATTGGAGGGGACCCTGTCTGTTGTGGAGGGCAGAGGGCAACAGGAAAAAAGCCAGAAAACTTTACTCAGAGGAATAGGAAATGCAAAAGGCATGTGAGAAGAAATTATTCTTGACCTGATTTTCCAGGTAGAAGACTTTGTGGATCCCAATGGCAAGATCTGTCTACAGCGGGAAGAGACACCATCAAACCGGTGAGGGCAAATCAGAGGCTAGAGACTTTGGGGAGGGAGTATTAGAACTGTAGAGCTCACTAGAGCTTGTACCCTCTTTCTCCAGAGGAGAGTCAACAGTGCTGAGCTTTGTGAGCTGGCTGACACTAAGTGGTACTGAGCAGTCTAGTGTGCGGGGCCCATCCACTGAAAACCAAGAGGCCAAGAGAATGGCTTTGGACTGTATCAAGGTAACTGACCCTGCTCACCCCTGGTGAACAAGCCTAGACCCTTCTGTACAAGATAAGACACCGCTGTATGAACTGAAGACTAGGATCACTAGCGTTTGTGACCAGAGCTGACTCCTTCTGCCCTCTCTTCCTAGCTTCTTGGGAACATTCTCTTCCCTCTAGTCCTTATCATTAACCCTTGTGCCCCTCTAGCAATGTGACCCAGAAAAGATGATCACAGAAAGCAAATTCCTCCAGCTGGAGTCACTGCAGGAGCTCATGAAGGTACAGAGTGAAGAGGAAAGAGGGATGAAAGGGCTGGGCTGGGTCTGGGAGGGGAGACAGGGAATATGCCTCAGTCACTGTCAGGGCTGGGCCAATGGCTGGCTTCTTCTCCATGCCTTCTTTCCTGCAATTATTCTCCTCCAGGCTCTGGTCTCAGTGACACCAGATGAAGAGACCTATGATGAAGAGGATGCTGCTTTCTGCCTGGAAATGCTGCTGAGGATTGTGCTAGAGAACAGGTAGCAGGCAGTCTTTAGGCAGGCCTCATACTGGACTTGTGCCAAAGGGATGGAAGCCTGGAGTCATCTTGCAGGGTGGACTCTAGGGACAAGAAGCACAGGAAGCTGCAGGCAGTGGAGGAGAAGCTTGCTCATTAGACCTGCCTTGCAGGGCCTAGCTTCAGTCAGAAAAGAAGGCTTATTGCCTACCGGCCTCTTCATCTGAGACTGTCTTCATCCCTTATGTTTCTCAGGGACCGTGTTGGCTGTGTGTGGCAGACTGTTCGAGACCATCTATACCACCTATGTGTCCAGGCCCAGGACTTCTGCTTCCTTGTGGAGCGGGCAGTGGTGGGGCTGCTGCGCCTAGCCATTCGGTTACTCCGGAGAGAAGAGATCAGTGGCCAGGTAAGCAGAGTGCAGCTGGGAGGGCAGGAAGTTATATAAGGGGTAGAACCACAGTATTAGTTATGGATATGGCCTGAAACAGAGAGCTCATTTAATACCCTATAGCATGAGCCCAATGGCAACCCACTCCAGTACTCTTGCCTGGAAAATCCCATGGACGGGAAGGGCCTGGTGGGCTGCAGTCCATGGGGTCACTAGGGTCGGACACGACTGAAGCGACTTAGCAGCAGCAGCAGCAGCAGCATGAGCCCAGTGATCTACACAGGGCTGGGGGAGTCTTAACAGGTGGCATTGGAAGTGAGTCTGGAATGGCCTCAGGCATGAAGCCTGATACTCAGCATCTGTGCTCGGTAGGGTTGGACAGCTACTGCCCTGTGGCAGTCCCAGCCCTGTACCTGATTTCCTAGTTCTCATGCTTAGGACCTTTGCCCAATTTATAAAAAGACAACCAGCATAGAAATAATAAGTGAGTTCTGCAAGATCAGGGGATATAAGATCAATACACAAAAATTAATCACATTTTTTAATACTAACAATGATCATATAGAAAATGAAACCATTTCAAGTGTTCCAAATGAAATCAAATACTTAGCTATAGACCTAACAAAACATGTATATACTCTGTATGCTAAAAATTACAAAATGCTGATGAAAGATATTAAAGAAGACCCATATAAATGAGACATAGTATATGCATAGATTGAAAGATTCAGTGTAGTGAGGACACCATTTCTCTGTTAATTGATCTGTTTAATGCAACTCCTATGAAGATCCCAGCAAGGTTTTTTTGTAGACAAACAAGCTTATTCTAAGATTTACATGGAAAAGCACAGGCCCTAGAATAGCCAAAAAACATTTTGAGAAAAAAGGTGGGAAGGGTCACTCCATCTGATATTAAGGCTTACTATACAGCTACAGTAATCAACACTGTGGTATTTTTGGAGGGACAGACACATGAATCAATGTAACAAGCCAAAAACAGACCCACACAAAGAAACCTAACTAATTTTTTGACAAAGGTGCAAAAATAATTCAGTATAGAAAGGATAACCTTTTTAATTGCTGGAGCAATTGAAATCCACGGTGGGCGGTGAACCTAGACCTAAGCCTCATACTTTATAGAAAAGTTAACTCAAAATGAATTATAGATTTAAATGTAAAATGTAAAACTCGGAAACCTTTAGATAGAAATACATGAGGATATCTTTGGGAGCTGAGCCAAGAGTTCTTAGACTTGACACCAAAAATACAATCCATAAAAGGAAAAACTGATAAATTAGACTCATCAATATGAAAAATTCTACTCTATCAGAGCCCAATGTGGAAAGGATATAAAGACAAGGAGTGTTTGTTTTCAAATCAAATACCTGAGAAAAGACTAATATCTAAAATGTAAAAGAACACAAAACATAACAGTAAAAAAAAAAAATTAGAAAATGAGTGAAATATATGAAAAAGATACACAGATGGCAGATAAGCACATGAAAAAGATTAAGTGATGTTCAAATCATTAGCCAGCAGGGAAACACAAAACCACAGTGAAATACCACTGCACACCTCTCAGAATGACTAAAGTGAAAAATAGGGATAATACCAAATGCAGACAAGGATGTGGGTCACTCATAAATTGCTGGTGGGAATGTAAAACAATAGAGTCATTTCTTATCAAACTAAACATGCAGTTTTAACCCAGTCCAGCAATTGTGCTCTTGGGTGCTTATCCTAGAGCAATGAAAGCTAACTTTTATAAAAACCTGTGCATGAATGTTCACAGAAGCTTTATTTGTAGTAGCCAAAACTAGAATCAGCCCAGATGGTTTTCAGCATAAAAGTATAGTGTATGTATACCATGGGATACTATTCGGCAACTAAAAGCAACAGACTATTGATACACAATTTCTTGGATGGTTCTCCAAGGAATTATGCTAAATGAAAAAAGCCAATCCCAAAAGGTTATATACTGTATAATTCCATTTATATGACATTTTTGATTGACAGAGTTTTAGAAGTTGTGGACAAATGCCCAGGGGGTAAGGATCGGGGCAAGAAAGAGTTCATGGAATTCTCCAGGCCAGAATACCAAAGTGGGTAGCCTTTCCCTTCTCCAGGGGATCTTCCCAACCCAGGGATCGAACCCAGGTCTCCCGCATTGCAAATGGATTCTTTACCAGCTGAGTCACAAGGGAAGCCCAATAATACTGGAGTGGGTAACCTAGCCCTTCTCCAGGGGATCTTCCCAACCCAGGAATTGAACTGGGGTCTCCTGGATTTGCAGGCGGATTCTTTACCAACTGAGCTATCAGGGAAGCCCAAGAAAGAGGCAAGTGTGGTTATAAAAGAACAACACGAGGGATCCTGTGGTATTGAAACTATTCAGCATCTTGGCTAGTGGTGGAAACGCAAACCTCCACAAGTTAAATTTAATTAAATTGTGTAGAACTTAATATACATATAAGTAAAACCGGGGAAATCTGAATAAGATTAGAGAATTCCATCAAGGAATACTATAGTTTTGCATAATGTTACTGATCTTTTCTTTTTTTCAGTTTTTTAAAACTTAAACTTTTAATATTGAGTTAAAAGTTATATATATCTATATAACTATATATCAATATAGTTATATTGATAACTATAGATTCATATGCAGTCTTTTATAATAAAGTATTGGATATCAGGTAATTTATTAGATGCTGTACTGAAAATGGCAAACAAAATGGTTGTAAGTGCATCAGGTGTTCACCTTTATGATGGCATGTCTGACTGGGAGCTGTGGCACCCTGACACTGCCCAGCATCGCAAGAGAGTATTGTACTGCATGCACATCAGTAGCCCTGGAAAAAATTAAAACTCTTAAGTATGGTTTCTACTGAATGTGTATTGCTTTTGTACCACTGTAAAGTCCCAAAAAATCTATATCAGATCACCATAAGTTGGGGGCTGTCTGTATACATTCCCCATTTTTCCCCAATGGTAGCACTATGCAAAACGATAGTATAGTATCCTAACCAGGATACTGACATTGATATAGTTTACTAATCTTACCAGATTTCCCCAGTTTTGGTTGTACTCATATGTGTACTAAGTTCTACACAATTTAATCACTTGTGTAGATTTGTGTTTCCACCACTAGCGAAGATGCTGAATAGTTCCACCACCACAGGACTCCTTGTGTTGCCCTTTTATAACTTGCCCCTTTCTTGCCCCCATCCCTCGCCCCTGGCCATCTGTCCACAGAGTACCCTAAGTTGGGTCTTAGCTGAACCATCCTCATTGGCCTAAGGAGACTGCTGGGGAAAGAGGCTAGACAGGATACTGTGTGCCCACTTTCTACTTCCTGCTCCCTACTCTTGCCCCAGGTACTGCTCTCCCTGCGCATTTTGTTACTAATGAAGCCCAGCGTGTTGTCCCGAGTCAGTCACCAGGTAGCCTATGGGCTCCATGAACTCCTTAAGACCAACGCAGCCAATATCCACTCAGGCGATGACTGGGCCACTCTCTTCACACTGCTGGAGTGCATTGGCTCAGGTGTAAAGCCTCCAGCTGCCCTGCAGGCCACAGCCAGGGCCGACGCACCTGATGCTGGTAAGCCCTTTTCCAGGGACATCTGCAGTGGCAGATAAACAATCACGGCCCCAGTGGCTGAGACAGGAAAACAAAACACAGGTTGTTGTGTTCATCAGATTAAATACCCTTGGCTCTGCCATCTGCTTCCAGGGCTTCCTGTGCCCACTGGCCTCTCACCAGTACTCACAGACTAACAGCATAAAGGCAAGCATGGAAAAGGCTATGAGCCAGGCTTCCTACTGTCCTGAGGGCTGTTTCCTCAGAGACTGTCCTCACTGCCATCTCCCTCCCCAACAGCTGCTACTAGATGCCATCCAGAGCCCAAATTAGCCTGCTGCCCCATTTGGTCAAGAGAGCAGCTCTGCAGGCCATCCTTCAGCCCTCTGGTGACAGAGCTGAAACTAATCTAGACCCAGAGAAAAGAGAGGCCAGGCTTTAGCACCTTTCTTCTGATAACTGAAATTATCCCTCATCCCAACATCCCCATTGCCACCCTGACTCTGCCCCTTTCCCTGCTGTCTCAGGGGCCCAGTCAGATAGTGAACTCCCATCCTACCATCAAAATGATGTGAGCCTGGACCGGGGGTACACTTCTGACTCAGAGGTCTACACTGACCATGGCAGACCTGGCAAGATTCATCGATCGGCCACGGATGCTGATGTGGTCAACAGCGGTTGGTTAGTGGTGAGTGAGCATATGGGCAGCGGGTGAGTCTTCCCTCCTTGGCCTGTGGAAAAGATTCCTGGTCCTTGAGAGGGCATCTAGGGGATGATCAGGGTCAAGCCTGGATTCTCAGCTCTTCTGTACTCAACAGGTGGGGAAAGATGACATCGATAACTCTAAGCCAGGGCCTGGGCCCAGCCGGCCAGGTCCTTCACCCCTGGTCAATCAGTACAGCCTAACGGTGGGGCTGGACCTCGGGCCACATGATACCAAGTCCCTGCTCAAGTGTGTGGAGTCACTGTCCTTCATCGTGCGTGATGCTGCCCACATCACACCTGACAACTTCGAGCTCTGTGTCAAGACTCTCCGCATCTTTGTGGAGGCCAGTCTAAATGGCGGTGGGTCACCTGATGAAGGGGCAGTTGGGGAGTAGCCATGTGAATTATGGGGCAAAGAGGGGGAAAGGCAGGCCATCTATGCCCATAGATGTGAAATGTGTCCTGGGTCTGGCCCTGCTTAGGGTACAAGTCCCAGGAAAAACGTGGCAAGAGTCACAAATATGACAACAAAGGGAACCGCTTCAAGAAAAAATCCAAGGAAGGCTCAGTGCTTCGGCGGCCTCGAACCTCCAGCCAACATGCCGCTAGGGGCGGGCATAGTGACGACGATGAGGATGAAGGTGTGCCAGCCAGCTACCATACGGTGTCTTTACAGGTCAGTCAGGACGTAAGTATGGCACCCTTTATTTCCTCTCCTCTCCCAGTACCTGACATCGGGAGTCTTGGTGGGGCCAGGGACAGCCAGGGCTAAGAGGAAGGGCCTGTTTTCCAGCCCAAGTCCTCGGCTAGCACCCCCAGTGTTTCCCTATCCAAGACTACTTGTAAGTCTTCATTTGCTTAATTTTAAAATTATAGTTTATTTTTTAAATAAATAATTCTAATGCACATAGTACAAAGTTCAAAAGGTACAAAGGGTAAACAGATAAAAGTCCCATTCCATTCCTGTCCCTAGCTGCTAAGTTCTCCTTACCAGAGGGAACCACTACCGCCAGTTTTTGTTTCTTTCTCGTTATTCTGTTGTCTGTTCAGAATGTACAAAGTTTATTTTATGAGCAGACTTTATATCACTAAATAAATGGAGAACTAATTGCTTTAAATAGAATAACTTTAGAAAAATAATGAAAACAAAAATTACTACATCTGTCCATACACTACTGCCTGTCAAAGCCTCTGAGCCTGAGATTTGCCATTTTTAAAATGAGATTAATGAACATGAGGCTTTATCTGTCATCAGGGTGAAAGAGAAGTGAAAAGAAAGTGCCTTTCTCACTGTGTAATTGTGTTATTAAATTCTTAGTGCACACACCTCAAGTCCCTGCTACTGGGAGTAATACCTGTCTTTGGAAAACACTGGTCAGGACTAGGACACCCAGCTCACAAAGTTGGAGAGAGTGATGAGAGGAGTGTGGTGCGATCAGTACTAGGGGCTCCCTTGAGGACTCAGTCAGGGACAGTGGGAGCGGGCTGTTGGGGAGGGGGTCCAGCAGACCTAACCCCATTTGTGTCCTGCCCCTCCTGTGATTCCAGTTGCTAGATCTGATGCACACCCTGCACACAAGGGCAGCCTCCATCTACAGCTCATGGGCGGAGGAGCAGCGCCACCTGGAGACAGGTGGCCGGAAGATTGAAGCTGATTCACGCACCCTCTGGGCTCACTGCTGGTGCCCTTTACTGCAGGGTAAACCTCAGGGGCAGAGGTGGAGCTGGTGCTTAGGAGGTACCGAGATCAGGATG
Organism: Bos indicus; assembly: GCF_029378745.1. NCBI lineage: Eukaryota > Metazoa > Chordata > Mammalia > Artiodactyla > Bovidae > Bos > Bos indicus. The sequence goes on from NC_091785.1 coordinate 22,917,289, forward strand.
CCTGAAGGATCTGAGCCTGTTCTTGTTCTCAGGCATTGCCTGCCTGTGCTGTGATGCCCGGCGGCAGGTGAGGATGCAGGCACTGACCTATCTGCAGCGAGCACTGCTGGTACATGATCTGCAGAAGTTAGATGCTCTGGAATGGGAGTCCTGTTTTAACAAGGTAGGCCCTCCCTCTGGTCTTAAGGTAAAGCGCAAATCCTAAAGACAGGGATCCCCTGGCAGCCTGAAGAGCTGCTAATGTCAATCCTCAGCTGATTATACCTTCCCTCCTGCTCTGTACCCACCCTCCTCAACCCAGGGTCAGGTGGGCAAGGCTTCCACCTGACCCTTCTGGAGAGATGTTGACTCTACCCACCAGGTGCTGTTTCCTCTACTGACCAAGCTCTTGGAGAACATCAGCCCTGCAGATGTGGGTGGGATGGAGGAGACCCGGATGAGGGCTTCCACCCTGCTCTCTAAGGTACTGTCACCACCCTGCACTCACCCACTCTCTCCACACCTGCCATTTCAGAAGCCTGAGAGGACCCAGAGATGTAGTGTAGGCGCTTATGACCCCCAGCTGTAGAGAGAGACTCAGCAGGAACCAGGAGGATTTTGGAATTCAGAGGAGTCTCTGATCCAGGAGTCCCATGAAAGATAGAGAAGGCTTGCCTCCTACCCATGGAGAGGGGTGCAGAAGGCTCCTACCTTCCTCTCGGCTGAAAGGGGCTGGGGGCCATAGGTCTTCCTGCAGCACCTGTCTCCACTGCTGTCGCTCTCCACCTTTGCGGCCCTCTGGCTGACCATCCTGGACTTCATGGACAAGTACATGCACGCAGGCTCCAGTGACTTACTGGTACGTTCTGTCTCAGCCCAACACTGCTGCCTGCGTCCTCTCCTACCTTCTGGGAAGACCTGCTGTTTCCCCCTTGGTGGCTATCTCCTTCTTACCATATTCCCCCATATCCCTTTTCCCATTCTCATGGTCCCACTGCCATCTGCAGTCAGAGGCCATTCCAGAGTCTCTGAAGAACATGCTCCTGGTGATGGACACAGCAGAGATTTTCCACAGTGCAGATGCCCGAGGAGGCAGCCCCTCAGCCCTCTGGGAGATCACCTGGGAACGCATTGACTGTTTCCTGCCCCACCTGCGAGATGAGCTCTTCAAGCAGACTGTCATCCAGGGTAGGGGGCTCCGACCAACTTCATCAGAGAGAGTCTGGAGCTAATAATTAGTTCTCTGTGCCCTGGGTAGGTGGGAAGTCTAGTAGGCAGCCAAGACTCTACTCGAGAGAAAGCACTGAGAGCTGCCATCTGGATTCTCTGCCATCCCCAGACCCTGTGCCCATGGAGCCTCATGCCCCCAAACCGCTGGCCTCAGCACACCTGACTCCTGCTGCTGGTGACACTAGGAGCCCTGGCCATCCACCTCCCCCAGAAATGCCCTCTGAGCTGGGGACCCGTGGTGAGTCCCTCTGAGTGAGCTTGCTGGATGTCAAGGCCTAAGAGGAGGCCCAGAGTACTTTATGACTGCTGCTGAGCACCGGCAGTGAGCCAGGGGAAGAAGGAAGGAGCCATAGGATCCTGCTCACCTGCTCTTCCTGTGGGAGATTGCAGGGCCAGGTCTGATGAGCTCGCTGCCTGGGATTTCCAGGCTTCAGAAAAGAAGGCTGGATTGGGAACTTGGGATGAAGAGGCAGAGGTGCCCTTCAGGGATGCTAGTAAAAAGCAGACCAAAATTAATCTGACTGGAGGTACAACAGTGGGGGGAGTGGGTAGGTATGAGGTAACTGGACACTGGAATACGTTTCAAGCAGAGAATCTCAACTATGTAGACTGGGAGAGGTCATTTTGCTCACAGGAATGGGGAGGAGCAGAGTGTGGTAAACCAGCTGCAGACTGTAAGGGAGTTTGACTGCAGCCACCTTGCTTTCCTCTAGACTTTGAGAAGCCCGAGGGCCCCCGACCTGCTAACAGCAGTTCTTCTGGATCACCAGTGGCGTCCAGCCCCAGCAGGCTGAGCCCTACCCCAGATGGGCCTCCTCCGCTGGCTCAGTCCCCATTGATCCTGCAGCCCTTGGCCTCCCCGCTGCAGGTGGGCGTGCCCCCCATGACTCTGCCCATCATCCTCAACCCCGCTCTCATTGAGGCCACCTCACCTGTGCCCCTCTTGGCCACACCTCGTCCCACAGACCCCATGCCCACCTCTGAGGTCAACTAAGGCAGGCCCCTCAGCTATCAGGACCAGTACTTCGTAGCAGGCTGTCCTGGCCCCGCTCTCAGCTGTCCCAGGGGCCACAGACTCTTCAGTCCCAGCCCAAGCGGCTGTCACTGCTTTTTGGATGGGGATGGGAAATGGAACTTTTATGGCCCCTCCTAGGACCCACAGTTAGTCTGTGGGACCTTCCTCCTCTGCTCTCCATTCCTGGGAGTCCAACCTGAGAGCACACTCAGGTATCACCTGCAGGCTGGCAGCTCCGGGGAGGGAGGCATCACTGTGCCAGCCCTGCAGTGCCCACCCTTGGGCCCCTCCTGCCCATGTCAGGCATCGAGAGCCAAGTCAACCACTCTGCACTTTGTTTCCCTTTCCCAGCCCCACTCTCACTAGCCCTGGACCACCACCTCTAGTTTTTCCTTTTATTAATTGGTCAGTTTGGAGAGTTGATTTGCGCCATAGAGTGTGGGCAGGTGGGACTGGAGAAAAGGAATGCCCACAGGAGCATGTACATATGGAAAAACAGGAAAACAATGGACTTTTTATGATGTAATAAATGTCTTAGTACCAACATCATGGCCTTTTCTTCTGGTTTCCTTCTTGAGCTTGTGGGTACCATGTTCTGGGATACGTAGGCCCTCACATGAACAGAGGCCGAGCCTACCAACCATGGTCAGGATTCCTTCACCACTGCTGCTGCCCACCTCCCCACCCCCCGACCACCACCACCACCACCATCGTAGCAGTGCTCCCTTGTCACCAGGGATGTGCTGGGGGTTGACAGTTCTCTTCCCTAACTGCTCCAATGGAGATAACTGTGACAGCCCAGGCTGGGGTCAAAGGGAAGGTGAGCCAGGGCTGAGCTGTCATTACTCAGAAGGCTTCCCTCAGGTGTGCTTCATAGTCCAGCAGCACAGGGAGCCCATGGGCCTTAGCGGGTGGGAGGCTACCTTGCCCATAGCTGTGAGCTTGTGTTTCTGGACACAGGGCATTCATTCTGGCCCGTAACTGAGCATGGAAATGTTTTTCTTATCCCGTAGCCTCCAAACAGACCAGCCACTGAAGTGTGATTGGAGAAACCCTTCTCTTCTTTCCCTTTGCATCAGGATAAGACAAGGAGTGTGCATGGGGCAGGCAGCATGGCTTCTGCAGGGCTGAGCTACTGTGGGTGGGTTGCAGAATGCTATTAAGCCTTCCCAAGTGAAGCATCTCCCATCATCTTGACTTCCTCCTCTACCATAGTCTCTTCCACCAAAGGGTGGAGAGTAGTACCAGTGGGCCTCCCTTTTGGAGACTTGGGGGCGCTCACCTCTTCATTGGACCCAGCTGTGTCTGTGATCATTCGGCCTCTCAGTCTTCCCTTTGCTCAGCACAACCACGTGGATGGGTCTGGATGTCTGTCAGTGCCTCCCTTGGGTGTACTGCTGTGGAAACGGAAACAGCTGGATGTGGAACAATACTAACAGGAGTCCAGCAGCTCCTGCACTAGTCTCTTCCGCTTCCCTTCCTTCTGCAAATAATCCAAACCGTGCCTGCTTGCCACACTAACCTAAAACCTTGCCCCTGGGAAAATTATGAGTAAGACTGAATGCCTCACCTGCTCTTTTCCTTATGGGTGCAGAAGAGCCTGGATCTACAATCAGGTAGACACTTGGACCATTGGCTTTGACTCTAACATCTCTGTTCTCCCTTCTGAGCCCCACAGCTCTGCCTTCAGAAGCTTCTGAAGGAAGGGAAACATGAGGTGAGGGAGACAACATAGACTAACATATAGAAATCCAAAGTCTATCCTGTGAACAAAATAATACGAAAAGTCTGTAGCCCTTGGTCTGAAATATTAGGGAAGAAGCTGGGGTGATTGCAAACTGAACCCCACCCCACTGGCAAGCAAAGGAAAACATTCGTCGAAAGTCTTATTCTGGTATAGAAAAATCAGCTGACATATAACCTGACTTGTGTTGAACAGTGTTGTCAGGTGAAGGAAACTACAAGAAGATCTAATACGCAGGCCTTAATTCTGACCAAGAAAGACTGGCTAATGACGTGGAAGTGACAAAACCTCTGGGAAAATAGTATAATCTGGAAGGAAATGCTGGTCTTAACAGTGTCTCCTATAAGAACTCTAGGATAGCAGGTTTCAAAAAGCCCGGAGGCCTGAGATCCTAACGAGGAGTGACATTGTTGGAACACGAGTGTATGTCAATATTAAATGCACTGCTTACCCAACCTTGTAGAAATATTAACTCTTCTCCTAGATGAAGCAGCAGGTTCAGAGAGGCTGTGTTCCTGGGAAGTTAGGGAGCTGAGATTCCAACCCAGTTGTGTTTCACTCTAAACTGCATGGTCTTTCCTATGACACTTCCCCAGCTCAAAAGTAGTGATGGTGGTGTGGAAACTCTCAAAAATGAGTACATTTTTCTGTAGTTTCTCATGTGGAAATAAAAGGTCGAGTACCTGAAGTAATAATTACATGGTGAGCTAAGACTTCACTAGAAAACTGGGAAAGAGGGGCAGGGATAAATGAGTTTGGATTAATAGACACACACTATGTGTGTGCATGTGTGCTCGGTTGTGTCCAACTCTTTGCCACCCTGTGGACTGTATAGCCCACCAGGCTCCTTTGTGCATGGGATTTTTTGGGCAAGAATATTGGAGTGGGTTGCCATTTCTTCCTCGGGATTTTCCCAACACAGGGATCGAACTGGTGTCTCTTGCATCTCCTGCATTGGCAGGCAGATTCTTTACCACTGAGCCACCTGGGAAGCCCATAACAGATACACACTACTACATATAAAATAGATCAACTATATTCAATATCTTGTTATAAACTATAATGGAAAATAATCTGAAAAAATATATATGTATGTGTGTGTATGTTGTTATTCAGTCACTCAGTTGTGTCTGACTCTTTGTGACCCCAGGGACTGCAGCCCACCAGGCTTCTCTGTCCATGGGATTTCCCAGGCAAGGATACTGGAGTGGGTTGCTGTTTATTTCTCCGTGTGTGCGTGTATGTGTGTGTGAATCACTTTGCTATATACTTGAAACTAACACAACATTGTAAATCAACTATACATCAATAAAAGGGGACCTCCCTGGTGGTCCAGTGGCTGAGACTCTGCACTCCCAATGCAAGGGACCCCAGTTTGATCGATCCCTGGTCAGGGAACTAGATCCCATCTGCTGCAGTTAGGAATTTGCATGCCATAACTAAGGCCCAGCATAGCCAAATCATATTTTTTTTAACTATAATTAATAAAATAAAAACAGGAAAAAAACAAACATAACCAAGAATAAATGCGAATTTTCTGAGCACATAAGAATGATATCAGAACTTCCCTGGAGATCCAATGGTTAGGACTCCACACTTCCACTGTAGGGGGTAGGGGTTCCATCTCTGCTGGGGGAACTAAGATCCCACAAGCCCCATGGAGCAGCCAAAAAAATAAAGATATCAGGGAGGACGAATTACAGAGTTAGTAATAATGGGCGCACACTTCCCCATCACCCCGCCCCTCCCAATAAATGCTAGGAACAGTAAAGTATGTGGCTTTTCAAGCCCTTGGGTATTCACCTGCGTTCAGGGCTCACTGGGAAACTGTGGTTGTGAGAAAACAAGAACCCTGGGCTTCAGCTGAGAAGGAGCTTTAATTCAACTAAATAGTTTACCACCCCCTCCATGAAATGCTCTCACCTGGCTGAGACACAGGTTTTTCTTGGTTCTCCTCTGGCTCACTGACCATGTCTTTTCAATTTCCTCTTTTGGTTCCTCCTCATGTCCACAGCTTCTCAACATCAGAATGTCCCAGGGTGTAGTGCTTGTCAACTCCTTTTCTCTACATTCAATCGTGGGGTAATGGTGAACACTGTCAAAACTTCAAATACCATCCATTACACTGACTTAATGTACAATTACCCCTCATCTCCTCTAGGTTCTTATATCAACACCCCTTCCCAACATCCCACACCCAATTCCTCAGCAAGTTTTATTGCCCCTGACTTTCAAATCTACCTAGAATATAACCATTTCTCCCAGTTTTACCCACTCCCACCCAAGTCTAAAGTCTCGCAATGGGGTGGGAAGACCTGCTTTGCTTTATACAAATTTAAGGTGAAGAGCTTTGTGCTAGAGTTAAGAGACTGGGTTTGATTCTCACTCTGTCCCTTTCAAGCCATGTATTTGGTTATGTTACTTCTCCTCTCTGAGTCTTAACTTTATCAGTTTGGGCTTCCCTGGTGGCTCAGTGGTAAAGAATCCATCTGCCAATGCAGGAGATGCAAGAGACTCTGTTTCAATCCTTGGGTCTCAACCCAGGGATCCTCTGGAGAAGGAAATGGCGATCCACTCCAGTATTCTTGCCTGGAAAATTTCATGGACAGAGGCACAGTCCTGGAAGGCTACATACAGTCCATGGGGTCGCAAAGAGTCAGAGACGGCTGTGCAACTGAACACACATACATCTTCACATAGTATCTGGCACATTCAATTTGCAGGCAAGATGAAGAGGGGGAAGTGACAGGAAATTACCCAAATCAAGGGCCACAATAGTCTCCCTTTATGCAGAGCTCCGAGAAGGCGATGGCACCCCACTCCAATACTCTTGCCTGGAAAATCCCATGCATGGAGGAGCCTGGTGGGCTGCAGTCCATGGGGTCACTAAGAGTCGGGCACGACTGAGCAACTTCACTTTCACTTTTCACTTGCATGCATTGGAGAAGGAAATGGCAACCCACTCCAGTGTTCTTGCCTGGAGAATCCCAGGGACGGGAGAGCCTGATGGGCTGCTGTCTATGGGGTTGCACAGAGTCGGAACACGACTGAAGCGACTTAGCAGCAGTAGCAGCAGCATGCAGAGCTACTGCAGGCCTGTAATTCTGTTATTAAGGTCAGGGGCAAGCTGCAGGCAAGGTTTGAAACAACAGCCTGTGTTCTACCATGGTGAGCCTAAGGGAGGACATCTCCCAAAATGGAGATTACTCATGGCACCTCCTGAAAAGAAATTCTACCAACCAGAAATGTCCAGCCCCAGAGGTCAGTACTTTGTGAATCTGTGCTGACCTTGCTGCCGCTAGAAGTGTCTAAGCAGGGACTTCCCTGTGGTCCAGTGGCTAAGACTTCGCACTCCCAATGCAGGGGGCCCAGATTCCATCCCTGGTCAGGGAACTAGACACAATGAAGACAGAAGATCTCAACAAAGATCTCAACTAAGACCCAGTGCAGCCAAATTATATATCTATATCTTTAAAGTAAGCGGACATTGGAAACTATATAAAAAGGTAATTTCTTACATCAAAGGCATTTGAACTAATAATTTTGGATGACTTTTCAACTCTAATATTCCAAACTTCCGTGATCGATGAGCAAGACCTGAGTTTCCCAGATAAATACCTCCTTTCCCTTATCCTCGGAAGACTTCCTGAGCTCAGGTCTGAAAGTCTGGCCAGCTGTTAAATGTTCTGTCATTTACAGAACAAGCTTCAGGTCCAGACACTTTCTTCCCGGGAAGATTGAGAGTATTACGGAGTCTCCATGAGGCTCCAGAGGGGCCACCAGATGGCACTCTAGAACCTACTGCAAGATCAACTTCCTTCCTCTTCCTCTAAGTCTTCCCGGCAGCCGGGCCCGCTCCGGGCGGGACCAGAGGGCTGAGGCATATCAGCTTCCCCCTGGGGTTCCCCGACTTCAGAGGTGGCCGAGCATTAGGCGGAGCATAGAACCGAGTAGCAGCAGGGGCTTCCAGCCGGCTTGGACAGGCCTGGGTGTGAGGAGACCGGAGCCAGGTCCCTCGGCTGGGGAATGGCGCTCGGTCAGCGGATCCCGCAGCGGGTTGGCAGAGCTAGTGCCTGTCTGAGGGTCATTCTCACTCTGGCTTCCAGAGCTACACAAATGTTTCTCCTCCAAGGGGCGCCCCAGAGTCACTCCCGATTGGTTGTGTAAGTCCAGGAGTTAAACTTTCAGCCAATGAAAAAGGGCATGGCGAGTGACGCACGGAAACGTCACGGGAATTCCCCCCTCCCGGGGGCGGTAAAGGGGCTTTCCCGGCTGCAGTCCTGGTGGTGGGAGAGGTGTCGCGACCCGTCCGAGGTGGGTCCGGCCGGGAGAGAATCCTGAACCGGAGCCGCCGCCGCGGTGAGTGGCCGGGTTCAGACCCCTGGGTGGTGGGACACCGGCAAGGGTGGGAGGAGGGTCCTTAGCTGACCGAGCCCTAGAGCTGAAGAGCGGCATCTGCGCATTCAGAGAGCGCGTATACGAACATGACACGCGGATACACATCGATATCCTTGTACAAAGACACGGGGCGTACGTCCATCTACACGTATGCCCGCAGATGCACAGGATCGTCCATGCACTCAGACTCGCACACACATGCATACGCAAAGCACACTCACCCGTGCACAAGTGCCTGGACACACACCCTCCACGCAGAAACTCAACGACAGGTTCACCTGTGCCCTCAGATACATGCTGACATGTGTCCACACTAATAAGTTTAAGGACTCTCACCTGTACACGCATGTTCACGTCATGCACACAATGCGCAAGCACATGGGCTGAAACATAGACACCTGTGATGTACCTATGTTACATACGGCCATGGGACAGGGGCGGGGGAGGTGCACCCAAAGCAGGTGCGGTGTGGGAATCAACGACTGTTGAGATTTTCGGGAAGAGAGAATGGAGGTGTCCATCCCAACACCCCCTCTGGCCCCTTGGCCTCAGAGACTGCTTCTCGGGACAGAACCCCGGGGCCCTCTACTCGGAAGAGCCCCCACCTACAGGCCTTCGGGGAGGAGGCCTTCCTACAGCAGGAATGTCCCCCCAAAACCCCCCGGGGTGAATCAGCCGTGGCCTCCCTGAGGGTAGAAAATCCCAAGGTTGCTCCAGGACGGGGGAGGGGAAGGGGGAGAGGAGGGGCCGGGCCCCGGACTAGGAGCTTCCTCCGGCCTTGAAAGACCCCCAGTCCCCGGCGCCGGCCCTGGAGAGAGGAGGGGGGGGGGCCCCCAACCCCGCGGGGCCTTCCCTGGGTCTGATTGCCCCTCTGCTTGCAGAGACGCTGCCGGCGCCCTCTGGCCAGCGAGAGGACCTCGCGCCCCTCCCGCCAGGGGGCGTGGCCAGTGGCGTCATTTCCAGGCCCGCCCCCCTGGCCCCGCCTCCCCCTGGTATTTTCGGGACTTTCCTAAGCTGTTCTAACTTTCCTGCCCCTTCCCCGGCCTGGCCCAGCCCAGCTCCGGATCTCGCCCTCCACCGGATCCTGCCCGCCACACCCGGACGGGTAGCTGGAGGAGATCGGACCCTCCCCTAAATTTGGGCCCCCCTCTCCCCCCAACTCCCGTCCTGATCTGTCTCTCCCTACACCCGCCACTCCTCCCCACCTAAGGCGGGCGCCTGAAACTCTGGGAAACAGAACCCGGCCGAAGCCACCGGACAGAGCCGGGCCTAGCCCAGAGTCATGGACAGTTGCTACGACCCAGTGAGTCACGCCGCCTGGCTCCAAAGCCTGCCGGCCACCCCCTGTGCCTGTCTGCTTGTTTGCCTGCCTGTCCTAGTCCCTTCTACTCCCTTACACCTCTAATGTCCTCAGATTATTTCACCCTGCCTGTCAGTCACTCTCTGCAAACTGCTTTCAGTAGGAGCTTTTTTATGGGCCTGCCTAGGAGAGGGGGTGATTGCTAATGCTTTAGAGAGCTGAGAGGTGGGGGGTTCTGGGGGTGGCTCAGAATCAGCTGCCATCCCAGTCTGTCTCCATACCAGGGTCTGGATGGCATCATTGAATATGATGATTTCAAATTCAACCCGTCCATTGTGGAGCCCAAGGAGCCAGCCCCAGAGACAGGTTAATAAGTCCCCTGACCTGCCCTTGTTTTGGAGGGAGGGGGAGGGAGGAGGAGGGAGGAGCATGTGGTGTGTGCCCTCTGTCTTGGGAATGGGCTCAAAGGTCCTGGCTCAGCAAGGCTCCTCTGTCCCCAGCTGATGGTCCCTACCTGGTGATCGTGGAACAGCCTAAGCAGGTGAGCAAGTAGAAGGGATGGTGTGGGATGGCTTCAGCTTTGGGGGCAAGTGGGACAGTTGTAGCTGGCTGGCCACAGGGAGGGTAACTATCACAGAGCCACTTCAGGTTGGGATCATTAGCAGCTGCTGATCACAGTGGCATTATGGTGATTCAGGATACACACGTCTAGTCATTATGGTCACTGCTGGCTGGGGATGTGGCTGGTGAGGGGGGATGTTTCTCCTGGTCACAATGTCACTCTGCCCTGGCACCTTCAGCGAGGCTTCCGATTTCGATATGGCTGTGAAGGCCCTTCCCATGGAGGACTGCCAGGAGCCTCTAGCGAGAAGGGCCGGAAGACTTATCCCACTGTCAAGGTGAGCCAGAGTGGTGCTGGAGGGTGGGCTAGTGGACAGTGTGTCCATGGGCATTACTGACAGCCCTCACCCCTCACAGATCTGTAACTACGAGGGACCTGCCAAGATTGAGGTGGACCTGGTAACACACAGTGACCCGCCTCGTGCCCATGCCCACAGTCTGGTGGGCAAACAGTGCTCGGAGCTGGGGGTCTGCGCAGTGTCTGTGGGGCCCAAGGACATGACTGCCCAGTAGGTGTCCGGTGCCCCCTACCCTGGTCCCCACTGGTGTGCCCCTTCATCGCTTGCCAGTCCTAGGTCCCAGCCCACCTTTGTGAGCTTAGCATCTGACCAAGGGGAAAGACTCTGGTTGGCCCCAGAACCCAGGGCCCCAAGTAAAAACTAGAAAAGCTTCCTAGAGGAAGTAGAGCAGGGCCAAGCCTTGGCAGTGGGGAGGGTGCCTCAGGAGGAAAGAACTGCCTGCAAGGCCCCTGACTTCTCCCTGCCCCCACACAGATTTAACAACCTGGGTGTCCTCCATGTGACCAAAAAGAACATGATGGAGATTATGATACAAAAACTTCAGAGGCAGCGTCTTCGGTCCAGGCCCCAGGGCCTTACGGGTATGGGGGATATGGAGGGAGTCATGGGAGGTGGTCATGGAAGGAATAGAGGAGGAGTCCAGGGGTCACATGTATGCCCACTGTCCAGAGGCTGAGCGTCGAGAGCTGGAGCAGGAGGCCAAGGAACTGAAGAAGGTGATGGATCTGAGCATTGTGCGACTGCGCTTTTCTGCCTTCCTTCGAGCCAGTGATGGCTCCTTCTCTCTGCCCCTGAAGCCAGTTATCTCCCAGCCCATACATGACAGCAGTGAGTATCCTGACCACCTGGGGTGCTGGGTCTGGGTGCCACAGGTAGTGTGGAGGGCAGCCTCGAACTGTGGATTTGAACTTGGCCCCACCATGTATGAGCTGAGTGATCTTGAGGAAGTCACGTCCCCTCTCTGAGTAAATGAAGATACTGGCAGTTCCTGTGTCTCTTGGGGTTGTTAAAATACAAAGCACCTGGCTCCCTAGTTGGGGCCATGGCTATTGTATCATCTCAAGTAACTGATATGCCATCTCCATAGAGTCTCCTGGAGCCTCAAACCTGAAGATTTCTCGAATGGACAAGACAGCTGGCTCTGTGCGGGGTGGAGATGAGGTTTATCTGCTCTGTGACAAGGTGCAGAAAGGTGAGGCTGGAGCCCAGGCTGGGAGCTAGCGATGGGTATCAAGCTTGGGGAACAACACAGCTTCAGGACAAATGGCCCTATAGATTCAATTTTCCCTGTAGATGACATTGAGGTTCGGTTCTACGAGGATGATGAGAATGGATGGCAGGCCTTTGGGGACTTCTCTCCCACAGATGTTCACAAACAGGTACCCTAGGGCCAGGGCTGGGGCTGGGCTCAAATTAAGTCAAGACCTTAATGACACCTATGTCCTCCTTCCCCCTAGTATGCCATTGTGTTCCGGACACCTCCCTATCACAAGATGAAGATTGAGCGTCCTGTAACCGTGTTCCTGCAACTGAAACGCAAGCGTGGGGGGGATGTCTCTGACTCCAAACAGTTCACCTATTATCCTCTGGTAGAAGGTGGAGCTGGGCTGAAGATCCCAGGGGGGCTGGAGACGGGGGCTTGACTGGAGGGTCCCAAGAACTAGATCAGGGGACCCATGAGTGAAATCAGGAGTAGGGAATGTCCCAGAAAGAGGTGGCCCTAGGAGCCAGCCTGAGGGTTTTTGGGGGAAAGGCCATTACCAGAGTGGGACAGGGCTCTTGAGGCTGGTGCGAGTTGGGGTTTTAACCTCTCATTTCCCTCTACCCCTAGACAAGGAGGAGGTGCAGCGGAAGCGGAGGAAAGCCTTGCCCACCTTCTCCCAGCCCTTTGGGGGTGGCTCCCACATGGGTGGAGGCTCTGGGGGCTCGGCTGGGGGTTATGGAGGAGCTGGAGGAGGAGGTGAGGTGGCGCTGGTGGCAGGAAGGGCAATGGAGGAGGATGGGATAAAGGGGAGAAAAGTTGTGGGGAAGAAATCTGGGAGAGTCCTCCTGGTGCCCTCTCCCCACAGTCCTGCCTGTATCCACAGGTGGCAGCCTCGGCTTTTTCCCCTCCTCCTTGGCCTACAGCCCCTACCAGTCGGGCGCGGCCCCAATGGGCTGCTACCCGGGAGGCGGGGGTGGGGCGCAGATGGCCGCCGAGACGCCTAGTGTGGATGCTGGGGAGGAAGCAGCAGAGCCGAGCGCGCCCCCCGGGACGCCCCAGCGCGAACAGCAAACCCCGGAGCTGCTGCATCGAGGTATGACCTCGGGAATCCCAGCGGTCGGGACGCTGTGGGTGGGGACCTAGTCCACACCCACGCCCCCTGTCACCTCCAGCCCGGGAGTACAACGCACGCCTGTTCGGCCTGGCGCAGCGCAGCGCTCGAGCCTTGCTGGACTACGGCGTCACGGCGGACGCACGCTCGCTGCTGGCGGGACAGCGCCACCTGCTGACTGCACAGGATGAGAACGGAGACACGTAGGTGGGCGGGAGAGCGGGCGGGGACCAGGGCTCCGCGCGCCGGTGGAAGGTCGTGGGCTGTGGGGCAGGAAAGGAACCTATAGAGCCAGGGTTCCGGAGTTAGGCAGACCCAGTTTCAAGTTCGGCCTCGCTACGCTCTAGCTCTGTTCAAGATACTTAAATCTCTGTAGACTTTAGTTTTGTCGATTGCTTAAGGGGCACAGTAATAGTACGCACTTACCGCAAAAGGTGCGCGGAAGGATTTACTTTCGTGGGCTGGAGAGATTATGGAGGTGGTGGTGTTTTGAGAGTAAAGCATAACGAGTTGCTGAGCTTCCTAAGCCAGAGTCTCACCCCCCTCAATCCCTAGGCCACTGCACTTGGCCATCATCCACGGGCAGACCACCGTCATTGAGCAGATAGCCCACGTCATCTACCACGCCCCACACCTCGGCGTGGTTAATATCACCAATCACTTGCACCAGGTGAGGGGCCTCTATTGGTGAGGGGGAGGGATTGGAAGTCAGGTGGGTGAGGCAAGGAGCGGGCCTGGCTCACCCTGCCTGCCTCCCCCAGACGCCCCTGCACCTGGCAGTGATCACGGGGCAGACGAAGGTGGTGAGCTTCCTGCTGCAGGTGGGCGCAGACCCAGCACTGCTGGATCGGCATGGAGACTCAGCAGTGCACCTGGCACTCCGGGCAGGTGCCAGCGCCCCCGACATGCTGTGCGCCCTGCTGCGGAGTGGGGTTCCTGCCATGCCCCAACTGCTGCATGTACCCGACTTTGAAGGTGAGTTCATCACCTCATCTGAACCAGCGGGCAAGAGTGGGCACCAGGGAGAGGATCTGGGGAGTGCCTACAGTGGACGTGAGGTGTGGAGGTCAGCTGGTCAAGGGCTCACATTAGGGGCACAGCTGCAGGCTGAATACCCTGTGTCACTAGGGCTATACCCAGTCCACCTGGCAGTCCGTGCCCGAAGCCCCGAATGCCTCGATCTGCTGGTGGAGAGTGGGGCTGAAGTGGAGGCTGCAGAGCGGCAGGGGGGCCGGACAGCCCTGCATCTAGCCACAGAGATGGAGGAGCTGGGGTTGGTCACCCATCTCGTCACCAAGGTGGGACTGAGGACTGTGGAAGATGTGGAGCCAAGGGCTGGGGATGGTGAAGGTGTCGGGGGAGGCCCAGCGGATCAGTCAGTGCTGTGACCAACCACTCCCTCACACCCCACAGCTCCGGGCCAACGTGAATGCCCGCACCTTTGCGGGAAACACACCCCTACACTTGGCAGCTGGACTGGGATCCCCAACCCTCACCCGCCTCCTTCTGAAGGCTGGTCAGTCCCACCCTCAGGGGCTTATGAACAGGGCTGAGGGGGGAAAGGGGGTGCCTCCCAATCCCCCAATCCCCCACTTTGCAGTCCTTAATATGGGCTCCAAGGGAGCCTCCCTGTGACTATCTCCCTGCCCCAGGTGCTGACGTCCACGCAGAGAACGAGGAGCCCCTGTGCCCACTGCCTTCGCCTCCCACCTCTGGTAGTGACTCAGATTCCGAGAGCCCTGAGAGGGACACCCGAGGCAGCTTCCGGGGCCACACACCTCTTGACCTCACTCGCAGCAGCAAGGTGAGGCCAGCCCCGGACTAGCAGTACCAGGGGATGGGGCATCTGGGCTTGTAGATGGGGTCCTGAGTAGCTGGTACTGGGGGTCAAGGACTGTGATGGGAGGTAGTCAAGGCTGAGGCTGTCTCCCCAGGTGAAGACCTTGCTGCTAAATGCTGCTCAGGACACCATGGCGCCGCCGCTGACCCCGCCCAGCCCTGCAGGTGAGGAGCTCTCCCCACCCACTGCCAGACCCCTGACCCCTGCTCACAGCGGTCTCTTGTCCTTCGGGACCACTGAAGGAGGTCTCCCTTTCTCCATCCCGGTCCTCCATCCATTGCCCCAGTGGCCCCGCCTGCACTATCAATCAGGTTGCCTTGAGATAAAGGTGACATTTGGGTGTCTTTGCCATCTCTGGGGGTAACTAACATGTTTATGTGTGTGTCCCCTTCAGGGCCAGAGATACCCCTTGAAGATACAGTCCTACAGAACCTGGAGCATCTGCTTGATGGGCCAGGAGCCCAGGGCAGCTGGGTGGAGCTGGCAGAACGGCTGGGGTTGCGCAGTCTGGTGGACACGTATCGAAGGACAGCCTCGCCCAGTGGCAGCCTCCTGCGCAGTTACCAGGTCGGTCAGGCCCCTGCCCATGCTCCATGCCCCAGTCTCAGATCTCTGGTGCTTCCTCCGGGATCCCACACCCTAACCACAACTCCTGGTTCATGCTTCCTCCTTCTCCTCAGCTGGCTGGTGGCGACTGGACGGGCCTGCTGAATGCTCTGTCTGACATGGGCCTGGAGGAGGGGGTGAGGCTGCTGAAGGGTCCAGAGACCCAGGAAAAGCTGCCCAGCACAGGTAAAGGGACCGTAACTGAGAGGTGGATCTGGGCTTGGAGGGTGGGAGGCCTAAGGCCTGACTCTTTCCTGCTCCCTTTCCCGTGTCCACTCCCCCAGCAGAGGTGAAGGAGGACAGTGCCTATGGGAGCCAGTCGGTGGAACAGGAAACAGAGAAGCTGGGCCCACCCCCTGAGCCACCAGGAGGGCTCTGCCACGGGCGGCCCCAGCCTCAGGTGCACTGAACCACTCCCCACCCACCAGCCCCTTCCAGGATCCCTCTGTACAGTGCCCCTGCCTGTTCCAGTTCTTATTTAACACCCCGTGCCCACCCTTCAGTTGGGGCAAATAAAAGATTCTCATGAGAAAGGGAGGGGGCCTGGCCTCCTCCCCAACTTACAGCAGCCCCTGATGTGTGTGATGCTTGTCCCCGGGAAGCAAATGCCTACCCTGGCCTCAGGCCAGGCACCAGAGAGAGGAGGAGGCCCAGCCAGCAAGTCGAGAGCAGTTTTAATGGAGGTGGAGGCGATACAAAGGGCAGGGCCCACTGAAGGAGGGAAGCAAGGCCGCACTGCCTGGCCCGTGCATGGGGCCTCAGCTTGGACATCCATCCTCCACCTCTGGCAAGGGAGAGGGTGAGCCCTCAGGGCAGAGGGAGGGAAACCAGCTCAACCCCAACTCCTGGCTTGTGTCTGAGCCAGGCCCCAGGATGGAGGGGGACTGCTGGTGTCAGGGGTGGGGGTGGTCTCAGCAGAAAGCAGAAACGTCAGGTCTCCCCCACAAAAAAAAAAAAAGGAGCATCAAGAGTCCAGGGGCCCTGGCCCCTCCCACCCCCATCCCCTGTACGAAAAAGTGCAAAACATTATCACAAAAAAGGGGTCTCAGAGGGGCCCTTAGCCTAAGGCTCCTGAGGCCCACGCCCTAGCCCTGCCCTGCCCCGGACACCGCGTCCGGCGCGGTCAGGCCCTGGACCAAGAGGCCCTCACAGGTGGCCCGAGGCCGGCCCGGGCTTAGGCAGGGCCGTGTCATGCAGGTGCCCGGTGGGCACCGCCCCCCCACTCCCACCCCCAGCTCACGGCTTCCACCGCCCACTGCCTGCCCCTGCCCGAGCCTCTGAGTCGGAACACTGAGCCCGGGGCTGGCTGGAGGTGTTGGCCGGCAGGGAGGGACTGGAGTGAGGAGGGGGGAGTCCATCCTCCGTGCCGCCGGCCTGGGCCACTGCTGCCTCCACCGCATCCAGCTCCTCACTGCCTGCCTTCAGCTTGACCCGAAGCAGCGCTGCGTACGTGCCGTAGCGGGATTTCTGAGGCAGAAGGGCAGCGGTGAGCCTGCTCATCCCCCTCTGCCCAGCCCACCCCATCTGGAGCAGGGAGGCAAAGAAGGCTAGGAGATGCCAGGTTCTCGCCAACCTCTGGGGCCCCCAAAGTCTCCAAGGACTGACTGTGACCACTCACACCCCTGGGTGTTCTGGTGCCGTTCTCTGGACTCTGTAGACTGCCAGCTGTAACACCTCGTGTTCCTGGAGCCTTTACCAGAGTCAGCAAAATGGAGCCCTTGGCAGAAATCGGCTCCCTTCATCACCCTATGGGGACAGACTACTGTCCTCCCTGTCCCACTTGAGAGGAAACTGAGGCTCATGGCAAGAAAGCTGCCCACGCAGGGTCACCCAGATAGTCCCACTCTGAGCCATGCCCTTAACCACCTGTCTGAGCCTGTGCATGGGACACAGAGGCCCTGAGGGAGCAAGAGGTGCCTGGGCTGGGAGCTTACCTCAAACTCCAGATACGCCTCCTTCTGCCGCTGCTCTTCAGCCTCCTTGCCCCGGGCCTTCTTGGTCAGTTGCGTGGCCCGGTGCTCCCGCAACTCACTTGCCATGGCCTTCAGCTTGGCCTCGTGGGTCCGCACTTGCTCCTCCTAGGGGCCAGGGGAGCACGATCAGGGTTATTCTGGCAGAGACAGTGCCTTTGTGCAAGGTTTCTGAAAAGGTGCCCCTTCCTCTGGATGAACAAAGCACCCAGTGTCTGGGTTAACTGACTGGATTTCAGCCTCCACGGCCCCCCGCATCCTGGTGAGGTGGACAGCCACATCATAGGCAGCAGCCTCGAGTGTGGCCGGCCTAGGCTGGCCCCACTCCAGCGCCCCACTTGCCCCGAGGCACCAGGTGGACAGGAGGTGGGGGAGGGTACCTGGGAGAGGCGGGTGGCAGCGCTGGGTAGCAGAGGGCGGCTGAACTTCTTCTGGGAGCTGACGGCAGCTGGGAATGGGGGTGCGGAGAACATGGCAGCCACCACATTGATGCGAGTGATCCAGGACTGCATCTGCTCCAGGCTCCTGGGGAGACAGCACGGCCACCTGGGACTGGGCCAGGGATCCGTCCCGCGATGGCAGTGCTGGCTCAGGGTGTGGCCTGATAAGGAAGGAGGCAGTCCGGGGACAAGCAAGGGAAGCATGCTGGGGGTGGGGGGAAGGGGTCTGGGATGGGCCGGAGGAGGGCACTCACGGGGCCTGGAAGAGGAAGACCCGCCAGTCAGCAGTGCGCAGGTAGAAGACATGCGGCCTCTTGCTGTAGTCACTGGCCCGCGTGGCCAGCGCGTGGTGGATGCTGATGGCGTTCTTAAGCTCTGCCTCTGACAGCGCTTTCCCAGGCTGGTACTCCTCCTGTGGGGTGCCCGTCTTGTCCTGGCCACAGTCCTGTCCCAGCCCAGCCCCCCGAATCCTCTGAGCCACCCCAGCCCCACCCCTTTGGGCTGGCCTCGCACCTTCTGCAGATAGAGGATCATGCCCTTGAGGATCCCGTGGAAGTTCTTCCAGCCGCGCTTGCCCCGAGGTGCTGGCGGGTGGGCAGAGGTGGGGAGTGAGGAAGACGAGCAGGGGGGCCTGAGACAGGCCCACTCCCATCCCCCTCCCAGGCCTTCCCACCTGGCCACATACTCTTCCTGCAGTCAGGGTCCGCGTGCACCTTTCGCACCAGGGCGCCGTGCTTGTAGACTGCAGCCCCGGGCTCGGGAGTCAGGTCCAGGAAAGGGCTGGAGCCACTGCCACTGCCCCCACTGACCCTCTTGATGACCTTGGGGTTGGGGTCGGCCAGCTCAGACAGAGACCGTCTCAGCTCCTCCTCGTCTCTGCAGGTGTGATTACCTCAGAGGGGGCTGGTTGTGGAGCCACAACCCTGCCCCCACATCCAGTCCTGACCTCTGGCACCCAGGAAAGCTCTCCAGTGTCTGTGGAGAAGTGGGTGTGGGGGCTGCCCCTCTTCTCCACAGAAGGAGCCACAGAGGGTGTGGCTCTCCTCAGCCTGAGGCTCCTGGAGCCACATCTTCGGCCTCAGACTGGGTGGCCCAGGGTGCTGCTGTACCTCGCCACTCAGATCAGGGCTCCTTGAGCCAGCATGTCTCTGCCCCCATACTAAAGCTCCCACGGGTAGGGCCATGTCTGTCCCTTCCTCTCTTCACATGGACCCAGTCCCATCCTCTCCATTTCTGCACACACACCCCTCACTCCCTTCTGTGCTAGGGCATAAACGTCTGACTCAGCTTCTCAACCACACCCAGCACCAGGCTTTACTCAGAGCTTGTTGGCTAAATGGTGGCAAGAGGAGCTTCCTAGTAGTTCCCTTGTACATCCTGGTCTGCAGGCTCTGTCAGATATCCTCTAAAGGATCTGATTCCATCTTGTTACTCCCTCCTCAGAAACCTGCAGTAGCTCCCTACTGCCCCCACATGGAGCCTACGCCACATCCCACCAGCACTGTCTCTCCCACTCTCCAGGCCAGTCAGGCCTGCCTCCTCTTGGTCTCCCCACCCCATACTCCTTTCAGCCACCATGCATTTGCCTCCCAAATATCAACTTCCCTCTTTCTCTCCCCAATTTTTCCTCTCCTTCAAGGCTTGCCCCAAGACCAGTCCTCACAGAAGCTTTCCCTGATCCCACCCTCGCCGTACCCCAGTCCTGAGCTTGGCCTCCTCTGAGGAGCAGAGGGAGCACCCAACTAAACTGGGCAGTGACTGGACTCTCAGCAGATACCAGCAAGTATGAGTGACCCACCGACTGTTTAGATGAGGGCTGTACTCTTAGACCTGGGGATTCAACACTAGACCTCCTCCCACAGACTAGACTTTTCCAAGACAACTCTTAAGTCTTTCTGTTTCACTGGGGCTGCCAAGAGTAGACAACTCTGGACTCCCTAGGACCCAAGAGGGGGCTCTCCCTCTATCGGTCAGAGAATTCTGACCAGAGACTTTCCCACTTAGATTGCCAAAAAGACCTCCCTGTTTTGTTTCAGTACCCCTCCTCCCAGGCCAGTTGATACTGGCCACCTACCCAACCCAGCTTGTCAAAACAACCAGCTACAGACAAGACACAGGCCCTACATCCAGGCAGGATCTCCAAAAAAGGAAGTGAGGCAGCCTCATAGCCTCTCATAGTCTCAGCCACCTCCCCTGTCTCACAGCCCCAGGGTTCACTCAGCCCACCTCAGTGCTCTCAACCCCTCCAGGCAGCCCCTTCCTGACATCTCATCCCCCCCACCCCCTCTCCAGACATCCCCAGGACTCACATGGCCCACTGCAACTTTTCATTCTTGATGGAGCTGTACAAGGCCTGGGGAGGAAGGAACAAATCAGGGGGGTGGGGGTCGATCCAGGGGGAGGTGCACCAATGCCAGAGCTCAGAGCCCTCCCTCCCAGTCAGGGGGAGGAGACAGAACTTTGGGTAAGGATGGGCATGGGTGTAATGACCAACGACCCAGGCTGTAGAGCGAAGGACAGGACCCAGGCCCAGATCTCCCACTTGAGCTGCAGGCCAAGTGTCTATGGGAAGAACAAACTATTACCATGTGTTATTTTTTGGTGGGGCTGAGCCGTGAGGCATGCAGGATCTTAGTTCGTTGATAAAGGATCAAACCCACAGCCCCCATATCGTATTAGGAACTTGGAGTCTTAACCACTGGACCACCAGGCAAGCCCCAGTACCACGTGTTTAACACAGGGCAAGCAATTAACACAGACATCACAGCACATGGTTGATGTACAGTAACTGCTACTATCATCTTTGGGCTTCCCGGATGGCACTAGTGGTAAAGAACCCATCTGCCAATGCAGGAGATAAATGTGGGTTCGATCCATGGGTCAGGAAGCTCCCCTAGAGGAGGGCATGGCAACCCACTCCAGTATTGTTGCTGGAGAATCCCCTGGACAGAGGAGCCTGGCCATAGTCTACGGGCTCGAAGAGTTGGACACGACTGAAACGACTTAGCGTGCATCTTTACTGTTGATATTGTTAAGGGTCATCCTGTTCAGATTCTGGGTGGGGGGAACGCGGCTCCAGAGGGAACAGAAAGAGCAGCCTAAGAAGCTCTCCTTTCCCCAACCACATCTTTGGCCTATTTCCATGGAATAAACCCACACAGAGCATATGGAGAAACTGAGGCCCAGGAACAGGACTTTCCCTGTCACCTCCCTCCTTGGCTAATAGAGAACACGCTCTCATGGCTCCCAACCCCAGAGCAAGCTGAGCACTTCCCCCAACCCAGACAGCCCCACCAAGCCGAATGCCAGGGTGTGCCAACCCCCTGCCCATGCCCATACTTCATGTTACTGGAGAATGGACATCAGCCTAAAGGGCAATAGTTTTAGCTTCCAAACCCTGTATACCACAAACTCCCTGTGAACTCCTGAACCAGTCCCTTCTCTCTGTGGAGTTGGCCTGGGGGACCTGCAGGGGCCTTAGGGTGGTGGGAAGAGAGGATGAGTTCAGGAGTGGCACAGGGGACCCCTCTTCTTGGGAGCGGCCAGCAGCATGGGCTCACACCAGTGCCTCCCACTGTGGGGGTGCCTCCACCAGCCTGTGAGTGGGTGTGTCCCCAGCATGTGCGGCTAAGTGTGTGGCGTGTGGTGGCGTGTGCTGCTGCCTGCCTGCAAGAAGCTGGGTGCAGTGGTGACGTCGGCACCTTCTCCAAGATGGGACACAGCCCCCCACACACCGCTCCCCACGCAACATGGTCTCTGACTCTTTCACTGTCCACCCGCTATGCCCAGCCCCAAATGCCAAGCATCTCACCTGTGCACACCCTGTCTAGGGTAGGTACACCCCACCACATCCACCCCACAGCACCACAACCTCCACCCCACAGCACAACCCAGACAGGTGCACACACAGCCCTCCCAGTACAAGCCCACCCCGCACTCAGCACAGCTCAGAGCCCAAGCCCTCACTCTTCAACTCTCTGGCCAGGACGCTGAAGTGGTCGCTGAGATCCGGCCTGAAATCCTGTATCCAGCCTCCCAGTTCATCCCCTACCCCCTCTCGGCACTTCCATTGGTCCACAACCACGTCTTCCTTCCAAAAGTCCTAAACTCCACGCGTGAGCCCCATATCGTGCTCTCACCTAGAAGGACCCTTTGGTCTGAGATCCCCAACTTGATCTCAGGGCCTCTGCCCTACCCTCTCCATCCATGCCCACCCCTGGCTACCCATGGGCTCTGTCCCTGTCGGGCTCCCCCCCCAGCGAGGCCCTCATCGGCTCGTGCCGCCTTCGACGCCTCCCTCAAGCCGCCCCCTCAGTGGCGCGCCGCCCTCAGCAACCCCCTCGGTCGCCCCCCAGCCTGGCGTGAGCTGCGGCCCCACAGCCCTCACCGCCTTTTTCTTCTTGCGGCTCTGCAGGCGGCTGACCACCAGGTCGGTGTAGAGCACGGGCTTGAGACTGCGCGAACGCTGCGGCCAGCCGTAGCACAGGGTCTCCGCGCCGCGGTGGGTGCGACCGTAGCGCACGGAGCACAGCGAGCGCGAGCGCAGCCGCCCGGCGCTGCTGTGGATGCTGTTGACACCGATCATGCTGGCCTGGCCGGCGCGCCGCGGCCCCCGGCCATGCCCCCGTCCGTCCTCGGCCCCGGACGGCCCGGACGGCCCGCGGACGGCTCCCCCGACAGCCGGCGCGAGCGGCCCGGCCCGGCCCGAGCCCGGCCCGGCTCGGCTCCCACCGAAGCACACAGCGCGCGGCGGCGGCGCGGTCGGCTCTGCAGCTTGGCGAGAGCGGGAGGGGGGCGCCGACGGGGAGGGGAGGGCGAGGGCTGGGGGCGGGGACGGCGCAACATGGAGGCGTCCGACCGAGAGGAGGGCCCGCGGCGCGCCGTCACCGTCACCGGGGAGGCGCCTGGGAGAGCCAGTAGGGGGTTCTGGGCGGGGCCGGGGGGCTGCTCCAGGGGTGCTGGGAGGGTGGGGCTGTGAAGGAGGGACGCTCCTGTAGGGTCTGGAGCGCCCCCCGGGCTCGGCAGGGTTGGGTGGTGAGGAGAAAGGTCGGAACGCCTCCTGGTGGCCCTTTTTTATGGAGCCAGGAGGGGCCAAGAGGCTGGAATCACCCACCTCGCCGAGCCGCAGATACTTCAAATGCCCGTGTATATATCCCAGATCACGCTCAAACACCCCACCTTACTTACATACATCCCAAATAGCCAGATGCACCAGTTCACACTCACCTCAACTCACAGTAGAAATTCAGAGGTACACCTCAAATTTTACAGTCACATATACCCCCCTACTCATGGACACGTCATAAACCAGATAGCCAATTCACAGATATACCCCAACACACACAAACACGCAACCTACACCCCCAACTCAGATACACTTTACATCATAAAACCTAAGGACAAACACACTCCAAGTCAGACAAACCCCTTTGGTTCACCGACATCCTAAATCACACGTATACAAGTATACAACTCAGTATATATCCCAACCATTAACCACCCCCAACTCACAAAGGACAGCCCCACTCAGATGCATCCCCAAACTCAGAAGCTCAACACACCCCAAGTTCACAGACATGCCTGTGCTGTCACACGTAGGTGGTGCCCGGGGACCCCCTTGACAACTCTAGGAGTGCAGGCCTCCTTGGATAAAGCACCACCGGATCTGGTAGAGGAGTGAAGCCACGGACCAGGACACCCACCTCCTCCTCCCGTTCTACCAGCTCCAGTGTAGCTAACCCTCAGGTTCTGGCGCCCGGGCGCAGGGCCTGCCCATTAAAGACCCAGAAGCTAAGTATGTAGTCCCAGTTTCGTGCTGACTTTGCGATCTTCTAAAGCCTTTGTCCCTCTCGCGCCCCTCTACCTCCAGGTCCCCCCGGTGCAGTGGTACCAGGGAGGCCTTTGTGGCCATACACCCTGGCGCGGGCGCCATACACCCCAACTCAGTGAACACTGTAGGAGGGGCACTAATGAAGGCAAAATACAGAGTCCAGGGCCCGCTGATCACGTGTTACCCAGACCAGCTCCGCCCTCCCCCACGGCCTGCGGGGATGAGCGCATGCTCCGGGAGAGCCAGTCCCTTGGGGGCTGGGGGAGGGGGCGGTCCCCCGGCTGAGTCACTAGAGCCCAGGCTTCCACAGCAGGAGTTGGGTGCTTGCAGGCCCCTCAGCTCACCCGCCTTGGAGGCCTGCTGTCAGGTCCCCTGCCCCTCCCCTCTGGCCACCTCTGCCCTGCCCCAACCCCCCACCTTGAGCAGCTCTCTGGGGAAGTCGCCGCCTTCGTTGAGGCCTTCCAGGTTACCGATGAAGTCTCCGCAGGTCATGCGTTTCCCGATGTTCTATTGGAGGGCACAGAGGCCTGTCAACTTGGTGGGGGGATGGGGGGGGCGGTCCTTTGCCTCCCAGGCCTTGAAGTCTCCGAACGGGGTTTTCCCATCTCCCTCCCCACAACCCCCCACTCACGTGGCCGTGGAGATCCGTATTGAGTAGCATGAGGGCGCAGGTCAGCGTGTGCGCACCGTCTAGGGGAGAGTTAACATTTAGCCTCGGCTACCTCCCAAGGGATCTTCCCACAGCTCCCTTCCTCTCTCTTCCAGTTCATGCCTTGCCCCTTCTCGGACCCTTTTTGGCCCACAGTCACACTTTCGGAAGTCCTGGACCCCATTGGCAAACTCCTATGGAGCAAAGACCTCTCTCCTCTAGCAAATCCCTCAGACAGGACTTCTCCCCCTTCTTAGGTCACCCTACCTAACTCCCTAAGGTTCTGGGGACAGCCCACTGCTCACACCCAACACCAAGGTTCCTCTGTGTCTATGCATTAAACACAAGCAGCTGGGCCCCACACAGTTATGCAGGCCAAACAGAATCCCTACTCAGGTCAAGCACTGTCTTGTACATATATGTGAACAACGGCATGCAAACACACCAGCCACGTGCCTCTTCACAGCACACACTAGCCTCTGGCACTGTACCTGCCCACACGCACAGTTCCTCATCCGTGCAGCCATGCCAGTATTGTCTGCATACATGCATGCTTCCATGCCTGCAAGCTCGTGCACTCATGTACTTCTGCACACACACTCATGCCGCTTTGCATAGATGCAGTACCCATTTGCCTTCATGACCAGACAGGAAAACCCTGACCCTGGCCTCCTCACCCTCTGAGGACAGGGCTCCAGGATTACACTGGAAGTATCTCTGGGAGAAGTGGGCCAGCACACGCTCCCGTTCCTGGGTCTCACCCATTAAGGCCAGCTCCTTGAGAAACACCCTGGGGAGAGGGGAAGAGGGGGCATGTCACATCTACTCAAGGTCCCCTTACCAGGCAACTCTGGCTCTTGGCCATGCCCAGTCAGCTTGGGAAGAGTGACTTCAGGGCAGTTTAGAGGAGGCACAGGGCTCAGGGGAGGCATAACTGAAGCCCTGCACACCAGGCCTAGAGAGTAGGGCCTGCTTTCAAAGGGCTGGACACCCACCTGAGAGCTTGGTCCAGAGTCATGCCCGTGAAGACAAAAAACTTCAGGTACTCGCCAGCCACAAGTTTGCTGAAGTCATTGCTGTGGGCAGGGCAGAGAGACAGGTGGAGTCTCAAGGGCAAGTGTCAAGGGGCCAGGTGGGGGTAACATAAAGACCTGGGGGTATCAGATATAGGGGATGTGGAGGTGCTGCCCACAGAATGCATTCCCTCTCCCCCCATCCTCAATCCCAGCCCAGTGTCTTTACTTCTTGCCCAGATGCCGGGCCACATCCGCCTTCCTGAAGCCATCTAGTCGGTACAGCCTCTTAGCGAGGCGCTGTGCAGCCTCCAGGTCTGCTTTCTGCCCATTGGACAAGGTGTCAGTGCTTCCCAGGGCCAGCCGCTCTGTGCTGTCCAGCTCTGAGTCCGAATCAGACACCAGTTGGTTCAGGGGTGGTTCACTGCCAGGGTAGAACACCAGCTCAGAGGTGAGACAAGCCCTCAGGGGCCATCCAGATGCTTCCTCTGCCTCCAGACCCAGTAGACAGAGAAGGAAAGATTGGGACATGGGAAAGGCATTTTTCTTTTCTCCAGAGGAGATTCTTTCCATCAGCCTAATCTATCATTACCACCTCTCTGTGGAAGTCCTGCCTTAAATCTAACGTGCATCCATCTTGCTGCTGTGGAAGTTTGGGCTGCTTTCCCCCAAACTCCCTAAGTTTGCTATTAGACATAGATTACCCTTCCCCACACTGGCCCTACTCAGGGCAGAGTCCTGTCTCTCTGAGAATAGGGCAGAGATAGGATAGATGGACTGCTAGGGAGGAACAGTGGAGGGTCAAACAAAGATGTGAGGCAGCAGGGACACTCTCCTGCTCCTACGTCTTTCCTCTTCCCGCCTTTTAGCAAGAGGAGTCTCCTCCATGGTCCTTCTCTTCCACCCACAAAGAAGTAGGCTCTGGGGTAGAGGGGATAGGGGGTCAGAGCACACCCCCTCAGCCCCTGTCTCCTCCTCCCTTCCCTTCCCACCCCAGCTGCTTTACTCACAAAACCACCTGTCACCCCAGAGACAGAGGCCAGAAACTCCTGGTTGCTAGGCAACCCTGTCTCCCTGGCCACCCCCTCCTGTTGCCATGGCTTCAGTGACTGAGAGGGTAGCTGGCAGAGGGGAGAGCAGAAAGGTTAGACTGGTGAAAGGACTTCCTGGGGAAGGGTGAGAGACTCCAGATTGGAGCGGGTAGGTGACATGGGAGAGAGGAAATAGGAGAGGCTGGTGGCTGATTCTTTGGGAGGAACCTCCAGGCTGTGGGGTGGGGTAAGAGCAAAAGAATTCTAAGCAGGTTAGAGGCTCTATGTAAGGAGGGAAGCAGCCTTCTAGAGAAAAAGGGCAGTGTTCTCTAGGGATCATTCCATCCTGAACCATGGTTTTACAAGTCACTGGGTCTGAGACCCAGGCAGCAGGCTGTAAGGGGCTCCCACTCAGAGCCACTGGAAGTAGTCCTCCAAATGGGAAAACACATCTGTATCCCCTAACCACCCAGTCAGGAGTCAGGAATATAAACCACATTTTCACATTCAGGATCCATCCCTTGGAGCAACTGTTCCTGGGACCCTAGGGCCTGAGGTCTGAGGAACCAAAGGAATCACTCACCTGCCCAGGGGTGCTGCCCCCAGTCCGAAGCTGTCTTCTGAGTGGCAAGGACTAGGGGGATCCCTCCCTGGGGCCTGCTTGGCTCCAGCCTCTGCCTCCTCTTCCTCCCCTCTCTGTGTCCAAGGCCCATCAGCAGCAGAGCTGGTACCAGAATCCGGTTCAAGAGGAGCAAGTGGGGCAGGAGCAGGCGGATCAGGCCTTGGGGCAGGGGGTTGGGGAGGCAGCTCAAAGGTGAAAAAGGGGCTCTGGGTCGGGCCAGGTGAGGCCAGGGCCTCCAGCGAGGCGAGGCTGGTGTAGGAGGTGCCCTTGGCCCGGTGTGACTCCAAGATGGCTTCAAACACACAACTGAAAGAGTCAGGCCCATCAGCCGAGGGGCTGGTCCCAGGTAGAAAGGGCAGAGGTGACTTGAGAGGCCCGGAGTGAGGCATTCGGGTACCTGGCCTGCAGGGGCAGGGAGAATCTCTGATCAGGGGCCTAGAGGACAGCTCTCAGGTATCATTTCACTGAACTTTCACACCAACTCTGTGAAGGGGATTATCATCTCTTTTCACAGGCTCCCAGCCCCTCCCAAAAGTTACCTGGCTCAGGGCTCCCCACCACAGGTTCACCAGGCTATACAATGCCCCAGAACACCCCAGCCCTACCCATCCCCAGTGCCCAATCCCTTTCCTCTCTCACTCCCTGCTAATCTCCCTTTCTCCTCCTTCTCCCTGATCCTCTCCCCTCCTGCCATTCCATTTCTATTTCTGGCAACATCTTAGGAGAAGAAGATAAGGCTCCAAGCTGCAATGGGGTGTGAGACAGAGAGGAAAGCCCCCACACTCCACATTCTCCTGCCGGGATCCAGGATCTAAACTGATTCTCCCAAGCCCCCAAGCTTGATTCTGGCCTTTCACCCTGCCCCCCTGTCCTTCCTTAGAACCCCTTTCTTCCTCTATCCTGTGTTCCTACCCTCCTGGGTTCTTGCTGATGGTCCCCCACAACCCCAAACCCAGTACTCTGCCATGCCACAGGCTTAGGTCCAGAATTCCGTGTTCCACCGCCCTGTCGGCACTCCAGCTTGGTCCTGACACTCCCAGCCCCACCCTTGTCTCTATCCCAGTCCCTTGGAGCCCAACCCTGGCTCAGGGTCAGTGGGAAAGAACAAGTCACTTTCCTCTCCCACTCCCCTACTCACTCACCGGGCCCCTTCTGAGGCCTCAAACACTTCGTCGTCCACATCCTCTTCCCCACCTGCCTCATCCTCGTCCTCATTGCCACTGCCCAGGCTGGGGTGAGGGCCAAGGCATGGGCCAGGACGTGGGGCAGGTGGGCGGGCAGTGCCAGGCAGGCCCTCAGAGCTGGGCTGACTCTCGATGGCCGAGTCAGCCTCTTCCCGCTCAGTCAGCACCTCATCGATGTCGGTCTCGCGGTAGCACCTCAGGGGCACTGTGTCCAGGTCCGTCTCGGAGTACTTGGCTGCTCGCCCCACAGCCACCCCAGAGCCCTGCCCTGAGCCCACCCCAGGTGGAGATGGGGGGGCCTGCTCTGGGGGCTTAGCACCTGCAGTGTGCATAGGCATCCGGGTCAGCAGGTTACTCAGGTCAGCTCCCTGTCCTGATTCTGTTCTCAGAAGGAGCTCTCCCCCACTGCCTCATATTGGTCCGAATTTCTTTCGCTGTCTAACCACCATTCCTTCTGCTATAGACTCAGCTTGTTCCTGGTAAGGCTCCTTTCAAATCAAGTTCTTGTCAAACAGTTTTGAGGGGCCTGAGGGAGACCAGCCTCTTTACTCCTCCAAGGAATGGCCCTTGATATCTTGCCATTCCCCTCCCTCCACTACCCAGCTGCCTCCAGGTGCCCAAACCAGCTGCCATCCCCAACTGCTATCATAACATGGATGGAAAGACTGAGGCTTAGAGAGGCATTAGCCGACTCAGAAGCCCAGGAAAGGACTGGGGGAGTTTAAAGGAAGGCTCCCTAGCATACCATGGCTCCTGCGGAAAAGGCCCTGTCCTGTTCCCCTGGCCTCAGTCCCAGGCCTTACCTGAGCTGGGGGGATCCAAAGAGCCATAGAAGAATTCCCATTTGGCTCGAGCGATTCTCTGGGCATGAGAGGAGACTTCTCGTGGTGAGGACCAGATGTCCCCCTAAGCCAAGGAGGGAGTCATAGACACAGGCACCCAGAGAGAAAACCAGAAATACAACGACACAAGAACACAAGACAAAAGCACAGAAGGGAAAACATACAGGACAGAGGTACAGAGACATAAGGACAAACACAGAGAGCAAGAAGGAGGCAGATTTAGCACAGATTGAAGAATTCAGAGTGATAGGCCCAAGATCACCAAGGAGATAAGACAAGTCTTGGCCTTCGCTGGGTGTCTGGGGTTGCAAGGAGCCCAAGAGAGATCACATACCTGGTTCAGGAGTCCAGTGTCAGCAGGTCCTCGGAATAATGTGGCCAGGTGCTCAGAGGGTCCCCCCAGCCCATTGGGGAGAGAGGAGTAAAGACCATCTGCTCCAACCTGCGGTTGAGTTGGTGGCCCCTGTAAAAGGCCCTGGGTCCCAGGCCGAGCTGAGCCTCCTCCAGCTGGTAGCGGGTCTGATGTGGATGCTTCTAGCCTCAACTTTTGATGGGAGCCAGGCCCAAGGGCTGGGGTGGGCCTGGGAGGAGAGACCCCACCCAGGTCCCAGCTCCGACTCAAGCCTCCAGGAGCTGGCAGCCCATTCAGTGGCCTCACACTGGCCTTCTCCACAAAGCGGAATATGACCACAGAGCTCCGGGCCCCTGGTGGGGGCTGCCCAGTGGGTGAAGAGGGTGCCCAAGGTGAGGGAGCAATGCGGGGTGAAGGGGGGCCACGCAGAGGTGTACAGGGTGCTGTCACACGTCCAAGCTCCCGACTTCGGGGACCTGGACCTGCCACTCGCCGGAGTAAGGAGCCTGTGCTGCCATACATGCTGGCTGGGGGGCTCTGGGGCACTGGGCCTTCGGGGAGCCAGCGGCGTGGGCATCGTGGTGGGGAGATGGCACAGTCGCCTTCCGAGCAGAAGCGCATGGCACCCTGGGCCATGCTGGGGCCGGGGGTCAGGCTGGGGGGGCAGGGATGGCCAGGCCAGGTGGGGAGTGAGCGGGCAGCATGCTCTTCAGACAGGCCTGCAAGAGAGGAAGGGGAGCAGGGGGTGAACTTCTAGGGAGTCAGGAGGATGGGAGAGCAGAGACAGGGAGGGGAAAGCAGATGGGGCCACTGGGCACCAGGGGTCTAGCCCACCCCGGGAATATGGCAGCACTGATCCCACCCCTGGGGGTGGTAATCAGTCCTCCTGCTGGGCTATTTCCATGGAGGCCTGAGAAGAAAAGAATTATGCCCAAGTGGGCCCCTGGCTGAGAAGGCAATGGCACCCCACTCCAGTACTCTTGCCTGGAAAATCCCACGGATGGAGGAGCCTGGTAGGCTGCAGTCCATGGGGTCGCTAAGAGTCAGACACGACTGAGCGACTTCACTTTCACTTTTCACTTTCATGCATTGGAGAAGGAAATGGCAACCCACTCTAGTGTTCTTGCCTGGAGACTCCCAGGGACAGGGGAGCCTGGTGGGCTGCCGTCTATGGGGTCGCACAGAGTCGGAACACGACTGAAGCGACTTAGCAGCAGCAGCAGCAGGGCCCCTGGCTCCTCTCCTTTCTGCCTGGGGGCCCTAAGCATCACCCTGGGAGAACCAAGGAAGCTATTTCAGAAGCTGAGTGAGCCCAGAGTCACTGTGGCATTTTGGAACTACTTCTGGTGGGGGAGGGGGAAGACTGCTACCCCACCCTCAGGATCAGAAGTATGAGCCAGCCATCATCATCATCATCCGGTCAGGGGCTTCCCACAGAGAGACTGTGGGAAGGGGAGGGGACTCAGGCCTCCTGGAAGGAGAGGGAGGAAGAATAGGGGTAGTATATAGGGACATGAGAGGCTCAGAGGCACAGGTGAAACTCTAATACATACGTGATGAATGGGAAAAGGATATTCTTGTTCTCCATACAGGTACACACACATGCACACACACACGTAAGGACAAATAATGTCAGTATACAGCTAACACGTTCATAGGCAACACCCTCCAGCACACACAGACACAGGCACACACACACATTGCTCAAAGACACACCCTCATACACTCAGTCATAACAAATATGTGTGTAATGGAAAGGCACATGCTTGTTTTACACACACACATGGCAATCAAACAGAAACACACAAAGAGATACCCAAATATACACACAAGGCCCTCATTCCCCAAGACACACAGAGACACAGGTATATCAGACACTCACAGAGACCTACTGGTCACAATCAGACACAAATACAGATGCCTACTCACACACATACTTAAACAGGGACATACACCCTCTCCCCTAACCCCTACCAGTCACTGGTCTCTGAGGGGAGGCGGTGGGGCTGAGCTACACCAGACCCCTCTCCCCATCTCTCTCTCCACCCCCAGGGACAGATCTTGTCCAGCCCAGGATCGACCATAAAGGGGTAAAGGGGCCCCTGACGGCAATGCAGGGTAGGGGCAAAGGTCCAGAGCAGCAGCCTTGCCAGGAAGGCTTCTGAAGCTCAATCGGGGCCCCATGTGCTCTCAGTGCTGCCCTGGACTCAGCCGCGTCAGTACTCACCGCTGCTTGCCTGGAGCTGGGGCCGAGAAGAGGCAGCGGAGAGGCTGGGCCCAGCTCAGCTGTGAAGGCAGCGCGGCTCCCGCTTGCTCCCGCTTGCTCCAGGCCCGCCCGCCTGTCAGTCCCTCCTTCTCCCCCCTACGCGCGGCTCAGAGCTAATCCCCCAACCCACCCACCACCCCCCCCCGCCCTCTCCCCGGGCCCTGAGCCCCAGAGGCTGCCCCCACTTCTCGACACTAGGTCCCCGCTGGGCTCTCCCGCCAACCTGAGACCCGCCCCTGAAGAGGGAGAGGACGTATGGAACCTCTGGTCTGTTCTTCAGACCCTCACATGCCCCACCCCAATCGTGTCCACGTCCTTCTCGTCCACCACCCCCTGAGCCGCACGCGGGACCCAGCTGCACACGCGTGTCCCGCTCCAGACCCCACGCGTGTCCCTAGGAGGTTGCCACATGACCTGTTATATGCCACACGCGCTCCCGCCCCCACGAGCACGCGGCCGCGCCAGCACACGGTATGGGTGTAGACTGGACCTGCCCCCTACATCCAAGAGACCATCAATTTATGGAAGAAATATCCAGAGAACCCGGCCTCAACCCCTCCGGAGGTTCTGAGACTAGGACTCAGGAGACACAGCCCTGACCACTCGCTCAGGATGCAGCAGGAGGGATGTTAGTCAGACTTCAAAAAGAACTTCCTTGCTGCCTGAGTTAGGCATCTTGCCATCTGGGAGTAAGAGGTTAGACGGAATAACGCCTGGACTAGACGAAGTGGGAGACAGGCAACCCTTGTGCCCTTGGCCAAGGTAGAAGCGGGCCCGTCTATTTTAAGAAAGCGCCGCTAGAGTTACTATGGCAACTGCTCTCCTTGGGAACTCCAAGGCAGGCAAGTAGTGACCTAGGAAGGAAGAAGGGGTCTGTTCGAGCGGTCAAGGGGCGCGAGAACGTGCGAGGCGGGGGTGCGCGGGGCTCACCGCGGGGAGGGGCGGCGCGGGCTCGGCGTGGTGCTGAAGGGGACAGCGCCAGATTTGTCGCACTGCGCAGGCGCAGAAGCGCGAACAAAGCTGGAAGGGGGAGGAGGCGCGCGGCCCGAGGAGGTGCGCGCCCACTTGACTCTATCTTAGCAGAGATCTATCCTCCCAGCTACCGTTCCCCAAGCAGGCGGAGGAAAAGGGAGCAAGTCCCCCACCCAAACAGATCTTCTTTGGTCCTTCCCCGTTGCTATTTACTCTCTTCTCAGCAGCATGGGAGTGGGGGTGGGGGAGGTTGGAGGAGTGTGAAAGGAATTCGGGGAAAAACAGGATGCCTGAGTTCTCTATCCCGATTCGCTTGACCCCTGAAAAGGTGCTTCCTCTCCAGGGCCTCGGTTTCATCTTTAAAGTGGATTGACGGAACAGACCTGTCCACCTTGCAGAGGTGCCTGAAACCCTGGTAATGGATGGGAAGCAGTTTTCGTTATGAAGAGGCAGGTGAAACGGTTGCACGAAGGGAGAATGCAACCCTGCTAAGGCGGGTGTGAGGGTGGGGGAGCTCTAGGGACAGCAGTAGCCCTCTGCGTCTTTCACACCCTCCCTGACAATGGATGATGGGGAAAGCACTGCTCCAGATGTTCCCTGGAGCGGACTCTGAACTTGGATCTGGGGACGCGGTGAGAGGACGACCCACAGTCTGAACCGAGAGGTCTGAGGGGCCGCTGCCCTTGGGCGGGCCCAATCTTAGACCCCACAACTAAATCCCCAGACCAACGCCAGGCCAACCAAGAAGCAATATTCTTGGTGGGCCGACCTGAACATTTACTCTTCTCAGGATTCCAGACCTCCCGGGTAAAGGAAAGGGACCTAGCTGGAGATATAATCCTTCTCGCCTCCAACATTTCTCCCCAAAAGGCGTAAACCCGTTCCAAATCTTCTGGGAGTGGAAGGGGTTGAATAGCTCTGTACCTCACAATCAACCAGGGATGGGAGGTTTGGGCAAATTTGCTTCATTAAGGAACATAAATTCTAACTTTGCCCCTTCAATTCATTCACTAATTCTTGGATATCCACTCCGTGTCAAACAATGAGAGCCTGGACAGTTTCTCCCCATTTTTCAAACTCGCTAAACGCGACCAGAGGGCAGAGAAAGCAGGCCCAGAACCTTAGAATCTTG
Organism: Bos indicus; assembly: GCF_029378745.1. NCBI lineage: Eukaryota > Metazoa > Chordata > Mammalia > Artiodactyla > Bovidae > Bos > Bos indicus. The sequence continues at coordinate 22,950,939 of NC_091785.1, forward strand.
GCCCCGCCCCTTATACATTTGACTTTGCCTGCTCCTCCCATCACTTCACTTAGACGCGGCCACTGGCCCAAAACGAAAAAAGTCAGTCTCTGCTGAACCATCGTATTCTTCAGCCTCCAGTCTCAAGCCCTATAGCGGAGAAAGCGAGGTCTCAGTTTACACCACCGGTCTGTTCCGCCTTCGGTTTCGGGATCCATCCGGAACGCTTTCAGATAGGAGCCTCAGTGAGCCGGCACTCGATTGAATCGGTCTGTCTCTGTAGCGCAAGAAGGCGGGTTTGCTGCGCCTGCTCCAAGGCCACAGCGAGAAGACCTTACTGCGCACGCGCAGTAGGCAGCCGATGGAGCCACCGATGGACCCGTCCGGAGGGGAGCAAGAGCCCGGAGCCGTCAGGTACCTAGCACCGGAGGGGCCGAGAGAGGGAAGAAGGGCCTGGGGGAGTGGAGCTGAACCAGGGCCGGGCCTGGGGGCCGCTTTTAGGAGCCTAGGCTCAGGAGCATAACGGAGGCGGACTCGCAGGTAACAGTGACCCGGGGACGCCGCCGCCAACGCCCTTTTACCCACAGGCTCCTGGATTTGCCCTGGGAAGACGTGCTGCTCCCACACGTCCTGAGCCGGGTGCCGCTGCGCCAGCTGCTCTGGCTGCAGCGCGTCAGTCGGGCTTTCCGGGCGCTAGTGCAACTGCACCTCGCCCGGCTGCGCCGCTTCGACGCCGCTCAGGTGAGCCTGGGGCTGGAGCCCCGCCCCCTTCTGGATACTGCCCCCCCCGCCCCCCGCCCCCCCCCCCGCGCGCGCCCCGCCCCCACCCCCACCCCCCAGTCTCCAGCCCGGAACATCCAGCCCCCAGACCCCAGCCCCTCTGTCTACCCTTCCAGATCGCCCGTGGGCCTCTAGGAATGCCTGGGAAGCGATCCACCCAGCGAGAAGTACTCTCAATGGGGGAGTACCAGGGATCAACTTGAGGGCGCGTAGGGTCTCTCCTGGGAGGGCAGGTGCCAAGCCCCGAGGGCAACCTGCTGCCAGGAAAGAACTCCTCAGGGGCGAGTAGGCAGAGTCCTCCCCCGGGAACAGCTGAGAGTCGAGGTGCCTCCCCGCCCATAGGTGGGTCCGCAGATTCCACGGGCCGCATTGGCCTGGCTGCTGCGGGACGCCGAGGGGCTGCAGGAGCTGGCGCTGGCGCCGTGTCACGAATGGCTGTCGGACGAGGATCTGGTGCCGGTGTTGGCGCGGAATCCGCAGCTGCGGAGTGTGGCGCTGGCCGGCTGCGGGCAACTGAGCCGCCGCGCGCTGGGGGCGCTGGCCGAGGGCTGCCCCCGCCTGCAGCGCCTTTCGCTCGCGCACTGTGACTGGGTAGATGGGCTGGCGCTGCGCGGCCTCGCTGACCGCTGTCCGGCCCTGGAGGAGCTGGACCTCACCGCCTGCCGACAGCTCAAGGATGAGGCCATCGTATACCTGGCGCAGAGGCGCGGCGCAGGCCTTCGCAGCCTCTCCCTAGCGGTCAACGCCAATGTAGGGGATACCGCCGTCCAGGAGTTGGCTCGGAACTGCCCGGAACTCCAGCACCTCGACCTAACAGGGTGCCTCCGCGTCGGAAGCGACGGTATCAGGTACCTGGGCCTGGGGTCGGTGAGATGGGAGAAGAGCGATCGCTTAAGTCTCTGGGGATAGAGGCGGGCTGTAGTTGGCAGAACTGGGGTTTCTGGATCTTTCTACTAGCACGGAACTGCATTCTGAACAGGAAGTGCCTCCAGGAATACCTAGGCCAGAGATCCCATAGTTGAAAAACTTTACTGAACTCGTATTTACACCTTGGGAGATTTCAGAAACAAAGTCAGATTTCTGGCTATTCTTCAACAAGGGGAAAACCTTGCAATCCTGGGGCATGAAGTCTCTGGTTCACTGGAGGCATTGAGTGTATTGACCTCAAATTAGGCCCCTTCGGAGGGAAGCATGCCACAACTGGAGGAAGACTGGGCTCTGCTGGCTCCCCCACCGCGTGTGTAGCGGCTTCACGCCCTTTGCCTCCCCCTGCTCCTCCCCCAGGACTTTGGCAGAGTACTGCCCTGCGCTGCGCTCGCTGCGGGTGCGGCACTGCCACCACGTGGCCGAGCCCAGCCTAAGCCGCCTGCGGAAGCGCGGTGTGGACATCGACGTCGAGCCGCCGCTGCATCAGGCCCTGGTACTGCTGCAGGACATGGTGGGCTTTGCACCCTTTGTCAACCTGCAGGTCTGACCCGCCTGCCGATGGGCACAGCTGGACTGTGTGGCCGGGGCCTCACTGCGAACTGTAAGGAAATTGAACTGTGGGGGCCTCCGGTGAGAGGCCAGTGCCCGGCCCCACCCTAGAGCTTCAAATAAAGAGCTTTTTACCCCCTCTTGCCTGGTGCCGCTGCCCTATTGGAGATAGGGGATGTAAAGTTGGGAGAGACACAGTATTCCAGCACCCCAGCTATGAAATGACCAGAATGCACTCACATCTTCCTGGGGCTACCTTTACTGTGCCTGTGGCAGCTCCAAGAGGAGGTTAACACAGTAGAGCAAGGAAGTTGGGAAGGAAGGGGGACAGGAGTTAGGGCGGGCCCTGTGTCGTGTGTAGGGCTCCTGCATCCCTCTGGGATCTGTGCCTAGATGGCTCGGGCAGAGTCTGGCAAGTGCCTCAGTGGAAGCGGTACTTTCTGGCCGGCTTGAGGTTGATGTATGTGGCCTTCATCTCCTCAGCCTCAGGGTTCCGCACATCTTTGAATCGCTCCCCTTTGGTGCTCACTATCTGGTTGTCGATGTATCGGATCAGCTTCTTGGGAGCCTGTCAGGCAATCAGGCAGTGAGCAGCAGAAGCCTGGAGACAGATGTGCCCGCTCCACGACCCCGATTGTCTCACCTCCTTAGGAGCCATAGGACGGTGAATCTTCTGATCCTCTGCACTATCCACCATCATGTACCTGCCAAAAACTGGCTGGGTGAAGCTCTTGCCACCCTGGGAAGACCCCAAAGGTCCCAGCCCTGCCCAGCCCAGACTCACTTCTGCAGGATGAAGGATTTCAGCTCATCTTTTTGGGGGCCTCTGAGACGCCTAGGCAGGTCCTGCAGAGAGAAGCCAGGTGTAGGGCCTAGGGTACCAGCAGGGGAAGCAAATGGGGCTAGGCTAGGGGCAGGGGCTTAACACTAAGCTGGAGCATGGCTGAGGTTACAAGGGGGGGGGGGTGGTCTAGCAGAGGTTACCTGGTTGGGGCCATCCCAGGCTGGAGGCCCCTGCTTCCCCTCTACCAGCATCTGCACAGCTTCTTCCAAGTCCCCTCGAGCTTTGGCCAATACCCACTGGGCCTGCTCCACTGAACAGGTGGGGAACACCTCCAGGAGTACGTCCACCCCTGGCAGCAGCTCTTCCTCAGGGCCGGCTGCCTGTGGGCATAAATGTTGACAAAAGGCACTATTTCCTCCTTTCCAGCCCCCCGAGCTCCTTCACTGGTACCCTCCTCTACCAGTACCTCATCTTGGGTGTCCCCAGCAGAAGACATCGTCTCTTCTTTGAGCTTTTCGGGCCGCTGCAGGGGCTCTGGGGAGATAGATACCTGACCTTGGACCTCGGAGCTCTGTGGCTGCACATTCTCTTAAAGGGGCAGAAAGAGCAACAGGTTTGCCAGGGCTTTGGAGGAGGCAGTTTGAGTCACCCAGGGGCCCAATTCCCAGGCTCACCTTTGTTCCTGGCACCACTCAACTGCCCTGAGAGCTTCTGGATCATGTCCCCTATTGTACCCCTGAAAAGACCAGGAGGGTGGTTAAAGGACAACTCTACCACCCTCCACCATCTGCCAGCCCCCCTCGTCCTCTTGGCCCCAGCCAGGCCCCACCTGGGGATGTGGGCGAAGCCAGGCACATAGGCCTCCATCATTTCAGTGAAGGCTTCCATGTCGAAATTCTCCTCTGATGGGCCTGAGGGGCCCAGGTCCCCAAGAACCCCGAGCACATAGGAAAAGATGACATCATCCAAGCCGCTGCAGGAAGGGAAAAGACAAGCCCTGTTAGCCTGGGACTCCAGCTCCTGGCTTCCTGGGGACGATGAGGCAGACCTCAAGCCTGAAGCCTGGAGAGTATCCCACCCTCCCCCTTCCTCAGAGATCTGGTCTCCCCTTTGTTCAACAAGGGTGACGGGAACAGGATGAGAGGCAAGGCCACACCAGCAGATCATACTCAGCCCTTCCACATCTCAGGAACAGGGCTGAGTGCTTCCCACCCCAGTCTCTCCACTGGCCAGGGTCCAGAGTCCTGCCCAGCTACTCCAGCACTGGCCCAAGCATGACCCTTCTAGGAGAGCAGCTCCTACCTGAGGTCGGCCTCTGGGAGGTGCGTCTGGACAAAGGCAAGAAGGGCTGCACTGACAATCCTCTCCAGCTCCATGCTCTCTCCTCTGCTGAAGGGATACAAGATGGAGGCTTGTCAGGCCCTCTTCTGCCTGCCCCTGCCCACCAGGTCCGGGGGCAGCCAGCTCCTCCCTCCTGCCCTGCTGTGGAAACCATTTGTTGAAGTTGCCTGTAGCTTCCAACTCTCTGGTCCTCCCCCGCTCCCTCAAGCAGAGCCACAGCCCCCCCGCCTCCCTCTCTCTCCACCTCCTCCAGCCTGAGACAGGACAGGACACTGTCTCAGGAGAAAGTTTTCAGAGTGGAGGTTTCCCTCCTCCCTCCCCCTGATCTCTCCCCATCTCCCCACCCCACTCCCCAGAAGTAGGCCCAGATCTTCTGGGAAGACGCCAAGGTCTTGAGGTCACATGCCTCCTGGCTGAGGAATCCCATCACTGAGAGGGCCACTGGGCCCCCAAGTCCAGCCACAAGGGGCCCATTGTCCAGCCCCCCAAGGAGCAGGCCTCAGGACTGAGCATAGCCATCCCCCCACCCAGAATGGGCCACCCACCCTTCAGACAAAGGGGCTTTTCTGGCTCTGGGGCCCAGATAGAAGAGGAAGTCTTTCATGAATTCTATCTCCCTGCCTGGTCCTTGCCCTCCAGCAGCTTGGGGCTATCTACAGAGGCTGTCCATTCTCGTTCCCAAGGCCTACGACGTCCTAGAAGATCTGGCCTTTGCCTACCTTCCAACCTCACCACTCCCTCCTAGCTCACTCCACCAGCATCCTTGGGGTCCTTCAAACTCGCCCAGCTTCTTCCTGCCTATCTCTTCCAGATATCCACATGGCTCATCCCCTCACCTCTGCCAGGGCTCTGCTCAAATGCTGCCTCCAGAGAGACTGTCCCTGACTAACCTACCAAAAATAAGCATTCCCCATACTCCCCAATCTCTTTCTCTGCTTTATTTTCTACATGGCATATACTACAGTTTAATGTTATTTTTATGTTTATTTGCTTATTGTCTCTCCTCCCCCATAAAACATAAGCTTCCAGAAGAGGGAGTTGGGAGGGACTTTGTCTTATCCTTTGGTATAGCCCTAGCACTTAGAGTGGAGAAGGAAATGGCAGCCCACTCCAGTGTTCTTGCCTGGAGAATCCCAAGGACGGGGGAGCCTGGTGGGCTGCCGTCTATGGGGTCACACAGAGTCGGACACGACTGAAGTGACTTAGCATAGCACTTAGAGGGAGAAGGCAGTGGCACCCCACTCCAGTACTCTTGCCTGGAAAATCCCATGGATGGAGGAGCCTGGTAGGCTGCAGTCCATGGGGTCAATAAGAGTCAGACACGACTGAGCGACTTCACTTTCACTTTTCACTTTCATGCATTGGAGAAGGAAATGGCAACCCACTCCAGTGTTCTTGCCTGGAGAATCCCAGGGACGGGGGAGCCTGGTGGGCTGCCATCTCTGGGGTCGCACAGAGTTGGACACAACTGAAGCAACTTAGCAGTAGCAGTAGCAGTAGCACTTAGAAAAATGCCTGCACTTAGTAGGTGCTTGATAAATACTTATTGACTTGTTTCAATCCTGCTTACATGCTTTTGACTCCATAAAGTCTGTATTTGGTAGTCAAGAACATACAGGTGGCAACAAACTGCTCCAGATCCACAGGTCCAAATGTCAGCTTATCCCAGTTAGAAGACTCAGGAGCACCTACCCCCAATTCACCATATCCTTTCCGTCTGTGTATACCTCCTCCAAACAGGTACCTCCTCCTGTTTCACTAGCTGACACAACTTGCTCAGCTGCCAAACCTGAACTTGGGGGTTACCCTGAGCCTCACCCTCTCTCAACCCCACCTGCTGCAGTCAGTCAGTCACCAGGTCCCGGTCAAGTCTGCTGCCTTATTATTCTCCATGCTAGCCACTTCTCCCCAGCTTCAGTCTGGCTTCTGCTCCAACATCTCTACCAAATCTTCTCAGGCTAAGGTCAGGAGTTACTGTTTTCAGGTTTTGGTCTAATTGTTTTTGTTGTTTAGTGGCTAAGTTGTGTTCAACTCTTACGCAACCTCATGGACTATAGCCCTCCAGGATCCTCTGTCCATGTGATTTCCCAGGCAAGAATACTGGAGTGGGTGGCCATCTCCTTCTCCAGGGGATCTTCCAACTCAGGGATTGAACCCACATCTCCTGTGTTACAGGCAGATTCTTTACTGCTGAGCTCCTGGGAAGCCCTAATTGGTCTAATTAGGTTGAACCATATGAATTTGCCAATATTATCCATTTTTTATCAAGAAAGAGAGAACAGCCATTTCTTATACTGTCACCTCATATTTGCCCTTTCAGCAGCATCAGTATTGGTCTAGGAGGCATCACGTCCTCCTGTTTCTCTTCCACCTCCCTAGCCATTACTTCTCAGGCCATCCCTGCCCCCTCTCCTCTTTTTCCCCTCTAACTGTGGCAGCAAAGCTCAGGCTCAAAGCTGCTTCTCCTCTTTCTTCAGTCTGCACCCTCTGTCTCTGGAAGATCTCATCTGGGCCCACATCTTCTTGTTCCAACTCCATGTCACCAATTCCCAAATGTCTAATTCTCTAGTCCAGCCTCCTCCTCTGAGCTACGCACTTGTACATCTATCTCTCTGACACCTCCACGGGGATGACTTAACGTGTTCCAAACTGACATTCTCCCAAGTTGTCTACTCCTCCAAGGCTGTCCCTGTCCCCTGTGTATACCTGTCCATGTACCCAGCTGTTCCTGCCACAAGTCTGAGACCAGATGCTGTGAGGATCCCTGACACCATCCTACCGTCTGCCTTCCCACATCCAATCAGTCACCAAGCCCTGACCATTATCTCTCAACATATCTACTTCTCTCCATCTCTCCTCCCACTGAGCTCCATCTCTTGTCTTAACTGCAAGTTTCCCAGTCGTTCTCCTCACCACCATCTTTCCGCCAACAACCTATTTTCCACAAACATCATGGCTGTACAATCTTTACAAAAAATCATGTTCTTCCTGCATAACATCTATCCATGATTTCCTGTTTCCAGATTAGTCCAGATTCTTTTTGTGGCCCTCAGTTCAGGGCCTTACTCCTGCCTCTGTCTCTCCAGCCGTCATGTACCACTGCCCGCCCCCCTCCCCACCCAGATCACTCCCCTCCACCCTGGCTTGCTTTCACCTTGCCAGCACTCCAGCTTTTTCATGGCAAGAGTCTCTTCATGAACTGTGTCCTCTGCCTGGGTAACCTGCTGCATCCACACCTTCACTTGCTAACTCCTCTTACCTCTCAGGTTTCATTTTACAGTTTCCTTCAAGGGATGCTGTTCCTGACCCTCTAGAACTGGTTTGGTCTCTATCTTACACCATTACTGCCGACTACACTTTTCCTTATTTAGCAACACCTTTTATAGCTATAATTTAAAAAATTACTGGGGCAATGTGTAATGATTCTTCCACTTGCTTCATGAGCGTAGAGACTACACACCTGGTTTACTGATCAATGTACACTCAATAAAGTTACTTCCCACTTCACAAATGAAGAGATTGAAGCTCAGTGGGTTTAATGACTTGCCCAGAGTCACCTGGCTTGACTGTAGTAGTCAAGAGATAAATCCAGGACTTTCTAGTTGAGTGTATATTCGAGGGGCTACTTTGGGAATGGGGGGATGTCAAGACCTCCAATTGGGTTGAGATAGGGCTGCCATCTATGATCACAGTTCCCTGGTCCCCTGACTGGTAACACAGAGTTGCTGTGACAGTACAGGGTCACTTGGGACAGCAGAACTGAGAAGCCCTATCCTACCAGGGGAGGCCAGCCTCTTGCTTCAGACCCTAGTATGGGCCTTGGCGAGGAGTGTAACTGCTCAGACCAGGCATACCAGATCCATCATGCTGCTCCCCCAAGAAGTCAGCCCCCTGTGGAGACCAACATCCACCCCAGGTTATACCACTCCTGGCTGCTAGCAGTTGTCTGCCAACCTCTGCGAGGACCAAGGTCCATGGATGCTGCACGAAAGCTTCTAGGGAAGAAGCTCTCAGGGATGTGGCTGATGCCTAGCTTCTAGCCAAGGTCCAAGAAGTTATTCATGGGAAACACCTCACTGTGCTCAAATAAAAGTCTTCCTGCCCTGAGCTTTTGCTCTGGCTTGTTTCCTAACAGAATGTCCCCCTTCCTCCTGTTCTTGGGCTGCCCAAACTTTCCCCAGCCTTCAAAGCTTGCCAGTTCTTTCTTTCACCCTTCTCCACTCCTTAGGCTTCACTGGCATTCCTTTCCTACCCAGCACCTTCTCCTAATATTTCTCCTCATAGTCCCTAAGTTGGGGAAGCTGCAGCCCAAACAGCCAGGCTTCTCCAGGGTCAGAACAGGATTTCCCCAAGACTTTTCAAATTCTGGATATAGCCCTCAGAACCCCATTACATGCTGGGGGCTCCAAATCAGGGTTCACTGGTTAGCTGCACCCATGAAATGTGACTGACATCCTATTGTGAGTCTTGTTTGAATACCTCTAATGAAGGTAATAATATTTAGCATTTACTGACTGCTTACAGGGCTTCCCAGGTGGCACTAGTGGCCCTAGTGGCACTAAACAAACAGAGGTGGGTTCGAGCCATTGGTCTGGAAGATCCCCTGGAAGAGGGCATGGCAACCCACTCCAGTATTCTTGCCTGGAGAATCCCCTGGACAGAGAATTCTGGTGGGCTGCAGTCCATAGGGTCGTATAGGGTCACACAGAATCGGACACAACTGAAATGACTTAGCACTCATGGATGACTGCTTAAGATCTGCCAGGGATTGTTCTGTGCTCTTTACATGTATTAACTTACCTAATCCTCACAATTACCCTAACATATAGATACTAATATATCATATTATCCCATTTACCCAAAAGGAAATGGACACATTGTGAGGTTAAGTAACTTGCCCAGGGTCACAAAAGAAGTTAATGGCAGCTTTATACCCAGGCAGTCTGGCTCCAAAACTTTCACTGTTAACCACCATACTACACCACCTTTCATGATGCAAAGGGTCTGTCCCCAACCTATGTTCTGATCCTCCTCTCCTACTTGGCTAGGCCTCTTGCCTACCTCAGAATCTTTGCTCACACCATTCTCCCCACTCAGAATGTCTTTGCCCCTTTGCCCCTCACTTTGCAGACTCACTTCCCCTTTGGAGCCAACAATGACTGCCCCATCCTCACTGGCCAGGTGGCCTGGGAGCATCTCCGGGAGCGCACAGCCCTGAACTCTCCAGATGCTCCATAATGCCTCCTCCCCTCCCCAAACAAATTTAAGTGAAACTGGGGAAAGAAGTACTATGTTGTTCCCTTCAGGTGGGGATGTGCCCCAGGTGGAGGGAGACCAGTAGGCCATGTGGGAGGAGTCCTGGGAAGCGGAGTGGAAGAAGCCCCGGGCATCGAGAGTCTAGAAACGAGGTCTTCACTGCTTCTCCCAGATTCTATGAAGCCCGGCTCCTGGGGCCCTGGTACACAACGCAGGTTCCAGAGGACATCATAGTCCCCTGACCCTCAATGCAGCTCTTAGAAGCACCAAGGGGATCGAGGGGTATACGGGACTCCGGCATCCAAAATCAGGCGGGAGTATAAATGCGGGGTGATGGGAGTACAGGAAGTGGGGCCACAATGATGGCCGACCCCTGAAGCAGCAGCTCCCTAAACGAGCTAGCGGGATACCCCTAAGCATCCAGAATAGTGGGCCCGAGGGCACATGGATGTGCTTGCGGCCCTGGGGGACACGATGAGGGAGGCCTGAGCAAGCTAAAAAGCGCCTTAATACAGGCTACGGCGAGACTCAGAGATGGGGGTCTGGCGGGCCCCGGGGGTACCGTGGGGAGACACACAGGACGGGTACCCTGGGTCAATGCTCTCCGCGACTCTTCCAGCCCTGAGCCGGGGCCTGGAGGGGGAATCACCTGCTCCGTCGGGCGCCGCCGGCGACTTGTCCCGCGCGGTGCAGCTCGCATGCCCCCAGCCCCACCAACGAGATCAAAGGCGGGGCCCAGAGCGGTTCACTTCCAGAAGCGCTGTGGTGGCCATTTTTAAGAAGGGCAATTGCCCATAAGTGGGCGGGGCTTCTGTTTCCAGTCCCATTTGTCTCAGGGTTTTGGAAGGGTTCTCGCGGCGGCCATTTTTTTTTGAGGGTAGGGAGGAGTTAGGCATGAAGATTACGCCGTGGGTGGAGTCTCACCGACTGACTGTATGCCCTCCTAGTTCCTTGTCTGCCCAGACCAAGGACGTTTGGCCCAACCCAGTGTATTCCCATCCACCTTATTTCCGAGCCCCGCAAATCTCGCTCAAATCCTGTATCTTCCCCTCGACTTCTCCTTGTTTTTCCCGTCTTCCCACAAACCCGTGGCTCACTGGTTAATTCTGGTGGCCCCTATACTCCTAGACCTGGTGTTCCCCAAATCCCACTCTCTCCTCCTACGTGTCCAGTCCAGATTCAAGCCCTGTCACCCATCAAAAATAATCAGCCTAAATTCATTCCCATGCTGAAGAGAAGCATTTGGGACAGCAAATTTTGCTCCCTATGTCAGCAAATAGGAGGAGGTCTTTGATGTTGTCATAGGGCATGGGAACTCCCCATTCTGGTCTCCCAAGTCTATTTAATTAAGGCTTCTGTTTATCAATTTTTATATAGGCCACACGTTGCCCAGATAACTCTTAAGTACTGACTTACCCGCCATGAAAGTGTGTGCATGTGTTTCGGGCTCCTTGTGACCCCATGGACTGTAGCCCCCAGGCTCCTGTGTCCATGGAATTTTCCAGGCAAAAATAGTGGAGTGGGTTGTCATTTCCTCCTCCAGGGGATTTTCCAAACCCAAGGATCGAACCTGCGTCTCCTGTATTGGCAGGAGGATTCATTACCACAAAGCCACCAGAGAAGACTATATCTGCCCCTATGCATTCTCTTAACAGCTATGTCTCCCCAAGATTAGGGTGGCTACAGGGCCTAAGTTTGGGTGGTTTGGATGGGGGAAGGGGCAGCAGGTGCTCTGAGGACCCACCTGAGCTCAGATGCAGGATGCCTGCAGGCCAGTACCTCAATGCCCATGTTGGCAGGGCTCCTCATTTAGGACAGGATGGCTGAACCCCAGTACCCAGTAAAGCCCCAGCTTCCTCTTTCTGTTCCTGCTACCTCAGCTTCCCGGTGCTATCCAGGGGGGAAGTCCAGAGCCTTCCCTTCCCAGAAGTCCTTCAATGTGTCATGATGGAAGGAGTTCCATTCAAGAATGAGCTCTCCCATTCCCAGTCACGAGGCTGAGCCTCTTTTCAGGTCTAGTCCCCCTGTAAGGTGCTGGGGGCCCAGAGATTGTCACTATGCTGAGGAGCTCATGGTCCAAGGTAGAAAGTCCCATTCTCTATTTCCTAAGGACAGAAGCAATGCCATAATATGGAGAAAAAGAGGATCACCACTCCCTATTCCAGTCCTATCCCTCACTTCAACCTCCCACCTCCCCACCAGGATTCTCTGGCCTCAAAGTGAGCAAGATGTGGGCTGCTGGGGAAAGAAGGAGGGAGCACTTTGGCGTCGCGTCTCCCATAAAAGCTCTGCTGCTGCCAGCCTGGTGCTGCTGGGGTTAATGAAGGGTGGGGTGACAGCCACTTTGAACTCTGGCCAAGCAGGCCCCTGGGAAGGAGGTGATGGATGGCTGCCAGGCCTCTAAAGACTAAGCCGTCGCTCCCCTCCCCCAGCCCCCAGTCCGTCCTCCTCTCCCCTCCATTGCACAATACTGATGCCTCTTCTCTCCCTACCACCCCCATTACAGGAATTTCCAGGTTTCCTCAGTAGAGCTGTCCCTGGTTCCAAGCCCAAGACCCTGGCGACCATCCCTGAGACTGTACCTTTCCCCCTTCCCAACAGCCTGTTTCTTGAATGGCAGTGGATGTAGCTACTTATCATGGGAAAGAACTTCTTGAGGTTTTGGGGAAAGACCATTTAGGGGGAGCCCCTCAATTCCCAGCTCAGATTCTGGAGGGTCTCAACTCTGTGCAGTAAGAGTTGGGTTCTGGAATCAGAGGACAGACGGTGGGCTGGGGAGAGGGCCCACCACAGACACAGGGACACATACAAACCATAATCAGGAGCTCCAGGGAACACTAGTCCCATGTGACATTCACACTGCCTGGGCCTTAAGCCCCTGATTTTTCTGTTCCCTCAGGTCTCAGTATCTTTCCACAGAATGGGAATAAACTCCACTCATGCTTTGGATGCAGCTTGAAGCCACATGATGTAGAAGGAGGTAGACTGATACCCCCTTCCTCCCCATTCCATGAGTGAATTCTGCAGCTGATGCTGGGCCTCCTAAGCTGAAGGGGAAAGCTAGAATCTTGTGCTGAAAGCCTCCACTAGCACATCAGCTCCCCACCATTCAATCTCAGAGTGAGGAACTGGGCTTGAATTAGGCAGAAAGGGCAGATTCCCAGACATTAAGGGCAGAGAAAGAACCCAGGCGGCTGGCTTCAAGGGGTGGGAGGGACTCGTCAGAGACTGAGGTGAGGAAGGGGATGCTTTGAAAGATTGGGGGGCGTGGAGAAGGGGGTCCCCATTCTTGCTTGAGGTCAAAAAGGGCTCTCTGGGCAGGGTGCCCGGCCCTCCCACACCTTCCTCCTTTCTCAGAAGAGCCAGGATGGGGCGGGGGCGGGAGTTGGCTGGGGCGGGGCCTATTTAAGGAGCAGTCTCTGGGAGCATCACTGTAGATCCAGCTCCAGGAGGGAGAGGAGAGGCTTCAAGGGTAAGTGCAGACCTGTTTCTTTCAACTCAAGTTGGGGGTGGTAGTGGAGGGTGGCTCTTGAGCCTGCCGGCCTGCCTTTACCTCTCCAGAGACAGGCTGCAGCTCTGCCCTGAGTGGGAATAGCACCCCCGTCCTCAGTTTAACTCTCTAGAAAGTCACAGTGTGTTTCAGGGGAGTCTTTCTCTTCCATTCCCTTATCTATACCAGGTACTTCCTGTCTTCATTTCAGGCGTGTGTGTGTGTGTGTAGGGGCGCGGGCAGTGGTTTCAGGGAGCTTGGACTCCTGGGCCTCTATCTTGGGGATCCACATTTTGTGGGTCTTGTTTGGCTCAGGAGGCCTGTCTCTAGAGAAATACCCTCTCAGTGTACATGCTCTAGCTCTTCCCCCAGTCCCTTGTCTATCCAGTTCCACCCCTAGGCCCATTGGAGCACATTTGGACAGGGGATGACGGGACCCATTCTGCATGGAATCTCTACCACGGCCCTGAGCCCCCACCCCTCATATCTAATATCAGTATCCTGTTGGAATTGAGAGAACCTTTGCCTCTTCTAGCAATGGACCCCTATTTTCTGCTCCAAGCTCAGACCCTTCCTGGAATAGGAGGAATCTTGAGATCTCAGGTTTCTCACCTGACCCATCCTGGGGATGAGGAAAGATTCACAGAAGAGAGTGCAGGAGGGCAGCATCAAGGTTAAGAGAACTTTGGCCACCTGGCTCTGAGAACTGAATTCCATAGGCTGTGAGCTCTAGCAAATGCCCTAGGGACTCAGTTCTGGTGCCCGGCTGTGCTACACCATCAATACTGAAGTCACGGGGCATCAGCCAGTTGCTGCCACTGGCTCGATCTTTTAATAACTTCAATTCAAGCCACTCTCTTGTCAAAGACTTCAATGGCTCCCCAAAACTCCTCACTTTGCCGTTAAAGTCTTTCAAAGTATGGCCTCCACTTAGCTTTGAAGCCTGATCTTCCACTGCTTCCTGGTTATAACCTGTCCTCCAGTGAAACCCTGCTCCTCCCTGCTCCTTCTGCCATGCTTTTTACTCGTGCTGACCCCTCCTCAGTTCTTCTCAGGACACCTCCTTTCCATCACTGTCAGATTCCTACACATCCTTCAAAGTCTTTCTCAGATGCCTCTTACGAGAAGCTTCTTCAATGCCTCAATGATGCATACGATGTCCTACAAATCCTCCACACTCTGCTTCCAGTGGGGCTTGATTCATGAGCCCCGTGATGACTAGTCTAGTGTTCCTCACAGAGTGGCTGTTCAATAAATGTTCCTTGTATTTTGCTGAGCATGTCTCATGTATGAAGAGGCCTGTATGTAAAGGCCACAGTCAGATTTCCCAGGTGTACTCTGTGTATACCCTTGGGTAAGTTGTTAATTTCTATAGGCCTCAGTTTCCTCATCTGTAAACAGGGATAATAATTATATCCACATCAAGGTTTTGTGAAAATTAAATGATAGTTTCTGTACAGGGCTTAGCACAGTGCCTGCACACAGTAAGTGCTCAGTTAAGTGTGTAAGATTGTTGTGATTATTACCCTCCTTTCAGTAGAATGTGAGTTACCCAGTTGGGAGGTGGGATAGGGTTTAAAATTGGTCAGTCATGGTTTATTGGCAAAGGGCTCTAAACCAGATGCCAGGATTGGGTAAGGCTGGGGCGAAGCCAGGAGGAGAAGGCCATCAGGATGAGAGTTTGGTGGCTCAAGCCCCACTGAGGGACAGTACTACTGTGTGACCTTGGGTGAGTCACCCCTCTCTGGCCTTGGTTTCCCAACACGAGGTAACTTGAGGAGGTTGAGCCAGATAAACAGTAAAGTCTCCGGCAGCTCTCATGTTTTATGAGTTCTAAGCTTCTAAGGGTTAAGTTCAAAGAAAAGATCAAAGAAAGAAGCATCTAGGACTCCCTGCAGGGCTTCCTTACAGCCACAGGGCTGGAGCATGGGGGTTTGGAAGCAGTGGCAGGCTGGACTGAGCTGAGTGGCAGCACTTCCTTCAAAAAGTCTATAATTGGGGACCTCCTCCCTCACTGGGGCTGGGGGACAGGGGTAAATTATGTGCAGCTTCTGGACATTTCCAGGGCATAAGTGGAGGCCTTAGGGAAAGAATGTGTGTGAGCAATGTGGATTCTCAGAGATGAGGAGAGTTGAGAGACTTTAAGAGTGGGCTTGAGAGGGTAGAAGAGGAAGGGGATTCAGAACACATTTTATATGGTGGGAGATTCATGATTTACTTAACCTGCTTTGTTTCAAAAGAAAGAAAAGAAAAAGGATTTGAGGAGGCTTACCAGCATGTAGAAAATATCTCTAAGATTAAAATATAAAATCTGTGACAAATTACATTTTAAATGTGTATCCTTTTTGATCCAGAGACTCAATATCCTTATTATCACTATTTTTAGTTAGAAATTGTTTCAGACTTACAGAAAAGTTGGCAGAATAGTACAAAGAACTCTGACTTAGCCTTATACCAGATTCACCAACTGTTAACCTTTCTTTCTTTTTTTTTTTTTTTCAAGTATCACAATGTTTATTGATAGATACAAGTATATAAAATCAGGGCATGAACATGACTTGATAAATTAAGTAGACTTAATTTCAATACTATAATAAGAGGGACCAATTCAAATTCTTACCATTTGTTTCACACCCACAAAGACCACTTCAAGGGCATTTACGATCTCTCAAAACTGATCAGTTTTGTGCAAGTAAACCATGTTTCTTTTAAAAAGACTTGTGCACTTGCCCAGGCTCAAGGATATTAAAATCTAGCACATAAAGCCCATTACTAGAGGTAGAAATACAGGCAATATACTATTATGGCAACAACCATCAATTACAGTTAAGAATTTTTCTGTAACAACCAAATGGATAATCAAATATTGCAACAACTCAAGTATTACTGAGCAAAGTGCATTTCTACAGTATTCAGTGTTGCTATTCAGTTTTCTAACTTAAAACAGCCTATGATAACTGGCAGCAAAGAAGGTCCTTGCAATAGACTGCCTCTGCTTGAGAACTTATGATGTAATTATTGCATGCTGCTAATATACTATCTAAACATTAAAGATACTCCTAAAATATTTGATGGTAGACTATTAGTCTTTCTTTCTTTCTTTTTTTTTTTTTTTACCATATTGCTTTCTTTAATCTATAGTCCTCATTCAAATCTTGCTACTTGTCCCAACATTGTCCTTCATAACAATGTTCGTTCTAGGCTAGTATCCAAAAGAGGATCATGCGTTGCATTTAGTTTTCATGTCTCTTTCATCTCCTTTGACTTGAAACCTTTGTCTGTTATGACACTGACATTTTCGAACAATTTTCTCTCAATTTAGGCTTATGTTTCCTCATGATTATGCCTTACCACTGAATTTTTGATGTTGTATTTTTCAGTTTAACATATCCAAAGCACATGATGTCAATTTGTATCCATTAAAGAAAAAATTTAAAGACCCTAATTAAAGATGGTAAGAAAAAAAAGATGGTAAAGAAAAAAAAAACGATAAGAAAGATTTTGTTTAAGAGGGACTACTGCAATGGGGTTATTAACCTGTTTACCCACCACTTTTCCCTATTATACTATTAGGTTACTATTTTCTTCAGGTTACTACTTTAAAATTTGTAATTAATAAATATCTTATTGGAACATATCTGAAACTATATAAATATCAGGTTTTTCATCAAACTTTCACCCATTAGTTTTAGTATCCAGAAATGATTCTCACTTGAATCAGTCATTACTGTGATGATTGGGAATGGTAATTTTCTAGTTTCATTTTTCCTTCTTCTATAAGGAGAGCTTTCCAGTCACATGTATTTATTTAGTTAATATTAGCATGGACTTAGGAATCCTTATTTTATTCAGTAGGTTATAATCTGTTACTGTGACTGTTTTGATGCTTAAAGTGTCCTTGATTTGGTCAGTGGAAGTCCCTTCAAGTTGGCTCCTTTGTTCTTTTGATATTTTTGAGGAGTCCTTTAATTTCTGGCACAAGTTGTTCCAGGCTCATCTTGTACCTTTCCTGCCACAGCCTTGAAATCAGCCATTTTCCCAAGGGGAGTGGTTCCTTTTTTGGAGGATGGAATTTAGAATCAAAGATCTGGGCACTGGCTGTGCTTGTTGGTACTAGCGTGTCATTGTTCAATGATTCAATCTCTAATTCTAACGTTTCAGATTCCACAATTTAACACTTGTATCTGTGAACAAAGATGCATATTCAAGGACATTTATTTTCTCATCACTCTCTCAGCTTATTTCTCAAATGCCTCCTAACTGTTCTCCCTATTTCTACAGTGGCCCCTCTATAGTCTCTTTTCCACACATCATCCAGAATAATTTTTAAAAAATCTCATCACATTTCCCTGTGCTCATAATGTTCCTCTAAGGAAAAAAATCCAAAATTTTCTACATGGCTTCAAGATGCCACAGGATCCAGCTTCATCTGTAACTTCATTAACTATTCAGTTCAGTTCAGTCACTCAGTCGTGTCTGACTCTTTGTGACCCCAGGAACCACAGCATGCCAGGCCTCCTGGTCCATCACCAACTCCCGGAGTCCACCCAAACCCATGTCCACTGAGTTGGTGACGCCATCCATTAACTGTTACATTTTCACTAACTCACCAGACAAGGACACCCCAGCCAAGGGTGTTTGTACTTGCTTTTCTCCCCCAGCTATTCAAATGGCTTGTAAAGGTCTTTATTAGGTCTCCACTGAAGAGTCACCTCTTCTGAGAAGCCTTCCGTAAGTATCCTGATGAAAACAGCACCCCATCACTTATTGCTGTATGACACTGCATTGTATATTCCCCTTTGCTTATTGTCAGTCTTCATTTCCCTACATTACATCTCTAGAGTAAGCTCTATTGAGGGCAGAGAGTTGTTTTTCTCCTAGAGCCCCAGTGCCTAGAATACTGCCCAGCATATGTGGGCTTTCAAATGCCTGTCAAGTCAGTGAAGATGACTTTCATTCCTTGGGACTTTTGCATTCACCATACTTTCTGCCTGGCTTCCCCTCACCCTTCTCTTTGCACAGCTAGCTTTTTCATATTCTTCAGGTCTCAGCTTAAATGTTTTCCATAAGGACAGAAACTACCATGGCTATCTCATTCACGACTATATCCTCAAGGCCTGCAATAGTTCCTGGCAAATAAAAGGCATTCAAGAAATTTGTTGGATGGATTTTTAATAGCTAAAAACTGGAAAGAATCCAAATGCTACAGACTGTTGAAGAATGAGGTAACACCATGTTCATTGGCATAAAACGATGTCCAAGATATACTTAATGTAAAAGGCAACAAGCAAAACTGCGATTCCTTTTATGTAGTTAATATTAGGTGCACAGAAAAAAATAGTAAAAAAAACATTAGATTGGACCTCAGTGATCATTTGTGGGTGATGGGCTTCCCGGGTGCCTCTAGTGGTAAAGAACCCTCCTGCCAATGCAGGAGACATAAGAGACACAGGTTCAGTCTCTGGGTCAGGAAGATCCCCTGCAGGAGGATATGGAAACCCATTCCAGTAGCCTTGCCTGGAGAATCTCATGGACAGAGGAGCCTGGGGGGCTACAGTGCATAGGGTCGCACACAGTTGGACACAACTGAAGGGACTTAGCATGCCCACACAAAATATTAGAACAGATTTTAACTCTCTATTTTATAAATTTCTGTATTGCAAACTACTTTTTAAAAACAAATACTAAAAAAATAAAAACAAATACTAACCTTTGAGCACTTAGTATATGACAGTTACTGTGGTAAACATTTTGTGTGCAGGATTTCATGATATCTTCTCAATAATCTTATGAGATAGGTCCTGATACCATCATCCCCATTCTCGATGAGGAAATTGGTTCAGGGACATTAAATAGTTCACTCAAGATCACACAGCAGACCTAACACACTACAACAGCTCCCTGTGTTTCCATAATTTACAAAAAGAAAGAAAGGAAAATAAGCTGAAACTAGGGGTAATAGTTCAGGATCCAGGTTTTACACAAAAGATGCTAAGTAAATTTGGCTCCCTAGAAACCAGGGCAAAGAGAAAAATATGATCAATTATGAGATCCTTGGTGCTTCAAAGATAAAAAAAGCAAACCACTCATCAGGAGAAACATCTTTACCAAGTGCTGAGGTTTAACAGAACTTCTACATGAACCTCATAATTATAGCAGTGTTCAATCAAGTGATCTACAGTTTCAGTAACATACCTGTATACCCAGGTATCTTCTGGCCAACTACAAATGGAAGTTCACTGAAAGCAATTCCATGAGGAACCAACTTCATACAGCCTGGGTGTCAGATCTGGTGGTATGGCTAGACCCGTAGTTAAAATCGGATGTGTGGCTTAATCCTCCAGCAAACTCCTAGAATAGTGCACATTCAACCTATTAAAGACTGTTAGGCAGAAGGAGGAGACAAGATACAAATATATGTATGACTGAGTCCCTTCGATGTTCACCTGAAACTATCATAACATTGTTTATCGGCTGTCCCACAATATAAAAGTTTAAAAAGAATTGGGACACAAGATGTGACATCA
Organism: Bos indicus; assembly: GCF_029378745.1. Lineage (NCBI taxonomy): Eukaryota > Metazoa > Chordata > Mammalia > Artiodactyla > Bovidae > Bos > Bos indicus. The sequence goes on from NC_091785.1 coordinate 22,970,572, forward strand.
TCTTAGATTTCAACCCTGGTAAAATTTCCAGGTAGGCTGTGTTAGTTTTATTCTTCTTTAACAGATGAGTAAACTGAGACTCAGAGAGTCTAAAAAATGTCAGTTCAGTTCAGTCAGTCTGACTCTTTGCAACCCCAAGGACTGCAGCACAACAGGCCTCCCTGTCCATCACCAACTCCTGGAGTTTACCCAAACTCATGTCAGAGCCAGCCCTAAATCTGTGTCTTAGGGATCCCTTCCTCAGCCATGCTTGCCATCCACACCTCAATAAAACAGCTGATGCCCTCAGAATCTCTCTGTGGATGGTGGGCTCAGGACCCAGGAGAGAGTCGTCTTGCACTGGAAGGCAGCTGGTTAAGGGAAAGTGGGGCCCGGCGAGTGAGGAAGCACACGTTTCCCACTCTAATCCCTGACACCTTGTACCCCAAAAAGGGAAGTAAAGCTCACATTACATAGATGAAGAAACCCCACCTCCACTCCCAAACATAAAAACAATCTTAAAGCCTACACCTGACTTCAGTCACTTTTCTTTACAAGCTGCGAATAAGTGGGCCCTCAGCTTGGGGAGTTAGGGGAGATTTCCTGGAGAGAAGAGACGAAAAAGGGCACGTGGGGGCTCATTGCAGGGCAGGGTTGGGCAGGGAGGAAACAGAGGGTCCAGGCCCTTCCTCCACCACACGCTCAGGCTTTCCAAGTCCAAGGAGAAGGAAGGAGTAACAGGACACCCACTCAGAGATCTCTATGATCCCTTTTCGCCCTCGCCCCACCATCCTGCAAAAACCTGAAATCAAGGAAGAGCCTCAAGCCGGTGGTGGTTAAAAAAAAAAAAAAGGCAAAAGTACAGGTGACAGGTGCACCCAGCCCCAGCGCATAGCTGCGGCGGCAGGAGAACGGCGCGCGTGCTCACAGTCGCCTGCCGCCGGGCCTCGCGCGCCCCCAGCTCAAGCCTTCCTCTTCTTCAGGCGGCCGCGCTCCACCGCTTCCCCCGCGGGACTCTCGTCCCCGCTGTCGCTGCTGGCCGGCGGCCGCAGGACTCCCCTCTTGACGCGGTACTCGGGCTCTCGCAGGCGCGGCGCGCCTTGCAGCAGGAACTCGCCGCCGCGGTAGGTGACACGCACGTTGGTGCGCGGGTATGTGCCGTACACGCGGCGCAGCTCCCGGCGCACCGAGTCCGGCAGCTCGAGGCGCGGGCCAAGCGCACGCTCCACACGGCCCCACCGCAGTTCGGCCTGCACGGTGCCGCCTTCCGGCCACTGCGCCCCGCTCTCGACTGCCGCCTGTCCTGTGGCTGCGGGCGCCTGCAGCGCTGGCCCCAGGTAGCCGGGCGCGGGGAACGGCGGGCGCAGGGCCGCGGCGTAGGCCGGCGGGAAGGCCCAAAAAGGCGGCGCGACCTTCAGGGGCGCTCCGGTGGAGTGGAAGCAGTGGTATTCCTGCGGACCAGCCCACTCGCCGGCGCACAGGTCGCGGGGCCGGCTGCAGAAGTTATGGGCCTGGATAGGGGGCAGCAGCAGAGGGGCGGGCTGGTAGGTGTAGGTGAGGTGCTGCAGTAGAGGCCAGATGTCCTCCCCAGGCGCTCGGCAGTAGTATGCGTACATGGTCTGAAGTTCAGGCGGCCGGCGTGGTTCCTGGGGCCTTGTCCTGGTCCAGACCTGGAGTAGGGGAGGTGGATGCGCTTTGTTCTCAGGTCCACCGCAGATCCTGGTGACTAGTAACGCAGGCCTTGGTTCACAGCAGGAGCCCCTGCGATTGTGCCCCCGGCTTTGGGGAACTCTTCCTAAAGAGTTTGGCTACCAGGTCACCTCTTGTCCTAGGGCGGGACCCAAAGCCCAGGCTCCGAGCAGGCTAGAAGGACTCAAGGCCGTTTGAAGCCCCAGCCCTGAAATGCCCTTCCAGGTAGCTCCCCACTCACTTGTCTCCTTTAGCCTCGGGGAGCTGACCCCCAGCATTTGGAGGAACCAGAGAGATCCAGGAGCAGGGCTCCTCTCCACCGCTTTTCAGTTGATCTGCTGTTCTTCATGCCCTGACTCGGCCACACCTCCTGGTTTCCAGGCAAAGGGAAACACCTTTACCTTGCCAGAAGCCAGCCAGTCTGTGTTTACACTGGGTGAACCTGCTGGAATCATGCTGGCCCCAACTTAGACACAACATCCGTGAGGGTATCCCAGTGCCCTTTGCAATTAGGTTAGCTCTCTGTTATCCACATCCCGTTTTCCCAGTCAGATGGATTGAGTTATTCAGCATTTGAGTTAAGCTCCTCACCAGGCACTGAATCAAGTTGCTTCGTGGTTCAGTCGTGTCCAACTCTTTGAGACCCCATGGACTGCAGCACACCAGGCTTCCCTGTCTTTCACCATCCCTGGGAGTTTGCTCAGACTCATGTCCATTGAGTCGGCAATGCCATCCAACCATCTCATCCTTGTTCAAGTTGCTTATGAGCATCTAACTTAAAGTTTACATCAACCCTAGAAATGAGGTATTAATAGTTTCCCCACCTTACATAGCAAGAAGCTGCTTGTCTCAGATTTGGTATACAATGAATGTATTCTATGACTGGGGCTTATGTAAATATCTTGTCCAGACTCACATAGCTAGTTATGTTAAGGGTAAAATTCTCAAGACTTGTACTGTCAGTAATAGCATGATCACCAATCTATACTGGGTCTGCTTTCCCACTATCTGACTATCCTCCCCTCTAGAATGTTACATAAGAGCTTATAACTTTTTTCAAAGAACTTCTAATTCTTATTAGCCACATGAAGAACATGGTGATATCATTCTCATGGAATAGATTAAGGAACCAGAGACTCAGGAAGTTAGGCCACTTTCCCATCTTCTCACAGTCTGTAACTGTCACTGTGGGATTTGAACTCAGTCCAACTGATGCCAAAGCCCAGAAGCGACTTGGGTGAAGCCAGAAAGGTTGCTTCATTCACATGGGGTGAGGACTATCTGAGCTCCAGTCCGCATTGGTTCAGGTCATGTCCTTCCAGCTCTCTTCCCCAGTGGAGTGGGTCATAGTTGCTGGATGCTTAAAATGGATACCCTCTCCTAGTTGCTGGGCTGCCAGGCCATCATACTTTCCTTCCTCCTCTGTTAATCTAAGCAGTATTACCATTAACCCCCACAGTTTCTCATAGATTTTCAGCATCCCTCAGAGTCCAGCTACCCTCTGGGAAGTTCTCCCACACTCAGCCTGGTGATGTCATGTTTATTCCTGACTGCACCACTCTTTCAAGTCTAATTCAGGCCATTGGCCTAGTGACAGCAGCAGCTCGGACTGGTTTAGGTTATCTACCTAACACTCCCTATCCAACAGCTCCAAGAAGGGAGCCTCCCCCTCTGTCTTCTTTAAGAACTGGTCCCAGGGACTTCCTGGTGGTCCAGTGGTTAAAATTCCGCGTGCTTCCAATGCAGGGGGCACAGGTTTGATCCCTGGTTGGGGAACTAAGATCTCTCATGCTGTGTGGCAAAAAAAAAAAAAAAAAAGAACTGGTCCCAGGACATAGTGGTCTTTGTTGGGGGAGGCCTCCCACCCCCATGATGTCCATGGCTTAATCCCTGGGGTCTGGTTAATATGTTACATTACATGGCAAGGGGGAATTAAGGTTGCAAATGATATTAAGGTTGTTAGTTAAAAGTCCTTAAAATAGAGAGGTTATCCTGGATTATCTCGGTTGGTCCAGCGTAATTACAGGAGTCAAATGTGGAAGATGGAAACTCAAGAGTCACTGGCTTTGAAGACGAAAGAGGGTCATGAGCCTCATGAGCCAAGGAATGCAGGCAGCCCGAAAGCTGGAAAAGACAAGGAAATGGATTCTTCCTAGAAAGGAATGCAATTCTGCCAATACCTTGATTTTAGTTAATGAGACAGAATTCCAGTCTCCAGAAGTGTAAGATAATACATTTGTATTGTTTAGAGCCTCTAAGTCTGTGGTAATTTGTTAGACCATTAGTGGAAAATTAATATACCTCCGCACTCTATTTATAACTGCCCCTTTCTCCCCCATGGGGATCTGATCACCCTGAGTGGGAGATGAGAGTGTGAGACCAAGCTCAAGTTGAAGCCTGGGACAATGAGAAGCCTGTGTTTTAATGTTCTGACATACTTGCTGAAAACCGCTGGTCTGGGGCGGAGGGTAGTTTTAAGGAAAAATGAGAAAAATAAGAACCAGGCCAAGTTTCTCAGCGTTTATTCACCCTGATTCCAGTAACAGCCTCCACATTTTTAGAGTTCCACACCTTATCTACTGTTAGGAAAGTGGTTCTGGGGGAGTTGGTTCTAGCCCATCCTTAAATTACCTAGGTGATTTAGGGCTCGATCAATCATCACTGACATCCCTTTGGCCATAGTGACTAGTTTACGCTAGCCATGTGACTCAGTTTGGGCCAATGGGAACCAAGCCCAGGGCTCTGTTCTCTTATTGTGTGGAGGGAAGGGCTCTCTCCCCTGGACCGAAATCTGGAAGAATGCAGTTCTGGATCCAAAGGCGATGCTCTCTCAGCATGGAATCGCAGAAGAAGTGGAACCAAAGGTCAGAGGGAGATATTGAGTCCTGATGACATCGTTTGAATCCTGGACTTTGAAGTTATGTGAGCCATTAAATTCCTCCCCCCGCCTCAGTTTTTTAGGATATAGTTGGTATACAGCACTGTTTAAGGTGTAGAACATAATGATTTGACTTAAATTTATTGTGAAACAATTACTACAATAGGTTTGGTCAATATCCATCATCTCATATAGATACAAAAAAAATTTTATTTTCCTTCTGATGAGAACTCTTAGGGTCTACTCTCTTAACAACTTTCAGATATACCATACAGCAGTGTTAACTTTGGTCATCATGTTATACTTTACCTCCCTAGTATATATTTATCTTATAACTGGAAATCTGTATATTTGATCAGCTTTATCCAACTTCCCTCTCCTCACCCCGCAATAAATTCCTTTCCTGCTTAATCTAGTTTGAATGGAGTCTTTTTTTGTATATGTAACCAGTTTTGTTTACTTCATATAAACTTAACTACAAAAGACACAATGAAATGGGCATTTTAAAAATTATACCAAAGCACCATCATGTTAGCCTTTGGAAGTTTAAATATTTATTATACTGTGGAGTGGGTCTTCTGTTGTTTGCATCAACAATACACCCTGAGTGTTTTCCCCCAGAATTTATGAAAAAATTCAAAATACAGCAACCTGAGTAGTTTTTGATCAGTGACCCCCATGATCAGAGACTCTTTTTCAGGCAAAGTAGAGGATGGATTGGGGAGAGAAAGATTAGAAGCCAGTCTTGGAGGAGGTTCACATCCTAGTTTAGGAAAACTGACAACCAGAACAAGAGCAGGGATGAAAAAGACATGGAAGCAGATTCACCTGGAATCAACTCCCTGGGTGGGTAAAGGTGGATGCACATGTTTTTAGCTTGGTCACCTGGATGGGTAGTCAAGGTGATCCTGGAGATAAGAAACACGAAGGGGTGACAGAAGTTGAGACAGTGCCGAGTTCTGGTGGGACATTTGGGGAAGACTATCTAGCAGCAGTTTTATATTCAGGCTGGAGATAGGAGGTGAGTTGGTCATGAAGGAAAGGTAGTAAGTGAAGTTACCAAAGCCGCTGCTGCTACCCTGCCCGTATTACATACACTGTGTCATCACGGATGCCAATTTGTTGGGTTCCACTCATGCCTTTTGAGGGCAATTGAGGTATAGTTTATGTATAATATTGTAAGTTTCAGGTATACAAATAGTGATTCACAATTTTTAAAGGTTATATGCCATTTATAGTTATTATGATATTTGACTATATGTCCTGTGTTGTACTATATATTCTTGTAGCTTATTCATTTTAGATATAGTAGTTTGTACCTCTTAATCTCTTACCCCTATCTTGCCCTTCCCCTTTTCCTTCTCCCCCACTGGTAATTTGTTCTGTATATCTGAGTCTTTATTTTTTGTATATGCATTAGTTTGTTTTATTTTTAGATTCCACATATAAATTAAATCATACAGTATTTGTCTTTTACTTATTTCACTTAGTATGATACATTCCAAGTCCATTCTTATTGTTGCAAATGGCAATATTTCATTCTTTTTTTTATGTCTGAGTAGTATTCCATTGTGTGTGTATGTGTGTGTATCGGAACTTTCCCAATGGCTCAATGGATAAAGAATCTGCCTGTAATGCAGGAGACACAGGAGACCGGAATTCAATCCCTGGGTCAGAAAGATCCCTTAGAGAAGGAAATGACAACCCACTCCAGTATTCTTGCCTGCAAAATCCCACGGGCTACAGTGCAAAGGGTCGCAAAGAGTAGAACATGACTGAGCGACTGAGCACACAGCATATATGTGTGTGTATATATATATATATATATATATATATATATATATAGGCTCACATGTTCTTTATCCATTCATTTGTTGATGAGCACTTAGGTTGCTTCCACATCTTGGCAATTGTAAATAATGCTGCTATGAACATTGGGGTGCATGTATCTTTGCAAATTATTGTTTTCATTTTTTTCAAATAAATACCCAGGAGGGAATTGCTGGGTCATATGGTAGTTCTATTCTTAGTTTTTTTGAGAAACCTCTATACAGTTTTCCATAGTGCCTGAATGAGTTTATATTCCCATCAACAGGCAGTCTTGGTTTTGAAGTCCCTCTTACCCCATATAGTGTATGGCCTGATGAGTTTAAGTGAATACATGAAAAGAGTATTGAAAATGGAAATTTGGGGGACCCTCTCTCTGACTAAGAAAGCCCTGGAAAAATGTGTCCCAAGGAAGGGGACTGAGGAGTTGTTAGGTGGGAGGAGACTATGGTGGAACCCAAATGAAAGAGGTTGGAAGCCAAGGGAGGAAAGAATTTCAGGGAAAGTGTGTATCTCTTTCCCACCATCCAAGGACTCTGATACAAGTTGAGAGAAGGCAACATGATCTTCAGTTGTACCACATGTCCCCTCCCTGTTATCGCTGTGCTTGACAACTGGGAAGGAAATCAGATATAATCACAAGCCTGGTGCTGACACAAAAGGGTAACTGGTTACACTGTTTATAAAGTCAGAAGCTGAGGGAACACCAAGTGTAACTATGGGGCATTAAGTGCAATACAGAGGCCAAAGCTTTCCCTGTAAGACCACATCTAGTTCTCACCCCTTGGCAGCTCAGCCCATTTTTCTGTTCCCCCACTGGATACCCAGGGAGGGCTAAGCCAAGATTCAGGGTTGCTCTGAAATAAAGGTGCATGCATTCTAGAGATGGGATGCCAGAAAGACTCCTTTAGTCAATTTATGGGGGACCTAGTGTATCAGAGTCCATACTGAATGCTGGGTTTCCTGCCTTCTATTCTCACAGCCAGGAAAGCATAGACAGGGATAAGGGGTAGCAATGGGAGAGAAATGGTAGTCTTCATTCTAGTAATGAGGGCTTTCTAGAACATGAGGGGATTCAGCAATTGCTTGAAGTCTTTAGAAGAGAGATGATGCCTGTGTGGCCAAGGCGGGGAGGATACAGGTGGTAAGAAGAGGGTCTGAAGGGCAGGATTGGGGAGGAGGAAAATGAGACAGACTAGTGGGAGATGGACGCTGGGGGCAAGGTTCATGGGGCCTCTAGGACTCTCCAGGAACTGGGTGAAGAGACCCTACCCCTGGACACTTAGGCTCTTGTGCTGGACTGTTTGCAACAGGTGTGCCCTTTGCAATGGGTGCCACCCAGGTTGTCAGGATGGAAGATACGGTTAATATTCCTGTTGACAACAGAACTTTTACACCCCTATTTCTCATTTAATGCCCACAAAATCCCTCTAAGGAGTAAAGCAGAGACTCACAAAATGACGGTTCCTGTAAAAGAAGTGGTGGAGCCAGGGAACTGAGTCCCAAGTCCCCCAGAAGTAAAAAGTCGTGATCATTGCCCCTTATCCCAGGGTAGGGAAATAGTAGGACTGGAGTCTGTGCTGTCTGACTGCCTAGAAACCTAACTAGGCTTACAGGCCTATTGAGAGAAGACATGGGACATCCTCACTGGATTGGAATAAGCAAAACAAATCTTGACTTTCACGGCCTGGGAAGGGGTAGGAAGAGGAAAGACTCCTAAGAGTCAGGAGACCTGTGTTCCAGCTTGTCTGGGCCGCTTGCTTGCTGTGTGAAAGTCACTGAATCTCTCCCCACCTCAGTTTCGTCCTCTGTAAAATGGGATAATAAGACCTACCTCCTAGGGATAACAATGTGAGGACTCAACAAGATAATGCATACAGAGTGTTTAACACAGCACAGTGCACATTCTAAGAGCTCAGTAGCTTTATAGTTTACTATTGTGTGCATGCATGCTAAGTCACTTCACTTGTGTCCAACTCTGTGAGACCCTATGGACTGTAGCCCACCAGGCTCCTCTGTTTACGGGGTTCTCCAGGCAAGAATACCGGAATGGGTTGTCATGCCCTCCTCCAGGGAACCTTCCCCACCCAGGGATCGAACCCGCGTGTCTTCAGTCTTCCGCTTTGGCAGGCGGGTTCTTTACCACTAGCGCCACCCGCGGAAGCCCATATTTTACTATTAACAGTACAAGGAGGTTGGGCCGCTTGGTTGCTCTCTCAGGGTCTGGTGCGTGTGACCTGAATCCTGGTGCCCACAGCAGCTCGAGGTGGGCGTGTCCACTCTTGGCTCACAGTCCAGCTTCAGGGAGTTCCAGGTCGTGCCACTGCCCTCTCCTTATCTGTCTCAGCTGTGCATCCAGTCACATGACAAGGCTTGAAGGAGGCACTGAGCTCTCTTCATTCTCCGAATTAATAGGAAGGAGGGTGGAGAGGACGGGGAGCTCTCAGAAGAACAGTTGATTTGAACTGAAGTGACATTAAGCCTTCGTGGAGGTGAGAGTCAGGAATTCAGGCAACCTGCCCCGTTTTTTTGGCTAGCGTGCACATCCTCTGTTTGATCCTTAAGGGCAAAGGCCCATAACAAATATGGCGGCGACAGCCTCAGGCTCCAGCACCTGCCTAAACTGCGGTCCCAGGAGCCGAGCGGAGCCAATCGCTGGGTAGGGGCGGAAGAAGAGGCTGGAGAAGCTACAGGCGGCCCGCGCGCAGGCGCACTGGCTGGCAGCTGGCTCCCGGCAGCCGTGGGATTAGGCTTCGCGTGCCACAATTGCGGTGAGCGGCTGGCCGGCGGCAGGGGCTAGGGGGCAGCGGGCCGGACTGGGGGCCAGTCAGACACAAAGGACACACGGAGGGGGACAGGAGTGCTGTCTGCTCTGGGAGTCCTGGGGGCTGTCTTCGGGGGTTCCTGAAGTGATCTGGTTGTGGATTGAGAAAGTGCTTGGGTCAGGGTGGAAAAAGCTTGAGCTCAAGGGGTGAGGATGGAATTCTTGCAGAGGGGACTCCCTAGAGTCGCCGGCAGCTTTAGGCCGGGATCCATTTCATTAACATAATGGCCTTTAACCCTGGTGATGTAGTAGAACCTATAGGGGAGTTTTAAAAGAACACCGATGCTGGGCCCCTTCTCTAGAGATTCCAATTTATTTAATTGGTCGGGAGTGAGGCTGGGCCTTGGTTTGATTGAGCAGCTCCTCGGGTGATTTTAATGTGCAGACAGGCTGGAGAGCCACCACATGGTTCAGCACCATGGTTGATCCCAGACTCCTCTGTGGCTTGGAACGGGTGGGTGGTCTTGGGGTGAAGTTACTGACCCTCCAAGGAAATGGTCCCAACTCCCAACAGGGTGAAATTGACTTCTAGCCTAAGAAAGAGGATGGGCCCATTAGTCACTGCATGGAAAGTGGGCACTCTTCCAGGGTGGGCCTCCCCAACAGCCCTGCCAGGGGTTGTGGGAAGACTAAACAGGGAGACAAAGGGGATGTGAAACAGGAAACTCAGCAGACAATTCAAAGGTCACCTTGTTGAAAAAAGGACAACCTTAATATTTGCATAGGGTTTTATACCTTTAAAATTCATCTAATACCCCCTGGGGACAGACAGGGAATGGAATTTTTCTCCCGCTTTGCAGATATAGGAATAAACTAGTTAGTGAATAGCTAGTTAGTGATAAGGTTCAGACTTGCAGGGCTCCCAACTCCAAATAATGCTTACTAGTAGATTTTTCCCCTCCATACTAATTGCTTCTCATACAGTCTGCAGTCCTTCGGGAGCCCCTCACCCCAGGGGGCCCTATCTGGCCCCCTTGGTTTTCTCTCCCAAGTTTATCAGCTCCCTGCCCACCATAGGCTGGTTCAAAGAGCAGGGAGCTACTCTTGTTTCCGTGCTTTTCTAGTTATTTCCAGGAGCCCGATGGGGTGAAGAGGGGAGCATTTTTGAAAGATGCGGGGGGGGATTCTTCTAAAAATCTTTTTCTGTCACCCGGGCACCCCAGTGGCCCCCACGCCCCTTTCTGTTGTCCTCAGGAGACTTATCTTGTGTGTGGTTTCCAAGCCCTTCCTAATCTGGTGTCTTTCTGTCCTGAGCTCACTCTCCATATTGTATCAGTTTTCCTTAGCACCTGGTGAAGGCTTAATAAATGTTACATTTTGTTATTATCACTGTTCCTCTTTGTTCACCTGTTGCCTTGCTGTCCACGTTTCACATCAGGCTTTCCCAGGTTGCTTCTTTCTGACTTCCACAGTCAAGCAGAATGAAGAGCTGAGGGGGACAGTGGGATATGGGGGTGTCACTCCTCCTATGGCTGCTTTTTCCCCCCTTGGGCTGGGGATGTCCATATGAGCCTTTTAGGGGCAAGTTGACCCACTGGGTATTAATTAAAAGGCCAGTATGTGGTGAAGGAGCCTGGGGGAGGCTAGAGGTAGAAATCAGGGGTAGGTCTGACCTGGCCCCGCCCATAAGGAGCTTGGAGGCTGGAGAAGGGTTAGGGAGACCTTTGGATCCTGATGGACGGAGGAGCCTGATGGGCTGCAGTCCATGGGGTCGCTAAGAGTCGGACACGACTGAGCGACCTCACTTTCACTTTTCACTTTTCACTTTCATGCATTGGAGAAGGAAATGGCAACCTACTCCAGTGTTCTTGCCTGGAGAATCCCAGGGACGGGGGAGCCTGGTGGGCTGCCGTCTCTGGGGTCGCACAGAGTCGGACACGACTGAAGCGACTTAGCAGCAGCAGCAGCAGCAGCAGCAGCACAGAGGATTCAGCCAAGGAACCTGAAAAAGGGAGAGAACATCTAACTTGGTGTTCTTGAGAAGGTTTGTGCCACTGAACTGGCCCTTTCTCAGATAAGCAGGATTTGATAATGATTGTGATGGGCAAAGTGATGTGAGAAATGCTGAGGGTTTTTCCTTTTTTTTGCTCAAAAGCATCTGTTTTCAATCTTGGCTCCAGCACTTAATAGCTCTGTGATTTGGGGCCAGTTACTGATCCTTCAGAGTCTTGGTTTCTTCACTTATAAGATAAGGATAGAAATAGTAACAAGTTATAAGGATACATGATGATAGGTGTAAAAACCAGGCATATCTTATATGCCTGAGAACTGGTATGTAGTTATATCTAGAGTGTTTTAGGTGGAAGGAACAACATGAACTAAGGTTGGAGGTGGCATTCAAAAAAGAATTTGAAAGATGGTAGGATATTCCAGGCAATGAGAAGCATCAGTGTTTCGTACTGAAAAGACAACTTCAATCCTCAATCTGCCAGAAGACACAGACTGAAATCCTTTAGAGATCATAAAGCCAAACTTCAGAGAAGTGAAAAAAAGGAATAGTTACATTTTACTGAGGGTCTTCTAAATGCCAGGCACTAGGCTTGGTGCTTTATATACCTTTATGCGTTTCAGCCCCACAGCAATCTAAGAGGTTGGCTTAGATCCCCACTTTATAGATGGAGAAACTGAGGCCCCGAGGGAGGGAGTGGCTGGCTCAAGGTCGCACTACTGGGACCATACCGGCTGTCGCTGTGGGGGATGGGCTGTGGAGCCTCCAGCAGTCTCTCTCTCATGGTGTCAAGGTGAGGGTGGAGCTGGTTGCAGGTTATAGGACATCTCAGTCACATTATACAGCTAGGCTAGTATGGGCCCCAAGCTGTTCCTTCCCAAGAGAGCCAGGGCTGTTGCTCTCTGTGGGGGTGGATTGGGGGTGGTGTTTTGCGGAAAGTTTTCACTTTCGTCTCAGGTTCAAAGGATTTGTTAACAAAATAATCCTCTTGTTATATATGAATAAATAATACCAGTATTTATTAGAGAATTATCTAACTTACTTTTGATATACTAACATTAAAAGAAACGAGAGAGAAACAGCAGAGTTTTGACCAACATCCAGACTCAGATAGCATTGGTAAGTCCCATGACACAGCACAGCTGGAGTCCCAGTTGTGAAAAGATCCCAGGCATCCCATCCGCTTTGTGGGTGAGACTTTAAAAATTGCAGTTCAGAGTTCCCGCTCATAATCCCTGGACGCAGACTGATAATCATCATCAGTCTGTGAGCAAAAGCAGCTCTGGTTTTATGTTAATGCTGTTTGTTTTGTCATGTAAAACGTGGAATGTTGTTAAGCCTGGGACTTGGTTGGTCAGAGCCGCTCTATGGGTTCAACAATTTCAAGATTTGTCCCCTATCTTATATATGGTGCCACAAAGCTTCCACTCACAGCAGGCAGTCAAGGCACTTACAGTCAGGGCAGTATCCAGGCAGGTTAGAAGCAAGGTCAGAGACCTGGTCTGCCTTGTCTCTGAAGCCTAAACAGGACTATTTATTTAATTTCCCTAACAGGTGGGACTTCCCTGGTGGCTCAATTGGTAAAGAATCTGCCTGCAATTCAGGAGACCCATGTTTGATCCCTGGGTCTGGAAGATCTCTTGGAGAAGGAAGTGGCAACCCATTCCAGTACTCTTGCCTGGGAAATCCCATAAACAGAGGAGCTTGGTGGACTCTAGTCTATGGGGCTGCAAGAGTCAGAAACAACTTAGTGACTAAACCACCAACAGGTGGGGAGGGCTAGCAGAGGAAGAAGTTACTGATGGAGCAATACCATCTGGAATAGAAACCGTTGAGTGCCCTGCATGCTCCTCCCACAGCTCTGTTTCCTGGGCAAAGGCTTACCTGGGCAGGGTGCTTTGCCTCTAGATCTAGTCCATGGTTTACGGGTTTGTCTCTGGTACCCCCTGAACACTGTATATGCTCCTGCTTCTTGCAGGCCCTCCTCCTCTGACTTTACCTTTTGTGCTTTTTTTCCTCCTCAAACTCCCTTGCCACAAGAAGGACCTGATTACCTGCATATTCCCCTGCTCTTACTCTGATCTAAGTGAGCCTAAGCAAAAGCCAGTTTCTCCGCATATTTCTGTCGGTGCTCTAATACTCCCTTTGTTTGTTGGTGATCAGTCACTAAGTCACGTCTGACTCTTTTTGACCCCATGGACTGCAGCATGCCAGGCTTCCCTGTCCTTCACTATCTCCCGAAGTTTGCTCAAACTCATGCCCACTGAGCCTGTGATGTTATCCAACTGTCTCATCCTCTCTTGCCTCCTCCTGCCCTTAGTCTTTCCCAGCATCAAGGTCTTTACCAATGAGTCGGCTCTTGGCATCAGGTTGCCAAAGTATTGAAGCTTCAGAATCAGTCCTTCCAATAGATATTCAGGGTTTATTTCCTTTAGGATTGACTAGAATTGATACTTTCGAATTGTGATACTGGAGAAGACTCTAGAGAGTTCTTTGGACTGTAAGGAGATCAAACCAGTCAATCCTTGCATTCCTGTAAAGATAGGCACTTACTTTCATTTTGCAAGTGAGGAAACCAAGGTTCAGACAGGCTCAGACCTTACCTGTGGGTACAGTTAGTAGGAAGTGCAGTTGAGATTTAAAACCAAGCTCTTTTGATGGCAAAAGTCATACTTTTTCCATCTCACCACACTTTGAGGTTTTCCTCTACTGTTGTCCCAGTGTGGGTGCAGGGAGCTGGCGGCTGGCAGCTGGGGGCCTTGCCTATAGAGTCCACCTTCTCCAGTAACCAGGGCAGGTCACTGGACATCTGGGTAGGGCACCAGGAGGCTTCACTCCCTCTGGACAAAGGCTTTCGAGGTGAGGGAGGGGAGTTCTGAAAGGCCCTGGGGAATCAGAGGAGGTGACCTGAGTTAAGGGTAAAAGCAGACGCATACACTGTGCTTTATAGGCTTAAAGCACCTTTAGGTGAATCCCCATTTCATCCTGGTGTGGTGGATATGGACGGTCTGGGAGGCTTGATAGTGATAGTCGGTGAAGTTCCGGTGCTCACTGCACTTACTGTGCTCACTATGTCGAAGTATCTTCTCATTGACTGCTGACCCTAGCCTTAGGAAGGTTGGCTTCATTGTGCAATTCAGGAAACAGGCATGGAGGGGTTAACCAAATTGCTGCAGGTCACATGGGTAGGAAATGGAGTTGGGCCTTTGGAGACCTCCACTTGTGCCTTCTTTCCACAACATTGCTTGGGAAAGTGCCAAGGAAACTTTCAGGGTGATGGATATATTCCTGATCTCAACTGTGACAGTTTCACAGGCATACACATGCCAAAACTGATCAGACTATACACTTTGAATATATGCAGAGTATTATTATCTAGGGAAGGGTTCTTTTTTCCATTCTCTCTCTCTCTTTTTTTGTTTTTTGGTTGTACCACATGGCTTGCAGGATCTCCGTTCTCCAGTCAGGGATTGAAACCAGGCCACGACAGTGAAAGCCTGGAGTCCTAACCCCTAGGCCACCAGAGACTTCTCCATTGTGCAGATTACTGTATGTCAGTTATACCTCAATAAGTCTGTGGGAAAAAACAATATTTCCCACCAAATACTTCTTCAGGGGCTTAAAGGCCCCATGGATATCGTCCTGCTTTTGGACAAGGCGGGACCCTTTTGGCCAGGGAGAGATTCTCACAGACTTAGTGGCTGCTTTCAGGAAGTTCGGGCTTCCCAAGTGGTGCTAGTGGTAAAGAACCCGCCTGCCAATGCAGGAGTTGTAAGAGACGCAGGATCAATCCCTGGGTTGGGAAGATTCCCCTGGAGGAGGGCATGGCAACCCTTTCCAGTATTCTTGCCTGGAGAATCCCCATGGACAGAGGAACCTGGCAGGCTAAGTCCAAAGGATCTCATGAGTCGGACACGATTGAAGTGACTTAGCATGCACACCTTCAGGTAGTTTTGGCCATTCCTCCTTC
The DNA here is from genome assembly GCF_029378745.1 of Bos indicus. Taxonomy (NCBI): domain Eukaryota; kingdom Metazoa; phylum Chordata; class Mammalia; order Artiodactyla; family Bovidae; genus Bos; species Bos indicus. Next base: position 22,985,687 of record NC_091785.1, read on the forward strand.
TTCCTCCATCACTAAGATGTGGACTGGCACAAAGCTGGCACGGGGGTGGGAGGCTGCATACTGACCTCTTGAGTGACCACCTCAGCTTCCAGTGAGTCTGAGAGAGACCCTGTGAGAGTCCCTCCTTGTTCTCCCTGCAGAGCCTCTATCTCCTCAGCCAGTCACTCCCACAGCAAGGATGGCTGAGTCCAGAGACGGAGGTAGAGGGTGAGAACACAGGCCCCATGCTGGCGAACCCCACCGTCAGGTTGGAGTGCGGGCAGGTGGGAGAATGTGTGCAGGGCTGGAGGCACAATGAGGGACGAGGAGTTGGAGTTCTAATGGCCATGGCACCTGAGGAACAGGTGAGATGGAAACGAAGATATGTGGAGGGCGCTTCTGGTAGCAGGGGCCCTTGAGAACAAAGGCCTGGCCAGAGAAGATGGAGGCTTGAAGGTCCGTGGGAAGCTGGGCTGGACTGGCCAGGAGAGGCTGGACTATAGAGGCCCTTGAAGGCTGGGCATGGAAGCAGAGCCCTGGGGACTCATGGGGCAAGAACAAGACCTGTCAGGGGCGGGTCACCACTTAGGGACTGAGTCTGAGTTGGTTCTCCAGGGCCTGACTCTAATAGGGAAACAGGAGTTTCTGTTCTGCATATGTGTGTGTAAGGATGCAGACATGTAAATGAGGCCTGTGGGTAGGCTTGGGTCACGAGGGCTTCAAGAGGAGATAGCCTCTGAGGAGGTGCATAAGTTTTAGGGCTGCCGAAACAAATTGCCACAAACTAGGTAGCTTAACTCCAGTACTCTTGCCTGGCAAATCCCATGGACGGAGGAGCCTGGTAGGCTGCAGTCCATGGGGTCGATAGGAGTCAGACACGAATGAACGACTTCACTTTCACTTTTCACTTTTGTGCATTGGGGAAGGAAATGGCAACCCACTCCAGTGTTCTTGCCTGGAGAATCCCAGGGACGGGGGAGCCTGGTGGGCTGCCATCTACGGAGTCGCACAGAGTTGGACATGACTGAAGCGATTTAGCAGCAGCAGCAGCAGCAGCAGCAGGTAGCTTAAAACAACCTCACAGTTCCTGGAGGGTGGAAATCCAGCATCGGGGCACCAGCAGGGTCATGCGCCCTCTGGAGGGAGCCTCTAGGAAAGCATCCTCCCTTGCCTCCGCCTGGCTGTCTTGTGCTACCTGCAATTCTTTGTGTTCTCTGGCTCATAGCTGCATCACTCAGATTTCTGCCTTCATCTTCACATGGCTGTCTTCCCTTTCTCTGTGTCTGTGTCTGTGTCCAGATTTCCTTCTCCTTATGAGGACAGCAGTCCTTAGGTTAGGGCTCACCTCAATTCAGACCTCATCTTAATGTGTTACATCTGTAAAGCTCTTTCCAAATAAGATCACACTCACAGGTGCTGGGGGTTAGGACTTGAACCTATCTCTCTGGGGCTAATTCAACTAGCTACAGGGAGTTTGAGAGAAGAAAGCCCCTATAGCTTCCCTCTGGTGAGCGGAGAAGGCGGGTGGTCAGACAGGCACACATGGGATTATGTTTCTGAAAAGAGAACAACAACTTTGAATCTAAAAAAAGAGACAGATAGACTTAATGCCTGGCTGCTTAAAGTGTGGTCATGGCCCAGCAGCATCGGTGCCCCCTGGGAGCCTGTTAGAAATGCAGAATCTCAGATTCCACTCCACACCTGTGAAGGTAAAAACCTACATTTGAGCCAAGTCCCCAGGTGACGTGGAAGCACATTACAGTATGAGAAGCACTGCTGTAATAAGAATTGGATTTTTATCTCCTTTTAAATCCATGGTCAGTCTGGCCTGCTGGTCTCTGCACGAGCTGGCCTGGTCCGGAGCAGGCCTGTGTGTTGTCCTTTGTTCTTTCAAGTAACACGTCCTTGAGTTTCTCTCCCGTGTGTTGACGCTGCCCACGTACTTGACCTTTGTGGAGAGCATCGGGCTTGTTGAGCCAGTCCCTTTGTTGTGTTCCTGGGCTATGTCCAACTTTTGGCTGTTTTTAGATGTTGCTGCTGTGAACAACTCTGTACATGTTCTCTTGGGGTTAGTTCCTTAAGGTGGGGTTTCTGGAATCAAAGTGCATGGGCAGTTGTGGACTCTTATCATATCGTATCACTCTTATATGAAACCTGACATCCTATGAAACCTGACATCACGGCAGGTCTCTCCATTCTACCCAGCACCCCACAGTAATCCAGTTTGGGAGGTCAAGTGGCAAAAAAAAAAAAAAAAAAAAGGCTTTGGAGCCAGACAGGCCAGGGTTCAAGTCTGCTACTTTTATGCTGTGTGACCTTGGGCAAATGACTTAACCATCTCTGAGCTTGGGGTTGCTCTCCTATAATATTGGAACAGTGCTGTAAACTTTGTATGGGTTTTATAAAGATGATAATGATACCACCAATATTTATTGAGCACTTTCTGTGAGTTACCTCATTTAATCCTTTTATTCTTCTGAGTAGTCATGATCACCCACTTTTCCCTTTTACAGAAGAGAAAACTGAGGCTGGGGTTAACTAGCTTGCCCAAGATTCTACTGTAGGCACAGTGTGTGCCCAGGCCCAGGGCTGTCAGGTTAGAATATGGATGAAAGAAGATGCCCTAGCATGCGACCTGACTCTGCACTTGCTAGCTGTCTGCCTTCTCTTCCCACGCCTTTATCAGTTTCCTTTTACTCCCTAATAGTGGTATGTAGTCCAGCATTGTTTTAGCTGGTGATTCCCACTGGCGATTCCCCAGTTTTGTGTGCAAACTTTCTCCCAGTGAGATGACTCAGAGGTCTGGGGTTAGGAGCAGGGGTGGCTCTGATCCCTGCAGCTAACTGGCTCCTTCTTCCCCAGGGACAAGTATGGCCAGAATGCCCATGGCCATGGGCGCACCTCAGTGCTCCTGGGGCTGAGGCTGGGCTGGCTGCCATGAGGCTGGGTGGGCCCTGGGCCTGGCTGCTGGGCCTGCCCACGGCTGTGGTCTATGGCTCCCTGGCCCTCTTTGTCTCTGTCCTGCACAACGTGTTCCTGCTTTACTACGTGGACACCTTTGTCTCAGTGTACAAGATCGACAAAGCTGCCTTCTGGGTTGGAGAGGTAGGCCAGCACTGGGGCAGTCAGCCCGGGTGGGAGCTGGGCAGATGGCAGGGCAGGGTCCTACCCAGGCAGGAGCAGAGGGTAAGCTGGCTTGCCCACTAAGATTCAGCAAGAAAAGGTAGAGCTGGAGGCCTCAGTGGGGATTATGCCAACTCTCCCGTCCTCTGTCCTGTGAGCCAGGCACTGTATGCACACTTATAATATATTCACATGTATTTATCAGCAGTGCCCTGGATGGTGGGAGTTTGATGGGGGCAGTGGCTGTGGGTTATGGCAGAGGGACTGACCTGAGCACCTGTTTGCAGGCAGGAAAGCTGGCATCATCTCTGAGGGGTGGCGAGCAGGCTGGGGTGGGGAAAGCCCTGGAGAGGACGCCGCCTGGAGCCCACCTACCCGTCTCCCCTCTGCCCACAGACCGTGTTTCTCCTCTGGAACAGTCTCAACGACCCCCTCTTCGGCTGGCTGAGTGACCGTCAGTTCCTCAGCTCCCAACCCCGGTTTGTTTCCTGGGGAAAGCTCAGGACTGGTCCTCTCCCACCTCCCCCTCCCCAGGGCTGGAGGACCGCTGCCTGTGTGTGGGGTGGGGAAAGAAAGGGAAACCACTGCCAGCCGTTGGCTGGGCCTTCTCATTTCCTGAGTTCAGGCAGGGAGTGGGGCCTGCCAGGGCTGCCAGGGCATCTCCCAACGGCCCCCCTCTCCCTGGCAGGTCAGGTGCTGGGCTCTCCTCACGGGCTGTGGTGCTGGCACGGGTGCGGGCACTGGGCTGGCATGGGCCGCTGCTGGCACTGTCGTTCCTGGCATTCTGGGTGCCCTGGGCACCTGCTGGGCTGCAGTTCTTGCTGTGCCTGTGCCTCTACGACGGCTTCCTGACGCTCGTAGACCTGCACCATCATGCCTTGCTGGCCGACCTGGCTCTCTCAGCCCACGACCGCACCCACCTCAACTTCTACTGCTCCCTCTTCAGCGCGGCCGGCTCCCTGTCTGTCTTTGCCTCCTACGCCTTCTGGAACAAAGAGGACTTCTCTTCCTTCCGCGCCTTCTGCCTGGCGCTGGCCACTGGCTCTGGGCTGGGCTTTGTGGGGGCCGCACGGCTGCTGAGGCGGCGGGTTGAGGCGGCCGGCAGGGAGCCAGGGTGCCCAGCCATGGCTGTGAATGACGGGTGAGTGGCCAGCACTCTGCTGGGCTTGATTGCCATGCTGGGGCTCCTGGCTGATGGATGGCTGCCTGGGGTGGGTGATGTCTCTGGCCCAGCTTAAGCTGTTCTTGATTCCCCTCTGCCCCGTAGCCTATGTGAAGAAGAGCTGCTTGTGGGCGGCGAGGAGGCGGGTAGCATCACCTTGGGCCAGTACCTCCAGCAGCTGGCACGCCACCGGAACTTCCTGTGGTTCGTGGGCATGGACTTGGTGCAGGTATGGGAGCAATGCCCATTCATAGGATGGCTTCAAATGCCTCACTCAAGGGAACCACCTTCCCAGAAGCTGGAAAATCAGTTCTGGCCTTGCCTGAGGCTGAGCCGCTGAATGGCAGGAATACAAGTTGGGTAGTTAGAGACCTGGATTCTCACTGCATCTGAGCTCCTAACTCCCTATGTGCTCTTAGGCCAGTCTCTCTCTTTTGGGGCAGCCATGTTCTCACCTGCAACATGCGTATAGAAGAGAGGTGCTCCCTTGGGGACTTTTTTTTGGCCACTCTGCAGGGCATATGTGGACTTCCCTGATGGCTCAGTGGGTAAAGAATGTGCCTGCAATGCAGGAGACACGGGTTCGATCCCTGGGTCAGGAAGATCCCCTGGAGTAAGAAATGGCAACCCAACTCCAGTATTCTTGCCTGGAAAATTCCATGGACAGAGGAGCCTGATGGGCTATAGTTCATGGGGTCCCAAAGAGTCAGATGTGACTAAGCACACACAATGCTTAGAACACTTTTGTATAATTGTATTTTTGCAGGGCATGTGGGATCTTAGTTCCCCAACCAGGGATCAAAACCACACCCCCTGCATTGGAAGTAGAGAGTCTTAATCACTGGAACACCAGGGAAGTCCCTGAGGACTCTTTTTAAAACACCACAGGCCAGACCTAGAACATATGTAGTATATAAGCCAGCAAAATTTAGAAACACATTGTTTTTGTGTCATTAAGCTTGTTTTAGCATTGAAAAGTTTTACAAAAGAAAGCTTTCAGTTGTTTTAATGGTGATGTTATCATTCCTTCTAACTTTTATAGATAAGCATAGGAGTTTGGTTTTAGGTTTTGTTCTGGTATGGTCCATGCTGAAGGACATGGGACTAGACGCCGCTCTGGCTCCTGCTGCTGCCCACCCCCGCCCCACCCCTGTTGGTTTTCCCTCTGTTCCTGGCTCCCCTTCACCCCGCCTCCCCAGCCTCCTTAGTGTCCCTATTGACTGTTCCTGGCTCCCTTCACCCCGCCTCCCCAGCCTCCTTAGTGTCCCTATTGGCTGTTCCTGGCTCCCCCTTCACCCCGCCTCCCCAGTGCCTGCCCAGCCTCCTTAGTGTCCCTATTGACTGTTCCTGGCTCCCTTCACCCCGCCTCCCCAGCCTCCTTAGTGTCCCTATTGGCTGTTCCTGGCTCCCCTTCACCCCGCCTCCCCAGCCTCCTTAGTGTCCCTATTGGCTGTTCCTGGCTCCCCCTTCACCCCGCCTCCCCGGTGCCTCCCCAGCCTCCTTAGTGTCCCTATTGGCTGTTCCTGGCTTCCCTTCACCCCGCCTCCCCAGCCTCCTTAGTGTCCCTATTGGCTGTTCCTGGCTTCCCTTCACCCCGCCTCCCCAGCCTCCTTAGTGTCCCTATTGGCTGTTCCTGGCTCCCTTCACCCCGCCTCCCCAGCCTCCTTAGTGTCCCTATTGGTTGCAGGTCTTTCACTGCCACTTCAACAGCAACTTCTTTCCCCTCTTCCTGGAGCATCTGTTGTCAGACCACATCTCCCTCTCCACGGGCTCCTTCCTGTTAGGTGAGTGGGTACCTTGTGCTGGCCAGAAGGACAGAGGCTTGCACCCCAGAACCCCTAGACTGACTGCAGATACAGCCACCTCCCAGCTGGGGCCCAGGTGGCAGAGGGCAGAATCTGTGCTGGGGTTGCACCTCCAGCCCCCAGCCCCACCCCCACTCTGTTTTCCAGAGGAAGGGAGGGAGCTTATGCGAGTTTGAGTGGGTAGGGTTGCCCTCATGGTGGTCCTCTTGATAGTCATGCCACCTAGCGGTAATGCGGCGCAGTAGCTCGTTCACAAGGACGACTACTCTCCTGACAGGCCTGGGAACGTGTCTTGACTGTGCTTCTTCCCTGTGTGGCCTTGGGTGTGTTTTATTTCATCTTTTTGGGTCTCCATTTATCTGTAAGGTAGAGATAGTACTTACCTTAAAGGGTTGCGAGGACTAAATAAAAGGATGTGGAAACTCTTAGCACACCGCCTGGACCGAGTTAGTGCTGAATCAGTGCAAACTTTGATTTCTGATGGTTAAAATGTGGGCAGTTGTGGAGGTTGTGGCAGCGCCCCTTGACAAGGCCACGTTCCCTTCCCCAGGCATCTCCTACGTCGCTCCCCACCTCAACAACCTCTACTTCCTGCCCCTGTGCCGGCGCTGGGGTGTCTACGCCGTGGTGCGGGGGCTCTTCCTGCTCAAGCTGGGCCTGAGCCTGCTTATGCTGTTGGCTGGCCCCGACCACCCCGGCCTGCTCTGCCTCTTCATTGCCAGGTAGACGCTGCCCCTCCCTCGCCCCCACACCTGTGTCCCCCCACGCCCACCCCGCTTCATTCTTATCCGTTCTCTCTCGCCGGCAGCAACCGTGTTTTCACAGAGGGCACCTGTAAGCTGTTGACCTTGGTGGTCACGGACCTGGTGGATGAGGACTTGGTGCTGAATCACCGCAAGCAGGCAGCCTCAGCGCTTCTCTTTGGCATGGTGGCCCTGGTGACCAAGCCAGGCCAGACCTTCGCTCCGCTGCTGGGCACCTGGCTGCTCTGCTTCTACACAGGTGAGGGCCCAGGGGCTGGCATGGTGCTCGAGGCTCCAGGGAGCACAGCATACCTGGTGTATCTGCTGATGAGCCTGGGACCTGGGTCGAGTGAAGCAGAGAGAATGACAACCAGCCATGACAGAGGCTGGGCCTGGGCTGCCCCTGGCTGCCACCCCTCCCCTGCCTGTCCCTATGTGGGCAGAGGAACTGGGTTCCATCTTTTAGTACTTCATTCATTCATTCACCAAATATGTATGGGATACCTTCTCTGCCAGGTGTTGTTCTAGGTGCCTCTAGGGAGAGAGATAACAAAATAAGACAGATAAGGTCTTTGCCATCATGGACCTTATATTCTATGTTGGGGTGGGGTGGGGTCGACACTAAACAGCTAAACAAGAGAAGAGCAGGCAGTGATAAGTGCACTGGTAAAAGTATCATTGTGGCTAAGAAGCTACTCTGTGTGGTCCGGAAGGACCCTGAGGAGATGGCACCCAGGATGTGAAATGAATGGTGAGGATTTAGTCTAGAAAGATCTCAGCAAATCACAGACAGGCAGAAAAGAAAGTACAGGAGCCCAGGTTGTCAGGAATGGTTTGGATTGGCATTTCCTCCTCCGGAGGATCTTCCTCACTCAGGGATCGAACCCCAGTCTCTTGCATCTCCTGCACTGGCAGATGAGTTCTTTACCACTGCACCATCGGGGAAGCCCAGGAGTGGTTTGGAGATGAGGCTGAAAAAGTGAAGAGGGGCTCTGTAGATCAGGGCAGGGTTTGGATTTTGTTCTCAGTGCAGCTCTTAGGAAGGTTTTAAGTAGGGCAATGGCCTAGTCTGATTTACATTTTTTAAAGTTCACTCTGTCTGCTGTTTGGAGAATGGACTGTAGGGAGGCTGTGGCAAAAGCGATGGAGGCTTGGAGCAGGCGGTGCTGGGGGCTGAAAAGAAGTGTTTGGTTTGGGCTGTGTTTTCGAGTTGGGAGGTGAAGGATTGGCTCTTGGGGAGTGGTGAAGCTAATTGAGGACTCTAGGAAGACTTTGGTTATTGGGGGGATAGTGGTGCCATTCCGAAAGAAGGAACGGGGGAGAAGCAAGTTTGGGTGCGGAATTGAGAGTTGGGGTTTGGACGTGTCCATGTGACATCTGAGATGAGGCACTGTGGACTCTGGAGGCCAGGGCTGACCTGTTCTTTCTGCGGGCTCTCTTGTCCTAGGTCATGATCTCTTCCAGCAGCACCCCCCGGCCCCTGTGGGGAGTGCTCAGCCCTGGCCGGAGCCCCCGGCTCCACCCCCAGCACAGGCCCCACCGCTCCGCCAGGGCTGCTTCTACCTGCTGGTGCTGGTGCCCATCGCCTGTGCTCTGCTGCAGCTGTTCACTTGGTCCCAGTTCACGCTGCACGGGAGGCGCCTGCACATGGTCAAAGCCCAGCGCCAGAGCCTGTCACAGGCCCAGACCCTGGACGTTAAGATGGTGTGAGGGGAGTGCAAAGCCACCCTGCTGAGGACACTACCTGTAGCCCTGGGGGCGCCAGCCCTGTGTCCTGCTCTTCTGCCTCCCTGGGGTCCTGCCTGGAGGACAGATGGCAGAGTGGGAGCATTTGGGGCTGAGCCGGAGTGTCACTGGGGTCTAAGTTCCTGCATGACTGTCTGGCCCAGCTTGGGCAAAGGCTGGGCTGTGTGTGTGCTCAAGGACCTGCTTCCTCCTCTAGAGCAGAAGGAAGAAGAGGACCGAGAAGGGTGGGGCCCACACTGTGGTCACATGGGGTTGCTATGGGTATGGAGGCCATTCCTCCTACCTAGCCGGGGCTGGTGCCCTGTGGGCTCTGGAACCACTTTTGCCTGGTCAGGACTGGGAGTCCTACCTGCCCCTTCCAGTGATTTGTCTCAGAATTCTCTGCTTCAGCCGCACCTGGAGTAGCATGCCCCAGTTGCTGCAGGGCGCCCCTGAACCCCAAATGACCTCTCAATGAGGTTCATCTCATCACAGATTGATTAAAGCCAGTCATTTCTATTTCCATTCCTGGAGTCTATGCTGTGTATGGGAATGGTGGGCTGGAGAACAGGATTTCTTAATAAGAGCAGCCTGAGAAAGAGCAGTTTTCAAAGATGAGTGGGGTAGGGCGGAGGGGACGCTGCATCAGGTTCACTGAGGTAGGGGGGAGAGCCTGCAGACCGTAGCCTCATGGGCCCCTGGGAGCCAAACAGCTTTCAGGCCTGTGGTCATAGCCCCATTGCGTTTCCCATGTACCACTGCTGGAGGTGGTGGGCAAGGAGTGGCCACTTCTAGGCTAGAGATCCTTGGAGTCACAGGGATCTTCCAAAGATGACTTAAAAATTTTTTTTTATTTACCGTGAGACTGGGACTAGAAACCTCGGCTTTAGGCCGGCGTTTCTGTCTGGGCTCTATAGACATTTGGGGCTGGGGAGTTCTTTATTGTGGATGGCCTCTGCCTACTAGATGTCAGTTGCATCTCTCCCCAGTCATGACGACCAAACACCTCCAGACAGTGCCAAATGTGTCCCGAGAGGCAAACTGACCTTAATTGGGAACCACTGCCCTAGACCAATGGTTATCTGAAGGTCTGCATCACAGTTAAGAATGTAGTCTAGTGCTATATTGCCTGGGTTCAAATTCTAGCTAACAAAGGGCAGATTTGGGAGAAATTACATAATCTCTCTGTGGCTCTATTTCGTCATCTGTAAAGTGAGTAACAAACATACTTGCATTTTAGTTGTTGCGAGAATCAAATGGTTAACACTTGTAAAGTGCCTAGCAATTCCCACCCCTAACTGTTCAAGTATACAGGTTTAAAATGGAGAAGTGATTAATCAGAATATCTGAGCATAGACCCCAGGAACTGTGTTTTAATAAGCTCCTGACTTCAGAGATATGAAGAGCTGACCTCTCATTGTGGGTGGAATCTCATCCATGGGCTTGGGCACAGGGCATGGACTCTCAGTTCCTGGCCTGGTCTCTGGGCTTCTTTGTCAACAGCCTCTTTGCATGCACCTGACAGGCTGGGACTTGGGTGAAGGTCTGGCCAAGTCTGGCGGGCGCAACATGCCCTCTAGAGGACAGACTAGGCCCAGTCTCAGGGCCCACAGCTCGTCCCTCCCACCCTGCACTGACTGCAGACAGAGGCCCAGCTGATGTGTCTATTAGAACGAGTTTATTTAAGTACACTGGGCCCCACCAGGCAACATGGTTTGTGCGAGGCTGTGCAGGGGACAGGCTTGGGCTAAGAGGAGGGAGGTGAGCTGGTTAAGCACACTGCAGTCCGCGGGTCGCCACATCGCTTTCACACACACCTGCTGCTGCGGCCCACACCTGGCAGGGCCTTTGGTCGTTGGACGGCATGGGGTCGAGAATACTGCCTGGAATCTGGGATCGGGCAAGTGTTGGTGTCATGGGTGAGGGTGCCGGTGAATATCTGCTAGCCCCAGCTTTGCACTTCTGGGCTGAAGAGCCTTTGGACCCCTGCCAGGCCAGCCCAGTCCAGGGTAGGCTCCTGGCCCCACTGGACCAGAGGAAGTGAGCCTGAGCCCATCAGTTCCAGGCAGCCTGGTCTGGCCCCTCCTTCCCTGACCAAACAAGTCCAAAGACAAGAATAGCACAAGTCAGCCAGAGGGGGCTGTCTGGCCTCTACAAGCTAGTCCCCTGGGGTCAGCTAGCATGGGAAAAGGCAGCTTGGTTAACTGTGGCTCTTTCTCCAGTCCTAAGGAGGCGGCATCCCCAACACCCCTCCTTTGCCGGGAGCCTTTGCCAAACGGTGATTCTACCTCCTATTTCAGAAAAATCCAACCAGCAACCAGCCTGTTGATTCCAGGGCAGTGAGCAAGTGGAAGAGGGAGAAAGAAAGAGGCCAGAGTGACTTTGAATGTAGCCTCTGATCCCAAATGGTCCTGAGGCCTATGGATACTGTCAGTTCATGTTGGCAGGGAGTGGCAGGGCCCTGAACGCTATGCTAAGCTTAGGCGCTGTAAACATTAGTGTGAACAGGGTGACTGGTGGATGGGGCAGTGAGCTCCCTCTCTCCAGTCCCCTAACTGAACAAACACTTCAATAAATAAAACTGAAGATGGCACTGCCCATGGATGGATGGAAAGCAAGTTAACAGGACCTGAGGCCAACAGGCTCCTGAAACTCTCCAGAGATCCCTGGATGGCGCTGGGGGTTGGAGCGGTAAGCCCGCCACTGATCAGAAGTAGCACTCCATGCCCTCCTCAAATGCCCAGTGTGGTCCTGGTCCCCAGGTGAAGTTGAGGGCATCCTGCCCGCTCCTGACAGGGAAGTCTCAATAACAGCTCCTGGAGTGTTTCTCCAGCTTTCTAAACCCAAACTGCAACAAGACCAGACAAGAACTCAACCCTGGACTCAAGCCTCAGTCCACGATCAAGAGGCATCGAGAGCAGAATGATGAACAAGGGGAGGCCACAGGGCCTCCTTCGGGGGTGGGGCCAGCCCAGCCTAGGATGGGCAGCAGCAAGTGTCCCCGGGGTTGGTTTACCTCCCTCTCTGTCTCCCTGTGGTAGTAAACATAGTCCCACACAGCCAGACAAAGGCCCGGCTGACAGAGCAGGGCCCTCTGCCAGCACTCTTCCCTGTCAGGGGCCAGTTAGTGGTCAACCCCAGGTCTCAGGCCGTCGCCATTATGGGTAGTTCATCGTCCTTTCCGGACCCTGAAATCCTGGGATCCCTGGGCCACACGGCACTCGCATATGTGCACACATTCATACCCACACACACACATTCATACACACAGGCAGTTCCTCGCAAACACTCCGACTCAAGAAAGCGAGTTTTAAAGTGGAGTTAACTTCAGAGAGAGGTGAAGACGATGTCCCAATATTAGAAGGTTTTCCTGTGGATGGACCGGGCACCATCTTCCTCATATTCCTTCTTAGAGACCCACATCTTCTTAAAGGTGTCCAGGGAGGCGAGGATGGAGCCCCTGGCATGGAGGGAATCCAAAGGAATCATGTCAGAGACGGGGAGTGGGTATCTGTGGAGCCAGCCAGTCCCCCTGGGGTCAAACCAGACCAGGCTTTTCTTCAAAGCCCTGGGGTGGTGAGGCGTAATCAATGCCTCTGCAATAAGAGTGCTCCACTCTTATTCCCAGAAGAGCTACTCACCCAATCCATGTGGAATACAGTCTCTCCTGCGGTGCAGATATCTGCCGGGGTGGATGGAAAGAGGAATCTGAGATGGCCGTCCTCCCCTCTCCCTTCCCCGTCCAATACTCGTCTCTCCACCAGTGAGAGTCAGTGGATACGTTTCACACAACAACCTTTAAATTCTGTCCCTGTGGCCTCTCTGGGGGATACCATGGTCAGCCTGACACTCATCTGGAGAAACAGGCTTCTGGCAACCCGAAGTACCTATGGCTCCCAGGGAAGCAGGGGCCATCTGAAGGCAAGATCCAGCTCTGCTGGGAGCTGGTGGGGAGCAGACTGCACAGCAGGCACCACAGTCCTCCACTTAGGACCCCTCCTTCCTCAGGCAGGCCAGCTCCTCTCAGCAGTCACTGAGGTGCTGGACTGTGTCACGGGGGCAGCTGAAGTCAAGCTCCCTGACAGACTGCATGTCTAGCATCCTGCCACATCGGGGATCAGAACTGCCCCGTTTGGTGAAGCCCCATCATGAGGATGGGTCCCACCGCTCTAGCAGGCCTCAGGGGCACAGTAGAAGCTGGGAGCCACCTGATGGTGCCTGGAAATCTTGGGCAGAGCAGGAGGGGAGGCCGCGCCACGTGGTGCTCCAGACCCTTGGTGGCCCAGTTCGCCCACCCCCTGGCATACTCCTACCCTGATCTTCACGTCTTTCGGAGCCAATTTCTTCACTTCACTCAGTAGCCTGTCACCAAAACCTGAATAGGCAGGAAGGGAGAATCTCACATCAGTCCCCTGGGCCCAGCAGGACGTGGCAGCTTCCTGGGGTAGGGCCCTGAGAGTAAAGCCCAACCTTTGAAGAGGGTGGAGCCACCCGAGAGGACGATGTTGGAGAACAGCGTGCGCCGCAGGTCCATGTCAGACTTCTGGATGGCAAACACCAGCACCTCGTGGATGCCCTCGCTCTCCTCGCCGATCAGGTCCGGCCTGAACAGCAGCTCAGGTGCTCGGAATCGGGAAGGACCAATCTGCGGGGTTGGGGGGCAAGTGTCTTAGGCTCAGGTCCCTCTGCCCAGGGCTTAGTAACCAGGTGGCTCTGAAGGCCATGCTCAGGGAAGACTTTGTATGTCAAGAGCCTCAACAAACAAAGATAGAGCTCCTGGGAAACTAGAGAGAGAAAGCTCCTGTGTTTAATCCTAGCTCTGACATTTTCCAGCCAAGAGACTTGATAGATTCATTCATTTGTGGAAATTTCCTCCTATCGGTGGAGGTCCAGGAGGCTGGAATTCACTCTATACTGTCCTGAGTGGTTAAGGATAGCATTACATATTGGCCTTCTAATCCCACAGGAGAAGCCAAGTCCCTGGCACCTCACCCTGCAGGAGACGCTGCAGCTCAACACTACACTGCTCCAGGCAGAGGGTGTAAAAGGACCAGTGCGCCTGATTCCAGCCTCCCCATGGGGAGTTCTCTTTGGGCTCAGTGCTTTTGGGACCTGAGGGGAGAGGCCCCGCCGCCTACCTCAATGGTGCTGCCGTCGGGCAGGTAGTATTGCGCCTTCTCCGTCTCTAGTGTCTCATCCTTCTGGGGGTTTATGGACAGGTAGCAGGCTCTCTGGAGAACCAAGCACAAGTCAGGCTGGCTGGAAAGCTGGTGCCTACCTGGTCAAAGTCCCCATCCATTGCAGTGACTGTCCTAAAGGTCATGAGAGCTGCATATCCTAAGTGCTACCCAGTGAAGCTGACCCAAACCTCCCCGACCCTTCTTAGGATATGTGTCCCCACCTGCTCCACCTTCCTGGAGGCCAAGTGTGGCAACTCGGCGTTTTGGATTTGAGTCTGAGACCACACCCTAATCTTAGTTCAGACTCAGGTGTCTTTTTCCTACTACTTGTATGGTTCTGGGCCCTGCCTACCCAGCTCAGAGGTCTCCCAGGAGCCGTAGATGACAGGAGGGTTCACTTTACTTAAAAAAAAAAAAAAAAAGCAGTCTGACTTCTTCAAGAGTGTAAAAGAACATGTGTAATTTATACATGATGTATAAAAAACATAATGAGCATGGGTGTGCTTATCACCCAGCTTAGGAAATACAGGCAGCTCCCTTTAGCCCACAAGATGGCAGCACTTTGGAAGGTCAATCCCTCAGGGTGAGGGGACTGGCTGGAGATCATAGGGCCGCCAGGAGGCCTGGTCGGGAAGGACAGAGACCCATCTCCAGGGCAGGGGTTTAGCCACTCTTCACTCCACGTCACGGAGGTCCTGGCTGCTGTTCCCATTCCCTCTCCCAGCCCTGGGCCCATGGAGGGCAGCACTCACTTCTTTTATGGCCTTGACAATCTCAAACTCGGAGGATGAGTGGAAATCATAGCCCTCCTTGCGCAGGTAGAGGCGAAGAAAGCGAGAGACGTCTCGGCCAGCGATGTCGATGCGCATGATGGAGTGGGGCATGGCAAAGCCCTCGTAAATGGGCACGGCATGGGTGACGCCATCCCCAGAATCCAGCACCACACCCGTGGTCCTGCCGGTGGCATAACTGAAGCAAAGGGGGCACACCATCACTAACCCCTGCCTCCTCACTCTGGGAAGACTCTCACTTCTTGCTAGAGTTCAAGGTCAACTGAACTAAAGCTGGGGCCTGCCTTCTCCAGAAGCCTCCGACTGGACTGAGTATGAAGGCAGCCTGAGCACTGAAGCAAGCAAGCCTGGAATGTTTAAAGGAAAGGAGCCAAGCCTCTCCAAGCACCCCTTCTGCCACTGCTACAGAAGAATAGGCCCTCCAACCACAGGAGATGACCTGCCCTTCCACTTTCAGGGACCCAGCCTGAGGGACAGTTTTTACTCTCTAGACAAGAGGAAAAAAACTCGGGTTAGGCAAGAAAAGTGAATGAATTAAAGAAAATAAGAATATTTTCACTTGCATAAAAAACTAGCTTTTGGGGACTTCCCTGGTAGAGTGGCTAAGACTCTTCACTCCCAATGCAGGGGGCTCAGGTTCGATCCCTAATCAGAGAACCAAGATCCCACATGCCGTGCAATGCGGCCAAAATGTTAAAGAAGGAAAACAAACCAACCAACCAACT
Organism: Bos indicus; assembly: GCF_029378745.1. Classification (NCBI taxonomy): domain Eukaryota; kingdom Metazoa; phylum Chordata; class Mammalia; order Artiodactyla; family Bovidae; genus Bos; species Bos indicus. Next base: position 23,000,920 of record NC_091785.1, read on the forward strand.
AGCTTTTGGCCCTCTAGGTCTGTCCTTAAGTTTTTCTCTTAGTAAGGACAAGGGTACAGAAATATATTTCTGTGATATGAAGGGGGAAAACCCATAATGTTTCATAAATAGCACCTGAAATTCAGCCTTCGTGTTGGATGACAGGCAGTGGAGAAGGCTGTGGTGAAGTCAGGTTTCCTAACCCTATCTAAAATGGCAGCTGCAATTTTCTTTCAGCTCCTGCTGATTTTTGCTCTAGAGGAATGCAGGCCCGGCATTATCAGATCTTCCCATTCTTTTTTAAGAGAAGTCAGAAATTTTGATTTTGATAGGAAATGTCCCAATTTTTAAAGGTTGGCTCACAATTTTTCAGCGGGGTCAAACATGCCATCTGCAGGCTACCAATATATGATCTTGGCAATGGACCTAACCCTGGTGGGAGGCAGGCTGGGAGCAAGACAGGATGACAGGGGTGTTTTCATCACGAGCCTATCACCAGCCTTGCACAGCGCCTGGCTCAAGGAGGCCCTGAGAAAAACACCTGAACTCACTGCGGGGCCAACAGGGAGAGCTGTTGTAGCACGTGGCCTTCCCAGCAGGCTCAGCGGAGAGCCTTGGCACCAGACCAGCAGGGAGGGCCGAGACTGGGAGATGCTGCCTTTCCCACCATCCATTACCGTCCCTGGCAGGGGTACTGAAGGAGCTCTGCACCAACCCACAGCAGGGCCAGCCTCGCTTCTGCCAAAGGACTGCTTGCCCCCCAGGGGCCAGGCTCGCCAGCCAGCTGTTACTCACAGACTGAGCACAGCTTGCATGGAGATGAAAAGGGCTGGCACGTTGAAGGTCTCGAAGAAAACTTCAGCAGCTCGTTCCCGGTTTTTCCGTGGATTTAAAGGCGCCTCTGTCAGGAGCACAGGATGCTGGGGAAAGATGCCCAGACAGCAATCAGGTGAGGACAGATTCCCAGCCCTCATTAGCACTGAGTGGCTGGCTGGAGAGCCCACACGAACTCTGTCAGCCTCTCTCTAAAAGAGGGCTGGTGGGCTGGTCACTTGCCGCCACCCAAGCCAGTTGCTCAACTTTCCAAATTCATACCCCCTCTAAAGTGTCATTCTATCCTCACTTTCTACTACCCTCTTGTCCTCCAAGATTCTTATATAGGCCCTTGTACCTTCTGGATAGCTCCAGGTATCAAGATTTTGCTAAACTCTATATTTGGAATTACTATGATAAAAGTAATACTTAAAAATTTTTTTCCAAAATAGAAAATTAAATATCATTATTGATAATACTATTAAAAAACAGAATACATCCCTCTCCTGGAAATTCTGATAAGCCTAGTCAGCACCTTCCTTTGTGTTTCTGAGTTGAGAGTTCCTTCCTTAGAAACTAAAGAGTATATACAGCTCCGAGGTCTGAAAGGCATGGGTTGGAACCCCAGCTCTACCACTCTTCGCTGGGTGATCGCGGAAACACCATCTGGCTTCTCTGAACTTCTGTTCCCTTGTTTGTAAAATGGAGATGATAATACTACCTGTGCCTCATAGGGATGCTGTGAAGATTAAATGCAAACATGTCTGAAAAGCACATGCCTGATGCCTAGAACATGAGACACAAATGCTCAAGGCGGTTATCGTAGTCATCTGCCTCATCTCTGGGGTAGGGCTTCTGTCTGCGCTGCATAGCCCACATGGCGCCCCACACACAGGACCCTCACCTCCTCTGAGAAAGTCTGCAGCTGGTCCTTAGAGTAGACGTACTGCCAGATGCGCTCCATGTCATTCCAGTCCTTGACGATGCCGTGCTCCATGGGGTAGCGGATGGAGAGCAGCCCTCGGTGCTCCTGGGGGCAGAGAGCAGTGCTTGCAGCCGCAGCCAGCCTCTCAGGACTGCCGGGTGGACCCCACGATCTGCACCCATGGCTAAGGGTGGACCCACCCATCCTTCAAGTCCCTAAACTATCCTGTGAACTGTGCTCAATGCCCAACCAGCTGGCAAAGCAGAGGGCTTCTGCCTTTCCGTGGGCCCCTGGGTGGCATTCTCCTCATTGTCTGGTCCCAGGACACAATCTCCTGGCATCTGCAGCCAAGGTTGGCAACAAAGATTCTGTTGTTCTGCTTCTAGAAGTTGCCCAAGGGTTCTGCCAAACTGTGCTAATTAACTTATCCCCAGGGTACCCCAGCCAGGATCTCCCCTCAATCACTTTTGCCAAAAAATAACCAAGCCAGTCAATTTGATCTTTGGCAACATAGTGATAGAAGGAAGGCAAAAGCCCTTTTTTCTGGACTGGTCTCTGTTTCCCAAAGTGGGGTTCCAAGTATTTCCTTTCTAAAACCAGAGGCTGTTCCTGGGAGAAATAAACCAGTTGGGTTTATTCTCTTTAGAATGAGAGAGTGAAAGGGGAGATTTCAAGAGGAAATTATTTCTTTTACTCATGTCCCTCTGTCGGATACTGCCTGCGTGGGGAGCAGTGAAGGTCCCCTGCTGGCTTGAGGCTTCTTCAGTAGGACATGGGATTACCTCGGCTTTGGGGCCAATGAAGATGTCACCTTCGAGGGCGCCTGCCATGACACGAACGTGCTTGGGTCTGCCCACACTACAAAAGAGAGCGGGGAAGACTATCACTTCTCATTTCATGACAGAACACAGGCAAGTTATACTAATGCATGTACTTGGATGGGAAGAAATATACTCCATTCTACTGTGACTGTCACTGAGGAATGCACTTCCCACAATTCCTATAATGAACATTTTTTTGTATTTATTAGCATACTGTTTCATATATTTATTATAAGTTATCAAATTCAGGAGGATTCAATATCCCTAGTTCTTCTCTTTCCCCAGTGTATGTACAGATCAAGAGACACAAGGAAACAAGTGTTCATTGAGAATGATTAACTCAAAAAGTTTTTGTCTCCTTAGCCTCCTGCCCAGGCCTTCTATGAAGGACAACTGTGATGCTGTAACTGAGAGATGGCCTTCCTCATTTCTCCACTGCTTTGACCCCTTTCCCAGGTGCCTGTGCCCTTCTCCTGCCTGCAGCGCCTCTGCCTTAGTAAGAAAGTGCTGAGAAAAAGACTCATTCTCCCTAGAATGGTAGGTATGGTTTAATGTCAAATTCCATTCTGAGTGACAGGAGAATTTTAAGAAGAAGACTCCATTATGAGACTGTCATCCAAAGCAGTAAGTCACCAATGATAACATTTTTGGCATCAGATAAAAAAAAACAAAAAACTGCCTCTCAATTGTAACACGCAGGCAACAGTTTGCTCACTCCAAAAGCCAGCTCTTGTCCCTGCTTGTTGTTGTTTTGAAGACCAAGACTGACCTAAATGAGAGATGCTTTCCCCCTAAAAGACGGAGGGCTGACATCATAACAAAACTGACAAGCCTTACAAGCTTCTCACTAAGCTACAGAATGACTTACTAGTTTGGGAAGCAGTATTTAGGGATCTGATCACCAGCAAAACCAGCTTTAATCACACCGGATCCCTGAGGAGAGAAAGAGAAGTCAGAAAATCACACAAACAAGAGGAGATTCATATCACACAGTATGTATAATATGGTCCCACCTTTCTTTTAGAAAGAGAAAGGACCTTATATTTATGTGTAATATATCCACTCATGAGGATTTGTACAGTGAATACATGCCAAAGGGAGGACACTGGGGCTGGGAATGGTGAGGGGAATTTCTACTACACACTCTATTTGATTTTTATATATTCTTCGTCTTTTCTACATTGAACATGTTTACTTTTGGAATTAAAAATAATATTAATAAAGGGAAGAAAAGGAAAAGGCTTGAGGAGAGAAGAGGAAAGTACCTAGAAGCACAGAGCGGCCGAGTTTAGGAACATAACCAAGGTGGGAAGGGCACACAATTCTGCTAAACCATCAGGGAGTGCGCGTCTAAGCTACCTTCCCAGCTCAGACCTGAACTGCCCCCGCCCTCCAGGGCCTCTATGACAGACACACCCTGAGAGCACTGCCATGCTCAAAGCTAACTCCCATAAGGCGTACATCGTCTGGCTCTGACTGCAGGGGCAGACTCCAGTGACTCGGGGGACTGCAGTAGGTGTTTTGCCTTTTCACTGTGCTTTGCTGCACTCATTGGTCTCTTGAGGGTCAAGAGCAGAAGAGCCCTTAAGCACTCTGAGAAGAGTCTGCCGTCTCCCACCATCATCTCTGGTACCGCGTGGGCCCAGCCAAAGTAAACATTGATTCTGGATATCAACGCCATGCAGGACAGGTGGTGAGGCTTGATGCTGCCTGCAGATCACCCTGTTCTCTTCCTTCTTAATTCTTCTACCACTACATCAGTTACCCTTGTCCTTCCACCTCCAACACAGTTGCAGCTCCAAGAGCAGCAAGCCATCTCCTGCTGCCTGTCGACTTCTCCTGGGGTGGAGTGTAATGTTTGCAGAACACACAAGCATTAAACACACCAGGAGATGCTACATAGCCAAGGTTACCTTGGTACCAAAGGCTTCCCAGCAACACCCCTGGATCCATCTGTCTTTTTTATTTCTGCTTTTTTATAAGAGCAGGGTGAGGGGGTAGGTGACTGATCCTAGCGAGGGAGGAGGTAAGAAGTGGTTGAAGGACAGGGAAAGAGGTGTTGGGGGAGAGCAGGGCAAGCCTGTTCTCTAAGACAGCAGGAACTTCTGCCAACAGAAAAAACAGGAGACAATGTGCAAACTCATCGGTCTGGGCAGAACAGCAAGGAGCCTGGAAAAGGTACAGCTGTAAACTGAGCTGAAAGACTGGGAAGGAGGGCGGACTATCCTACTGCAAACCCAAGGGCTTGGGGACAGTGGTGCAGCTAGTGAGAACATCCTACAAGAGAATTTGGGGAACTTGTTAGCTCAGGCTTCCGATAATTGCCCACTGCCTTCATCTGGGTGTGGTGATGCTAACAGACTAATTAGATCTCCTGGCAGGAGTTGAAAACGAGAAAAGTAAAGATGAAATCTGTGCTTCAGACTCTAGATTTCTTTTTTTTTTTTACGAGACTGATACTTTTTTTTTTTTTTTTAATATTTATTTATTTGGCCGCACCAGGTCTTAGCTGCAGCATGTGGAATCTTTTAGTTGTGGAATGTGGGATCTAGTTCCCCAACCAGGGATTGAACCCAGGCCCCTTGCCTTGGGATTATGGAGTCTTAGCCAATGGACCACCAGGGATTCTCCAAGATATTTCTAAGAGATGATTTTCCTGGAGATTTGATTTTGAGTTTACTAACAAGAGGGCTAGAGTTTGAGTGACAAAGCAGATTAAGACATTAGATTCTTTTCTTTCTCCCTGTCCTTTCCAGCTAGAATATAACAGGCCCAGTTCAAATATCACTGCCTTCCTCCTGAAGGATAATCTCCAGTTGCAATTTGTTATCCTCTTCCTATTACCTTCCCCAAATCACCACTGCCTGTTTCACTAGGTAGCATGAATTTCATTCTGCTTTCTATTCTAATTTATGGTTTACACTTTTGTCTCTTTTCACTGCAAATTCCTTGAGGTCAGAGACTTTGTATATCAGCAGTATCTGACATTTGCAGGGTACTTGGCTAGATGCTGGCTAACTAAAATGAAAACCAAGCTCAAATGATTGGCAGATGAAGCCGAAAGTATGGAACCTGAATGAGCAGCCGGAATGCCAGAAGCCCCAGGCAGAGGTGGTACAGGGAAGGTGATACACAAGGTCGAACCAGACCCAGCTTGTCCCTGCAGCCCCATGAGCTGGCTTGGCAGGCCAAGTGTCAGGTGAAAAATGGGTGGGGACAAGGGAAGTGGCTGAGTTGCCTCTATTCTGCTCAAGCCATACCAGGAGAGCATACAAAGGGGTCATGTCAATTTCTTTAATAGTATTTGTAACTAGGAACTGTATACTTGGCAAATGAGCTGCCACTCTTTGTTATTCACTCTGTCAAAACCAAGTAAACAAATGCCTTGTTTGAAACAAATGCCTACATTTGAAAAAGTAATCTCATTAAATATTTGATTTTGGGGACTCAAGTCTGCTGCCAGCCAACTCTGACCATTCTCCTTCTGTTACAGGCGAACAAATAGCAAATTCCTCAGCATGTTTCTAGTAGTACCTGCTGGCTATCGACCTGTGGCTTGGGCAACTTTACCCTAAGCACTGATTATTCTTAACATGCTGGGAAGAAGGCTAGTTGTCTGCCATTTAATGCTGTGAGGTGGAGCCTCAGATTCTAGGACACTGGTGAAAACATCGTACAAAAGAATTTGGGGAACTTGTTAGCTCAGGCTTCTGATTTGGACTCAGATTCTAGGACATTCTGGCCCAAAGACATATTTTGTTTGGTCCACAAAATCGTTTTTAAAAAACAACTTTATTGAGATAAAATCCACATACCACACAATTTACCCATTTAAGGTGCATCATCTAATGGTTCTTAGTATATTCACAGAGCTGAACAATCATCACTACAACCTAATTTTAGAACTTTTCATCATCCCCCCCAAGAAACCCTGTACCCATTAGCAGCCACTCTCCATCCTTACTAACCCCCACCCTGCTGCTGCTGCTGCTAAGTCACTTCAGTTGTGTCCGACTCTGTGCGACCCCATAGACAGCAGCTCACCAGGCTCCCCCGTCCCTGGGATTCTCCAGGCAAGAATTCTGGAGTGGGTTGCCATTTCCTTCTCCAATGCATGAAAGTGAAGAGTGAAAGTGAAGTCGCTCAGTCGTGTCCGACTTGTAGCGACCCCATGGACTGCAGCCCACCAGGCTCCTCCGTTCATGGGATTTTCCAGGCAAGAGGCAACCACTGACATACTTTCTGTCTCCACAGACCACAAACTACTTTTACATTAACTTCCAAAAGTTAAAAATTAGAGATTGCAGGACTTCCCTGGTGGCCCAGTTAAGACTCCATGGTTCCCTATGGGAGCGAGGCATCGATCCCTGGAATCAGGGAACTAAGATCCCACATGCCACGTGGTGTGGCCAAAAAAAAAAAAATTAAAAATTAAAAAACACTAGAGATTGCATATGAAATTAACACTTCTGATTTCCCTTGAAAAATGAGAAAATCTGGTAACACTTGGCCTGCATTCCTGCATGGGGACAACTTGCTGGAAACCTTGGTCAAGCATGCTCAATGCATCTCTCAGATTTCTCACTTATTAAGACTACCTTCTCCTCATCCCCCTGCCCCTCCTCCGCCTCTTTAATGTATCTGGTTGGCCTCCCCAGGCATTGAGTTTGAGACCCCTATTCTGGACATTCTTTCCAGTTTGTGAAGCACATCCATGGCTCTCAAAATACACATAATTGAGTGTAATCTATAAGCCACCTTCTCTTCCCTCTCTCCACCAAACTAGGGAAGATTCTCACTGCAGTTGTACAACCAACAGGCTGAAAGTCATACCACAAGTGATGGTGTTAAATAAATATACTGACTTCATTTCCTCAGCTAATTCTAGTGTCCCTTAAACTTAAGTGAATCAATAGATCTTAAGAGCTGATGACAAACTGTTAAAAAAGAGAGAAAATTAGTGAAATTTGACAGACTAGATATTTGATGATACTAAGGAATTACTGTTAATTTTATTAGCTTTGATAATAGTATATTAGTTATGTGTTTAAATGTTTGTGAAAGAGGGAAGTGGGTGGGTATGTAGCTAAAATGATTGGTCAAGAGTTGATAAGTGTTACAGTTAGATGATGGATACATGGATGTTTGTTATAACATTTCCCCTCCTTTTGTTTATATTTGAAATTTTTTACATTAAGGAAGGGTTTCCCTGGTGGCTCAGCAGTTAAGAATCAGGATGCCAGTGCAGGAGCTGTGGGTTCAGTCCCTGAATCTGGAAGATCCCCTGGAGAAGGGCATAGCAATCCACTCCAGTATTCTTGCCTGGAAAACCACATGGACAGAGGATCCTGGCAGGCTTCAGTCCATGGGGGTCACAAAGAGTCAGACACGATTTAGCAACTAAACCACCACCACCACCAGAATAAGGAGAGCTAGCAAATAAGATGATAGCAGCTAAGTAAAAATTCAAAACATAAATACTATATACACACACATTATAAAATACATGTGTCCATAAAATCAGAAAGGAGCACATTAATTTTACAATGAGGTTTGCTTCCGGGGTTATGTATGGACCAGAAAGGATGGGATTATGGATGGGTACAAAGAGGCTTCGATTATATCTGTAATGTTTTATGTCCTAAAAAAATCTGAAGCAAATTTGGCAAACGACAACATTTATTAAATCAAGGTGGAGGACACATGCTACATAGGTGCTTGTTATATATGTCTCTGAACTTTTCCGTGTGTTTAAAGAATCTCACTTTTCAAAAAGGGGGCTGATGAAGCATAATGACCCCTCAAAACAGTAAAACTCTTAGCTTGAAAAACTTGTAGAGATCTGATATTATTCCTGCATTTAGGCCCACATAATATAGCCAGAAAAGACAATTTTAAGATTGACCATAATGTTGCTTCATTTTATGGAAGTATTTAACCTTCGAGATCCTCCCAAAGATATGAGCTTCAGAATAAATATAGTATTCCAGTTAAAGTGTTGTAGTCCTGGGAGTGGCCCTTCTCATTCTTGTACTACTATCTGTGATATGACTTTGGGAAGAACAACATGTTTCATTTTTTAAAATACTCATCACTTTTTTGTTGTTGTTGTCATCATTAAATCGCGCATGCACATACGCATACACGCACCCTTCCATCTTCTTCATTAAATTCTGATGAATTGGTTTGGTCCCAGAATTCTATGAAAGGGGTGGTCAACAATTGTCTTAAGACTAGGAAAGGCTGTGAACTGGTAATGGGGCTATTCTCTCTTTTCCTTGCTTTCTTTGTTCTTCTGTCTTTTAATTACACTCTCCTTAGCCCAGAAATAAAACTGTGGCAGCACGATAAGCTATGGAGCTGTTAAATCTGCTAGAGACACGTTATTCTCATAATATAAAGCTGGCTCAAATATTTTAAATGATTTACTGGCAGATAGTAAATTCTAGTGGGAAAATTAATTTAAGTTTCTCCTACTTCAACTTTTGGTGGGATTGCTGGCATAATAAAGGAAATGTTTTCCAAGAGAAAAAACAAGTCTATTCCTTAAGTATTCAAACTGAAAAGGTACTGCTTCTTTGATGCATTTCAAATACATTATCAAGAATGAGAAAGAAGGAACTAAGAAGCATTTGCTTAAGTGACATAAAGAAAATGGTTGGAGATAGCACTGCTGCCCAACAATTCTAGAAGCAAAAGGTCTGGTGGGATGGACAGACTGCTCCTTTTGCACTGATGAAAACAGGAAATTGCTAATTTCTATTTTCCTTTCTTTTTAAAACAAAGAAAAAGGCACATGAAGCATACACAAACTGGCTGAAGATAGAAATAGTAGTCTTCTCTGAAAATTAACATCAAGAACAAAGAGTCCTGCTCAGCCTTATGCAGTAATCAGTCCTTCCTCCCATCCTTTTATTTAAGGACATCTTTATTACTGTGATAGAGATTTTCAGCCATTAATCCCCCCCACCCATAAAAATTAAAAATCCAATGTGCACCTAGTGGTGCCAGGCCCTAGACACTGTCTGTGTGTGGGGAACTGGGGAACGAGAGACTAAGGAAAAATGAAGGATACCAAGCATCTTTTCCCACCCGGATTCAATAGCCTAAGGAAGGCGATCCGCAATCCTCCCCGTCCCGCCCGCCGATCAAATCCTCCCCCAAATGACATGTCTCACTGAGCTCAACTTTTTTCCAGGAGAGAAGGAAAGCTAGCCAAAGAAGCACGTTTCCTTGGAAAAAGTGAGGAATTAAGAACTCAATCTCAAATTGAATTTTGGCTCTTCAATTTATAAGCCAGGTGGTTTGAATACTGTTATTTAACCGTACACGTCTCATTTTTCTGTGTATTTCGAGTCCTATCTACCTATCAGTGTTGAAACTTGAATAAGATGATGCAGACGAAAGGACCTTGCAAGTGCCAACGGTCCCAAGGACTGAATCAAGAGACCGAATCTGAGTCAGCTTAGTAGAGGAACTCAGAGGGGACTAGAAAGGTAGCAACAAATCTCCGTTGGACCAAACCTTTGAATGGAAGACAAACATCCACTTTTTAAATAACTGCCTCCTTCCGCCAAAAATAAGAGCTATATTTAGATTCTTTCCATTTGTGACTATCGTGCATTTGCGTGGGTTACTATCAGGATGAACAACGGATAAAGCACTGGATTAATGTGCGACCTTGGGCTCACTTTACCTTTTTGTGCTTTTTTTCTCATTTGTAAAACGAGGATCAAAATTCCTGCCTTAACTATTCACCTGGTTTTTGTGAAGATCCAATTGGAATGTATGCGAACCCCTCCGTGTAAGCGCTGGAGCGCCTGGCAAGTATTATGTTTAGTAATTTTTACCCCTAGCAACTAGGCGTTTCAAAGAGGAAGGTACCTCCCTGCTTGCTTTGTCATTCTCCTTTCTTCTCGACCTTTATTACCGCTGTAATTTATAATCACAGAAATAACTGAAATTCTCAGGCCATTTCTGGCATCACACTCTCAGACCCCACCCGGATACACCGCCAAGCCGCCCTGCCGGCTGGGACCGAAGGAAACTTAGCCCTGCTCCACCGCCGCCCTATCCCGTCTGCCCCCTCCACTGGAAGTCCCCGAAACCAATCACAACAGCCCTCGTGCACCGCACCGCCCTTAGAGAGGGGAAACACTATGGCGGCCCGGAAGAACGGCAGGGGAACGAGCCAATCACTGCAGAAGGCTGCCTTCATCCGGCAAGGCCCAGAGGCGGGGTCAGCGGTCAAGATGGACAGCCAGAGCAGCCAATAGAGTTATCGAACACTGGGGAGGGGCGGGCGCCGGGGGCTCAGAGAGCGGTTAAGGCCCCTCGAGTCAAGGGCCCAAGGACCCTGCTAGGACTATAACCCTTCCCTTTATCCATCCCAAGATTCTCCATCCCATGGTTGCTGGCCAGCTGGTCGCCCTATCTGCGGACTTCGGGTCGAGGGAGGAGAGAGGCGGCGGCGGCTGAACCCGCCTGACAGGCCGGGCCAGTGACAAAGAACCGGCAGCCCAGACTGAAACACGGGAAGCGATCCCTTCGGGGAGGAGAGCATAAGCCCTGCTAGGGGGATGCAACTCACGTTGTCGATCACGACAGGCTGGTTGGCGATTACATCGTAGGACTCCATGGCAGAAGAACCTCTCCTTCCGAGGAAGGAACTGCCAGCCCGGTCCGCTGCTAACGCCACTGACACGCATGCGCAGTCTGGCCGCCGGCAATGGGCAGCCGGGGAGCGGCCCGACCTCACTTTCGAAGAACTACAATACCCAACATGCCTTGCACCTGAGTTAGCAAGCCAGGCTGCTTCGGAACCCCGCCTAGTTTAAGGAACGGAGCGTCGCATTTCGACGCACTGTACCCTGGGCTTTGTAGTTTCTGTAGGTAAATAGAAGGGTACGCCTATTGATGGTTGCAATCTCACGTCTGCATCTGTAGTCCATTTGAAGGGATTCTCAGTGCATGCTGAAGTATGTAATCTTCAGTATTGTCTGTACGGTGTGGATTGATCAGTAACTGGTGAATGTTTGGATTTTACAGGCTGGTCCTTCCACTCGCCACCACTTCCCCTGGACGATATGAGGTTGCGATGTTTTTATATGGGTCTATAAGGCATTAATAAACATCTACCACCCGTATGCAGGTCAGGAAGCAACTGTTGGAACTGGGCATGGAACAACAGGTTGGTTCCAAATAAGAAAAGGAGTACGTCAAGGCTGTATATTGTCACCCTGCTTATTTAACTTCTATGCAGAGTACATCATGAGAAACTCTGGGCTGGAAGAAGCACAAGCTGGAATCAAGATTGCTGGAAGAAATATCAATAACCTCAGATATGCAGATGACACCACCCTTATGGCAGAAAGTGAAGAAGAACTAAAGAGCCTCTTGATGAAAGTGAAAGCGGACAGTGAAAAAGTTGGCTTAAAGCTCAACATTCAGAAAACTAAGATCATGGCATCTGGTCCCATCAATTCATGGCAAATAGATGGGGAAACAGTGAAAACAGTGGCTGACTTTATTTTGGGGGGCTCCAAAATCACTGCAGATGGTGATTGCAGCCATGAAATTAAAAGACGCTTACTCCTTGGAAGGAAAGTTATGACCAACCTAGACAGCATATGAAAAAGCAGAGACAGTACTTTGCCAACAAAGGTCCATCTAGTCAAGGCTATGGTTTTCCCAGTAGTCATGTATGGATGTGAAAGTTGAACTATAAAGAAAGCTGAGTGCTGAAGAATTGATGCCTTTGAACTGTGGTGTTGGAGAAGACTCTTGAGAGTCCCTTGGACTGCAAGGAGATCCAACCAGGCCATCCTAAAGGAGATCAGTCCTGGGTGTTCATTGGTAGGACTGATTTTGAAGCTGAAACTCCAATACTTTGGCCACCTGATGCAAAGAGCTGACTCATTTGAAAAGACCCTGATGCTGGGAAAGATTGAGGGCAGGAGGAGAAGGGGATGACAGAGGATGAGATGGTTGGATGGCATCACTGCCTCAATGGACATGAGTTTGAGTGAACTCCAGGAGTTGGTGATGGACAGGGAGGCCTGGCGTGCTGCAGTTCATGGGGTCGCAAAGAGTTGGACACGACTGAGCGGCTGAACTGAACTGAACTGAACTGAACCACCTTCTTAGTCTAATAAAAGGAAATTTTAGTATACATACAGGTGAGGTACATGTTCCTAGAACAAAGGAAAGTATATTGCATAAAGCTTGCTTTTAAAAAAAAAAAGGTATATTTTTGTTCAGTTCAGCTCAGTTGTGTCCGCCTCTTTGCGACCCCATGGACTGCAGCATGCCAGGCTTCCCTTTCCATCACCAACTCCTGGAGCTTACTCAAACTCATGTCCATTGAGTCAGTGAAGCCTCCAAACATCTCATCCTCTGTCGTCCCCTTCTCCTCCCGCCTTCAATCTTTCCCAGCATCAGGGTCTTTTCCAATGAGTCAGTTCTTCACATCGGGTGGCCAAAATACTGGAAATAATCAACAAAATATTTTTGGTTGATTTTCTCATTTTTTCCTGGAAAGGTGTAAACTTGGCAACATACTAGTATTGTTCTGAAGACTGACATTTGGAACTACTGGTATAGATGATCTTTTGGTCATTAAAACATCGTTCATCTAATAGCTTCAGGAACTGTTCTCTCTCTCTCTCTCTTTAGTCACTAAGTCGTGTCCTACTCTTGTGACCCCATGGATTTGTAGCTTGCCAGGATCCTCTGTCCATGGGATTCTCCAGGCAAGAATACTGGAGTTGGTTGCCATTTTCTTCGCCACAGGATCTTCCCGACCCAGGGATCAAACCCAGGTCTCCTGCACTGCAGGCAGATTCTTTACCGACTAAGCTGTGAGGGAAGCCCAGGAACTGCTCTAGTATACCTTTAATTTTCATGGGGAGCTAGAAATGACACTGATGAATGAGAAAATGGAATTGAAGAGAGATTATGTGTTACTGCTTTCTAAGGAGCCCAGTGCATTTTTCTCTAATAAATTATTTCGTCCTTTCCTTCATGTTGTGGGGACCTTTAGTTAATAGCCAGTAGTCAGGACTCTCTTCTATCCCTTTCTCTTGAAATTTCAAGATTATTTGAGTGGAAGACATTACTATAAGTAAAGTTATTGCAGGCAGAAAAATAATTTCCAACCCGGTGCCTTAGAAACTAAAAAATTCCGTTTTTAATGCTACATGGACGAAGGAAGCAATGCATTGTCACATTTATGTTTAAATCCTTCTGAAATAAATTAATTAAACAAATCCTTCTGAGCACCGTGTTAGCATAACAGTGACATGCTTTTTGTCGGCGCACTTCCCAAAGCTTTCTTGGGTCCCTAGCACCTCAGAGGATGTCCCAGTATCTCTATTTAATCCTGGGCTCCTCCTAACGCTAGGGGGAAGCGAAGAGCCTTGGAACACCCCCACAACTCTGGGAGACGGAGGAGGGACCTATTGTCAAGTCATGCCTTCCCTACCTGTGACTGGCACAGACATTAGCCAATGGAACCGGAATAGGGCGCGCCGGCACCCCGCCCCCTGAGCGCCCCGCGGCCCCCGAGGCACCCTCTGGCCGTCTCCACCACGGCGACGGCCTGGGCGGACAGTGCGCCTTGCGCAGGCGCGGAGCCTAGACCTCGCTGCAGCCCCCATCGCCTCCGGGAGTCGCACCCAAGGAGTTCGCCTGCTGGCGCGTCAGTGCTCTCCCCCTCGTCTGCCCTCCCCGGTCCCCCCAGCACCCTACGCGCCCCGATGGCGGAGTTGCGGCCTAGCGGCGCCCCCGGCCCCACCGCGCCCCCGGCCCCTGGCCCTACTGCCCCTCCGGCCTTCGCTTCGCTCTTCCCCCCAGGACTGCACGCCATCTACGGAGAGTGCCGCCGCCTGTACCCAGACCAGCCGAACCCGCTCCAGGTTACCGCTATCGTCAAGTACTGGTACGTCTTGGGCCGCGCGGAGACCGACAGGGGCGGGCTGAGAAGGGTTAAAGCGCCGGGGGCGAAGTAATTTGCCAGGGAATTGGAGGGGAAAGGAGAATGGTTAAAGCACTTGGAAGAGGGCTTCCTGCTGTGAGGGAAGAAGTTAAGGCTCAAGTTAGGAATGGGGACAAAGGGGTTAACGAAGCCTGTGGGTAGCGAAGGGTTAGCAAGGGAGGGGAGGATGAAGGGTTAACTGGCATTAGAAGAATGGAGTGAATTGGGGGTGTCGGTAGAAGCTGAGGGGGCGACGGTTGGAGAGAGGGAACTGTAAACGTGGTGAAAGGAGGGGGCGCCTGGAGGGGGTCATAAGTGGGCGCGGGGAAGCCGAAGGGGGGCGGCTGAAGTGAGATGGGGGAGGCGAGGCGGAGCCTGAGGAGCATCTGAGAAGGCTTTGGAGCCGCGCGGCCGGAGGAGCTCGGAGGGCACGGGACTGCACAGGGTAGGGGCGGGTGTGGGTCTGTGGGTTAGGATGTGAGCGTTGAGCTTGTGAAGGGATGAGGGGGAGGTCTCATTTTGATACCTTCCGGATGAGCTAAGACATTCATATCAGTGCAGTGCTTTTGCGTTTGAAGTTTGATGGAGCAGCTTCTCCCGATCAATTTTCTGCTTACTCTGCACAGTTCTCTTTCTCCATGCAGAGCTTCCTCTGGCTCCGCGGCTGCTTTGGTCTAGGTCACTGGCTAGAACAGGGGCAGGCTGGGTCAGGGAGATCCATGGTTTGGCTCAGGATTGAAGGAGGCTGCCGTAAACGATGAAGATGTGGAATTTGGACGGGGAGGATCCTTCAGTGAGATATTAAGAGGAACTTTGTGGTCTGGAGCACCCAGATGTAGGCAACAGTTCCTCAGGGGAGCTGAGAGTAATCCCCAAGTAACTCTGTTAAGACCAGACCTATGTACACATCGACTGCCCCTGGGGAAGGAATGGTCTTTTCTAGTTTCCCATTCTTTTTGCAACCCGTTTCTTCGTGCCACCTCTGTTATGGGGACTCTTCTTCATGGTCTTTCTGAACTAAAAGTTGACTGAGAAACTAGTTGAATCTGTACAAAACCAGTTTCATGCAGGCACTGTATTAGATGAACCCCTTCATTGGCTCCTGAAAGACTGTTCAAGGCAGCCACTTGGGGTGTGACCAAAGGGGAGGTACCCCCGAAGGGGGAATGAGTAGAGTGGATGTCTTTACTGGTTACCTTTCTTTAGGGCTGAGTCTTTTCCCTCCATGACAACCACTTCTTCTGGAGATGGCAGGAGCTGGGTTGCCTAGGGCGGAGGCCAGCTCCCTATGTCTGTGGGAGGATGTAGAGAGGCTGACAGTGTGAAGGGCCTGGGGAGCAGCCACCTGCTCCGTGGGGAGAGCGGCAGGAGCAGCCTGCCTCTGTCTGGTAGCCAGGAGGAGGTGTGGCCAGCAGTACAGATCTCTCTGGCAGGCACGGTGTTCTTTGGTTGAGAGGAGTTTTTGAAGAGGTCTTCTGAGTAAAAAGCAGCTCTTGATAACTTAATCACCCATTTTAAACTTTTTATTTATTTTCATCTACAAATTATGGCAATTTTATTTCATTTTTGTCATTCTTTTACCATTTACTTCTTTTTCTTGACTTATTGCCATCTGGTATAATTTCCTTTCAGTACGTAAACTTTTTATTTTGTATTGGGGTATAGCCAATTAACAATGTTTGTGATAGAGTCAGGTGAACAGTGAAGGGACTCAGCCTTACATACACATATAGCCATTCTCCCCCGAGTTCCTCTCCCCTCCAGACTGCCACATAACATTGAGCAGAGTTCCATGTGCTATACAGTAGGTCTTTGTTGGTTTGTACCACTATATTTAAATATGTACAGTGATGGACTCTATTGGCATACTTCGTGAGAAAAAGGGGACCTGCCTCTGCCATGCTGTTTGTTCAGGCCTTGTTTGAGTATAAGGCGAAATCCCCTCTCAGACTTGGGCCACTGTTATTATGTCACCCAAGTGGACATAAAGGATAGAGTTGTAAAAGGGATTGAACATGGGCTTCCCTGATGGTCCAGTGGTTAAGACTCTGTGCTTCCACTGCAGGGGGTATGGGTTCGATTCCTGGTTGGGGAAGTTCTACAAACCATGAGGTGTGGCAAAAAAGAAAAAGGTATTGAACACATGCAAAGGACTAAGACTGGTTTGGGAATCTAATTTTTCCTCCATCTCCCTGTGAACCTTTTTTCCCATCTTGCTGCAAGTTTGTTAGCCAGGTCAGGACTTATCTTAAAAGATGGGCCAGCATCTAATGATGAATAAAGATGATTGTACAGCACTTTGTGAAATTAGAAATGCTGCCTGGATGCAGAAATAAATGAGAAGAAACAGCCCAGGGACTGGTTCTTTCTAAGATTCAGAAGGGGTTGCATAATTAAGTCCTGAAAGTGGTTCACTGATAAACCTTCACATTTAGGATCCTATAAGCCCTCTTCAATTTTCATAGCAGGATGACTGACTGAGGCTGCCTCAGTTTGGCTGTGGCCCAGGGTATGTTGAGATTCTTTTTTCTTGTGACAGAAGGATGACTTTCTTGACTAGTAGTCCCTAGCTAACTGGGACATCATGGCTGAAAGCTGAGGCTTTACTGGTCAGGGAGCTGAAGTAGAGCCAGTGCCTTGGGTCACTCTGGCAACTTCCCTGTGAAGTCAGGTGTTCAGGGACTTACACTGAGGGATGATCTGGGTCCTGGGATAGCATCTTTTTCCAAGTGCAAAATATGATGATTTTCCACGTACTCATCTGCTTCCTATCAGGTCTCCGAGTGAGTAGAACAGAACACTATGTACTTAGAGAAAAGGCTAATTTTGTCTGACTGTCGGTCCTTTTCTGCAGATGGAGTTTTGAGGTAAAGCCTCTCTCTTTGATGAAATGCCCTTTGGGAGACTTGGCCAGGGCTGTCAGGGATGTGGTAGATGGGGAGCACAGAAGAGTGGACACAATTTTGCCCCTTGTTTCTGGAGGGACCTAGGCTGAAGGACGGGCAGGACTGGGACTCGGCAGCAGGGAGACTAGAGCAGATATGGAGCCTGTAATCATTCCCACCTGTTCCAGGGCTCTGCAGTTATCATGAGGTCCTTGCAGGGGTAGCCACCCTTTCTTTCTTCTTTTCCCCAACAAACTTTTCTAAATCCAAATGATTGTGGAATTAGTCGAGTGATTTACCCACTCACTCCAGTATTTGTGCCTGGAGAACTCCACGGACAGAGGAGCCTGGTATGCTACATTTCATGGGGTTGCATAGAGTCAGACATGACTGAGTGACTAACTTGGCAAAAGCAGAGTTAAGGAAAGCCATGGAGATTTATCCCTTTTCCTAATCCACTCCGTTGAGATTCTAAGCTATTTGTAGCGACTTTCTTGTAAGTCCTATAAATAACTTAGCATTTCCCAGCAGAGAATAAGGACTTCTGCAAAGGCAAATAATGTCCTGGCAAAAGAGGGTGAAACCAAACCTACTGGTTTTAAAAGTGTTACTGGCATGTTTGCTGGGATCACATACGTGTAACATCTTTTATTTGGTTGGTTGTGTTCTTTCAGCGTATAATCCCCAATGCCAAGTGTACCCCATCCTTGTCCCAGGGTCAAGCAAAGTTTTTGCAGTCTGTGGAACCGTCCGATGTCCAAGGCACCTCAAGTACAGGGTTTGGGGGCTCAATGCAGACTTCCTTGTGCTAATGGTTTCCATTTAGTCTGTCTCTCGACTCTACCACATTTCCCTCTCCATTCTGAAGAAAAGCAGGATTCTTTTAAAA
Source organism: Bos indicus (assembly GCF_029378745.1). Taxonomy (NCBI): domain Eukaryota; kingdom Metazoa; phylum Chordata; class Mammalia; order Artiodactyla; family Bovidae; genus Bos; species Bos indicus. The sequence continues at coordinate 23,019,206 of NC_091785.1, forward strand.
AGATCACTAATTACTCAGCTAAAGGGACCCCTTCTTGAATTAAATCCTCAGAGTGAGCTAATGACTGAATCTCTTCCTCAGCTGCCTCTCTGTTGGAATTATGGGGAAGTCTAATGTGGTCCTCAGAGGCCCTGAATCATTTAATGTTCCAGCTCTACCTTTCAGGCAGCCGTCTCCCGGGATCATCTTGCAGTTGCAAGACCTCACAGGGCTCAGCCGGGCTCCTGCTGCAGTTCTCTGTGCAGAGCTAAGCTAGCCTAAGTTTGGCCTTTGTCACTTGCATGATAAAAGACCAGCTTTGGTCTGGGATGTTCAGGCTGGGGTCTGGAGGCATTGGGTCTGTTTAGAACAAACTATAATTAACATAGGGTACAATATGGTCTTTCAGGAATTAGCTCTCTAAGAGGCAGGAGTGGAGCCGAGCCTCTGCTTCCAGTAACAATGCCCATTGGAGATGCTCAGGATGGTCTTTCAACAGAGGCGCATTGATTGACTGATGCACTTCTTGCCTTGAAGCTTGGTGTGTTTACAGGCACCATGGAAGAGAGAGAATCCCTGCCAATCCCACTTGGGGTTGGTAACTTGAAACAGAAGGAAGTCAAAGGGAGCAATCAGTCTGTTTTATTTCTAAAAGAGGTTCTACCTGAGATAGGAGAAGGGAGCCTCTTGTGCTTGTGGAGCTGGGCTACCTTCAGCTGCCCATCCTTTGGTCTTACCCTAGAGAGGTGTGGCCCTCCCTTTAGTTCTCTTTTACCCCAGATTCATCCAGGATGGGGCCTGTAGGTTTGTAAGGCAGAGCCCTTTAGCTTCACATTGTCTGCTTTAAGGTTTACGCTGACATCCCTGTGTTTTGTCTTTTGCAGGTTGGGTGGCCCAGACCCCTTGGATTATGTTAGCATGTACAGGAATGTGGGGAGCCCCTCTGCCAACATCCCTGAGCACTGGCACTACATCAGCTTTGGCCTGAGCGATCTCTATGGCGACAACAGAGTCCATGAGTGAGTGTGTGCTCTTGCCTTCTATCTCCCTCTTCCCTAGCCTTGAGCCTTATTTCTGAGTTTTGTTTTGCTGGGAGTTTTACTTTCATTTTAGGTTTGAAGGATTCGTTAACAAAAGAAACCACTCATTACATACAAATAAATAATTTCAACTTTTAATAGATTAACTTAATTTCAATATACAGTCATTAGAAGGAAAAGAAATAAAAACAATAGAGAGAAGTAACAGCAAGTACATCACCAAATTAAGCCGACAACAACATCCAGACTTGAACAGTTCTGGGAAGTCCTGAATGATAGCAATCTGGAGTCCCAATTGGGAAAGGGTACTGAGCAGTGCATCCACCCCATGGGTGAGGCTTCATATTGCACTTTTGGGGGCTCCCGCTTATAATCCCAGACCGCAAACTGATATCATCATCAGTTTGCGCGCAAAAAGGCAGCTCTGATTTAACTTTTACAGTGGTGTTTGTTTGACCTTGTGAGTCACAAGACTTCTTAGACCCCGGGGGGCTGCTAGGCCTTTAGGGGCTTACGAGATCCGAGACCCACTCCCTTTCTACCTAAAGTGCCACCTGACTGACTGTGCCTGTTGCTTGGAACCTGGGCAGTGTCCATGCAGGTCAGAAGCAGGTCAGAGGTCCACTCTCCTGTTTCCGAAGCCTGCACAAGACTTCCTCTATTTTAATTTCCCTAGCAAAGTTTTCCTGAGCAGAGAGGATCACGTCATAGTCCCTTGAGTTTGGCATTTCTCACGTGGAACATCTGGGTTTCTGCCCTCTGCCTGTAGCTACTTGTGCTGATGTGGTCCAGATCAGGACCTGAGCTCTACTCATCTGGTGCAGAAGAGTGTCGATGATGAGAGAGAATTCCAAAACTGTTTCTTCAAGCTTGTTGTGATGTTTGAGCTCAGAGTACAGGCAGCATAGCTGTGACCCAAAAGTTGAGTTGATTCCTCTAGGTCTACTTCCTTTTCCCCCCTCTAGATTATTATAAAAATTTTAAAAGAAGCAAAGTTGAAAGAGTTTTACGGTGAACAATCATATACCACTACCTGGATTCTACCATTAAGATTTTATTCTACTTGCTTTATCATGAATATGTACATCTCTGTTCCTCTGTGGATCTTACCTACTTCCTTTTTACCTCCAGTTATCTGTGCTCAGATCAGCTGCAGTACATTTTTTATCCTAGTCTATCTTCCATTTGCTGCCCTGTGACACTTCTCAATCCTACCTGCCTCCCCTACTTCCCTGTCTAATCACTGAATTTAAATACATTTTACTATTAAGTTAAACATCATCAACTGAAAAAAATAGCAGCAACAAAATAATAAAACCTAATAGTTGTTTGGAGAAGGAAATGGCAATCCACTCCAGGACTATTGCCTGGAAAATCCCATGGACAGAGGAGCCTGGTAGGCTACAGGCCATGGGGTTGCAAAGAGTCGGACACGACTGAGCTACTTCACTTCACTTCACTTCACTTCAATAGTTGTTGAGCATTAACTATTAATATGAGCCAAGTACTCTTCTAATCACTTTATATGTATATATATTAACTAATTTTCACCACAACCCTAAAATACTGGTAGGTTCTGATATTTGCCCCATTTTACTGTTGAGGAAACTGAGACACAAAGAGATTCTATAATTTGCTTAAGGTCACACAGATTGGAAGTGCTGAAACCAGGATTCTAACACAGGCAGTCAGGCAGTACTCTTAATGACTATACTCCATTGCCTCTTAAACAATTATATCATGTTCCCTAATAATTTTAAAATAATGTATAATAAAAAAAATGTTTCCATCTTTTGAGGGAAGGGTTCTTCAATTTTAATGTAGTTTTCCCTCCCCCTTATTAGTATGGTTAAGCAAGAGCCGATTTCTATTATATCTTTTCCTATTTTTTGCCTTGCATATTATCTTTTTATTGCCATCTTTCTGGTATCTTGGTGGTGGCTGCTTAGTGTGTATAAATTGAAAGAGTAGCCAGGCTCTTCCTGCCCTGCATCAGCATAAGAGGCTGATTCTGGAGATGATTCTGAAAAAGAAGATAATATTCTTTTTTTTTTTTTTTTGCTTTGTTTTAGTTCTTACTGTGTTTCATATCATTGTGTCGAATGCTTTACAATCTTATCAGGTCTTTTTGTTATCTCTGTTTGGTACATGAGGAAACTGAGTCCCTGGAGGGGTTGAATGAATTGTCAAAAGTCACACATCTAGGCTATAAAAGAGCTAGGATTGACTTGAGCTGTTCAGAGTCTGAGCTCTTAACCACTGGGCTATACCACCTCTCTGATCACAGGCTCAACTCAACTTCCTCTTCACTCTTGTTAAGCTTAGAGGCCCAGGCCCCATCTCCTCATTGATCACGTGTTGGGAGCAATGCCTGGGCCTGCCCTTTATAGCCTTCCAGACATATTCATTGCAGTGTCAGCAGAAGGCTTTGGGAACAGGGAATTAATCTTGCTTGAATCAAGACCCTGCATTACATTATTAATAATGGAGATAGAATAGCAAACAGATGCGGGAGTAAACGGACTGTGCTGGACTTTAATTTATATTTTTAATAAGAACCTGCAGAGGATATTTAGTGCCGCTAGCCTGTACCTTTTTGTTGACAGATTTATTCCAGTTAAAAAAAATACGGTTTTCTATGTGACCTAAATATTCTTACAGTCTACGCGCCACTGAGACATGAGTCCAAGGCCCGGGTGACATGAAGAACATAATTGAGAAGGTTCTATGTTTGAGGAAAGGCAACCTCTCAATTTGAAAAAGGGCCTTTCTTTGTTCAGCAGTACCCTTGTATATATGTGTCATTTCTATGTGATAAAACACTTTGATATTCAGATGTCATTCATGACAATGGTGAGACCTCCCTTTGGGCTTTTATCTTACCATTCAAGCTTAGGATTTTCTGGTATTAAAACCTGTCATTGGAAGGACATGGGAGGGACGTTCTTAGATATTTACTGAGTTCTGGTCTATGTTGCAGAAGTCAAAAGTACCTTTGTAATTGGTCTTGTGCTGGTGTGACTGATCTCTTCTTGATCCTGGTAAGTTTCTTGAAGAAAAGTTTGCTTTTCCAAACATTTCATGTGGAGAGCCCTCTTTAAAACTGTTTCATGAATTTTCATGTAATTTAGCGCTTGAAACTGAGTTCAGAAAGGTGAGTGTTCTCTCACCCAACTTAAGTGCTAAGAGGTGCTGAATTGGAGTTATAACAAATGAATTTCTGGCAACAGGCTTTTTACACTGTCTTTTGACTTCTCATTCAGTGAAAAAAAGGGCAGAAGCCTCGGTTCGTTTATTCAGCATTCATCACGTGCTGAAGTTCTATTTTGCACTGGACGCAGATGTCTTAGGGATAAGATGTCTTGAGGATAATATGCCAAGGCAAAATTCCTGTCTCAAGGAGTACATGCTGTAGAGGGAGGATAAATGTACAGATACTGAATAAATAAATGCTATGATCTATGATGTGGAACATGATCTGGGAGCACAGTGGAGCAAGCGACTTGTTGTCGGGCTGCTGGATTGGAAGAAGCTCCAGGGAGGAAGTGAAGTTGGAGAGGAACCTTGTAGGAAGGGACTGGGGGGCATCTGCAGTCTGACACTCTTGGGCACAAACATTCACTTTGGGAACTAAGAGGAGCTTTCAAAATCTTCTAGCCCAGTATTTCCAAAATATGCTGCCTTCATAATTTTTGTCACCTATAGTGTATTACCTACTTTATGTTCTCTTTAAATGAATCTCCTTTTAAAAAACTGGTATCTTTTTAAAAGTTAAATTACCTTGGTGGTCCAATGGTTAGAACAGCAGAGGACATGGGTTCAGTCCCTGGTTGGGGAAAGTTCTCACACGCTGTGGCAAAAAAAAAAAAGTTAAATCATTACCATATATGGGAAACCATTAGCACTTGCTATAATTTAAAGGTACTTATTAGAGTAAACATAGTGATAGCAAAGCAATGTTATTAAATTCTAGCTCAATTCTGGCCTGTCAGAGAAGAGTCTAAGCCTGAGGTCAGCTTTCTCTGTCCAAGAGATTAGTAAGTATGAGTGAAGTATTATGGCAGAAAGTGAAGAGGAGCTAAAAAGCCTCTTGATGAAAGTGAAAGAGGAGAGTGAAAAAGTTGGCTTAAAGCTCAACATTCAGAAAATGAAGATCATGGCATCTGGTCCCATCACTTCATGGGAAATAGATGTGGAAACAGTGTCAGACTTTATTTTTTTGGGCTCCAAAATCACTGCAGATGGTGATTGCAGCCATGAAATTAAAAGATGCTTACTCCTTGGAAGGAAAGTTATGACAAACTTAGATAGCACATTAAAAAGCAGAGATATTACTTTGCCAACAAAGGTCCGTCTAGTCAAGGCTATGGTTTTTCCTGTGGTCATGTATGGATGTGAGAGTTGGACTGTGAAGAAAGCTGAGTGCTGAAGAATTGATGCTTTTGAACTGTGGTGTTGGAGAAGACTCTTGAGAGTCCCTTGGACTGCAAGGAGATCCAACCAGGCCATCCTAAAGGAGATCAGTCCTGGGTGTTCATTGGAAGGACTGATGCTAAAGCTGAAACTCCAATACTTTGGCCACCTCATGTGAAGAGTTGACTCATTGGAAAAGACCCTGATGCTGGGAGGGATTGGGGGCAGGAGGAGAAGGGGACGGCAGAGGATGAGATGGCTGGATGGCATCACCGACTCAATGGACATGAGTTTGAGTGAACTCCAGGAGTTGGTGATGGACAGGGAGGCCTGGCATGCTGCAATTCATGGGGTTGCAAAGAGTCAGACACGACTGAGCTACTGAACTGAACTGAACACCAAATTGAACCTGGCCATAGGTATGATTAGAAAAGTTGAAAGACAATTGAGAAAAGAATTTTTTTAAAAAGTATTATTTAGTCACAGACAAATGGGAAACACTGATTTAGTCCCTCTCTCTTAATTGTGCAATTGAGAAAGTACAGTAGCCTACCAAAGGCTACAGCAAGTTAATGTCTCCTGACCTGTTAGCAGCAGGGTCTCCTTACATCTAAAATGTTCTGTGTAACAAGGTCCTGCTGTATAGCTCAGGGAACTATATTCAATATCCTGTAATAAACCATAATGAAAAAGAATATATGTGTATGACTGAATCACTTTGCTGCCCACCAGAAACTAACACAACAATGTAAATCAACTCTACTTCAATTTTTTTACAAAAGTGTGAAAAGTAAAAAATTAAAATGTTCTGTGTGTTCTCTCCTGACTGGGGAGAAAGGAATATGTACAAGGCATTGTTTGTCTTTAAGGTAATAATATAAGCAAACTTTTTTTTCTTTTTAGTTTTGACTATATTCTAGAGTAGTGCTAAGTTCTTTGTATTATCCTTATAGTAATTATATGACATAAGGAATTCTTATTACCTCTTGCTCATAGATATAGAAATTTACACTTAGAGAACTTATTGCACATGTAGTAAATTAGTAATCAGTTCTAGCAACCCCAAAGCCTGTGTTCTTAGCTATTGTTCTGTATTGCTTTTCCATTTTAATCAGTCAACGACATTTATTAAATGCCTACTGTGTACCTCTTCCCATTAAGGTCTTATTTTATCCTCATAGCTTATGGAGGACAGGGACAGAATAGGCAGAAGCCCAGGGGGTGGGGGTCCCCTGGGTTTCTTCTTGCTCCTGGCAGGCTTTCTTCAGTGAGCAAGAGGGGAGCTGAACCCTGGTAGCCCTGAGAGGGGTGAACAGCAAACTGATTGGATGAGCCCTGGGTTGGCCAGTTCCCTCCAAGTTCTTTCCCCGTTCACATTCACTAAAAAAACAGGACAAGAGAGCACTTGTTTGAATTAAAAGGTTCTCAAGAGGCTGTTTCTAAAGTTGGAGAGCTGGAACAAGTTCCACCTCGGGGCAGCCACATGGGAGATGGACGTGCTTTTCTAGGAACCCTAAGGCCACCCCCAGCTGATTTCAGTGGCCAAGACTGTCCTGGTCCCCCCACCCCCAACCCTCCCAGCTTGAGAGGTGTGAGACAGCTGAGCTTCAGCTGCCAAATGCCTGTCGGAAGCCTGCAGCTCTGGCTCTTCTTTTTGTGGCCAGGCAGCTGCGGACTGGAATGTGGGGCTTTGCAGGGCTGTGGAAGAAGTGGCTTCAGCACCCCTCTCCGTGGGAATTTCTGGCTGTCCCTGGTCCTGCCAGCAGTCCCAACAGGACCCAGGCTACAGGGGCTCTGACTGAGGCGCAGGAGGCTGGCTAGTTTCCGAGTGTGTTTGTGATCTCAGGCAGACTTCCCTGGTGGGATTCCACTGGGCAGGTCATCTGTTCATGCCGGGCTGGTTCCAAAGCCAGCCTTTGTGTGGTGTTGGCTTGCAGGCTGGCAGCTCCAGAGGGCAGAGCCCACACCGCGACGCTACCTCCATGGTTGGTCTGGGCTCTGCCCCACAGACCCTGGCTTCTTGGCAGATGTGTCATAAAGTAGAGAGGTGTTCTCTCACCCCAGGGGCCTGGAGCTGCTGCTTACTGGCTCCCCATGGCTGCCTCTGCTGGGCTGGTGGAGAACCTTCTCTTCCCTTTGGGTTTCTCCCATCTGGGCTCTGCACCGAATGAATTATTTATTAAAACACTGGATACAGATTAACTTTTCCACTTGTTGTTTTGTGTGGCCTTGGTCCCCTGCAGTTGGGAAATGCTCATTTTCCTCTCTCAGAACTTGGTTGGCAGGAACTTTTTAACATGCCATTTCATCCCCTGGGGTTTCCAGTGGAGATTCTGCTTGTTGCCATAACATACCTGTTCTGGGAGTGCAGGTCCTCTACTAGTTGGCCTTTGCTTTCTTCCCAGGGCTCTCCAGAGGCTGACAACTGGATTGCCTCTCTAGACACCCACAGATGGCAGGCCCTCTCCCTGGCTGGGCACAGCAGGCTGAGGAAATCCTTTGCAAGTTCACTGGAAGGCAGGCCTTGTTGATGCTTTGGTTCCTCTCTCTGTCTTTCATCTCAGAGGTGGTTAGTTTCAGTATGACCGTGTGAAATGGTGATGTTCTCTGCTAAGGGCAGGGGACCTGGGCTATTGGTCTTGGCCCAGGAATGGGCAAAAGGGCCAGCAGTAGGAATAGAGCTCTCCCTGAGGCAGAAACTACTGCTCTGGGCTGAATTTCAGGCCCCGGATCTTGAATTATAAAACTTTGAGAATTCCTTTTCTTTTGTAACCACGGAAGACCTGAGGCATTGTGGGGTTCTTAGCAGATCTGTGTGGGGCTGTGGCTTTATCCTCTGTAAAGCATTTCACTTGCAACATGGATTCTCTCTGCCTTCATGGTGTAAAGATTCTAAATTTTCCAGTTCAAGGAGTCCTTCAGTAAGGGGGCAGTTGGGAAGAGATTCCTTGAGCTGGCCCAGTCAAACTGACTGAACAGTCCTAGAGGCCTGATTAATCTGGGGTGACTGCCAGGCTGGTGTGGTGCCAGGTTGGTCAGCATTGGGAAGTTTCCTCTTTCTGCAGGGAGAGGGGAAGAAACTTGGAAGCCCTTATGGGTTTGATATGATCAGATCTCAGAGTCCCAGCATTCTTCTCTGCTAGCACATGATTTTCGACTCCCATCTTCCATGCCGCAGTTTTTCCCAACTATGCTGGTCCTCACACCTGCCATGTTCTGGGTCTGGGTTTGCCAGCATCTCCCTTGCCCAGTATTCTGACTCAGAGAGCCTGACTCAGGACTCTGGTCTTTGGCTCCTAAATTCATTCCTCTGTCCTGCCTCTTGGGTCTCCCAGTCAACTACATTTCCTGTTTTCAGTAGCTCTGTTCTGCTGTCTGGTCCTCAGATGTGTGTGGAGAGGTCTTGTCCTCACTGACCTGAGCCCCCTGGGAGTGGGCCCCCATCCCTGCACATCCCTTTGCAGCTTGCTAACCTGCCTGCTGAGCTCTCCACAGAGCACCAGGCTGTGTAGCACATTCCAACAGCAGAGCTGCACTGAGTCCCAACAATGGCAGAATGGACTTCTCCAGGTGGCTCAGTGGTAAAGAATCCACCTGCCAATGCAGGAGACATGCGTTCCATTGCTGGGTCAGGAAGATCCCCTGGAGAAGGAAATGGTTACCCACTCCAGTATTCTTGCCTGGGAAGTCCCATGGACAGAGGATGCTGGTGGGCTACAGTCCATGGGGTCACAAGAGTTGGACACAACTGAGTGACTAAACAACAAGAACAACAGGCAGAACACTGGAGAAGGTGATGTGTTTGGGTAGTGGTGGAGATCAATGAAAAGTCATACTTAGCTCCTGTCCTTGAAATACCCAATGTATATACTTGGTAAGAGTTGCAGAGTCCCTGGGAAAGAGGCAACAGTGAGAATTAGGGCTAGGAGGAGCTTTTGGCTTTACTTGACTCTGAGGCTTTGCGACTGTCTCCCCTCACCCTGTAGTCTTCAGTGCTTCAAGAATCTTAAACCATGTAATGATAATTGTAGCTCCTACTGTGTGCAAGGCACTCTTCTAAGTGTTTTATATAAACTCGTTGAATCCTCACAATGGCTCTTTGTGGTAGGTATTATTAAGCTTATTTTACAAGGAAACTGAAGCACAGAGATGTTAGAGAACTTATCCACCCAGCAAGGGAATGCTGGAGCTGGGCCATCAACCCAGGCAATTTGGCTCCAGCAGCCCTCACCCTTTCCTTCCTCCACCTACAGGGAGTGTGGTGGGAGGTCCCCCTCAGACCACTATTACTATCATGCACCGCAGTTCAAAGGTATCTTGGATTAATGGAGTGTGACTAGGGAAGCAGGAAGTGCTTTGCAGGGGAAATGTTGACCTGGGTATTGAAGCAAGTTTGTAATGAAAGAGTCCTGCCAGGGAATGGCAAGGGGGTAGGTGACAGGATCCTTTGTCAAATTTAAGTCAAGGCTTCTGCAGCCTTACTGTAACCATTTTTAGTAGGTTTCCAGCAAAGTTTGGGACTCCTAAGAACACAAAGTTGATGCTTCTGACTTGGATGTCGGGTTCACATGGTCGTGCTTCCTGTGTGGTCAGGGATGTGCCCAGCATTCCAGTAGCGCAGAGGATATCTTGCATAGAATGTGTGGACTGTCTGATCATTCTTTCTGGGGAGAGGGTATAGAAATGAGGAACACTTCAAAGCCAGGAGTATTCATACCTTCTAGCTGAGGTATCTGTAGTGTCAACATGGGAAGGATTTTTGGTCTGAAATGAAGTTGTCTTATCACTCTGCAGAGGATATATTTTTCCTCTGTCATTGTATTCAATACAAACTGTCGTATCACTTTTTAAAACATCTTAATCTCTATAATTTTTTTTAAATTAATAGGCTTTATATTTTAAAGCAGTTTTAGGTTTGAAGAAAATTGAATAGTCCAAAGAGTTCTCATATACCCCTTCTTGCCTCTGCATGTAATTTCCCTGTTACTAAATTTCTTTTGTTAGTGTGGGATATTTGTTACAATGGATGATCCAGTATGGATACATTATTACTAGCTAATGCCCTCTAGTTTCCATTAGGGTTCATTCTTTTTGTTATATAGTTCTGTGGGTTTTGACAAATATATATCCTGTATCCACCCTTAGAGTATCTTATACAGAATAGTTTCACTGCCCCCAAATGCCCTGTGCTTTGCCTTTCTATCCCTTCTTCCCTCCTCCCAGACCTCTGACAACCAGTGATTGTTTTCCTCTTTAGTTTTACCTTTTTTGAAAAAGCAAGAGAGTTCCAGAAAAACATCTATTTCTGCTTTATTGACTATGGCAAAGCCTTTGACTGTGTGGATCACAATAAACTGTGGAAAATTCTGAAAGAGATGGGAATACCAGACCACCTGACCTGCCTCTTGAGAAATCTGTATGCAGGTCCAGAAGCAACAGTTAGAACTGGACATGAAACAAGAGACTGGTTCCAAATAGGAAAAGGAGTACGTCAAGGCTGTATATTGTCACCCTGTTTATTTAACTTATATGCAGAGTACATCATGAGAAACGCTGGGCTGGAAGAAGAACAAGCTGGAATCAAGATTGCCGGGAGCAATATCAATAACCTCAGACATGCAGATGACACCACCCTTATGGCAGAAAGTGAAGAACTAAAGGGCCTCTTGATGAAAGTGAAAGAGGAGAGTGAAAAAGTTGGCTTAAAGCTCAACATTCAGAAAACTAAGATCATGGCATCTGGTCCCATCATTTCATGGCAAATAGATGGGGAAACAGTGGCTGACTTTATTTTTCTGGGCTCCAGAATCACTGCAGATGGTGATTACAGCCATGAAATTAAAAGATGCTTACTCCTTGGAAGGAAAGTTATGACCAACCTAGACAGCATATTAAAAAGCAGAGACATTACTTTGTCAACAAAGGTCTGTCTAGTCAAGGCTATGGTTTTTCCAGTGGTCATGTATGGATGTGAGAGTTGGACTGTGAAGAAAGCTGAGCACCGAAGAATTGATGCTTTTGAACTGTGGTGTTGGAGAAGACTCTTGAGAGTCCCTTGGACTGCAAGGAGATCCAACCAGTCCATCCTAAAGAAGATCAGTCTTGGGTGTTCACTGGAAGGACTGATGCTGAAGCTGAAACTCCAATACTTTGGCCACCTGATGCTAAGGGCTGACTTATTTGAAAAGACCCTGATGCTGGGAAAGATTGAGGGCAGGAGGAGAAGGGGATTACAGAGGATGAGATGGTTGGATGGCATCACTGACTCAATGGAAATGAGTTTGTGTCAACTCCAGGAGTTGGTGATGGACAGGGAGGCCTGGCGTGCTGCGGTTCATGGGGTCGCAAAGAGTTGGACACGACTGAGCGACTGAACTGAACTGAAATGTCATGTAGTTGGATTCATACAGCATATAGCCTTTTCAGATTGACTTCTTTCACTAAGCAGTATGCATTTAAGGGTCCTTCATGTCTTTTTGTGACTTTATAGCTTATTTGTTTTTATCACTGAACAATATTCCATTGTGTATATATACCATAGTTTATCCACTCACTTATTGAAGGACATCTTAATTGCTTCCAGTTTTTGGCAATTTTTAATAAAGCTGCCATAAACATTCATATGTGAGTTTTCTGTGGACATAAGTTTTCAACTCATTTGGGTAAAATTGCTGGATCACATGGTAAGACTATGTTTAGTTTTACAAGGAACTATGAAACTGTCTTCCAAAGTGGCTGTACCATTTTGCATTCCTGTCAGCAATGAATAAGAATTTCTCTTATTCTGTGTCCTCTCCAGCATTTGGTGTTGTCAGTTTTTTGGATCTTAGCCATTCTAACAGGGATGGTAGTGGTATCTCATTGGTATCTTAGTTTGTAATTCCCCAGTGACACATGATGTTGAGCATCTTTTTATATGCTTATCTGCCACCTGTATCTCTCTCTATGAATGTGTTAGTTGCTAAGTCGTGCCTGACTCTTTGTGATCCCATGGACCCTAGCCCACCAGGGTCCATGGAATTCTCTAGGCAAGAATACTGAGTGGATAGCCATTCCCTTCTCCAGGAGATCTTCCCCACCCAGGGATCAAACCTGGGTCTCCTGCATTTCAGGCAGATTCTTTACCATCTGAGCCACCAGGAAAGCCTGTATTTCTTCTCTGGTCATATATATTTGGTTTTGTTCTTCACCTTCTCTCCTTCCCCATTTTACCTCTGACCACAAACTCCTTTTTCTCACATCATGGGTGCAGACAGTGTTTTCTGGTATATTTTTCTTTTGGTCACTTCTCAAGCCATTAAGTGAGTTAATTCCCTTGAATAGGAGCTGGCTCCACATCTGAGGGCTTTCCAGGTGGTGCTAGTGAGTGGTAAAGAACCCGCCTGCCAATACAGGAACCACAGGAGACGGGGGTTTGATCCCTGGGTCGGGAAGATCCCCTGGAGGAGGGTGTGGCAACCCACTCCAGTGTTCTTGCCTGGCAAATCCCATGGACAGAGGAGCCTGGTGGGCTACAGTCCAAGGGTTGCAAAGAGTTGAACATGCCTGAGCAACTGAACACATACGCACACCACATCTGACTCCTCCATCTCTCTGGTTTTTAACTAGGGCTGGCCCAGTGTTCTGTACCTTCTTTTCCCTAGTGATACCTTCTTTTCCCTGGTGTCTTTTTACAAAGTCTGTAGCTGGTATTGGGTAGGCTGATAGCCTGCAACTTCAATCCCAAGGTTCAAGATTGATTTGCCCTCCGGTACAGATACTACTACAAAGACTGGAGTACAAACTTGCCCACAGCAGACCCTGGCAAACTTAATCTCACCTTAGATGAGAAATGAGTATACCAGGTTCCTTGAGGCCCCAGCCAGACCTCAAACTCTCTTAGTTGAACCAGCATCAAGAAGACTCTTTTAAAGTCCAAAACTTTCCTGTTCCATTCATTATTGTTGTCACTTTTGAGTTACAAATTCACTTTTTTTTTTCAATTGAACCATTTTACCAAAAAATGTTGGAATTAAAGAAGGAAGAAAAGAAACCGTTCATAATCCTATCACTTTTTGTTTGCAATCCTACGTCTGTCCTCATTATGACTGCTGTGAACAGTTCATTGTGAATGATGCTGTGCCCAGATAATGCAAGGATTCTGTCTTGTGTGAGTTTCTCAGTTTGAGGTTAACATCTTCCAAGGCTTCCTTGCTACTGCTACTGCTGCTAAGTCGCTTCAGTCGTGTCCGACTCTGTGCGACCCCAAAGATGGAAGCCCACCAGGCTCCCCCGTCCCTGAGATTCTCTAGGCAAGAACACTGGAGTGGGCCACCATTTCCTTCTCCAATGCGTGAGAGGGAAAAGTGAAAGTGAGGTCACTCAGTCATGTCCGACTCTTAGCGACTCCATGAACTGCAGCCTACCAGGCTCCGCCGTCCATGGGATTTTCCAGGCAAGAGTACTGGAGTGGGGTGCCATTGCCTTCTCTAAGGCTTCCCTAGTACCTGGCTTATGCTGTTTTATAAATTCACCTGGGCCATGGCTGCTTAAACTTCCAATTTCTAAAAACAACACTTTTGCTTGAGATGATGGCTCCTACCCATTGTTGGGTTACATTAACTCCGTCCATTAATTTTACTGCTTGACTTCTCACAGAAGTGAAGAGTAGAGCTGAGGTCTGTGTGTATCAACTGTGCTGGCGACCTTCTTAATGCAAATCACCCTGCATGGTGGTGGTAGTCTTGAGAGTGTGTGTTGTTCTTTTTGTTGTGTGCCCCTTTGGAAGTTGATCAGCAGTTAGATTCTATGATCATTGTCACCTGGAAATTAAGCACCACAAGCCTCCTTGTCTCTCCCTTACTTGGGTGTGTGGATACAGAAGACTGAGACTGACCTTACAGAGTACCCTAGGGTGTCAGTACCCAAGGTACTGATGACACATTCTCAGAGATAGGTAAGATCCTTTTCAGGTAATTACCTGAAATAAATGGGCTACTGTTTAGGACCCTGGAGGCTTTCTGCCATACATAGGAATCAAATCAATAACATAATAATACTCTTGTGTTGCAGCGAGATCTGATCAGTGGCTCTAGGAGAAAGGATGGTCTGTTGTCCTTTCCTGGCACTGGGTTTACCAGGTGATGGCTGGGCACACTTAGTTCTCATCCAACATTAATCACTGGCCACTCTTGTTTGCTTGGAGGGTCAGCCATTCACTCATTACAGAGATAGTCACTGCTGGGATAGTTGTGGGCATGAGGTATGTAGTAATGAAAAGGATACTCCTGGTCTGGTCTTGTCTTCATGGAACCTCCAGTCTTTTGGCTGAAGCATCCTTGAGCAGGAAAAGTGTGGGAAGGTGGACTTGTTACAGCCTCAGAACCTTAGGTATCAAACAGAGCCTCCCTGCCTCCTTTTCTCGGAGAAGGCAATGGCACCACACTCCAGCACTCTTGCCTGGCAAATCCCATGGATAGAGGAGCCTGGTTGGCTGCAGTCCATGGGGTCGCTAGGAGTTGGACAGGACTGAGTGACTTCACTTTCACTTTTCACTCTCATGCATTGGAGAAGGAAATGGCAACCCCCTCCAGTGTTCTTGCCTGGAGGATCCCAGGGACAGGGGAGCCTTGTAGGCTGCCGTCTATGGGGTCGCACAGAGTCGGACACGACTGAAGCGACTTAGCAGCAGCAGCAGCCTCCTTTTCTGCAGTCTGTCCCTTGAGGCCTAGAGGGGGGCTCTTTGTGAGCAGGAGTCCTGAAGCTCAGAAATGAGGCCAGGCCTTTGTTCTTGGCTCGGCCAGTTGCTCATCTGTAAGTGAGAATGTGGATTCATAGCAGTTACTCAGAGAGATGTGGTTCACTAGACTCTAGGCCCTTAACTAGCAGGTTAGTATAAATTGGTGGCCTCTAAAGATCCTTTACCTTCCTACTCCCTCCCCCATTACTCAGGCTTCTTTAGACCCGTCATAGAACCAGCTTTGCTGCAATAAGGCCAATCAAGGAGATATTTTTGTTATTCCAGTGCTGACCTCCATGTGATGCCTGGAGGTACTTGGAGGCTTGCCTCTGCTACCAGTTTCCCTGACTCTGATCTCCCCTTTCAGCATGAGGTGAGGAGCTCAGGAGCCATGCCTGTGGAGGGGGCTAATGAAGGGTAACTAGCAGAGAATGGAGCCTGGCCCAGGCTCCCAGTCCCAGGGGGTCAAGCTGGCTGGCTGCACTCTCTGACTGTGATGGATTTGACTCCTAAATGCTTCTGAAAAGCTTGTTTGGTTTGAGGAAAAAACTTAGTGAAACCCGACAGACAACACCATGGCTTGTCCTAACCCCTTCTCCTTCCTGACCTAGCTTTTTCAGTATATCAGATTGCAGACATGCTGGATTCCTGCCCTCCTGGAGCCAGTCTGGCAATTTTTCATTCCTATAGCCATGGGTTTTGCACAGAGAAAAGGCCCAGAAGGAAGACAGTGGCTGAGCAGGGAGCCTTTGAGGTTGGAGCTTTACAGGCGCTTTGCTACTGTAGAGCCCTTAGTCCGATCCCAGCTCTGTGGTTGATGGCAATGTTCATACCATATCCCTCCCTGCCATCCAATGACCTCCTGTCTCAGTAATAGCCAAAGGCTATTGCCACCAAGATTCTTTAATCCACCTCATCCCCTGCTGTTCTCCTTCCTCATTCTGTTCTTGCAAAACCAGGCATTCTGCTGCCTCAGGGCCTTTGTACCTGCTCTCCCCATGTTTAGAAAGCTCTATTCTCAGATAGCTTCATGCCCTACTCCCTCATCTCCTTAGGTCTTTCCTCAAATATCACCTTTTAGTGAGGCCTTACCTGACCTCCTTACTTAGGATGGAAACCCTGAGCCCCCTCCATGAAACACTATCACCCTTTCCTGCTTAATTTTTTTAAAGCACTTATCACCATTTACCTTATTTTATTTAATTGGCTTGTTTGTTGTCTGTCTGCCCTTCTTCCCACTAGAATGTAAGCTCCCCTAGGGTAAGGATGTACATCTGCTTTATGCATTGATGTTTCCCCAGTATATCAACAAATATTTGTTGAGTGAATGAGTAAGTGAAAAATTTAAAAACCTTGCTTTGGGGTTTCTCTGGTATTGGGAAAGCATTCTCACAGCAGAGTCAAAGAATTCTTCTGGCCCAGCACCAAGTCTGAGCATTTAGCTCATGCAGGGAGATTTCTTCAGTTTGGACCTATGTACTCATAATGGGGTTGATGCTCCATGGGGATTTTCATAAGAGTCAAAAGCCTTTCTTTGGGAGGAGGTGTGTGATTTCAGTAGAAATGCTGGAACCTTGCTTTATTGGGGTGCGGGAGAACCTCTAGCACCTGGCATGGTACTTGGTGTATAATAAGCCCATTATTGGCTTCCTGAAGTGTTTAGTGCACTTTATGTTTTAAATGCTGGGGATATCATAGGAGCAAGACAGGTAGGGTTTCTGTTCTCATGGATTTTACATTTTAATAGGAAAAAAAACCCGTTAAAAAGTTTTAGGTAATGCAAGTACTGTGTTGAAAATAAAGCAGAGATGATGTGCTGGAGATATCCAGGTAGAAATTGGGTTTGAGGTAGCTGGAGAGGTTACATTTAGCAGGTAATCAGTAATGGCTTCCTTGAAGACACAGCATTTGAACTGAGAGCTCAGAGACAAAGTAGCAACCAGGTTGCCACCCCCTGCAACTCGAGGGGCACCATTCATATTATTCTGTGCAATTTGTGCTCCCTGGAGTTGTATGATGCTCTGGTCACTCAATTATGTGAAGATTGTAGGCAGTGAAAATTGGCTATTTCAGAGGCCCTGTGTAGTAAGGACCTTGACATGTTCAGGGAACAAAAAGAAGGCCAGTATACTTGGGGCTTGGTAAGAAGAGCACAGTGGAGCCAGATGAGGTTGGAGAGTTTGAAGGCAATACAAAGAATGTGACATTCAACAGATTATCTATTATCTGTTGATGAGGGGAGCAAAGGGATGATGTGATGGGGCAGAGGTTTCAGGAAGCTTTTCCAGTAACGTAGGAAGTCAGCACTGGTGTGAAGTCAAGAGAACAGAGCTGAGTGATGGTTTTATTTCCCTAAAAAGGAAACATCTGCACATTGACTCCAAGGAAATGCCATTAAGATATTTGAGTCTGACTTTGGTAGTGACTGAGAGGAAAGCTCATTGCTTTTTAATACTGTCTTATCTTGTTTGTCATTGAATATCTCAGCCTGATTATTTCTTTGGACAGCAGTGGGAATATTACTACTGTTTAGCATTTGCTCAGCTGTGACACTTTGTGCCCACGTACAGAACACACAATAAGTACAGTCCTTGCTCTTGGGGAATGGAGTGCAAGAAGATTTGTTCCTTCCCATTACCCTCTTTCAGGTGTCTCGATCTGGGGTGTCTGACTTCCCAGAGTCCTGGAGGCAAGTGGGTGAATAGAAAGTCCTTGGGCAGAATACCCTGGCTCTTTGGGTTTGCAAGAAGCCCCAGGCTGTACACCTGTGTGCAGACAGAGTCTTGCTTCCTAAATCCGACTGTGATCTTGCCGCTGTCGGCCTAGCCTTTTTTTTTTTTCTTAATTAAAAAAAAAATCTTAGTATAGATGCTGCTTTAGCCCAAAGCCTAGAGTGGGGGCTGTCCTAGTGATGCCAAGTAACTCAAGCACCAAGCTCGTCTTTGGCCTAGAATTCCTATAGAACACCGAGTGGGCTTGGAATCCCTCTGGGGACTGACCTTTGAGTTCTTTGGTGGTGGCTGGGAGTAGAGGGGAGAAGGTATAGTTGATCTCCACTAGGGGAGGATGAACTCTCAGCTTTTGCCATCTTGCAGAGAAAGGGTCTGCTGCTCTTGGCTCGGTGCTTTTCTTAGATTCAGTTCTCAGGCTGGGAGGCTGATTGCTCACTGAAAGCCTGGGATAGAATTAAACCACCCTGAGCGTTGGGAGCCAGGTAGACTGTTTAGCTGGGTTCTCAGCTGAATCAGCCTGGGAGCTACTGTTTTTAAACCTGAGGAATGCTGTGGGAACATGCTAGTTGACTCCCAGCAAGGGATCCGAGGAAACATCTACTTGAGTGAGGCAAATGCATTCCATGAGTCTGGTTGGATGGCACGAAGCAGAAAGAGCATCTGCTACTCAGAGTTCAAGCTGAGAGGTGGCTGCCCTGCACCGTAGCCTCATTAGAATCCCAGCTCAGCATAAGGTGCAGAGTCTCGACTGATACAGTTTTTTTTTCTTTCTTTTTTACTTTCTTTAAGATTGTGCAAAATTAACATGATATAGCTGGAAGTGTTTAAAAAAAACACAGCTATGTCAGAATATTACCATATAGACATTGGAAAAGAATTTTACAAAGTTTTATTACCTCATTTAGTCCTTGTGTAGTCACCAAACACGATTTCAAAATAGATCATGATGTATCAGTACTTGTGAACTGTTCAAAATGAAAACATAATCTTTGCAAATGTTTAGTTTGTAATTGTTCACTGAATTCTGTTGTAACGGCTGTCACTCAAAGCATGGAAGCAGCCAGGAAGACTCTTGGGCATGGTTTGAGGAATCCAAGGTCAGGAACTTGGGCAAAGTTGGAAGATCCAGCACCTCTTGAAAGATGGGGCTGGTTAAGCTTCAGAGTCTAGAAGGTAGGGAAGCTGGAAGCGTCTGCTGCTATTCTCAGGAAGAAGTGATAAACGGGACTGCTTCTGCGGAGCACCAAGTAAGGGAAGGTTGACTACTAGCTTCTCTGTATGGGTATTTGCTAGTGCTGGACACTGTGCCACCCACCAAAAGCCTCCCAGCTGCCCTATGAAGTCAATATTCTTATTCCAGTTTAACAGATGAGGAAACTCCAGGGCATGTGGAAATTAACTTGCCCAAGGGTCAGCTGGAAAGTGGTGGAGCTGGGCTTTGTGTCTTGTCTATGTCACTGGACTCTTCTCTAGCATCTTATTAGGACCATAAAGTGGGATGAATTTTTGCAGTTGCTGCCCCGAGTCCACCTTGGGACCTCCAAAGGGTTCAAGGAGCCCGAGACTGAGACTGTCTTGTGTTCCCCATCCTCACTTCCCAGCCTCCCTGCCCTGCTGGCAGGCTCACTCTGCCTAAGCCCTCAGCTCATAACCTTGGGCTGGCATTTGCCCCTGTATCCCTTGCCCAGTGTTCTAAATTCTGTAAAACTTTGCCTTTTTTCTCAAATTTAGTCTCATTAGTAAATATTTTAGTCTCACTGTGTTCCATTGTTCAGCAAGCCTTCACTGAGCACTTCTTTGTCAGTCACTGGTGGTGCAAAAAGGGGGCAACTCCAATCCTAATGGGAGAACTAGGAAGGCAGTTACTGTACAGCAAGGAAGGTCCTGTGGTGGAGGCTTGCAAGGAGTAAGGAAGAGTGGTAGGTGCCCTATATTGGTCTCAACAAGACAGAGTTTGGCACCTTCAAAGTAGGATGGCTGGGGAAGGGTTTGTTTGTAAAGAAGAGACTGCAGTCACACAAGGCTAGCCATTGGCTCAGCTGCTACTCTCCTAGTGCTGAAGGGGCCAGAGGAAGGAGTGAGATTTGAGAACCCAGAAGAAAAGAGTTGTGTAAAGTGTTGTTCTTCAGAGTGACCTTAAGTGGCAACCTTCAATTGAAGGGTCTCTCTCCTCCCTCTGATTTCCTGTTAGGGTTTCCACTGGCTGAACCCAATTGAATGCCAGAAGGTTCAGGAGCCCCACAGAGGTCAGCCTTAAAGGGCAGAGAGCAAGGTGGGTGTGTTGGTTTTCTACTGCTGCATAACAAATGACCACAAATTGAGTAGCTCAAAGCAGCACACATAATCTCACATCTCCTCTGGGTCAGGAGTCCAGGTGTGGCTTATCTGAGTGTTCTCTTTAGGGCCCACAAATCTGCTATCAGTGTCAGCTGGGCTGCATTCTCACCTGAGGCTCCACTGGGGAAAAGTATCTAGGATCTAGTACTCACCAGCTGGGGCTTCCTGGGTGGCTCTGATGGTAAAGAATCCGCCTGCAATGTAGGAGACCCAGGTTTGATCCCTGGATCGGGAAGATCCCCTGGAGAAGGGAATGGCTACCCACTTCAGTATTCTTGCCTAGAGACTCTCATGGACAAGGGAGTCTGGTGGGCTACATTCCAGGGGTTGCCAAAAGTTGCACATGACTGAGCGACTAACACATACTTACTCAGCAGTTAGAGGCAGAAAACCCTTTGCCTCTCAAAACTCAGAGATTAGTCTTCCTGCTTTGAAGGAATCTCGTTTTTAATGACTGTGTAATGTCCCACCACACAGTGCACCAGAACTGGTAATACCCCTACTTGTAGAACATTTAGATTGTTTCTAAATGTTTGCTGTTATAAATACCACTGAATATATTTACAGAAAAGGCTTTTTCCAAATACAGGAGTGAAGAGCTGCTGCCCCTCATATATATATAAAATAAGGCATTGACTCATGTAATTATGGAGGCTGGTAAGACCAAAATCTATAGCACCAGTGTCACTAGGTCCATTGTAATCAGTATGGAGTGAGTAGAGTTTTAATTAATAGGTTATAACTTGTTAATACCATTTGTTTTGATGCTCAATTGTCCTCAGTTTGGCCAGTGGGAGCCCTTAAGTTTAGGTTCTCTTTACTGTTGACTTAAATGTTCCCATCATTCTTTAAGTACTTACTTACCTTCTGGTACAACAAAAAGTTCCAGGGTCATTTTGTGCTTTCCCAACTCAAATCAGCCATTTCTCCAGCAAGCTCTAGTCTTTTTTAATGGCAGATGGTATTTAGAAACCAAGATCTAAGTGCTGAGTGTTATCATTGCTTTTGAGGTGTTACTCAGTGGAGAGAGCTAGGAAATACATCTGTATCACACCCACACCTACATCTTTTATTCCACTATTAAGTACCATACCAATACCTCCAATTCCAAAATCATACCTATGAGGCTCTTTCTATCCTTCTGTTTTTACATATTTTTAACTTTGATGTATGTTTACCAGTTTTTTATCATATCGTACAGTGAGAGTAACCTGGCTCTCATTATCCACAATACATTTACACAGAAAGTAGTTTCACAATTACCAACCCATAACACTGCATGCTAACCAGAGTTCAGTATTTGTTTACTGTTCTTTCTGTCTTTAGTCTGAGGACGTATGATCAACAAACTGTGTACTTAAGGTACTTGGGTGACTTTTTCCTCCCTCTTCAGTGTGGTAATATTATTTCAAACACAGTTAAGTTCATTAATTTACATTTGTATTACATTTAACATTTTCCTCCATCCTTGTTTGAGTATGTGAAAGCATTATCATTGATCCAGAAATGATAACCATACAGAAATATATATTCAGAGAAATGTCACACTCATACTTCCCCCACCCTACAGTCCTTTCCACTTGATTCCTACCTACTGCCTGTAGGTAACCAATCTTATATCCTTCCTGTGTTGCTTTTTGCAGAAATGAGCAAATACAGGTACATTTTCCTGTATTCCCTTTTCTCCTTCTCAAAAGGTGGCATGGTATAGTCCTCTTCTGCTGTTTTTACTTAACAATGTCCATTCAGTTTTTAGAGCTCTTCCTCACTCCTTCTTACAGCTGCATTGTACTCTTTGGACCACTCTCCTGTCAACGGGCATTTAGTATTTTGGGATCATAAACTCTTAGAGTTTGATATGCTGAGTCAAAAAGTAAACAATATGTGGGAGTTCCCTGGTGATCTAGTGGTTAGGATTCTGGGCATTCATTGCCATTGCTCTGGTTCAATCCCTGGTCAGGGAACTGAGATTGGGCAAACTGCTGTGGTGAATCCAAAAAAAAAAAGTAAACAATATGTGATTTTGTTAGGTGTTACTCACTTCCCCCCAAAAAACTTGTGCTAATTTGTATTGCCACCAGCAATATATGAAAATACCTCTTTCCTCACAGGCTCATCAATGGAATATAATGTCATACTTCAAAATTTTTGCCACTCTAAGTGATAATGGTATCATCGTTTTTTTAATTTGTATTTGAGTTGCATTTCTTTTACCATGAATGAGATGGACCATCTTGTTGTTTGCTTAAGAGGAATATATCTATAGCTCGGTTTGTGAATTTTTTTACCATTAGGTCTTTGGGGTTTCCACCCCCAACTCAGTTTTTAAAACTGCGATAAAATTCACTTACCGTACAGTTCACTCACTTAAAGTATACAGTTTAGTGGTTTTGAATATATTCAAGAGTTATGTAACCATCACCATAAACTAATTTTAGAATTTTTTTTTAATCACCCTCAAAAGAAAGCCCACACCCATTAGCAGTGACTCTGTGTCTTTAGTCTCCCAGCCTGAGGCAATCACTGATTTGCTTTCTGTTCCTGTAGATTTGCCTATTCTTGATATTTTGCATAATATGAATATATATTATAAATTATTGTATCATATAAATGAATTCATACAACATATGGTCTTTTGTAACTTCCTTCTTTCACTTGGTGTAAGTGATACAGTGCTTACAGTGTTTCAGGCAGTTTTGAAATATTTTATCCTCCTAACAACTCTGAAATAGTTACCGTTATCCTCATTTCATAGATGAGGAAGCTGAGGCATGGAGAGATCAAATTTCTTGCCTGAAGTCACACCGCAGTGAAGAAAATGGGCTTTGGAGTCAGACCTCAAGTCTGAAGTCCATCACTTGCTTACTGTGTGACTTATAGAATATTACCTAAATTCTCTCAAGTGTCTTTTTCTCATATATTAGTTAAACGAGGATAACAATGGCTGAGTCACAGGGTTGTTGGGGAATTAAATAATACAGCATCAGGAAAGTGCTTAGTGCAAGGCCTCCAACTTAATAGGTATTCAGTTAATTGTAGTGGTTATTTGTAGATAGAGCCAGGTAAAGGCCTGGCTTATTTGGCATGGTTGGCTCTGACTCCCCTAGCGTAGAGGTGTATCTGAGATGCCAACTTTCTTTTTTTAAAGATGTAATCCACATAGCATGAAATTCGCCCTTTTAGTATACAATTCAGTGCTTTTTAGTATATTCACAAGGTTGTACAATCATCACCATTATTTAATTCCAGAACATTCCCAGCACTCCAGAAAGAAACGCTATACCCATTAGCAGTCATTCCCCATTCTCTCCTTCCCCAGCCCCTGGCAACCACTAATTGTTCTGTCTCTGTGAATTTGTCTATTCTGGACATTTCATATAAATGGAATCATATGATATGTGGTCTTTTGTATCTGGCTTCATTCACTTGGCATAATGTTTCCAGGGTTTACTCATGTTGTAACAAATAATCAGTACAGCATTCCTTTTTATTGCCAAGTAATATTGCATTGTATGGATATTCTATGTTTTGTTTATCCATTTATATGTCGATGACATTTGGGTTGCTTCCACCTTTTGGTTGTTATGACTAATGCTACTGTGAACATTGGGCTTCCCTGGTGGCTCAGCTGGTAAAGAATCTGCCTGCAATCTGGGAGACCTGGGTTCGATCCCTGGGTTGGGAAGACCCCCTGGAGAAGGAAAGGCTACCCACTCCAGAATTCTGAAGAATTCCATGGACTGTTTAGTCAGTGGGGTCGCAAAGAGTCGAACACGACTGAGCGACTTTCACTTCACTTCACTATGAACATTAGCGCACAAGTTTTTGTGTAAAAACTGTTTTCAGTTCTCTTGGGTATATACCTTGGAGAGGAACAATTGTATCATATGGTATATTTAAATTTTTGAAGAACTGCCACATTGTTTTTTCCAAAGCAAGTCTGCTGTTTTGTGTTCCAATTTCTCCACATCTTTGTCAACACTTGTTACTGTTCATCTTTTATTTTGGGCATCCTAGAGAGTGTGAAATGGTATCTCATTGTAGTTTTGATTTGAATTTTCCTAGTAACTAATGGTGTTGAACACAAGATGTCAGCTTTTAGGTCAGCTTTTTCTGCCTGCCCACATCTTGTATTTATTCTTGGAAGTCTCTCCCAAGTTCCTGTTTGTCTTCTGCCTGGAATTCGCAGTCATTTTGGTCTCTCTGAGGCTGATTGGCACCTTCTTAGTCAGGTGCTTTGGGGGGGACCTTTGGGCAGGTTTCAGTGGTTGGGATTTGAGGCACATATTTTTCCTGTTGGCAGCTTCAATGTGACTCTTGAGGCTGGCACAGCCATTGCCTGGGCTCCCCAAACTGCTGAGACAAAGCCAGCCTCTCCCGAGGGTGCCTTAGTAGGCAGGATCAGATGTTCTTGAGCTGGAAGCAATCCTGGGAGGCCATCTCATCCAGCTTTCTACAACAAGACAGTTAGAGTCCTTCACCCCTCCCTACCAGACTGGGGAGGGGAGGACCTGTAATGCCTTCCTTTAAGAATCTCTGTAGGAAGAAACTCCACTGGGCGCCTTTGCCACCAGCCAGTGTTTTAGCAGCCTCTGTGTTAGTAAGATCCTTCGCTCTGACCCAGATCCCACCTTCTACATGTGCCAGTTTCCTCTCATGCGTTCCTTTCTGAAGAGGATGCGCAAGACAGCCGCTCTCTGCTTTGGCTGGAGAAGCCCTCACGTGAGGAAATGCAGACCAAGCCAGGCCCCTCCAGGGGACTTTAAAGACTGAATGACCTTGTCATTCGGCTATTGCCTGGGCAATCTGCTTTGAAGAAGAGGCCTTCTGACAGGCCCCAGGTTGTGTGTTTATCCCGAGGCTAGGCCATTCCAAACTCATGTTTCAGAGTTTAGAGGTTGCGTCCAGCTAGCCTGGTGGGTGGTAATCAAATGCAGGTGGAGACCATCTGGCCCGGACTGTCCCTCCCAGCCAGTCAAGTGAGGGCTGGCCTGCCCACCACAGAGCTGGCCCAGAAAGCAGCCTGTGTGGAGGCAGATGGTGTACACGTGCATTTATGTGCATACACACCCATGTGTGCATGTGCGTGTGTGTGTGCGTGCGTGTGCATGTCCCTCCTTAGAGAGGCGGCACTGCTTGGGTGGATGTGGCTCCTCTCTGTGCATCTGAGGGTTCTCCCCTTTGCACAGTCTGAGGAGCGTGTTTCTCTTAGTCTGTTTCTCAAGTTTTTGCGGTTAGAAATCATGTATTTTTCTTGGCCCAGGATGAAAGCCCGGGAGTAATGGTCTAATACATTTTACAAAGCAACCTCTAATTGGTGGCTGCTTAAAATCTTCCCTTTGCCCTAGTGACCCATCTCCCTTTGCAGGGTTTTGACTCCAAGTCAGTCTTTACCCCGAGTTTTCACACCCCCTCGCAAGCCTACAGCCTCAGCTTGCTTAACTCTTCCCTCAGCCTCTCTGCATAGAATTGCTCCCAGCCAGGACAATTCAGCAGGGAAAGAAAATAGCTTACACTGCATCCTGCCAAGCATCTTCTAGCCTGGTCTCCCAAATTCTAGATGTATACCCCCAAGTGGAATCTGCCTCCCCATTGATACTCAAAGAAAATGGTATCTAATTAAAGATCTAAATGTAAGACCAGAAACTATAAAACTCCTGGAGGAAAGCATAGACAAAACACTCTCTGACATAAATCACAGCAGGATCCTCTATGACCCACCTCCCAGAATAATGGAAATAAAAGCAAAAATAAACAAATGGGACCTAATTAAACTTAAAAGCTTTTGCACAATGAAGGAAACTATAAGCAAGGTAAAAGACAGCCTTCAGAATGGGAGAAAATAATAGCAAATGAAGCAACTTGACAAAGAATTAATCTCAAAAATATACAAGTAGCTCATGCAGCTTAATTCCAGAAAAATAAATGACCCAATCAAAAAATGGGCCAAAGAAATAAACAGACATTTCTCCGAAGAAGACATACAGATGGCTAACAAACACATGAAAAGATGCTCAACATCACTCATTATCAGAGAAATGCAAATCAAAACCACAATGAGGTGCCATCTCACGCCAGTCAGAATGGCTGCTGTGAAAAAGTCTACAAACAATAAATGCTGGAGAGGATGTGGAGAAAAGGGAACCCTCTTACACTGTTGGTGGGAATGCAAACTAGTACAGTCACTATGGAGAACAGTGTGGAGATTCCTTTAAAAAACTGGAAATAGAACTGCCTTATGACCCAGCAATCCCACTGCTGGGCATACAAATTGAGGAAACTAGAATTGAAAGAGACACACGTACCCCAGTGTTCATCACAGCACTGTTTACAATAGCTAGGATATGGAAGCAACCTAGATGTCCATCGGCAGATGAATGGATAAGAAAGCTGTGGTATATATACACAATGGAGTATTACTCAGCCATTAAAAAGAATAAATTTGAGTCAGTTCTAATGAGGTGGATGAAACTGGAGCCTATTATACAGAGTGAAGTAAGTCAGAAAGAAAAACACCAATACAGTATGTTAACGCATATATATGGAATTTAGAAAGATGGTAACGATGACCCTATATCCGAGACAGCAAAAGAGACACAGATGTATAGAACAGTCTTTTGGACTCTATGGGAGAAGGTGCGGGTGGGATGATTTGAGAGAATAGCATTGAAACATGTATATTATCATATGTGAGAAAGATCGCCAGTCCAGGTTCGATGCATGAGACAGGGTGCCCAGGGCTGGTGCACTGGAATGACCCTGAGGGATGGGATAGGGAGGGAGGTAGGAGAGGGGGTTCAGGATGGGGAACACATGTACATCCATGGCTTATTCATGTCAATGTATGGCAAAAACCACTACAATATTGTAAAGTAATTAGCCTCCAATTAAAATAAATAAATTAATTAAAAAAAAAGAAAATGGTATCTAAGTATTCTATGGTATTATAAGGCTTCCTTTTCAGTCCTTTAGACTCTAAAAATTAGAGAAACTTTAAGTTTAGAGAACTTAACTTATCAGAGGTGATCTCACTGCAGCAGATGCAGGTTGGCTGGACCCACCCATGTACACAAGCAGGGCTGGCCTTGGTGTCAGAGCTTCTGAGTTGCTGGAACCTCTTTATGTCCAGTCTCCTGGCCTGGCCCCTTGGAGGCGATGATGATGATGATGGAGGAACGATGTCACGTGGAATCCCAGGGTTGGGCACTGACCACCTCATTCTGGTGTTCAGCATGCTCCTCTCTGACCACCTGTTCTAGTAGCTTGGCTCCAAGAAGGTGTTGGCTGTCATCTTATTTTATAGCTTGAATTTGTATGCTCAGGAGTTTACATGTGTATAATCATTGTGGCTCATGTTTGTACAGATATAATTACTGAAAATTATATCATGAACATATTTTAACTTTTAACCCTTTCCTGGCTGGCAGGCCTCCTATAGCTCTCAGCCACCCCTCCCTGGATGTTTCCCTCACCCCAGGAGGTGCCACCACCAACCAGCCTCCTTCTCTAATCTATGTCATTTCCCTCTCTGGCAGAAGCCCATGGACTCCTCTGGAGATTTGAGCTCCTGAGCGTTTCCAAGCAGGCACTGCTCACTTGCCTCATCTCCCTCTGATGTGTGTGACCATCATCACTCTGGGCCACTTGGGGCCAGGAAGGGAGGGCAGACTCGGCTCCCTCCAGGTGCCAGTGATTGGAGAGTGCACACGGGGTGCCAGCGTTCAGAAAGATCAGAGGCCCTCCCAGTATTTGGAGTCTACTTTGAGACCCGTCCTCAAATGCTGAGTTTGGAGGCCAGCCAGCTCAACCCAAGGATTGTCCCCTCGTGGGGCAAAGTGGAGGTGGGAGTGGAGAAAGGTCTCATCCTCCTAGGGCATACAGTAGGACGTATATTCTTAGCAAACCAAGTAGGTGCTTATTAATAGCTTGTAGGAATAAAGAATGTGAATAAGGACAATTTTCAGTATCGGAGCCTCAGTCATACAGAAAGGAATATTTCAGAGCCACAAAATTTGGAACTCGTAATTCAGAGTACCAGCAGGCGAATTCGATTGGCCAGGCTGAGGTCATACACGTGTATGGAAGCTGGAGGGCAAGGCTAGAGTTCTGGTTCCTTACCCCCTTTCAGGGTCCTCCCTCCCCTCAAGGCTTATTCCCTGAGATTCTTCCAACTAGGGGGTTTGGATGCTGAGGCCACCAAGAAAGGAGAACTTTAATTAGGCAACAAAACAGTGTTTTCCCTAAGGTAGTTAAACTAAAAACATTTGCTTTTTATTCTTTCCAGATTCACAGGAACAGATGGACCTAGTGGTTTTGGCTTTGAGTTGACATTTCGTCTGAAGAGAGAAACAGGGGAGTCTGCGCCCCCAACATGGCCAGCAGAGCTAATGCAGGGCTTGGCCAGATATGTGTTCCAGTCAGGTAAGAGCCCCAGAAGCTGGCGGGTGTGGATGTCCTTTCACCATGAGCCTGCTAGGGTTGGGACCTACAGGTATATTTTGATTCCTGTGGAGGGAGCTTTCCTGGGAGTGCTGTGTACCCCATTTGCACCATGAAGGTGGTTTGTTTCCTGGTGTCTCCCAGGTGGAAAGCTGTCTGGGCCATGGGAAGGAAGGTTATGTCATATGACCTCCAGCAGTGGGAGTCGCTAACACCCAGAACCTTGGTCGCAGTCTGCTAGCCTTGCGTCTCATTCCCAGGGAGCCAAAGGCCAGCCCTGCGTGGAGCTGACCAGTGCTTTTCCTGTTTGCCCCCTTTCCCACAGTTAGCACGGTCCTTCCTCCCTGGGGCCACACACACACATGTTAATCTTGGCTAAGGGTTAGCAGTAGAGCGTAGGCCAGAGAGAAAGAATGAATTGCCATGAGCTTGCTCCCTCACAATATGAATGAGAAGCTGGAATCAGGCAGGACCTTGACGGTCAGATATATTGTTTGATTCAGATGATTCAGGTGCCCTCTAGGGGATGGTCCAATGCCCCCGGTGCCCCTCTGGAGACCTAATATGGAACCGAGGGGGCTTTGTGCTAGGAGCCTTGGTCACATGCTCTTGACTTAGCTTGCCAATAGTCCTCCAGTGGGATGATATGTTGGAGTGGAAGTCAGTATTTTTTATGGATGGTTTCATATCATCTGAGTGTTTCTGAGTGGTTAATTAATTGCTCAGAAACTTTCCCATATGACTTCACATTTTGCTTCTTTGGTTTGGTAAGTAGCCTTGAAGTGAAAGCCAGCACGGTTTTATCCAACTCCTGCTCTTTGACCAGTAGAGCAGACCAACATCCAAGCCAGGATGTCTCAAAGTATGGTCCTTGCACCCATGCATCGGAATCATCTGAAGAGCTTGTTTCAAGCACACAGCCCTGGGCCCCAGAGATCTCTGACTCAGAATCTTAGGGGGCTGATGTTCCCAAAAGTTCTGATAGAAGCTAGATTTGGAAAACCATAGGCTTGGTAGCTTCTCTAAGTATAGTCACTTTTTTCCCCCTAGCCTTGAGTAGGCTCTAAATTGGGGGTGCAGTTGACCATCTATGTTGAAGGCCTCTGCCCTCGTTCCAAACCCCTGGCTGTCAGTTGTTGGCTGGATGGCCATCATGTAATGGGACTGATCCTTAATTACCATCTACCATTGTGTGGCCTATGGGATAATTCCCCTTTGGAGGCTAGAGTGGGTCTTCTCTAAGCAAGAGTTCCCAAACCTGGCTGCTCCTGAGATTCTCTGGGATCTCAACATACTTGAGTCCCAAATGCCCCTCTGGGCTCTGATTCAGTTGGTCAGAGGTGCGACTGGAGCATCTGTTTCTTAAGCAGCTTCCTGGGGATTCTAATGCAGTAGTCTGGGATGTCATTTGGACTTTTTTTTTTTTTTTTTGGTCATTTGGACTTTAAAGGACTATTGACAGGAAGAAATGTCATTCACTGGGGCAGGGGAACCGGCTGTTGGAAGCGGACCCGTGTGGTTTGGTGCTGTCCTGGTGTCTTTTAATACTGTGCCAGGAGTCTACTGCCTGAACCCACGGTGTCCCCTTCTCTCCCTTCTTGGGATGCCTGAAACTGATGCTGATAGAGAACTGTCTTTGAGAAAATAGACATTTCTTCAGTCTCTCCCAACTGAGATATTTCAGCTCCTAGAAAATAGACATTTCCTGACATGGAATTTGATCCATTATGGGAAGGAGGGCTCTAAAGACTAGGCAGTCTCTTGCTTGTATAGACAGGTAGCTTCCTGCCCACTGCTTAAGCCAGTGCGTTTATACGTTTGTTTGCACTTAATGTACCTGCTCAGGTGGATCAAGATCAGAGAAATGTAAAACAGGTGTTATGAATCACTGTCAGGTGGAGTCAAGCAGATGAACTTCTGAAATAGTTCTGATGTTATAGTTCTGAAATAATAATGCAAGTGAGGGAGAAAATAGGATTTGATTTGCAAAGGTTCATTTCAACTGCAGAGTAACCATCACAGTGACTGTTTTGCAATACTAATGTAGTCATTGATTCAAGCTCATTTGTCAACAGATGCCAAAATCATTGGATTAAAAAAGATTGTTGGGGTACAAGATGTTCACAGGAACTCAAAGAATCCCTCCACAGATTACTTATTTGCTACAAAGAGGAAAATAATGCCTTTACAATGGTTTGAGTGGCCATCACCTTAACCAAATGACCACATGTAGTGATGCAAAATGGAACAAATGACTACCATGCACCTCCTTACATGATACACTGTGAAGTATGAAACATCACACAGGTAGCACTTTTCCAAAAAATATTTCACCTGAATTGAATCCTGGGTGTATAGTCAGGCAAGTCCAGATTGTAAGATATTTTATAAGACAACTGCCTGGACCCTTCAAAAATGTCAATGCTCTGAAAGGTAAAAGGTCTGGGACTCGCCTAGATCAAAGAAAACATGACAGTTTAAATGTACTTACAGTCCTCAAAAAGGTTATTTTTAGAGCAATTAGAAAAAATATAGACTGTATATTAGATAATAGTACTGTGCAACTGTGAAATTCCTTGGGTGTGATATGGTATTATGTTCTGGTATTATATTATGATAGTGTCCCTGTTCCTAGGAGATAGGAGCTGAATTATTTATGATCAAAATAACATGATGTCTGCAGCTTAACTTTTGAATGATTTGGCAAAACAAAGTGGGCTGGAGGAGAGACAGAAGAGAAAGCAGATGTGGCAAAATGTTAATAACCGGTGAATCTCAGTGAAGAATGTATGGAGGTGAAGGATATATTGTACTCTCCTTCTAACTTTCCTATGGGATTGAAAACTTTGAAAATAAAATGTTGTGGCTGTTTCTTGAGTGTGCGTTGACTGGTGTCGCTCCACAGCATGGTCTGACCCGACAGGCCCTTTCGTGGTGTCTGCAATGTGACAGCTGTGGTTGGTGTCTGCAGGTCACTTCAGGCATTTCACAGCAGCGACAGGATGACTTCACTCTCCAAAGTATAATACCTGATTTTCTGATTTTCATAATATGATGGTATTCTTGAATAATAGCTAAAACAAATCTACCTTAGATTTTTCTTGAAACATGGCAGGAAGTAGTAATTATCTAAATAATGGGGAAATGATGAAGAAAAGTATATGGCAACTGATGTAAGAGAGAAGACCACGGCCATGAGCTGAAATCGTTAAGAACAGAGCTAAAATTCATAGTGTGTTCTGTGTGCCAGGCACTATTGTAAGCGCTCAGTCAATGTGCAGTAAAGCCCTGTAAGTTAGGCACTGTGTGATAGCAGCTTTTCAGCTGCAGAAAGCAAGACAACACAGAGAGGGGAAGTAGATTGTTCAGAATCACACACCTGGTAAGTCCGAGGGACAATCTGAACCCAGGTGTTGTAGTTCTTACCGCCACTCTATTAACCGTGATTGCTTAGTTGACGTTTGGGCTGCACATGTCTCAGGTCGGACAGTGAGATTTGAGAGTCGTCCACATAGATGATTGCACTTGTATGCGTAGTCTCTAAACTCCAGCATGCCTTGCTCGGGCATTCTAGAACATTTGGAAAATAGAGGAGGGCCAAAGCCGTTTGTAATGTTATCCAAGTACTCTTAAACACATACTTTCATCTTTTAACTTTTTATTCATGAAAATATGTGTATGAAAAGTGCAGCTTGCTGAGAGTTCATACCCCACGTAACCAGCACCCAAACCAAGAAACTTCCCTTGTGCCTCCTCTCAGTCATCTTTTCTTTTCCTTTTTCTTTCCTTCTTTCTTCCTTTCTTCCCTTCCCACCCTCCCTATCTCCCTCCTTTCCATCCTTCCTGTTTTACTGCATAGTACAGGCTCTCAGCTCCACGTGCCTGAGCTTGTTGGTAAGTTAGGTAGGTAGCTATAGACGAGGTAGCCCCCATTTCTGCTTCTTTCCCTGGCACACTTTGCCACTGGCACATTTCGCCATCTGGCACATTACTACTAGATCAAGGGGGACAGCATAGTATGATGGTACAAGCATGGGCCCTGGGCCCATACTGCCTGCCTTTTATTTCAGCTCTGCCAGTTATTGCCTCCTGACCTTGTGCAACATAACCCATTTGCTCATCTATAAAGCAGAAATAATAATAGTAACTATGCATGAAGTTATTGAGATGATGAAATGAGTTAATACCCTCAAAGCACTTAGAATAGTGCTTCTTTCTCCCCCCCCACTCTCTCTCTCTCTCTCTCTATATATATATATATAAAACCTCCAATTATTATTATTCGGTCTTCAAAAACTTTATATGAATAAAGAAGGTGGGTACCTTGATCTTTTTTTTTTTACAGTGTTAATAAAGACCCCATTTTACAGGAAAACCCTGGTTGTCCCATTGCCTGTTTCTGTATCAGATGCCTGCCTTAGCTGATATGGTAACAGTTTTGGTGCCATTATCCTTCTCCCACACCGAAAATCAATAATAATGATACAAATAAAATCACCTCATTTTATATGTATCACATTGTAAAACGAAAAAGCAAATTCAGTTCAACTGTGGCTCCTTGATTTATGTAGTTGGCAGTGCCTGTAAAGTCTTAAGCAAATCAAATCCTATTCTAAATGCACTAGAGCCCATGTACTTTAGTAGAACCTTGTAAGTAAATCCTTCTTTATAAGGTGAAAAATCTTTTTATAGTTTTCTCGGAGCAGGGCACACTTTCCTGATGCTGCGGAGAACCTCCCTTGTTATGTGCAGGCATTGCTCTGCCCTGACTGGTTCCACTGTACAAGGATCACACATACGCTGTTATACAGAACATGTATTTTATGTCTGATGTGTACATAGATAGATCCACGCGTGTACCTAGCAGCATAGTTCTGTGTGATGGTCTTGCCTCACTTGGCTGTCCACCTTAAACTCAGTGACTTACATGAAGCACCCTGCCTATTTGCATGTGAGAACATGTTGAGCAGTATCTAGTAAGTGGAGTGCTTAGACCTGCTTTTCCAGGTCTGAACAGCATCCACAGCATTGCCATCCAGACTTAGAAACAGCATTAGGGCGGTGGGGAGGGCAAAGGAAAGAGACAAGACTCTAGGGGGTGTGATGGGGGGGGGTGGTGCTCTCACCCTGTCGTGGGGCTGCATGGGGCAGTCTCTGAAGCTTGCTCTGAAGAATGACTTAGATGGGTTCCATAACTTAGCCCCGACCTGCTAGAGGGCAGTCATCTTCTGGGTTGATTTGCTCAGAGATGGGAAGCTGAGCTGTAGAGAAAAGGAAGTAGAAATGTGAGCAGCCTGGGAAAGATAAGTATCCAGAGAAGGTGAAGAAGTCAAGGTGTGGGGGTGGGGCAGGTCAGTGTTTATTTTAGTCTGGATGGTTCTAGTCATAAACAGATGACAGAAGCCCAACACTAACTACCTGAAATAAGAACAGACTTCATCGGCTCAGGTTACTGGGATGTCCAGGGCTTCAAGCATGGATTTACCTATATGTTCAAAAAGTGTCCTCAGGGCTCCTACTTGTGTGTTGGTTTTGTACTGTAGACTGACTCTGCCCACGTGCCAGGAAAGATGAGCACCACCAACCAGAGTATCCCGTTCTCCCAGTTCGTACCCGGCAGGCAGAAGGCTTTTTTCTTCCAACATCTCTCCATCAGTCCTGGGGAAGGACTCAGATTAGTTCTGTCTAGGTAAATGGGTTCCCCCAGTTAAGGGTGGTCCAGATGGGAGCACCAGGATTTATGTTTAAAGTCTTCCCTGCTCCTCACTTCCAACTACGTGGAGTGGGAGAGAAGTCCTCTAGAGCACAGGGCAGAAAGCACTGGAGAAAACATGCAGGTCTAGCCCTTGGCTGGCAAAGTCAGCTGTTCTCACAGGGCTTTAGGGGCATCTAGGACCTCAGACCTGGTGTGCAGTTAATGGAAGTTAGGTCATTAGAGGATGCAGGTGGAGCGGGCACCTTTTGTTCTTGTATCTGTTGGGATGGTTTTGACTACAAGTAATCGAACACCATGACTAAAATGGCCTAACAATAGTGCTGTTATCTTACATAGTAAGTCATCTGGAGGTGGGGAGTTCCAGGGTTGGTTATTATCTGTTCAGCAATGCTGTTAAGGACCTGAGTTCTTTTTAACTTCCTGCTCTGTCTTCTTCAGTGCTTTGGATTGTCTTTTTAAACTGCGGTTCCCTGATGTTCTAGAGAGAGCTGCTGGAATCCCTACCATCCTGAAATCACACTTGACAGAGTCTACCAGCAGCAAAAAAGACACTTCTGTCCTGTGTCTCTTTTCAAGACCAATCAAAACCTTCACAGAACTGCCCTCATTGCATCTCATTGGCTAGAGTGAGTGAAAGTCGCTCAGTCATGTCCGACTCTTTGCAGCCCCTATACAGTCCATGGAGTTCTCTAGGCCACAATACTGGAGTGGGTAGCCTTTCCCTTCTCCAGGGGATCTTCCCAACCCAGGGATCAAACCCAGGTCTCCTGCATTGCAGGTGGATTCTTTACCAGCTGAGCCACAAGGGAAGCCCAAGAATAGTGGAGTGGGTAGCCTATCCCTTCTCCAGCAGATCTTCCCGACCCAGGAATTGAACCTTGGTCTCCTGCATTGCAGGCGAATTCTTTACCAACTGAGCTATCAGGCAAGCCCCTCATTGGCTAGAGTTGTCAGGAAAGTGAGACAACCCTGTTGACTTACTGATCAATATCCACCTTCTAGGGCTGGGCCAGGGAATGCACCCTGGTTCCCTGAAAGTCATAGCCAAGGAAAGGCAGAGGAGGAAAATTGGGGTTCTCTTAGTAAGAAGATGAGTGGCCAGCAGATGGGCAAAAGAGTTTTCTGTCCCCTTACCCAAGTGGTACCTGGGGTCAGAGGATCCTTGTATATTGATCAGGATGCCAGGCCAGTATTAAAGTGTCATGTGGAAAGAGAATGTGACCGGGTAGCTGCTGTTGTTTCACCTGCTACACAAATTTAGAACAAAATCCAGTCACCATCATGAACCAGAAAGTTCTGCAGTAACTTTACCAGTAGACACTTCAACTTCTTTCCCTCTTACTTTACAGCCAGTTCCTCTTACTTCCCCATTCCCTTTTATTTTTGTGATCAGTTCATTCTTTCTTCTCAGATTGCCAGTGATTGCTCCCCTGCCCCCCCACCACCACCCTCTGGGTTTCATTAGAAAGAAACCATTCCCCAACTCAGCAGGGCTTGATTTCTGAGCTGCGCTTTAGAATTCTGCTGGAAAGGCTGTCTGTTCTCAGTTCTGCCATTGGTAGACTTTAACCACAAATTCCAAGGCAATTTCACTTGAGTTTTAGGAGAAACGTGGCCCTCCAACCTTGTAACTGACACTGGAAATTCAAGTGCCTTTGCTTGCTGCTGTTTAATGGCAACCTCATGACATGGGCTAAGTCGGCTCACTTTGTGATTCAGGCCCAAGCAGGGAGATGGGGGTGGGGGTGGGTGGCATCGACTGAGCATCCTGAGTTCTGTGGTATGGACAGACTAATGCCAACAAGAGATTTTTTTTTACTTTACATTTTTTCCTTTTCCCATTTATTAAAGAAATACTTGCTCATTATAAACCTGAAACATAGAATTATGTGACAGAGTGAAGTCCTTTGTAATTCATTCCCGCACTGAGAAAACGTTGGTGTTCTATTTTTTAATTTTCCTTTTTTCTGTGATAATTTCTTTTTTAAAAAAATTTTTGAATTGGAGGAAAATTGCTTTACAATGTTGTGTTGGTATATGTCATACAACAATGCAGATCAGCTGTAATTATATTAATACATATATCACCTCTGATTTTCTTTTCAATGCATGTATCTAGAAAGAATTGTCATTATGTTATAAAAATAGACCATGTTTTTCATAATGTTTTTCAACTTGCTTTTTTTTTTAACTTCATATCTTTTGGATATCTTTCCATGTCAGTATATTTTTCTAACTGTATACTTTTTAAAATTATCTAGATACACTGTACTTTAACCATTTTCCTAGTGTTGAGCATTTGGGTGATTTCTAGTTTTTCCCTACCACAAACTTGCAGGGTGCATCCTTGTCTATTTGTGCCTTTGTACTCTTGCCTAAGTATTTCTGTGGGATAAATTCCTAGAAGTTGGATTGCTAGGTTAAGGGAAATGAACATTTTATATGGTAACCG
Source organism: Bos indicus (assembly GCF_029378745.1). NCBI lineage: Eukaryota > Metazoa > Chordata > Mammalia > Artiodactyla > Bovidae > Bos > Bos indicus. Next base: position 23,056,032 of record NC_091785.1, read on the forward strand.
CCATTGCAGATGAATGATTATATTATTTAAGAATACTCCTGTGATCATCCATAAATGTTATAATTGTTTTCAACAAACAACAGAATGATTGTTACATAAAATTACTTTCATAGCAACATAGTACTCTTCTGAGTCCTTGAGAATGGTCCCCTTCCTTAGGTTACTTGGCCTGAGGAGGCTTGTTAATACATGTTGAACGGCATGCGTTTGGGGTTAGGAAACGTGCAGGCTCTTATGTGGTTCTTAAACAGTTTAGATTTAGCCCAGGAACCCATCCATCATGCTTCCTGTCTCTGAAGCTGGAAGTGGTGAGGGACACAGCCTGCTGCCTGAAGTCAGAGACTTTTCCAGGTATTGACAGTGGGTCAAGTTTTATTAAAGAATCCCAGTGAATTATGGAATTTTCTCAAGTTTTGCTTCCTCCTACCTTTCCTAAAGTTAAAAATACTCATGCAGTTACAGTCTTTTCCTGTTGGGATCTTTTTTCCCCCCTCTAATAGTTAAAAGTAAGTAAGTAAAATAATAACTGTTGAGCACCAAGCTATCCTAGGCACTTGCATTCTCTTACTTAAGCTCTGCAGTAGGTGGCTTGATGAGGAAGATGCTGATATTGCCACTTTTCACATAAGGAAATGGGCTCAGAAGGGAGGTGGGCCTTGGAGAATTTCCCGCAGCTTGTGAGTGGCAGGGGCTAGTCTCCAGGGCCACCCTTACCAGCACTGGTTTGCGTACTCTGGCCTTTGAGCCTCCAAGGATCCATTTTAAATGACTAGAGGCCTTGGGAGAAAGGAGCACTTTTTCTTTGGTTGTGTTTTTTATTGAAGTACCTGTTCCATGCCAAGGATGCTGTCAGATGCTGGGTAAGCCACGTGGAACAGACAGATAGGATCCCTTCCCTCAGGCAGTGGAGAGAGACACCGAAAACACAGGCCAGTAAATACTGGATTCCGTAAGATGGCAGAACAGAAAAGCTCAGGTGCCCCAGGAGAATAAGGTGGCGGGCTCCCTTCAGGTTGTGGAGTCAGGCAAGGACAGGACTGAAGGCAAAGAATGAGGATAAGAAGTTTTTTGGCAGAGGGACCTGCATGTGTAGGCCCTGGAGGAGAGAAAGAGGTTGAAGAATATGAGGAACTGAAGGGAGGGAGAGGAAGGGGCTCAGGAAAAGCTGGAGGCTTGGCAGGCTTGGAAAAGTGCTGGGTTTTGTACTTGCACTTGGACTCAAAGTCACGATCAAGAGTCTGGTTTTGATTCTAAGGGCAGTGGAGAGCTACAAAAGCATTTCGAGGAAGAAGGGGAAATGACCGGTTTGGGGAGTGAAAACAGTTTTTAAAAAAGGAATTAAGATGCGTTTGAAACTGAGGTGTTCTGAGGTGTCCTGCCTGCATTATTAGAATGGCTCTTCCCTAGGAGGTGCTGGGGCCACTGCAGTCCTTGGAGCACAGCATCAGAGTCATGGCTGCTTCTCAGCCCAGCCTTTCTAACCCTTGGGACCTTCCTGCAGTCCAATCCTGCCGCCAGTCAGCCTCTGCTAAGGCTCTTCAGCCTTGGGAGGGGAACCCCTCCTCTCTCTGGGGATTGTCAGCAGCCTCGGCATCCTGTGCCCGGTAGCACACCACAGGGCTTTCTTTCCAGATCCGAGAAGTGGACCGGGTTTTGCTTCCTCATCCCTGCTCTGCAGTTGAGTGAAAGAAGTCAGGAAGATTGAGTGAGGCGGTTAGAGCATGTCCCCAGGTGTGAGATGTTGCTAGGCTGCAGTTCAGTTTCTCATCAGCCGCTTACCTGGCTGGCTTCTCTCTAAATATCCCAAGTGTATTCGATCTTAATATCTTTGCCTCAAGTAAAGTTTTCTGAAAGGAGATGTTCCATCATTACCAATGAGAGCTGTCGAGTTTTCGCGTTTCCTGGTTCCATTGCCCTAGTAAGTTAACTGAAGCCAAATGGAGCTGCCTGGTTATATTAATATCATTTTTCTTCCTCATACTCTTTTTGATTTTCCTGACGATTTCTTTTCCTCAGCCTGATTTATCCTCTTTTCTGGTTGCTATGGATCTGTAAAATATTTTCCCTTTCATCTGTTAGTAATACTGATCAACTATAAGGCAAAACAATTCCTGGTTTCTCTGCACTTTTCCAAGATCTTAAGATTGGTGATTGAAAGATTGTGTTTCTACTCCACTGAAATAAAACAGTCAACTCCTCAGAAATGATCTTATGGCCTAAAATTTAAGTGGTTTGCATGTAAATTGTAATTTATTCAGTATTTAAATTTAAGTGTTTTTAGGGGAGACTTAAATCCTAGAAACAAAAGTTGGCAACATATGGCCTTTACGTGGAATCCTGATGGACATCTGACTTTGTACATAAAATGTAACTGGAACACAGACATGCCTATTACGTATTATCTACGGCTTCTTTTGTGCTGCAGCAGAACTGAGTAGCTGTGACAGGGACTATATGGCCCTCAAAGCCTAAAATATTTGATATCTGGCCTTTCACTGAAAAAGTCTGCCAACCTCTGTCTGAGAGTGTTTTCCACTGCTGAATAACCACCCAAGCCGAGTGGTGGCCATCCTTCCATCTCTGTGATAGATTCAGAGGTCCTGGGAAACACCTCGCCTTAGCTGGGGCCTGTGCCTCTGCCCAACACAGAGGGATCACAGTACCAAGACGTTTGTTGGGGGAGGAGGAATTTGACGCAAACTCCTTTCTCTTCTGTGGGTCGTATCTTACTCGGAGAACTGCGTGAAATGAGCTTCTTTTCAGAAAGGAATTCTTTGATACAAGCATTAAGCTAGGCTATTCACCCTGAGATTAGCGCTCTCTTCTGTGGCCCCCCATGGAGTCTTAATTGGTTGGCTCTTCCAGCAGAATGTGGCTCCTTTGTCTCTAGCACCTGCATTTCAGGAGTGCTCCCTGAAGGGGGCAGTGAAGGCCTCTGGCAAGTAGAACAGAGCAGCTGGTACATTCGGAGCAGACCCAACACCTTGACAGTAGATAGAGCCCTTTGCTAACTTGAAATGGCTCATCACTGAGTGTTCAGTGAAAGGAGGAGAGCACGGGTAGGGGCAGGAGCGCAAGAAGCAGGCTGCCGGTTTGGCGATGTGGGACCTGTGACACCTGGGGTCAAAACTGAACATCGCCGAGACTTGGTTACTTAATCTGTGAAATGGGGTAATCAGGATATCTATAATATGGGCTTCTGTGGTAGCTCAGTTGGTAAAGAATCCGCCTGCAACACAGGAGACCCTGGTTCGATTCCTGCATTGGGAATATCTGCTGGAGAAGAGATAGGCTACCTACTCCAGTATTCTTGGGCTTCTGCAGTGGCTTAGCTGGTAAAGAATCCGTCTGCAATGTGGGACACCTGGGTTCTATCCCTGGGTTGGGAAGATCCCTTGGAGAAGGGAAACGCTAGCCTCTCCGGTATTCTGGCCTGGACAATTCCATGGACTGTATAGTCCATGGGGTTGCAACGAGTCAGACACCTGAGCGACTGTCACTTTATAGTATAGTCAGTGTCCCTAGTACAGCACATGGAAGCAATTGATATTATTTATGTGGTCATTTAAGAACCATGTTGAAAAAAATAAAGCATATTGTTGGGGGGAAAGGTAATAAGCTTAAAAGAACAAAAATGGTGCACCTTACAACTCTACAGAGTTGGGTCCTAATCTTATGAATATATATACATCTACAAAAATGCCTGGAAGAGATGCATGAAGATACTCACAGAGGCCATCCCAAGGTGATAGGGTTATGAGTTATTGAGATTTTCCTTTTGGAACCTTCCACTGTGATAGAATTTTTTGCAAAGAGCATGGATTTTATTATCAGAATAGAAAAACCAAAAGGACACCTGTGACTAAGTTTTTCACAGAACTTCCCAGGGGACAGGATGGTGAGCCCCGAGAAGCAGTCCCAGGCCAGTGCTACGGGACAGTCACCACCTCAGGGTGTGCCCCCTGCTGTGGTTACTGGAACAGCTCTGAATGCCACGCAAGGATGGGCCAGTGCAAGGGGTTCTGCTTTCTTGTCCAGTCTCTTCACAGCTCTTTCAGTGGGAAAAAGTGACTCGTAAGCCAGATTCAGTTCTGCTCTGGCCTCTCTAGCATTGGGTCTCCGCAGCCAGGCCTGTCTTCTTGCTTTTCAGAGCAGACATGGTGACAGGCTTGTTGTTTGGTTTCTCTCCAGGACTCAGAGGCCAGGCAACTAGCCTGCTCTTCCCCACGGAGCTCTGATGAGGTTCCAGCAGCATTTCTGACCCTTACAGAGCCCTTCTCCAGGAATATGACAGTTGAAACTAGAACCAGAGGATGAAAAGAGAAAGGAGCTGGAATACTTTTCAAGAGGGGCTGCAGCAGGCCCAGGCCATACTGGGTGGTTGTACCATACTGTCACGGGGCCTCCAAAGTAGCCACTGGGTAGCCATCCGCGGCCTTGTGTGGCTTGGCCCAGTGGAAGCTGAAGCCATGGGCACTGCACTGGCATGGAGTGTGTGTCTCTGGGACAGGCTGCAGCCCTGTCTGTGCTTTCCTGAGCCCTGGGCCCAGCTCTAACAGTCCCTCTTGGATTTGAAAATTTAGGAAGAATAGGACACGTATTGACTTCCTGGGCCAACTGGGCATGTCTGGGTCCCCACCTGGACTGCCAGCCTGGTGACCTGAGCTCGAGAAGCCTTTGTCCTATGCCTCTGTGTACTGGGCCACTTAGATCACATGTACATTGTGATCCATCTTGGCTGATGCACTGTTATTCCGCCAAACAAAAATAACTTTATGTGACTAGATGTGTGGGTTTTTTCACACCGAGTAATTCTCCAGTTTTCTGCAGACATCAATTAGGTGTCCTGCAATTCTGTTCAGTTCTGACATTTAAAACATTTTTTTAAACATCTGATTGGTTTTATTCAACGTTTCATGAATTTGGGAGCATCCCCCTGGTAAACAGAGGTGTGCTCCCAGTTCTGACACTGTTTGCCTGGAGTTAGCATCAAGTCCCACAAGTAAGGGTGCAGTCCCAGAAGATTGCTCCCACTTCAGACATCAGCCCCCGGTTGTCAACTGTCCTTCTGACCAACCATCTATAAACTGGGGTTCCCATGACCCCCTCTTAGGGTTTGATAACTTGCTAGAACAGCTCACAGAATTCAGATTACTGATTCATCATTACAGGATACAACTTAGTTGCAGCATTATTTATAATAGCCAAGACATGGAAGCAACCTAAGGGTCTATCACCAGATGAATTGATGAAGAAGGTGTGGCATGCATATATATGTGTATATATATATATGTACACACACAGTGGAATATTATTATTCACCCATAAAAAATGAAGACATTCTACTATTTGTGGTAACATGGGTGAACCTTGAAGATACTATGGTAAGTGAAATAAATCAGATAGTGAAAAAGCCACTACTCATATATCTCACTTATATGTGGAACTGACCCCCTCTCCTCCCAAAAAACACTCATAGAGAATAGATTGATAGTTGCCAGAAGCAGAGGAGTGGAGAGTGGGGGAAATGGATGTAGGCGGTCAAAAGGTACAAGCTTCCAACTATAAAATAAATGTCATGGGGATATAATGTACAACATGGTTAACATAGTTAATAATACTGTAGTGTATATTTGAAAATTGCTGAGAGTATATCTTAAAAGTTCTCATCACAAGAAGACTAATTACTATGTTTGGTGAGGAATGTTAAGTTAACTAGACTTATGGTGATCCTTTTGTAATATATACACATATTGAACCATTATGTTTTATACCTGAACCGAATACAATGTTATATGTCAATTATATCTCAATAAAAAGAAAGGAAAAAGGCTACTACTCAGCAACAACCAGCTGGGAGAGAGGCAGGGGTCGTGGCTTGCAGGAAAGGGTGCAGAACTTCCCTACCTTCTTTAGGTGTGCCATGCTCCCAGCACATGCTCACCCACCCAGAAGGCCTCTGAACCTCATACTTTAGGGATCTTTATCAAGGCTTTATCACATAGACAAGACCATTTATTAACTCAATCTCCAGAGCCTCTCCCCTCCCTGGAGGAGAGGGGGTGGGGACGAGGCTGAACATTCCAAGCTTCTAACCGTGGCTCAGTCCTTTTAGAGACCAGCCCCCACCCTGCAGCCATCCTGGAGCTCAGCATTAGCATGCTTCTAGCACCTTTATCACTTAAGAAATGACAAAGGTTTAAAGAGCTTGAAATAAGAGCCAGGGAGAAAAACCAAAATATATGTTTCTTATATTGCAGCATCACAAATAGTAAGATAACAGACCCTGACGGTATAAACAGACCCTTCTTGATGAACTTTCAGTTTCCAGCTTTCCCTCACTTTAGACAATACTCTAAGGAACATTTTTATGTATATCTTGGTGACTGTGTTCAATTATTTCAGAATAAATTTCTTTTTTTGGCATAGGTAAGTGTTTGTGTTTTTTTTTTTTCTGGCTAATGTACGTATTCCTCTGGTGTTTGCCATGGAAAAGACCCACCTAATCTTTAGGCTACAAGGAAATCATTCACTCATACGGAACTCACTTAAGTGTTCTCTGGGTTTTTTAAACCTTGCATTTTTAGCTTCTGTGGTGACTCTGACCTCACCTCCTTCTTTGTGGGTCATTCCTTATACATGCTTCTAGAGGCAAGACAGCGGAGAAGACAATGGCACCCCACTCCAGTACTCTTGCCTGGAAAATCCCATGGATGGAGGAGCCTGGTGGGCTGCAGTCCATGGGGTCTCGAAGAGTCAGACACGACTGAACGACTTCACTTTCACTTTTCACTTTCATGCATTGGAGAAGGAAATGGCAACTCACTCCAGTGTTCTTGCCTGGAGAATCCCAGGGACAGGGGAGCCTGGTGGGCTGCTGTCTATGGGGTCGCACAGAGTCGGACACGACTGTAGAGACTTAGCAGCAGTAGCAACAGCAGAGGCAGGACAGAGGAGTGTATCAGACCCAACATCGTCAGCAGCAGAGATTTTTTTTGAACAAGTGAGATGAGAAGATAAAATAAGGGGGCCCTTTCAGAGTTGGTAAAATGGCTGCTTTTGCTGGAACTCATGTCTAGTCTGGTTTTGCCTGTGCTTCCCACTACTTGGAACTGGTTCTTCCAAAGTTCTCCAGAGGGGCTTTTTGGGAATTTCAGAGTTCCTTCAAGTCCTGTCCTGGAGGAATTTGGACTTGTGCTCTGGAAAGGATAACATCAGTAGTAGAAGCTGTTGACACATTTGGATGTTGATTCTTGATACTGATGAACTTAATTATTTCCTGCTGGTTTTGGAGGGCCTCCTGGGGAGCTAAGGGGTCCTGGGGTCACAAAAGCTGGTAGTGGACACAGTGGAGTGTTCATCCATGTGAACTCTGGCTGGAGGCAGACATCTTGGGTCCTTGGCACCCAGAAGAAATTTCTAGAGTGGAATTTCTGAGACACAGATCTGCACATTTTGTGGTTTGGTACGTGTGAACGGCTGTCCTCCGTGAAGATGATTCCGTAAGGCTGGGTGGCCCCTGGCCATCACTACCTTGTGTTCTCTCATCTGTAGTTATGGTCAGTTGGCAGCCCAGGCACTGAGAAAGTAGCTTCCGAAGTCCCCAAAGTGAGTCACAGGAGTCTTCCCATTTTTGGTAACTTCAAGGCTGCCTTGATTCTAAAGTTAGAGAGTTCTGCGACACTGGGGCATGTGAGCTAAGCCAACTCCATGGCTCTCAGAAAGCCGAGCTAAATGCACTTCCAAGCTTACCTTCATGACTTAGTCCCTGTTCCACCACTTCAACCAGGAAGAAATGTCCTGACAAGAAGTCTGGTCTAAGTACCAAGCTGTTACCACTCATAATTTGCAGCCTCTGCCAATAACCAAATCACACAAAATTGGTTATCCCCAACCTCCTTCCTGTGTCTGAGGGGTAGGGAACTTTGGAAGTGCTTGGGCAAACACATGAATAGCTGGAGGTCTGGTCTTTATACCTGTACCCAGAACTAAGTTTCTGTTTCATGTTCCATCTCCAGCACGGTAGAACTTCCTGGGTGCCACATGCACCCAGGGGACATCGACAACTCGATGTACCCAGAGTAGTGGTTCTCAGGCTGACAGAAGTTCTCTAAACTGTGGTTTGTGAGGAATGGCTTTAAAAGTGAGGAAACTGGAAACATTTTACTTTGAAGAAGAGAAGACTTTGGGATGAGGTGTGGAGAGTGGTGAACTATGACCCACACAGGTGTTTTAAAAATATCTGAGGTCTTGCCATATGGAAGAGGGATTTGACTTTTCTTATTATCCAGAGAGGATTAGAAAGCTGTTGACTATTCTTTGAGATGTGGAAGCATTTTCTAAGGAGGCAGTAGACCTTCCATCTTTGAAGTTGTTCTAGTCAAGTCTGGCTTTAAGTAGAGAGGTTTTAAGTGCTGCATGTGGGGTTGGTTATCTGGGGGCTCAAACCACTAAACCCAAAGGCCACTTAAGACATACTTGTTTCCTTCTAATCCAGCTTCCAGCCGGTTCTGCTGTGCTCTGGTCTGGCTTCCTGCAAACAGCCTGCCTCCCCACTTCTTCATGCTTTTGTCCCAGGCCCTTCTTGATCTGACCCTGCTGGGCAGTCTCTGAGAACACCCATATGTACTGTGGCTGTGTTTCTGGATATAAGCTAAGGAAGAGGAGGCTTCATTTCCTAAGGTGAAAATTAGAATCTTGGCTCCCTGAGGAAGTTGTCTGCTCTGCCACAGTGGATGGACTCTGAGGGTCTCACCTCCCACTATGCCCTTCCACCTTCATTCTTTTTCTTGTCAACGATGGCCGTGTTTTCCAGTGGTAGACTCTTTCAAATGCGTAGAAAGTGAAAATGAAGTCACTCAATCGTGTCTGACCCTTTGTGACCCCATGGACTGTAGCCTATGAGGCTTCTCTGTCCATGGGTTTTTCCAGGCAAGAATACTGGAGTGGGTTGCCATTTCCTTCTCCAGGAGATCGTCCCGACCCAGGGATTGAACCCAGGTCTCCTGCATTGTAGGCAGGTGCTTTACCATCTGGGCCACCAGGGAAGATGGCTCAGATGTGTAACAGTTCAAATGTGTAACAGTTCCTTAATTTGTACCATACTTTCATCTCAAGACAATTCTTACTTATGTTAATTCTTTTATTTGGTTGTAAAAACTACCCTGCAAGGTAGACCGTATCATGTTTTGATACATAAGGAAAGGGATGCAGAGAAGTTAAGTGACTTCTTTAAGGTTGCTCAACAAAGGAAAATGTATCAGAAAATAAAGTATGATTACGCAGAGACTCCTCACTTGATGCCCTGTTTTTGCCTTGGACACGAGGGTAAACAAAATACATTTTGGCCAACTCTTTGTCTCCATGATTCGGTAGAGGAAAACTGATGAATGCCGAGTGTTGCTTGAACCTTACGCTGTGGTGGCTGGTGACAGAGCCAAGAGAAGTCAGTGTTTTATTAATTTATCTCTTTTTGGGTTGCTGGAGATGAGGCCCACCAGAAAGCTCTCTGGCTTAAAAGTTGATGTTTCAAGCAAATGGCCCATAAACACGTGAAAAGAAAGATGTTCACTTCATAATAAGAAAAACACAAATTAAAGTTAAACCACCCTGAGGTACCACTTCCCACTTGTCAGATTGGCAGAAATCCACATTTGATCACATAACCTGTTGCCAAATTGTGAGGAGGCAGGCACTTTCAGGCATTCATGGTGGGATGCAAAATGGTGCTCTCTCGGTGAAAGAGAACATATCACTGTCTAGCAAAATGCTTATCTACTTACCTTTGCTATAGCAGTTTCACTTCTAAGAATCCAAGACACAGATGCAAAAATAGGAAAAGATATTTACAAATGGCTACTAATTAAAGCATTTTTTTTACATGTTTGGAACGTTACACATTTGTCATAACTAGTGCAGGCATCTTCTCACAGCAGTAGTGGGGGGTCCATGGGAAGACAAGGAAATTTGTGCATGCTTTGTCATGCCTCTGCTTCCATTTGCTGCTGTCCCCTGGGCCAGTGTAAGCCCCTGGCCAAGCCTAGAGTCAGAGAGTGAAGGGTCTACCAGGTTTTACAGATAAAATGCATATGTTAATTGGGACTACCAATGCAGTCAGTTTACCATAGGGTAAAGTACAGGTACTTGTAATTCATACAGCATGGTTTATAGATTTATTATCTTGGTTATGTAAGTAGAATACACTGTGTTAGCAAGATGTCTCTTAAAATGTATAAATCCAACCGTTTCAGATATTTCAATATATATTAAGGAGTTATGTTTAAGAATATGTATGCTCATCATTCTATCTGTGCAATAAAAGATTTGGTGGTAATAAGGATAACACTCTTGAGGATAAGCAGTGGAACTGCCTCATGCAGAAGGCCAGGCAGTGGCCTCAGAGTTGTTACTCAGAATGGCAGGCAAATGTGTCAAAGCAAAGAAATTTCTTTTTCACATAGCCTAAAAAGTTGTTGAATATTCAGGGATATAGAATCAAATATATGGTAATGTTGTGACCAAAATAAAACTACAGCCGCTGCAATCTTAAAAAAAAAAAAAGAAATGTGGAGAAAAATATGTATAGTAAGTTATTTATATAAGAAAACATGTTTTTCTTTATATGTTTTAAGTGGAAGGATAAACTATTATTTTTTAAATGATGATCTATGAAAAAAGGAACAGAATGTAGAGGAAGCCAGATTTCTCTAAATAGACTTTGTTTTTAGGTTTTTGACTTTGGAGTGATGTAAATTTTATTTAATTACAAAGCAAACGAAAAAGCCTATAATATTACCAAAATACTCCTTATAAGATAGAATGTGATTGATCTATATTTCGCATTGTATAAATTTGGTAGTTTATAACCAGATGTATTTGATCCTCATTCAGTTCAGTTCAGTTGAGTCACTCAGTCATGTCCTTTTTGCGACCCCATGGACTGCAGCATGCCAGGCTTCCATGTCCATCACCAACTCCTGGAGCGTGCTCAAACTCGTGTCCATCAAGTTGGTGATGCCATCCAACCATCTTATCCTCTGTCGTCCCCTTTTCCTCCTGCCTTCAATCTTTCCCAGCATCAAGGTCTTTTCTAATGAGTCACTTCTTTGCATCAGGTGGCCCAAGTATTGGAGCTTCAGCTTCAACATCAGTTCTTCCAATGAATACTCAGGACTGATTTCCTTCAGGATTGACTGGTTTGATCTCCTTGCTGTTGGTCCTCATTATATTCTACAAAAGCATTGAGGAAATTTGAGTAAGAAAGTGTAATAATACAGTGAAGATTTCTAGATAAGAAGATTGTCTTGTTTGCTTTGTTTAAAGATTGTTAATGCATATCAGTAATGGAGAAAATGACATTACTACTTAATATTGAAAAATGAAAGGTGTCTGTCTTCTGAAAAAAATTATAAAACAAAAACCAAAATGAACATTTTTCCTGTGTTGGTTTTCTGTGCTATAAAACTGATTTTCACAAAGTTAATGACTTAAAACAACACATGTTTATTATTAGTTTCTTTGGGTTAGTGGTCTAGACCTAGCTTTGACAGGTCCTCGGCTTAGGGTCTCACAAGGCTGATATGGAAATGGCTGCAGGCTGCATCCTTATTTGGAGGCTATACTGGGGAGAGATTGCTTCCAAGTTCCCTCAGGTTGTTGGCAGAATTCCTTTCCTTATGGCTGTAGGATTCAATGCAGCTTGCTTCTTCAAAGCCAGCAGTGCAGTCTCTGGTGTGTGTGTGTGTGTGTATCTCAACAGTCCTTTTTTTTTTTTTTTTTAAGAGTTTTCACCTAATTCAGTCAAGTACACCAAAAATTATCTCCCCTATAATTAACTCAGAATCATTTGTTTGGGCCTCATATCCATTAGGATGGCTACTGTTAAAAAAAGAAAAAGAAAAAGAAAACACCAGAAAATAATGTGTTGACGAGGATGTGGAGAAACTGGAAACCTCATGCACCACTGGTATGAATGTAAAATGGTACAGCCACTGTGGAAAATAGCACAGAGGTTTCTCGAAACATTAAACATAGAATTACTGTATGGTTAAGTAATTCCACTTCCAGGTATATATCCAAAAGAATTGAAAAGCAGAGTCTCCAAGAGTTACTCATACACCCATGTTCATAGCAGCATTATTCACAAGAGCCAAAAAGGAGAAGCAACCCAGTGCCCATCCACAGAAGAATGGATGGATAAAATGTAGTGCATGCATACAGCCTTAAAAAGGAAGGCAATTGTGACGCTTTCTACAACATGAGTGAACCTTGAGGACATTATTCTAAGTGAACTAAGCCTGTCACAACAGGACAAATATTGGATGGTTCCATTTACATGTGGTACCTGGAGTAGCCAGCTTCACAGAGACAAAAAGTAGATTGGTGATTGCCAGGAGCAGGAGAGAGTGGAGAATTGGGAGTTGTTGTTTAATGGGTACGAAGTTTCAGTTTTGCAAGAAAAGAGTTTTGGAGATTGTTTGCACAACAAGGTGGATGTACATAATAATATTGAATTGTTCACTTAGATTGTTCAGATGGTAAATTTTATTTTATGTGTATTTTAGTACAAGAAAAGAATTTAAAAATCAAATGATTAGAGATCTTAATAATGTGTAAAATCCCTTCACTTTCATATTCTCTTGGAAACCAACAGGTTGCAGGTCTTGCCCACACTCAAAGGGAGAGAATACAGGATATGAACACCAGGTGGTGGGGAATCATGGGGACTTCCTTAAAGTTGACCTAAAAATTCAAAGCAAAATGTAGCAAACGAAATTCACAACATATCCAACTAGAGAAAAGCCTGCGCAGCAATGAAGACCAAGCACAGCCAAAAAAAAAAATCTTTTAAAAAAATCTGTGTTCATAGTAATACTTAAAAACGTAAATAAACAAGGTCCTGCTGTATAGCATAGAAGCTATATTCAACACCTCTGATCTTGAATATATCAGTGTCAATATATTTATGTATGTATATATATAATCTATATTCGATATATATACATATATGTATAACTGAATCAGCTTGCTGTACAGCAGAAATTAACATAACATTGTAAATCAACCAACTTCGGTAAAATAAATTTTTAAGAAAAGGCAATCAAACCAGAAGAACCTCATTTGATCATCTTTTTAGAAGATACGACCATTTATCATTCTGAAAACTAGCAAATAAAGGAAAAGAGCCACACATTTGATCTGCCTTTCCTGTAAAAATTACCTCAAGATAACTTTAGAGATGATTTCCAGCTAAAAAAGCTATAAAGAATGATAGAATCGTGTTTGCAACCTTCCAATGAAATACTAGATCTAGCTAGCGTCATCACTGTCTTCTAACATCACAGTCTAGCTCTAAGCTTTGGTGTTTACAAGAAACATCAAGGGACAGAGCAGCATGCTGAATAACACCATGGGGATGCAAACAGCAAAATTCTGACTGGGAAATTCTACTGGACAAAAAACCTGTTTCCTTCAACAAGGAGAAAAAAAAAAAAAACAAACTTTGAGATTAGAAGGCTTAAAAAGTAAACCATCTAATGGGTTAGATTCCTGGGTTGGGAAGAGGAGGAGGGCATGGCAACTGGAGGAGGGCATGGCAACCCACTCCAGTATTCTTGCCTGGAGAATCCTCATGGACAGAGAGGAACCTGGTGGGCTACAGTCCATAGGGTCACAAAGAGTCAGACACGACTGAGTGAGTAAGCACAGCACAGCACGTCTAAATACACTGTATGGTCCTTGTTTGAATAGTAATTTGATCAAACCAACTGTCAAAGACATTTATGGAAGATCAATTTGAACAATAACTTTGATATGTGATAATCAGAAACTACTGTCAAATTTTTTAGGTTTGATGCCTGTAATTGTGGTTATGCTTTTAAAAGTGTCCTTACCATTTAGAGATCAAAACTAAGATATTCATGGGTGAATTGATATAATATCTGAGATTTACTTCAAAGTAATCATATGAGGTTAGGGTGGAGGCTGGGGGGAGTGGTTATAGATGATTTAGAACTGCCCATGAGAGTTGATAATTAGTATAGCTAAGTGATATTTGGGAATTTATTGTATTATTTTCTCTACTTTGGTTGAAAATTCACCTTGACAAGTTGTTTGGTTTGTTTCTAAGCCTAAGTTTCAGACCAGGAGTCGCAAAAAAACATATGAAATATTTTAATGTAATTTGGAGAGATTTGAAGTACAAAGCTGTACGATGGGCTGGCCAAGTCTTAGCAGATTTAGTAAGAAAGAACTCCTTGAAAATTACGTTCTCTAATACTCAGGTCACCGCTGTACCGAAATGCTTTCCTTTCTCCTGTTTCAGTGTGGTTGGTGGTTGGGAGAAGGGTTGAAGTTCACTCGTTTTGGTTTGATTGATTCACCAGTTTCCCCTGCCGCCTGACTGCATCTGGTGACTCACTCAGGAATGACTTCTTCCTGAGAGTACTAGGGTGAATGAAGCCTGAGCTCCACCCCAGGCCTGCCATTGAATGGTTCCACCTTGCTTACATCTGAACTCATAGCTGGGATGAGGGCAGACATGTTTTCTTAAATGAGGATGGCACTTGAGAGAAGACTTGCTTTTCTCACCTATGTAACTTCTTACCTGGTTCCAGAAGGTTTCTCTCTTCATATTCATTGGAAACCAAACACTTTATGTACATAAAGCCTGGGCAGAACCAGGTTCTTCCCCTGAAAGGAACTGGAGCCACATCCTGTCTTCACCATCCTCTTTGCTGAAGGAAAAACAGAGATGGTTGTTTTATCTGCACCTTCCTAGCCTGTGCGTGCCAACGGTACACCTCTCTCCACTCCCAAAGCAAGTGCAAAATGACAACAAAGCAAAAAAGTACCTTAGAGTGTCCCTCCAGGCTTCCAGACTTCTGCAAAGGAGCAAAATGCCCTTCCTCTGGAATTCAGGCAGAATGAGGTCTGTGCTAAAGTTCTTTGACTCAGAGATACGAATGCAGCTTTGTTCCATAGTGAGAGTGCTTCTCCTCTGTTTATCCTAACAAATGTGAATAGCAGGTATGTGTGGTCGTCTTCACCTGGGCTTGTCAGATGGCTGGTCTATAGCTGTGTATACAGATCTTAGATTTTAGACCTTTTTTCTTTTTTTTTGAAGAGAACAGCTGACTTTATTCTTAAAATGATCAAATAGCAAATGTTGATTGTCAAAGTATCATGAACAAAATCACTTAACAGGTCTTGCCCTTGTCCCCAGAGATCTTGTATCTCAAAGAGCATAAAAACAGCCTATTAATAGAAATTTAAAATAATATCCTAAGATTTTAGACTTCTTAAGAGCAATGTTAACCCTGAGCTGTAAAGCAGTAAGAATGCTAGAAGTGCGGGTAAGAACCAGTGTACAGAAATAGGACCAAGAACAAAAGTTGCAAGGGAGAGAAAGGGGATTGTTTTTATGTAACTGACCATAACCACCAAGAGGAGAAAAATAAAGTAACAGGAAAAGTTTGAAATCTGTGGCAACAGGACCAGCATCATCAGTCTGGTTAATTTAGAAGGTGGAGCATTTGTTTAAGAAATTAAAAGCTTAGATGGTGAAAGTTCCACTGGTGACATGTTAGATGTGAGCCAAGGGTGGCCCCCTAGCTTCCTGGCTGGGCCAGATCTGTGTCACTGCACACAGAGTTCCTGAGGCATGTCTGAGGTATCAAGGAGGAGTTCTTTCTGATTTTTTTTTTTTAAGTGTATTAATAATATGTAAGTACATTTTTTGAGGCTAAAAATTCAGATTCTACAGATAAAGCCCTCCTTAACCACACAACCCAATCTCAGGCCCCTCCCTAAAAAAAGTCATTTATCTGTATGACCATCTAGACACTTTTTTTTTTCTGTGTATTCACCTTCTTCTAGGTACCTAAAGAAATGAGATGGGTTTACTTTTTTTTTTCCTTCTTTAATGTAAGTGAAATGATACTGTTCTTCACAGATAGATTTTTCAATTAACAGTATGTCTTGCAGATCTTTCCATGTCAATTATGAAGTTTATCTATTTTTTTCCTTTTTACTGTTGCCTATGATTTGGTAGCATGTTTAGGCCATCATTTAACCATTTTCTTAGTGATGCACATTCAGGCTGTTTCACTTTTTCCATGATCACAAACAATGCACCAATGCTGCAACCATCCTTGTTCACTCCTCCTTGGGCACATGTTCTGCTGTAGGGTAGATGCTAAGAAGTAGAATGATTGAGTCAAAGGGAATGTATCTTTATTAATAGTTTCTGCCATGTGGCCCTCTACAGTGACTATGCTAGTTTACATATTTGTTGTTTAGTTGCTAAGTTGTGTCCGACTCTTTTGTGACCCCATGGACTATAGCCCGCCAGTCTCCTTTGTCCATCGGATTTCCCCGACAGGAATACTGGAGTGGGTTGCCACTTCCTTCTCTAGAGGACTTTTCCGACCCAGGGATTGAACCTGCGTCTCCAGCATTGGCAGGAGGATTCTTTACCACTGAGCCACCATGGAAGCATTAGCAACTAAATGGATTTTCCTGTGGATTTAAATACTAGTCTCTTTAGGAAAGAGGCAGAAGGAGTAGAAGCATGCAGTTGATTTTAAAACTTTAAAACATCTCTTGGCATGTAGGGGTTGCAAGTTTAAAATCTTTTTTGTTATTTTGGCTTTTGGAACAAAGGAGCTTGGAATCTGCTCTGCGTGTAGGTGGTGAGTCCTCTGCCAGTTCAGAAGAGTGAGAGGAGCACGGACAGGTTTTGCCCAGTTACTAGCCTCTGGGCAGAAGACTCCGCCTTTACATTCTGACAGATGTCTAAACACATGGAGCTGCTTTAAGAGAGAAGTGAAAGCATCTGCCAGTTTAGGACTCAGGGCTTTCTGGAAGGCCCCGAATTCCTTACAGGAGGGTATGGCCATGGTGGGTGGAGGAACAGGATTTGACTAGTGACAGCTGCTACCTGTGGCAGATAGATCCCTACGAGCTCCCACTGCAGTCAAGGGCCTCGCCATCCACACGGGGAGAATGAGGGTGTCGCACTGGGACCCTGTGTGTGTGGACATGGAGTGTCCGGGATCTGCCGTCGGCCTCTGGGGTTATTCCCACTACCAGATAGAGAGCCTGTCCTGAGACTCACTTTTGGGGGAGGACCCTGGGGGCCACTGGCAGCCTACCAGCCCCCTCCTGCACTGATTTTGCTGAGTTTCTCTGTTATGAAAGGGGTCTCCCTTCCCCTGCATCGTTTGCCTTTGTATCTGTGTCTTTGAGGAAGAGGGAGGAAGGTGGAGAGCCAGAGGTTGTTGAGAAAATACATAGGGAAACAATTTTGAATCTCCTTGGACTGGCTTTCCAATCCTTGGCAATTCCTTTGATTCTGGACGAAACCTAGAAGAAATATCCTTTGCTTTCCCCTTCAGTTTTGTAAGAACAAGCACGTCTCCTCTTGCTCTTCCTGACTTAATCAAGTGGTATGGCACGCCCACTTCCCCAGCAGTGTCTTGCAGCCACATTGAGCCAGATTAATGTCACACAGAACTAGTTGAAGGACTCTCTCTAACCAAACACTCAGATTCACTTTTCCAGTCTAGAGAAACTGCCTTCAGGAGTTCTAAAAGGTGGGAGAGGGGTTGAATTCTTGCTTCCACCCCTTGACCAGGTTGGAAAAGCTTGACACCATCCACCCAGCTATGAAGAACTTTGCCTGCTGGCCACGAAAGCCCGTTAACACACGTACAGGCAATCTGTCTCTCTCCCGCCTCCACACACTGTTTGTTTGTTTTGTGGTTATTTCCTTCTTTCTTAAAGAAAGAATCCTGTCTCGGCCTTTCTTTGGAGGAGTGTGATTTGAAGCGCTGCAGCGGGGCGATTGTGCAATCCGGCTCCTGGAATCTCCTTCCTACAGTCTGCTGTGCATGTGTGCGCAGAAGGGCAGGGGTGCCAGATTCTGTTGTTCCATACCAATCGAAGCTTCTAAACTCCCGTGTCCCCCTCATACTGTCTGCTTACAGTACTCAAGTGTTAAAGGGGAATTTCCCAGGACACAGTCAGTTTTTTGCTCCTATGTGATACACATACATATTGTTCTCAGCTGCCATCCAGACTCCCTAGGGTAGGCTAGGTCTCACCAGTGCTGCAGGGCTCCGAACTGCACTCAGCTCTGGCTTGGAGCTGGGGAGTCTGGGCAGGCGGGCAGAGAAGTGTCCACTCATGACTTTATTTGGCTCCCTGGAGGAAGGAGAGTTGCCGTTGCCAGGAAAAGGTGAGCGCTGATCTTTCCCAGCAAGAAGGTCTGTTCCCTTCCTTCGGCGGGTGCTTTCACATGGATGTAGGGGAGGACTGCAGGAGGCTCTGGGTCTGAGGGTGCTAGGACAGTGAGGGCAGTGCCCTCTGCTTGATGCCTGGGGTGCCCCCTCCCCAGAATGAGCACAACATCTCATAGGTGTGTTAAGGGCTCCAGAAATGTAATCTGTGGCAGTGATACCAAGCTGTCCTACATGCTGTGACCTCAGAAAATGTTGGAGGCTCCTAATTTCTAGAAATCTACCATGACACAAATAGATGAGGCAATATACAACCCCACTTCTTTCCCTACAGCTTGGCTTAGAACAAGCAAGGAGAAAGCACCAGGGCTTAGAAATTAGGACAGGATTACATGGAGATCCAGCGGGGCAGTGGGCAGACTAAGTGGCTTCAGTTAGGAGTATCTGGGCTGGGCAGAGGCCAACAGGGCTGACTTTGAACTTCACCCCCTCCACCACCTCGGCTAGGCCTGGGTCATTCAGTAAAACCTCCAGGCTGTCTCCTCCTCCTGCTGGGGCATCTGGAGGCTGCTCGTGCCTGTGCAGACTTGTGTTTCTGCCCATTTAATGTATTGCAGTTCATGGGCCTTCAGTTGACTTGAAGGGGCTCTCTTCCAACCACAGAGGAGGCCTTCTCTGGGCCCAGCTCCAGCAGCCCACAGTGGGCCTTCTCAGGAAGGAGAGAGGGTGAGGCCATTGCCAGATTCTCCCCACCTGGAATGTTGGTTTGATCCTGGGACTTTCTGAGACAGGGGAGGCCACCTGACCTTCCCGCTCAGCCATCTGTGTCGGAACATCTGGCATTTCAGGGAAGAACTGCTTAGCTGTCCTAGGAACCAGCTCTATGTCTTCATTTGGGAAGCATGGAAGGCTTCATCGTGAAAGTGATTTGTGAGTACCAAGAAGATGAGAGGGATGGAAAGATGATGATGGCAACCCCATTGTTCAGAGCTTGACCCTAAAGTTGACAGACTCCAGTCTACCAGCCTGCTTTGGGCTGCCTTTTGTTTTCCTCCACTCCCTGAAACACCTCTTGCAGACCTGCCACCCCTTTGACACCTGCCCCAGTTCAGCTGGGTTTCCTGCCTTTGCTCTTCATGTCTGGAGCGCAGGTAACCATCCGCAAGCATGAGTACTTCTGGCATCCGCCATGAGAAACCCTGTCTTTGAGGCTCCAGGAGACAACATTAACCCGTTCTCCTCAGACCAAGCTTATGGAGTCTGACCACTGAGATGGGGGGTGGGGGAGGCGGGGGGCTCCTCCTATACTTCTACACAGAATGGAAACAGATCCCACTCTTAAGAACTCTTGAAGAACGCATTTGTTTCTTAGTGTTTCAAAGGCAGCTCTCATTATTTTGCAAACAATAGCTGTTTTCTTCTGCAATCCATTTCCCTAGATTTTGCTAACTTCTTCTATGTAGCACAGTCCAACTTCAAACCACCATGACTAAAGCTGGATGTTCGCGAGGTAGGGTAGGGTGACAGCCAATTCAAGGGGTCAGTTAGAATCTGCACAGCCATACGCACCGCCCCCCCGCCCCAACCTCTTAAGAGTTCTTGCCAGGGAGTTGTTTGTTACTGGGGAGAGACATCCAGTGATGAAAGCTTTCTTTAAATTGAGCAAGGGGCAGAACTGAAGCGAGTATGTTTTGGATCCTATGCCACCCTGAAGTGGTGTAAATTTTCCAAACAGGCTGCAGCAGCGGAATGGTACTGCAACATGGTACTGGGAGGCGGAGAGGAAGAGGGAGGGAATGTGAAGTGGCCTCCAGGCCTCACCTGGAATTGCCCACCTTCACACCTCCTGGCAGCCCCTCTGCTGTGCAGTTTGGGTGGGGTTCCCAGGGATGTCTGGGTAAGAACACTTGAGGGGACCAAAGAAAGGAAGGGAGAGGGAGCGAGCTCCTCTAACCACTGGGCTGAACAGCTGGGCCTCCAACCGAGGCAGTATTAGCATTTCAAAACCCCTCTGATGGGGCTGAGGCCTTCCCGGGGTGGGCGCTGGGCCTGAGAGCAGAGGCCGTGCTGGCTCCGCACAGAATGGGGCTGAGCATCCGGGGCATAAAGACCAGGCCGGACTCAAGAATGAGCCCATTGTGGCTTTGTCCCAGGCTTGAAAACTGTGACCAAGGCTCTTTCATTGTTAAGAAAGACCGTTTCTTGGCCAGAGCAGAGCTCAAAAGTCTGGTTCACCCAGCAGGCAGGTCTGGGAGGTTGTTAACTACGTGCTCTCTAAACCTTTCTGTGGGTAGTTAAGACCGTCTCACTCCGGATCACGCAGGTTGGTGTGTTGGTTCTGGAACAGCAACCCGGGTCTGTCTCCCAGCTGACTAAAGTCAACCCCTTCCCAAACTGTCTGTACAGAGTTGCTTTTCGTTATTCGTATTTCATTTAAACAGTGTAGCTTTGTAAAGCATGTATTTTTAAATTGATGTTAATTCTGGTTAATAAAGGTCGTAATTCCAAACCTCTGTAGCCTCTTCCCTGTTTCCAGCCAAAGTCTGCTTAGAGGTGGGGCGCTGGAGGGAACTGGCCACTCTTCCTTAATCCAGGAGCAATGGTGCCACCTACTGGCAGTTGCTGTTAGCTACAGGTTCTGTGGCCTGTCGTGCTTTTTGGTAAAGGGACTTTGACCGAGATGGAAGTAGCAGTATTCCAGTACAGGAGTAATAACATGCTCCAGTGGAACACGCACTGAGTAGGCACACTATTTCCTACTTACAGATGTGGAAGGGCTTAGAGACTGTGATTGGGCAAGTTGCCCAGGGTCACAGAGGCAAATAGGCTTCCCTGGTGGCACTTAGTGGTAAAGAACATGCCCGCCAATGCAGGTTAGATGTAAGAGACACAGGTTTGATCCCTGGGTAGGGAAGACCCCCCTGGAGAAGAGAATAGCTACCCACTCCAGTATTCTTGCCTGGAGAATGCCATGGACAGTGGAGCCTGGTGGGCTACAGTCCATAG
This sequence comes from Bos indicus, assembly GCF_029378745.1. Taxonomy (NCBI): domain Eukaryota; kingdom Metazoa; phylum Chordata; class Mammalia; order Artiodactyla; family Bovidae; genus Bos; species Bos indicus. Next base: position 23,077,277 of record NC_091785.1, read on the forward strand.
GGTCACACAGAGTTGGACACAACTAAAGTGACTTAGCACGAACATGCACGCAGCAGAGGCAAATAGGACAGAGCCTTCCCACCTGCAAAATTAGCCAGTTGGCCAGGGTTTGCCAAAGCCAGCAAGAGATTTTAAATGGTAACTGGACAAAGCACTCAATACTGTGACGAGTGAGGACTGTCTTCCCTCTTCAGTTCTGATTCAGTCCTGCTGAGTTTGTCAGTTTGATATGACTCTTTAAACCTTTAACAGTCTTTGACCCTTGTTTATTTCAGTTTTTAACAATGTTAGATAGGCAGCAGTATCAGTTATAAATTATTTTTTTTCATTAAATTATTTTGAAGTTATCAAAATTATCTTCCACTTTATGACAAGCAAAATTGGTTTTTTATTTTCCTTATGTAGTATAGTGATATGACATTTCCTTTAAAGTAAGTTTGTTAGATTTTAAAAAGTGAGTCAATTTTAGGGGGGAAATACAGGTAGGCAATGGGATGGGTGTACACAGATAAGTTGAAAACCCTGATGGATGTTACGGGTGACTCAGAAGTGTGGGCGATGTTGCACTGTGCCCATCCTCACTGGCTAGCTCTACAACCTTGGGCAATCTTGAGGATCCTTTCCTTGTTTGTAGAAAATGAAAATGGAGTAGGTGATTGCATAGGTGGACTATAAAATGCTCTGAAGTCTGGGGACTATGACTCAGGTTTCTCCCGGGTCAGGCTGCTTTACCTGTGAAGGTAGTAACAGTCCAGGGCCTTGTTTCTTCCACTTTTCTTCTCCCACAAGATTCTTCCCTTTTACCTGCTGCATTTTCTTTCTTCTTCTTAAAAATCACCTTTACAGAGATATAATTCACATATTTTATAGTTCACAGCTGTGAGACCATTACCCCAAAAAGCAGCCCCAGACCAGTCACTTCCCATTCCCCCTTACCCAATCCAGCCCTGCTGCTGCTGCTGCTGCTGCTAAGTCGCTTCAGTTGTGTCGGACTCTGTGCGACCCCATAGATGGCAGCCCACCAGGCTCCCCCATCCCTGCGATTCTCCAGGCAAGAATGCTAGAGTGGGTTGCCATTTCCTTCTCCAATTCATGAAAGTGAAAAGTGAAAGTGAAGTCACCCAGCCCTAGGCAACCACTAATCTGTCTATCTCTGTAGATTTGCCTACTCAGGACATTATGTATAAATGGAATCACACATGGCCTTTCGTGACTGGCTTCCCACTTAGCATCATGTTTTTGCTATGTTGTTCATGTTGTGGCATGTATCAATACATCAGTATTTTGTATTGCCAAATAATATTCCATTGTGTGGATATACCACATTTTATTTATTAATTCATTAGTTGATGGACACTTGGGTTGTTTCCACCTTTGGGCTATTATGAATAATGCTGCTGTGAACACTGAAGTACAAGTCCTTGTGTGGACATGTTTTCATTTCTCTGGGGTATGTACCTACAAGTGGCATTGTTGGGTCATATGGTAATCCCATGTTTATTATTTCATGGAATCACCAAACTTTTCCAAAGCAGTTCCACCATTTTACATGGGCTTCCTGGCAACTGAGCTGATAAAGAATTTGCCTGCAATACAGGAGACAAATACAGGTTGAATACAAATAGAATACAGGTTCAATTTCTGGGTCAGGAAATTACCCTGGAGAAGGGATAGGCTACCCACTCCAGTTTTCTTGGGCTTCCCTGGTGTCTCAGGTGGTAAAGAATCTGCCTGCAATGCAGGAGACCTGGGTTCAATCCCTGGGATGGGAAGATCCCCTGGAGGAGGGCATGGCAGCCCACTCCAGTATTCTTGCCTGGAGAATCCCCATGGACAGAGGAGCCTGGCTGGCTACAATCCTTGGGGGTCAGAAAGAGTCGGACACGACCAAGTGACTAAACACAGCACAGCACCACTAATGCAGAGGGGATCCAATTTTTCCAAATCCTCACCAATACTTGTTATTTTCTGAGGTTTTTGTTTGCTTTATTTTTTTATTTTTATAATGGCCATCCTAATGTACATATGAGGGCTTCCCCCATAGCTCAGTCGGTAAAGAATCTACCTGCGATGCAGGAGACCCAGGAAGATCCCCTGGAGAAGGAAAGAACAACCCACTCCAGTATCCTTGCCTGGAAAATCCCATGGAGAGAGGAACCTGGCAGGCTACAGTCCATGGGGTCACGAGAGTTGGATACGACTTAGCGGCTAAATCAATCAATGTGTGTAAAGTGATTATTTCCTTGTGGTTTTCATTTGCGTTTCTTTTCACTTTCTTGAATCACAACAGGTTTTAATTTTAATGAAGTCCAATTTATCTTCTCTTTGTTTGTGTGTGCTTTTGGTATCTATCTAAGAACATTGCCTAATTCAAGGACAGAAGATTTACTCTTATGTTTCTTCTAAGAGTTTTGTAGTTCTATTATAGTTAGGTTTATGATCCATTTTGAATTAAGTTTTATTTATGGTTTAGAGAAGGAATCCAGCTTGATTCTCTTGGATGTAGATATTCAGTTGTTCCATCACTATCTGCAGAAAAGAGTATTCTTTCCTGTATTGAATTGTCTTGACTATCTTGTCAGAAATTAATTGACCATAAATTTGAGGGTTTGTTTCTGGACTCTATAAATTGTGTTACCTTGATCAAATGGTGTTCTTGTGCCAGTACCACACTGTCTTGATGACTATAGCTTTGTAGCAAGTTTTGAAAACAGAAAGATTAAATCGTCCATCTTTTTCAAGATTGTTTTGGTTATTCTGTGTCCCTTGCATTTTCAAATGAATTTTAAGATCAGGTTGTGAATTTCTGCAAAAGATGGAGGGGGGGGGCATTTGGCATTTTAACAGGGACTGTATTAAATCTGTAGATCACTTTGGGGAATATTGCCATCTTAACAACATTAAGTCTCCTGGTTTATGAGCAATTTCCATCTATGTAGGTCTTCTCTATTTTCTTGCAGCAGTCCTTTTATAGTTTCCAGAGTACAAATTTTACATTTCTTTTGTTAAATTTATTCCCAAGTATTGTATTCTTTTTGATTCTGTTGTGAATGGAATTATTTTATCAATTTCATTTTCAAGTTGCTCTTCTTAGTGTATAGAAATATGCACTAGCTGTTTATTATTCTTATATCCTGAAATCTTGCTGAACTTGTGTTTTTCTGATAGTTTTTTAGTAGATTCCTTAGGATTTCAATTATAAGATCATGTCATCTATAGATAGAGGTAGTTTTATTTCCTTGTCAGTCTATCCAATTTTTTATTTGTTTTTCTTACCTTATTGCCTTGGTTAGAACCTCTAATACCATAGGGTTTTTTGTTTGTTTGTTTGTTTTGTTTTTTAGAACCTAGGGAATGATTCCCTCTTGGTCCTTCTTTTCTATTTTATTGTATTCTCTTTAAGTGTTACTGATGTATTTGTTTGCTTTTGGCCGCACTGGGTCTTCACCGCTGTGCACGGGCTTTCTCTAGTTGTGGTGAGCAGGGGCTGCCTCTAGGTGCAGTGTGCAGGCTTCTCCTTGTGGTGGCTCCTCTCGTCGTGGAGCACAGGCTCTAGACACACAGGCTTCAGTAGTTGTGGCTCAAGGGCTCCCCACAACATGTGGAATCTTTTCAAAGCATGGATCAAACCCACGTCCCCTGCATTGTCAGGGGTATTCTTAACCGCAGGACTACCAGGGAAGTTCAGAACCCCTAATACCATGTTGAATAAAAGTGGTGAGAGCCCGTATCTCTGTTTTGTTGTTGATCTTAGAGGGAAATAATTCAGTGTTTCATCATCAGGTATGATGTTAGCTGTAGATTTTTTGTAGGTGCCCTTTAACAGATTGAGGAAGTTCTCATCTATTCCTAGTTTGAGTGTATTTGTCATTAAAAAAAAAAAAGTATTGCATTTTGATAAATGCTTTTTCTGTGTCTATGGAGAGAATCCTGTGATTTTCCAAAAAATCTGTATTCTGTTGATGTAGTATTTACATTACATTGATTGTCTTATGTTAAACTAACTTTGTATTTCTGGGATAAATCTCACGTGGTCATTGTGTCATTTTATATGTTGTTGTATTCATTTTGCTGATATTTTTGTTGATGATTTTTGTGTCCGTGCATAAGGGATATTGGTCCGTGGCTTTCTTTTCTTGTAATGCCTTTGGTTTTGGTATCAGGGCTTTATAGAATGAATTGGGAAGTGTTACCTTTTTCTTTGTTTGATTTTTGGAAAAGTTTATGAAAAATTGGTATTAATTCTTCTCTAACTGTTGGTAGAATTTACATTGAAGTCATCGGGCCTAGACCTTTTATTGTGGGGGGAAGCTTTTAATTACTAATCCAGTCTTTTTACCTGTCGTATTGCTTCTTTCTTGCAGATCACGTATGCTGCTTGTAGACACATACTTCTGTAAAGGGGAGAAAATCTGGGAGGAGCAGGCTGAGCAGGAATTGGGAAATTGGGGGGTTTGTAGTTGACTCTCCCTGTGCCTTACTTTAAATGTTGACTGAAAAGTGATGAGATCTTGACAATTGCAGATTCCCAGATCATAAGCAATAGACCACAATGAACCACTATACATTAGTTCTACTACTAACTGTAGTTGGTATGAACTACGACAGTTATATAAAATATGAGGTAGTTGACTATTTCAGAATGAAAAATACAAACTTACTTCATGATTATTTTAAAAAATAAGAATAAGAAATGAAGTAGTTATTGTACATAAAACTATAGTAACCAAAACTGTATGGTATTAACATTAAAAACAGACACATAAATCAGTGGAACAGGGTAAAGAACCCAGGAATAAAGCCACACATGTGGTCAATTAATTTACAAAGTCAGAAAAAGAAAGATAAGTATCATATGATATCATTGACATGTGGAATCTAAAAAAATAAATAAACAAAAGAAAAAATGAAAACCAAGCTCATAGATACACATAACAGACAGATAGTTGCCAGAGGAGAGAGGAGGTTGCTGGGGGGGTGGGGGGGCGGGTAGGTGAAATTGGGTAAAGGGAGTTAAAAGGTACAACTTCCAGTTACAAGATAAATTCTATGGAGGTATATACAGCAGAGTGGCTATGGTCAACAATACTGTGTTATATACGTGAAGGTTCCGAAGAGAGTAGATCCTAAAAGTTCTCATCACAAGAAAAAAAAAATATCTTGTGTGGTGATTGGCTTGTTGTGATAATAATTTAACAATATATACATATAGCAAATCATTATGTTGTGTACCTTAAGCCAATATAATACAATATTATATTTATAAATAATAATTTATAATTGAGGGGAAACTATGAGGTAACTTTCTGTGTGTTGATATGAATGATCTCCAGGATACATAATTTTGAATGAAATGTGCAAAACAATGTGAAGCGGGAAGAAATGGAAAAGGACCTGTAGATGCCTTCAGTCTGGTAAATGCAGACCTGTGGAAGGATACCCAAGGTGAAAGGCAGGGGAACAGGAAACTTCATAGCATCTGGGTATTTTCCCCTTGTGGCTCTGCTCCCTCACGCATCTTTCTTTGAAGCAGTGGGCCCGTGTGAAGGGCAACAGGGAGACTGTCAGGTGGCCGTATTTGCACGTTTCTCTTAGGCAGCCTGGGCCCAAAGCCTGTGTCCTCCAGGGCAGCACCTGCCCCTCCGGGCTGCATGTCTCTGCCGAGGTGTGTGAGGCATGGTCATATCTCCGTCTGCTGAGGAGCTGTTCCCTGAATCTCTCTGCCTATGGGAAACTCGCCCTCCGAGGTTGGGGATTCCTATTTGAACAGTTTCAGCTGCACAGACAGAGAAGGCAATGGCACCCCACTCCAGCACTCTTGCCTGGGAAATCCCATGGACGGAGGAGCCTGGTGAGCTTCCGTCTGTGGGGTCGCACAGTTGGACACGACGGATGCGACTTAGCAGCAGCAGCAACAGCAGCTGCACAGAAATCCTAGTATGTTTTTCCAAGGTGAAGGGCTTTCACAGCCCTCCAGCCTTCCTGTGGACTTCTGGCTGAATTCTTTCATTCTTCTGTACTTCATTCTTTCTTGGCAGACCTGATTGTGGCTGCCCCTTCCCACTGAACTCCCCCAGTGAAGGTGCTGGGGAAGTGAAGATTCCAGAAGTTGTTGGGCCCCCCAAGCGAGCAGCCCCACTGGCAGCCTGTCATTTTCCATTGAAGGCTGGCAGGATTGGCAAGCAGGAATGCATTTGATTTGGGGGAAATAGCCATATTCTTTGCTCTCATCTGAGTGAATGCTTCCCCTCCTTCACTGGGGCCACCTTGGAAGGCTATGGAGCCTCCCAGCCCAGGCTTCTCAGGCCCCAGCTTGGGCTTCAAGGCTGCCTGCCAGGCCTCAAACGCTGAGGACCCTCACGTCTCTCCACAGAGAACACCTTCTGCAGTGGCGACCACGTGTCTTGGCACAGTCCTTTGGACAACAGTGAGTCAAGAATTCAGCACATGCTGCTGACAGAGGACCCGCAGATGCAGCCTGTGCAGACACCCTTTGGGGTGGTCACCTTCCTCCAGGTGAGGCCCGGGTTGGACATGGGCTCCAGCCTTCCCTGGCAGGATGGGAGGGCGGGTGGTCTTCTCCCTCTTTCTAGTCCCTCTGATGGTCTGTCAGGTGGATTCGGGTGGTCTGCTTCAATCTGCTGAGATGGGCTGAGGGGGCAGGGGCGGGGCCATTTGGGTAGGAGAGGGTGGCCATAGCTGAGTGGATAGCAGGGGAGGGTATTTCTGTGAACTTATAAGACCTGGACAGCCACAGGCCCAGGACCCCTCTGGCGGGCAGCTTGGGGCTGGACTGGACCTTACCCAGAGGAGCGTGCATCTCCCCCAGCTGTAACCAGGCTGCTTGTGGTCATGGTGGGTCTCTGTGAAGGTCTAGTTTTTTCTTCTGAGATTTACTCAAAAGTTCAGCCCCTGATAAGGAAGGGAGCTTTTCTTCGAGCTGCTGGCAGCCTCTGGTTGTCTTTCCGAGCTAGAAGGGTCTCAGAATCTCCTCTGTTTACAATTCTTGTGATCTCGCCTGGGTAGGAACATCTCCTTGGACCTCCCCTGTTTCCAGAGACGTGGGCTGGGGACCCATCCTAAGTCTGCAGGGCCCTGATTTTCTCTTCTGCCATCTGGGGCATGGCTTTGTGTCACCCAGACACCTGAGCCATCGCAGCAGGGCAAGGGTCAGACCTTGGTGCCCCACCTGTGGACCCATCTGTCTCCTAGTCAGGCCGCTGTTCCTTTCTAAAGGAACCATCTTATTTTGGACACATCAACCCCAGAGCACAGATCCTGCCTGTGGTCCCCCAGGTTTGAGGACACTGAGAGAGCCTGTGTGGCTGACCTTCTGGATGGGTGGGAGGAATGGCCATTAACGCACAATGGCATCTTTGTCCTTGGGTCTCAGATCGTCGGTGTCTGCACTGAGGAGCTCCACGCAGCCCAGCAGTGGAATGGGCAGGGCATCCTGGAGCTGCTGCGGACAGTACCCGTGTGAGTGCACCCCTGCGCCAGGAGGTGGGGGCAGGCTCCCCAGGTCAGGGATTGGGAGCCCCTCCTTCCCCCTTACATTACTGCTCAGACTCTGGGTTTTCACACTGGGCCTCCCTGATCACTACCCCTGGCTGTCCCTTGGCCACTAGTACCCTGTGTTCTGGGCCTGGGGCAGTGAGCAGGGAAGGCTGTAGACCCAGCCCGTCAGCCCCAACCCTTCAGTTACCATCCTGTCCCCTTTCCTTGTCCACAGCGCTGGCGGTCCCTGGCTGATAACTGACATGCGGAGGGGAGAGACCATATTTGAGATCGACCCGCACTTGCAAGTATGTCTTGAGTGAGGAAAACGTTTCTAGCACACTGTGCCTAGGCCTCTGCCACATAACCCTGGCTTTCCTGCTGGGAAAACAGAGGAGCTGTATTTGTGAGTGAGTAGAAATATGGCATGATATGTAACTTGTTCTCTGAATTCTGCAGAGTACATAATGGAGCAGAGATTTCAGTCCAGGAAAAATTGTCTAAACACATTTTCCTGAATTTTAAAAGGATTGATTTTATTGAATGCAAATTATACATCAATAAACCTGACCAAAAAATTGGATCACCAGCAAGAAAGAAAATCAGTATAATGGGTATTGCTTGTCTGGGATTCATCCTGCCATGTTCCCCTTCTTAGAAGAACACGGGCTTCCTTTCAGAAAACCTCCCTACTGCCACTGCCGCACCATGACAGACAGTGGAACAGGTGACAGTGACCCCACAGCCCAGCTGCGGGGATGAGGGCTGATTGGTCTAAAGATCCTACCCTCTTTCAGATCATTTTCATCTTGGGCAGTCAGACACCGAGCTCCTCCCGTGGGTAGGTTGGTATCCCTTGATCTATAAAAGAAAGTCTTTGTACACACAGGTCGGCCGTTCCCGCTTGCTGTGTGGCCCACCTGTACAGTGGTGTCAGTGTCATCTCTGGGATTTTTAGAAGCAGCACTCTGTTTGTATGCAGGTGAATTTTGAAAGCCGGGTAGAGCATAACTTTGTTTCTTATGGGCTTCTCATGAAACAGGAACCGCAGACAGCCAGTAATGTGCCTGGCACGTGCCTGCCTCCTTCTCTTTTGCCCTTGCCCTTTGCAAGTCATTGCCATCTCTGAACATTTTATGCCTCTGTAGAAATCTCACAGGCCACAGGCAGCCTGTGTTAGTGCCAAGAGTTGGTGTTCTTTAGGAAGGCTGGGAGGGGGTAGGGAGAGGTAGCAGGCAGACAGGCAGCCTGCGGTCCCTGGGCTCATTACTGCAGACCTGGGAGTTCTCGGGCAGAAGCCTACTCATTCACAGATGATGCTCCTCTATTTACTTATTTACCTTTTCGATCACTGCCAGGATCCTCTGTTATCTCTCCTTTAACTTGGTTTCCTAGTAGCTTCTGCTTATGCAAGAACTGGAACCACATGGCTGTGTTTCCCTAAGCCCTTGTTCTGCAGCCACACTGGGATCCAGCACAGGGCATCATGGGCTGTTGCTTTGGCCCCTGTCCTAAGTGCCAAGTGCTAAGAAAGCACCCAGTCTTTAAGCTACTAGGGTAAGCAGCCTGTCCTTGCTCTACATACCGAGAACAGTTCTCCTTTCTAGTCTTCAGGCATCCCTAAGGCCAGCCAGCAGGACCCAGAGCACTAGTGTTCTTTAAAAGCAAGCAAAGCACCTCGGTGTGCGCCCAGTGGGAGCTGCTCTGTGCTCACTTGTGTCTCTGGGGTCTACTTGCAGCTGGTTTGTTTTAGAGCTGCTCCTGGCCCTTTGCTCCACACTCTACCACTAGCCAGTTGTGTGCGGGAACAAGTCCTCAGACTCCTCGGCATCTTTACCCTTTCTTGTTTACTCATAAAGTAAGTGGGCTGAGCTCATTGAGCCAAGAGATGTCTTCAGCTTCTTGCTTAGATGAGGGGCCCCAAGGTGGCCAGTGGAGAAGGAAAAACATAGACTCTATCCTGAGCAAACCTGCACGCCCCTGCCTAGGGCACAGAGAGCCACTCCCTGTTGTCAACTCAGAATCCTCAGCTTTGCCTGGGCTGATGGGAGCCCTGGAGATGGGGAGAGGGGGGCTGATGGGAAGGAGGCATCAGGCCAGGGCCACCTGCTGACGGTGTCCAGAAACAAGGACCCTCTCTGTAGGCTTACCTTGTGCTTTCTGAACAGGCTCCCCAGCCAAGCAGCAGGCCAGTATGGGCCTGTGGAGCCATGGGGAGAAGGTCCCCAGACAGGGAGGAGCAGATTCTAATTGAGGTCCTGACTCAGGAGCTTTATTTGGCCCACATGACTGTTTATGAACGAGGTTGCAGGAGCCTCCCAGATGACCTTTCATCCAAAGCCCAACAGCACAACTGTATTTTACCGGAAATCCCAGGGTATTTGTGTTCACCTCTTCCTTGAGACCATTTGGAGAGTGTTTGGACTCCACAATATCAAGGCCTGTGCGAAGGCAGGACCTCTGGTGGAGCTTGCAGATGCTCACCGCCCTCCCGGCCGCCAGTTCAGTCTAAGAAATGGAAAAGAATCTCCATCCAGAATCGTTGGCCAAACAAGTCAGCAATGCTGCAGGGAAAGTCCTGCCCTTCTGCTCTCTGGGGCTCGTCACCGTGTGACCACACCCTCTGCTGTTGGAAGAAGAAACTGCAGGTGTGGAGCTGGAGAGGTGGAGCTGAGTCCCAGTCTCTCCCGCCTGTGGCTGGCTTCCACACTGGCCTCTGGAGCAGGGCCGGGTGATCAGTCAGCAGAGGAAGGACTGTGCCTTTCCTCCAGGAGGTAGTTCCTGGCCCTGCTACGTCAGCTCCATAGGCCAGCACAGGGTGGGCAGAGTCAGGGCTCTGAAACAGGTGTGAAGGTCACTATACTGGAAGTCTAATGAGTGAGGAGAAGCTTCCCTTGGGATTTTCATTCTTCCCAGCTCCCCTAACTCCTGGTTCTCCTGGAGGAGCCCAGTGGCTGGCAGAGACTGTCACTCGTTAGTAACCAGGGCAGAATAGAGTCAGGAATCCTGTTCTTCTGACACCTGTCCCGTGCTTAGCTCTTACTCATGCTCGTGCTGGGTCCCTAAGTCATGTCCAGCTCTTTGTGACCCCATGGACTGTAGCCCACCAGGCTCCTCTGTCCCTGGGATTCTCCAGGCAAGAATACTGGAGTGGGTTGCCATCTCCTTCTCCAAGGTATCTTCCCTACCGAGGGGTCGAGCCCACCTCTCCCACATTGGCAGGTAGATTCTTACTGCTGAGCCACCAAGGAAGCCCTTACCTCTTATTGAGGCTCAGTAAATATGGGCAAGCAAATATGGGTGGTGACCTTGGGCCACTGGTTGGCTGAAGGAACTCTGGCTCTTTGGTTCTTTCCAAGCAGGAGCGAGTTGACAAAGGCATCGAGACAGACGGCTCCAACCTGAGTGGTGTCAGTGCCAAGTGCGCCTGGGATGACCTGAGCCGGCCCCCCGAGGATGACGAGGACAGCCGGAGCATCTGCGTGGGCGCTCAGCCCCGGCGGCTCTCCGGCAAAGGTGGGGGCCTTGCCTTCCCCTTGCCCAGGCTGGGTTTTAGCATTTCTTGGCAGTATTTAAACCGCCAGTGAGATCTCCAGCAAGGTGGAATGGAGGGAGCTTTACTGACCCATTTCTCCTGGGTTTTGTGTGTATGTATTTCACATTGTACCTCCAGCAGGGACCATTGTGTTTTAGGTTTGCCCCTTGCAATCTGAGGTCGGGGAGGTGAGTGGAAGCCCTAGAACAGTTACAGGAAACGACCATAGTCCACCCAAGTGCAGGAGAACAAGCCCTGGCCACCCACAGAATTGACACAGGGCCCAGCTCTAGCCTGAAAGCCATGCCAAACCCGAGGATCATACTGGCCTCAGCTCTGCCCAGGCCTCTGATGGGAAAGGCCTGAGTATGAGACCAGTTTATAGACTCTACCCCCCGCCCACACACACACTGTCTTGCAGATACAAAGTAAGGGCAGGGGCAAGCACCCTTACCTCTGAACCTAGGCGGGTGGGCCTTGGAGAAGGAGGGTATGGCTCTCCTGTTGGAAGCTCAGCATGCTAGTCTTGGCTAGAGAAGCAGTCATGGTTTTAAAGAAAGGGCATCCCTAACTATCTTCAAAAGAAAAGCAGCCATATATAAAGACATGTGCTTATAGCTGCTCTACTTCCTTTCTCTATGCTTCCCCCTTTCTTTATGTTTTGAAGAGTAAGATACTTGGTCCTGCATAAAATACAAACACATGTGATAGCAATTATAAAAGGTTTTCTTTCCATAAAGAACAACTTAAACCCCTCATGCAAATATCTGACCCTTTTCTTTCCTTCCTGCTTGTTCTAATGATGTGCCAAGCCCCAGGGAGGTTCTGAGAGACTGTACAGTTATTAGACTCATTCAGTTGCTTTTGCGAAAAAGAGCTAATTTAAGGAAGGATTCACAGCTTTGTCCAAAATTTCAACCATTATTGGCTATTTTAAAAAAATTCTTTTAAGTAAGATCCATGAGGCTGTAACAAACAGCTAGAAAAATCACTAATCATGTTCAGCATCTACCCTAAGCCCACCCTTTGATCAACCAACATTAATTTTCTTTTTAGTGTGTGTTTGCAGAAATAAGTCTTAGACCAAAATCTCAGTGTAGGGGACCAGAGTAGTAAGCTTTACCCCGAAGACCAGCAAAGCATCTTGCAAAGAAATAATTCCACCAAGAGACTCTTTTCTCACCTCCTGGTCCTTGGCAGATCTGTGAAGAGGCAGGGTTCCCTGGGATGGGACCAAGGTGGGAAGATGACTCAGCATCCCACTGACCTGGCCCCAGGGGAAAGGGTGTCAAGACCAGACACCAGCTGACTACCCCAAACCCAGAAACTTGTGTCAGGGACGCCTGCCCGTTCATGGCAGAGCACTTGCAGCCGTTACTGGCATCCAGTAAGTGGGAAGAATTCCTGGGTGGTCTTGGGCAGCGGCTGTCTTGTGAGTCACTGTCTGGACCCATGTTAGGGGTAAGCCTAGGGCCTGTGACACAAGAAAAGAAGGACAGTGGAGGAGAGCCCTGCCTTGGAAGGCGCCCTTCTGTGGTCCAGGGGCCATTCCTCGTCTTCTACAAGCATGGTGCTCTTCAGACCAAAAGTTTGGGGAGCACACAATGCCTCATCTGCCCCGTGTCCTCATGCTGCACTCAGATCTCACAGCTGATAGCTGGAGTGGCCTCAAGACCAACCTTCTCAGGGGCCTTTCCCCAGCACATCTGCAGAGCTAGGCTCTAAAGACGGGAATGGAGCTGCTGGGGCCCAGAGACCCATTGGGTAACTTGGTGGTGTCATTGCAGACACAGAGCAGATCCGGGAGACCTTGAGGAGAGGACTTGAGATCAACAGCAAACCCGTCCTTCCGCCAATCAACCCTCAGCGACAGAACGGCCTCACCCACGACCGGGCCCCGTAAGTTGCCCACCCACAGAGGGGGTCAGTCCAGCTTCCTGACAGCAGTGTCCCGAGACTGGGACACGGGAGCAGTTCTGTCCTTCAGATCCTGTCCCTATGGCTTGCATGAGAGAGAACAATGCCCAGAGGCCTTTCTGGATGGACTCAGGGTCTCTGGGGCACACAGATCCATGGTCATAAGGGCCTCGGAGGGGACCCAGCAGAGCAGAAATATAAACAACAGTAAATATTTACACGGGCTGTGTGAGCAGATGGGAGGCCAAGTTGGGGCGAAATCTGACTTGGGGCCTCCCAGCCTTGTGGGAGCCCATTGTGCTGAGCACCATTCCCCTCCTTATCTCGGCCTCGGCCAGAGTTGCCCTTCCTTCCTTCCTGGAGCCTGGTCTCCGGCTGATAGCTGCAACCCCAGGGGCCTCCCTGTCTGGCCAGCCCCAGACTGGACGCCTGCTGCTGAGGCCCTTCTTCCTGCCTCCTTTCCAGGGGGCCCAGGGAAGGTAAGTCCTCTCAGGCCTCTGCTATCTGTCCACGAGCTCTTCAGAGAGACTTTTGACCACCTGAGAGGTCAGATCTACTTCCTGCTGACCTCTCCTCTTCTGTTGGGGACAAATGGTAGGCAGAGCTGGAGCTGGGCACCCCCCGCCTCTGCCCTTGGTCCCAGGGCAACTCCAGGGAATAGCTGCTGGCAGGGGCAGCCTGGGAACTGGCAGCCCAGAGCAGGAACCCTGCCTGCCAGAGAGGAAGTTGCTGTGTCCTGGGCTAAAAGGGAGGCGGACCACTCCTGCAGGTCCAGGGTGATCCATTCTTCTTCTGAGAAGTCTTTATTACACATTCGCTGTGTGGCAGGCTCAGGACCCAGAGGGCCATCTGGGGTGTAGGCTCTTTTGGGAATACATGAACTGAATGAATTAATTAATTGGCATGATTCTGGCTGTGGATGTAATTTGTTGGAATTAGTTACTTTGAATTTTCTATCTTCAGTTCCTCATCCATGACCCCCAGAAGCGGTAGTGATTTAATGTGCTACAGAAGGGACAAGTCAGCATGATCTTGAGTAGTTAGGGAGGGCTTCCTGGAGGAGGAAGTACATGAGATGGGCCTTGAAGGTGCCCTAGAATTTTAACAAGCAGGAGATGGAGCTGACGGGGATGGAACAGGGAAGACCTGGCTGGTTAAAGTTGAGACTGGAACCTGGGAGCAGATTGTGGAGTAGGGAGAGTTGCTCTGGCTGCCTGAGGTGGCCCACCTGGTGAATCTGCCATCCAGAAGCCATGAGAGTGGAGCTCTTTGGCAAAAGCCTGGAGAAGCCTCCACTGTACCTCTGAGCAGCTTTTAACTCTAGCCAGTGGGTTTCTGCAGCCAGCTGCCTTGAAGGAGCTGGCCGAAGGCACCATCCTCCCCTGGCAGCTGCAGAGGGCCAGGCAGAGTCATGGGGCATCTGGAAACTCTCCACCTGGGAGTCTGGCTCCCATCCCAGGGCCATACTTCTTCCCTTGTCCTGAGCTGGGCCTCTTCCTCTGGGCCCTGTTGGCACTGGTGGGAGGTTGGGAGGTACTTGTAGGCTCAAAGGCTCAAACAGATTGCCCCATAACTTGTAGATGGTCTTAGTTCAGATGGCCCCTCCACCTCTGAAGGTCTAGGTTTCTGGGCAGAAGGGCAGGGGCTCCTGTGGAGGTACCCCACTTGCCCCTGTTATATATCTGGAACAAGCCTGAACTCTCACGCCCTGTCTTGGGCGTACTTCCAGCTGCTGCAGCCCCAGCAACCTTTTGCTGGGCTCAAGATTCTTGGGTGCTCACATCTAGCCCAGACTCAGTCTGCTGAGCAGTAAGGATCGGACCTGGTCCATGGGCCGTCTGCAGACAAGGCAGAGCTGCAGCCTCCACTCTGGCCTGAATTGGCTGAGCTACAGAGAGATGGATGAGAGTAGAGCAGAGGTGCAACCCTCTGGGGTCCTCTCCCCTCCCTGCAGCTCAGGGACCCAGTCACATCTCTAAGGCACTGGAATCTGCAGTCTGAAGGGAGTTGGCACTGTCTCCTCTAAGGTCATTGGTCCTAGTTACCAATCTGCTAGCATTTGGTTGAGAACTGGTTTCTCCTCCTTCCCCAAGAACATTTTCCAACACCACCCCCTGCCCCCTAGTCTCCAGCTCCCTGTTATCTCAGGATCAGTGGTGGTGGACTCGATTCACATTAGCAAGCACGAGTGTAATATCTGTGCTGCCCACCCTGGGAGCTGACCCCATTTCAGATAAACCGCCTGGATCGGGACTGAGAAAGCCAACCCAAAACATGCTGGCACCAGTGTTTGCTTCTCTCCCTGCGGGGGCACAATGGGCACAGGCTGTGTTGTGTCTTTGTGTCCAGTTTTCCTTTAGTCAGGCTTTCTGGGTGGGGACTCTGAGATGTGGTCCTCATGGGGCCAAACGTGATTTGAGGAGGCTGTGGAGATAGAGCGGAGAAGCAGAAGAGCCCGTGGAGCCTGGCCATGAGCAGCGAGGCTCTGGCCTGCCTGGGGGACTCGGACACTCGCTCTTTCCCATCTCAGTAGCAGCCAGCACTACTGGTGAAGTGCGTGAGCCAGGTCATGTTCCAAGGACTTTGTATTAATACCACCCTCGTGGTCACTCTGTGAAGTAGATAATATTATTATCCCCCTTTTCTAGGTGAGGAGGCTGAGGTACAGAAAGGCTAATAAGTGATTTGGTGAGGAAAGGGTGGCACTTAGGGCTGTCCCTCAGCTGTTAACACGGTATTAACTCCTCACGCCACGCTCAGGGCCCATGTGAGGGGCACCCCAGACCTGTCTCTCCCCCTCCCAGGCCGACCCCTTCTCACGAGTGGGAGCATGAATAGAAACCTCTCCCTTGAGGCCAAGGTCCAGGCTAAAGCCCCGAGTTAGAAGCTTACTGTTTGTATTTAACTCAAGGAGGACATGCTGCCAGCCTCAGTGCTTCCAAATCCCTGAGATAATGAAATGTGTCATAATTGGCTCATTTATACCACAATTCCTTCTTGACACGAAGCCTTGTTGCCCTCATGTTCAGAAACAAAATCAGCCGTACCTCTGGCCTCTCCACCACTTCAGGGCTAGGGGATTTCTTTCTTTCTTGAGGCCTCACTTCCTGCTTCCCAGAAAGGCAGGCCCCTCTGGGTAACCTGCTTCTCTCCCACTCGCCCCTGCCAGCCCTCCTCCCACCGCCTTCCCAGAAGGGGAGCCCTTGGCCCTCTTTGGGGCTTCTTCCAGCGTTTCACAACCCCTGCATTCCAGCCGTGAAATTTGTATCTGGCTTTTCCCAAGATGATCAGTTGAGAAAAGCCTCCTTCGGCTTGCTGGCGCCTCCCTTCCCACTGCCCGCCCGCGTGAGTTTGGGAAGCAGCTCCTCTGTGCCACTGAGGGGAGCCCAGCTTAGGCACTGTGCCTGCCAGCATTTGTAAGGACCTGGGTCAAGGAGGGGAAAAGTCACTGGCATCCCGTGTCTGAGGTGGCTGGCTTAGATGCGGACTGTGGTACGGAGCCCGGCCTTTGCTCCCCAGGCTCCGCACAGGGACTGGGAGATGAGCGTGGTCAGGTGCACTGCATGGCGAGGCTCGTCTCTCTGTAAACTTGCTCCAGTGCTGAGAAGCTGTCTCGGTGTACCAGCCCTCCTCCTTTTCCCTCTGCAGTGACTCACTGACCGAGGCTGGGGGACCTCTAGGGAGCTTTCTGGATCACATAACAACGCCCCCCACCCCTCCAAAGAGGGACAGGGCTCCTGGGTGTGTGTGCACATGTGTTGGTAGGGAAGGTTCCCGGCTGTGGGAGAAACCCTTTGTGGTGAGGTATCT
Source organism: Bos indicus (assembly GCF_029378745.1). Classification (NCBI taxonomy): domain Eukaryota; kingdom Metazoa; phylum Chordata; class Mammalia; order Artiodactyla; family Bovidae; genus Bos; species Bos indicus. The sequence continues at coordinate 23,094,036 of NC_091785.1, forward strand.
TTAAAAAGCACACTAACCATCATCACTGAGCTCTTTCAGTCTTCTGGAATTGCACCAGCAGCATTTAAGGCTTTTTTTCTTGTTGCCTTAACTTTCTGAAAAATTAAAGTTTTGTAGCATGGCTTCTCCCATCATGGCATTGTCAGCTGTACCTTCCCCCCAGCATGCCCCAGAACACAACGTGCGTTTCTCTCCACTTTAATGAGTGTCTCCGCTCCCATCTGTTTGGCCGTTTGAAGAGGGGGTCCCTACTGCCTCAGTCCCTGTCTTGAAGAGCTTGTGACCTGGCCAAGGAGTCATTCTTTAAAGAAAACTGTGTTTTGTTTTCAGGCTTCCCAGGTGGCGCTAGTGGTAAAGAACCTGCCTACCAATGCCAATGCAGGAGATGTAAGAGACGCAGGTTTGATCCCTGGGTGGGAAGATCCCCTGGAGAAGGAAATGGCAACCCACTCCAGTTTCTTGCCTGGAGAATCCCATGGACAGAGGAGCCTGGTGGGCTACAGTCCATAGGGTCGCAAAGAGTCAGACATGACTGAAGCGACTTAGCACGCATGTGTTTTGTTTTGTTCAGCCTATGAGGCCCATGAAGATTAATTAGAAGAAGACAATATCTCGTTTGCATCCAGTGAATTGGGTGAAGGAAGGTGAGTTTCCATCTGGGAAAATAGCTGGGCTGTTGACGTCACTTCCCGCACACAGGGCAGGCCTGGATAACCCTGCTCCGGGGGCTCCATCGTGTCAGCACAGTGGCCCGCCAGGAGCCCACGTGTCACGTTGGCTCCCCTCACCCCTCCCACACTGGGGAAGTACGGTTGTTTTCACTGGAGAGAAAACCCAAAAGAAAAAGAAACAGCCCTGTTCTCAGGGCCCCTGCCAGGCCCCACAGGGCTGACGAGGGGAAGGGCCCAGGCTCTTGTGAGCCACTGTTGTCTTGCTGAGCGCTTGCCTTTACGTGCCCTTCTCAGAAATACACATTTGAAAGGGCAGAACGAGGGCTCCAAAGTGCTCCTGCCTGGGTGAATTTCTGTTTGAACTCCATTCTCTGTCCACTTCCCCAAAGAGGTGAAGCTGGGGCCATTGTTAATGCCCCAGCCTCAGAGTTCATGGCCAGCACGTCGAAATTCTCAGTCCACGCTGCATCTCCTCCTCCTCGAGTTGCACAATCAGGAGTATTTTTATCACCCATCCTTGATCCTCAGTGTCACCCAACACTTGAGCAGTGAGTCACTTCTCCAGGGAAGGGAAAAGGAAGGCTCAAAGGTGAGAGCTAGAGAGAGGAAATGACTCAGTGTCTCAGGAAACAGAAAGCCAAGGGCTCTAACTGGAGCTGGCTCATTCAGGAGCGCAGGGGTCCTCGTCCCCGACCCGAGTCAGACCACGGGGCTGCAGGGTGGAGGTCCCGGGTGCCCGGAGGAGTTAGTAGTTGATGGAGGGATCCACCAACCTTAACATGATGCTTCCTCACTCTGATTTCTTCACCTACACTCCATCCCACTCTTCTATCATCACATTTTTCTCCTTGGGATGTTCATAGTGAAAATACTGCATTTTGTCATTTGGCTGTTGGTGTTGGCCTTGTACCCCTGTGTCATCCTCATCAGAGAATTTGTCTGGACTCAGCGGTAACAGCACCTGTGGAGTTAAGCTGGGCCCTCACTCCCACCCACACCCGTCCCAGTCCTGCCCTGAAGGGAGACCTGCAAGTGCTTTTCAGCGCTTTAGTCAGCAATCTGAAAGCAAAAGGAACAATCTCCCAGGCCAGTGGGCAGAAGCCAGAGGTTGGACTGGGCTCAGCAGGCCAAACCCACTTCACTTTTGAATCGTTGCCAAGCCGGGTGCCTTGGTTCCTGTTGCCTGGCGTCCCCAAGGAGAAGGCCTCAAGTCGCATAGCCAGTGCAGACGTCATCACTGTCACAGGACTGGGATTGTGGCTAAAAGGAGTCACGGTGGCTGGGCTCCTCTCCTTTCTACACTTGCTGCCATTGATAGAATATGACCAACACCCTTAGGCTAACATGGAAAAATTAAGACTTTTCAATCTGTTGAGAGCAGAGTGCAGAGGAAACATGGCTACGGTTCTGTCAACCTGTGAAGTGTGGGTAGGGTGACCAGAAGCATGTACTGCGATCTGTGCAGCGCTAGAAACAAGGAGTCTCGCCTGCCGTTGGAAGGAGAAGGCGTGTTAGGATATATAAAAAGTCCCCTTATACAGTGGGAAGTGTAAATATAGAATGTGTTATATAGACAGGTGGTAAAAAAGAAAGAAATGGGAAGATTGAGATCAGTTGCTGAATTACTGAGGCGTGCCTCTGAGCCATCCCGTAAGCCATTGCTCAGTGTTCCCAGTACAGGAAGGATCCTGGGTTGGACAGGTTCTGTGGCCAAGCAGGCATTTTTACTAAGTATCACCATCTGCCAGGCCCTATATTGTGGATTACTTTTGTCTCCATTTTACAAACTAGAACACAGAGGCTTAGCTAGATTTTATAACTTATCCTGGGTCAATGAGCCAAGATTAAGAAGGTTCAGACCCAAAATTTGAACTTTGGGTTTTTTGAATCCAGATCCAGGCCTCATCACCACTAGGTGCTGCCTGTAAAAGAGGATAAAAGTAGAGGAGGTGTCTGCCCCTCCTCAGGAAAAAATAACTGGAAAGAAGGCCACAGAAGTCTCCGAACCAGTGCACAGAGTAAAGTTGATGTTAGTTTGCCTGCAAACTCCTGAAGGTGACAGATCATAGAGAAGCACACTGAAAAATAAAGTGAAATCTGCTAGAAGATATGCTCCATCAAATGAGTGAAGAAAATACTCAGGAAATAAGAAACGGGATCCCCCATGAGAAAGAGGGGAGAGGAATTGCCAGCGTGAAGGTGAAGGGTGATCCCGTGAGGACACCTACGTAGCAAGAATGGAGGGCAGTGAGTTCAGACTGGAGTCATTTGGAAGGATCCTCTGGAGAAATGTCTTTAAAAAGATAAAATTGATAAATATTTGCTCTATTTGAAAGTCTTGGGACAATCTGCAGGCCATTGGTAGTTAGTTTAGGATTGAATTATTGAAATTCATAGAAAACAATACAGTTATTAAATACAAGAAAAATAGAAAATTATGCTAAAAAGGAAAAGTAATCATAGTATATACTCCATGAAAGTGAAGTGAAAGTGAAAGTTGCTCAGTCGTGTCTGACTCTTCAACCCCATGGACTGTAGCCTGCCAGGCTTCTCTGTCCATGGACTTCTCCAAGCAAGAATACTGGAGTGGGTAGCTGTTCCCTTCTCCAGGGGATCTTCCCAACCCAGGGACAGGACTCAGGTCTCCCACATTGCACGCAGCTTGTTTACCAGCTGAACTACCAGGGAAGCTCAGTTGTAAATAGCATTAGTATTGTATAATAACATCAACGCTTAATACTGATCCAAACAAACTTACGGCACAGTTATCTTGGGAAGGAGGGAGTATGAGATGAAAGTGAGCTAAAGGCTCATCTTCCGTAGCAGGAAGTCAATGGCTATAGCCCAAAAAGGGAATAACGGGAAGTGGAAAGTACATTAGAGGTATTGAGGAAAGTCAAAGAAGTGATATTGTAGGAGCTGTTACAGCTTACCCTGCGTAGTGCAAAGAATCACATATTCCAGGTAGAAATCACAGAACTGGCACAGAATTGGTAATCCCTGCTCACTCAGAGGAACTTCAGCTTCCCCAGCATCAGGCCAAGAGCTCAAGGTGAGCGTTGGATAGCTGTCTGACAGGCCTCCTGAGAGCATCTTGCCGTGGGGTGAAGGAGTTGATGGAGTGCCTCACGTGCCCCTGACTGACTGGCAGAGAGGCCGGCACCATGGGCGTGACAGGTCCTTGGGACAAAGTACTTAGGCAGAGCAGGGTTTAGGAGGGAAAACCCTGGGCCCTGTCAAAACACTGCTTGGTCAGTGGTCCCCAGAGGGAGGGTCCCTACAACCTTGTAAGGGACTTTGTTGGGGATTGAGTGAGGAGGGATTCCTGTGGCTAAGCTTGGAAGATACTGGCTTACACAAAGTGAAACTGGTTGGTTTGCCCTCCATAGTCCTCCTCAGATTCCTCGAAATGCCAGCATTTTGTGAACCTCTCATCTGAGACACAGTGTGCTGCATCCAGCCCTTGCCACATCTGCTTTTCTAAAAGTGTGTCTTAAATTAAAATTCCATCGAATGCCCTTTGGGAAGCCCTGCTGTGGTTTCTAGGAAGCAATTCTTTTTAAGAGTTCAGGGGAAAAAAATAGATGTGTCTTCGTGGCCTTGGAAACCCCAGAAGGAAAGACCACTCAAAGGGATGGGAGGCTCTTAAGAATAAATATTGTGGTTATATGTTTGCTGGCATCAGGAAGACCTAGGGGTTTTGTCTCAGCCCTTTATTACCTCATTGTGCGATTTGGGTCTAGTTATTTAAGTATCTGGGTTTCCGTTTCTTCGTCTATAAAATGGGAAAAATAATACCTATTTATAAGGTTGTTATACGGTTCATGAGGTTCTCAAGGCAAGGATACTGAAGTGGTTTGCCATTCTCTTCTCTAGTGGACCACGTTTTGTCAGAACTCTCCATCGTGACCTGTCCATCTTGGGTGGCCCTGCATGGGTTGGCTCAAAGCTTCATTGAGTTATGTAGGACTGTGACCCATGTGGTCATTTTGACTAGTTTTCTGTTATTGTGGTCCTGATGCTGGGAAGGACTGAGGGGAGGAGGAGAAGGGGGCGACAGAGGATGAGATGGTTGGATGGCATCACCAACGCTATGGACACGAGTTTGAGCAAGCTCCGGAAGATGGTGAAGGACAGGGAAGGCTGGTGTGCTGCAGTCCATGGGGTCACAAAGAGTCAGACGTGACTTGGTGACTGAACAGCAACAGTAGGGTTGTTACAGGAAGGAAAGGAACAGATATATACAGGGTTAGCATAGGGCCTGGCTTCATAGTTGCGCTTCCCAGGCAGTGCGGTGGTAAAGAACCCGCCTGCCGATGCAGGAGGTGCAGCAGACATGGGTTCTATCCCTGGGTCTGGAAGATCCGCTGGAGTAGGAAATGACTTCATAGTTGGTACCTTTTATTATTATTGTGGATAGTCCCCTGAAAACTGAAAGGAGGTGTAATATCTCTGGGGACCAGTACAGATATGTAGAGAAGTCTTTATGTAACTCAGAATATTTTGGAAGAATTTGAACAAAAGCTAGAAGTATGTTAGACCAACAAGAAAAGCTGAAACTCAAGAAGAGCTAAGTCTTGCAAAAAAAGTGCTATGATCAGCAAACAGGACTATTTTTTATACTTCTGTTTAGAATGAGAAGAAGAAAACCTAGGTCCTGTTGTTTGGACAGAGCGATGTTAATCAGAGACAGAGAGGCAGCAAAAATTTACTCTACTTCTGTTAGCTTCCATCTCAAATAGAATGGTTATCAGACTAGGAAGAATCACAAAGGCATTGATAAAAGAGGATCGAAGCCATGATTTCCAGTCTCCTGGTCCACATGTATTGCACCCCAGAATACCAGTCCAATTGGCAGATGAGATTCAGAAAGCTGGTGTCAGTAATCTCTGAGGGAATGGGAGAGAGGTGTTGGCAGACTGAAAGCACTCAGAAGTTCCAAGATGCGAAAAGCATCTTTCACTCTCTAGACTAGCGAGCTTAGTGTCAACTCACAGGGAAAACTCAGGGCTAGATTGTTCAGTGAGTAGGCTGTGAACACTCCCTAAGGAAAAACAGTGAGGCTTGCTTTCACAGAGAGTCAGGCCTGCCGGACCTTCCTCACTGCCTTTTTAGAAACACTTAACCTATTTCTACCTGGTAGATAAAGGAAGTGCTATAGACCTCATATAGGTGGGGGTAAGCAAGACATTTGGAGTGTGTCTTCTGACATCATCGTTGGCAAGACACAGAAATGTCTACAGACCATCCAGGAGGGTGAGGGACGACGTAGCAGTGGAATGGTTGGGTTGATTACAACCGGTTGGATGCGCATACCCGAAGAGTAATGATGTCAGTCTGTCAGCCTGTCTGCCTGGCCCTGTCCTGTTCACTGTTTAATCAAAGCCTGGGGTGAGAACATGGATGGCAAGTTTATCAGTTTTGTCAGTGACGTGAAGTCGGGGGAAACGCCAATATGATGTGTGCCAGAGCCAGGTTTCAGAAATATCCGGACCGCTCAAAACCCTAGCTGAGTAACAGCAGAGTTCTGTTTCAAGCTCCAAATCATCTAGAGTACACACAGGCGGGGGAAGAAGAGGTTTAAGCTGAGTCCATGGGAGAAAGCCTGAGGGGGATTTGTTGACAGAGGGAGTGCGGTATAAGTTGGTAGCTATGACGAGGTTACAAAGAATGGACAATGTGATGACAGTTTTAATAGAAATAAAGTATCCCAAGCAAGAAAGCTCACAGTCCCTCTGTGATCTGCGCTGGTTAAACCACGTACTGTATTTCCACACATGGTACTTCACTTCTGGACATGACACTAGAGTTTGACAAGCTAGAGTGAATGCAAGGGAGAGTTACTTGGATGGATGGATGATTTAGGACCTTATCTTAAGAATATAGTTGAAAACCACAATAACAACAGCAAAGAATATCGTTGAAAGTTGGGGCCACAAATCCTGGAAGAGAAACTCTTGTTGGGCTGTGGGAGCGGCCTCGGGGATGTACAAGGCTGTCGTGGAGGATGAATTAACCTACTTCTGGCTGACTTGAGGACCAGTGGATGAGAATTGCAGGAAGGCTCATTGTGCTCATTGCGCAGGAAGGGAGCCCTGCCAGCACATCCCTCAGCAGAACAAAGGCCTCAAGGGATTTTGTTGACCTGTAGTTGGGCCTTCCCAGAATACCAGTGGTTGACCAGGGCCCACAGTGACTGCTGCCCCATCTCAGAAGTCCCCCTCCCAAGCCAAGGGTAAGGACCTTTGCTCAGAAAGGGGGACTGACTTGGCTAGAGGCACTTGGATTCTGGGCCCAGGGTAAAGGCAAATAAGTCTCTATTAAGCTATCAACATTCCTGCATGAGGAGCAGATAGACTTCTAGAGGCAGCCCGCTAACATCCTGGTAATGCCTTCCAGATACATTTTGAGTACCTACTACATCCCAGGCACTGTTTGATGCTTCACCTAAGTCATCTCATTTAATCCTTATAAGGAAAGCGTATTATTATTCTTCCCACCAAGAAGATAGTAAAGCTTAGAGAGAAGTTAAGTTATTTGCCCAAGGTCATATGGGACTTGAACCCCAAACCTGTGTTTATTAGCCACTCTGCCTCCCTGAGCATACTTCATCACCTGGCTCCATCTCCCCAGCAGCCCCTGGAGGTTGCCGGCCACCACGCCTTCCCTGGGAGCAGTTCTCCCCTCCAACCCCGAAGCTCTGCCTTCCCCTCCACTAGGAACTCAGGGAGAAAACAGCCCAGCTGAAAAATTAGGCCACGCTGGCGAGCACACTACTTATTTTTTTATGACTAAGATTAAGCTGACAACCGTGCAAAACATTGCAAACCTGTGTCGGCTGCAGATTTAATACCTCACCCAGCCCACACAAATAATTCATGCTTCTGCATCGATGTCCAGAAAAAACAAATCAGCAAAAAGCTGGGCTCCTGCATGTGTGCGTGCATGTGTGTGTGCGTGTGTGTGTGTGTGTGTGTGTGTGTGTGTGTGTGTGTGTGTGTATCTGCCCTGTTTCCATTGAAGCAGCAGGCCGGAAATACCCAAGCTCCAGGACTGCAGATCTTGCATTTTGCAATTTTTTTTTTTCTCTTTAAAGATTAAAGTACGTTTTCAAATGATTGAAGGTTGGTGGGAGGTGTAAATGTGGGCACTTGTCACATTAATTCTTCAGATGATTAAGTTCTTTTCCATTTCTTTAAAGCTGTTTGCACTTGGGTTTGATGTCCTCGTTCCGGGTGAGTGTGTTGTAGCAGTTACCAAGGTGACTTTAGCTGACTTTCAACAATTTATTTTTCCCTCCAGCTTGAGACGTCTCTAGCCCTGTGTGCTGTTGATTCTGCTCTCCCAGCCCGCTGCCCCCACCCCCCAGTTGCTATTCATCCGCATTTTTGCCTGTGTCAGAGAGGCCTGCTGCCTGGCCCCATCTGGCAGCTGGGCTAGGAGCCTGGTGGTGGGTGATGTGTCTCAGAGGTGACACAGGGAAGTGATGGTGAGAGTCACACCCTGGTTCTTCCTCTTAAACTCTGACTATAGGCTTATCCCCTCTCCTGTCTGAGCCACAGTTTCCTTACCTGTACAAGAAGGGTTAACCACAGAAAAATTTACCTGGTGTAGGGTCCTACTCTGGAGCAGAGTAAGGGCTCACCAAAGAGGGCTGCTGCCTTTCCTGAGTCCTGCTCTTGTCCAAGCCCCGAGGCTGGTGTTTGGTGTTGCCTTCCTCCGAAGGGAGGCGTAGTGGCCAGGGCTTCAGGGGAAGAGAGCTGGTCAGAGGTCCGAGGCTCCCATGCTGGCCTGCCACAGCCCAGCTCTCTGACCTTGGATGCTTTACTGGGTCTCTTTCTTAAAGGAAAGAGGTAGATTAAACACCCTCAGAGTTTCCTCCCAGCCCTGAAATTCTGTGACCGGCTTGGCCAGCATGTTTTGTCTTCTTCACAGGTCTCCTGAAAGGGCTTGTCAAAGGAGGTGCTAGGGCAAAGGGCAACTCAGAGTTGGCTTTGGGAGCCCAGAGGAAGAGACTACTTTGTGAAAGAGCAGTCACATCTGGGGGTGGATCCATGCAGCTGGTGGGAATGGTCCCTGTTACTGTGGGCTTATAAGTCGCTGCCTCAGTGGGGCCCCGTGCTGCCCCATGTCACCCTCCATCTTGCCTACAGACCTCACCTCCTCCCTCTGGGGAGCTGCTCTCTGAGTGTCGGGGTGCCTTTTGGGCCACAGGCTGCAGCCCTCAGCCCTCCAGTGTATAAGGAGGTTATCAAACCCAGACATCCTGGATGGCTTCTGCCGCTTGAATGATAAATAACTAAAGCTTCTCCCCCAGTATTTACTTATTATGTTTATTCATTTTTGGCTGTGCCGGCTCTTCGTTGTTGCATGTGGGCTTTCTCTAGTTGCTGGGGCTACTCTCTGGTTGTGTTGCACAGGTTTCTCATTGTGGTGGCTTCTCTTGTTGCAGAGCACAGGCTCTAGGCACATGGGCTTCAATAGTTGTGGCTTGACGGCTCAGTTGTGGCACACGGGCCTAGTTGCTCCTTGGCATGTGGAATCTTTCCAGACCAGGGGTTGAACCCATGTCCTCTGCGTTGGCAGGCGGATTCTTATCCACTGCGCCACCAGGGAAGCCCATCACCCAGTATTTTGATTGGACACTTGAGTAATTATTTTGAAATTCACAGTCCAAACCGGGATCTAGTCTTTTGAATGAGATCAGTGGCTAACCCTCACTTCCGGCTGGGGCAGATTTGCGAGGTCATCATTGGGGGCAGCTGAATTTGAAAGAATGAATCTTAGATTGCAAAGGGGCCCTGTGGCCCAGCTGTGGAGCAAGCTGTGGGTGGGAAGCAGGACAGGAAGGGGTGTGAGGCAGCAGTGGCAACGTGCCGTGGCGGAAGCCACAGTCAGGAGGAATCTGGTACCGCACTGCTGGGGCCTCATTGCCGAGTAGGGTGGCGGCTGGCCCCGCTGCCCAGCCAGGATCTCAGATCTGAATCCTGCGAGCCTTGCTCTCCACCCTTTGGTGAGGCCTGTGTCATTTCCTGTTGGATGAAGGGTGTGTATGTCACTGTAGCTATGGGCCGCCAGCAGGAGTGTGCATGCTCTGAGCCTGCTCTGATGTCACAGCCTTTTCAGGGTCAGCTGGAAGGAAGCTTTCAGAGCCGAGTCTCCTGAAACTTTGGCACCCCAGCATTGGAGAACTTGGGGTCTGGGGCTCCAGGGCAGCAGAAGAAGGGCTCCCAGAGACCCCTGCTGCCATCTGAGGGAAGAACAAGCCACTGTGACATAGCTTTTCTACAGTGTGTTGGCCAAAGATGAGGTTTCAGAACTAGACTCACCTGCGACCAGATCCCAGCTCCACAGCCCCCGCTGTGCAACCTGGACAAGTTACATCACTTTCTTGATCCCAGACTCCTTATCTGTTAAAGGGCTGTAAAAATCGTGCCCACCTCACAGAGGCGCTGTGCCCACCATGTGAGGGGTGCTTCGCACAGCAGCTGGCACTTGGCAAATGCGGGCTGAGTAAATGGTGGCTGTTGTTATCTTTATCATCAGTCACTATCCTTGTCGTTGCACAGGAGCCCAGCCTGGGAGCCTCCTGTCCTGCTCTGCCCTGCGGTTTTCACCTTGTGCTGAACCTGTTCCTGTGCTTGCTTTGCAGGAGCCGCAAAGACAGCCTGGAAAGCGACAGCTCCACGGCCATCATTCCCCACGAGCTGATCCGTACGCGGCAGCTGGAGAGCGTCCATCTGAAATTCAACCAGGAGTCAGGAGCCCTCATCCCTCTCTGCCTCAGGTGAGTGCCACAGAGTACAGCTTGGTTTCAAGGAGCTACCAGGCCTGTGCTTGGCCCCCCATGCCTTGGCGGAGTCTAGGACCCTGGCGGGGAGGAGAGCTAGTCAGGCAGCTCCAGCCTGGGCCTGTGGGTGGGCCTGTGGGCAGGCCTGTGGCCCCCAAGCCCACCAGTAGCCCCCATTGCACTGAAGAGCTCTCCTTTGTGCAGAGAAGTGTTCCCCCAGCCCTGCTCCCTTACAAAGGTCCAGTAACCTAGGGTGTCTCAGACCGCCCCCCTGCCATCCCACCAGCCCAGTGGCAGGGTCCCTGGTAGCACTGGGGTGGTAGGGCAGGGGCTCTAACGGGTGGGGCTCTGTTTTCTCCTGCTTTGCTGTTTTTCCAGCAAAACATTCAGTTCTCTACACCCTGTGGCCCGCACACTCCTTGAGGGACTCAGAAGCCCAGACTGTGTCCCTTCTGCTGCCATCCACATTGCTAGAAACCCAGCCCCAGGGCCAGAATGCAGCTTCCTGCATGAGGATGCTGCCCTGGGGGAACCTGTGCAGCTGGCTTCCTCCAGAGCCCTGGGGGTTCCACCCTCAATTTTACAGCAAGGATAACTGTAAACCCGGACAACAGTGACAGGGAAGAAGGGGGTTGTACTTGCTGGGACCATCCCCACTATCCCAGAGCCTGGGGAAAGAGCTTGGGTGGAAACCAGCCTGGCCCAACAGGGCAAAGACAGCCAGTGACCAGTGGCTGGCCGGGGCCCTGTACAACCCCCACACCTCCCCAAGGACCCCAACCACTTCCTCCCCCAGCTCCCTCTCCGGCCCAGGCTCAGGGCCTTTAGGCTGATGAAGGGTTAATCTGAGGCAGCCTGAGGAAGCCAGGAGCAGGTTTTGCTTCCTTTGCTGACTGGCATCTCTGTCCCCACAAGTTGCCCCTGCCCACCCTTCCCCCAGGTGTTATTTCCAGACTAGGGGTTAACAATAACTTCTGTGGCTCTCTCAGAGTGACCCTACTTGGCTTCAGCTTTTTTTAAAGATGTGGACTTGGTAACCATTTAAATCTCACGAGAGGCCTGGGAGTGGGTGGACCAGACACAGGGTTGTGCTGTGAGGGCCCTGTGCCATCACCCAGGGGTGTGGGAAATTTGTTTAGGGGCTTCTTCATCCCCACCCTCCAAACAAAGAGGGGCACGATCCCCCTTTTAGCTCTGGACCTGACCTTGGGCACGTTACCACCTGGCCCCTCTGGCCTCAGTTTCCTCACCAGGACACGGAAGAGGTGGACCTCTCTCCCCTTGCAGCCTCTCTGAACGCTGCTCTGGTGTCTGCCAGCCTTGAACACTTCGGAAGGATGACAGTAGAACACTCGTGAGAGGCTTCTCTTGGGAGGTGTTGAGACGAACATGTTTGGTTAAGTCCCCTGTTAGTGGGCAGCTGGTCAGTCAGGAGGGCATTTTCCAGGCACCCCATCCCGGGAGCGTAGCCCCCACAGTCCCCGAGCACCCTGGCCAGGCCCGCTCTCACTGTCTCACGTTCCCACCCCCAGGGGCAGGCTCCTGCACGGACGGCACTTTACATATAAAAGTATCACAGGTGACATGGCCATCACCTTTGTCTCCACGGGAGTAGAAGGCGCCTTTGCCACCGAGGAGCACCCTTACGCAGCTCACGGACCCTGGTTACAAGTGAGAAGGCTCTTTCTCTTCTGCCTGCCTCCTTTCCTGTGCCCACCACCTCCCTGTCCTCCCTTGGCAAGCTCCCGGGGGTGCCTTCCTGAGGGGCCAGTGGAGAGATGCCGTGTGATGTGTGGATGCTTCCACCTAGCCCACCAGCTCTAGGAGCACTTCCTGGCCTCTGCCTGTCCCGCGAGACAGGAACAGTAACCTTCCAGGCTCTGGCTGTGGATAATTCTGTTTGCCATGGAAATTCAGTTTTGAGGGATGTGCGACTTTCTGCATCTCAGGTAAACCAAGGTACAGGAAATGAGGGGTGCAGCAGGGTGGGAGGGAGTGTGGAAGCCACTGTCCACTATATGGGGAAGCCCACCAGAATACCTAGAAAGTAGGCATCTGAACCTGGACCGGGCAATGGGCTGTGATGGGCAGGTCTCGGCAGACCAAGCCTGCCCCCTCTCATCTAATGGTTCTCCTGTGTTCCTGACGGACACCCAGCTTCTCAGTGCAAACCTGCTGGCTTTTTCCAGAATACTTTGTCCTTCCTTTGCTCTTCTGGCTGGGGCACAGCCTCGAGCCATTGCCAAGCAGGGTGCCCAGACCTGACAGCCACAGGCCTCCTTCCAATCCCCACCCTGCCCAGGTCTCTAACGGGTACTTGGCCTGGTCCAACCCACTCCCAGATGTAGTAGAGGAACAACATCCTTTTTTGTCTGTTGGGGGCATGGGAGAAGGAACACGCCACCTTACCTCTCTCAGAAAGGGAATCTGACCCTAGTGTAAAAGATGACTCTGCCTTGTCTGTGGTGTATCCTGGGCAGTGGGGGGCAGCAGTGGGCAGGGGGATTACAGTAGAGAGGAAGTGGGTTTAGGCCAGTCTGGGGGCGGTCTGTGAAGTGTATTTACCATTAATGTAGGCATGCTTTTAGTTTGTGTGTGTGTGTCTCCTCCTCAGGCCAGCTCCTCCCTCCCCCTCCCCACCAAAATACTAACCCTTAATTAAAACAAACAGCAAACAAAGGATACCAACCAGACTCCCAAGACTAAGCTGAGGGTAGAAATGGAAGCCAGTGCTTTAGGGATATTGTGTTCCATAAATTATCTTGCCTTTTTCCACTGTTGTTATTACATTGTTTCATAACAAAATTACTTTGAACCATAAAGTTATAAATACATTTTAAAAGTCCCACTTGGTAACATTAGATTTCTGTCCATGTGGTGTTGGTTGTTACCTTAGCAAAAGCTCTGAACTCTAGCATTTGAAATTAGCCTGGAACAAGTGGAAGGGGCCTCCTCCCACCCCCAGCATGTCCCAGGCCTCCAGGTTGCTTGTGGAGAGCAGGGGCGGGGGCGGCACAGAGCTGGGAAGGAGTGGGGGGTGGACCATGCAGGAGACCCCAGCCCTGACAGGTCAGAGGTCATCATTTCCAGCAGGTGACAGTGTGTTGACAGGTCTCAGCAGAAGTGTCCTCAGTGCTTTGCGTATTGAAGGTTAAGCACTTTTTCTTGGGAAAGTAGGAACTAGAGCCTCTCCAACTTGAGAATAAGTGCCACCCAGTTGCCTTTGACGTGCTCTACTCTGAACCTGTCCTTGGAGCCCCGCCATCCCTCCTGGAACATCTTCCTGCCTGGAGTCGGGGTAGGGGTCAGCATCTGCAGTTCTCAGCAGCCTGGTGACCTGGGCCTCCAGAGGGCTCAGCACATGTCCCATTGATCCTCAGTCCCCTCAAAGGTCTGGGCCCAACCCTGGTTCCCAAGCCCCTGATCCCCTAGCTGCTGGGGTTTCCTTCCAGCTCTGCTCCCCCACGCCTCCCTGGCAGCCCCTCAGCCAGCTCGAGCACTCGCCCCGCTGACTCCCAGCACATGGTCCCCTCCCAGGCGCTGTTGCCCGGGGAACCGGAGCGGTGGGAACCAGCCGCTGGCCTCGGCATGTTTCAATAAAGTTGCTGTGCTGAGAGCTGCTTAATCAAAGGCCTGTGTTATGGGCTCATTAGTGTGGTCCACCACGGGGGCCAGCTCACAGGGGAGCTCCCGGGAAGGCTGGCTGAGGCCCACTCCCCAAGCACGCACCCTAATTCACCCAGGGGTTTCTCAGGCCCTGTCCAAGGAGCCTTGGGAAACCCTCTGCCCCTGCCCCCAGCCCAGCCCTCCTCATCTCCCCACCCCCAAAGCAGTCAGCACTTTCTGCATCTGACTGCCAGCATCAGCCCGCCTTCCTCTCTAGGGTCTTGCCACTGTGGTCACAGGCAGCTCCCTGGCTTGTGGGAACCTGGGCTTGTAATTACTTGTGGGCCTCTCAGTCTCCCCCTGGGGCCGCCTGTCTCGCTGGGAGTCTGAGGACCTCCTGGAGGTCTGGGGTCAGGCTCCAGGTCACCAGTGAAGGCCCAATCCACTAGCCCAGGAAAGACACTGGACCCTTCTAGAGGGAGACCCCAGCAGAGAGACTTGCTTCACCTCCTATGGGAACCTCTCCCTCATGCTTCTGGATTCCAGGATGTCTCTCTGGCCTGTGTGCCCAGGCCTGTGGGGGGCAGGGAGGCAGGAAGGAACTGAATGCAGCAGCCCCAGGACTGAAGAAACCCAGACTTCTGTTCTCTTGGCTGCTGGAACACTCTCCGTTGGTCCCAGATGAATTGGGAGGGGCTAGGATGACTTTTCTTGCATCAGCCTTCAACAGCCTTGGAAGCCCTCGCTCCCAGCCTTGGCACCTTGTTCTGGCCTCCAGCCCAGGCCTGTTATCTCTTGGGGAAGTGGCATGGCAGAGACACCCCTCATGGGAGAGGATGACAAAGGAGAGCCTGAGAGAAAAAGGCAGAAAGTGAGGGAATCTGGGCCCTTTCCGGGGTTTCTGGAGTAGCCCCAGACAGGCCCCCACACCCACCAGCTCCTGGGCCTGCACCTGCCTTGAGGCTGCCCCCTTTCTCCAGGTCCGCCCCCCCGCCCCATCTCTCCAGCCCCAGGAACGTCAAGGCCTGGCGCACAGAAAGGCAGGGCTGCCTGCCACCCCAGAGTGAGTACAGGGGACACTCCCCGCTTCCTGGAGGAACTGGAGAGGCAGGAATCCTCCAACTCCTTAGGCTCTTCAGTTTCCGGAGGTTGACACCAGACTCCTCCTTCCGCCCTACCCTTGGCTGTTTTTATCTCTGCTGAGATGGTGAAGGCTGTCAGCCAGCTCCAGAGGAGTACAGGAGGGTCTTTGGACCTGGGGAGGCCTGCCAGCGTCTGCTCCCGCACACACCTTCCCCCAGCATTCCTCAACCCAGTGGCTTTAACAAGCCTCTCTCCCTTGAGTCTGTCAACACTGGGCTGTTAGTCTCTGAGCGGGAGCCTGGCCCAGAGCTGAGTCGTTCATCCGTCCCCAGCCAAGATTGATCTGAAGGGGGAGAAGTCGGCCCCAGAGGTCACTCAGAGGTCACATCACCAAATATGAGAATATTTTTTTTAAGCCCTGCAATGCTTTCTCAGCTGTGTGGTGTCTGACGGCTCACCCAGGTGGCCCCCCTTTCCCAGCCATTCTCTGCCAGCCTTGATGGGAGGCCTGGGGCTTGGGAGAAGACGCCCAACAGCTGTTCAAGTGGGCTTCACTTCTCCAGGCCAGATCTGGGGAGTCACTGCCGGGCTCTGGTCCTCGCCCAGTGGCTGACTCACCCCCGCACCCTGTGGACAAGCCTCAGCCTTCTCCTGTCCCATGCACCCATTTGGACATTGTGTGGAAGACACTTGGTGAACCCTGGCCTTGGCCCTGCGCAGCTCCTCTTGCTTTCCTCTGCTATTTCTCCTTCCACTAGTGAATGTGGAATCCCAGAAGACCTTTGCTTGGCTGTCCGAGGGTCCTCGTTGTCACAGGTACAGCCATAGGGCTTCAATCCCAGCACTGTGCCTGGGGAGGTACAGGAGAGGACTGAGAGGGCCTGTCGTGCCCTCACCAGCTGCCAGCCAGAGCAAGAGAAGTCTGAGCCCGCTCCTGGCCACCTCAGCCAACCCCTCGCCACCCACCGAGAACAGGAAATGAATGCAGCCTCACTGTGTGGCTGCTGCAGTGGTACCTGCCGCACCCGCACCTCTGCCCCTGAGCCTGGGGTTGGGGGGGGGTGCTCCAGGCCGTTGTCTAGCTTTTGTCCGGCCTGTTGGTGTTGGGGGGACGCAGACTGGATGGCTTCCTAGTCCCTGCCTCCTCCCTGCCATCATGGGTGCCAGAGCAGCTCCTTGGCAGGCCCTACCCTGTAAACAACACATTTCCTTCCCTGAGAGAAGGAAAGGGAGGGAAAAAGAAAGCCAAACTTGTTGGGAAGCAAGAACAACGTGTCAACACGAAGAGCAAACAAGGCCCCAGACAAAGTGAGGATTGTCACACCGAGGGGAAGGAGTGGGCATTGTCAGTGCTGTTTGCAGACTCAGAAATATCACTGACCGCAGACATTTGAATCAGATCTGCAGTGGCTGGGCCCCTGCCTGCCCCACCGCCAGGCCTGCCCAGGGCAGGCATGATGAAAGATCACTTTTCAGGTTCCTTCTGGAACTTGCCAGGGCCTGGGGAATTGGGAAGATTGTTGACGATCCTCCGTCTTCATCCGCCAGCCAGGCTATCCTAAGGCACTGGGTGTGAGCACCTTGGAGTAAGTTGCTGGCCTGTGTTCCAAGTCCCCTCCTTGATCAAAGGTGGAGGCTGGGAGTGGGGGGCAGGGAGCCACTGCCCGCCTCACAGCTCTACCAGTCAGAGCTAGTGGGAGAGCTGCAGCCACTAACTCATCCCTGTTGGTTAAACCTGTGCCTAGACCCACTGCCCCTGTGAGTGTGTTTCCCCAGGGTACCCTCCACCAGGATCTTCTGCAGGGAGGGGTTGCCTTTTTAAAATGCAGATCCCTTGACCTAGCTACTCAGATTCAGAAGGTCTGGATGGTGCCTAGTATCTCCAGGTTTTCAAAATCCTCCCCAGGGAGTTTCTTCTCAGATTGCTTGGGGGGCTTCCCCGCTCACTGGAGCATCTTCTCCCTCCAAGGGCTGTTTGTGCACAGACGTAAGCCTCTTATGCCCAGTTCTTGGTGATCATGAGCATCAGTGAGTGCTGTCTCATTAGTAGTATTATTTCTACTGCTGTTTTCTGGACTGGAGCAACTGTCGCCTCATGTGCACGTTTACCAAGCTGACCTGGAAATCTGCCCCATTGGAAACTATATCGGGGCATGGTTTGCCTTCCTTTCCACTTGGCCAACCTGGTTTTGAACAGCTGCATGTCTGTGACGCCCAGGGTTCCAGCCCTCTTGAGCTGAGCAGGTGGCCAGGAGATGTGTCGCTGGTTTTCCAGGCCATTGGGTTGAAGCCAGAGTCACTTCCACCTCCCCCAGCAGAGAAGAGATGTCAGCTTTGAGTATACGAGGCTTCTAGAATTGAGGTGCCCTTCCCAGACAGAAAAAGAGCATCTTCTACCACCATGAGTTCAGGTCACTGCTCTTCTAAAGTCCAGACTTGTCTTGTCTCGACACCCGCTCGTCTGCAGAGTGGAAATGATGGTTACCTTCCTCACAGGGTGGCCCTAAGATGATACCAGTGAAGCACTTAGCCCTGTGCCTGGCACATGGAGGAGGCACTGGTGCTTCTGCTGCTGGCGGTGTTATCCTTACTGCTGTCATTCTCATAACCCTTCTTATTATTATTTGTGGCAGAGCCAGGCAGCTCCATGGGGACCCAGGGAGCTTCGAGAGTCCCAAGTCCCAGAACTGCACAGGCTTTTCCCACAGTTGCATCACAACGGCGTGTCTGTTCCTCGTGAGAGCATCCAGGAGCTGATGCATCGCGGCTGTCTATCTCCAGTGTCCTGTTGATAGGATCTGTTAACATTCTCAGCTCCAGGTCTGAAATATACAAAGAACAGGGCCTGTTTGTTCAATCTAAGCTTCTAAGGTTTAACTCCCAAAGGAAATTAAATTAGGTGCCTGGAGCTATGACAGTCTGTCGTGTTTCTTTGTAGGGAATGTCACCCTTAATATCATGCAGATCTCACGTACAATTTTCCCCATTCAATTCTTTTAAAATAATGCGAAGTTTCCAGCAGGAACCAGCCAATCACTAAAAGTGAAAATTGAGGAGCCACTAGGGTTTGTCCCTCCTTTTGGTCCTGCCGTCCCCTCCCCCAGCTGAGTATAAAATGAGTCCACACACAGATATTAATAGTACACATTTGGTAGTTGGTCTACTGAAAGCCACCATAACTCACACTCTCTCCACCACCAACTCCACACCTTTGTCAGAAGAACTGGCTTAGGACTGAACTCCTGTTGGTGGGATTATTTTCCCCATTTCTCCAGCTCTTTGGAGCCTCTCTGTGTGGTCACCATTCCTGTGAACCCTCCCCCACCCCCTCTCACCCCCAGCACTAGTTACAGTCCCAGGCCTATTTACCTCTCTGGCAGAAATGTCCACCCTCCCAAGTATTTGTGGGTTAGAAATCGGTTCAGCCTGGCCCGGACTGGAGCCATTGTAATATAATTGGGTTTTAGGTATGCTTGTGTTTGTGCTCACATTTGCAGAGATGGCAACAAGCCCCGGAAATTCCCAAAATGTGAATATGACTTTTGTACTGCTCAAGCAGACTGGTGATAACTGGTCGAGAGACTCCAGGCTTTGGGGGGTGGGGGTGGTGGGGGGGGAACCCTAGGATAAGAGCAAGAGGAACAGAGGCTCCGGCTGTGGGAGCTGGAATCAGTGGCATTGGGCAGCGCCACAGTAGTCCATGAGAGGAGTTACTGGGTCCCAGCTTAGGGAGCCAGGAGGAAGGTGGGAGGGAGCATCTCAGGTGGGCATTCTCACAGACCCGCTTTGCCTGTCCAAACTTTGTCTCTGTCTCCACTTGAAGCCTAAGCTTCTTAAACAGAAACTGGTGAGGAGATACGGGCTGGTGGTTGGAGCTGTTTTGTCCCTGACTGTGGGCTTGTAGCCTGAGAAGGAGACGACCTTTGGCTCCCTGTTAACCCCAGGAAGGAGCTTGTCCAGCTGGGGAATGGACTGCTTTCATGGCTGTTTCCCTAGGGCTCCACCCAGGGCCAGGCCTAGCAAAGGCACCCAGGGAATGCTTCTGGAATCAAGTAGGTTGATGGGCAGGTGACCGGAAGAATCAATACATGAGTAAATGCTGTGAGGGTTAGACTTCAGGAATTGGAAGCTCTGCTTTGCACACTAACTTTAGAGTCCAGAGAAGACTGGGACATGGAGACTTCCCTGGTGGTCCAGTGGTTAAGACTCCGCCTTCCAGTGCAGGGGGCCTGGGTTAAATCTGTGGTTGGGGAACTAAGGTCTTACATGCCATGGGGTAACTAAGCCTGCACACCCCAGTGAAGACCCAGCTCAGCCAAAAAAATAAGGACCAGGAGATGATCTTTTCTCCGCTGCTCACAAGCCATGTGACACTGGGCAAATCTCATAACCTATCTGTGTCTCAGTTTCCTCATCTGAAGGAGATAAGCTCTATGAGCGCTTAGCACAGTGCCCGGTGTGGTGATATTTTGTCTGCCCACTTGGGGTAGTTTTCTCATTCCTTGCTCACACCTCCACCCAGTCAACTTCCTCCCTTCGGAAACTTCCCTCCTGTGAGGTGCCTAGTGAGCCTGCTTGCTTGCCCTCCTTCCTCTGCCATTCCACTTTGTCTGATACACTGACCTATTCCAAATGTTGAGCCATATGTTCTTATCAGAATGGACAATTCCCTGGGGAAACCTGCTGGTATTTTCTCAAGTCCTGGATCCTCCTCCTTGTCATAGGGGATTTTTCCCACACCTTGGTCTTCACCTCGTTGTTTCTCTTCCTCTGTCCCCACATCCCACCCTGGGGCATTCAGAGGCTACTGGAGAAGGCAAAGTAGAGGTGGGGAGAGCCACAGCCTGGGGTTACAGAAGGGTCCACTGCAGAAGTCAGGAGGTCCCATGGACCAGCATGCGGAGGAGATGGGTGGAAGACAGGATCAGGTTGGGAAGAGGAAAGACATGCCCAGCCTGGGCCCAGTGTGGGACTGGCCTGAATAGAGGAGCCTGTTGAGAAGATGGCCCTGCAGGTTGAGGAAGTCCTGGGTATCCTTGCTGTTGACTGCATGCATGGTTGACTACACACATGGGTGAGGGTGGTGGTTGTGCCCCTGTACGAAGGGGCAAGGCTGTTCTCAACAGCAAGCGTGAAGCCTCAAGGTAGCAGACCAGAGTAGTGAAGTGGGATAGGTGGGAGGTGCCCTGGAGAAGACGTTTCTTAAAACTTGTAGGACTCAGTGGCTGAATGGGGCTGGCAAGGCAGGGCTTTGGGAGCTTGGGGCCTGAGAAAAGATAGACACTACGCATGGGAGTTGAGGCGTCCCTTTCCCTTCGCTAAAATGAGAGAGGCTGGTGCAGCTCAGACATTCCTAGAGGTACCTTCCAGGGCATTTCCAGATTCCAGGCAAGGCTTGTATTCCAAACCTGGACAGATTCCTTTTGTCCTCCCAAGCGGGGCTCGGGGAACACACAAACCTTGTTGAACAAGGAGGATGTTGGAGTCACTCTCCTCTGCCCTGCGGCTTTTCTGTTTCCCTCTACCATACTGCAACGTGCAGGGCGCCCGGACTGCCAGACAGGCGGCCTTCCCCGCCCCTTCTCATGTCCCTCCCGGGACCAGCACTGCCGTGTCTCCTGAAGTCCTTGCCCTGCTCCCCGCTGTCCTAGACGTCCTCCCTTCTCTGCCCCAGTCCGTCTGATACTGTAGGCAGCTGGTGGTGGGAGGTGGGGGCAGGCTGGGGGTGACAGTCAGGGCTAGGCCTCAAGTACTTCCCCTGGCCCTAGAACATATCACAGTGGGCTCACCACTCCTCCACGGCCTGGACAGAGGTCCATAGCTTGGCAATTAGCCAAAAGACCATATACTTTAAACAAATAATAATAATAAAAGCCTGTCTTGTGCCTTCTTCCCAGATTCTGTTGACCGAAGAGTTTGTAGAGAAAATGTTGGAGGACTTAGAAGATTTGACTTCTCCAGAGGAAGTAAGCTGTTTGGTTCTCTCTGACAGCAGGTTCCAGTCTCCAGGAGTCTGTCTGCGTGTGTGCATGTGTCTGTCTCTGACGTGTGCAGAGAGGCTGGAAAGGAGACCCTGGAGATGTTAAACAGCTTTATTTCACTTCCCTGAACCTCCCCCTCCCCCACCCCCAACTCTTGTGAGGACACCCAGCAAATTGTCTGAATTGCCAGCTCCCAAGAAGCTCATTGAAGAGGCAGCCAGGGCCTTTGGGCTAGTACTGAGTTCTCCTCAGCCCCTGCTGTTCCCTGGCAGGTTTTGAACAGAAAGCCCACGCCTGCTGCCAGAGAACATTCCATGGAGTTCTGGTGGGCAGCAAGGGGCTCCTGCTCCAGCCTCAGGCCACCCAGGAGCCACTCTCCCTCCCGCCTCTGGCCACGAGCGCTCCCCTCTAGGCCCGCCTCTTCCAGCCCCAGCCAAGCTGTGGGCCAGGTGGGGGCCTGTGCTTGTCCTGGCTACTCCGCTGGGGTACAGGAGTGGAGCCCACAATCCCTTTTGTTTTTCTTCCTTGTTCCCGGCATCCTCATTTGTGGGGACTTACCTCATCCTGGAAAGTCCCTTCCCCTCCCCCGGCCTCCTACCAAGCAGCACCCCAGCAGGGTTGAGCCTTCCTGGCCTCAGAGTCCTGCCCAGATAGGTTAGTGGAACATTAGCACGCTGATAGTTCTAGGGCTTTTCTGGGCCCTCTCCTGTCCGGGGCAGAGACAGACCCTTCTTCTGCCCTTTCTGCCCGAAAGTGTATTTTGGGGAGAGCTCCTTCACCTCCCAGGGGCCAGGCTTCCAAGCCAGAGCGAGGCCAGGCAGGAGCCAGCTTTCAGCCAGGACCCAGTCAGCCCGGACACAGAGGCCTCCGACGGATATCCACAGGGCGGAGGACCGTCCACGGGGCAGGACTGGCCCGTCCAGGTCTCCAGGTGGACAGGAACTCCTCAGAGCCTGAGGTCACCCCTAGTGGGATAATGTCTTCTCTCTCCTCATTTATACATTCAAAAGTCACTAAGTACCCAGTCTGTGCCAGCTGGTCAAGCCCCACAAGTCACCAGCCCCTGAGGCCCAGCTCCCATTCAGTCAGACCAGAGCCGGCTGCCCAGAAGCGCTTCCGGAGAGGCCATGTCGCACAGGGATGGCACGGCGCCAGACTGCTGCTCTCAGCTCGGGTGCTGAGGGGGTGGAAGAGGGGTAGTCCAGGCAGGAGGGACAGGAGCCAGGAGGAGCTTAGGAAAGTAGGTCACTAAAAATGACTTTTTTTTTCCTTTCCTGTGCAAGGCTGTCCCCACACCCTGCCCTCCTCTCCACTTTGGTCCTGGCTTGGACAGTCCCCCATCAAGAGAGAGGGAGAGGGAACCAGCCGGGCAGTGTCAGGCCGTCCTCTTCTAGCACCAGCTCTGGGCAGGCTGAGGGCCCTGCTCTTCCCTCCTTCCCAGCTTGCTCCCAGATTAGCAGGAGACTTAAAGGCAGACCCCACTCCTAAATCAGGGAGCATCTATGAGCACCAGCTGTGTGCCTGCTGGCCCCATGCAGGGTCCTCGCATACACAGGGAACATGTCAGTCTCTTCCCCTGTCCCCCTCCAGAAGCTTGAGAAACAAAACTGTAAGCAAATCGGTGATTCCGGGGAGTCGGGTCATAAGAACTTGGGCTCTCCTTGGCCACTGCCAGCACCTCTCTCAGGCTGGTAACCCTGGGAAGCTTGTGAGGATGAACAAGGGGGAGCAGGGTGGGGAGCTCCTCTCAAGTTTGCACCAGGCCCAAGAAGTCACCTCAAACCACACTAGCTCTGCTTCTCCACTCCCACCAAGGCCAAGGCAGGGCCTCCTTCCTTTGGGGCCCTTTGGCAAAGGCTCCAGGGGGCAGGTTCCAGAGTTCTTCCCTGCCAGCCTCAGAAAGGAGCCATGGCAGGGACAGGACCGCAGAGTTCCAGACCTCAAGCCACTTCCCTGTAGCATCTGCACCCTCCCCTGCCCCCCCCATCCTCTAGCCCCCGGGCCTCAGGGAGCAGATTCCTTACATGCTTGTGGCCAGAGGCAGAACCAAGGAAGTGAGCTGGAGGGAAGGTCAGCCCAGTCAAGAAAGAGTCAGAAAACAAGCCTCCTCCAAGCCCAGTTAATTATTGGCTGGGTGTGGGGAAGGAGGGGTCAGCACTGGATCCCAGCCTCTCACCTGGTTCAACATTCGTGACTGAAGCCAGGCAACCAACCGGTGGTCTGTCTTGCCCCAGCACCCAGGAGACAGGGCCTGGGTGAGGGTCCTGGCCTCTCTAGGCAGTGTGGGAAGAAGGCAGTGGATTCTAACCGTGTATCCTCTGGTTCTGTGCTCGTTGCCCCCTCCACAGTTCAAACTTCCCAAAGAGTACAGCTGGCCAGAAAAGAAGCTCAAAGTCTCCATCCTCCCCGACGTGGTCTTCGACAGCCCGCTGCACTAGCCTGGGCTGGCCCTGCAGGGGCCAAGGGCGAGCCCAGCTGCTTCCCGGTGACTCCAGTGTAACAACTGCATAAACGAGATTCCTGCAAACACAAGGACAAGTGTGAGGATGACTGCGTAGCCCCTACACTGCAGCCTGCTGGGATGCCCCGCACAGGTCACAGGGCTCCCCCTCACCTGCAGCTTGAGGGGTCTCCGCACCTGCAGCCGGCCGAGCCACATGACCAGGCTGGGGCCCCAGGGGGCTGCAGTCGGGCAAATGTCAACCTTCTCCTCCTACTGCCACCGCAGGTTCTGGTTTGAGATTTGCCTCTGGACCTCTGATATGCCCCCAGGTGGAGACAGGCCTCATTCCCACCTACCCTCTGCCGCATAGCCCAGCGGGAGGGAGGTGTAGCAGCCAGCTACCCTGCCCAGCTCAACTCTGGGAAGCCTTCGGTAGTCAAGCTCTTCTGGCGGTGCAACGATTCCTTTGATCGTGTTTGGTTTTCTTCCTCCTTATTTTATTTTGTAGAAACCGGATGGTATTTTATTGCTCTTCAAAGATGTCCAGAAGCCATGTATATATGTTTTTTTTAAAAAAACAGAACTTTATTTCCAGATGAACTTTCTCATTCTTACAGACAAGGGCCTGGGGCCGTCTCCCCCAGAGCCGCCACCAGAAAAGGTGCTGGTGTTCGCCTGCCGGTCAAGGCCTCGGAGGAGTCAGCTTCGCACAGAGGCTTTTCTTCCCAGCCAGGCCTGGGGGAGCCAAGACACTCCCCCATGCAGCCTGGAGCCCAGTTCAGCTGGGGCAGGAAGGGCTGCTGCTGGTTCCCAGGTGGTCTGGGCCCCCACAGAGTTCAAGATCATCAGGGTCTCCGAGACTTGGTGACCCCAGCCTCATCTTCTAGGCATTTTCCTCCCAACCAGGCCTGCCTGAGAGAGGGTAAAGCCCAGCACTTCATAGACCATCCCCACCTGCCACTCAGGGCCTGAGTCTCCAGCTCTTTGCCACTCCCATCCCATTTCCTCATCCACTGGGCCTCCCAGCCTCCAGGCTGCAGGACTCTGACTTATTAAAAACAGAAGAATCAACCTCTTCACATGTCTTTCACATTAGTTTTGCAAACACTGCACTCTCCCTCCTTCCATTCATTTCTGTGTTGATTCATTTCTCATCCTTCATTCTCTACCCCTTGTCCTGTCTCCTTTCCGGCATCCTGGCCTCTAGTGGTCTTTGGTTCCTCACTCCAGTACTGCAGATCTCACGGTCTTCCTGTCTCATAGCCAACCTATCTCTGACCCATAGTTTGGGGGTTCTGGGGTTGTCTCTCACTTTTGACCTGTAATCACAAGCCCCTTTCAGGCCCTCTTACCCCTAATTCTGGGGATGGCTATTATGAGACCACCCTTCTGGCTCTCCCACGACAAAGTTCTTTTGTCTGTCAGGGACCACACAGACAGACAACATGCCCTGGCCCCTGTCTGCAACCGCCACACACATGGGCACTACCAGGAGTACCGAGGAGACCCATAGGGCGCAGGGCACCTCTGATGAGCCATCCAGCCAAAGAGCTGCCTTCAGGGGCATGAGGGTGGCCAAGCTATTAGACTTCCAAGGGGCCATTCAGGTCTGGCTCTTTCTCTGCTTACACCCTCAGGGCTACCTGGTTAGCACCATCAAACTCAGAGCTTCAAGGCAGATCCACCTGGCATCTGGGAGACACATACCACCACCACCACCCCCCACCACCACCCCCCCCACCACCAACACAGCAAAGGTGGAAGCCCCTCTGGACTTGATGTTGGCAGCAGCTGTGCCTTCTGCTCTGAGGACTTTTCCAGAAGGACATTTCCTGGTCTTCACCCACCACAGCATCCCCACCTTGAAAACTCTTGTCTTTAGGTGTTTTGTGGCCAAAGAGGTGTCATTGACTTGCTTCCTTTCCTTGCCATCCTGACCTACTTCTCCACAGATTCTTTCTGGGGACCTGCCTCTACCCCGCCTGCTTTGGCTTGGGGGCAGGGGGGTATTTTCTGAGCTAAGTTTTGTGGTCAGTACAGAAGGCAAAAGGGAAGCAGGTGAGCTCTGAGACAACAAGCCTGTGAAGCCTGTGGCTCCTTTCTGTCTCCCCCTGCACCCCCTCAGCCCCTCCTCTTATCGGGAACCTCCAAGGTTCAGCTGAGACCAGCCTCCATCTCATTTCCCTACAATGCTTTGGCTCCAGAGGGGTGACAGAGCATCTACCATCTCTGCCCAGACCTCTTTCCCTTGGGTGATGGTGCCTTCCAGAGGGAGTTCTTCACTGAGAGGGGACCCTCATTGAGGATAAAGCAAAACAGATTGTGGGGCACATCCAGCACAGCACTTGGCATATGGCAGGCACTCAATAGAGGGACCCCTTCTTTCCTTCTCCGTAGCTCTTTGGAAGCCCTGACCTCATAATAAGTTGGGGAGGTTAAGAAGTCTCCCTCCCTACATCTGCCTACATAGGCTTCCCTGAAGCTTGCCCCTTCCTACTCTGTCCCTCCATGTCCCTGTGACTGAAGCTTCTGAGGGGAAGGGGCTCCTTCATGCTATTTGCTGGCAACACAAGGTGGACACAGCCGCAGCTCCTCAGGCCCAGTGTGGGCTGCAGGAGGACCACGGCCCCAGCTGCCATTCTGTGGGGGTGGAGAAGCTCACGCAGGGTCTCAGGTCTGGCTGGGGAGCTGGTGCCTCTTCCTGCCCTTCTCTTCCAAAGGCCAGGCTTCAGGGAAGGGTCTGGGAAGCCTTGGGGAGAAACTAAAGGGCTAGCATGTTTTAAAAAATAAACACAAGTTCTTGGGACTGGGTTTTGAGATTGAGAACAGGGGAAAAACCTGCAGGTCCGCCCCTATGGGGCAGACCAGGAGAGAATTCCCTTGACTGTATTTTTTTATCTGGTTGTCTTTCCTCGCTGGCTTCCAGGTCCTTGTGTCAAGTGAGGTACCTGGGTCCCTGTTATAAGTCAGGAGCCCTGTAGAAAGAGCTCTCCTTTTGTACAAGTACCTGAATGCTGCAATGAGCAGACTTTTGTAAAATTTTATATTAGTTTCTAATGTCAATGGTGACTCGGTTCCTGGGGGCTGCAGCCAGCCTGGGACTTTTGTAAGAATTTTTGGGTGACTCACTTAGATGTCGTTTCCTTCTTGTCCCCTCTTCCTCTGTGTAATCTAAGTGCATTAAATGTATTTGCAGAAGTGCCTGGGTCTTGTGCTCCTTTCTGGCTGCCTGGAGTAGGGGGGCGGAAAGCCTGGGGCCCTGACAGAGGGGTGGGTTGGACTCAGCCTCTTAGAAGAAGCCAGGATGTGGAGAGGCCCAGAAGACTGATGTTGGGAGTGGAGGGGGTGCCAAGGAAGCAGGATCACGCAGCGGTGACTCTTCAGTCATGCAGAAATGACTTCACAGGGACAAGCTCTCTCACTGGTCCTGAACTCCTCTAAGGTCAAGGGGGTAGGAGGTGGAACAATCTGGGGTGATGAGTGAGTGGGTAAAGACCCTCTCTTCTGCCTCATTCTCCTCCCCTCCTCTCACCAAAAAAAAAAAACCAAAACACCTTTTCCCCCTGGGAAGTCGGGCCTTCCTCAGGTCCAGTTTGGAGTTCTTATGCCCCTTTCAGCGAGGGCAAGAGACAGCAACAACCCCCACCCCCACCCCCACCCCCAGCCACCTACATTCAACCTAATCCAGGGCCTGGGGTAGGCTCAGAACCAGCACACCAGCCCACCCTTCCTATGAAATCTTCTGGGCCTGCGCTGGGTGAGGAGGCAGGTGGCTCTTCCTTCCCCGAATCGCCCAGCTCCTGTCTCTCCAGGGCCTGGTGCGGCAAAGCAGAGCCTAGTGCTAGAGGGGGAGAAGCCCTGAGAGGCAGGCAGGAGAGGGGTCTGCACCCAGCCCAGGTCCACAACCCTGCAGGACTGCTCTGGGTCCTCACACACTCTTTCCCTTCCTACTAGGCCTGCTTGTCCATCCTGGGGAGTAGCAGAGCCCTTTTCTTCTGGTCCTCAGGATGGAGCCATAGTACCCAGGAGGTTCTGCAGGGGTCCTGGGGGTGGCTTGAAAGGGTAGGACCTGAAGGAGTCAGCTCCTGTCTGAAGGGCTCTTAGCTCCCCTCCCTGTCCTCTTGAGAAGCAGCTGGATCTGCAGGACCTGCCTTAGGGGGAGGTCACTGCTCCTTCCTCTGTGACCTCCTGCTGAACTGTGGCTGTCCCTACCCCCACCCCAGGCAGTGGGGCAGGTCCTGTCTGGGGCCTTCAGTCTCTCTGGGAGGCAGAGCCTCCTGGAGCCAGGCTGACTACCCTGGGGTGGCCCAGGCCACACCCCTTCCCCTTTCTCCCTGGAGATTGGGGGCGGAGTGCTTATCTAATCCTCCTCATCTGACTAGCCTGGAAGGACCCAGGGTCAGGGTGACGTTCTTGCCCCAGAGAAAACAGAATAGGGAGATTCTGTGCTGAGGTGACTCTGGGGGAAGGAGTAGGCTGGGTTTGTTTCTGGAAAGAAAAGAGTTCCTGGGCGTGAAGCAGAGACTCTATCCCTAGATTTAGGGACAGAGGAATCTTCCATGTGATCTCTAATGTCTCCTTCAAAAGCCTATACATTCCTCCAGGTAGACACCCTACTTGGGGGGTCAGGGGACCCACAGGCTTCAAGCCATGGGACAGGGGATGGTGAGATTTGTCAAACTGGCCTGACCAGAAGGCGAATGCGTACTGGAAATGAGTGACTCAACCCAGCCTGCCAGGCTCTGAAGTGGGGAGGCCAGCAAGGGGTGAGGAGGGTGATCAACTGGGCAGGAGAAGGAAGAGAAGCATCCCAAGACCACAGGGCAGGGAAGGATGTGGTCTGGGAGGGGAGGCCATTTGGGCCCCTTTCATGGGGGTATGAAGAGACTAACCAGCCCCTCCTCCTCCTCAGCTCAGGAAGTCTTCAGCAGAGAGGTAAGGGCAGGATGCGGGAAGGGCAGGAAGACTGCTGGTGGGCATCCACAGTTGGTGTCAATGTAGCTTTCTGAGGAACTGGAGGGGCAAGGGAGACCTTGAGGGGATTGTGATGAGAGGAGTGGCCGTATTGGGGCCAGAGAACGAGAGAAGTGACACTGTTCGTTTGTTTTTCCAATTTCACTGCGGCCACCCCCATTCCATCTCAGTACTGAAAGCACCAAAAGGAAGGAGAATGGAGCTTCTGGGGTCTCAACCTTGACAAGACAGAAGAGGGCCACCTGAGCAGTGCTGAGCTGCTATGATACCACTGTGGAAACCGTAAGAACTAGAAAATATGCTCGCTTGTCCTTTCAACTAACGTGCGGCAGGCACTCGGATATATGCTGGGAGACTCCTCACAGGCCCAGCCTGAAGGAGCTCATAGTGCAGTGGGGGGAAGACAGACGAGGAAGCAGTTGCAAGAAGGACCATAAAAGAGGAAGGCTGCTTTCCGCCCCACCCCAGCTCCACCACTTATCATCAGTTTGCCTTTAGACAAGCTGACTCAGCTCTGCCTCAGTTTCTTCATGTAAAAATGGATACTTACTTCCTAGAAATGTTTTGTTTTTAAATACTTACTTATTGATTTTGGCAGCACTGGGTTTTAGTTGCAGCATTCGGGCTCCTTAGTTGTGGCATGTGGGATCTAGTTCCCTGACTATGGATCTAACCTGGGCCTCCTGCATGGGGATCATGGAGTCTTAGCCACTGACCCACCAGGGAGGTCCCTCCCAGAGTTTTTGTACGGATCATAGTAATTGCTTGGTTAGCGTTAACACTTTATTAAAGGGCTATGCCACTTTGTTAAAGGGCTTCCCAGGTGGTGCTAGTGGTAAAGAACCCACCTGCCAATGCAGGAGATGTAAGAGACGAGGGTTCAATCCCTGGGTTGGGAAGATCTCCTGGAGTATGAAATGGCAACCCGCTCCAGTATTTTTGTCTGGAAAATTTCATGGACAGAGGAGCCTGGCAGGCTACAGTATGTGGGGCCGCAAAGAGTCGGACACAACAGAGTGACTGAGCGCACACACACACGTGCCAGGATATGAACACAGAGAAGGTGCCCAAGCCAGTCTGGGGAGACTTAAAAAGGCTTCCTGCAAGAAGTGACATCTAAGTTGAAACCTGATGCTTAAGGATAAATTGGGCAAAACGGGGTGGGGTGCTGTACTTTGAAAAGCTCTCCATGCAAACAGAACAACAGGGGCAAAGTCCCCAGACTCTTCTCAGGGACTGTGGAGTTCAAATTGCCTAGAGTAGATTGCTTAAGTCATCCAGCTGTCACAGTAGGATCATCCCCCTACCTGCTGGATGGAGAACATATTGAAAGAGAGGTAGATTGGAGGCAAGGTGACCAGTCAAGCCTAGATTAGAATAGAAGCAGTAGGAATGGAGAGAATGGGATTCATTCATTGATACAACAAATATTTGTTGAGCATCTACTATGTGCTAGGTCCCATCAGGGATACAGTATTAAAAAAATCCTTTCACAGATCTTAAATCTTGGTGATGGAAGATTTTTAAAAGTTGGACACAGAGTACATGGAGCTATGTGCTAAGGAGAAAAAATGCAACAGAGGAAGAGAGAGAGTGAGGACTGAAGGAGAGGCACGTTTTAAAATATGGAGGTCAGGAAAGGCCTCACGGCCTAGGCATCGCTTGAACAAAGGATCTCAGTGACAGGAAGAAGGGTGCAGTAGGGATATCTGAGGGAAGACAGATTCAGACAAAGTGAGGTGCAACTGTGAAGATCCTGGGGGCTGGGGCATGGGAGACACACCAGCTATACTTGAGGAACAGCGGGGAAGCCAGTGTGGCTGGAGCAGAGGAAGGGGACCGTAGATAACTTACACAGAGGCCAGACCTTACACAGACCTTAAGGTCCTGTGTAGGACCTTACAGGCAATTATAAAACTTTGACTTTTATTCTGGTGGAAGTAGGAAGCCACTGGATGAGTAAGCAGAAGAGTGACAAAATCTGACACATTTTTTAAAGATTACTCTGGCTCTTCAGTTGAGAATTGACTCCAGGACATAAGGGCAGGGGCTTTCCTTGTGGCTCAGCTGGTAAAGAATCTGCCTGCAATGTGGGAGACCTGGGTTCGATCCCTGGGTTGGGAAGATCCCCTGGAGAAGGGAAAGGCTACCCACTCCAGTACTCTGACCTGGAGAATTCCCAAAGAGTCGGATACCACTGAGCGACTTTCACTTTCACATAAGGGCAGAAACAGAAACCGGTTAGGATCTACTGAAATAAATAGACAAGAGTTTGTGGTAAGTTATGGAGAGGTTAAGAAGTAGTCAGGATTTGCCAACATCTTGAAGGGGGGACATCGGAGTGGACAGCACATTGGCTACATGAATCTGCAACCAGGAGGGTGAGGATCTAAGCTGGAGACTGATTGGGGAGTCATCAGTATATAGACAGTAGTAAAGCCTTAGTAGAAAAACATCTACTTCTGCTTTATTGACTACACCAAAGCCTTTGACTGTGTGGATCACAACAAACTGTGGAAAATTCTTAAAGAGATGGGAATACCAGACCACCTTACCTGCCTTCTGAGAAATCTATGTGTAGGTCAAGAAGCAACAGTTAGAACAGGACATGGAACAACAGACTGGTTCCAAATTGGGAAAGGAGTACATCAAGGCTGTATATTGTCACCCTGCTTATTTAACTTATATGCAGAGTACATCATGAGAAATGCCCACCTGGATAAAGCACAAGCTGGAATCAAGATTGCCAGGAAAAATATCAATAACCTCAGATATGTAGATGATACCACCCTTATAGCTGAAAGCAAAGAGGAACTAAAGAGCCTCTTGATGAAAGTAGAAGAAGAGAGTGGAAAAGCTGGCTTAAAACTCAACATTCAAAAAATGAAGATCATGGCATCTGGTCCCACCCCTTCATGGCAAACAGATGGGGAAACAATGGAAACAGTGATAGACTTTATTTTCTTGGGCTCCAAAATCACTGTGGATGGTGACTGCAGCCATGAAATTAAAAGACGCCTGCTCTTTGGAAGAAAAGCTATGCTCAACCTAGACAGCATATTAAAAAGCAGAGATATTACTTTGCTAACAAAGGTCCATATAATCAAAGTTTGGTTTTTCTAGTAGTCATGTATGGATGTGAGAATTGGACCATAAAGAAAGGTGAGCACCAAAGAACTGATGCTTTTGCACTGTGGTGTTGGAGAAGACTCTTGAGAGTCCCTTGGACTGCAAGGAGATCCAACCAGTCAATCCTAAAGGAAATCAGTCCTGAATATTCATTGGAAGGACTGATGCTAAAGCTGAAGAATACTTTGCCCACCTGATGTGAAGAAGTGACTCATTGGAAAAGACCCTGATGCTTGGAAAGATTAAAGGCAGGAGGAGAAGGGTACAACAGAGAATGAGATGGTTGGATGGCATCACCAACTCAATGGACATGAGTTTGAGCAAGCTCCGGGAGTTAGTGATGCAAACAGAAGCCTCCTGGTGTGCTGCAGCCCATGGGGTCGGACATGACTGAGGGACTGAACTGAACTGAAAGCCTTAGGAGTAAATGAGGGAGCAGGTGTGGGTTCATAAGACTGTGGAGGGCAGTCAATATTTATGAGATAGAAATTGGAGAAGTCTGTGGTTAGAAAGATAAGGAGACAGAACAGTATGATGTTATAGAGGTCAAGGGGAGCTGTCTAGAAAGGTGAGAAATTAGTGGAATCCTTTAGATTATCCTGAAGGTCATTGATGAGGAGGCCAGAGAAGGATGTTCCAATAGCACCAATCTAGACCTTGTTTCTTTGCACCATCTTTCAACCAAGGAATTAAAGCTTAGTGTTTGAAAGTCACTTTCTCTTTGTTTATTCACTGATATGCATGCATGCGTTCATTTACTCAGCATAAGACCTCCCATATAAGGGGATGCAAAGTACTAAAAGATACATGCTCTGTACTTGAAGGACCCATATTAACCACCCAATCAGGAATAAAGAAATGAAGGTCCTAAAGTAGAGAGGCTCTTTGGTTTTATGAAAGGATCAGACTCATGGGTCATTTTGAACTGGGCTTAAATATCAGGTCTACCATTTAGAACAAACTCATGAATCTCAAATGCATAATCTTCAGCACAAACCTCCCCTGAGTCTGTATATACAACTGTTTGCTCTGGAATTTCCACTGGGATAGCTAAACCAATTCAAACATAACTTAGAACTATTCAAAAATCTCTCCACCCAAACGTAATCCTCTCCAGTTCTCTCCTTCTGGGTAAATGGCATCACCGCCCAGGCTCTTGTTAAGGCCCAAATCCTAAATTCAGAATATTCTGTATTCATACAGTGGTAAGCATATCTTGATCCTATTCTTACTCTATTACTATTATGTCTTGATTCCTCTTCACCCCATATCTAATTTGCCTCTACTTCCAAAATACATCCTAAATCTAGTAGCTTCTCACAACCAGCTTCAAGTCCAAACTCCTTACCACGACACTGTGTATTCTGGTCCCGACCTGGCTTTTCCCTCACAACAGGCCTTCTTTCTGCCCTGGAACATACTTTATTCATTGCTTTTGTATTTGTTTTTCCCTCTGATTGAAGCACTCTTTGGACTTCCCAGGTGGCACAGTGGTAAAGAATCCACCTGCCAACCAGAAGACACAATTTGATCCCTGGCTTTGGAAACTCCCCTGGAGAAGGAAATGGCAACCCACTCTAGTATTCTTGCCTGGAAAATTCCATGGACAGATGAGCCTGGCGGGCTACAGTCCATGGGGTCGCAAAGAATCGGACATGACTAAGCACACATACCACACCCAGACTGTCACTTGCCTGTGAAGTGAAGTCAAAGTCTCTCAGCCGTGTCCGACTCTTCTCAACCCCATGGACTGTATAGTTCATGGAATTCTCCAGGCCAGAATACTAGAGTGGGTAGCCTAACCCTTCTCCATTACATTTTCCTGACCCAGAATCGAACCGGGATTTCCTGCATTGCAGGCAGGTTCTTTACCAGTTGAACTACTAGGCAAGCCCTGACTCCTCCTGAATATTCAGGTCTCAGCTCAAATTTCACTTTCTGAGAATACTGTGTGAGTCCCTTACTCTCCGCCACAGAAATTATCCTACATAATTAATTAAAAAAATTTTTTTCGGGGGGTACATATTCTCCAGGGAATCCCCAGGGCCTAGAAAAATGCCTGGTGCATGAGACTTTTGTTAAACGTTTGTTAACTGACAGGTTGACTCCAATTTTTTTTTTTACTCCATTTTTTTAGGCCTCCGTTTTCTTTTAAACTGAAGAGACTAATAATGCATATTTTGTTTGGTAGATTTGAGCCTCAGAAATGTAGGGAAGGGAATTCTCTAGCTGTCCAGTGGTTAAGACTCTTCACTTCCACTGCAGTGGGAACAGGTTCGATCCCTGTAGAGGCACTAGGATCTCATATGCTGCCCTGAGCAGCCGAAAATAGAGTATCCAAAAAAAAGTAGGTAAAAATATTGAGGATACCGGGGAAATTGCTGCACAGTGAACCTTTGCAATTTGCTGTTGAGTTCCATCAGAACAGATGAGCCGACTGACAAACCCTCCTTTCCCTCTCAGGTAAAAGGAGACACGGGTGAAGAGGCCTAGGAATATGTGGTCCCACTCCACAGCATTATCGTCTCCCTTTTAAGAAGCAGAGAAACTCATCCCCCATTTCCAATGTTTAATGTACCGAAGTTAGTGCAAGTCACGTGAGCCCCGGGTTGCCCCGCCTTAAAGAGGCGGAGTCTCAGTTTGGAGACCAATAGCAGGAAAAGTCTCCGGAACAGCCCCCAACTCCAGACAGGGATAAGGGGAGGAGCCGGGCGCCCAGCAACTGTTATAGCACTTCCGGACAATAAGCCCCTCCCCTCCTCCTCCTTCCCTGTCCGCTTATTTCTCCAGTGCCGGGTGGGCAGAACCAGCGGGTGCTGATTACAGGCCCCGCCGTAGTGCTGCTGCTTTCTCCTCGCCTACACCTCCCAGTCTCCCCCCGCTACCCTCGCAGAGTAGCGGGACCGGCCTTGATGTAGGGACACCACCCTCCTGCCTCCGCCTCTCTCCGCGCTAACTCGGGACCCCGGCTCACCGCAGTCCGCTCGCGTCTCCACCCTGCCCGCCGCGCTCTGCTCCGAGCTCATTGTATCCTCCCCATTCCTGGGCTCAGACTCCGAGGCCAAGCTGTGGCGGGAAGATCGGGGACCCCTGTGCACCCCTCCAGCCGGTCCCGCGAATTGGGGCCCCTCCCCCGCCTGCCGTCCTCGCAACAGCGCGGTAGTGGCTAGGGCTCTCTTTCCTCACCACTAAAGCAGAGAGGGCCGACTGGCGGGCAGCAGGGACGAAGCCCCCCACTCCCAGCCGCGAGCCCCCTCCTCCCGTCCCCTTCCTAGGGGAAGGAGAGCCTAAGCCCCAGCGAGCTGAGGCAGGAAAAAGCAGCCGTGGACTGCCCAGCCAGCAGATCATTTTTATTATCGAGATTATTATTAAAAGGGGGCGGGGAGCCCAGGATGAGGGGGAGGGGGTTAGAGGCGCAGCTATTTTTATTAAACAGATTATTCCTGAAATAATAATACGCGCAAGATGGCTGAAGGTGGCTGTGATGAGAGTGTTGGGGCTTCCCCCCCCCCCTTTTTTTTTGATCTGAGGATAAAGCTCTGAGGCGACAGCCGCTGCGGAGACCCTGCCCGGAGTGCCCTCCCCCCAGTTGAGAAGCAGCGGGCGGACAAACGGACCCACAGACGGAGCGACTGGCTCGGGCCCGCCCCGGACGCGTCGCCTGGGCAGCAGCTGAGGGCCGCGGGCGCTCGCCTTTCTGACGACTTCTTCCAATTCTAATCTTTTTTTATTTTTTGGAAAGAACCAGGGTGGGTGGAGCAGAGGTGGAGAGAAATCGGGACTTGGCATTTTCTCCCCTGTCTTCTAATCTGAGGGAGGCCAACAGCCCTCCCCTTAAAAATCCCACCAAAAAAAAAAAAAAGAGAGCGAGCGATAGAAAGAACGCTGCAGGACCCTCCAGCGAGCGCGCTCGGACCCCCGGCTCCACTGCGGCGGCTGCCGGGAGCTCAAGATGGCTGGACGCTGAGAGAGGCAGCCCGGCCCGGCTGGCTCGGCCCGGCTCCGCCGCCGCGGGCTGGCTCCGACCGCAGCCCCGAAGACCGGAGCAGAGGCCGAGAAGAAAAGAAAGTGGGGGGGGAGGGGGGCCGGGGTGGCGAAGAGGGAGGGCCGGGCCGGGGCGGGGGGGAGGGGAAGGCCGGGAGCCGAGCCTCCTGTTCATTAGCAGTTGAGAAAAATTCCTTTCTAGTTTGATCAATCCTTGTTTTCCTCGGCAGAGCCGGGGCGCCCGCCCAGCGCTGAGACGGAGAGCGGGGTCTCTCCGCGGCGGGGGCGCCCGGCGCCAGGCCTCGAGGGAGCGCAGAAGTAGAGACGAGGGGGTCAGGCCGGAGCTCCGCCGGGGCTTCTCCTCCCTCCCTTTCTGGTTGGCTTCTTTTTTTTTTTTTTCCACTTCTCTCCCTCCCCCTTCCGTTTCTATTTGTGAAGGGAGGAGGAAGGCAGAGGCGGGCTGCTGTCTCTGGCCGGGGACTGGAATTTCATCTGAATGACTGCCCCTGCGCTCACGCAGCGCCCCGGAGTCGGCCCGCCTGCGCCCCGCAGCCCGCACCCGCAGACCGCGGGCCAGCCGGTGGGCGCCCGCGCCGCGGCCCGGGGACCGGCTCGCCTCGCCCGCCCGGTCCGGATCTAGCAGTCCTTGGCCGGGCCGCACTCGCTTCCCCGGTCTCAGACCCCGGACGAGGCTAGGGAGGCGCGGCGCCGGCGAGCCAGGAGAGAGCCACCATTGCCGCCGCCGTCTCTGGAGGAAGTGTGCGGCTCCCGGGCTCTGTCTGCCTTGGGGCGCGCCCCAATGTCAGCCGCGGGCCGGAGTGCGGGCCGCCGGCCGCCGCAGCCCTAGCCGCGCCGACCGGGAGGCGGCCTCTTATATGGAATTTGGACCCCGGCGCTCCCCTCCAGGGCTGGTGCCCCGGCCGCGGCCCTGGCGCAGTCCGCCGCCTCCCGCTAGGCGCTCGGGAGGAGGAGGAGGAGACGCAGCCGGCTGCGCGCGCTGCGTGAGGACCGAGGCTCACTCCTCTGGGGGGGCGGGCGCGCGGAAGGCGCTGGTGAACTGAGCGACTGTCGGGACCGCTCGGGGCTCGGTGGCCCTCCCGCGGCACCGGACGGACCCCCCAGGTCGGGGAGTTGGGGAGACCTGCCCGGGCCCCCTGCCCGCCGCCGCCATGGCGGAGAATTGGAAGAACTGCTTTGAGGAGGAGCTCATCTGCCCGATCTGCCTGCACGTCTTCGTGGAGCCGGTGCAGCTGCCGTGCAAACACAACTTCTGTCGGGGCTGCATCGGCGAGGCGTGGGCCAAGGACAGCGGCCTGGTGCGCTGCCCGGAGTGTAACCAGGCCTACAACCAGAAGCCGGGCCTGGAGAAGAACCTGAAGCTCACCAACATCGTGGAGAAGTTCAACGCCCTGCACGTGGAGAAGCCGCCGGCGGCGCTGCACTGCGTGTTCTGCCGCCGCGGCCCCCCGCTGCCCGCGCAGAAGGTCTGCCTGCGCTGCGAGGCGCCCTGCTGCCAGTCCCACGTGCAGACGCACCTGCAGCAGCCCTCCACCGCCCGCGGGCACCTCCTGGTGGAGGCGGACGACGTGCGGGCCTGGAGCTGCCCGCAGCACAACGCCTACCGCCTTTACCACTGCGAAGCCGAGCAGGTGGCCGTGTGCCAGTACTGCTGCTACTACAGCGGTGCGCATCAGGGACACTCGGTGTGCGACGTGGAGATCCGGAGGAATGAGATCCGGGCAAGTACCCTACACACACACACACACACACTCACACACTCCCCTCCTTCCAGGCAGCCTGGGACCACCCTTCCGGACAGGCTGACTCTTGTGACATCAGCCCAGAGGCCCCCTTTCCAAACTCCTACTCTCTAAGTTTGGAGGCAAGGTCCTGGGAAGAAGGGTGCCCAATCGCTACTTGATATATTCCTGCACCTGTGCTCATAGGGTCCATCTTGTGAGTCACTTATAGATATGAGGTGTGGGGCTGTCAGGGGTAGAGTTTGGCTGTTGCTTTTCTGTTTTGCGCGCAGCTCCCTGGCCCGGCAGTTGTTTCCGTAGGCCCTAGGGGAAGTCACTAAAGGCAGTGACCCAGGTCCTGCTTCTCCAGCTGCTGTTTATGTAATGAGTGTCCTGGTGCCGCTGCTGTGGCTGACATGATCCATGATGCTGGCATACCAATGAGGAAGTAAACAAAAGCAGCCATGTTAGTTTCAAGCCCTATTGGAAACACATTGGGGGGGTGGAGGGGGAGCTTCCGGAGGGAGAACAGAGCCCCTGGCCAAGGCCTGGGCAGCCAACGGCATCACCAGGACAGCATCTCGGCTATTGGGATTATTCCCCGTGACCCCCTCTCCATGTGTGAGAATCTCTGCCCACGGTGTGCCTGTGTGTGTTGCACGCGTCCACATGAACACACCTTAAAGTATGTCTTCATCACCCTGAACCCTTTTCTCCCAGCCCAGCCCTCTATCACAGCCCTCCCACATTTGGGGAGGGGAAGTGGAAGACGGAAAAAGAATCCTGTGGGTTTAAGGTTGAGCCGCCTTGCAATCTGGTTTCAGGCAGCTGGCTCCCCTGGGCTGCCGGCTGGGTGATTATGGAACCGCATCCCCTCCCATTGTATACACCCTGCAGCAGCGGCCAATGTCAAAACCGCCTTCCCCCTCAGGCCTCTGGGCCTGGCCTGGCTGTGGAGCTGGACTGAAGCAATACTTCCGTCCCCTTCAGTGGAGGGGGCTCCTCCTAGGTTCCTCCCTGGTCCCCTGGCTTTCAGGGTTGAGTCATACCAGAAGGAAGGGGTTGGCCTGGGACTGTCTGAGCCATCTCAGAAGCCCCAGCTTGGGGCCTGGGTGTGATATCACGGGGGTGAGACTGGGAGTGTTGCTGGGTGGGGACCCCTGGAGGCTAGTTGAGGCCAGTGGGAGCTTGGGTATGAGGAAGCTCTGAACAGGGCACAGTTGGAGATGGGGGCTGTTTCCTGTGAGGGGGACCAGTCAGAATGAGTCACTGTTTAGCAATTAACAAACATACACATACAACTAACAAAAGGCAGGAGGGCTGCCACAGGCTGAGGGCAGGGATAACAAATAAAATTTGCTGTATAATTAGTTTCCAATTGGATGGGCTAGCTCTGGGGTTTTGTGCCAGGGCAGGGCCTCTCGATTCTTAAAGGAAGTGTGTGTGTGACGGGGGAGGATGGAGAGAAGAGCCACATCAGGACTGGAAAAGGCAGAGGCCTAGGGGAGGATATGAGCCCCTAGTGTACTCCACCCCCCACCCAGGGCAGGCAGAGCCGAGACTGTCCCTAGTATTGAGAAGCTGTTAATAAAGATAGAAGGGCTGGGAAGGAGGCTGGGAAAAGTGCAGAGAAAGAAAAGCTGCCCAGTTGTCTGTCCTGGGTTTGACAGTGGAAAATGAAAGGAGGGGAAAGGTGGAGATGTGGCTGAAAGGCAGAGAAAGGGACAACCACCAGGGTGATGAGTGTAGTGTAGTGTGCACCCACGGCTTTCCGCTTAGTTGTGTCAGAGTGCTCAGGTGTCTTTCATTTCAGTGAGGGAGAAAACACCGTTGTGCCTGATTTGGTAGTAGGAGGGTGTCTGTAGATGTGGGTTCGTGTTCTCGAGTGTCTTTGAGACTGTCTGCTTTGCCCTCGAAGGTGCCTGGCACACGTACCCAGTGCACCCTTGAGTTCCCACCAGCAGGTCCTTGAGCGCGTGGAAGGGCCTGAACTTTGTTAGTGGCTCCATGTGCATGTGCGGCTGTGTGTGTGTGTTCGTTCCCGTTCCTGCTGTGGGCAGGCGCAGAAGTAGTGGGTTGCATCACAGCCAGATGTGCAGTTCTGTGTGCTCAGCATCTGTGCCCCGCAGCCTGAGTCTCATTCCTTCCCAGGCTTCCCTACCCCAGGCTCTCCAGATCCTCTCTGGTGTCAGGGCACTGGCATTGGAAGCCCTGCAGTGGTCTCAGCTCCATGCCCCTGCCACTCGGTGTGAGCTGGACTTACTGAACAGGAGGGCCTCACCCTCATGGGAGGGGGTAAGCCGCAGAGAATCTGAATGGAAGAACCCATTGCGCTCAGTCCTCACTAGGCCTGCCAGGGGGAGGGGCCTTTTCCTGGCCTCTTTTCCCTTTTGGGAGGGAGGCTGTCTTAAAGGGCCCCTGCTGGTGCCATGGATGAAGGCAACAGAATTCTCCCAGATACAGGAGCAGATGCATGGAAACCTGGATCACACCTTAAGATACAGACAGCTCTGCTTCTTGTGCTTCCTCTTCTGTCATCCTAGAGAAGGGGTAGGGGCTGCTGAAATGCCCTATTGGCTAGAAACAGGAAACCCTGATCAATCTCCCCCAGTGGTCCTCTGCCTCATAGTCAAAGCACCCACCTGGTTCAGGGAGCCAAGCAGGGCTTTCACCTAGCAGGGGGTCTCAAAGGCAGGCCTTTGAAATCCTTGCCCCACTCTGCCCTTGTGAAGCCAGTGTGCAGGCCGTGTTGCCCTGAAGCCTGGATGCCCACTGGGTAGACTCTAGAGACCATGCTCCCGAGACACCTTTAGACCCCAGTGTGTTCTCCTTTGGGGCTATGGAAGGCTGAGGACCCAAGATTGGGGCATCCAGGTTGTCAAACCCTCTTCAGCCCCCAGGTTTAAGGGATTCATGTGAGCAACTTGGGACTGGTTTGAGCTGAGAGCACCTTTATCTTAGAACCTTCCTCAACATAGAAAGAAGACTCAAGATAAGGCCTAGATGTGTCTGTAAATGGTTACTCAGGGCGTGTGTGTGTGTTCGGGTCATAGTTGTGCCTCTGTGTCATTCCTAGTCCCCCAGACTGAGGTTGGAAATGTTCCCAGGATTCTTTACCTTGAGTTCTCAAAGGTTTAGAGTTGAGAAGAGGTTTTTCTCTGGGGGCAGGATCCCACTTCTTGGGCCAGTTTGGGGTTCGCAGCTGTTCCCATTCCTGCTGGCCAGAGGGGTTGCCCTGGGACCCGGGAGGGGACCCTAGGTCTCTGCCTCATGTGTCTGTCACCAGGCAGGCTCTGGGGGAGAGGGCTGCCCTGGCCCAGCTAGAGCCCAGCTGTGGCTGCAGCCTGCCTCAGGCAGTATCAACCCCACTGCTCCCTGCCGCCCTCCACGGACCATAACCCTCAGGTCTTAGGTGGGGTGGGAGCTAGGATGGGGAGGCTGTGTGTAAGTGTGTGTGTGACGTGTGAGGGTCAGGTAACTGCTCCTTTACCATCCTGAAGGATCGGGAAGTGGGGCAGGGCTTGGCCTTCCTCCCTGGGCCCCAGGCAGAGAGGAAGGAACCTGAGGCGGAGGCCCAGCCCCCCACCTCCACCCCAGGATCCTGCTGATACAGCCGGGCACCTGTCATGCACGCGCTGTTGATTACTCTGCCTCCCCCAGCTCTGGGTGCCTGTGCATCCATCTCCACAGATGTGCGTGTGTAACTGGTGTGTCTGGGTGTGCATCTCATGCGGAACTACTGTTTTGTATCTCACGTGTATATCTCCGAGAAGGTGCAGTGTGAATGACTGACTTAATCACAGAGTTGTCTTGTGTCTGACTGTGGGGCTGGGAAGATCCATGTGTGTGTTATTGGCGGGGGCTAGGGGTGCCCTGCTTGCTGTATACCTGTGAGTGGAAGTTGAGTGTGCACACATGTCTATCAGTGATGGCACTAGTGTGTGTGTGACTGCCTGCCTGTGTGGTTGGTTGGTAGGTGTGAGTCTTGTGTAACTTTCTCACCTGGTGGGGATGTTGGAGTGGAGAGGGGAGGGGACGCACCTTTGGGTGAGCGTGTTGCCCGAGGTGGGTATTGGAGGTGGAAGCCCAGATGGATCCTGCCATGCTGTGTTGGGGGCAGTCAGGGTGGTCGTAGGAAGAAGGGGAGACTGGCTGGGACCCCGGCCCCGGCCTGAGCAGGCAGGCCTGGCTGGCCGTATCCCTGGTTCTGGGAAAGCCTTCCTTCCCGGCTGGCCTGGCATTCAAACTCAGACAAAGGGGGGCTTTCTCTCTCGCCTCTTTGTTCTGCTGCCCCAGAGCGCTGCTCTCTGCATGGCAAAAGCTAATTCCACTTTGCAGCTGGGAAACCCTCTCTGGGTCTGCCGGGGCTTGCCTCCGAGGTGCCGCCTTTCTCCTTGCCCTGGCTCCTGCCCTGTAGCCACTTCACTCTGGGTCTGTGGTTGTCTGCAGCCTAGGGGTTCACACAGTAGCCCCAGGCAGGGACTGAGGCCCTGGAAGGGATGACCAGGGCAGGCAGAAGCTGCTCTGAGGCCAGGCGGGAGTGCTGTGGCCCAAGGAGAGGGGAGGCTAACTAACGTACTCCTGGGACTAGGGCTGATGTGGGAGAGTCGGGGGCGGCTTTGGCAGCTGGGGAGGAGGTTAGGAGGGGGTCACTCTGCGCAGGGGCTGCCTCCAGAGCGGGAGCTGGCATGGGGGTCATGTGAGCAGGAAGAGGTGCTCTGGCCGTCCAGCACCCTTTTCTCACCTCTAGCCCTAGCCTTCTCTGAAAAACCAGGGCCCTGGCTCCTGGGGCCCTGTTCCCTCCTGACTGCTTTTCTTCAAGGTTGACTTGAGGACTTTATTATTATCATTTATTAACTTTTATACAGCCTAGAGTCTCTATGGCCTTACCTGTCTGCCCAGTCTAGTCTGGCACCAGAAATGCCAGCTGGGCCTGGCCAGTCAGTCTCCAGAAGGCTGGGAAGCTTTCCCAGGGCAGGAATGTGAGGGGCTTATGATGGATCCCTCTCCAAGCTGGGGTTGGGCATCAGAGAGAGCAGCTCCAGGCAGTCTAGAACATTAGGCGACAGGTATGAGGGTCTTGGAAGTGTGGGAATAGTGAGCCCCCAAGTCTTCCTGATGCTTTCGGCCTCACAGGCCCAGGAGCAGACTGTGGCAGGTCTTAAGTCCTCAGGGAAGGCACAGGGGCGGGAATGGAGCTGGGCCCACAGTGCCGCTCCTTCTGCAGGAGGTGTCCCTTGAGTGCGGCTAGTCTAGACCATGGTTCTCTCCATCCTGCTTCTGCACCCTTGAGGCGTGCCACGGTCCAGGTGGCCCGCTTCGTGCTGGGAGCAGTTTGTGGAGTGTGTGTCCCACTGCCTCCTGCAATAAGAGGCAGTCAAGTTGGGAAGTCTCTCACCTGTGGGTTTTTCCAGCTAGGAAATGGAGCCTCAACTCAGTAATTTCCGGGAGGTTGAGATGGAAAGGAGGCTGCTGCTGGTAGAGGAAGGGGTCCTTGCTTCCTCTGCTCTCCATCTTCTAGCTTCTTAGCAACCTGATTCAGTCATTTGGGGGGGTCGAGGGGCAGCAAGCAGATTGCCCTTCTCCCGCCATCACTCCTAACCCCAGTTTTCCATTGTCTGAGACAGCAGTATCCCCCCAGCCTGCTGTTCCCCCAGGTGTTGACTGTGGCAGGAGTAAGATTACCTAGCCCCGAGGGAGAGTGATTCCTGCAAGGGGGAGCTGGACAAGGTAGGCCCCCTTCCCAGGCCAAGGGTGGCTCCTACCCTCTGACAGATTCCTTCCTATCCCCGGCCTCTCCCTTCCCCCTGTAATGGAGACAGAAGGCCGATGGCCTCTGGGCTGGGCTTGGGCTGATGAAACCCAGCCACCTGCTAGGGAATGTGCCCACTTGGCTGGGCTGGGCTCTGTCCCAGAGGGCTCGGGGAAGGCAGGAATTAGGACTTGGATCTGGAAGTCAAGGGAGGACAACCTCAGGGTCCCAGGGTGACAGTGCTCCCAGGAGAGGATGTGGGAAAAGCCCAGAAGAAGGAAGGGGCTGAGTCCCACCCCCTGGGACAAGACCTAAGGTGCCTCCCTGGGCTGAGGGGGGTTCAGAGGAGTGGGGTGGGGGCCTCCCACTGGTCTGTAGGATGGGAGTGAACAGGCCCACTTCAGGGCTCTGAGGAAAAGGGGGCTGGGATCCCACCTGGGGCTGCCTCTCTCCTGCCCCTCATCTGGGACTTGGCCTATACCAGAGTAGGTATACCCCTACTCTGATACTGATGGGTTTGGTGGTGCACAGATGTGTGGGGGTGGGTGAAGCCTGGGCTCTCAGATGTCCTGGACACTGGGAAGGCCTGGAGCCTCAGAGGCATCTGGGTTGGGGGACTGTCCTCCCAAGTGTGGGGATGAGGCAGCCGCCAGGCAGAAATTTGTTGCAGGGAGGTACAAAGGTCTAAAGTCCTTTGGTATTCTGGCCACCTCACCTTCACGCAGGCCTCCCTCTGTTGTCTGGGGCCTTCAGGAGGCCCTGCCCCCACCGTGCAGGGGTGTGTGTGA
The DNA here is from genome assembly GCF_029378745.1 of Bos indicus. Lineage (NCBI taxonomy): Eukaryota > Metazoa > Chordata > Mammalia > Artiodactyla > Bovidae > Bos > Bos indicus. The sequence goes on from NC_091785.1 coordinate 23,137,976, forward strand.
CAGCGTGCCTGGGGCGGCCTCAGGGCCCAGGGGGCGGTGTGTGCTGGTGTGTGCCCTGCAGTTGGATACATGTCATTGGGCCGTACTCTGGGGGCTGCCTGCCCTCTTCATGTCACTGGGGGCACTTTCTACTTCCCTTCGCAGTTGAGACCCAAGGACCTTCCCAGTGGAGACCCAAGGAAGGACGTGTGACTACCTCCATTCCTGCTCCGAGCCAGCTGTGTTTCTAGACAGGCTCTGACTCCCAGGCTGGCAGCAGATCCCTGTGCACGTGGGGCTGGGGTGAGGGGCCTGCTGGAAGGATGAGGTGCTGGAGTGGGAGCAGGGCTGTATCCGTGTCATGAGGTGCTGTCCTGGGTCACTGAAAGGTCAAGTTGTTGGAGGGCGCAGTGCAGTGTGTCCCAGACTTTCCTAGCTCAGAATGTGAATGCCTCCTCCTGGCCCCAGAGATTTGGTTTTCTGTTTCCAGGGTTGCCACCAACACAAAACAGGGTCACTGAACTCTCTTGCTGGCCTTGGTTTCCCCATATGTAAAAGGGGTTGGGGGTAAAAGGGAGGGATTGCTGGTAGCTTGTCTTGAGGAAGCCACCTGAATGTGAATGGGAGTGAGGGTCATGGGGTCAAACTTGAGGGGCACTTTGAGGTGTACACAGAGGAAGAAAAAGAACCACTTCTTGCGGAGTGGACACTTACTGTGAGCTAGGGTCTGTGTGATCTGTTTTGCAAATCTTGTTTTCTACACAAAACTCATGGGTTTATTCAGCAAACAACGTTATGCATCTGTAGGGTGCTGGGGTCCTTGGGTCTCAACTGGGAAGGGAAGTAGAAAAATACAGCAGCAAAACCCTGTTTTCAAGAAGCCTTGAGTTTTGTTTGGAGATCAGAGTGCAGTTTGTCAGACAGACTATAGAATACTGTTGTCATAGCTCTTCCTGTGACGTGGCCACGATTTGTGTCTGTAGTGTCCAGTATAGTAGCCACTAGCTACATGGAGCTGTTGAGCACTTGAACTGCGGGCGGTACACATGAAAAACTGGTGCTTAGTGTATTTGACTTTTAATTAACTTAAAGTGAAATAGCCACATTGTGACTAGTGGCTACCATATTGGACACCACAGGTGTAGGAGGAGAGCAATGTGACAGCCCCACCATACAGCCAGGACAGGGAGAGACCTTCAGAGCCTCTGAGCAGGGGCCATGGAGAGGAGCGGAGCCTTAAGTTGGGCCTTGAAGGATAGACGGGGGATGGGAGAAGGCACCGTGGGCTACAGAAGGGCATCAGCAGGCTTCAGGGAGCTCACATGTGCAGTGTCAGGGACAAGATACCAGCCCACCTGACTGGGAGAAGCAGGTCGTAAGAGCCTAAGGTGTTTGGAAGGAGGGGTCATTGAGGGTTCTTGGGCAGCAAAGAGATCCTGTTTCAAGAGGTGTGTCTGGTAAGGGAGGATAACAAAGTGGTTGGAACAGCCAGGATGAGCAGCGCTGGGAGGAAAGGGGTTGTGGAGTCAGATTAAGGGCTGAGAAGAGCAGCATGGTCCAGAACCTTCCAGCAAACTGGCCTCAGGTCTTCGGAGAGCCAGTCTCCTCTCCCTCCAGCTCCAACTAGCAAGAACTTCAGAGGCCCAGCTCTCAGTGTCAGGAGCAAGCCAGGGGTCAGCTGGCTGGCTTGATGTCCTGCAAGTGTAAGGCAAGCATAAGATCAGATCTCTGGGCTGGCCAGAGGACTTGTGAGACCCAGAAAGGCTGTGTGAAGCTCTGCACCATTTCTAAGATGGTGCTCCCCAGAGAGAGGCCCCACGACTTGGATAAGAACAGACCGTACTGCCTGGTCATTTAAGTTTGTATTCCAGCTCTGACACTTACTAGCTGTGTGACTTCGGAGGAACTACTTAACCTTTCTGGTTTCCTCTTCTCTGAAATGTGGATAATAATAGTACTTATCTCACAGCATTACTGGAATGATTAGATAATTCTATACAGGAAAAGTGCTTAGAATGGAGGCTGGCCTGACCCTGCCCTCAGAAAGCTCATGGTTTAGATATGTGTGGGAAGCTATTCCCGGTTCTCTGTTCTGGGGACAGGCTGGCCAGGCACTTGTCACCAGGGCCCTGGGATTGCATGAGGGCCAGAAGGGATTGGGTGGCCGAAGTTTTAGATCATCTGGGTCAAAGGATCAATAGGATGAGTTTGTTCTGTACAGGGAAGGATGGTGTTCACCCATCTTAGCCCCTTCTGATGCCCTTCCCCCTACTGTCTCTGCAGAAGATGCTGATGAAGCAGCAGGACCGACTGGAGGAGCGAGAGCAGGATATTGAGGACCAGCTGTACAAACTTGAGTCAGACAAACGCCTGGTGGAGGTAGCCAAGCCCATGCCCATGGTATAGGGTGGGGATGGTTTGGGTACAAGGCCTGGGGCTAGTTCCTTGCTTGGGCTCGGACCTGTTGCATGGTCAGCTCTATATGCCAGAATCCCTTGCTCAGTCATTCAATGACCTGTTGGTGGATGAGCCCCCAACTGGTGCCAGGGTTGCTGTACTACCAGTTCAGGATTCCAGGTCCGACCTTGACCGCGGGAAGCCCTAGGCAGCCTGGGGGTTTGGGGTCCCAGACTCCCCTATCCAGGATGGGAGTCAGGCACGAGTGGCAGCCAGAGCCACCCCTACTCACCGGTCCCCCGACCCTTGCAGGAGAAGGTGAGCCAGCTGAAGGAGGAGGTGCGACTGCAGTACGAGAAGCTGCACCAGCTGCTGGACGAGGACCTGCGGCAGACAGTGGAGGTCCTGGACAAGGCCCAGGCCAAATTCTGCAGCGAGAACGCAGCGCAGGCGCTGCATCTCGGGGAGCGCATGCAGGAGGCCAAGAAGCTCCTGGGCTCCCTACAGCTGCTCTTCGACAAGACAGAGGACGTCAGCTTCATGAAGGTGGGCTGGGCCCAGGGCTGGCTGGCGGGACCCGGGGGGGCATTTCTAAGTTGGAGTCCGCGTGCTTTGCTCCCCAGCTGGCTCCCCCACCACAGGGGTTTGCAGCCAGCCTGCATGGATTCAGAACCTCCCCACCACCCCTGTTCTTCCTAGCTTTATGACCTTGGCAAGTCATATACATTCCCTAGGCCTCAGCTCCCTCACTTATAAAATAGTGTTGATAATGTTTTTGTTCAGGCACTCAGTCGTGTCCAGCTCTTTGCGACCCCATGGACTGCAGAGGCCAGGCTTCCCTGTCCTTTACTATCTCCCAGAGCTTGCTCAAACTCATGTCTGTTGAATCAGTGATGCCATCCAACCATCTCGTCCTCTGTCATCCCTGTCTCCTCCTGCCTTCAGTCTTTCCCAGCATCAGGGTCTTTTCCATACAAATCTATTATCTGTTACCCATAATTCCAGATTTTTAAAAATCTCTGAAAACCGAAAGAGAAAAGTTCAGGCAACTCATTTAATGGCAAACATTTGACCTGAACTAATGTTGGCAGTTTATGGTATTTATTGGTCTTACTTGGTACAAATGTTGAAACGTTGCTGTAGAAACATTGATGTGTTAGACTATGGTGTCCTCCGTAATCACATATTATGATACAGGCATCACATGTCCCTTCCAAAATCCAAAAAATTCCATAATCCAAAACATATGCTGCCCCAAAGATTCTGGATAAAATATTGAGTGCCTGCAGAACCTTCTTCTTGGTAGTTGTTTAGATAAGATGCTGGATGTCTGGAAAGCACTCATAGTGTTGTCTGTCACACAGCAAGAGCTCAGTCTTCTGAAAACAGGCACCACACCCTCTGCCCCTGAACACTCTGGCCAGCCTCAAAAGTGTCAGCCCTGCGCAGGGAGAGAGAGAATGGGGCAGCTTCCATCTTCCCCTCTCCCATGCTGCCTTTCCCACTGACACCCTTTTCTCTCCCCCTAGAACACCAAGTCTGTGAAAATCCTAATGGACAGGTGAGCAGATGGCCGCTGGTCCTCAGGGGAACACACGTGGAGGAGGGCAGGAAGGGGCAGGCCCACGGCGGGGAGGTAGGGCGGGCTTACGCGTGATACCTCCTCACAGCAGACGCCCCATCCACTGCCCCCAGGACCCAGACCTGCACAGGCAGCAGCCTCTCTCCCCCTAAGATCGGCCACCTGAACTCCAAGCTCTTCCTGAACGAGGTGGCCAAGAAGGAGAAACAGCTGCGGAAGATGCTAGAAGGTGAGGGTGAGATCCTCAATCAAAGGAAGAGAAACCTTTGCATACATGCTCAGTGCAGTTGTGTCTGATACTTTGCAACCCCATGGACTGTAGCTGGCCAGGCTCCTCTGTCCATAAGATTCTCCAGGCAAGGCTACTGGACTGGGTTGCCATGCGGTCCTCCAGGGGATCTTCCCAACCTGGGGATCAAGCCTGTGTCTCCTGCATTGCAGGAGGATTCTTTACCCACTGAGCCACTTGGGAAAGCCGAGGGAACCATCTGGGCAAGGGTAAATGCCAGAGCCTTCCCTCTGAGCGGTAGCCTGGCCTGTCATAAGCCTTGCCTCATATCCTGGCTCTGCCACTTCCAGCTGTGGGACCTTGGGCAGGCCATAGTACTTCCCTGAGCTTTGGCTTCTTCAGCTGTAAAATAGAAATGGAGTAGCCAGCATCAAGACGATGTGTGATGTACTGTGCTTGGCCCCATAGACAGAAAAGTTCCCCAGGGAGAGGAGGCTGGGGTGGCCTGGGATGGGGCTTTAGCGACTTTTGCCCAAACTTTCCACAGGCCCCTTCAGCACACCGGTGCCCTTCCTGCAGAGCGTCCCCCTGTACCCTTGTGGCGTGAGCAGCTCTGGGGCGGAAAAGCGCAAGCACTCGACGGCCTTCCCTGAGGCCAGTTTCCTAGAGACGTCGTCGGGCCCTGTGGGCGGCCAGTATGGGGCAGCGGGCACAGCCAGCGGCGAGGGCCAGTCAGGGCAGCCCCTGGGGCCCTGCAGCTCCACGCAGCACTTGGTGGCCCTGCCGGGCGGCGCCCAACCAGTGCACTCGAGTCCGGTGTTCCCCCCATCGCAGTACCCCAACGGCTCCGCCGCCCAGCAGCCCATGCTCCCCCAGTATGGCGGCCGCAAGATTCTCGTCTGTTCTGTGGACAACTGTTACTGTTCTTCCGTGGCCAACCACGGCGGCCACCAGCCCTACCCCCGCTCCGGCCACTTCCCCTGGACAGTGCCCTCGCAGGAGTACTCACACCCGCTCCCGCCCACCCCCTCCGTCCCCCAGTCCCTTCCCGGCCTGGCGGTCAGAGACTGGCTCGATGCCTCCCAGCAGCCTGGCCACCAAGATTTCTACAGGGTGTATGGGCAGCCGTCCACCAAACACTACGTGACGAGCTAACGCCACGCGGGCGGTGAGCACCGGGGAATCTGCCCCCTCAGCCCCCGGTGGCTCGGGGATGATGCATCCAGAGACCTGCCCCTCTACCTTCCTGTCCTCCCTCCCTCCCTCCCTCCTCCATTCCCCCAAGTCTTTTCCTTTTGGATTTTGTTTTGTTTAGGGCTTGTTTTGATTTTTTTTTTAATGAATCTCCTGGACGCGGAGGTGACAGTGGGAGCTGGCCTGGGCCGGGGCCGCAGGTGGCCCCGGAGTTGGGAAAGCGTCTACCTCAAGGCGCTGAGCTCTCTCTCTCTCTCTGTCTCACCTTTTTCCCTCCCCTCCTTCCCCTTCCCACCCCTTGGCTGGAAGGAGCCTCAGCTTCCTTTACAGCCTTGAGGGGAGGGGCAGTTTCCAACTCTCCTCACCCAGCCCTGGGAGGAGGGCCCAGGTGCCCACTGGCCTGCTTCTCCTGTTGGTTTTCTTTTGGGCAGTTTGATCACTGACTGAATAAGGAATGACCTGTAGATTGTGGGGCCTTTTTTTTTTTTTTTTTTTTTTAAACGAAGAATGATTTTTCCTGCTTCCTTCTCACCATCCTCCCAGACGGAGTTCAAAGGCCACTTCTCAAGCAGCTTTCGGCACCTTCAGCCTCAGAATGGAATCTTAAAGACAGGAACCCCATGTCCAGGAAAGGGGAAAAGGAACTTTGCCAATGATAGTGACCACAGCAAAAGCAAATAATAATAATATTAATAATAATAAAGAGAAATAAAAGAAATAATAAAATAAGAAACCATAGCACAGCCCTTGTCAAGGTCAGCGGGAGAGGAGGGGCTGCCCGGAGCTGGGTCCTTGCCTGGGTTTTGACACAGCAACTTCCTGTAGTGAGCACTTTGTATGAATCGTGGACTTCCTGTTCTCAAGGCGCAGGTATTTATTCTGTAATCTGTCTAGAGCACACACCGAAATCCAACCTTCTAATAAACATAATGGCGCAGTCCCACTCCCTGCCTCGCCTTTTACCCCCAACTCCCCCAGGCCTGGGGTCTTCAGGCATTGGTGTGAGGAGGGGCCCCTTCTAGGGACGGAAGCCCCGGCCTTGATTCTCTTCTGGGTTTAGGCTGTTCCAGGCCTGTGAATGTCAGTTCGTCAGCCACTAACTATATCTACTCTCGGCCTTGGGTTCGTTTGACAAATATTTGCTGAAGGCCTCCTAGGCCCAGCCTCCCTGCTGCATGGGCCCCGGCATCTCTTTGAGTTTCTGCCAACATGCTATTAGCAAGGACAGACAAAGGAAAAAATACCTTTCTATGAGTCTTGCAAAGTTTACCTCCTTCACTCCACAAATATTTATTAAAGTACATGCTAAGCGCCAGGCACTGTGTAGGGCTAAGGGCACAGAGCTACAGCAGTCTCTATCTTGGAATTTAGTCTAATGGAGCCTCAGCCCCCATTGATGCGATAAGGGTGGGGGGCACTTGGCTCCATTCTTCCTTTGGTGGCTTAAGCTCTGGCCCCTGCCCCTTCCTCCAGTGAGCATGGAAGAAGAGAAGGCAGGAAAATCTTGAACGCTGGGAAGCATGGAGGTTGGGTGGCAAGGTGAAAAAGACATCCTACCCTCATCCCTTTTGGCAGAGCTTCTCAAAGTCCATTGTGTCAGGAGCTTGTTAAAAAGAGCTGATTCCTGGGGCCCTACATGGACTCAGTGGGAATCACTGAGGGCAACCTGCGTGTGTGTGTGTGCGTGTGCGTGTGCGTGTGTGTGTGTGTGTGTGTGTGTGTGTGTGTGTTGCCAAGGCATGCTTGATCTTAGTTCCCTGACCAGGAATCAAACCGAGCAGGGATTGAACTCTGCCCTTGGCAGTGGAAGCGCAGAGCCCTAACCAGACCATCAGGGGATTCCCAAGAATCGCATTTTTAACTTCCTGGTAATTCTGGCACATCCTGGGGTTTGAGAAGTGCTGCCATGAGGGACTGGCCAGGGACCTGCTTGTCAGACCTGTGGGTAGGGTGGAAGGATGGGCAGGGCACACCAAGCCCTCTTGGGGAAGGAGCCAGGTTGATGGTGGGTGGGGGCTAATTTTTTAAAAAATCTTTTTAATTGAAGGATAATTGCTTTACAATATTGGGGGGCTGATCTTTTTAAAAGCTCTCTGGTTTGTTGCCTAACACTTTACATAGATCTGCGTATGTGTAAAGTAGAAGGGGTAACCTTTCCTGGGTGCCTAGTTCTCTTTCCCCTTGTCTGGATGGAATCAGGGCCTGAATGCCTCCCACCCCAGAAAGGCTAGAACAAGACAGGGAGCTATGGGTAAGTCCTTCGCCAGGGGTCCAAACTTCACCGACAGCTAGTCACCCCTCTTTTTAGGAAAAGGATGCAAGTTGGAGGGCATTGTTAGTCCCTGTCCCCCAGCCAGTAGGGCTGGCCAGACCAAAGTCTTGGTCTTGCTAAGTTCCTCCATCCTCCAATCCTATGGGGTAGAAAATGACTCAGTCTGCAGTGAGTGGACCTTGATCACCACTCCCCCTTCCCCACTTTGGCAAGGAGCCAGAGCCAGGAGTTCAAGATGACAACAGCTGGCCTGCCCCCTTCTCTTCTGCACCTGTTTGGGACTATTGAGGGGAGGCAGATGGCTGGAGCACAGTGCTCCTCCAACCCAGGGTGGAAGGATGCCTGGGGGCAGGTGCTGCTGGACAGATAGACATTTAACTCTACTCACATCTGCTCCCGTCTCACTGTCGCTTTCTCTCGCTTTCTCCGGTTGTCAGGAACCCTGGGACATTTTCTGTGCCAGGAGTTGGGAGCCAAGACGGAAAGCTGCCCGATTTCTTTCCCACTTGGCCTAGCGGATGGAAGAGGTTCTTTCTCCATGTACATCAATGAAAGTGGGATATGGAGGAGAGACTCTGGTGGGAGTGGGAGGGTCTTGGGCCCCACCTCTGAAAGCCCACCACAGCAAACAGACACCCAGGCACAGAGGCTGTAGGCAGCCATGCAGCTAACTGTGTGTAGTATGGCCAGGGGTGCCTGGGCAGCCAGGGAAGCCTGGAGAGGCTAACCCCATCCAGCTGTCCCCAGCTACCCAGCTGTCCCTGGCTTTGTCGGAGCAGCTGTCACCCACCTCCCAAAAGTGTCAGAGGAGGGGCAGAGGAGGCCTGGAGAGCTGGAGCTGCCCCAGGAACAGGGGCCGGCGGGAGGAAGTGTGGGAGCCTTTCTCACCCTGCACACTCGAGACACCCCCACCCCCGCACCCACAGGCACACCCTGTGCCTCCCTCCGCGAAGCGCTGTCTCAGAGATACGGGCTCTGCCCCCCAGGCAGTGACTTACCGCCCTCCCCAGGGAGGCCATCGCTCCTCCCCTTTCCGGGCAGGGCAGGGCAGGGTGTCACGAGCGGAGCGCTTCTCCCCCACCCCACTGATGGCTCCTGTGGGCCAGATGTGCGGAGCCCGCAGGGAGGCGACCGCCGGGGGGTTTCCTCCGCCCGCCACCCCCGCGGGCCCGGGCTCTTTCATGTCGCCCTCCCCGGTCCCAGCCCCGGAGCTGAGCAGCTGCGCCCCGCTCTCCGCCCCCAGCCTCTCTCCCAGCTGTCTTTGGGGTGGGGCCGGGCAGCTGGGGAACAGCTGCAAGGCGTGGGGTGGGGGTGGGGGGGTTCGAGTGCCCTCCCGCAACAGCCGGAAACAGTCTCCTTGCCCAGGCCGGGTGCAGGGGGAGGGTGAGGCCTGGGGGATTGTCGGCCCTTGCGCCTCTTCCCCACCCCCTGCCCCGCCCCCAGCGCATCTGGCCCGGCCTGCCGAGAGCCGGCAGACCCCAGATCAAAGCCCCCTCCGGGCTTCAAAGGGCACCCTGGGGGAACACCCTGAATGGGGAGGCCGCTGAGTCAGTGCACCAGGGCCCTCTCTGGAGGCTGAGACCCTGAGTTCTAACCTCCTTTCTGGGTTCTTCTAGGCCCTGTTCACATACACCCACTCCACCATGCCCTTTCCTCAGACTCCTTCATCTGCTCCCATATGAGGGTGGGGGAGAACCAGAGAACACTTTCAGGATCAGACCTGGCCCCCTGGGGGATTTCCTACCCCATCCCATCTCTGCCCTCTGTAGATTGGGTGTGTGGTGCTGTGAGGTCTAGGAGAAGGCCTTGCCCAGCCTAGTGCTCTAGGCCTACAAGCAGAGGGTGCCGTGGGGTAAAGGGAGGAAGAAAAACGATTCCTGGATATCCCTGGACAGACCCACCACACTTTACCCCTCTTCTATAGCGAGATTCTCCCTGTAGGCTTTTGGAAAACTCTTCTTTGGAGGGGCTTTAGCAACAGTGGTCTCTAGAACTTAGGATCTTGGTACTGATTCTAGAACTCTCTGAATCCAGTTTTTTTCAGTTAAAGAGGCAAGGAAGGAAATAGAGGACACTCTTCGGTTGCTCCCTCTCTTTACTCTGCCAAAGTGCTGGGGCTAAGATTCTAGAAACTTCGTTAGAGGCTGCAAGGAATGGGAAACGGATCAGTAATAGGAGGCAGAGGCAGCTGGGGCTGGGGACTTCTGGTGAGAGGTGAGAGGCCCCCATGAAGGGGCCTGGCCTTCAGGATACCAGCTTCTTCCTCCAGCATCTGTCTTCCTCCAACACTGTGTGCCACCCACCTGCACTCCAAAGTCTTTCTTCCCTTCCAGCGCAGGATGTATTCACTCTCTGCTTGAATTCCTCCAGTGACAGAGAACTCACAACCTCGAGACATCCCTTGCTTTATGAAAGCTCTTACAAAGAACAAACACATCTGGTGGGTCGAGCTTTGGCCTCTACCACATTCTCCAGTGTATGAGAATCACATCCCCTGAGTGAGGGAGGCCTTTACAAGCCCAGGGCTTCTTCCCTAAAATTCCCTGTCCCTGGCATTTATGATGCCAGGACTTGCCAATGGACTTCTGCACTGGGAGGCTGGATGTTTCCTCCACAGGCGACCAGTTTTCCTTAATTGCTATGTGGTTAATTCCTCTCAACTGCAGCAAACTGGGTTATTTATGACGTCTCCTTGCACTTAGATCTTCAATAATTGGGTCTTTTTTGAGAGAGAACCCATCTGCTCAATGCCATCCATTATTTCTCTTGGTTTACATTGAGGCAAGAAGAGGGTGATGTGTGGGGTGGGGTGCAGCGTAGTTTGCAACAGCCTGTAGAATGTGGTGTAGAGGTGGCATAGGCAACATCTCAGAATTGCAGATAAGAAGTGGGATGAGGGAGCAGGCTTCCAAGAGCCATGCCGTAAGGGCAGGGTAGACTTCTAGCCCACTTGAAAAAAATGGCAGTGAGTCACTTGACATATGGGTGTCCTGGCTGCCTGGCTGTGAGTTGGATATTGTCCTCAGACACTCTCCATGTGTGTGCCTGCTGCAGGGCACTGAGCAAATGGGCAGCTCATGGCCTAATGCATAGGGACTCTCCCTCCACACCAAATACCATCCCTACCAGCTGCAGTTCCCTGAGCTCCACCCGTCAGGTCATAGGCTTAGAGTCAGTCCTCCAGCAGCCCATGTGGTTCCGTGCCCCAGTAACTGCTGTTCTCTCTGCCTGGATTGCCTGTCCAGCCTCAGAGTCTCATCTTCTCTGTGCATTCCTCCCCACCTCTCCAGAGGGTGTATGAAGAATAAGGAAAGATGTGTGTGAGATGCCAAGATGGGGCTGGTGTAGGCCGCTTTCTAGCATTGATACTTATCACGATGTTCAAGTTCCTTTGGGCCAACCACACTCCCATGCACTTAGCACTGTCACTTGGTATTCTAACTCATTGTGATTTACGTGTCAGGTTAGAGGCTGCATAGCTTGTGTGTCCGAGTAGCCTGTGCATCCCTGGAGGACGTGAAATATTAGTCATCTTTGACTTTTCAGAGCCCAAGAAACAGTGCCTGTTTCATTCATTCACTCATTCATTTATTCAACTAATAATTATTGCTGTCCTTCTAATATTGGCCTCTATTCCAATGCTGGGGATACACTGGTGAATGGAATACACAAACTCCACTCTCTTGGAGCTAATAACTTAGTGGGAAAGAGCTGACAAACAAGAAGTCAGTAAAGGGACTTCCCTGGTGGTCCAGTGGCTAAGACTCTATGCTCCCAGTGCAGGGGGTCTGGCTTCAATCCCTGGTTGGGGAACTGGATCCTGCATGCTGCAGCTAAGTGTTCACATGCCACAATTAAAGATCCAGTGTGCTTCAACTAAGACCTGGAGCAGCCAAATGAATAAATAAATATTTTTTAAAAAGAAATCAACAACTGTGAGTTGGTGATATGTACCAAGAAGGGAAGTAAAGCAGGGACAGGGCTTGTCAGTAGAAGTAAAGAGCTATAGTAATTCTTATATATGTAGGTGGTTGCGGAAGGCTTTGCTGAGAAGGTGACATTGAGTGGAGATCTTAAGAATGTGAGGAGACAAGATCTGGGGATATTTGGAGCAAAAGAGTCCCAGGTGGAGGGAACAACCACAAAGGCTAAAAGCAGAAGATGCTTGTTTCAGAAAGAGCAAGGAGTGGCTGGAAAGGTGGGTGAGGGGCAGAGCAGGGAGTGATGAGGTCAGAAAGGCATGAGTAAAAGGGGGCGGTGGGGGGCAGGTAGGAGGCGGCCAGGACATGAAGCACTGTAGGTGCGCTGCCTCCACTCAAAAGATATCTGCTGAATGAATGAATGATGGATGAATGAATGAACACCGAATGCCTGGGCTATTGGGGCTCTGAATGTTTCCCAAGGGAGCCCTGTGGGCTAGAGGCTGCCAGGCCTTCGTCCTGGGGAGGTGGGACTTGAATTGTGCCCTAAAGGAGGGGTGAGCAAAACACAGAAGAGAGGACAGACATCCCCGAGAGGAGGTCTCTATGAACACAGGTGGGGAGATGAATCCCTGTCAGGGGGCAGCAAGGATTGCTCATCTGGAGCTCAGGGTGTGTGTGAGACCCCGTGATTGACAGGTCGATAAAAAAAGATTTGAGGTCAGACCAGAGGGGACTTGAACGATAGGATAAAGCTTGACCTTGCGTGTCTCAGAGCAGCGGGGCCTCCACAGGCATCTGAACAGAGGAACTGAATGTTAGAACGATGGCTCTTCTGAGCACTAAGGGGTGAGCGGCCAAGCAGTGGGGACAAGGGGACCAACTAGGAGGCAATGGGAGGTCCCAAGGAGCAAGGAGGTCGGGGGGGCGGGTGGTGGCGCAGTCAGGGTGCAGGTTGCCTCAGCCCAAGGAGCAGGAAGGACTGTGGCTGGACCTCTGGGTCCCGTTGCTCAGGCTGAGAGATGGAAGCCGGGGTCAGGCCCTGCTCCTTCCCTCCCAGCCAGTCGTGGGCCCCAGAGTCAGCAGAAAACCCCGGCCCTGGGGAGGAGGCGGGGGCGCAGAGCCAGAAGCTGCTGAGGGAGCACTGGCAGCAAGATGCCATTGTACGTCCGCAATCAAGATACTTCAGAGGAAATCAAAAGCACCAACTGGGGAAATGATGTGTGCACGCTCTCGCTTTCTCTCTCTCTCAAGCACACACACAAACTTCTGCCTCCAAAATGGGTCAAGTGAAGGCTGTGGGCGTGGGCTGGAGAGGGAGGGCTGGCAGGAGAGGAGGCCCAGGGCCCCGAGCAGCCTGGGCGCTCGTGCCCACTCACCCTCCTGGCATCGGGGTTGGCAGCAGCTGCGGGGTGGGGTGGGACATGAGGATAAATATACACCTCCCCATGCATATGGATAATGCACACAGCTGCCCTGCCTGCTTTGCGCTCATTAGGACCAACTGTTTCAGGAGCGGTGGCAGGCGGGCGGGAGGGGGTGATGTGCCCATTCACAGGCTGGGGGTAGGGGGGCTGCTTGCAGCTGTGCAGACACCTCCCCCCTGCCTGGATCAGCATCCCAGCCCCTGAATTGCCCCGTCCTCCCTCTTTTCCTTCCTCCCAACCTGCTGCTCTCCAGATCTGAGGGTCTCAGGGTGGGAAGGGAGCCTGGGGAGTGAGTCAGGAGGAAATCCAGGCTGCACCCCCACCAGAGCTGGGGGAGTTGAGGGGATGGTTGGATTGTAAGGTATCCTCTGGCCCCAGGATGGGCTGCTGCTTGCAAACCCAAGCTCCTTATCTATTTCTCTCCCAATTCCATCTGTAGCTTCCAGGCAGGAAAACTGCTTCGACCCTGTCATCTGGAAGCTCCGGGGAAGCCTCAGATCATATTCGAAAGCCCAAACCAGGCTTGCTCTGTGGCCCCAGACAGAATCAGAGGGGCTTGGGAGTGATGGTGCGATGGCACAGGCTTCTGCCTTCTCGGCAGCAAGGGAGGCTGGTGGGCTCCAGTTCACCAGAGCAGGTCGTCCAGGAGAGACTGGGGACTGCATTGGCGATGTGAGTGTTAAGAGCCTGGTCCAGGGGGAGGTCTGGCTGATGTAATAAGTATGACTGACCCCGGCTGAGGGGCCCTCAGCCAGTGCCAAGACTTGCACCCTGGTGGGGTCAGGGGGGCATCCTTTCCCAAATGGGTGTGCGGAAGCCACGTGCCAACCTTGCCCAGTCTTAGGAACTTGCATTCCCATTCTGTTAACAAGGCAAAGAAAGGGGGAGGCAGCGTCTGTGTGTGACTCTGCAGTCGGCCCTTTCTCTTGCCCTCCAGTGATCTAAGTGGGCTCCAGGGACGTCTACCACTTTGCTGCAGCCCGTCTCTCCTCCTTCGGGGCCAGGGCACTCGGTGGGGGCTGCAGAGCCCTGGGGGAGAATCGAGGCCCAAAGGGTCACAGCCTCCCCAGCCTTTTTCCTTTGTTGTCAGGGCGGGGCCTGGCCACCGCCTGCCCCCTCTGCTGGTGGCCTTCAGAGCAGCAACCACCTCTGGGCTCTGTGAAGTTTCCTGTGGATCTTAAAGAGGTGGGTGGCAAAGTGAGAGAAAGAGACGTAGGCCTTGGCCTGGTTTCCTGGAGCCCCGCTCCCCACTGTTCTCAGCTCCTGTGTTTAGTCAAGAAGGTGCCCTGGAGAAAAATGGTCTTTCTATTTAAAGGGAACCCCAGCTAAACCATTTCCTAGCTGTGTGTTTCTAGGCCAGTGACTTACGCTCTGAGAGCCTTGGTTTCCTCAACTGGAAGAGAAGGGTGGGAATGGTTACCCTGTGGGGCTACAGAAGGATCCAGTCAGTGAATGACTAACAGGAGGAGTCGTTTGTTGATCTAAATGGTAGTTCTGACCTCAACCCTTGCAGGTCTCAGCTTCAGGTATCCACCTGAGTTCTCCTGCAAACCTTGCCCCTCCTTGACTCAGCTTGCTCTCTGCCTTTCTGTCATTAATATTTCATTTCTTTACTGAAGGCTTTTTGTCCCTGGGACACTGCTATTCACCCTGGGAAAAGAAACCTCTCCCTGCTCCTTTGTGCCGGAGTCCTCAGCTCCTTTTCTGAGTTCAGAAGCCAAAAGGGGAAAAGGTTTCATGAGACGGGCTTGGGGCCCAGCAGTCAAACAAGCCCAGGTGAAAATCGTGACCCTGCCCCATTCTCATGCTGTGATCTTGAGCAAGTGAATCCAGTTCTCTGAGCCCTAGCCTCAAACTGAGTGATAACACCTATAGTTATTAATGTTGTTGCAAGGATTAAATGAATGATAACGGCCAAGTGCTTGGTACAAGTGGATGCCCTGGTCTGACCCTGCAGGGGCCTGGTTGTTGGCTGTATCACCACAAGCTCGTGTCTGTCTGGTTCTGGACACACACACACGCACACGCACACGCACGCACGCATGCACGCACGCACGCATGCATGGACATGACACAGGACGCAGTGCTGGACCAGCAGGTTCACTGCAGGGAACAGGAGCTCTCTTCCCCTCCTCCCTGCCCAGCTCCCATGCTGCAGCTTCTCCGTGTTCTGCAGTGTTGGAAAAGGAAATTACTGAACAGATTGCAATTAAGGGGGAGGTGGGGGGGAGAGAGAGACAGAGGCCCTGAAATGCAGCTTGACTGAGCGCTAAACTGTGTTTTTGCCCAGAGCCAATCAGGAGCCGCTGACAAGAGCCTGTTCCCACTTACAAATCTAATTGCAGGAGGTGGGGCTGGGGTGGCCCAGGGAGCCCCCTGGAGAGAGGAGGGGGCTGCCAGCACCTCTGGGAAGGCTGCTGACCCTTGCAACACGTGGGGGGCCGTGTGGGAGGGCAGAGGTTCTTGGAGGCCTGGGAAAGCCTAGACTCCAGAATTTTTGCCTGTTATTATAATAGCTACCAATGATTTAGTACCTACTCTGCACCAGACATTCATAACTTCATTTAGTTTCTTGGAGATTCAACAAGGTAGGTGATTACCTCATGTTACAGGAAGAAACTGAGGTACAGTGTTCCTACTATGTGCTAGCTATTGCCTTCTATCTACATCTGTTGCCATTATATCTCTCTTCAATCTCCCTACCACTCTTGTCCCATTTCACAGATGAAGAGGCAGGACTCCAAGAAAGGAAGCAACTTGCCTAAGATCACAGCTGATTTATGGATGGGCAAGGATAGATTTTTGGGTCTGAGTCCCAGGGAACACAGTATAATTGTATCTCACTGTCGCTGTATTGAGCAGGGCATTCTGGGTAGAATTGTCAGATTTAGCAAAACAACACAAACACAACTGGGATGGCCAGTTAAATGTGAATTTCAGGTAAACAGTGACTTTTTTTTATAAGTATCATGTCTCAGATCTATGTACTTATATTCAAAATGATTCTTTGTTTATTTGCAATTCAAGTTTAACTGAGTGTCCTGCCATTTGTCTGGCAACACTAGACTTTCTCTCTCTTCCTGCCTCCAGCTCCCCTCTATTCTGCCAACAGCTTGCCTTTAAAGGCCAGCCCTTGGGACCAGTCAGGCTGGTATGTCTCTAGGCTGCTGAAGTGAGGCTGCCGGAGGGGAAGACGAGCTCTTCTCCAGAGGGCAGAGCTCTGGACCGGAACCCACTTTGCCTCCTACTGTGTGGCTTTGGGCAAGTCTCCTCCCTTCTCTGAACCCTGTCTAAAAGGAAATAGTATTAGGTAATTGCCAGTATCCTTGCAGCCCCCATTTTCCTAATTTCTCCCTTTTTTCTGTCTGTGCAAAGGATGGCACCAAAACAAAATAATTGTGCTGCCGTGGGGACAGAGGACAACAACAGTTGGGACAGGGGACCCCCCCTTCCCTACCCACCCACCCCCACACCCCCCGCCAGCAGCACTGATCAGAGAAGACCCCTGGTGTGGACTTGGAAGGCTGGGGGCTGAGACAATGAGCCATTATTGCGTTATTGTCTTTGTCCTGGGGGGCCGGTGGCAGCTTACTGCTGCCTTCAGACCTGGGTTCCCGGCCCACTGGCACTGATGACTCTGTGATCTTGGGCAAATGCCTTAACCCAGGCCAGCACCTCATTTTCCTTAGCTGTAAAGTGGGATTAACACTGCCCCATGACATCGATGAAGGGTCTGCTTTGTGAGAAGGGCTTAATAAAGGGTTATGTTTATTGGTGGTGGTGGCGTTCATGTCACACCCTCCTGCAGAAAGCACCTTGAGAGATGCTGACCTCTGAAAGGACGAGCTCACTGCAGCCCTCTCCCCTCTCTAGCAAAGGACACGACGCTTTCCAGGCTGCCTTCGTTTCAGCTAAATTTTATTTGTCGGATTTTTGACAGACGTCTAAATTATACATTGAATTTTCCACATGACCAAATACCATGTCCCTTCCTTTGATTATCATTTTCAAAAGATACTAAAAAAAAAAAAAAAAACTTTTCGATGGAGCAGACTGAACCCTGAAACCACATGGAGTGCAGAGCTAAAAATAAAAGGAAGTAAGAACTGGCCCCTGAGAAGGAAAGAGAAATCAAAGCAAACTCTGACGGGAATCAAGGGACGAGTCCTGGCGAGGGTGACATGGTGTCACCCTCCAGGCCAGGCCGGATAAGGAGCGGCCGACAGCGAGGGTGGGGCCCAGAGTGGCGCAAAAATAGCCATGGCTTTAGCCCAGAGGGGAGTAAAAGAAATTTGTTAAAAGCCAGGAAAGAGAGAAGTGAGCGGGAGGGAGGGAGGGGGCAGGACCACGTCCTTCCCGCAGTTTGGGAGCTGCGGACCTTAACCCTGGCACATCTCTACCCGCCAGCATAATCGCTGACTCTCAGCTGTGCGCCGACATGTTCCCCAGCTCAGCCCACATCAATGACACCCTTGTTTCCATAGTAACCAAGGGAGAGTGAAGGGGAAAGGGTGTGCTGCCCTGGGCTCGGGGAAGCCAGCCAGAAGGAGCCGCACGGGGGAGGTTGGGAGGAGGGGAGGGGAAGGAGTTTTTCCCACAGCTGGTCTGAGCACACATCCTGGGGCCCCTGTCCCAGGCCTGGCCTGCCCTCTGGCCTCCACCCCTCTGCCCTCCCTCTACACATTCAGATGCAGTCTTGCCCAGAGCCAGTCTCACCACTGAGACTCCCTGGGAGTGGAAAGACCCAGCATCCCCCTTCTAGCTTCCAATTTTGTCCTCCACGGCGGGGGGCGGCAGGGGGGTACTAGGGAGAGAGGAAAGGGGACTTTTAGAAGCATTTTGTTTTTACAAATGCGAGCTGTCAAACTCTGCGATTTTCAGGCTCCTCTCATCTACCCTGTGAGCCCCGGGAGGGTTTGGTAGGGCTCAGAGGGAAGATGAAAGCCTGTGACATCCACAATGTCTCTGTGTCTTTAGCTGAAAAGCAAAGCTGAACATTCACAGAGGCTGTTATCAGACGAAGGCAAGTGGCTTCTGCCTGCTGGCCGAGGCCCTGGGCGGGGGTAGGGGGGGTGCCCTTTCAAACAGTTCCCTAAGTTGGTGGTAAAAGGACAAAAATATTTCACAGATCATCCACTGCTAGAGTCCAAGTTCCACATAGCTGTTAGCAAATCGAAGACCTCAAAGCAGGCATTTTGCCCCTCAGATAACACTCATGCTGCACTATTCGAAGGGAATCCGTGCTGCACTATTTGGAGGGAAAAAAATATTTTCATGTGCTAGAGCCATATTTGCAGCCGGATAGAAGGGGGATTTCTGGTCCCTTGTAATTCTGTTTTGCTTCCTTTCAAAGGCATCTGGGTAAGACAGACAAGCCTAAGGAGGCTGCAGGGAGCAGCAAGCTCACAGTGGTTTAAAAACACTCACCTTTTGTTTTGCAAGTCCCCACAGGTCTGTCCATAGCCACCCCAGGGCACCTTTTCATGTCTGGCCTTGTTAATGACTTTCACCCCAGACCGCCTTTGAAGCGGGCCATGCCTCAGCCTCCTGGGCACAGCTTGGTCCATAAAGGCTGGGAACTGAGGGCCAGGGGCTGGAGCAACCCCTTCAGTCTGTTCACATGCCTTGGTGGGTTTGGAAAGGGCTGCCTCCTGGGATGTGAAAAGCAGCTGGCCTGGGACCCGTCAGCTACTGGACGGTCTCTTATTCATTCTCTGAAAACCCGGGAGGCCAGGCACCAGAACAGAGCTCGGTTGGAAGGCCAAGGGATGCTCTGGCCCACCTTCCCTTGTCTGAAGCTGGGGATTTCTTAAGTCTCAAGGAAACAAGCTCTTTTTGCAACACAGGGCAGGAGAAATCTCCTGCCATTCCTCTCTGATCAATCAACAGAGGACACATTTTGCTAGAGAGAGGCTGAGGGGACCAGGAGCTGGGGTGACTCTGGCTTCTCTGGGCAAGGCCCCCACAACCCTACCCACCCAAGCGCCTCCCGGCAGCAAGCCCTCTCCACCCTTGAGCAGCCCACACCACCAAGTTGCCAGCACTGTAAAAATTGATCTCTTCTGAAGATCGATCCGCCTGGCTTTTCTCAGTGGAGCAGGTTCATGGTGAAGCTGCATTTATTTTTAAAATCTGATAGCAGCGGCCTATTGTGATCATTTAAACATAGAATTCTTTGAGCTTTAGAAATCCCTTCTATGGGACGGCCGTGGAGAAGGCAGCTAATCTCGGAGTCAGCTGCTCACTGCTCCATTGAACTGGAGAAAGCCTGTTTACGCTAGCCTGAGCCCTCCATGTGAGGGCTTTTTAAGGACCTTGTAATTTTTCTGGAATTAAACCTCCCACCTCTCCTTACATTCCAGATGTCATTACAGTCAAAAGTGGTAAGAATTTGCTTCCCTGTGTGGCTGGCTGGGGGGTTGGGGACGGGGTATGTTTCTGTGGTGACTTGTCTGCAGGAAAGGATTTTTTTTTTCCCCCTTTCCAAAGGGTGAGGATTACATAGTCTCTTACCTGCATGACAAGATGGTTTAATCATCTGCTGTTCCTCACCTCCCCCTCCTTTCCCTGGCCCGTGCAGCTTCCCACCCAGACAGGCTGCAGCCCTGGTAATGGGTGATGGTAGAGATCACTGACCAGCATGAGCAAACTATCTTGGCTTCAAAACCACGGGGGAAAGTAAGGACAGGTCAGGAAATAAATGACCACAGCCTAAACTGTGGTCCTCTTCCTCTCTCCCCCACTGTTTTTTTTTTTTTTGAAAGAAAAAAGCCCACTGGAATTGTCTAAACTGCAATGCAATCTCTTGCTCATTTAAAAGATCTCATTTTCTAATCATGTGCTTTGAGACATTTAATACTATTTCAATTATGCAGAAGAAATAATATAATTCCTTTATTTGAAAAATGATACTGAGCCTCAGAGATCAGTTAAATCTACGGCTGGAATGGGGATTCTTTTTAAATGGTGTTGCTCCTTCTCTTCATACAGCTGTAGCTGTACACAGATGGAAAAACATTTGGTCAGAAAGCAGCAAATTAGTGTTTTTCAGGACAGAATTCAGCTCCCGCATCTCCATTTGTCGAGATTTTATTTCTTCTTTGCGCTGACATTTTTGCAGACCCAGTTCATGCCGTCCTTTGAGGGAAATGGGTAGAGAGGCAGTGTTAGTTGTAAGTAAGGCACCACACACTCCAGCCCTCGAGGGGAAAGAGAGAAGGTCCCGGGTCCTCCCTCCCCAGCCACGGGCTCAATGGCGCTTGCCTGCCCCAGGGGCCCACCTGGGTGACCAGGGACAGTGACCTCCTAGGGAGGAGTGGGGAGGCCTCTGAGAGGTTGAAGGGAGACGGGAGGGGGAGTGTCAAGAGCCTGAACTTGAGATGGGTCCTCAGGAACTCCCTCTGAAAAAATAAACACATCTGCCTGGATCCCAGGCCTGATTGAGGAGCTATCAGGACAGATTCCAGCCATTTTTGGCTTTTTCTAAAAGCTGACCTTTGCTAGGGCATTAAATTCAATAATCAGCCACCCTTCTGGTGCCCCGGTGTGTTTACAGTGTGACAGTGTACACTTGGGCTAAATTAAATTTCTTTTTGGAAAAACAAACCGACTGCAGTGCGCGTTACTAGACACACACTGGGGCAATGTGTATTCATTTTTCTCTGTGCAGCACCAGGGAAGGTTTAAAGGGGCCTGGCCTGGTTCTTGCAGCTTTAAGCAGTACCAAGCAGAGGGACTGGGGAGAAGGTTCCCTTAAAGGCACAGTAACCTTGAACGTGTCCTCTCTTAGAAGGCTGGAGGACAGAGGTAAAATCCACACAATGTCTATGTACAGCCACCTGGCAGGTGGCGTATCTTGTGGATCCCAGGCCCACCAGAGACGACCTCTTTTTCAACCCCCTTAGGAGCCATCCCTGAAAGCTCACTTTCCCCAGAGTCTGTGTGACCCTGAGTTGCGCAGAATTCTCAGAAGCCCAGAATAAAATCGAAGGAGGCTCCTGCAAGGCACCCCCTCTCTTTTCCCCTGCTTCTGTCACACACAGACGTCTCAGGGCATACATGACATTCAGAGCCCTGCATTTCCTGTGACCAGGGAGCTAGTCGTTGAACCTGAACAGCTGAGACAGCTTAAAGTAATAAATATCAGCTGACACCCTTGGCCATTCGGAGCATTAATCCCATAAACAATACATCACGGCAAAACAACCAGCAGGCATCCTATCTCCTGGCTAATCTGACCATAACCTGAATTTACAGTGATTAAAACTCCGCCAGTTGCCATCAGAGCACTTGGTTGGGAGAAGCAGAGTATCTGATGGCTGTCCCAGAGCAGACCTTAGAGGAGGCTGGCCATGGCCCACTGCACAAAACCTCACAAAGGTGGACAGCACCTGGCAGCAGCAGGGACCGGGGTGGGGTGGATGGCGAGGTGAGAGAGGGTGGACTCCGATTACAACTGGGTCAGTGGCTTACTCTGAAAAGCTGAGGCCAATTTTAAGACCATTTTTATGAAAAGGACTAATTTCAAGAGAAGGATGTTTAATTTTAGGAGCTAATTGGTTTCCAGGAAAAAAAAAAGATCACCTGCCAGGAGACAAAAAAGATTTTACAAATAAAAGAGAGATGAATAAGATAACCATCTTCTTTTTGCCTTCTAAGGTGAATAGCTCAGCACTTACGTGGCACTTTCCATCTGTAGGAACCCGCACAAACACCATCAAAGGTGCGTACCTCAATATTTCCTGATCTATAGAGACTTGCACTATTTTATCAAATCATCTTAGAGAAATCAAGAGCAGTGTTCCCACTGAATACCGTCTTCCCTCTTGTTTTACGGCTGATTACAGAGGGGGCTGGGCTTCTTTTATTGTATGTAACTCAACATGAATGCACTCAAAGAGATAGGAAAAATATTTACTCAGCTGCAGGAACCCAAGGCAGAACGTGGAGGGTGAGGGGCAGCTTTCTACTGGGTATCTGTTATGGAGGCAGAGGGGATTTGAATGGGGAGCCCTGCTGAGGGGTAGTGTCCTCCAGATGTGTGTGAGAGCCCCAGTC
Organism: Bos indicus; assembly: GCF_029378745.1. Lineage (NCBI taxonomy): Eukaryota > Metazoa > Chordata > Mammalia > Artiodactyla > Bovidae > Bos > Bos indicus. The sequence goes on from NC_091785.1 coordinate 23,160,033, forward strand.
CTGTCAGCAGAGGGCGCTCAGAGGTCGGGCCCCACCAGCTGACCTGCTGGCGGGCGGGGCGGGGGCACTTTCCATAGCTGCTGCCTGCAACCTGGAGTATGGGAAGCTGGGAAGACTTAACTCCGCTCTGGTTCAGGAAGGCTGATCTGTCTAAAGTGTTTGGAGGCTGGGGGTTTGTGCCTTTCCTGTTACTGCCCAGAGGAGGACCTGAACTGGAGCTGGGAGGTGTCAGGGAGGCAACAGTCAACAAGGATATTACCTCAAAGGTGCCCACTGGCAAGGAAAGATTCCTGAGGGGAGGGTCCATGCCAGACTGGCTTGGGGTGGTGTTTACAGAACTTCGCACGATGGCTGGCCTGCCTGCCTGCTAAGTCACTTCAGTCCTGTCTGACTCTTTGCGACCCTATGGACCATAGCCTGCCAGGCTCCTCTGTCCATGGGATTCTCCAGGCAAGAATACTGGAATGGGTTGCCATGGTCCTCCTCCAGGGGATCTTCCCAACCCAGCAGCAGACACTTAATTAATTTCTTTTAATCCTTGTAACAACCCTTTGAAGTAGGTACTTAGGTATGAGGAAATGGTGGCACAGAAGAATGCGTGGCAGAGGCGGGCTGTGAACCCAGGCAATCTAGTTCCAGCGCCCGCGCGAGTGCACCACTGACCATTTCTCAATGACTGAGCAAGTGCCGGGGGAGGAGCTCTGCCTCAGGCTTAGGGAGAAGCTGCGCTTACCCTCAAGTTGGCAGAGGGAGCAACTGCAGTTTTTTTTCTTATGACTTTCAGCTGAACACAGGGGCATGAGAAGGAACAGCCCCAGAGAAGCGCCCGGCGTGGCTCTGCTGCAGCTCTGAAGGTGCCAGAAGCTGTTTCTGGCCACTCACCTCTCAAGATTCCTAGGTTGCTAGGTACTGATACTTGTGGAATCCTACATTTTTATATCACAGCACGATCCCAGCATATTAACTCGCTGCAAGCCTGCCATCTCCAGCGGAATCTCTCTCTTTAGAGACAACATCATTGCAAGAGGAGGAACCTTAAATCAGCAGCCACATCACTCTGGCCTTAATTTAGCAAGGCTTTGATTTTCTTTTAAACAGATGACTGAGAAAAAGGTGATAGTTTACCTGAAGCAGGTTACTGCTCTGCTTCCAAAGAAGGAAATGAACTCGTAGGTTTGTTTAAGGGCTGAACCTTTACTGTCAACTGGTTTGACCAAATTTCTGCAAACTGGATCTTCCTCACAGGGCTGACAATCTCATGGTATAGTCCTCCCTTTCTTCCTCCACTGCCCCTCCCCCCGACCAACCTTGCTGAAACTGAATTTGAATTGATTGGCTTAGGAGAGACACTGAACCTCAAATACTGAGCTTTCTCTGGCCTCTTGCAGAGGAAATAACTTCTACCATGTCATGGGATTATTCCCTACTAACCACTGGGAAAAATGGAAGGTGGCCCCTAATCACATGGGTGGAAACCTACTTGATCACAGAGCTCTCCATTTCGGGATTAAAGGCATGATGTGGTAGGAAGGAAGGGAGCAGTGGCAGCCATGGTTGGGTGGGTCTGGTTGTTTAATGCCACGAGGACTACACCGTCACATCAGTAATTGCTCAGGCCCGTGTGAGCAATGCAGCCCATTCCTTTGTGCCACTGGGCCCCCAGGGTCAAGGAGCAGCTGGAGGCAGCATACATAAAATATGGCTTGCTATTAATACTTTTTCTGGTGACAAAAGGCACTGCCCCAGAGAGGTAGCAAAATTGCATGACCCAAGCTTGCTTTCCTACTCTACAGAGAGGGTTGAAAATTTAAAAATAAACCTGAGGTCTGACTTGCAGATAAGCAGTTCCATACACCCTGGGAGTCAAAAATAACTGAACCAGGCCTAGAAAGAGGTTGTAAATGTTATTTTTTAAAAAAATATTGAAATTCTGTTGGCATATTAAAAAAAAAGTTTCCCTCGGATCAAGGAAAAAGAAACAAAAACAAGAACCTGGGCTAGTTTAGAGTTCATCTGTGAGGCACTCCGAAGGACAGCTCACACGGCAGGACTCAGATGGCTAGAGGCCCTTGCTAGAGGCCCTTTCTGTGAAGGTGAGAGCTCTCTGAGCCGGATTACGGCTCCTGCTCGGAGAAGGAAGACAGGGCATGTGGGAGCGATGTGAAAAGAAGGTATGGATGTGAGGTGGGGGCATGGAGAGCAATACCCAGGAGAACCTTCTGCTAGCTTGAAGCTACTGGTGTAGGCAGATCTCTGTTATGACTAAGGTTAGAGCCCAGGTTGAAACTGCTGATCTCTGCTTTGAAAGGAAATTCTAAAGCAGTATAATTTTAATTAAACACACACACACAGTTCTGGGGAGGCAATGTCTTCAAATACCTGAAACTACCACCGCCAGGGAGAGCTGTGGTTTGGGATTCACATTCAGGTCTGCAGGTGGAAGAGGGACTGATTTCTGTACACCTTTCTCTGACTCTCAGCCAGATCCTTTGTTCACTATTTTCCAGACACCCAGGGAAAAGCAGAGAAGAGTCCCAGGGTTAGGTGTTGTTTACGAGAAACCCTGGCAACCCTGGATGCAGACGGAGGCTGCTCCGTGTTTGCAAGGGGTTCTGCTGGAGGGGGCCGTGGCTTTTCCCTCCCGGACACAGTTCAGTTTCGCTTTGCCCTGCCTTCATCTGCTTGACATAACTGGGTCTCTCTGACCACTCCTCTGGATTACGGGGCTCTCCCTGGCAGAGTTTCCAAGACTGATGCTCTCCTTCAGCTTTTAGTGCCCCTTACCTGCCTCTGCTCTCAACAGCTCCCCCTGAAAACCTGCTTTAATTATGTGATGGGCTGCCTCCTCATCAACATCAGTCAGGCAAACAAAGACCGGTTCCCAACTCTCTAGAAACCCGCAAAAGCCAATTTCCACATCCAGAGCCAGGGACTGCCTGGCTGCAGGTATTTGCCATCAGAATATCAGGTAAAACAAGAACCCGAAATCCACCTCAGGAATCACTAACTTCCACAATCTCGAATCATGTATTTAAGCTGCTTGGCTAAGGAGAAGTGAGTTCCCTGCCCGAGTAGTCTCCTCACCTAGCAGATGTGTTCCCCCGACTCACCCACTCGAGGGTTATTTATCAGCACAGGACAGGCTTCACAAATGCATTTGATCAGGCATATACATAAAACAATGTAAAAAGACAGTTGTTTTTAAATATCTGGAACAGTAACGGAAAGTCCAGGTGTTTTTTTTTTTTGACTTCTGTATATTTTCTTTCAGGGTCATTAGGGCTGTGGTCCCAGTTGCTTGACCCCTATCACGACTGAGCATTTTGGTAGCTCTCCCCATTGCTGACCAGCTTTCAGGGGGCCATGGGTGGGGAGGGTAGAATGGGAAGATGAGATAGGAAGTTAAGGAATTTTAAGTAACTTTTTCACAGAATCTCTGTCTGAAAGTAAAGTCTTTCATTTTTAGGAATACTTAAAGCCTTAATTAGTACGAGTCATTAAAAGGCCTGCTCTTGAACTAAGCAATGCAGGGAAAAGAATTCTACGTAACTCTTTTTCAAATGAAAAACAAGAAATTGGCTGAGTGGGCAAGAGCTTAGGTCAAAGGTATTACCTAAGAGGGACATGGTCAATCAGTGCCTCACAATGAATGTTGTTTCCACAGAAAACTCCACGACCTTTCTCCAGTCCCCAAAGGTTGCCATTAAAGGACAATAGACAGCAGATTCCCTTCTTAATTAACATTTTTATTAAATAACCCATTTCAAATAATGGTTAAATTCTCTAAATTTATATCATTCTATTAACCATAATCTAATCTCATTAACCTTGAAATCCCAGTCTTAAGTACCCAATTCTATACACCATGGTACTATCTACTAAACTAATTAAGTGACCTTCAAACTATTTCTCCTCCACATCAGATCATTATTTTTCTTGCTCATGGTTCTTTGCTGGATCTCTCATGATCTCGCACTTCCTGTGAACCTAGTTGCTGAAGGTCCCTGATCTGGGAAGAATTTTCTAACAAAATCAAACCATACAGGACTGTCTGACTTGATTCCTGCCTGCCCCCACCCTCTGTCCGGTAGCTCAGGCCTCTGTCCCAGCCTGAAGATCCTGTGGCTTAAAGGGAACTCCCTTTCTATGGCAGATCGACAGTTGGGAGCAGGGAGTCCATTCTCATCTCTGCCTAGCCAGGGTGGGAGGGGTGTAGGCTGGGAAGACAATGACCGCCGCGTCCTCCCACCTCCTCTGAGGAAGCCCCCTTGACCTGAATACAGATCCTCTAAAGACTGATTTGAGGGGACCCTAGTTCCTCCCTTTCATATCCCTAAGGCTGGCTGAAGAAACAAGAGCCTCACTGCTAGTTCCAGCTTTGCTTTTTCTTCCTTTTGACACTCTGGCCAAGGGAAAAAAGATCACACAGCTGTCAGTTTCCACTTTCTTAGGAGTATGCATACAAAATGTATTTCTTTTCTTAAGCTCCACCTTTAGAGTCCCCAAACTCAAGATCCTCTACTTTCTACATTTGGGCTCTAAACAATTTGAGAGAGGCATAGTCCTCTTGCTGAAGTGGTCTGTATAAACACAAGAAAGCTGTTTCTTTTCCTGGGCCTTTACCCTCACCAAAATAACCCTAGGCCCAATGAGCACCATCTTATGCACAATTGAGAGAAATACTTTAGGTAAAACTTGATTTTTGTTTAAAAGTAAAAAGCTAACTAAAATGATCAGAATTTCCCTATGCAAAAACATCCTGGGCTGTAACAGACTTGTTGGACCAACTTGTAAATTAAGCTGAAAAATACCCAGTTAATTCAAAACCTGATCGACACATACAACCATATATGTGACTGTAATTTTATAGAGGAGACCTAGGAAGAATAAAACTATTAATGATCGTTTCATTGCTAAGTGGGATTAGAGGAAATGAAAGAACTTTTTAGTTTTTAATTTTATGTAGTACTTTGATGGAGAAGGCAATGGCACCCCACTCCAGTACTCTTGCCTGGAAAATCCCATGGACAGAGAAGCCTGGTGGGCTGCAGTCCGTGGTGTCAGTAAAAGTTGGACACGACCGAGCAACTTCACTTTCACTTTTCACTCTCACGCATTGGAGAAGGAAATGGCAACTCGCTCCAGTGTTCTTGCCTGGAGAATCCCAGGGACGGGGGAGCCTCGTGGGCTGCCATCTATGGGGCCGCACAGAGTCGGACACAACTGAAGCGACTTAGCAGCAGCAGCAGCAGTACTTTGATATGATTAACAATGAGAATATATTGCCGTACATATTTATTTTTGAACACACTGTGGGGTTGTGGGATCTTAGTTCCCTGATCAGGGATCAAACCTGGGCCCCCTATACAGAGTCCTAACCACTGGACCACCAGGTAATTCCCAAGAATATATTGCTTTATAACCACAATCTAGTAAAGAAGAAAGGAAATAGATGAGACTTAACACTTGCCCCCTCCCCAAACCTAAACCTCACAGAGACTCACAGAGCTCCAGCTTCCCTTTTGGGGACATAGCTGAAACCACCTCTGGCTACATCACACACACACACACACACACACACACACACACACACACCCCAAGAGCTTCTGAGAGCACGCACACACACACACACACACACGCCCCAAGAGCTTCTGAGAACAGGTATGGAAGGGTTTGGAGCAGGGGCACTTGTCTTGTGCTAACTGGTCTGCCCTCAGATCCAGTGGCAAAGCACAGAAGGGGCCCTGGCAGTTTGTGTAACACAAAGGGAAAAAAACAGGCAGCGCACAGATGGAACAAGTGAGATAACTCTAGGAAGTGATTATTTGCTGGAGATAAAAGCGATTACATTTGTCAAATATCTGCAGGGAAAGGGAAGAAGAGTGTTAGGAGGGAAATGGAAAGAGGCTGCTGGACAACGATAGAGAACCAAACCCAACACACCAAATCATAGAAAAGCAAACTGGCCACACCACCAGACACACGCCCTACGGCAATGAGGGGAGATGCCATCTCTCTAGACGCTGTTGCCCCCTCACAGCACCCTGCAGCGGTACTGTCCCGTTCTCACGGCACTGTGTCACCACCCTGGCAGGTATACCAGATGTTGAAAATAAGGCGTAGGGGGCATGCTGGGGGCTTCAGAATCAAGAAGCGGTCCTAGAGGGCTGACTCTAAGGGTTGACTGGCTTGAGGTTGCTTGGCAGGATGCGTCAGAGCTGCAATTGTTGATCATTCTTTGAGGACACTGCCTCTCTGGTGTCTGGGTTACCATCGTGTTCTGTCCCAAATTAATATCAAATGAAGGGGAGCCTGCTCTTCCGGTACACAGTTCCTCGGTGTAAAGCGTAAGGCTTTTAGGCGGCAGAAGCCTCCCTGTGGGACACCAACCCAAAGCAGCAGGAAATAGACACCAACCCTGAGGGTAGTTGAGACAGCCAACAGAAAAAAACGAAACACTTCTAGGATAACTAGTGTGTGGTTGATGGCTCTGTTACCTTGAGAGTACCAGGTAACAGAGCACTGGTATTAGCATCCATAATAGCAGATTCAACTCAAAACCCTCAGCCCAGTCATCAGAGAATCCTAGAGTTGGGAAAGCAGTTTTGAAATCTTCTGTTCCGACCTCCTCCCTAATTGGGCAGCTTGTTGCTTGTGTGGGGTGGTTTATCTCTGGCTTTCCTGGACCAGTTAATGATATCAGATTGGTTGCTAAGTAGGAAAGAATCAGACGCCTCCAGGCCCTCCACATCCTGGAATGGTTCATCTGTCCATCAAAGGCTATTTGTTTCATATCTTTTTCTATCTAGATCCGTGCAACCAATGAGACAGGCTACCTTGGTTGCCAGGTGACCGAGCCCTCCGGTGACCTCACCTGAACGCCCTCTCCTGTGAGAGCTGAGCAAGACTGGATCTGCCAGAATCGGTCGCGGATGGTGTGCAGGTTCAGTCCTTCTGCAATTTCAGAGGCAGGGGCTGCTGTGAGCAGATCCTGCTTATTAGCAAAGATGAGCACGGGCACGCAACTTAGCTTTTCTTCCTCCAGTAATTCAGCTAGTTCCTGGATCATTTGGGGAATAGATGGGGAAGAGGGGGACGAAATCTATGATATTTAACCATGTACTTCTAATTGAAACTAAATAAAAGTTAAGCTGATCAACTAGTAACTTTCAAGGGCAGTAGTTCTCAAACTTGAGCGTGTGGAAGAATCCCCTGGCAGATTTCTGGGCCCACCCCAAAGATGCTGACTTTGGAAAGTCTAAGCCAGGGCCCAGGAATCTGCATGTACTCCTACTAATAAAGTAGTTCTGTTATAGGGGGATTCATAAATCATGCTTAGAGAAACTCAAGGGAGAACAAAAGTTGTGGTTAGACATTTAAAACTTACCCAAGGTTATTATATGCAAATAACTTTCAATGCATATATATACACATATACATATGTATATATGTACAGATACATATATATTTTTAAAAACTTGAATAAAAATGACAGTTGCTTTAGAGACTATAATTCTGGTTCATCAATCTCTATCTCCAAAACATGCATGCATGTGCATTACATTTCCTCAAACCCACATCCTAAAGTAACTGCGTTAGTCTATCTGACAAGGTCTCTGAGTTTTAGGTGATTGTTTGGGATCTAAACTGTATGTTAATTCTGTCTGCAACAAGTCCAGGAGAAGGTATATACTTACCTAAAAGCCAGGACCCACCCCTTCCTCCCTCGACCCACACTTTGGCCAGTTAAAACACTGGAGCTGTCAGAGAGAACTGGATGGTTTGACGGGCAGATCCCTGTCTGACACCTTTCAGCCCCAAGTTCATGTGTAGCGCTGGTTCACATGAGTGATGGTCCAGAAATCATCGAGGTATGGAAGGGAGAAGGGCTGTCTCCAGGCGAGTTCTCAAACTAATTTCCAGGGAAAAGGAACATGAACGTGGGGACTGCTACCTTTGGAAGGCCGTGTGTGGTGGTTTAGGTCACTGGCCAAGGGCTGTACTAAAATGTAAAAATATAAGCACGCTTCCCCAGAGACCTCCACGCTATTGCTCACTTAGTAGTCAGCCTGGGTACAATGGTCTATATCCACTGCGTCTCTATGTAGAATTGCATTTGCTAACTGTATCATGTAATCACGCTGACACGCACCCTGCCCTGGAAGCAATATTCAAAGTATACCTATCTCTTGGCTTGGAAAGAAGAGCAGCTTAGTCATGGCTTGCATACTTCTTCCCATACCTTCTAATTTGTCCAAGTTACCCTCGGATCAATTAAGTTGGTATTGAAAAAAAATGCACACAGAAATGGTAGGTGAACTGTCCTTTGGGTTCACTTCTCTGTGGCCTGGAGAGCTTTTGGGCATGGTGGTAAGTTCCATTTGCTTATATCTTGTTTATTTAATTTGATTAAAACTAAAAGCCTTTAAACGAAAAATTGTTTAAAGAATTCTCAACTAATTTCTTTTTAGGCAAGTGGTATTTTGCCTGCTTGCCAGATTGACTGTCTTGTCTAAATTGCAGAGGTTAAACAAAAAATACTTTTCCTCACTCTTATACATTTACAAAGTTGATTAATGAATACGCAGTTGTTTGGGAAATATCTCAACAGAACAATTATTTACCTGACCTGTCTCTTCAAATCTTTTTCTGTCTGCGCTGTCAATTACATATATCTGTAAAGTGAAAGAAGAAGGTTATTTCAATGAGCAGATATGGAAAAAGACAGGGCAGTTTCTAGTGAAGGAGCAGATGATTCCTCATCGGCAGAGTTCATGTTAGCACAGCATACAGAAACTGAGCTGGTCACTCGTGTCAACAATGGACACAAAATAAACTGATTAATTCATTAAGATGCCCAGAAGATACCTCCGGCAAAGCTCCAAAGTAAAAAGGTGAGCCAAGTAGGATAAAAATAGCTACATTTAATGGGAATTCACTAAGCATTCTTTATCCTAGATTTACTTTATTAATCCTCATCATCACTCCATGAGACAGATTTCATTTTTTCTAATATCTATTTTAATTTATTTGTCTATGCCAGGTCTACTTGTACTGTGAAATGCGGGATCTTTAGTTGCAACATGCAAACTCTTAGTTGCAGTGTTTGGGATCTAGTTCCTTGACCAGGGAATGAACCTGAGGCCCCTGCATTGGGAGCTTGGAGTCTTAATTACTCAGCCAACCAGGGACGTCCCTAGATTTCATTTTTATCCCATTTTATACATAAATAAACATAAGCCCAAAGAAGTTAAGTAACTTGGCCCAAGTCACATCTAGTACATGACAAAAAGGAGATTCAAACTCAGGCATATGTGACAGTAAAGTACCCAGTTTTTAAAAAAATTATTTATTTGGCTGTGCCACATCTTAGTTGTGGAATTTTTAGTTGCAGCATGCAAACTCTTAGTTGCAGCAGTGGGATCTAGCTCCCTGACCAGGGATCAAACCCCAGGGCCCTTGCATTGGGAGCATGGAGTCTTTGGGACTAGACCACCAGGGAAGGCCCCTCAGTTGTTCTTAAACACTCTGCTGTTCTGTGTCCCAGAAAGGAAGGGACGGTGCTTGCAGACATTTACAAATCCTGTAGTGCTCGAACGTCATCCTTCGGGAAGTACCATTTTGATTATGAACTGTTAGCTGTCTTCAGGTTCCAGTGATGTCCCTCCCATTCCCACCTTCAGAGGCTGGGAGGTTAAGATCAAATACTGGAAACAGCAGGTGTAGAGGCTTTGCCAGAGTAAGAGAAGTTTTAAGATTTACTGTAAATTACAAATCCCAAGCTTTCTCTCTCATCACTGTATTTTATTTATTGCATAAATAACATCGATATAACAATAAGGGAAATTAGGTAAGACCAAAAAAGAAAGAAAAATCACCTATAGTTACAGAACCCAAGAACATTCATTATTTTAATTTCCTATGAAAGTTCTCTTCTAATTCTTCTCCATATGGAAATTTAAGAAGAAAATTAGGTATATAATTTTGTAGTCCTTTTTAAAATCAGTGTATTAAATGTTCTCCCAGTTGCTAATCTTAAAAATTATCAAAATTTCAAACTCTCTTTAAGGAAGTTAGAATTGTTATTTAACGGCATAATGGAAACATCCTTTTAAAATAACATATTCATTGAAAAACACAATGAAAACCAATCTTCAGCTCCCACCTTTAGGAGGCTTATAATTCTGTGCTACTCTGAAAACTTGCACTCTCTTGAAAGAAAAAAAAATTAAAATTCCTTTGCTTAAGTTATTGTTGTTTAGTCTCTAAGTTGTGCCCGACTCTTTGCAACCCCATGGACTGTAGCCTGCCAGGCTGCACTGTATTTAGAGTCGCTAGTGTTAAACATTATACCAGGGACCAGGTTCAGCCTTTTCTCTGAAGACCACCCTATGTTTCCAGTTGTGTTTCCTTCATGGAGAATCACAGGAAGAGGAAGGATGGATGTGTTTGGTCTCAGTACTTATTTGTAGTCTTATTATTGTTATTGTTAATATTCTTCTGACTCAATGTCATTGCATACCACAGAGATACAAAATTTGATAACTCACTTTGCAGAACATGCTGGTAGCTTATTTTTCCACTGGTGTGTCTCATATTTTCAAAGTAGCACACCCAGTATAAACACAGATGTAGAAAGAAGGAATGCAATGGGAGAGTGAACCTCAATACAAAAGATCTGATGAGAACTACTTGGGAGTCTAGAGTGGATTAAAATGATATTCACTAAGGCAAGAGAAAAAGATGATGTCTGGGAGGGGAGAAGGGTCAGGTGATGCCTGGGAGGGAGATCTGGGCTCAGATTACAAAGCAGGAAGACATGTGTTTGGGATCAAAAGGTGTGAGTAAGACGGTAACAGTGGAAGAGGCTGAGAATACAACTAAAGATACAGGTAATGGGAATTCGCTGGTGGTCTAGGGGTTAGGATCCGAGGCTTTCACTGCCTGGGCCTAGGTTCAATTTCTGGTCAGGGAACTGAATCTCACAAGCTGTGTGGCGAGGCCATTAAAAAAAAAAAAGATACAGTTAAGAAATCGTGTTTGGAGCATCCCTGGTGGTCCAGCATCTAAGACTACACTTCTAAAGCAGGGGTCGCGGTTCGATCCCTGGTCAGAGAACTAGATCCCACATGTTGCAACTAAGAGTTCGCATGCCAAAACTAAGACCTGATGCAGTTAAATAAATGCTGCTGCTAAGTCGCTTCAGTCGTGTCCGACTCTGTGCGACCCCATAGCTGGCAGCCCACCAGGCTCCCCTGTCCCTGGGATTCTCCAGGCAAGAACACTGGAGTGGGGTGCCATTGCCTTCTCCAAGTCAAATAAATAAATAAACTTAAAAAAAAGTCAATGTTTGATAAGATTAAAAACAGACAGATGGGAGAGAATAATCAGAAACTGAAAGAGAGTTTTAACAGTAGACAAAGAAAGATGACCAGTCAAATACCAAAGAATTCAGAGGCTTAAAGTCAATAAGAAGGAAGTTTTAACTTTTAATTACTTGCTAAATTACTTGTTGGGCTTCCCTGATAGCTCAGTTGGTAAAGAATCCACCTGAAATGCAAGAGAACCCAGTTCAATTCCTGGGTTGGGAAGATTCCCTGGAGAAGGGAAAGGCTACCCATTCCAGTATTCTGGCCAGGAGAACTCCATGGACTGTATAGTTCATGGGGTTGCAGAGTCAGAAATGACTGAGCAACTTTCACTTTCAAATTACTTGCTATTTATGGCTTTGACATGAAATTTCACAAAAACATTTTCATTAAAAGATTCAAAAGGAGGATTTTCCTAAGCTGTACATAAATTCTCCCTATCATTTAGCATTTTTCTCACATAACTTTTATGAAATTTGAAAACTACCATACCATAATTCTAGGAGGAAGGCTATAAAACACTGCCCCATTTATTAAAAGGGCCAAGTGAAAAAGTCATAAGCACAAGCCAGTCTTTAGTGATCCCACAAATCTGTTTTTCTGTGGTGGCACATGCTTCTCCTGGTAACTCCCTTCCCAGCGCTGCCCAGTTTCTTCATGCAAGTGTGTTTCTGGGTAATAGCTAAGGCTAAATGTTAGCTGTTCAGTCATGTCCAACGCTTTGCGACCCTGTCGACAGAGGCTTCTCTGTCCCTGGGATTCTCCAGGCAAGAATACTGGAGTGGGTTGCCATTCCCTTTTCAGGGGATCTTCTCTGACCCAGGGATTGAATCCAGGTCTCCTGCACTGCAGGGAGATTCTTTACCTTCTGAGCCATCAGGGAAGCTCCCTGATATGGTTAAGAAGAGCCTCTTTTTTTTCCTTTCTTTTTCTCATTAATAACATAGGTGTTAAAAAAAAATAACATAGGTGTTAAGCTAGTGATGCAATATATATATTTAAATTTAATCCAAAAACAGATAATCAAAAAACACTCAGTATCAGAGAAAGTTAAATACAGTGCTTTTAATTGATCTTATAAAACACTATGGATCTTCAAAAATTGTCATAAACCTACTCCAAAACTTATAATCCATGGCACTCAGAATGAGAATGATGCTTTAAGCAAAGCCAATTCACATCTTCATTGGCAACAGCTTTGACATTTTTATTTGGTTGAGGGAAGATCACCTAGAGGAAAAGATTTTCTTCTGGATGGAAGTTCAGCCAACTCTGCATTATCTGGAGACTGATTATCCAGCATGTGAATGGAGGGCTCTGTGTTTCTCCTCTTGGTTCTGGGCCTCCTCCCTCCTGCTGCCACCTTTTGGCCAATTTATCGTTCCTAAGTATTTTTCCACCAGAGGGGTAGGCGGAGACAAGAAGAGACGACACTAAAAAGTGTGGCTTTTTATTGATAGCCTGAGCAAAAGTCTAAAAGGAGGCTGAACCTGACTGACAAGGAAGTTTTCTGGATAATCTGTGGCTTTCAGTTACGTGTGCTCTAGTAGTACTGATGCTCAAAGTGTGAGCACTGATAAGATGGAAATAATACAAGAGACGGTTGTGGAGCTCTATCTCACCTGATGTCATTTGGATATGGAAATGATGACAAATTTTATAAACTATGTTGTGCTTAAACATAAGACCAATAATGATAAAGTAAATGGAGTTTGGTAGTAATATTAACATACACCTTGAAAAAAAGTGATGTGCTTTTAACCTATCAAAAGGCTGTTATTTCTTGGCATGAGAGAAAGGGAAGGCATCCTATACCCTCCCTTCTGTCACACCTCAGGGTTAATTTCTTAGTCACTTCCCCCAAATTAATAAAGCTGAAGTCAGATGTTCTCAGTGTCATCATTCCTGAGAATAACTCTGTACTTTTAGGAGTTGCTCTGATTCTTTCAAACCTCTAGAGAAACATACAATGTTCGAAAGTGAGAGTTGGCACTTTCTGTAAGGGGTCAGGTAGTAAATATTTTCGGCTTTGTGGCCCAAACAACCTTTTACAACTACTGAACTTTGCTGTTGCAGTGCAAAAGCAACCATAAAAAGTATGTAAAAAAAAAAAAAAAAATGGACATGGCTGTGTTCTAAGAACTTTATTTATGGGCACTGAAATTTGAATTTCATATAATTTTCAAGTGTCATAAAATCTTATTCTTCTTTTGATTTTTTCCCCAATAATCTAAAATGTAAAAACCATTCTTAGCTCACGAGCTATACAATAACAAGAGGCAGGCTGGATCACTTTGTCGACACTGCTCTAAAGCAAGAATCTATTATGGCACTCTAGAAAGAATTGAAAAGAGTTAACCAGGCAACGAAATGTGTCAAGCCTCAACCCTGCTCTTCTAGGCAGCGTGGAGTCTAGGATAATAGGTCTTTTCAACCAACAGTGGAAGACTATTAAATACAGACAACCAACCAATATAACCCATCACCACTGCCACTCCAAGATGCTACAAAACGAGCAGACAGGCTAAGAGTCACAGGGCCTTAGAATCTAACCCTGGGGACTCAGCTGCTCCTCAAGACTTGTTTAATCTCAAACGACACTGGAAAATAACAAAAGGTTTGACTCTGAATCCAAAATATTGTTGGATACAGTGCAGTATAGCTGGAGAAAGCTCCTGTAGGGCTATTCTGAACTGATTTTATAATAATTCCCAGATGCTCTCTCAGCTAATGGGGAGTGCAGAATCCAGGGTCATATCACAACTCCCTTGCAGTCTATCCTCAACATGTTAGAATAATTTAAAGTTACCCTGACCTAGAAGTTTCTGAGACCTTTTCATGGAGCCTTACAGACATTAACATCCTTATATACAGCTCTTATTTGGACATTTCTTTCAAAGTACCTAATGGAGCAGGTGAACAGATAGAACTGTGATTTTTCTCAATCACCTGCTGTTCCCCTACTCTTGACTCAAAAAAGCAAAAGAGAATCTATGGCTTTTTCTTCCCTCCAGTTTTATTGTGATATGATTGGCATAGAGAACTCTTTAAGGTGTATGGTATAATGATTTGACTTGAATCTATAGCTTTTTTTTTTACAAGCCTTATATCCTGCAAACTTGCTACAATCACTTATTAGTTCCAGGAGTTTCCTTGTTGATTTTTGGGATTTGAAAGACTAAATGTTTAGTTTTTCTAACATGTAGTTTCGTATCACAATTTAAAGACTGATTTCTACACTTCAGGTATTTGTAAGTGAAATAATATGATGGCTTGTATTTGCTTTAAAGTACTTAAAAAAATAAAGTGGTGGTAGGGGAGATGAAACAAGATTGTCAAAAGTGAAATTAAGGAAGCTGAATGATGGGGTTTCATTACATTACTTTTTTGACCTCTACATAAATTTGAAAATTTCTAAAATTATATTTCAAAGCCAGATACATTATTTGAGATTACAGAAGAAGTCTCTTTCTGTATTAAAGGGAAAATTTTTCTTTTCTCCCCAACATTTCTCTTCTGTTTTCCTAGAAGGTATATAATACATTTTGGAAGAATAGTTGGCTGAATAGATGGATAAATGGATGGATGGATATGTCTCATCTTCTTCTTATCCATTTAAATCTTCAACTTGGCACCAGGAATATACTGGAACTTACCTTCACCACAGACCAAAAATATGATGAGCCTTTGTGATGCCCATCTCAGTAACTCAACTGCGTTTACTGATTTGATGATAGTTCAATTTTATATTTTGGTATTATTTCCCATTTAAGAATTGTGATAAATAAATGAATTTACCATTTCTCATAAACCCTCTGTGAAGCAGATGCTCCATCCAGTTCACAGAATTAATAAGCCCCTGGACCTGACCCACAATGATACAGAACCACAGAACCTGAGAGCTGAGAGGGAATTCAGAAGTTATAGACCTCCACATTCTACCTAGTGTCGGAATCCATCTATAACGATGATCCATTTCATTTATTTGGTACTTTTCTAAGCACTGGGGATACAACAGTTGGGGCAAAAAAAAGGCAAAGTTCCTGTCTTCACGGAGCTTACATTCCAGTGGGGGAGAAAGGTAATATATAAAGATGTGCCTGAGGTGAGGGACTATACCACGAGCATATCTAAGGAAAAAGAATTCTACCATTGGAAACAGTGATGACAAAGGCCCGGAGGTGGGAGCATGCCTGTCTTCTAGGAATGGCAAGGAGGCCAGTGTGGCTGGTACCAGGTGAGAGGGGAAGAGAAGCCAGCAGCTGGGGGGCTTCGTGGGCCACTGCAAGAACTTTGGCTTCTACTCTGAGCTGGGAAGCATATGTTTTGATAGGATCACTATAGCTATGGTGTTGAGGAGAGACTTCGGGGAGGCAAGGCAGAACTTAAGAAACTGGTCAGAATGAAACTGCAGCAACCATTGCATGCTAGCAGTAGAGGTGGAGAGAAGTGGGCAGATTCTACCTCCATGCTTTGAAGGTAGAACCGACAGGTTTGGCTGACAGGGCAGAGGTGGGGAGTGAGAGGAGAAGGGGCCCAGGGTAAGTTCAATGTTTTGGGATGAATGGGACTGCCATTCACTGAGAAGACTGGAGGAGAAGCAGGTTTGGGAACGGGTGGATGAAGATAGGAATTTGGCTTTCGATACACTGAGATTGAAGGGACTTACTCACCACTGGTGTGCAGATGTCAAATAGTTAGCTGGCTGTATATGAAACTGAGTTGAGGGTTGGAGAGAACAGTTTGGGACTCACCAGCACGTAGGTGGTAATTCACACCTTGGAAGTGGATGAGGTCACTTAAGCTGAGACTTGGAGAAGAAAAGCACAGGCCTGAACTTGGGCGCTCCAACATTTGGAGGTTGGGAGATAAGGAGAAGACAGTGATGGAGATCGAGGAGGGGTAGCAGTGGGTGTCAGAGGATGAGATGGCTGGATGGCATCATCAATGAAATGGACGTGAACTTGGGCAAACTCTGGGAGGTGGTGAGGGACAGGGAGGCCTGGCGTGCTGCAGTCCATGGGGTCGAAAAGAGTCAGATACGACTGGGCAGCTGAACTACAACAAGAAGCCAGTGAGACAAGAGAAAAACCAAGACAGGATGGAATTCTGGAAGCCAAGGAAAGACAGTGCTTCAAGGACAGCATTCCAGCTCTGTTTCGTGGGCTGACAGTTCAAGTGAGGTAAGTAATGAAACCTGAACATGGGCCTCAGCACTAAGGATCCTCAGTGAGCCTGAATGGAGGGTTCCGATGCCTGCAGGGAGAGGAAGTGAAGACAGAGAGCACAGAAAACTCTTTCAAGGAGCTTGTTATAAAGAGAGGCTGAGGAATGGGACATTGTCTAGAGGGGGGATGTACAGGAAGACGAGTTCTTTGTTTTAAACAAGAGCAACTACAGGATGTGTGCACGCTGATAGGAGTGAGCCGGTAGAAAGAGACCTGTTAGGAAGTAGTCTTACAGAGGGAAGCTGTCTGAGATGCAAGGCGAGTTCTATTGGCTCTGAAGATATCAATGTGTTTTGCAGCTTATTGTCCCTCATCATAATTAAATTCAAGCTTTCAGTCAGAGGTTAATGGAAATATTATGCAACATTTTTTCCTACCCAAGCTCACGAGAGGCCCTGGTTTCAGGGTATAACCATGAAAGTGAGTGGCTGAGGTGGGGTGGGTGACAAGCTCGCTGGAGGGGAGCTGAAGGAGCTGAGACTGAAGTATCGGATAAATCATACATAGACAGTGAAATTTCCAAGAATCCTAAAACAGTAGTTCTAGAGAACTTGGCAGTGAGCGGGCAGCTCGACTCAGCCTCTGCCTGCGTGAATGCTGCCTGAGCTGGGAATCCCAGTGCGTGAGCAGCTTCTTTTACTTCTGGACAGTCACAATTACAGGAAACTTTTGTTCTTATTCTGTGTTAAACCCTAACAATCCCCAAAGTGCTCCTTGCCCGGTCCTCTAGAACTAGTCACAATGAAACTAACTGGAAACAGTTCTAAGCACTTTCTCTTCCAGGAAGGACATCTTCAGGTCTTTCAACCATTTCTTATACATCCTGGTTTCTAGGACCTTCACTATCTTGACTGCTCTCTTTGGGATATACCATGACTTAGTGATTTTCTTGGAGTGACAGAGTCAGTGGCTCACTCTTCTGACTTTTCTGTTGTTCTAATCACTATGGTAATTAGTAAATACTTTATTTGCCAGGGTGGGTGTGGGCACAACACTGTTACTGAGCGACAGCAAAATATCTTACACAAAGCTCCACAATCTGTCTGCTAGCCCTAAATTCATCGTGACAGAAAGCAATGTTGTAGCAACGGAATTATTGACAGGATAGATCATTACAGGGTAAATGTTAGTAAGACAGGGCAGAAGAGATTATGAACTGATGAATCTGAAGGAGTACTTACAAGAATATCAGTGTTTTCAAAATAATTCCTCCAGTATGGTCTGATTTTCCTCTGTCCGCCAATGTCCCAGACATTCAGTTTAAAACCTTGTGATTGTACACTTTTGATGTTAAAACCCTGAAACAAAAATACCAAGTTTTTTCAAAATGGAGGGGATATATGTATACCTATGGTTGATTCATGTTGCGGTTTGACAGAAAAAACACAATTCTGTAAAGCAATTATCCTTCAATTAAAAAAAACACACCAAGTTTTACTAGACTTCGAGATCACATTTCTGACAAAGGTACATTTACCAGCTATGTTATTTATTAATTCTGAGATACTCTGCAGGATAAGAAACAGATATTGAAAAAAGTTTGCCCTGATAGGGAAGAAAAATGTATTTACACATGTTCCCATCACTCGGGGCGGAGTCGGTGCTCATGACATCATGCTGAGTGCACACATGCATGCCACTACTGAGAATGAGAATTACTCAGATAATCAACCCAGATCAGATCAGATCAGATCAGTTGCTCAGTTGTGTCCTACTCTTTGCGACCCCATGAATCGCAGCACGCCAGGCCTCCCTGTCCATCACCAACTCCCGGAGTTCACCCAGACTCACATCCATCGAGTCAGTGATGCCATCCAGCCATCTCATCCTCTGTCGTCCCCTTCTCCTCCTGCCCACAATCCCTCCCAGCATCAGAGTCTTTTCCAATGAGTCAACTCTTCGCATGAGGTGGCCAAAGTACTGGAGTTTCAGCTTTAGCATCATTCCTTCCAAAGAAATCCCAGGGCTGATCTCCTTCAGAATGGACTGGTTGGATCTCCTTGCAGTCCAAGGGACTCTCAAGAGTCTTCTCCAACACCACAGTTCAAAAGCATCAATTCTTCGGCGCTCAGCCTTCTTCACAGTCCAACTCTCACATCCATACATGACCACAGGAAAAACCATAGCCTTGACTAGACGAACCTTTGTTGGCAAAGTAATGTCTCTGCTTTTGAATATAAACCACCTCCAATCCCCATCAACCCTCAAGATGATAACACTTAACAGGATATTACATGTAACTAACAAACAAAGCCGAATCTGCAGACTCAACAGAACAGAACTAATACAAAATTTAAAAAGAGTCAAGAGCTACAGTCTGGAAGACTGGATTCTTCAAGAGCAACTCAAAATGAAAGAAATTTTCCTCATATGAACTGATAAGGAAAAGGAAAGAGCTGAACTCAGGACACGAAGGGGGAGGCTGGTTTGTAACTGGAGTGGTTACAAACCCCTCGTGAGGGTGGTGATGAAAACAAACAAAATGAACATATGAAACTGTTCTTTAATAGGTATCTCTGATGAACTTGAAAGGATTCATTTTCAGGACAGTGACGCCAGGTGGAACTTTGGAGCAGGTGAACCAATTGGGGGCAGACAGAATGGTGAGCTGGGAGTTGGGGTGCAGAGAAACAAACTAACAAGAACTTTGGGGTTTGAAGAGAAGGCATTTTATAAGCAAGAATAAAAAAAGAAAAAGAAAAAACATCTGGCAAGAATGACATAGTGAAATCAGGATTTGAAAAACCCGATCAACAGCTTGCTCCCATAGAAGTGACGTTTCATCCAAAAGAGCTGGAGTTAGGTGGGTCTGGAGATGCCGCCACAAACATTTGCCTCTCCTGGCAGCTTGCCAGCACCAAAGGACAAGGCGCAGGCAAGGATAGGGGAACACAGCCACCCAGTTTCCACCAAGGATAGTCAGTCACTGGAGGACAACTGGGGATGATGCTGACTACAGGGCCTCGAAAATGCCAATGACTGAGTAAATTAGAAGCTTTAGAACTCTTAAGGGAAGCGGCTTATGCTTATTGTAAAAGGTAGCTTCATTCTGACTCATTTTCAAAACCACTTTTATGCATTGAAAAATCCCACACTTAACTACGTTATTAAATGTCAGACCCAGTAACAATGAATCCTTTCTGGAATGAGGGAATAAATAAGAGTAGATCCTGGAATATGACCATATGTTAACCGCCTAAAAAGTCTGTAGGTCACCAAACCTAACAAATCTACTAGAAATTATTCTAAGGAAATAATAATGAATGGGTGCAAACATTTAGAGACATGTACTGTATTAGTACTGACATACAGAACAACGTAGAAAGACATTATTTAGTGAAACAGATGATACAAAATAGTATACTCTGTATGAGCCATTTTTCACTTTTTATTTTCAACATACCCACCATGGATGGGGAAAGAAAAAACCTAAAAGCATACAGTTTCAAATGTTAACAGTGGTTATGTCTGACTGGGCATTATAGGTGATATCTAGTTTCTCGATTTTACATATTTACATATTTTAAATTTACTACCATGAGCATCTTATTATTTTTTCTAATACAAAACAAAAACACATCATAGGTGTGTTTTAAAAGACTAAATACAAAAATACATTTGTTCTAAATACAAAACCTTGGCGTAATATAGTAACAGATCAAATAGAGCCTGAAAATTAGAACTGGAACTTGGGGTCCATAACTAGGACTTCATGTTCCTGCTCTCAGCGTTGACCTCCTCATTTCAGTGGTGCTCTTGAGAGAGACAGCCTATCTCTCATACTTAAAAAAAAAACAAACAAAAAACTTAGTTCTTCTTTTTCTGTCAGAAATCCTGACACACTAATAGGTGTTTTCAGCTTGTCTAGGCTAGACTACTGTAATTTGCTCCTCCTCAGGCTATACATTAAATTTGTTCAGAAGCTGTAAAATTGCTCATTTGGTAGCAGCTGAAATGACTTTTCTGTAAAGAGCTGCGAATCAGTAAGACTCGCTGGCCATCAAGTATACACACCAGCACAGCCATTCAAACATGACATTGAGCTCATCGCAGGACAGTGACAGAAAACGCTAAGCAACTCTGGTTTTGCTAAAACCTCTTGTTCAAACACTTCAAAGACCAACAGGGATGTTATTAGTTAGGAAGCCCAAAGGCCTGGCCAAAGGTCAAGTGTTCTCAGGATTCCTTGTAGGAAAGAAGACCTAAAGAAGCCTACTAGGATTCTTCCAGGCAGGGCTTGTCTGCAACATCCATGCTGGGAGTACCACCAGCCCTGGCTTTTGCTTGCTTAGCCTTAGGAAAGAGGAGGGTTGATGAGACTGGATTTTAAAATATGGGTAGGGACTGCCCTGGTGGTCCACTGGCTAAGACTCTGTGCTCCCAATGCAGAGGGCCTGGGTTTGTTCCCTGATCAGGGAACTAGATCCCACACATCGCAACTAAGAACCAGAGCAGCTGAATAAATAATAAAAATAAAATAAGAAGTAAGCTTAAAAAAAATAAAATTGGGTTTTTTCTTTTAAAAATTGACATACATTTGTATTTATGAAGTCTGAAAAATATATACTAAAAGTGGTTTTTCTCAGGGTACTCTTTTTTTTTCCCCTTTATGTGCTCTCTGTATTTTCTACATGTATTGATTTCAAAATCAGAGAAAATAGGGCTATTTCTAAAAAGGAATCACTTAGATCTCAGGGAACTGATGTGTCTTGATATGTATAGAAATATACATATAAATGATTTCTTTTTAAAAAATTGTTGTAAAATATACATAACATGAAATTTACCATTTTAACCATTTTTAAGTTTGGTTTACTGTTGTGTAACCATCACTGCCATCCATGCATCATCTTGCAACTCTGACTCTCTATGTCCATTAGACAATAACTCCCCATCCCTCCCCATCTCCAGCCCCCTAATCACCACTGTTCTCTTTCCTGTCTCTATGAATTTGACTACTTTAACTATCTCATACAAATGGAATCTCTTGATATGTTTTTGAAATATGAGATTATTTTGAAATTGCACAGACTTTTCTCAGTAACAAAACTTACAAACGGACACAACTCTATTCCCCATTTTGTCTTTCACTTGCTATTAGCATCTTCCATGTGTCACGCAAGCATGGGGGCGAGGCAAAGCTCACCTGCGTCGGTGTGATGTGGCTGATGTCTTCAGATGCCAGCTGCTTCAGAAGAGTGGTCTTGCCAGCATTATCCAAGCCCAGGAGAAGGATTCTCACCTCCTGGTCTGGTGCACTTTTCAATTTGCGCAGAATTGAGAGTAAGCCCTTGAACAACCATGAAGAACAGAGATTATTTTGGGGGCATTGACTTTGATATTACTGGGTATCTGAACGTCTTCTCCTTGACAAGAGTTCTTGGTTGTGGAGAGCTTATTGTTACCCACTTTAACATCATTTATTCCATTTGCGTATATGTTTTTGGCAGAAGCACTTTAGTGAATTCAGCAACTTAATACATAGCTTAGCTTATTCTTGTTCCTCTTATTAATCCAGCTTAGCAGTTACCCTAGATCTCCTGGGAGTGTGTACTTGTAACCAACTCATATTCCTGAAGCCCTTTATATACACTTAAGAGAACAGCACTCACCATGTCTGACTGTAGGAAACTGATTTTTGTATTTTTCTCCTTTATACTAGAGTGAAGTTTCTTGTGGGTAAGGACTACAGCTTTCATCTCCCACAACTCCTGGCACTTATTAGACACCATGATAGTTGCTGAACTAAACAGAATTATCCACCCAAGTTAATGCATGATTTTCAAGGTACTATTTCAAAAAGTCGTAGAAAATTGTACTTGGGCTTTTTAGAAAAAAGACTTTCTTTCAGTTCTTGTTTAAGCCTTCATCATTCAAAATACTCTATCATCTTAAATTCCACATGACCCTTACAGGATACCAGCACAGAACAGATTTATCTATGTTCTTCAGATGAAGAATCTAATATCTAATACAACAGAGACACTGAGGAATTGAAAGGTCATTTTGGAAGCAAAAAATATCAAAATGTAACCAGGATATTTTTGACTAGTAATCAAATATTTTCGTTTCTTGTTTTTGTTATTATTCTTTTAATGGATGGAAATAAGTCACGTTGCTTTTTAGCTAAAAACATAAGGAAACTCTTATAAGATAGTTATTTGTTGTGTCTTGCAGCTGACAATCATTTTCCAGTGAGGCATAGTTACATCAAGAATCAAAGAACCCCAGAGTTTAAAGGGCATATAATCTAATCTTCCAGCCCAAGTGGAAATTCCTTCAAACTGAGTCTTAAAATGATATAAAATGGTTATGTTTTTATCCACTTTGCATCAGGAAATAACTCAAACCAGTCGGTTCACTAAGATCAAATGCTAATTCTGTGAAATAATTTTCAACAGTTGAGACTTTGGACAACGATATGCAAATATGCATAATTGTAAAGAATTCCTTTCTGCTTCAGATACACTTTGTTTACCACTTCTAGTCTCGTAGTCACACTGATCACATTAATCTCTCCATGCCTCAATTTTTACCAGCAATAAAATGTAAGGTTTAGTTTAAGAGACAAATTCTATCCCACAAGATTTTGAGAATAGAGAATGAACAGATTTGAAACAAACAAAAAAGATAAGCAAGTTTTTTTTTTTTTTAATGGCATATTTTTTTCTTTTCATCTAATTCAGCCTTGAATTATTTGACACTATTCCTTTTTAAAACTCTATTTATGAGCAATCTCCCTAGCTTCTATTGGCTACATTGCAATCACTCATTTATAATACCACCTTTCAGAACAGTTAAAATTAGAATTCTGAGATCCTCAGGGGACTGGTGATATAAAAAGGCTAAGAACAGGGAAAATACATTGTACTATTCCTTCTGAGTTCCTGATTAGATGTCCTCATTACCCCTTCCAATAAAATTCTAAAATAGCTGGAATTTATCACATTGGTACATTAAACAACAGTATAAGAAAAGAAAGTTCTTCTCATGCATCATTTACTAGTGAAGAAATTGTGGAAAAAGGTATGTTTTCTATAAAATATTTTCAAGGTTCAAAGTAAATGTTTTATGTTTTTCCTCATGTGTCTTTTCCCAAAAAATCACTAAATACAAATACTGCTTTCTATAGGCTGAGAGCTTTTACACACTCATTATGTTTGAAATTGAATGATTAAAATAAAAATATAATTTCTATTCATCTTGAAAGGAGAGAAGCAAAGCATGGGTGAGAAAGAAAACATTCCAACTATAGCTAAGCGTTATTAATCTAATGGTATAAAAAATAATATCTCTACATTTCCAATGAGCAATTTTTCCTCATCAGGAGACAATAACTTCACACGTTTCACTTTTAAATGAAATTACAGAGAAATGGAAAGTTCAGCTAATATTTTCTTCCAGCAAAATGACAAATGGCATCTCAAGCATGGTCTCAGCAAGACAAATGCAAATACAATACAGCATCATATTAACCCAACTCCTGAGGACAGGGGATCACAGGATTATCAGGGTTTGCTAAATAGGGAAGAGGGTATTTATAGATATCAGGGTTCTGCCTGAAAGGGACAAAGTAAGCTGATTTAAGAGATTGGACAAAAGTGCAGAATAAGTCTACTCTGTGCTTCTATTCATATATATCTATATTTTAATGTCAAACGAAAGGAAACACAGCCATTATAAGTTAATTTTATTATGGGGCTGAGTTTCAAGGTATTCAGTTCAGTTCAGTGGCTCAGTCGTGTCCGACTCTGCGACCCCATGGACTGCAGCACACCAGGCCTCCCTCTCCATTGCCAACTCGAAATACAAGGAAATGAATTTTTAGTGTACTTTTGGTCAATATAATCTATTCATTCATTTATGTTAAACACCCATAACGTGCCCCAAGTGCAATGGCGAGCAACAGAGATAGGATCTCTGTGTAGGATGCGTACTCCCATGACATGAAATAAAGGCAATTTAAGAAAGAGGAACTTGAGTTAATTGGGTATTGTGGGTTATCAGCAATGTATCCACACAAGTTACCTGCACCCTGGTGGACAGAAGCAGTCTGATTCAGCCACAAAACATTTGAACAGTTTTCTATAGGCAAATCATGAACAGATATGCTGTTGATGATGGATATTTTATCTGCCTCAGTTTAAACTCAGCAACTGGCAGAGGCCTGGTGTGCTGACCTAAAATGACACAAACTAGGTCATTCAAAGAAACTGGGATGATGGAGAGGGAGAGAGGTATATGTTGGTACATGGAAAATATACGTGGCTGTGAGGAGCAGCTAAAACTTAAGTATTAAAATTAGTAAGCCAACTGGCAAGTACATGCACTCCCCATAACTAGCTTAAATGGAACAGACTTCCATTTATTTTTACCTCACCAAAAAACATTGGTGCTGCCCAATGAGGCCTTGTTAATTTCCAGGAACTATAGCTTTGTTAGGGAGAACTTCACCCAAATCTTGTCTTCTTTCTCCTCATCTCTCTACTAAATAAATACAATGTTCCCTGAGGAGCAAAATACTGGCATCTCCTCAGTTGGAGTGGGTTCTTACTTCATCAGAGTCTTAATGAAAAATACATTATGGGCTTTAGAGTTTCATAGACTAACATCCCGATGGGTAACCTCCAACATAGTTTTATCTAGAAAATGGGAACAATACTTATATCTCAAGAAAAATGCTATGAAGATTAAATCAGATGATGTATGAAGCATGCACATAGAGAGAACTCAAAACAGTTGTTGTGTTTATATGTTTCTACTTTTCACCAACCATTTTTGACCAGA
Source organism: Bos indicus (assembly GCF_029378745.1). NCBI lineage: Eukaryota > Metazoa > Chordata > Mammalia > Artiodactyla > Bovidae > Bos > Bos indicus. Next base: position 23,185,417 of record NC_091785.1, read on the forward strand.
AAACATAATCTTGGGAACAATCTTCAAATGTCAAACATGCTTGATAAATATCACTAGCTTTATATATTCAGAAATTACTCCATAAATAATTCCTGAATGGAGGACTCATCTATTAAATAACAGTGATTAGTTATGCACAAAAATTACTGTCAACTTAGTATTTCACCAAGGACTTGGTATCCTAAGGCAGGGGTAAAACAGCTGACCTTCTAGGGGTTCAGAGAAATCAATAATGGGTTTTTGTTGCTGAATTCCAAATTTTAAAAGAATAAATTTATATTAGTCGTAGCTGAAGGATTAAGACAATAAATAAACCTGGAACTCCTGTAGAGTTACTATGGGGACTCATGGGTATCAGATATGACATACTTAATCATACCACTGACCCTTTAAATTCCATATTCCACTTAGAGTTCTAAGAATAGCGCATACTTGTGGAGAGAGAAAAAAAGTGTATTTTGGAAACCAGATGAAGACTCCTGAATAATTTGCCCTAATTCCTTATTGTTTATTGTAGGAAAAAAAAAAGAAAAAAAGAAAAACAAAATCTGTCTTGATCACTGAATACAACAGTTGTATACAATAGTGTTGTATACACTGTCAATTTGTTGTATACAGTGTCAATCTGTACCTGGAAACATAAACAGTGGTTAATTTATTGTGGCTTGTAATTATAAATTAAACAATCGTGAAATTACACAGTCCACTTCACTGATAAACAAACTGGGAAAAGTGAGCCAGCTCTCATGCGTTTCTCCTTTACGATGCCATCCCTTTCTCTGTTGGTTTGGCGTGCCTTTTTCATTTCAATTCTAGTTATTTTCTGTGTAAATATTTATATTTGTACTCATTTGTTGAGAAAAACTTAGCCTTTAAATGGACAGCTCATGTATAAACGATTAATAAAAAGCAAACGTAAAAATCTGTTTAGCCTGAGGTTAATAAAACTGCAATGTACAAAGTGTTGAAATGTGATTGGCAACTTCAGATCCAATAATGCTACTTCTTTAACAATGTGACAATGTTAAATCAATTCAAATAAATTTTTCCTATCAAAATTTACTCACTGGATAATCTAACCAAGTGTGCATGTGTCTTTTTTTTCCTTCTGGACATCTAGCTTTTTCTTACTTCATAAATCAATAGAAGTGGTTCAACGGTTCTAAAAGTCAAAAAGGGATTGGAGTTGGGACAGGGAAGTACCTACAAGCTTGAGTGCTAGCTCTCTGCAGCTGGTAAATTTATCAGCCTGCTCCAAACACTCTAAAATAAATTTTTTCTTCCACTAGTTTTAAAACCACTCAATTTCATTTTAATACGCTCCAATTAAGTGCAGAGAAATCAATAAGGAACAGAGTGTCAAGCGTCAGATACGTCACATAATTTACGTATTTGGGAAAGCTTTATTCTGGCCTGACAGGGAAAAGGCTAGCCCCAAATTGATGGCCACTCTCCCTTTTTAATCTACTCCAAACTGAGATTAAGGCCTTTGCTTCTGGTGTGGTCATATGCAAAGAAGGTGGCAACAGGTCCGAAGTAAATACTAAGGATCGGGCAGCAAATCTGCCTCCACCAACACGTATTGAATAGGAGACTGGCTATCACCAACAACCAGACCTTGCAGAACCCTCAGCAAATAAAAAACTCGGGACTGCAGAAGTGCGCCCGCCACGCAGACACGGAGACCGCTTAAAATACACCAGACATCCCTTCCAAGCGGCACCTCTTTGTGTCCGGGGATTTACACCCTTCCCCCCCAGAGGCCCTCACACCGCGAGGAACAGGAGAGCTAGGCTACCATCTCCCCTGGTACCGCCAGCGAGACCTCAAAGACAGCAGCGCTGGCCCTTCTCCCCTCTTCTAGCCGGGCAGTGGTGAACCCCACTTTCCTGCGGCACTGGGAGGCCGATTCCTTGGGAAGATTTAATCCTGCGTGCAGAAGCTGCTCTCCGCAGCTCCTCGGATCCGCCCTCATCCCAATCCCCAGAGTAATGATGGAGCCCTGGCTCCGTACCGCGACAACCCAGCACCCTTCCAGCCCCTTCCCCTAGTTTCGGACAGGTTGCAAGCTCCGCCTTCCTCCCAGGCCCAGATTCCCTCCAGGGCCCACACTCGGGGCTCCCTGCCGCCCCCCGAAACCAATCCAGGACCCGGACATCAGGCTGAGCGCCAGTCTGTTCCCTCCTGTCTTTAAGCGCAGTGCCCTGCCTTGGGCCAGGGGAAGGGAGGCAGGTGACCGACCAGCTCCGGAGGGACCCAGGCCCCCACACTCACCATCCTCCCGCCGAGTCCCTCCTCCTCCTCCTCCTCCTGCCTCCCCCGTTACCAGGGGCAACTGCGACGGCGCCGCCCCCGACGTCCCTCGTACGCACGGCAGAGGAGCAAAGCAGCAGAACGGGGCGGGGTCCAGCTCCGCTTTCCCCAATGTGCGCAAGCGCGCCAATCTGCCCTCCCACTGCGCAGGCGGGCTGCTGGAGCGGCCGGAGAAGGCGGCAGGCTGCAGAGACCTGGGGAATGGTGAAATCTCGCCCACGTGGCTGGCGGGGGCCACCAGGCTTGTGATTGGTCCAGAGGGAGGGCGTGAGGGCGGGGCGAGGGGAGGTTCCCTGGCGGAGGCCAGAAGGGCATCCTGGCCTGGCTGCCAAAGCGGGCTGCTTTTGGAAGCGGCTGTGTTAGTCCGTTTCTCCCGGATCCAGGTAAGGATCTTGAGAGGAGGCCTCCTGCAACATCTACCTGTGCCAGGTTTTATTCCCCACATCCCAGGAGGGAGTTTGCATTTCTGTCCTGATTGCCCAGGCGAGGCTGCGGCGCGGGCTGGGCTTCCACCTGCCAAAGCCACGTGGCAAGGAAAGGAGCTACCTGTGGATCTCTTTATGGCCTCCAGTACCTTCGTGTGCCAGGCTGAGGAGCGGGGGCGTCATGGGTTGCGCACCCGTCTCCACACATCCGTGTTAAAATCCGGGCTGAAGGAGTCCTGGTGGTGCGAGGCTGCCTACAGGAGGGCAAGAAGCTGCCTGAGGACTGGCCGTGAGGGCTGGGATGAGCTGATGGTTTACGGGGGTGAAAGGCGATTGGGATGGATGGTTTTGCTGAACTAAGTTGGCAGGGGTCGGTGCGCCGTCTGCAGCCCTGAAGGAGGCAAAAATGGGTCTCCACTTCTAGGCAAGAAAGAGAGAGAGATTCTGGGTGCTATTTCCCACCCCTTCCCCGTGCAGAGGACAGGAAGAAGAGTTACCATATTTGTGCCAGGTCCTAGTCTAAATTCTGGAGACACAGCAGGGGGCTAAATCTGCCCTCATGGAAATTACATCCTTCCTAGTGAGATGCTTTTCATACAAGATTTCATTTCATTCTCACAGCCCTAGAAATTGGTTATTTTAAGGGTTAAGAGTGGGGACTTGAATCCAGTACTTTCTGACTCTTGAGGAATTATTATTTTTGGCCGCTCCATGCTTGGCATGTGGGGATCTTTGCTCCCCAACCAGGGATTGAACCTGTGCACTTGCAGTGGAAGCAGAGTCTTAACCACTGGAATGCCTGGGAAGTCCCTGGGCTTAGCTATTGTTAATAGTTTCCTCCAGGTTTTGGCCTTTGCTGCTTTTAAGACCAGCAGGTTTTCAGCCTAGTTTAGATCGTTGGAATGAAGGCAGATTTTCCCTGAATGGTTCTTAACATTTTATGTATTCAAGTCAAGTTTCCACGTATCTCTAGCCTGCTGGTTCTTCTGTGAAAAAGGCAAAGCAGACTTCTCTTCCAAAATTGCCTGGAGCCTAACATCATGGCTGCCAGGGAGTCATTTGATTGTACATAGGCATGTATTACCAGAGCCTGCTGGTTTAATTATTAGTCTCAATCTCCAAGTTGAGCTAGGTAGCCTTGACAGCAGCCCTTGACCCATCTCAGTGGACTTTGTGTTTGAACTGCTTGAGTCTTTGACTGCCTTGATCTTCCTCTGATGGGAATACCAGCAATGATGTTTTGTTTTTTTCCCAAGTAGGGGATTCAAATAGGAGATCTTGGGTGCTTCCCCCTCCCTTGCAAAAGGATACTCTAGAAGAGTTTGGAAAGCCTGTTACCCAAACTCTGATACTCTCTGCTTGAGAAAATCAGCTCTCCCTGGAAGGACAAGCATTGCTTAAGGAGAGGTAGTAGGTTACACAATTTTTAAAATTTTTGCCCTTCTTCCCTCCTTTTCTCTCTTTCTTGAGACAAGCACCTTTTAGTGGATAAGAGGACCCGTCTAGGTGACTCTAAGCCTTGTGACTTTGTGGTCTCTCTCTTTTTTTTTGTCCACTCTGCACTGCCCCCTTGGCAGTGAAGGGTGGAGTCCTAACTGCTGGACCGTCATGGAATTCCTGTCTAAGCCTTATAACCTTGGGAAAATATGGCCCTAGCTGTTATCAGATTTTTGGATAAATAGGACTAGATCTGTTTCCTGCTCACATTTGTATCTGCCACAGTGCAGGACCATGTGTGCCATAAACGCTCACCACACTAGCTCAATGCATGGGAACCTCCTCGGCATCAGTTTCTTCATCTGTAAGCTGAGATGTTGGATCCCTAATGTTTTTAAGCTGTGACATTCTCTAACCCTGGAAGAAAAGGGAAGTATTGGTTAGTCACCTGTTTGATTTCCACCTCTCCCCCATTCCCTGTAGCGGAACCCTGGATATCATAGTCACCTTTTTAGGAGGAATTAGATATGGCTTGTGTAGGAAGAGGGAGCTTAAATGCTGAAAACTCAGCAACTAGTAGGACTCAGTATAGGAGGGGTAGACAGTTTGCAGCTTCATGAAAGAAAGCCTGTTATTACTTCTGTAACCAAGGCAGGTTCTGAGTTTGACAAAAAAAAGACAAGATTTCGGGGACATCCTTGATGCCCGGAGAACCCAAGAATAAGTTGGAATGCATTCCAGGCAGGCGGTAAGTGTTTTTAGAGGGCAGATGAGGACTATAGCATGCACCTTACAGTCTGTCAGGGGAGGCAGATTTTACACTAATAAACATCAAGAAAGTGACAATTACAAAAGCCCCATGTGCTGCAAACGAGGACAGGATACTATGGGATTATGTAACCGAAAGGCTTGAGTTTGCCCTGAAGGAATCACAGAACTGTCCCCTTTGGGGGCCAATGGAATGGGAAAAAATGTTAAGACATAGAATTTAGATTTTTTTCCTTTTATGTTTTACATAAGACAGGACAAGGATGTGCCCTGGTAATGAAGGCAAAGATTCTTGCATGATTTAGCAAATGACTACCCTTTCATGGTAGACGTGCTTTCACTGTGAAAGAAAGAGGATTTTCCAGTGTTGGATTGTTCAGCTGAGAGTGGAGAGGGATGGCCGAGAAGTGTGTGTGTTGTGTGTTGTGTGTGTGTGTGTTGAAAGGGAGGCATAGCATTAGGACTGTCTCCATCTGGTGCAACTGTGTGGCTCTGTAAGTCAAGGCTTACTGTTTTTCCTTCCTCTAGAATAAAGGGAACTCTTTCCCCCTCCTGGCTTCAGCTGGGACTGGGTGAAATGCCTTTGGTCTTTGGACCAGCCCCCCTGCAGGAGCCACGTCAGCCTGTCCTTAAAGGACAGAGCCTGGAGCTTCTCCTGGGCTCTGGTAGAGTGTGAGAGGGGGCCGTCTCCCCCACCTTAACAAACAGTCTAAAAGTTGATGTCTGTTCTTGCTCTACCTCATCTGTTGGCTGCTTCTGCCTGCTCCCTCTCTAGTTGTTCTCAGATTTTTGATGGGTTACCTCTTAAATATAGTGGTCTTCCTGGGTATTTCCTTGGATCACTGCTCTTCCCAGTCTGCATTTTCTCTTTGGAAAACTTCATCTTAACCCACCCCCATGTTGCTCCCTCACTGTTTTACTTCTAACCCTGATCTCCGTTCGGGGTTTTAAGCCTAAATATCCAATTGTCTACTGACTGGACCTCTTCTTTAGCAAATACTCAAATTGCTATGCTAGGCATTGAGGCAACGGTGGTGAGCCATGGACACACTCCTGGCTTCAAGGAGCTTATGGCCTAGTGGGGGACGGTGGGCATTAATTCAGGTAAAACCACAGCATATCACACATGGCATGGCTCTGAAGGACAAGTACAGAGCCAGGAGCTCATAGCAGTGCATGAGAGGGAGGAAGGGGTCCTTCAGAGACTTCTCTGAGCAAAGGAGGTTTCAACCAAAATCTGAAGGATGGGTAGGTGCTTGTCATTCAGACTGTCTCTGCAGAGCAAAAGGCTACTTTTGGGGGAGGGCAGGGGAGTCCTTGAGATTATTTGCTAATGCACCTGCTTTTAAGGCTGCTATTTATTCTGAGGTGACTTTGCTGTAACTTCCCTTGCAGCTGTAATGGGTCTTTACGGAGGTAGTGTCTTGAGTGGAAGTTCCCTTTCATTCTACTATATAATATAAAACATTTATTCTTTATTAGGTCTATGGCTTCCGTCAGCCATATGTTTCCTTTCTCTAATATGAAATCCTGGCTTTGTTTGCTCGAGTCTATGAGTACCTTGGATCTACATGATTGTATAACTCAAGAAGATAGTTTTTATTTTTTAATTATTTTCTTTTGGCCACACTGCATGGCATGTGGGATCTTGGTTCTCCAACCAAGGATCGAACTCGCACCCCCTGTAGTGGAAGTGTGAAGTCTTAAACTGAACCACCAGGGAAGTCCACCTAGCTTTTTTTTAAAAACATGTTAACCACTATCATTTTCATTTTATATACTTTGGCACTGAATTATTACAAAAATTACTTCTGTATCTTAAAGTTTTCAGAATGAGAAAAAGAAATGGCCAAAAACATATGAGTAGATGCTTAATCTCATTAAGAATCAAGAAAATACAATTTAGGAGCTACTCTGATGGTCCAGTGGTTTAGATTCTGTACTTCCACTGCAGGGGGCACAGATTCGATTCCTAGTAAGGGAACTAGGATCCAACATGTTGCACAGTGCTGCCAAAAAAAATTTTTTTTAATAAATTTTAAAAAGAAATATAAATGAAAATAACAATATTGTTTCTGCTCATCATATTGGAAAGAAATGATTTATTTATCCATTTTGGTAAAAGTTTGACTAAAGGAGGATTATCATATACAACTGGTTGAAAAATCAATTTGAATTATATTTATAAAGATTTCATTTAAAACATGTACGTCCTTTGATCCAGCAATTTCACTTCTAGAAATCTATCTTAAAGGTATGGTTGTGGCACTTCCCCGATGGTCTAGTGGTTAAGACTACACCTCCAATGCAGGGGCGGAGATTTGATCCCTGGTCGGAAGCGAGCTAAGGGGTTTCCCAGGTGGCACTAGTGGTAAAGAACCTGCCTGCCAGTGCCGGAGACATAAGAGATGTGGGTTTGATCCCTGGGTCGGGAAGACTCCCTGGAGGAGGGCATGGCAACCCACTCAGTATTCTTGCCTGGAGAATCCCACAGACAGAGGAGCTTGGTGGGCTACAGGTCATGAGGTTGCAAAGAGTTGGACAAGGCTGAAGCAACTTAGCACACACACCAGGGAACTAAGATCCCACATGATGTATAGTGCAGTCAAAAAAAAAGATATAGTTGCCATATACACAAAGTAATGTGTATAAGGATATTCTCAGCAGGGAAAAACTGAGAATAACCCAAATGTCTACCAAAGGATGAAATCAAGGCACAGGGAATAGTATGTAATAATATAAAAGAGTGAGATGGAGCCGTATATGTAAAATGGAGAATTCTCTAAGATGTGAAGCACGAAAAGTCAGTTGTGTATTAGTGCCAGTTAGTTTATTGCTCCTTAGCTCCAAATCTACCCTTCTTCATCATGTCTTGTGATCCTGGACGTTGTAAACCTTTTTCCTTTGCCCTCTGATATGATTTTAAGCTCTACCAGTAGAGGGCGCTGGAGGAGCACCGATGAGGAACGGGTAGTCTTGCCGGTGCCTGGGTGCTTGCCTCCTATCAAGTTTCAACAACACCCCACCTGGCAGCTTCCCTCAGCATCCCTGTACGCAGCTTCCCAGAATCTCAGTGGCTTCCTGGTGAGTTTCATCAGCCCTCCGACTCAGCATTCCAGCGCATCGTTTCCTACCTGCCAGCCCTTCAGGGGGCAGCACCTCAGCAAACTTTGAAGTAGACTGCTTTTTAAATCTTGCTCAAGGCGTGCTTGTGAACTTGTAATTCAATATATACGGAAGATTGTCAGGTGATTTTTTTTTCCAAGAAAAAAGACAAATGACATAGTAGAAGAAGATATAGAAGTCTCAAAAGTATTCCTTAAGGAAAAAAAAACAGATGAGCAGGTATTATTTAGTGAAGAGGGAGAGGACGAGAATCCTGGACTGGCATTTGCAAAGAAGCATGAGGACTTCCCTGGTGGCTCAGACGGTAAAATGTCTGCCTACTGTGGGAGACCCAATTTCAGTCCCTGGGTTGGGAAGATCTCTTGGAGAAGGAAATGGCCACTCACTCCAGTATTCTGGCCTGGAAAATCCCATGGACGGAGGAGGCTGGTAGGCTACAGTCCATGGGGTCGCAGAGTTGGACACGACTGAGCGACTTCACTTTCTGAGACAGATGGCAGCCTCTTGCGTTTGAGGAAGTCTTGTAGCACTTGAAACTCAACATCAGGAAAGTCTAACTCAGTGTTTTCTCCCTTAAAGTCGGTTTTTCTGTATTCTCCAGATATTACTGTCCCAATCAGAAACCCTGGTATCACTCTAGGTATTTGTGATGGCCAGAGGAACTCACCAGGACTCCCTCTCTGCTGTGCTTCCCGTTTTAGGGGCTGCTGAGGGAGAAGTAGTCACTTTGTAACATCCACACGCCTTCTTTTGGTTATTAGACCAAATGCTGATTCACATACTGTGGGTGTCTTGCAAATGTAATTAAAGTCCCTAATTGGCTGGCTTTGAGTTAATGTAAAGGGAGATTATCCTGGGTGGCCTGACTTAATCAGATGGAATCCCTTTAAAACAGGGCTGGGCCCCCTCCTCGGAGAAGGCAATAGCAACCCACTCCAGTACTCTTGCCTGGAAAATCCCATGGACGGAGGAGCCTGGTAGGCTGAAGTCCATGGGGTTGCTAAGAGTCGGACACGACTGAGCAACTTCCCTTTCACTTTTCACTTTCATGCACTGGAGGAGGAAATGGCAACCCACTCCAGTGTTCTTGCCTGGAGAATCCCAGGGACGGCGGGGCTTGGTGGGCTGCTGTCCATTGGGTCGCACAGAGTCAGACACGACTGAAGCGCCTTAGCAGCAGCAGCAGCAGGGCCCCCTCCTACCTGAGGTTAGGAATTCTAAGAGGTAGGTAGACAGACAGGTAGGTAGTTCTCCTATTGATTCTGTTTCTGTGGTTGAGCTCTGACTAATAGAATTCCTGCTATACCCAGTCACTTGGCACATCCTCAGATTTGGCTACTTTAACAGCTTCTCTGCTTTTGGTCTTCCTTCCAGTTCTGATGCATTTGGGTTCACTTGAGCCCCATTTCTTCTTGCCTGGAGTGTTGGGGGTTCCCTTCTAGCTGGTCTCTGCGTCCTCTGAGGTCTTGCCACTCCCTGTTTACATCCATGGAATTGCCTAGACTGTTCTTTCTAAACTACACATCTAATCTTACCACTCTTCCTAAAGTTTGTTAGTGGCTTCCTGAAACTCTCAGGCAGCTTTTTTACATGACTCTATTTTTTCCTCCTCTCTGGCATATAGATCATACGTCTTTTGAAAATTTTTTTTAACGGTTGCCCAAAAGTTTGCCGTATATATTTACAACTAATCCAAGTCCACTTTCAAATTATACTGTCCCACATCACGGGTAGTCCGAGTACCTTAGAGTCTTCCCAGCTTCTCCATCCCATCTATTATAGCGTTGTTGCCATTCCTTCATTTTTTTTTTTAGGTAAAGATTTATTTATTTTTGGCTGCACTGGGTCTTTATTGCTGTGTACAGGCTTTCTCTGGTTGTGACAAGCAGGGGCTACTCTCTAGCTGTGGTCGCTGACTTCTTATTGCCGTGCCATTGTGGAGCGCGGGCTGTAAGGCATGGGGGCTCAGTAGTTAACAGCGCATGGGGTCTTCCCTTAGCAGGGATCGAACCTGTATCCTCTGCATTGGCAGGGGGACTTTTAACCACTGGACCACCAGGGAAACTCCCATTCAGTTTTTCAAAATATGCATTTGTTTATTTATTCAGCTGCACTGGGTCTTCATTGTAGCATGTGGATCTTTAGTTGCACCATGTGGGATCTTTAGTTGTGGCATTCAGGACTTTTCATTGTGAAATACAAAGTCTTAGTGGCATGTGGGATCCAATTCCTGACCAGGAAACAAACACAGACTCCCTGCCTTGGGAGCACAGGAGTCTTAGTCACTGGACCACCAGGGAAGACCCCATTTCTGTCATTATCTCTGACTGTTTCTACTTTCGACGTGACCCCATGCCTCTTCTCCTGCAGATAGATCTCTCCTACCTTCTGGGGCGGGCTTCACCCACATTCCACCTCTTTTGGGAAGCCCCCCTTGATTTTTGTGATCCTGACCCCAACTCAGCCTCCTCTCATCTTGTGTTTATCGTAGCCCTCCGTGTTATCTGCTGTTCCACAGGTGGGCTCTTGTTCCCCAGTCAGACTCAGCTCCCCAAGGACAGACCCTGTATTGTCCCTTTCTCCTGAGTTGCCCCCAGCATGATCATGCCCTGGGCTGGCCACTGGCAGGCACTCAGGAAACATTTGATGTCCAGTAGCCCAGATGGGTGACAGTTCACTGGGCTCTTCCTGACCTGAGTGGGGTGATGCTAGCGGCTGGGGTGAACTGTCCATCTCCTATAGTGGGAGGTGCTCAGGGCCTCTGGAGAAGGTTTTGATTCGGGGGACAGTCCTCATTTTTCCTCTGTTCTGAAGTTCACAGTTTTGTGTATGGGCAGGATGGAGGCTGACCTGTCTGACTTTAACATCGATGCCCCCCGTTGGGACCAGTGCACTTTCCTGGGGCGGGTGAAGCACTTCTTCAATATCACAGACCCCCGCACGGTCCTGGTACCAGAGCGGGAGCTAGACTGGGCCAAAGTGATGGTGGAGCAGAGCAGGTGAGCGGCTGGGGGACCGGCCGGGTGCACTGGGGCAGCATCGGTGGGTGCCCTAGGGGAGAGGTGGAAATGGAAGATGAGGGGATAGTCAGAGAGCTCAGGGAGGCGGGGGGGCCAAGAGCAGGATGACTCAGGGTGGAGGTTGGGAGGTGACGCCGGCCTGTTGTCTTTGGGTGACAGGATGGGGACTGTGCCCCCGGGCACCCAGGTGGAGCAGCTTTTCTATGCTAAGAAGCTGTACGACTCGGCCTTCCACCCTGACACTGGCCACAAGATGAACGTCATTGGGCGGATGTCCTTCCAGGTCCCCGGTGGCATGATCATCACGGGCTTCATGCTCCAGTTCTACAGGTGCGACTGGGGAGCAAGGCAGCGCCAGGGGCACCACTTAGACCTGCTAGGGAGGGAGCCATAGTAAGATAATAGTAATAGCCGTCTTTATTGATTCCTTACCAGATACCAGACACTGTGTTCAATTGTTCGCATGTATCACCTCATTTAATCTCAGCAGCCGTACAGAGAGGCACTGTTTTCATCTTCATTTTACAGATGAAGATCTGCAGTCCTACAGAGGTTATGTAACTTGCCCAAGTGCACCAGCCAGGAAATAGTGGTGCCTGGCTACATGCACTGAGGCAGTTCTCTCTAGGACTCAATGACTGAACTCTTCTACTCCTTTAAAAAGTACTTATTCAACAATGAATTTAGTGTATTTTTATAACATAATATCCAAAAAATTAAAAAATGGGAAGACACTTTCAGTCCAGTTGGAGAGAGAACACTTTCTCTGTTCCCCTTCCTCTTTTCCCTGCCCCTCTTCCCTCCCTAACACATTCGGTTAGCCAGTTGTCGAGCCAGACCTTGGGCCAGATAAAAAATAAAAGTGTTAGTCTCTCAGTTGTGTCTGACTCTTTGTGACCCCATGAACTGTAGCTCACCAGGCTCCTCTGTCCATAGAATTCTCAAGGCAAGAATACTGGAGTGGGTTGCCATGCCCTCTTCCAGGGGATCTTCCTAACCCAGGGATAGAACCTGGGTCTCCCACATTGCAGGCAGATTCTTTACTGTCTGAGCTACCAGGGAAGCCCACCCCTCAAGGAGGACCCAGTTTTGTTGAGACCAAGAAGGAAACAGTTAGTCTAGCTTGTCAAGTGGTAGGCTGGGGGCAGAATATGGGGTGGTGGGAGCAGACATCAAAAAATGACTACCTGTGTCTCAGGAAGGACAGGGGAAGGGTCAGGAAGGTTCCAAGGAAGAAGAGGTCTCTCCAGAGAGCAGGATTCAGCCATATACCAAGAGGCTGGGGGTGTGGATGTTCCAGGCAGAGGGGCAGCCAGTGCAGAAGAGCAGGTACAGGAAACAGCACGGGAATGGCCTGGGGAGTGCAGGTTTGACTGGTGTTCCCACGCCCTCCTCCCATCCTCTTCTCTGCCTCTCCTGGCCTCTCTCCTGGTAGGACGATGCCTGCAGTGATCTTCTGGCAGTGGGTGAACCAGTCCTTCAATGCCTTAGTCAACTACACCAACAGGAACGCAGCTTCCCCCACGTCGGTCAGGTAGGAGGCCTGAACCCCTGGCTGGCTGTGTGGGCCTGGAGCTGCCTTCTTGCCTTGGGGGGAACAGCCCTTCTTAAGGGGTTCCGGGGCTGTCTGTCCTCCCTGGGTGGGGCCTGCCCTGGATGGGTAACCAGGTCTCTTTTCAGGGTTTGGAAGTATTAGGCAGACTAAGAGAGTATCTTCTTCCTAGATGAATTCAACATTCACTCAATTCATTCATGCTACAAATATGTCTAGAGTGTGTATTAGGTATTGGATAGGGTTCTAGGGGCGGGGGATACGTTTGAGTAAGACATGTGTGGTCTCTGGAGTTTAAGGTCTTTTTAGGAAAATAAGCATAATGATCTCAGTCTATAATAGCTGCCATTAAGGAAATAAATATGACATGCTGGAGAACAGCAGAAGGGCGTCTGTACAGATAGGCCGGTCAGGAAAGTCCTTTCTGCAGAGCTGACATTTCAGCTGAGTTTTGAAAGGTAAGGATTTAGCCACGCAAGAGCCCGGGGAAAGATTCCCAGAAGAGGGAGTGGCAGCATGCAGAGGTTCTGAGCAGGCAGGCACTTGGTGTGCTTAACGTACTGAAAGGAGCATCTGAGTGAGTTGGAGGGAGATCCCAAGCTGAAGTTGAGGTTTTCAGGCAAGAAGCCACAATTCCAGCCTTTATCACTCAAGCTTCGGTCCTGCCCTCAGCCTCCTGGAGTCCCCACTCCCAAACATCTCTCTCCTCCACTAGGCAGATGGCTGTTTCCTACATCACAGCCACAACCACTGCAGTGGCCACTGCTGTGGGCATGAACATGTTGACAAAGGTACGGTTTGGGGCTGCTCTGGACGTGGTGGTCACAAGGGGGCAGCAGAATCCGAGGGAAAACTGTTTTTTTCCAGGTATTGGTTTTTCTCGGGGCTTTGAGGGAATTTGGGTGCCCTGACTGGGTGTCAGGATATGTGGTGGTAGTGAGGTCTGATTTCTTATTTTATGGTCCTAAAGCCCCTTCCACCCCCATCTTCCAGGGACCTGACCTACTCCCCTGTCCTCTTCCCCCACAGAGAGCTCCGCCCCTGGTGGGCCGCTGGGTGCCCTTTGCCGCCGTGGCTGCAGCTAACTGTGTCAACATCCCCATGATGCGCCAGCAGTGAGTACAGGGATCCCTTTTCCTCCCTGTAAACCGCAAGGTCAGCAGGGAAAGGGCAGGAGACCGAGGCAGTGGGTGGCGTTGGTGGCTGAGGTGGGGGTGGGGAGGGCTGCACTTCCAAAGGTTCTCCGAGGACAGGCGGCTCCAACAGTGATGGCTGCAGGAGTGGCGGGTGACCTGGGTTTCGTCTGTGATGAATGCTGTGGGAGTCATTCTCTGAATGGGTTTGGAGGTTTAGTGTGGACCTGTGGAGTTTGGCACCAGCTCACGTCCTTTCAACTACAACTGTATTTAAGTCGTGAACTTGGCCTACTTCCAGAGCCCTGGGGATGGCTCACAGAATGAAACGCCGCAGAGCAAGGTATCCAAAGATAAAACAGAACCAAGAGGCTCTGAGGGAAGCCAGAGGGGTAGATAGATGTTTTCCAGCTGCCAGGCTCTAAGCTTCACAGCAGGAAAGGGGAAAGGAGAAACCCACTGTGTCTCACAGCCTTTGTTCCTTGACTAGAGAAAGCAAAGATGTTCCCCTGCTATAAAATTTAATGATGTAATACATGTAAAGCGCTCAAAATAGCACCTGGAATGTAATATTAAGCGTTAGCTACTGTTGCCACAGTTGCCATCGATGCCTTCCTGGTCATCACCGATGTCGTAAGGCACATTTTCTTAGGACTAGTAGTCAGTAGAAAGTGATCACGATCACCCTTGCAGAAAGCACACCACGGGAGAGCCACGCATACTCTACTTGACTCCTCTTCCCCTCCCCCATCCGGTTGCTCCTTCCAACGAATGAATGAGTCCCCACCACCCACCTGGTCTTGGATGGAGTGCTGGCTTGAATATAACAGCCAGAGCAGCTCCTGTTTGTGGGTGGGTCATGTAGTCAGGCACTGGACCAAGCACTTGGCAGGCATCATCCTGTTTAATCCTCACTGAGTCCTGTGAAGGGGCGCTATCATTATCCCCATTTTGCAGATGAGGGTAACTGTGTCTTTAGAAGGACTAGGGAACTTGCTCAAGAGCATACGCTTGCTCTGCAGCTTCCAGATCCGGCCTAGGCAGCCGGGACCTGGCGCTCGCTCTCTGAACCTCTCCCCTAGATATATGCAGTATCACTCTCTGGAGTGGGAAAGGCCGCTCCAAGGGCCAGGCTGCAGGAGATGGCTCCCTAGAGCTGGAATGCTCGTGGTCCCCTGGTGTGTCACATCGCTGGCGGGCTTCCAACACACCCTTTTCCCCCATCCAGCACTTCCTGTCTGTGTTTAGGGAACTCATCCAGGGAATCTGTGTGAAGGACAGGAACCACAATGAGATCGGTCATTCCCGGGTGAGCAGAGGCCCGCCCTGGGGGTGGGAGGAGGGAGTTCCCTCTCAGACCCTGTCCTGTTCTTAGCGCTCAGAGCAGGCCTGGGCTAAAAACCTTTTCCCTGGCGCCATCCTCCTCCTTCATGGATTTTCCCTCCATATCTCTGCTCATGTCATTTCTGATCCTGAAGTCATAAGAACGTGGCTGGGTGGGAGAGGGTCAGGTATGGTCACTTAACCCCTGACAGGTCCATCCCTTCCCCTTTACCAGCTCAGACTTGACCGTGACTCTGACCCTGGCCAAGCCCTCTGGTGCAGCCTGTGGACTCCGCATAAAGTCATAACTGACAACTAACTTTTTTCTGTCCTTAGAGAGCTGCAGCCATAGGCATCACTCAAGTGGTTATTTCTCGGATCACCATGGCAGCTCCTGGCATGAGTAAGATGGGGAAGCCCTCCCCTCCTGCCGGACCCTGGTTCATGTGATGGAGACCTCAGCCACACTTGGGGTGGGGGATGGGACCCCAGCCTCTATAGGCATTCTTCTCAAACTGGTTTGCTTGAGTGTCGAGAGCCACTGGAGAGTCACACCGTAAATCCTGGAATGTCAGTTAATCAAGATTTGGTGGAGAAAGTTGTTTTCCTTTAACAAATATTCCTTAAGTTCCTTCAATGTGTTGGGGAGATAGTGGTAGAGAAAATAAGTTCCCTGTCCTGGTTTTGCCTCCAGCAGGGACAGGTTACAGAGCAGGATACAAAACTTGCTTGAAAGATGGTTGGTTGTAAGAAGGGTGCTCTGGGCCCGTGGTACCATCCTCCTGTGGTTATAGGGCTGTAGGTTGAGGAGTCTGGGAAGCACCTTCTTCTGGGACTTGGGGGAGAAGTGGGTGTGGCCATGCCTATACATCCTTCTCCCCAGTGAAAAGTGTTTTCTGGAACTTCTGGGTAAGGAGGGGGAACCACTCAGTCTGTGACCTGACTTTAGAAGGGGAAGTGTCACAGCCTTTCCTCTGCCTCTTCCAGTTCTGCTGCCGGTCCTCATGGAAAGACTGGAGAAGCTGCGCTTCGTGCAGGTGAGTGGACTCTCCTCTGCACCTTCACTGCCCGGTGGCCCCAACCACACCCGTGCTGGGGGTCCCTGACCCTCTCACCCTTCCGTCTCATTCCCATCCCCGCACTGCACTCCGGGAAGGCCTCTCCCAGTACCCTGGCTGCCCAATTCTCAGCCTTGTCTGCTAAGAGCAAGGAGACTCCCACCTCTGCTGCAGAGCCAGGGTTTCCTGCCTGTGGGTTTCTAGCTGGCTTGCCGATGTGGGGTTCCCCTCGAAGTACGTAAGTCCCACGTGGGTCTCTCTTTTGTCTTGTTTCTGCACAGAGAGTCCGGGTTCTGCACGCGCCTTTGCAGGTTCTGCTGTCTGGATGCTTGTGAGTAACGTGTTTTCTCAGTTGGCGTCTGTGGTGGGGCACCCCAGATCTGTCTTCCTGTGTCACCCGTGTGGGAAGACATATACTCCTTTACCTGACTTCAGAAGCACCCAGGCTTGAACACCTGTGGCCCCTCTGACTTGTCCCATCTTTCCAAGGGCGCTGGGCTGGCCCTGTGCACACACCAAGGTGGAAAGCAGCACCCTTGGATGTCCTCCTATCCCTGGGGTCTCCCCTCCAGCCTTAGGTCTGCAGTAGTTGTAGAGAAGAGACAAAAATGATGAGATCATCCCACCACAAAAGAGAAATAGGGGGGTCAGCTCACACAGTGGTGAATTTAGGTGGCGCTAGTGGTAAAGAACCTGCCTGCCAGTGCAGGAGACATAAGAGACGCAGGTTCAGTCCCTGGGTCGGGAAGGTCCCCTGGAGGGGCAGGCGTGGCAACCCACTCCAGGATTCTTGCCTGGAGAATCCCATGGACAGAGGAGCCTGGTGGGCTACAGTCCATAGGATCACAAAAAGTTGTACGTGACTGAAGTGCCTTAGCATGCACGCATGCACATGTCAGTTATATCTCAATACATCCGAGTATGGTGAGACGTGTAAAATGACACAGCCTGGGCCCGTCACATGTCCCAGGCTCGCACGGGCGGAAAGCACCATGACTCCCGGCAGCGGTCTCGGGTGCCTGCCCTGGACTGGACAAGTCCCAGCATTCATCGTGCTTTGTGAGGCCATGAGCCAATGCCCACAGCCTAAGCTCATGTGTATTGGATGTCTCCTGTGTGCCCCCACTGTGCTGATGTTTCATGTCTATAATTTCCCTGATTCCCTGAGCCCTCGAGGTATACATCCTGTCAGCGTCTCCTTTCCCAGATGAAGAGACTTGCCCAGGCATCTCTAGTTGGTAATTTCTGGAGCTGAGATTGGATCCTTAATAAGTCTAACATTATGCCAGACTGTCTTCTTTATTTTTTTCGCTGTGCAGGCTTTTCTCTAGTTGCAGCGAGCAGGGGCTACTCTAGTTGCAGTGCACGAGCTTCTCATGGCGGTGGCTCCTCTTGTTACGGAGCACAGGCTCTAGGGTGAGCGGGCTCAGTAGTTGCGACTCCCGGGCTCTAGAGCACAGGCTCGGTAGTCAGAGGTGCCTGGGCTTAGTTGTTCCAAGGCATGTGGGATCTTCCTGGATTAAGGATCAAACCCATGTCTCCTACGTTGGCTGGCAGATTCTTTACCACTGAACCACCAGAGAAGTCCCCGCCAGAGTGTCTTCTGCAAATTGATTTGCCACTGAGGGAGTGGTTACATACCATGGGCTGAATGTGTCCCATGTTTTACCCTGTTTAACCCTCGCAGTAACCCTGCCGAGTATGCACTCTTGCTCTCCCTCCGCTGGCTCAGAGGGGGCTTGCCCCAGATGGCACAGCTAAGAAGTGCGCAGCTGGGACTCGAACCCAGGTCTGTTAGAATCCCAGATTCTGTAAAATACAGTCCTGGGCCCACATCCTCTGAGAACTTGTGAGAATAAAGATTCAAGCCCTTTCCTGGACCTACTGAATTAGCCCTGCGTTTAAACAAGCTCCTAGAATTCCTTGTGTGCCCCATGAAGTTCCAGAGGCTCTGCCCTCACTGTTCTCCAACAGCCTGGGGGTTCAGCAAGTACAGGAGCCTGCCCCGAGTTCACACCCCTCCTGCTTTCCCTGAACACCAGAGGGCACCTGTGGTTATGAGTGCCACTGCTCACACTCCCTGGTGTCTCCATTCCCATCTTCATCTGTGAGAACAATGGATGGATGGGGGTGAGGGGTGCAGGGGGGCTGGTTTTATCCTGTGTTGGAGTGAGTCTCCAGGCGCCAAGAGACCAGGAACAGGGTTGGAGGGAGAGGAACTTCGGGTTCAGCTCCCCTATCCTTTGGGGACTCTCAGCCACGGGGTGTGGATGAGTCTGTGAGATGCCAGACACCCCCTAATGCTTTGGTTTCTCCTTTCTTCCAGTCTTATCTTCATGGTGCCAGTGGCGTGTGGGCTGTTCCCGCAGCAATGGTATCAGCTGTTCATTACCCACTTGTTTTCACTGAATTGCCTGTCCCTGCTCTTCCTGACCTGCCCACTCTCCTGAAGGAGAGGGAGCAGCAGGCAGGGCAGCATCTGTTTGGGGACAAGTGTGAACTCTGTCTGTGTGAACTCTGGGCCTCTTGACTCCCGTTGAATGGGAAACCGAAACAGAGCTCCAAGGGGCAGAGGGATGTTGCTCACTCCCAGTGGAGCACAGGCTGCCTTGGAAAGATGGTAGGGGAACAGTAAGAGACTTCCTGTCCCTGCTGGTTGAGTTGTTAGACCCATCTCCCCTGGCTGGATCTGGTCTTTGAAATCGAACAAGAGGGTAGGTACTCACTCTGGCTGATGTTTGCCGGAGGGTGGATGCCTTGGACCTCTCAGCTTCCCTTCCATGTCCTGGGAAGGGTGCAGGGGGTGGGTGAGAAGAGATGATGGCAAAGGGAAAGGGAAGCATTAGACGGGTGTCAGGGGCAGGGGGCAGGGTGGCGGAGAGGACTGACTCCAGGAGACCAGACGTAGCCTGAGTGGATACAGGGAAGATGCCCGTCTCCCTTTTCCTAGTACTCCCAGCTCAGTAGTCACCTACACCGCTCCTGTGTTCTGATCACTGTGCTTGCAATCTTTGAGAAGGTAGATGTTTGGCACTAGGGAGAATGAAGTCAGAGCCCAACAGAAGTAAAAAGCAAAAAAAAAGTAAAAAGCAACATACTGTGCTGTGTAGAAACCATTTGTAATTCTGATGGAAAAATGGGCAAGGGCTTCTTAGAGGTGGCAACTATGTTGGATTTTACCTCAGGGTAATTTGCTGTTGGTCCAGGTGGCAGGCTCATAACACTTCTCTCTTCTCAGTGAATTGCCGGTTTCCTATCTGGAACCCGAGCTCCAGGACACCATCAAGGCCAAGTACAGAGAACCTGTGCCTCATGTCTACTTCAACAAGGGCCTCTGAGGCCTCACCCCAGCACGGACCAGTCCATACACCAGCTCACAGAGAACCTGTGCCTCATGTCTACTTCAACAAGGGCCTCTGAGGCCTCACCCCAGCACGGATCAGTCCATACGCCAGCTCACAGAGAACCTGTGCCTCATGTCTACTTCAACGAGGGCCTCTGAAGGCCTCACCCCAGCACGGACCAGTCCATACGCCAGCTTACAGAGAACCTGTGCCTCATGTCTACTTCAACAAGGGCCTCTGAAGGCCTCACCCCAGCACGGACCAGTCCATACGCCAGCTCACAGAGAACCTGTGCCTCATGTCTACTTCAACGAGGGCCTCTGAAGGCCTCACCCCAGCACGGACCAGTCCATACGCCAGCTTACAGAGAACCTGTGCCTCATGTCTACTTCAACAAGGGCCTCTGAAGGCCTCACCCCAGCACGGACCAGTCCATACGCCAGCTCCTCCTCAACTGCTGTGGATCCCTGTGCCTCGTTCCTCTTTGCCGATAGGGCCTGCAGGCCAGCGTGGATTCGGGGGGCGAGGGTGTCAGGGGGAGAATGCCTCATGCTTCTACCCAGGTACCTGGGTTTATTGGACTCCAGGGGATAAAAGCGACCAAGGGGAGAGAGGCCAAGGCTTCTATCTGCTGTCCCTGAACCCCCATCTCCTGGAGACCAGGAGCTAAGACCCCCTCAGAGAGAAGGTGTTAGGTCCTGAGGGTGACACTCAAGTAAACCGTTTGGAAAAATTAGGAAACCTGGGATTCTGGTCCCAGCTGGGTTTGAGGAAGGACCCCCTTTCTCTTCCTCCTTATCTGTTCTCAGTCAAGGGTACCCTTCCCGCTGGGAGGGGGTGTGGTTCTGGCTCCCTCAGGAAGAGGGAGGGGAGAGGCTGGGCCACCTTGGACCTCCTCTTTGCTCTTGCCCACTCTCCTCCCCAGGGCGCCCTGGGCAGAAAGCTTCTTTGGGAGTCTTGCTAAACTTGAGAGTTTTTATCAGGCACCCAGGAGTTTTTAGTGCAAAGCACCGCACCGCCCCCCCTCCCCCCCCCAAAAAAACAGGACATAGTGAGGCAGCAGAGTTTCATGGTGCTTCAAACCCTATCTGTTGACACTGGCTTTGTTCTCCTAAAATCATATCTGATTCTGCTTCTCTGTGTCTGAAAGATAAAACCACTGACTGTGAGTAAAAAGGACATAGGTAAGCATTAACTTCATGTTTTAGTGGGTATAATTTCCTGGCTGCCTCACTTCCTCAGCCCATTGGGTTAAACACCAAAGAAAGACTGGTGTGGACTGAATAGGAAAGGGAAGTTTTATTTGGACGCCTCTGAGAGGAAACCAACCAGGACCAAAGAGCCTTAAAGGACACACAGCTAAGTGCAGCCACTCACCCTTCCCCGCCAGGGTGCTCTAGGTTATTTTGGAAGCCCTTGAGGGAGAGGGGGCTGCTGTAGCCAACCTGGGGCCAATGTCTATGAGTTTTGTCTAGTAGAATTTACTGACTGATCAAAGGGTATCAATGTGAATCGAATGCATTTCTTGAAAGAGCACAATGGACTATCTGCACACTGAGTTAATAAAACCTAGATGGAAAGCAAGAGCTGTTCTTACTTTGGCCTTGGCATGGAGGAGGGTATCACAACTCTAAGGGGAACCTGTCTGGTGCCCAGAGGCCATTGTTTGTCTCCCTTATTATGGAGGAAAAATCTACCTGCCTTTGCTGGAGGCTCTAGAGTGTTCCCTGGACTGGATGTGTTGCTCGAGGGCAAGAGCTGGCAAACCATGGCTTGAGGGGCCAGGTTTGCCTGTTTTTATGTTCCTGGGAACTAAGAATGGCTTTTAAATTTTTGAAAGGTTGTGAAAAAAGAAGGATGTGTGAGACCCTGTGGGGGTGGCATGCAGAACCGAAAATATTTACTATTTGGGCCTCTACACAGTGTCCCCTACTCTGGAGTAATGGTTCTGAAGAAACATGCCTGAGATTCACCTGGAGGGTTTCTCAAAACATGGATTATAGGGCACCCTCCCTAGAATTTCTAATTCTGTGGGGCTGGGATGGAGCCTGTGGATTTGTGTCTCTGATAATTGTGATGCTGATGCTGTTGGTTTGCGGACCACTTTGAAGGAGCACTGCTCTGAAGAGAAAGGGGCTCCTCCTTGAGGTCAAAGTACTGACAGCAGTTTGATTTTTTTCCCCCATTAAAAATTAAAATACAGTTCACAAAACATGAAATTCATCCTTTGAAAGATACAGTTCGGTGGTTTTTAGCATATTCCTAACGTCATGCAACTGTCATTACTCTCTAATTCTAGAATATTTTCGTTATTCCTGAAAGAAGCTCTGTGCTCATTAGTAGTCATTCATTATATCCTCATCCCCCAGCCCCTGGCAACCTCTCATCTATCTTCTGTCACTCTGGATTAACCTATTCTGGACATTTCATATAGATGGACTCATACAGTATGTGGTCTTCTGTGTCTGACTTCTTTCACTCAGAGTATTTTCAAAGTTGAGCTATTCTGTAACATGTGCAGCTTAATTTGGGCTGATATCTGAGCAGAAAAGCCTATGTCTGTGGAGCTGGCTTCTTTGGGACAGGAGATTTGCTTTCAGCTTTGCTCAGTTCCAAAGGCAAATAGGAAAAACATTACCAGAGCTGGCCGGAACTCGGCAGCAATTCTGAGCTGAGGTTCTTTCAAGAATCTACAACCGTCTTACTTTTCCAGCTCCTTAAGCCTCCTGGCATTTCTCTTTTCTTCATAGACGATTACTCTTGGAAAAGTCTGGAGTAGAGAGTAACTGCCGTTTAGAGGCAGATTAAAAAGTTCATTCAAACTGCATCTCAGTTCTATCTTATAAAAGCCTCCCATTTCTTTGAGTTGGCTCCTATGAGGTGTGGAACGAGGTGATGAGGGTGACTAACATGCCTCAGGGTGAGAAGTTCTAGTTCAGATTGGGCAGGGTGTCATGTCCTGTCCTGGAGCTCAGTTCTTGTCCTGTCCTGGAGCTCAGTTCAAGCTCAGGTAAAGAGAGAAAAGGAAGTTGAGAAAGGACAGAATTCCTTTCTTTTTGTCAAATTGAAACCTTTGGAGTTGCCTAATGATAATGATGTCTGGCCTTTTTTTTTTTTTTGATTAAAATTTTGTTGAAGTGTAGTTGATTTATAATGTTGTGTTAGTTTCGGGTGTCCGGCAAAGTCAATCAGTTATACATGTTCAGTTCAGTTCAGTCGCTCAGTCGTGTCCGACTCTTTGCGACCCCATGAATCGCAGCATGCCAGGCCTCCCTGTCCATCACCAACTCCCGGAGTTCACCCAGACTCACATCCATCGAATCAGTGATGCCATCCAGCCATCTCATCCTCTGTTGTCCCCTTCTCCTCCTGCCCCCCATCCCTCCCAGCATCAGAGTCTTTTCCAATGAGTCAACTCTTCACATGAGGTGGCCAAAGTACTGGAGTTTCAGCTTCAGCATCATTCCCTCCAAAGAAATCCCAGGGCTGATCTCCTTCAGAATAGACTGGTTGGATCTCCTTGCAGTCCAAGGGACTCTCAAGAGTCTTCTCCAACACCACAGTTCAAAAGCATCAGTTCTTCGGCGCTCAGCCTTCTTCACAGTCCAACTCTCACTTCCATACATGACCACAGGAAAAACCATAGCCTTGACTAGACGGACCTTTGTTGGCAAAGTAATGTCTCTGCTTTTGAATATGCTATCTAGTTTAGTCATAACTTTCCTTCCAAAGAGTAAGCGTCTTTTAATTTCATGGCTGCAGTCACCATCTGTAGTGATTTTGGAGCCCAGAAAAATAAAGTCTGACACTGTTCCCACTGTTTCCCCATCTATTTCCCATGAAGTGATGGGACCGGATGCCATGATCGTTTTCTGAATGTTGAGCTTTAAGCCAACTTTTTCACTCTCCACTTTCACTTTCATCAAGAGGCTTTTTAGTTCCTCTTCACTTTCTGCTATAAGGGCGGTGTCATCTGCATATCTGAGGTTATTGATATTTCTCCCGGCAATCTTGATTCCAGCTTGTGCTTCTTCCAGTCCAGCGTTTCTCATGATGTACTCTGCATAGAAGTTAAATAAGCAGTGTGACAATATACAACCTTGACGTACTCCTTTTCCTATTTGGAACCAG
Source organism: Bos indicus (assembly GCF_029378745.1). Taxonomy (NCBI): domain Eukaryota; kingdom Metazoa; phylum Chordata; class Mammalia; order Artiodactyla; family Bovidae; genus Bos; species Bos indicus. The sequence continues at coordinate 23,209,047 of NC_091785.1, forward strand.
TCTGTTGTTCCATGTCCAGTTCTAACTGTTGCTTCCTGACCTGCATACAGATTTCTCAAGAGGCAGGTCAGGTGGTCTGGTATTCCCATCTCTTTCATAATTTTCCACAGTTTGTTGTGATCCACACAGTCAAAGGCTTTGGCATAGTCAATAAAGCAGAAATAGATATTTTTCTGGAACTCTCTTGCTTTTTCGATGATCCAGCAGATGTTGGCAATTTGATCTCTGATTCCTCTGCCTTTTCTAAAACCAGCTTGAACATCTGGAAGTTCACGGTTCACGTATTGCTGAAGCCTGGCTTGGAGAATTTTGAGCATTACTTTACTAGCGTGTGAGATGAGTGCAATTGTGCGGTAGTTTGAGTGTTCTTTGGCATTGTCTTTCTTTGGGATTGGAATGAAAACTGACCTTTTCCAGTCCTGTGGCCACTGCTGAGTTTTCCAAATGTGCTGGCATATTGAGTGCAGCACTTTCACAGCATCATCTTTCAGGATTTGAAAGAGCTCAACTGGTATTCCATCACTTCCAGTAGCTTTGTTCATAGTGATGCTTTCTAAGGCCCACTTGACTTCACATTCCAGGATGTCTGGTTCTAGATGAGTGATCATACCATCGTGATTATCTTGGTCATGAAGATCTTTTTTGTACAGTTCTTCTGTGTATTCTTGCCACCTCTTCTTAATATCTTCTGCTTCTGTTAGGTCCATACCATTTCTGTCCTTTATCAAGCCCATCTTTGCATGAATGTCCCCTTGGAATCTCTAATTTTCTTGAAGAGAGCTCTAGTCTTTCCCATTCTGTTGTTTTCCTCTATTTCTTTGGATTGATCGCTGAGGAAGGCTTTCTTATCTCTTCTTGCTATTCTTTGGAACTCTGCATTCAGATGCTTATATCTTTCCTTTGCTCCTTTGCTTTTCGCTTCTCTTCTTTTCACAGCTATTTGTAAGGCCTCCCCAGACAGCCATTTTGCTTTTTTGCATTTCTTTTCCATGGGGATGTATCTACTCATTTTTAAGTTTCTTTTTCCATATAGGCCATTACAGAGTTTTGAGTCAAGTTCCCTCTGCTATACAGTAGGTCCTTATTAGTTATCTGTTTTATATACACTAGTGTGTATATGTCAATCCCAATCCCCCAATTTATCCCTTCCCTTGAATATTCCGTATTGATCATAAGTTTGTTTTCTGCCTCTGTGACTCTACTTCTGTTTTGTAAATGAGTTCATTTGGACCCTTCTTTTTTTTTTTTTTTTAAGATTCTACTATAAGTGATATCATTTGGTATTTGTCTTCTGTGGCTGACTTATTTCACTGAATGTGACAGTCTCTCGATCCATCCATGTTGCTGCAAGTGGCATTATTTTGTTCTAGTTTTTTAAGGAAACTTCATGTTGTTCTCCATAACAGCTGTACAAATTTACATCCCCACCAACAGTGTAGGAGGGTTCCCTTTACTCCATATTCTCTCCATCATTTTTTGTTTGTAGATTTTTTTTTTTTTTTTGATGATCATTCTGACTGGTGTGAGAGAATACCTCATTGTATTTTTGATTTGCATTTCTCTAACAATTAGTGATGTCAGGCATCTTTTTGTGTGCTTTTTGGCCACCTGTGATAACTGACTTTTTTGTGGAGGACTTAAAACTCCTTGAGGCTGGGATTGAGACTCTGCACTAAGAGAATAATATGGCCCCTGCCTGTTATTCGATCTTTTCTTCTCCTCTAGGGAGTTTGATTGTGGAATGGATGCATTTCTAAGAAATTTAAGATTGGCAAAAATACTTGTCACTCTTTGCAGCACTTGGGAAAGTAGGATCAACATAGAGACAGAACCAATTTCTTCACTTACTTGTTTCCTACTTTGCCACCATTTAAGCTAAGAACAAACTTCCTTGGGCTCAGCTGTGGCTAGACCCGGCCAGGCTCTAAAATGCTTTGGCAGGCTTTTGAGAGGAAATTGTCAGCTAAAGGAAGCTGGCTTGTCTGCTGTGAGTCTTCATTTGTTTATTTTCCCAATATTGATGGAGCTCATGGTTGGGGCCTGTACATGGTTGTAGGGATTTCTTTTAAAAAAAAGAAAAACGAGTAAGACGTGGTATGGCCATACAAAAAGCTATAAATCTAGTGGGAAGGGTCAGGCAGGTAGAAACTATAGATACACGGTGTGGTGTTTTGTGAATTCAAAAGAAACAAGAGGGCGGGAACTGGGAATTTATAAAGGGGAAACTGTATGTGTATTTGGGCTTCCCTGGTGGCTCAGATGGTAAAGAATGAGCCCGCAACACAGGAGACCTGGCTTCCATCCCTGGGTTGGGAAGATGCCCTGGAGAGAGGCATGGCAACCCAGTCCAGTATTCTTGCTTGGAGAATCCTCATGGACAAAAGAGCCTAGCGGGCTACAGTCCATGGGGTCCCAAAGAGGGGGACACGACTGAGCTAAAAAGCACAGCATAATGTGTAAATGAAGTTAAGTGTGCTGTCTAGCACAGTACGCTGAGGATCTCTTAACTGTGGGGAATGAGCAGAGCGTGCAGAAAACGTAGTGGCAGCAGGTGAGATAAAGAAGTATGCAGGGGCCAGGACACAGAAAGGACCGTACTGATAAGTTCGGATGATAAATTCTGTAGGTAGTTGCAGTATTTTGAGAGGGGAAGTCCTGAGACAATGATATTTGCTTTTAGGTAGTAGAGCACCCGTGTTCTGACCTGTGAAAGAAATTCGAGAGGGAAGAATTAGCAACTGGCTGGGCAGCAGGAAGCCTGTCTGTATTTAGCCAAAAAATGAGAAAACAGGTTGAAACACTGGAGCTATTTCTTAGGTAGAGTCAATAGAATTTCCTCCCTCGAGTACTTGGGTTGACAAAGCACTGTGCCTTAGGTAAAGATACTATCTGACATGGAATTCAAATTGAGCCAAGCTGCTGCTTGAGCAATTTGAGACCAAGAGAGGGACCGACCTGGTACTGGGGCTGTGTTTAAAGACAAAAAAAATCAAGAGATTTTTAGATTATAGTAGCCTTCTTCTTTGAGAGCGCCCGGTTACTTTCTAAAAGTAACTTATTTTCCAACACCCTTTAGAATTACCAAACCTCTTCTCTTTGCTAAACCGTGGAAATCTAGTAGTTCCGCCACACTCAAGATGGTAAACACCAGACTTAGACTTTTCAACCCACGTTTTGGATGGTCCCGCCCCCGTCGGAGGTACTTCCGCCACTCTCTGCGGAGCGAACGCATTTATACCGCCTCCCAGCACTCAAGATGGCCCGGCTTCCTCCTACTTTCCATTGGCTGAATTTCTCCAATTTTCCGTCTTCATAAGGAGGCGGAACTTCGATTTGATCGACAGCTTTTTTAACCAATGGACGAAGGGCAATGGCCAATGAAGCGTAGGAACTGGAGAACCACCCCAGTGTCTGGGAGGGCGTTTGGGCTGGGGCGGGGTGAAGCGGAGCCGGAAACGGGAGGGGAGAGTGAAACAGGAAAAGAAGGGAAGAAGGAAGAACAGGGAAGAGGAGGAGAGGGAGGAGGAGGAGGGAGGTGGCGGCGCCGTGGCGGAGGAGCAGGAGCAGGAGGGGGATGGCGAGGAGAAGGCTCCTGGGTGGCATGGCGCTCCTGCTCCTCCAGGCGCTGCCCAGCCCCCTGTCAGTCAGGGCTGAACCCCCGCAGGTAAGGGGGAGGGTCGTGTGGCGGCCTGAGGGGCCAGGCTGGGGGCCTCGGGGTCGTTGAGGCGTGGCTGGAGAGGGCCTAAAGGAACGTTGTTATCGAGAGTTGTGGGCTCCTGAGACGGTCATCCATGCTTGAGTGGACAGGATCTGAGGGGGCGTCGATGTTTAGCCGAGGGACACCTGTGACGGTTTTGGTATCAGGGAGGAGGCAGAGGCATGCTGCCAAGTGAGTTGAGGGGCGTTTGAGGCGGCACTTCAGTCAGGTGGGCCGGGAATGATTGTGAATGGATAGTGGTATCAGGCGGGGCGTGTGTGGGGTGCGCATTCGTGTCCTCCAGTGGAGCAGGTCTGTGAGGCAGCGGTGCCGCGTGTTCGTCGGTGCGGGTAGGGGTACGTGGGTTATTGAGCCGGCCTGAGAGGGCGGCGGGGCTGAGAGGATACCTATTTCCAGCTGGATCGGGGTATGTTCTAGGGGCCTCTTACCCCATTTTAAGTGGTGTTGGAGGCGGGACTCTCGGAAGGCAGGTGGGATGAAGTAGCCTGGGACCCCTCAGCAGCAGCGCACACCTGAGCTGTAACAAGTTTTTACTATTAGGTTGACTGGCCTGGGGAAGCCAGTGACTGATGCTATCCTGGGCCAGCTCAGTTTTGAGCAAAGGATGGTGCTTATGCCAATACGGTCAACAAATGGAGCACCCTAGCTTTTCTTGCTAGGTGGCTTGTGCAGATTTCAGCCGCTGCTGGCATTTCGAAACTCTTAATGGGAGCGTTACCCTTGGTGCCAAGTTGGGTGGGGTGCAGTGGGGGGAATCACCCTCCTTCCCTTCTTTGCATTTGGCAAGGCTTTACCGTTCTGTTTTCTCTGTCTCTTCAGAAAGGCCTACACACACAGACACACACAGAGGAAGATGACAGAATCTATATAGTATAGCTTAGCACTTGAACTTGGTGTGGTCAAGAGTAGAAGCAGAATGCCAGCAAAAATACTTATCATTTTTCCTAGGAATTTATGAGCATCATGTTATGCCCATTAGTATCCTCTATTTAAAACATTAATTTTTTTTTAAGTGAGGTAAAATTTATAAAACATAAATCATTTGAAACCATTTGACCATTTTAAAGTGAACACTTAAGTGGTGTTTAGTACATTCACAGTGTTGAGCAACCACTGCCTCCATGTAGTTCCAGAATATTTTCATCACCTGGGAAGAAAACCCACTATCATTAAGCAGTTCCTCCCTGTTTCGCCTCCTCGTAGCCCCTGGCAAACATCAGTCTACTTTCTGTGTCCATAGATGTATCTATTCAGGATATTCCATGTAAATGGAATCTTACAATATATGACCTTTTGTATCTGGCTTCTTTCCCTTAGCATAAAGTTTTCAAGGATTATTCACATTGTAGCATGTATTTCTTTCCTTTTTTATGGGTGAATAATATTCCATTGTGTGGCTCTTCCAGAATTTGCTGTTTCATCTGTCTGTGGAAGTATCACCTGCTCTTCTCAAAGACTGTATTTATGTATATTAGAAATTACATGTGAAAGGAGCAGAGCTCATTTTCTAGCCCAGCACATTCCCTTTTCTTGGGCTGGGACTCTTCTGTTCTAGCCTTTGTTGGGGTTCTTTCTTTTCTTAGTTAAAATCATAAACTGGCAGGAGAAATAAGTTTTCTTTATTAGAAAAGTTACTGCCCTTAGGACTGGTCAAGCTAAGAAGTGTAGATATTGAGTAAAATATAGAATAAACTGTTGCTTTTCCTTTACACCTGCACTTAAATATCTCTAAAGACTGTTCCCAATAACCAGTAATTAGCATTACTAGGGGGTTGATTTAGGAACAGTGCAGGCTTTGGAGCTGGGTTCCCTGGGCCTGTGGACTGCATCTCCCTAGTGGAGAGCAGTGATTGGCATCTGGTGGGAACCAGATCCATTTCTTTAACCGAATGGAAAATGGCGGTTCCTTCCCAGGTCATGGAAGCCTAGGAGGTGGAGAGAAGATGTGGGAGGGATCCTCAGTGTAATGCCCTCGTTGCCATTTGTGGATCACAGGCTGTTTGCTTATCATCTCTCTGGCACTTCCGATTCTTACTTGGGGGACAGGGCGGCTTTTGTACTTTGTTCCGTTTGGATGGATGCTAACACTGGACGGCAGCTATTAGGTTGTTACAGGTCCTGCAGAGAAGGGGAAGTTTCTGAAATGAGTAGTCTATCCCCCTGACCCTTTCCCCCGAACACTCCTGCCTTCATCTTACAGACTCTCTTTCTCAGTATCTATGGTGAGAATTGTTTTGTGAATTTTGACCTTTGAAATGGAAGTTACTCTATAATAATTAACTCTGAATCCCCCACAATTTAGTTAATTTAGTTTTTGGTTTTTGTTGATTTTTTTTTTTTTTTTGGTTTACAGAAATCAGTGAAGAAAAAAAAAAATTAGAGACCACTTGGTATAGGATGTACTTCAGGTACTTGCTGTCCTTGTTTCAACAAGTAGCTTCTGGCTAGCTCTGAATTGAGGAGGACTCTCTGTACTCTTTCCGTATTGAAAGTGGTATGGGTACCTCATTGCATTTTTTTTCTCTTGACATGGCTCTATCAGATACAGTCTTTTTAATTAAAGTCCATTCTAAAGGAGATCAGTCCTGGGTGTTGGAAGGACTGATGCTAAAGCTGAAACTCCAATACTTTGGCCACCTCATGTGAATAGTTGACTCATTGGAAAAGACTCTGATGCTGGGAGGGATTGGCGGCAGGAGGAGAAGGGGATGACAGAGGATGAGATGGCTGGATGGCATTACCGACTCCACTGATGGACGTGAGTTTGAGTGAACTCCAGGAGTTGGTGATGGACAGGGAGGCCTGGCGTGCTGCGATTCATGGGGTCGCAAAGAGTCGGACACGACTGAGCAACTGAACTGAACTGAATTTATTTACAATGTTGTGTTAGTTTCTGGTGTACAGCAAAGTGATTCAGTTATGTATATATGTGTGTGTATCTCAGCTCCCTGGTTGCTCAGACAGTAAAGAATCTGCCTGCAATGCAGAAGACCCAAGTCCCTGGATCAGGAAGATCCCTGGAGAAGGAAATGGCCACCCACTCCAGTATTCTTGCCTGGAGAATTCCATGGACAGAGGAGCCTGGTGGGCTACAGTTCATAGGATCGCAAAGAGTCAGACAAGACTGAGTGATTAACACACACACGTGTGTGTGTGTATAGAAACATGTGCACACACACATACATGGGTATATACATACGTGTATATAAACACACACATGTATATATGTATATACAGATAAATTCTTTTTCATAATACAATCTCTTTTAAAAACCTACATTTCATATCAGATAATATTTGGCAGCTTTCTTTCTCTGGTTCCAGTTCTGCACTGGAACAATTATTTCCTGCCATCCTGGCCCAGATAAGTTCATCAGTTTAATTCTTTCTGTGATTAGGAACTTAGACTTAATTCTCCTGTAGATCTTTGCAACTCAGATGTGATTCTGTGAATCTATAAAGAATAAAAAAGCTGTGGGTCTCCAAACAGGAAGGCCTTGACATTTGTCTCTTTCAGTTGAATTATGATGGAGATACAGAGTTTCTTTCTTTTTCTTGTTGGTTAGATTCAACTGGAAAAATCTGACTGTAGTGTTTAAAGCTTTAGTAGAAACGTCTTTTTCCATAAAGTGATCCAACCGATAGGTTGGGCGCAAATCTGTAGAGATGTGGTCCTTACCTTCCCTCTGCCATGCTTCAAACTTTGAGTTGGACAGGGGCCCTAGGTCATGGTTTGTTTTTTCCCACCACACCCCCCAATAGTGTATCCCTTCCCCCCACCATTACTTGTTTCTGCTGCCCTAGTTCTCAGTCCAGAAGCCCTGCTCCACTCTTCTTTCCTAACTACAGCATTATAGTGCGACCACCCTCATTCCTTCTTGTAGAATAGTGAGTTATGAGACTTTCAAATTCTTATCCTCTTTCTTTCTCTTTCTTAGCCTGTTTTACACACCAAAGTGAGCAGTTGTCTAAAATCAACACCACGAGTTGCTTATGTAAATCCTTTCAGTAGACTCCAGCAAACATGTACTGAAACGTTCGTTCTTTGCAGCAGGCTATTATTATTCCTAGGCACTGCTGCTGCTGCTGCTGCTAAGTCGCTTCAGTCATGTCTGACTCTGTGCGACCTCATGGACAGCAGCCTACCAGGCTCCCCTGTCCCTGGGATTCTCCTGGCAAGAGTACTGGAGTGGGGTGCCATTTCCTTCTCCAATGCATGAAAGTGAAAATGAAGTCTCTCAGTCGTGTCTGACTCTTAGCGACCCCAGGCTCCTCCACCCATGGGATTTTCCAGGCAAGAGTACTAGAGTGGGGTGCCATTAGGCACTGGGAACCCTCAAATGAGTAACCAGCTTCCTGTCCTCAAGGAGATGATAATCTTGTGAGAAAGACAGATAACAAACACTGATTTGTAATCTGGAGGGATCAGTGCTGTAATGGTTGTTCAGTTGCTCAGTGATATCTGACTCTGCGACCCCATGGACTGCAGCATGCTAGGCTTCCCTGTCCTTCGCTATCTCCCAGAGTTTGCTCCAACTCATGTCCATTGAATCAGTGATGCCATCCAACCATCTCATCCTCTGTCGTCCCCTTCTCTTCCTGCCTTCAGTTTTTCCCAGCATCAGGGTCTTCTCCAATGAATCAGCTCTTTGCATCAGGCGGCCAAAGTATTGGAGCTTCAGCATCAGTCCTTCCAGTGACTATTCAGGACTGATTTCCTTTAGGGTCAACTGGTTTGATCTCCTTGCTGTCCAAGGGTCTTAAGGATTGTAACGAGTCCCTATAATGGGAGTGCATGCAAAGGACTATGGGAACCATGGCTAGGACTGGGGGAAGGTGGGGATTTAGGGAATGCTTCATAGAGGGAGAGGCATTTGGACAGGGCTTTCTAGGTTGATAAGATTAAGTAGGATGTCTGTGGACCAGGAAGTTGGGGGGGGGGGGGTGGTGGTTATTCCAGTATGAAAGAGTGGGAATGGAGTTTTTGGAAGAGGCACACAGTCTGTGGTGGAAGCTTTGCCTGTGGGTGTGCAGAGGACTGTGAGAGTAGGTTGAGACTTGAAAGGTGGGCTGCAGTTAGATGGTAAGGAGGCCTTTTATCCATTGTTGAAGCAATGCTGTCCAGTAGAACTTATATGATGTTGGAAATCATCTGTATCTGTGCTGTCCATGTGTGGCTACTAAACACTTAAAATGTGACTAGGATAACTGAGAAACTGAATTTTTAATGACATTTAATTTTTTCATATCAACTTTATTGAGAGATAATTCACTTGGCAAAGGATTCATACTTTTAAAGTGTACAGAAAATATATTTTTTCAGTAAGTCACAGGGTTGTGTAAGCATCTCTACTATGTAATTTTAGAACATTTTCGTCGCTCCACACAGAAACTGCATAACCATTAGCAGCCCTTCCCCATTATACCCCTTCCTCCTCCGGCCCCTGCAACTGCTAATCTACCTTCTGTCTCTTTGGATTTGCCCATTGTGGACATTCTGTATAAATAGAGTCATATACCACGTGGTCCTTTGTAACTGGCTTCTTTGACTTAGCATCATGTTTTCAAGTTTCTTCCATGTTGATCTATTGGTATTTATTTGCATGTATCAGCATTTCATTCCCTTTTTTATGGCCAATATTCATTTGTATGAATGTACCACATTTTATTTATCCAGTCATCAGTTGATGGACATTTGGGCTGTTTCCCCTTTTGGGCTATTATGAATAATGCTGCTGTGTACATGCATGTACACGTTTTTATGTAGATATGTTTTCATTTCTCCTGGGTATATACCTAATAGTGAAATTGCTGGGTCTAATAAGTCTTTGTGTAACCTTTTGAGAAACTGCCAGACTGTTTTCCAGAAGTCTGGAATGATATGGTATGATATTGTGGCTGCTGCTGCTGCTAAGTCGCTTCAGTCGTATCCGACTCTGTGCGACCCCATAGACGGCAACCCACCAGGCTCCCCCGTCCCTGGGATTTTCCAGGCAAGAACACTGGAGTGGGTTGCCATTTCCTTCTCCAATGCATGAAAGTGAAAAGTGAAAGTGAAGTCGCTCAGTCGTGTCCAACCCTCATCGACCCCATGGACTGCAGCCTTCCAGGCTCCTCTGTCCACGGGATTTTCCAGGCAAGAGTACTGGAGTGGGGTGCCATTGCTTTCTCCGGATATTGTGGCTACTGACCACCTATTAGATAATGCACATCTAACAGTTTTCCAGTGTGGAGCTGGAATATGGTCTAATGTAGTGGTGGAGTCATGGGTTGTGGGGGCAGACTATGTGAGTTCCAAACTTGATTCTTCCACTTACTATCCTTGAGCAAAGTATTTAACTTTTTTGTGCCTCAGTTTCCTCATCTGTAAAATGGGGATAGTAATAGCATGTACCTTATAGATTTGTTGGGAGGTGAAAAGACATACTGTATGTAAAGCTTTTGGAGTATACTTAATGGTTATTAAATATAATAATACTTATCCCATGGACAGAGGACCCTGGTAGGCTACAGTCCATGGGGTTGCAAAGAGTTGGACATGACTGAGCGACTTCACTTCACCACTACTATTATTTTTGAGGGTCCTCAGAGTTCATTGTGATTGGTAAGTTGGTGTTACCTCTCAAACTAGGTTCAGAAACTGAGATTTGGGGAGTTTCAAGTGACTTCCTTGATCCTGTTCTATGTCTGAGTTTAAGTTCAATTCTGATCTTTTACTTGTGTAGGTAACTTTTCATGGTGAACCTATGTAGAGTGGTCTTCTCAATTGGGAACAATTTTTCCTGAGGACATTTGTCAGTGTCTGGAATCTATTTTTTTTTTTTTTTAAGTATTTATTTTTGGCTGCATCGAGCCCTAGTTGTGGCACTCTGGCTTTCTTGTTGAAGTACTCAGGCTCAGTTATTATGGTGTGTGGGCTTGCTCCAGGGCACATGGGATCTTAGTTCCCTGACCAGGAATGGAACCCACATACCCAGCATTGCATGAGAGTTTCTTAACCGCTGAACCACCAGGGAAGTCCCTGGAAACATGTGATTGTCATAACTCAGGAGCATTACTGGCGTCTGTTGTGTGAAGGCCAGGGGTGCTGCTAAACGTTGAGGGTAGTCCCCCCACAACAGAGAATTGTCTGGCCCAAAATATCAGTAGTGCCAAGGTGGAGGAACCCTTGTGTGGTACCTGCTTTCCCCTTACCAGCTCCTGTTCAGCATCTTGGGATTTGCTTTCCTATAAAGAGATGTGTGTGAGATAACCTCTGACAACAAATTTCAGGTGGTACAGTTTAAAGCTTTGATGTCCTGAATCTTGATTAGTCTCTGTCGTGTTGACGTGCGTTACCAGTCAGCTTCGCTTTGTCAGCCAACATCAACAGTTTTGACAAAAGCACATTTTTTTCAGTCTGTGGTTCAGTAAGCAGGTGAGCCTCCCTCAGTCACCCCATCTTGAACTTTCTTTCCTCTCACTTTGGTCTACCCTTGTGGTTTCACTTTAAGAACATGTTTGTTTTCTCCTCAGTGAAAGCGGGATGGCCAGTCACTTCCTTTTCTGTGTCCTCCATGGTCCCGTAATCACTCTGAACTGAGTCATGTTCTTAGAACTTTTTCCTTTGCTCATTCCAAGTCTTCACTCTCCTCTCATTTTTGGCCTCACAAATGTTAGTTCTCACACACGCTCAGCCTGTAGAAACCATTAGATGTCCTCCTGTCGCCACGATGGAAGCTTACGGTCCTGGACCTCAGCGGGGCTGTGTCTGGAGGAGAGTCCTTTTGCCAGGCCCCAGGACGCAGCTCATCTGTGGATACCGGGCACAGGCTGACTACTCTGTGGGTGCTGTGGGGAACTTAGATGGCTTTGGATTTAAAATTCCAACTGCTGTAGAATGCCTGGCCAAGTCACGCACCTGAGGGCCTCGTTCTTTCTTGCCTAAGTAGCTGGACTGATGTTTGAGGGACCGTGAAGACCAGGTAGTCCAGTGACGCGGGTTCATTCTTTGCCCTGCAGCCTCAATGGTAGGCTTTGTTGGAGCCACTGAAGCCTACTCTGACCACACAGCGTGGCCACTGGGTGACAAGGAGTGGTGACAGTGGATCTGGGTGACCTGTCTGCTCAGCAGCACACAGCAGACAGCCGTGGGCACCGCCCTTTTGGCCCATCCTTTACAGATCCACTAGGTGGAGCAAAGTCTGGCCAAAAACCCACATGCAATGTGGAAACCACAAACAAAGAAATACAATAAATCCAGAATACTGCAACCTGGGAGGTAAGGAAAAGGGAAACAAACCGCATTCTATTGAATTCTGCAGCTTGTTGATACAATTCTGGGCTTTCCCAGTGTGGGAATTAAAGTCCGTCATCCTTTCATACTTGTGAGTCTTGCCTGGATGGGGTTTTTTTGGATCCTCTCACTCACTCAGCTACATTCCCATAGCCGGATTTATTTACTTTTGGTTTTCATCTTTCCATACTTTCCTCTGTGGGACAGCAGATGAGCTGTGTATCTTCTATTCCTGGTGCCATCGTCACTCTCATAGTGTCACGGCTCAGTTTTGATTCACAATCTTAGGTGTTTTAAAGAATTTAAATTTGTTTTGGAAGAGATGAGAGTGAATGTAAGATGTTGTAAGAATATTTGTGGCTTGGAATCGTGGATCTTAGAGTGAAGTTATAAAAAAATATCTGTTTTGATTTTTAAATATGGAGCAAGACGGATTATGTTGTAACACTATTTTATTATACATTCTTATAGATCAGAAGCATGCTGTTCATGGAGAAAATAATCATATTTCTCATAACTGTTATTTGTTCCCCATTTAAAAATTATATTCCTCATCTAAGATTTCACCTGGCAATTTCACTCTGGTTGTGTTAACCAATCAAACACAGAATGAAAGCACCATAGCTTAGTTTATCGATTGGATTTACATATTTGTGGTTTATTTGGGAGAGAACGTTAACATTTGGCTTTCTGCACTGGGATGTTGGAGCACTGTAGCTCTTTGGGACTTAAATATAGAGTTGAATAGTGTAAGAAGTTCATCCTGTGTACTTCTTTCTATTTTCTTGAGCCCCTTGTTTTCAAATATGCAAATCCTCTTGCTGCTGCTGCTGTGGTGGATGGGGGTGAGGAGCAGAAAACCTGCTCTGGCCTGATTCAGAAGAAGGTCCACTCTGGCTGTCTCTCCATTGCCTTTTTTAGACCCGATTGCTGCTTTTCTTTGGGCTTTAAGTTACGTTTTCATATCAGTTTTTAATTACACAAAAATAATAATGGCTCATAACAATGATAAGTAACAGAGAAATACAAAAATACTTAGGGGAAAAATTGAAAGTTTGTGGTTTGGTGTGTATTTTTGGTGGTTTTTCTGCTTATGCTGCATATTTATAGATACAGCAATATAACTCCTATGTATAAATTTATATACACATAAAATACATGAAATTGTTGGTATGGGTAGCATTCTTTGTTTTCTTTCATTTATTTTTTAAATTTTATTGGAGTATGTAATTTTATTGAATTTACAATATTGTGTTTCAGGTGTATAGCAGAGCAAATCAGTTATACATATACACATATCCACTATTTTTTAGACTCTTTTCCCATGTGAGCCATTAGAGTATTGAATAGAATCTTTCATTTGTTTTTGAAACAAAAATGGATACTTTACATGTAGTATTTTAACAATATGCACTTCTTTTAAACCTTCATATATTGTAGACTTCTTTTCATATGGCATGTATGCCTCGTGATTTTTTTTTTAATGCCTGTATGTTACTGCTTGAGATCAAAAGTTATTTAACCACCCCTCCATTAATGAACATACATTGTGTCCAAGGTTCTGCATTTTCACACTGTGCTATAGTGACCATTGTTGCACTTATTTCTGTCTGCAATTTGTTAGATTCCTAGAAGTGGAATTAGGGGTTATGGGGTTATAACGTGTGGACATTTGGAATTCGGGGCCAACAGTGCCAAGTTGCTTCCCAACACAGTTGTATCAGCTCACATTCCCATTAGGAGGGCTTACTTCCCCACACACGTGAGTAACATTTCTTCACTGGCGCCTTCTGCTTGTCCTTGAAGATGTGTCTTCTGATTCTTAACACAGGCTTCTAGAGACCATTTCGGTTTACTTCCTCAAAGGCCTAGAGGTCTCCTCCCTGTCTGCAAACTGGTTGCTCCCTTTGCTGTGGAGCAGGATTCACCCAAGGGCAGTGGGCCTGTAGCCAGAGGAGGGTAGAAATGCCTGCCCATCTGCCAAAAGAAGTGGTTTGTGGTCCCCTCGAGAATGTCAGGCAGGTGCCTGGAGCTATTGGCCAGTCGCTGTGAGGCACACGAGTTTAATTTCAAGCCCAAACTACCACCCTTCCATGGTAGTATCCCAGAAGAAGAGATGCTTGAAACTGGCATTGTTGAAGAGTGCAGACTCTAGAGCCAGATTACTTCCATATAACCTTGGGCTAGTTAGTTAACTCAGTATCCTCATCTGTAAAATGGGATATTAGCACCTAGCCTATAGGCAGTACCTGCCACATAGTAATTACTGGGCAAATGTTAACCTTTGTTGTTGTTATTATTAATTATTTTAGCTCTGGTGAACATTAAGGCTTCTCCATTCCCTTACTGACGCAAGACTTATTTTTGGTGGAGGGATTTAAGAATACATTTTGGTTTACTCCTTGTCCAAACTGAACATGAACCACTTTACATACCATCCCCCTTGGCAATCAGGTGAGAGGTGTTTTTTCGCCATTTTATTTTGGACAGGAAAGTAGGACTTACTGGTGGGTATGAGTAAGGAGGAGACAGCACCATGGCTCTCACGAGTGCAGGGGGCCAATATTAGGGATGTATTTGACCCCACAGCCATCTGGGGTGAGCCACTCTTCTGTTCCCATGTTTTCATCCTCATTAAACTTAGTGAATCCCCACTTCTTGGAGACGTGGACCTTCTGATGGCCAGGGAGCTTGAACTTGGCCCCAAGGAGGGCTTTGGTCATATGCTCCTTTTTCTGCTGCTTGGTGCGGATAGACATTATAATTTGGCCAACGTGGACCCTGACCACTATGCCCTTTGGAAGGCCACTGGCCACTGAGGCCTTCCAAAGACACTGAGCCTACCTGTCTGGAACCTTGACTGGGGACAGCATGCCAGTCTTGAAGGTCCTGGAAAGGGCTGTCTCCAGGATCCCTTTGAGCAACCTTTGCGCACAGGCAACAGGCTGCATACACTACCGAGGAGGCTGCTGTTTGCAGCCTTTGCACCAGGCCCCCATGATCAGCTTAATTGGCTGCAAAACAATTGGTTTCTAATAGTAAAGTGTGAAATTATTTATTCTTAGAGCAGGTAAGTTAGGGTATATGCTGTTACTCTGATATACACACCATTGTACTCTCTTGAGCAAGGAAGAGAGGGGGGGTTTTGGATCATCGTTCATTCTGTCCCCAGCGCTGCCACTTGAAGATCTGGCTGCTCTCAGCTCACAATGTACTTACTGAGCTGAGGGGCTCCCTGAGGCTTCTTAACACCAGTCCCCAACCTCCATTTGGTACTTCCTCTTCTGAGTTGAGAATGCTTTCTGAGGCTTGCTTTTATTTTATTTTTTTAATACAGCTTTTGTTGTTCAGTCACTCAGTCACATCCAACTCTTTACGACCCTATGGATTGCAGGATGCCAGACCTAATACGGCTTTACTGAGATGTAATTCACATACCATACAATTCACTCTCTTGGAATATACAATTCAGTGAGTTCTAGTGTATTCACAAGTTTGGGCCACCATCACCACTATCTACTTTCAGAACATTTTCATCAATTACAAAAGAAGTGCTGTTATCAGCAGTCATTCCCACCCCTCCTTCCAAGATCCCTCAAATCCCTGGCAACCACTAATTGACTTTCTGTCTCTGTGGACTTGTCCATTTTGATCAATTCATGTAAATGGAATCATATACCATGTGCTGTTTTATGACTGGCTTCTTTCACTTAGCATTGTGTTTTCAAGATTCATCCATGTTGTAACATGTCAGTAAGCCACTCCTTTTTAAAAAATTTTCATTGGAGTATAGTTGATTTACAGTGTTGTGTGTCTCCGTGCATGTGTGCTTATTTGCTCAGTTGTGTCTGACTCTTTGTGACCCCATTGACTGCCAGGCTCCTCTGTCTATGGCATTTTTTCTAGACAAGAATACTGGAGTGGGTTGCCATTTCCTCCTCCAGGGGCGCTTCCCGATCCAGGGATTGAACCCATGTCTCCTGCATTGCAGATGGATTCTTTACTGCTGAGCCATCAGGGAAGCTGGTGTTCATTTCTGCTGTACAGCAAAGTAAATCAGTTATCAGTTCAGTTCAGTTCAGTCGCTCAGTCGTGTCTGACTCTTTGCAACCCCATGAATCGCAGCACACCAGGCCTCCCTGTCCATCACCGACTCCCGGAGTTCACCCAAACTCATGTACATCGAGTCAGTGATGCCATCGAGCCATCCCATCCTCTGTCGTCCCCTTCTCCTCCTGCCCCCAATCCCTCCCAGCATCAGAGTCTTTTCCAGTGAGTCAACTCTTCGCATGAGGTGGCCAAAGTACTGGAGTTTCAGCTTTAGCATCAGTCCTTCCAAAGAGTACATATACCTATATCCACTCCTTTTTTAGATTGTTTTCCCCATGTAGGTATTACAGAATATTGAGACAATTTCCCTGTACTATACAGTAGGTCCTTATTAGTTATCTATTTTATATATAGTAGTGTGTATTTGCCAATCCTAATCTTCCAGTGTATTTCCTACTGGTAACCATAAGTTTGTTTTCTGCATCTGTGACTATTTATGTTTTGCAAATAAGTTCATTTGTATCAATTTTTTAGATTGCGCATATAAGTGGTATATGATGTTTGTCTCTGACTTCACTCAGTATGATGGTCTTTAGGTCCATCCATGTTGCTGCCATATGTTATTCCTTTTTTATGGCCAATGAATATTCCATTGTATGTATGTAACACATTTAGTTCTTCACTGATGGACATTTGGGCTCTTTCCACTTTGGTTTATTATGAATAATGCTGCTTTGAACATGAATATACAAGTTTTGAGTGGACATATGTTTTCTTTCTCTTGGTTATATACCTAGAAGTGGAATTGCTAAGTCATATGATCACTGTTTAACTTTTGAGGAACTGTTTTTCATAGCGGCTGCCCCATTATATATCCCTACTACCAATTTGTGAGGATTTTAGCTTCTCCACATACTCTTTAACACTGTTGCCTTTTTTTTTTTTTTTAATAATCATAACCATCCTGGTGGGTGCATCCCATTGTGGTTCTGTGAAGAAGGCTGAGCGCCGAAGAATTGATGCTTTTGAACTGTGGTGTTGGAGAAGACTCTTGAGAGTCCCCTGGACTGCAAGGAGATCCAACCAGTCTATTCTGAAGGAGATGAGCCCTGGGCTTTCTTTGGAGGGAATGATGCTGAAGCTGAAACTCCAGTACTTTGGCCACCTCATGCGAAGAGTTGACTCATTGGAAAAGACTCTGATGCTGGGAGGGATTGGGGGCAGGAGGAGCGTGCTGCGATTCACGGGGTCGCAAAGAGTCGGACACGATTGAGTGACTGAACTGAATAACTAGTAATGCTGAGCATCTGTTTGTGTTCTTATTGGTCATTTGCTTA
Source organism: Bos indicus (assembly GCF_029378745.1). Taxonomy (NCBI): domain Eukaryota; kingdom Metazoa; phylum Chordata; class Mammalia; order Artiodactyla; family Bovidae; genus Bos; species Bos indicus. Next base: position 23,226,427 of record NC_091785.1, read on the forward strand.
TATTCTTGGGAGAAATGCCTGTTCAATCCTTGGCTTATTTTAAAATAAGCAGTCTTATCTGACTGAAGGGACAGCAGCCTTCCCATGGAATCCCAGTGAGTGAGTGCTCAAGGAGAGATTTTCCTTTAAAACCAGACTTTGTTAGGGTTCTGGCACTCTACACCTAGCCATGCTACCTCTGATTCTCATGACCCGGGGCCAATTACTTGAGCTGGCTTAGAGGTGGCTCTGAGACAGTCATTTCTGCTGTAAGAGGCCCACAGAGTCTGCCTTCTCTTGGCCAGAGTCTTCTACCATCTCTTGTGGAGATTCATGATACATGTGTTCTACAGTTAAGCCTCTGAAGAATCCCACAGTTAATACTTATCTGATATCATTATCTAATATCTTATCAGATAAATGGTTTGCAAATATTTTTTCCCTGTTCTCTGTTGATTTTTTCCCATTTTGTTGATGGTGTCCTTTAAAATACAGCTGTTTTTAATTTTGATCAATGTCACTTTATGTTCTTTTGTTACTCAAGCTTTTGGTGTTCCCTAGTTCTTTTAGGGCTTTCTAAACTTAATATTATTTAGGGTAAAAAATGGACATTATTCAGAATAAGATCCTTTATTTATTTTACTATGGAGCATTTTAAACATTTACAAAAATAACGCTAAAGAGAATGATATAATACAATGAAGTACCTACGTACCTACCTCCTAACTTCAGCAATTTAGCATTTTGGCCAGTCTTGTTTTTACCTATATCTACTTTCACTTTCATTCATCCCCACTGCAATTATTTTGAAGCAAGTTGCAGACTTCTATCATCTCAACCATAAATAGTTCCGTTTGAATCTCTACAAGATAAAAGAACTTTGTTCCAGAACATAACCGCTCTCCCATACCACACCCTAAAAACTTGACAATAATTCCTTAATATTACAGGAGAGGATCTTGCATGTGAAAATTTAATTTGGATCTAGAGGTAAAAATCTAATGAGAAAATTCAGCTAATTATGACAGTTCTTCTGTTTTCATAAGGAATTATCCAGAAGAGTTACACCACTTTAGAAAAGTTATACTACCCAGCGATACCCTTCAGTCCTATGAGTATCGAAAAGTGCTCTTCCAACCACAGGTCTTTCTTTTTTCACTTGAACAGCTCTAGTGGTGAAGTTTTAATCATGGCAGTCCTCTCCTTTATCCCTCTGAAATCTTTGTCTTTTTTTTAGGGGGTGGGGGATACATGCATCCATTTCTAGCCTCTGCCCAGTATATAAAGTGAAAGATTAACTTCTGATTGTGTAGGGAGAGGTTTTGGGAAAATCCTGTTCTTATCAGAGATTGCACAGAGGTTCAGAGAAACACGGGGAATAGAGGAGACCAGCCCGCATGGCTTGTTTTTCAGCTGTCCAGAGCAGTGTCCCCCATCCAGAGCCTGACTGACTACGCCTGCCCTCAGGGTACAGTATGGGGGCGGGGAGCAGTTCACGACTGATGAGTAGAGATGGAAAATAGAATTTGGAGGCTGAAAGACACGATAAGATAATGATTCTATGAACAAATGTTCAGTAAGAAAGGCTGTGCTGTTTGAAGTGTAGGAGGCTTAGGGTTAAAGAAGCTGCTTAACTGTGGGACCCTTCCGAGGCTTAACTGTAAAGCACATGCACCGTGAATCTCTAAAAGAGACCGTAAACTTCTTCAACCATGTGAGCATCTTATCACACAAATAGCTGCCTTGGAGCGGCCTCTGGGTGATGCTGATAGAAGTAGTGCAGGCTCAGAGAGGTGAAGTAACTGGCCCAGGGTCATGAGAAGGAGTGGTAGAGTGCCAGAGCCCTGACAGAGTCTAGCTTGCAGGGAAGTCTGCCTGTAGGCAGTCACTCACTGGGATTCTACGGGAAGACCTCTGCCCCTTCAGTTAGAAACCGTCGGTCTAGCCCTAGGTCACCTAGCATTCTCAGACCTTCGGTGTACTGTCCGGCAAGTGGGAGTGGTGGTAACTGCCTGGCCCCATCATCAGCTGATGTAAGGAACAACGAAGAGAGATGTGAAAGTAGTTTATAAACCTTGAATTCTTTGCAAGAATGATGCTTTATTGTGTCTCTCAGTGGTCAGTGCCTCCTTTTCTATAATACTGAGCACGCCTTGCCAAGGATATGCATCTTGAGCAAAGTGAAGGACTTCGGAACGGTGAATATAAAATAGGATATTGGTACCTGCTGCCTTTTTTCCTGAGAGGTACAGTAGCCTGCACTGACTTCTTGCTGTGATGGGATGCTTTCTCAGAGGCCCTTCCAGCATTTTCTCCCCTAGACGTTAGGCATACAGAATAGGGTCTGCCTGCCCACCTTTGCTTTGCTCTCATGCTTTCTTCATGATTTGGAGCCATGGTCAAAGTGTCTTTGAAGTCGGTTTACATACTGCTGTCATCCTGTGGGAGTCCACAGGGTTCAGGTGTGGCCTTGGTTGGCCATAATGTGATGAAAGGTCCAGCATCCTTGGCATCTGGTGTGATTCCCTCTCCAGTTTCACCACCTCAGTCATCATCTTACTTGGGCTATGGACGTGTGTGTTCCAGAAGTTTCTGCACTCCCTACATCTTCTGGGAAGGATAAGTTGTCTTAAAGTTTTCTGCTGGTGTTTTTGACCATGAAATCTTAGACCTGAAGAAAGTTTGGTTACCAAATACCCTAAGGAAGGAGGAGGTAATATTTGATTTACATAAGATCTAGGAAATGAGAAAAGGCTTGGTGCCAGGAGCTGTGTTTCCAGCTAGGCCTTATTAAGTCTCATAGTCCTTTAAGCAGAAAAGGAAACTTCCTGGTGTTGCTAATGGAATTTCTGGTGGATGGGAGACAAAACCAGGGCCTGCTTCATCCCATTCCCCATATCTGAAAAACTATTACTGGGGCGTTCAGTCATGTCCCAGCTGTGTACCTTGAGGAAGGGAGTTTGGCTTTTGAGATGGCTTAAGTGCTTTAAATTCCTCAGCTGAGAAAATTGGAGGTGGATAACCAGAGGGTTTCCCAATCCCTTCATCAAGCCTTATGAGCTCAGAATACCATCCAGGTGCTCTCTTTATCTCTCAGCTGTTTTTCAGGTTTCTGTGACCAGGAAAAAGTCACCTGCCCTAATGTTTTGGGTTTAGTTGTATTAACTTCATTTTTACCATTTTCTCTGTAGTTGTCAATTCCCTCATCCATGTGACCGTCTTTTCTTGAAGGCCTGCTTTGTGCGATGCATTGCTTGGTACTGTGAGGGACACAGAAATGGAAGTTATGTACCTTGCCCTTAGTTGCTTATACTATACAAGAGGAGATAGGCCTGAGAATAAATGACTTTGCTGACACATAGACAAGGGAGCAGATCTTCTTATAAAGCACAACCAAGATCTTACATTGGAGAGTCTGCACACTTGCTCTTATGACTTTGCACCCGGAGAGCCCAGAGCTGCTTGCAGGTCCTCAGAGTTGAGGTGTCTTGAATAAAATGACATGATGTTGGCCCTTCCAGGGGCCTGCCACCATTTCACCAAAAGTGGGTTGAGTCTCTCTTTGTCCTGCCCCTAAGTGGAAGCTGAAATCAGATTTAGTGGAGGCCCTGAAGTCTAATTTCCCTAAATGGAGTTCTCTTTCCAGGTCATGTGTGTGTGTATCATGTATTTGGTGTGACCTAGGTTCCCCCTTTTTTCTTATTCCGATTTTTGGTTTAGAGAGCAGTTTGTGAGGAGACATGAAATCTTTCTGGGGACAGCCTTAGTTGTAGCTTGCTGATTTTCCTGTAATTCTTGGCTACTTGCCAGTTTGGTTGAGGTTGAACTGTTTTCAGGGCAGGAAGAATGAACCTAGCATTTTGGTATAAAAACAAACAAGGCTGCTGTTGTGCTTGATAAAGCTAAAACTGTAGACCCAGCAGCAGCTCATTAACCTTCAGTGACAGCTCCTGGTTAGTGGTGAGTTTCAGAGACCCCTAGACTTTCCAGAGAAGGCAGTAAATATTTATCCACTAAGGTAATAAATACCAAGAGTGATTGATTGTCAACAGAAAAGGATTTTCTTGTTAAGGGGCAGATAAGCAGGAGGCAGAAACCTTAGGAAGCTGTTGTAAACCACTTTCAGCTTCTGCTACTTTGACTTCTCTCTCTATTTAAAAGATTAAGGCTGTACCATTGCATGGAGAAGGCAATGGCAACCCACTCCAGTACTCTTGCCTGGAAAATCCCATGGACGGAGGGGCCTGGTGGGCTGCAGTCCATGGGGTCGCTAGGAGTCGGACACGACTGAGCGACTTCACTTTATTTTTCACTTTCATGCATTGGAGAAGGAAATGGCAACCCACTCCAGTGTTCTTGCCTGGAGAATCCCAGGGACGGGGGAGCCTGGTGGGCTGCCGTCTGTGGGGTTGCACAGAGTCAGACACGACTGAAGCGATTTAGCAGCAGTAGCAGCATTGCATGGATGTCTTTCTTGCACCTCCCACATCCCCCCACAAAATCAGATTCAGGATTTATCATATTTTCGGAGTAAATATAATCAAACAGCAAGAGAACCAAGATACTTAACTTACTTAACAAAATAGAAATTCCTGCCCTTGACATTTATAGTGCTACCATAGTCATCAGAAAGAAAAATTGTGCCACTTACAGGTGCTCAGTAAACAGACATATGTGCTGGCTTCTGCACTGTTCCGCCAGCTGATCTTTGCTTCATCTTCTTCAGCCTTTCTTGAATGCCCCGTGTGCCCTTGTTGTCATGCTTGGCCTTGCTTAGTGCTTTCACCTTCTCCCCCAAACCCTACTTTTTTTTTTTAGTTAGCCATCTCACGGTGACACTTTCTTTGGCCAGTCTGTCCCTCAACAGCTTCCTTTCTTCAAGCTCTTCTTACACTTCTGGCTCTACTCCTTCCCTCACTTTTATTATAGGGTGCCATTTGTTTCTGTCTGAGGTCTTTTCTCCCTCACTGTGTAATTGAGTAAGTCATTCCTTCAGGGCAAGGCCAGTTCATCCAGTAGTGATCTTTCCCATCCCCGTGGTCTATCCTGGTGGCTGGACGTGACTGTGACTATCATGTCACAGAAGAGGGGGAAGTGACGGGTGTAATATCAAAACACTGTGTCCATGCGTGTTCAAGCCATTTTGTCCAACCACACAGGTCTGGCTGAAATGCCGGCTCCAACTGCCTACTAGGTGTGTGTTTTTGAAAGAGTTACCTAACTACACTGAAGCGCATGTTTGTCATCTGTAAAATATGAGATAGCAACATAGGTTCAGGTTCTCCCTCTCTGAAATATATCATCTGATGTTTAACAAGTGATTGTGTACTGCAGTTGTGGGCTGTTTACCCAGCCAACTTCTGGGAAGACTCAGGAAAGTAGTAGGAGAGCATCCCCGGGTTTTCACGGAGGCCTTGTAGAAGAAACAAGCCCTGTGCCTTGTAGAACTCCTTGTCCCTCTCGGAAGCCAGGAGAGGTGTGTTACCTTGCCTCGGCAGGCTTGCTCCTTGTCTGCCTTTGTCCAGCCCCAGGACACAGATAAGTTAGTATTCTTGATTTCTGGCAGCTGAACAGTCCGTAACATTTCTACTTAGCAAGGTTCTGCAAATCTTTGTTCTGGGCTTGGAATTCTTCCTATGGCATTCCCCAAAATAATTACTTCAGGATCCTTTTATTGATGCCCAGCTTTGCATTCGTGACATGATGTCTTGGTTTGACTTTGATTGTGGTGCTCCTGTCAGTCTGGGGTTTGGGTAAGTATTCATTTCTGCATTTTTTGAGTCAGAACTTGAAGGCATTTAAATGTGCTTGTAGACAGCCTGAGAGTGATAAGAAAGGTCTCTTATTTTTATCTTAGATGTTCTGTGTCTGCATCACAGCCTCTACTCAAAGCGTCTGGAAATAAAAGGCTTTAGGTCTGGAGATTAACTCCTGCCCTGGAAGTTGGCAGTTGCTATCCTGTTCTGACAAAACCCTCTTTCTTCAGATTCCTTGATTGCGAAATGAGAAACTCAGAGCCCTCAGCCCTAGTCTCCTTTAGCCTCTGCTGGCCAATGAACATTTCACCAGCTTACCTGAGATCCAAGGCATGGAAGACCTTCCATGCCACCTTGCTCCTCGTGTGGGGACCAGGTGCATGTTGGGAACTTTTGAGAACTTTAGGACTGTCCTAGTCTTTTACCTCATGGAGCTCAGGCCCCAGAGTCGGTCCGAATGCAAGGCCCTGACCCTGTCCTTGGGAACACCACTGTCAGATCCAGTGGTAAGTGACAGTCTACAGAGGGTTCTAGAACACTGACTGGGAACATGAGTGTCTGCTTAGCGTTTAGCTGACCCTCAGTTCCGGTTTTTGCTTTACTGGTCACTTCTGGTTTAATATCATGACTCCTGTATTACTGTAAAGGAAAGAGTCTTTGGAGCCAGAGACGTCATTCAGATCCTTGCTCTTACTCTGCCTGCTATATGACCTTGGGCAGGTCTCCATATGCCTCAGTTTCTACAGCTGAGCAGTAAGGATATTAATACCTACATGATGGGATCATGAGATGTTGGTTAAATAAAAGTTCTTAACATAAAGGCTGGTTTCATTGTCAGTACTAGCAAATAACTTATCTCTCCCTGCCTCTTTCCCAGAATTTTTTTTTTTAATATTTATTTTTAAAGTTTTATTTATTTAGTTTTGGCGTGCTGGGTCTTGGTTGCTGTGCAGGCATTCTAGTTGCAGTGAGCAGGGGCTGCTCTCTAGCTGCAGTACATGAGCTTCTCGTTGAGGTAACTTCTCTTGTTGATAAGCACAAGCTTTCAGCATGCAGACCTCAGTAGCTGCAGCTCATAGGTTCAGTGTTTGTGGCTCCCAGGCTCTAGAGCACAGGCTCAGTAGTTGTGGTGCACAGGCTTAGTTGCCCCTTGGCATGTGGAATCTTCCTGGAGCGGGGATCGAACCTGTGTCTTCTGCATTGACAGGTGGATTCTTTACCACTGAACAACCAGGGAAGCCCTTTCTCAGAATTTAAGGATGATAAATGCATAGGCTGCCTAGGAAAATGTTGCCAAAAGATTCTTAAATCAACTATAGCGAAGGAATGAATTTCACTAGCTATGAATATATATTATGTTGCAATGAGTGAGTGAGTGAAAGTCGCTCAGTCGTGTCCAACTCTTTGTGACCCCATGGACTATACAGTCCATGGAATTCTCCAGGCCAGAATACTGGAGTGGGTAGCTATTCCCTTCCATAGGGGATCCTCCCAACCCAGGGATTGAACTCAGGTCTCCCACATTGCAGGTGGATTCTTCACCAGCTGAGCCACAAGGGAAGCCAAAGAATACTGGAGTGAGTAGCCTATTCCTTCTCCAGTGGATCTTCCCTACCCATGACTCGAACCAGGGTCTCCTGCATTGCAGGCGGATTCTTGACCAACTGAGATATCAGGGAAGTATAGCTGTTGCAGTATGTCTTCTTTAATAAATTAATGCAAAGGGTTTTCAGCATTACTATCTTTGTCACTACTCAGGGCCATAAACACTTATTAAACTAGAACATTTTGACAGCATAATCCTTGTCAGTTCTGGTTTAGTGTGACTTGCAGCATGTAGGATCTTAGTTCCCTGACCAGGGATGGAACCTGTACCCCTTGGCAGTGGAAGCACAGAATCCTAACCACTGGACCACCAGAGAATTCCTCCTCCCTCCCTTTTTTTAAGTTGGTGAATTCAGCATTGAATCAAATTCTACATTGTGTCAGGGAGATGACTAAAATGGTTTGAAGATGGATTTGACTTAGCTTTGGTCCACCATGTATGAACCTGGATCACTTATATAAAAGAATCTTTTTTCAGACTAGTAGAAACTACTGATTATCATTTTGCTTCTTAAATCCCCAAATTGACTACTTTGTCCCTGGGTTGTGGTAATATTTGTAAGTCATGGCACAATGTGAACTTGCCTTCCTGGGAATGCCTGCATTTGCCATTTCAGCTGTTCTTTCTCCTCATCCCCCAAATTTTAGAGCTCAGTGAGGGTTGGTCAAGGACTAGGGGCAAGGAAAAGCAGATCAGTGAGGAAGATGCCATCTCAGTGGTCACTTTGTTAGAGTACGTGATGTTGTTTTCGGTTTAATGCTGCCTTGTACACAGAATCTTATAATCTTGTAAGAAGAAAAAAGTTGACAAATGCTGATTAGAAACACTGTCTTGAGTAGCATCCTTAAAAGAATGATTTATTAGGTTGCAAGGAAATTGGGAGGCCTGTGTTGCAATTTTGATCATTTAGATTGAACTTTGACAAAATTATTTTTTAATTTCTAGTAATCTTGTTGCAGTTCCATTTAATCAGAGATGACTGCTGATAAACATTATTTAGAAATGTGGAAAGTTTCCTTTGTCCATTAGAGCAAGGATTCTTGACTGTCTTGCTCACAGAGGTACCTCCAGCTCCTACACCAGTGCCTGGCTGTGGGTGTTATGTAGATGTGGAATGAATGAATTAATAGTATGCTGAGCTGTGGGTGTCATGCTGTCTTGTCAGGTAGGTTCAGAGCAGAGTTGCCTAGGAGGGGTTGAGGATGCCTTTTCCAGTAGTTTCATTGTCAAAGTTAATAATGCTGGGTGTGTTTGAGGATGGTCTACATTTGAGGAAATGAAAAGAGGGCATGGAAAGCTGTCTCTTCTCTCTTCGCCAGAGGGATGTGTCTGAGTGTCCAGGCCTGCCTGGCTGGCTGTTCATCCTGTGTGTGAGGGTAGAAACAAGGCATGGGCTAGACTAGATGACCGTGTCTTGAGGGTACATATTCGCTGAAGAATGGCTTCGTACTCCTCAAACACCTGCGGTGGCAGAAGCCACTTCACCCCTCTTCCCTTCTCCATAGCAATGAGGCTGCTGGTCATTTCTTTGTGAGACTCCAGGAAATGGCCCAGCTGGCTTGGCTTATTCATTTCCTTGTCAGGAAAGTCGATGTGACCTTGACCGTCAGTGGGAGACCTGCAGCAAGTACATTGTGTGTCTGGCTGGTTTCGCTAATGATTGAAAAGTACTTTTGGCAAGTCACCTTGCTGTAAGTGTATTGTCCTCAGTAGAAATGAAAGATAATAGAGGTGAAAAATAATTTGCAAGAATCATTTTTTATTTACCTGGGTCTGCCCAGCACAGTGCCAGTCCCACGGGGGCCTTTGCTGAGTATCACTGAAAGAAAACTGTTGCAGAAAATAAAAAGATGAGGTATACTTGCTTTGAGTGATGGAAATATCATTAATCTGCAGCCTAGGAAGTTATTAGAAAGTAACTTTGCGTTTACAGCGTTCCTCTGAAGATTGTTCTCCTTGTGCGTCGTTTCTGCAAGTCCAAATCCAAACACAGACTCTTGCTACTGTTGTCTTTGCTAAAGGTTTCACGGCTGGAGGGAGTGAGTGTGACCTGCTGTTTAGGGAACGCTAGCCAGTCAAGAGCTGGCTTACACTGCTGACTGGGAAGAGTCAGGTAAGGACGCCAACCCCGGGGCCTTTGCTTCCTGTACAAAAGCTTGCCTGTAGAGAGCCATTTCTCCATAAACTGCACTTAGAGAAGAAAGTCTGACAAACCTAAGGTAGTGAACTTTTCAGAAGCAAGAGTCAGTTTAAATATAGAGATCTGCTTCACTGGCAACTTGGAGGCTGCGGTGGGACTTGTTGTACCTTTTGTAAGACAAGTGAGGAAAGATGTTGGCACCTGTACATGCAGTCTGTTTATGAAACATAAACTCTCCTGTCAGAGCAAGGGCTCGAGAGGTCAGCACCCAAGGTAACATGTCCTACCTTCGCTGGGACAGAGGTACCTCTCCCAGCCCTCTCTGAATTGCATCCATCTCTTGAGAAAGTTGGAACAGCCAGGCACGGTGCACTGTTGAGCACCGGTTCTGGCAGAGGTGGGATGGGGAAATTTCTGTGAAACTGACAGCTCCTGGGCCCTGTTTTCTTAACCAAGGAGGAGAAACAATTCCCTGGGAGCTCTTAGAATCCCGTCATTATTCAGAGAAATGTAGCTCTTTGCAGTGTTAAAACCTTGATTTATGTACAGTCCAGCCTGCTCAGAGCCAAGGGGAGCAAAGGGGAGGGGGCAGCAGCCTTGTCCCCCCTCACTGTCGGCTCCAGCCCTAGGTGGGTCCAGAGCTGGACTTCGTGGGTTTGCAGCACATCCTCCTCAGTATTCTACAGCAGCTGTCTGGAGTTTTTTCTGCCGTGCCTGAACTGATGTCATTTCCCCCTTGGCAGACAGCTTCAGCTTTGCTGCGTCTGAGATATGTCACGAGAAGGTGGGGGTGGGTCGGAGCCAGGCGGGGGGAGCAGCCAGGAGAGCAGGAGGAAGAGTGCCCGCTTGGTCCCAGGACTCTGTTTACTTTTTCTTCTTTGCTAAGGAAGGCCGGGTAACTGGGAACGCTGAGCACCAGACCCGCCAGGGGAAATGCTCCTTCCAAGACCTTAACTTTTCAAAAGCCCTTTGTTCCCAACGTTAGTGTGGACGATGCTCTTGCAGGATGCCTTTCCTTTTGGGTCTTAGACAGGTAATGGAACGAGTGGTCTGGGGATTGGGTTCGGAAAGGGAAGAGGGTGGGAGCTTACTTATCGCACTACTGCTTTGGGTGGAGGGAGCCTTTTAGAAAATGTCTCGCAGTTATAGCAGGCCAGCTCCCTTACAGAATTTTCCAGGCTTTTCTTCCTGCTTTCTAGTTGCTCCTTACTCCCCTGGCCACCGGGTTCTTAACCCCCATGTATCCCTGAGCTCTTGCTGGATTATCTGTTCTGATTTTCCATGAGACACCGTAAAACCATTGCCAAAGCCTTAGTGAGGAAACAGTTGAGGGGTGAGGCCGGGAAGGGGAGAGGCGGAGCAGGATTCCTGATCAAAACCCCTTTTATTCCTTCTCCATTTTGATTGGGTTAGTGAGCAGCGATTTCTTCACAGTTCTCTGCTTCTGAAGAGATTCTGAGTTGGGGTGGGGGGCCTTCTTTTAAAGGGAAGGGCTCCTTTTAGAGACTTTCTCCTTTTAAGCCTGTGGTCAGGGCTGTGGGTCCGAGGGACGTCCTGAATGTTTCAGAGGGGTGGGGGTGGGACTGACCACACTCTGGTCTTCCTGATGGATTTTTCCAAGCCAGCAGACCCCCGTGGCAGAGACTTGAGTACTTGCGAGCTGCCGTTTGAAGTAGGGGCACTTGAGTTATAGCCGGTAACCTAGTGTGGAATGAGAAAACAGTAGCGACCAACTGCGGTCTTCTGAGAACACAGCTGTTGCCAACTATTTGTTCCAGGGCTTCTGAGATCAGGCCACCCCCGCCCCCTCTTTGGTCTGAGAGGCATGTCTGTATTGGAATGTGTAGCTGTAATCAGCAGCGGCTGTAAGCGGGGGTGGGGACAGACACACACCCTTCTGCTGCCTGTTCCTGGATGAGAAAAAGCCACAGATGTGATCAAACCAGAGTCTTACAAAAGAAATATATATGCTTCTAGGGACTGCTGTTTAACCTCACGCTTAGAACAGGACTAGAGTGTCCCTTGGGTGGCCTGAAATTCTTCTAAAAGTAAGCTTTTCTGAAAAGCTCCACATGTTCTATTACTGCTTTTGTTACTGTTCAGAGTTCCTTTGATGCAGAGACAGGCAGAGAGAATGGGGACCCTATTGGAGCACTTCCTCTGTCCCTCAGGAAGGGCTGTCCTTTTGACTTGTGGGCAGAGTAAGCCCTGGCGAGGATTTTGAGCAGTGTTGGAAATAGGAAGCATCTCATGCTATGTCAGCAGGTGGGGAATGCTGCTGGAAACTGCCTGGTACAGTGGAAAGAGTAGGCCTGGGGAGCCAGAAAGACCTGCCTCTGTATCTTGGCTCCCCCGCAGGGTCTCAGAGGCTGCATAACTGCTCTGAACCTTGTCTTGAAAATAATAAAACCTACTGGAAGAGTTATTGGGAGAATTTGACGGAAAAATGTATTTAAAACACTAGCACTTTGGCTAACTTAGAATAGGCATTTAGGAAAAACATAAGGAAACTAGAAGCTAAAGGACTGCTAGCAGAGGTGGAGGATATAATGGCAGGAGCTCTTGCCCTGGGATTTGGACATTGTTGACTGTGACTTGGGAGGCCGTTGCTTCCTGTAATCCGTACTGTAGTAATTACTATAATCCGTGCCATGTCCAGTAACCTCCGCACAGTTGAGTGAGAGGATGCAGAGCTGGGTGGCATGGCATGAAGGACTGGGTTGGTTGTGGGGAGCGTCTCAGAGACTGCACAGCAGGGGTGAATCTACGTTCTTGTTTCTGAATGGGTTCCTGGTAGAGGGCTGGACTTGAGGACCTCCTGAGGCCCTTTCTGCCCCAGCCTTCTGTGATTCAAACTTTGCCTGTGAAAACCCTGAGTATCTTTGGTAACATAATTTTGTATATTTCCAGTATTTCTGTGTCTGACATTGAAGCTGTGTTCTTTATTGGAGCTATTTGTAAACGCCAGCCTTCTAAAAATTACTTGGTGATAATTCTGTTTTTAAGAAAATGACACAAAACATATATGCTGTTAGTCTTTATCATACATTATATGTGTGTGTGTGTGTGTGTGTGTGTGTGTGTATTGCTGCTGCTGCTAAGTCACTTCAGTCGTGTCCGACTCTGTGCGACCCCATAGATGGCAGCCACCAGGCTCCCCTGTCCCTGGGATTCTCCAGGCAAGAACACTGGAGTGGGTTGCCATTTCCTTCTCCAGTGCATGAAAGTGAAAAGTGAAAGTGAAGTCGCTCAGTCGTATCAGACTCTTAGCGACCCCATGGACTCCTCTGTCTATGGGATTTTCCAGGCAAGAGCACTGGAGTAGGGTGCTGTTGCCTTCTCCGAGATATATATATATATATATGTACACACACACACACACACACACACACACACACACACACACACACACACACACACACACACATATATATGCTTTCATATACTATTTCCCTCTTAATACACATTACACACCTATCTTACGTGGATTGTGATTCTGTTTCTCTGGTAGTTGTGCTGAGGCTTACAGAGGTAAGCCACTTGTCCAAGGTTGATCAGCTAGCTAGGGAAACTAGCTAGGTCATTAACGTTTGTTTGTTTTTGGCTTTTTTTGTTTGGTTGGTTGATTGGTTTGTTTTGTTTTAAAATTTTCAAACCCAGGCCTTTTGATTCCAAAGCCTGGTGTTTTCCTTGCTATCTACTGGTGTCTATGAAAGTGGAGTTGGATTAATGCATTGCTCCCGCCAGGGCACGTTTTCTGAAGTTTATTTCTAGGTGGCCCAGGTACCAAATGAGACGCATGTCTCTGAGTACCCTTTTGCTCTTTACTCTGTGGAAGATTCTCATGCACATCGCATCTACTGAATAATGCCACTGCACTTAATGTGGATCTGGCACAGAGGATAAATAAAGCACCGTGCTTCTTCCTAGAAATCACACTCTAGTGCAGTAGTTCTCAAATGCATAAAAATTAGAATATAGATTCAGTAGGTGTGGGTCCAGGGCCCAGGAATCTTCATTTCTATTAAGTTCCCCAGGTGGTTCAGACCTGGTAATATCTGGCCACACTTGGAGAGATTCCACCTCAACTTGGCCCACACCCCTCACCCCCTTCCCTGCACTTTAGTAGCTTGGATATAATTATAAGACAGTGTGCTAAGCCTGAAACAGAGGACCCCCAGGGACTAGGACAGCAGAGGGTAGGAAAGCATCAAGCTTGGGGAGCAGGATGGGCATGGAAGGCTTTCCTAAGAAGGTGATACTTGACCTGAGTCTCGAAGGATGAGTAGGAGTTTTAACACCAGACATATGAGCTGGGGAAGGAGCATTCCAGACATATCAGATTGGGAGTGTTGTTTTTGTTTTCTCCTGCAGATGAGAAACACTGTCATCGATGAGTCTTGGTATTAGGTATTCCTGAGATAAGACAAGGACCTTGCTTCAGCAAGTACTGGTGTCCTTTATGACACAGAGAAGGAAGGAAAGCATGAGGGGCCTCAATCCAATAATGAGTGTGGCATGAATTCAGTGTCTATAAAGGGCAGCTAGGCCTTGTTGTTGTTTAGTTGCTAAGTTTTATCCTGCACCTCTGACTCTTGTAGCCCTAATGGACTGTAGCCCACTAGGCTCCTCTATCCATGGGATTTCCCAGGTGAGAATACTGGAGTGGGTAGCCATTCCCTTCTGCAGGGGATCTTCCCAACCCAGGGGATCTTCCCAACCCATGTCTCCTGCATGGCAAGTGGATTCTTGACCACTGAGCCCCCAGGGAAGCCTTAGGCTGTGTTCGTTCTTCCAGTTAAGGACAGCTAAGACAACCCCCTGGAAGCTACAGGGTTGACTAGAGAACAGTGTTTGTGCTTATTGGGGCTGAAGTTCTGAAGAGAATCACCTGCTGTACTTTTGGGCTGTGGCACCACATGGCACATTTTAGGTATAACATGTAGTTGAGCATGCCATCCCTTCCTTATCTGGCAAGATCAGAAAATGAGTTTTCTGGTTAAGAGGGAATCTATCCTGTATACCTAGCAGATGGATTACTGATTTTCAAAGAACAAGATTACAACAGAATGTTCTTGGTCTGCGATTTGAATGAATTCTATTTCATGTTTAATTCAGAAGGTATTGGTTTTATAATGCTGGAAGTTCTTGTGACCAACATCTCTATCTGAAAAGTATTGAGCACCTGTTCTACTCACAGCATGTTGTGGATACCAAGGGGTAGAAACTTTATCCCCGTGCTCACAGGTAGGGGGCGTAGAGCGAGCTCACGGATGGTGGAGCTTTAGGCAGGTGGCGGCACGTGACATTAGGAGCGGAGCAGCACAGTTCACGGGTGGAAAGGTGGCTTTTGCAGGTGGTCCTTTCCACAGTCCAGTGGTCTCGGTTGTTGCACAGCAGGTGTGTGGAAGGACCAGTGCAAGTTCTAATTGCTGGAATGCAGCCTGGATCCATCAAGACGATAATTTATATTCTGCACCTCGAATGTTGCCTTTCTCTTGGAAAATTATCCCCTGAGATGTCCTCACTGAGGAAGTGTGATGATCCCTGTCTTGCATGTCATAGGAGTCTCTGCAGCAAATCTGCTGTCAGCCCGCCTCCCCACGGCCCTGTTCCTCGTCTGGGATTGAGTTCCTAGTCACCATTACCCTCCTGTGTGGGCTTTTTATCCTTGAAAGTTATGACCAACCTAGATAGCATATTAAAAAGCAGAAATATTACTTTGCCAACAAAGGTCTGTCTAGTCAAGGCTATGGTTTTTCCAGTGGTCATGTATGGATGTGAGAGTTGGACTGTGAAGAAAGCTGAGTGCTGAAGAATTCATGCTTTTGAACTGTGGTGTTGGATAAGACAGTTGAGAGTCCTTTGAACTGCAAGGAGATCCAGCCAGTCCATCCTAAAGGATATCTGTCCTGGGTGTTCATTGGAAAGACTGATGCTAAAGCTGAAACTCCAATACTTTGGCCACCTCATGTGAAGAGTTGACTCATTGGAAAAGACCCTGATGTTGGGAAGGATTGGGGGCAGGAGTAAAAGGGGACGACAGAGGATGAGATGGCTGGATGTCATCACCGACTCGATGGATGTGAGTTTGAGTGAACCCAGGAGTTGGTGATGGACAGGGAGGCCTGGCGTGCTGCGATTCATGGGGTCACAAAGAGTCGGACACAACTGAGCAACTGAACTGAACTGAACCAGGTTTAGGACATAGTAAGAGAGACCCTGTTTGAGGGAACTGGCTTTATATAATGTAGCAGACACCAGGGTAGCACTTGTTTGTACTACCAGAGGTGGAAGCTAAAATTCGTATTGGAACTGATTTGTAAAAATCTGTGACTACTAAAGCGAGAGCTCCATAAACACCTCAGTTCCCTCCTGTCACCTAACAGAAAGGGTGGCTCTCATCCAAGCCTTTCAGGTGACTTTTTAAACACCCGCTCCCCACCCCTCCACCAACCGTCTCTGTTGCAAGAAGCTGCTTTTTTAGAGGAATGTGCTTGTTTTTCATCACATTCCTGTTATCAAAGCAAAGAGAAACCAGCAGACAGGATAAGTAACTCAGTGGAAAAGAAGACTGTATCTGCTGATTTTGAAACTTTTATCCAGAATGGCGCCAAAGAAAACATTCACTTCCTCCAGTAATATCCCATGAGTTTGATCCACCCCCTCCCACCCCTTTTCCTTGAAGAGGTAAATTTTAGTCTAGGAAAAGAGAAATATGGGGCTACTTGGGGGAAATAAAAACCAAACTGCTATAAAATTTCTTCCCCTGCCCTGACTCCCTAACACCTGGATGACAGTTCCTCTTGGCACTAATCTTGATTCTATTTATTGATTTGTAGTGACAGTGAGTTGAAACGCCCTGCAAATTTGACCTGGTTTAGCCATTTCTGCGCTTGCTCTGTAGCTGTTGCTCCTCTGGGAAGGGCTCAACTGGACTTGAACCTGGACCTACCTCAGGAGAAGCATCTGTTGCGAAAATGGAGATTCAATGCAATGTCACTTGCTTGACCTGTCTTGTTCTTTTAACTAAAAGATATAGGTGGGGCAGTGGCAGAAAATACACACTCAGGAGAGAGGGAGACAGGCTTTGAAGACCAGCAGCTGGAGTGTGACACAGTGACTTCTTTACCTGAAAGTGGTGAATTGTTTGCTGGGACTGAGTTGCATAGAAGACATTGGATCCCTTGGGCATTGAATAAAGAGATTCAGAATATTCTTTATTGTTTGGTTCTCTTGCTTAACACACATGTTCTCAGGAGCTTCCGCTGAACTGTGACGCGTGGTCTCATTCTTGGTTTCAAATATTGCACAGCCTATCCTATGGTTTTCTTCAAGGGTTTGGAAATCCTTGGGTTCCCCCCCACCCCAGGCAGAAGTGTAAATACCTATGACCTCCCACTCCTTGGGGTGTGGTTCTGGAGTGTGGTGAGGCAGCCTCAGATAGGCTGGAATGGACTGCCAACAAAAATAGAACGTGCAATCATTTCTCTGCCTTGGGAGTAAGTTTCTGGGTTGATGAACCAGGCTCAGATTGTGCTGGGTTCCTACAAGCCCAGGGAGCCATAGGTCGGTCTCAAAGGTCTGTCTCAAGTCATCATGTGAAATTTTGTTGCCGCAGCCCTGGCCTAACCCTTGGAGGATCCCTTCACGTGGCTGCTTGTACAGCGTAGCTAAGAGGCGTGGGGAACATGGGGGAGGAACAGCCTGTGGGGTTACTTCATTGTCCAGTCACCAGGATGAGTACTTCCTGAAGGTTTTTGTGTGTCTAATCCTTTGCTGGGTAGGTGCACTTGTGAGATTGACTTCATCCTTCTCTTAGGGAATTTACAGAGTGGTTGGGGAGCCCAAAGGACAATCAGGTGACAAAGAGTGGATGCAACACGATTCTGCACGGAGTTGTGTGGTTCAGTTTGGCTGGAATGGTGGTTCTAAACTAAGGGCAATTTGTCCTCTCCCCAGGGGACTTTTACCAGTGTTTGGACATTGTTGATTGTCGCAACAAGTAGCCAGGGGTGGAGTGGGGTGTTGATACTGGCATCTAGTGGATAGTGGCCAGGGATGCTGCTGAACATCCTATAATGCACAGGAGGGTCGCCACAGGAAAGACTCCAAATGTCAGTACAGTTGTCCCTCAGTATTCATTAGAGTTTGGTTCCACAAGCCTGGCAGATAACCAATATCTGAGGCTGCTCAAGGCCGCCATGTAAAATAACTGTATGCACTTAGCTTTCAGCATACGCAGGTTCTGCATCTGTGGATTCGGCTTGTCTGGGATCCATCCTGCAGGTACCAAGGGTGATGAGCCAAGGTGGAGACAGGATGGGTGGAAAACTCCTGGTGCTTGGTGCGCGGCACTCTGCTCAGGAGGCAGTCACAAGCCACAGGCCTCAGGGCGGGCGAACGGAGATATTTTAATAAAGAGGAAGGAAATAGGGGTACTTTTTCCTGCTGCTTTCTAAGCAATATGCATTATCTGCCCACAAGTTTAGAACCTTAACATCTTGGTTGCCCCAATCAGCAGGAACTATGCCTTCTCAAGGACAGGTTTAGAGTTCATTTTTTATGGCCAGTAGATAAAATCAAACTGTTTTGGAACTGATACTTTATCTCTGAAAAATCTGAACAACCACCCCCAGAAGGGTAGAATCTCAGAATTGCCCAAATATCAATAACTTTATACAGCTTAAAGAACAATTGTTGTTTAGTCACTCAGTCATGTCCAACTGTTGTGACCCCACTAACTATAACCCACCAGTCTCCTCTGTCCATGTGATTTTCCAGGCAAGAATACTGGTATGGGTTGCCATTTCCTTCTCCAGAAGATCTTCCCACCCCCGGGATGGAACCTGCATCTCCTGCTTGACAGGCAGATTCTTTACCATTGAGCCTCCTGGGGAGCCCTAAAGAACCATTAGGCTACAGTTATTTTAATAACAATCCATATCTCAAGCTGGATGCCTATTGCTGTGGCCCTTTGTTGTTCAGTCACTCAGTTGTGTCTGACTCTTTGTGAACCCATGAGCTGCAGCTCAGCAGGCTTCCCTGTCCTTCACCCTCTCCCAGAGTTTGCTTAAACTCTGTCCATTGCCTCTGTCTCTCTCCATTGAGTCGGTGATGCCATCCAACCGACTCACTCTCTGTTGTCCCCTTCTCCTCCTGCCTTCAATCTTTCCCAGCATCAGGGTCTTTTCAAATGAGTCCTCTCTTCCCATCAGGTGGCCAGAGTATTGGAGTTTCAGCTTCAGCGTCAGTCTTTCCAATGAATATTCAGGATTGATTTCCTTAGGATTTACTGGTTGGATATCCTTGCAGTCCAGGGGACTCTCAAGTCTCCTCCAGCATCACAGTTCGAAGGCATCAATTCTTCAGCACTCAGCCTTTTTAATTGTCCAGATCTCATATCCATACATGACTACTGGTAATACCATAGCTTTGACCTTTGTAAGCAAAGTAATCTCTCTGCTTTTTAATACGCTGTCCAGGTTTGTCATTGCTTTTCTTCCAAGGAGCAAGCGTCTTTTAATTTCATGGCTGCAGGCACCATCCACAGTGATTTTGGAGCTCAAGAAAATAAAATCTGTCACTGTTTCCATTGTCTCCCCATCTGTTTGTCATGAAGGAATGGGACTAGATGCCATGATCTTGGTTTCTTGAATGTTGAGTTTTAAGCCAGCTTTTTCACTCTCCTCTTTCACCTTCTTCAAGAGACTCTTTAGTTCCTCTTCACTTTTCTGCCATTTGGGTGGTGTCATCTGTATATCTGAGGTTGTTGATATTTCTCCCAGCACTCTTGGTTCCAGCTTGTGCTTCATCCGGGAGGGCATTTCACATGATGTACTCTACTTAGAAGTTAAATGAGCAGGGTGACAATATTCAACTTTGATGTACTCCTTTCCCAATTTTGAACCAGTCCATTGTTCCATGTCCAGTTCTAATTATTACTTCTTGACTGCATCATAATCTATCTTTGATAACAGAAAAGGGGGATGCTAAATTCCCCTTCTTCTAAATCATCTGGTGTCTCTTTTAATCTTTAGATGTCAGGTCTTAAAATTCAGAAAGTTCTTTAAGGTTATTCAATCTTTTGAAGAAAGCCTCTGGATTCTGAAGATTTTAAGAAGTCTTGTATCTGTTCGCTCAGGGGTAACATTTTTAATGTAACCCTTTGTTGAGGTAGAAGCCAGTGGTTTCCTTGAACTTTCTACTGGCAATAAATCTCTGGTACTGGTCTCTAGTGGAGGAGGGCACGGTAACCTACTCCAGTATTCTTGCCTGGAGAATCCCATGGACTGAGAGCTGCAGGCTACAGTCCATAAGGTGGCAAAGAGTCAGAAGTGACTGAGTGACTGAGCACTGGTCTTTAGACAGTCAGGCACACAAGACAAGTCCCATTAATATTTCTTTTGCCCCCAACAAAAGCTTGGTGCAGTGGGGTGGAACTACTGAGGAAAAAACGAGGTTACATTTAGAATTTTGCTTAAAGTGAAGAAGGGCTCTGAGACCCCACGTGTCCTTCACTGTCCAGTGAAACCGTAGTGAATCTTTCTCAAAGAACATCAGCAACAAGTTAACATGTACCTTCAATATTTCATATCCCCTTGAAAACTGCACCTCTTTTTGGGCAAAGTGATTATTTGATTTGATCAAGACGTGTTCAAGGTAAAGCAAAGACTTGAAGAGCTAGGGCCCAGTCATGGAAAGAATACTGAACCGAAAGTCAGGAGATCCGAGTTTTGACAGTCTCAATTCTGTCATCTGCAGCCTTAGGCTAGGTGTCAGTTCCTCCTTTGTAAGATAAGGGTGGTAGCACTTCTCATCCCTTGTGGGTGCTGGCTGGCAGGCTCAAAGGTGAGGCTGACTGTTCAAGAAATTTGAAAAGCTTTTGAGTCCTGTAAAAATGTGTATTATATAAACTGACTAGGTATGTGTGTGTTGTGTATATAACCATCATTGCTTCAGATTATGACTCTGAGGCTTTGTCACATTATTGGGGGGGGGGTGGGGGGAAGGAATGAATTCTGTTGATTGGACTGTATTTGAGGCACAAAATGAACCTGAATATTTTAGGAAGATTTTCAGCAATAAGAACTGAAACAGAAGCTTTTTTTTTAACCTAACAGTTTAATAATTACAACGTTCCTCAAAGGCAAAGTCCATGTCTTATCTGTCATTTTTGTGCCTGTCAGCATCCAGCATGAAAGTTGAGGATAACTGCTAATTATTCAGGTTTTTTCCCACTAAAATTCAGGCTTTAGATCCAGAAAACTTGTTCTAGCTGTGTGATCACTCTGAATCTCAGTTTCCTGGTTTCCTGTAAAAAGAGAGGAATATGTAACTTGGATAAAAATGCCCAGCCAGATGCTTGATAAACACAGGCACTGGGCAGAACTTGGTTCTCTTGTCTCATTTCCTGAGTGTTGTGGCTGGAGGTTTTCCTGACTGGCTAGAGATCTTCTCCTCAGTCAGAGAAGAGGGACCCTCCTCTTTGTCTAGGTACCTGTTTTGTGTGGCACTTGTAAGATGTAGCTGGAGCCTCGGTCTAGAGAGTTCAGATGTCTGCCATTCATATTTGGGCCTCTGAGCAGGCCTTAGCCTCAGAGTGAGAGGATGAATGGGGTATTACTGAGCTTGAGAGCAGGAGGAGCTCATCGGATGCCCACAGGGGCTAGGCAGTGACATGCTTGAGTCAAGCAGATGCAGTTTTTGGACAGTAGGGATTTTTGGACAGTAGGGGTTTTGGGGAGGCCGAGGTGGAGCTCAAGGCCATGTACATCTGTAACCCTATCTAATATGGCCCCGGGATTTTCAGAAGCTGGAAATCAGAATTTCTGTATGAATCCTTTTCATTTTAAGATGTTGACAGTTAATTTCATTTTTTTTTATTGTAAAACAAAGGTACCACGTGGACGTAGAACTCAGTAGTGGGCCCTTTGTGGCCCATGGGTGAGCAGTTTGCAATCCCTGCTTTCAAACAGGAGGGGCAGATACAGCTAATACAGAACGCAGGGACTTGCCCTCCTGACCAGCTGTGGAGACACTAGAGTAGAACTGCCTTCCTGCTCTCTGAGTCCCGCTTGCTTTGTCACATGCTCCCTGCTATTTTGCCCCTCAGCTTTGCACCAGCGCTTGCTGAAGAAGGCATACTTCTCGGTGCATTTATTCTATGGCAGAAGAAGCCAGTGATGAGGGATTGCCAGGATACCTCAAGGGAGAACTTTTTTCCTCGTAAGTGTCCAGGGGTGAGAGAGTGGCAGGTTAACCCAGTATCCTGAGCTGCTACCACCGGCCAGACCCCCCAGGCCTGCATGCACTGGGACATCAACAAGTAGCCTTTAATAAAACCATGGTCTATGTTGCAACTTCCGATCTTTGCTCTGGGATTTTCCTACCAGGATCAAGTGGCTTTTTCTGAGTTTGTTATTCAGGTTCCTAACAGCAACACAGGAAATGGGTTTTAATTTCTTTGCTAGCTGCTCTGTTTGGGGGCTGTTTAATGAGTCTCCAGTTGTAGTGCAGCTTTGGTCACAGCAGGACTGGTGTGGATAGCAGCTTACCTGACCTTTCACCTTTTAAAAAAATTATGATTATGATCTTTTTGTATTTTTTTATGAAATGAGGCAGGAGAGCATAAGTAATTTTATGTGCTATGTTTCTAAGTGACAACTCTTGAGGGTAACTGTTGGGATGTGTTTAAGATTATAGAAAGAGATATAGTGGAGGTCTATCTCTTCCACTTTTAGAGGTAAAGAAATGCATATGCTGTATGTTTGTTATAAATTTAGGACAATGGTTGTTGAATTTAAATATATGTGAGCATAACCAGGGGAGTGTGCTTTTTTTTAAACTTTTTATTGTGTAGTATATTGTAGCTGATTAACAATGTTGTGAGTTTCAGGTGGACTGCAAAGCTGTACATATACACGTATACATTCAGGAGAGTGTATTTTAAAAGGCAAATCTTCAGTCTCTACCCCCAGAGGTTCTCAGTCTACATTCTTAACAAATATCCCGAGTGATTTGGGGCCTATGGACCATACTTTGGGAAATGCGTCTCTATTTTGTTGCCTTTGTTGTCTGAATATGTTCATGGCCACTTGAGGGCAGATTCACTTATTTGTGAGATGCCTTGGTTTGTTCTCATTCACTGTGTTGTGCTACCTTAGATTCTTGGAGAGAGTCAGTCTCTTGAGAGTCCTAGAGAGAATTGTTTAGGAGACCCTCACAGGTTGACATACAGGGACCAAGTCCCTACTGCAACAGGGGTCCCAGAAACTCCTTCAGCAGCACACACTGCTGCCAAATCTTGAAGCAGCTCCCCACATTGGTTGTAGGCTTTTTCCAAGTGTGTCACTAGCTCCAGGGTTTAGCTTTACCCTTTAAAGTACTTTACAGCCAGCGTATGGGAGACTGGGTGCTCCTAAGCCAGGAAGCTGGAGCTTTGAGCCCTTAAGGGGTAAAGCACACTATCAAATCTGAGGGCTGAGGCTGAATCTTACCAGATTAGATTTATTGGCTTGATTAGAGAAGCATGCCCAGGCTGTTTGTCCTTCCGGAAAATGACTGAGCTCAACAAAATAGCATAAATATCCATTCCTAATACCCTAGTGCATACAAAGCAGAATCTTGGTTCACATCTTAGCAGGGGCTTGCCCCTTATTAGAAAGGAAGAAACCATAGCTAGCAAAGCTTAAAGGAGGAATTGTCATGTGTAGTATACCTTGGGAAGAGTACAAAAGGAGAATGTGACAGTCCCTACTGTCAAAGGGAGACCAGAGAAACACCTGGGAAACAATGGGCCAGGACTCCTGTGAATCATCCCTCTGCCTCACTTTACTTTCCTTCATCCCCAGCTCTTCTGCAATGTCCTCCCACCCTTGGGGACTTCCCTGGTGGTCCACTGATTTAGACTCTGCTTCCATTGCAGGGGTCATGGGTTCCATCCCTGGTTGGGGAACTAAGATCCTGCATGCTGCACAGAGCAGCTGGGAAAAAAAAGTGGGGGGGGGATCTTTGAGCAGTTCCTGTTTCCTTCAGCTCTTCAAACAGCCTTAAAACTATTAGTAGGAGAAAAGTGATTTTAACTAACTTATTATAAAAATAGAGGTAAATTCACAAAACTTTATAAAGAGTGTATTTATATTTTATGACCACTTGCAAAGGATGTGAAAGTGTTTCGTTTTTAGAATTTAAAGATTCTGTCTCGGCATGCAAGTGTGTTCAGTCACTTCAACTCTTTGTGACCCCATGGACTGTAGCCTGTCAGTCTCCATCCATGGAATTCTCTGGGCAAGAATACTGGAGTGGGTTGCCATGCCCTCCAAGAGTCTGTCTAGGATAGAACAAAAATAGCTGATTCTGAGTTAAAGGTACTTGTCTGTTGTACAAGGCATATGAGGTCTGGCCTCATTCTGAATTCTCAGTACTTTCTTTCACACCACTCTTCCTTAGATTCACTGTGCTCAGCCATGCTAGCCTTCTGTCTTTTCCTAGAGCACACCAGTTTCATTCTTGCATTGGTATCTTGGCATGTACTTTACATTCTCTCTGCCTAGAACACATTTCGCACAGATCTGCTTAAGCTGGCTCCTTCTCATCATTCAGGGCTCAACTCAGACATCACCTTCTTAAGGAGGCCTTTCCTGACTGCCTCATCTAAAGCCCTTTGTCCTATTATCCTGTTTTAGTATCTTTATGAAGCTTATTAGTATTTTAAATTCTAATTTCACTTGTTAATTTTCAGTCTTCCCTCACTGGAATATATTTAAGATCTTTTTTGTCTTGGTTGTTCTCCACTTTCAAACAGTATGCCCAGATATGAGTTTATTATTGTCTGAAAATTCCATCTTTAATCAGTTGTCTCTTTAAATATTGACTCCATTTTCTTCTTTCCTTCTTTAGTGTCTTATTTCTTATTTTCCATTTTTGTGTTTTCTCTTAATTGGTAGAAGCTGGTTGCTGGTAATTTTCTCAGATCTGCTTTCCAGTCTACTGATTCTCTTCTTTAACATGGTCTAATCTCTGTGTAAACCACCTGTTGAATTTTTAATTTTAATAACTATTTTTCTACAAGTTGTATTTTTTCCTGAAATCCATTTGGTCATTGTTTCTTTTTTAGTATGTTCTTTTCTCATGTTTTTCATTTTTTCTTTTTGGCTTTAATCATTTGAAATATGTATTACAGTTTATCTGATCATTCTATTAAGGTTTCTTTGGAGAGTCTTACCCTGCTATTAATTGAATTTCCACATCTTGTTTGTATTTTTACATAGTTTTTACATTTTGCTTGCGCTCATCTTCAGCAGAGAGCTTTATTCGTGGGCATCTTTCGTGCTGTGATTGAGGGTAGGTCTCTTTAGAATTTTACATTTTCTCTGCCAGATGTCTCATTCTGGGACTACTTTTTTGTGTTAAACTTTTGGCCTGGGGATTCTCAGACTATGTAGTTCAATTGAGTTCAGTCCCTCAGTCGTGTCTGACTCTTTGCAGTCCCATGGACTGCAGCACTCCAGGCTTCCCTGTCCATCACCAGCTCCTGGAGTTTGCTTAAACTCATGTCCATTGCATCGGTGATGCCATCCGACCATCTCATCCTCTTATGTCGTCCCCTTCTCCCACCTTCAATCTTTTCCAGCCTCAGGTTCTTTTCCAGTGAGTCAGTTCTTCATATCAGGTGGCCAAAGGATTGGAGTTTCAGCTTCAGCATCAGTCCTTCCAATGAATATTAAGGACTGATTTCCTTTAGGATTGAATGGTTGGATCTCCTTGCAGTTCAAGGGACTCTCAAAAGAGTCTTCTCCAACACCACAGTTCAAAAGCATCAATTCTTTGGCACTCAGCTCTCAATAGTTCAGATCTCAATAGCCTATGGAAAGGCTTGTAGTTACAGATTACTACAAGAGATACTTTTTTCCTCTCAATTCAGACCTTTCTTATTCTCGCTGTGTGCCAGTGGGCTCTTTTTTCTAGTCTGCTTTCTCTCTTTGAGGGTTTTCACCTTACATTGGAACTCAGGTCCAAGTGCCTGTTTTAGGTGGACTCAAGAAAATAAAACAGCTCCTTTCCACAGCCACTGGAAAGGCCTGATCCCATTTATCACTGTAGTTTCTAGTTCCCCACCCCCAACATTTTTGGCCCTGGGGTTCTTCCTTGCTTTCAGCTATATAATTAAAATAATATTATGATATTTTTTAAGTTACCTACTCAGCTATATCATCAGAAGCAAGATCTTTCCCCCTAGAGTCTCTTGCTCAGTGCAGTAGCTGTAGCATCTAACACAATGCCTGGCTTGTGAAGAAAGTGATATCAATACATATTTGTTATTCAATTTTAGAAATGGGTGTTTCCATTAGGAAACCATTCCTCTTCCCAGTAGAGAAGGCCAGAGATGGTGCTCCAAATTCACTAGTACCCAACAGCCAAGAGATTTAGCGTTTGTGATTTAGCAACTTGTGAAGGATTTCAGTTTTCCTATTTTTCACTATTAAACGTTAATGCTTTCCTAAGGGCATGAAGATGCTGTTGCCAGTTGCTAGCAGGGTTTTCCAGCCCCATAAATCGGCAAATTAAAACCATCCCTGGGGAACTATTATTGCCCAGTGTCTCTTTTTATGCTGGCATTTTGAAAGTTCTTACACTGATTAAATTGACCTTTACAGTGGCTCAGCTAAGAATAGCAACTCAAAGACATGGAAACTCTTAAGGAAAATGATGTTAGTCCCATAGTTTATGCTGCCGCCAAAGAGATGAGATAATTTTTTGCATATGTGCAAAGACATACTATTCATCCTTTTCCATTGTAAAAAATGTTCTTTCCAGTTCATTGTTGGTCTAGCTCACTGGTTCTTCCTGCCTGTGCTTTTTGTTTGGTGACCATATATGCCCTGTTTCTTAGAGCAGCTGGTCACTGTGCTACCAGAAGTCACACCTATAACAAATGAGAATTTTGAGGGTCATCACCACAGTTATTCTGAGGTGAAAGGCCTCAGCATATGAGCATGTGTTATTCACTCAAAGTTCCTTTTTGACAAGTCTGCATTTCTTGTATTTTGGGGCCAGGAGTTTGTGCAAATGGAACATTGCTGAGAAGTATCTTTAAAATGCGAATCTCATCTTACCCCCACGCACCTAACTCACTACCTACTTTTTCAAGCATCTACAGCTGAAGGACTTTCCTTGTACTGTTTCCTTTGTTCTTCCCACCCCTCTTCCGTGGCTACTAACTTTCTAACCATCCTGGCAGTCTCAGTTCAGGCTTACCTTCCTCACAGCTGTCTGGACCTCCTTAACTAGTTTCTGTTGTAAACTCTTACCAAATGAGGTGTTTTTCCTTCCTACTTGCAGTTTTATGTGTATGATTACTTTATCATCTTTTGTTAGACTTTAAGCTCCATGAGGGTAAAGACCTTTATTTATTTATTTTTAAGCTTGTTTTATTTTATTTTAACATTTTATTTATTTCTTTTTGCCTGTGCTGGGTCTTCATTGCTGCGTGCAGGCTTTCTCTAGTTGTAGCAAGTCGGGGCTACTCTCTAGTGGTACGCGGACTTCTCATTGCAGTGGCTTCTCGTTTCAGAGCACGGGCTCGGGGGTGCTCAGATTTAAGTAGTTGCAGCAGGCAGGCTCAGTGGTTGTGGCTCATAGGCTCTAGAGTGTAGACTCAGGAGTTGTAATGCATGGGCTCAGTTGCCCCACAGCATGTGAAATCCTCGGACCAAGGATTGAACCCATGTCTTCTGCATTGGGAGGTGGATTATTAACCACTTGTCCACCAGGGAAGTCGCACGTTTCACCTTTTATTTACCCATTGTGTTCCCCACTGCTGTTTCAGTGCTGGTGCAGGGTAGGTACTCAATAAATGTTGAAGGAACGGGTGAAGGCCCCATGTTCCACAATGGGATGAAACACCGTTTAACTTTTCAGAAAATTCATGTGTGAAAATAATGACCTTTCAGGCAAAGAAGGGTGGAGCCCCAAGCGTGTTGCCTCTCTTCACTGCCAAGTAGAAAATTTTCCCAAAGTCAAAGAGCTCCTTAAGGGCAGGGACCTTATCTTTTCCATCAAAGACAAAATGTTGATTGTGTTTGGGGATTTTAGTGGATTTATTTAAGCATCTAAAGTGTTAAAAGCAAGTGAAGAAGAATAACTTAAACCAAGGATGTTCTAGTTTATTAGTTAAAAGCTCAGGATCTGGAGTCAGATGAATTAGCTAGCTGCATGGCCTCAGGCAAGTTACTTAGCCTCTCTTGACTTCAGTTCTCTTTTACTACCCACTTCATCCTCTTGTAAGGAATTTAGAACAGTGCCTAGCACATAGGAGGTACTCAGTATTATTCACCCACCTCATTCTGCCTTCATGGAGGCTGCATAGCCATTGTTTCATTCACCAAACCTTTGTGAGCCCAGCACTGTGCCCATTCTTGGAGTTGGGGATGGGGATTAAGGAGACAGAGCTCTTGCCCATAGGAAGGGCACAGGTTTTTCTCTCATTCACTCTTGAGGAGGGAAGGGGAGGGGTGGGATATTAACTTCCCACTTGAGACTTAGCCTAAACAATGTAATTTGTGTATAGTCCTTGGAGATGCTTGGAAGAAAAGCAAAGGATACTCATGAAGAGTGCTGAGAATTTTTCATATTTGAACTTTCCATTGCATTCTCTCCAGTTCCTTTTTCTGTTCGTTATGTCCGAAGCAGCCCACATTGCCAGTGAGCTTTACTGTTCTGAGAAATAGTTCTAAGTGAATGCACAGTGCTCTTTATTGAATACTCTCTCACTGAATGCAAAGTGCTCCTTATTGAATGGGCTTTCATGCCCAGCAATAATGACTCAGAGAATAACATTGATATTAAGAGCTCAGAGAAGTTCAGTTACTACTGAAGTTACCACAGTTAATAAGCGTAGTGTGAGAGCCAAACTTTGAACCCAGATCTGACTGAATCTTAACCATTTGGATCTTGAGCTGCCTGGAGATCCCTGAGAGTCCTCTGGGTGACTTCCTCCTATAGGGAAGGGTAGAAGAGCAGCAAGCAACATTTGCACACCTCTATTCTTTGCTTTGACTGAGAGGAGACACAGGTTACAGGAACTTTTGCATTGGCTGCTGCCAAAAGGCACCCCACTCCAGTACTCTTGCCTGGAAAATCCCATCCATGGACAGAGGAGCCTGGTGGGCTGCAGTCCATGGGGTCTCTAAGAGTCGGACACGACTGAGCAACTTCCCTTTCACTTTTCACTTTCATGCATTGGAGAAGGAAATGGCAACCCACTCATGTTCTTGCCTGGAGAATCCCTGGGACGGGGGAGCCTGGTGGCTGCCATCTCTGGGGTCGCACAGAGTCGGACACGACTGAAGTGACTTAGCAGCAGCAGTAACAGCTGCCGAAAGGAATGGGAAGTGGGTAGGCTGGTAGACTCTTCAGGATGAAGGAGACATGAGTGAGCATCTTAACTAGCTCTTGGGCCACTGAGTGAGTGACTTGCCCAGAGTCCTGTTCCTCGGTAATGGCAGAGCTAGGACCAAACCCAAGGCTTCTGGATTTTCTTCTCCTAGCAGTAGGTCTTTCTCTGGAGGAGCTCATCATGCTCACATCTCACTACCCTCTTAATCCATCATTTCTTCCTTGTAAAGGTCCATGTCTCTTCTTCTTTAACTGCCCACCTACTTTCCTTCCTCCTGTAGCAGAAAATGACAGTTCCCATAACCAAGACCATCCTAGACAACTTGGGGACTCTATTTGAGGAGAGGAGAACAGGGGATGAGATATCCTAGGTAAAAAGTATTTGGGAAACTGAGTTAAATGATGCTGCCACAGTCTGCTGTCCTGGGGAAAGTGGAAGGAGAGCAGGGAAAAGAGCAGGGTTCTGTTTATACCAGGCTTCCTGTCTCGGTGAATGGGAAAGCCAAGAAAAAACCTGACACCAGTAGGTCATTAAGATGCCACATGTTTAGATTTCAAACACATTCCATTTCTTGCCTCACAGAGGACCAGTTGACCACCCTGTGTTCCAAGCCTGGACCTCATCTGATAAAATTTTTTGAGGCAGAAGTGTCACTGGATTATTTCATGTGTTGAGGTGTAGGCAACACAGCCTCTTTTCGAAACTATGTGGACAGTTTGAACTGTGCTTTTGTGAGCCAGGCCAGAAGAATGGCATTTCAGGGACTGGTAAACTTGGGAGAAATTTTTTCATGTCCTTAGGAAAGCAGTGTTTTGCTCTGAAGTCAGAGGAGGTGTGTTCTGGCAAAAGCATCGAGCGCAGATCTGCTTTCTCCACATGCGTCAGGCCTCAGAGGAGGCATCCTAGTGGACAGCCACCTTCTAGGTGTGCCATTTTCCTTACGGTGGACGTGGGGAGGCAACAATAGGGTTCTGTGTGCAGCGCTGTCACAAAACTGTCGTCAGAATCAACAGATGTCTTGCCCATGTTTCCTTCTTCCTAAACCCTTTTGCACCAGGGTGTAAGACTCTTAAAAGAGACCAGGAAACACCTGAGGATGTGGTGGAAACACGCTCTGAGCCAGGGATCTGAGTTTTAGCCATGCCCTTTCTTTTGTCTTCGCCCTGTGGCTTCAGGTCCCCAGCCTCTAGCCCTGTAGACAGTCTCTGGATTGCTTTGTTTATACCCTTGGCCAAGTAGACAGTGTAGTAGAGCAGGGCCCAGAGAACAGGAACCAACTATGTGGCTTGAATTTCCACTGGCAGGCGTCCGCCCGGATGTACACTGTGGGCAGGGTCAGCCTGAGTAGCAGCAAATACAATACTGTGGTTTTGGTTTCTTTGCTGAGCAGGGTTTTTTCCCTTCCTAACTGTGCTCCTTGAGGTTAGGGAGTGTCTTATTCATCTTCATGTCTCTCATACCCAGCCCAGTGTCCGGCACAGAGACGGTGTCCAGTCAATGACTGTGTTGCTTCTTTAGGATAAAGAAATGTTGAAAGCCACATCTTAATAGGTCTCATGCACTGTGGCCCAGAGGACATTGGAGGCTGAAGTTCATTTAAGTTATTGTAAACTTATTTATGAGTAAGTTATAAAGCTTATATATAAACTTATTGAAGTTTATTTAAGTTTCATATCTTAACTGTGAAATATAAAATAAACCCTTCCACCTCTATTCCCATCCACCAGTGCTGTGAATAGAATTTGGCAAAATGCTAGATGGTTACTCAGCAGTGCCCTTTCTATAGCTGTCCCTGACAAGGGAGAGTGTGAATTCTAGATCCAGTCAAGATTATTAAGGGATCATCTGATAAGCAAAAAAAGATCTAGCAAATTGAAACTGCATTAGGTCATCTAAGCAAGTCACTCTTAAGACTGAAGAATTTTAATAAATAGCAGGTTTTTTAGCCTTCTTTTGAATCATGCTGTAATTAACCTTGGAGATCATGTGTTTTAAAGGGAGGATGGACTGGCTGACCAGATGCTAATCCTAGAATATGTACTGCCTTAATTATTCCAGGAACTTTCACAGAGAAGCTGGTTTTATTTAAAATGTACAGCCAGTTACAGGAGAATCATGACTATGGTTCTTATGAATCTTATGGGCTAAATTAGCATCAGAACATGGAGTGCTTCAGCTTGGACATAAAGCAAGGAGGACTCTGCTCTGTTTTTCTCTCTGAGAAGTCTGCTCTTTACCACTTGGCTTCGTGTACTGAATCTTCTTCCCCCTTTAATAAACCATATTATTTTTCTTAAATCTGCTGTTGTTGCGTGGTGGTGGTTCTTTTTTTTTTTTCTCAATGGAGTAAATATTGGTACAGACTGTTTGGTGGAGGATGGATAGGTGACCAGAAA
This sequence comes from Bos indicus, assembly GCF_029378745.1. Classification (NCBI taxonomy): domain Eukaryota; kingdom Metazoa; phylum Chordata; class Mammalia; order Artiodactyla; family Bovidae; genus Bos; species Bos indicus. The sequence continues at coordinate 23,257,703 of NC_091785.1, forward strand.
GAGGGGGATAAGAAGAAAGTGTTAGTCGCTCAGTCGTGTCCGACTCTTTGTGACTCCATGGACTGTAGCCCGCCAGGCTCCTCTGTGCATGGAATTCTCCAGGCAAAAATACTGGAGTGGGTTGCCATTTCCTTCTCCAAGGGATCTTCCTGACCTAGGGATTGAACCCGGGTCTCCTGCATTGTAGGCAGATTCTTTACCAACTGAGCCACCAAGGAAGCCCTACGAGAAGAAAAGTGATATTTAAAAGCTATAATTCAATGTGCTAAAATTTTAAATTTCTTTTAGGACAAGGAAACCTGCGTGGGCACCAACAATCAAAGCTACATCTGTGACACAGGACACTGCTGTGGACAGTCTCAGTGCTGCAACTACTACTATGAACTCTGGTGTAAGTCTTGCCTGGGGGCTTCTTGGTGTCCAGCCGCCTCAGTTCACCACCTCTGCTCATTGGGAAACTGAAAGCTGGTCAGCCTTGTTCCTCTCTCTCGGTGGCAGTGTTGGCGAGCAGACTCTGCTAGGTTCTGGAAGCAATCCCTCTGTAGAGGAGGAGCGCTCCCGTGCTCTTTGGACACCATGAGCTAAAGACTGGAAAATATGGTCTGAGCCCTCCTAAGAGGCCATGGTTAGCAGATCAGCTGCAGAAGCTTCTGAGTGGGATTCTCTTGGATGCCCTCTCCAGGGTGTGCCAAGCAGTGACAACAACTTATGCCCTCTCACAGGCCAGCCCAGCTGCCCAGACTCCCTGTCTTTGCAAAGAGAGGTTTGCAGCAGCCAAGCTGCCGTGGATCCCGGGCTGCTCTCTGGATAGCTCTAACATTTTCTTGTTAAAAAAAAACAAAACACCAGGACTTCCCAATTCCCCACAGATCCTCAAGGAGCCGCCTCTGTTTCTGAGGGTCCCTCTCAGTGGGATCTTTCCTTAGGTCGTGGCCAACAGAGCCCTCATGGAGAGGAGGAATAGAGGTTCAGCCCCCTTTGTTCCTTCCCCAGATTGCAAACTGAAGTGTCTGGAGGCTTCTCAGTCCACCTAACCTGTTACTGTCAACACAAAGCCATTTTGAGTTGTCAGCCCCACCACCTTGTCAGTGGCTTGGTAGAGGCCACGACCACTTGCACCTTCTTGAGTTGTACAAGGATGGGGACAATGCCCTGGGCTTCAGGGAGTGACCTACACTTAGAGAGTTCACTGAAGCACTTTGTACTCTGATCTTCCTGAAACTCAGATGAGACACTGAGGATACTGAACAAAGAAGGGGGAGGATGGGAGAGTTCTGAGGGCAGAGCGTTGCCAGGTGACCAGCACTACAGTGGTTCTCAAGCTGTCCGTTGATAGAGGAGGCAGTAGATTGTTTTCCCAGAGAATTATAAGCCCCCATCACTCCCTCCATGTGGAGACAACCTTTGCCGCTTGCTTCACATCCTTGCCATCACCTCCACCTCTGCCCTTTTCCCCCTTCTCCTTTCTGATCTCCCCATTCACCCCACATCAGGTATATGTCAGAAAGCAGCTAGAAAGGCTGTTGTTTAAAATGGAAAGGAAATTAGACTCTTGGCTGGGAAGTTTCTCCTTCTGAATGCAAACGATCTTGTAGCCAGTGGGAGTGGTTCCTACAAAAAAGACCTCTCCTCACCCTCGTACTTCCCTTTTGATGATTGGCTCTTCTGCCTCTCTGAGGAATTCCAGGGGTGATTAAGGGCAGACTCCTTCCCAAGGAGAGAACAGGGTTCAAAATGTCCCCATCAGTCCTCCAAGTACATAAGCAGCAGCAGCACAGGCAGGCCTGGAGTTGTCGGTGCTATTTTAGGAGGGGTGGGGCTGACAGACTCACTGGAGAAACACAACGTGCCAGGCAGGTGGACAGGCTGTTTAAATGTTTTAAGATGCAGATAGCCACGGGTTCAAATTCTCCCTCTCACCCCTTAACTAAAACAAAAGTCAAAGTTGGGCTGCCAAAAAGCCACAGAGCTGCGGTTTGTTTTTCTGGGGCCCGGCCCAGGCGGCATCAGTTGCGGAAAGGATGGAGTTGCTGATGGCCCCCATCTCAGATTGACAGAGCCTCCTGAGGTGTTGGCGGAACAGACTCAGTAGCCACCAGAATTGGGTCATGAATGCCAAGGCTAGAGGTGGGGTAATGGGGACAGGGAGATGCGAGACACAGGTGTCAGCGAGGCAGGTGGTCTGGGAACCAGGCACTTCATCCCATGGGCCTAAAGAAAGCCAGGGGAAGAGCTGCACAGTGACTAATCACTTCTCCAGTCGTGGTTAGCTGGGGAAAGAAGGAGGCCAGACAGAGATCAGTCTGGCTGGGGAGGAAAGACTCACCCCTGTACAAGATGGCCCGTGTCTGCCAAGTTCTCAAGAGACAGAGACTAAAAGCCCAACTTCCTCTTTGTGCCCAGAAATGGCTTTTTGGTCAGAAGGTACCCAGTAAGCGTTGCGCCTCTCTCCTGAATTCTTTGGTTTTTCTCCTTCTTGAGGGCCTGGCCTCGGCCTGATGTGGAGAGGAGGGAGGTCAAGTGTAGGAATGAGCCCTTTCGGTTCTCATGGGAACTGTGCTTCTGGTCACTCTGAACCCTGTTCTCTCTAATTGCCCCTGAACTCTGCCTGAAAATAATGGGCTTTGGGTTATTCTTTTTTCGTTTTCCTTTGGAAGGAAAAGATCTCAGCCAGGAAACCCTTGGCAGAGTTTTTGTCAGAGTACCTTTTTAACCATAGTTGCCTACTGGGAAGGCCTCGGGGAAAAATAAATGCCATTTCCATCAACCCTCATACCATTGCTAAGCCAAATTTTCCTGTGTGCTGAGGACTGGCGCACACACACACATGCAGAGCCCACTTTGCACAGACACACAAGCACATCATAAACACACAGAGACCTAAAACTTCAACCAGCACCCTTTCTCCACTGTCATTTTAATCTCTTGTAACATAGGCCATTGTCATTAGTGGGTCTGCATCAGTTCAGGAATGAAAGTCCTGTTTTACCACCGCCATGGTTGAGGCTTTAAGACCTGGCCTTATCATCCCATGCGTTTTTATGGCTCTTGTAGTTTCAATCATCATTCAATCATTTATTCAGCAAACTCTTATTCCAGTGGTTTCAGACTTTGGCAAGCGTCTGCATTTCCTGGAGGGCTTATTAAAGCATGGATTTCTGGGCCCAAGTCCTAGAGTTTTTGATTCAATAGGTCTGAGGTGGACCTGAGAGTTTGCAATTCTAACCAAGTTTCTACTGGATGAGGTGGCCTCTTCTGTGTTAAAGCGTGTGGGGAGAGAGAATCCTTTCCATCAAGAAGGGAGTCTCTAAGCAGAGAGAGAAGATAATACAACATGCCTCACTAGTAATGCAAAGTAGAAAGTGGAGTGTGTGTGCCAGGACCACTGTGTATGTGCTAGGAGAATTTGCTTTCGCTGGACAGGATTCAGGTAGGCTGCATGGAGGTGGTGGCATTTGAAGCAGGCCTTAAAGAAAGGGTGGATAAGATTTAAACACATGGAGAAGGATAGGATGACTTCTCAGGCAGAGGAACGCCAAACACCATAGGTCAAGGCTCCATGGGAAAGAAGAGAGCATGCCTCACATTAACCTTTTCCCTGGGATCGTGGGGTTCACTCAGGGGAGATGAGAGTGCTGGTGTGCATAAAACTCTGCTGTGGGCTGGGCACCCAGTAAAGTCTGCACACATGTCAGCTCAACCTGCTCTAAGGACAACCCTGCCAAATATGCATGGCCCATTTCTCAGGACCTGGGGTGTTCAGTCACCAGTCAGTCAGTTGTAGTTGAGTCCTGGGGTCAGTGTGCCTCACACAAAGCTACCCTCTTCCAGAACTCTTAAGTGCCAGGCCAGAGGGTGGTGGGCCCAGATTGTGGAGGGTCTCGAATGTGCAGGTTTGAGAACTCTGCATGTGGACATTAACTCAATTATCCTCACAATGACCAAGTAGGTAGAAACTGTTATTCTCCCCATTTTACAGTTGAGGGAAGTCAAGGCAAAATGATCAGGGTCACAAAGCTAGAATATGAAACTTGTCCAGTCTTTCTGATGAAGTTGCAAGTCCTCTGAAGCCTTCATTTCCCAAATTCAGGCCTTTTCCACAGTGGAAAAGGATCTCCTGCTAAGAGCTGTCGAGGGCTAAGGAGGATACCCACCATCATATGGGGTAGGAGGAGAGCTAGTGGACAGTATACTTTGGCTTCCTAATGAGGAATTTCCTGCCAGTTGGGGAGTGGTGTTTTCCCAAGTTTATAGTGAACTCCGGGGCACATGACTCAGTTCCTACATTGTACTGTGATTGTTTTTAAAAACATGTTTTCCATTTTGCTTAGCATGACAAGCGTGCCCCACAATGAGGTCACAGCTTTCAGAGGTCATTGGGGAATGTAATCTGTGGGTAGATGTATGTTTGGGGAGGAGGGCATGCTTCTGTCTTTCTCTGTGTGGCTCTTTCTTTTAGGGTTTCCTTTTAAAAACTTTCCTCCTTGTTTGTGAAAACTAGTGAAAAGATCAAAAGTTTGCACAACTCCGTAGGGACTAGTCTAGATGGTCCCCTTTTTAAAGATGTGGGGACATGGCTTTGCCTAGAATCCAGTAGGATCTGTTGTGTGAGGGTCAGACAAGAAGGCCTTCTGTCTTCCCACATTAACTCCATCAAGTGGAACCAGTCCTTAGGGGCTCTTCTGGACCTGTGCTAATGCCCTGTTACTCCACTTGGCCCCTTCTGCTCCCACATCAGTTTTCCCCTAGTTTTGGTGCATACTGTCACTTTGTGATACTGTATTAGAAATGCAGAAATTGGAGCTCAGTTTGAGACTTCATGTAATATCATGCAAATGGTACATAGTAGGGAGAGTTTTTCTACCCATGCTACCACATGAAAAGAAGCAACTAATGGAATTTCAGTAGACATGAGTTTTCTGGTGCTGTTAGATATGACTGTGGTAACCCTGCCAAAGGTATGCCTTCTACTTGTCTCATTTCTTCCCCCGGTCTCCTTCCACCCTGCTTCATTTTTCCTTTAAAAAAAAAAAAGACCTTTTTCTGTTAGACTTCTAGTTCAGTGGAACTTAGGCTTTTTCTGGAACAAGGATTCTCTTAAGAATCTGATGAACATTTGCAATCTTCTCCTCCAGAAGAGCCTATAAAGGCTTAGTCTGGATAGGCTAGAGGTTATGCTCAGTAATAAACAAGTCCAAACTCCTGAAGGTCCTAAAACAACAGGTTTATTGCTCACACTCTGTGTCCATCACAGATTGGGTGGTAGCTTTGTTCCTACTTCTTTATTCTCTGGGGCCGGACTGACCCTGAAGTCAGTCTAGAATGTTATGACTTGGTGTAGCAGAAGGGAATCTAACAGAGGATCTCACATTAGCAAGAAATGTTCTGGCCTCTTAGTGACATCTGTCACTTCCAGTCTCAATTTGTTAAGTTAGAAGTAGCCCCAAAATGTCACCTAATCATAAGGGGGCCAGGAAATTCAAGCCTACCCACATGCCAGGAAGGGGAAGAACCAGAAATATTTGGCCAACATGAAAACCATGAAAAAAATCTCTGCTGTAATAGCTAAGAAGTTTTGCCTTAGATCATATATAGTGCAGCATGAAGGTTTCAAGTTAATTTACCTTTAGGTAAGAAACAATTAGAAAAGTGACAGGAGGCAAAAAGTAGAGTTAGGTGCTGATTATGCCAAGGGAGAATGTACTTTTAAAATTATGAGGTAACACAGAAGCATAAAGGATTGTGATATGATGCTGGGCAAGTTAATGTAGGTAATATAAAAAAGTGGTTAGCCCAGAATCTTTTAGGCTTGACTCTAAAATATTCCCTGGTGGCCCAGAGGGTAAAGCGTCTGCCTGCAATGTGGGAGACCTGGGTTCAATCCCTGGATTGGGAAGATCCCCTGAAGAAGGAAATGGCAACTCACTCTAATATTCTTTCCTGGAGAATCCCATGGACGGAGGAACCTGGTAAGCTACAGTCCACGGGGTCACAAAGAGTCAGGCACGACTGAGCAACTTCACTTTCTTTCTTTCTTTTTCTAAAATGTTCTCAGAGACAGGCTCTTCAGCAGAGTGCATTTTGCTTGCTTATGCCACCTCCCTTGGGTGTGACCTAACCCTGCAAGGCTGGGAGCTGACCGGACCGTAGAGGCAGGAGATGTTACAGGGCAGCAGTGGGAAGCCAGTTCACTCCCAGAGCTCCTTTCCGGCTTCAAAACCCCTCCCTGAGGGCTCTACTAACAGTATCCAGTCTCCAGTCAGCCAGTATTGAAAGGAGAGAAGTGTAAGTTAAATTAAGCAAATGTCCGCTGTGACTCTGGGAAGGACCACAAGGGAGACTTCGGACTTAAACTTACGTCTGTGTTCTCTGGTTAGGAATGGGGTTTTTCTGTCTGCTGATGGGAAAAGAGGAAAAGATCCTCTCCTCATTGTCCTCCGCCTGTTCTGTCACCAGACCTCAGCAGAAGTTTCTGTGGAACTGTGACATGTGCTAAAAGCAGCAAGGTGCAGCAAATGGTGTTGCCAGCCTGCCAGGGCTGGAAGGCAGTACTGCTGTCCCAGTCTTACCCCATAGGGTAGATTCAGAGAGGACACCCCTGGGGGACAGAAAGAAACACCCTGGCTGTTGCCAGAGGCCACACCCTAAATTTCAGTGGGCTCTTTCAAAATATTGTGTCTGGTACAAACAGAAAAAATCAGGGATTTATTCATTTGTAATTGTTTACCAGGAAAAAGAAGCTTTTTTTTTTTTTTTTTTAATATTCATTCTGATAAGAGTTATAGAAATACTTAACATGTTCTAAACACAAACTTATAGTTACAGAGCAGATGATTAAAAATAATATATAACATTTGTAATGGAAAAAATTGAAGTTTCTCAGAAATAGGGAGCAAATGAAAAATAATATAATCTAGTCTCATTTAATAAAAACTCACCTTAAAATTATTCCTCAGATTTATTTTAATTGAGAAAAAGTATTTTTTTCCCAAAGAAGTAAATGTTCATCTTAGAAAATGCAGGAATTGCAGATAAGCAAAACATAAGAACTGGTAACAGAAAATCCTGTTGTCCAGGAATAATCTCATGATTAACTTCCTGATCATCCCTCTGGATATTTATACTTTTTTTTAAAGCAAAAGTCGGGGTCATATTTTATGCTGTTTTGTAATTGCTTTTTTTTCTATTTAGTATTTGAAACATATTATTATGTCAAAAATAGTATTCTGTGGATAATTTTTTAAATGATTCATATCATTTCATTGTATGAAGACATTCCCAGAGGAATTTTTAAGCCTATTCAGAAATAGGCTTAATTTTTTTTTAAGCCAGAAAAAATAAAATTTAGTCACAGATATTTTTAAGCTTTAACACTTTGTTTCTAGTTTTATAATTTGAAAGAAGAAAATAAAAATTGGGGTAAGAAATTAAAATTTCTTCTCATAATCCCACAACTTAAAGATGTCACTATTTTTGTGTTGTTCTTTGCAATCTTTTTTTCCCCTCTAATCTCTATTTATTTTTTAAAGCAAAATTGCTCATTTATTAAACAAATTAGAAGTCTTTTCTGTATACATGTGAAGATTGGAGAGGGGTTCTTATATTAGGGTTTGCCAGTATTCTCTAAATATGATCAAAGAGAACATCAGTGGGAAATGAGAAGAAACAGTCCACCTGGGGAAAAGAGAGCTGTGGGCTTCTCCCCTGCTCCCCTGCTCCTCTCTGGAGCCAGGTGGAAGAAAGGGAGACCACTGATGCTTCCCAGTCTAAGCCAGCTGCAGGCAGAGCGAGCTGGGGGAGTTGATTGTTTGTGACGATGTGAGATGGAATTGTACCAGCTCATATCAAGAGCAGAGGAAGTTGTTTATACTCTCCAGGGAAGTAATGGGCTGAGGCAATTAGAATTTTTCCACCTCTAACTTCCGTGACTCCTGTATGATGGAGGCAAAGTGGTAGAGGAAAAAACTTTTATCAGGCAGTCCCTCCGGGGTCCTCTGCAACTGCTTGTCTGCTGAGTTGTGGGGATTCTGAGGGGCTCTTCATTCTTGGTGGGGAGCCTGGGAGCCATCCTTGTGGGCCAGGGCTGGTGAGGGGAGATGGGCACCAAGAGGGGCTGAAGCATTTTCTCAGATCTCTTAAGAGAGGAAGGGCACATTGTCCTGAAAGGTAAGCATACTTAATGCCCACCAGACCTAAAACATAGGAGAACCTGGGTGCTAGACCAGCAGCTCAGCACTCCACCCCTCTCCCAAGAGCCTGGAGGCACCCCGGAGTGAGTAACCTCTTTTAGAGTCACTTTTCTTAACATTCCTGCCCTCTTCCGTCCCACATCTCTTTCACTCTCATACAAACATTTATGAAAATTGAATACCGGTTCTGAATGTAACTGCCGGGCAAGGCTCAACAGTGCTAGCTTCGGCTAGGTGCACACCGTCCCAGTCTCCCTGTGCTGCGAGCGGCCCCTCCAGCTGGTGTCCCACTGGCATTCATGGCGTGCCTGCCCCTCTCTGTCTCTCCTTCCCTCCCAGGGTTCTGGCTTGTGTGGACCATCATCATCATCCTGAGCTGCTGCTGCGTCTGCCACCACCGCCGAGCCAAGCATCGCCTTCAGGCCCAGCAGCGGCAGCATGAAATCAACCTGATCGCCTACCGGGAAGCCCACAATTACTCAGCGCTGCCATTTTATTTCAGTACGTACTCCAGAAGCCACCAAACCCGCTCTCCGAGGGAGTGGGGGGTGGGGTCGGGTGTGACACACAGACTGTGGGCCTCAGGGCTTGGCCTCTTTATGCCTAGAGCAGGGTCTCAGAAGTGGGAACAAGAGGGTGTGCACCTTGAGCACAGAGAGGCCAGGGCTGTGGATGTAGCCCCTGGGCCGTTCCATTCCACACTGGCTGGGTTCTCACTGCATCTCTGCTCCTTTAGATTTTTGTTAGGCGTGTTGTTGAATGGTGTATGATATGAATGGAGATTTTGAGGTCAGTGGCCTTGAAATCTCTCCATTTTGCTTCCTGCCATGTGATATGCCTAAGCAGAGGCTGCCATAAAAAGGGCAGGAGTGGGAGGTGATATTGGGATTTCCTGAGAACCAAGAAACTCGGTGATTCACTGAAGGGCACACTCACCTGACTTCCCTGGAGTTCCTTCCACTGATCTCTCAAAGGATTGGTGGAGGCCCAGTGGTGCAGCCTGCCCAAAGGCATTCTGCAGTGTGTTCTACAGAATAAAATAGTCGTAAATTTGGAATTCCTCATCTAGAAGAGTTAAGTGCTTTGCACAGTGGCCGGTGTACAGTAAGTGCTCAATAAATGCTTGTAATCACTGTTATAATTAGATCATCTGTGTCTCAAAGCAGAGGATGACTCACCTGCCATGTTCCTAATAAGCCTTGATGACAGGTCCCTCATCCTGCATTGGTAAGCCACCTGCTCTTGGTCTGAAGCAGGATGAGGTTTAGTATGTCTTTCCAGCCATACTAGGGTGAGAGGCAACACAGCTTTCCAGCCTCCCAGAGAAGGGCTGTCTTCACGATATATATCTGGAAAGTCGCTCACAGCCCTTTGTCCTGCCTGCACCTGAGAGTTGTCACTTGATGGGTATGCTGGGGGTGGGATGAGATACCTGTTTAGTGTGAGCCTGCAGTCTGTCCTGTAACAATTGCCAGTGCAGTAATTTCTCCTCCCTACCTCCCCGTTTTAGGGTTTTTGCCAAACTATTTACTACCTCCTTATGAGGAAGTGGTGAACCGACCTCCAACTCCTCCCCCACCATACAGTGCCTTCCAGCTCCAGCAGCAGCAGCAGCAGCAGCAGCTACCTGCACAGTGTGGCTCTGCAGGCAGCAGCCCCCCAGGCACCGACCCCACGAGGGGCTCCCAGGGGGCTCAGAGCAGCCCCTTGTCCGGGCCCAGCAGAAGTAGCACGCGACCCCCAAGCGTCACTGATCCTGAGCCCTCCGACATGCCAGCAGACCCAGCAGCCACCAAAACCTCTGGCATGGAGCCCGGCGGCTCTGTGGCTGGCCTGGGGGAGGTGGACCCCACGGCCTTCCTGGACAAGGATTCTGAATGTAAGGAGGAGCTTCTGAAAGAGTACAGCTCTGAGCAGGGCAGCGCCCTCCCTGACAACAAAGACAAGACACCTGGCAGACATCGCCGCTTCACGGGTGACTCAGGCATCGAGGTGTGTGTGTGCAACCGGGGCCACCACGACGATGACCTCAAAGAGTTCAATGCACTCATCGACGATGCTCTGGACGGGCCCCTGGACTTCTGCGACAGCTGCAATGTGCGGCCACCTGGCGACGAGGAGGAAGGTCTCTGCCAGCCCTCCGAGGAGCAGGCCCGGGAACCCGGGCATCCACACCTGCCAAGGCCGCCTGCCTGCCTGCTGCTGAACACCATCAACGAGCAGGACTCCCCAAACTCCCAGAGCAGCAGCTCCCCCAGCTAGAGCAGGTCCTGGCTATACCTGAGATCTTGGCGATGCAACCAGGGTAGGGGAAAACCATGCGAGAAGCATTAATAACTGTGTTCCTTCCCCCGCACCCCCTGCTCCTGCATTTTCCTGCATCTCCAGGTACAGTTTGGGGTGTGGGTGGCTTGCCCCCCACAGAAACACAGTGCTGTGGAGGGCTGAGAAGTTACCCTGTGACTCATTCCTCATACCCCACCCCATTCCCCTTTACCTCTTTTAAAGTCACATCTCACTGCCTGCTTGGGTCAGAGAGATGTGTGTTCAAAAGCCCCCAAGGAGGGAATGAGACCGTGCCCTGAGGTGACTCTTGGTGATGGAATGGATGTGCTTTCCGGTGTTAGTTTATGAGAACCTCGCTGCATCTCTGTCCAGAGGAGGTGGCTGGTCTCAGCCCTGGATGAAGAAGGAAGCTCACAGAGGCCCAGGGATTGTCTCCCCTTGCTACCAGCATCTGTGGAGCCAGAATTGTGTTCTGCTGTGGTGGGGAGGAGAGTTGACTGGCAGTTGTGTGGTGGATTGGTAAGGGACTTGTGCTCTCAAATTCCAGCTGACGAGCTCGCGGTGCCAGGGTGTCCTGGAGGGGCCCCTCCCTTCTCAGCAGGATCTGGCTGGCCACAGGCTGGTTCCAGGCTGGAAGATTATATACCTGCCTTTTTTTTTTTTTTAAGAAAAAAAAAAACAACAACAAAAGCAAGCTGAAAACAAGAATTTGACCAGTGGGCAGGCAAGAATTCTGTTTTGGAAAAGGGAAGTTTGTGTCTTTTTCTCAACTTGGCCTTCAAAGAGCCTGGCTATAGTTGAGCCAGGAGATACATAATGTGCAGGCTTGGGTGGGGGCTGTCTCTGGAACTCCTGTGGATGAGCAGGAGGCCCTGCAGTGTGGCAGCGGATGGAGGTGCAACTTCCCGTTGTCTCTGCCCTTTGATCTGCACCCATGGGTGACCAGTGCCCTACCCCCATCCCAGACACACGTCTGCCAGCCTTCACGTCTCACTGTTCTCTACGAACAAATGAGGCTGTGGGTCCTGAGGAAGGGCAGGCCCACAGTCTGGCTCTCACACAGTATTTTCTCTTGATTCTGAATAAGTTGTTTTGTTTATTTGTTTATTTTTTCAAACTGACCACTTGGAATAAGAATGCCTTGGTTATCTGTGGTTTTCATGCCCTTTGCCTGCTCCGCACCACCCCTTGAGTGGGGTATCTGATTTTTGTAGCCTATGTAAAGAGTCTCAGTGGCCCAGATAGGAAGGTGTAGGCAGCCCTCCTGAAGGACCACAGGATCCTTGATTCCTGTAGTTTTGCTTCAGAAACCAGGTGAGCTTTGATAGGAATAATCTGAATGGAGAAAGCAAACTGCCGAAAACAAACATTCCCTGCCCAGCCCTGTTCACATGAAGAGCTTGGTTCTTCCCCCACTCTTGAATGATGATATTCAGAGTAGGCGTTGACGTTTTGGTTAAGAAAGGAAGGTATATATCTGTATATATATGAATACACACGTATCTATGTGTATGTGTGTATATATATATGTATATGTATATAAACACATACACACAAAATAGACAAATCTGAGGCTGTGAGGTGAACAAGTGTCTGCATTTGGAGTCCACAAAACCAAAATCCATGTTGAACAAGTGCAGTCTGTATACGATGACTTTTCCAGTAACCTGTGTGTGTCTGTCCATTGTGTGTGAGCCCCTAGCCCTGTTTTCCTGTGAATATACTTTGAACGGCAGCCACTCTGTTCACATTACCCATGCGTTCGGAGCAGGCGCAGCCCTCTCAAGGTAATTTATTTTACGCATTTACTGTTTACTGAGCAAATGTCTGACTGTGCACTTGGGTGTACTCAGCAGTGCTGTTGACGGCAGTCTCCACGTTTGCCAGAGATACTGTGCTCCAAGTAGAGGTTTTACTCTACCCCTCACTGCAATTTGCACATTGCTCTATGGACACACGGAGGCCTGTGTCCTATTCCCTGTAAGCGGAAAGTGCTCTGAACCTGTCTGCTTTCCCCAGCTGCTCCCAGCCCTCGGCATCAGCCCCCAGGAGGGTCCAGACCCCCTCAGGACAGAGGGCCAAGGTGGAACCTCAGACAGAAGCTTGACTGGATCTTCAAAGTCAAGCTCAGACTGGCTTTGGCCCAGGCATCGGCCCTACCCAGAATTGCCAGGAGGCTTTGATGGCCACCACAGTGCCATAGGGCTTACCTCCCTCTGCTGAGGTCCAGCACGTGGCCGACGTGTGACCAGAGCAGGCAGGAGTGTGCCTGCAGCCCCCCTCAGATGCCTTTCCTGATGCCTTTTTTTTTTAATCCCAAACAACTCACTGAAGTGTCTCAAAGGCTATTAAGTTTTACCAAAATGAACCGTGTTGGAGTTAACTGGTTAAAGGGGTGGATTCTGGCCCTCTGAAGATTCCTTCTCCAGTCAGAGTGGGGAACTGGTCTGCAGGTTTACTGCTGGGTTCACTGCAGTGTCTGACCCTAAAGGCACGAGAAGAAAACGAAAATGCGGCGGGTGGAGCTGGACTCGAGTCCAGTGTCACCGCCTGGCCCCTGCTACATGAGGCTGCCCTGCACACGGAGGCACTGAAGTAGGGAGCTGAAGGACCCTTGAGGGGCCGGGCAGATTTGAGGGAGCCTGGTGTTCCAGGCAAATGAGAAGAAAGGGACGGGTCAAGGGTTTGGTGCTACAGTCGGAAGATTTGCAATTGCTAACACATTCCTGTGTGAGGCACATCACCCTTTGTCAGTTATTGTGAATATGTGTATTTTAAGCAATAAGATTCAGCTGGTCAGACTTTTCTGGGCAGTCTTGGTGACGCATTTCCTGTGCTGTGATTGTTCTGAGGACAGAGTGGCTCTAACCACTGTGAGAAGCCCAAATAAAAAATCCATCCCCAAAACCTGATTACGCTTTTTCCTTGCAATGCTTGTTCCTTTTTCCTTGCAATGCTTGTTCCTTTTTCCTCCTCCCCTTGAGATTCCTCACCTTCTCCACATAGAGGCCAAGAGACATCACAGCCGTCAGGACAGGCACTTGGGCTGAGGGCACTTTCTGTCCTGAGGACTTCCCTCCAAACCCCTTGCTCTGCCAAGGGGATGTTTCTGAGTTCTTCACACAAACAGGTTAAAAGCACATCCCCCGCCAAAAGCAGAAACACATTTTGTTAGAGACTCCGTAGCTAAGACATTTAAAGGAAGCGAGCCCTTCTGGGGAACTCTTGTATTGGTACGGTAGAGTTGTGGGTGGGTATTTGGCCTTGGAATTTAATACACAAAATGCAGCATGGAGCCCCTATTTTGTGCTCAGCACTGTGCTGGGTCCTGAGGAGAATGTGAAAGAAATGTGTAAGACAAGGCCCCTCCTTCTGGAAGTTCAGTTACAGTGGAGAGGACGAAGCAAACTCATGTGAAATAGCTAACCAGCAATGTGAGGGCGGTTGAGAGGAAGTGGGCACTACAGATTCAGAGAAGCTTGAGGAGCGTGGGGGTAGTGTAGGGCTTGCATTCCAGGCAGGGACCACAGAACTGATTTTCAGGCAGCTCGGAGCCACTGGTGTGCCAACATCTGCCATCATGGGCCAATAGACTTACTGTCACTTTACCCTTGCTAAAGACTGTTCTCTTAGCACTTTGAGTCAATGGTATTAAAGTCCCTTCTCCAAGACTGGGAAGGAACAACCTCTGCCTCTACCCAGATGGGTGGAACACCCCGACCCAGCGAGACTTCTCTGGGCCACATGCAGGTGGGCAAAGCATGATGATGAGTACCCACAGAACCCTCCTGTGAGGCCTTGCCTCCCCAGGTGGAGTGATGGGCCAGTAGGGTATGCTGGCAGAGGGTGTTGTCCTCTTTAGCCCCTGGGTTTGCCCAGCAGTCAGCCCTGTGGTTTCTGAGAGTCCAGTAAGGCCAGGCATGCTCCCGGCCCCATCTGACCCTGGGCCAGAGGATGCTGCCCTGGCCCTTCAGTAACTCCGGTGGGATGGCCGCCGCCTAGTTCCTTCTAAACTGCTGGGCTCCTCTAGGTAACCCCAGGGGAGCCATTTAGCATCTGGGGACAGTTACGTTCTGAAGGCACAGGAAGGAACTGGTAGAGCACATCATTCTTAGCTGCTTAAGCTAAGGTCTGAATGGCACAAAAACAAAGTGGTACAGCTATTGCAGGTTGCATACCAGAGGCTGTTCGTGTATTCTTACTGCCCAGGTCGTTAGCGACCCCCTCACAGTACCCCAGGCTCCTGGGTCGCTGAGTTCCTCATTTCTCAAATGAGGTGCAGCATTTGCTGTCTTTACCACCCCTGGTGACCAAGTTCAGGTGGAGACCATACCAGTCCCTTGAAAGCACAAAACTGATTTGATGAACAAGAATTTCAAGAAACACCCTCTATTGTCCAGTTTCCTATATTTTCAGCCGGGGGCAAAAATCAAGGTTTAGCTCAGGAGAAGGAGCAGGAAGTGGGTTTGGCTGACTGTTGAAACCTGCTGGAAACCTGGTTTTCATTGGAAAGGGCTGTGGGTCTTGGGAGATGTTTGGGATACAGTTCCCAGCTGGGACAGGTGACTGGCCTTAAGAGCTGAGCACTTACGAGCACCTATCATGTGCTAGGCATTGGGGATGCAAGTATGCCTTAGACCTGGCCCCTCTTTAGAAGAGCTAATAATAGTCTATCAAGGGAGAAAGCACATGAACAGTTTTAGCAGTACATGGTAAGTACCATGAAGCATGTGTACACAGGATGCTGTAGAGAATGTAGCCCACCTGAGGGTTCAGGGCAGCCTTCCTGGATCCGGGACCTCTAAACTGACTTGCCAGGTGAAGAAAGGTGTAAGGGCAATTCCAGGCAATCAGTCTGCATATTACTGAATGCCTACTGTATGCCAGGTGCTGAAAAGCACCAAAAAAAGTGTGGGAAACCTAAAACAGGAGAATGTAGTGTTGTGTCTAAAACTGTGAGCAGTTGCATCCCTCTAGGTAATTGCCTTCTGGAAAGTGACAGCAGATGAAACTGGAGAGGTAAGCTGGTAATAAAAAGATTTTAGTGTGTCCTTATTTATTGACTTTATTAACACCAGGTCTTTAGTATAAGCATCTTACCTATATTTTCTATTTTAGCCTCAAAGCAGCCCTCTGAAGTATGGACTGTTAATTATTCCTGCTTTATTAATGGGCATGAAGCATTCAGAGGAGTTAATTAACTAGTCCAAGATCACACAGCTGGTGGAGTTGTGGTAGAGCCAGGATTAAAGCTCACATCTATTGATTGCCAAACTACTGCTTAATTAGCTGGCCAGAGAGTGGAGAGTTGTATCCTTTGGGCTCACAAGCCACGTGAAGAACTTTTTCTTTTCAAAGGTGATAGGCAACCAGAGAAGGATGTGTTGAGCAGGGGAGTCCATGTGGTAGCAATTGAATCAGAAACGGCTTCCTCTGGAGCTACTTTATTCCCTCTTCCTCTCCCCTTGCCTAGTTATGGGCCCCCACAGAGGCTCCACACCCAGCCAGCTTTCACCTACCAGAGCCCCTCAGTTTTGAGATGGCAGGTGGTATCTGCTTCAGTAACCCCTTGGAAACACTGTAAAAGATTCAAGAGTTATTTGGACCTTCTTTGTATCTCTTCCTTGCAAGAGTGTTTTGCTCTTCCTCGAAGATTAAAAAAAAAAAGCTTTTGTGGCAGTTGAGAAGAGGATTTTTGTTTGAGCTAAAATTTCTCCTCTTTCTGTATCAGGCTGCTCCTCGCCACAATTTAACCTTCCGTTGTGCATCTTCTCACTAAGGAGTCTCAAGAAACCTAATCCCACTGGAAAATGTTACAGAACACCCTGTTTTGGAACTGTGAAAAGTTGTCTTTGGGGTCTCCACCCACTTCCCAGCTGCCAGCCTGCCCTGGCTCCAGCAGGAAAGGGGGCAGTGGGCAAGGCCATCTGGAGCTGCAAGAGGGGGGCCTCCTGTGGTCCTGTCCTGCATCAGACCCATCTGGATACTGTGGTCCTGTCCTGCATCAGACCCATCTGGATACCTGCTCCCCTCCCTGACGAAGCTGGTAGCCTTTGGGAGGTTTGTGTAAAACCCTTAGAGAAGGTCTGATTTGGTGGGTCTGGACATAGGCACTGATAATAAACCCAGAATCTATTAAGGCACTGAACAGGAAATGCAGATTCATATTTGGTCCTTAGCAACCCTCTGAGGTAAGTGGTGCTATTTCTACACACCCATATTACAGATGAGAACACAGAGGTTCAGGAAGGCCTAGTCAGTGGCCTATGCTCACTGGTCCGTAAATGACTACTCTGAGAGAACTTGCTCCTGCAGCCTGACCTCTTATCTTTTGTAACTTGAAACAGTGTGGACCTTTCTTACACAGCCCTTTCTGCTTTTCTTCCTCACCAGAACCTCAGATAATGGCAGCCCAGGTGTTAAGTTACCCCACTTTCCCAACGAGAAGCCAACAGTGAGCCTAAGAGTCAGAGCCTGAGACCCCTGGGAACCAGAACCTAGGGCCTCCTCCTGCAGGCCTCCCCCCAGCCCTCTAGAGCCTCTGTGATTAGATTCCTGTCCTGAGATGGGTGTTTGTCCCCATGAGCGTCCCTGGAGAGAGGGCTCTTTATATGCTGAGGTTTAGTGGCCACCAGAGGCCGACCAGAACATTCACACACTCACCCACCCACACCCCACAGCTAGGTCACCAGCGAGGGGCTCTTCTCCTCCCCTCAGAACGGGGACTTTGGGGAACCACTCTTCTGAAGGACAGGGACAACCTGTTTCTGCTGCGAAGCCCAGCTTTTACAACGCCTAAGAACTGATCGTTAAATTTTCAGGAGTTTATGAGCTATTTAATCAGAAAACTTATATAAGCTTGCAATTGAGTAAATTATATTTAAAACAAAGGTAATAAATACACAACACTGATCATTTTCTAATTATTTTACTACATTGCTATTATCGATGCCCTTGAGGTTTATGTCTATGTAGGGTGGGAATACTGTATAATGGTATTAACTGTAATATAATGGCAAATAGTATGTTTTGCTACTGTGAGTCTCTTCCCCAGCTCCTGTGTGATATTATATTGGTGGCTGGAAATTGGTCATGATGGGAATGTTCACACCACAGTGATCAGCAAACTACAAATCAGGGCTGTTCCCTCCCACCAGCACCAAATAACTTGTGTTGTTTAATGTTTATTTGCTATCACACCACTACTCTGGTTAAGGGCAGTCTGAGGCTGAAAAGGTGGCTGTAGGGTCTTGATGAAGACCTTCGAGCTTTGCCAAAGATCTGGATTTCCTTCTGCATAAGGAGTTAGGGTTCTTTTATCACCAGACCAATTAGTTGAGTGACGTAGAGCATCTGACTCATTTCTCTTGTGTGTCTAACCTTCTGCTTGTCAGGTTGTCATTCAGCCAAAAGAACACAAGAGGGCTCAGTCTTGAATTCCAGAGATGCTGGGGCAGACAGTGTCCCTGGAGGTCTCCGCACCCATTTGCAGCTCAGGCAGGTGCTCAGATGCACATGCGATTCTACACCAAGGAACAAAAGCTGAGCACTAAAAGGATTTAGGTCAGTAGGAAAAGGCCTTCCAGGCAGGGGAAGGGCAGTTTGGGCAGGTGTCAGAGGTCACTTCCTGAAAGGACACTCAACTCTACCCTCTCTTCCCAGCCAGACAGCCAAGCCCTTCTGCACAGATGCAGAAGACCTGTGGGTAGAGCGTGCTGGCTTCTCATTCCACATCACTGAAATATCCTGGGTTCTTGCCCCAGCCCTGCTGCTGAGTCGCTGGGTGATTTAGGGCACGTCATCCCCACATGCCTGCCCCCCTGGCCCTCAGGTTTCTCCTCTTCACCTCTCATTTCACGGCCAGTCAATGGTCTGAATCAGTAGTTGGGGAGTGGTTGATTCCATCCCAGTTACACTCGCCCACCTCTTCTAAAGGGGATGTTGTTTACCTGTTCCTTTCAGAGTCTGAGCAGATTGGATCACTTCCCTCCTCCAGCTGGGACGCTCTCCACTTTCTGAGCTGAGGGGTTGCTCAGCTCTGGATCAGCGACCGGCCGATGGGGTCAAGGGACCCGTGAGAAGGACGGTGCCACCTCCAGTTTAACCTCTCTCATCAGCTCACGGGTGGTGTCATCTCTCTCGGCTGCATGTGCTGGGGGCTGAGTCAGCCACAGCTGCCCACCGTCTCCTCTGGGCTCTTTAGCAAGGCCTCAGGGTCATGGGCCAGGGAAGGCTAGGACTGAGTTGGGGGACAGGAGTCAGGTACCCCTGGATTAGCAAAGCTCTCTGAAGGAAGAAGATGCTGCTGTGATGGAAAACTTTGACCCTCCCTCCTTGTGGGGCTCCCTTGATTTCGTCTGTCTGGAACTTGGCCAGGAGGGTCTCAATCTTGCCCTGCCAGCTGGTCCAGAGCCCTTCTCCAGTCGGAAGGATTGGGTCGCTGATGATCTGACCCTGGTCTGGCTGGCGCCAAGGAGCTGTGGTTGGGGCCTCTGTCTAGGCTAAAGAGCAAGGGCCAGTTTCTCCCAGGGCATCTCAGGACATCGTTTCCTTGCAGACTGGTGAGCAGCCAAGGTTTAAAGATGCTGGTTTTAAGGTTTGAAGAAGGTTCTGTTTTCTAGTAAGACGTTTACAGACTTCCTGGGGTTTGGGGGTGGGGAATGGGGACAGAGCCTCAGTGCTTCAGCAAAAGGCTGCTGTGGAAGCCCTTCCCTGGTCATGGTTACTCCAGTACAGAACAAGGAAAAGGAGACCTACCAGTCTTTGGGGAACAAGACAAGAGGGAGGGGTAGTGGTGGGTTGAGTTTGTGGATTACAGACACCTCTCCCAAAGACAAAGCTTTGAAGTACACACAGCAATCTCTGGATCAAAGCCAACATGACCTGCTGCTCTACTTTCAAAGTGTAAACTCAATCCCACTATGTTTTGCCATCTCCACTGCCATCCCCAGGGTGTAAGCCACCATCGTTTTGCTCTCAGGGACCAGTACAACCTCCCCCCGCAGCCCCACTCTCATCTCTCTGCAGACCAGTTTCCACTTGGATGATTTTTTAAAAATATGAGCCAGACATTTCCACCTAAATGTATAAACCCTCCTATGACTTCCTTTCATATCTGGACTAGAAACCAGAACTCCTTTCTCCTACTTGGAAACATTCCGCGGGGCCTGGCCCTGCCTGCAGTCTGACTTCATCAGGGACCATTCTTCCCCTCATTGGCTCGAGCATTGGCCTCTCCTACCTTGAGAGCCTCTTCCCTGATGCTCCCTCAGCGGTGGGCACCTCCCCCCAGTCTTCATGCCTCCCCCACCCTTTCATTCACAGCAGCCTCCCCCACCTCAGCCATTCCCCTTGCACCATCAGCACTGAACATAACTGACTCCAAATTGACTCCAAAGCACTTATGAGTCTCTAGAATGTTCATTTGTCAGCCCTCACTAGAATTTTAAGTTTCATGAAACCAAGGAGCCTGAGGGTCCAAATAGTAGGTGGCCCATAAAATACTTGTTGAAAGAAACGAGTGAACAAATGAGTGAGCTGCTCAGATGCCTTTGGAGAAAGAAACTGTTTTATGTACATCACTGCCAGGGCTGCAGGCTGGGAAAGAAGGCAGAGAGGGCGGGGAGGAAGAAGGAATGGTGGGAGAGGATGGGGGAGCTCCTCTAATTCTGTGCGGTGGGGGTCACATAGGGTGGAGTCATGAGGTGCTACCCTCAGCCTGGGCTTCCTTCCAGGCCTGGCGCACCTCGATCTTCACCTTGAAAGGTTTGATCTGCAAGACGAGACTGGCATGGCCCTCCAGAGAGGGTAGCTTCCCATCATCCGGGATCTCCAGGTTGAACCTCTGCAGCAGCCAGGACATGAAGAGGAAGAGCTCCTGGCGGGCTAGCATCTCACCTACGCAGGAGCGGGGTCCTGCTCCAAAGGGCAAGTAGCTTAATGATGGCGAGATGAGTTGCGCCCCCGTGGGGTCCAAGAAGCACTCTGCAGACACGGGGAGGCGTCAGCCAGGGGCCAGGGTCAGTGTCAGTAGAGGAGTAGGGGGAGGACAAGCCCTGCCTGGGGAGCCCCAGTCGGAGAAGGTGGACAGCCTTATTTGGGTGGGGGGGGGGCGGCAATCTTAGGAGAGATAAATGCCCTGCTCTCAGGTAGCCCTTAATCACACAGAGAAGATGGAATATTCAGGAAGGATGAAAAGGTGTATTAAACATGAAAATGGCACCATCCCACAGGAGAGGGGGCTGACTTCACAGGAGACATATGCCTATGGGCCTTCTCAGAAGAGGAGGCTGCAGTTGGCGGAAGGAGAGTGGGGAACCCAGCTGTGAAGAATCTGGGTAAGTGTAGGGTAGGCTAGGGGTGTCAACAGGTCCATGTAGTGGGAGTCAGGAGTCTTCTAGCAGGAAGCTTGGCAGAAGGGAAGCAATGCTGGAGAGGTGGGCACAGAGGGGGCTGTGTGGCTGGCGGGGCAGGACAGAACAGGGACTCACCGGGCATGAACAGGTCGGGATGCTGCCACTCCTTCTCACTGTGATGCAGTGCCCACAGGTTGACCACAACGTCTGTGCCTTTGTCAATGGTAAGGTCGCCAATGCTGCTCCAGAGAGGGAGAGGAAAAGAGGGTCTGGAGTATCGTTCTTCCCCACCTTCTCTGCCCCAAGTCTCCGTGGTCATTACCCTGGGGAAAAGAGTCCTTTGCTCCCTCATGCCCGCTCCCTCATGCCCACTCCCTCATGCCCACTCCTGCATCTTCTCCTCAGCTTCTGCCAGATTGAATATGAATCCAGCCCTCTCTTCCTGAGTAGCACTTAGGATCAACACTTGTGGGTCTGTTAGGGCCTGTGGGTGTGCATATTGAGCTGGTGCGTGTGTGCATGAGTGCGTGTGTGTGTGTGTGTGTTGCGGCTTTTGGATTGGGTAGGAGCACGTGTCTCCCAGGCAGCGGGCAGCTTCTGAGGGAGGTCAGGTCGATGGGTCAGTGGGTGTCAGTGGGTAGGAGACACACTGGTCAGTAGGTCGTGGGTACGATGATCGGTTGACAGTGGTTGACTGTAGGTTGACCAGCCAGCTGGAAGGGTCAGATGCTGGGGGAGGGACCAGGAGGGTTGGGTGTTCCTGGGAGGGAAGGCACACCTGGAGTCAATGACAGCCTTGTGGGGGATCAGCGTAGGGGCCACAGGCCGGATTCGGAGCACTTCTCTGATGGTCGCCTCCAGCAGGACAAGGCGGTTCCGGTCACTGATGGTTGGGGTGCGATTGAAACCTATAATCTGGTCAATGTCATCCTGGATCCTCTTCTTCAACTGGGGGCCAGAACAGGGTGGATGTTACCAGGATGTATCAGCCCAGGAGGAGCAAGGGCTTAGAAGAACCTACTGTCACACCCAGAAGGGCAAGACCCTTCCCAGAGGTGGCTCTACAACCCTGGCTTTGCTTGCAGAAGATGAGGCAGCTCCACCCAAAGGCCAGAGCCAACCACTGCTTGGGTAAAGGGTGCAGCACAGTCATCCTGCGAATCCTGCGAAGAACCCCCGAGATACTGACTCTCCCTTTCTCTGGAGCAGAGGTGAGTGTGCCTGGGGTCAGGAGTGCTTGGGAAGGCTCGGGTAGAGAGAAACTCACTGAAGGATGGTGTAGCAGGTAGGCCACGATCCACTTTATCACAGACGTGGTGGTCTCCACACCAGCCCCGAAGATGTCCCCTATAGTAGCGAGCATGTGTCTATTTGAAAGCAGCTTTGAATCCTGGTCTGGGCCAGCATTGTTATTGTCTGCATTCACCTTGGCTTGGATCAGTATGTGCAGCAAGTTAGTGATGGAATCACTGCTGAAGTTCTCCTGGTTGGGTGAGATTGGGGGACGATGAAGAGAAAGGAGCCCCATCTGCAACCCCTGCCATACTCTCACCCAGACTGTAGACACAAAGGCTTCTCCCACTTGGAAATGAGGGAGTGGAGTGAGGCTAGTCAGGACCCATGAACTGGTGGAAGTGGAAAAAGCACTGGGCCCTCTTTAAATTTGCAGGGTGGATGGGTCCCTTCAGGGTCCTCTGCAGTTCCTCACTTCTCTACTCTTATTTATTTATTTTTATATTTATTATTAAGTCAGGATTATTGAGCACCGACTCTATGGCAGGCTCGCGGCTAGGTGCTGGAGCTCCTACACTGTCCAAAATGGACCCTACCCTGCTCTCCTGCCACTTTCCACCTGACTCGTCATCTCTTCTGCTCCATCACCTACCTGACATTTTTCAAGGATTTCATTCAGCAATTCATTTCGCATTTGAACACAACCCTTCATCTTTTCCATGGCTTTGCTGGGGAAAATCTGCAAAGTGGAAATGTTAGATTCTCCCTGGTGAGTTCCCACTCTAACCTCAACCTTCAGCCAGAATGGAAAGCAGGACAGGGACCCAGAATGGGACCATCGGTGACAACCAGGACAATTCCAAACAAGGGAGAAAGGAGTCACCTCCCCTCCCCCTTCAATCAAACGTCTAGCACTGACTGAGACTTTACTCAGGTAACACAGACTTGAGTCTCACGGCATGATTAAGTTCCTTAACTTTTTGAAGCCTGTATTTTCATCTGCATGGGGATAATAAACCCACTTCCAAAGGGAATGCATGATTAATGCATGTGGAGCTTTGGGACTGGCACATGGCATTTCCCAGGTGCTCAGCGGGTAAAGACTCTGCCTGCAATGCAGGAGACGTGGGTTCAATCCCTAGGTTGGGAAGGTGCCCTGTAGAAGGAAATGGCAACCCATTCCAGTATTCTTGCTTTGGAAATCCCATGGACAGAGGAGTCGGGTGGGTAACAGTTGTGGGGTCTCAAGAGTCAGACACGACTGAGTGAGTAAACAACAACACCAACAACGTTATCATGAGTATTAAAACCCATAATTTAAAAGCTAAACCTATTTCTGTAGAGAAGCAGCAAGATTTTGAAGAGTCAGAGGAGGTAGAGGTCACTGTAATTGAGGTCGTCAGAAAAAAATGAGGTCTGGAGTGAACCGTAAGAGGAAAGAACTGGGGATACGATCAGGGTCTGCTGAGGTCTGCCCATAGGACCTGGCCCCATCCTCACCTTCAGCACAGGGAATATGTCTAACAGAACTTCCTTGCTCAGAACCTCCAGGATGCCATCATTGACATTTTGTATGGCCTTCAGGGCAGGATCCTCATTCTTGAAGGAGAAGTTGAAGCAGATAAAGCTGATTATGTTGGTCACCGCCAGAGAGAGAGGCTCGGACAGATCTATGGCCTCTCCATGCTGGGTGGCCAGGAAATCACAGAGCACATTGGCTTCCTGATTAACTGGGGAGAGAGAGGGGTGTGAGGGAAGGAGTTGAGTCATCCCTTCACCGCCATCTCGACCAGTTCCATCTGAATCGAAGAGAGCAGATGTCCAGCAGATGGCAGTGGTAGCCAAGAAAATGTGGAATGGAGGTACCAGAACCCTCTCCCTCCCCAACCCTCTGCAGGTTCCTTCAGCCCAGGGCCAGCCAGGCACTCACTGATCTTCTCTAACTTCAGGTTGCCATCCTTGAACAGGGCAAAGGCATTCAGTGCCAGCTTCCGATGCAGCTGCCAGTGGGCACCATGGTCGGCAAAGGCAATGCCCTTTTGGTTGTCTGACAGGATGTCTAGAGTGGCCTTTGGAAAGCAGAAAAGGACATAGGACTCAGACACCATCCACCTGCCCTCCCCGAGGGCAATGAGGCTGGTAGCTGTTGCGCAGCCTCCTTATAGAGCTCCCTGCTTCACTCCACCCTGACTGCAAGGCCTTGGCAGGACAGAACCTATGGCCTGATACTCCCAGTTCCAACAGAGAGACAGAGTAAGGCAAAAGGAGGAACCCTGAATTAGATTGTTCAGATCAATGACAGGGTGAGGCAGCTGTGATGGGATGGACTCTCTAAACTTGTAGGAGCAGAGATTGAGGACACACCAGGCCCCTACCCTTCCCTGGGTCCTCTGGGGATGGGGGCAGCTAAAGGCACAGCAGCTGAGCCCCCTTTAGATCTCCCTTCCATTGCTAGCCATGTGCCCAATACAGGCCCACATCGGGAGAGGCACATGTCTTATCCACCCAGCCTAGACATGGGCCAAGCTGCTTCTGCCCAGAAGACCCCCAAAACTATACAGGGTCCCCCAGACCTTCTGTCCTCTATCCCCATATCTGCAGGCCCCATCAGACTAGCCGCCTCCTTCTTCTTTGCCCTGGAGAGAAGAAGCCCAGCAGAGATGGGAGAGGGTAGTTGGCCCAAGAACCAGGCCGACTGGCCCAAGCAAAGAAGAGTCAAGCCTTGGTCTGATCAAAGATGAGCAGCCAGGGGGCATTGCCCAGGACATTCAGGGGAGTCCCCTCAGCCAGGTGCTGTATTGGAGGCTGGCAGTGTTCCTGGTTGACTAGCTCCTACTCCCTTCTGCCCCCGGGAACAAACAGAAAGCTCGACAGGTTGAATCTTCAGCGTCCTCCCCAAAAGTGCTTGCATAGGTCAATTCCCCAGGGCTGGAGCAGCTCGAGGAAGCCCCAGGGAAATAGTGATCCCAGCCCTCCAAGAATCAGGGTACTTCCCCCTCACAACTTTTTGCGGAGGACAGGAATCACTAACCCGTTTTCCATGTGAACAGTGTTCATCAAGGCTAGTTATTGAGAACTTCCAGCACTGGGCTAAATGCTTTACAGGTACTCTTTCAGTGAATCATGAGAGCTCAGATTTCAGGCTCAGAGAGCTAGACTCTTGGGCTTTCCAAGTGGCTTAGATGATAAAGAACTTTTACACAATGGGTGAGACCTGGGTTCGATTCCCGGGTCAGGAGGCTACCCCAGAGTAGGAAATGGCAACCCACTCTAGTATGCTTGCCTGGAGAAATCTGTGGAGAGAGGAGTGTTGTGGGCTAGTCCATGGGGTTGCAAGGAGTCGGTCAAGACTCAGCAGCTCACACTTTCACTTTTTCAGCTGGGAGAGATGATGTTGTAAGGGCTCCCTGACCCCCTCAAACCACCACTCCCACCCTGTCCCACCTCCAGAAAAAGCCAGAAAATAAAGTCTTCCTTTAATTCTTCCTGCCTAGCTTAGAAGCTGGGTGAAGTCTGAGGGGTCGCTCCCCACCCACAGCCCCACCAGGCTGTTATTGGAAGAATCACAGGTTGCTGGAACTAGAAGGGGCATTGCAGGCATGGCCTTGGCTGAAGAGCTCAACGTGCCCAGGGGCTGGTGAGGGGAGGGGTCAGAGGCATTACTTACCACTTTGGGACGCCCAGAGAATTCCTTGCCCTTCTTGAGAAGCACCTCCCTGGCCAACTGGTGGTGTCCAATCATCACAGTCGTCTTGGAACCCAAACGAAAGGAATAGATGGGGCCATATTTTTCCTGCAGCTTGAAGAAGTTCTTGTGCTGCTGGCCACGTCTGGGGAGGAACGGCAGGCTGCCCACCAGGGGCAGGGATGGGAGGCTCCTGGGGTACTTGGCACCAGAGTGCTTGGTCTTGGGCCAAAATAAATAGGCGAGGGTGAGCAGAAAGACAGCCAGGAGCAGCCACATTGTGTCTGGGTAGCAGCAGTCAGGACAAAGAGCTGTGGAGTGGCTTCAGCCATCTTAGGGTACAAGAAGGCCTTTTTAAGGGCTCCCCTGACCTTCTCCTTGACTTTATGTTAATGCTCACCTTGTGGAAGTTTATCCTGCAGCACAGCCAGGAGTCCTCTTCCAGAATGGGGAAGGGAGAGGAGGCTTCTTTCAAGAGCTGGCTCCACACCAGGGCAAACCCCTAGGGGAGGGGCTAGGTAAGGGCACAGATAGCTAGTCCCTGTCCCTTGCTCACTGTCCATCAACGTCTCCAGAGTGGGCAGAAGCAAATGATATCTGGATCAGGAATCATGACTCGAGACTCTCTGTATTACGAAATCACAATCAACAGACAGCTATCCAATTTTATCAGCTGAGCAAAGTGAGGCTTCCCAGGGTAAGGCTTGAATAAAGTCACACAGATAGTGATGCATTGAATGCAGTTCTCTTCATTCCATGTTTGCTGCTTTTGCCTGGGGGAGTGAAACCCTTGGGTTGAGATCAGGGGCCCTATTGTCAGACGGGTTTAGCCTCAAATTCTAGCTTAACCCCTTTCTTGCTATATGACTTAAAAAGGTTTAGTATGTTAAAGTATACATAGCATGAAATTTGCCATTTTGAGTGTACAATTCAGTAGCATTGAATATACTTCACAGTGTTGTACAGCCATCACCACTGTCTACTTCCAAAACTGTTTTCTTAACCCCAAACATAAAGTATATCCACGAAGCAATAACTCCCCCTTCGCCTCCCCCCAGGCCCTGGTAAACTCTAATCTGTCTCTGTGAATATGCCTATTTCACTTAAGTGGAATCATATAACATTTGGTCTTTTGTGACTGGCTTGTTTCACTAGGCGTAATGTTTTCAAGGTTCATCTACTTTGTAGCATACGTCAGAACTTCATTCATTTCCTAAATATTTGTTTATTTGGTTGTGCTGGGAGTTGGCTGCAGTACTCAAGATCTTTAGTCTTCATTGCAGCATGTGGGTTCTAGTTCCCTGGCCAGGGATTGAACCTGAGCCCCCTGCATTAGAGGTGTAGAATCTTAGCCACCGGACCACAAGGGAAGGCCCCTCCACTCCTTCTTATGACTGAACAATCTTCTAGTAAGCGGGTATGCCACCTTTCGTTTGTTCATCCTCAGTTGATGGACACTTAGGTTGTTTCCACTTTCGGCTACTGTGAATAATGCTGCTATGGACAGGGGTGTACATGTCCACAGCATGTACATAGTATCTATTTGGGTCCCTGTTTTCAATTTTGGGGGTGGTAAATACGTGGAAGTGGAATCGCTGGGTCATATAGTAACTCTATTGTTACTTAACCTGTTTTACGGAGAAGGAAATGGCACCCCACTCCAGTGTTCTTGCCTGGAAAATCCCAGGGACGGGGGAGCCTGGTGGGCTGCCGTCTCTGGGCTCGCACAGAGTCGGACATGACTGAAGTGACTTAGCAGCAACCTGTTTTAAAATTCAGTTTCCTCTCTATAATGGGAATAACAGTGGAATATACTTCTTGTTTTTTAAAGTTTAATGTTCATTTATTCATTTATTAATCAATTAATTAACTATTGGCTTCCAAGACCTTAACTTTTCAAAAGCCCTTTGTTCCCAACGTTAGTGTGGACGATGCTCTTGCAGGATGCCTTTCCTTTTGGGTCTTAGACAGGTAATGGAACGGGTGGTCTGGGGATTGGGTTCGGAAAGGGAAGGGGGTGGGAGCTTACTTATCGCACTACTGCTTTGGGTGGAGGGAGCCTTTTAGAAAATGTCTCGCAGTTATAGCAGGCCAGCTCCCTTACAGAATTTTCCAGGCTTTTCTTCCTGCTTTCTAGTTGCTCCTTACTCCCCTGGCCACCGGCTTCTTAACCCCCATGTATCCCTGAGCTCTTGCTGGATTATCTGTTCTGATTTTCTATGAGACACCGTAAAACCATTGCCAAAGCCTTAGTGAGGAAACAGTTGAGGGGTGAGGCCGGGAAGGGGAGAGGCGGAGCAGGATTCCTGATCAAAACCCCTTTTATTCCTTCTCCATTTTGATTGGGTTAGTGAGCAGCGATTTCTTCACAGTTCTCTGCTTCTGAAGAGATTCTGAGTTGGGGTGGGGGGCCTTCTTTTAAAGGGAAGGGCTCCTTTTAGAGACTTTCTCCTTTTAAGCCTGTGGTCAGGGCTGTGGGTCCGAGGGACGTCCTGAATGTTTCAGAGGGGTGGGGGTGGGACTGACCACACTCTGGTCTTCCTGATGGATTTTTCCAAGCCAGCAGACCCCCGTGGCAGAGACTTGAGTACTTGCGAGCTGCCGTTTGAAGTAGGGGCACTTGAGTTATAGCCGGTAACCTAGTGTGGAATGAGAAAACAGTAGCGACCAACTGCGGTCTTCTGAGAACACAGCTGTTGCCAACTATTTGTTCCAGGGCTTCTGAGATCAGGCCACCCCCGCCCCCTCTTTGGTCTGAGAGGCAAGTCTGTATTGGAATGTGTAGCTGTAATCAGCAGCGGCTGTAAGCGGGGGTGGGGACAGACACACACCATTCTGCTGCCTGTTCCTGGGTGAGAAAAAGCCACAGATGTGATCAAACCAGAGTCTTACAAAAGAAATATATATGCTTCTAGGGACTGCTGTTTAACCTCATGCTTAGAACAAGACTAGAGTGTCCCTTGGGTGGCCTGAAATTCTTCTAAAAGTAAGCTTTTCTGAAAAGCTCCACATGTTCTATTACTGCTTTTGTTACTGTTCAGAGTTCCTTTGATGCAGAGACAGGCAGAGAGAGTGGGGACCCTATTGGAGCACTTCCTCTGTCCCTCAGGAAGGGCTGTCCTTTTGACTTGTGGGCAGAGTAAGCCCTGGCGAGGATTTTGAGCAGTGTTGGAAATAGGAAGCATCTCATGCTATGTCAGCAGGTGGGGAATGCTGCTGCTGCTGCTGCTGCTAAGTCGCTTTAGTCGTGTCCGACTCTGTGCGACCCGAGATGGCAGCCTACCAGGCTCCTCTGCCCATGGGATTTTCCAGGCAAGAGCACTGAAGTGGGGTAACATTGCCTTCTCCGAGATATATATATATATATATACACATACACACACACGCGCGCGCACATATATGCTTTCATATACTATTTCCCTCTTAATACACATTACACATCTATCTTATGTGGATTGTGATTCTGTTTCTCTGGTAGTTGTGCTGAGGCTTACAGAGGTAAGCCACTTGTCCAAGGTTGATCAGCTAGCTAGGGAAACTAGCTAGGTCATTAACGTTTGTTTGTTTTTGGCTTTTTTTGTTTGGTTGGTTGATTGGTTTGTTTTGTTTTAAAATTTTCAAACCCAGGCATTTTGATTCCAAAGCCTGGTGTTTTCCTTGTTATCTACCGGTGTCTATGAAAGTGGAGTTGGATTAATGCATTGCTCCCACCGGGGCATGTTTTCTGAAGTTTATTTCTAGGTGGCCCAGGTACCAAATGAGACGCGTGTCTCTGAGTACCCTTTTGCTCTTTACTCTGTGGAAGATTCTCATGCACATTGCATCTACTGAATAATGCCAGTGCACTTAATGAATGTGGATCTGGCACAGAGGATAAATAAAGCACCGTGCTTCTTCCTAGAAATCACACTCTAGTGCAGTAGTTCTCAAATGCATAAAAATCACCTAGGAGTGGGGTGATTAGAATATAGATTCAGTAGGTGTGGGGCCAGGGCCCAGGAATCTTCATTTCTATTAAGTTCCCCAGGTGGTTCAGACCTGGTAATATCTGGCCACACTTGGAGAGATTCCACCTCAACTTGGCCCACACCCCTCACCCCCTTCCCTGCACTTTAGTAACTTTGGTATAATTATAAGACAGTGTGCTAAGCCTGAAACAGAGGACCCCCAGGGACTAGGACAGCAAAGGCTGGGAAAGCATCAGGCTTGGGGAGCAGGATGGGCATGGAAGGCTTTCCTAAGAAGGTGATACTTGATCTGAGTCTCGAAGGATGAGTAGGAGTTTACCAGACATATGAGCCAGGGAAGGAGCATTCCAGACATATCAGATTGGGAGTGTTGTTTTTGTTTTCTCCTGCAGATGAGAAACGACACTGTCATCGATGAGTCTTGGTATTAGGTATTCCTGAGATAAGACAAGGACCTTGCTTCAGCAAGTACTGGTGTCCTTTATGACACAGAGAAGGAAGGAAAGCATGAGGGGCCTCAATCCAATAATGAGTGTGGCATGAATTCAGTGTCTATAAAGGGCAGCTAGGCCTTGTTGTTGTTTAGTTGCTAAGTTTTATCCTGCACCTCTGACTCTTGCAGCCCTAATGGCCTGTAGCCCACTAGGCTCCTCTATCCATGGGATTTCCCAGGTGAGAATACTGGAGTGGGTAGCCATTCCCTTCTGCAAGGGATCTTCCCAACCCAGGGATTGAACCCATGTCTCCTGCATGGCAAGTGGATTCCTTACCACTGAGCCCCAGGGAAGCCTTAGGCTGTTTTAGTTCTTCCAGTTAAGGACAGCTAAGACAACACCCTGGAAGCTACAGGGTTGACTAGAGAACAGTGTTTGTGCTTACTGGGGCTGAAGTTCTGAAGAGAATCACCTGCTGTACTTTTGGGCTGTGGCACCACATGGCACATTTTAGGTATAACATGTAGTTGAGCATGCCATCCCTTCCTTATCTGGCAAGATCAGAAAATGAGTTTTCTGGTTAAGAGGGAATCTATCCTGTATACCTAGCAGATGGATTACTGATTTTCAAAGAACAAGATTACAACAGAATGTTCTTGGTCTGCTGATTTGAATGAATTCTATTTCATGTTTAATTCAGAAGGTATTGGTTTTATAATGCTGGAAGTTCTTGTGACCAACATCTCTATCTGAAAAGTATTGAGCACCTGTTCTACTCACAGCATGTTGTGGATACCAAGGGGTAGAAACTTTATCCCCGTGCTCACAGGTAGGGGGCGTAGAGCGAGCTCACGGATGGTGGAGCTTTACGCAGGTGGCGGCGCGTGACATTAGGAGCGGTGCGGCACGGTTCACAGGTGGAAAGGTGGCTTTTGCAGGTTGTCCTTTCCACAGTCCAGTGGTCTCGGTTGTTGCACAGCAGGTGTGTGGAAGGACCAGTGCGAGTTCTAATTGCTGGAATGCAGCCTGGATCCATCAAGACGATAATTTATATTCTGCATCTCGAATGTTGCCTTTCTCTCGGAAAATTATCCCCTGAGATGTCCTCACTGAGGAAGTGTGATGATCCCTGGTACTGAAATAAGTCGTCCCCAGCGACGCTCTGGTGGGTCTGGGGCCCTTTCAGGCAGTGTGCCCTTCCCAGGTTGGAATGTATGGGGTAGAGGCACAGGGGGCTATTTACTTTTTTTTTTTTTTTTAATTTATTTGTTTATTAGCCGCACTGGGTCTTCGTTGCTGCGCGGGCTTTCTCCAGTGGGGCTGAGCAGGGGCTACTCTTCGTTGTGGTGCGTGGCTTTCTAGAGCACATGCTCAGTAGCTGTGGTGCAGGGACTTAGCTGCCCCGCATCTTGTGAGATCTTCCTGGAACAGGGGTCAAACCCATGTCTTCTGCACTGGCAGGTGGATTCTTAACCACTAGACCACCTGGGAAGTTTTGTGTTAGGCCCTTGCATGGCCTGATGCTGAATACGACAGAGTAGCCAGAGTGCTGAACCCTAGTTACTCCCTGGACACAGTCAGAAATCTTCGGGACTCCCTAGGACAACACTGAAAGTGCTGTGAGGGAGCCGCA
Source organism: Bos indicus (assembly GCF_029378745.1). Taxonomy (NCBI): domain Eukaryota; kingdom Metazoa; phylum Chordata; class Mammalia; order Artiodactyla; family Bovidae; genus Bos; species Bos indicus. Next base: position 23,289,486 of record NC_091785.1, read on the forward strand.
AGTGGGGAGGGCATGCCCAGGGAGAGGGCTGAGGGAATTTGCTATCTTCTAATTTAACCTCTACACTGCCGGACATGATATTTCGATTATTTCATCGTGACAGCCACCCATGAGGTAGGAGTTCTTATCTCCTTTCTCATATGAGGCAACTGAAACTACGAAGTTAACTCTTGGAGATCACAGAGCTCCAGTGCGGCGGCGGCAACTCTGGAGGCAGACGTCCTCAGTGTCGTCCCGCTCTTGCATGCCATAGGAGGAGCACATTTGCTCCTATTTGCTGCAGCAAATCTCCTGTCAGCCCGCCTCCCCGCGGCCCTGTTCCTCGTCTGGGATTGAGTTCCCGGTCACCATTACCCTCCTGTGTGGGCTTTTTATCATTGATACCAGGTTTAGGTATAGTAAAGCGAGACCCTGCTGGAAGTGAACTGGCTTTATATAATGCAGCAGACACCAGGGTAGCACTTGTTTGTACTACCAGAGGTGGAAGCTAAAATTCGTATTGGAACCGATTTGTACAAATCTGTGACTACTACGAGCGGGAGCTCCATAAACACCTCACTTCCCTCCTGTCACCTAACAGAAAGGGTGACTCTCATCCAAGCCTTTCAGGTGACTTTTTTAAACACCTGCTCCCCACCCCTCCGCCAACCGTCTCTTTTGCAAGAAGCTGCTTTTTTAGAGAAATCGTTGTTTTTTTTTTTTTTTTTTTTAAATCACATTCCTATTATCAAAGCAAAGAGAAACCAGCAGACTGGACAGTTACTCAGTGGAAAAGAAGACTGTATCTGCTGATTTTGAAACTTTTATCCAGAAAGGGGCCAAAGAAAACATTCATTTCCTCCATAATATCCCATGAGTTTGATCCACCCCCGCCCACCGTTTTTCCCTGAAGAGGTAAATTTTAGTCTAGGAAAAGAGAAATATGGGGCTACTTGGGGGGAATAAAAACCAAACTGTGCTATAAAATTGCTTCCCCTGCCCTGACTCCCTAACACCTGGATGACAGTTCCTCTTGGCGCTATTCTTGATTCTGTTTGTTGATTTGTAGCAACAGGGAGTTGAAACGCCCTGCAAATTTGACCTGGTTTAGCCATTTCTGCGCTTGCTCTGTAGCCATTGCTCCTCTGGGAAGGGCTTAACTGGACTTAAACCTGGACTTACCTCAGGAGAAGCATCTGTTGCCGAAAATGGAGATTCAGTCCGAAGTCAATTGCTTGACCTATCTTGTTCTTTTAACTGAAAGAGATAGGAGGGGCAGTGGCAGAAAATACACACTCAGGAGAGAGGGAGACAGGCTTTGAAGACCGGCAGCTGGAGTGTGGCACAGTGACTTCTTTTCTTGCAAGTGGTGAATTGTTTGCTGGGACTGAGTTGCACAGAAGCTGTTGGTTCCCTCAGGCATTGCCATTGCGTCAGGGATTCAGAATATTCTTTATTGTTTGGTCTCTTGGTTAACACACATGTTCTCAGGAGATTCTACTGAACTGTGACCCATGGTCTCAGTCTTGGTTTCAATTATTGCATGGTGTATTCTGTGGTTTCTTCAAGGGTTTGGAAATTCTTGGGTTACCCCCCAGGCAGTGGTGTAAATACCTATGACCTCCTACTCCTTGGGGTGTGGTTCTGGAGTGTGGTGAGGAAGCCTTGGATAGGCTGGGATGGGCTGCCCACAAAAATAGAACATGCAATCATTTCCCTGCCTTGGGAGTAAGATTCCAGGTGGATGGCCAGGCCCAGATTGTGCTGGGTTACTGTAAGCCCAGAGAGCCGTGGATTGGTCTCCAGTCATCGTGTGAAATTATGTTGCCACAGCCCTGGCCTAACCCTTGGAGGATCCCTTCCCGTGGCTGCTTGTACAGCGTAGCTAAGAGGCGTGGGGAACATGGGGGAGGAACAGCCTGTGGGGTTACTTCATCGTCAAGTCACCAGGATGAGTACTTCCTGAAGGTTTTTGTGTGTCTAATCCTTTGCTGGGTAGGTGCACTTGTGAGATTGACTTCATCCTTCTCTTAGGGAATTTACAGAGTGGTTGGGGAGCCCAAAGGACAATCAGGTGACAAAGAGTGGATGCAACACGATTCTGCACGGAGTTGTGTGGTTCAGTTTGGCTGGAATGGTGGTTCTAAACTAAGGGCAATTTGTCCCCTCCCCAGGGGACTTTTACCAGTGTTTGGACATTGTTGATTGTCACAACAAGTAGCCAGGGGTGGAGTGGGGTGTTGATACTGGCATCTAGTGGATAGTGGCCAGGGATGCTGCTGAACATCCTATAATGCACAGGAGGGTCACCGCAGCAAAGAATTCAGTTCAGTTCAGTTCAGTTGCTCAGTTGTGTCCGACTCTTTGCGACCCCATGAGCTGCAGCACACCAGGCCTCCCTGTCTAACACCAACTCCTGGAGCTCACCCAAACTCATGTCCATTGTGTTGGTGATGCCATCCAACCATCTCATCCTCTGTCGTCCCCGAATTATCTGACTTCAAATGTCAGTACAGTTGTCCCTCAGTATTCACGAGAGTTTGGTTCCACAAGCCCGGCAGATAACCAAAATCTGAGGCTGCTCAAGGCTGCCATGTAAAATAACTGTATGCACTTAGCTTTCAGCATACGTAGGTTCTGCATCTGTGGATTCAGCTCATCTGGGATCCATCCTGCGGGTACCAAGGGCTGATGAGCCAAGGTGAAGACAGGATGGGCGGAAAACTCCTGCTGCTTGGTGCGCGGCACTCTGCTCAGGAGGCAGTCACAAGCCAGAGGCCTCAGGGCGGGCGAACGGAGATGTTTTAATAAAGAGGAAGGAAATAGGGGTACTTTTTCCTGCTGCTTTCTAAGCAATATGCATTATCTGCCCACAAGTTTAGAATCTTAACATCTTGGTTGCCCCAATCAGCAGGAACTATGCCTTCTCAAGGACAGGTTTAGAGTTCATTTTTTATGGCCAGTAGATAAAATCAAACTGTTTTGGAACTGATACTTTATCTCTGAAAAATCTGAACAACCACCCCCAGAAGGGTAGAATCTCAGAATTGCCCAAATATCAATAACTTTATACAGCTTAAAGAACAGTTGTTTAGTCACTCAGTCATGTCCAACTGTTGTGACCCCACTAACTATAACCCACCAGTCTCCTCTGTCCATGTGATTTTCCAGGCAAGAATACTGGTATGGGTTGCCATTTCCTTCTCCAGAAGATCTTCCCACCCCCGGGATGGAACCTGCATCTCCTGCTTGACAGGCAGATTCTTTACCATTGAGCCTCCTGGGGAGCCCTAAAGAACCATTAGGCTACAGTTATTTTAATAACAATCCATATCTCAAGCTGGATGCCTATTGCTGTGGCCCTTGTTGTTGTTGTTCATCGCTCAGTTGTATCTGACGCTGTGTGAATCCGTGGACTGCAGCACACCAGGCTTCCCTGTCCTTCACCCTCTCCTGGAGTTTGCCCAGACTCATGTCCATTGAGTTGGTGATGCCATGCAACCATCTCATCTTCTGTTGTCCCCTTCTTCTCCTGTTTTCTATCTTTCCCAGCATCAGTGTCTTTTCCATTGAGTCGGCTCTTCGCATCATGTGGCCAAAGTATTGGAGCTTCAGCTTCAGCGTCAGTCCTTCCAATGAATATTCAGGATTGATTTCCTTAGGATTGACTGGGTGGATCTCTTTGCAGTCCAAGGGATTCTCGAATCTCCTCCAGCATCACAGTTTTGGAAGGCATCAATTCTTTGGCACTCAGCTTTTTAATTGTCCAGCTCTCATATCCATACATGACTACTGGAAAAACCATAGCTTTGACCATATGGACCTTTGTAAGCAAAGTAATCTCTCTGCTTTTTAATACGCTGTCCAGGTTTGTCATTGCTTTTCTTCCAAGGAGCAAGCGTCTTTTAATTTCATGGCTGCAGGCACCGTCCACAGTGATTTTGGAGCTCAAGAAAATAAAATCTGTCACTGTTTCCATTGTCTCCCCATCTGTTTGTCCTGAAGGAATGGGACTGGATGCCATGATCTTGGTTTTTTGAATGTTGAGTTTTAAGCCAGCTTTTTCACTCTCCTCTTTCACCTTCTTCAAGAGACTCTTTAGTTCCTCTTCACTTTTCTGCCATTTGGGTGGTGTCATCTGTATATCTGAGGTTGTTGATATTTCTCCCAGCACTCTTGGTTCCAGCTTGTGCTTCATCCGGGAGGGCATTTCGCATGATGTACTCTACTTAGAAGTTAAATGAGCAGGGTGACAATATTCAACTTTGATGTACTCCTTTCCCAATTTTGAACCAGTCCATTGTTCCATGTCCAGTTCTAATTATTACTTCTTGACTGCATCATAATCTATCTTTGATAACAGAAAAGGGGGATGCTAAATTCCCCTTCTTCTAAATCATCTGGTGTCTCTTTTAATCTTTAGATGTCAGGTCTTAAAATTCAGAAAGTTCTTTAAGGTTATTCAATCTTTTGAAGAAAGCCTCTGGATTCTGAAGATTTTAAGAAGTCTTGTATCTGTTCGCTCAGGGGTAACATTTTTAATGTAACCCTTTGTTGAGGTAGAAGCCAGTGGTTTCCTTGAACTTTCTACTGGCAATAAATCTCTGGTACTGGTCTCTAGTGGAGGAGGGCACGGTAACCTACTCCAGTATTCTTGCCTGGAGAATCCCATGGACAGAGAGCTGCAGGCTACAGTCCATAAGGTGGCAAAGAGTCAGAAGTGACTGAGTGACTGAGCACTGGTCTTTAGACAGTCAGGCACACAAGACAAGTCCCATTAATATTTCTTTTGCCCCCAACAAAAGCTTGGTGCAGTGGGGTGGAACTACTGAGGAAAAAACGAGGTTACATTTAGAATTTTGCTTAAAGTGAAGAAGGGCTCTGAGACCCCACGTGTCCTTCACTGTCCAGTGAAACCGTAGTGAATCTTTCTCAAAGAACATCAGCAACAAGTTAACATGTACCTTCAATATTTCATATCCCCTTGAAAACTGCACCTCTTTTTGGGCAAAGTGATTATTTGATTTGATCAAGACGTGTTCAAGGTAAAGCAAAGACTTGATGAGCTAGGGCCCAGTCATGGAAAGAATACTGAACCGAAAGTCAGGAGATCCGAGTTTTGACAGTCCCAATTCTGTCATCTGCAGGCTTAGGCTAGGTGTCAGTTCCTCCTTTGTAAGATAAGGGTGGTAGCACTTCTCATCCCTTGTCGGGTGCTGGCTGGCAGGCTCAAAGGTGAGGCTGACTGTTCAAGAAATTTGAAAAGCTTTTGAGTCCTGTAAAAATGTGTATTATATAAACTGACTAGGTATGTGTGTGTTGTGTATATAACCATCATTGCTTCAAATTATGACTCTGAGGCTTTGTCACATTATTGGGGGGGGGTGGGGGGAAGGGATGAATTCTGTTGATTGGACTGTATTTGAGGCACAAAATGAACCTGAATATTTTAGGAAGATTTTCAGCAATAAGAACTGAAACAGAAGCTTTTTTTTTTAATCTAACAATTTACTAATTTCAACGTTCCTCAAAGGCAAAGTCCATGTCTTATCTGTCATTTTTGTGCCTGTCAGCATCCAGCATGAAAGTTTAGGATAACTGCTAATTATTCAGGGTTTTTTCCACTAAAATTCAGGCTTTAGATCTAGAAAACTTGTTCTAGGTATGTGATCACTCTGAATCTCGGTTTTCTGGTTTCCCGTAAAAAGAGAGGAATATGTAACTTGGATAAAAACGCCCAGCCAGATGCTTGATAAACACAGGCACTGGGCAGAACTTGGTTTTCTGTCTCATTTCCTGAGTGTTGTGGCTGGAGGTTTTCCTGACTGGCTAGAGACCCTCCTCTTTGTCTAGGTACCTGTTTTGTGTGGCACTTGTAAGATGTAGCTGGAGCCTCGGTCTAGAGAGTTCAGATGTCTGCCATTCATATTTGGGCCTCTGAGCAGGTCTTAGCCTCAGAGTGAGAGGATGAATGGGGTATTACTGAGCTTGAGAGCAGGAGGAGCTCATCGGATGCCCACAGGGGCTAGGCAGTGACATGCTTGAGTCAAGCAGATGCGGTTTTTGGACAGTAGGGATTTTTGGACAGTAGGGGTTTTGGGGAGGCCAAGGTGGAGCTCGAGGCCATGTACAACTGTAACCCTATCTGATATGGCCCCAGGATTTTCAGAAGCTGGAAATCAGAATTTCTGTATGAATCCTTTTCATTTTAAGATGTTGACAGTTAATTTCATTTTTTTTTATTGTAAAACAAAGGTACCACGTGGACGTAGAACTCAGTAGTGGGCCCTTTGTGGCCCATGGGTGAGCAGTTTGCAATCCCTGCTTTCAAACAGGAGGGGCAGATACAGCTAATACAGAACGCAGGGACTTGCCCTCCTGACCAGCTGTGGAGACATTATAGTAGAACTGCCTTCCTGCTCTCTGAGTCCTGCTTGCTTTGTCACATGCTCCCTGCTATTTTGTCCCTCAGATTTGCACCAGCCCTTGCTGAAGAAGGCATACTTCTCGGTGCATTTATTCTATGGCAGAAGAAGCCAGTGATGAGGGATTGCCAGGATACCTCAAGGGAGAACTTTTTTCCTCGTAAGTGTCCAGGGGTGAGAGAGTGGCAGGTTAACCCAGTGTCCTGAGCCTCTTCCCTGCTGCTCCCTCAGCGGGGGGCACCTCTGCCCAGTCTCATGCTACCCCAACCTTTCATTCACAGCAGCCACCCCCACCTTGGCCATTCCCCTCACATCATCAGCAACCAGTATAACTGACTCCAAAGTACTTATGAGTCTCTGGAATGTTCATTTGTCAGCCCTCACTAGAATTTTAAGTTTCACGAGGCCAAGGAGCCTGAGGTCCAAGGACAGTGAGTGAGCGGCACATAGTAGGTGGTCCATAAAATACTTGTTGAAAGAAACGAGTGAACAAATGAATGAGCTGCTCAGATGCCTTTGGAGAAAGAAACTGTTTTATGCACATCACTGCCAGGGCTGCAGGCTGGGAAAGAAGGCAGAGTGGGCGGGGAGGAAGAAGGAATGGTGGGAGAGGGTGGGGGAGCTCCTCTAATTCTGTGCGGTGGGGGTCACATAGGGTGGAGTCATGGGGTGCTACCCTCAGCCTGGGCTTCCTTCCAGGCCTGGCGCACCTCGATCTTCACCTTGAAAGGTTTGATCTGCAAGACGAGACTGGCATGGCCCTCCAGAGAGGGTAGCTTCCCATCATCCGGGATCTCCAGGTTGAACCTCTGCAGCAGCCGGGACATGAAGAGGAAGAGCTCCTGGCGGGCTAGCATCTCACCTACGCAGGAGCGGGGTCCTGCTCCAAAGGGCAAGTAGCTTAATGATGGCGAGATGAGTTGCGTCCCTGTGGGGTCCAAGAAGCGCTCTGCGGACACAAGGAGCCATCAGCGAGGGGCCAGGGTCAGTGTCAGTAGAGGAGTAGGGGGAGGACAAGGCCCTGCCTGGGGAGCCCCAGTCTGAGAAGGTGGACAGCCTTATTTGGGTGGGGGGGGGGGCGGCAATCTTAGGAGAGATAAATGCCCTGCTCTCAGGTAGCCCTTAATCACACAGAGAAGATGGAATATTCAGGAAGGATGAAAAGGTGTATTAAACATGAAAATGGCACCATCCCACAGGAAAGGGGGCTGACTTCACAGGAGACATATGCCTATGGGCCTTCTCAGAAGAGGAGGCTGCAGTTGGTGGAAGGAGAGTGGGGAACCCAGCTGTGAAGAATCTGGGTAAGTGTAGGGTAGGCTAGGGGTGTCAACAGGTCCATGTAGTGGGAGTCAGGAGTCTTCTAGCAGGAAGCTTGGCAGAAGGGAAGCAATGCTGGAGAGGTGGGCACAGAGGGGGCTGTGTGGCTGGCGGGGCAGGACAGAACAGGGACTCACCGGGCATGAACAGGTCGGGATGCTGCCACTCCTTCTCACTGTGATGCAGTGCCCACAGGTTGACCACAACGTCTGTGCCTTTGTCAATGGTAAGGTCGCCAATGCTGCTCCAGAGAGGGAGAGGAAAAGAGGGTCTGGAGTATCGTTCTTCCCCACCTTCTCTGCCCCAAGTCTCCGTGGTCATTACCCTGGGGAAAAGAGTCCTTTGCTCCCTCATGCCCGCTCCCTCATGCCCACTCCCTCATGCCCACTCCTGCATCTTCTCCTCAGCTTCTGCCAGATTGAATATGAATCCAGCCCTCTCTTCCTGAGTAGCACTTAGGATCAACACTTGTGGGTCTGTTAGGGCCTGTGGGTGTGCATATTGAGCTGGTGCGTGTGTGCATGAGTGCGTGTGTGTGTGTGTTGCGGCTTTTGGATTGGGTAGGAGCACGTGTCTCCCAGGCAGCGGGCAGCTTCTGAGGGAGGTCAGGTCGATGGGTCAGTGGGTGTCAGTGGGTAGGAGACACACTGGTCAGTAGGTCGTGGGTACGATGATCGGTTGACAGTGGTTGACTGTAGGTTGACCAGCCAGCTGGAAGGGTCAGATGCTGGGGGAGGGACCAGGAGGGTTGGATGTTCCTGGGAGGGAAGGCACACCTGGAGTCAATGACAGCCTTGTGGGGGATCAGCGTAGGGGCCACAGGCCGGATTCGGAGCACTTCTCTGATGGTCGCCTCCAGCAGGACAAGGCGGTTCCGGTCACTGATGGTTGGGGTGCGATTGAAACCTATAATCTGGTCAATGTCATCCTGGATCCTCTTCTTCAACTGGGGGCCAGAACAGGGTGGATGTTACCAGGGTGTATCAGCCCAGGAGGAGCAAGGGCTTAGAAGAACCTACTGTCACACCCAGAAGGGCAAGACCCTTCCCAGAGGTGGCTCTACAACCCTGGCTTTGCTTGCAGAAGATGGGGCAGCTCCAGCCAAAGGACAGAGCAACCACTGCTTGGGTAAAGGGTCCAACCCAATCATCCTGCAAAGAAGTCCCGAGGTATGGACTCTCCCTTTCCCTGGAGCAGAGGTGAGTGTGCCTGGGGTCAGGAGTGCTTGGGAAGGCTCAGGTAGAGAGAAACTCACTGAAGGATGGTGTAGCAGGTAGGCCACGATCCACTTTATCACAGACGTGGTGGTCTCCACACCAGCCCCGAAGATGTCCCCTATGGTAGCGAGCATGTGTCTATTTGAAAGCAGCTTTGAATCCTGGTCTGGGCCAGCATTGTTATTGTCTGCATTCACCTTGGCTTGGATCAGTATGTGCAGCAAGTTAGTGATGGAATCACTGCTGAAGTTCTCCTGGTTGGGTGAGATTGGGAGACGATGAAGAGAAAGGAGCCCCATCTGCAACCCCTGCCATACTCTCACCCAGACTGTAGACACAAAGGCTTCTCCCACTTGGAAATGAGGGAGTGGAGTGAGGCTAGTCAGGACCCATGAACTGGTGGAAGTGGAAAAAACACTGGGCCCTCTTTAAATTTGCAGGGTGGATGGGTCCCTTCAGGGTCCTCTGCAGTTCCTCACTTCTCTACTCCTACTTATTTATTTTTATATTTATTATTAAGTCAGGATTATTGAGCACCGACTCTATGGCAGGCTCGCGGCTAGGTGCTGGAGCTCCTACACTGTCCAAAATGGACCCTACCCTGCTCTCCTGCCACTTTCCACCTGACTCGTCATCTCTTCTGCTCCATCACCTACCTGACATTTTTCAAGGATTTCATTCAGCAATTCATTTCGCGTTTGAACACAACCCTTCATCTTTTCCATGGCTTTGCTGGGGAAAATCTGCAAAGTGGAAATGTTAGATTCTCCCTGGCGCTCAACCTTCAGCCAGAATGGAAAGCAGGACAGGGACCCAGAATGGGACCATCGGTGACAACCAGGACAATTCCAAACAAGGGAGAAAGGAGTCACCTCCACTCCCCCTTCAATCAAACGTCTAGCACTGACTGAGACTTTACTCAGGTAACACAGACTTGAGTCTCACGGCATGATTAAGGTCCTTAACTTTTTGAAGCCTGTATTTTCATCTGCATGGGGATAATAAACCCACTTCCAAAGGCAATGCATGATTAATGCATGTGGAGCTTTGGGACTGGCACATGGCATTTCCCAGGTGCTCAGCGGGTAAAGACTCTGCCTGCAATGCAGGAGACGTGTGTTCAATCCCTAGGTTGGGAAGGTGCCCTGTAGAAGGAAATGGCAACCCATTCCAGTATTCTTGCTTTGGAAATCCCATGGACAGAGGAGTCGGGTGGGTAACAGTTGTGGGGTCTCAAGAGTCAGACACGACTGAGTGAGTAAACAACAACACCAACAACGTTATCATGAGCAATAAAACCCATAATTTAAAAGCTAAACCTATTTCTGTAGAGAAGCAGCAAGATTTTGAAGAGTCAGAGGAGGTAGAGGTCACTGTAATTGAGGTCGTCAGAAAAAAATGAGGTTTGGAGTGAACCGTAAGAGGAAAGAACTGGGGATACGATCAGGGTCTGCTGAGGTCTGCCCATAGGACCTGGCCCCATCCTCACCTTCAGCACAGGGAATATGTCTAACAGAACTTCCTTGCTCAGAACCTCCAGGATGCCATCATTGACATTTTGTATGGCCTTCAGGGCAGGATCCTCATTCTTGAAGGAGAAGTTGAAGCAGATAAAGCTGATTATGTTGGTCACCGCCAGAGAGAGAGGCTCGGACAGATCTATGGCCTCTCCATGCTGGGTGGCCAGGAAATCACAGAGCACATTGGCTTCCTGATTAACTGGGGAGAGAGAGGGGTGTGAGGGAGGGAGTTGAGTCATCCCTTCACCGCCATCTCGACCAGTTCCATCTGAATCGAAGAGAGCAGATGTCCAGCAGATGGCAGTGGTAGCCAAGAAAATGTGGAATGGAGGTACCAGAACCCTCTCCCTCCCCAACCCTCTGCAGGCTCCTTCAGCCCAGGGCCAGCCAGGCACTCACTGATCTTCTCTAACTTCAGGTTGCCATCCTTGAACAGGGCAAAGGCATTCAGTGCCAGCTTCCGATGCAGCTGCCAGTGGGCACCATGGTCGGCAAAGGCAATGCCCTTTTGGTTGTCTGACAGGATGTCTAGAGTGGCCTTTGGAAAGCAGAAAAGGACATAGGACTCAGACACCATCCACCTGCCCTCCCCGAGGGCAATGAGGCTGGTAGCTGTTGCGCAGCCTCCTTATAGAGCTCCCTGCTTCACTCCACCCTGACTGCAAGGCCTTGGCAGGACAGAACCTATGGCCTGATACTCCCAGTTCCAACAGAGAGACAGAGTAAGGCAAAAGGAGGAACCCTGAATTAGATTGTTCAGATCAATGACAGGGTGAGGCAGCTGTGATGGGATGGACTCTCTAAACTTGTAGGAGCAGAGATTGAGGACACACCAGGCCCCTACCCTTCCCTGGGTCCTCTGGGGATGGGGGCAGCTAAAGGCACAGCAGCTGAGCCCCCTTTAGTTCTCCCTTCCATTGCCAGCCGTGTGCCCAATACAGGCCCACATCGGGAGAGGCACATGTCTTGTCCACCCAGCTTGGACATGGGCCAAGCTGCTTCTGCCCAGAAGACCCCCAAAACTATACAGGGTCCCCCAGACCTTCTGTCCTCTATCCCCATATCTGCAGGCCCCATCAGACTAGCCGCCTCCTTCTTCTTTGCCCTGGAGAGAAGAAGCCCAGCAGAGATGGGAGAGGGTAGTTGGCCCAAGAACCAGGCCGACTGGCCCAAGCAAAGAAGAGTCAAGCCTTGGTCTGATCAAAGATGAGCAGCCAGGGGGCATTGCCCAGGACATTCAGGGGAGTCCCCTCAGCCAGGTGCTGTATTGGAGGCTGGCAGTGTTCCTGGTTGACTAGCTCCTACTCCCTTCTGCCCCCGGGAACAAACAGAAAGCTCGACAGGTTGAATCTTCAGCGTCCTCCCCAAAAGTGCTTGCATAGGTCAATTCCCCAGGGCTGGAGCAGCTCGAGGAAGCCCCAGGGAAATAGTGATCCCAGCCCTCCAAGAATCAGGGTACTTCCCCCTCACAACTTTTTGCGGAAGACAGGAATCACTAACCCGTTTTCCATGTGAACAGTGTTCATCAAGGCTAGTTATTGAGAACTTCCAGCACTGGGCTAAATGCTTTACAGATACTCTTTCAGTGAATCATGAGAGCTCAGATTTCAGGCTCAGAGAGCTAGACTCTTGGGCTTTCCAAGTGGCTTAGATGATAAAGAACTTTTACACAATGGGTGAGACCTGGGTTCGATTCCCGGGTCAGGAGGCTACCCCAGAGTAGGAAATGGCAACCCACTCTAGTATGCTTGCCTGGAGAAATCTGTGGAGAGAGGAGTGTTGTGGGCTAGTCCATGGGGTTGCAAGGAGTCGGTCAAGACTCAGCAGCTCACACTTTCACTTTTTCAGCTGGGAGAGATGATGTTGTAAGGGCTCCCTGACCCCCTCAAACCACCACTCCCACCCTGTCCCACCTCCAGAAACAGCCAGAAAATAAAGTCTTCCTTTAATTCTTCCTGCCTAGCTTAGAAGCTGGGTGAAGTCTGAGGGGTCGCTCCCCACCCACAGCCCCACCAGTCTGTTACTGGAAGAATCACAGGATTCTTCTGGAACTAGAAGGGGCATTGCAGGCATGGCCTTGGCTGAAGAGCTCAACGTGCCCAGGGGCTGGTGAGGGGAGGGGTCAGAGGCATTACTTACCACTTTGGGACGCCCAGAGAATTCCTTGCCCTTCTTGAGAAGCACCTCCCTGGCCAACTGGTGGTGTCCAATCATCACAGTCGTCTTGGAACCCAAACGAAAGGAATAGATGGGGCCATATTTTTCCTGCAGCTTGAAGAAGTTCTTGTGCTGCTGGCCACGTCTGGGGAGGAACGGCAGGCTGCCCACCAGGGGCAGGGATGGGAGGCTCCTGGGGTACTTGGCACCAGAGTGCTTGGTCTTGGGCCAAAATAAATAGGCGAGGGTGAGCAGAAAGACAGCCAGGAGCAGCCACATTGTGTCTGGGTGGCAGCAGTCAGGACAAAGAGCTGTGGAGTGGCTTCAGCCACCTTAGGGTACAAGAAGGCCTTTTTAAGGGCTCCCCTGACCTTCTCCTTGACTTTATGTTAATGCTCACCTTGTGGAAGTTTATCCTGCAGCACAGCCAGGAGTCCTCTTCCAGAATGAGGAAGGGAGAGGAGGCTTCTTTCAAGAGCTGGCTCCACACCAGGGCAAACCCCTAGGGGAGGGGCTAGGTAAGGGCACAGATAGCTAGTCCCTGTCCCTTGCTCACTGTCTATCAACGTCTCTAGAGTGGGCAGAAGCAAATGATATCTGGATCAGGAATCACGGCTTGGGACACTCTGTATTACGAAATCACAATCAACAGACAGCTATCCAATTTTATCAGTTGAGCAAAGTGAGGCTTCCCAGGGTAAGGCTTGAATAAAGTCACACAGATAGTGATGCATTGAATGCAGTTCTCTTCATTCCATGTTTGCTGCTTTTGCCTGGGGGAGTGAAACCCTTGGGTTGAGATCAGGGGCCCTATTGTCAGACGGGTTTAGCCTCAAATTCTAGCTTAACCCCTTTCTTGCTATATGACTTAAAAAGGTTTAGTATGTTAAAGTATACATAGCATGAAGTTTACCATTTTGAGTGTACAATTCAGTAGCATTGAATATACTTCACAGTGTTGTACAGCCATCACCACTGTCTACTTCCAAAACTGTCTTCTTAACCCCAAACATAAAGTATATCCACGAAGCAATAACTCCCCCTTCGCCTCCCCCCAGGCCCTGGTAAACTCTAATCTGTCTCTGTGAATATGCCTATTTCACTTAAGTGGAATCATATAACATTTGGTCTTTTGTGACTGGCTTGTTTCACTAGGCGTAATGTTTTCAAGGTTCATCTACTTTGTAGCATATGTCAGAACTTCATTCATTTCCTAAATATTTGTTTATTTGGTTGTGCTGGGAGTTGGCTGCAGTACTCAAGATCTTTAGTCTTCATTGCAGCATGTGGGTTCTAGTTCCCTGGCCAGGGATTGAACCTGAGCCCCCTGCATTAGAGGTGTAGAATCTTAGCCACCGGACCACAAGGGAAGGCCCCTCCACTCCTTCTTATGACTGAACAATCTTCTAGTAAGCGGGTATGCCACCTTTCGTTTGTTCATCCTCAATTGATGGACACTTAGGTTGTTTCCACTTTCGGCTACTGTGAATAGTGCTGCTATGGACAGGGGTGTACACGTCCACAGCATGTACATAGTATCTATTTGGGTCCCTGTTTTCAATTTTGGGGGTGGTAAATACGTGGAAGTGGAATCGCTGGGTCATATAGTAACTCTATTGTTACTTAACCTGTTTTACGGAGAAGGCAATGGCACCCCACTCCAGTGTTCTTGCCTGGAAAATCCCAGGGACGGGGGAGCCTGGTGGGCTGCCGTCTCTGGGCTCGCACAGAGTCGGACATGACTGAAGTGACTTAGCAGCAACCTGTTTTAAAATTCAGTTTCCTCTCTATAATGGGAATAACAGTGGAATATACTTCTTGTTTTTTAAAGTTTAATGTTCATTTATTCATTTATTAATCAATTAATTAACTATTGGCTTCCAAGACCTTAACTTTTCAAAAGCCCTTTGTTCCCAACATTAGTGTGGACAATGCTCTTGCAGGATGCCTTTCCTTTTGGGTCTTAGACAGGTAATGGAACGGGTGGTCTGGGGATTGGGTTCGGAAAGGGAAGAGGGTGGGAGCTTACTTATCGCACTACTGCTTTGGGTGGAGGGAGCCTTTTAGAAAATGTCTCGCAGTTATAGCAGGCCAGCTCCCTTACAGAATTTTCCAGGCTTTTCTTCCTGCTTTCTAGTTGCTCCTTACTCCCCTGGCCACCGGCTTCTTAACCCCCATGTATCCCTGAGCTCTTGCTGGATTATCTGTTCTGATTTTCCATAAGACACCGTAAAACCATTGCCAAAGCCTTAGTGAGGAAACAGTTGAGGGGTGAGGCCGGGAAGGGGAGAGGCGGAGCAGGATTCCTGATCAAAACCCCTTTTATTCCTTCTCCATTTTGATTGGGTTAGTGAGCAGCGATTTCTTCACAGTTCTCTGCTTCTGAAGAGATTCTGAGTTGGGGTGGGGGGCCTTCTTTTAAAGGGAAGGGCTCCTTTTAGAGACTTTCTCCTTTTAAGCCTGTGGTCAGGGCTGTGGGTCCGAGGGACGTCCTGAATGTTTCAGAGGGGTGGGGGTGGGACTGACCACACTCTGGTCTTCCTGATGGATTTTTCCAAGCCAGCAGACCCCCGTGGCAGAGACTTGAGTACTTGCGAGCTGCCGTTTGAAGTAGGGGCACTTGAGTTATAGCCGGTAACCTAGTGTGGAATGAGAAAACAGTAGCGACCAACTGCGGTCTTCTGAGAACACAGCTGTTGCCAACTATTTGTTCCAGGGCTTCTGAGATCAGGCCACCCCCGCCCCCTCTTTGGTCTGAGAGGCAAGTCTGTATTGGAATGTGTAGCTGTAATCAGCAGCGGCTGTAAGCGGGGGTGGGGACAGACACACACCATTCTGCTGCCTGTTCCTGGGTGAGAAAAAACCACAGATGTGATCAAACCAGAGTCTTACAAAAGAAATATATATGCTTCTAGGGACTGCTGTTTAACCTCATGCTTAGAACAAGACTAGAGTGTCCCTTGGGTGGCCTGAAATTCTTCTAAAAGTAAGCTTTTCTGAAAAGCTCCACATGTTCTATTACTGCTTTTGTTACTGTTCAGAGTTCCTTTGATGCAGAGACAGGCAGAGAGAGTGGGGACCCTATTGGAGCACTTCCTCTGTCCCTCAGGAAGGGCTGTCCTTTTGACTTGTGGGCAGAGTAAGCCCTGGCAAGGATTTTGAGCAGTGTTGGAAATAGGAAGCATCTCATGCTATGTCAGCAGGTGGGGAATGCTGCTGCTGCTGCTGCTGCTGCTAAGTCGCTTTAGTTGTGTCCGACTCTGTGCGACCCCTGAGACGGCAGCCTACCAGGCTCCTCTGCCCATGGGATTTTCCAGGCAAGAGCACTGAAGTGGGGTAACATTGCCTTCTCCGAGATATATATATATATATATATACACACACACACACACACACACACGCACATATATGCTTTCATATACTATTTCCCTCTTAATACACATTACACACCTATCTTACGTGGATTGTGATTCTGTTTCTCTGGTAGTTGTGCTGAGGCTTACAGAGGTAAGCCACTTGTCCAAGGTTGATCAGCTAGCTAGGGAAACTAGCTAGGTCATTAACGTTTGTTTGTTTTTGGCTTTTTTTGTTTGGTTGGTTGATTGGTTTGTTTTGTTTTAAAATTTTCAAACCCAGGCATTTTGATTCCAAAGCCTGGTGTTTTCCTTGCTATCTACCGGTGTCTATGAAAGTGGAGTTGGATTAATGCATTGCTCCCGCCGGGGCACGTTTTCTGAAGTTTATTTCTAGATGGCCCAGGTACCAAATGAGACGCATGTCTCTGAGTACCCTTTTGCTCTTTACTCTGTGGAAGATTCTCATGCACATTGCATCTACTGAATAATGCCACTGCACTTAATGAATGTGGATCTGGCACAGAGGATAAATAAAGCACCGTGCTTCTTCCTAGAAATCACACTCTAGTGCAGTAGTTCTCAAATGCATAAAAATCACCTAGGAGTGGGGTGATTAGAATATAGATTCAGTAGGTGTGGGGCCAGGGCCCAGGAATCTTCATTTCTATTAAGTTCCCCAGGTGGTTCAGACCTGGTAATATCTGGCCACACTTGGAGAGATTCCGCCTCAACTTGGCCCACACCCCTCACCCCCTTCCCTGCACTTTAGTAACTTTGGTATAATTATAAGACAGTGTGCTAAGCCTGAAACAGAGGACCCCCAGGGACTAGGACAGCAGAGGGTAGGAAAGCATCAAGCTTGGGGAGCAGGATGGGCATGGAAGGCTTTCCTAAGAAGGTGATACTTGACCTGAGTCTCGAAGGATGAGTAGGAGTTTTAACACCAGACATATGAGCTGGGGAAGGAGCATTCCAGACATATCAGATTGGGAGTGTTGTTTTTGTTTTCTCCTGCAGATGAGAAACACTGTCATCGATGAGTCTTGGTATTAGGTATTCCTGAGATAAGACAAGGACCTTGCTTCAGCAAGTACTGGTGTCCTTTATGACACAGAGAAGGAAGGAAAGCATGAGGAGCCTCAATCCAATAATGAGTGTGGCATGAATTCAGTGTCTATAAAGGGCAGCTAGGCCTTGTTGTTGTTTAGTTGCTAAGTTTTATCCTGCACCTCTGACTCTTGTAGCCCTAATGGACTGTAGCCCACTAGGCTCCTCTATCCATGGGATTTCCCAGGTGAGAATACTGGAGTGGGTAGCCATTCCCTTCTGCAAGGGATCTTCCCAACCCAGGGATTGAACCCATGTCTCCTGCATGGCAAGTGGATTCCTTACCACTGAGCCCCAGGGAAGCCTTAGGCTGTGTTCGTTCTTCCAGTTAAGGACAGCTAAGACAACGCCCTGGAAGCTACAGGGTTGACTAGAGAACAGTGTTTGTGCTTATTGGGGCTGAAGTTCTGAAGAGAATCACCTGCTGTACTTTTGGGCTGTGGCACCACATGGCACATTTTAGGTATAACATGTAGTTGAGCATGCCATCCCTTCCTTATCTGGCAAGATCAGAAAATGAGTTTTCTGGTTAAGAGGGAATCTATCCTGTATACCTAGCAGATGGATTACTGATTTTCAAAGAACAAGATTACAACAGAATGTTCTTGGTCTGCTGATTTGAATGAATTCTATTTCATGTTTAATTCAGAAGGTATTGGTTTTATAATGCTGGAAGTTCTTGTGACCAACATCTCTATCTGAAAAGTATTGAGCACCTGTTCTACTCACAGCATGTTGTGGATACCAAGGGGTAGAAACTTTATCCCCGTGCTCACAGGTAGGGGGCGTAGAGCGAGCTCACGGATGGTGGAGCTTTACGCAGGTGGCGGCACGTGACATTAGGAGCGGAGCAGCACAGTTCACGGGTGGAAAGGTGGCTTTTGCAGGTGGTCCTTTCCACAGTCCAGTGGTCTCGGTTGTTGCACAGCAGGTGTGTGGAAGGACCAGTGCGAGTTCTAATTGCTGGAATGCAGCCTGGATCCATCAAGACGATAATTTATATTCTGCACCTCGAATGTTGCCTTTCTCTCGGAAAATTATCCCCTGAGGTGTCCTCACTGAGGAAGTGTGATGATCCCTGGTACTGAAATAAGTCGTCCCCAGCGACGCTGTGGTGGGTCTGGGGCCCTTTCAGGCAGTGTGCCCTTCCCAGGTTGGAATGTATGGGGTAGAGGCACAGGGGGCTATTTACTTTTTTTTTTTTTTTAATTTATTTGTTTATTAGCCGCACTGGGTCTTCGTTGCTGCGCGGGCTTTCTCCAGTGGGGCTGAGCAGGGGCTACTCTTCGTTGTGGTGCGTGGCTTTCTAGAGCACATGCTCAGTAGCTGTGGTGCAGGGACTTAGCTGCCCCGCATCTTGTGAGATCTTCCTGGAACAGGGGTCAAACCCATGTCTTCTGCACTGGCAGGTGGATTCTTAACCACTAGACCACCTGGGAAGTTTTGTGTTAGGCCCTTGCATGGCCTGATGCTGAATACGACAGAGTAGCCAGAGTGCTGAACCCTAGTTACTCCCTGGACACAGTCAGAAATCTTCGGGACTCCCTAGGACAACACTGAAAGTGCTGTGAGGGAGCCGCAAGTGGGGAGGGCATGCCCAGGGAGAGGGCTGAGGGAATTTGCTATCTTCTAATTTAACCCCTACACTGCCGGACATGATATTTCGATTATTTCATCATGACAGCCACCCATGAGGTAGGAGTTCTTATCTCCTTTCTCATATGAGGCAACTGAAACTACGAAGTTAACTCTTGGAGATCACAGAGCTCCGGTGCGGCGGCAACTCTGGAGGCAGACGTCCTCAGTGTCGTCCCGCTCTTGCATGCCATAGGAGGAGCACATTTGCTCCTATTTGCTGCAGCAAATCTCCTGTCAGCCCGCCTCCCCGCGGCCCTGTTCCTCGTCTGGGATTGAGTTCCCGGTCACCATTACCCTCCTGTGTGGGCTTTTTGTCATTGATACCAGGTTTAGCTATAGTAAAGCGAGACCCTGCTGGAAGTGAACTGGCTTTATATAATGCAGCAGACACCAGGGTAGCACTTGTTTGTACTACCAGAGGTGGAAGCTAAAATTCGTATTGGAACCGATTTGTACAAATCTGTGACTACTACGAGCGAGAGCTCCATAAACACCTCACTTCCCTCCTGTCACCTAACAGAAAGGGTGACTCTCATCCAAGCCTTTCAGGTGACTTTTTTAAACACCTGCTCCCCACCCCTCCGCCAACCGTCTCTTTTGCAAGAAGCTGCTTTTTTAGAGAAATCGTTGTTTTTTTTTTTTTTTAAATCACATTCCTATTATCAAAGCAAAGAGAAACCAGCAGACTGGACAGTTACTCAGTGGAAAAGAAGACTGTATCTGCTGATTTTGAAACTTTTATCCAGAAAGGGGCCAAAGAAAACATTCATTTCCTCCATAATATCCCATGAGTTTGATCCACCCCCGCCCACCATTTTTCCCTGAAGAGGTAAATTTTAGTCTAGGAAAAGAGAAATATGGGGCTACTTGGGGGGAATAAAAACCAAACTGTGCTATAAAATTGCTTCCCCTGCCCTGACTCCCTAACACCTGGATGACAGTTCCTCTTGGCGCTATTCTTGATTCTGTTTGTTGATTTGTAGCAACAGGGAGTTGAAACGCCCTGCAAATTTGACCTGGTTTAGCCATTTCTGCGCTTGCTCTGTAGCCATTGCTCCTCTGGGAAGGGCTCAACTGGACTTAAACCTGGACTTAACCTCAGGAGAAGCATCTGTTGCCGAAAATGGAGATTCAGTCCGAAGTCAATTGCTTGACCTATCTTGTTCTTTTAACTGAAAGAGATAGGAGGGGCAGTGGCAGAAAATACACACTCAGGAGAGAGGGAGACAGGCTTTGAAGACCGGCAGCTGGAGTGTGGCACAGTGACTTCTTTTCTTGCAAGTGGTGAATTATTTGCTGGGACTGAGTTGCACAGAAGATGTTGGTTCCCTCAGGCATTGCCATTGCATCAGGGATTCAGAATATTCTTTATTGTTTGGTCTCTTGGTTAACACACATGTTCTCAGGAGATTCTACTGAACTGTGACCCATGGTCTCAGTCTTGGTTTCAATTATTGCATGGTGTATTCTGTGGTTTCTTCAAGGGTTTGGAAATTCTTGGGTTACCCCCCAGGCAGTGGTGTAAATACCTATGACCTCCTACTCCTTGGGGTGTGGTTCTGGAGTGTGGTGAGGAAGCCTTGGATAGGCTGGGATGGGCTGCCCACAAAAATAGAACGTGCAGTCATTTCCCTGCCTTGGGAGTAAGATTCCAGGTGGATGGCCAGGCCCAGATTGTGCTGGGTTACTGTAAGCCCAGAGAGCCGTGGATTGGTCTCCAGTCATCGTGTGAAATTATGTTGCCACAGCCCTGGCCTAACCCTTGGAGGATCCCTTCCCGTGGCTGCTTGTACAGCGTAGCTAAGAGGCGTGGGGAACATGGGGGAGGAACAGCCTGTGGGGTTACTTCATCGTCAAGTCACCAGGATGAGTACTTCCTGAAGGTTTTTGTGTGTCTAATCCTTTGCTGGGTAGGTGCACTTGTGAGATTGACTTCATCCTTCTCTTAGGGAATTTACAGAGTGGTTGGGGAGCCCAAAGGACAATCAGGTGACAAAGAGTGGATGCAACACGATTCTGCACGGAGTTGTGTGGTTCAGTTTGGCTGGAATGGTGGTTCTAAACTAAGGGCAATTTGTCCCCTCCCCAGGGGACTTTTACCAGTGTTTGGACATTGTTGATTGTCACAACAAGTAGCCAGGGGTGGAGTGGGGTGTTGATACTGGCATCTAGTGGATAGTGGCCAGGGATGCTGCTGAACATCCTATAATGCACAGGAGGGTCACCGCAGCAAAGAATTCAGTTCAGTTCAGTTCAGTTGCTCAGTTGTGTCCGACTCTTTGCGACCCCATGAGCTGCAGCACACCAGGCCTCCCTGTCTAACACCAACTCCTGGAGCTCACCCAAACTCATGTCCATTGTGTTGGTGATGCCATCCAACCATCTCATCCTCTGTCGTCCCCGAATTATCTGACTTCAAATGTCAGTACAGTTGTCCCTCAGTATTCACGAGAGTTTGGTTCCACAAGCCCGGCAGATAACCAAAATCTGAGGCTGCTCAAGGCTGCCATGTAAAATAACTGTATGCACTTAGCTTTCAGCATACGTAGGTTCTGCATCTGTGGATTCAGCTCATCTGGGATCCATCCTGCGGGTACCAAGGGCTGATGAGCCAAGGTGAAGACAGGATGGGCGGAAAACTCCTGCTGCTTGGTGCGCGGCACTCTGCTCAGGAGGCAGTCACAAGCCAGAGGCCTCAGGGCGGGCGAACGGAGATGTTTTAATAAAGAGGAAGGAAATAGGGGTACTTTTTCCTGCTGCTTTCTAAGCAATATGCATTATCTGCCCACAAGTTTAGAATCTTAACATCTTGGTTGCCCCAATCAGCAGGAACTATGCCTTCTCAAGGACAGGTTTAGAGTTCATTTTTTATGGCCAGTAGATAAAATCAAACTGTTTTGGAACTGATACTTTATCTCTGAAAAATCTGAACAACCACCCCCAGAAGGGTAGAATCTCAGAATTGCCCAAATATCAATAACTTTATACAGCTTAAAGAACAGTTGTTTAGTCACTCAGTCATGTCCAACTGTTGTGACCCCACTAACTATAACCCACCAGTCTCCTCTGTCCATGTGATTTTCCAGGCAAGAATACTGGTATGGGTTGCCATTTCCTTCTCCAGAAGATCTTCCCACCCCCGGGATGGAACCTGCATCTCCTGCTTGACAGGCAGATTCTTTACCATTGAGCCTCCTGGGGAGCCCTAAAGAACCATTAGGCTACAGTTATTTTAATAACAATCCATATCTCAAGCTGGATGCCTATTGCTGTGGCCCTTGTTGTTGTTGTTCATCGCTCAGTTGTATCTGACGCTGTGTGAATCCGTGGACTGCAGCACACCAGGCTTCCCTGTCCTTCACCCTCTCCTGGAGTTTGCCCAGACTCATGTCCATTGAGTTGGTGATGCCATGCAACCATCTCATCTTCTGTTGTCCCCTTCTTCTCCTGTTTTCTATCTTTCCCAGCATCAGTGTCTTTTCCATTGAGTCGGCTCTTCGCATCATGTGGCCAAAGTATTGGAGCTTCAGCTTCAGCGTCAGTCCTTCCAATGAATATTCAGGATTGATTTCCTTAGGATTGACTGGGTGGATCTCTTTGCAGTCCAAGGGATTCTCGAATCTCCTCCAGCATCACAGTTTTGGAAGGCATCAATTCTTTGGCACTCAGCTTTTTAATTGTCCAGCTCTCATATCCATACATGACTACTGGAAAAACCATAGCTTTGACCATATGGACCTTTGTAAGCAAAGTAATCTCTCTGCTTTTTAATACGCTGTCCAGGTTTGTCATTGCTTTTCTTCCAAGGAGCAAGCGTCTTTTAATTTCATGGCTGCAGGCACCGTCCACAGTGATTTTGGAGCTCAAGAAAATAAAATCTGTCACTGTTTCCATTGTCTCCCCATCTGTTTGTCCTGAAGGAATGGGACTGGATGCCATGATCTTGGTTTTTTGAATGTTGAGTTTTAAGCCAGCTTTTTCACTCTCCTCTTTCACCTTCTTCAAGAGACTCTTTAGTTCCTCTTCACTTTTCTGCCATTTGGGTGGTGTCATCTGTATATCTGAGGTTGTTGATATTTCTCCCAGCACTCTTGGTTCCAGCTTGTGCTTCATCCGGGAGGGCATTTCGCATGATGTACTCTACTTAGAAGTTAAATGAGCAGGGTGACAATATTCAACTTTGATGTACTCCTTTCCCAATTTTGAACCAGTCCATTGTTCCATGTCCAGTTCTAATTATTACTTCTTGACTGCATCATAATCTATCTTTGATAACAGAAAAGGGGGATGCTAAATTCCCCTTCTTCTAAATCATCTGGTGTCTCTTTTAATCTTTAGATGTCAGGTCTTAAAATTCAGAAAGTTCTTTAAGGTTATTCAATCTTTTGAAGAAAGCCTCTGGATTCTGAAGATTTTAAGAAGTCTTGTATCTGTTCGCTCAGGGGTAACATTTTTAATGTAACCCTTTGTTGAGGTAGAAGCCAGTGGTTTCCTTGAACTTTCTACTGGCAATAAATCTCTGGTACTGGTCTCTAGTGGAGGAGGGCACGGTAACCTACTCCAGTATTCTTGCCTGGAGAATCCCATGGACAGAGAGCTGCAGGCTACAGTCCATAAGGTGGCAAAGAGTCAGAAGTGACTGAGTGACTGAGCACTGGTCTTTAGACAGTCAGGCACACAAGACAAGTCCCATTAATATTTCTTTTGCCCCCAACAAAAGCTTGGTGCAGTGGGGTGGAACTACTGAGGAAAAAACGAGGTTACATTTAGAATTTTGCTTAAAGTGAAGAAGGGCTCTGAGACCCCACGTGTCCTTCACTGTCCAGTGAAACCGTAGTGAATCTTTCTCAAAGAACATCAGCAACAAGTTAACATGTACCTTCAATATTTCATATCCCCTTGAAAACTGCACCTCTTTTTGGGCAAAGTGATTATTTGATTTGATCAAGACGTGTTCAAGGTAAAGCAAAGACTTGATGAGCTAGGGCGCAGTCATGGAAAGAATACTGAACCGAAAGTCAGGAGATCCGAGTTTTGACAGTCCCAATTCTGTCATCTGCAGCCTTAGGCTAGGTGTCAGTTCCTCCTTTGTAAGATAAGGGTGGTAGCACTTCTCATCCCTTGTCGGGTGCTGGCTGGCAGGCTCAAAGGTGAGGCTGAGTGTTCAAGAAATTTGAAAAGCTTTTGAGTCCTGTAAAAATGTGTATTATATAAACTGACTAGGTATGTGTGTGTTGTGTATATAACCATCATTGCTTCAAATTATGACTCTGAGGCTTTGTCACATTATTGGGGGGGGGGTGGGGGGAAGGGATGAATTCTGTTGATTGGACTGTATTTGAGGCACAAAATGAACCTGAATATTTTAGGAAGATTTTCAGCAATAAGAACTGAAACAGAAGCTTTTTTTTTTAATCTAACAATTTACTAATTTCAACGTTCCTCAAAGGCAAAGTCCATGTCTTATCTGTCATTTTTGTGCCTGTCAGCATCCAGCATGAAAGTTGAGGATAACTGCTAATTATTCAGGGTTTTTTCCACTAAAATTCAGGCTTTAGATCTAGAAAACTTGTTCTAGGTGTGTGATCACTCTGAATCTCGGTTTTCTGGTTTCCTGTAAAAAGAGAGGAATATGTAACTTGGATAAAAATGCCCAGCCAGATGCTTGATAAACACAGGCACTGGGCAGAACTTGGTTCTCTTGTCTCATTTCCTGAGTGTTGTGGCTGGAGGTTTTCCTGACTGGCTAGAGATCTTCTCAGTCAGAGAAGAGGGACCCTCCTCTTTGTCTAGGTACCTGTTTTGTGTGGCACTTGTAAGATATAGCTGGAGCCTCGGTCTAGAGAGTTCAGATGTCTGCCATTCATATTTGGGCCTCTGAGCAGGCCTTAGCCTCAGAGTGAGAGGATGAATGGGGTATTACTGAGCTTGAGAGCAGGAGGAGCTCATCGGATGCCCACAGGGGCTAGGCAGTGACATGCTTGAGTCAAGCAGATGCGGTTTTTGGACAGTAGGGATTTTTGGACAGTAGGGGTTTTGGGGAGGCCAAGGTGGAGCTCGAGGCCATGTACAACTGTAACCCTATCTGATATGGCCCCAGGATTTTCAGAAGCTGGAAATCAGAATTTCTGTATGAATCCTTTTCATTTTAAGATGTTGACAGTTAATTTCATTTTTTTTTTATTGTAAAACAAAGGTACCACGTGGACGTAGAACTCAGTAGTGGGCCCTTTGTGGCCCATGGGTGAGCAGTTTGCAATCCCTGCTTTCAAACAGGAGGGGCAGATACAGCTAATACAGAACGCAGGGACTTGCCCTCCTGACCAGCTGTGGAGACATTATAGTAGAACTGCCTTCCTGCTCTCTGAGTCCTGCTTGCTTTGTCACATGCTCCCTGCTATTTTGTCCCTCAGATTTGCACCAGCCCTTGCTGAAGAAGGCATACTTCTCGGTGCATTTATTCTATGGCAGAAGAAGCCAGTGATGAGGGATTGCCAGGATACCTCAAGGGAGAACTTTTTTCCTCGTAAGTGTCCAGGGGTGAGAGAGTGGCAGGTTAACCCAGTGTCCTGAGCCTCTTCCCTGCTGCTCCCTCAGCGGGGGGCACCTCTGCCCAGTCTCATGCTACCCCAACCTTTCATTCACAGCAGCCACCCCCACCTTGGCCATTCCCCTCACATCATCAGCAACCAGTATAACTGACTCCAAAGCACTTATGAGTCTCTGGAATGTTCATTTGTCAGCCCTCACTGGAATTTTAAGTTTCACGAGGCCAAGGAGCCTGAGGTCCAAGGACAGTGAGTGAGCGGCACATAGTAGGTGGTCCATAAAATACGTGTTGAAAGAAACGAGTGAACAAATGAATGAGCTGCTCAGATGCCTTTGGAGAAAGAAACTGTTTTATGCACATCACTGCCAGGGCTGCAGGCTGGGAAAGAAGGCAGAGTGGGCGGGGAGGAAGAAGGAATGGTGGGAGAGGGTGGGGGAGCTCCTCTAATTCTGTGCGGTGGGGGTCACATAGGGTGGAGTCATGGGGTGCTACCCTCAGCCTGGGCTTCCTTCCAGGCCTGGCGCACCTCGATCTTCACCTTGAAAGGTTTGATCTGCAAGACGAGACTGGCATGGCCCTCCAGAGAGGGTAGCTTCCCATCATCCGGGATCTCCAGGTTGAACCTCTGCAGCAGCCGGGACATGAAGAGGAAGAGCTCCTGGCGGGCTAGCATCTCACCTACGCAGGAGCGGGGTCCTGCTCCAAAGGGCAAGTAGCTTAATGATGGCGAGATGAGTTGCGTCCCCGTGGGGTCCAAGAAGCGCTCTGCAGACACGGGGAGGCGTCAGCCAGGGGCCAGGGTCAGTGTCAGTAGAGGAGTAGGGGGAGGACAAGCCCTGCCTGGGGAGCCCCAGTCTGAGAAGGTGGACAGCCTTATTTGGGTGGAGGGGGGGCGGCAATCTTAGGAGAGATAAATGCCCTGCTCTCAGGTAGCCCTTAATCACACAGAGAAGATGGAATATTCAGGAAGGATAAAAAGGTGTATTAAACATGAAAATGGCACCATCCCACAGGAGAGGGGGCTGACTTCACAGGAGACATATGCCTATGGGCCTTCTCAGAAGAGGAGGCTGCAGTTGGTGGAAGGAGAGTGGGGAACCCAGCTGTGAAGAATCTGGGTAAGTGTAGGGTAGGCTAGGGGTGTCAACAGGTCCATGTAGTGGGAGTCAGGAGTCTTCTAGCAGGAAGCTTGGCAGAAGGGAAGCAATGCTGGAGAGGTGGGCACAGAGGGGGCTGTGTGGCTGGCGGGGCAGGACAGAACAGGGACTCACCGGGCATGAACAGGTCGGGATGCTGCCACTCCTTCTCACTGTGATGCAGTGCCCACAGGTTGACCACAACGTCTGTGCCTTTGTCAATGGTAAGGTCGCCAATGCTGCTCCAGAGAGGGAGAGGAAAAGAGGGTCTGGAGTATCGTTCTTCCCCACCTTCTCTGCCCCAAGTCTCCGTGGTCCCTACCCTGGGGAAAAGAGTCCTTTGCTCCCTCATGCCCGCTCCCTCATGCCCACTCCCTCATGCCCACTCCTGCATCTTCTCCTCAGCTTCTGCCAGATTGAATATGAATCCAGCCCTCTCTTCCTGAGTAGCACTTAGGATCAACACTTGTGGGTCTGTTAGGGCCTGTGGGTGTGCATATTGAGCTGGTGCGTGTGTGCATGAGTGCGTGTGTGTGTGTGTTGCGGCTTTTGGATTGGGTAGGAGCACGTGTCTCCCAGGCAGCGGGCAGCTTCTGAGGGAGGTCAGGTCGATGGGTCAGTGGGTGTCAGTGGGTAGGAGACACACTGGTCAGTAGGTCTGGGGTACGATGATCAGTTGTCAGTGGTTGACTGTAGGTTGACCAGCCAGCTGGAAGGGTCAAATGCTGGGGGAGGGACCAGGAGGGTTGGGTGTTCCTGGGAGGGAAGGCACACCTGGAGTCAATGACAGCCTTGTGGGGGATCAGCGTAGGGGCCACAGGCCGGATTCGGAGCACTTCTCTGATGGTCGCCTCCAGCAGGACAAGGCGGTTCCGGTCACTGATGGTTGGGGTGCGATTGAAACCTATAATCTGGTCAATGTCATCCTGGATCCTCTTCTTCAACTGGGGGCCAGAACAGGGTGAATGTTACCAGGATGTATCAGCCCAGGAGGAGCAAGGGCTTAGAAGAACCTACTGTCACACCCAGAAGGGCAAGACCCTTCCCAGAGGTGGCTCTACAACCCTGGCTTTGCTTGCAGAAGATGGGGCAGCTCCAGCCAAAGGACAGAGCCAACCACTGCTTGGGTAAAGGGTCCAGCCCAATCATCCTGCAAAGAAGTCCCGAGGTATGGACTCTCCCTTTCCCTGGAGCAGAGGTGAGTGTGCCTGGGGTCAGGAGTGCTTGGGAAGGCTCGGGTAGAGAGAAACTCACCGAAGGATGGTGTAGCAGGTAGGCCACGATCCACTTTATCACAGACGTGGTGGTCTCCACACCAGCCCCGAAGATGTCCCCTATGGTAGCGAGCATGTGTCTATTTGAAAGCAGCTTTGAATCCTGGTCTGGGCCAGCATTGTTATTGTCTGCATTCACCTTGGCTTGGATCAGTATGTGCAGCAAGTTAGTGATGGAATCACTGCTGAAGTTCTCCTGGTTGGGTGAGATTGGGAGACGATGAAGAGAAAGGAGCCCCATCTGCAACCCCTGCCATACTCTCACCCAGACTGTAGACACAAAGGCTTCTCCCACTTGGAAATGAGGGAGTGGAGTGAGGCTAGTCAGGACCCATGAACTGGTGGAAGTGGAAAAAACACTGGGCCCTCTTTAAATTTGCAGGGTGGATGGGTCCCTTCAGGGTCCTCTGCAGTTCCTCACTTCTCTACTCCTACTTATTTATTTTTATATTTATTATTAAGTCAGGATTATTGAGCACCGACTCTATGGCAGGCTCGCGGCTAGGTGCTGGAGCTCCTACACTGTCCAAAATGGACCCTACCCTGCTCTCCTGCCACTTTCCACCTGACTCGTCATCTCTTCTGCTCCATCACCTACCTGACATTTTTCAAGGATTTCATTCAGCAATTCATTTCGCGTTTGAACACAACCCTTCATCTTTTCCATGGCTTTGCTGGGGAAAATCTGCAAAGTGGAAATGTTAGATTCTCCCTGGCCATCCCTGGTGAGTTCCCACTCTAACCTCAACCTTCAGCCAGAATGGAAAGCAGGACAGGGACCCAGAATGGGACCATCGGTGACAACCAGGACAATTCCAAACAAGGGAGAAAGGAGTCACCTCCCCTCCCCCTTCAATCAAACGTCTAGCACTGACGGAGACTTCATTCAGGTAACACAGACTTGCGGAGAAGGCAATGGCTCCCCACTCCAGTACTCTTGCCTGGAGAATCCCAGGGACGGGGGAGCCTGGTAGCTGCGGTCTATGGGGTCACAGAGTTGGACACAACTGAAGTGACTTAGCATAGCATAGCATAGCATAACATAACACAGACTTGAGTCTCATGGCATGATTAAGTTCCTTAACTTTTTGAAGCCTGTATTTTCATCTGCATGGGGATAATAAACCCACTTCCAAAGGGAATGCATGATTAATGCATGTGGAGCTTTGGGACTGGCACATGGCATTTCCCAGGTGCTCAGCGGGTAAAGACTCTGCCTGCAATGCAGGAGACGTGTGTTCAATCCCTAGGTTGGGAAGGTGCCCTGTAGAAGGAAATGGCAACCCATTCCAGTATTCTTGCTTTGGAAATCCCATGGACAGAGGAGTCGGGTGGGTAACAGTTGTGGGGTCTCAAGAGTCAGACACGACTGAGTGAGTAAACAACAACACCAACAACGTTATCATGAGTATTAAAACCCATAATTTAAAAGCTAAACCTATTTCTGTAGAGAAGCAGCAAGATTTTGAAGAGTCAGAGGAGGTAGAGGTCACTGTAATTGAGGTCGTCAGAAAAAAATGAGGTCTGGAGTGAACTGTAAGAAGAAAGAACTGGGGATACGATCAGGGTCTGCTGAGGTCTGCCCATAGGACCTGGCCCCATCCTCACCTTCAGCACAGGGAATATGTCTAACAGAACTTCCTTGCTCAGAACCTCCAGGATGCCATCATTGACATTTTGTATGGCCTTCAGGGCAGGATCCTCATTCTTGAAGGAGAAGTTGAAGCAGATAAAGCTGATTATGTTGGTCACCGCCAGAGAGAGAGGCTCGGACAGATCTATGGCCTCTCCATGCTGGGTGGCCAGGAAATCACAGAGCACATTGGCTTCCTGATTAACTGGGGAGAGAGAGGGGTGTGAGGGAGGGAGTTGAGTCATCCCTTCACCGCCATCTCGACCAGTTCCATCTGAATCGAAGAGAGCAGATGTCCAGCAGATGGCAGTGGTAGCCAAGAAAATGTGGAATGGAGGTACCAGAACCCTCTCCCTCCCCAACCCTCTGCAGGCTCCTTCAGCCCAGGGCCAGCCAGGCACTCACTGATCTTCTCTAACTTCAGGTTGCCATCCTTGAACAGGGCAAAGGCATTCAGTGCCAGCTTCCGATGCAGCTGCCAGTGGGCACCATGGTCGGCAAAGGCAATGCCCTTTTGGTTGTCTGACAGGATGTCTAGAGTGGCCTTTGGAAAGCAGAAAAGGACATAGGACTCAGACACCATCCACCTGCCCTCCCCGAGGGCAATGAGGCTGGTAGCTGTTGCGCAGCCTCCTTATAGAGCTCCCTGCTTCACTCCACCCTGACTGCAAGGCCTTGGCAGGACAGAACCTATGGCCTGATACTCCCAGTTCCAACAGAGAGACAGAGTAAGGCAAAAGAAGGAACCCTGAATTAGATTGTTCAGATCAATGACAGGGTGAGGCAGCTGTGATGGGATGGACTCTCTAAACTTGTAGGAGCAGAGATTGAGGACACACCAGGCCCCTACCCTTCCCTGGGTCCTCTGGGGATGGGAGCAGCTAAAGGCACAGCAGCTGAGCCCCCTTTAGTTCTCCCTTCCATTGCCAGCCGTGTGCCCAATACAGGCCCACATCGGGAGAGGCACATGTCTTGTCCACCCAGCTTGGACATGGGCCAAGCTGCTTCTGCCCAGAAGACCCCCAAAACTTTACAGGTTCCCCCAGACCTTCTGTCTTCTATCCCCGGATCTGCAGGCCCCATCAGACTAGCTGCCTCCTTCCTCTTTGCCCTGGAGAGAAGAAGCCCAGCAGAGATGGGAGGGGGGTAGTTGGCCCAAGAACCAGGCCGACTGGCCCAAGCAAAGAAGAGTCAAGCCTTGGTCTGATCAAAGATGAGCAGCCAGGGGGCGTTGCCCAGGACATTCAGGGGAGTACCCTGCAGCCAGGTGCTGTGTTGGAGGCTGGCAGTGTTCCTGGATGAGTAGCTCCCACTCCCTTCTGCCCCCAGGAGTAAACAGAAAGCTCGACAGGTTGAATCTTCAGCGTCCTCCCCGAAAGTGCTTTCATAGGTCAGCTCCCCAGGGCTGGAGCAGCTTGAGGAAGCTCCAGGGAAATAGTGATCCCAGCCCTCCAAAAATCAGGGTACTTCCCCCTCACAACTTTTTGCGGAGGACGGGAATCACTAACCCGTTTTCCATGTGAACAGTGTTGATCAAAGCTAGTTATTGAGAACTTCCAGCACTGGGCTAAATGCTTTACAGATGCTCTTTCAGTGAATCATGAGAGCTCAGATTTCAGGCTCAGAGAGCTAGACTCTTGGGCTTTCCAAGTGGCTTAGATGATAAAGAACTTTTACACAATGGGTGAGACCTGGGTTCGATTCCTGGGTCAGGAGGATACCCCAGAGTAGGAAATGGTAACCCACTCTAGTATGCTTGCCTGGAGAAATCTGTGGAGAGAGGAGTGTTGTGGGCTAGTCCATGGGGTCACAAAGAGTTGGTCAAGACTCAACAGCTCACAGTTTCACTTTTTCAGCTGGGAGAGATGATGTTGTAAGGGCTCCCTGACCCCCTCAAACCACCACTCCCACCCTGTCCCACCTCCAGAAACAGCCAGAAAATAAAGTCTCCCTTTAATTCTTCCTGCCTAGCTTAGAAGCTGGGTGAAGTCTGAGGGGTCGCTCCCCACCCACAGCCCCACCAGTCTGTTACTGGAAGAATCACAGGATTCTTCTGGAACTAGAAGGGGCATTGCAGGCATGGCCTTGGCTGAAGAGCTCAATGTGCCCAGGGGCTGGTGAGGGGAGGGGTCAGAGGCATTACTTACCACTTTGGGACGCCCAGAGAATTCCTTGCCCTTCTTGAGAAGCACCTCCCTGGCCAACTGGTGGTGTCCAATCATCACAGTCGTCTTGGAACCCAAACGAAAGGAATAGATGGGGCCATATTTTTCCTGCAGCTTGAAGAAGTTCTTGTGCTGCTGGCCACGTCTGGGGAGGAACGGCAGGCTGCCCACCAGGGGCAGGGATGGGAGGCTCCTGGGGTACTTGGCACCAGAGTGCTTGGTCTTGGGCCAAAATAAATAGGCGAGGGTGAGCAGAAAGACAGCCAGGAGCAGCCACATTGTGTCTGGGTGGCAGCAGTCAGGACAAAGAGCTGTGGAGTGGCTTCAGCCACCTTAGGGTGCAAGAAGGCCTTTTTAAGGGCTCCCCTGACCTTCTCCTTGACTTTATGTTAATGCTCGCCTTGTGGAAGTTTATCTTGGAGCACAGCCAGGAGTCCTCTCCCAGAATGGGGAGGGGAGAGGAGAGGAGGCTTCTTTCAAGAGCTGGCTCCACACCAGGGCAAACCCCTAGGGGAGGGGCTAGGTAAGGGCACAGACAGCTAGTTCCTGTCCCTTGCTCACTGTCCATCAACGTCTCCAGAGTGGGCAGAAGCAAATGATATCTGGATCAGGAATCATGGCTCGGGACTCTCTGTATTACGAAATCACAATCAACAGACAGCTATCCAACTTTATCAGTTGAGGAAAGTGAGGCCTCCCAGGGTCAGGCTTGAATAAAGTCACACAGATAGTGATGACAAGAATCTAGTTCTCTTCATTCCACGTTTGCTGCTTTTGCCCAGGGGAGTGAAAGCCTTGGGTTGAGATCAGGGGCCCTATTGTCAGACGGGTTTAGCCTCAAATTCTAGCTTAACCCCTTTCTTGCTATATGACTTAAAAAGGTTTAGTATGTTAAAGTATACATAGCATGAAATTTGCCATTTTGAGTGTACAATTCAGTAACATTGAATATACTTCACAGTGTTGTACAGCCATCACCACTGTCTACTTCCAAAACTGTTTTCTTAACCCCAAACATAAAGTATATCCACGAAGCAATAACTCCCCCTTCGCCTCCCCCCAGGCCCTGGTAAACTCTAATCTGTCTCTGTGAATATGCCTATTTCACTTAAGTGGAATCATATAACATTTGGTCTTTTGTGACTGGCTTGTTTCACTAGGCGTAATGTTTTCAAGGTTCATCTACTTTGTAGCATACGTCAGAACTTCATTCATTTCCTAAATATTTGTTTATTTGGTTGTGCTGGGAGTTGGCTGCAGTACTCAAGATCTTTAGTCTTCATTGCAGCATGTGGGTTCTAGTTCCCTGGCCAGGGATTGAACCTGAGCCCCCTGCATTAGAGGTGTAGAATCTTAGCCACCGGACCACAAGGGAAGGCCCCTCCACTCCTTCTTATGACTGAACAATCTTCTAGTAAGCCGGTATGCCACCTTTCGTTTGTTCATCCTCAGTTGATGGACACTTAGGTTGTTTCCACTTTCGGCTACTATGAATAATGCTGCTATGGACAGGGGTGTACACATCCACAGCATGTACATAGTATCTATTTGGGTCCCTGTTTTCAGTTTTGGGGGTGGTAAATACGTGGAAGTGGAATCGCTGGGTCATATAGTAACTCTATGGTTACTTACCTGTTTTAAGTTTCAGTTTCCTCCTCTATAATGGGAATAACAGTGGAATATACTTTTTTTTTTTAATGTTTAATGTTTATTTATTTTTAATCAGTTTATTTACTATTGACTGGATCCTCATGGTTGTGCAGACTTTCCTCTACTTGTGGGTCGCAGGGGCTACTTAGTTGCAGCGGGGAGGCTTCTCATTGCAGTGGCTTCTCTTGTGAACACAGGGGACTCAGGCTTCAGTAGTTGCTACATAGGGTAGTGGTTGCGGCTCCCGGGCTCTAGAGCACAGGCTCAGGAGTTGTGGTGCATGGGCTTAGTTGCTCCATGGCATGTGGGATCTTCCTGGATCAGGGATCAAAAGACTGTGTCTCCTGCATTGACAGGCGGATTCTTTACCACTGAGTCACCAGGGAAGCCCTGGAATATACTTCTTAAGGCTGTTGTGACTCACTAAGATAACGCATGTAAAAGTGCTGCCTGACATGAAGTGCATGCTGATTTGGTATTTACCGGAATCATTGTTGTGTCAAAATGGCCTTCCTCATTTTTCTGAGTTCTTATTAGTATATCTTCCTAACAAACAAAATCCTCATCTTCTGCTGTACACCTTCAGTGGCTCAATCAGTACTTATCAATGGTTTGATAATACCAGGTAAAGGCACAGTCACAAGAGAGTGTCAGTCATCACCAGGGTGACTCCTGGTGTCATTCATTGTAGAGGAGGTGGGTCCTCAGGCAAGTAACTGTGACCCACTGAGTGAGACTCACAAAGGTGAGAGATGGAATTTCTGCCCCTCTCTGGGGGTGATCTGCCAGTGTCTGTACTTTAAAGAGTATGGACTTGTATAAGGGCTGCTGGAATTAAGCAGGAAGGCAGCAGGTCAGGGAGCTCAGGATAAAGATGAATCCACAAGGCCTTGTAAAGCAAACTGTCTCGTTGCCCACTACTTCAACAGTTCAAACGTTGTTCAGACTTTTAGGGCCATTTGGAGCCAGAGGTATGAGCTGGAGTAGTCTTCATGAAAGCAAGGGGATTTGAGCTAAGCCTTGAAGGAGAAATTAGGATGACTTAATAGGCAGAGGCAGGGGGAGAGGGGAGGAGGGGCACTGTTGGAAGGGAGAGCAGCGGAGTCAAACACGTGGAAGCTAGAAGAGGCACAGTGTGTGAGATGGTTTTGATTGCAGACTTGAAGAGGGTGTGCCAGGGGCTGCTGCTGCTGCTGCTAAGTCGCTTTAGTCGTGTCCGACTCTGTGCAACCCCATAGATGGCAGCCCACCAGGCTCCTGTCCCTGGGATTCTCCAGGCAAGAATACTGGAGTGGGTTGCCATTTCCTTCTCCAATGCAAGAAAGAGAAAAGTGAAAGTGAAGTTGCTCAGTCATGTCCGACTCTTAGCGACCCCATGGACTGCAGCCTACCAGGCTCTTCCATCCATGGGATTCTCCAGGCAAGAGTACTGGAGTGGGGTGCCATTGCCTTCTCCGAGTGCCAGGGGCAGTCCCTGAGAAATAAGATCTGACAGGTGCATTGAATCAGGCTCTGGAGGCCTGAATTGGAAAGCTAGGGAGGGTGGGGAGCTAAGGACAGTTCCATAGCAGGAAAGCAACAGGGGCACAGTGGAGGGCGAATCTGGCCTCAGTGCTAGGCAGACTGGATGAAATCTTGTATAATGTTTGATAGCTGGGTGGGAAGTGGTGAGGCCTGTGATTCAAGCAGGGCCCTGAGTGGGGTCAACCAGCTGGTAGAGAAAAATGAAAGGACTTTCTGTCCCTCAGGCGAATGCCAAGGTAATTCTCTGATATTTCACATCCAAACACAAATAAGAAACAGGAATTTTTAAAAATTGTTGCTTCACATCCTTATCACTATACTATAAAAGTTATGCATGATAACTGCAAAAAATCTGGAGAATACAGATAGCTAAAAAATAAAAATTTCAAATATATTTTTTAACTTAATGATGCTATATACATTTTTTGGCATGGATAGTTTTCTATGTTATTAAAAACTTTTCTACATCATTATTTTTAATGGCTGCATATTATTTCATGGTCATATGTATTTAATATGTAGAGCATAGCTTAACTGACCCTGTTTTGTATTATTGGACATTTAAGTTGTTTCTATTTTTGTCTTTGTTGTTGATATAAACAACACTAAGGAATAGCCTTGTGGTGAAAACTTTGGATATAACTGTTATATCTTCTTAGGATAGAATCCAAATAAGTGGAATTGTTGGTCAAAGGCTATGTATACATATTTTTAAAGACTCTGACAATTACTGAATTATTACTAGATGCATTATATTAGTAGATTTCTTAGTATTTTGCCATTCCTAGAATGCTAAGTTTATTCAGTCGTGTCCAACTCTGTGCAACCCTATGGATTATAGCCTGCCAGCCTCTGTCCATGGGATTCTCTAGGCAAGAATAATGGAGTGGGTTGCCATGCCCTCCTCCAGGGAATCTTCCCAATCCAGAGATCGAACCCATGCCTCTTATATCACCTACACTGGCAGACAAGTTCTTTACCACTAGCACCACCTGGGAAGCCCTAGAATAATACTAACTTATCCAAAGAATTGTCTTTTAATACAAATTCTCTTTGTAATTTACTTAGGATTTTCTTTCTGTTGCATCTCTAGTCATATGAAAAAATGGGTTGTAGTTTTCTTATTTATGGATTGTCAAGTTTTAGTATTGTGATTTTGCAATCTTTTTCTATGTCCTAAAGCAGATTAAATAGCATGAGAATTATCTATTTTTTGAAGCTCTAAAGAAAGGTGACCGTGAGAACTGTTGGGCCCTACCACTTTTGGGGAGAGATAATTCTCTAACATTATTTTCCAGTTTCTTCAGTAATTATTGATCTCCTCAACTCTTTGAGACTTCCTGAGTCCCTTTGGCAATTAATATTTCTTAAATTTTTTTTTCTATTTTTTTCTTGACTTGTCAGAACTTTTATTAATCTTTTCAGTGAGTCTCTCCTTGGGTTTATTCATCAAGTCTTTGATTGTTGTGGTCTTATTTCATTCTCAGTGTGGATAAATGATCAATGCAAAACATGTATAACTTTATACTAGGATTCAGACTGAAAGCTTGTATGAATTCCGCTTCCCCTACATCCCTATTTTCCTTGTCAAAAAACATAAGACCCATTATCTACTAGAACTTATGACCTGGGAACTCTATCCTTAGGTGTATAACCACAGAATGTGTACATATAATCAAAAGGCATGTCTAAGAGTGCTAACAGCAGCACCGTTTATTATACTCCCAGACCAGGAAAAACCCAAAAATTTATGGATTGTAGAATGGATGAACTGTCATCTGTCATAAAGTGGGCTATCATATAGACATGAGAATGAATGAAGTGCAGCTCCATATACTAATATGTATGAACTGCCCAAACATAATCCTGAGTAAAGAAACCAGGCTTATAAGAATGCATCCTGTATAACTCTACTTATATAAAATTCAAAAACAGATCAAACTAGTCTATGGTTATAGGAGTCAGGATAATGGTCATCCTTGCAGGATGGTTCATGGCTGAAAGGTGGGGATTCTGAGGGACAGGTGATGTTCTGTGTCTTGATCTGGTTTCTGGTAACACAGGGAAGTTCACTTGAAGTGGGACACCAATATTCATATGTAGCTTATACTTCAATGAAAAGTTTACTTTAAACATAACACTGTAAATCAACTATACTCCAATATAAAATAAAATTTTTTTCTTTTTTTTTAAATAAACAATTTTAAAGTAATAAAATATACATGAAGAAAAAATTTACTTTCAAAAGTTGGGGTGTCTATGGAGTTTGTGACCTCCTGAGATTGCATGCAACATTTACATGTACATAAGAGTCCCTTGGATGGCAAGGAGATCCAACCAGTCCATTCTAAAGGAGATCAGTCCTGGGATTTCTTTGGAAGGACTGATGGTAAAGCTGAAACTCCAATACTTTGGCCACCTCATGCGAAGAGTCGACTCATTGGAAAAGACTCTGATGCTGGGAGGGATTGGGGACAGGAGGAGAAGGGGACAACAGAGGATGAGATGGCTGGATGGCATCACCGACTTGATGGACATGAGTTTGGGTGAACCCCGGGAGTTGGTGATGGACAGGGAAGCCTGGCGTGCTGCGATTCATGGGATCGCAAAGAGTCGGACACGACTGAGCAACTGAACTGAACTGAACTGATAAATATATATTTTTCTGGAGAGAGGATTCATAGTTTGCAATAATTTCTTCCAACAGTGACTTCAACACTGACTCAGGGGTTCCTATCTCCTCACTGAGTCCTACCCTAATCTTGCTTTGTCAGTCTCCTCCTTCATGTATCCTCCCATCTCTTCTCTCCCTCTCTCCAAAAATGTCCCCCTGACTGCTCTGGTATTCTCTCTTTCTAGAACAAGCATACTTCCTTACTTTCCTTATTTTGTGATTCAATGTTTATATATATTTCAAAATGATGACCATGATATCTAATTGCAATATCTATCACCATACAAAGATAATACATATTTATTACCTAAATTCCTCACATTGTACATTTCATACTCGTGACATATATTTTGCAGCTAGAAGTTTATATTTCTTAATCTACCTCATCTACTTCTTTCCTCTTCCTACCCCCTTTCCCTCTGGCAACCACCTGCTTCTTCTCTGTACCTATAATCCTGTTTCTCTTGTGTTATGCTTGTTCAATTGTTTTGTGTTTTAGGTTCCACAGATAAGTGATAATAGTACCAAATTTGTCTTTCTCTGCCTGATTATTTCACTTGGCATAATACCCACTGGGTCCATCCATTATCCATTTCATTGCAAATGGCAAGATTTCATTCATTTTTTAAATGGCTGAGTAGTACTCCTTGTGTATGTATATATATATATATGTATATATATATGTATGTATATATATATATATGTATATATATATATGTATATATATATATGTATATATATATGTATGTATATATAGATATATATCTCACAACTTCTTTGTCCATTCATCTATTGTTGGGCATTAGGTTGCTTCCATATCTTGGGTACTATAATAATGCTACAATGAACATAGGGCATGTATCTTTTCTAATTAGTCCTTTTGTTTTCTACAGATAAATTCCCAGGAGTGAAATTGCTGGATCTACAAGACCTTTTAGAACTAACACCCAAAAAAGATGTCCTTTTCATTATAGGGGACTGGAATGCAAAATTAGGAAGTCAAGAAACACCTGGAGTAACAGAAAAATTTGGCTTTGGAGTACAGAATGAAGCAGGGCAAAGACTAATAGAGTTTTGCCAAGAAAACACACTGGTCATAGCAAACACCCTCTTCCAACAGCACAAGAGAAGACTCTACACATGGACATCACCAGATGGTCAACACCGAAATCAGATTGATTATATTCTTCATAGCCAGAGATGGAGAAGCTCTATACAGTCAACAAAAACAAGACTGGGAGCTGACTGTGTCTCAGATCATGAACTCCTTATTGCCAAATTCAGACTTAAATTGAAGAAAGTAGGGAAAACCACTAGACCATTCAGGTATGACCTAAATCAAATCCCTTATAATTATACAGTGGAAGTGAGAAATAGATTTAAGGGACCAGATCTGATAGATAGAGTGCCTGATAAACTATGGATGGAGGTTCATGACATTGTATAGGTGACAGGGATCAAGACCATCCCCATGGAAAAGAAATGCAAAAAGGCAAAATGGCTGTCTGGGGAGGCCTTACAAATAGTTGTGAAAAGAAGAGAAGAGAAAAGCAAAAGAGAAAAGGAAAGATATAAGCATCTGAATGCAGAGTTCCAAAGAATAGCAAGAAAAGATAAGAAAGCCTTCCTCAGCAATCAATGCAAAGAAATAGAGGGAAACAACAGAATGGGAAAGACTAGAGATCTCTTCAAGAAAATCACAGATACCAAGGGAACATTTCATGCAAAGATGGGCTCGATAAAGGAAAGAAATGATATGGACCTAACAGAAGCAGAAGATATTAAGAAGAGGTGGCAAGAATACACAGAACTGTACAAAAAAGATCTTCACGACCAAGATAATCACGATGATATGATCACTCACCTAGAGCCAGACATCCTGGAATGTGAAGTCAAGTGGGCTTTGGAAAGCATCACTATGAACAAAGCTAGTGGAGGTGATGGAATTCCAGTTGAGCTATTTCAAATCCTGAAAGATGATGCTGTGAAAGTGCTGCACTCAATATGCCAGCAAATTTGGAAAACTCAGTAGTGGCCACAGGACTGGAAAAGGTCAGTTTTCATTCCAATCCCAAAGAAAGGCAATGCCAAAGAGTGCTCAAACTACCGCACAATCGCAGTCATCTCACAAGCTAGTAAAGTAATGCTCAAAATTCTCCAAGCCAGGCTTCAGCAGTACGTGAACCGTGAACTTCCAAATGTTCAAGCTGGTTTTAGAAAAGGCAGAGGAACCAGAGATCAAATTGCCAACATCCGCTGGGTCATGGAAAAAGCAAGAGAGTTCCAGAAAAACATCTATTTCTGCTTTATTGACTATGCCAAAGCCTTTGTGTGGATCACAAGAAACTGTGGAAAATTCTGAAAGAGATGGGAATACCAGACCACCTGACCTGCCTCTTGAGAAACCTATATGCAGGTCAGGAAGCAACAGTTAGAATTGGACATGGAACAACAGACTGGTTCCAAATAGGAAAAGGAGTACGTCAAGACCGTATATTGTCACCCTGCTTATTTAACTTCTATGCAGAGTACATCATGAGAAACTCTGGGCTGGAAGAAACACAAGCTGGAATCAAGATTTCCTGGAGAAATATCAATAACCTCAGATGTGCAGATGACACCACCCTTATGGCAGAAAATGAAGAGGAACTAAAAAGCCTCTTGATGAAAGTGAAAGAGGAGAGTGAAAAAGTTGGCTTAAAGCTCAACATTCAGAAAACGAAGATCATGGCATCCAGTCCCATCACTTCATGGGAAATAGATGGGAAACAGTGGAAACAGTGTCAGACTTTATTTTTGGGGGCTCCAAAATCACTGAGGATGGTGATTGCAGCCATGAAATTAAAAGACACTCCTTGGAAGGAAAGTTATGACCAACCTAGGTAGCATATTGAAAAGCAGAGACATTACTTTGCCAACAAATGTCCGTCTAGTCAAGGCTATGGTTTTTCCAGTGGTCATGTATGAATGTGAGAGTTGGAGTGTGAAGAAAGCTGAGTGCTGAAGAATTGATGCTTTTGAATTGTGGTGTTGGAGAAGACTCTTGAGAGTCCCTTGGACTGCAAGGAGATCCAACCAGTCCATTCTAAAGGAGATCAGTCCTGGGTGTTCATGGAAGGACTGATGCTGAAGCTGAAACTCCAGTACTTTGGCCACCTCATGTGAAGAGCTGACTCATTGGAACAGACTCTGATGCTCAGAGGGATTAGGGGCAAGAGCAGAAGGGGATGACAGAGGATGAGATGGTTGGATGGCATCACCGACTCAATGGTCATGAGTTTGAGTGAACTCTGGTAGTTGGTGATGGACAGGGAAGCCTGGTGTGCTGCGATGCATGGGGTCGCAAAGAGTCAGACACAACTGAGCGACTGAACTGAACTGAAGTGAATGGTAGTTCTAGTTTTAATTTTTTGAGTGACCTCCATATTGTTTTCCATAGTGGCTGTACCAATTTATGTTCCCACCAAGAGTGCACAAGGGTTTCCTTTTTCCACTAATATTTGTTATTTGTTGTCTTTTTGACAACAGCCATTCTAATGGATGTGAGTTGATACCCCTGCTCTCATTTTGAATGCAGACACCTTTTGTCCGGGTTGTTGTTTGATGTTCAGTCACTAAATTGCGTCCGACTCTTTGAGACCCTATGGACTGCAGCTCATACCAGGCTTCCCTCTCCTTCACTATCTCCCAGTGTCCAGGTAAAGCAATGAAACTGATACTATCTTGACTGCCCGCAGACTCCAGATCACCACACCTCCACCTCTGAGAGCGATTTCTTGCTCCTTTGCAGTTCCCAGTCTAGATTTTGGGCATGAGGTTTACATGATTCCTCTCTTCTTGCTGTAATCATACTGGACTTTACGGTCCTTGGGGGACAATCATTCAACTTCCCATCCTTACAGTTTCTTCACTTCAAATCCAAGGATTGTCATCCTTCCTTTCATTTCAATTACTCTGAATTTCAAGTCCCAAATTCAAGTCCCATTCTCCACCCCTTTCCTTTCATGCTTGGCAGATAATCTTTCCTTTTACTTAAGGAATCGGAGAACTTTAAGTTCTATCTCTCTTAATTTCCACTTTATCACTTCCTTTCTTCCACCTTAAATAATTGCTACTTCTGTTTCTAATCAATCTCTCTAACATGTTGGCAAAATGATAATAACTTTATTGAGCATTTGCTGTGTATAATATGTGCTGTCTCATTTAATCCTTATTAAATGGTGCTATTAAATGGACTATAAAGAAAGCTGAGCACAGAAGAATTGATGCTTTTGAACTGTCATGTTGGAGAAGACCCTTGAGAGTCCCTTGGACTGCAAGGAGGTCCAACCAGTCCATTCTAAAGGAGATCAGTCCTTGGTGTTCATGGAAGGACTGATGCTAAAGCTGAAACTCCAATCCTTTGGCCACCTGATGTGAAGAGCTGACTCATTGGAAAAGACCCTGATGCTGGGAAAGATTGAGGGCAGGAGGAGAAGGGGACGACAGAGGATGAGATGGTTAGATGGCATCACTGACACAATGAACATGGGTTTGGGTGGACTGCAGGAGTTGGCGATGGACAGGGAGGCCTGGTGTCCTGTGATTCATGGGGTCGCAAAGAGTTGGACACGACTGATCAACTGAACTGAACTAAAATGGTTCTATTATTTTCAATATCTCCAGCTGACTCATTGGAAAAGACTCTGAAGCTGGGAAAGATTGAAGGCAGGATGAGAAGGGGACAACAGAGGATGAGATGGATGGATGGCATTACCGATTCAATGGAAATGAGTTTGAGCAAGTTCTGGGAGTTGGTGATGGACAGGGAAGCCTGGCATGCAGCAATCCACGGGGTTGCAAAGAATCAGACACGACTGATCAACTGAACCGAACTAAAATGGTGCTATTATTATCAGCATCTCCATTTTTCAGTTGAGACAGACATAAGGACTTGCTTGAGGGCAAATGACTAGTCAGCAGTGAAGCTGGAATTTAAGCAGTCTAGAACTCTTAGTCTTCAACTGCAGTGCTATTTTGCTTCTTATGATATTTTTCGGCTTGTTTGTTTTACAGTTGCTCAGTCATGTCCAACTCTTTGCAACCCGATGGACTAGAGCATGCCAGGCTTCCCTGTCCTTCACTATCTCCCAGAGTTTTCATCCTGTCTTCCCCTTCTCCAACTGCCTTCAGTCTTTCCTAGGACCAGGGTCTTTTCCAATGAGTTGGCTCTTCCCATCAGGTGCCCAAAGTATTGGAGCTTCAGCTTCAGCATCAATCCTTCCAATGAATATTCAGGATTGATTTCCTTTAGGTTTGACTGGTTTGATCTCCTTGCAGTCCAAGGGACTCTCAAGAGTCTTCTTCAGCACCACAATTTGAAAGCATCAGCTTTCTGGCAGTCAGCCTTCTTTATGCTCTAGCTCTCACATCTATACATGACTACTGGAAAAAACATAACTTTGACTATACATACCTTTGTAGGCAAAGTGATGTCTTTGCTTTTTTTAATATGCTATCTTGATTTG
Organism: Bos indicus; assembly: GCF_029378745.1. Taxonomy (NCBI): domain Eukaryota; kingdom Metazoa; phylum Chordata; class Mammalia; order Artiodactyla; family Bovidae; genus Bos; species Bos indicus. Next base: position 23,332,318 of record NC_091785.1, read on the forward strand.
TCATAGCTTTTCTTCCAAGAAGCAATTGTCTTTTAATTTCACGGCTGCAATCACCATCAACAGTGATTTTGGAGCCCAAGAAAATAGTCTGTACTGTTTCCGTTTCTTCCTCATCTATTTGCTGTGAAGGGATGGCACCAGATGTCATGATCTTCGTTTTTTGAATGTTGAGTTTTAAGCCAGCTTTTTCACTCTCCTCTTTCACCTTCGTCAAGGGACTCTTTAGTTCCTCTTCACTTTCTGCCATTTGGGTGGTGTCATTTGCATATCTGAGGTGGTTGATATTATATTTCTCCCAGCAATCTTGATTCCAGCTTGTGCTCCAGGAAGGCATTTTGCATGATATACTCTGCATATAAGTTAAATAAGCACGGTGACAATATACAGCCTTGACATATTCCTTTCCCAATTTTGAACCAGTCCATTCTGTGTTCTGTGTCCATTTATAACTGTTGCTTCTTGACCTGCATACAGGTTTGTCAGGAGCCAGGTAAGGTGGTCTGGTATTCCCATCTCTTCCAGAATTCTCCACAGTTTGTTGTGATCCACAAGCTATGGTTTTTCCAGGAGTCATGTGTGGATGTGAGAGTTGGACCATAAAGAAGGCTGAGAGCCAGAAAATTGATGCTTTTGAACTGTGGTGCTGGAGAAGACTCTTGAGAGTCCCTTGGACTGCAAGGAGATCCAACCAGTCAATCCTAAAGGAAATCAACCCTGAATATTCATTGGAAGGACTGATGCTGAAGCTGAAGCTCCAATATTTTGTCCACCTGATGTGAAGAGCCGACTCATTATAAAAGACCCTGAAGCTGGGAAAGACTGAAGGCAGGAGGAGAAGAGGAAGACAGAGGATGAGATGGTTGGATGGCATCACTGACTAAATGGACATGAGTTTGAGCAAGCTCTAGGAGATGGTGAAGGACAGGGAAGACTGGTGTGCTGCAGTCCATGGGGGTCGCAAAGAGATATGACTGAGTGACTACACAATGACAACACAGTCAAAGGCTTTAGCGTAGTCAATGAATCAGAAGTAGACGTTTTCCTGGAATGCCCTTGCTTTTTCTATGATGCAGTAGATGTTGGCATTTTGATCTCTGGTTCCTCTGCCTTTTCTAAATCCAGCTTGTATATCTGGAAGTTCTCAGTTCATGTACTAGTAAAGCCCAGCTTGAAGGATTTTGAGCATTACCTTGCTAGCATGTGAAATGAGCACAATTGTGTGGTAGTTTGAACATTCCCTGGCACTGCTCTTCTTCGGGACTGGAATGAAAACTGACCTTTTCCAGTCCTGTGGCCACTGCTGAGTTTTCCAAATTTGCTGGTGTTTAGAGTGTAGCACTTTTAACAGAATCAGCTTTTAGAATTTGGAATAGCTCAGGTGGAATTCCATCACCTCCACTAGCTTTGTTCATAGTAATGCTCCCTAAGGCCCACTTCACTTCACACTCCAGGATTGGAGTCTGAAGACTCCACCTAAAGTCTGGCTCTAGGTGAGTGATCACACCATCATATAGATCTAAATTGTTTGTGTACATACATTTTGAACCAATTATTCCAACTCTAGGAATTTATACTGCAGATGGCTCATGGTTCAATGTACAAAATGAACAATGTACAGCCTCCATCAACAGGAAACTGAAATAAAATGCAGTCAGGAAAAAGAGGAAACACTTTATATACTTATTATGGAAATATCTCCCAAATATGTTGTTAGGCTTAAAAAAACAAGAATGATGTGTATTGAATTCCCCCAATTATGTGAAAAAGAAGAAGAATATATGTACTTTTTTGCTAGTATATAAGGTGTCTCTGGAAGAACACTCAAAAAGCTCATGAATTTGGTTGTCAGTGGGAAGAAGAATTAAGAACACACAAAAGCTGGGGGTATGGTGGTGGCGGGAAGAAGAGTTTTCAGTGCCTACCCTTTTATGCCTTTTAAAACTTTGGGGGTATTTACCTGGTGGTCCAGTGGTTAAGACTCTGACTTCCACTGCAGGGGACATGGTTCCATCCCTGGTTGGGGGAACTAGGATTCTGCATGCGGTGTAGCCAAAACCAGCAACACTGAACCGTGTAAATGCATTACTATTTCAAAGTTGAGTTAAACATTAAAGCAAGAAGAAAAAGAAGAATAGAAATAGAAACTGTATTAACTGACTGTGTTAATATATTTTTTGAAAAAATTGATGCCTCCACCTACCACCCTGTTCCCTCAGACCTCCCAGAGATTCTTGTTTCATTCATCATTTTCCTCCTGCATCTTCCACTCACCCTCTTGGTTGGCCTTTTCTCCTCAGTTGACAAATACGCTTAAGACTTTTATCTCAAACAAAGTTTTAATATCCTCCACTGATGCTATGTTCCCCTCTAATTTTCCTTTAATCTCTCTCCTCCAACTTGCAATCAGGCTTCTTGGTAGAATAATATGATGAACATTTGTGTTTCTATCTTATTCCCCAATCATTGTACACTTGTAGTTTGGCCTCTGACCCACTACACTGGTAGATCCATAGGATGTTTTTCAGACCTTCTATCCATCTATCTATTAATTATTGAGATATAGTTGATATAATAGTTTCAGGTGTATAACATGGTTCAAAAATTCTAAAGGCTGTATTTCATTTACAATGATGAAATATTAGCTAAATTCCCTGTGCTATACAGTGTATCCTTGTAGCTCTTTTAATACAGAGTAGTTTGCACTTCTCAATCCCTTACCCCATCTTGCCCCTCCCCTCTTTTCGCTCCCAGTGGTAACCACTAGCATGTTCTCTATACCTGTGAATCTTTTTCTTTTTTGTTATGTTCACTAGTTTGTTTTATTTTTTAGATTCCACATATAAGTGATATCATACAGTATTTATCTTTCTCTGCTTATTTCATTTACTGTAATACCATCCAAGTCAATCCATATTGTTGCAAATGGCAAAATTTCATTCCTATTTGTAGCTGAACCAAATACCATTGTGTTTGTGCGTATATATGTGTATATATCTATATCCCACATCTTCTTTATCCATTCCTCCATTGATGGACATGTAAGTTGCTTCCGTATCTGGATTATTTGTAAACAATGCTGCAGTGAACACTGGGGTGTATCTTTTTCTTTTTGACTGCACTCTTGCGGCTCATAGCACCTCAGTTCCCTGACCATGAACTGAACCCTGCCGTCCCCAGTGAAAGCACTGAGACCTAACCACTGGAGAACCAGCGACATCCCCGCAGGTATCTTTTTGAATTAGTGTTTTCCTTTTTTTTTCAGATATATTCCCAGAAGTAGAATTGCTTGTTTACATGGTATTTCTACTTTTAGTTTTTGAGAGAAACTTCCATATGTACTGTTTTTCACAGTGGCTGCACCAATTTACTTTCCCACCAACAGGGCACGGGAGTTCACTTTTATCCACAGCCTCACCAGCATTCGTTATTTGCGATCTTTTTGAGAACAGCTATTATGGATGGCATCACATTGTGGTTTTAATTTACAGTTCTCTGATGGTTAACAATGTGAGCATCTTTTCAAGTGCCTGTTGGCCATATGTCTTCTTTGGAAAAAAGGTCTATTCAGGTCTTTTGCCCATTTTTTAATCGAGTTGTTTGTGGTTTTTTTATGTTCAGTTGTATGAGCTGTTTATATATTGAAGATATTAATACCTTATCTGTCATATTGTTTTGCAAATATCTTCTCCCATTCAGTAGGTTGTCTTTCTGTTTTGTTGGTGGTTTCTTTTGCTGTGTAAAAGCTTTTAAGTTTAATTAGGTCTCATTTGTTTATTTTTGCCTTTATTTGCTTTTCCTTAGGCGACAGATCAAAAAAATAATTGCTTCAATTTATGTCAAAGAATGTTCTGCCTATGTTTTCTTCTAGGAGTTGTATGGTTTCCAGTTTTACAATTAGGTCTCCAATCCATTTTGAGTTTTTTTAATATAGTGTTAGAAAATGTTCTGTGCATGCTAAATCACTTCAGTGGTGTCTGACTCTGCGACCCTATGGATTGTAGCTCACAGGCTCCTGTGTTCATAGGATTCTCCAGGCAAGAATACAGGAGTGGATTGCCATGCCCTGCTCGAGATCTCCCTGCCCCAGGGATGCAATTAGCATCTTCTATGGCTCCTGTGTTGCAGGTGGATTCTTTACCACTGAGCCGCTGGGGAAGCCCAACATGTGAAAGCAGCTACCTTTACATGTAGCTGCTTTCAGACATTATCTTGTAAAGACTCTCAATTAGCATTATCAGTTATTTTCATCTTCTTTACACCTTCTAATATGAAACATCACATAGCTCTGCATTCCTGGTAATTCTTTGGTTTCTCTTCTAGTTCCCTGTGTCTTCTCATGGATGTCAGGTTTCCCTAGTCAGCTGTCTTTGGCCCTTCTCCATCTGCATTCTGCCTGAATGATCTCACACTTTCAAGGTTTTATCTATCATCAATACTCAATTTTTTTTTTTTTATGGTCATTTTTCTACCAATGTTCAAAGTTTAGCAAATCCTTACTGCCTTTGACCCTCACAGAGCTTAGAGACGTCTGTCATTGCCTCCCATACTCATCTGACTTCCCCCAGTTTATGCGTTGTGTCTTGTGATCCTGACTGAAATAGGAGGATATGGCCAACGGGGAATCTATTCTCAGGCTGAGTTAAGCCAATCAAATTCCTTTTGGGAACTTGACCCTGCACTGTCAGGAACGATGCTGACTTAACAACCCTAGTCACAGTCTGGTCTGGCGGTACATTTTCCTTTTCACCCTTGTTAGCCGCATAGGCATGTCCAACTCTTTGCTACCCCATGGATAGTATCTGTTCATGGGATTTTCCAGGCAAGAATATTGGAGTGGATTACCATTTCCTTCTCTAGGGGATCTTCCCAACCCAGAGATCAAACCTGGGTCTCCGACACTGCAGGCAGATTCTTTACCAACTGAACAACCTGCAAAGCCCATTTCATCCGTCGGTATCAGTTATACATTTATCATCTGACTGTTGAAAAGTCTTAGTTTATGAAAACCTTTACATTTTAATTAGCTTGCAAAAAATCTACCATTTCAAAATTAAAACAAAAATCCCCCCAAACAGTGGTCTATCAGTATCCATGGGGTGTCGGTTCCAGGACCCCCATGGATACGAAAATTCACAGATGCTCAAGTCCCTTACATAAATTGGCATAGTATTTGCATAGAGTTTACTCACATCCTCTTGCGTACTTTGAACTATCTCTAGATTACTTATAATACCCAATACAATGTAAATGATATGTAAATAGTCACTGGCCTACAGCAAGTTTAAGTTTTGGTTTTTAGAACTTCCTGGAATTTTTTCCCCAGGAATGTCATCTATATGAAGTTGGTTGAATCTGTGGCTGTGGAACCGGTGGTTGCAGAGGACTGGTTGTACCTTTAGTCAAAATGGGCTTTTTCAGAAAGGCTGATTGTGTAAGTTAGATGATAAACTGATCTACTCAATAGTAAGGCAAGAATCACCTGTTTGCCAGTGTAAAAATTCCTTCCAAGAGTACATATATACCTGGTGAGGGTGTAATTATGATCTCTGTTTTCTAGATCAGGAAAATGAAGCTTGGAGTGATTAACTAGATCTGTTCAAGATTGATCCCACAGCTGGAAAATGAGAGTGCCAAGGTTCAAATCCAGGGCTGACACCAAAGCCTGTGCTCTTAACTACTGTGCTTATGGTGTGCAGCAAGAAAATCATGAACAGGTGAGAAGTCACACTCCTACCTATAAGAAGGCACACTGCACAGCTCAACCTCCCAGCCTTCCTGCAACACAGCCTCCCCTCCCATTCACCAGCACCCAGACGGAAAGGCAGAAAGGAACTGGAACTGCTTCTCATAAAGGCTGCCCCCAACTAAGACGGGCACCAAGCTAAGTCTTTGGCAGATATGTTTACACAGAAGAAGAATGCCAAGGGCCATGCTTCCTGCCCTCAGAAAGCTTGGTCTAGTTTATACCCAAAGATCATGTCCTCCAATTGCCCACAATACATGGTGTGCTCAGGGACTGTAGTACATGTGCACATATACATCAGCATGTGTAGTGGATGTAATAGTCATGCAAATGCACATGTATATGGAGAGCACTGTAGATTTTTCTCTAAAAATATTCTAGCAGCTCCATTCTACTTAATAATTTAATACTTCATATAGCTGAGCTAAATGGACTCAACCTAGCTATGAGAAAAATAAAAATGGTTTACTAAATAAGAGTATACTTAAGCTTTAAGGGTTACTGGTTAAACTATTAAGGACTCTTTCAAAGTAACCTCAAGCACTTAGAAATTTTCCATTTACATGCAAAACCAAGACTAAGGAAATTGCAAATTCCTTAAGGATCATGCTAGGTAATATGTGATTTATGTTTTTTATATATACATATACACACAAATGAAAATATAACATTCTTTGAAAAACACTGTATTGAAGATTTTAAGCTAGTTAGTTTAGTCTTCTCTCTACTTCCTCAAATATTGCAAGTTAGTATGGATTTATTACACATGATGAAATTTAAGAAATAATCAAAATTCTAAGAGGTAAGCAATGAAGAAAAGTGGGAAATCAGCATAATGGAGATAATTAGTTGTCAGAGCTTAATTCTAAGATCATCTACCACAATTTAAATATGAAATGTGGAAATAATCCAAAAGAAATAATAAAAACAAATATCTATTTTAATCAGTGTCTTACTTTCTTCCATTAATTATTTCTATCCCATTTTAGCTACGATTTCACAAGGGAAATAAAGTGATAAAAAGGGACCACTCCTGAAAAATTAGAAATATCCTAGGACCACAGTGAAAAACATAAAAATTTGGTCTATAGGGGTTCAGAACAAGCATCCCCTAAATGGGCTACTCTTCAGTTCAGTTCAGTCGCTCAGTTGTGTCCGACTCTTTGCAACCCCATGAATCCCAGCCCGCCAGGCCTCCTTGTCCATCACCAACTCCTGGAATTCACCCAAACTCAAGTCCATCAAGTCAGTGATGCCATCCAGCCATCTCATCCTCTGTCGTCCCCTTCTCCTCCTGCCCCCAATCCCTCCCAGCATCAGAGTCTTTTCCAATGAGTCAACTCTTCGCGTGAGGTGGCCAAAGTATTAGAGTTTAAGCTTTAGCATCAGTCCTTCCAAAGAAAACCCAGGGCTGATCTCCTTCAGAATGGACTGGTTGGACCTCCTTGTAGTCCAAGGGACTCTCAAGAGTCTTCTCCAACACCACAGTTCAAAAACATCAATTCTTCAGCGCTCAGCTTTCTTCACAGTCCAACTCTCACATCCATACATGACCACTGGAAAAACCATAGCCTTGTCTAGACAGACCTTTGTTGGCAAAGTAATGTCTCTGCTTTTGAATATGCTATCTAGGTTGGTCATAACTTTCCTTCCAAAGAGTAAGCGTCTTTTAATTTCATGGCTGCAGCCACCATCTGCAGTGATTTTGGAGCCCCCAAAAATAAAGTCATCTATTTCCCATGAAGTGATGGGAACAGATACCATGATCTTAGTTTTCTGAATGTTGAGCTTTAGGCCAACTTTTTCAGTCCCCTCTTTCACTTTCACCAAGAGGCGTTTTAGTTCCTCTTCACTTTCTGCCATAAGGGTGGTGTCATCTGCACATCTGAGGTTATTGATATTTCTCCAGGAAATCTTGATTCCAGCTTGTGTTTCTTCCAGCCCAGCGTTTCTCATGATGTACTCTGCATAGAAGTTAAATAAGCAGGGTGACAATATACGGTCTTGACGAACTCCTTTTCCTATTTGAAACCAGTCTGTTGTTTCATGTTCAGTTCTAACTGTTGCTTCCTGACCTGCATATAGGTTTCTCAAGAGGCAGGTCAAGTGGTCTGGTATTCCCATCTCTTTCAGAATTTTCCACAGTTTATTGTGATCCACACAGTCAAAGGCTTTGGCATAGTCAATAAAGCAGAAGTAGATGTTTTTCTGGAACTCTCTTGCTTTTTCGATGATCCAGCAGATGTTGGCAATTTGATCTCTGGTTCCTCTGCCTTTTCTAAAACCAGCTTAAACATCTGGAAGTTCACGGTTCACGTATTGCTGAAGCCTGGCTTGGAGAATTTTGAGCATTACTTTACTAGCATGTGAGATGAGTGCAATTGTGCAGTAGTTTGAGCATTCTTTGGCATGGCCTTTCTTTGGGATTGGAATGAAAACTGACCTTTTCCAGTCCTGTGGCCACTGCTGAGTTTTCCAAATTTGCTGGCATATTGAGTGCAGCACTTTCACAGCATCATCTTTCAGGATTTGGAATAGCTCAACTGGGATTCCATCACCTCCACTAGCTTTGTTCATAGTGATGCTTTCTAAGGCCCACTTGACTTCACATTCCAGGATGTCTGGCTCTAGGTGAGTGATCATACCATCGTGATTATCTGGGTTGTGAAGATCTTTTTTGTAAAGTCCTTCTGTGTATTCTTGCCATCTCTTCTTAATATCTTCTGCTTCTGTTAGGTCCATACCATTTCTGTCCTTTATCAAGCCCATCCTTGCATGAAATGTTCTAGTCCCTTAAATCTATTTCTCACTTCCACTGTATAATCATAAGGGATTTGATTTAGGTCATACGTGAATGGGGTACTCTTACACAAGACTTATTTTGAACTAAACTCAATTCAGATCCTATGGGTTCAGGAGAAATCCACTGCTCCTGTCTTAACTACTTAGAAGATTTTAAATTGGAGATTTTTCCTAGAAAAAGTATTTACCAGAGATAAAATTTATCTTAGTGGCCCCATCTTTATGACAGAACAAACACCTAGTTATTAAATATCTGCTCTTCTTAATCTCCTGAGAATGACCCTCCTGTCCTTGGAAGACCTAGACCCCATACCTCATTCCTTAGCTCAGGATGGCATAAGTACCTCCTTTCACCTTTCTGTCCCACATATGTGGAGTCTCTGACCTCTTATGTGTGTGCATTCCTATATATATGAAGTTAAATTTGATTTTCTACTGGTAATCTGTCTCATTTAATTCTTAGACAAGCCAGAAGAACCTGGAAGGGCAGAGGATAGTTTCTTCCCTCCTGACGAAGCTCAGTCTTGAAAAGAGAGAGATCTCTTATTCTCCAACAATAATGCAAATTCTCCATTTGGTTTTAGGACATAATAAAAACAATGAGAAGGTACATTTCAGTGATTTTTAAAGTTCCACATCCTCAACAACCATTCAAAGCACTGCCCATTAAGGAGGGGACTAAGACACCTCCCTCACACCTCACAAATAAAAAAGGGGGAGGGGCTCAAGATTACACTAAAGATTGCTTCTCTACATTATAAAACTCAGTATGAAGGGTCGGTGAGAAGTTCAAGATTGGGAATTTGGCTTGTTTGTGCCTCACCTCCTTTACTGATCTTGTGCCCTGTCCACCTGAAAGCCGAATGGACTTGAAATATAAGAGGCTATGATGACTGTTATTGTAAATGACACTGTTCCTACCATCACTAATTACCTTCAAAGAACCAGGTTTCCTGGAGTTTAACAAATGAATGAAGAGGACATTAAAAAAAAAAAAAACAAAGTATCTCTAGTGTTTCATCTTCTTAGTGTAGTTAGGCATGACTCACTTCAAATAAGAACTCACATAAAACAAATATTTTTTCTTCCCTGGCATAACAGACAAACCTCAATTAAAATAAAATTTTTTTTTTTTTGCTCATGTATCCTCAGGAAAAAAATAGAAGAAAAAAGAAGACCACAGCTAAGTTTTTAGGTAAGACAAAAGTTATGGACTGACGGGAGTAGTTTTCTTCAGGATCTGTTCAAGATGACCACAAAGATAATGGAAGTTTCTCCCCTGCTCATCCCAAACATGTTGCCAGGGCTTCACTGATAGTGGTTTCCTTATCTACACAGAAATGACTCAAGGGAGAGGACTTGAAAAGTACTCCTGTTTACCTAATAAAACTCAATGTTCAGAATTAAAATTGGGCCCGTCACGTATCTTTGAACCTCCTTTGAAAGGACTCATTCACAGGCGGCTCCTGGAGCTACTGAGGAGAAGTTAGTCACATGTCATTAAAGCCTCCCTCCCTGGAGAACAATCTCATTGATCAAAGCACCATCATGGTTTCCATGCTGAATTCAAGAATCTTGTCTCTAACTATAGATGGAATGATTACTTTCCTTCATGCTGTTTTTGGGTTAAGCTTAAAACTGCCTGAAAGATGCAAAGAATTTTATGATGGAAGATAATTTCACTCTATTCAAGCAACCTTGGTGAGGTCAGCAAAGAATGAGCTGAATGTACTGTATGTTCTCAGTTGGTTGCAAAACCTAGATCCTCCTTACAATTGTATGTCACATTGCCTGTGTGCATATGCACATTCTTCTGGGAAAAGCACCACAATTTGGATAGAATTCTCAGAACATGTAAACAAAACTTGTTGAAGAACTGCAGACCTAGAGGTGTCCTTTGTGAGTGAACAGAAGCACTTTCATAGAATGTGTGTCATTAACTTTTGTTTGTGCTTTTGAACATCCACAGGTTTCCATCCAAAAGTATTAATACCACTGACCACAGTGAGAATTTGCGGGCCAATCTGTACAACCCTTTCCAATTTTCCAAATCAAGGAATCTAGTACACACAGTGGGTTCCTAACAACATGCCTCCAGAATGGTCTGTAGCCATAGTTCAGGCCTTCACACTGAGGCCTCACAGAGAAGCTCATGCACTCTCATCTCTGACTCCTCTGGTCTTAGTCCCTCTGGAGCTTCAGTCAGTCAGTTCAGTCGCTCAGTTGTGTCCGACTCTTTGCGACCCCATGAACTGCAGCACGCCAGGCCTCCCTGTCCATCACCAACTCCCGGAGTTCACTCAGACTCACGTCCATCGAGTCAGTGATGCCATCCAGCCATCTCATCCTCTGTCGTCCCCTTCTCCTCCTGCCCCCAATCCCTCCCAGCATCAGAGTCTTTTCCAATGAGTCAACTCTTCACATGAGGTGGCCAAAGTACTGGAGTTTCAGCTTTAGCATCAGTCCTTCCAAAGAACACCCAGGACTGATCTCCTTTAGAATGGACTGGTTGGATGTCCTTGCAGTCTGGAGCCTCAGTGTCCTCTAATGTAGGGAAAATGATAATAGTGGCACCAAACATTGCATATAAGTCTTGGAAGTTGAACCAGTATTGAACCAAAGAAGCTAATGTTCCTAACAGACTGGGCCGTCTTGATGCCAGTTTCAGCATAGCAGTAAATAACACGGTCAACACTTGTCCCTGCAAAACAAACAAAACTTCAATAACAAACCCACAAACAAACAACCCTAGCACTTTCTTCGAGGAGGATTCTTATAACAACTCAGGACACCAGTACATAGAAATGCCCTTTCTCTATCACCACCCCATGAGGACCTACCTGTCTGGGATAGAACCATGGATTTCTTCCCCCAGTTCTACCCCAACTAACCTGCCTCGTGCTGTCTCTGTCAGCCTTTGTTTTCCTAGAGGAAATCACTCATCTCACTCCTTTATCCCCCTCCTCTCCTGGTTCACTCACCGTGAACAAGAGTTGAGATCATTTCCCTGGGCAGAAGGAGGAAGAGAAAGAAGATACTACCAGATACTAGTAATCTTTTATTTTTGTTTTTCACCAAGGCACAAGTATTTAGCAATGATCTTTGCAAACTTCTAAAGTGTTATAAAACTACATTAAGGTAAATAATCACCATCAATTAACTCACCAATCCTAAACATGAATGGGCTTCCTTGACACTCTTCTTGTAACTAATGCAAAAATTTTTGCACCAAATAATCATAACCTGACTCAAATCTAATTTTCATCACATAGCTTACATGTTTTAAGGACTTAGAGTGAAGATCCTTATCATTTATCTGATAAATACATTTTGCAGGTGACTATTTTCAAGCCTCTGGACTTTCTCAGTCACGTTCATACCCCATACCCATCATTTTTTAGTGTTGTCTTCAGCTCTGTTTCAGTCACACTTCTGCCATATTTGCCTTGCTCAGTCCCATCTAAGTGTCCATCCTGAAGCCTCCATTATCCCAAGAGGACCCAGTTCTTGACTGTGACTTAGCACATGTCATGCACTGAGATGTTGGAATCCCCTTCCTCAAGGGATGCCTCTTCCTTCCCCCTCACATTTGGCGTAGGCAGCCTCAATTCATGTTGTAGAATAGTGAATAAACGTTGTCTCCCCACCTCTGAGACACTCTTTCCCCAGACTCACTGCAGCTTCTCTATTGGAGTGGCTCCACACCAATCCTTCTTCTGTTACCATCACACCAAGCAGTCCTTCCTAAGACAAATACTCCTAAGCCTCTATCAAAGCCAGGCAGTGCTGTCCAGCTGGGAATAAAATAATGAGCCAAACAGATAAAAATCCCGCATGGAGTGTGCATTCCAAAACGGGAGAAGTGGATGCCCTAGACAGCTCGCATTCAATCTGAAGTTCAGTATACTTCAGTTGTTTTGATTTTACATTGAGTCAAGCGACTGCCCAGACTCCTGTGGTAGATATTCTGCAAAGACGGTACCACCAACTCCTCCTAAACCTGCAGACACAGGACTACTCCTCCCATCGAGAGGAAGAGTCTGTTTCCTCTCTACCTGAACCTGAGCTGCCGTGTGACTCGATCAACAGTATCCTCAGAAGTTACCACTGTGCCAGTTCTGGACCTAAGAAGCCCAATAGCTTCCTCCGTCTGGGAAACCAGGTACCATGTAAAGAAGTTCAGCCTATCCTGCTAGAGAGAAGGCCATGTGGAGAGAAAGACCCCAAGGAGGAGAACCGTGGCACCCCGAGTAACAGCCAGGACAAAGGCCACAGACATGTGAGTGAGGCCACCTCCTACCTTCCAGCCACCAGGTGAATGCAGCCCCTTGAGTGAGCCCAGCAAACTTCACTGGAGCAGAGACCACTACCCATGATGAATTTCTGAACTATAGCATCACAATCAATAAAGTGGTGGTGGTTTTAAGCCACTAAATTTGGGGGTGATTGTTAGGCAGCAATAGATAATGAAGATCCGGCCTTCATGAGACAGAGTTCTTAGCCAGAGTCAGGGGTGGTATCTTCTATGTGTTTCTAGGCCTTCATTATATCCATTACAGTTAGGGATTCCCTTGTGGCTCAGGTGGCAAAGAATCCACCTGCAGTGTGGGAGACCTGGGTTCAATCCCTGGGTTGGGAAGATCCCCTGGAGAAGGGAAAGGCTGCCCACTCTGGTATTCTGGCCTGGAGAATTCCATGGACTGAACCGTCCATGGGGTCATAAAGAGTTGGACATGACTGAGCAACTTTCACTTTTCACTGTAGGCAAAAAGGAAATACCCAGTCAAGGTCTGATGAATGACTATTTTTTTGTTTGTTTTTTAAACAGCTTTATTGAGTTAAAAATTACATAAAGTTCGCACACATAAAATGTACAGTTTCAGGACTTCAAGTAACTATCACAGAATCCAATTTTAAAATCTTTTCATCACCCCTCCAAAAAGAAACCCCACACCCACTACAGTCACTTCCTATTTTCCACCAACCCCCAGCCCAGCCCTAGGCAACCACTGATCTACATTCTTTCTGTCTCCCTGGTTTTGCCTATTCTGGACATTTTGTATAAGTAGGATCATACACTATCTGGTCTTTTATGACTGCCTTCTTTCACTTTGCACTCTGATTTCCAGAGTTATCACATTATTAAACTCAAAAGTCCAGTGTTCACTAAAAAAAAATCACAAGGCATACTAAGGAACAGCAAAGTATGGTGCACTCAAAGGAATAAAATAAATCAATAGAAACTGTCCCTGAGAAAGACCTAAGGTCTGATATACTAGACAAAGACTTCAAAGTAACTGCCTTAAGGATGCCCAAAGGACTAAAGGGAGATATGGAAAAAGTCAAGAAAACAATGTGTGGACAAAATGGAAATATCAATAATGAGACAGAAAACTTAGAAAGAACCAAAAAGAAATTCTGGAGCTAAAAAGTATAATTGAAATTAAAAATTCATTAGAGAGATTCAAAGGAGATTTAAGCAGACAGAAGACTCAGTGAACTTGAACATAGGACAATGGACAGATTCTGATATCCTGGTTTGCAAAAAGGATCCCCTGAGGTAAGCTGTCATTGACTGAACATATTTCAGACAAGTTCTGATGATTTTCTATTAGTTTTCTATTGCTGCATAACAATATTACTGCACACATAGTGGCTTAAAGCAACACATGTTTATTACCTTATCATGTCTGTGGGTCAGTAATCCAAGGACAGCTTTTCTGGGCCATGCAGGGTCTTAGAATGCTGCAGTCAAGGTTGTGGCCAGGTTCTCATCTAGAGGCTTGACAGGGGAAGGATCTGCTTCTCTACCTGCCTGGTTGTTAGTACTATTCAGTTCCTTTGGGTTGTTTGACTGAGAGCCTCCTTTTTTGCTGACTGTCAGCTGGAGCTCAGCCCTTAGGCACTAGATGGTACTTACAGTTCTTTGCTGCATGGAGTTCTCCAATGGCCGCTTGCTTCCTCACAGCTCAAGAGGGAGAGACTCCAGCAAGATGAACCCTACAATCTTATGTAATGCAATCACATAATCTCATACATGTAATTACATATCTCCCATCACCTATGCATATATGAATGTTTGGAGGTCACATGTCCTGCCCACAAGTAAGAGAGGAGGATTACACAGGGCATGAACACTGGCAGAGACAGATCATAGAAGCCAGCTGTCAGTAGCCAGTTTACTTACCACAGGTGGCTACTTGTTACCATGGCTCTAGAACAACTGATCTTTTCCTAAGGTTATGGGTGTGAAGCAACTGGCATCTCCTGCACTGCTGCTGGGAATTCAGTGGTAAATAACTTTGGAAAATGGTTTGGCAGTCTTTTGAAAAGTTATAGACTTACCATATGACCCAGCCATTTCATTCCCAGATATTACCCAAGATTAATGAAAATAAACTCACATAAAGACTTGTATGTGAATGTTTATAGCAACTGTATTCATCATAACAGCCAAAAGGAAACAGCCAAAATGTCCATCAACAGGTGAGTGGATCAACAAAATAGATCTATCGATACAATGGTCTATATCTCAGCAGGAAAAAAAGGAACAGACTAGTGACACACACAACTAAGTGAATAACTCTCAAAATTGTTATGCTCAGAGAAAGAAGCCAAAAAAGTATTTCCTGTATGATTCCATTTATATAAAATTCTAGAAATCCAAACTAACCTATAGTGCTAGAAAGCAGATTTGTTGCTGGCTAGAGTGAGGGATAGATGGACTACAAAGGGGCACTTGGATACTTGTGGGAGTGATGAAAATGTTCTGTATCATTATAGTTGTAGTAATTCACAGGTGTACACATCCATCACACTCATCAAATTGTACATTACAAAAATATTTTGTGGGGCATGCTGTGTGGCCTGTGGGACCTTTGTTCACTGACCAGGGATCAACCTGCACCACCTGCATTGGAAGTTCAGAGTCTTAACCACTGAATCACCAGAGAAATCCCCAAATTGTACACTTCAAAAGAATGTAGTTATTTGAACATAAATTATACCTTAATAATGTTAAGAACAAGAATTAAATGAAAGAATCAGAGACATCTGAATATAGACACTTGGAAGATAAAGTAATGTTGATATTTAATATAGGTGATTTTAAACAAAATTTGCCAATGTACTGTTACCTCTCTCTGGTACATTGGCCTGAAAATAAACAGCTACATGAAACATTTCAGATATTAATTCTTTTCAAGGTGATCATCAGTTTGCTTTAATAGAACAAAGGGATCATTTATCATTGAAAATTACTAGAAAGGTTAAGCATTTTCCATACCTATTGGCTATCTCATTTACCCTTATAATTGTCTGTTTTGTGAACTTTGCCACTTTTTTCTGTTGGCTTTTCCCTCCTGGATCTTCTGTTTGTTTACTTGTCTCCTCAGCCTGGGAGTTTACTGCATCTCATTTTTCTATCCTCAGTCCAACAGTGTTTGGTGTTTCGTTCACGAAATGTTTGTTAAAATTGAATTGAATGATCTTAATTCTCAGAACGCTTGGGAGATTTAATTTTATTATTTCTATTTTACAGACGAGGAACACAAGATGCAAACGCTGAAGAATCTGCAGTCATGCAACTAACCGGCAGAATTGGGACTGTAATCCATCACACCTTTTGATTTTAAACCATAGGTTTACTGAAATTGTCCTCCATCCTCTTCGTTGATGTTTCACTGAGCCGCGTCTTCTTCAGGATATCAACTGAGTATTTTAAATTTAAGTGGGCAAAGCACAACCTCCGCTAGGCGCATGCGTCCCTTCCTTTTCCCACGGTAGGAAAAAAAGACACCTCCTTTCCTTCCGCTTTGCACATCTTTTGGCCCGGGCGACTCGCCATCGCCCGTGGGGAGGCGTTCAGTGGCCGAAGTGATGGCGACCGGGACCCCAGATTCGCAAGCCCGATTCGGTCAGTCCGTGAAGGGGCTTCTGACGGAGAAGGTGAACACCTGTGGTACTGACGTGATCGCTCTAACCAAGCAGGTTCTGAAGGGCTCCCGGAGCTCCGAGGTAAGCTAGGAGTGACCTCTCCGGGCCTAGCACCCTGGGAATCTCTTTTCTTCCTTGTCTGTGTGGAAGGAGGTGGGGTGGCCGCATTGCATCCTGGGAATTGTAGTCCGTGAACTAGCGGAGACGAGAGGAGAGCTCGTTCGCGGAGGGCGTGCTTTGCACTCGGGTGTGTCTCTGGACAGGACTAATGGTTCTACGAGCCGAGGAGGGAGCAGAGGGGAATGGGGTGGGGAAGAAACCAAAGGATAAGAATCGGTGCTTTAAAGCATACATTGCGCTAGGAGACGGATGAGATAGTGATTCTATCGAGTTCCTCATTTTTTTCCTCAGAGTTGTCTTTAGTGAAGATCTGTCCCTTTTGGCCCCCAAATTCCGCGTGGTTTTGCCCTCAACAGCCCAGATTCCTTTCAGACTTTATTTCTGCGCTGTCTTCCTTGCTGCACTGGGGGCTTTCTCTAGTTGGGACGAGTGAGGGGCCTCTCTCCTTTTGCTGTTCGCGGGCTTCTCTTTGCGGTAGCCTCTCCTGTTGCGGAGCGCAGGCTCTAGGGCGCGTGGGCTCAGCAGTTGTGGCGTGGGGGCCTAGTTGCCCTGCAGCATGTGGGATACTCTCCGACCAGGGATCCAACTGGCCTCCCCTGCATTGCAAGGCGGATTCTTAACCACTGGACCACCAGGGAAGCCCCCTTCAAGACTCTTCTATATCGTGTGTCCACAGATTCATTCTTTTCTGACTTGTCTTTCTGGTCACGTTTTTGGTTTTCTGTTAGCTTTCTCCTTTGCCATGATTTTCCTCTCATCATCCTCTGGCTAGTTCCATGAATGGGATTGTTTGATGGCTTTTCACACCAGCAAGCTTTATATGTGTACGCTTTCTCCTAAAAGAGACCTATCCATTGTACCTTGAGAATTCAACCAAGTGAAATGAAACTGTATGTCCACACAAAGACTGGTATGTGTTCATAGACATTTATCCAAAATAGCACCGAATTGGAAGCAATCCAAATGCCCATATGGCAGGTGATTGGGCCAACAAAATAGGTCTAATGACCCAGCTTGTCAACTTCTAGGTTTTTACCCAGGAGAAAGGAAAACATGTCCATCGTTTTGTTAGAGACCAGCCACGCACATGGTGTATCATGTAAGAAGTCCAGGTTTGGATTCTTTAAAATGGAAGATATCTTAAATATGCTTGCAGAATAATTTGGGGACAGAGTCTTTAGGTTTCTATAATTTCTCCTGTAGACCATTGTCTTGCTCATAATTCATCCAATAGCAGTGTATCTTAGCTACTCATTTTCAACAAGTATATTTGATTTTATAGTAATAGCAACTCTTTCTCCCCCACTCTTCTTTTCCTCATATTTCATCATTATTCCATTAAGTTATATAGTTCCTTTAGCAAGCATGATATGTCTGCAAGTCTTCACCTTCATATATGAATGTTCAAAGTATTAGTTTAGGGTCTGGTACAATTATCTTTACAAAATTAGCTTTTACCTTATGTCCTTAGTTTCTATTGATAGTGACTATAAGAAACAACTGTATAAAAAATGTGTTTACCATAACACTATTGTTGAAGTAATTGATCTGGTGATCCCAGATAGGCTTTGTATGAAGTTCCACATGGTATACTCATTTTAGGATCCAGAGGGCTTCCCAGGTGATTCGGTGGTAAAGAATCCGCCTGCTAGTGCAGGAACTGTGAGTTCGATCCTTTGGGTTAGGAAGATCCCCTGGAGAAGAAAAAGGCAGCCCACTCCAATATTCTTACCTGGAAAAGCCCATGGACCGAGGAGCCTGACAGGCTATAGTCCACAGGATCGCAAAGAGCCAGACACAACTGAGCACACCCTCAGGCATCAGAGGAAAATCTACCTGTTTTAAAGAATTGTTGTGTCGCCTTTCACCAAATAAGAATTATGAAACTTACTGTGCTTCATGTTTTACCTTGGTAAATTACCAAGTTTTTACTAAAACTACCACAGTCAGTTTTAGTGGTAGACATATCTACTTCTCCTTTTCATGATTTTTTTAGATTCTTTTTCTGTTATTTTTTTTTAATGTGTGTATTTTATGTAGCTTAATTCATAAATCTTCATAATCACTGATAAAGGAAGTGCTTTTCTTACAGAGAGGAGTTTCACTTGTCCAAGTTCATGCAGTAGCTGGGAAGAGGTAGTACTAGGATTCAAACCTAGGCAGACTGGTTCTAAACCCACACTCTTGGATGCCACTTCTCGTGGCCCCTAGCTGGATTAAGTGGTCAAAAAGCCACAGTACCACTGTTGACTGCCCTGAAGTGGCTTGCTGCTTCCAGTTCCAGCCCCTCATGTATTTTTCGCAAGAGTTTCTTCTGTAGTAGATTTAGATAGGGTGCTCAGTAAGTGGTATGGATTGAGTTAAGCTGAAACCAGTCCAGTTTTCTGGGACAGAGTTGATACACTTCTCAAGCCGGAACTTTGTCTTTATTTTAAATATTGGTTAATATTTTATTTATTTTTAAATTGCAATATACATCAGTTCAGTTCAGTTCAGTCGCTCAGTCCTGTCCGACTCTTTGCGACCCCATGAGTCGCAGCACGCCAGGCCTCCCTGTCCATCACCAACTCCTGGAGTTCACTCAGACTCACGTCCATTGAGTCAGTGATGCCATCCAGCCATCTCATCCTCTGTCGTCCCCTTCTCCTCTTGCCCCC
The DNA here is from genome assembly GCF_029378745.1 of Bos indicus. Taxonomy (NCBI): domain Eukaryota; kingdom Metazoa; phylum Chordata; class Mammalia; order Artiodactyla; family Bovidae; genus Bos; species Bos indicus. The sequence goes on from NC_091785.1 coordinate 23,351,575, forward strand.
AAACCCTCCCAGCATCAGAGTCTTTTCCAATGAGTCAACTCTTTGCATGAGGTGGCCAAAGTACTGGAGTTTCAGCTTTAGCATCATTCCTTCCAAAGATATCCCAGGGCTGATCTCCTTCAGAATGGACTGGTTGGATCTCCTTGCAGTCCAAGGGACTCTCAAGAGTCTTCTCCAACACCACAGTTCAAAAGCATCAATTCTTCGGCGCTCAGCCTTCTTCACAGTCCAACTCTCACATCCATACATGACCACTGGAAAAACCACAGCCTTGACTAGACGGACCTTTGTTGGCAAAGTAATGTCTCTGCTTTTGAATATGCTATCTAGGTTGGTCATAACTTTCCTTCCAAGGGGTAAGCATCTTTTAATTTCATGGCTATAGTCACCATCTGCAATGATTTTGGAGCCCAGAAAAATAAAGTCTGACACTGTTTCCACTGTTTCCCCATCTATTTCCCATGAAGTGATGGGACCGGATGCCATGATCTTCGTTTTCTGAATGTTGAGCTTTAGGCCAAGTTTTTCACTCTCCACTTTCACTTTCATCAAGAGGCTTTTTAGTTCCTCTTCACTTTCTGCCATAAGGGTGGTGTCATCTGCACATCTGAGGTTATTGATATTTCTCCTGGCAATCTTGATTCCAGCTTGTGTTTCTTCCAGCCCAGCGTTTCTCATGATGTACTCTGCATAAAAGTTAAATAAGCAGGGTGACAATATACAGGCTTGACGTACTCCTTTTCCTATTTGGAACCAGTCTGTTGTTCCATGTCCAGTTCTAACTGTTGCTTCCTGACCTGCATACAGATTTCTCAAGAGGCAGATCAGGTGGTCTGGTGTTCCCATCTCTTTCAGAATTTTCCACAGTTTCTTATGATCCACACAGTCAAAGGCTTTGGCATAGTCAATAAAGCAGAAATAGATGCTTTTCTGGAACTCTCTTGCTTTTTCCGTGATCCAGCGGATGTTGGCAATTTGATCTCTGGTTCCTCTGCCTTTTCTAAAACCAGCTTGAACATCTGGAAGTTCACAGTTCACATATTGCTGAAGCCTGGCATGGAGAATTTTGAGCATTACTTTACGAGTGTGTGAGATGAGTGCAATTGTGCGGTAGTTTGAGCATTCTTTGGTATTGCCTTTCTTTGGGATTGGAATGAAAACTGACCTTTTCCAGTCCTGTGGCCACTGCTGAGTTTTCCAAATGTGCTGGCATATTGAGTGCAGCACTTTCACAGCATCATCTTTCAGGATTTGAAATAGCTCAACTGGAATTCCATCACCTCCACTAGCTTTGTTCATAGTGATGCTTTCCAAAGCCCACTTGACTTCACATTCCAGGATGCCAGGCTCTAGGTGAGTGATCATACCATCGTGATTATCTGGGTCGTGAAGATCTTTTTTGTACAGTTCTTCTGTGTATTCTTGCCATCTCTTCTTAATATCTTCTGCTTCTATTAGGTCCATACCATTTCTGTCCTTTATCGAGCCCATTTTTGCATGAAATGTTCCTTTGGTATCTGTGATTTTCTTGAAGAGATCCCTAGTCTTTCCCATTCTGTTGTTTTCCTCTATTTCTTTGCATTGATCGCTGAAGAAGGCTTTCTTGTTTCTTCTTGCTATTCTTTGGAACTCTGCATTCAGATGTTTATATCTTTCCTTTTCTCCTTTGCCTTTCGCTTCTCTTCTTTTCACAGCTATTTGTAAGGCCTCCCCAGACAGCCATTTTGCTTTTTTGCATTTCTTTTCCATGGGGATGGTCTTGATCCCTGTCTCCTGTACAATGTCACGAACCTCATTCTGTAGTAAGACAGTATGTGTTGCAAGAGGGCATCAGAGGGCAAACACACTGAAACCTTACCCACAGAAAACTAGTCAGTCTAATCACACTAGGACCACAGCCTTGTCTAACTCAATGAAACTAAGCCATGCCCTTGGGGCAACCCATGATGGGCAGGTCATGGTGGAGAGATCTGACGGAATGTGGTCCACTGGAGAAGGGAATGGCAAACCACTTCACTATTCTTGCCTTGAGAACCCCATGAATAGTATGAAAAGACAAAATGGTAGGATACTGAAAGAAACTCCTCAGGTCAGTAGGTGCCCAATATGCTACTGGAGATCAGTGGAGAAATAACTCCAGAAAGAATGAAGGGATGGAGCCAAAGCAAAAAGAATATCCAGCTGTGGATGTGACTGGTGATAGAAGCAAGGTCTGATGCTGTAAAGAGCAATACTGCATAGGAACCTGGAATGTCAGGTCCATGAATCAAGGCAAATTGGAAGTGGTCAAACGAGATGGCAAGAGTGAATGTCGACATTCTAGGAATCAGCGAACTGACATGGACTGGAATGGATGAATTTAACTCAGATGACCATTATATCTACTCCTGCGGGCAGGAATCCCTCGGAAGAAATGGAGCAGCCATCATGGTCAACAAAAGAGTCTGAAATGCAGTACTTGGATGCAATCTCAAAAACAACAGAATGATCTCTGTTCATTTCCAAGGCAAACCATTCAATATCACTGTAATCCAAGTCTATGCCCCAACCAGTAACGCTGAAGAAGCTGAAGTTGAACGGTTCTGTGAAGACCTACAAGACCTTTTAGAACTAACACCCAAAAAAGATGTCCTTTTCATTATAGGTGACTGGAATGCAAAAGTAGAAAGTCAAGAAAACCTGGAGTAACACGCAAATTTGGCCTTGAAATACGAAATGAAGCAGGGCAAAGACTAATAGAGTTTTGCCAAGAAAATGCACTGGTCATAACAAACACCCTCTTCCAACAACACAAGAGAAGACTCTACACATGGACATAACCAGATGGTCAACACCGAAATCAGATTGATTATATTCTTTGCAGCCAAAGATGGAGAAGCTCTATACAGTCAGCAAACACAAGACCAGGAGCTGACTGTGGCTCAGACCGTGAACTCCTTATTGCCAAATTCAGACTTAAATTGAAGAAAGTAGGGAAACCACTAGACCATTCAGGTATGACCTAATCAAATCCCTTATGATTATACGTTGGAAGTTTTATACATAGTAGTGTATATATGCCAATCCCAGTCTCCCAGTTCATCCCATCTCCACCTTCCTCCCTTGGTGTCTTCATCTGTGTCTCTATTTGCTGAAATGGCAACCCACTCCAGTACTCTTGCCTGGAGAATCCCAGGGACATAGGAGCCTGTTGGGTGCCGTCTACGGGGTCGCACAGAGTTGGACACGACTGACGCGACTTAGCAGCAGCAGCAGCAGCAGCAGACTGACTGGGCTTCCCAGGTGGTGCCAGTTGTAAAGAACCTGCCTGCCAATGCAGGAGACGTAATGAAAGACATAAGGAGGGCTCGATCCCCGGGCTGAGAAGATCCCCTGGAGGAGGGCATGGCACCCCACTCCAGGAGTCTTGACTGGAGAATCCCACGGACAGAGGAGCCTGGCAGGCTATAGTCCACAGGGTCTCAAAGAGTTGGACACGACTGAAGCGACTTAGCACACACGCATGCATGCACGCATACCAACTGAGTCTTTTTACTAGATCTCCTACATGACACTTATCATGTACCATATTGCATTTTTCTATAGTTACTTAGGACTTCCCTCGTAGCTCAGTTGGTCAAGAATCCGCCTACAATAAAGGAGACCCGTGTTCAATTCCTGGGTTTGGAATATCCCCTGGAGAAAGAAATGGCAACCCACTCCAGTATTCTTGCCTGGGAAATCCCATGGACAGAGGAGCCTGGCGGGCTACCGTACCTGGACTTGCAAGAGTCAGATACAACTTAGTGACTAAACCACCAACATAGTTACTTATGCATATTTTTGCCATTTTCTTTACTAGGCCCTGAGGTTATGGGAGTATTACTGATGTTCAGTCCTTCTTAGCCCACAGATCATTGCTTCCCTCTTCATCAGTCTCAACAAAGCTGTTTTGTGTGACTATAAGACAAACTGGTGTTGCGATAAGTATGAGCAAGCCTGGGGGAAAATTCATAGAAATGTACAAAGATTCTATACTCAGATCGTTTTACAGGTGAGTTTCAGATGTTGTTCCACTTTAAAGAAACCGAAACTGGAGATCTTAGGTAATATGTTATGTGTGTGGCTGGTTTCTGTAAGCAAAAAATGCAGCAATGTCAATGATTATGTCTGTCATCATAGAAAAGGCCCTGGACCTGCATGCCCACAGCCCCGGCATTCCAGGCCATTTTAAGTCCCATCAGGTCTATCTTCTGAATAACTCTCAAGCCCCTCACCCTGCCGTTTTAAATTGTTACTTCTGTGGTTCGAGTTACTCTTACTACTTTTCTAGAATACTGCTATGTTCTCCTAACCAGTCTCTCTACCTTCAGGCCTGCTCCCCCCCATCGCGCCCCCCCCCCCCCATCTAATCCATCTTGTTCACCACATGCTAAAACAGTCAATCTAATCATGTCACTTTTTTGTAGTATTATACTTCTGAATTCTAAGCACCAGCCTTTAGGTCTTAGCTTAGAAGTCACTTCTTTGGACTTCCCTGGTGGCCTAGTGATAAAGAATCCACCTGCCAATGCAGGAGACATGGGTTCGATCCCTTGTCCAGGAAGATCCCATATGCCATGGAGCAACAAAGCCTGTGGCTACAACTATTGAGCCTGAGCTCTAGAGCCTGGGAGATGCAGCTACTGAAGACTGCATGCCTAGAGCCTGTGCTCTGCAACAGGAGAAGCCACCACAATGAGAAGCCCACGCACCGCAACTAGAGAGCAGCCCCTGCTCGCTGCAACTAGAGAAAGCCACATGTAGCAACGAAGATCCAGCACAGCCAAGAATAATAAATAAATAATGAAATCAGGAATTAAAAAAAAAAAGTCACTTCTTTTTGGAAGCCTTCCCTGAGTGCCTACCCTGTAATGGGTTATTCACCACTGCCCCCAAGCTCCCCTGGCATCTAGTGCGTCCCCCTCAGCACCTACCATCAGGTACCATAGGACCTTTGTCCTCTCTAATTCCAGCCTGTGAGCCCTGAAAGGATGGGGGCTGTGTCTCTTACTGGCTTATAAGCACTTAATAAATATTTGTTGAATGAATGAGGAAGATACTATTAGAATGTTCAATTTGTTGGTCACCATCCCTCAGAATCTTCAATTTGTTGGTCACCATCTCTCGTCTGTAGGAGTTTGGAGTTTGCCATTTAAAAGTGGCCACAGGGAGGAAACAGGAACTCTCCTACTTGGTGGGAATGCAAAATGGTATAATCTTAATAGGGAGGGTGATTTGGCAATATGTAGTTCTTGCCTGGAGAATCCCAGGGACAGGGGAGCCTGGTGGGCTGCCGTCTATGGGGTCGCACAGAGTCAGACACGACTGAAGTGACTTAGCAGCAGCAGCAGCAAAATTAAAAACCTCTGATCCAGCAATCAGAATCAAGATTCTGAGTCTATCCAGAGATGCCGGCAAAAAGATACAAAAAGATATGTAAGGTATTTTTTTAGCACTACTTATTAATATGATAGCAAAAGACTGGAAACAGCCCCAAAGTCTTCAGTAGAAGACTGGTTAAATAATCTTATGAGACATCTCTACAGTGGAGTGCTCGGCAGCCCTAAAAGAACAGGTGGAGATTCAATATTTATTGTTGTAGGTCTATCTCAGTATATATTATCGAGTGGACATGGCATGATGTGGAAGAGTGCATATGGTAGGGTACATTTTATGTAAGATGGGCAAAATATATACACATGTCCATTGTTTTATAAAGGAACAATGGAAAGATAAACCAAAAACTAACTTTAAAAATATGTATGCATAGAGGAGTGATACCAGGAGAGGAAGAGGCTGGATAGAAGGTCTTATTTTACTGTTTTGCCTCTAGAAGCACGTAAGATTTTACTAACTTTTGAAGTTAAAAAGAAAAATAAAAGTTGCTATAGGGAGAGAAGTCAGGAGGCTGGATCAGTGCTGGTTTCTTGTTAATTGGAAGTCATCTGACCCAGGGGAACAGGGAAGATTGGTAGACACACGTAACAGGAGCTCCCTTTCATGGCTGGACTTCCTGTCTGCCGTGAACAGGGTGCCTCAGGAAGCAGAACACTTCTGTTGATCTCTTCTTGCTGCTCAGTGCAGAGTCAGATCTGCTGACCACAGGCCACCCAGCTGAAACAGAGCTCACTCAGCCTCTCTCTCTCTCTTTCTCTCTCTCCGCCACAGGGCCCAGCTATCAGTGAATTCATTAAATTCTGCTGCCACCTTCCTCCATTCTTTTCTCTTCCCCAGCTCCATCTGACCATTCTTCACATGGTACTTTCCCACTGGTGAATCCCAAACGTCCTCCCACGTCTTTCCCCAGCGCCCTCCTCCCCTACCCACCCCCTACATCTGTGTTTCTCGTTCCATTTCTGAACAGCTACATCCCTTTGTCCTTTAAAGCCCTATCCTAACTCTTGCCCTCTCCCTCCCCCCAAACAACTCCAAATCTCAAATTTGCCTTAGAGAGTCAGAAGTTAGGTTCTCATTGGGCTTGTGGAGCCAAAGTTTGTTTTCGCAGACTTTTCCTCTTGGCGCTTGATGAGTAAGCTCAGCATTCTGGAGGACTTGATTTCTCAGGCAGTGGCCTTTGGAACAGATGTCGAGCCCATGCCAGCACTGCCATAGTGACAATGAAATGGATTTTCAACATGAACAAATGGGAAATTATCCTCCTTTACATTCGGAGGGTTTGTATTTGTATGGAGTGGCAGAGTAGGGGGAGGAGAGAGGGCCCTGGGAGAACAGCTGCAGAGAGAAGATTACAGGAAGTTTGGAAATTTTGATTATTACCATTTTATTTTTGTCTTCCAGCTGCTAGGTCAGGCAGCTCGAAACATGGTACTCCAGGAAGATGCCATTTTACACTCAGAAGATGTAAGAAACAATTTCTGTTACGATTTGAGTTTTATATGCACAGTTTATGTGGCTTCTGGGAAGTGGAGTGCTCTATTTCTCTCTCTCTCTCTTTTTAATGCAGAGTTTAAGAAAAATGGCAATAATAACAACTCATCTTCAGTACCAGTGAGTATGCGCTCTCCAGTGCCTGCTGCACTCGCTACAGTCGCTCTCTGCAGGCTGCTGCTTGTGGCCTTTGTGCTTTTGCTTATTTTCCTGAAGGCGGGAACCAGGAGCAAAGTGTCAGGAGGGTGGTGGGAGTGGGTGGGGAGGGGGTTAGTCAAGGATTGTTCCCTCTGGAATAGATGCCTGAGACTGCAGAAGAAGTTGGTGTACAGGGTGCGGTCAGAGTGGCAATCACCTTTGTGAACCTCGCTCATATTTTGGGAGCTTCTTAGAGGGAGAGACTGCAAACCCCATAAGGCCAGGGCCCATCCAGGACCGCACACATGCATAGCCCTTGGCACTTGGTGGACACTTAAGTGGTATTTGCCAACTGTCTGTGCCTGAGGGCTTTCCCAGAGTGGCTGCACCTTCCCTGGGGAATGGAGTACATCAGTGACCTTTGTCTTACATTCCCACGTGCGTGCTAAGTCGCTTCAATTGTGTCACCTTAATGTATCTGACTCTTTGCAATGCTATGGACTATAGCCCTCCAGGCTCCTCCGTCCATGGGATTCTCCAGGCAAGAATACTGGAATAGATTGGCATGAGCCCTAACTACTATAAATCATCCAGCAGACTCTGAAATATAGAGACTCCCTTCTCCATTATAGTTTTGGACAAAATTACAATTTAATTAACTTTTCATCTTACTTCATTTTGCTTTTTATTTTATGCAGTTGATATTACACTTAGGTACCTATTGGAAAAATCTGACTGGGAATTTAACTCTTGATAGTTAAATAGCTAAAACATTCATTTTGGGGGTATGTACCTATCAGGTATGTGACCCCTCAGCTCCACGTACCCAAACTGAATTTGAGCCATCCTTATAGTCGGTCGGACCACGTCGCTCACTCTGATAGAGTATTATTACATCTTTAGGTGTAAAATCCATCTTTTCAGCAACTCTGTGCTCAGATAGTGAAGAGAGATTCAATAGCACAATCTTAGGATAGGATGGACAGAAATAGAAAATGTGACAAGCTGGAAATTTGTCCTTCCTATGTATATATCTGATCATAGATAACTTCTTCTAGGTTGCTACATTTTTTTATGTTTATTTTTCTCTTTCCTTCTCTGATTTAGGCAAGAAGCTATTCAGAAGAAGTAAGTAACCCCAATGGTAGAGGAGTAGGGGGCCAACTAACTGTAGCAAGCTGGGGGGAATTACACTGCTGGGCCTAGGATTAGTATAAAACTCTGGTTGACATAGACCCTTAAATTGATTTGTGTTCTAGGATAGCTCACTGAAAATATAAAGAATATTTCAGAGGCATGCAGTAAGTCAATTCACTTCTAGCACAGGTTTTCTAAAAGTTATAGGGTGTAGAGAACCAACCTTCAGGAGTAGACAACTTTTTACATTGGTAATATTTGTTAAGTAGAGTAAATGTGCTGTAGTCATTGAACAGACTTGTATGTTTGTATATGTGTATTTTTTTTAAGTGGACTAAATCAGTCGCTTGCAATATTGTTTATATAATAATTGGCTTTACAGATCTTTTCTTCGTATTTTAAACATGTCTGGTCCCCCCCGCCAGTGGACCAATATAAATTTTTGATTTAGCTTCAGCAGAACTATGCATATATATTTTGTGCAGATACTCTGTGCAAATCATTTGCACAATGAAATGTCTTTTTTTTTCCCACATCGGTTGATTTTTTTTTTCAGTATCTAGTTCTCCATTTTTCTAGGGAGAACATATGATATTGTACTTTCAGGGATAGTAAACTGTTACAAACAAAGAATGTAGAGAAATATACCCCTATCTCTGCACCCAGTCATGAATCTGACCCCATTAATAGCCCCCACATTTAAAGCCAAAAGAAAATATGATTGCATAGAGGGGTTGCTATGATGACAAGATGCCCATTGTAGATAAACTTTTTTCTCTATCCTAATTTACAGCGTTGAGCAGTCTTCAAATCTACAGGACCAGTTGAATCATCTATTGAAATAGAACGAGTTAGAAGAGGGCAAAAGCACTTCTTTGCCTGACCCTGAGGAGGAAGTGTCTTACATACCATGTGCTATGGGTTTGATTTTCCATTTTCTTCTCCAAAAGTTAAGTTAGAGAAGATCTGTGATGATGAACAGTTTTTCCTGAAAGGAAATTAGATGACTAAATTTTAGAAGCACTTCTTAAATCAAACCAACCCATGTTCTTAATGAATTTTTAAGTTGTTCTGTTAGTTTGATATTAAAACAAAATTAAAAGATGTCTTAGTTTTTCCCACAGAATTTTAATATGTCAAAAGCCATGTTGTCTAAATGTGTTTCTTAAGCAAATACTGAGCAGTGTTTTAAATTCAGACTTAGAGATTCTACTGTGAATTTATAAGAATGATTAATATTTTTTAAAGACTTTTTTTTCTTTTAATCAGACTTTCAGGAAATATTTTAATTTCATGGTCACAGAATGATGATTAGGTAATACCAGTTGTTTTCTTTTCTAGTAACTAAGAAGAGATACTTATTTTATTTGTTGGAGCAAATTCCTTCATGAAAATTAGGCAAATGGTATCATATCTGGCCAGCTGTAACCTCCTGCCTTGACCTTCATTCCTAGGGTTTCTTTGTTGTTGTGACTCTTGATTAAGTGGCCTTGGGTTCATTTTGTAATTTTGCTAGTCGTCAGCAAATTCACTTGTATGACATTACTGCCAAGTGAGAATGCAGCTAAATTACCAAGATTGAAGTATAAGCTTGTGCCATGTAGAAAACCTTATGTTTGTAGACATATACCCGTGTTCACTGAATTTATCTTATTAAATGTCATTGCCTTTGTTCTCAAGTCTGAATGTCTATGCTTTGTTTGAATTTAAAATGGGACTCTAACCTGGTTTAGCTCCATTCTTAATTCACTAAAGTATTGGGAGAAAGCTGACTTAAGAAAATCGTGTTTTTACTGAAAGAAGAAAAGCAAATGTGAGTCCAGTTTAATTCATATTCTCTATCATCAAGTTGAGTAATCATGTTAGATTATACATATATTCCTCATTTTATATATATGCACATTAACTTAAAGTAAAAAATAGGTATGAAGGGATTCACTTATGTATTCATTCTATAAACATTTATTACAATTATTAAATGTAAACAGGCTCAATTTACCTTAAAAAGAATGGTTGCAAACTTACATCAATTGTCATATTATGAGTAAAACATCTGAAATATTATCTGAGGATGTTACCATCAGTTTCTATTTAGCATTTCGCTGGAAGCCACACCTGGTGCAGAAATTAAAATTAAATGTAACTATTAGCAATGAAGAGACAAAATTGTTATCATATAGTAGAATTATCTTCTTAGAAAATCCAAGGACTGATTTTTTTTTAAAGTCACCAGTTTAGAAAACAAAGTTTAACCATCCAAATATACACAAAGCAAAGAAATATTTAAGATGAAAAAAATTAATGTATGCTGGAACAAATATTAAAGAATCAGTAATTGCTTAGGCTTCCCAGGTGGCTCAAGTGGTAAAGAATCTGCCTGCCAATGCAGGAGACGCAGGTTGGATCCCTGGAGGGGGAAGATCGCCTGGTTGAGGAAATGCTTATTCCCATATTCTTGCCTGGAAAATCCCATGGACAGAGGAGGCAGGCAGGTTATAGTCCATGGGGTCTCAAAGAGCAGGACACAACTTAGCGACTCAACACATACACACTATTGTTTATGTTGTATCTGATAAAATAAATTTTACAACTTAATTTTCACAATTAAAATGAAAGATGAAATTTACATTAAATAATGAAACCCTAGTTTGTTGTTGTTCAGTCAGTCATGTTGGACTCTTTGTGACCCCATGGACTGCAGTATGCCCGGCTTCCCTGTCCTTTACCATCTCCCAGAGCTTGCTCAAACTCATGTCCATTGAGTCAGTGATGCCATCCAACCATCTCCTACTCAGTCATCCCCTTCTCCTCCTGCCTTCAATCTTTCTCAGCATGAGTCTTTTCTAATGAATCAGTTCTTTGCATCAGGTGGCCAAAGTATTGGAGCTTCAGCATCAATCCTTCTAGTGAATATTCAGGATTGATTTCCTTTAGGATTGACTGGTTTGATCTCCTTGCAGTCCAAGGCACTCTCAAGAGTCTTCTCCAACAAAGAACATAATGCCAAAATACATGAAAGAAAAGTAGACAATACGAGAATAGGCAGAAATGTATACATAATTTAATAGTTTGTTTCTTATAGAAATAGGTTATGTAGAATTAAATGGCGATCAAACATATGGAGACAAAAGATATTTCTTTAAAATAACATCTGGGTTATAGAGGATATGTTGGAGGATAATTTCAAAATAATGAAAATTCAAATTTTATGCAAGTGAATTTATGTGATGGCACCCAAGCAGTACTATAAGGGAAAAAAGTCATATTTTAAAGTCATACCGTTTACTTTACAATATTGTGATGGTTTTAAAAATAAATAAATAAATAAAGTCATACCGACTCAATGGACATGAATTTGAACAAACTCCAGGAGAAGGTGAAAGACAGGGAAGCCCTCTATATTAGGGATAAAGTAGAAATAAATGCCCCCCTTCCCCCCCCCACCCCCGCCAACCCAAGGGGTTTGTGGTTAGAATTTGGAAAGAGAGCAAAAGAAATCAAAGTAGAATAAGAAAACCAAGCATGTGTTACAAAAGTTTGAAAAATATATGAAACCATTAATTAGTTCTTATAGATTAAACTGGTAAAATGTTGGCTCAGTCATAAAAGTGTAAATTTGTAATTAAACAGGAGATATATAAATCAGTTAGATTTGAAAAGAATTATCAGTTTGATTCCGTATAGACCGAGGTATGGGTTTTCCAGTAGTCGTGTGTGGTTGTGAGAATTGGACCATAAAGAAGGCTGAGCACCAAAGAATTGATGCTTTCTAATTGTGGTGCTGGAGAAGACTCTTGAGACTCCCTTGGACTGCAAGGACATCTAACCAGTCAATCCTAAAGGAAATCAACCCTGAGCTGAAGCTCCAGTACTTTGGCCACCTGATGCAAAAAGCTGATTCATTGGAAAAGACCCTGATGCTGGGAATGACTGAGGGCAGGAGGAAAAGGAACAAAGAAGATGAGATGGTTGGATAGCCTCACCGACTCAATGGACATGAGTTGAGCAAACTCTGGGAGAAAGTGAAGGACGGGGAAGCCTGGTGCATTGCAGTCCATGGGGTTGCAAAGAGTCAGACACAACTTAGTGACTGAACAACAACAAATCAGTTTGATGCTGAAAATTTAATTATTAGTATCAAATGTCTGGTTCATTATAAAGACATAGTATCATAAAACCGACATTTAAAAAAGAGTATGTCCCATCTGGTTATGAGAGATAATCCATAACTTGTCAAAAATAACCAGTTAAAATATCATCTATTTGTAATGGCTATCCTGAGACTTTTCTAGAGTATCAAAGAACAAATCATTTCCATATGCTCCCAAAGTACAGAAAATGATAGCAAGATACCCAGTTCCTTTGCTGAAGTAAATGTAATTTTCATTAAAAAAAATAAATTGAGATAACATATAAGTATTTAGGAGATACTTATTTATGAATATAGAGGCAAAAATCCTAATAAAATCTCTGAAAAATCAAATAGAGAAATATTTAGAAGAGTTGCCAAAATAATTCCAGGATTACAAAGTTGATATAACAGCTGCAAAATACATTAGATTACCAGGAAACAATAAAAATTATACATCACTGTAATAAGCACCAAAAGGGGACTAGAAAAAATTCAACTTCTATTTCCAATTGAAACTTAAAAAAACTCTCTAAAAGTGTGTTTTAGAGGAAAGTATTATAGGACTCCAGAATATTATAGCTGTATGGGGCCTCACAAATGATTAAATTTTGGCCCCATGTTTAACAGATGAAAACACATAGGCAGGGAGATGAAGTGACTTATCCAAAGTCTCTGAGCTTGGTAGTCTTGACTGCTGGTCTAGCTTGCTATTATCTGTTACTTTTCTTTTAAATTGAGACAAGGGTATGTGTGTGCACTCAATAGTGGCTCTTTGTGGCTCCAGTGACTGTAGCCCCCCAGACTCCTTTGTCCATGGAATTTTCCAGCAAGAATACTGGAGTGGGTTGCCATTTCCTCCTCCAGGGGATCTTCTTGATCTGGGGATTGAACCCGTGTTTCTTGTATCTCCTGCACTGGCAGGCGGATTCTTTACCACTGCACCACTTGGGAAGCCCCAGAAACAAGGATGCTTCCTGTCATTTCTAGTATTTAGCATCATACAAAGGAAAGATTTTTGGAACTGAATTTTAACCCATTTACCCCTGCTGCTTCATCTCTGGCAGGTAAACAACCAGTTGGTATTTCTATTAATAGCTTCTGTTTAAATGCTTCTAATGTTTGGAGAATCTTTTACTTGGGGATGCTGGCCATTTGGGAAGCTCTACTTGAAAGGTGGCTCTGTGTATTGAACCAAAATCTGGCTTTCTGGACCATGCTGGAATTGTCAGACCAGTAACTTTAAGTTACACCTTTTAAAGGTTAGATGTGTGGAGTTCTACACAAGGCCATCCTTGGAGGTAAGGAAAGAAAACATGAAAATATCTGTGTACGTTTATGTTTTATTTTTAAAAGAGAAAATTAGGGACTTTCCTGGTGGTCCAGTGGTTAGGGCTCTGTGCTCCCAGTGTCGGAGGCCTGGGTTCGATCCCGGGTCAGGGAACTCGATCTCACATGTAGCAACTAAAAGGGTCCTGCACAGCACAAGAAGGACCCACGTGCTGCAACTGGGATCCAGCTCAGCCAAATAAATAAATAAATATTAAAAAAGAGAAAATTAGCTTTTGCTAGTATTTTAAATATGGCTTGATTTGAGAGCTGTACCTCAGTCTACCTAGCACGTGTACCATTCAGGAGGAGTGATGGTGGTAGTGGTGGTGGTGTAGTCACTAAGTCGTGTCCGACTCTTACAACCCCATGGACTATAGCCTGCCAGGCTCCTCTGTCCACGGCATTCTCTAGGTAAGAATACCGGGGTGGGTTGCCATTTCCTTCTCTAAGGAGTGATACTGAAAACAAAAAAATTCTGTGACTGAGGCCCTGACCAATCAGGATGAGTGACGTTCACAAGCCATCTGGTCCAAAACCAGCCCTGCAGACTAGATACTTCAGGGAAAACTGGGAATAGCCCGGTGTAAGTTGATGGTGGTTTGTTTAATTGTAGCATATCTGTGTGTGGTTAAGCGGATTTAAGGCTTATCAAATGGTTCTTGTGAATAACCGCAAATTGAAGATAATATAATAAAACAAGCACAAGGGGACAAGTAGAAAATGATAAATTTCTTTCCTTAACCTCCCACTCATCTGTCCTTTCAAGATAAAGTTACCATTTTAACAATGAGTGAGAAAGTGACTACTTTTCTAAACGAACTAATTTTAAATGGAGAGAGTGTTTTTAAAAACTTAATATTTAGAAGTTCAGTTCAGTTTAGTCTCTCAGTCGTATCTGACTCTGTGAACCCATAGACTGCAGCATTTCAGGCTTCCCTGTCCATCACCAACTCCCGGAGCTTGCTCAAACTCATGTCCATCGAGTCGGTGATGCCATCCAACCATCTCATCCTCTGTTGTCCCCTTCTCCTGCCTTCAATCTTTCCCAGTATCAGGGTCTTTTCAAGTGAGTCAGCTCTTTGCATCAGGTGGCCAAAGTATTAGAGTTTCAGCTTCAGCATCAGTCCTTCCAATGAATATTCAGGGTTGATTTCTTTTAGGATTGACTGGTTGATCTCCTTGCAGTCCAAGGACTTGCAGTTCCATATTCAGGAGTGTTTTCACCATTAAATGATTGCCCAAAACTAGGTATCTATAAAACTTTACTTTTTAAAAAACTCATTTTTACATACTTAATAGTTAGAAATATTCTGGCCTATAAGAATATTCCAACAAGGATCATTTCCATGGGTTTAGTTTGTTAAAAATACAAAAATACAACAACTTCCTCTTAATATTTAAAAACTAACTGACATCTGGGAAAATTGTTATTATCAGATGAGATTGAAAAGTAAGTAAAATTTGGTAAATTTTCCATTCAGATATCCTTTTAATTGAAACCCCGTATCTCCTTACTATCCTAATGAATAGGAATTCTTGTTGTTACCACAAAATAAAATGTATTAGTGGAGGAAAAACTAAATTAAAAAAAATTTCTGCAAGATGAGATGACAATACCTAGAAAACAAGTGAATTGTTTTAACCTCTAGTAAAAATACTAGAGGTTAAAAATGAACCTAGCCAAGTTGCTTTCCTAAATACCATTCAATATAGATTGTGAACAACTACATAATGTGTGAGTCTATCGCTGTGACATTCTGGGAAAGTTGGGACAACAGATCTATGGTTGTTTAGAAGCTGGAGGTGGGGAGATTTACTATACAAAGAGGAACGAGGAAATTTTTGGGTGAGAGAGTCTCCATTATAGTGATGTGTACTTTGTTAGAAGTCACAAAACTGTACACTTTATAAAAAAAGGTGAATGTTACTGAATGTAAATTATATCTCAATACACTTGACTTTAAAAACTAGATTGAGAAAAGGTGATTTCATTCCCTAAAGAGGCAAAAATCAATGTATGTATGGATGTTAATATGAGCGTTATAAAATGAAAATTACAGTTGAGCAGTAAAGGAAGGTACTAATTAACAGTAATAGCCTTTTCCTGGTTGGAAAGACCAAAAGCCGAGCTGACTTTAGGCCCAGTAGGGCCAGAGCAGCACGTGGGGACACGTGGTCCCTCCCACTGCACAGGTGGGTTCCTGCCCCGGGGCGGGGGCGGGGAATCAGGCCTGCCTGTCTGGGGGTGGGGCCTCGGGAGCGCTGGGCTTTGAGAGCGGTCTGCGGGTGCTCAAGCCCTGGAGTCCGGAGACGGTGGAGACAGTGAGTGTGGTCCTTCTCCTCTCCGCCCGCCCCTAGACCAGGCCCTGTGCCCGAAACTCTGCTCCCTCTACCTCCCACAGTCGCCGCCACCACCAGGGAGCTCCGGCTCTAGGCCACCCCTCTGCCCCGGTGCTCCCCCACCTCCACGCTGGGCTCAGCGCCCTGGCTTTTCAGCTGCCTTTTCTCCCTCCCGGCAGTGGCCACCCCGCGCGACGCTGAGATCCGGAAGGACGTGCAGGTGCCAGCAGCAGGGCCAGTGGTGGCGGTGGAGCATCGGCTGAGTGGGGACATTAGGCCTTTGGAAGCCCGGCCTGGCCCGCCAGGATTCCTGGGGTGGGGGCAGGGCCACTTCCGGGCTTGGAGCTTTACAGAGAGCAAAGGCCGACCAGGCCTCAGTGGGTTGGAGTGGGGTTGGTGGGGTGCAGCGGGCCTTACCCCAATGGACACCAGCTCTTCTTTCCCCACCTCTCACCCCACCTTTGGCCCCTGGGTCAGACCTACTATGGGCAGGTGCTGAAGAAATCAGCAGACTTCCAGACCAATGCCTGTGTCACTGCAGCCAGGCCGGTCCCTCAGCACATCCGGGAAGCCCTGCAGAATGTACACGAGGAAGTATCCTTGAGGTAAAGTGCTCTGTGCTGCCTCCATGAAGACCCCAGACAGCAGCTTTCTCAAAAGATAGTGATGCCAGGTCACTAGAATTAACCTGCCTCCTCCAGTCCATGTGGCTTGCCTTACCTGTCATAAAATCGGTAAAGCTCGTACTGATTATCTTACTGCTCTGTTGAAGAACATCCAGTGACACCCCCTCGCCTCCCAGCTCCAAACATCCCCCCTCACCCCCCACAATGCACAACCCTTTACTCACAGGCTACATTCACACTCCTTTGACCTGACTTTCCAACCTGTTCAGTTTGGCCCTACCTTCCTAACCAGTCTTGGCTCCCTCCGATGCCCTGGACTACTCTAGGCCCACCTTTCCTTTCCTCTTACCATCAACGCAGCCAAGATGATTTCTGCCTGCCCGGCATGCTGTTATCAATCTGGAATGCTTTCTGAATCCCGCCTGTCCAACACCTCACTGATGTCCTACCTACTTTGTGAAGCTGTCTTCAGTCCTTGAGCACTGCTTCCCCAAACCACTATAGCACTTACTTCCTGTACCACTGTTTTTCAGTAAATCATAGAAAATGTTTTCTGTGTCTGTGTTTTATCTCCCCCATTAAATACACTTGTCTTACCTTTCTTCTTCAGTAATGAGCTTGTCCTGGACCTGCATTAGATGCTCAGTTAGTGCCTTAACAAATATTTTAGTTGGTTTATTTGTTACTACCTGGAACAGTGCCCGTCAATTCAGTGGTAACAAAGCAGTGATAGTCAGCCTTCATGGAGCTTCCAGTGTATTGGGGGAGACTAAACACCGGAAGAGAAATTGAATGAGTGATGGAAGGAAAGGAGGGAGGGAAGGAGGAAGGATTTATATGATTTAGTGGTTCCATGTCTTCTAGTTTCTAGAGGGAAAATAATAGACACATGTATGTATTTTCTATTTTCCAGGTATTATGGCTGTGGTCTGGTCATCCCTGAGTGTCTGGAAAACTGCTGGATTTTGGACCTGGGTAGTGGAAGTGGCAGAGATTGCTATGCTCTTAGTCAGCTGGTTGGTGAGAAGGGACATGTCACTGGAATAGACATGACAGAAGGTCAGGTGAGGTGATTTCAGGGATACTGCTGCTGCTAAGTCACTTCAGTCGTCCAATCTGTGTGACCCCAGAGACGGCAGCCCTCCAGGCTCCCCCGTCCCTGGGATTCTCCAGGCAAGAACACTGGAGTGGGTTGCCATTTTTAGAGATGAAGTTGTTTCCTTGTTACGTGTCAAGGATAATTTAAGAGAGATGCTAAATGCAATGCTCATTTCTGCCATTATTGCTTCCTGACTTGGAAGCTGAGAACTTTGAGGTTTAGGGGCCTCTCTGGGAGAAGGGAGTCAGAGGTTTGATCTGATATATGAGTCTCATGATGTCTGAATGGAGTTTGATCTTTTCCTTCTTTCTACCATTTATCCTGAAAGATTTTCTTCGTTCAAATCAAACCCATGTATCAGACAGGGGGTTTATGCTTCATTGAATTGTCCTATGTTGTAGTAAATTCTCCTTGCCCAGATGAACCTTGTTTACTTACTTAAAATAGTCTGGGGGGAGTATATTCCATTAGTAATAGGAAATGTTAGGATATTATTAGTGCATTCAAAAATGTTGATTATCAAATCTATTTTTTTCCTTCCTGTAGGTGGAAGTAGCTAACAAGTACATTGAATATCACATGGAAAAATATGGGTTCCAGGCACCCAATGTGACTTTTATTCATGGCTACATAGAAAAGTTGGAAGAGGCTGGAATCAAGAATGAGAGTTATGATATTGTTATGTAGGTCTGCATCCTTGATTGAACACACAAACATCACCACTTTTTGTTGAATGGATTCTCATTTAGGGGCTGAAAGTCAACTTAGGCTGGCTTAACAGAAGGATGGAGCTAGCCTGAAGCACTTGTAGTCCAGCCACCTAACACACTAGCCTAAGAGAGAACAGATTTTAAGTTGAACTGTGGTTTATGAATGTGCCCAAAAGACCAGCAAGACTCCTGAGCCTGCTTGTATAATGTACATTGATCTGTTATTTTTAATATTATTTTCATGGGAAATGATAAGATTCTGTGTTTCTGTTTTTCCTCCGAGTTGTCAAATCATGCCCAAGTGACAGCCTTAACAAAGCTGCCTTTGAGGAGCTCAACCTATTTACATGCGGTGTAAGAAATGCCTTGTGCAGTAGGCGTCTGGTCCCAGGTCATTTTGTTGCATGGCCAACATCATGCCTCAGAATTTTTTCTGCACACTCAAACTTGCTAACAGTTTATTGAGATTCTAAACACTCTATCTCCCTTATCTTGGGACAAGGTTGAGTGTGGGGAAGAGAGGAGGGAGGTGGGAAAAATGGTGTAGCTTTGAGAAAATGGTGGGAACCACCTTTAGGGACTAAAAGGATTTGAGGGTGTCTTAGTAGTCTGAAGGTGTGCTTGACATTCTCTCTGTTCTTTTTTAGATCCAATTGTGCCATTAACCTTGTACCTGATAAACAGCAAGTGCTGCAGGAGGTATATCGAGTGTTAAAGGTGAGGAGAAGAGGGAGACAGGCTGTCTTTGAACATCAGTGAGAACACATGGAATCTGTCCTGTCCTTGTCCCCTTGAGCTGAGAGCTCCAACTCTTAATTTATCCATTAAATTAGAAAGAGTGGCAGAAAGAGGGGGTGACTGGAATACCTGAGATATGAATTTGTTTTCCCTCTCAGGTTGCAAACGGTGATAAATCTGAGAGTCACGATTGTGACTGAATATGTTAAAATTTGCTTTTTTGACTGTTTTTCCTCCTGCTTGCTGCTGTAGAGGAGCCTAGAACAGCATCTGCAGAGCTGCGGGGACCTTTGGACTGACTCCTAAGGTTATTTTGAATATACTCTCCTAGTATGGACAGTGTTTCTCAGTGCTCCTTATTTTGTACCCATCAGTATTCCATTATCGTTGGGAAGTTACAGAAGGTGAATCTTTTACACTAACTACTCTCTTAAAGTAGCAGGCACTCCACACCCTCTGTATGTATCATGAGATGTATCTCTTCATGATAGAAGATTCTGAGATTCTTGGTTTATATTACTGTTGCAGAGATCAAGGGCTTTTGTCTGCAATTCAGGAGACCCAGGTTTAAACGATCCCTGGATTGGGAAGATCCCCTGGAAAAGGGAATGGATACCCAATTCAGTATTCTTGCCTGGAGAATTCCATGGACAGAGGAGTCTGGCAGGCTACAGTCCATGGGGTTGAAAAGAGTTGGACACTATGCAGAAATGATTTAACAGTGTCTTAATTAATATGCCATTCTATAGACCAGTTCATGACTTTCACCAGGGTATACTTGTAGAAGGTAGAGACGTTACTGTAGAATCTAGACCTCCATGCTCTTGAAATTAGCTAAATAAAATCTTAAAATTCCTGATAACGCATATGCCTGAAATTTTAAGGATGTTTTAAAAAGATAATGTGTTATTACAAAAATAAATAAGTGTTACAAAAGTTATATAATTTTTAAGGAAGGAGACTTTATGAGTACTGTTTACGTCTGTTCTGTGAAAGCCTGGTCTGCTTTGCTTCAGATTGATTAAGTTTGTAAAGTTATTTTATTAGCTATTAGCTGACCAATCCCAAAGAAAGGCAGTGCCAAAGAATGCTCAAACTACTGCACAACTGCACTCATCTCACACACTAGTAAAGTAATTAATGCTCAAAATTCTCCATGCCAGGCTTCAGCAATACGTGAACCGTGAACTTCCAGATGTTCAAGCTGGTTTTAGAAAAGGCAGAGGAACCAGAGATCAAATTGCCAACATCCGCTGGATCATCAAAAAAGCAATAGAGTTCCAGAAAACCATCTCTTTCTGCTTTATTGACTATGCCAAAACCTTTGACTGTGTGGATCACAATAAACTGTGAAAAATTCTGAAAGAGATGGGAATACCAGACCACCTGACCTGCCTCTTGAGAAACCTATATGCAGGTCAGGAAGCAACAGTTAGAACTGGACATGGAACAACAGACTGGTTCCAAATAGGAGAAGGAGTACGTCAAGGCTGTATATTGTCACCCTCCTTATTTAACTTCTATGCAGAGTACATCATGAGAAACGCTGGGCTGGGCTGGAAGAAGCAGAAGCTGGAATCAAGATTGCCGGAAGAAATATCAATAACCTCAGATGTGCAGATGACACCACCCTTATGGCAGAAAGTGAAGAGGAACTAAAAAGCCTCTTGTTGAAAGTGAAAGTGGAGAGTGAAAAAGTTGGCTTAAAGCTCAACATTCAGAAAACAAAGATCATGGCATCTGGTTCCATCACTTCATGGGTAATAGATGGGGAAACAGTGGAAACAGTGGAAACAGTGGCTGACTTTATTTTTGGGGTCTCCAAAATCACGGCAGATGGTGACTATAGCCATGAAATTAAAAGACGGTTACTCCTTGGAAGGAAAGTTATGACCAACCTAGATAGCATATTCAAAAGCAGAGACATTTTGCCAGATAGGTCTGTCCTGTCAAGGCTGTGGTTTTTCCAGTGGTCATGTATGGATGTGAGAGTTGGACTGTGAAGAAAGCTGAGCGCCAAAGAATTGATGCTTTTGAGCTGTGGTATTGGAGAATACTCTTGAGAGTCCCTTGGACTGCAAGGAGGTCCAACTAGTCCATCCTAAAGATCATCAGTCCTGGGTGTTCATTGGAAGGAATGATGCTAAAGCTGAAACTCCCAATACCTTGGCCACCTCATGCGAAGAGTTGACTCACTGGAAAAGACCCTGATGCTGGGAGGGATTGGGGGCAGGAGGAGAAGGGGACAACAGAGGAAGAGATGGCTGGATGGCATCACTGACTCAATGGACATGAGTTTGGGTGAACTGCGGGAGTTGGTGATGGACAGGGAGGCCTGGCGTGCTGCGATTCATGGGGTCTCAAAGAGTTGGACACTGAGTGACTGAACTGACTGACTGAGGCACTGAAAAAAAATCTTGGCAGTTTGCTATTGATTGTAACTAGAGAGGGAGCCAAGTAGTTATTTGTTCAAAAAGGGTCAACTCAGGAACTTCTGTTGTTTTTTTAAAACTTGATTTTATCCCCTCATGCCTTTCTTTGCTATCAGGGACTAATGTAATCTTTAACCTTGTTTGGATTAATTCTGTTTCAGCATGGTGGGGAGCTATATTTCAGTGACGTCTATGCTAGCCTTGAATTGCCAGAAGAAATCAGGACACACAAGGTTTTATGGGGTAGGTGTTTGTGTTTTGTTTTGTTTTGAGGCAGATACTCGTTCAAGTACAGCATTCCATCCTGCTGATGTCCAGGGTGAGGCTTTGTGCTGTGGGAACACATGCCTTTAGGTAACAGGTGTAGGTTCTTTTCCTCCTCTGACACTCAACTCTGATAAGACCTTGGGCAATTTAATTATGCTCTTTGAATCATGACTTCCTAACTATAAAATGTAGGTAATAATTCAGTCTGCCTCATAGGGCTGTCATGAAGATTGAATGGAATAATGTGTGTGAAAAATTCTTTTAAAAGCTCTAGTGTGGAAATGACGCCAGTTGCTCCAGAGATGATGCGTCCTTAATTCCCTGTATTTTCATCATTATTCTGTTGCTGATCTGTTGAGTGTCATTTTCATGGAGTTTCTGGACATTGAGGAGATAAATGGCATGTGTTTGGTCGGTTTGGCTATGAAATCAAAAGTTCTTTTAAAATAAATTATGTTAACTTTTTTCTTATTATACAGTAAGAAATAGATATTGTTGGGACTTCCCTGGAAATCCAGTGGTTAAGACTCTGTGCTGTCAATGCAGTGGGTGCAGGGTTGATCCCCCATCAGGGAACTGAGATCCCAAAAGCTGAGTGGAGTGGCCAAAAAAAAAGTCGGAAAATACAAAAAGAAAAAATTACTACTAAACATGTAACTCTTTTGATAGTTTAGTATATACACTTTTAGGTTTGCTTTTTTCCCTGTGGGTGAGTGTAAAAATTTTGGGAATATGCTGCATATAGACTTTAGTATTCCAGTTTTGTTTAGCATATTTCCTAAGCCTAAAATTTTTAAAAATATTTAAAAGTGTATCATACAATTATATTGTACAGCTGAACCGTATTTTATTTGGCCATTTCTTTCTTGGTAATGATTTAGTTTGTTTCTAATTTGTTGATGTAATGAACTTGAAATCTGTAAATGCCTTATGAACGTTAATAGTAATTACTGTTCTAGTAGCAGATTGTTATAAGGTTAATCTGGAACTAAGCGGCAGTTTTGTAATTTTTCTTGTATATTTTTACTCACATAACATAGTATTTTTCAGAATGTGACCTAATATATGCATGAATATTATGATTGATAGAACCATTTAGCTAGCATATCCAGCCTTCACTTGGATTTTCTAGACCTTGGGGGACTCTCAGCTTCTTCTATTTTTCTAGGACCTGTGTTCTAAGTAATACCATAGCCTAATCAATTATACCAGAAGAATAACTCCCTAATATCTAGTTGTATTGGTTGATCTGTGATTTTTCTTTTTTTAGGTGAGTGCCTGGGTGGTGCTTTGTACTGGAAGGACCTTTCTATCCTTGCCAAAAAAGTTGGGTTCTGCCCTCCACGTTTGGTCACTGCCAATTTCATTACAGTTCAAAACAAGGAGCTGGAAAACGTGATCGGTAAGAAACAGTGGCAGGGACTGTTGTAACTCCAACCTGAATGGTTCTGATTTGGTGATTAGCAAGTATCTCCTCAGTGAGTCTCACTGAAGGAGACTGTGTCATCTGGAAATCTCTGTCTTATCTCCCCTTTAATGGCAGCTTCCCAAAGTTTGGTGTTTAATAAAGCACTTTGAAGTTATGCAGTAAATAGAGTCATGTGCCCAGAAAGATGATTGATGGCATGCAAAGAAGATACCATCTTTATAATATTTAAGTCTTCATCTGTTGAGCAGAGCAATAACCACTGCAGTGCTGGGACAAACCATGAGTATATTCTGTTTTTAGGCGACTGCCGTTTTGTTTCTGCAACATTTCGCCTCTTCAAACTCCCTAAGACAGGACCAACCCAAAAATGCCAAGTTATTTACAATGGAGGAATCAGAGGACATGAAAAAGAACTAATATTTGATGCAAATTTCACATTTAAGGTAACTAAAGATTTCCATGACTTCCAGCATTCTTCCTCTTCTTACTTTTGCTCCACAAACCTTTTCTTAATCTTGCATTGCTTCTCACTTTTCTGGTCTTGGTATATGTGTATGTGTCTGTGTGTCTGTCTATATACACACACACAAACACACACACATACTTGTGGGCTCCCCTGGTGACTGAGTGGTAAGAATCTGCCTGCAACGTAGGAGGCCCAGGTTCGAGCCCTGGGTCAAGAAGATCCCCTGGAGAAGAAAATGCCAACTGACTCCAGTATTCTTGCCTGGGAAATCCCATGGACAGAGGAGCCTGGCGGGCTACAGCCCACGGTGTCGAAAAAGAGTCAGACACGACTTGACTAAATAACAACAAATATATATATATATATATATATATATATATATATATATATACTTGCTAAACCATTAAAATGTAAGTTGCAGATATCATGACATTTTACCTTTAAATATTTCAGCATACATCTCCTAAGAATAGAATGTTCTCTTACGTAACCAAATATCATTACCTTAAAAACTTTTCTATGAAACGTCATTCATACATCAGAGTCATGGTATTATAAAGATGGAAAACTGTGAGAGTACTGAGCAACAATATTTCAGTTGTTTAATTGTTATTTTGGGATTAAGGAATTGTTCGTGTTTAATGATGACGCTGATATTGCTACTCCTCTTTTTAGAGTAGGTTTTGTTTTTTCAAAACAGGTAAGTACAGGCTTTGGATCTAGATAGCTGGTTTCAAATTCTAGTTCTGTCATTTATTTATTACTTGAGTAAACTTGAATATGCCACCAAAATTGTTTGAGAAACAGTTTGCTCCACTGTAAAAGTAGGGATAATAATAATACTATGTGGCAGATTTTCTATAAGGATTAGCAATGCTGTAATAAAACATTGGTACTGGGAACTCAGTAAATAGAAGATACAGTCATTATTTGTTTCAAAGGTGGAAGAACTTAACTGTTTCCCTACTCTGATGTTTTGGTCTAGATAGCATTTTCAGATTTCTTAAATACTCCTGGTGCCACAGAGCCGTTAATGCTTTTTCACTGACACACTGCCACCTGCCTGCTCAGTAGAGCCACAGAATCAGTAAAATCATCACTCTGGTCTAGTGGCTTTCAAAAAAACATTTCTAATGGCAGAATTATTTTTTATTGAGACATAGTTGGCACATAACACTATATTAACTTTAGGTATAAAACACAGTGATTTAAAATTTGTGTATATTGCAAAATGATCATCCAGTAAGTCTACAGTTAATGTCCATTACCATACGTAGTTACAAATTTTTTTTTTCTTATGATGAGAAATTTTGGAATCTTTCTCAGCTACTTTCAGATATATAAAACAGTATCATTAACTACAGTCACTATGCTATACATTACAGCCTCATGAGGTATTTATTTTATAACTGAGAGTTTGTATCTTTTGATCCCCGTCAGACAATCTGCCCACCCTCTACTTGCCCCCAGAATTTTTTTTTTTTTTCAGCAAAAGCACGCAGATTCTTTACCAGCTGAGCTATCAGGGAGGCCCACAATTTTATTTAAAAGACCAATACTTAACTATGTGTAGGTCCTTGCCTTATGTAACCCCAGTATCTGAAGGGATACAAGCAGAATTTATCGGACAGGAGCAGAGACTGGACAGCTCAGAATCTCCTGTGCTAACTCCTGGTTCCCAAGGCGTGGACCCTTCACGCATGTCCCAGGCACGCTGGGACTCAAGGAAACATACCAGAAAAGCCATTAGTCCAAAGACCTTATTTTAGCAACAAATAAGGTGAAACTCGGAGAGCAGTGGTTTTCTACATTTGCTTCTGAGCAGAAACTAGACACTGGAGCAATGAGTGTCCTTTTTTTTTTTGGTGTTGCCACCAAAGGAAAACTAATAATGACACTGGTCAATTCCATGGAGAAATAAGCATGAAGCTACTAGCAGCAGGGTCTGAACGTGAGAAAATACTGTGTCAAAAGGTGTGGTGTTTTATCTTGAGATGCTTCTTGATAGTAGTAGATAGAAGAACCCTTCAGGGTGTTTTTCTTCTATTCAGACGAAAGTGGCATCTCTAAGAATGTCTTTCATGCTTCCCTTCAGAAAGATGAAGTTGTTGAAGTAGATGAAGAAACAGTGGCTATCTTGAAGAATTCACGATTTGCCCAAGATTTTCTGATCGGGCCAGATGGAGAGAAGTTCCCAACATATGGAGCCTATACTGCTTTAGAAGTAAAGGTTGGCTTGGCTTTTAATTCCCTAACCTCAAACGGAGAACCATTTAAAAAATTGTTAAGATCACCACAGACTGCTAAAGAAACAAATCATTATTCTTTTAGTTGGCCATCATAACTTATTTCTAGTATTTTTGTACCTATAAAATGATCTAACTTCATAACTTCATTTTTCCAATGCTGACTTGGTATTTCCATCAATGGACTTTGAAGCATCCACAAACCCCTTAAAATTGTATGTGTATTTTCTTGGCAAAGAGTCTGTTACTTTCATCAGGTTTCCAAAGAGGTACAGATACAAAAAAGATTAAGAGCTACCTTGGGAAGAAATTATGCAAAGTATACATATATACATACACCTTTTAATGTGGGCTTCTGTGGTGGCTCAGCAGTAAAGAATCCGCTGCCAATGCAGGAGATACAAGAGGCGTGGGTTCGATCCCTGGGTCAGGAAGATCCCCTGGAGAAGGAAATGGCAACCCACTCCAGTATTCTTGCCTGGGGAATCTCACCAACAGAGGAGCCTGGAGGGCTACGGTCCACGGGGTCGCAAGGAATTGGACACAACTTAGTGACAAAACAGCAACAACAGACCTTTTTATGTGAATAGTCAGAAAGATGGTACCAGCCTACATGCCTGCTGCTATCTATGAGAATACCTTTTCCCTGTATCCTTACTAATATGGTTATTACTTTTTTAAAAAGATGATGGTTGGACGGCATCATCGATTCAATGGACATGAGTTTGAGCAAACTCCAGGAGATAGTGAAGGACAGGGAAGCCTGGCATGCTACAGTTCATGGGATCACAAGGAGTCAGACATGACTGAGTGACTGAACAACAACTTAAAAAAAATCTTTGTTTGTCTGATAAGCAGAATATAATTTGTTTATTTTATGTACATTGAACTTTTTGGTTATGTTTATTGACCATTTACATTTCATCTGTTGTGAACTTCCTATGTAATATAAGACTTTGTTTATTACTATGTTGCAAATTTTTGCTCATTTACCTTTTCATTTGCTTTTTTTGTTGTTGTGCCACATGGCATGTTGGACCTTCGTTCCCTGGGCAGGGATTGAACCCATGCCCCTTGCAGTGGAAGCATAGAGTCTTAACAACTGGACCACAGGGGAATTCCCCTTTTTATTTGCTTTTTGTCCTGAATAGATGTTTTCAGTTTTTATGCAGTTTTTATTTCCTTTATGGTATCTGGCTCTGGTGTTACCATTAGAAAGATCTGCTCTTTGTGAACATTATAAATTTACTTGTTTTCTTTTAGTGCTTTTTAAAACTTGAGGTAAACTTGGCATAACATAAAATTCACTATTTTAACCAATTTTTTTAACCATTTTAATCTGTACAATTTAGTAGCTTTTAGTCTGTTTATAATGTCGTACAACCATTACCACTGTCTAGTGCCAGAAAGCTTTCATCATCCCCCAGAGTAAATCCTGTTCCCATTAAGCGCTAATCCCCAGTCCTCCCCTCCCTGATCCCTGGCAGTAACTAATCTGTTTTCT
The DNA here is from genome assembly GCF_029378745.1 of Bos indicus. NCBI lineage: Eukaryota > Metazoa > Chordata > Mammalia > Artiodactyla > Bovidae > Bos > Bos indicus. Next base: position 23,379,077 of record NC_091785.1, read on the forward strand.
TGTCTCTGGATTTGCTTTTTCTGGACATTTCGTAAAAGTGGAATCATAAAATACTTTGTGACCTTCTCTGTCTGGCTTCTTTTACTTAATGTAATGTTTTCAGGGTTTATCCATTATAGCAGTATTTCATCCCTTTTCATAGCTCGATAATAGTCCCTTATATGGCTATACCACAGTTTTTTCTTTTTAGTCCATTCGTCAGTTGAGAGACGTTTAGGTTGTTTCCACTTTTTGGCTATTGTAATGTTGCTGTGACTATGCACGTCTATGTGCCTCATGTACTTGTTTGAGTGGTTGTTTTGAATCCTTTTGGGTCTGTATCTGGGAGTGGAATTGTTGGGTCATGTGGTAATTCTCCATTTAACTTTCTGAAGTCACCAAACTGTGTCCTACAGTGGCTCCGCCAGTTTACAATCCTCCCAGCAATGTGCAAGGGTTCCCATTTCTCTGCATCCTTGCCAACAGTTGTTATTTTCTGTTTTGATTGTAGCCATTCTTCATTAGTGTGAAGTATTTGAGCCAGTATTCCAGCATATTCTAAAATGAATATTTTCTAAAATATTTTAGATTCTTATTTAAAAATTATTCTAGTAACTGAAATATTGGTGTCGCATTTTAAAAAGCATTTTATCACAAGTTATCTCCAGTCACCTCTCACAACCTCCCTATGAAGAAGGTGGATAGGGTGTGGTAACAGATAGTGGCATCTTTCTCTTATTTATTTTTACCTTTCCCCCATTCATGCTCTTATAATTATTAATCCATTTGTTAATTTATAATATTCTATTATTTAGAACAGGCTTAGTGATGGATTTCAAGTCTTTTTTGTCTGACAGAACTTCTAACCTGCACCAGAGTCCTGCCCAGCAAAAGAAGCTCCTGCTCTTTCTGGGGCAGGATGGTGGTATATGTACACGATAGACTAAGTACACATCTCGGCTCTGCCGCCTATGTGTAATCTTGGATTCCTTACCTAAACTCCTCAAACCCTCTGTTTCCTCATGTTTAATGGCAAGATAATAATCCCTTTTCCCCTCAGATTATAAAAGTCAAATGGAATGATACATGTAAATGTTAGGCAACGCCTGGCAAGTAATAACATACCCAAGAAACAGAGGTGGTTATGGTTATGGATTTGTATTTGCTAAGATTCTTGGTCCAACTAAAGACTAAGATCCAACCAGTCCATCCTAAAGGAGATCAGTCCTGGGTGTTCATTGGAAGATCTGATGTTGAAGCTGAAACTCCAGTACTTTGGCCACCTGATGTGAAGAGCTGACTCATTGGAAAAGACCCTGATGCTGGGAAGGATTGAGGGCAGGAGGAGAAGGGGACAACAGAGGATGAGATGATTGGATGGCATCACCGACTCGATGGACATGGGTTTGGGTGGACTCCGGGAGTTGGTGATGGACAGGGAGGCCTGGCGTGCTGTGGTTCTTGAGGTCGCAAAGAGTCGGACACGACTGAGTGACTGAACTGAACTGAACTGAAGTTTCTGGGTATCTTGGAACTGTGTTCTGTGTGTTTGAATTCTGACCCTCTTTGCAGGATTCTTTCATCATTCTCTCATGTACCCTTTCTCCTGGCTCAGAATTTCTATAATCTTCAAAAATTTTACTTTTCTGCTGTTTATATTTTGTAGAAATTTTAGATGCATGGGGCAAAAACATTGATACACAAGTAACTCTTGTGCCTTTTCCTCCACCTTTTGTTACCTCGCAGTCTTTTTTTTTTTTCTTCCCTCAGTGCTTGTGGGATCGTAGTTCCGGAACCAGAAATTGAACCCCGGGCTCCAGCAGTGAGCACTGAGTCCTGACTGCTGGACTGCCAGGGAATTCCCAAGCAGTCTTTCTTTATTTGGCCTTGCTGGGTCTTTGTTGCTCTGCACAGGCTTTCTCTAGCTGCGGCGAGGGGGGCTACTCTGGTTTGGTGCGTGGTCTTCTCGTGTTGTGGAGCACAGGCTGGAAGGTACATGGGCTTCAGCAGTTGCAGCTCCCAGGCTCTAGAGTGTGGGGCCAGTAGTTGTGGCGCATGGGCATAGTTGCTCCGAGGCATGTGGGATCTTCCTGGATCAGGGATCAAACCCATGGCCCTGCAGTGGCGGGTGGACTCTTATCCACCAGGGAAGTCCCCAGGCAGTCTTTTAAGAGTGAAGCTTATTAGGGAATTCCCTGGTGGCATAATCTGAGCTAAGTGTAGAAGCCATCTCTAGAGGTAAAAAGTGATTTTATTCATTTTTTTTTTTTGCTTTATTTGATTCTTGAGCACTCTACTTTTGAGGGAAAAAGAACTTTAGAGGGAAAAGTAGAGAAATTTGAATTCTGACTTATCAGTCCATTGCATTTCATGAATGTGTTACTGGTCTTTTGAAATTCTTGGTCGTTCACTGATAACAAAATCTTGCTGATCAAGATCAGTGTTTATCTGGAAATACTTTCATCATTCTAGTCTCCTTTACTTGGCTTCCTGAATCGTAGTTCTGAAGGCTGTCAGAGAATTAGTTACAAGTAAACAGAATCTTTCCCCCAGCCCAGTCTGGCTGGGAAACTGTAGTTAGATGCGTTTGCTTCTGCAGGAGAGAATTTTTTGGCAGCAGAGCTCTCCAGCACCTCATGTGCAGGAGGATGCCTGACCTCTAGCAGGAATGCAGCTTTCTACGTGTTTGAACTGGTTTGTCAGAACCATCTCCCATCTCTCTCGCCGTACTTCTTTCAGCTTGCGGGTGTGCCGTCAGTTCCATGTCTGAAATGGGACTAATTGACGCTGAAGGAAGATTTGAAGAATGAAGCAGCTGTGTGTCCTAGAAATACAACCTTGGGCTTTCGGAGGAGGACATTCTTATCTTTTTTATGGAAGACCTTTGTGATAGATTCCTGAGAACCAGAGGCAGGAGGCATGTGGGGAATTGCTCGTATTTCTGTCATCCTATCAGTTGGCTCAGTAGAAGAATCAAAGTACTGCTTCTTTCTGGGACTTGACTCCATAATGACTGTTTTTTTTTTTTTTTTTTTCCATAATGACTGTTTTTGAGAGTCCTAGTTTTTCTTTTTTCTTCTCCTCCTCCTCCTTCTTTAATCCTGACAAGCAAAGTGTATTTTGCTATTTAAAAGAACTATTAAAACCCTGCAGCATCTATAGTGATGCAGATAGGATGTGTGCTATGTCCTGTCTTGCTCTAGTTAATAGTCGTGGGAGTAATCACATGAAAACAGTCATTGCTGTTGTTCAGTCACTGAGTTGTGTCTGACTCTTTGCCACCCCATGGACTGCAGCACGCCAGGCTTCCATGTCTTTCACTATCTCCCGGAGTTTGCTTAAACTCATGTGCATTGAGTCAGTGATGCCATCCAGCCGTCTCACCCTCTCTTGCCCCCTTCTCCTCCTGTCCTCAGTCTTTCCCAGTATCAGGGTCTTTCTCCATTGAATTGGCTCTTCAAATCAGGTAGCCAAAGAATTGGAGCTTCAGCTTCAGCATCCATCCTTCCAATGAATATTCAGGATTGACTACCTTTAGGATTGACTTGTTTGATCTTGCTGTCCTGGGAACTCTCAAGAGTCTTCTCCAGCACCACAATTTGAAAGCATCAGCACTTCAGCGCTCAGCCTTCTTTATGGTCCAACTCTCACATCCATACATGACTATTGGAAAAACTATAACTTGGACTGTACAGACCACTGTTGGCAAAGTGCTGTCTCTGCTTTTTAATACACTGTCTAGGTTTGTCATAGCTTTTCTCCTAAGGAGCAAGCGTCTTCTAATTTCATGGCTGCAATCACCGTCTACAGTGATTTTGGTTGTAGTCTAGAGGACCTCATCTTTATCAAACAGTTAATATGTTGAAGGCACCTCATCATTTAGTCCTCATAATACTCCTTTTCTTCATTTTACAAATGAAGAAACAGGCTCAGAGAGATTAATTTGCTGATCCAAGGTCACACAGCTAGAAAGGAGTAAATCTGAACCCACATCTGTTTCTGGAGCTGACATTCTTAACCAGTATGCTGCACTAGCTCTCCATATCTATACTGTTCACACAAGCACAGTTAGTGCTGGAAAGGACTGCTTGTCAGGGTGTCCCACCTTCTAGTTCCTTCAAGTTTTGAGAGCTTTTCGGGCTGGTTGCAGACATTTGGAAGTGGTACTGATATTACTTGTACATCTTTCTGTTTGCCGCCGCAGCCACTGCCGCTAAGTTGCTTCAGTCATGTCCGACTCTGTGCGACCCCAGAGACGACAGCCCACCAGGCTCCCCCATCCCTGGGGTTCCCCAGGCAAGAACACTATAGTGGGTTGCCATTTCCTTCTCCAATCTTTCTGTTTGTAGTTATAAACAAATAACTTGTAGGTTGCAACCCACCAACAAATAATAAGAGTGTAAGATCTATGGCACCCCATTCCAGTACTTTTGCCTAGAAAATCCCATGGACGGAGGAGCTTGGTAGGCTGCAGTCCGTGGGGTTGCTAGAGTCGGACACGACTGACCGAATTCACTTTCACTTTTCACCTTCATGCATTGGAGAAGGAAATGGCAACCCACTCCAGTGTTCTTGCCTGGAGAATCCCAGGAGCCTGGTGGGCTACCATCTATGGGGTCGCACAGAGTCGGACACGACTGAAGCGACTTAGCAGCAGTAGCAGCAAGATCATGTTTAATGAATTCACTTTCATTAATAAGGTGGCTTGAGCATATTCTTGATGTGCAGTCTTGTGCCTGTTTTTTCTCTGACTGTTGGGACTGCTGGTAGAGGTATCTCATTAGAAGGTGAAAGGAGGAAAAATAAAGACTGCTGTCTTGTCTTTTGAAAGTTCCACTTACTCTGCCCTGAAATCTTACTGGTTGTGGTTGGCAATCTCAACATCTGAATATCAGCAGTTGCTAACGAGGGCCCTAGTATCTGGGACTTCCCTTCTTCTCTTGCAGACGTTTCTAGAGATTAGAGTAAGAGAAGAGAAGAAGATCCAGCATGTCAGTAGCTCAGTTCTAAAAAGGTAAAAGGCACAAACAAACGGGAATCCCATGGAATAAAGCAAAATCCACTCTTCTGGCCCAAAAGGGACCTTTTAGAAGCTTTAAATGAAGTCTACCTTGAAAATAGTGATAACTTGATTAGAAACTTCAGGAAAAGACAGCCACCTTGATAAGTGAGTCCCGGACCCCACAGAACTGTACAATTTTGTCCTCCTTGTAGGAAATAAGCGTTAAGTCCAGCTGAAATGTTAGTGTCTGTCAAAACATCTTTAACGTATCCTTTCGTCTTGGTTTGTCTTTTGACAGGATGTGGTCACAGATCCATTTGAGCTTGCAGGGAGGTCTGACAGTGCGGAGTCCAGAAGTTTCCCTGCTGTTGGTGGCTGCTGCAGTACAAAGAAATGCTCCTAAAACAACAGCTGACCAGACGACAGTGGGCAGGAGGTGAAAGAATGAGTTATACATGTCTTAACCCACCCTTTCCCGTAGCCCATACCACACGAAAGAACAAGTGGCAGAAGTCCACTGATTTCTAGATAAAAATAAATGAGTTATCTTTACAAAGTATTAAAGGTTTACATCAAAATCACGTTAAGACCCGTTAAGCCGGTTTCCTCTTACCTGATTCTGGTGCCACCTGGTGGCCAGAAATGGAACTGAGCAGCAGTCTGAAAGCTTGGCCCATGGGCAAGAAAGGCTTTAGAAAAGAGAGTTGGCTGAGTCTCAGGGAAAACATCTTCCTTCTGACCCACACAGAACCTTTTCGACTTTTCACCGTGTGTGCTCATTAAACAAAGCTCCTACTGAAATCATTCGAATCATGCCAAAAGATTGCCAAATCAAATTTGGTAGGAGCGCTCTGGAGATAATGGTCTTTTATATCAGTTTTTTTCCTCCAATGTGCAGTTGAATGAAGAAAAAACCGAAGTGTTAATTTTTTTGACTTCAGTTTACCCTAACATATGACAACATGGTAACCATATGCAGTAAATCTTAACCAGATCAGGAAAACAGTTTGATACTTTTTAAAAGACAAACTAGATGTAAAAATGGTGGGTTTTCTTTTTCTTTATAAAATGCCCTAGTTAAACCTGTAGGAAAGTATTAGGTTTAGTCCTAGTTTCCATAGTTAAAGAAGATTGAGGGATTCTTCTCTCCTCAATCTTCAAGGATGGTTGAAGATTTCAAGGATGGTTGTGTCACGCGAGTATATGTTCCTCCGTTCTTTGTCTCGTCACAACAAAGATTTGGAGCGACGGACATTAAAGCCCTCGGCGCCACAGCTCTCGGGTCTTGGACAAACCGTGTTATAGCTCTTAGGCAAATTAGTGTTACAGCTCTATTTTATTTAGAAGATAGCAGGAGAATCCATCCTCAAAGTGTGAGGGCATGCCAACCCAAAGACTTGAAGAGAAGAAAGTGGAGGAGTGCGCAGGGGGGTGGGGGGGAGAGACAGAGAGAGAGAGGGAGAGACAGAAAGAGCGCACGCACGTAGGAGAGAGAGAGTCCGTGAGAAAGCGCTTTGGCTCCTCCTCTTATACGTTTTTTTCCTCCACCTGGGCCTGCCCTATGCAAATTGGGCTTAGCCAGAAGTGCTATTTGTTCTGCCTGAAGTCTTCACTCTGGTCCTTGGACCTTCCTTTGACCTTCCTTGTCTTTTAGCCACCGCCATTTTGGACTCCTTTTCCCTATTCTACCTACCTAACATTCCCCCCTGCCAAGAGATGGGAGGCCCAATTCTTTGGGAATAGGGGCATCGAGGTCTTTCTGGCTACTTCCTGTTGAACTGGGATGGTGAGGGGTATTGGGCCTCCCCCTCTTGCTAGTCTCAATCCTCAGAGTCCTTATAGCGGTGTCCAAGGGTGTGTGATATTTTCTGTGGTCGGCTGTAGTTTTATATCTTTGTTGAACTGGCACTGCATGTTGTAGCTGGTTGACCTGGACAGAGACAGAACAGGTTAGACAATTGACAGTACATGGAATAATCATAAGTATCATCAATAGAGCATAACAAGGACTAGTAGGGACATTGGTCAATTTTAAATTCACATGGCCAGGATGGCTCAAGTCCCTCCTTGTTCAGGGATCAGAAGATCTATCTTCTGTCTGTTTTGGAGTACAGTCTCTGTCAGGCTGTGTTGGCTCTTTAGAGTTATCCTGAGAAATGTTGTCCCCAGAAATCAGATTTTGGGGGTGTTCATTAGAATGACACTCATTGGTAGTTCTAAATAGGTATCTGAGATCTCCCAGGGGCTCACAGGTGTATCGAGTGTCCTCTTCTGTTGTCTTCCACGGCTTGACTCGTGAGTAGTGAATCCAGGAGTCATGTCCTGGTACCTTGACTGCTGTGGGGGTAGAAAGTATTACAGGGTAGGGGCCCTTCCATGTGGGCTGGAGTTGAGCCTTTGGGGACCCATCTTTCCAGACTTTAATTAGCACTTGAGTCCCTGGAGCATATAGTGGTGACTCCTTAGAATCTTTTGGGTCCTGGTTCATACCCCACAAGCATATATCCTGTTGGAATTGCCCAATGGCCATGGTATAAGACTGGAGGGTCTGAACCTCTGGATCTAGGAAGAGGGCATTGACATAAACAAAAGGTCTCCCATATAGCATCTCATAAGGACTAAGACCAACCTGTCCCTTAGGGGCAGTGCGGGTGCAGAGGAGAGCTATTGTTGGTAAAGCCTCCTTCCATCCCAGGGAGGTCTCTTGGGTTGTCTTTTTTATCACTGATTTTAAGAATTGATTGGCTCTTTCTACTTTTCCTGAAGATTGAGGCCTCCAGGCACAATGGAGATAATAAGTAATGCCCAATGCTTTCGAGACTCCTTGGGTGACCTTAGAAGTAAGTAATGTCCCATTGTCACTCTGTAATGACCTGGGCAGACCAAATCTTGGAATGATTTCATGGAGCAGTTTTTTTACCACCTCCTCAGCCTTCTCAGTCCAGATGGGAAAGCCTTCAATCTATCCTGTGACTGTATCTATCAAAGCTAATAGGTATTTATACCCTTGAGAAACTGGCATCTGGGTGAAGTCCATCTGCCAGTCCTCTCCTGGGTAGGCCCCACGTCGTTGGACGGGCTGGGCCAGCTACGGTCTTCGAGCTCCTTGGGGGTTGTTTAACTGGCAAGTGGGACAAGAGGAGACCACCTGTCTTATAGCTGTTTGGAGGCCTGTTCCTCTGAAGGACCTTTCTAGTAATCTTTGGAGGGCCTTTTCTCCTAAATGAGTAATGGCATGTAAGGAGTTAACCAACTTCCATTGGAGGTTCCCAGGCAGAAAAAGGAGTCCCTCCTTTTGGAACCACCCCATATGATCTTCTTGAAAGCCCTCGCTCTTAGCTTTAAGAGTCTCACCTTCAGTATATGAAGGAGTTTCTGGCAAATGAGTCTGTGGAACTAAGGTGGCAATCCCTATTAGGTCATGGTTCTGTAATGCTGCTCTCCTAGCTGCCTGATCAGCTGCTTGGTTCCCTCGTGCCACTTCCGTGTTCCTTTTTTGGTGTCCTTTACAATGGGAGACTGAAACCTTAGTGGGCAGATGGACTGCCTCCAAGAGTTGAAGAATCTGATCACCATATTTGATTGGGGACCCTCGGGTGGTCAAGTAGCCCCTTTCTTTCCAAATATCCGCATGTGCATGTAGCACCAGAAAGGCATACTTGGAGTCAGTGTAAATGGCTACTCTTTTTCCTTTTCCCAGCTCTAAAGCTCGAGTCAGGGCTATGAGCTCAGCTAATTGGGCTGAAGTACCTGGTGGCAGAGGCTTAGCCTCTGTGGTCTCAAAATTGGAGACTACTGCATACCCAGCTCTTTTTCCATCCAAGACAAAGCTGTTTCCATCAATGTACCAGATTTCCTCAGGATTGGTCAGAGGATCTTCTGACAATCCCTCTCGGGGTTTTGTCCAGTGGTCCAAGGTTTCTAGACAAGAGTGAAAGGGGAGAGAGCCCTCAAGGGTAGGTAGGAGGGTGGCTGGGTTAAGAACCTCACAAGGGGATATAGTGAGGCCTGGATTTTCCATCAGCATTACTTGATATCTGAGGATTCTTTGATCAGACATCCATAAATGGCTTCTCCTGTTTAGGAGTTGTTTACTTGGTGGCTGGTAAAAATAGTTAGTTTGCCCCCAAAGGAGAGTTTTAAAGCATCTTCTATCATGATTGCAATAGCTGCAAGATTTCGAAGGCAGGGGGGCCAACCTCAGGTAGTTGGATCGAGCCTCTTGGATAAGTAAGCTACAGGCTGGGGCTCAGATCCCAACCTTTGAGTTAACACTCCCAAGACTATTCCCTCTCTTTCATGGACATAAAGTTGGAATGATTTTTCTGGGTCTGGCAACCTCAAGGCAGGTGCCTGAGTTAAGGCCTGTTTTAGTGTAGCCTCTGCCTTCTTTTGAGGAGTTCCCCACATCAGTGGGATTGAATCATCTCATCCCTGTAAGTTTTCATATAAGGGCTGGGCAATTAGACCGTAGTTGGGTATACAGATTCTACAATAACCAGTTAGCCCCAGGAAAGCTCACAATTGTTTTCGAGTCGTGGGGGAGGGAAACTGGAGGATTCCTTGTATCCGATCAGAGGACAGCCTCCTGGACCCGTGTGTAATCTGAACTCCCAGGTAAGTGACCTTTGTCTTGACCATCTGTGCCTTAGCACGGGAGACTATATCACCTTTCTGCCAAGAAGTTTAGAACCTGAATTTCATGTTCTTGGGCACTTTTCTCATCTGGAGAGCAGATTAGTAGGTCATCTACGTATTGTAATATTTTCCCATTAGGTCCCAGGTCCAGATCTAGGAGATCCCGGCTAAGGGCCTGTTCAAACAGGTGGGGGCTATCTCTGAACTCCTGAGGTAATACTGTCCAAGTCATCTGTTGGTGTTTTTCTCCTGGGGCCTCCCGCTCAAAGGCAAAAAGGTATTGGGATTCTTTAGCCAGTGGTGTGCAAAACAAATGCATCTTTGAGATCCAAGACTGTAAACCACTTGGCACTGGGTGGGATTTCTCCCAAGATTACATAGGGATTGGGTACTGTGGGATGGAGGGGGACTACAGCTTCATTTATGATCTGTAGATCCTGAACCATTCGCTAGGTTCCGTCTTTTTTCATTACTAAGAGGATTGGGGTGTTACATGGCGAACTGGTGGGGACCAATAGCCCACAAGCAAGGAATTTATTTATTAAAGGCTGTAGTCCCTCCCGAGCCTCTCTTTTGAGAGGATATTGTTTCTGGTTAGGAAACTGAGTGGGATCTCGGAGGACAGTGATGACCGGTTCAGCTTGGTGGGCTTGTCCAGGAATCCCCTGGTCCCACACCTGGGGGTTAATTTTGTCTGCCCATAGTTTTTGGTCCCTCTCTATTGAAGGTTTAATGGGTTCTTCAGTAGTAACCAGGAGCTGTAGAGCTCTAGGGGCTGAAAAACTTCCCATCACAAGGGTGGTCCCCAGTTTAGTGAGTATATCTCTTCCCAATAAGGGAGTAGGACACTCAGGGACCACCAGAAACTGGTTGGAAGATATCTGTCCATCCCAGCAACAAAGAAGTGCTCAGGTGAATCTTTTAGTAGTTGCTTTTCCTGCAGCACCCAAAATGGTACAGGTTTGGGAGGAGAAGGCTCCGGAGTAGGAGAGCAAGGCAGAGTAGGTAGCCCCCGTTGTCAACTAAGAAATTCTTAGCCCTACCTGCCACATCCAGTTGCACCCTTGGCTCCAGCCCAGTGATGGTTATCTGTGACAGGCGGGCTGGCTGGAGCGGGCCGCTTCAGTTCTCTTGAACCATTGTGAGGGTAGGCTTGGCCCTTGACCTTGAGGCTCTTGGGTCCCGAGGGCAGGGTGCTGCCCAATGTCCCAGTTGATGGCATTTGTGGCAAGCCGTTCTAAGAGACTTGTCACGGTTTGGACACTCTGGCCCAATGCCCCACCTGTCTACAGATCAGGCATTTGTCTCGTGCCTTGTCCCTCAAGGACTCAGGGTTTGCCATAGGGCTTCTCTGGAGGGCGGCCAGCATCTGGGCATGCCTTGTCTCTTTCTTTCTCTCTTCCTGGGCCTTGGCCTCCTTCTCCTGTTCTCTGTTATAAAAGGTATTGGTGGCTGTCTGGACCATCTCATCTAAAGAGGCAGCAGGGTCCTGCTGTTGTAGCTGCTGTAACTTAATTCTGATATCTGATGCACATTGGGACAGGAATTTGTCCTTTAAAATCACCTGTCCCTCGTAAGAGTCTAAGTCCAGGTTGGTAAACTTTTGGAGGGCCTCTTTTAGCCTTTCCAGAAAGGCAATGGGGTTCTCACTGGGCTCCTGAGTTATTGCTGAGACCCAGACATAGCTAATTAATTTTTGTTGGGCTGCTTTCAGTCCTGCCTTCACACCGATTAGAAAATGATCTCTTTCCCAGATGTGCTCAGGGTCATTATAATTCCAATTAGGATCGGAGGAGGGGACTGCAGTTTCCCCTACTGGGTATCTATCACTGGACATGTGGAGCCCTGTTGCATACCTCCGGGCTTCCTTTAAGACCCTGGTATGTTCAGGATCAGATAAAGTTTGACTAAATATGACCATGATGTCTTTCCACGTCAAGTCAAAGGCCAAGGTAATATGTTGGAATGTATCTATATATTTGCCTGGGTCATCTGTATAGCTTCCCAGGTCTTGTTTGATCTGCCTTAGTTCTAAGAGGGAGAAGGGCTTATGGACCCGGGTTGGTCCAAATTCTCCAGTTTCAACTAAGGGACATACTTGAGCTGGCTTTTGTGGAGGAGGTGCTCCCGGATATGGGGGCAGGTTTGGGTACGAGGAAGGAGCACCAGGCAACTTGGGAGCTGTGGGAGGTGAGCCTTCACGAGGGGGTTCCTTTTCTTGGTTGCCTGTGCCTAACACCATTTGCCTAGTGGGCTCACTTTTAGGGTGTACTACAACCCCATACTTAAGACAGAGTTCCTTCATATCTCTTAGTCGGAAGAAAATTTGGACATAGGGGATCTCGGTCCATTTCCCTTGTCTTTTGCAGAATAATTCTAATGGCATGATGGTATTGTAATTTAAAGTTCCATCCTCAGGCCAGTGTTCCTCGTCCCCCAGTGGATACTGTGGCCACTCAGTGGCACAAAAGAATTTCAAACAACTTCTCCTTAGAGCTAGAGGGTTGAACAGCTTCCAGTTATCAAAGATACATCTCAAGGGGGTCTGCCGGGAAGTGGATTGGTTATTTCCCATCTGAAAGACAGTCGTGACAGGGAGAAAAGAAAAAGACCTCTTTGGATTTTCATGGGTGGACTTCCTTAGGGGTGAGCCTTTCTAAAGCTTATCCTACCCAGAACTGTTGCAACCTGAGAGCCACGTATCCCCGGGTCAGGGTGCAGATCCCCAGGCAGGCTGAGGCGTGACAGCCTCCTAGAGATCGAATCCCCGGGCAGGTCGAGGCGTGATGGCCTCCCGAGAACTGGGTCCCTGGGCAGGTCGAGGTGTGACGACCTCCTGGGACCCCTGGGACTAGAGGATCCCCAAACAGATTGAGGCGTGACAACCTTTCAAAGACCAGTCCCTAGGGAGGTCAAGGCGTGATGACCTCCTGGGACCCCCCGGACTGGAGTTTGGGCATCCCCAAGATCTCCAGTGTGACCAGTGCTGGGTAGAATTAAGAGGTTTGTAACTCATTGCTAGTTTGCCTACCGTGGACAGGAATAGATATGATGTAAGTTCATCCTACCTAGTACTGTTGCAACCTGAGAGCCAGGCGTCTCCGGGTCAGGGTGCAGATACCCAGGCAGGCTGAGGCATGACAGCCTCCTAGAGAGCGAATCCCCAGGGAGGTCGAGGCGTGACAGCCTCCCGAGAATTGGGTCCCTGGGCAGGTCAAGGCGTGATGACCTCCTGGGATCCCCAGGACTGGAGTTTGGGCATCCCCAAGATCTCCAGTGTGACCAGTATTGGGTAGGATTAGGGGGTTGGATATTATAGAGTATTTCCCTCCCAAGGCCGGCTATTTTCTGGTTGTCTCTCCAGAAGATTGTAGAGGCAACCTTATGGGTCTGGATGGGGCTCAGGAAAAGAGCATGAAACAGGAGGGAAGGGGGCAGAGCACAACCTTTGAAAGAATGACATAGCATAAGGGTATAATGTAAACCAATTAAAATCAGTTGGGTCCAAGATGACAAGTCAAATTCAAGTAAACCTTAATCCCCAATCTATAAGCCAACAGACACACCCAGAGGTGGCAGGGCAGCTCCAAGGCACAAGGACAAAAGAGGGAGGAGTGGGTGGTTCCCCAATGGCTGGGATGATCCTCTCACTCATTAGCATATGAATCCCACCCCCTCACAAAACCTGGAGAAGGCAATGGCACCCCACTCCAGTACTCTTGCCTGGACAATCCCATGAACGGAGGAGCCTGGAGGGCTGCACGCCATGGGGTCCCTGGGAGTCAGACACGACTGAGCGACTTCACTTTCACTTTTCAGTTTCATGCACTGGAGAAGGAAATGGCAACCCACTCCAGTGTTCTTGCCTGGAGAATCCCAGGACGGGGGAGCCTGGTGGGCTGACATCTACAGGGTCGCACAGAGTCGGACACAACTGACACAACTTAGCAGCAGTAGCAGCACAAAACCTAGCCAGGCCTAATACCATGGCCCCAGCCCTTGCCCTCGGCAATGGTTCACACCATGAAGAGTGGCTTCTCTCCAGATCCTAACAAATCCACCTCTTATCGCTTTGTCTCTCAATGAATTTTTGCAATGAGACATCGGAACCTGAGTTTCATTAGTTTAGGCTGGGCTTGAGTCCCGGGAGAGAGCTGAAGGACAGGAGGAAAAAGCAGTGGGAAAAACGTGCCAAGGAATCCCCTTCATAGCCCAAATTTCATGGAAAATTTGCTAAGTATCTGACTGGTGCTCACAGTTTCATTGGTCTGATGCTTGGCACAGAGAAGAGAAAGGACAGAAGAACCCCCACCAGCTTGTGTAACAGCTACTGGGGCTCAGCAGATAGCGCCTTTGGGACATGCTGAGGAGTAGCCTCTCCAGAGTCCCTCAGTTGTGCCCCCTGCTGCCTGCCTGTTCGAGGGAGGTTCGAGGAAACAAGAAACGGGAGATTGTAAAGGTCCCTCCAGCCATAGGAGCAAGGACCTCTTACCTTAACCGGAGGTCTTCTGGAATCTGAGACTGGGCCACATGAGCTTTCTGTGAGTTCATTTTTCACTGTCGTGGTTTCCAGCACCAAGGGCCTTCCCCTGCCATGGGTTTCTTCGCCTTCCACTTCTAGCGTGGGAGCTTCGCTGAGTTGGGCTCCTGCTGTGCTTGGCCTCTTCCGCGCGGAGGTTGTTTCAGCCAGGTTAAACCCGAGTCACGGCACCATAGATGTCACGCGAGTGTATGTTTCTCGATTCTTTGTCTCGTCACAACAAAGATTTGGAGTGACGGACATTAAAGCCCTCGGCGCGTCACAGCTCTCGGGTCTTGGACAAACCATGTTATAGCTCTTAGGCAAATCAAGTGTTACAGCTCTATTTTATTTAGATGATAGCCTGAGAATCCATCCTCGAAGTGTGAGGGCATGCCAACCCAAAGACTCGAAGAGAAGAGAGTGGAGGAGCGCGCGGGGAGGGGTGGGGGGGGGGTGGGGGTGGGGAGAGAGAGAGTGATAGAGGGAGAGAGAGAAAGAGCGAATGCTCGTAGGAGAGAGAGTCCGTGAGAAAGCACTTTGGCTCCTCCTTTTATAGGGCTTAGCCAGGAGTGCTGTTTGTTCTGCCTGAAGTCTTCACTCTGGTCCTCGGACCTTCCTTTGACCTTCCTTGTCTTTTAGCCACCGCCATTTTGGACTCCTTTTCCATATTCTACCTACCTAACAGTTGCATCATTAGAAATTAAGAACCTTAAGGGAAGTTTCAAGAATGATTAGATCAATTGAAGACCAGTTTTACTTGAAGACTTTGTTAGGGGCAGAACATGTAAGTCATGTATAAGCCACGGCCCTGGTCATCAGCTGATTGTTCAGTTTTTAAATAACAACCTTCAAGCAATGAAGAATTTTGACAAGCAAATATCAACTAGTTGCTCTGAGTTCAGTGCAAAAAGAATAAGGGGGGAACATGCATGACTGAAGAGTTTTTTTTGTTAGAGGTAGAAAGTTTTTAGGTCTTCTAAAACATTGGAATGAATTTATAGGACATGAACCCTCTTTTAATAGAGCTGAACAAAATGGAAAAACTCTCATATTTCTGAATGGGTTCAGGTATAGACATTAACTTACTACTACAAACTGAGGAAAGGACTGGTGGTATACTTCAAGGCTGATGCATCTGTGTGACCTTGATTCTAAACAGTGCTTTCTTGGTTGTAGAGTTCAATATCTATTCAATCATAACCTACTTCAGTGACAGTATTACTTAAAATGGTACAGCTGGGATTAAGCCTACTTTGCTATCAGCGCTCGGTGGTCCTGCAACAGTAAATGATGAAAAGATATGGTGTTCTGATTATTTGGTTTATTCAGTTTAGTTCAGTCACTCAGTCGTGTCCGACTCTTTGTGACCCCATGAACTGCAGCACGCCAGGCCTCCCTGTCCATCACCAACCCCCAGAGTTTGCCCAAACTCATGTCCATTGAGTCGGTGATGCCATCCAACCATCTCATCCTCTGTTGTCCCCTTCTCCTCCTGCCCTCAATCTTTCCCAGCATCAGGGTCTTTTCCAATGAGTCAGCTCTCTGCATCAGGTGGCCACGACTGAGTGACTGAACAACAAAATATGATCCAGCTATTTCACTCTTAGGTATCTATTCAAGAGAAATGAAAATATATGTCCACACAGACAATTATGCAAATGTACATAGGAGTATTATTCATAATAGCTCCAAACTTAAAAGCAATACAACTGCAATCAACTAGCAAATAAATGTAGTTTATCCACACAATAGAATAAAATTTATCTTTAAAAGGAACAAGTTGCTGACACATGAACAACACGGCTGAACAAAATACTATGCTAAGCGAAAGAAGCCAGACATAGGACTACATAATATACAGTATTCAGTATCCAATTTCAGTGCATGGGTTTCCCCCACATACACACCAAGCTACTCTTTGACACCAGTTGTTCAGTTCAGTCGCTCAGTCGTGTCTGACTCTTTGTGACCCCATGAACCGCAGCACGCCAGGCCTCCCTGTCCAACACGAACTCTTGGAGCCTGCCCAAACTCATGTCCATTGAGTCGGTGATGCCATCCAACCATCTCATCTTCTGTTGTCCCCTTCTCCTCCTGACCTCAATCTTTCCCAACATCAGGGTCTTTTCAAATGAATCAGCTCTTTGCATCAGGTGGCCAAAGTATTGGAGTTTCAGCTTCAACATCAGACCTTCCAGTGAACACCCAGGAATGATCTCCTTTAGGATGGACTGGTTGGATCTCCTTGCAGTCCAAGGGACTCTCAAGAGTCTTCTCCAACACCACAGTTCAAAAGCATCAATTCTTCGGTGCTCAGCTTTCTTTACAGTCCAACTCTCACATCTATACATGACTACTAGAAAAACCATAGGCTTGACGAGACAGACCTTTGTTGGCAAAGTAATGTCTCTGCTTTTGAATATGCTATCTAGGCTGGTCGTAACTTTCCTTCCAAGGAGTAAGCATCTGTTAATTTCATGGCTGCAGTCACCATCTGCAATGATTTTGGAGCCCCCCAAAATAAAGTCAGCCACTGTTTCCACTGTTTCCCCATCTATTTGCCGTGAAGTGATGGGACTGGATGCCATGGTCTTAGTTTTCTGAATGTTGAGCTTTAAGCCAACTTTTCCATTCTCCACTTTCACTTTTATCAAGAGGCTTTTCAGTTTCTCTTCACTTTCTGCCATAAGGGTGGTGTCATCTGCATATCTGGGGTTATTGATATTTCTCCCGGCAATCTTGATTCCAGCTTGTGCTTCTTCCAGTCCAGGGTTTCTCATGATGTACTCTGCGTAGAAGTTAAATAAGCAGGGTGACAATATACAGCCTTGACGTACTCCTTTTCCTATTTGGAACCAGTCTGTTGTTCCATATCCAGTTCTAACTGTTGCTTCCTGGCCTGCATAAGAGGAGATTAGGCTAGAAATTCACATTTTTCTTTTCCAAAGAATAACATACTTTATGCATGTTAAGAATTGTATTTGGTCTAGAACCTAGAAGAGATATATATTAGACAATATAAAATTAGATGCGTTTTACCCAGAAAAATGCCATAAACAGTTACATAAATATTCAAAAATAGGTGAAATAGACAGCTAGGAATATTTGACCCTTATGAGAGTGAGACGCAGTATGGAATGATAATTAAGGGCCAAAGTTGATGCCAGACGCTTTAGTATTTTTCCCTCTCAACTCTGCTGTTTAGCATTTTGGCCTTGAGAAAATCATTTCACATCTCCATGCCTTTGTTTATTGATTTGTATGAAGTTCTTTGAGAGAGCACATGTTTAGATCCACATGGTTGCTGCAAGCATGTGATGTCAGGACAAGTGCTCCTTTTGCTGCCAGAACATGGTTTATGAAGCTGCCTGCAGGTCTTTTGACTGTGGGCAGCTTTACTTCCAACATTTTACTGTAACCATTTTCAAATATACAGAAAGATTTAAAGAATTGTAGGGATGACCCATTTACCCACCACCATCAAAAAAAAAAAAAAAAGACTTGTTAACCATCTGCAATCATTCAATACATTTTAACATTATATTTACTGACAATAGAAGCACAGAAACATTCTCCCCTCACTGCAAATCCTTTTCAAAAGATATTGGACTTAAAAATTTAAGGAGCAGATTTTTCCTTAATTGATTATTGTATCAAATACAGTATTTTCAGTCCTTCATTATCACAGAGGAAGATTTATTTACCAGACCACCTGACCTGCATCTTGAGAAATTTATATGCAGATCAGGAAGCAACAGTTAGAACTGGACATGGAACAACAGATCATATCAGATCAGATCAGTCGCTCAGTCGTGTCCGCCTCTTTGCGACCCCATGAATCGCAGCACGCCAGGCCTCCGTGTCCATCACCATTCCCGGCGTTCACTCAGACTCATGTCCATCGAGTCAGTGATGCCATCCAGCCATCTCATCCTCTGTCATCCCCTTCTCCTCTTGCACCCAATCCCTCCCAGCATCAGGGTCTTTTCCAATGAGTCAACTCTTCACATGAGGTGGCCAAAGTACTGGAGTTTCAGCTTTAGCATCATTCCTTCCAAAGAAATCCCAGGGCTGATCTCCTTCAGAATGGACTGGTTGGATCTCCTTGCAGTCCAAGGGACTCTCAAGCGTCTTCTCCAACACCACAGTTCAAAAGCATCAATTCTTTGGTGCTCAGCCTTCTTCACAGTCCAACTCTCACATCCATACAAGACCACAGGAAAAACCATCGCCTTGACTAGACGAACCTTTGTTGGCAAAGTAATGTCTCTGCTTTTCAATATGCTATCTAGGTTGGTCATAACTTTCCTTCCAAGGAGTAAGCGTCTTTTAATTTCATGGCTGCAGTCACCATCTGCAGTGATTTTGGAGCCCCCCAAAATAAAGTCTGACACTGTTTCCACTGTTTCCCCATCTATTTCCCATGAAGTGATGGGACCGGATGCCATGATCTTCGTTTTCTGAATGTTGAGCTTTAAGCCAACTTTTTCACTCTCCACTTTCACCTTCATCAAGAGGCTTTTTAGTTTCTCTTCACTTTCTGCCATAAGGGTGGTGTCATCTGCATATCTGAGGTTATTGATATTTCTCCCAGCAATCTTGATTCCAGCTTGTGTTTCTTCCAGTCCAGCGTTTCTCATGATGTACTCTGCATAGAAGTTAAATAAGCAGGGTGACAATATACAGCCCTGACGTATTCCTTTTCCTATTTGGAACCAGTCTGTTGTTCCATGTCCAGTTCTAACTGTTGCTTCCTGACATGCATATAGGTTTCTCAAGAGGCAGGTCAGGTGGTCTGGTATTCCCATCTCTTTCAGAATTTTCCACAGTTTATTGTGATCCACACAGTCAAAGGCTTTGGCATAGTCAATAAAGCAGAAATAGATGTTTTTCTGGAACTCTCTTGCTTTTTCCATGATCCAGCGGATGTTGGCAATTTGATCTCTGGTTCCTCTGCCTTTTCTAAAACTAGCTTCAACATTAGGAAGTTCACAGTTCACATATTGCTGAAGCCTGGCTTGGAGAACTTTGAGCATTACTTTACTAGCGTGTGAGATGAGTGCAATTGTGTGGTACTTTGAGCATTCTTTGGCATTGTCTTTCTTTGGGATTGGAATGAAAACTGACCTTTTCCAGTCCTGTGGCCACTGCTGAGTTTTCCAAATGTGCTGGCATATTGAATGTGGCACTTTCACAGCATCGTCTTTCAGGATTTGGAATAGCTCAACTGGAATTCCATCACCTCCACTAGCTTTGTTCGTAGTGATGCTTTCTAAGGCCCACTTGACTTCACATTCCAGGATGTCTGGCTCTAGGTGAGTGATCACACCATCGTGATTTTCTGGGTCGTGAAGATCTTTTTTGTACAGTTCTTCTGTGTATTCTTGCCATCTCTTCTTAATATCTTCTGCTTCTGTTAGGTTCATACCATTTCTGTCCTTTATTGAGCCTATCTTTGCATGAAAATAGGAAAAGGAGTACGTCAAGGCTGTATATTGTCACCCTGCTTATTTAACTTCTATGCAGAGTACATCATGAGAAACGCTGGGCTGGAAGAAGCACAAGCTGGAATCAAGATCGCTGGGAGAAATATCAATAACCTCAGATATGCAGATGACACCACCCTTATGGCAGAAAGTGAAGAGGAACAAAAAGCCTCTTGATGAAAGTGAAAGTGGAGAGTGGAAAAGTTGGCTTAAAGCTCAACATTCAGAAAACGAAGATCATGGCATCTGGTCCCATCACTTCATGGGAAATAGATGGGGAAACAGTGGAAACAGTGTCAGACTTTATTTTGGGGGGCTCCAAAGTCACTGCAGATGGTGACTGCAGCCATGAAATTAAAAGACGCTTACTCCTTGGAAGGAAAGTTATGACCAACCTAGATAGCATATTCAAAAGCAGAGACATTATTTTGGCAACAAAGGTCCATCTAGTCAAGGCTATGAGTCAAGGCTATGGTTTTTCCTGTGGTCATGTATGGATGTGAGAGTTGGACTGTGAAGAAAGCTGAGCGCTGAAGAATTGATGTTTTTGAAACGTGATGTTGGAGAAGACTCTTGAGAGTCCCTTGGACTGCAAGGAGACCCAACAAGTCCATTCTAAAGGAGATCAATCCTGGGTGTTCTTTGGAAGGACTGATGCTAAAACTGAAACTCCAGTACTTTGGCCACCTCGTGCGAAGAGTTGACTCATTGGAAAAGACCCTGATGCTGGGAGGGATTGGACGCAGGAGGAGAAGGGGACGACAGAGGAGGAGATGGCTGGATGGCATCACCGACTTGATGGACTTCAGTTTGGGTGAACGCCAGGATTTGGTGATGGACAGGGAGGCCTGGCGTGCTGCAATTCATGGGGCTGCAAAGTGTTGGACAAGACTGAGTGACTGAACTAAAGAGTAGCCCATTTGGGGGATGCTTGTTCTGAACCCGTATAGACCAAATTTTTATGTTTTTCACTCTGGTCCTGGGATATTTCTAATTTTTCAGGAGTGGTCCCTTTTTATCACTTTGTCTCCCTTGTGAAATCGTAGCTAAAATGGGATAGAAATAATTAATGGAGGAAACTAAGACACTGATTAAAATAGATATTTGTTTTTATTATTTCTTTTGGATTATTTCCACATTTCATATTTAAATTGTGGTATATGATCTTAGAATTAAGCTCTGACAACTAATTATCTCCATTATGCTGATCTCCCACTTTTCATCATTGCTTACCTCTTAGAATTTTGATTATTTCTTAAATTTCATCATGTGTAATAAATCCATACTAACTTGCAATATTTGAGGAAGTAGAGAGAAGACTAAACTAACTAGCTTAAAATCTTCAATACAGTGTTTTTCAAAGAATGTTATATTTTCATTTGTGTGTATATGTATATATAAAAAACATAAATCACATATTACCTAACATGATCCTTAAGGAATTTTCAATTTCTTTAGTCTTGGTTTTGCATGTAAATGGAAAATTTCTAAGTGCTTGAGGTTACTTTGAAAGAGTCCTTAATAGTTTAACCAGTAACCCTTAAAGCTTAGGTATACTCTTATTTAGTAAACCTTTTTTATTTTTCTCATAGCTAGGTTGAGTCCATTTAGCTCAGCTATATGAAGTATTAAATTATTAAGTAGAGTGGAGCTGCTAGGATATTTTTAGAGAAAAATCTACAGTGCTCTCCATATACATGTGCATTTGCATGACTATTACATCCACTACACACGCTGATGTATATGTGCACATGTACTACAGTCCCTGAGCACACCATGTATTGTGGGCAATTGGAGGACATGATCTTTGGGTATAAACTAGACCAAGCTTTCTGAGGGCAGGAAGCATGGCCCTTGACATTCTTCTTCTGTGTAAACATATCTGCCAAAGACTTAGCTTGGTGCCCGTCTTAGTTGGGGGCAGCCTTTATGAGAAGCAGCTCCAGTTCCTTTCTGCCTTTCCGTCTGGGTGCTGGTGAATGGGAGGGAGGCTGTGTTGGGGGAAAGCTGGGAGGTTGAGCTGTGCAGTGTGCCTTCTTATAGGTAGGAGTGTGACTTCTCACCTGTTCCTGATTCTCTTGCTGCACACCATAAGCACAGTAGTTAAGAGCACAGGCTTTGGTGTCAGCCCTGGATTTGAACCTTGGCACTCTCATTTTCCAGCTGTGGGATAAATCTTGAACAGATCTAGTTAATCTCTCCAAGCTTCATTTTCCTGATCTAGAAAACAGAGATCATAATTACACCCTCACCAGGTATATATGTACTCTTGGAAGGAATTTTTACACTGGCAAACAGGTGATTCTTGCCTTACTATTGAGTAGATCAGTTTATCATCAACTTTACATAATCAGCCTTTCTGAAAAAGACCATTTTGACTAAAGGTACAACCAGTCCTCTGCAACCACCGGTTCCACAGCCACAGATTCAACCAACCTCATATAGATGACATTCCTCGGGGAAAAAATTCCAGGAAGTTCTAAAAACCAAAACTTAAACTTGCTGTAGGCCAGTGACTATTTACATAGCATTTACATTGTATTGGGTATTATAAGTAATCTAGAGATATTTCGGAGAAGGCAATGGAACCCCATTCCAGTACTCTTGCCTGGAAAATCCCATGGATGGAGGAGCCTGGTGGGCTGCAGGCCATGGGGTCACTAAGAGTTGGACATGACTGAGTGACTTCACTTTCACTTTTCACTTTCATGCATTGCAGAAGGAAATGGCAACCCACTCCAGTGTTCTTGCCTGGAGAATCCCAGGGACGGGGGAGCCTGGTGGGCTGCCGTCTGTGGGGTCGCACAGAGTCGGACACGACTGAAGTGACTTAGCAGCATTAGCAGCAGCAGAGATATTTTAAAGTGTACAAGAGGATGTGAGTAGATTCTATGCAAATACTATGCCAATTTATGTAAGGGACTTGAGCATCTGTGAATTTTTGCATCCATGGGGGTCCTGGAACCGACACCACATGGATACTGATAGACCACTGTTTGGGGGGATTTTTGTTTTAATTTTGAAATGGTAGATTTTTTGCAAGTTAATTAAAATGTAAAGGTTTTCATAAACTAAGACTTTTCAACAGTCAGATGATAAATGTATAACTGATACCTACAGATGAAATGGGCTTTGCAGGTTGTTCAGTTGGTAAAGAATCTGCCTGCAGTGTCAGAGACCCAGGTTTGATCTCTGGGTTGGGAAGATCCCCTAGAGAAGGAAATGGTAATCCACTCCAGTATTCTTGCCTGGAAAATCCCATGAACAGATACTATCCATGGGGTAGCAAAGAGTTGGACATGCCTATGCGGCTAACAAGGATGAAAAGGAAAATGTACCACCAGACCAGACTGTGACTAGGGTTGTTAAATCAGCATCGTTCCTGACAGTGCAGGGTCAAATTCCCAAAAGGAATTTGATTGGCTTAACTCAGCCTGAGAATAGATTCCCCGTTGGCCATATCCTCCTATTTCAGTCAGGGTCACAAGACACAAACACAAACTGGGGGAAGTCAGATGAGTATGGGAGGCAATGACAGACGTCTCTAAGCTCTGTGAGGGTCAAAGGCAGTAAGGATTTACTAAACTTTGAACATTGGTAGAAAAATGACCATAAAAAAAAATTGAGTATTGATGATAGATAAAACCTTGAAAGTGTGAGATCATTCAGGCAGAATGCAGATGGAGAAGGGCCAAAGACAGCTGACTAGGGAAACCTGACATCCATGAGAAGACACGGGGAACTAGAAGAGAAACCAATTACCAGGAATGCAGAGCTATGTGATGTTTCATATTAGAAGGTGTAAAGAAGATGAAAATAACTGATAATGCTAATTGAGAGTCTTTACAAGAGAATGTCTGAAAGCAGCTACATGTAAAGGGATGATGTTGGGATTCCCCAGAAGCTCAGTGGTAAAGAATCCACCTACAACACAGGAGCCATAAGAGATGTTAGTTGCATCCCTGGGGTGGGAAGATCTCCTAGAGCAGGGCATGGCAACCCACTCCTGTTTTCTTGCCTGGAGAATCCCATGAACGCAGGAGCCTGTTGGGTTACAATCCATAAGGTCACAGAGTCAGACACCACTGAAGTGATTTAGCATGCACAGAACATTTTCTAACACTATATTAAAAAACTCAAAATGGATTGGAGACCTAATTGTAATACTGGAAACCATACAACTCCTAGAAGAAAACATAGGCAGAACATTCTTTGACATAAATTGAAGCAATTTTTTTTTTTGATCTGTCTCCTAAGGAAAAGCAAATAAAGGCAAAAATAAACAAATGAGACCTAATTAAACTTAAAAGCTTTTACACAGCAAAAGAAACCACCAACAAAACAGAAAGACAACCTACTGAATGGGAGAAGATATTTGCAAAACAATATGACAGATAAGGTATTAATATCTTAAATATATAAACAGCTCATACAACTGAACATAAAAAAACCCACAAACTTGATTAAAAAATGGGCAAAAGACCTGAATAGACCTTTTTTCCAAAGAAGACATATGGCCAACAGGCACTTGAAAAGATGCTCACATTGTTAACCATCAGAGAACTGTAAATTAAAACCACAATGTGATGCCATCCATAATAGCTGTTCTCAAAAAGATCGCAAATAACGAACGCTGGTGAGGCTGTGGATAAAAGTGAACTCCCGTGCCCTGTTGGTGGGAAAGTAAATTGGTGCAGCCACTGTGAAAAACAGTACATATGGAAGTTTCTCTCAAAAACTAAAAGTAGAAATACCATGTAAACAAGCAATTCTACTTCTGGGAATATATCTGAAAAAAAAAAAGGAAAACACTAATTCAAAAAGATACCTGCGGGGATGTCGCTGGTTCTCCAGTGGTTAGGTCTCAGTGCTTTCACTGGGGACGGCAGGGTTCAGTTCATGGTCAGGGAACTGAGGTGCTATGAGCCGCAAGAGTGCAGTCAAAAAGAAAAAGATACACCCCAGTGTTCACTGCAGCATTGTTTACGAACAATCCAGATACGGAAGCAACTTACGTGTCCATCAATGGATGAATGGATAAAGAAGATGTGGGATATAGATACATACACATATATACGCACAAACACAATGGTATTTGATTCAGCTACAAATAAGAATGAAATTTTGCCATTTGCAACAATATGGATTGACTTGGATGGTATTACAGTAAATGAAATAAGCAGAGAAAGATAAATCCTGTAAGATATCACTTATATGTGGAATCTGAAAAATAAAACAAACTAGTGAACATAACAAAAAAGAAAAAGATTCACAGGTATAGAGAACATGCTAGTGGTTACCACTGGGAGCGAAAAGAGGGGAGGGGCAAGATGGGGTAAGGGATTGAGAAGTGCAAACTACTCTGTATTAAAAGAGCTACAAGGATATATTGTATAACAGGGAATTTAGCTAATATTTCATCATTGCAAATGAAATATAGCCTTTAGAATTTTTGAACCATGTTATACACCTGAAACTATTATAATATCAACTATATCTCAATAATTAATAGATAGATAGATGGATAGAAGGTCTGAAAGACATCCTATGGATCTACCAGTGTAGTGGGTCAGAGGCCAAACTACAAGTGTACAATGATTGGGGAATAAGATAGAAACACAAATGTTCATCATATTATACTACCAAGAAGCCTGATTGCAAGTTGGAGAAGAGAAATTAAAGGAAAATTAGAGGGGAACATAGCATCAGTGGAGGATATTAAAACTTTGTTTGAGATAAAAGTCTTAAGCGTATTTGTCAACTGAGGAGAAAAGGCCAACCAAGAGGGTGAGTGGAAGATGCAGGAGGAAAATGATGAATGAAACAAGAATCTCTGGGAGGTCTGAGGGAACAGGGTGGTAGGTGGAGGCATCAAATTTTTCAAAAAATATATTAACACGGTCAGTTAATACAGAAAGTGAAGAGGAACTAAAAAGCCTCTTGATGAAGGTGAAAGAGGAGAGTGAAAAAGTTGGCTTAAAGCTCAACATTCAGAAAACGAAGATCATGGCATCCGGTCCCATCACTTCATGGGAAATAGATGGGGAAACAGTGGAAACAGTGTCAGACTTTATTTTTGGGGGCTCCAAAATCACTGCAGATGGTGACTGCAGCCATGAAATTAAAAGATGCTTACTCCTTGGAAGGAAGGTTATGACCAACCTAGATACCATATTGAAAAGCAGAGACATTACTTTGCCAACAAAGGTCCATCCAGTCGAGGCTATGGTTTTTCCTGTGGTCATATATGGATGTGAGAGTTGGACTGTGAAGAAGGCTGAGCACCAAAGAATTGATGCTTTTGAACCGTGGTGTTGGAGAAGACTCTTGAGAGTCCCTTGGACTGCAAGGAGATCCAACCAGTCCATTCTGAAGGAGATCAGCCCTGGGATTTCTTTGGAAGGAATGATGCTAAAACTGAAACTCCAGTACTTTGGCCACCTCATGTGAAGGATTGACTCATTGCAAAAGACTGATGCTGGGAGGGATTGGGGGCAGGAGAAGAAGGGGACGACAGAGGATGAGATGGCTGAATGGCATCACTGACTTGATGCACATGAGTCTGAGTGAACTCCGGGAGTTGGTGATGGACAGGAAGGCCTGGCGTGCTGCGATTCATGGGGTCACAAAGGGTCGGACATGACTGAGTGACTGAACTGAACTGAACTGAACTGAGAGGCTTTTCCGTTTACCTACTGGGGGAGGCCCAGCTGCAGCCAGAACTGGGCCCCTACTCCCACCCTGCCTTGAGCCACACACAGCTTTAAAGGTCATGGCTTTGTGTCAGGACAGCAGCAGAACCCTCTCCTCCTATAGATTCTTGGCCTTTCTTCGATGGCTCCCAAGAAGCAGCCAACGTAGTGGCTAGTTCTGTCCTATTAGGCTGAGAGGCCTTTTACATGAGTCCAGCAGGAAATGTGAACCTATCTTTTTTTTTTTCTTTTTGTAAGTCAAAGAATGTTGCTTGCTGTCAGGTTCTGCAAGGATCAAGTCTTCAGCTACTTCAGTCACTGATGACAGTACACCCTGGGAAGAATTAAGGATGAAAAACAGGATGAAGCACTCTATATTTTGGCAAAACAGTTCCCTTAGACAGTTACATAGATTTCAAGAAAAACTTTTATGAACCCAGATTCTTGTATCTTCACATATATAGAAAAGCACTAAAATCATTAACTGAGATATCTTTTCCTCTGGATTAACAGTAACCTTTTACTGAGATGCATGCTTTCCTGCACCAATTCCCTAGTCAAAGTCATCTTTATACTGACTTTCCTCCTGTCTCTTTGGAGCAGGCCCCCCCAAGCTATGGAGGGGATGATTCCCAAGCTAGAGTCTTTAGTAAGACCCTGAATAGAACTCAGCTCAACTCTGCATTTTTCTTTCAGTCTACACTTTCATTTGGCCACTAAATATTAATTAAGTACCTGCTGTTTCCCAGGCACCATCTCAGGCTCCGATTCCTCACACTGGAATATTATGCACCTTAGAGGCCGACAGGCCAAAACCAGCTAGGCGTATTTTCTAAACTTTGTTGGCATCTGTCCTTACTTCTCTGATTTGCCAAGTTTCTTCAACTGTACACACACCACCATTTGGATCTAAACCAGGGTTCTTTTGTAGACCCTGCCTTAAGAGTCAGCAGAGGGAGATCTCCCTAGATAGTGAACTCTTCTATAAATTGGAAGCTGGAATTCTACAGTCCTAATCATGACCTATGGCTTGAGCTTTCCTGCTTCATTCCAGTTTCTGTTTAACTGCTGATGCTGCAGTTCCCGTAAGCACAGCTCCCACAGGTTAGTGGGAGTGTTATGTGAACATAAGTTTTATTCTTCATTTTCTCCTGCTGGGTGAGCCTTGCTTGTCTTGGACTGTCGACCATCGCAGTCCCCTTCCCCAATAGGCGTGGGAGTGCTAGCCCGTCCTTTCATGACGCCGAGCCCTACCACAGTGACAGGTGAGGGGAAAATCAACTGGGAACAGAAGCATTCTGCTTCTTGCCTCATATAACAACAGAGAATGCTTCCTGTACACTGTCCAGAAGCCAGAGAGAGTAAGTAGAATGGCAAATGGATGATGTTCTGGGTGCTCTGTAAGCCAGACTTGGGTCTGCTCACTTTGCCTAAAGCCATTAACCTCATTCATGGAAGGAAAAGGGATGCAGGAGACAGAAAACAGTGTTCTTTCTAGTTCTGGTTCTGCTGCTGAATTTGTCACTTTCCCCTTGGAAAATCATTTGTCCACTTTGGGATTCACTTTGCTCAGCTGTAAAATGAGGTTTTGAACTCTGCATAATTCCCTTCCATCTCAGAAACAGACTTAACAGGTCTAGATTCTGGGGAAGCCACAGAGTTTTGAACAATTGAACTAGTTACCCACATTTATAAATCAGAAGGTTTTCCAAAAAATATGAATTACTGGCTTCTCTTGAAAAATTGGCAACCTGACCCTGCATTTCTGCACAGCTGCCATGGTCCCAGTGAATACTGGTTTCCCTGTTACACAGGGCATGTCTCTTTAGGCATCGTTTCTACCTGGTCAACTTTGCTGACCCCTGTAGGCAAAGGGTCCCATTTTAGGACTGGAATTTAGCACAGTTTCATCATAATTAAAAGTGAGGGTGTGTCCCCCCATTATAATTCAAATGATGGCTGGCCTCTGGCTTAATCTATGACTCTGACTTATATATTTAATTCATTACAAGCAGAAGCTAAGAAGGGCACTTGGAGCTGGGCAGGGGTGCTCACAGCGGGGAACCGAAGAGCGCTGGGGCTGCTTATGGTAATTTGACATATAACTCGGAGCCTGATTGTGTCAGGTGAGGCAACCTGGATGGTTTATTCTCTGTTCCGAGTTAACAGGCTCCCATCACATCAGTGTCTCTGTGAATATGAGATGAGCATCCCCAGGAAAGCAAAGCCTCAAAATGTCAAGTTGCTCGGGAGGAAAGGTTTTGCACAGTGAGCGCAGAAGGATTTGTGTGGCTTCTAGGCTTAATAGTTAATCTTTTATTAACTGTCTTTCTTTTCTTTTTCTTATTAACCTTATTATTCCTTTCAGTCGGATCTAACTAGGGAAATGATGTAAAGGAGGTGTTTTTATTTCTGCTTTTCAATAATGTAACAGGACCCCACCGAGGCAGCCCTTCACAAATGGTGATTTCTCCTGGGGAGGAGGAAAATTCACTGCTTTGTGTGCATATAAAGCATGCCAAATATCCCAAGTTGTTTCTCTTCTGAAAAGAACTCCCTTACACCTCCCTCATAATGCTGATTTTTCTAATTTTACAGAGGAGAAAACTGAGGCTGCAGGTATTTAAATGACTTTCTCAGTGGGAGTGCAGTCTAAGAAATGTTAGAATCAAGGCTACACCGGCTCTTCTGACTGGCACCACTGCCTCGGAAGGTCTGTCCTTGCTCTCCTTCCAGTTCAGTTCAGTTGCTCAGGCGTGTCCGACTCTTTGCGGCCCCATGAATTGCAACACACCAGGCCTCCCTGTCCATCACCAACTCCCGGAGTTCACTCAGACTCACGTCCATCGAGTCGGTGATGCCATCCAGCCATCTCATCCTCTGTCGTCCCCTTCTCCTCCTGCCCCCAATCCCTCCCAGCATCAGAGTCTTTTCCAATGAGTCAACTCTTCGGAAGAAGCACAAGCTGGAATCAAGATTGCCGGGAGAAATATCAATAACCTCAGATACGCAGATGACACCACCCTTATGGCAGAAAGTGAAGAGAAACTAAAAAGCCTCTTGATGAAGGTGAAAGAGGAGAGTAAAAAAGTTGGCTTAAAACTCAACATTCAGAAAATGAAGATCATGGCATCTGGTCCCATCACTTCATGGGGAATAGATGGGAAAACAGTGGAAACAGTGTCAGACTTTATTTTCTTAAGCTCCAAAATCACTGCAGATGGTGACTGCAGCCATGAAATTAAAAGATGCTGACTCCTTGGAAGGAAAGTTATGACCAACCTAGATAGCATATTGAAAAGCAGAGACATTACTTTGCCAACAAAGGTCTGTCTAGTCAAGGCTATGGTTTTTCCAGTGGTCATGTATGGATGTGAGAGTTGGACTGTGAAGAAAGCTGAGCACCAAAGAATTGATGCTTATAGCTGTGAAAAGAAGAGAAGTGAAAAGCAAAGGAGAAAAGGAAAGATATAAGCATCTGAATGCAGAGTTCCAAAGAATAGCAAGAAGAGATAAGAAAGCCTTCCTCAGCGATCAATGTAAAGAAATAGAGGAAAACAACAAAATGGGAAAGACTAGAGATCTCTTCAAGAAAATCAGAGATACTAAGGGAACATTTCATGCAAAGATGGGCTCGATAAAGGACAGAAATGGTATGGACCTAACAGAAGCAGAAGATATTAAGAAGAGGTGGCAAGAATACACAGAAGAACTGTACAAAAAAGATCTTCACGACCCAGATAATCACGATGGTGTCATCACTCACCTAGAGCCAGACATCCTGGAATGTGAAGTCAAGTGGGCCTTAGAAAGCATCACTATGAACAAAGCTAGTGGAGGTGATGGAATTCCAGTTGAGCTATTTCAAATCCTGAAAGATGATGCTGTGAAAGTGCTGCACTCAATATGCCAGCAAATTTGGAAAACTCAGCAGTGGCCACAGGACTGGAAAAGGTCAGTTTTCATTCCAATCCCAAAGAAAGGCAATGCCAAAGAATGCTCTCCTTTAGGTGATCCCAAAATTTTAAAATATAGAATTAAGACGGGAAATGATTAGTACAAAAGCAAGCATCACTATAGGAGTGCAGATGGTAAGCAATCTTCCTGCCTAAACGAAAGAATCTGGCTGCAATGCAGGAGACCTGGGTTCAATCCCTGGGTTGTGAAGATTCCCCTGGAGAAGGAAATGGCAACCCACTCCAGTATTCTTGCCTAGAGAATTCCATGGACAGACCGTGAGGTTGCAAAGAGTTGGAGACGACTGAGCGACTAATACACACACACAAGGATCACTATATAGGGTAGAGAACGTGTGCGATCCAGAAGTGATAGATAGGAGTTTTCTCAATGAGTGGGTGGTTCCTGTTACCATTATAAAAGATTACAAAGTCAACATAATCTTTGCCTGGGACTGTCCCAGTTAGCCTCAAACTAGGTTATTTATTAATAGTACCTTTATTTTTTACTCTAAAACAGGTTCTGTTTTAAACAATAAATTATGTGGTCAGCTACTATACATTTATGCACCTTTATGATGTTTATTTGGAGAAGGCAATGGCACCCCACTCCAGTACTCTTGCCTGGCAATTCCCATGGATGGAGGAGCCTGGTGGACTGCAGTCCATGGGGTTGTGAAGAGTCGGACATGACTGAGCGACTTCCCTTTCACTTTTCACTTTCATGCTTTGGAGAAGGAAATGGCAACCCACTCCAGTGTTCTTGCCTGGAGAATCCCAGGGATGGGGGAGCCTGGTGGGCTGCCGTCTATGGAGTGACACAGAGTCAGACATGACTGAAGGACTTAGCAGCAACAGCAACAGCAATGATGTTTATTATGAGGCTTTCCAGGTGGTGCTAGTGGTAAAGAACCCACCTGCCAGTGCTGGAGATGTAAGAGACATGGGTTCGATCCCTGGGTCGGGAAGATCCCCTCGAGTAGGGCATGGGAACCCACTCTAGTATTCTTGCCTGGAGAATTCCACGGATAGAGGAGTGTGGCGTGTTCCATGGGGTCGCAAAGAGTCGGACATGGACTGAGCGACTGACACATGAAGTTCCTTGACTGACCGTGAAGCTCCCTTCAATTCCTCCATTTTATTTGTATTTCTTTTAAAGACATTCGATATTCCACCCTGCATTATGTAGTTACTTAGTGCATGTTTCCTGATGTTCTTACTAGTAAGTTTTCTGGGGTAACCTCTAGGTCCGCAATGCCTAGTGCTTATTTAGAAATGCAATCTCTATGGGTTGAATGAGGGAAAAAATGAATGAAAGAGAAAAAAAGAAATGGGGTGAGAAATAAGACACACACTTAAAGTTTAAAGAGAAAGCAGAGAATTGAGATGTGGTATTAATAAATGGGAAGAAGTACATTAAATCTTCAGTGTAGTGGTGTTTCAAATAAAACAAATATCTCAGAGGAACTAAAAATAGGAGCAGAATTTTTTCCCACTGATGCCTGGCCTATTATTTGTCTATATGTGGAGATTTGACTAATTACCAGAGTAGAGTTTTTGCTGCAACTTCAAATGATTTGCAAAGAAGACCATACAAATGAACTCAGTTGATATGGAAAAACTAGCATTTTATGTCTAGAGGCATAATCGAAGATCAGAACTTGGGTATCAGATCCAGGGCTCAGAATTGGACTCGAGGGACCTGCTCCTTTTCCTGCAGTCCTGTGGTCTCATAGTTACCTTCCTCCTGTCAGAGTCTGCCTTACCTCCCACATCTTCCTCACTCCCCAAGTGTGGCTTTTATGTTTAGATTTTTGAATCAGCAGTATTCATAGGGAGCAACATTTTAAAACCTAAAATTGCAACCTGGGTTGAATGTTTTGGTCACAATGATAAAGATAGTGGAGCACAGAACATCTCTTACAACTTTGTCCAAGACTGAGCTGGAGATTGGAACTGAGGTGATACAGAAGTCAGAAAGAACATGTAGAAGACTCTAGAAAGTCCCACAGTTGTAGGGTCTGGCAGTCTGGAGGACCGGGGGCAGGGCAAATAGTGGACTTAGTGCAGAAGAAGGACACCATGGGAGGTTTAGGAGGGGCAAACTCCCTGGGAGAAGGGGAGTAGGTAGGGTGCTGTCCAATGCACCATGGGGCCGGGGCCAGGAGGAGGGCAGTGAGGAGGGAGGAGGCAGCAGAATTTTAAGTGGCAGGGGACCATCCACCATTGGCAGGGATTCTCTCCTGAGGAGCTTGGGTCCTTCTCAAAGGAGGAAGATTTTCTCACAACTCTGTCAAAAAGTCATGTTTTCCCTTCTCTTTTACCCCAGTGACTATGTCCAGAAAGTATCCAGAAAAGGAGGGAAATAGGAAAGCCTGAAACAAAAAGCCTGAAAAGCCCTCTAGAGAAGGTAGACTGCTCTGTTGTGAAGAGTTCTCATTTGAGCTAAAAGAGTTCTGTCTTTAAACAAGTGGACAGCGTTGCTTCAGGGGGAGCTGATTTGATTGGAGGCAAAGTTTGGACAACACCAGCATCACCCAGTTCCTAATTTTCCTCAAAAGACCCAGTGCTTCAGTGACATTAAAATGTCATTTTGAATATTTTTCTACAGCTAGGCATTTTTCTGGGGGAAAAAGTTTCTCTATAAAACTGGAGCTTTATGTTGAGAAACCAAATGCAGAGAGAGCCATTTGGTGTTCTACTTGCTATCTTTAAAATCAAACTTGAAAAGACTTCTAGGTCTGGATACAGTGCCTTCCTGTCTCTGAACCTGCAGACAGGGTAGCATATTGCTGGCAGATGAGAGAACTGAACAGGCGCCTGACCCCTGGAGGACCCAGTGATGGATTCTAGCAAGAGAGGGTAAGTTAGGGAAGTTATCTGCTGGAGGTTCTGCTTTACCTAAGGAGGTGTGGAAGGTCAGAGTCAGAGCCTACCTAGGATTAGACATCCGTAGCAACCAGTAAGCAGTCTTGAGCCTTTTGTAGCTCTTTGTGGAGATTAAACATGTTCAGAATTCAGGGTTTTGTTTTATTTTTTTCTGCCAGATTTTTAAAAAAGAGATCCTGAGAAATAGGTGCTGCCCCTGCCCTCGATTCATCCAGATGGACAGACTGGGAAGCTCCTGAAGGTCAAGTCTGTATTAGTAGGCCCCCACTAAAGAGAGGGTAGGCCAGCTAAAAAGCCTCCAAACTTGAAGCAGGATCCCACTTGCTATGGAAAAATTACTCGGTTGGGGTGTCTAGATTGCTCTGTGTCTTGGATGTACATGGAGAATGTATTTTTGTTTGTTTGCTTTTTGGCCACACAGCACCTCCTGTGGGATCCTAGTTCCCTGACCAAGGATCAAACCTGGGCCCTCAACAGTGAAAGCACAGCAGAATCCTAACCACTGGACCGCCAGGGAATTCCTTCATGGAGAATATGATCCCTACTCGCCACATTCACATCTAGATGAACATTAAATTCACACAGGGAATTGTTGAACTTGTGTGTAAATTTGAGCTTGCTTTGTTTTTATATTGTAAATTGTCTTGCTGGGTGTTTTCTGACACTTTGCTATGAACTTCTAACTTGCTTCTAAATTGCTGAATGCCACACTTTCCTGACTGTTCTAGTTTTCTCTGAAATGCACAGGAGATGTCTGTAGGTTTGGCAAGCCTCTCCTCACCCTCTTCTCTGCACTCTTATTCCAAAGGTATGCGCTCAGCATTTAAAAGCCTTTAATCAACTTCCCTCTAAGCTCCCCTAAGCAGACTTGTGCTCACACTTTTAATGAAGGTAAAACAGTTGTAGTTTTAATCAGCTCATTTAGAAGACCATATCTATCCTTAACCTTTGTCATATATTCCCCCAAAGCTCAACATTTCTTCCAAACTTTGATAATGTTATTTTTGTAAATGCATGCCAAGTCTGTGAATCAGGGCTTTTTTAAAAATCTAAACTTGTTTTTCAGATGTACCAGTATGAGAATTGTGGGTGCGGGAAGCAGTGTCAGAAACTGAAGGGTTAGAAGGACTTCCCTGGTGGTCCAGTGGTTAAAACTGTGTTACCATTGCAGGAGGCCTGGGTTTGATTCCTGGTCAGGGAACTAAGATCCCACGTGCCACACAGTCAACCCCCCAAAACAACAAAAAACACCAAAATGAACCAATAATACCTGATGACCAAGGAACCTTCATCAGTTCAGTATGAGTTCAGTCACTCAGTCGTGTCTGATTCTTTGCGACCCCATGAACCGCAGCATGCCAGGCTTCCCTGTCCACCACCAACTCCTGGAGTTCACCCAAGCTCATGTCCATTGAGTCGGTGATGCCATCCAACCATCTCATCCTCTGTCGTCCCCTTCTCCTGCCCTCAATCCCTCCCAGCATCAAGGTCTTTTCAAATGAGTCGGCTCTTCACATCAGGTGGCCAAAGTATTGGTGTTTCAGCATCAGTCCTTCCAATGAACACCCAGGACTGATCTCCTTTAGGATGGACTGGTTGGATCTCCTTGCAGTCTAAGGGACTCTCAAGAGTCTTCTCCAACACCACAGTTCAAAAGCATCAATTCTTCGGCACTCAGCTTTCTTTATAGTCCAACTCTCACATCCATACGTGACTACTGGAAAAACCATAGCCTTGATGAGATGGACCTTTGTTGGCAAACTAATGTCTCTGCTTTTTAATATGCTGTCTAGGTTGGTCATAATTTTCCTTCCAGGGAGTAAGCGTCTTTTAATTTCATGGCTGCAATCACCTTCATAGCAGCTCTGAATGCAGACCTTTAGTCCTCTTCCATATAAGAGAGAAGTCAACTTTATTAAAAAAAAAAAAAAGACTGAAGGACTGGAAACTAGAGTTGAGGACATTATTTGGAACACTCAGAATAAAAAGTCTTTCATTTTTTAAAAATACAAGTACTGTTCTGAGCATCTACTATTCTTCTAGGCCCTGATGATACAGCAGTGAATAAAACAGACAAAATCGTTGCCCTCAGGGAGTTTAAGTTCTAGTAGGAGACAGATATAAACCAAATTAAGGAAAATACAGCAAGGATGGAGTATAGGGAGTGTTTGGTCACTGGTTTATAAAGATGGACTTGAAACAGTTTTGAAGGAGGTAGACTAGGGTTCTGTGCTGACATCTGGGGGAAAGAGAGTCCCAGGCACAGGTAACAGCAGCAGGTGTACAGGCTCCCTGAGGGAGCATCCCTAGAGAGAATGAATAACCAAGAGAATCTGGCGGGAGCGGGGGGGACAATAGGTCTTTTAGACCCTTGTCAATACTATAGCTGCCAGTGGCTTTTACTGTGATGAGTTGGAAAGCCAGAGTAGGGTTTCAAACAAAGAAGGGACAGTGGCTTATTTAACAAAACTACTCTGGCTGGTGGGTTGAGAAGGGAAGGGGACAGGTGTAGAAGAGGATAGAACAGTGAGGAGGCCCTTGCAGTTATGTCTATTAGAAATTAATAAAAATTTTACAGAAAGGAAAATGTGCTTGCAGCATAGAAAAAACGGAAATAATTATTTTTTGGATGTTTAAGTTCCAAGAAAAAAAAGCAATTTGGCTACTCTGTTTCCTCCAGATCCAGAGGGGCTTGGGAGTCCTTGGTCTTCAGATTTTTTTTCCTCCTGAGCCACCAATGAACCTAGCAGGGTTTGGTCAGTGTGTTTAAGAATGAGCCTTTATGGGTCTGCTTAGGATGTCCGCCCCGTCCCATTTCCCAGATTTACCCAAGTGCCTACTAGGAATAGATTCGTAAGTCCTACCCATCCAGTAAGTATGGAATGGGGCCAGGGAATATATATTTTCAGTAAGAAAGTGAAGGGATTCTTAAAACTTGGAAGATGGGGAACTGCCCCACCTCCTGAACACCTTTTTGGGTTTGCAGCGTACCTGGAAAGCATTGCAGGGAGCCTGTGCTACCGGCAGGTGGCGCTACCTGACCGTGAGCTGCAGAGGGCGTCTGTCCCTTACGGATAAGTGAGCGGCTCCAGCGGAGCGCGTAGGTGTGGTGTTGGGGCCCACCGGCCACTGCTCATCCCGAGCGGAGAGGCGCACAGGAGTAAAGAAGCGGGGCGCTGCCGGTGGCTCAGCTTCATTTTAGGCTAATGTGCATCTTGAGTCAGGAAGGCGCAGCCCTCTCTGAGCGGGCACTGAGCACGCGGGAGCCGGCAGCGTGGCCCGGCGAGAACCGGTCGCCTCGGGCCACAGGTCATTAGTCTAGCGAGCCAACCTAGGGACAGGGGTACTACCGAGGCCCCTCCGGGACGTCAGACTCGCAGAAGGCCCCTGTGCATTGGCCGCCGGGACGGGGGACTCCGCCCCTTTTCGTACGGCTCTCATCTGTAACTGGCTCTTGGGCCCGGGCTGGCCACACCTCCTCCCCTCGCACATACACAAGAGTCACGCGCCTTTCAGTTGGAAACTTGGAGTGCAGAGGAGGACCCTGTCCCTCGTCTCCCCACCCACTTATCTTGCCATTGGCTCGCGGCACCGCTCACGGCCACGCCCCCATTCCAGCCCCCTGGCTGGGAGGGCGGGCATCTGCTGGTGATTGGCTGGTCGGCCTGCCTCTCGCAGGAGCCGCTGGCACTCCCCCCACCCTCTCCCCCCTCCCGCTAGCCTCGAGGTCTCGGTGCTGGCCCAGGCCGAGTCAGTGTCAGTCAGGGAGGCGGGCTGCTGAGCAGAGGGTTCGAACACTGCGTTGCAATCTCGCCCCAGGGCCGGTCCCTGCGCTCGTGCCGCCGGCTGAGAAGCATGAAGCCGCAGCTGGAGCAGCCACCCTATGATTGGCTGTGGCGCTTGTGAACCCGAAGTAAAGATGGCGGGCGGGCAGGCAGCCGCCGCACTGCCCTCTTGGAAGATGGCGGCGCGCCGCAGCCTCAGCGCCCGCGGCCGGGGGGTCCTGCAGGCGGCGGCGGGGCGGCTGCTGCCATTGCTACTGCTGAGCTGCTGCTGCGGCGCGGGCGGCTGCACGGCGGTGGGCGAGAACGAAGAGACGGTGATCATCGGGTTGCGGCTGGAGGACACGAACGACGTGTCTTTCATGGAAGGGGGGGCGCTGCGGGTGAGCGAGCGGACCCGGGTCAAGCTGCGGGTGTACGGGCAGAACATCAACAACGAGACATGGTCCCGCATTGCTTTCACAGAGCACGAGCGGCAGCGCCACAGCCCCGGCGAGCGCGGGCTGGGGGGCCCCGCGCCGCCGGAGCCGGACAGCGGCCCCCAGCGCTGCGGCATCCGCACATCAGATATCATCATCTTGCCCCATATCATTCTCAACCGCCGTACATCCGGCATCATTGAGATAGAGATCAAACCGCTGCGCAAGATGGAGAAGAGCAAGTCCTATTACCTGTGCACGTCGCTCTCCACGCCAGCCCTAGGCGCCGGCGGCTCGGGGTCCGCGGGTAGCGCCGTCGGGGGCAAGGGCGGCTCCGGGGTGGCCGGGCTCCCGCCGCCCCCATGGGCCGAGACCACCTGGATTTATCACGATGGCGAGGATACCAAGATGATCGTGGGGGAGGAAAAGAAGTTCCTGCTGCCCTTCTGGCTGCAGGTGATCTTCATTTCGCTGCTCCTGTGCCTGTCGGGCATGTTCAGCGGCCTCAACCTTGGACTCATGGCCCTAGACCCGATGGAGCTGCGCATTGTGCAGAACTGCGGCACCGAGAAGGAGAAGAATTACGCCAAGCGCATCGAGCCCGTGCGCAGGCAGGGCAACTACCTGCTGTGCTCGCTGCTGCTGGGCAACGTGCTGGTCAACACCACGCTCACCATCCTGCTCGACGACATCGCTGGCTCAGGCCTGGTGGCGGTGGTGGTCTCCACCATCGGCATCGTCATCTTCGGGGAGATCGTGCCCCAGGCCATCTGCTCCCGGCACGGCCTGGCTGTGGGAGCCAACACCATCTTCCTCACCAAGTTTTTCATGATGATGACCTTTCCCGCTTCTTACCCGGTCAGCAAGCTGCTGGACTGCGTTCTGGGCCAGGAGATAGGCACCGTCTATAACCGGGAAAAGCTGCTGGAGATGCTCCGGGTCACAGACCCCTACAACGACCTCGTAAAGGAGGAACTGAATATCATCCAAGGGGCGCTGGAGCTCCGCACCAAGACGGTGGAGGACGTGATGACTCCCCTCCGGGACTGTTTCATGATCACCGGCGAAGCCATTCTGGACTTCAACACCATGTCGGAGATCATGGAGAGCGGCTACACTCGCATTCCAGTATTTGAGGGGGAACGCTCCAACATCGTGGACCTCCTCTTCGTCAAAGACTTGGCCTTCGTGGATCCAGATGACTGTACTCCCCTGAAAACCATCACGAAATTTTATAACCACCCCTTGCACTTTGTTTTCAATGACACCAAGTTGGACGCTATGCTGGAAGAATTTAAGAAAGGTGGGAAAATTTTGGTACCCTTTCATTGGCTTGCTCTTTCTCACTCCATCCTCCTCCCTACTTGAGTCCTCTACCCTTAGACCAACCCCCCAAGGCGAGTTGACCGGAATTTCTCCTCTCTTTTAATTGTAAAGTTGAAAGGGTGGCATGGATTTGGGGGTGGATTGAACTAGTAAGCCCTTCTAGGTTCTTTAAAACCACAAGACTGCCCTGGCTTGCTTCCCTCCCTGTCAAAGCAGGCTTCCTATTTTCTGTGCATGGTACTCTTACCCCCTGCACTCTGGCCTTGAGAGATCTGCTGCATTCATTGAGGGATTCTGACTGGGTAGATGAAAAAAGGGACCCGCTGATGCCATGCTGTGCCATTTGGTTGCCATGTACTAATCTCAGGCATTTGGAGAACGTTTAAATGGCTTTTCTAAACCCAGAGCAATCAGTTGATATTTCCAAGATTGGAAGTGCATTTTCAGTTGCCTCAGTTCCTGGTTGTCTGGTGACCTGTGGGAGAGATTAGGGTCTGCTTTTGAGAATAGGGTATGGGATAAGCCAGGTATCACTAAAGAAAATCACTCATTTGGTTGACTTGCCTTAGCTGGAAAAGAGGTGTTTTGTTGTTGTTGTTTTTAAACTAAAGCTATTTGTTAATATATAACTTGGAAAGACCTTTTATGAGGCTCTATATTGCTTAGCTTTCTTCACTGTTTGTTTACATTTACCTAACAACAAATAAAATTTCCCAAACCAAGTGTGGTTTTGGCAGAAAGCTTGGATCTTTAACAATGGGATTAATTCCTCTATATGGTTTGTCTATTTCTTGAGACTTTCTGGTTTAAAAGTGTTCTTTTTAACCTTGATCACCTGGTATGTTCAATGGAAGTATGTCTGCGAGTCATTGCTCCCTGTTCCAGGGAGTTTGACCAGCAAAGAGAAGTACAGAGGGTGGTGTGCTCACCTTTCTTGCATAGTGGTGTTTTCTGTTTGTTTTACCATGTAACAAACCGGCAACTCATACTGTTATCACTGAAATTCTGACTTTAAAAATGTTTCCAGTAAGTAGCTAGCTTTGTTAGTTGAAAGCCAAGTTTTTGATACTGAGTTTTTAAATTGTTATGGTGTGGGTGCCCTGTTCCTGTGTTAGAATGTGCACTAACCTTTTAATGAGTCAATAGTCCTCAAAACTAACTTTTCCTTCTTCCAGTAGAATTTTGATCACTGAGAGTGGTCTCTCCACTGAAAAAGGCCATGTGTAAGTGATGACAGCCCGATGGCTGTGATGATATGAACATAGAGTATGCAGTTGTCCTAATTCCATTTTCCTCCCTGAACGCTGTCCTCTCTGGAACAGGATCACACTGCAGTAATTTTCAGATAGAGCAGAATGCGCTTCAGAGATGGGGTAATTTGCATTTAAAAGCAGAAGGAGATTCTTCTGGATTCTTAAACAGTAAAAAGAAAATGTCCATTATCTCCAAGTGACAGAGCTTCTTTGGAGATGGCATTATTCTTTCACTACTAAATTGTTAATTAGAGCATCTAACCAGTCTCTTTTTTCATTTTGCAGTAGAATGTGGAATACAGAAAACTGTCTTGAAATGCTTGAAAATGGCTTTGAAATACTTTATTTTCCTTTTGTTGCTAAATTTCCCAATATTGATAGAGATAATATATTCTTTTTTTTATTATTCAGAATTTTTGCGTATCTGCTGATGGTAGCACTGGTGTGTACTCCCTGCTGAAATCTTCTCTTCACTTCTGTATCTTTTATTTTCTTTGAGAATTTAGTTCTGCCTCTTGCAACTCATTAATCCTGCCCCTCTCTCAAAATCTCAAGATTTGCATTATTTTGAAATTTGGTTTTGATTGTCCTTGAGCAGTTTTCCTCTGAATGATTTATTTTTACTAGGAACTTTTCCTTTCCCCAAATTACCTCTCACAGTCCTTTCTTTGAAGTGTATCCTTTAAATTGATTGAATTGATAATATTTTCCTGTGAATTCTAAAAAAAAAAAAAGATAATGCACAAGATTTTATTTTTGTCTGTAACCAGAATAATGTATTCAGTTAAGAAGACAGTATGATTTAAAGGTGCATTCATGCTAGAAGCTTATTTGGAAGAGTGGGCAATGACAGTTGGTTGCAAATGGGAAATTTAAGCCATGATCTTAAAAGGCTACAGTGGGTGCTTGTTGCTTAAACTGTCGAAATAATTGATTTTTCACCTTCCTTTCCTTGATTTTTTTTTTTTTTTAAAGAGTGTGGCCGTTTTAACCTTACTAATAGCTGCATTATTTCTTTTTTCTGCGTTAGTTAAAATATTTCACCTGATTTTTCTTTCCTTCATTTTCTGATTCAGTTATGAAGTAATGTGAACAGTCAACCTGCTACTGTTTTTCTCAATTGAATAATGCTTTATGGGATGGTTTGAAGACTTTTACTTCTTCTCTTTTCCTCTTTCTCCTAACACCATCAACTATAACTCCCCCACACAGGTTAGACCCTTAATCCATGTCTCATTAAAAATTATCCTTCCTAATTAGAAATGTCTGCATTGAAGCCTTTCCTGGGTATAGGTTTGCATCATTAGTCTCCGTTGTTCATTACTAAGGAAGGGCAAAGTTTCTGTAATGTGCAAAGAAAAGCTACCTTATGTAGTGGCTTCCCAGGCGGCTCAGTGGTAAAGAACCCACCTGCCAATGCAAGAGATGTGGGTTCAGTTCCTGGGTCGGGAAGAGCCCATGGAGAAGGAAATGGCAATCCATTCCAGTATTCTTGTTTGGGAAATCCCATGGACAGAGAAGCCTGGTGGGCTATAGTCCATGGGGTCGCAAAAGAGTCAGACATGACTAAGCGACTAAAACAACAATCACCTTTCTGTGTTATGTAGTATATGTAAATAATCTTCTTTCTAATGATTAAAAGTTTTTGCCTGGCTTTGGTGCTAGTGGTGAAGAACCCGCGTGCCAATGCAGGAGACATAAGAGACACGGGTTCGATCCGTGGGTGGAGAAGATCCCCTGGAGGAGGGCATGGCAACCCACTCCAGTATTCTTGTGTGGAGAATCCTATGGACAGAGGAGCCTGGCAGGCTACACTCCATAGGGTTGCAAAGAGTTGGACAGGACTGAAGCAACTCAGCATGCATGCAGCCCTGGCTACCAGGAAACTCATGGCTTTCCTTGAGGTTAGAAGACAGTAATTATGCTAATTTTGCAGTTAGCTCATTATTATTACTTATTTGCTCTCTGCAAGGTGCAGGGCTTAGTGCTTTACATGAATCACCTTGTTTAAATCTTCTGATAACTGATTGAGGCGCCATCTCCATTGTACAGATGACGAAATTGAGGCATAGGTGAAGTGATGTGTTCAAGGTCATTGAGTAATTTTTTGTTTTGGGGTTGGTGTGACAACCAGACCTGTACTCTTAACCATTCTATTATGCTGATCCCTTGATCCCGATTTTACATTTTTATTTTAAGTGAGTGTGAGGTTTGATCAAAACATTGCCTCAGGGCTTGTTGAAAGCAACAGACACAGAAATGTATTTAAACATTAAACACGGTCTTAAACCAGTGCTTTTGTGATCTGGTACCTAACAGTTGGTGTCCCCACTTTTGCCATTAAAATAAGTCAGTTTCTGATGTGTATGATCCTAAATCTAAACAATTCTGTTTCCAGTATTGTGGGTCAAGGTTCACTTTGATACTGTTTTGAGCTAACACTGTGTTGTAGTCCGCTGCTGCTGTAGCGGCTTACTGTATCCACTGAGTAGTAGCTAACGTATGGCATCCTGTTTCACTCTTAGTCTCACGTCTGTTTGTGTTGCAGGGCTAACTCAAACCCAGTTTTGTGTTTTAATCCTGATTTTATTTACATTTTTTGTAGCCACTTTTGTGATAATTGGTTGCCACCGAGCCTCCTGTACAGCCCTGCCCCTCCCCACCCCCTAGTGTGCCACCATCAGCCTTTCTCTTTGTAAGCTTTTATAGTTACTTATAAACCTAAAAAAGAGAATAAAAGTAAATCCCACTAGTGGATTACGAGAATTTTAGAAAAATCACCTAAAGCAAAGTAGTGTAGAGGAAGGGAAAGCTAAATTAAAGCTTGCTACCTTTGTGTGCAGAAAGTGCCCTGGAGGCTCCTACTATACCTGGCGAAACCTAACCCAAGTCTGTGGGCTCCGAGCCTCCTAGTTTGCTTTGCTTCCTTTTGTTTCTTGTAGCTTTGTAACAGTCGTATTCCAGGATTGCGGAGCAGGCTGTTAATATAGCTGCTGCAGACTTTGCCGGACTATTTCTTTCATTTTTTTTAAAACTTGAAACAGGTAAACTCATCAGATAATGTTCTTTAAGGGAAGAATGCAGTGTGTAATTTTCACTTAAACATTAGGTATACAAGTTCTCCCTTCCTGTAACACAAGTCTTTCTGTATTAATGTGCTGAGAGCTTAATATTGAAAACTTTTTTCCTCACCAAATACAGTGTTCCATTTGTCTAGAATCTAGGAGGATGTTTTTATTGATATTTAAAGGTGTGACTGGTGTCGGGGTGAAGGGGTGGGGGTGGATATATTTGTTTTTTTCATCTTGTAGGTTTATTAATTCTTTGCAAATTAATGTGCAAACATGTGATACTAGTATGATTTTGCACGTTTTTAGAACATAATTTTGAAATATCCAGATAGTATAGAATCAGAGCTGGAAGACAGGCAACAGCTCATGGATCATGTGGTCCAGTTTGTGAAGCTTACCAAATGATGAGACTGACTTGGATCACTTACTAAGAATTACTTCCTAAGCCTCACTAAGAGACCCCCTGAACTAGACTCTCTAGGGAAGGGGCTTTGGACTCTACGCTGTTAACAGTTACTGTGAGGTAGTTCTTGTGATGAGGTGAGTTTAGGAAACTTTGGTCTAGTCAACCTCTTAATCATTGGTCTAGTCAGCCTTTCTCGAGCAGGAGAGAATGAGGAGAGAAAGCTAAGTGCCTTGTGTAGGGCCACCCACCTAACTAGTAGCATCAGTAGCCTTAGAACCTGACTTGGAATGGAATGGAGGTCTTCCATTCCAACAAGCAGGTCTTCTGGTTCCAAGTTCAGGGTACCTTTAAACAAATATTCACCTTTGCCATTGGTTTTTATTTGCTTTGTGATTTTGATATCTATATTTTTGATATCTGGCATTCAAGTCATCTTTGACAGGCATTTTGTTACGTAGAAAACGAGTCTGAATATGTGACCTCATTTTCTTTTAGTTTTTTTTTTTTTTTTTTTTTGAGTTTTTCTCCTCTGCTAAGATTAGACAGAATGGGAAAGACTAGAGATCTCTTCAAGAAAATTAGAGATACCAAGGGAACATTTCATGCAAAGATGGGCTCGATAAAGGACAGAAATGGTATGGACCTAACAGAAGCAGAAGATATTAAGAAGAGATGGCAAGAATACACAGAAGAACTGTACAAAAAAGATCTTCATGACCCAGATAATCACGATGGTGTCATCACTGACCTAGAGCCAGACATCCTGGAATGTGAAGTCAAGTGGGCC
Organism: Bos indicus; assembly: GCF_029378745.1. Lineage (NCBI taxonomy): Eukaryota > Metazoa > Chordata > Mammalia > Artiodactyla > Bovidae > Bos > Bos indicus. The sequence continues at coordinate 23,423,285 of NC_091785.1, forward strand.
TTAGAAAGCATCACTATGAACAAAGCTAGTGGAGGTGATGGAATTCCAGTGGAGCTATTTCAAATCCTGAAAGATGATGCTGTGAAAGTGCTGCACTCAATATGCCAGCAAATTTGGAAAACTCAGCAGTGGCCACAGGACTGGAAAAGGTCAGTTTTCATTCCAATCCCAAAGAAAGGCAATGCCAAAGAATACTCAAACTACTTCACAGTTGCACTCATCTCACACGCTAGTATAGTAATGCTCAAAATTCTCCAAGCCAGGCTTCAGCAATATGTGAACCGTGAACTTCCTGACGTTCAAGCTGGTTTTAGAAAAGGCAGAGGAACCAGAGATCAAATTGCCAACATCCACTGGATCATGGAAAAAGCAAGAGAGTTCCAGAAAAACATCTATTTCTGCTTTATTGACTATGCCAAAGCCTTTGACTGTGTGGATCACAATAAACTGTGGAAAATTATGAAAGAGATGGGAATACCAGACTACCTGACGTGCCTCTTGAGAAATCTGTATGCAGGTCAGGAAGCAACAGTTAGAACTGGACATGGAACAACAGACTGGTTCCAAATAGGAAAAGGAATACGTCAGGGCTGTATATTGTCACACTGTTTATTTAACTTATATGCAGAGTACATCATGAGAAACGCTGGACTGGAAGAAACACAAGCTGGAATCAAGATTGCTGGGAGAAATATTAACCTCAGATATGCAGATGACACCACTCTTATGGCAGAAAGTAAAGAGGAACTAAAAAGCCTCTTGATGAAAGTGAAAGTGGAGAGTGAAGAAGTTGGCTTAAAGCTCAACATTCAGAAAACGAAGATCATGGCATCCGGTCCCATCACTTCATGGCAAATAGATGGGGAAACAGTGGAAACAGTGTCAGACTTTATTTTTCTGGGCTCCAAAATCACTGTAGATGGTGACTGCAGCCATGAAATTAAAAGACGCTTACTCCTTGGAAGGAAAGTTATGACCAACCTAGATAGCATATTCAAAAGCAGAGACATTACTTTGCCAACAAAGGTCTGTCTAGTCAAGGCTATGGTTTTTCCTGTGGTCGTGTATGGAAGTGAGAGTTGGACTGTGAAGAAGGCTGAGCGCCGAAGAATTGATGCTTTTGAACTGTGGTGTTGGAGAAGACTCTTGAGAGTCCCCTGGACTGCAAGGAGATCCAACCAGTCTATTCTGAAGGAGATCAGCCCTGGGATTTCTTTGGAAGGAATGATGCTAAAGCTGAAACTCTAGTACTTTGGCCACCTCATGCGAAGAGTTGTCTCATTGGAAAAGACTGTGATGCTGGGAGGGATTGGGGGCAGGAGGAGAAGGGGACGACAGAGGATGAGATGGCTGGATGGCATCATTGACTCGATGGACGTGAGTCTGAGTGAACTCCAGGAGTTGGTGATGGACAGGGAGGCCTGGTGTGCTGCGATTCATGGGGTCGCAAAGAGTCGGACACGACTGAGCGACTGAACTGAACTGAAGATTAGACTATGAGCGTGTTTTATGAAATGGGTGTTGATATCTAGATTGAAGCCTTAGGTAAAGTGTAAACTATTTCTTTTTCTTTTGAGTTAACTAACTGGTTTTAGATATCCCTGAATGATTTTGTTGTTGTTACTGTTTCTTCTGTGAGAGTAGTGAAGATTGGATTTGGGACTAAGGGGTGAATCTTCTTTGATTGTTTTAATTTTTGTTCAAGGTGCAGGTCTGTGACATTTCCATTGAAATAGTCATTAAAGCATTTGAAGCGTGTGTCCCATTCATGCATCTGTGTGTTCCCCTTTTCAGGTGTTTTATCGTGTAAACAAAATTCTTACAGAGGATCCAGTCTGAATTTTGAAGGTTATTTGTGTTAGTATCACTGAAGCCTTTTAGGTCAAGACATGCCATAGATGAATACCAGGTCTGACTTAGTATTACCTGGATGAAATAGGAAAGGATCTTGTTCTGCTTTTTCTCTTGGTCTTTATCATTCCAAACCAGTACCATACTATGAGGTAGTGGTTAATTTTAATTATTAGCAGCCCTAAACACAAGTTAAAATCTTATTAACCAGGAAAATGCACAAAATAGACTGAGCCAACATAATATTTTATGATTTTATTTGCTCTTGAACTACTTCAACTTTTAAGAGCAAACCTCTGGACTTGAATTAGATGTTTACAGTACTTTAGTTACATATAAATTAGTATATTTCTTTCTAAGGAGCCCTTTCCTCTAAATACACATTTTATTGGTAGTAAGCGTCAATTCCAGTAAGATTTGTTTGGCACGTAAAGGACATTTATTAAACTAAATACATAGACATGGATGACTGGGATTGAATACAATTTCAGTATTGTCTTTTCATCTTCTTTTTCTCAGAACACGAACAAGAAACCCGAAATCCTACCAACACTGCAAAGGAGAGACAATAGGAAGCATTCTTTCAACATCACATCACTGGCACCTCTAGGATGTCTGCATAGAGGGATGTTCAGGGAGGCAGGCTGCGGAAGGGGGAGAAAGGGGACTAAGAACAAGCACCCTCTGAAGATGATGTGTTTATTAGACTGGCTGAGGGCTTGATGGACATAATGGGGGTGCTGACTCTTCCCCACTTTGACATCAGTGCGACCATTGATCATAAATATTGATATAGTGACGATGAGATCCTCATTTCTTCATACTTAACCCTCTCTTGCTGTCAGACATAGATGGGAATGTTTCTTTCTTTGAATTCACATCCTGTGGGGAGGCTACTACCTGCTAGCATAAAGGTTAAAAAATACGTGGTCTTCCTGAATCTACTTTGGACAAGTAACTTAGCCTCTTTAAGCTTCAGTTTTTTCATAGTAAAATGGGATATTTTCTAACTCATACTGTACTTAGTAAGGATTCATGTGATAATGAATGTGAAAATGCTTCTACGCCAGTACCAGTCACTCTGCTGCTTGCTCTTCAGGTGCTGGGTTGTGTCTGACTCCATGATCCTGTGGCCTGCCGCCCTCAGGCTCCCGTCCTTCACTGTGTCCAGGAGTTTGCTCAGATTCATGTCCTTTGAGTCCGTGATGCTATCTAACCATCCATCCTCTGCTGCCTCCTTCTCCTTTTGCCTTCAATCTTTTCCAGCATCACTGTCTTTTCCAATGAGTTGGCTCTTTGCATCAGAGTACTGGAGCTTCAGCTTCCAGCATCCGTCCTTCCAATGAGTATTGGAATATTCCATTGGAATATTCCAATGAATATTCAGGGTTGATTTCCTTTAGGATTGACTGGCTTGATCTCCTGGCAATCCAAGGGACTCTCAAGAGTCGTCTCTAGCACCACAGTTCTAAAGCATCAGTTCTTCAGTGCTCAGCCTTCCCTCTGGTCCAGCTCTCACATCTGTACATGACTACTGGAAAAACCATAGCTTTGACTATATCAGCCTTTGTAGGCAAAGTGATGTCTCTGCTTTTTAATATGCTGTTTAGGTTTGTCATAGCTTTCCTTCCAAGGAGCAAGTGTCTTTTAATTTCATGGCTGTAGTCACCATCTGCAGTGATTTTGGAGCCCAGGAAAATAAAATCTGTCACTGCTTCTACTTTTTCCCCTTATATTTGCCATGAAGTGATGGAACTGAATGCCATGAGTTTTTTGAATGTTGGGTTTAAGCCAGCTTTCTCACTCTCCTCTTTCACCTTCATCAAAAGGCTCTTTATTTCCTCTTCACTTTGTCCTGTTAGAGCAGTATTATTTGCATATCTGAGGTTGTTGATATTTCTCCTGGCAGTCTTGATTCCAGCTTGTGATTTATCCAGCCCAAGATTTCGAATGATGTACTCTGCACATATGTTAAATAAGCAGAGTAACAATATATAGCCTTGTTGTACTCCTTTCCCAATTGTGAACTCCTTTTCTAGTTGTTCCATGTCCGGTTCTAATTGTTGCTTCTTGACCTTGTATACAGGTTTCTCAGGAGACAGGTAAGGTGGTCTGGTCTTCCTATCTCTTTAAGAATTTTCCACAGAGCTCAGTTAACCATTATTTTTATGTAATGATTCTGTAGACTCTTTGGTGGTGGTCTTGGTATTTCTCTAGACTAATGATTGCAAGTCAAGAGAGACACCTTGGGTCATGTGTGCACCTAGTTGTTAATGGAAGTTGCAATTTTTTTTTTTTGGTGGGCCCGTGTGGCTTGCAGAATCTTAACTCCCTGACCAGAGATTGAACTGGGGCCCCTACAGGGAAGTGCTGAGTCTGGAATTCCCCTGGATGTCGAAACTTTGAAAAGTGGCTAATCATAGTAGGTTGTTTTTTGTGTGTGTGTGATTGAATTCTAGGCTTTTCTAGCCAATGCTGTTACTTACGAGATGGCCACATGTGTATATGTTTTTAAGGAAAACAATGCAATTGATTACATGTTCTATCCTCTTTAGAGTAAGAATGCTGAATTAAAAAAAAACTTCATTCTCTTTAACTGTAAGAGACTGAAAAAGACAGCGAAGTTTAAAAGAAATAGAACAAATTCTCATGGATTTTGGAAAGCCTTGAATAATCAAAGTTAGAAGATTAAAGGAAGATGTCAAATTACTCGGACAAAATTTTTTAGCATCGCTATTTTTTATGCTTTTGACATAATCAGTGTCTAATATAGCAAGTTTTTGTTGCTAATAGCAATGTAACTTTGTAATACTTGGACGGCAACCAGGAATCATAGAAATATCCTTCAAAGGGTTTAGTAATTTTTTTCCCCTGGAAATCTTAATTCAGTGATACAGTTCCAGAGGAGAAAAGAGCTATGTTGGCTTTTCATGTTGCATGTATATTGCAAAAATACCTATAAATAGTGAAAAATTAGAGATGACTTAAATATATCTAACACTTTAAGATAGGACATGGAAGAAAGGAGTTAAGAAAATGATAGGTGTCAATTAATCACAATCAATTAATCACAACCATTTAATGATCATATGGTCATTAAAGGCCATGTAGCAATATGGAAGATTTATACCGACTATTTTGTATAGATTATAGATATGTGAAAATATACATGTGTATAGACTGGAAGGGAACATGGACAAGTTAATAGTTGATGTGTTAGGATAGGGTGATCATAGATCATCCTTTCAAAGATCCCTTTGTTAACTTTGCAGAATAACATACCTGGCAAAAATTCAAATCTGCTGAGAACATTATGAGTCCTGTTCTTGGGAAAACTGACCTTTACTAATGGAGAACTCATATTATTCCATTTCTCCTTAGGAACATTTTGCTGTTGAGACAAATGGTTCCTTTACATTTTTTAAAAATTGAGATATAATTAACATACCACAAAAATCACCCATTTTATGTGTACAACTTGGTTTTTAGTGTATTCACAAGGTTGTGTAGTAATCACTACTGTCTACTTCTAGAGCAGTTTCTACTCCAGAAAGAATCATGTTAGTAGTCACTCTCCATTCCCCTCTTCCCTGGAGACCATTAATCTACTTTCTGTCTCTGTGGATTTGCTTGTTCTGGACAGTTCATGTAAATTATATCATACACTACGTGGCCTTTTGTGTCTGGTTTCTTTTACTTAGTGTAATGTTTTCAAGGTTCATGCAGGTACATCCATGTAACATGTATCAGTGTTTCATTCATTCATTTTTATGGTCAAATAGTATTCCATATTATGGATATACCACATTTTGTTTTTTCACCCATCAGTAGATGGACATTCAGACTGTTTATAGTTTTTGGTTATTATAAATATGAGTATACGTGTTTTTGTGTGGATGTAAGTTTTCACTTCTCATGGGTAAATGCCTAGGAGTAGAATTGCTGGGTCTATGGTAACTCTATATTTAACCCTGAGGAACTGCCAAACTGTTTTCCAAAATGGCTGCACCATTTTATATTCTCACTGAGAATGTATGAACATTCCAATTTCTCCATATCCTTGCCAACTCTTGTTATTGTTGATTGTTTAATTACAGCCATCCTAGTAGGTGTGAAGTGGTGTCTCATTGTGGTTTTGATTGGTATTTTCCTGGTGTCTAATGATGTTGAGCATCATTTCATCTTGTTGGCCATTTGTTTATCCTCTTTGGAGAAAAGTCTATTCCAATCTCTTTTGTCCATTTTAAAAATTGCATTGTCTTTTTATTATTTAATTGTAAGAGTTCTTTATGTATTCCATATACTACTTTCTTCAGTTCAGTTCAGTCGCTCAGTCGTGTCTGACTCTTCGCGACCCCATGAATCGCAGCATGCCAGGCCTCCCTGTCCATCACCAACTCCCGGAGTTCACTCAGACTCACGTCCATCGAGTCAGTGATGCCATCCAGCCATCTCATCCTCTGTCGTCCCCTTCTCCTCCTGCTCCCAATCCCTCCCAGCATCAGAGTCTTTTCCAATGAGTCAGCTCTTCACATGAGGTGGCCGAAGTACTGGAGTTTCAGCTTGAGCATCATTCCTTCCAAAGAAATCCCAGGGCTGATCTCCTTCAGAATGGACTGGTTGGATCTCCTTGCAGTCCAAGGGACTCTCAAGAGTCTTCTCCAACACCACAGTTCAAAAGCATCAATTCTTGGGCGCTCAGCCTTCTTCACAGTCCAGCTCTCACATCCATACATGACCACAGGAAAAACCATAGCCTTGACTAGATGGACTTTTGTTTTCAAAGTAATGTCTCTGCTTTTCAATATGCTATCTAGGTTGGTCATAACTTTCCTTCCAGGGAGTAAGCATCTTTTAATATCATGGCTGCAGTCACCATCTGCAGTGATTTTGGAGCCCAAAAAAAGTCTGACACTGTTTCCACTGTTTCCCCATCTATTTCCCATGAAGTGGTGGGACCAGATGCCATGATCTTCGTTTTCTGAATGTTGAGCTTTAAGCCAACTTTTTCACTCTCCACTTTCACTGTCATCAAGAGGCTTTTGAGTTCCTCTTCACTTTCTGCCATAAGGGTGGTGTCATCTGCATATCTGAGGTTATTGATATTTCTCCCGGCAATCTTGGTTCCAGCTTGTGTTTCCTCCAGTCCAGCGTTTCTCATGATGTACTCTGCATATAAGTTAAATAAGCAGGGTGACAGTATACAGCCTTGACGGACTCCTTTTCCTATTTGGAACCAGTCTGTTGTTCCATGTCCAGTTCTAAGTGTTGCTTCCTGACCTGCATACAGATTTCTCAAGAGGCAGGTCAGGTGGTCTGGTATTCCCATCTCTTTCATAATTTTCCACAGTTTATTGTGATCCACACAGTCAAAGGCTTTGGCATAGTCAATAAAGCAGAAATAGATGTTTTTCTGGGACTCTCTTGCTTTTTCCATGATCCAGTGGATTTTGGCAATTTGATCTCTGGTTCCTCTGCCTTTTCTAAAACTAGCTTGAAAATCAGGAAGTTTCTTACCAGATGTATAATTTGCAAATATTTTTTCCTATTCTGTCGGTTGTCTTTTCACTTTCTTGATAATAACCTTTGAAACAGGAAAGTTTTAATTTTGATGAAGTCCAATTCCTTTTTTTTTTTTTTGCTTTGTCTTTATTGTCATTTCTAGGAAACCATTGTCCAGTCCTAGGTCACAAACTTTTTTGCCTATGTTATCTTCAAAGACATTCATAGGTTACCTTCTACATTTAAGTCTTTAATCCTTTTTGAGTTCGTTTTTGTATATGGTATGTAATAGCAGTCTAACTTTATCCTTTTGCATGTGAATATCTCATTGTTCAAGCACAGTTTGTTGAAAAGACTAGTCTTTCTTCATTGACTTGTCTTGGCATTCTTATCACAAGTCAATTAACCATAAACATGAGGGTTTATTTCTGGACTCTAAATTCTCTTCCACTGATACATGTCTTCATATGTCAGTACCATGCCCTTTTGGTTCTTATAGCTTTATAGTAAGTTTTGAAATTGGGACAAATGAATTATCCAACTTTGTTCTTTTTCATGATGATTTTGATGAAATCGATCCCTTGCATTTCCATATGAATTCATGGATATTCTTCTTCATTTCTGCAAAGGCAGTTGAAATTTTGATAGAGATTGCATTGAATCTGTCAATTTGGGGAGTATTACAGTCTTAACAATATTAAATCTTTCACCCATGAAATGGGATATCTTCCCATTTATTTAGGTCTTTTAAAATTTCTTTCAACAGTGTTTTGTATTTTTCAGTGCATTTGCAATCTTTTTGTTAAATAAAATACTTGGAATAAAAGTTTTTTTGATGCTGTTGTAAATGGAATCATTTTATTAATTTCATAGGTAGTATATAGAATATAATTTATTTTTGTATAATGATCTTGTAGCCTGCAGCCTTACTGAACTCATTTATTACATAACACATGGTAAAATAGGAAAGTGCTTTTCAAAAACATGTGAATTTGGGGGGGATTAAGGCAATGCCAAAGAATGTTCAAACTACCACACAGTTGCACTCATCTCACACGCTAGTAAAGTAATGCTTAAAATTCTCCAAGCCAGGCTTTAGCAATATGTGAACCGTGAAATTCCTTATGTTCAAGCTGGTTTTAGAAAAGGCAGAGGAACCAGAGATCAAATTGCCAACATCCACTGGATCATGGGAAAAGCAAGAGAGTCCCAGAAAAACATCTATTTCTGCTTTATTGACTATGCCAAAGCCTTTGACTGTGTGGATCACAATAAACTGTGGAAAATTATGAAAGAGATGGGAATACCAGACCATCTGACCTGCCTCTTGAGAAATCTGTATGCAGGTCAGGAAGCAACAGTTAGAACTGGACATGGAACAACAGACTGGTTCCAAATAGGAAAAGGAGTCCGTCAAGGCTGTATACTGTCACCCTGCTTATTTAACTTATATGCAGAGTACATCATGAGAAACGCTGGACTGGAAGAAGCACAAGCTGGAATCAAGATTGCCGGGAGAAATATCAATAACCTCAGATATGCAGATGACACCACCCTTATGGCAGAAAGTGAAGAGGAACTAAAAAGCCTCTTGATGAAAGTGAAAGTGGAGAGTGAAGAAGTTGGCTTAAAGCTCAACATTCAGAAAACGAAGATCATGGCATCTGGTCCCACCACTTCATGGAAAATAGATGGGGAAACAGTGGAAACAGTGTCAGACTTTATTTTTTTGGGCTCCAAAACCACTGCAGATGGTGACTGCAGCCATGAAATTAAAAGACGCTTACTCCTTGGAAGGAAAGTTATGACCAACCTAGATAGCATATTCAAAAGCAGAGACATTACTTTGCCAACAAAGGTTCATCTAGTCAAGGCTATGGTTTTTCCTGTGGTCATGTATGGATGTGAGAGCTGGACTGTGAATAAGGCTGAGTGCCGAAGAATTGATGCTTTTGAACTGTGGTGTTAGAGAAGACTCTTGAGAGTCCCTTGGACTGCAAGGAGATCCAACCAGTCCATTCTGAAGGAGATCAGCTCTGGGATTTCTTTGGAAGGAATGATGCTCAAGCTGAAACTCCAGTACTTCGGCCACCTCATGCAAAGAGTTGACTCATTGGAAAAGACTCTGATGCTGGGAGGGATTGGGGGCAGGAGGAGAAGGGGACGACAGAGGATGAGATGGCTGGATGGCATCACTGACTCAATGGACGTGAGTGTGAGTGAACTCTGGGAGTTGGTGATGGACAGGGAAGCCTGGCATGCTGCGATTCATGGGGTCGCAAAGAATTGGACACAACTGAGCGACTGAACTGAACTGATCCTATGTTTCATTTGATTGTAGTGGACTTAATTTTTTCTTTAAAAAATTTAGGCATTTTTACTTACCACTTTCATGTATATAGAGTGAAGCTCTATCTATGACTGACATTGTCATTCTTCGGCAAAGATGATAGGAAAGAATAAAATTTCTTTCTCAGATTAGATGTAGGTAAAAAAGAAATAGGCTGTGTGAAATGTTTTAGAGAGACCAAAAATACAGCTGGCTGGAGCTTGGGAGTTTAAAGGTTAATCTGTATTTAATGTTTAGAGTGACTTTGTATAAGACTTGGGATTTGGCTAGGAGATGAGCACAGATGTGTTTGGTTGCTATCTAAATGTGCCTTTCTTCTCCAGGCCATTTTACCAAAGGTTTTCTTTGGGTCGTTTTTACAGAGACTAGAAAAAACCCTGACTTTTAGTCACTCTGCATTTCATACGGCCATTGTCAATGTAATCCTTAAGGTTTTTAGGTACGAGGTAACCGGAAGAGACAAAATGAAACTCTTTGCTCTGTTTTCTTTTTTTGTGTAGGGGGTGGGGGCTGGTAATCTGACAGGGAAGATGTTTTCCCATTAGCAAAGACATATTGAGGGCATCATCTGATCTTTATGGGGGTGTGCAAAGCCTCAGTTTTTCCATTTGCCCATCTGCAATCATAAAAACCATGTTCTGACTCAACATGGAGCCTCTGCAGAATGGCATTTGGGGCTGAGGCAGTCGGGAAGACCATGCAAGAGATGGAAATATTTGAGCAGGTTTTTAGAGGTAACACTAAAAACAGCTAAAATGAGACTGTGTTCTCATCTCCTTCAAGTTTTGTTTCTTGAGTAGTTACTAGTAGTAGTAATGTCACTGGTAGGAGTAATAGTCACTAGTCTACATCCTTGATTTAAGGCATGGCAGAAATAATTTGGTCTCTGTAGAGCTGATAACTGAGCAGAGATTTTCCCTGTTCCTGTGGTTATACTTTAGGGGTATGGGATTGTTTGGTGGAGGGAGTGAGATTCTGCTGCAAGCAAATCATTTGGGTAAAATACTATTATGATCATACTCGGTGGGCCATCTGCTAAGTTTTTTCTTTAAAATTTTTATTTCTTTGTTCCTGTGTATCTACATTTACCCACAAAGGCTAGAAGAACATTTACCAAAATACAATATAATGTAACATTCAAGTGTACAGCACAGTGATTCAGTTATATTCTTTTTCAGATTATTTTCCTTGTGGGTTATTATATAATGTTGAGTATAGTTCCCTGAGCTACGTATCAACAGCTATCCTTGTTGGTCATCTATTTTATGCATCAAGATCAAGATCTGTCGCTCAGTCGTGTCCGCCTCTTTGCGACCCCACGAATCGCAGCACGCCAGGCCTCCCTGTCCATCACCAACTCCCGGAGTTCACTCAGACTCACGTCCATCGAGTCAGTGATGCCATCCAGCCATCTCATCCTCTGTTGTCCCCTTCTCCTCTTTCCCCCAATCCCTCCCAGCATCAGAGTCTTTTCCAATGAGTCAACTCTTCACATTAGGTGGCCAAAGTACTAGAGTTTCAGCTTGAGCATCATTCCTTCCAAAGAAATCCCAGGGCTGATCTCCTTCAGAATGGACTGGTTGGATCTCCTTGCAGTCCAAGGGACTCTCAAGAGTCTTCTCCAACACCACAGTTCAAAAGCATCAATTCTTCGGCGCTCAGCCTTCTTCACAGTCCAGTTCTCACATCCATACATGACCACAGGAAAAACCATAGCCTTGTCTAGACAGACCTTTGTTGGCAAAGTAATGTCTCTGCTTTTGAATATGCTATCTAGGTGGGTCATAACTTTCCTTCCAAGGAGTAAGCGTCTTTTAATTTCATGGCTATAGTCACCATCTGCAGTGATTTTGGAGCCCCCAAAAATAAAGTCTGACACTGTTTCCACTGTTTCCCCATCTATTTTCCATGAAGTGATGGGACCGGATGCCATGATCTTCATTTTTTGAATGTTGAGCTTTAAGCCAACTTTTTCACTCTCCTCTTTCACTTTCATCAAGAGGCTTTTGAGTTCCTCTTCACTTTCTGCCATAAGGGTGGTGTCATCTCCATATCTGAGGTTATTGATATTTTCCCCGGCAATCTTGATTCCAGCTTGTGCTTCTTCCAGTCCAGCATTTCTCGTGATGTACTCTGCATAGAAGTTAAATAAGCAGGGTGACAATATACAGCCTTGACGGACTCCTTTTCCTATTTGGAACCAGTCTGTTGTTCCATGTCCAGTTCTAACTGTTGCTTCCTGACCTGCATATAGATTTCTCAAGAGACAGGTCAGGTGGTCTGGTATTCCCATCTCTTTCATAATTTTCCACAGTTTATTGTGATCCACACAGTCAAAGGCTTTGGCATAGTCAATAAAGCAGAAATCGATGTTTTTCTGGAACTCTCTTGCTTTTCCCATGATCCAGTGGATGTTGGCAATTTGATCTGTGGTTCCTCTACACTGAAACTCATCAGTTGACACAGAACCTTCAGCCAGCGTTTATGCATAAGCTTCTTCAATATGAATGGACAGCTAAACATCTCTGGATATTTGAGGAGAGCTTCTAATAGTGAGATGAAACAAACAGAAAAAAGAATCTTAATTGACTAAAGCTGGTTTAGCACACATTAACTAAAGTCCAACAAACCAAGTCACTTCCAGGTATTACTTTCTTTGACCTCTTAAGGGCACTTAACGAAACCAGCTGTTAGTAGCAACTGTGAAGATTTGCTGTCTCTTCATACATAATACAGATAAAATCTTTCCTGTGTTCATTCAGCCTACCTGGTTGGTTGAGGCTCCCAACTAGGACGAATGTTGTTAAGTAAGTCCTTACAGCTTCCCTAGCCTCACTGCATGTGCAGAGGCCAGTGTAAGCATTTCTGGCAGTTATGTGTGTTAAGGAATTGTTACCTATTTTCCCTTTTTCCTTTTACTATAAGATTAAAAACAAAAAGTTCTTTCTGTGCTGGATCTTCCTTACGGTGCACAGGCTTTCTCTGGTTGTGGTGCCTGGGCTTCTCTAGCTCTGGCAAGTGGGCCTCGTTGCCCTGCTGCATGTGGGATCTTAGTTCCCTGGCCAGGGATCAAACCCGTGTCTCCTACATTGAAAGGTGAATTCTTAACCACTGGCCAGCTGGGAAGTCTCAAGGTTTCTTAAGGAATAGGTAGTTGCTTCCCTTTCCTTGACTCCTTTCATCTTCAATCCTCTACAGTCTGGCTTCAAACTGATCAGGACTCCCTTTATTGCCAGACCTATGTCTTAGTTATTATCCTTCCTCACTCCCTTGACTCCTTAGCTGCTTGTCACATCCAGCTTAGCTCTTCACAGTCTTGTTTCTCCTCCTGTTTCTCTTGACTGTTTCCTTTTTCCTTTTAAATTCCTGATTTCTTCCTTCCGTCCATAATTGAGCGTTCCCCAAGATTTTGTTTTTATATTCCATGGTCTTTTTCCATGTTTAGGAAGTTTTCTTTGACTCACTTTTAATCCATAAGCATTTATTCAGTATCATAATAAAAAAGAACTGTGTAGGATGCAAAAATGATTTAGGTATATTTCCTGTTCTTGAGTAACCTGTAAGACATAGGACATAGACATTTTTGCCCCCTGTGTCTTGTTACCAAAGTTAATTGATATTTTTGAAAATGCCTCTTATATACTTGTTTTCTTTCCATTCCAGCTTCGACTACTGCAGCATATAGTCATCTCTATTGTAATTTATAAATAGGTTAGAAATTGACATGGATCTCTTTAATACAACATCTAGGTTCTCATAGCATCTGCTCTTTCATTGTTGCATAGTTAGAAAATCCACTTGAAAATGGTAAAAAAAAAAAAAAAAAAAAAGGCCAAGTAATATGTTAGTGTCATTATGACAAGTTTTCACCTCATAGGAAATCTGGCAGGATCTCTAGGCCTCCCAGGTCAAAAGACAGACCTGCTCACACTCCAGTGTCTTCTGGAATTCCTTATAAATTTCAGTGGGCACTTAAGCTATAGAACATTTTATTTACTGTACTGGTTTTAAGGTGGAATTCCAGAATTAAACATTGTGCCCAAACGTAACATTTTCAAACTGTCTAGGCTTATCTTCCAAAAATAGTATATTACTGCACCAACTCTCCCTGCCCAATAAAGGACCTGAAGCATCAAGTGTTAACTGCAAAGAAGTTAGATGAGGCTCCTCTTCTCTCCCCAAGTCATTTGGAATCTGAGTGAATGCAGGTAACACAGACACATGACAATAATCTGTCCCCCAAAGCAAGCAGGCATTACTTTATTATTTAGGGGAAAATACAAAAAACTTCCAGGAGTTCCCTGTATCTCTTGTATAAAATCCAAACCCTTCTAGAGTTTTCAGAACTCTTTATGCTCTGACTCTCACCCATATTTGTACCTTCTGTCCAAAAGGGCATCTCATAACTGCATATATGTAATATATGCATATATACATATGTCTATATGTTTACATGTGTATGTGTTTCTGCATACACATACTGTGGCTTGCACACTTCTACTCATGTTATCCTAATAGACACTTAGTTCTGCCCATCAAAGCTCTGCTGTGCCTTTAGTACCTTGTTAAAATGCTGTTTTTTTTTTTTCCTGAAATCTCTGCTGATCTCTAACTCTTACACTACTTACATTTATGTCCTATATAATTAACCCTCTATTTCTTAATTTTCTTCAGTCTTTAAATTGCTACTTTTGTGTCTGTCATACTGCCTGTCTCCAGATCGACCTTATTCTTCTCTGCCTAATTTTCACTCATCCTCCTCTTATACAACTTTTTATTTTGAAAAAAATTCCAGCACAGAAAAGTTTAAATAATAGTACAATGAATTCCTGTATACCTCTCATCTAGATTTATTAACTGTTAATATTTTGATACCACGTTTGTCTCTTTTTCCATATATATTGTGTGTGTACATATATGTGTGTTTTTTTTCTAAACCCTTGATCATTTGAATGTAGGTTGCAGATATCATGATATTTCACTCCTAAATACTTCATCATGGATCTTTTAAGTATAATGATGTTCTCCCAAATAATCACAGTAACATTATTACACTCAAGAAATTTGATGTCAATACAAACATATTGTCTAATATTCGGTCCATATTCATTGGATTATCTGATCTATTTGGTGTCCTTTATTTTTTATGTGTATTTTATTATTTGTATACAAGTTATTACAAAATATTAACTCTGTTCTCCATGTTGTACAATATATCCTAGAGCCTGTGTTTCAGCAAATAGTATATATCTCTCACTCCCCCATCTTTCTATTGCACCTTTCCCTGACTTCCTGGTGGCTCAGTTGGTGAAGAATCCGCCTGCAATGCAGGAGACCCGGGTTTGATTCCTGGATTGGAAAGATCCCCTGGAGAAGGAAATGGCGATCCACTCCAGTATTCTTGCCTGGGAAATCCCATGGACAGAAGAGCCTGGTGGGCTACAGTCCATGGGGTCGCAAGAGTTGGACACGACTTAGCGACGAAACCACAACCACCACCGCCACCCTCTCCCTACTGGTGAACACTAGTTTGTTCTCTGAATCTGTGAGTCTACTTCTTTGTTATATTCACTAGATTGTTGTATTTTTTAGATTCCACATATAAGTGATTTTATACAGTATTTGTTTTTCTCTGTCTAGCTTATTTCACTTTAGCATAATGCTCTCCAAGTCCATTCATGTTACCAAAAATGGCAAAATTTCATTCTTTGTTATGGCTGAGTAGTATTCCATTGTATGTGTGATATGCACACATGCTAGGGGTGGTGGGCGGGAGGAGCAACCCCACGCCTCCATGTCCGAGGCCAGGGGCGGCGGCTGGGAGGAGCAACCCCACGCCCGAGGCCAGGGGCGGTGGCCGGGAGGACCAACCCAACATCCAAGGAGCCTTGGCTGTGGGGGCGCAGGAGGGCCTAGAGGAGCTATCCCACGTTGAAGGTCAGGAAGGGTGGCTGTGAGGAGATACCTTTCCTCCAAGGTAAGGAGCAATGGCTGCGCTTTGCTGGAGCAGCCGTGAAGATACCCCACACCCAAGGTTAGAGAAACTCAAGTAAGATGGTAGGTGTTGCAAGAGGGCATCAGAGGGCAAACGCACTGAAACCATACTCACAGAAAACTAGCCTAATCACACTAGGACCACAGCCTTGTCTAACTCAATGAAACTAAGCCATGCCCGTGGGGCAACCCAATATGGGCAGGTCATGGTGGAGAGATCTGACAGAATGTGGTCCACTGGAGAAGGGAATGGCAAACCACTTCAGTATTCTTGCCCTGAGAACCCCATGAACAGTATGAAAAGGCAAAATGATAGGATACTGACAGAGAAACTCCCCAGGTCAGTAGGTGCCCAATATGCTACTGGAGATCAGTGGAGAAATAACTCCAGAAAGAACGAAGGGATGGAGCCAAAGCAAAAAGAATACCCAGCTGTGGATGTGACTGGTGATAGAAGCAAGGTCCGATGCTATAAAGAGCAATATTGCATAGGAACCTGGAATATCAGGTCCATGAATCAAGGCAAGTTGGAAGTGGTCAAACAAGAGATGGCAAGAGTGAATGTCAACATTCTAGGAATCAGCGAACTGAAATGGACTGGAATGGGTGAATTTAACTCAGATGACCATTATATCTACTACTGTGGGCAGGAATCCGTCAGAAGAAATAGAGTAGCCATCATGGTCAACAAAAGAGTCTGAAATGCAGTACTTGGATGCAATCTCAAAAACAACAGAATGATCTCTGTTCGTTTCCAAGGCAAACCATTCAATATCACAGTAATCCAAGTCTATGCCCCAACCAGTAACGCTGAAGAAGCTGAAGTTGAACGGTTCTATGAAGACCTACAAGACCTTTTAGAACTAACACCCAAAAAAGATGTCCTTTTCATTATAGGGGACTGGAATGCAAAAGTAGGAAGTCAAGAAACACCTGGAGTAATAGGCAAATTTGGCCTTGGAATTCGGATTGAAGCAGGGCAAAGACTAATAGAGTTTTGCCAAGAAAATGCACTGGTCATAACAAACACCCTCTTCCAACAACACAAGAGAAGACTGTATACATGGACATCACCAGATGGTCAACACCGAAATCAGATTGATTATATTCTTTGCAGCCAAAGATGGAGAAGCTCTATACAGTCAGCAACAACAAGACTAGGAGCTGACTGTGGCTCAGATCATGAACTCCTTATTGCCAAATTCAGACTTAAATTGAAGAAAGTAGGGAAAACCACTAGACCATTCATGTATGACCTAAATCAAATCCCTTATGATTATACAGAGGAAGTGAGAAATAGATTTAAGGGCCTAGATCTGATAGACAGAGTGCCTGATGAACTATGGAATGAGGTTCGTGACATTGTACAGGAGACAGGGATCAAGAAAAAGAAATGCATTTCTCTGATAATGAGTGATGTTGAGCATCTTTTCATGTGTTTGTTAGCTATCTGTATGTCTTCTTTGGAGAAATGTCTATTTAGTTCTTTGGCCCATTTTTTGATTGGGTCATTTATTTTTCTAGAGTTGAGCTGTAAGAGTTGCTTGTATATTTTTGAGATTAGTTGTTTGTCAGTTGCTTCATTTGCTATTATTTTCTCCCATTCTGAAGGCTGTCTTTTCCAGGTTCGATGCACGATACTGGATGCTTGGGGCTAATGCACTGGGACAACCCAGAGGGATAGTATGGGGAGGGAGGAGGGAGGAGGGTTCAGGATGGGGAACACATGTATACCTGTGGCAGATTCATTTTGATATTTGGCAAAACTAATACAATTATGTAAAGTTTAAAAATAAAATGAAATTTTAAAAAAAAACTAAAAAAAAAAGAAAAAGAAATGCAAAAAAGAAAAATGGCTGTCTGGGGAGGCCTTACAAATAGCTGTGAAAAGAAGAGAAGTGAAAAGCAAAGGAGAAAAGGAAAGATATAAACATCTGAATGCAGAGTTCCAAAGAATAGCAAGAAGAGATAAGAAAGCCTTCTTCAGCGATCAAAGCAAAGAAACAGAATGGGAAAGACTAGAGATCTCTTCAAGAAAATTAGAGATACCAAAGGAACATTTCATGCAAAGATGGGCTTGATAAAGGACAGAAATGGTATGGACCTAACAGAAGCAGAAGATATTAAGAAGAGATGGCAAGAATACACAGAAGAACTGTACAAAAAAGATCTTCACAACCCAGATAATCACGATGGTGTGATCACTGACCTAGAGCCAGACATCCTGGAATGTGAAGTCAAGTGGGCCTTAGAAAGCATCACTATGAACAAAGCTCGTGGAGGTGATGGAATTCCAGTTGAGCTATTCCAAATCCTGAAAGATGATGCTGTGAAAGTGCCGCACTCAATATGCCAGCACACTTGGAAAACTCAGCAGTGGCCACAGGACTGGAAAAGGTCAGTTTTCATTCCAATCCCAAAGAAAGGCAATGCCAAAGAATGCTCAAACTACTGCACAATTGCACTCATCTCACACGCTAGTAAAGTAATGCTCAAAATTCTCCATGCCAGGCTTCAGCAATATGTGAACTGTGAATTTCCTGATGTTGAAGCTGGTTTTAGAAAAGGCAGAGGAACCAGAGATCAAATTGCCAACATCCGCTGGATCATGGGAAAAGCAAGAGAGTTCGAGAGAAACATCTACTTCTGCTTTATTGACTACGCCAAAGCCTTTGACTGTGTGGATCAGAATAAACTGTGGAAAATTCTGAAAGAGATGGGAATACCAGACCACTTGACCTGCCTCTTGAGAAATTTGTATGCAGGTCAGGAAGCAACAGTTAGAACTGGACATGGAACAACAGACTGGTTCCAAATAGGAAAAGGAGTATGTCAAGGCTGTATATTGTCACTCTGTTTATTTAACTTAAATGCAGAGTACATCATGAGAAAGACAAGAAGAACTGGAAGGACTGGAAGAAACACAAGCTGGAATCAAGATTGCCAGGAGAAATATCAATAACCTCAGGTATGCAGATGACACCACCCTTACGGCAGAAAGTGAAGAGGAACTAAAAAGCCGCTTGATGAAAGTGAAAGTGGAGAGTGAAAAAGTTGGCTTAAAACTCAACATTCAGAAAACGAAGATCATGGCATCCGGTCCCATCACTTCATGGGAAATAGATGGGGAAACAGTGTCAGACTTTATTTTTCTGGGCTCCAAAATTTCTGCAGATGGTGACTGCAGCCATGAAATTAAAAGACGCTTACTCCTTGGAAGGAAAGTTATGACCAACCTAGATACCATATTCAAAAGCAGAGACATTACTTTGCCAACAAAGGTTCGTCTAGTCAAGGCTATGGTTTTTCCTGTGGTCATGTATGGATGTGAGAGTTGGACTGTGGAGAAAGCTGAGCACCGAAGAATTGATGCTTTTGAACTGTGGTGTTGGAGAAGACACTTGAGAGTCCCTTGGACTGCAAGGAGATCCAACCAGTCCATTCTGAAGGAGATCAGCCCTGGGATTTCTTTGGAGGGAATGATGCTCAAGCTGAAACTCCAGTACTTTGGCCACCTCATGCGAAGAGTTGTCTCATTGGAAAAGACTCTGATGCTGGGAGGGATTGGGTGCAAGAGGAGAAGGGGACGACAGAGGATGAGATGGCTGGATGGCATCACTGACTCGATGGACGTGAGTCTGAGTGAACTCCGGGAGTTGGTGATGGACAGGGAGGCCTGGTGTGCTGCAATTCGTGGGGTCGCAAAGAGTCGGACACGCCTGAGTGACTGATCTGATCTGATCTCTGATATGTATATATAGTTATCCACTCTTTTGTTGATGGGCACTTAGGTTGCTTCTGTACCCTTGCAATTATAAATAATGCCTCCATGAACATTGGGATGAATGTATCTTTTCTATTCAGTGTTTTTTGTTTTTTTTGAATATATACCCAGTAGTGGAATTTCTGGGTCATATGGTAGTTTTATTTTTATTTTTTTGAGAAAGCTCCATACTGTTTTCCATGGTGACTGCACCAGTTTATATTCCCATCAACTGTGCACAAGGGTTTCCTTGTCTCCACATTCTCACCAATATTTTTTAGTTGTGTTCTTTTTGATGATAACCATTCTGACAAATTGGAGAAGGCAATGGCACCCCACTCCAGTACTCTTGCCTGGAAAATCCATGGATGGAGGAGCCTGGTAGGCTGCAGTCCGTGGGGTCGCAAAGAGTCAGACACGACTGAGCGACTTCACTTTCACTTTTCACTTTCATTCATTGGAGAAGGAAATGGCAACCCACTCCAGCGTTCTTGCCTGGAGAATGCCAGGGATGGGGGAGCCTGGTGGGCTGCCATCTGTGGGGTCACACAGAGTCGGACACGACTGAAGCGACTTAGCAGCAGCAGCATTCTGACAGATGAGAGGTAATATCTCATTGTGGTTTTGATTTGCATTTCTTTGATGATTACTGTTGTTGAGCATTCTTTTCATTTTCTTTAATCTGAAATAGTTCTCTTTCCATTTTTTTTTTCATGACATTAACATGTTTGGAGTCCAGGCTAGTTGTTCTGTAGAATGTTCCACAATCTGGATTTGTCTGATTTTTTCCTCTCATAATTAGAATCAGTTTAAAACTTTTTTTTTTTTTCTGGCAAGAATACTACATTGTAGACAACCTTTCTCCCTTGTAGTGAGTAAGCTGTGGGATGATACTTTGAGATCGTATATACCCTGGACTCTCCGGACAGTTTTTATCCAATGGTTCTGATATCTTACTCCTTTTAAAAGTATCATTCTGCAGGTCTGTCTCATCAATCTTTTCTGTATTAATCTGGTTTTCCTTCCATTTGAGCATGAAAATAGACATTTGAGATAGGAAGAGAGAGTAGTAAATCTGTTTGAAACATCTTATTTTCTAGATGAGCAGTTAATGTTTCGCCCAAGAGCAGTCATGTGCATGCATGTGTGCGCTCAGCTTCTCAGTCGACCCATGGACTGTAGCCCACCAGGCTCCTCTAGCAGTGGGATGTTCTCCAGGCAAGAATACTGGAGTGGGTTGCCATTTCCTCCTCCAGGGGATCACCCCAACCCCAGAGCAGTCCTGTAGCTAGTAACAAAGTTACTGACCAGAATCTGGATTTCCTGGTTCTTAATCCAGTGCTACTTCCAGCTGTGCTCTATTGACTCTTAACCAATAATGCAAAACCCAAAGCATATATGTATTACCTCACATAGAGTATACTTTTTTTGCAAGTAGAAAGCATATATTCATTTTCCTTCTGCATGCATTCCTTTATTCACTTATTCAAAAGACGCAAATCAAGCTCTTCTACCCATCCCTCCCATATCCTTCATGGTGCAGCCCAGCTAAACCTGAGCTCCATGCTTTCCAGCTCTCTTGTCTTCCTAGGTGCTGTTCCTTTGGCTTGTTACATTTATCTTTCCTTTCTCTTTTTTTAATTAATTTTTATTTTTTTAAATAAAAATTTTTATTATTTTAAAAATATTTAGTTATTTATTTATCGGGCTGCATCAGGTCTTGGTTGCAGCGTGTGGGCTCCAGAGGACGTGGGCTCAGTAGTTGTGCTGCTTGGGCTTAGTTGCTCCTCAGCATGGGGATCTTAGTTCCCTAACTAGGAATCAGACCTGTGTTTGATCAGATTCTTAGCCACTGGACCAAGAGGGAAGTCCTTTAATTATTATTTTTAATGAGTAAAAGGTGTATGTTTAGGGTACACAGTGTGATGTTTTGATATATGTATACATTGTGAAATGATCACCATAATCAGGTTAATTAGCTTATCCATCACCTCCCATACTTATCTTTCTTGTGTTGAGAACGCTTGAGATTTACTCTCAGCAAATTTCAGTATACAATACATTGCTCTTAACTGTAATCACCGTTCACTAGTTCTCCAGAACTTACTTACCTTATAAACTGAAAATTTGTACTCTTGGATCAATATCTCCCTTTTTCTCTCATGATAACCCCCCAGCCTCTGGTAACCACTGTTTTACTTTCTGTTACTATGAGTTCCAGTGTTCAGATTTCATAACCGTGAGATCATGCAATATTTGTCCTTCTGTATAATGTCCTCTAGGTTCATCCATGTTGTTGCAAATGGTAGGATTTCCTTATTTATTAAGGCTGAATAATATTCCTCTCTGTGGGATGTGTGTCTATGTGTGTGTACATGCATGTGTGACATTAAAAAAAATTTATTTATTTGGCTGTGTTGGGTCTCAGTTTTGGTACGTGGGATCTTTAGTTGCCATATGTGAACTCTTACTTGCGACATGAGGGATTCTGTTCGCTGGCCAAGAATCGAAACCAGGCTCACTGCATTGGGAGCTTGAAATCTTAGCCACTGGACCATCAGGGAAATCCCATGGTGTAACATTTTTAAAATCTATTCATCTGTCGATGGATACTTAGGTTATTTCCATATCTTGGTGACTGTGAAAAATGCTGCAGTGAACATACAGATGACACCACCCTTGTGGCAGAAAGTGAAGAAGAACTAAAGAGCCTCTTGATGAAAGTGAAAGAGGAGAGTGAAAAAGTTGGCTTAAAGCTCAACATTCAGAAAACTAAGATCATGGCATCTGGTCCCATCACTTCATGGGAAATAGGTAGGGAAACAGTGGAAACAATGGCTGACTTTTGGGCTCCAAAATCACAGAAGATGGTGATTGTAGCCATGAAATTAAAAGACGCTTGCTCCCTGGAAGGAAAGTTACGACCAGCCTAAACAGCATGTTAAAAAGCAGAGACATTACTTTGTCAACAAAGGTCCATCTAGTCAAGGCTATGGTTTTTCCTGTGGTCATGTATGGATGTGAGAGTTGGACTGTAAAGAAAGCTGAGCGCCGAAGAATTGATGCTTTTGAACTGTGGTGTTGGAGAAGACTCTTGAGAGTCCCTTGGACTGCAAGGAGATCCAACCAGTCCATTCTGAAGGAGATCAGCCCTGGGATTTCTTTGGAAGGAATGATGCTTAAGCTGAAACTCCAATCCTTTGGCCACCTGATGTGAAGAGCTGACTCATTTGAAAAGACTCTGATCCTGGGAAAGATTGGGGGTGGGAGGAGAAGGGGCCGACAGAGGATGAGGTGGCTAGATGGCATCATCGACTCAATGGACATGAGTTTGGGTAAACTCCAAGAGTTGGTGATGGACAGGGAGGCCTGGTGTACTGCGGTTGATGGGGTCGCAAAGAGTCGGACACGACTGAGCGATTGAACTAAAACATGGCAGTGCACATCTCTCTTCAAGATCATGATTTTATTTCCTTTGGTTTATACCCAAAAGTAAGATGGCTGGTTCACATGGTAGTTCTATTTTCTAATTTTTAGAGGAACTTCTAGACTGTTTTTCATAGTGGTTCTATCAATTTACATTCCCACGGATTGTGTACAAGGCTTCCCTTTTATCCTCATTCTCACCAATACTTGTTATCTTTTGACTTTTTGGTAATAGCCATTCTACCAGGTGTAAGGTGATACCTTATTGTGGTTTTGATTTTCATTTCCCTGATGATTAGTGATGTTGAGTGTCTTTACATCTACTTCTTGGCCATTTGTATGTCTTCTTAGAAAAATGTCTATTTAGATCCTTTGCCCATTTTTAAAGTCGAGTTATTTGTGTGTTGTTGTTGTTTTCTTTTTTCTTTGCTATTGAGTTGTATTAGTCCCTTATATATTTTGGATATTAACCCCTTATTAGATGCATGGTTTGCAAATACATTTTTCCTGTTCCATAGGCTGCCTTTTCATTTGTTGATTGTTTACTGTGCAGAAGCTTTTCAGTTTGCCGTAGTCCTCCTTGTTTATTTTTGCTTTTGTTGCCTGTACTTTTGGTGTCAATTCCAAAAAATCATTGCCTTTCACCTACTTCCCTTCACTCTTTAACTATTAATGAGCTGAGTTCTGCTGAGAAGGCCTCTGACTACCCACCTTCTGGCTGAGTTAGGTGCCCTCCTTTGTTATTATAGGACCTTATTCATATCTCCTGTATCACTGTGTGGATTTTTTTTCCTTTTGCTAATAATTGTTTGCAGTTATCGTCTCTTTTATTGGACTGTGAGCTCATCGAGGTCAGGAATTTCTGTTTAGTTCGTCTCTGGGCCTGCCACTTAGAATGCTCAATCAATACGTGCTCTAATAGTGAAGCCATTTCAGCTCTGTGGTCATTGATTGCTTTATCATAAAGATGTGGTTGAGATTCAGAACTCCACATCCCTCCAGTTCTGATAGCTTCCATAAATATTTGATCTAGAATGTGCAGGGCAGTATGGAAAATGGAAAGCTATTTTGTGTGCTATACAAGTCCTCAAGGAACGTGGAGGGGAAAGTCTTGACTATAGTTATAAAAAAAGACAGAATGAGTTAATTGATGCTATAGGGAGTCTTCTGTGTTGCTGTAGCACTGGGAGGGTAGAGTGTCCTCAGGGTAGGCCCAAAGGAGGCCAGAGGCTGAGGGGATTGTCAGAGCATTTCAGTTGGAGAGAATAATTTGGGGAAGGCTTAGAATCAGAAAAGTTGTGTTTGGAAGAATTTGAGCAGTTGAGTTGACTGGTTTTTAGGCTTCTTTGCCTTATAAATCGGAGAAGGCAATGGCACCCCACTCCAGTACTCTTGCCTGGAAAATCCCATGGACAGAGGAGCCTGGTGGGCTGCAGTCCATGAGGTCGCTAAGAGTCAGACACGACTGAGCGACTTCACTTTCACTTTTCACTTTCATGCATTGGAGAAGGAAATGGCAACCCACTCCAGTGTTCTTGCTTGGAGAATCCTAGGGACAGAGGAGCCTGGTAGGAGACTGTCTATGGGGTCACACAGAGTTGGACAGGACTGAAGCGACTTAGCAGCAGCAGCAGCAGCCTTATAAATAGCATACACGTAGATGGTTCTTTGTACGAATTGGTTGCTATCTTGAGTCTTTTCCATTTTGCTTTTAGAGAAGAGTAGGATATATTTACTGGTTCAGTTAATCGAACACCTGTATTGCCAGAAAAGGACATCTTTTTGGGTGTTAGTTCTAAAAGGTCTTGTAGGTCTTCACAGAACCGTTCAACTTCAGCTTCTTCAGTGTTACTGGTTGGGGCATAGGCTTGGATTACTGTGATACTGAATGGTTTGCCTTGGAAACGAACAGAGGTCATTCTGTCATTTTTGAGATTGTATCCAAGTACTGCATTTCGGACTCTTTTGTTGACCATGATGGCTACTCCATTTCTTCTAAGGGATTCCTGCCCACAGTAGTAGATATAATGGTCATCTGAGTTAAATTCACCCATTCCAACTTCCAGATGTTCAAACTGGTTTTAGAAAAGGCAGAGGAACCAGAGATCAAATTGCCAGCATCCGCTGGATCATCGAAAAAGCAAGAGAGTTCCAGAAAAACATCTATTTCTGCTTTATTGACTTTGCCAAAGCTTTTGACTGTGTGGATCAGAATAAACTGTGGAAAATTCTGAAAGAGATGGGAATACCAGACCACTTGACCTGCCTCTTGAGAAACCTATATACAGGTCAGGAAGCAACAGTTAGAACTGGACGTGGAACAACAGACTGGTTCCAAATAGGAAAAGGAGTACAAGGCTGTATGTTGTCACCCTGCTTATTTAACTTCTATGCAGAGTACATCATGAGAAACGCTGGGCTGGAAGAAGCACAAGCTGGAATCAAGATTGCTGGGAGAAATATCAATAACCTCAGATATGCAGGTGACACCACCCTTATGGCAGAAAGTGAAGAGGAACTAAAAAGCCTCTTGATGAAAGTGAAAGAGGAGAGTGAAAAAGTTGGCTTAAAGCTCAACATTCAGAAAACTAAGATCATGGCATCTGGCCCCATCACTTCATGGGAAATAGATGGGAAAACGGTGGAAACAGTGTCAGACTTTATTTTGCGGGGCTCCAAAATCACTGCAGATGGTGACTGCAGCCATGAAATTAAAAGACGCTTACTCCTTGGAAGGAAAGTTATGACCAACCTAGATAGCATAATAAAAAGCAGAGACATTCTTTTGCCAACAAAGGTCTATCTAGTCAAGACTGTGGTTTTTCTAGTGGTCATGTATGGATGTGAGAGTTGGACTGGTGAAGAAAGCTGAGCACTGAAGAATTGATGCTTTTGAACTGTGGTGTTGGAGAAGACTCTTGAGAGTCCCTTGGACTGCAAGGAGGTCCAACCAGTCCATCCTAAAGGAGATCAGTCCTGGGTGTTCATTGGAAGGACTGATGGTGAAGCTGAAACTCCAATACTTTGCCCACCTCACGCGAAGAGCTGACTCATTGGAAAAGACCCTGATGCTGGGAGGGATTGCGAGTGGGAGGAGAAGGGGACGACAGAGGATGAGATGCCTGGATGGCATCACCGACTCGATTGACATGAGTTTGGGTGACATGAGTTTCTGTAAACTCCGGGAGTTGGTGATGGACAGGGAGGCCTGGCGTGCTGCGGTTCATGGGGTTGCAAAGAGTTGGACATGACTGAACAACTGAACTGAACTGATTGCCAGAAAAATCTTTTGTTGCGCTAATTTCTACCATGGAGGACTTTTCAAGCAAGCACTGGGTAGCTGTTGTTCCAACGCAAGTATTTTTTTAAAGATCTGTTCACTGCTTGTTAACACCTGTGAGCCCAGATTCTTCACTCTTTTAGGTTAGATAGGTAAAGTTCGTTAATGATTGAAAACCTATGAAGCATTACTGCTTCAATTCTGAACTTTCAGTGTTTTCTGTTATCTGAAAACTTTATTCAACGTAATTTACATCCAGAATATTGAGATGTAAGCACGTTGAGAATGGCCTGGAGCCTTCACCAGGATACTTATTTTCTAGCTGTTTTCTTTTCAGATGAGGAGAAAACCCTGAAACTTACTAATAGGTGGTACCAACTTGAAGAACGCGATGTTGTTTTCTGAGAAAGAGCTAGACATGTGCCTTTTTAATACATTAGTGTCTGTTTTTTTTTCCCCTCTGAAATATACTTCTGCTTATATTTTGAATAACTCTTCACCAAATGCCAGAACTTTTTGCTTATAGTAAGTGTTGGTAAGATGGGAAGTGTGAGCCATTAAAGAATGGATTTTTTTTTCCCTTATAAATACTGGCTTACTCTAAAGAGGTTTTTAGTTACTAACCTTGTTACCATAAATTCCCCAGTCATATGTTCTGTAATCTCTTCTCTGGCATACATTTTAATTGTTTTCTTACTGCTTCATAGGTGCTATAATCCTTTTATAGCTTCCTGGGTTTTAAAATAAACCTATAAAAGGTTCAGTTTTATATTTAATAGCTATGCTTCACAGAGTTCTAAAGCTGGGAATAAGTTCAGGCAGGCAAAAGCTTTTGATGTGGAATGCCTTTGTTTCCATGTTTTTAAAAAATGTATTAGTCCTCCAGGGTTTCACATCGTGATTTTAGACACTGACTGGGTTTTTTAAAAATATTCAGAAATAGTTATAAAGAAGAAATGTAGAAGAACACTGAAATTCCACAGGTTAAAAACACTGCTGCTGCTACTGCTGCTAAGTCGCTTCAGGCGCATCCGACTCTGTGCAAGCCCATAGACGGCAGCCCACCAGGCTCCGCTGTCCCTGGGATTCTCCAGTCAAGAACACTGGAGTGGGTTGCCATTTCCTTCTCCAAAAACACTAGTCTCATAATTTTCTGTTTCCAAGTTTCGGAAAAATCACTTCTTTTTTAAACAGTTCTGTTGACAAGTAAGTGTGTCACTGGCCTCTTGGAGCTTGCAGTTAAGTGCGGGAGATGGACGTGGACTGGATAATCACACAGATACACTCACCATCATGGGATGTGCCTTGGAGAAAAAGTGCTTGGTGCCCTGAGAGAATATCAGCTGAGGAAGGAAGTGACTTTTGAGTGACTTGAGATCTGACACTTAAGTCGGAGACAACTAGGGGAAATTTGGTTGTGGAAAAGAGACTATTACAAGGAGATATATTGAGGAGGTAGGAGCTAACACTGTGTATTCAAGGAACTGAAAGGTTAGTGTGGTGATTTATCCGACTGTATAGATACTGATTTCAATACTTTTTTAAAAAAAGTGTTAAATAAGTACCATTTCAGATAAGCCTGTTGGGATTTATTAGTGGAGTGGAGTACGGGGTAACGTGAGGCTTGTTTCCTGAGGCGCCTCAGTGTTAGGGCAGCACAGTATTCCCCACCTCCTGGTAGAAGCCCACGAGACATGTTCTGTACATCTGTGAAATAGTAATATATCAGTGAAGCTGTAACTGAAAAGTAGTTTTCCTTTGTTACTTGAACAAAAGGCCTTGATGGTTCTGTGCTGGAAACATATAGAATGTGCTAATAGGGTTAGTTGGTGATCTCATTGTAAGATGAGTGGGTATATTACAGGGAAACTTTGAATTATTTCCTACTGATGAGTATACAGAAGAAGAAAATATGACTTTGGTATGTATTGATTTAATTATTGAGTCAGATTAATAAACTTAAATAAGTTAGTATCCTACCAGTTATATAGTATGGAATTTTATGGACAGTGACTTATGATTTCTCAGGGAAGACTTATGTGAAATAAAGTTCTGAAAAGTAAAAATTGCTGGTTTCAGGTTTTATTCAGCTTGCTACTTAAAACTTACCTAGCAAAAAGGAAGAGTTTTCATGTAATAGTGACTATAGCTCCATTTACTGAGCATTTACTATAAGCCAGGTACCGTGCGTGCTATTTAATTTTACCTGACAACAGCCCAATGAAATCAGTATTATTATTCCTAATATACAAGTCAGGAAGCTGAAGCTCAGAAAGGCCAAGTAACTGTTCAGGATTTCTTCATGAGAAAGTGGCTGAGTGGGAGTGAATCTCAAACTGCTCAAAAACACTTAATCAAGTTCAGTTCAGTTCAGTTGCTCAGTTGTGTCTGACTCTTTGCAACCCCATGGACTGCAGCACGCCAGGCTTCCTTTCTTGCCCATCACCAACTCCTGGAGCTTGCTCAGATTCATGTCCATCAAGTTGGTGATGCCATCCAACCATCTCATCCTCTGTCGTCCCCTTCTCCTCCTGCCTTCAGTCTTTACCAGGTTCAGGGTCTTTTCCGGTGAGTCAGGTCTTTGCGTCAGGTGGCCAAAGTATTGGATCTGCAGCCTCAACATCAGTCCTTCCAATGAATATTCAGGGCTGATCTCCTTTAGGATTGACTGGTTGGATCTCCTTGCAGCCCAATGGACTCTTTAGAGTCTTCTCCAGCACCACGGTTTGAAAGCATCAATTCTTTGGCGCTCAGCTTTCTTCACAGTCCAACTCTAACATCCATACATGACTACTGGAAAAACCATAGCTTTAACTAGACGGACCTTTGTTGGCAAAGTAATGTCTCTGCTTTTTAATATGCTGTCTAGATTGGTCATAGCTTTTCTTCCAAGGAGCAAGCGTCTTTTTTAATTTCATTGCTTCAGTCGCCATCTGCAGTGATTTTGGAGCCCAACAAGATAAACTCTGTCACTGTTTCCATTGTTTCCCCATCTATTTGCCATGAAGTGATGGGACCGGATACCATGATCTTCATTTTTTGAATGTTGAGTTTTAAGCCAGTCTTTTCACTCTCTTCTTTCAATTTCATCAAGAGACTCTTTAGTTCCTCTTCAGTTTCTGCTATAAGGATAGTGTCATCTGCATATCTGAGGTTATTGATATTTCTCCCAGCAGTCTTGATTCCAGCTTGTGCTTCATCCAGCTTGACATTTTGCATGATGTACTCTGCATATAAGTTAAATAAGCAGGGTGACAATATACAGCCTTGATATACTCCTTTCCCAATTTGGAATTAGTCTGTTGTTCCATGTCTGGTTCTGACTGTTGCTTCTTGTCCATGCTATTCTGTACGTAAATTTTTAAAAAACAATTTAGTTTTTGTAAGTTCATCAATCAGTTCATAATTACTTATAAGACAGTGAAGGCCCTGATATCAATCAACCTTTAATGTCTCCTCTCCAGGGAAATACACCTATTTCCCTGGTGGCTCAGATGGTAAAGCGTCTGCCTTCAATGCGAGAGACTGGGGTTCAATCCCTGGGTTGGGAAGATCTCCTGGAGAAGGAAATAGCAACCCACTCTGGTATTCTTACCTGGAAAATCCCATGGACAGAGGAGCCTGTAGGCTACAGTCCATGGGGTCACAAAGAGTTGGACACGACTGAGCGACTTCACTTTTCTTTCTTACACCTATTAAAAAGTATTTATTGAGCCGACTGTGTGAGAGTCACAAAACTGCTAGGCTTAGGTGGACTGTGCAAAGATGAAGAAGTCTTAGCTCCCTGTTTGGTTCATGGCTTTGCAGCAGTGTCTTGGCAGTAAAGAAAGACATTGCTGGTAGTTATTGGATAAACTGGTGCTTTGAGACAGATGGGGGAATGTTGTTAACAACCAGTTGTGGGAGGGGGAGACTTCAAGTAGAAGTGGGCTTTTGAAGAAGACTTTGAGAGATAAGTAGGATTTCCACTGGTAGAGAGAGGGGTAGGTCAGGAGGGTGGAAGGCAGGCAAGGAAGAGAGAGTAGTGGGGGTGTGGGCTGGAAAGGAAAACTGATCTAGAAAGAAGAGTGTGTGAGTGCAAGGTTGAGTGATTTAAACTTTATGTACTAGTTGATTATATGTTCATTGACATTTATCAAGCATCTCTTATGCTCAGTCACTGCTTTCAATTTAGGAAATCAACAAACTGTTGCTTTTAAGGTTGTGTGGCTTTTCTTCTCACAAAGAAGGCTCTTTTGATAGCCTTTATTTAGGTCAGGATTTCTTTCATTCTTAAGGTCTTGACTTTTGTCCCTGGAATTAAGCACTAATGGAAGAAAAACATCTTTTAAAGACAGGGACTGATTTCTCTGTTTAATTCTGATACAGTTTCAGGTGCCATATAGTAATTAATCTGGCATTTTGAGGTGTGGAGACTGGAGGAGAACTGCTCACTCTGGCATTACTTTTTGCTTCTCTGTAATAAGCGCCTACACCTACTGCAATCTAGAATACTGCCATACTAAGTAGCAATTGCTCTGGGAGAGAAAGTTGAATTGTGTGAGATTTTAGAAGGTCCAATTTTCATTTTTTTCTTCCCATGTTGCACAATTTGAGACTCTTCAATATATTTAGTTTCAAAAAGTAATATTGTATGGACAGCAAACGAATTAAAGTGAATATAATTTGAAGTTGGATAGTTTTTGGCATGGCCTCCTCTTAATGCTATTCCCTGTTCCTGTATAGACTGTTGAGTCTAAATTGACTTATTCTAAATTCTAGGAACTTGTGTTTGTTTTTTACAATTTGGACTTTGTGCTTTGGCTTGTGATGGCTATTTCAGATTGGTGCTTTAAAAACCCCTTTTAAACGATAGCCAGAATTCAGTGTGTGCTTTCAGAGGCAGAGATGGTTATCCTGGTTTTGGAAGGTCTGAGTGAGTTTATTGTTGCACATTTGCCAGTATAACTACACATGAAAAGTGAATTAAACATTGTTCTTTAGGAGGGATTCGCCAGCTTTCTGCAGAAGATCTGAGTTGTGATTATAATCCAGGAAGCTATAATCTGGATCTGGGGTGTTGGATGTGTGCTTATTAATGAAGAAATGCCAGCATCTCATTCTCAATAAAAGCATGAGCTTTGCCATTAAACATCTTGTCTTTGAACCCTGGCTTCTCCACTTGATCGTATGACATGGGCTAGTTATTTCAGTTTACCTGTAACCTCAGCACCTCAGCTTTAAAACGAGAACAGTGATAGTATCGTTGAGCTTTGTGAGAGGGTTAAATGAACTAATCCACGTGAAGACTCAGCAACGCACCCGACACATTGAGTGCTCAATAATTTTTAAAAAGCATTTTGGTCTTTTTTTAAAAAAAATTATATATTATTTTTATTTGGCTTCGCCAGGTCTTAGAGGATGTGGGATCTAGTTCCCTGACCAGGGATGGAACCCAAGGGCCCCCTGCATTGGGAGTGTAGAGTTTTAGCTATTGGACCACGGAGGAGGTCCCCACTTTGATTTATTACTCACATTTCATTTAAAGCTTGGCCAGTGCTTTGTAATGATCGTACTAGCGTGTACAAGTATGTACATACTCTGCAAATCATGACTGAAGAGTTATTGAAGGGGCAGTAACTAAATAATTATGGAATCTTTTGTTGTTGTTACATGAATTGTTGTTCAGTCACTCAGTCATTTCTGACTCTTTGCAACCCCATGGAATGCAGCATGCTACACTTCCCTGTCTTTCACTATTTCCCAGAGTTTGCTCAGACTCATGTCCATTGAGTTGATGATGCCATCCAACCGTCTCATCCTCTGTCGTCCCCTTCTCCTCGTGCCCTAAGTCTTTACCAGCATCAGGATCTTTTCCAGTGAGTTAGCTCTTCACAATTGGAGAAGGAAATGGCAACCCACTCCAGTGTTCTTGCCTGGAGAATCCCAGGGATGGGAGAGCCTGGTGGGTTACCATTTATGGGGTTGCACAGAGTCGGACATGACTGAAGCGACTTAGCAGCAGCAGCAGCAGCTCTTCACATCAAGTGGCCAAAATATTGGAGCTTCAACTTCAGCATCAGTCCTTCCAATGAATATTCAGGACTGATTTCCTGTAGGATTGACTGGTTTGGTCTTCTTACAGTCTAAGGGACTCTCAAGAGTCTTCTCCATCACCACAGTTCAAAAGCATCAGTTCTTTGGTGCTCAGCCTTCTTTATGGTCCAACTCTCACATCCATACATGACTACTGGAAAAACCATTGCTTTGACTAGACGGACCTTTGTCAACAGAGTGATGTCTCTGCTTTTTAATATGCTGCTTAGGTTTGTCATAGCTTTTCTTCCAAGGAGCAAGTGTCTTAATTTCATGGCTGTAGTCACCATTGTGATTTTGGAGCCCAGGAAAATAAAGTCTGTCACTGTTATGTAAATGGATAATGTGATTGCAATAAAACAACCAATATTCAACTATTGAAAACAATGTCTTAAAAATATGCTTTTTTTGTTTTGCTGCGCTGGGTCTTAGTTGCAGCATATAGAATCTTTAGTTGCATCCTGCGGGATCTAGTTCCTTGACCAGGGATCCAGCCTGGGTCCCCTGCACTGGATCCTGGACATTCAACCACTGGACCACCAGGGGAGTCCTTGTTGTCTGTTTTTCTTCATCATTTTGGCATATCTTTTTTCTTCCCAGTGCATATTTATCTTTTATTTATTTATCTTTAACATAATTATAGTGGGATTATGTGCTATGATTTTTACATAATTATAGGGATTATAGTGTTGTATCTGTTCCCCTCAATTGATGTTGTGTTTTAAACTCAACACCATTTTAAATGGCTACACAGAAACATCCCACCAGATGGAGCAGGCCATTCTTAACCTTCATGTTGTTCTTTCTCCATCAAATACTGTAGCAGGCAACACCAGGCTATCGAAATAGATAACTGAGTAATTTTATTCTGCAGTTTTAACTGATATTTAAATGTTCTTGATAAGTCAAGAAATCTCTCTCATTTATAAGAAGCTGATATTATAAAAAGAAAGAACATTTACTTAAACTGAAGGGTTAATGGTATTTTTTTGCGATGCTGAGGCTATTTCTCTAGTAACTCATTTTGAGCATGTCTTATAAAAAGAAATATTTACATTTTTAGCAAAGGAAACATTCATGAAATGCTTTTCTTCCTGTAAAATGAGGAATTTTACATTGTTTTTAACTCCTGGATTTAATGCAGTATAACTACCTTAGCTTTTTAATTATAAAATTCAATGGTAAAATTTTACAATTAAATTCGATAAAGATATGATATGAAATTTTGTTTTAAAGATATTACTCCTTTTTTTAATTTTGCAGTAGTTAATTTATCTTAAGAATAGCCAAATCTGTTGTGGTGTAGAATAAAGCCTTTTAGAGCCAATTTTACAGAGTTTTAACGAAGACTGTGCAATCATGCTAATGAAAAATAGACTTCTGACTTGAAATAAGCCACTTAAATTTTAAAAAGTGAACATAATTTCCATTTGGTGATAAAAGAATATTGAAACAGCCAGATACTGGTTTTTATCTAATTAGCCAAACCACCCCCCTACCACAAAACATTCGGGGTAATGAGGGTATGAGGACATGGGCATCCTCACCGCCAGTGGGATTGGACACACCCTTTCCAGTGAACATTTTTGTTTGAAATTCATGTGGTTATTCTTTCAGTCATTTTTCCTGAGGACATGGTCTAACTCAGACATAGAAATGTGCACAGAGATGTTTATCAAAGTAGTATTCAACCAGAAAAATACTGGAAACAGTTCAAATGTCCAACAAGATATATCCAAATGATGAAATATTATATAGCTATTAAAATGATGTGCTTAAAAAGCATAATTAATAACATGGGGAAATTCTCACAATGTGGTTGGTATACTTTCTATATTACGGTATTATGTCAGTTTTGTAAGAGTCAATTTATTTGCACAGAAAATTTTTTTAAGACTATATAGAAACAAACAAACATTTTTAAAATTTCCCAAATTTTTTTCATGAGCTTTTTATTCTATAACCAAAAAATGAATAAACATTAGTATGAAATAATGATTTGGACAAATGGCCCTATGTGATTCACTTTAGATGGCCAGAGTTTTACTACATAGATCACAGTATGTTATCCTTAATGGAAAACTATTTGGTAGCATTTAATAATTAATGTTTACTTTTATCTTGGGGCCATTTACTTAAAAAAAAATGGAGGACTTCACATTTAGATAAGCTTTAATCAGAAATCAAATGACAACTTAGTGTAAAGTGAAAGTGAAGTTGCTCAGTTGTGTCCAACTCTTTGCGACCCCATGGACTGTAGCCTACCAGGCTCCTCTGTCCATGGGATTTTCCAGGCAATAGTACTGGAGTGGATTGCCATTTCCTTCTCCAGGGGATCTTCCTGACCCAGGGATCGAACCCGGGTCTCCCACATTGTAGACAGACGCTTTACCGTCTGAGCCACCGGGGAGCCCTAAATTTCTTTGATGAGAAGTTTGGCAAAATTTCATCAGTTCTCTGAAAATACTTCTACATTGCTGAGTAAATGACATGAGCAAGTAAAACGGGAAGAGGACTAAGTATGTAGTTCCAAAAGGAGAAACCTTTTTAAAATAGGGGGAAAAAAATCCCCCCTGTCCTTCATTTTTTCCCCATTACCACCACCCCCGTTCTTTGGCCTCGCTGGAGTACGTAGTAACATTAAGTAGTCCTTTTCCCTTGGACCAGCTCTCTTGGTTAAAGTTCAGATAGCCATCTAGTGGAAAGAAGACTCTTGAAGAATGACTTTCCTCTAGACATCCAATATCATGTTTGTTCAGTTGGCTTGTCCAAACAATTTTTCTGTGTTTTCACCAGAGAAGGATCAACTTAGCATGAAGATTAAAGCTGTTCTCCATCTGCTTTATCTGCCGTTCTTAATTAGAACCTGATGACAGAAATCAACTTGGACTCAAGACTGATTGTTCCAGGAGAATCTCATTTATTATTGTATAAATCTTTTTTTAATAAAAAACATTTATTCTGAGTATATGACAGAAATGTAGGGGAAAAAAGAGAAGTAATTTCCTTCATTTAAACATTTATTCAGCATCTGCTATTCCAGGTGCTGGGGGGTATATTAAAGTTGTTTACAGTCTGGTCGAGAAGGTAAAGAATGCACGGAAATAATTTTAATCCACATAGAAGATGATCAGGGCTCAAAAAGACAAACATGAAGTGTGTGGGAATTCAAATAAGGCAATTATTTCTGGTCATGGAATCATATATTTTGAGTTTTCTTTTAGAAATTAAACAAACAGACCATTGTTTATTGCTTTTCTTTACTTTGGGATAAATGAAGGGAAGGTGAAAATGTTTGGATGCTATTCTTTTAGGTAAGGAGCCTAAAAGTGGCTTAATGATTTTTAAAAATATTCTACAAATATTTATCAAGCCTTTTTTCAAGGAGTTTGTAGTCTACCAACTGTAATGAAATGTAAGTTTATGCATAAAGTAATATTGAAAGTTACAGAAAATGTTCACTTGGGACTTCCCTGGTGGTCCAGCGGTTAAGACTCTGCCTTGTAATATTAGGGGGTATGGGTTAGATCCTTGGTTGGGGAACTAAAAATCCCACATGCTGCAGGGTGTTGCCAGAAAGAAAAAAAAAAGTTCACTTAATTGGCTAATTAGATGTTCTTAATGTAGAAATCAAGAGAGGAGGATTGGTGTCAGATGTCCTGTAATTAATTAACTGACAGTGAGAGCTAGTTAACTAGACAAACTATTCAGCTTAGGGAGGCGAGGTGAGATGGTAAGACAGACAGAAACTTTGGCTCTGCTGTTTCCCAGTGCTGTTAAGTTTTATTTTGCCTTTCTGTTCCTCAGTCTTCTCCTCTTTAAAACTCTTCATAGGAGTCTGGTGAGGATCACATGAGATATTATATGTAATGCACCTGACCCATGGCTGTCAATAACTGGGGTTCTTCCTCACCCTGCCTGATCTTATTTGAAGCATCAGCCATTAAAAGATGGAAAGTTAAAAATGCTTTCAGTATTTCTCCTCCCTCTTAGTCACATATTGGGATGGCTTGTGTTTATTTAATAAAAGCACAGATATTTATAGCAGAAGGTTTACACTTACTCCAGTCATAGATGTTTAAAATAGGTGTCTAATTATTCGCAGGTCTGAGTGAAAAGACACGTGGCAAATCTTTTTCACTAGCTACAGATGTGTGCCTCTGTCCCAGTGGTATCTTCAGACGTCTTCATAGTTAATTCTTGCTATTTGACTGGAGATAGAAGTTCTTAGACTCTCAGACTCCTTCCTTGAAGATGACCAGTAGATGGTTTTTAATCCCTCATAGTGTCAGTTTCACTGTTTTAAAGCTTGTTTTTCTTAAGTGTTGAGTCAGCGCTTTGTCTTTATCAGTGTTTGGCCTTTATGTCCTCTATCTCAGTACATCATTTTTGGGAGAGTTAAATTCCATCTGACGCAAATTGTGATTTTAAAAAGAACTTGCTTTGCCTTACCTTCTTTGAAAGTAAGAGCAAATAGTTTCCAGAAGTTACTTATATATGAAGTTTAAAAAACCTATGGCCAACATTTGAGAAGCCACAAAGCTGCTAGAAGCTTTAGGGTTTCTGTATTGTCCATTTCAGGCAAGAGTGACCAGTGAAATCAGGTCCCCCTAAAGCTGAGTTCCTCTGCCGAGTTTATGATTAACTTTTCTCTTCAAAACTTTATTTATTCAAAACTGTATACTTATGGTTGATTCATGCTGAGGTTTGACAGAAAACAGCAAAATTCTGTAAAGCAATTATCCTTCAATTAAAAAATGAATTAATTAAAAAACACTTTATTCTCTTTTCCCTTCCCTTCTGTATTGAAGAGTATCAAAGAAAAGGAGAGATTGAAACCAAGCAGGGCCCAGTAGGGCCCTCCTGGGTGCAGAAGCCCCTCTGTGTCACCCATTTCTTGTAGAAAAAGACTTTAGTCTCTTTAGCCTTCCCTGAGTTCCAAAGAGCAGACTCCAGCAGTTGCTAATTAGGGAAGGGAGTCACAGAAACGAAGGGAAAGCAGTCAAGAAATAATAGTGGCCTAAAAACCAGCCCTAGCTCCTCCTCAAGGGATGTGCATAGCAATCTGACACATGTCTTTGAATTGTTCTACTGGAACTAAGACCCTAACCCAGGTGATGATGGCAACTCTGTGATGGGCAGCACTTAGACCCCAGACTGACTGAAACCAGTTTAGGCTGATTCCTAAGAACGCCACTTGTTACCTTACCTGCAACCAATCAGAAGAAAGTCATGCAGCCTGCCGTGCTCACCCCTATCATTGCCTTTAAAAACCATCCACTGGAGGCCATTGGGTCTTTTGAGCAGTGAACTGCCAGATCTCCTTGCTGGGTGCAGACGTTCCTCCTTCACCACAACCCAATGTCAGTAAGTTGGCTTTGCTGCGAGGCTGGCAAGTATACCCATGTTCAGTTGGTACCACCAGCGCTAACACTTCTTACAATAAAAGGTAGCCTCTATCACAGCAGAGGAGCTTCATTTCAACCAGGCTTTTACCAGAAGGGTTTCTAAAGATGATGTTTTTACTAGTTTGGAAATTTCTTACCGGTTGAAATCTGGCTTTGGTTGAAGTGTATGAAGCCATATTTTCTAGTCTCCCTTAGTTTCCACTCACTCGCAGATTTAGTAACTGGCTGTCAGGTTTGCTTGTGCTCAGCATTGAATGGGTTTTGTGATTCCTGTATTTGTGTGATTAAAATGGAAATGTCTGGAATGACAATACTAAAAATGTTGAACAATTGGAAGGCATTTAGATAATGGTTTTTTGGAGGAGAGTGGGGGATGTAGGGTTGGATGAGTGAGTCTTCAAGGTTTAGATTTTTGCCACTTTTCATGCTGCAAGAAGGTTTTTAAGATAGCACCTAATCCTGTCGATTTTGTTAACTATTACAAATAGTCACTGAGTGCCTGCTGTATGTAGAGCATAATAAAGAACAGATAGGTGAATGACACACAGTTCTTTGCTCAAGGAATTTATCACAGGTAAGAGGTTAGGACTAAAGGTGATGATAAAAAGTTCGAGCAGAAGTGCTGGGATGGTTCCGAGAAGAAGCCAACTCCTCGGGAGCGAAGTCGGGGTGGAGTGAAGCTTACAGAGGAGGTTCTTGGTTAAGGAGGCTTTCCAGGACCTTCCAGAGCAAAGGCATAGAGTCAAGAGAGTGCCTGGGCACGCTGACTGCGAGCCACCGATGGGTCCACAGGGCTGTCTGGGGTCTCTCTCCCCCTTTTAAAACAGTCTCTTTAGGTGTAGTTTGCATATGATAAAATCTACCCATCGTGAGTATAAAAGTCATATTTGTAAAGTCAGTTTGTGGAGTTGTGCAGCCATCACCCAGTCTAGCTGTGTCCGCTTGCTTTCCTCCTACAGAGCACCCTCCTGATCTACTAGATCTCTGCTTTCACCTCTGAGGCAACCACTGATCTGCTTTCTGTCTGGATAGATTTGCCATTTCTAGAAATTGCATAAAAGTAGGAATCATATAACGTAACACTGTGATGTATCATAGGAAATAAATAGATGATCTTTGTCCCTTGTTTCTAGCTCAGAACTCCTAAAACCCTTGGGCTTTCCCAAGTGACAAGCGTGCTAAAGATGCCTGGATATTCCTAACAAATCCCTTTCAACACACCTGAGTTTGTTAATAAGGTGACTTCTGGAAGGCACTTAAGGATGGGGGCTGGTTCCCAGGGAGAACCACCACATGATCACAAGACTGGAATTTTCAGTTTGCCCCTCTCTCACCTCCCTCTGGAGATTGAATTGGTTGGAGAGTGAATGTAGTCGCCAGCTGTCAATGATTTAATCAATCATGCCTATGTAATGAAGCCCCCAAGAATCCAAAAGAATTGGGTTTGGAAAGCTCTCAGGTTGGTGAACCGGACTCAGGCAAGCTTGTGCTTCGCCTTGAACCCCACAGGTACGGAGGCTCTTTTTGTATCTCTTATGTATCTCTTCATTGGGCTGTTGTTCATTTGTAGCCTTTAACGTTGTTTGTGATAAACAAATCTAGTGAGTAAACTGCTTCTCAGAGTTCTCTGAATCGAACCCATGGGCGATGGGAACCTCTGATTCCCGTCAGTTGGTCAGAAACACAGATAACAACCTGGGCTTGTGACTGGCATCTGAAGTGGGGTGCTGTCTGGTAGGACTGAGCCCTAAACCTGTGGAATCTGATGCTATCTCTGGATAGTGTCAGAACTGATGAATTGTAGGGCACCCAACTGGTGTCAAAGAATAGCTTGGTGTGTATGTGGGGGAAACCCATGCACTGAAACTGGGTACTGAATACTGTATATTATGTAGTCCGTCTGGCTTCTTTCACTTAGCATAGTATTTTGTTCACCCATGTTCATATGTCAGCAACTTGTTCCTTTTAAAGGTAAATTTTATTTTATTGTGTGGATAAACTACATTTATTTGCTAGTTGATTGCAGTTGTATTGCTTCTAAGTTTGGGGCTGTTATGAATAATACTCCTGTGTACACTTGCATAATTGTGTGGACATATGTTTTCATTTCTCTTGAATAGATACCTAAGAGTGAAATAGCTGGATCATATTTTGTTGTTCAGTCACTCAGTCATGTCCGGATCATATAGTAAGTATCTATTTAACTTTATAAGAAACCACCAAGCTGTTCTCCAAAGTGGCTGTACTATTTTACAAACCAGCAATGTTTGAGGATTCTGGTTTTTCCAGATCTTCAACATTTGTTGTTGCCAGTCTTTTGCATTAAAATTACTCTAGTGGAAATGTAGTGATACCTTATTGTGGCTTTCATTTGCATTTCTGTAGTGACTAAGAGGGCTTCCCTGGTGGCTCAGACAGTAAAGCGTCTGCCTGCAATGCGGGAGACATGGGTTCCACGATCCCCTGGAGAAGGAAATGGCAACCCACTCCAGTACTCTGGCCTGGAAAATCCCATGGACAGAGGAGCCTGGTAGGCTACAGTCCATGGGGTCGCAAAGAGTCGGAGACGACTGAGCTACTTGACTTTCACTAGTGACTAGGAACCCCTTTTTTAAAAAATATATTTATTTTTATTTATTTGTCTGTGACGAGTCTCAGTTGCGGCATGCAGGATTTTTAGTTGTTGCATGTGGGATCTAGTTCCCTGACCAGGGATCAAACCCAGGCCCCCAGCATTGGGAGCATAGTGACTTAGCCACTGGACTATGAGGGAAATCCCTGGAACCCCTTTTAATATCATAAATTCTGCCAGTCATTTGAGAGAAAGCTCATTTTATAATAGTGATAATTGGTACTGTGGTTCACTATGTAATTATAGACCTCTTGAAAGAAATTTTCTATGTAAAGAATCCGGACAGTATTTTACTAGAGACTTCCTGTTTATTTGCTTGTTTTTACTCTAATATTTCTAAGATTATCTTCTAATGCAAACTACCGCATGTGGCCTACCACCTGCTTTCATATGCCTGCAGAGTAACGAATTTTTTTTCCCCACTTTTAAATGGTTGAAAATCAGAATAGAAAATCAAAAGAATAATATTTCATGACATGTGAAAACTATGTGAAGCTAAGATTTCCGTGTCAAACTTTGATGGGAACGTAATGAAGCTTACCCTTACGTGTGATCTTTGGTTGCTTAGGTGCTATGATGGCAAGAGTTAAGTTGTGATGACAGAAACTATGGCTTGTGAAGCCTAAAACATTTACTCTGGTCCTTTACAGAAAATGCTTACGAACTTTTCTAACTTCTCACTCACCTGTTCCATCTCTTGCCTAGATTCAGAAAAGATTTTATTCTGGCCTTTTTATTCAGTTCTCGCATTGGTTCTCCAGTTTGTTACTGAAAAACCCAAATCCATTTGCCAACTGGCGCGCTGCAAGAGAAGAGACTGGAACGTTGCTAATGATCTCTTTTCTGGCTGGTGGCTCTAGTTAGGAGGGTTAAGTTAGAAAAAGCTCTCAGAAGACTAAGGGGGAAAGGACCGGAGCTTTTGTAGAGGAAGGTATCATGTTAACTGTTGTATTAAGTTTGGAAAGTGATGATGTGCAACTTTTTCATCAATTGGGAAATTCAAAAAAATTGCTTACTGTAAAAAAATCAAGACAATAGAGAAGTATGTAAAGTAAGAGTTACATCTCTCCATCATCCACCCCCTTACTATACTCTTAGTGGTCATTACTGTTAGGAATTAAGTCTGTTTACTTTTAGACCTCTTTCTGGATTTTGTGGTTTTTATAACAATGAAATTATAATATACATACTGTTTTAACGTCAAAGTTTTTTTTAACTTGGCGCGGTCTGTGATGGCTGTTTCTTCCACATGCATACATTTAGAGGTGCCTGATTTTAGCAGCTGCATACCATTTGTGTGATTCTACTATAATTTACGGAACCGTTGGTGAATTTTTGGTTCTTAATTAGATATGCTCATATGTTTCAGGTAGCTTTACCAAAGACTGCCTGTTATTAATCTTTTAAAATTTTTGCCTATTTGATAAGTGAAAAATAGCTCATTGTCATAATTTGCACTTCTTTAGTGAAACTGAACGTATTTTTTTCTTATAATTACTAGCCACTTGTACTTTGAATTGCCAGTTGCTTTGCTTATTTTTCTTTTGGGTTTATCTTCTAATTAATAGGAAGAAGTCTTTATATATTTTGGCATCTGCGAGTATTTTCTCACAACTTATTTTTCTTTATGGTGCAGTGTTTCCTTACAGAAGTTTTATATTTTTTGTGTCAGATTTGCCAAGCAGTCATTGCTTTTAAGTTTGGAGTTAAGCTTAGAAAGAGCTTCTGTGCTTGAGTATTTTAAGTGTAGTTATCTTTTAATTTAATGTTTCCTAATTAGAGAAGCATCAGAATAACTTAGGCGAGTTTTTCCAGTACATATGCTGTGATTTCCTGCTAAGATGTTCTTTTCTTGGTAGATCAGCTTTGGGGTCCAGTTCTGTGTTTTGTTTTATTTTGAAGGGAGAGGAAGAAACCCTCCTTTGTGATGTCAAACCCTGGTTATAAATCCCAATACGTAAAGTAGATGTCTTTTCTTAAAATGGAGTGGTGCTGGTTGATGTTCATGCAGGGTATTTTCACCTGCATCCATCCACTGAATTCTTGTGACAGGTCTGGAGAATTAGTCAGAGACTTCATGTACTTGATAAAAAGAAAAACTGTTGTATACTGTATCCTGAAAATAATTAGATTTCTTGATCTTGAGCCAATTGTGTGCTAAAACAAACTCATAACTGTAGGCTATATCTCATTGATTGTAAAAGTACATTTTTTTTTTCACATTTTAACGTTTATGAAATTAGGATGATAGCACGTTGTAGTTTATTTGGCAAAGCTTATTTCTTGCATGCTAAGTTGCTTCAGTCGTGCCCAACTCTGTGTGACCCCATGGACTGTAGCCTGCCAGGTTTCTCTGAATTCCAGGTGAAACTGTGTTTGAAATGATTTTTTGGCTTGAAATGGAGGGATTGGAAGGGATGTTTAGGTTAGTATGTATAAGCCTGAAGCTAGATCATCCAGTCAGGCCTTTACTTTGAATGAAGAGGGAGAGAAAACACAAACAGATCTAAGATCCGAGGATGTGTACATGTCCAAACTGGAATTGTATTTTTGTCAAACTAAGATGATGGAGGGTTGAATACAGATGGGGTTTAACTATTTTTGGTCCATGAAACCAACTGCATAAGTAAGCACTGGAAGATGTAGAAGAATATGTGGATGATAGAGGCACTCTGGGGCAATGGTCAGCAGCTGAGTGTGAGTCTGGGAGATGTGGCAACAAAAAAGCCAGTCTCAGATGCTTTCTTTAAAAAGGAATTAAAAATCTAGAAATCTAGATTTGGGGAGAGGATGGTTGTATCCACTCTAGAACAGAATAAAATACAACCATGGAATCCAGGTCTATTCTTGAACATGTTCAAAAGTGGTAGACAAGGTGATGAAGGGACTGGAAAGCCACATATGGAAGAAAGATTGAAAGAATATTTGCTTTGGAGGTGAGAGAACTTGGTGCCTGGGGAAGGAGGCCACAGTCAAATATTGTAAAGGAAGAGGGTTTGTACCTTGTGTTTCCAGGGAATAGAACTAAGGCCAGTGGATGGAAGCTACGGGAAGAAAGACATAGTTCAGTTTAAGGAATAATTTACAGTGAAAGCTGTCTAATGATTGAGTAGAAGATAAATTTGCTGTTGCTAGAGGCGTGAGGGCATTGGTTGCCCAGACATTTGGCAGCCATGTTTTAGGGGAATTTTAAGTTGAATTGTTAGCAGCTGCTCCCATATCCTTATTGTAAATTGAAAAGGCAATAAACATCCAAAGTTGACCGTGCTCAAATTTTAATAGACTTCTTGATATAACATTATCAAGTTTGATTATTTTGCAAGCGATAGTAATGCCTTTAGCATGAACCAGCAGATGGACTTCAGCCTTCTTTGCTGCTCTGCTCAGTTCAGTGTCAGTAATGGATAGTGGACCTACCTGAGCAGGTTTCCCTAGGTGAACTGTGTGAGCTGGAATCTTTTTAAAACAGATATAGCCTTTTCTCATCACTGACACGGTTATAAGAACCTGCAAATATATGTGCATTGAAGAGTCGAGTGGGGAGCTATATAAAACTGAAGGAGTGTACTCTTCATGTTAAAATGTGAGTGTCTGTGTTGGCAGGGCCTGTGAAGCACTTCTCTGGGACAGTGTGCAAACCTTGGCACTAACTGATCTCTAAGGACTCCTTCCAGTTGTAAGATTCTTGGGTATATGATCTTCTAATAAATGTTAAGCAGCAGTTTAGAGTTACAGAGTAATAGAACCATAGCCAGTTAAAATTGAAAGTTTCAATGGACTGTAATTGTTCCCTCTGAAATTGACCACAGCTTTGGGAATCACAGTTATAATGAAGTCAGCAGTTTGAAATATGTTCTTAACATAGGGGGAGGAGGAGGAGGTGTCCTCATGGTAAAGAGCCACTTCCAGTCTGAAGTGAAATTCTGCTCCCTTCTCGTGAAAGAACCTTACTGGGTCCTTTCTGTTGAGGAAACCTCGACACGCTTAAGGAGAGAGAGATTTGGATGGTTAATGAAAATAACATTTGTTGAGTCTGAGCTCATTGAGCTGACTGAAGGGATTAGAAGCTGAGAAAG
Source organism: Bos indicus (assembly GCF_029378745.1). Classification (NCBI taxonomy): domain Eukaryota; kingdom Metazoa; phylum Chordata; class Mammalia; order Artiodactyla; family Bovidae; genus Bos; species Bos indicus. The sequence continues at coordinate 23,467,642 of NC_091785.1, forward strand.
AAAACTTACAGCAGTCTGAGCCTCAAATAGTCTAAAACATACCTCCTTATGCTAATTTTCTTTCAAGTTCACAAACTTTTTGGAAAGGTGGTGGATTTATTTTATTTTTAAGATTTTATTATTATTATTATTATTTTTTACTTTACAATATTGTATTGGTTTTGCCATACATCAACATGCATCCATCACGGGTGCCCTCCCATCTCCCTCCCCATACCATCCCTCTGGGTCATCCCAGTGCACCAGCCCCAAGCTTCCTGTATCCTGCATTGAACCTGGACTGGCGATTCATTTCTTATATGAGGGGGTGGTGGATTTAAAAAGAGAAGAAGACACAGTGCATGGAATCTTATGACTAAAGAAGAATGTAGTCAAGAGTGATGCCGACTTCTCTGCCCTCAGCAAATTCCTACTCATCCTTCACGCTGTAGCCTCCCCCAGCCTCTGATTCTGGGTTAGGCACCCGCCTGGTACTTTACTTAGCCTGTTATAACATCTTTTACACTGCTTTGTTATTGGCTGGTGGTTTTCCAAGCCCCTAGACTATACGCATCAAGAAGACAGGGGCCAGTTTTGTGTCTGGGCTTTCAGGGTTGGTTGGATGCATGGTAAGGGTTTTATAAATGTTTGTTGACTAAATAAATAGGAGCCCCTTTACCTTCTCTGGCTTCCCTTGTGGCTCAGCTGGTAAAAAATCCGCCTGCAATGCAGGTGACCTGGGTTGGAAAGATCCTCTGGAGAAGGGAAAGGCTACCCACTCCAGTATTCTGGCCTGGAGAATTCCATGGACTGTATACTCCATGGGGTTGCAAAAGTCGGACATGACCGAGCGACTTTCACTTCACTTCCCTTCTCTTTCATTGTACTACTTACTTGTCTTGGCATTTCTCTGAGATGTTGCTGATGTCTTCATCATGCACTTGTCTTATTAAAACAACTTTTGCAGGCTGGTTATTGGTCATGCTGGGTATTGGGTACAGGGAGGCTCATTGTATTAATCTCTTCCTAATAAAAATATTAAGGAGAGATTAATCCTAAAGGAAATCCACCCTGAATATTCATTGGAAGGACTGATGCTAAAGCTCCAATAATGTGAAGAACTGACTCGTTGGAAAAAGGTGCTGATGCTGGGAAAGATTGAAGGCAGGAGGAGAAGGGGACGACAGAGGATGAGATGGTTGGATGGCATCACTGACTCAATGGATGTGAGTCTGAGTAAACTCTGAGAGATAGTAAATAAAGGATAGGGAGACCTGGCGCATTGCAGTCATTTGGGGTCTCACAGAGTTGGACACGACTTAGTGATTGAACTAAGTGAATCACTTAGTTCACTAAGTGAACAGATGAAAATGTTAAAAGAACAAAAGAACTTTGACCTCTGTGGAAGTAATTTTCTGAAGAGCTGTTCTCATCTGACTGCAGAGAGGAAAGCATCTGATAGCTAAACTATAACAAGCTCTTATTACTCTCTCATGGCTGTTGGCGTTTTCAGCTGGGGATAGTTTGTTTCTCAAGCTACAGTTCTTTGGGAATTTACTCTCTGAATCCTTGTTCTCCATAAAATTTTAAAAAATTGCCTTTATTTCAATTATCTTTCAAAACTAGCATAAATAAAGTCTGGATCTTCTGGATGATGAGATTATTGCTGAGCTTGGGCACTTCATTTTGAATCTATACCAGATTATGTTCTTTAGTCGCTGAATCGTGTCCTCTCTGTGACCCCATGGACTGTAGCCCACCAGGCTCCTCTGTCCGTGGGATTTCCTAGGCAAGAATACTGGAGTGGATTGCCATTTCCTTCTCCAGTGGATCTTCCTGACCTAGGGATCAAACTTGCTTGTCCTGCATTGGTGGGCATATTCTTTACTGCTGAGCCACCAGGGAAGACCCCATACCAGATTATGCTGCCATAATTATTGTATATTCATGAGAAAATGTCTTAATAGAATTGTCTTCCTACCTAATAGCTGTAAAGACACTGTACAAATGAGGATTTTACACTGGAGGAAAGTGCCGAGAGTACGTGCTATGTAAGCTGGTACCATACATTGTGAATAGTGGTTTAGTTTTAGGAGGAGAGTATTCCTTAACTCACTGAGTTGATATCATTAATCTGAGTATTATTTTCTATTTGTAAAAGTTTATTTTTGGTTTTATTTATTAAAATTTTATTAAAGTTTTATTTTTTTACAGCATAAACGTTTTGTACTGGGGTATAGCCAATTAACAATGTGATAGTTTCAAGTGAACAGTGAAGGGACTCAACCATAGATATACGTGTATCCATTCTCCCCCAGACTCTCCTCCCATCCAGGCTGGCACGTGACACTGAGCAGAGTTCCATGTGCTATACAATAGGTTTTTGTTGGTTATACATTTTAAATATAGCAGTGTGTACATGACCTTCCCAAAGTCCTTAACTGTCCCTTCCCTCCAGCAACCATGAGTTTGTTTTCTAAGTCTCTGAGTCTCTAAAAGAGTTTTTTTCTTATATCTAGTTTATCATTAACACTTGGAGTCTTTTTTTTTCTTTTTTTTTTTTTTTAAATTCACATTTGAGAAATCTTTCCTTGAATTCACAGGCGTCAATCTCTGAGGCCTAACTTAACAGGCAGATTAGGGAGGGAGCTTGTTTGGCCCAGGAGGCTTCTGTCCTTTTCCAGGTGTGCTGTGTAGGTATAGAAAGATAGGAGCAAAGGCCAAGTGAAATCTGACTTCAGATGTTCTTTAAGGATTGACTATGGCCAGGATAATCAAGTATGGAGAAGTATCAGGGTTTATAAAAGGTCAAGAAAAGAAAGGATCGAATAAGAGGTCATGAACTCAGAGCTGTGCTGTCCAAATAGTAACTGGTAGCCACACGTGCCTATTTAAATTTAAATTAAAATTACATAAAACTAAAAACTCAGTGCCTCAGGCACTATAGACGCAGTGCAAGTACTCAGTAGATAAATGTGCCTTGGGGCTACTGTGTGAGTCGGCCATATAGAACGTTTCTTTTCATTATCACGTAAACCTCTGTTGGACAGTGGTGCCCTAGAGGGAGCAACAGTGGAAGCAAGCGCAGCGTGAAGGTGATAGGGAAGAAGTGAGAAAACAGGTCACGGGAGCAACAGTGCTAACAGAATCCCCAGTTCTCGGTGTCCCACACTTCGCTTGTTTCTGAGGATCTTGACAGTTTTAAGGAGTACTAGTCAGGTATTTTGTAGAAGGACTTGTTGGGAGTTAAGGGTTTGAGGAGAGGGCCGCCAAGTGTCTCTCTCGTCGTCTTGTGTCAGGGGTACGTGACTTCATGAGTGTTGATAGTAACCGTGATCACTTGGCACAGGTAGGCAGTCCCTTGGTTTTAAAGCTGTGCTTTTGCTCTCAACTCCCAGATTTATTTTGCAATCCAGATTTTCTTGCACTCTGGATTTATGCATCCAACTACAGGTTTTAACAGCTCTATTTGGACCCCTCACAAACATAGGGTTCTCAAAACTAGACATTCCCCCGCCCCATGCTCTCCAAATCTGCATTTTCTATAGTCTTTTCCACTTCAGCTAAGGCACTTCTGTTTTCTAGTTGTCCAGGCAAAAAAAAAAAAGAAAACAAAATCACTTCATGTTATCCTTGTTGCTTTTACTATTTGGTGTAGTCTATTAGGAAATCACGCTTACTTTAGCTTCAAAATATTCCAGGATGTGGCCATTCAGCACAGTCTCTGCCTCTCCTGCCTGAGCCACCATCGTCTTATTTTGAAGAATTACACCAGCTTCCTAACTGCTCTCCGTGGTGTTTTGCCTCCCTAGAATCCATTTTCCACCCAGCAGATTCATCTTTTAAAAAGAACCTTACATTTACATACAGAAAATTGCACATATTATGGGTTTGTGGTGAATTTTCACAACTTGATCACATCTATGTATGCTGTACCCAGAGCTGAAATCGGCATGTGACTAGCTACTCCTCACATCCACCTGCAGACACTGATCCCCCAAGGATGACCACTGTCTAAGAGCACAGGTTAGTCTAGTCTGTTGTTAAACTTCATGTAAATGGAATCATATAATGTGTAAGTTGAGTCTGTCTTTTATGCAACATTATGTGTGTGAGATCCATCCACAATGGTGCGTGAAATTTGGTTTCTTCTCATTGCTGGGAACTATTCAGTTGTGTTCAGTTTAGTCGCTCAGTTGTGTCCGACTCCTGGCAACCCCATGGACTGCAGCATGCCGGGCTTCCCTGTCCATCACCAATTCCCGGAGCTTGCTCAAACGCATGTCCATCGAGTCGGTGATGCCATCCAACCATCTCATCTTCTGTGTTAATATACCACAATTTATTAGGGCTTTCTTGGTGGTGCAGACAGTAAAGAACCTGCCTGCAGTGTGGGAAACCCAGGTTTGATCCCTGGGTTAGGAAGATCCCTGGAGAAGGAAATGGCAACCCACTCCCATATTCTTGCCTGGAGAATCCCATGGAAGGAGAGGAGCCTGGTGGGTTACAGTCCATGGGCTTGCAAAGAGTCAGACACGACTAAGCGACTAACACATACACACCACAATTTATTGATCTGTTCTACTGTTGATGGACTTTCAGATAGTTCCCAGTGTTTGGCTGTTATAAATCATGCTGCTATGAATGTTCTAGTACCTGGCTTTTGAGAAATACATGTATACATTTATGTATAAATTTATGATGGGGATATACCTAGGAGTGAGATTTTTGATTCAGTATGTACTAGCCTCATGGTGTGTATGCTCAGTCATGTCTGACTCTTTGCGACCCCACGGACTGTAGCCCACCAGGCTCTTCTGTCCATGGAATTTCCCAGGCAAGAAGACTGGAGTGGGTTACCATTTCCTTTTCCAGGGGATCTTCCCGACCCAGGGATTGAACCGGGGTCTCCTGCATTGCAGGCAGATTCTTTGCCACGCCACCTGGAAAGTCCAGTGTTAGTGTATATTGTCTCAGCCTTAACATATAGTATATATATATATCTATCTATAAGCCTTAGCATATATTGCCAGTTTTTTTTTTTGGCAAGTGATTGTACACCAGCAAGTGATCTTTTAAAGAGTAAAAGTTAACTCCTATTGCTGTAACTCATTTGAAGACCCATGGTTCATTAGCTCATGCAGAGTAATAGCAAAAGTACTTAAATGCACATAAGGCCCTAAATAGCTGGTTTTCCAGCTTGTCTTTGAACATGCTAAGCGCATGTACATCTTAGGGCCTTTGCATTAGCTGCTTTCCCACCTCCTCCGTTCTTTTGCCACATATCTGCATGGACTTCTCCCTTATTAACTCCAGATGTCTGCTTAAATGCCACCAACATATATAAATGCTGGAAAAATTTCATGGACAGGAGCCTGGGGAGCTACAGTACATAGAGTTGTGGAGAGTCAGACGTGACTGAGCATGCACACATCCATCTGTGTATTTTGCATTACTTTTCTTCTTACCACTTAATTCTTGGCCTATCTGTATGTTTAATATATCTAAAATATTTTGTGTGTCCCCACTAGACTTAGTTTTTTGTTAATTGCTTATCAGAAACAGTGGACATTAATAGCTTCCCAGTAAATAGTTGAATGAATAAATGAATTCAGGAAATAGTTCTAGTTGTAATAGATATAAGGCATCTAGAAATAGAAATTTGGGGAGAATGGAAGTAAGGCAAATGAGGTTAAAAATAGGTGAAAATTTTAATTTTTATTAAAATAATAGCTTCAAAAGACACTGGGCTTATGATTCAAAAATAGCAGCCTTCTGTCTCCTCCCAACTCCCCAGATTTGACTACTTTCTAGCTGTTTCTTATGCTATTAAATTTGATATTTAAAAAATCTATGGTTAAATCGCTGTCTTTTATATTTCAGTTTTAGATCTTATTTGAGGGCTTTCTACACTGGAAGATACAGATCTACTTTTCTTAAACTTCTTTCTCCCTCCAGCACACACACTCTTTACCCCTATCCTCCCAGTATAATTGTCCAAAATTTAAAAATGTTTTTAAGTTGTTAAAACATGCTTTCAGTTGTCTTCACAAATGTCACTTTCTCGGGGAATTGTTCTCTAGCTTCTCATGTCAAATGTTTAGTGTATACATTATTGTAAACATAAAAGTTTTTCTATATGAGCCAGGTTATATGTTATGATCACATCTTAGGTTTTTTTTTTTTCCTGGAATTTGCCATAATTCTGATTTTTTTTGTTTGCTTATTCTTCTTCACATAACTAACTTCCTACCCTCATACTCCTTGCCAGGATTCTAACACACATTGGGTTATATATTAGTTCTTTAGGTTGTTTTGGAAGCATTTGTCCTAGAATTGCCAACAGTAACTATAGAACTGTAGCAGCCTGTTGCTCTGAATCTTCCCTTCACAAATTAACCTAAAAATTATCTTTTTTCCTATGTTTAAATCCTTCACTTCTGGATCCCAAATCAGAGTCTTTCTTGGTTTACTCATTTCTCTTGGGAGGACATATCCTTCAGTGGTTTCCAGAGAAAAGATACAGGAATAGTAATTTTTAAAGATCTTGTGTATAAGTTATCTGTTGCCATAGTAATGCTGCATGGCAGATGACTGAGAAACATCAGTTGCTCACAATAAGTATTTGTTCAAAACATTTCTAGGGTGGTTGGTTTGGGGGCTCTGCTGACTTCAGGAGTTTGGCTATCTTTTGGTTTTGGCTGGGACAATTGGTGTGACCTAGCTCTGTTTCAGGAGTCTCATCCTCCCTGGGGACAGGCAGTCTAGCCAAGGTGTGATATTTACCTGGTGATGGCAGAAGGCAACCAGGTAAGCTTACGTGCCTTTCTTGTATTTTAAATATACCAGCCGACTATAGTTCCAAAATAAGTTGTTTTTAAATGTGTAACTTATTTGACCAAAAATAAATATCTGTGCAAATATGCAGAGAAAAAATTTAAGATAAGCAGCGTCCTTCAGATACCGGATTAAATGTTACTTTCTCAAGAGGTGGTGTTCTTTCCCTTCTTGTATTAGGTAAAATTCTCCTCTAAGTCTTTTAACATTGTTACTGTTCTTTCACAGTATTTATCACACTAGTTATTTGTTCATACTGCTCTATCCCTCTAGAACTTAACTTTCCTGGAAGACAGGGGCCATGTCTTTCAGAGGGTTAGCCTAGAGCCTGCCATAGTGAAGTATACAATACATGTTAGCTAAATGAGTCTGGTTACATGTCAGGAACAGGAAATATTAGGATTCTTTTTATTGAATCTTTGTATGTGCAGTGTGTCCCTTCTTCAAGAATTTGGCAGAAAAGAGGAAAAACATTACCAATTTGTGGGAAAGATAAGCTCGCTTCTCTTTGGGCTTTTTGGTGGGTGGCTGCACTCCCCTGAGTAATCAAGGCTGTGAAGCTTTGATTAGTAGTGTATTGTTTGTGGCTTTAGGGCCTTTAGATTACAAGGAATTGTTTTCAACAGTGTGTTAGTTACGACTCTGGGACTTGTAAACAGCTGGAAACAAGCGTGTTTCTACTGGTATATATGAATGTTTATTATTCTGAATTAGATGACAGTACTTTGATATTTCAGATGAGTGTTTGAAGAACATGTGTTTAAACTCAGCGACTGAGTTGCAGTACACTTCTGTGATTGGTACTGTATTCTGTAAACTTCTACTGTAGTGTGAACTTTTGAATGTATAAAAAATTAACCTTAAACGAACCTAAGTTATAGAAGATCTTCTCTAAATGAACTCAGAAACTAACTGTAAAAAAACCGTTCCTCAAACCTGAGCTTTGTAGGTTTAAATAACTATCCAATTTACAATGTACTATTTAATCATTTCCCAGCTTTTTCATAATTTGCAAAGATTCATATATTTGTGACCCACTGTTTGATCAACACAGACATTGACTTTGTTTAGACAGGAACTTGTGATAGAGCTAGAAATTTGTACCCAGGATTGAAGCAGACCTTGCTTGGGTGTGGTCTAAATATTTCTATTTCTTATTAATGCCAAGTTTTTGTCTTCTGCTTTTTTGATCAATTAAAATGGTAAATGTAGGTGATCTTTTATATAATGAAATTTTAGATCTTAAAGGGACAATAACATCTCAGTCTAACCTTTCCATTTTATATAGCACTTGGGTTGTAAGTTTTATGAGAATGCTGTTGACTGGCAGTAGTTGTTCAGTAAATATTTGTTGAATGAGTAAATAAACAAATGTACATTATAGGTAAAGAATGAAGACAAGAGATTTTAGAGATTCAGTTCAGTTGCTCAGTGGTGTCCGACTCTTGGCGACTCCATGGACTGCAGCACGCCAGGCCTCCCTGTCCCTCACCAATTCCCTGAGTTTACCCAAACTCATGTCCATTGAATCGGTGATGCCATCCAACCATCTTGTCCTCTGTCGTTCCCTTCTCCTCCTGCCCTCAATCTTTCCCAGCATCAGGGTCTTTTCAGATGAGTCAGCTCTTTGCATCAGGTGGCCAAAGTACTGGAGTTTCAGCTTCAACATCAGTCATCCCAATGAATACTCAGGACTGATCTCCTTTAGGATAGACTGGTTTGATCTTGCAGTCCAAAGGACTCTCAAGAGTCTTCTCCAACACCGCAGTTCAAACGCATCAATTCTTCAGTGCTCAGCTTTCTTTATAGTCCAACTCTCACATCCATACGTGACTACTGGAAAAACCAAAACTTTGAGTAGATGGACCTTTGTCGGCAAAGCAATGTCTCTGATTTTTAATATGCTGTCTAGGTTGGTCATAACTTTCCTTCCAAGGAGTAAGCATCTTTTAATTTCATGGCTGCAGTCACCATCTGCAGTGATTTTGGAGCCCAAAAAAATAAAGTCAGGATTCAAAAAGCTTATATAATTAGTGGGACAGCCAAGGCTAAATGGGCCAATTTAAGAAAGCTGAAGAGTAGCATGACTATAGAAAGTGTTATAAATAAATAGAATTCAGAGAAATACTAGTAAAAATAATTTCTATTATCATAGTTCCCAGTAACCATTAATGGAATTCCAATATTTTAAGCTATAGCAGTGGCTCCAAATATGTGTTCAAAATTTTTGCAGGGAAAAAAAAAATTGATGTTATTAGTGATTTTAAAGAAGTATGTATAAAAAGTTCACGAAATATTCTCTCTTTCTTTGACAGTTCAAGTCCGCAATATAACTTAAATGTAATTGTGTGACTACATTTTAGTCATTGTTAAGGACTGAAAGACTGAATTTTGCTAACACTTTCTAACACGTAAAAATGTAAAAGAGAAAGATCTTTCTTTTCTACAGCAAGTGGACAAAATTCTTGCTTTGTGTAGGAAATCTTGGCAGATCTTGAGAATTCTGAATTGCTCTAATTGTTTTGTCTTTTTTTTTCCCCTCAGAAGAATTTTAATAGTTTGTTGTTTGTTTTTTTTTTTTCTTTCTACATGATTTTCCTCTTCTCACCCTCATGTTTAACTTATTTAGGACTCCTCTTCTGTATTTACATAGTTTGTCTGATATAGTCAATTCTTCTTAAAACATTATGGAGAACACACAAGTTATTTTTCCTCCCAGTTCTCATCATCAGAGTTAGATATCAGAAGTCTTTCTGGTCCCTTGCTTCTGTGTGAATGACCCAAGACAGGCTGGAAGACCAGTCTCATGTGTGTTCTCTTTGGTATTCTCTGGGTGTATTCTTGGCTAATGTGCCACTCTGTACCGCTTCAGATTCTTCCTTGGGTTCTCACTGACTACTCTTAGTCATATTCCTTCTAGTCATCAATTCCTCCAGTGTCACGACCAAGTCATCAGTACCCAGAAGCGCCTAGTGTTTAAGTAAGCACTTAATGGCTTATTCCACAATAGTGTCTTTGTTTTGGTTTTAAATTACTAGATCAGATTGATGAAAAAGCTTTTTAAGCTACAGTGTTATCAGTTCACAACATGTCGTGACTGAACATGACTGAACAAGGGACAGTCGTAAAAGCAGAATTGGGAGCATGGAGGACTTGCCTGGTTCTCTAAGCAGAGAATAAGCATGGAAAGTTATGACCAACCTAGATAGCATATTCAAAAGCAGAGACATTACTTTGCCGACACAGGTCCATCTAGTCAAGGCTATGGTTTTTCCAGTGGTCATGTATGGATGTGAGAGTTGGACTGTGAAGAAGGCTGAGCACCGAAGAATTGATGCCTTTGAACTGTGGTGTTGGAGAAGACTCTTGAGAGTCCCTTGGACTGCAAGGAGATCCAACCAGTCCATTCTGAAGGAGATCAGCCCTGGGATTTCTTTGGAGGGAATGATGCTAAAGTTGAAACTCCAGTACTTTGGCCACCTCATGCAAAGAGTTGACTCATTGGAAAAGACTGTGATGCTGGGAGGGATTGGGGGCAGGAGGAGAAGGGGACGACAGAGGATGAGATGGCTGGATGGCATCACTGACTCGATGGACGTGAGTCTGAGTGAACTCCAGGAGTTGGTGATGGACAGGGAGGCCTTGTGTGCTGCGATTCATGGGGTCGCAAAGAGTCGGACACGACTGAGCGACTGAACTGAACTAAACCAACTGATGAGAGGCCTCAGACTTTGTATCATCCGTCACCTTGGAAACCCATAGTTTCTTATGCCCGCTGAACTGGGTCTGAGTCCTGGACGTTATTCTGCGCTTGTCCTGATTCACTCACCTGAAGTGTTCAGTGCCTGTTTTGGTTTATAGGACACAGATTAGCTGTGAGGTTCCAGCTGCCCTGTTTTACTTGGAAAAGGTCCTCGTGTCTTGCCACTGAAACCTAAAGATGACAAAAATGGTGCATTTGCTTTAGATTTGAGGGTGGGTAGCTCAGATGGTAAAGCGTCTGTCTACAATGCGGGAGACCCGGGTTTGAGCCCTAGGTTGGGAAGATCCCCTGGAGAAGGAAATGGCAATCCACTCCAGTACTATTGCCTGGAAAATCCCATTGACAGAGGAGCCTGGTAGGCTACAGTCTATGGGGTCGCAAAGAGTCAGACACGACTGAGTGACTTCACTTCACTTTGAGTGTGGGTAGTCCCCGTTGGCTTAGTGGATAAAAAATCTGCCTGCAGTGCTAGAGACACAGAAGACGCGGATTCGATCCCTGAGTTGGAACAACAGGGTCACAAAGACACAACTGAGTGGCTAAGCACGCATGCATGCAGTGATGGTATTTTGTGAGACCTCAGAAGCCCAAACTGGACCCAACGTGAAAGTTACAAGGAAGTCAGTTTTAGCCTAATTCCAGCAGAATTTCTAAGTAGAGCTGTTAGAAAGTGTTTTGAGTTGGCTCCAGATGTATAGTTACATTGGGTGATTCAGCAGAAGGTAGATAAGCAAATTGGAGAGTTTTGTTGGGCAGTGTGGGTGAGGGGCTAGATGATACACTAGTGGTGAGATTTTTGACTCAGGTGTAAATGTTCAGGTTGCAGACTAATTCAGAGAGCAGACAAGTTGACAAACCTGGCGATTTGTTAGTAAGGTGAATTTGCCAAGGGAGGGTGTACTTGAAAGAGCAGAAGCCCAGACACCAAAGCCTGTATTTAAAAGGTGAAAGCAGAAAGTGGAACTGCTGAAGGAAAACATTGAGAGGAAGAAAACTGAAATAGTTTAGAGTACAAAGGCCAAGGGGAGAGAGTTGGAAGAAGAAATAAGAGAATAACATAGAAACTGGTTTACCCTGAAGCAGTTGTCCCCGAGGTGAGTTGCATGCATAGCTAACAGATTGCAGTAGGACTCGCATGTTTATTCAAACATAAGTATATAAACACTTAAGTGAAGTCGCTCAGTCATATCCGACTCTTTTCGACCCCATAGACTGCAGCCTACCAGGCTCCTCTGTCCATGGGATTTTCCAGGCAATAGTACTGGAGTGGATTGCCATTTCCTTCTCCAGGGGATCTTCCCAACTCAGGGCTCGAACCCGGGTCTCCCGCATTGTAGACAGACGCCTTTACTGTCTGAGCCACCAGGGAAGTTACTTAAGCTTATTATTGAAGGTATTTCTTAATGTACATAATGCATTAATTTAGTAATATTTGTGTATAATTAATAATATAGAAGAGACATGGTCAACATTTAACTAACAGAATATGCAGTAAAAAATGATTTGAGTCCTCTGTCCAAAAAATAAAATGCTCTAGGTCTCTTCCATGCTTGCTGCTGCTGCTAAGTCGCTTCAGTCGTGTCCGACTCTGTGCAACCCCATAGACGGCAGCCCACCAGGCTCCCCTGTCCCTGGGATTCTCCAGGTAAGAACACTGGAATGGGTTGCCATTTCCTCCTCCAAGGCATGAAAGTAAAAAGTGAAAGTGAAGTCATTCAGTCGTGTTCGACTCTTAGCGACCCCACGGACTGCAGCCTACCAGACTCCTCTGTCCATGGAATTTTCCAGGCAAGAGTACTGGAGTGGGGTGCCATTGCCTTCTCTGCTTCCATGCTTATAGATATCCAATTTAAGTTAAATTTTTTTTTGTTTTAAAACAATAAAATTTGCCATATTAGCCATCTTTAAACACACAGTTCTGTGGTATTAAATATATTCACATTGTTGTGTAATCATGACCTCTTTCTATCTCCATAATTCTTTTCATCTTATAAAACTGCAACTCTATACCCACTAAACAGTAACTCTCATTTTCCCCCTACCCACATCCCCTGGTAACCACCGTTCTACCTTCTTTCCTCATGATTTTTTGACTACCTGAAGTACCTCATATAAGTGGAATCAGACACTATTTGCCTTTTGGTATTTTTGGCAAATACAAAAAGGCTTAATTAGCAGAATGTCCTCAAGATTATTGCAGTGTATTGCAGAATTTCCTTCCTTTTTAGGATATTCCATTATGTATACATGCCACATTTTCTTTATCTAGTTTTCAGTCCGTGGACACTGGCTTGCTTCTTTGTTTTGGTTATTGTGAATAACATTGCTATGAATATGGGAATGAAGCCAGCTCCCCCACACCCTCCTCGGGTTTTTCTTTTTAGTACAGACCTGGAAGTGGAATTGCTGGATCATATCTCAATTCTACTGCTAATTTTTGGAGGGACTACCAGCAGTTTTCTATAGCGCCTGGACAATTTTACTTTCTCCATGTCTTTGTCTATATTTATTTTCTGGTTTTTCAATAGTAGCCATCCCACTGGGTATGAGGTGGCATCTCATGGTAGTTTCAATTTGCTTTTCCTGAATGACTAGTAGTGTTGAACATCTTTTTGTGTACTTCATGGCCATTCATAGATCTTTAGAGAAATGTCTATTCAAGTCCTTTGCCCATTTTTAAATGGGTTGTTTTATTGTTCGAGCTTTAGGAGTTATATATGCTGGGTATTATTCCTTTATTAGATAATTTGTAAATATTTTCTCCCATACTGTGGGTTGCTGTTTTACTCTTATAGTATCTTTTGATGTACAACATTTAAAATTTTCCCAGCAACCTATTTGTCTATTTTTTTCCTTTTGTTTACTATGCCATTGGTATCATATCTAAGAAATCATTGCCCAATCCACTGTTGGGAGGCTTTTGTCCTATATTTTCTTCTAAGAGTTTTATACTTTTAGGGCTCATATTTAGGTCCTTGATCCATTTTTTGAGTTAATTTTTGTATATGGTGTTAGATAAAGATACAGCTTAATTCTCATGCATGTGGATATCCATTTTTCCCAGAAATATTTGTTGAAAAGAATATCCTTTCCCCACTGAAGTTTTGGCACCCTTATCAAAAATTATTTGTCCATATATGCAAGGATTTTATTTCTGGGCCCTCTAGTAGATTGCATTGTGTATATGTCTGTCTGTTTACTAATGCCACACTTCTTTGATTATTGTAACTTTGTGGTAAATTTTGAATTCAGGAAGTATGTCTTCCAGTTTTATTCTTTTTCAAGATTGTTTTGGCTACTTGGGGTCATTTTGAGATTCCATATGAATTTTAGGATGGGTTTTTTTGTTTTGTTTTTCCTATTTTTGCAAAAATCATGATTGGGATTTTGGTAGGGATTGCATTGAATCTATAGTAGCTTTGGGTAGTATGGACATCTTAATAGTGTTAAGATTTCCAATTAATGATCTTGGGATGTTTCTATTTATGGCCTTAATTTCTTTTTATCAATATTTGTAATTATCATTGTACAAATCTTTCTATTGGCTGACTCCTAAGTATTTTATTCTTTTTGATACTATTGTGTATAGAATTGTTTCTGTGAACAGAATTGTCTTTGTAATTTTTTACCTTTTTAAATTGTTCATTGTTATATACAGAGAAATGAAACTGAATTTTTTTCTGTGTTGGCTTTTGTGTTTTGCCACTTTAATGAATTTGTTTTAATAGTTTTTTGGTATGTCTGGAATCTTTAGGATTTTCTACATATAAGATCATATCATCTGCAAAGAGAATTTTACTTCTTTTCCAATTTGGATGCCTTTCTTTTTCTAGCCTAATTGCTCTGAGTGAACCTCAAATACTGTGTTGAGCTGAAATGCTGAAAGTGGGTATCCTTGCCTTGGTCCTGATATTAGAGGAAATGCTTTCAGCCTTGAACCATTGAAGATGATGATCTCCATGGGTTTTCACATACAGCTTTTATTATGTTGAAGTAGTTTCCTTCTGTTTGTAGTTTGAATGTTCTTATCATGAAAGGGTGTTGAATTTCTGTCAAATTCTTTTTCTGCTCAATTAAGATGATCATGTGGATATTCTTCCTTCATTCTGTTGATATGGTGTACTACCTTTTTGGTCTGTTAAACTATCCTTACATTTCAGGAATAAATCCTACTTGTTCATGGTATATAATCATTTTAATATGCTGCTGACTTCGGTTGCATTTTGTTGAAGGTTTTGGCATCAGTGTTCATAAGGAATATTGGGCTGCAGTTTTCTTACCGTGTCCTTATCCAGCTTTGGTATCAAAGTAATGCTGGCCTCTGAGTGAGTCTGAAAATATCCCCTCCTCTTCAGTCTTTTAGAAAAGTTTGAGAACTTTTGGAGTTAGTTCTTTAAATGTTTAGTAGAATTCATCAGCCAAGCCATCAGGTCCAAGGCTTTTCTTTGGGGATTTTTGATTATTGATTCAGTCTCCTTATTGGCTATAGAAATAACCAGATTTTTTAGTTCTTCATAATTTAATCTTTGTAGCTTTTGTGGTTCTAGCAATTTGTCCCTTTCATCTAGATATGATTTGTTGGCATCCAGTTGTTCACATCTATCCCTTTTATATCTGTAGAACCAGTGCTACTGTCCCTATTTTCATTTCTGATTTTAGTAATGTGAATCTTTACAGCTTTGTCCCCACCCTCTTTGGTTGTTGATGTCACAAAACTAATGTCTTTATACATAATACACTCTAAAATGAACTTATAATTCCTTAAAAATGCACTGATCTAAAATTATATAGAAAAGATTTGGAGTGAGAAACCCAAATTACAGTAATACTAGCTTTTGTACTGTTGTTTTTTCTTTAAATGTTTTAGTCTCTTAAATCATGTAGAAGAATGTAGTTACAGACCACTGTTACAATAATGCTAGGCTTCTGTAATTGTGGATGCACTCAGCTTTATTGAGATTTGTATTTCTCTATAGGCTTCAAAACACTGTCTGGTGTCCTTTCATTTCACCCTGTAGGACTACTTGAGCATTTCTTGCAGGGCAGGTCTGGTGGTTACATACTTTCTCAACTATTGTTTGGGGAAGTCTTGCTTTCTCCCTCACTCTTAAAGGACAGTTTTGCCAGAAACAGAGTTCTCATTTGATAATTTGTTTTCTTCACTTTGCAGTATCAGCCCATTGTCCGCTGTTATTTCTGAACTTTCTGGCAAGAAGTCTGGTAATCTTATTGAGGATCCCTTTATGTGATGGGTCACTTGTGTCTTGTGCTTTCAAGACTCTCTTGTCTTTTGAAAGTTTGATTATAATGTGTCTTGGTGTGGGTTTCTTTATGTTCTTATTTGGAGTCTACAGAGCTCCTTGGATGTTTGTAGTCTGTATTTCATTAAATCTGGGACGTTTTCAGCCATTATTTCTTCAAGTATTCTCTCTTCCCTTTCTCTCTTTTCCCTCTGTGACTTCCTCTATACTTATGTTGATCTTCTTAATGGTGTCCCACAGTTCCCTTAGGCTCTGTTGGCTTTTCTTCCATCTTTTTTCTTTTCTTTAGACTCAGTAATTTCCATTGTCTTATCTTCAAGTTCGCGGAGTCTTCTGTCTACTGAAATCTGCTTTTGAATCCTTCTAAGGAACTTTTCGTTTCAGCTATATACTTTTGAGCTCCATCCAGAACTTCCTTTTGGTTCTGTCATTTTATTGATATTTCCTTTCATTCACACTTTGTTTTCTTGGCTTTTTCCATATCTTTCTTTAGTCTGTTGGGCATCTTTAAGACATTTCCTTTGAAGTCTTTGTCTAGTGTATTAGCCATTATGTCTTTTTTAGGGACAGCATCTATTGATTTTTTTTTTTTTTTTTTTCTCTGAATGAGCCGTACTTTGCTGTTCCTTTGCATGCCTTATGATTTATTTTAATGGACTCTTGAGTATAATAATGTGGTAACTCTGGAAATCAGATTTCCCCTTTCCCTAGGGCTTGCTTGTTTTTCTTATTGTTTGTTTTTGATTTTAATTGTTGTACAGAGTCCCTTTGCTGAGGATCAGCCTGAGATGGGAACCAAAGGTCTTCCCAGGTCTTTTCTGAGCCTTTCTCAGGGCACACATAGTCACTTTCTAATTTTTTTCATATATGCAGTTGTTTTTAAATGTCCTAGTCTTTAATGTCTGGCTCCAAAGGGGAAAAAAGTGAAGAATGAAGGGGGAGAAGGGACCTGGCCTTTCAAATCCCCTGGAAGTCTTCTCGGGTAGAAGGGAAGGGAACTGCAACAGGGTAGGGGAGGCGCAGTGGCTGCTCACCTCTGTGATCAGAAGCAGTTATTGGCAGTCACAGCAGGGACCCCCAGTGTTTGGAGCACAGGGTCCTTCATGCCCACCCTAGTTCCCACAGGCTGTGGGCAGTGGTTCCAGGAACACATGTGCAGTTGTCTGCTAAGGGTCTGGGAATGATGAACGGGTGGCTCCTACTGTGCTAAGAGCCAAAATTGACTGCAGTTCATCACAGTTTATCATCTTACCTTCCCCTGGAAGGTGTAAGCATTCAAGGTTCCAAAATAGTTAAATAGCTTCCACCAGTGCAGTTGGCTAGGTGGGAAGACAGATTCTGGTGTGTTATACTTTGGCGACTTCTCCAGAATCCTCTCCCCCATTTAGTTTTATAATATTCACTCATCATTAGAGCAACTATACCCCAATTAAAAAAAAAAATCATGCTAAGCAAAAGAAGGCAGTCATAAAAGACCATATAACGTATGATCCCATTTATACAGAATGTCTAGAATACATAAATCCATGGAGACAGAAAGAATGTAGATCAGTGGTTGCCTAGGACTGAGCTGGGGGTTGGTGGAAAATAGGGAGTGACTGCTAGCGATTGTGGGGTTTCTTTTTTGGGGGCAATGAAAAGATTTTAAAGCTAGATTCTGTGATGGTTACTTGAAGCCCTTAAACTGTACGCTTCATGTGGATGAACTTTAGGGTATGTAATTTCTAACCCAATAAAGCTGTTTTAAAAAACAAAAAAATAGTCACTTGTCAGATCTTGGCTGCGTATTTCCTTTTTGCCTAACTGTAATGGTTTATATAATGAAGGTCTAGAAACACGTAGAAGATACCATCCTGACTCTGGCTAAGAACTGTCTCGTGAAGGCAGGATCTCCCTTATCTATTGCTGCCTAACAACCACTCCCAAATTTAGTGGCTTAAAACCACCACCACTTTACTGATTGCGATGCTGTGGTTCAGAAATTCATCATAGGTGGTGGTCTCTGCTCCAGTGATGTTTGCTGGGCTCACTCAAGGGGCTGCATTCACCTGGTGGCTGGAAGGTAGGAGGTGGCTTCACTCATGTGTGGCCTTTGTCCTGGTTGTCACCTGGGGTGCCACAGTTCTTCTCCTTGGGCCCTTCTGTCTGCATGGCCTTCTCTCCAGCAGGATAGGCTGAGCTTCTTCACGTGGTGTCTGGTTTCCTGGACGGTGGAAACTGTCAGCTTTCTTAGGCCCAGAGTTGACACAGCTGTCACTTCTGATAATTCTGTTGATTGAGTCACAGGGCAGCTCAAGTTCAGGTAGAGAGGAAACAGACTCTACCTCTTAATGGGAGGAGTAGTCCTGTGTCTGCAGGTTTAGGAGGAGTTGGGGGTACCTGTCTTTGCAGAATATCTACCACAGGAATCTTGGTAGATAGACCACAGGCAGTCACTTGACTCAATGTAGAATCAAAACAATTATACTGAAGTTCTAATTGAATGTGAGCTGTCCAGGGCATCACTTCTCCCCTTTTCGAATGTATGCTCCATGTAGGCAGGGTTTTTTATGTTTGGTTCGTTGCTTTATTCCAGCTGGACAGCAGCACCTGGCTTTGACAGAGGCTCAGTAAGTATCTGTTTTGTGGTGGTGGTAACAGAAGAAGGATTGGTGTGGAGCCACTCCAATAGAGAAGCTGCTCCAAGTCTGGGAAAAGAGTAGTGGGTATGAATCAGTGTCTCAGAGGTGGGGAGACAACATTTATTCACTATTCTGCAACATGAATTGAGGCCGCCTACGCCCGATGTGAGGGGGAAGGAAGAGCCCCTCCCTTGAGGAAGGGGATCCCAATATCTCAGTGCCTGACATGCGCTAAGTCATAGACAAGAGTGGGGTCCTCCGGGGGTGATGGTGGAGGCTTCAGCATGGGTGCTTGGATGGGACTGAGCAAGGTGAGTGTGATGGAAGTGTGACTGAAACAGAGCTGAAGACAACGATAAAAAATGATGGGTATGGGATATGAGTGTGACTGAGAAAGTCCAGAGGCTTGAAAATAGTCACCTACAAGATGTATTTTTCAGATAAATGGTAAGACTCTCCCCCTCTAAGTCCTTAAACATGGGTGTTATGTGATGGAAACTAGATTTGAGTTTCTGAATTTTGGTGCAGAAATTTTTTGTCAAAGAAGGCAGGCCATTCATTATTAGGATTGGTGAATTCACTGATGGTGGTTATTCACCTTATGTAGTTTTAGAATGCTTTAGATGTTTGCAAAGAGCATTGCCAAATACATGTGCTTGGGTGAAAGGGAAAAATAAGAGTACTGGTATGTGGCAGTGTCTTGCTCCCCTTCTTCCTGAGCAAGTGATCTCGGCTCCTGTGTGTGGTGAGTGAACCAGGAAAGAAGAGAGACGAGCGTTCCGAACACTGAGTTCCATTAGGTAAACAGAAGTATTTTTAAAGTCCTCTCCCTGAATCACTTCTGTCCATTCAGACAAGCAAACCCCCGTCGCTGAAGCCCAGGCAACATGTTCGGATGAACCGGGGAACTGTTCGTTATCTTTTCGGTCATCTTGAAAAACTCCTGAAGAAAAGTACTCTTCCTTCAGTGAGTAAGTTCTGTCTTATCTAAAAACGTAGCTGTGGTCTTTTTTCCTTGCCTCTTCCCCTGAGGCTGCTTCAGCAAATAATTTTTTTAAATTGAGGCTGGCCTGTTGTGCCAGGGAAGAAAAAACTCTTGTGTGAGTTCCTAGTTGAAGTGAGTGATGTCTAACTTCACTAAGAAGATGAAACACTTAAATGTACTTTGGGTTTTTTAAAATGTCCTCTTCACTCATTTGTTGAACTCTAGGGCTCCTAGTTCTTTGAAGGTAATTAGTATGGTAGGAAGAGTATCTTTTTTTAAAAAAAATTTGATTTGTGGTCATGCTGCACAGCATGCTGGATCCTAGTTCCCCAAACCAGGGATCGAACCTCTGTCCCCTGCAGTGAAGGCACAGAGTCTTAACCACTGGACCACCAGGGACGTCCCCCGTGTCATTGCAGTCCCTTACATTTCCAGTCCCTTGGGCTTTCAGGTGGACCGGGCATAAGGCCGGTGATAGCAGTGAGGAGAGAACAAGCCCAGTTCCTAATCTAGAACACTCGTCACCAACCCTGCATACTGCGTTTCTTTTGTGTAATCTTTTTTTTAGCCTGTTAGTTCATGTCTTTTGTTAACCAGTGTAAAATTACTTGTTTTCTGGTTTCTTGAAACAGCAGATCAGACCACATAGGCCACAATAGCATCTGTCAAAGTGACTGGCCATAAAAGCCAGCACCCACATTCATCTGAAGGGCACTCCCTCGGAAGGTGGCTTATTTTTACCATTCTCATCTACCTTACCGTATTTTGGGACAGCCAGCTTAACCTTCTTTCCCTCATTCTTTTCGGAGTGGTGTAAGATTCTCTCTCAGCACCACCACACAAGATGAAGAGTAGCCTCCTTTGGATGTTGAAGTCAGAGTCCGTCTTCCAGTTGCTTGCCAGCAAAGAGAAGTCTTTGATCAGAAGGAAATTCCTTATCCTGGATCCTGGTCTTTACATTTTCTGTTGTATCCGGGGGTTCAACCTCCAGAGTGATGGTCATCATGGTAACCTGCATCTTGGCTGCTTTTCCTTGGTGGGTGGTGGATTTAGTGTAACCTCGATCCTCTTTCTGACCTGTCCACTTTTTGAATTGTGAGGTGTGAGAGGAGTGTCTTCATCCCTTCCTTAACGTGCTGTGCCTCGACTGGTTGTTTGAGGGGGTGGACTTTTAAAGATCTTTGCAGAAATGTACTATATTGTTTCTTTTACCCCATCCTCCAACCAAACAGAGAGGTTTCCTTATCGTTGGAGAGTGAGAAGAGATCTCTAAGACTGAGACCTGTCAGGAAGGAAGAACTCTCCCTCTACCCTTTTAGGTTCTTCTCTCTAGGCTAGGAATTAAATTGACATGAGTCAGATCAACAGAAGAAACTAAAACTTTTAAAATTTATTTTTAAAATTAAAGGAAAATTGTTTTACAGAATTGTCTTGGTTTCTTCTAAACATCAACATGAATCAGTCATAGGCATACATATGTATATGTATCCCCTCCCTCTTGAACCCCCCTCCCACCTTCCTTCCCACGCCTCTAGGTTGTTATGGAGCCCCAGTTTGAGTTCCTTGAGTTGTGCAGCAAATTCCCACTGGCTATCTATTTTACACATGATAATGTAAATTTCCATGTTTAGAAAAACTAAAATTTAATTTTGGATTGCCAGATGGGTTGAGGATATGGAGGGGAGAGAAATAGGTAAGGGATATTAACAGGTACAAACTTCCAGTTGCAAAATAAATGAGTCACAGTCATGAAATGTACGATATGGGATATAATCAATAATTATGTAGTATCTTTGTATGGTGATAGGTCATAATCACTTATTGTAGTAATCCTTTTGAAATGTTTAGAATTATCAAATCACTGTTGTGTAATAGGAACTAACATTTAATAATAGGTTAACTATATTTCAAGAATAAACCACAGATCAAATTTGTGGTTACTGGAGGTGGAGGGGAGAAGGAAGAGGAATTGGATGAAGGCAATGAAAAAGTAGCAACTTCCAGTTATCAGAAAAAGAAGTCCTAAGGAACCTGATTAAACTTAAAAGCTTTTTGCACAGCAAAGGAAACTATAAGCAAGGTGAAAAGACAACCCTCAGAATGGGAGAAAATAGCAAATGAGATAACTGACAAAGGATTAATTTCCAAAATATACAAGCAGCTCAGACAACTCAATGCCAGAAAAACAAACAACTCAATCAAAAAGTGGGGAGAAGACCTAAAGAAGACATTTCTCCAAAAAAGGCATATAGATGGCTAACAAGCACATGAAAAGATGCTCAACATCACTCATTATTAGAGAAACGCAAATCAAAACTACAATGAGATACCACCTTACACCGGTCAGAATGGCCATCATCTAAAGGTCTACAAACAATAAATGCTGGAGAGGGTGTGGAGAAAAGGGAATGCTTTTTCACTGTTGGTGGGAATGTAAATTGATGCAGCTACTATGGAAGATTATATGGAGATTCCTTAAAAAAAACGAGGAATAAAACTACCATATGACCCAGCAATCCCACTGCTAGGCATATACCCTGAGAAAACCAAAATTGAAAGAGACACATGTATCCCATTGTTCATTGCAGGACTGTTCATTGCAGGACTATTATTCATAATAGCTAGATACATGGGAAAGAGACATGTATCCCATTGTTCATTGCAGGACTATTATTTATAATAGCTAGAACATGGAAGCAACCTAGATGTCCACTGACAGATGAATGGATAAAGAAGTTGTGGTACATATTTCACAATGGAACAGTACTCAGCCATAAAAAGGAATGCCTTTGGGTCAGTTCTAATGAGGTGAATGAACCTAGAACCTATTAAACAGAGTGAAGTAAGTCAGAAAGAGAAAGATAAATACATATTCTAATGCATATGTACGGAATCTAGAAAAATGGTACTGAAGAATTTATTTACAGGGCAGCAGCAGTGGAGAAACAGACATAGAGAATGAACTTCTGGACGTGGAGAGAGGGGAGGAGAGGGTGAGATGTATGGAAAGAGTAACATGGAAACTTACATTACCATATGTAAACTAGATAGCCAATGGGAATTTGCTGTATGGCTCAGGAAACTCAAACAGTGGCTCTGTATCAACCTAGAAGGGTGGGATGGGGAGGGAGGTTTAAAAGGGAGGGGCTATATGTATACCTATGGCTGATTCATGTTGAAGTTTGACAGAAAACAGCAAAATTCTGTAAAGTAATTATCCTTCAATTAAAAAAAGAAGTCCTAGGGATGTGACAGTTAATACTGTGTTACATATGAAAGTTGTTAGGATTTACTACCAAGAATTTTCATCACAAGGAAAAACTTTTTGTATCTATATGAGATGATGAATGTTTACTAATTATAACAAGATTAGTAAACATTCATCATCTCATGGATATTTTGTGATGATTTCATGATGTCAAATTATAATACTATACATCTTAAACTTATGCACTGCTGATGTATGTTAAGTATATATCATAAAATTGGAAGAAAAGTATTTGTTACACATGAAAATTGCATATATGTGAGAGGGTCATCGTCCCTATATATGTGAGCGGTTGAGAGACAGAAAGGTAAAATGAAGTACACATGCCATCCTGAACTAAGAAATGGTGTAAGGTGCTGGGCTGGGGCCTCAGAAATTGTGGTCCTAGGAAATTTGTCATTTTCAATGAGTGTGTTCTCTCTCTTCTTCTCTCTCATGAAATCCTTTCTAGCTAAAATGAGATAGAGATAATTGGAGGAAATAAGACATTGATTAAAATGGATATTTTTATGAATTATTTTGGATTGCCTTCTTTTTAAATTGTGGTATATGATCTCAGGATTTGAACTGTGACGTCTGATTTTCTCCCATTACGGTGATCTCCCACGTTTCGTCATTGGTTTGCTTAGCTCTTAGAATTTTGATTACTTTGTTTCTTAGTTTCCATCCTATGTTAAAAAGCCATACTAACTTTAAAAATATTTGAGGGAGTAGAGGGAAGGCCGGTCTAAACTAACTAGCTTAAAATTATAAACACAGTATTTTTCTTTTTTTAACTGCTTTAAAAATTTTTACATATCCAGTATATTTTACTCTTTTAAGGTTCTCATTAATTATCTATTTTATACATAGTGTCAACAGTGTATATATGTCAATCTCAGTCTCCCAATTTGCCTCGCCCCACCCTCCCCTTACCCCTTGGTATCCATACGTTTGTTCTTTGTCTCTATCTCTATTTCTGCTTTGTAAATTGTCTATACATGTTTTCAGATTCCACATATATGCATGGGATAATATGTGATATTTGTTTTTCTCTTTCTGACTTCACTCTGTATTAGTCTCTCTTTTCAACTGTGTCTCTACAAATGACCCAGTTTCGTTCCTTTTTCTGACTAGTGTTCCACTGTGTTTATGGACCACATCTTCTTCATCCATTCCTCTGCTGACGGACATTTAGATTGTTTCCATGTCCTGGCTCTTGTAAATAGTGCGACAGTGAATGTTGGAGTGCGTGTGTCTTTTTGAATTAGGCTTTTCTCTGGGAATATGCCCAGTAGTGGGATTGCTGGGTCGCATGGTAGTTCCATTTTTAGTTCTGTAAGGAGCCTCCATAGTGTTCTCCATAGTGGATTTATCAGTTTACATTCCCACTAGCAGTAGGAAGATTCCGTTTCCTCCACACCCTCTCCATCATTTACCGTGTGTGGACTTTGGGATGATGGCCATTCTGACCAGTGTGAGCTGATACTTCATTGTAGTTTTGATTTACATTTCTCTAATAATGAATGATGTTGAGTGTCTTTCCATGTGTTTGGCCATCTGTACGTCTTCTTTGGAGAAATGTCTGTTTAGGTCTTCCACCCATTTTTTGATTAGGCTGTTTTTTTGATATGGAGATGCATGAGCTGTTTGTTTATTTGGAGATTAATCCTTTGTCACTTGCTTTGCTAAACAGTATTTTTCAAGGAATGTATATTATCATTTGTGTGTATATGTGTATATCAGTTCAGTTGCTCAGTCATGTCCAACTCTTTGTGACCGCATGGACTGTAGCACGCCAGGCTTTCCTGTCCATCACCAACTCCCGGAGCCTACTCAAACTCATATCCATTGCATTGGTGATGCTGTCCAACCAGCTCATCCTCTGTTGTCCCCTTCTCCCACCTTCAATCTTTCCCAGCATCAGTGTCTTTTCCAATGAGTCAGCTCTTCGCATCAGGTGACCAAAGGATTGGAGTTTCAGCTTCAGCATGAGTCCTTCCAATGAATATGCAGGACTGATCTCCTTTAGGATGGACTGGTTGGATCTCCTTGCTGTCCAAGGGACTCTCAAGAGTCTTCTCTAACACCACAGTTCAAAAGCATCAATTCTTCGGTACTCAGCTTTCTTTATAGTCCAACTCTCAAATCTGTACATGACTACTGGAAAAACCATAACTTTTACTAGACGGACTTTTGTTGGTAATGTCTCTGCTTTTTAATATTCTGTCTAGGTTGGTCATAGCTTTTCCTCCAAGGAGTAAGCATCTTTTAATTTCATATAAATAATTATATATATATTTATATATGTATGTATAAAATGTAAACCACATGTTACCTTGCATGATCTTTAAGGAATTTTCAGTTACCTGAGTCTTGATTTTGCATGTATATAGATATGTTTAAGTGCTTGAGGCTACTTTGAAAGAGTTCTTAGTAGTTTAACCAGTAGTAACCCTTAAGGTCTTGGATGTGCTCTTAGTAAACTTTTTTTTTTAATTCTCATAGCCAGGGTGAGAGTCCATTTAGCTCAGTTGTATGAGTGATTATATTATTAAGTAGAGTGGCACTACTAGGGCTTCAGGAGACTCTCTAGTGCTCTCCATATACATGTGCATTTGCATGACTGTTACATCCACTACACACGCTGATGTATATGTGCACATGTACTACAGTCCCTGAGCACACCATGTATTGTGGGCAATTGGAGGACATGATCTTTGGGTATAAACTAGACCAAGCTTTCTGAGGGCAGGAAGCATGGCCCTTGGCATTCTTCTGTGTAAACATATCTGCCAAAGACTTTGCTTGGTGCCCGTCTTAGTTGGGGGTAGCCTTTACGAGAAGCAGCTCCAGTTCCTTTCTGCCTTTCTGTCTGGGTGCTGGTGAATGGGAGGGGAGGCTGTGCTGGGGGAAGGCTGGGAGGCTGAGCTGTGCACAGTCGGCCTTCTTGTGAGTGGGGGTGTGACTCCTCCCCTGTTCCTGATTCTCTTGCTGCCACAGCATAAGCTCAGTATTTAAGAGTACAGGCTTTGGTGTCAGCCCTAGATTTGAACCTTGGCACTCTCATTTTCCAGCTGTGGGATCTGTCTTGAACAAATCTAGTTAATCTCTCCAAGCTTCATTTTCCTGATCTAGAAAACGGGAATCATAATTAAACCCTCACCAGTACATTTACTCAAGGATGGATTTTCAATAGTGGAAGATGGGGAATCTACGTGTCCCCCATCCTTGTATGCAGCCAACTGGTAGATACAAAGTATTCAAACAATTTCTGGAAAGTTCTGAAAACCAAAACTTGAATTTGCTGTATATGCCAGCAACTATTTACATAGTATTTATATTGTATTTACATCTGTTTACATAGCATTTACATGTTGTGTGTTTGTGTGAAAGTTTCTTGTGAAAGTTGCTCAGTTGTGTCCAGCTCTTTGTGACCCCATGGACTGTAGCCTGTCAGGCTCCTCTATCCATGGAATTCTCCAGGCAAGGATACTGGAGAAGGCTCTTCCCAATCCAGGGATTGAACTCAGGTCTCTGGTATTGCTGGCAGATTCTTTACCATCTGAGCCACCAATGTTATATAAGTAGTTGTAAATATAATGCAAATACTGTGAGGGAAATTGAAGTTTTGTTATTTTATTTTGCCATTTTTTCCCCTGAAATCTTTGATCCACAGTTAGTTTAATTCAGATGTGGAACCCACAGATGGAGAGGACTGGCTGTATTATATTGAGGAATTTTGAGTATATAGGTTTGTTAGGAAGGGATATTGGTCTGTAGTTTTCCTTCAGTGTCTCTCTTTGGAATCGCATTAGTGCTGGTCTCATAGAATGGGAAGTGTGCCTTCCTCTTATATTTTCTGTAGTGAAAAGTGAAAGTGAAAGTTATTCAGTTGTGTCCAACTCTTTGTGACCCCATGGACTATACAGGAATTCTCCAGGCCAGAATGCTGGAGTGGGTAGCCTTTCCCTTCTCTAAAGGATCTTCCCAACCCAGGGATCGAATCCAGGTCTCCCACATTGCAGGGAGATTCTTTACCAGCTGAGCCACAAGGGAAGCCCATTTTCTGTAGAGACTACATATATTTAGCATTACTTCTTTTTTAGATGTTTGGTAGAAGGAAATGGCAACCCACTCCAGTATTCTTGCCTAGAGAATCCCATGGACAGAGGAGCCTGGCAGGCTACATACAGTCCATGGGGTCGCAAGAGTCAGACATGACTTCACGACTAAAGAGGGAGAGAGAATTTACCAGTGAAATCATAGGGGCCTGGAGAATTTTTCCCCAGAAGATTTTTTTTTTTAAACTGAAGTATAGTTGCTCTACAATATTTTATGAGTTACAGATGTATACCACAGTGATTCACAGTTTGTAAAGGTTATACTGCATTTATAGTTAGGGATTAGAGCCAGTATTTTACAGTAACTAATCCCTGTGTTGTACAGTATATCCTTGTAATTCACCTAATAGTTCGTACTCTTAATTCCCTCCTCCATTATTGGCCCTTCTCTCCTACCCTCTCCCACTGTTAACCACTAGTTTGTTCTCTGCATCTGTGAAATGATAGACAAAAGGTTTTTGTCTATAGTTAAATTTTGTTAAATGTTTGAGTTCTCCCTTTCACCTTGGATAAGTCTTGATGGCTTGGAGTTTTTAAGGAATTGGCCCATTTACCTAAATTGTTGAATTTGTGTTGTAGCATTGTTTGCAGTGTTCTCTTCTTTCAATGCCTGTATTGAAATTCCCTCCTTTCATTCCTGACAAAAATTCATGTTGTCTGTTTTTTTCTTTGTTATTCTTGCTAGAGATTTATCAATTTTGTAGACTTAAAAAACACACCCAAAAACAGAAGTTTGGTTTTACCTGTTTAAGTGGTTAGAACAGTAGCGCCTTTACCTTTTTTTCATCTTCCCTCTTATAATTCCAACTTGTGGTATCTTTTTACTTTTTGTTTTTAAAAGTAAAGGACTTCATCAAAGCTGGTGAGATTTTTATTCCATTCTGTAATGTAACTGCAATTTAGATGTCTTTGCTTTGTATATAGGTTGAATCTATAAATCACTTACATTATTATGACTACATAAATACTGTTCACTTCTCATCCTAGCACTGTATCCTGATTACCTTTCCTTTCTTATGTGGTCTTTTTTCTAAAATGTCATTCTTTCTTGACATACTCCCTGATTATGATGGAACATATCCTTAAGAACCACCTTATTGAAAAATGTGAAGGAAGTACACTTTTTGAGTCCTTTTATTCCCTCTGTACATATAATGGCTGGTTGGGTTGGGTGTTTTCCCTGAGAATTCTGATGGATTGTTATACTATCTGTTAGCGTCCAGTCTTAGTGATGAGGAGGCCAGTCCAATCCCAATGCTTGTTCCTGTGTAGAGGTCTGATTTTATATGTGATCTTTGAGAGATTGCAATGATACATCTTGACATAAACCTTTTAAAATTTGTTGTATTGGCCATTGGTAGGCCATTTTAGTTTGAAGATGCATGTTCTTTGCAAATACTACTTGGCTAGTTTTTCCTGTTTTCTTGATTTTCTTTCTGAAATTCGTAACTGGAGACTCTTATTGATTGCCATGTAGCAAACTACCCCAAATGTTAGTGGTTTAACGTTTAAAAAGTCATTTTATCACACACACAGATAGATTCTGTGGATCTCAGACAGGGCATAACAGGGATGGCTTGCTCTGTTCTCTGAAATCTAGGGTTTCAGCCAAGAAGCAGCAGCTGGCGGGCAGAATCAGCTGGAGACTTCTTCACTCCCATGTCTAGTGCTCACACTTGAAGATGCTGCTCAGCTGAAACTCCTGGCCAGAGCATTTCTGCATGGCTTTTCTATTGACTTGAATGTGTATGCATGATGGCTGTGTTCTGAGAGGGAGAGTTTGCCCAGGGAACTTTTTGGAGATGACCTGTCCAGAGATGAAATATCCCAATAGAACATGAGGACGCTACTGGGTTGCTTCTGACCTGGTTCCAGAAATTGCTTCACTTCTCATTTTTTGGTTTCCGATGAGTCAGAGCCAACCAGACCCAAGGGGAGGGGAATTAGACCCCATATTACTCCACTACAAAAGAGATAAATATGATAAAGTGCTGGATTTCTAATCTAAATATATGGGAAAATAATGCCTTTGTCTGAATATTGAAACATTTAAATTTCGATAATACCTCCTGCTGAGTCCTTGTTCCTGAGGAGTATTTTCTAGTTGTAGAGCTCTCTCGTGAAAACAACAGTTAGTTAAGTATAAAGAAACAGAATGACCAAATTATCTATTTAGAATAAGCGTCAAAGTAAGGTAGTAGAAGACCTGGGTTTGATCTCTGGGTTGGGAAGATCCTGTGGAGAAGGAAAGGTTACCCACTCTGGTATTCTGGCCTGGAGAATTCCATGGGCTATATAGTCCATGGGGTGGCAAAGAGTCAGACACAACTGAATGACTTTCACTTCAAGGTAGTAGGAAGAAAGAGAAAGTAGAAGTAAAAATGAGGCTGAGCATTTGCTAAGGAATGCTGTAGGGGAAGTGATCTGGAGGGCTGCAGTAGCAGTAGGCGCGCAGATCAAAGGGAAGCAGGTTGTGCTCACAAACCCTGCTAGGAACCTGGAGAGCTGATGCTTCAGCTAAGGAACATTGTACCATATTCTCCCAGTAGCTTGTTATTACCAAGGCAAATCCAGGTTACTTCATGCCAGTGGAGGTCCAGGGGAAAGGAATGACTAGATCTCAGGTTACTTTGATATATGTTTGTTCATTTTAAAGCCAAATACTTGAGTAGCTCAAATGGTAAAGAATCTACTTGCAATGTGGGAGACCCAGGTTTGATCCCTGGGTTGGGAGGATCCCCTGGAGAAGGGCATGGCAACTCACTCCAGTATTCTTGCGTGGAAAACCCACGGACAGAGGAGCCTGGCAGACTACAGTCCATGGTGTTGCAAAATGTCGGACATGCCTGAGCGACTAACGTAATATTGCTTAAAGAGAGAAGTCTTTGTCGCCCGCGTAAAAAACCTCACTGAACAGTGGGAAATGTAGATGAAATAAATCCTTTTTTCAAAGTAAGGAGAATGAGTGTATTCATTATAGTAAATAGTTTATCTGATCATTTACAATTAATCCATTGATATTTTCTATATACCCAAGTAGAAGGTAAAGAGTTTTCTGTTTGAATTTGAAATACCATTGAAGAAATATGTACAGACACTCTGAAATACAGCAAGTGCATGACTTGAATGCCATGTGTGAACATTCCTATGCTGTGCTGATGGGCAGTCTTCAGTTTTGTTATTTTCTTGCCACATGGTCACAGTCACCAGAAGGGTTAAAGAAGAAAAGTTGCATTCCTAAAGTTTCAACTTCCTTTCCTTTTTCCTGTGAAGGAAATATTATTTCTGTCTTTTCTCCAATCAACTGCTATTGTATTTCTTTACTTCTTCTTTCTATGTTTTTCTTTCAATTGACATTATAGACTTTGAGGACCTTAAAGAATTAATTTAAATGACTGTGAAGGGGGACAAAAGTCACAGTATTTTTAAAAGACCTTGAAAAATGCCTTTGCTTAGTATTAAAAATAATGTTCTGTGTTATCACGGTTAGGTAACTAGAATATCATAGTTCAGTTCACTTCAGTCACTCAGTTGTGTCCAACTCTTTGTGACCCCATGGACCTCAGCATGCAGGCCTCCTTGTCCATCACCAATTCCCAGAGTTCACCCAAACTCATGTCCATTGAGTTGGTGATGCCATCCAACCATCTCATCCTCTGTCGTCCCCTTCTGCCTGCCTGCCTGCAATCTTTCTCAGCATCAGAGTCTTTTCAGATGAGTCAGCTCTTCACACCAGGTGGCCAAAGTATTGGAGTTTCAGCATCAGTCAGTCCTTCCAATGAAAACTCAGGGCTGATCTCCTTTAGGATGGACTGGTTGGATCTCCTTGCAGTCCAAAGGACTCTCAAGAGTCTTCTCCAACACCACAGTTCAAAAGCATCAATTCTTCGGCGCTCAGCTTTCTTCACAGTCCAACTCTCACATCCATATGTGACTACTGGAAAAACCATAGCCTTGACTAGATGGACCTTTGTTGGCAAAGTAATATCTCTGCTTTTTAATATGCTGTCTAGGTTGGTCATAACTTTCCTTCCAAGGAGTAAGCATCTTTTAATTTCATGGCTGCAGTCATCATCTGCAGTGATTTTGGAACCCCAAAAATAAAGTCAGCCACTGTTTCCACTATTTCCCCATCTATTTCCCATGAAGTGATGGGACTGGATGCCATGATCTTAGTTTTCTGAATGTTGAGCTGTAAGCCAACTTTTTCACTCTCCTCTTTCACTTTCATCAAGAGGCTCTTTAGTTCTTCTTTCCTTTCTGCCGTAAGTGTGGTATCATCTGCGTATCTGAGGTTATTGCTCTCTTTCCTGGCAATCTTGATTCCAGCTTGTGCTTCATCCAGGCCAGCGTTTCTCATGATGTATGCTGCATATACGTTAAATAAGCAGGGTGACAATTCCTGTTTGGAATCAGATTTTCCATGTCCAGTTCTAACTGTTGCTTCCTGGCCTGCATACAGATATCTCAAGAGGCAGGTCAGGTAGTCTGATATTCCCATCTCTTTAAGAATTTTCCACAGTTTGTGGTGATCCACACAGTCAAAAGCTTTGGCATAGTCAATAAAGCAGAAATAGATGTTTTTCTGGAACTCTCTTGCTTTTTCAATGATCCAGCAGATGTTGGCAATTCGATCTCTGGTTCCTCTGCCTTTTCTAAAACCAGCTTGAACATCTGTAAGTTCATGGTTCATGTATTGCTGAAGCCTGGCTTGGAGAATTTTGAGCATCACTTTATTAGCGTGTGAGATGAGTGCAATTGTGCAGTA
Source organism: Bos indicus (assembly GCF_029378745.1). Classification (NCBI taxonomy): domain Eukaryota; kingdom Metazoa; phylum Chordata; class Mammalia; order Artiodactyla; family Bovidae; genus Bos; species Bos indicus. Next base: position 23,499,227 of record NC_091785.1, read on the forward strand.
GTTTGAGCATTCTTTGGCATTGCCTTTCTTTGGGATTGGAATGAAAACTGACCTTTTCCAGTCCTGTGGCCACTGCTGAGTGTTCCAAATTTGCTGGCATATTGAGTGCAGCACTTTCACAGCATCATCATTTAGGATTTGAAATAGCTCAGCTGGAATGCCATCACTTCCACTAGCTTTGTTTGTTGTGATGCTTCCTAAGGCCCACTTGACTTCACATTTCAGGATTTCTGGCCCTATCTGAGTGATCACACCATCGTGGTTATCTGGGTCAGGAAGATCTTTTTTGTATAGTTCTTCCGTGTATTCTTGCCACCTCTTCTTAATATCTTCTGCTTCTGTTAGGTCCATACCAATTCTGTCCTTTATTGAGCCCATCATAGTTAGGTAGCTAGAATAGTCCACAAAAGTTTGTTGACTGTATTATTGCTGAGTCCAATACTGTATTTAAGTGGTATATTTTAGCAACTCTTTAATTTTTAAATAGGTTTTTTTTAAGTTTTTTTTTTTTTTTTGCCACATGACATGTGGATCTTAGCTCCCTAAACAGGGATCTAACCTGTGTCCCCTATAGTGGGAGTACAGAGTTCTAACCACTGGACCACCAGGGAAGCCTCTCCCATAAACAGCTTTCCATGAAAAAAATCTTACAACAACTTACGACCTTATTTCTATGGGAGATTTTATTTCTGATTTAGAAACATAATACAACCTGCTATAATTTAGATATTGAGTGTATGTAAAAGTTTGTTTCAAATTCTGATGAATAAATATACTGGAAACACAGATGTAAAGTCTAGTGTTTTGGTTTTAATATTTATGTATATACAGCAGCATTCTAAAGTGTTAAGTTCCACAGGCTATAGACCAGCTATATTTAAGTTGTCTGTTTAAATATTTGTAAAGTGTAATTTCTATGGAAAAGCAGTTCAGGAAAAAGACCCATAGAGTATAGGTTAAAAATACTGTTATGTGATAGAATATGAAGGTTCTAATCAATGTAATGTATTTTATTCAGAGATAAAACTGCAATGGATATGTCTACTTCTATCTTCTTGGCAGTCCCATTAGATTTCTAACGTGATTTCATTTCCTCCCTCTTAACAAATGACCAAGTATGTAGTAATATATAGCAACTCAAGGAATGAAAACACTGAAAGGATAAAAGGATAAACTGATGTTACCTCTGGACTTATGAAGGTTTAGAACAGATATCTCCTTGAGCATAAAAAGTCATACATTTAGCATGACTTGCACTACACAGGACATATCCCATGTTGATAGCCTTATGTCAGCATTCAGGTTTTATTTCTTCCCCCTGTTTCTGGATATCTTTAAGTTAGAGAGTTTGTAAAATCTATTTTGATGCTGCATAAAATGGTACCTACCTAGGTGGCTTTTATAGAAACATTTTCATGAGTAATTATCTCCTGCTTTGTAAAAGCGGGATGAGTTATTTATTTATACTGGCTTTCTTATTCACAGTGCAAATATGACTTCAGGTGGGGTGGGAACTCATGAGATGCATACTTGTTATATTTGCAGAGTAGATTTACCAGCCTCTAGAGGAAGGAAGTCCCTCAGGACTCTCTTTAGTGTAATAGCAAAGGAAATTAGAATGGCCTGGCTAACCACATCAATATGCATAATTGACAAGTTACTCAATACTCCTAAAGATAAGTACTTTCCACTCTTTTCTTTTCGCTCTCAAATGTAACCGTATGTATTATTCCTAGGCTACTGTTTTGTTCTAGAAATTAACATGTATCCTTAATGTGTATATGCTAATTAAGAGTGGACAGCTTCATGGAACTTGAAAAAATACTGTGGTGCCTCTAGGCAGGATGGTCTTTAAAATATCAATGTGTTGGTGATAGGTGATATATATAATCTCCAGCCCCTACAAGGATAAGGTAGGTGCCCAGGTTGGAAAGGAAGAAGTAAAACTATGTTTGCAGATGACATGATCTTGTATATATTTATAGAAATTCCTAATGTATCCAGTATAGAACTATAAGAATTAGTGAGTGAGTTCACCTGGATATCAGGGAGGGTAGCAATAGTATAGGAAAGTCATTTGTATTTTTATGCATTTACAATGAACAATTCAACAATGAGATTAAGACATTTCTATTTATAGTCAGAATACTTAGGAATCTATTTACAAAACAATTGCAAAACTTGTTCTGTGCAAACGACAAAAAGTTGTTGAATGTCCAGAATAGGAAAATCTGTAGAGACAGAAAGTGACTTAGTGCTTGCCTAATGGTGAGGGGACCGCAGATGGTGACTGCAGCCATGAAATTAAAAGATGCTTACTCCTTGGAAGGAAAGTTATGACCAACCTAGATTGCATATTCAAAAGCAGAGACATTACTTTGCCAACAAAGGTCTGTCTAGTCAAGGCTATGGTTTTTCCTGTGGTCATGTATGGATGTGAGAGTTGGACTGTGAAGAAGGCTGAGCGCTGAAGAATTGATGCTTTTGAACTGTGGTGTTGGAGAAGACTCATGAGAGTCCCTTGGACTACAAGGAGATCCAACCAGTCCATTCTGAAAGAGATCAGCCCTGGGTGTTCTTTGGAAGGAATGATGCTAAAGCTGAAACTCCAGTACTTTGGCCACCTCATGCAAAGAGTTGACTCACTGGAAAAGACTCTGATGCTGGGAGGGATTGGGGGCAGGAGAAGAAGGGGACGACAGAGGATGAGATGGCTGGATGGCATCACTGACTCAATGGACGTGAGTCTGAGTGAACTCCAGGAGTTGGTGATGGACAGGGAGGCCTGGCGTGCTGCGATTCATGGGGTCGCAAAGAGTCGGACACGACTGAGCGACTGAACTGAACTGAAGGGATTGGGAGACATGAGAGTGACTGCTGGTTGGAATGGATTTCTTCTGGGAGTGATGAAAAGGTGCTGCCATTTTAGATATTGGTGCATGCATGCTGTTTCTTCAGCTGTGTCTGACTCTTTGTGATGCCATGCAATGCAGCTCCCCGGGCTCCTCTGTCCATGGGATTCTCCAGGCAGGAATACTGGAGTGGGTTGCCACACTCTCTTCCAGGGGATCTTCCAGAGCCAGGGATTGAACCTGTGTCTCCTCTGTCTCCTGCATTGGCAGGCAGGTTCTTTACCTCTAGCACCACCTGAGATAGTGGTGATGGTCATACAACTCTTGAATATCCTGAAAACCATTGAATTGTATACTTTGGGTGAAAGATACGGCCCGTGAATTATATGTTATAGAAGTTTTTAAACAAAGGGAAGGGAGATAAAGTAAACTTTAAAATATTGACACGAAAAGGTATCTATAGCTTGACAATGTAAAAGTAATATATACTCCTAGTTAAAAAATTTTTCCAACACCACAGAGCTTAACTTGAGGCATTGAAATTTTGCCTGTATTTATCTTCTTTGCCTAAACTAGCTGGATTCCTGTTTTCTTTAGAACTCTGATGCTGGGAGGGATTGGGGGCAGGAGGAGAAGGGGGTGACAGAGGATGAGACGGCTGGATGGCATCACCGACTCAATGGACGTGAGTCTGAGTGAACTCCGGGAGTTGGTGATGGACAGGGAGGCCTGTCCATCATTCATGGGATTGTGAAGACTCAGACACGACTGAGTGCCTGAACTGAACTGAACTGAACTGTGTGTAAGCGCCATAAATTAGCTTTTAGAACTACAACGTTTTTGTTCACTTATAGTAAGAATTATTTAATTTTTGAATGGTTTCTCAGAGTCACTGAAACCCTTGGGAAGTCATTGCTAGGAATAATCTCCCCATCTTCCTCCAAAAAATTTGTAAAATAATTTACTAAATTAGTGTCCTTAGTGGTAGAAAATAAGAAATAAGAAGCTCAGAAGAGTAAACAAAAGAATGCAACCATTGTAAGCCTCTCCCAGAGGAAAAAATTTTTTAAATTTTGGTGTCTGTCCTTTCAGAACTTAAAAAAACAAAAGGCAGACTTATTGAGAGAGAATTCATTTTCTATATAGGTGACCCATTTAATCTTCTGGCACTTTTTAAAGAACTTTTTAAAGAGTACAATATATATACAGAAAGTATACAAAATGCATGTATATATACAGTTTGATGGATTTTCCCATCCATGTAAAACTGCATCTCATGAAATAGTAACTAAGAGAGAGTAATGTTCCCGGGTCACCTAAAGGTAATAACTGCTGCCCTCAGAATGCATAGTTTTTCCTGTTTTTGTACATCATGTAAATTAAAACATACAGGATGTATTCTCTTGGTCTGCTTTGTTTATATAGCTATATATTTGTGAATTATAGTTGGTGTTTCTTCTCATTTTTTGGTGATTATCCCACAACTGATTCTTTCCATTGTCTGGCCTTGGGGTAATTTTTGGTTTTGGCTATTAATATTATTAATACTTTTTGTAATGTCTGTCGGTGGACATCTGTCTGCATTTCTGATCAGTTCAGTTGCTCAGTCATGTCTAACTCTTTGCGACCTCATGGACTGCAGCACGCCAGGCTTCCCTGTCCTTCACCATCTCCAGCGCTTGCTCAGACTCATGTCCATTGAATAGGTGATGCCATCCAACCATCTCATCCTCTGTTGTCCCCTTCTCCTCTTGCCTTCAATCTTTCCCAGCATCAGTGTGTTTTCAGTGAGTCAGCTCTTCTCATTAGGTGGCCAAAGTATTGGAGTTTTCAGCTTCAGCATCAGTCCTTGCAATGAATGTTCAGGGTTAATTTCCTTTAGGATTGACTGGTTTGATCTTGCAGTCCAAGGGACTCTCAAGAGTCTCCTCCAACACCACAGTTCAAAAGCATCAAATTCTTTGGTGCTCAGCTTTCTTTGTGGTCCAACTCTCACATCCATACATGACTACTGGAAAAAACATAGCTTTGACTAGTCGGACCTTTGTTGGCAAAGTAATGTCTCTGCTTTTTAATGTTCTGTCTAGGTTGGTCATAGCTTTTCTTCCAACGAGCAAGCGTCTTTTAATTTCATGGCTGCAGTCACCATCTGCAGTGATTCTGGAGCCCAAAATAATAAAGTCTGTCACTGTTTCCATCATTTCCCCATCTATTTGCCATGAAGTGATGGGACTGGATGCCATGATCTTAGTTTTCTGAATGCTTAGTTTTAAGCCAACTTTTTCACTCTCCTCTTTCACTTTCATCAAGAGGCTTTTTAGTTCCTCTTCACTTTCTGCCATAAGGGTGGTGTCATCTGCATATCTGAGGTTATTGATATTTCTCCTGGCAATCTTGATTCCAGCTTGTGCTTCTTCCAGCCCAGCATTTCTCATGATGTACTCTGCATATAAGTTAAATAAGCAGGATGACAATATACAGCCTTGACATACTCCTTTTCCTCATTTGGAGGCAGTCTGTTGTTCCATGTCCAGTTGTAACTGTTGCTTCCTGACCTGCATACAGACTTCTCAGGAGGCATGTAAGGTGGTCTGGTATTCCCATCTCGTGAAGAGTTTTCCACAGTGTATTGTGATTCACACCGTCAAAGGCTTTGGCATAGTCAATAAAGCAGAAGTAGATGTTTTTCTGGAATTCTCTTGCTTTATAGATGATCCAACAGATGTTGGCAATTTGATCTCTGGTTCCTCTGCCTTTTCTAAATCCAGCTTGAACATCTGGAAGTTCATGGTTCATGTACTGTTGAAGCCTGGCTTGGAGAAGTTTGAGAATTATTTTGCTAGTGTGTGAGATGAGAGCACTTGTGCGGTAGTTTGATTATTCTTTGGCATTGCCTTTCTTTGGTATTGGAATGAAAACTGACCTTTTCCAGTCCTGTGGCCACTGCTGAGTTTTCCAAATTTGCTGGCATACTGAGTGCAGCACTTTCACAGCATCATCTTTTAGGATTTGAAATAGCTCAGCTGGAATTCCATCACCTCCACTAGCTTTGTTCGTAGTGATGCTTTCTAAGGCCCACTTGACTTCACATTCCAGGATGTCTGGCCCTAGCTGAGTGATCACACCATCGTGATTATCTGGGTCATGAAGATCTTCTTTGTACAGTTCTTCTGTGTATTCTTGCCACCTCTTCTTAATATCTTCTGCTTCTGTTAGGTCCATACCATTTCTGTCCTTTATTGAGCCCATCTTTGCATGAAATGTTCCCTTGGTATCTCTAATTTTCTTGAAGAGATCTCTAGTCTTTCCCATTCTGTTGTTTTCCTCTATTTCCTTGCATTAATCACTGAGGAAGGCTTTCTTATTTTTCCTTGCTGTTCTTTGGAACTCGGCATTCAAATGGGTATATCTTTCCTTTTCCCCTTTGCCTTTCAGTTGTCTTCTTTTCACGGCTATTTGCAAGGCCTCCTCAGACAACCATTTTGCCTTTTTGCATTTCTTTTTCTTGGGGATGGTCTTAATCCCTGTCTCCTGTACAATGTCATGAACCTCTGTCCATAGTTCTTCAGGCACTCTATCAGATCTAATTCCTTGAATCTATTTCTCACTTCCACTGTATAATGAGAAGGGATTTGATTTAGGTCATACCTGAATGATCTAGTGGTTTTCCCTACTTTCTTCAATTTAAGTCTGAATTTGGCAATAAGGAGTTCATGATCTGAGCCACAGTCAGCTTCCGGTCTTGTTTTTGCTGACTATATAGAGCTTCTCCATCTTTGGCTGCAGAGAATATAATCAGTCTGATGTTATCAGATGGTATCAACCATCTGGTGATGTCCATGTATGGAGTCTTCTCTTGAATTCTTCGTGGAGAGTTCTGACAAAATGTGGTCCACTGGAGAAGGGAATTGCAGACTACTTCAGTATTCTTGCCTTGAGAACCCCATGAATAGTATGAAAAGACAAAAAGATAGGATACTGAAAGATGAACTCCACAGGTCAGTAGGTGCCCAATAATGCTACTTACTGGAGAAGAGTGTAGAAATAACTCCAGAATGAATGAAGATACAGCCAAAGCAAAAACAACGCCCAGTTGTGGATGTGACTGGTAAAGGAAGTAAAGTCCGATTACGTAAAGAACAATATTGCATGTGAACCTGGAATGTTAGGTCCATGAATCAAGGTAAATTGAAAGTGGTTAAACAGGAGATGGCAAAAGTGAACATCGACACTTTAGGAATCAGTGAATTAAAATGGACTGAAATGGGCGAATTTAACTCAGATGACCATTATATGTGCTACTGTGGGCAAGAATCCCTTAGAAGAAATGGAGTAGCCCTCAGTCAACAAAGAGTCCTAATGCAGTTCTAGGGTGCATTCTCAAAAACAACAGAATCATCTCTTTTGTTTTCCAAGGCACACCATTCAGTGTCACAGTAATCCAAGTCTATGCGCCAACCAGCAATGCTGAAGAAGCTGAAGTTGAATGGTTCTGGGAAGACCTGTAGAAGACTTTCTAGAACTAACAGCCAACAAAGATGTCCTTTTCATTATAGGGGACTGGAATGTAAAAGTAGGAAGTCAAGATACACGTTAAGTAACAGGCAGATTTGGCCTTGGAGTATAAAATGAAGCAGGGCAAAGGCTAACAAGGGTTTTGCCAAGAGACTGGACTTCTGATGGGCGTATGTGTACCGGGGAGTGAAATTGCTGGATCCTAGGGCATTGCTGCCTAAACTATCTTGTCCATATCAGTCACTGGGGGTCTTCTTAACATGCAGTCTACTTCAGCAGATCTGGGATAGGCCCTGAGAGTCTGTGTGCCTAACAAGCTTAAGGGAATTCCAGATGTACTGGTTCTGGACTACACTTTGAATTAGCAAGGTTATAGTATCCTGTGATACTTATATATCTACTCATAACTGATACACTTATATTCAGTTTTAGTAAATAACACCAAGTAGTTTTCAGAGTAGTTGAGTCAGTTTACATTCTTATCGGCATTTTATAAGATTCCTTTGTTTACATTTATTTGTTCTGTTGCATTGATTGGTTTTTCTATTTGTGCATGTACTACATTCCTGATTACTTCAGTTTTATGTGAGACTTGATATTTGCTAATATAAGTCCTGTCCTTGAACTCTGCATTTCTTCAAGATTGTTTCAGCTTTTCTTGGACCTTTGTATTTTAATCTACATTTTATGATTAGGATCAGTTTCCATGTGCATAAACCTGCTGGAATTTTGATTGGGATTGTATTGATTCTAGAGATCAATTTGAGAAAGAATTGATGTCTTTCCAACATTCAGATCTCTGAATGTGGTATATCACCCTCCATTATTGACTTAGCCTTTTGTTTGTTTCAACAACACTTACAGCTTTCTGCGTCAAGGTTTTATTTTGTTAGTTTATTCTTAAGTATCTCATTTGTTAATGCTGTTGTAAATAGTTCTATTCTTAAATTATTTCTAAATGTCAAGCCTGATGCATAGAACAATTGACTTTCATCTGTTACTTTTAATCAAGTATATTGGTAAATTCTCTTGATTTTAAGTGTTTATATATAGATTCTTTTGGGGTTTTTTTTGTGTGTGAACTCAATCATGTCATGCAAATAACAAGTGATATTTCTTTCCTTTTCAAACTGTATACCATTGGTTTTTTTCACCTAAATGCTCTGCTTAGTATCTCCAATTTAGTGTTGAATACTAAAAGAAATAGTGGGTATTCTTGTATTTCCCATTTCAGGGGGAAAGCTTTCAGTACTTCACCATTAAGGATAATGTTTGCTTTAGATTTTGTGTAGATCAGATCAGATCAGTCGCTCAGTCGTGTCCGACTCTTTGCGACCCCATGAATCGCAGCACACCAGGCCTCTCTGTCTATCACCAACTCCCGGAGTTCACCCAGACTCACGTCCATCAAGTCAGTGATGCCATCCAGCCATCTCATCCTCTGTCGTCCCCTTCTCCTCCTGCCCCCAATCCCTCCCAGCATCAGAGTCTTTTCCAATGAGTCAACTCTTCGCATGAGGTGGCCAAAGTACTGGAGTTTCAGCTTTAGCATCATTCCTTCCAAAGAAATCCCAGGGCTGATTTCCTTCAGAATGGACTGGTTGGACCTCCTTGGAGTCCAGGGGACTCTCAAGAGTCTTCTCCAACACCACAGTTCAAAAGCATCAATTCTTCGGCGCTCAGCCTTCTTCACAGTCCAACTCTCACATCCATACATGACCACAGGAAAAACCATAGCCTTGACTAGACGAACCTTTGTTGGCAAAGTAATGTCTCTGCTTCTGAATATGCTATCTAGGTTGGTCATAAGTTTCCTTCCAAGGAGTAAGTGTCTTTTAATTTCATGGCTGCAGTCACCATCTGCAGTGATTTTGGAGCCCCCCAAAATAAAGTCTGACACTGTTTCCACTGTTTCCCCATCTATTTCCCATGAAGTGATGGGACCGGATGCCATGATCTTCGTTTTCTGAATGTTGAGCTTTAAGCCAACTTTTTCACTCTCCTCTTTCACTTTCATCAGGAGGCTTTTTAGTTCCTCTTCACTTTCTGCCATAAGGGTGGTGTCATCTGCATATCTGAGGTTATTGATATTTCTCCCAGCAATCTTGATTCCAGCTTGTGTTTCTTCCAGTCCAGCGTTTGTGTAGATACCCTTCATCAAATCAAAAAAGGTTCCGTATAACCCTAACTTTGCCAAGAGTTTTTGGGGGTTTTTTGAAGTCATGCTTGATACTGAATTTGGTCATATGCTATTTCTTCTTTTATTGAGGTGATTATATGTGACTTTTCTCCTCTCCTCTGATAATGTGATGAATTACACTGAGTTTTTTAAATGTCAAAGCATCCTCTTTTCTTGGAGTTTGAAATGTATTGCTCCTTTTTTATATGTGTTTGGATTGGCTGATACTTTGGTAAGAATTATTACATCTGTGTTAAAGAGGGAGATTAGCATAGAATCTTCCTTGTTGTTTTTGCCATATTTTGTGCTTGCCTCATCAAATGAATTGGGAAGTATTCTACTTCTTCTGTCTCTGGAAGAGTTCATATAAAATAGTTGTTTCCTCTCTGAATGTTTTGAAGAGTTTACTGGCGAAGCAACTGGGCCTCGAGTTGTCTTTCTAGGGAAGGTTTTTAGTTCTGGATTTAATACATTTTGTAGATTTAGAACTATATACTATCTCTTAGTTTTGGTGTTTTACTAGGAATTTTTCTGTTTTTAGAATTTTACAAATATATTTAAAAAAATATTCTGATATATGTACTTGAATTGTTCAAAACAAGCGCTTAAGTATCTTTTTAACATCTACCGGACCCTAGTTATGGCCCTTTTACTTTCCTATCGTTGATAATTTGCATTTTCTTTTTTTCCCCTTGACTTGCCAAATTCTTATCAATTTCATTGTCTTTTCAAAGAACCAACTTTGTTATTTTATTTTTTTAACTGTCTATTGCATGTTGTCTATCTCATTTTTTGCTTTATTGTTTCCTTTCTTCTCATTTCTTTGGGCTTAAACCTTTCTGATTTATTGAGATACATACTTGAATTACTGAATTTTTCAGCTTTCTTTTTAGGATCCCTTTAAAGCACAGCTTTAGCTGCATTCTGCAACATTTTATGCCTTATTTTTAATATTAGCTGAAAATATTTTCTAATTTCCTTATTTCTTATAGTTAATTCAGAACTATCTTTCTAGTTACCTTTTTGTTATTAGTTTGTAGGTTCACGCTATTGTGATCAGAGAAAATTAAGTTTTAATCTTTTGAAATTTATTGAAACCTATGGCATATCTTGCTTTTTTAATTAGGTATTTCTATGATTTTGATTCTCAAGGCCTTACACTCTTATAGCCCAGTGACTCATCAGTGATAGGGATATATGAGGTGTGGATATTTTTGCTCAGGAACAATTCATGGCTAGATAGTATAACTTAACCTCTTTGTTTTTTCTCTCTCATCTTTAACGGGTTGCCTTTCCAGCTATGTTCGTGAAGCTGGATATAATATACTTAAATTTCTTTTCACTAAAATAATACGTGCATTACTTCTCTCTTTTTCTCAGATTGTTCCTAAACCCTGCCAAGTGGAGTTGTGTGTGTTACAGATCTTTTTCCAGATACATTTGCACTTTCTTGTGTTAGAGAACTGCTAGTGTGTTTTTGTTATTTTTACCAGTTTTTGTGTTTAATTCTAGAGAGAAACCTTATTCATCTTGGCTTCAAATTATTGGGGGGGTTACCTCATTGGTTACTCGCAAGGTGCAGGATGAATGAAAATGTGAGGTATCTTGCTCAAAAATTAAGAATTTCAAGACAGCAGTAGCAGAACGATACACCAAGTATGGGGTCCTCCTGACCATTGCTCACATGCTCATGACCAGCTCTGCTGTCACCACTGTGTATAGATTGGTGTTAAATAGTTGTATTAAGACAGAAATAAATTTTCTTAAAATTTTTCAGATGTTCTGTATTTTCATAAATTTGAACTCTGAAATGCATATTCCCAAGCATTTGAAAAATCAGATTTTTCAATTTCTACTGTAATTATAAAATTTTATAGTATTAGCTAAATGCCTGTCAGCTTAGACAACCTGATACACTCAACTATGAGAACATTTTGTGTGTTCTTAAAAATATGATCAGTTTATAAAAATAAGAGAAATTCTGTGTTGATTTATGACATTTTCGTAGACTTTTAAAAAACCAATTGAATCAGGAAAGTGTTGTTCAGTATTAGATTTTGGAGACAAAATTTAAAGGAAAAATACGCTTGAGGAAAGTCTAGGTATTGTTAGCCTCAAAAAAAGGTGCATGGCCTCATTAGGGGGGTGTGTGTGTATAAAATGTGTCTTCAAACTAGTTGATCAATTTTGAAATTTAGAGAAGTATGAAATTTGCTTATATAATAATACCTTTTATAAGAAATTATGATTTATGTTTAAAAGCCAGTTTTGGGACTTCCTTCAAGATGCCATAGATGAGACTCCATGCTTCCATCGCAGTTGATGGGGAACTAACAGTGCAATAAAAAAAAAGTTGCCAAATCAACTGGCAAAAACATCAGCTTATGAATATGTAAATATACCCAACCATTTTATTTTGTTTTCAGAATATAATAGAAATATGCAAATGCATACTTATGTAAATGAATGATTTGTTGTATGACACTTAATGAGAACCAGAACTTCCAATAAAATTCAGTTTTGGGAAAAAAAAATGGAAGTATGAACATTCAGAGATGATCATTTTTCTAATCAATTTCAAAGCCTGTAAATCTTTTTGCAAGGTAGTTTGGCCTTAGTAAGTTTCTTTTCACTCAGAAAGCTCCACTTCTAAGAATTTACCTTAAAGAAAAAACTGAACAAGTGTATAAGGTGCATATAAGATGTTTGTTCAGCATTGTTTTTAAGAGTGAAAATGGGGAACGTGTTATTCAGTAGAGGTTTCATCATGTGAACTATGGTGTATTCATACAATGGAAAGTAGTACAACCGTTAGACTTGATAGTGGTTGCTTGATTGTACAAAAGAGTAGACTTAGAATGGTACACGTTGAGAGGGAAGTGGAGGTGAAGAGAGCTAAATGAAAAAGAGTGCCAGCATCATTACCTTAAAAGTGGTGAGGCAGTGGCTACTGTCTTAAAATAGCAAAAGAAAATGAAGGTAACGATTATATTATCCAAGGCTATGAAGGTAGTGATAAAGAATGTATCACTAAAAAAAGTATATAGGGAGCACAGAGGACTCGATATGGGCAGTGATAAAAATGATGCACAGTGAGCTGATCTCCATAGACCATGACCAGAAGGCCTAAGTCAGGGAATAGTGAATGGAGCAGTTTGCCACTTTGGAAGCTTTACAGCCCTTCATCGTGAGGTGTTTGTTGTGTCATCAATGCAGCACCCCCATATCAATCTGGATTTCATAGCTTTTGCATGTAGACAAAGGAGATGTAAGCCCCTCCCCCTTAAAGAACAGTTAGTTAAGACTTACAATGCAAGGATCTCATTGGACTTCACTACTTCAGGTTATTTTATTAAAATGTTATAAATTTTCAAAAAAGAAATAATGGTAGAAACATCAGAGCTGGGAATAATTACAAAAGAAACTGCTAAAAAGTTGAACATTTTAGAACATTTAAGTAGGAGGATGTTTAATCATAAACACATTGATTTAAAACAAAATTTGGAACATTTAAATATAATCTTAATAACATAGGATGTTTATCTGTGTTCTTCAAATGGAAATATGCATTGCCAAATAATATAATATGATCCCCATTTTTTAAAAAGATATATCTTAAGTGAGAAACTTTAGAAAGATGCATGAAATGTTAAAAATCATTGTCTCTTGATAGTGGGATTAAACGTGATTTTCATGTTTTTCTGTTGCCTATTTTAAAAAGCTATAAGCCTACGTGATTTTTTTGTAATACGGGGGAAATACGTCCTCTTGGGGAAAAGAAATTATAATAGTGATATAACTTAAGCAGAGACTGTATATGTCTTAACATCCAGCACAGTGCTTGGCACATGGGAGACACCTAATATTTGCTCATACTATCTCGTCTTTGGGCTTCCCAGATGGAGCTAGTGGTAAAGAACCTGCCTGCCAATGCAGGCAGATGTAAGAGATGTGGGTTCCATCCCTGGGCTGGGAAGATCCCCTGGAGGGGAGGGTATGGCAACCTAGTCCAGTATTCTTGCCTAGAGAATTTCATGGACAGAGGATTGATCCATAGGTTCGCAAAGAGTAATAAAGCATTTTGTAACCATTGGCAAAGTAAAGTAAGCTATTTTTAAGCAAAGCATATGTTATGTAGAGTGTGAGAATTAATGGAAAAGACTACAAAGTGTTACTGTCAGGTAAAAAGTTTAAAAACATTCAGAAAGCAACTGGTAAATGTTATGCTGGTTTGTTTTGCAAAAGTAGTGTACTTACAGTACCCTTGATCTTGAACAAGGTGGGGGGTTAGCAATAACAAGCCTCCATGCAGTTGAAAATCTTCATATAACTTTATGGTCTGCCCTCTGTATCCCTGGTTCCACATCTGCAGATTCAACCAACTCTGGCTTTTTGTAATAGACGTTTAGTGGAAAAAAATCCACATATAATGGGACCCGTGTTGTTTATGGGTCCACTGTACATAAAATCTTTAGAGTGCAAAAACATATCATGAAGTCCCTTCATCTTGCTACCAGGACTCTCCCCTGGAGGCAACATTGAAATTTTTGTGTATCATTCTAGAAATACACAAAATGCATGTCGTCCCCTTTGTTATTATATATGATATCATGTTGTATGCACAATTCTTTACCTTCCCCCTGTCCCCACTGTATGTCTTAGAGATAATTTTATATTGTTGTGTATAAGTTTTATATTGTATGGAAGAATTTATATTTTTATTTTTTATGGCTACACAGTATTCATTGTGTGGATATATAATTGATTTAACTGTCTCTTGTTAATGGATACTTAAGTTGTTGGCAAACTTTACCACTATTAACAATGCAATAGAATATTTCCTTGTTTATACATAATTTTACACGTGTATAAGTTTCCCTGTGAGATTAATTCCTTGAAATAGAAGTGATAAATCAAGGAATGTCTGCATTTGCAGTTTTGGTAGATTTGGCCAAAGTGCCCTTCAGTGAAGTTAAAGTAGTTAACACTTTTACCAGCAGTATCTGAGAGATTTTGTTATAGTTTCCAGGTATCACTGATATGTTGAAAAATGTGCCTACATGAGTAATCAGACTCTTGACAAATGAGATTCATTGTGGACAAGGATAAAGTATATACTTTTTGTTAGAGGAATATGAGCTAAGACTTATAAACCATGTTCTAAAAACAGTGGTTCAGTACAGTTTGGATAAAGTACTGGGCATTGTTAAGAAATTGGAAACCTAACAGAGGCACACCATCATGGTCATGTATTGAAATATTAGACTTACAAACCATGTTCTAAAAACAGTGGTTCAGTACAGTTTGGATAAAGTACTGGGCATTGTTAAGAAATTGGAAACCTAACAGAGGCACATCATCATGGTCATGTATTGGAATATTTTTATTTCATCTGAAGTATTGGTTTCAGTTTTGGATGCAGTGATATGGGAAGAACATGACTGAGTTGGAGTTAGTTGGATAACTAACGATTAGGATGTGTGCATGCTCAGTCATAGCCAGCTCTTTGCAACCCCATGGACTATAACCTGCCAGGCTCCTCTGTCCATGGGACTTTTCAGGCAAGAATACTGGAATGGGTAGCCATTTCCTTCTGCAGGGAGTCTTTCCGACCTGCATCTCCCGCAGTGGCAGGCTGAGTCTTTAACGCTGCACACCTGGGAAGCCCAGTTAAGAGGATGACTGGGGTTAAAAAGTATTGTTCAGAAAAAGAAGTAACAACTAGTGGGGTGGGATGCCTTCCCAGGTGGCTCTTGTGGTAAAGACCTGCCTGCCAGTGCAGGACACATAAGAGACGTGGGTTCGATCCCTGGGTTGGGAAGATCCCCTGGAGGAAGGCATGGCAACCCACTCCAGTATTCTTGCCTGGAGAAATCCCATGGACAGAGGAGCCTGGTGGGCTACAGTCCATAGGGTCTCACAGAGTCAGACAGGACTAAAGTGACTTAGCACATACACTAGGGTGGAATACATCTAAATTTTTGGGTCATGAAAAATATGAATGTGCACACACTTGTTGATTAATCCGTCTTAGAGTTTTAGAAGCTAGGAGTATATAGGACTCTCAAAAGAAGAAGTGACCACCTCTAGTGCCAGAACAAATTTTGGATGGATAAACTGTAGGAGAATACATTATTTTTATACTTCTGGTTGGATGACCTTTCTAAAAACCCAGAATTCATGAAGGAAAAGATTGATAGTTTATGCTGCTGCTGCTGCTGCTAAGTCGCTTCAGTCGTATCCGACTCTGTGCGAGCCCATGGATGGCAGCCCACCGGGCTCCCCCGTCCCTGGGATTCTCCAGGCAAGAACACTGGAGTGGGGTGCCATTTCCTTCTCCAATGCATGAAAGTGAAAAGTGAAAGTGAAGTCGCTCAGTCGTGTCCGACTCCCAGCGACCCCATGGATTGCAGCCTAACAGGCTCCTCCGTCCATGGGACTTTCCAGGCAAGAGTACTGGAGTGGGGTGCCATTGCCTTCTCTGTGGTAGTTTATGGGTTGTAGCCAAATCTCTTAAAAGGCAACCACAGATCGGGGTAAATATTTGCAAGACAAATGATAGGACAAAATATGTAATTTATGAAAAGCTTTTAAATCTCTAGAAGGATAAATATGCTAGGATAAAAACAGAGAATATGAAAAAAAGAAATAGTGGTCAACAATGTGAAACTATGTTAAATCTAACCTAGTAATCAATAAGACATCTTATTTTATACATTTCATTAAATTAAATACAAAGATTGACAATCCATCATTAAGGGTATAAAAGAATAATAGGCTTTCTTTCTGGAAAGCAGTTTCATGAAATATTTATCAAACTAAAATAAACCTCTCGTCTATTTTAAACATTGTCTAATAGAATTGTAGTCAGTTTATACTATTAATGTAGAATAAACTGTTTAGTAAATTATCTTTACTTAATTAAGGAGATGATAATTTATGTGATTTGGGCTCAATTTTGTGAACACACTTAAGCTGTGAAATTGATACTTTTGTGTAAGATTAGATTGCAGCATATAGCTGTGGGTTTCAGGTCAGTTCAGTTCAGTTGCTCAGTCGTGTCCGACTCTTTGCAGCCCCATGAATCGCAGCATGCCAGGCCTCCCTGTCCATCACCAACTCCCGGAGTTCACCCAAACTCATGTCTGTTGTGTCGGTGATGCCATCCAACCATCTCATCCTCTATCGTCCACTTCTCCTCCCACCTTCAATCTTTCCCAGCATCAGGGTCTTTTCAAATGAGTCAGCTCTTCGCATGAGGTGGGCAAAGTATTGGAGTTTCAGCTTCAACATCAGTCCTACCAATGAACACCCAGGACTGATTGTCAGTGAACACCCAGGGTTTCAGGTCAGGAGTATTTAATAAAACAATTTTCTAGTTGGAGACCTAAAGTATTTAGCTCAGTGAAAGTTTGATACTTTGTAAATACTGCATGAGTGTTCTTTGAATTCCCACTTTAAATTCTAAGCTCATTTGAAAACACAAATACTTAAAACCAGAAAAACCCACCACCAACAACAAAACTTGCTAGAGATTCCGTTAGTAATAAATAATGTGATACAACTGAATTTTTTAAATTGAACATTCAATACTAGATTGAATTTAAAAATACTTATCAGTAAGAATTATAGAATGAGAGCTTCTAAAAATGAGTGCTAATTGATCAGTCAACACTGAGCTGAGCAGACCACTGTATGATTGATACATGTTACAGAATAACCTGCTATAATTGAGTTTTGAGAGACTTGACACATCTATTAAAAATAAAATCTTGAGTTGAATTGCAAAAAATGGTTAAATTTATTTACCTGGAAACTAAGCAGTTTACTGAAGTTCTGAAGACATTGAAGAGTTTAAAGGGTTCAGAACTTAATGATATTTCACTGTGATCCTCACCAGTTTGGTATAGTCTACTTTTTTAAATAAGAGTTTAAGACCCTTTGGAGATAGAAGTTGCCATAGCCTTTCCTTCCTTTTTCCTTCTTTTATAATAGTCAGTTCAGTCGCTCAGTCATGTCAGACTCTTTGCAACCCCATGAACTGCAGCATGCCAGGCCTCCCTGTCCATCACCAACTCCCGGAGTCCACCCAAACCCATGTCCATCGAGTCGGTGACGTCATCCAACCATCTCATCCTCTGTTGTCTCCTCCTCCTCTTGCCCTCAATCTTTCCCAGCATTAGGGTCTTTTCCAATGAGTCAGCTCTTCGCATCAGGTGGCCAAAGTATTGGAGTTTCAGCTTCAACATCAGTCCTTCCAATGAACACCCAGGACTGATCTCCTTTAGGATAGACTGGTTGGATCTCCTTGCAGTCCAAGGGACAACAGACTGGTTCCAAATAGGTAAAGGAGTATAAGTATAAATAAGGCTGTATATTGTCACCCTGCTTATTTAATTTATATGCAGAGTACATCACTTCATGGGAAATAGATGGGGAAACAGTGGAAACAGTGTCAGACTTTATATTTTGGGGCTCCAAAATCACTGCAGATGGCAACTGCAGCCATGAAATTAAAAGACGCTTACTCTTTGGAGGAAAGTTATGACCAACCTAGATAGCGTATTGAAAAGCAGAGACATTACTTTGCCAACAAAGGTTCGTCTAGTCAAGGCGATGGTTTTTCCTGTGGTCTTGTATGGATGTGAGAGTTGGACTGTGAAGAAAGCTGAGCACCGAAGAATTGATGCTTTTGAACTGTGGTGTTGGAGAAGACTCTTGAGAGTCCCTTGGACTCCAAGGAGATCCAACCAGTCCATTCTGAAGGAGATCAGCCCTGGGATTTCTTTGGAAGGAATGATGGTAAAGCTGAAACTCCAGTACTTTGGCCACCTCATGCGAAGAGTTGACTCACTGGAAAAGACTCTGATGCTGGGAGGGATTGGGGGCAGGAGGAGAAGGGGACGGCAGAGGATGAGATGGCTGGATGGCATCACTGACTTGATGGACGTGAGTCTGAGTGAACTCCGGGAGTTGGTGATGGACAGAGAGGCCTGGCGTGCTGCGATTCATGGGGTCGCAAAGAGTCGGACACGACTGAGTGACTGAACTGAACTGAGTACATTATGAGAAACACTGGGCTAGAAGAAGCACAAGCTGGAATCAAGATTGCCAGGAGAAATATCAATAACCTCAGATATGCAGATGACACCACCCTTATGGCAGAAAGTGAAGAGGAACTAAAAAGCCTCTTGATGAAAGTGAAAGTGGAGAGTGAAAAAGTTGGCTTAAAGCCCAACATTCAGAAAATGAAGATCATGGCATCTGGTCCCATCACTTCATGGAAGCAGTGGAAACAGTAGCTGACTTTATTTTTCTGGGCTCCAAAATCACTGCAGATGGTGACTGCAGCCATGAAATTAAAAGACTCTTACTCCTTGGAAGGAAAGTTATGACCAACCTAGGCAGCACATTAAAAAGCAGAGACATTACTTTGCCAACAAAGGTCCATATAGTCAAGGCTATGGTTTTTCCAGTGGTAATAGAGCCTTTTCAGGCAATTTTTTTTTTATTCCTTAGCTGAGAGTGGAAGGAAGTTCTATGAAAGGACTTATTTAGTTGTATAGATTGCATAGCAAAATAATTAACTATGGATTTTGTAATCAACTAGAATTCACATTTATCTATATTTTGTTTAATCATTCAGTGTGTCCAACTCTTTGTGATCCCATGGACTGCAGCATGCCAGGTTTCCCTGTCTTTCACTTGTCTCCTGGAGTTTGCTTAAGCTCATTTACCATTGAGTCAGTGATGCCATCCAGCCCCTCAGTCATCCCCTTCTCCCGCCTTTAATCTTTCCCAGCATCAGTGTCTTTTCCAATGAGTCAGTTCTTTGCATTAGGTGGCCAAAGTATTGGAGTTTCAGCATCAGTCCTTCCAGTGAATATTGAGGGTTGATTTCCTTTAGGGTTGATGGTTTGATCTCCTTACTGTCCCAGGGACTCTCAAGAGTCTTCTCCAACACCACAGTTCAAAAACATCAATTCTTCAGTGCCTAGCCTTCTTTATGGTCCGTCCAGCTCTCACATCTGTTTGACTGTACGGACCTTTGTCAGCAAAGTGATGTCTCCGCTTTTTAATATGCTGTCCAGGTTTGTCGTCGCTTTTCTCCAAAGGAGCGAGCGTCTTTTAATTTCGTGGCTGCTGTCCCTGTCCACAGTGATTTTGGAGCCCAAGAAAATAAAGTCTCACTATTTCCATTGTTTCCCCATCTATTGGTCATGAAGTGATGGGACCAGATGCCTTGATCTTAGTTTTTTGAATATACTTTTTATATACTTCTTAGTTATAAGACCTTTGATCTTCAGTTTCTTATAACATGAGGACAATAGTTCACTGGGCTTGTCTGAGGAAACTGTTTTGAGCAATCTACTTGGAGTCCTTTGAAACAAGGACAGAAACCCAGGGAATGTTAGGCTTTTTAAGTCTCAGTTTTGTGATTTATAAAATGGAATTAATATCTTCTTCTTGGGGTTCTTGGATAATTAAATGAGATATACAAGCCTAGTGGCTGGTATACACAGGCCCTCAATAATTGTGAATTATTATTACTAGTACTGCAGTCATGTGATGTCTGTTGATGGAATTATAGCCTCTCTGGCCTTAATCAGTGCTCTAAGGAAAGGTAAATCTGCAACTTGGTGGGTTAGATAAAGCATTTTGCTCTGAGAGGTCATTAGTAGAAGGCAAGCACAGGGTGTACTCAATGAAGTGTGACTGCTGGACGCCAAGAAAAATTGGGGTTTGCAGTAACAGCCCCCTTTATTCAAGCAGAAAACAGTCTGACGCAAGCAGTGCTTTCTAAATGGCTATGAATGGAACAATCTGCTGGGAGAATTTTCCATCTAGAGTACTGGCAATTAATCCAAATGAGACTAAACTGCTGGAAAATCCGAGAGCAATGGAAAATCAAAAGGGTGCCCCGAATTGAATGGGTTAAGGCTGTATTGTACTTTAATTCAGAAACAAGTTTTGTGGTTGGAAAAAGCTAAAGTAATTAATTTGACCGTGAACTCTTAGATTAAATTTATTGGGAGAGGAATCTCATTTTCTAGTGAATCTGTGTAATTCTAGACTGAGAGTCTAGACTTTGATCAACTATTACTTTCCGATCCCAATTGAACTCCCTTACTAATGAGTTGAACCTTGAGAAACCCGGAATAAATTTTTTAAAAACCCTGATAAGAAACAATATTTTTTGACCATATAAGATTTGGGGTCTTGTTTTTATTGGCCCTTTTATCTTTGCTATTGCCATTTATGATGGTAGTTCTCTTATGTATTACTGATTGCAACCTACAACCTAATAGCTAGAATTTCAGATTAAATTCAGGTAGTATTTACTGGGTACCTGTTGGGTACCAGGCGGTGTGCTAAATGCTAGAAATATAGAGACAAATAAGACGTTGTTCTTGTCCTCAAGGCATTTGTAGCCTTGTCAGGTTCTATCAATAATGATGACTATAGTAAGAACACCGAACATTTGTAGAGGACTTAGTTTTCTAGGCAAGTGCTTTGTACGTGTTGACTCAATCCTCACAAGGACTTTGGTGCAAGTGCTTTTATTTTGTTTTACAAATGAAGACCTTAAGGCACAAAAATTCAAGTAGCTTGCCTAAAGAGGAGTAGAGAGCAGGAATTTGAATGTAGGCTGTCTGGTTCTACTATGGCCGGCAGCCACTGAGTACCCACAGTATGTTTTGGTCAGAGTTTAGCTTATTAAAATTTTAACTTTTTTTAATTAAAAAAAAATTTAGATTTTTAAAAAAATGTGGACCATTTTAAAAGTCTTTATTGAATTTGTTACAATACTGCTTCTGTTTATGTTTTGGTTTTTTGGCCATGAGGCATGTGGGTTCTTAGTTTCCCAACCAGGGTTGGAACCTGCACCCCTGCATTGGAAGGTGAAGTCTTAACCACTGGACCCCCAGGGAAGTCCTTAAATTTATGATTTTTTAAAACCTATTTTCTTTAAACCTTTAAAACCCAACAAAAAAATAATAAATCCAGTAAAATAGAATTCTAATAAGTCCATGAAACTTGTAATAAAAACACATCTGAGGCTTCTCTGGTGGCTCAGTGGTAAAGAATCCACCTGCCAATTCAGGAGACGTGGGTTCAGTCCCTGGGCCAAGAAGATCCTACATGTTGAGGAGCACCTCAGCCACAACTCCTGAGCCCTTGAGCCCTAGAGCCTATGCTCCAAAATAAAAGAAACCACCGCAGTGAGAAGTCTGCGTGCTGCAACGAAAGAGTAGCCTCTGCTTGCTGCAACTAGAGAAAAGCTTGTGCAGCAACGAAGACCCAGCACAGCCACAAATAATAAACAAATAAGTAAAAACACATTTGCTAGTTTTTTGATGCTCAGGTGCTTTTAAATAGATGAAATTCTCATATTAATACTATTTACAAACTTGGTTAGAGTTCCTTAAACATTTCAAGCCATACTTACAAATTTAATGTCTGATTTCCTCAAGTACTTCAAACTTCCAGTAAAGACAGATAAGTCATCATCTCTTAAGAATTTTAAACATTTTAACATTACAACCACTGATGGTTGTAATGGTAATAAAAGTTATTACTACACTGTATAAATACAACTTAAAATTATCACTACTACTGTGTCTTCATTCAGAGACTACAAATGTACCCAACCAAAGTGGACAGAATTACCATTCTTGCCTGGAGAATCCCAGGGATGGGGGAGCCTGGTGGGCTGCCCTCTCTGGGGTCGCACAGAGTCGGACACAACTGAAGTGACTTAGCAGCAGCAGCAGTGTATGTATCAATCCCAATTTCCCAATTTATCCCCCCCCACCATACATTTGTTTTCTATATCTGACTCTTTCTGTTATGTAACTAAGTTCATTTTGTACTTATCTAATTTTTAAAAAACTATTTATTTGGCTGTGCTTCGTCTTGGTTGCAGCATGTGGGATCTGGTTCCCTGACCAGGGATTGAACCCAGGCTCCCTCCATTGGGAGCGAGGAGTGTTAGCCTACTGGACCACCAGGGGAGTCCCTGTACTTATCTAATTTTTGACCATAGTCTCTTAATCTACGTTAGAGATGACAGGATTCTGTAGACCCTGCCTGGATGGTATCTTTCCTATTGAGTTTGCATCAACAGGACCTTGTCCAGTAGTCAGAGGTAGTCATTTTGGCAGATTGGCACATAACATTTTAAAGTAAGTACTATTGGAACTTTACATACACCGTAATCCCATACCCAGGACAATCTCTAGCACAAACAGTACTTTCTGTGTGAATTACAGGTGCCAATCTAGGTAGATGAAATAATTACAAAAGGCCTCAGGTCACGACTCAAGGTTCAGCTAGCTAAGCCTGGCTAGACTTTTACTCCGGCTTGCCGTGTTTGCCTTAGGTACCCTATAGCTCAAAAACTCCCTTTTTGAGTACCATTAAGACTCATGAATTTTCACAGAATTAATGGTCAGATTGCCATTTGATCTTCTAAACTGGCTCCTTTCTAGACTTTCTGGCAAAAACAAGATATTCTAGCCCCATCCTGATGTATCCCTTCCCCCACCCCTGCCCAAGACTAGAGTCAGATACTATCTGCAGAGCCAGTAGATTTTGTGGTGGAATAGTGTTAGATGCTATTAGATATGTTTGAAATTTGATTATGTATGAAATTGTTCCGTTGGATTACTGATACTGCTCCTTAGTGACAAAGATCTGAAAGATCTATTTTTAATGGATCACAGAGTTTCCGATTTAACTCTATTAAATCCTTAAAGTATTCTTCTAATTAAAAAAAATTTCCGTCTCTCTTCACTTTTGCTTTGAGCCACCAGCTTGTTTGCCCTCTCTGTATACAGCAACGTTCGCTTACCAACTTCAGTATGTGGTGCTGTGCCGAACTGTGATGACCTTCGTGTTGTCTAAGCCTTCTGTGATACGTGCCTTCTTCGATCCTGGTGCCTGGCCAGCCTTCGTCTGTAATCGCTCTGTAGCCATATGTTCAGTAGGGAAGACAGATGACCAGCACCTGGTTCCTGATGTTACCTTGTTCTGGCCTTGCTCCTCCCAGTCGTGCCATGCATACCCCGCCAGACCTCTGCTTCCTTCTGCTCACTTAACCTAGTATTTCTTCTCCTGTTTCTTTTGTTTTCTCCTTCAAAACCCCCAGTCTCTCTGTGACATGGAGTTTTTTTCCTTTTTTTGGGGTTGGGGGAGGAAGGGATACTTATAGTACTTTGTTAAATTTTGTGTGTGTGTGTTTCTTTTTTCCCATCTCCCAAACTTTTATTGGAAAACTACTGGAGAATATGTGAAATAGTTTTATTTTAATTTTTTTAAAAAGCAGGTGAGAAAAAAATAGATGATTCAAAAAACACACTTCTCTCCTTTATTTTTCTTCAAATCTGATATTAAGCTGGCTTAGTGGAGTGAATTAGTATTCATGGGATTATATTTATGTTTTTTTTTTCCTTAAACTGGGTAGTAGGCACGTGGGTATTTCTTTATACTATTTTTATGTCTGAAATATTTTATAATAACACATTTTTTCTTTATTTAAAATTTTGGTCTGACTCTCTTGATTTTTGTAGGGATAGGAAGAGGTGCATCATTAGCCCTGAATAGACAAATGCGTGAAGATGCGTGGCTGAGGATATTCAGTCAGGATATTCAGTCAGTGTTACTCAGATGTGGTGCCTGTTATGTCCCAGACCGTGTTCCAGGCACAGAGGATATAGCATCACTAGAAGAGTGTTCTGCCTTTGTGCGTTCTATAGCTAGGTGGGGAGCACACTAAGCAAATAAATACGGAATATAACATCAGCTACTAATAAGTGCTACATGTAGCATAGAAGGAGGACCTTTGGGTCGAGGGAAGCTAGTTTAGATGGATGGTCAGGGAAGACCACATAAGGGGGTGACATTTGAGCAGAGACATGAATGAAGTGGGGGAGTAAGAAACGAGAATGGAGAGAAGGGTGGTCCACAGCTGGGAACAGGGAGAGCATAGATCCTTAGGCCAGAGAACGTTTGGCATATTTAAGGAAGACCAGGAAGTGTCTAAAGAGCAGAAGTGTCTTTAGTCTTTTCTAAAGAAAAGTAAGCCAGAAGTGATGGGGGATGAAGCCACAGAGATCAGCGGGGATCAGTAAGGCCTTGCAGGTCATAGCGAGGGGTTTGTGTTTACTCTAAGTATGGTGGAGGGTGGGTTGGTTGGTTTAACTGCATCATTCAGCACATGGGATCTTAGTTCCCCAACCAGTGATCGAACCCGTGCCCCCTGCCTTGGGACCGTGGAGTCTTTACCACTGGGCCACCAGGGTAGTCCCACAATGGGGAATTTTTGAACAGGAGAGTGACAGAATCTTAGTGAACTCTAAAAAATTACTTTGGTTATTCTGCAAAGAGTTTATTATAGAGAGAGAGAGTAAGGCAGAGAGGCCACAGTTAGCTGGCTGTTGTTGCAGTTCAGGTGAAAGATGACAGTGGCTTGGACTGGTTGGGGTCACTGGTGAGAGAAGATCAAATTCTGGATATTTTTTCAGAGGATTAGAAGTAAGGAGAAAGTTAAGGATGAAACCTGGGGTTTTAGCTTGAGCCACTAATTTTGGTGAATGTTGATAACATCTTTTCCCCCTTTAAAGGAAGAACAGATTTAGAGAAAGGAAGTTTCATATTCTTGGTACACAGTCTGATGGAGATGTCAAGTGGACAATAGTATATATAAATCTGGGATGGGGGAATGATCTGGATGGAACTGTATGGAGGGATGATCGACTTAGAGATATTTAAAACTTTGAGATTAAATGAGATAATTACTCAAGTGAATAAGTGTCCGTGGAGAAGAGATCCAAGAATGAAGAGCAAGAGTACTCTGTCTTCTAGAGGTCAGGGGAATGAGAGGAACCAACAAGGAGATTGAGATGGAGTGGCTGTCAAGGAAGGGAAAACCCAGAGAGGTGTGGTGTAAGCCAGGTGAAGAGATGGTTTCAGGAAAGGAGCGATAAAAAATGGACTAAGATGAGGGCTAAGAATTGATCTTTGAATGTATCCAAATAAGAGTTTATTGGAGATCTTTACAAGAGTAGTTTCATTGGACAAGAGTGGTTTGCAGCATATTGAATAGAACATGAAAGATGAGGAAATAGAGATAGTGAACAGAGATAGTTCTGTTAAGGGCTTTGCTATAAGGAGCAGTAGAGAAATGGAATGATAGCAGGAAAGCGATAAAGAAGCTGGAGAGGTTTTTTGGTTTTAAAGATGGGAAATATTCTGGGCTTCGAATGTACTGATAAGAATTATCTCGTAAAAAAAAAAAAGAAAAGAATTATCTCGTAGAGAAGGAGAGCCAAGTGATGGAGGAGACAGTCTTCCTACATAAAACCCTTGGGCCTTTTCTAAACCTGTGGAGGTGGCAGTCAGGGCAGGGTAGTTTTCCCGGGAGGAAGTATCAAACGTTACATGAAAGATGACAGACCGGAAACTATTGAAATGTCTAACCTAGAGGAAATGAAATACATTGGCTGTGTAACAATTATGGTGATACAGTGCAGAACTACAGTTTACGCAGTAAAAATCATGAAGTTTTGTGTTGATTGATATGGAAAGATTTTCAGATTTAAGTGCAGAAAAGTATTTTTCATGAAAAATGATTAATACACAGTAGAGAAATATGTCGGTGATTTTATTGGTGATTTTTAATTTCTTCATTTGACTCTGTTTTCCAGACTATTTCCTCATGGTTTTTGTACACGGAGCATATATTACCTGGATCTTTCAAAAAGTTATTCTGAGAATGTCAGTGAGCTGAACTGATTTATATCAATCATAAAATATTTATTTTGATTTTTTATATTATTGCATGTTTTCTATTTGCTTATTTTTGTTATCCTCTTTTCCTACCATCTATTATTGGCTAAATATAATACTCCTCCTGTTTGAAAGTTATCCATTCTGTTTTTATTCTTTGGCAGTTGTCCTTAACTCTTTTTTTTCCTTTTTAATTAATTTATTTTTTATTGAAGGATAATTGCTTTACAGAATTTTGTTGTTTTCTGTTAAATCTCAACATGAATCAGCCATAGGTATGCATACATCCCCTCCCTTTTGAACCTTCCTCCAATCTTCCTCCCCATCCCACCCCTCTAGGTTGATACAGAGCCCCTGTTTGAGTTTCCTGAGCCATACAGCAAATTCCCATTGGCTGTCTATTTTACTTATGGTAATGTAAGTTTCCATGTTACTCTTCCCATACATCCCACCCTCTCCTCCCCTCTCCCCTTGTTCATAAGTCTATTCTCTATGTCTTTTTCTCCATTGCTGCCCTGTAAATAAATTCTTGAGTACCATTTTTCTAGATTCCATATATATGTGTTAGAATATGATATTTATCTTTCTCTTCTGACTTACTTCACTCTGTATAATAGGTTCTAGGTTCATCCACCTCATTAGAACTGACTTGAATGTGTTCCTTTTTATGGCTGAGTAATATTCCATTGTGTATATGCACCACAGCTTCTTTATCCATTCATCTGTCGATGGACATCTAGGTTGCTTTCATGTTCTAGCTATTGTACATAGTCCTGCAATGAAAAATGGGATACTTGTGTCTTTTTCAATTTTGGTTTCCTCAAGGTATATATATATGGAGAAGGCAATGGCACCCCACTCCAGCACTCTTGCCTGGAAAATCCATGGACGGAGGAGCCTGGTAGGCTGAAGTCCGTGGGGTCGCTAGGAGTCAGACACGACTGAGCGACTTCACTTTCACTTTTCACTTTCACGCATTGGAGAAGGAAATGGCAACCCACTCCGGTGTTCTTGCCTGGAGAATCCCAGGGACGGGGAGCCTGGTGGGCTGCCGTCGATGGGGTCGCACAGAGTCGGACACGACTGACGCGACTTAGCAGCAGCAGCAAGGTATATGCCTAGGAGTGGGATTGCTGGGTCATATGGTAGTTGCGTTCCTAGTTTTTTGAGGAATCTCCATACCGTCTTCCACAGTGGCTGTATCAGTTTACATTTCCACCAACAGTGCAAGAGCACTCCCTTTTCTCCACACCCTCTCCAGCATTTATTGTTTGTAGACCTTTAGATGATGGCCATTCTGACCGGTGATATCACTACAAGGTGATATCACATTGTAGTTTTGATTTGCATTTCTCTAGTAATGAGTGAGGTTGAGCATCTTTTCATGTATTTATTAGCCATCTGTACGTCTTCTTTGGAGAAATGTCTGTTTAGGTCTTTTTCCCACTTTTTGATTGGGTTATTTGTTTTTCTGGCATTGAGTTGTATGAGCTGCTTCTATATTTTGAAAATTAATCTTCTGTCAGTTGATTCATTTGCTATTATTTTCTCCCATTCTGAGGGTTGTCTTTTCACCTTGCTTATAGTTTCCTTTGCTGTACTAAAGCTTTTAAGTTTAATCAGGTCCCACTTGTTTAGTTTTGTTTTTATTTCCGTTACTCTAGGAGGTGGGTCATAAAGGATCTTGCTTTGATTTATGTCATTGAGTGTTCTGCCTATGTTTTCCTCTAAGAGTTTTATAGTTTCTGGTTTTACATTTAGGTCTTTAATCCATTTTGAGTTTATCTTTGTGTATGGTGTTGGGAAGTGTTCTAATTTCATTCTTTTACATGTAGCTGTCTAGTTTTCCCAGCACCATTTATTGAAGAGGCTGTCTTTGTCCCATTGTATATTCTTGCCTCGTTTGTCAAAGATAAAGTACCCATAGGTGCATGGGTTTATTTCTGGGCTTTCTGTCTTGTTCCATTGGATTTCTGTTTTTGTGCCAGTACCATGCTGTCTTGATGACTGTCACTTTGTAGTATAAGCTGAAGTCAGGAAGGTTGATTCTTTCAGCTCCATTCTTCTTTCTCAAAACTGCTTTGGCTATTCAGGGTCTTTTGTGTTTCCATATGAATTATGAAATTTTTTGTTCTAGTCCTGTGAAAAATGCCATTGGTAATTTGATAGGGATTGCATTGAATCTGTAGATTGCATTTGATAGTCATTTGGTAGACTGTTTGGTAGTGAAAATAGTCATTTTCACAATATTGATTCTTCCTACCTAGGAACATGGAATATCTCTCCATCTCTTTATGTCGTCTTTGATTTCTTTCATTAATGTCTTATAATTTTCTGTGTACAAATCTTTTGTCTCCTTAGGTAAGGTTATTCCTAGATACTTAATTATTTTTGTTGCAGTGGTGAATGGGACTGATTCCTTGATTTCTCTTTCTGATTTTTCATTGTTAGTATATAGAAATGCAAGTGATTTCTGTGTATTGATTTTGTATCCTGAAACTTTGCTAAATTCACTAATTAGCTCTAATAATTTTCTGATACCATCTTTAGGGTTTTCTATGTACAGTATCATGTCATCTGCAAACAGTGAGAGCTTTACTTCTTTTTTTCCAGTCTGGATTCCTTTTATTTCTTTTTCTTCTCTGATTGCTGTAGCTAGGACTTCCAGAACTATGTTGAATAATAGTGGTGAAAGTGGACACCCTTGTCTTGTTCTTTATCTTGGGGCAAATGCTTTCAGTTTCTCACCATTGAGAATAATATTTGCCGTTGGCTTGTTATATGTTAAGGTAGGTTCCTTCTGTGCCCATTTTTTGAAGAGTTTTAATCATAAATGGGTGCTGAATTTTGTCAAAGGCTTTTTCTACATCTATTGAGATGATCATATGGTTTTTATCTTTCAGTTTGTTAATATGGTGTATCATGTTGATTGATTTGCGTATATTGAAGAATCCTTGCATCCCTGGAATAAACCCAACTTGATCATGGTGTATGAGCTTTTTGATGTGTTGCTGAATTCTGTTTGCTAAAATTTTGTTGAGGATTTTTGTTTCTATGTTCATCAGTGATATTGGCCTGTAGTTTTCTTTTTTTGTGTTGTCTTTGTCTGGTTTTGGTATCATGGTTATGGTGGCCTTGAAGAATGAGTTTGGAAAGTGTTCCTTCCTCTGTAGTTTTTTGAAAGAG
The DNA here is from genome assembly GCF_029378745.1 of Bos indicus. Taxonomy (NCBI): domain Eukaryota; kingdom Metazoa; phylum Chordata; class Mammalia; order Artiodactyla; family Bovidae; genus Bos; species Bos indicus. The sequence continues at coordinate 23,528,750 of NC_091785.1, forward strand.
GTTTAGAAGGATAGGCATTCAGTTCAGTTCAGTCGCTCAGTCACGTCCGACTCTTTGCGACCCCATGAATCACAGCACGCCAGGCCTCCCTGTCCATCACCAACTCCCGGAGTTCACCCAGACTCACGTCCATCGAGTCAGTGATGCCATCCAGCCATCTCATCCTCTGTCATCCGCTTCTCCTCCTGCCCACAATCCCTCCCAGCATCAGAGTCTTTTCCAATGAGTCAACTCTTCGCATGAGGTGGCCAAAGTACCGGAGTTTCAGCTTGAGCATCATTCCTTCCAAAGAAATCCCAGGGCTGATCTCCTACAGAATGGACTGGTTGGATCTCCTTGCAGTCCAAGGGACTCTCAAGAGTCTTCTCCAACACCACAGTTCAAAAGCATCAATTCTTCGGCACTCAGCCTTCTTCACAGTCCAGCTCTCACATCCATACATGACCACAGGAAAAACCATAGCCTTGACTAGATGGACCTTTGTTGGCAAAGTAATGTCTCTGCTTTTCAATATGCTATCTAGGTTGGTCCTAACTTTCCTTCCGAGGAGTAAGCGTCTTTTAATTTCATGGCTGCAGTCACCATCTGCAGTGATTTTGGAGCCCCCCAAAATAAAGTCTGACACTGTTTCCCCATCTATTTCCCATGAAGTGAGGGGACCAGATGCCATGATCTTTGTTTTCTGAATGTTGAGCTTTAAGCCAACTTTTTCACTCTCCACTTTCACTTTCATCAAGAGGCTTTTTAGTTCCTCTTCACTTTCTGCCATAAGGGTGGTGTCATCTGCATATCTGAGGTTATTGATATTTCTCCTGGTAATCTTGATTCCAGCTTGTGCTTCTTCCAGTCCAGCGTTTCTCATGATGTACTCTGCATATAAGTTAAATAAGCAGGGTGACAATATACAGCCTTGACGTACTCCTTTCCCTATTTGGAACCAGTCTGTTGTTCCATGTCCAGTTCTAACTGTTGCTTCCTGACCTGCATACGGATTTCTCAAGAGGCAGGTCAGGTGGTCTGGTATTCCCATCTCTTTCAGAATTTTGCACAGTTGATTGTGATCCACACCGTCAAAGGCTTTGGCATAGTCAATAAAGCAGAAATAGATGTTTTTCTGGAACTCTCTTGCTTTTTCCATGATCCAGCGGATGTTGGCAATTTGATCTCTGGTTCCTCTGCCTTTTCTAAAACCAGCTTCAACATCAGGAAGTTCACGGTTCACATATTGCTGAAGCCTGGCTAGGAGAATTTTGAGCATTACTTTACTAGCGTGTGATATGAGTGCAGTTGTGCGGTAGTTTGATTGTTCTTTGGCATTGCCTTTCTTTGGGATTGATAGGCATTAGCTCTTCTCTAAAAGTTTGATAGAATTTTCCTGTGAAGCTGTCTGGTCCTGGGCTTTTGTGTTTTGGGAGATTTTTGATCACAGCTTCAATTTCAGTGCTTGTAACTCTTACTCTTAATTTCATAATATATGTACTTGTGTTTGTTCCTATTGAAAAAATTTCTCTATTTTAAACCTTTAAGTGTATGTATTCCCCACACATACTTAAAAAAAGACTAGTATGTTAGAAGCTTTCATCTTCCTCTCTATCCTCCAGCCATGCCCCACCTTAAAAAAAATGTGCTTTGATTTTTAAAGAACACTAGTTCTGGAATTGCTATGGATTTACTTTTTTGTTTTGTACCTTGTTTAGACAATAGTTAATAAGTTATTTACTTATTACCCTTCCCATTTTTATAGTGTATTCCAGAATATGTATTTCTTATTTTTAAGTTTCAAGTTTTTTTCTTTCACACCTTTGCACATATCACTTCCTTGACCTCTTAGAACCAGTGTTGCCTTTGAGAATTATGGAGTCAATCTGATTCTTGTTTTTCCTTTATAAGTGATTTACTTTTTCTCTAAACTTTAGACATCTTTTTCTTTTTTTCTTTCATTTCATTATACTGTGAGGTGAAAGTCGCTTGGTCGTTTTTGACTCGTTGCAACCCCATGGACTATACAGTCCATGGACTTCTCCAGGCCAGAATACTGGAGCGGGTAGCTTTTCCCTTCTCCAGGGGATCTTCCCAACCCAGGGATTGAACCCAGGTTTCCCACATTGCAGGTGGATTCTTTACCAGCTGAGTCACAAGGAAAGCATCATAATGAGTTCCCACAAGGGAAGTCATTATACTGTGACTGGTGATAAATCCCACCCCCCGCCCCCCTTATCCTTTTTATGTTTTTTTGTTTGTTTGTTTTTTGTTTTTCAGTCTGAGGTCTCACATCTTTTATTAGAGCTGGGAACCCTGAGTTATTTCTTATTCAAAATTTTGTCCTTCTGTCTTGCTAAGAGAAACAGCTTTCCTTTCCTCTGGGCCTCATTACATAGATATATTGACACTTCCACTTCCATCCTGTACCTCTCGCTATTTATTTTCCTCTTTTTTCCGCATCCTAATATCTTCTAAGAGTTTCTTAACCTGATCTTTGGCTCTTAGCCCAGCTGTTGGGTTCTTTATTATCCTGGCTCTTAAGTTTTCACACCATTAACTTCAGTTGGTGTTTATTTTAAAACTTCTTGTTCTTACTTATGGGCTTCCCTGGTGGCTTAGACAGTAAAGAATCTGCCTACAATGCCGGAGACCTGGCTTCAGTCCCTGGGTTGGGAAGATCCCCTGGAGTAGGAAATGGCAACCCACTCCAGTATGCTTGTCTGGAGAATTCTGTGGACAGGGAAGCTTGGCGAGCTACAGTCCTTGGGGTTGCAAAGAGTCGGACACAACTGAGCAACTAACGCTTCCACTTTGTTCTTACTGCACGTTTCCAGTTATGTATGGTCCTTCTTGGAAGATATTTACTAATTTATTTTTTTACATACTGATCTATTAACTTGCTTTTATTTGATATAACTGCTTTAATTTTGTTCTTCTCTGTGGCAGCTGTGCCCCTGAGATGAGCTCATCTGTCTTCTCTGTGAGTCCTTTTTTTCTGGCTGTCATCTCTTGATGGGTCCCTGGACTGTGAACAACACAGAGGCACTGGCTTATGCCTCTGAGAGCTTCCTTTGATGACAGTCCTTATCTCACTCTGGCTGGGAAGGAGGGTAAAAGAGGAAGATATACTTAAGGCTTTACAGCTGCTTGTACCTCTATTTAACCCAGCCTACTTAAGCATACCACCCTGATCCTGCTGTCAGACCAGCTGGGCAAGAGCGTTGTGAGCAGTGGGGGCCAAGAGGCATGAACAACACAGAGAAACACACGTGGAGAAGCCTGTCCCCTTCCAGTGTTTTCTATGCCACTTGCTTAGGACCTACCCATAGGCATCTCTTTCCAGCTGAAACATGGCTGTTTTCTGTTGCCTGCGGTTTTTGTCACAGCTTTTGTGTTAGTGTGAGTTTCATTAACATGTCTGTGAGATCTCCAAGTTTCTTTTGGGAGCCTACTATAGTTTTCCATCTTATTAGAACCATGTATATAACATTACAAAAAAATCATTAAAGAGGTTATAAAAAAAGGACTGAAAGTATATACACATTACCTGCTTCTTTTTTAATGATCTGTTTTACAGCAGGAAGCAGTTAGATATTCTAGACAGTGTTGCTTTTCACTTTTGGTGTTTTCACTTGAATACTTACTTTGAACATTGGATTTTATTATTTAAACCAGTCAAATAATTGAGTATCATCCATTCACTGGGGACTGTTTTCAGCTCTGGGAATACAAAAGTAGTAAAAAAGCAAATGAGAGTCCCTGCCTTCACGGAGCTGTCCTTCTATGGAATAGAAGACAATAAATAAGATAAAAACAGAAAATGTGTACTATTCCTTAGATAATTAGTTGGATTTAAATTGGGTTGTTATGTAGCCAAGCAAATAAGATGAAGTGAGAGGGCCCAGGGAATTGAGGATCTAGTTTAAATGATTGACAGTGAAATGATGTAGAGCTTGATTAGGAGGAGAAAAAGGACAAGTGAAGGTGGTGGAAACAGTGGATTGAAAGTGAGGCAAAGGATTGCTGGGATTGTACTAGCAGGATTGTCCTAAAAAAAAGAGAGAGAGAGGTGGTGGTGGTTGGGGAGTAGATGTTTGGAATTGAGATAATGAGGGGTTGCAGTAATTGTAAATGACAAGGTCAAGGGAGTGACCGTGGAAGAAAGTGACTAAGTTAGGATGGAAAATAAACAGAGAAGAGGCTTCCATTTGTGCCCCTGTGGAGTAATAGGGGCCAGATTTACCCTCCTTCCTTAAATAAGTAAACAGATATGCAACCTAGACAGCATATTAAAAAACAGAGACATTACTTTGCCAACAAAGGTCCGTCTAGTCAAGGCTATGGTTTCCCAGTAGTCATGTATGGATGTAAGAGGTGGCCTATAAAGAAAGCTGAGCGCCAAAGAATTTATGCTTTTGAACTATGGTGTTGGAGAAGACTCTTGAGAGTCCCTTGGACTGCAAGGAGATCCAACCAGTCCATGCTAAAGGAAATCAGTCCTGAATATTCACTGGAAGGACTGAAGTTGAAACTCCAGTACTTTGGCCACCTGATGAGAAGAGCTGACTCATTTGAAAAGACCCTGATGCTGAGAAAGATTGAAGGTGGGAGGAGAAGGGGATGACAGAGGATGAGTTGGTTGGATGGCATCACCGACTCAATGGACGAGTTTGAGTGAATTCCAGGAGTTGGTGATGGACAGGGAGGCCTGGCATGCTGCAGTCAATGGGTCGCAAAGAGCTGGACATGACTGAGCTGAACTGATACATATAGTGGTTTTCAGATGTTGGACAACAGGCAGTACCGGAAGACGATCTTGACAGAAGATGAGCCCTTATGATTGCACCAGCTTTCTACCTATATGGAGGTTATGATTCAAGAAGGGCCAACCTAAACAGAGCCTGCGGTCTCCTTGAGTTGAGACAATGTTGAGAATTCAAGGAGGTTAAAGAGCCTGGAATTCAGAGAATATTGGAGAAGAGAGAGTTGCACAGATCTGCAAGGGGTTCTCCTGAGTCTTTAGTAGAGTACTATTGAATACATGCCTGTGAGGAAACCACTTGAGGCTGGCAAAAAATAAGGAAGGCCTGGCAGTCCTGGCTTCTTGTGAATGGTGTCAAGGGCATGATGAAATTAGTCATGATTATCCCAAGGTAGACATTGGCAGAGAAGCTATGGGTTTTGAAGGGGAGACCTGGTATGGTCTTGTCAGAATTACAGAGTTCTGGGGCTCCTGCTTGACTTTGGCCTGCTGGGGGGTTATTTTACTTCAGGATTGCAATTCTCTTTTGACTTCTGCTACTTCACTTGGCTCCTGCCAGGGGACGCATGGAGTCCTACAATAGAGTTAGATTAAGTGGTTAAGTCCAGGGATCACATTAATGTACTCCTTTTCCTGTGGCCTTTTCCCCTGAGAAGAATACACCTCTAATTTATGGTTTAGAAACCAGGATTCATTTAACAAAATGTGTTTTCTAGCAAATTTATGAGAAAATATTTGTCCTCTAAGTAAGAGTTGCTTCTGCTGTTCATAATTATAAATAGTAATTTCGGCCTAAAGATAGTTGCCTAAGATTAGATAAATTCCTCGCAAAGGAAATTTTCCAAAGCCAAATTAGAACTCCTTAGAGTTGGAGAGAATTCTGTTCATGTGTGTTCCCAGACCCAAAGACATAGAAAGTGCTCAGTGAATATTTGTTGCATGACTGTATTTTGGAGTGAAGTGTGGCATTCTGAGTGACTGAAGGCTTCGTGTGAATCTTATCATGGGTACTGAGGCAGCCAAGATTCTAACTTTTCCGCATGTGAATAAACTTGTTAAACTACAACCTCTACCCTGTCAGCTGGGCATGATGATTTGGAACTTTTTTTTTTGGTACTAGTTTATTGTCGTTGATTCTTTATTTTTATTTTCTGACCATGTTGGGATCTTACTTCCCCGACCAGGGATAAAACCCATGCCCTTTGCACTGGGAGCGCCAAGGAGGTCCCTGTTGGCTGTTGATTTTTAAATTCTTGTATTAGGAATGATGGGAATAAATGCATGACTGCATAGATGTCAGATTAGGAGGTTATGGTGAGAAAAGAGCTCTTTCAAGAGACCCATGTCCTAAGATTTAGAAATTTCAATTTCATTTATATTTTGAATATTTATAGTACATTCACATTTTTGAAAATTCAAAAGGCTGAGAGCAGTGAAGTGGCTTCTTCCCACTCCTGATGGCAAGTTGCCCAGCCATTCAGTTCCCTTCCTTAGAAGCAACCTTCAAATGCCGTCTTAAAAGGATAAGATGACCTTTTAGATTATGAATCAGGCTAGAAAATGGTAATAGTCAGTCCAGTTGCTCAGTCATGTCCGACTTTCGTGACCTCATGGGCTGCAGCATACCAGGCCTCCCTGTCCATCACCAGCTCTTGGAATTTACTCAAATTCATGTCCATTGAGTCAGTGATGCCATCCAACCATCTCATCCTCTGTCATCCCCTTCTCCTCCCACCTTCAGTCATTCCCAGCATCAAGGTCTTTTCAAATGAGTCAACTCTTCATATCAGGTGGCCAAAGTATTGGAGTTTCGGCTTCAGCATCAGTCCTTCCAATGAACTTCCAGGACTGATCTCCCTTAGGATGGACTGCTTGGATCTCCTTGCAGTCCAGGGGACTCTCAAGAGTCTTCTCCAACACCACAGTTCAAAAGCATCAAGTCTTTGGTGCTCAGCTTTCTGTATAGTCGAATTGTAGGAAGTGCTTAGTAAGTTAGTGATTACTGTATACCAAGCACTGTGCTGAATATTTATAGATAATTTAATACTTTGTCTTCTGTGTTCAAACCCTTCTCCCCTGCCTCACCCCTTGTCAGCTGATGACCTTTGGTTCTTTGTTTTCTGCAAACCATCTTTTCTATCTCTCCTATTACAGCTGGCATCCTTCTGTTATGATATGGATTCAGTGATGTGTTCGAACTAGCTGTGTCTTGAAAGACCAGTTGTACTCATGTCACTGAACACAGAGTTGGGAAGAGATGTTAGTAATTTGAAATCAGTCATGGTAGGGATATTCATACCATGAAAACTGGTGAATGCTACAAACCAGGGCTGCATTCCCCAGAGAACTTGTTAAACATGTATCAGTGCCCCACTGTCTGAATCCTCTCCCTCTTTCAGTTCACTGAATAACAAAATTAGCTGAAGTGTAGAATTTAAAAAATTATATATGCATCTTAAATATATTATTTTGAAAAAAACATTTGCAAGTGTTTGACAAACTGCTAAAACCTTATTATGAAAATGTTCAAAAATACAGAGAAGTTGAACAACTAGTATAATTAATGTTCATATACCTGTCTTCTAGATTTGATAGTTCTTAATGATTTTCCCTGAACCATTTGAAAGTAAATTGCAGCTGTCGTGAGAGCTGACCCAGCATTACTTCTTGTACATCATCCGCATTCCATTATAACTAAGAAAATTTATTGTTCCCCAAATCATTTACTCCCTGTCCATATTCAGATTTTCTATTTTCCCAAAATGTCATATACAGTTGTTTTTTTCTAACATGGATTCAGTCAAGGTTTGTGCATTGTGTTTGGTTGTTATGTATCTTTTAAACCAGAATAATCCCCTCCTCAGTTTTTTCATGACATTGAATGTTTTCTGTTTTTGGTGTTTGGAAGTGAAGTGAAGTCGCTCAGTCGTGTCCGACCCTCAGCGACCCCATGGACTGCAGCCCACCAGGCTCCTCCATCCATGGGATTCTCCAGGCAGGAGTACTGGAGTGGGGTGCCATTGCCTTCTCCGAACATACATACGAAAGTAGTGAAAATAGGCAATAAACCCCAGTATGGCCATTGATTCAGTAATTGTTGACATGTTTCCATATTTACCTTTCCTCATCTTTTTTCTTTGCTGGCATATTTTAAAAACAAATTCAAGACATGTCATTTTATCTCTTTGAACTCTAAAAAATAACATTTTCTTAGGTAACCAAACTGGTGTTGTAATGATACCAAACAAAATTAATAATGGCATTGACTTTTTAAAGAAACCAAGCTGGTTCTTTCATGGAGTATTCTATATTTGGGGCTTCTATGATTTTCTCATTATCATTTAACTAATTTTTTTGATCTCCTATATTGCCTATATACTGGAAATTAAATCCAAATTTTTAAGCAACCTTTGGCAAGAATATTTTAATGAGTTGTATGTACTTAACAACACATCACATCAGGGGGCACCTAGTCTGATCTTCACTGTTATTGATGTTGAGTCACTTGATTAAGGTGGCAACTACCAGTTGTCTCCATTGTAAACATGTGTTCTCCCCTTCCACGAATTACCACAGTAGTTCATGGAGTGATACTTCAGCACCATGTGAAAATTATTTTCTCCACCACCCTTTGCTCTAGTGTTTAGCAGTCATTTATGTTCTTTGCTTGAGTCAGTATGATATCAACAGGCAATGGAAAATATTATTGTCATTCTTCTTGTACAGAATCAAGGCCCTTTCTTTGAATGTGGGCTGATTTGTGTTCCCTGTAATAATTGAATGAACTCATCCAACATCTATATTTTCTCTCTGTTCTCTAAATTGGAGTTTTCTGTTTAAGTGGAACAAACAATACAAAGGATTTTTTCCATTTAATTATGGCTTTTAAAGGGCTTCTCTCATAGCTCAGTTACTAAAGAATCTGCCTGCAGTGTGGGAGACCTGGGTTCGATCCCTGGGTTGGGAAGATCCCCTGGAGAAGGGAAAGGCTACCCACTCCAGTATTCTGGCCTGGAGAATTCCATGGACTGTCCGTGGGGTCGCAAAGAGTTGACTGCGACTGAGCAACTTTTATTATATTATGTTATGGCTTAAAAAAAAAGTTATTATTGGCTGCTCTGGGTCTTCCCTGCTGTGTGTGGGCTTTTCTCTAGTTGCAGAGAGTGGGGGCTCCTCTCTAGTGGCAGTGGCTTCTCTCGTTGTATAGCATGGGCTCTGGGGTGTGTGGGCTCCACAGCACAGGCTCAGCAGTTGTGGTGCACGGGCATGTGGAATCTTCCCAGATCAGGGATCAAACCGGTGTCCTTTGCATTGCAAGGTGGGTTCTTAACCACTGGACCGCCAGGGAAATCCCTACAAAGGATTTTTAAACAAATAGTACAAATTAAAGAGTTGTTAAAGATTTTTCCCCCTCACTTTTTGTGATTCTCTTGCCCACTTCTAATTCAGTATCAGTTTTTGACGTGCCTCTGTGTGTGTGTGTGTTTAAGCAACTTGCTTTTGCTGATTCCTTCTAGAGGCTTCATCATAGTTTCCATCAGATCAGATCAGTCGCTCAGTCGTGTCCGACTCTTTGAGACCCCATGAATCACAGCACGCCAGGCCTCCCTGTCCATCACCAACTCCCGGAGTTCACTCAGACTCACGTCCATTGAGTCAGTGATGCCATCCAGCCATCTCATCCTCTGTCATCCCCTTCTCCTCCTGCCCGCAGTCCCTCCCAGCATCAGAGTCTTTTCCAATGAGTCAGTTCTTCGAATGAGGTGGCCAAAGTACTGGAGTTTCAGCTTCAGCATCAGTCCTTCCAAAGAAATCTCAGGGCTGATATCCTTCAGAATGGACTGGTTGGATCTCCTTGCAGTCCAAGGGACTCTCAAGAGTCTTCTCCAGCACCACAGTTCAAAAGCATCAATTCTTCGGCGCTCAGCCTTCTTCACAGTCCAACTCTCACATCCATACAAGACCACAGGAAAAACCATAGCCTTGACTAGACGGACCTTTGTTGGCAAAGTAATGTCTGCTTTTGAATATGCTATCTAGGTTGGTCATAACTTTCCTTCCAAGGAGTAAGCATCTTTTAATTTCATGGCTGCAGTCACCATCTGTAGTGATTTTGGAGCCCAGAAAAATAAAGTCTGACACTGTTTCCACTGTTTCCGCATCTATTCCCCATGAAGTGATGGGACCGGATGCCATGATCTTCGTTTTCTGAATGTTGAGCTTTAAGCCAACTTCTCCACTCTCCACTTTCACTTTCATGATGAGGCTTTTGAGTTCCTCTTCACTTTCTGCCATAAGGGTGGTGTCATCTGCATATCTGAGGTTATTGATATTTCTCCTGGTAATCTTGATTCCAGCTTGTGTTTCTTCCAGTCCAGCATTTCTCATGATGTAGTCTGCATATAAGTTAAATAAACAGGGTGATGATATACAGCCTTGATGTACTCCTTTTCCTATTTGGAACCAGTCTGTTGTTTCCATAGAAACAGCAATTTCTTTTTATTATCATCCGTTTCTATAACATTTAATTTGTAGCATCAAGCGCAGATGGTATAACTAGGTTTGAAAACAAAACTAACCAATTCTTGATAAACATTCTACTTAATATATGGGAGTAGATTATGCAGAGTACTGGATAGTAGTTTTACTAGCCAAAAGCTTCCAGTGTCCTATAGACCTCAGTCAGTGTGTTCCACAGGGAGAATGAACATGTCAGTTAATCAGCACGCTGTCACATGGATGTCCCTTGAGAGAGTCTACCATGTTATAATCTTTACTTGTCTTTTACACTAGATTTCTAGCTCCTTGACAGTGAAGACTAGTCTTATTTTCATGTGTTTATTTTAACCCTAAAGCTTAGTCCAGCAGGTAATGAGTGCGCGATAAAAATATTTGTCGAATGAATCCTTAACCAGCGCCAGAGGAGACCACATTGACCTCAAGTCAACGCTGATCTTAAATATAGTAACCTTCACAGTGTTTTGCAAACGTCAGGCTTGGCATGGTCGTTGTGTATAATTTATTCTTTCACTGGCTTTTCCTCTTCACATTCCCTCAGTCTTTGAGTCTTTCTCTGCTCTGTGCCAGCTTCCATTTATGGTGTACGGCAGGCTACCTGTGTTCATTTTCATTCCAGTTTCCTGATCAAGATGCAAAAATGTGTAACAATTCTGCTTCTATGGCGCTATACACAAAGAGATGAGATTCGTAGGAGAATACAAAGTAGTTCCTTAGTTCTCTGTTCTAGGGCTTAACCAATCCCAGGAACTGAAGTCTTCTGTTTCTTCACAGAGGAAATATGACAAAGGCAATGGCTGTACAAGCTTCCTTCATGGGCCGCCCTCCCCACTGCCCCATCCAGTAAGCGGGAGCAACCACTTCTAGAGGTGAGAGGGGATGGAGGACGATCTCCACAATCCATTTGAATCCACTCAGAGGCAAAGTTTTGGTTTTGAGAAACAGAGTGAACAATATGTGGAGTTGCTGTGCTGAAGAACTTTAAAACAAGGCTGCCTAGGACTGAATGCTCACAGGATGTTAATTATGCTTTTTCATAGAAGCCCATAGCCTCTATTTTAAAAGCAGCAGCTTGTAGCTGAATTTTCCCAATGATTCCAAGATCTTGCTTCTATAGATACTAAACGTATTATACATATTCCTTTGAGATGATTATTAGGTTTCAGAACCAACAGAAAGTTCGTCAAGAATATACTCATTGTCGTTTATTGCATTACTTGCTATGTGCCAGGCCCTGTGTTAAATTCTGAACTTCTTCAGTTTTCATAGGAAGCCTAGGATTTATCTCTGTTTCACAGATGATTAAAGTCAGAGGCCAAGAGAGGGTAAATGACTTGTCTTTGGTCATACAGCTAAGTGTGTAGCAGAACCAGAGTGTTCAAACCCAGATTTGTCTAATTTTAGTTTAAGCCCTTAGTCATCACTGACAGTATTCTCTGGGGTCCCAGCACACATATTTGAGCTCTAAAACTGACTTTTTTGGTGAGGGATTAGTGGCGATGGATGACCTAGATTTTCTGAATGTTGTCAGGAACCAAGGTGATGTTCTTTTCAGGCAGTTGTAGTACCTACTCCCAGAGAACTTAAGACAGGTTGTTGTCTTGACTGAGGGGCAGATACCTCAAAAGGTGTTTGAGGATTTTTACGTAAATGAATGATCGTTGACCTCTTTTGAACATGCATTCATTCATTTGGTAAGCTAAGTGCCTTTCTCTCTCTCTCTCTTATTTGACAAACCATCATGTTTCAAAATTTGGAGTCTCAGTTTCCAGGCTGAATTCATGTTGTGTGTTTAAGAAGACAATGAAAATTCTTTGAAGATATTCTCAAACTCAACAGGAAGGAGCACAGGGTTTGATTTGTACTTGTTTTTCAAGCTGGCTTCAACTGGGGACAAACTCTATTGTAACTTTTCTCGAAGTTGGTGCCAATAGGAGCTGAAATAATAAAATCAGTACAGTTAAATTAAATAGGAAATGAGAGTCTTCTATGTCCCAGGCCTTAGATTAGGTAACAATAGTTGGTCACTCTTCTGGGAAATCGTAGCTAAAATTACAATCAACCGGCAGTCACTGATTGGCCCCATTTACTGTATTGTGTCCCAGGAAGAAAAACAATCTCTTCTTATAACACAAGCTTGCAAGGATGATACTGTTCCCCCCCGCTCCCCGATCTTCATCTTCCTTCTTATTTTCTTATGATTAATTTGAGCCATGTATTCCGCATTTATTGACAGTGCTATATACCTAGTACCGTGCTAGCCTCCGAGACTTTAGATATAAAAGAGAGCGCTTGCCTTCAAGAATCTCACAGTCTAGTAGAGAAGGGAGCAAATCATAATACAGGATAAGAAGTCTCTGATGGAACTAATGAAGGCTCTGTGGAAGTGCAGAGACAGGACATCAAACCCAACTGGCATCGGTGACGTGACAAAGACTTCCAGGATGAGGGATACTTGGGTTGCATCCTTGAGGAGAATAAGAACAAAGGGGAGGAGGGTGTTCTTGCCAGTTGTTGTTCGGTCACTAAGTTGTGCCCAACTCTTTGTGACCCCATGGACTGCAGCACATCACGCTCCCCTGTCCTTCACTGTTTCCCAAAGTTTGCTCAAACCCATGTCCATTGGGTCGGTGATGCCATCCAACCATCTCATCCTCTGGCATCCCCTTCTCCTCCTGCCCTTAATCTTTCCCAGCATCAGGGTCTTTTCTAACAAGTCAGCTCTTCCCATCAGGTGGCCAAAGTATTGGAGCTTCAGCTGTCCTTCCAGTGAATATTCAGGGTTGATTTCCTTTAGGATTGACTTGTTTGATCTCCTTGCTGTCCAAGGGACTCTCGGGAGTCTTGTCCAACACCACAGTTTGAAAGCATCAATTCTTTGGTGCTCAGCCATCTTTATGGGCCAGCTCTCGCATCCGTACATGACTACTGGAAAAACTATAACTTTGACTATATGGACTTTTGTCAGCAAAGTGATGTCTCTGCTTTTTAATATGCTGTCTAGGTTCTTGGCAGAAGAAACTGTAAAATAGCATGTCTAGTTTGGAGAGTGGCAGAATGTGTTCTAACATTGAATGACCAAAGAAATAGGAGATGAGACTAAAGAAAGAGCTAGCGATCGTGTCATGATAGCTTTGTAGGTCATACTGAAGCATTTAGATTATCCCAAGTGAAGGCAATGGCACCCCACTTCAGTACTCTTGCCTGGAAAATCCCATGGACGGAGGAGCCTGGTAGGCTGCAGTCCATGGGGTCGCTAAGAGTCGGACACGACTGAGCGACTTCACTTTGACTTTTCATTTTCATGCATTGGAGAAGGAAATGGCAACCCACTCCAGTGTTCTTGCCTGGAGAATCCCAGGGACGGGGGAGCCAGGAGGCTGCCATCTATGGGGTCGCACAGAGTCAGACATGACTGAAGCAACTTAGCAGCAATGGGAAGCTATTAGAGAGTTTTAAGCAGTAGTATAACATGTTCAGATTTGCTTTTTAGAAAGATTACTATGGCATCAGGGAGATGGGGAGATTACAGTAAAGTTAGAAAGAGAAGTTAGAAGGTTGTTACAGTTCAAAACAGAAATATTGAGGACCTGTAACTAAAAGTGAGCTGATGATAGGAATGGAGAATATGGGGCAGATCCAATGGCTATTAGATCCAATAGATATTTAGGAGGTGGTCTTCAGTTTACAGCTTGACACAGTGTTTGGTGACCAGTTTGTCATAGCAGGGTCACCTGCTATGAAACTAGAGAAAAAGGAGGAATCTAAGATGACTCCCACAATTCCACACATGATACATACTGGTACCATTAGTCAGCAAGAGGAGTAAAAGTGGAGGAACAGGTTTGGTAGAAAAAATGATAGTGTGGGGCGTGTTGAGCCTTGAGATGCTCATGGGACAAGTGAAGAGGACCAGGTTGGCAGTTGGAATATTTTTATGCCTGAAGTTTAGGAGAGAAGATTAGACTGGGGATGGTGGTAGGGCATAGATTTGATCCTTTTCAGTCTTTGTGTTCTGTCTACTTTTGTTACACTTACTTGATTATACATAGTGAAGGTAGATTTACCATAAAGCTAATTAAACGTATATGCTTCTCATATGCACAGGCTTCAGGAAGGGCTCTAGCAAATGTGTTTACATCGTCATGTGTTTTTGTGAAATTTGAAAAATCCAGATATTACTGCAGTTGGTCTAAAATCCTCTCTTGGCATTTTTAATTACCCTCTTTCACTCTTTCTATCTCTGGTAATGTTGGAATGTTGCGGGTGTTTTTTGGACTCTAGCTGTGGAGAAGCTGAGCCTGAAATGCATTTAATTTGGGTTTGCAGGCACTTCAGTGTGTAGTTATTACTGGCCATCCCAATGTAGGAATGACTTTGAGAAGTTCTCCTGCACTGTGCCAGCTCACCTGGTATTGTGATACAAAGCTGCATAACCAGCTTTGTAACTATATTGAGATATGAATGTATCTTTACACCTTTGGCACTGGAATCATGGAAATAGAAGAGGATGAAATGTACAAAGCCAGAAACTGATTAGTAGAAAAACTTCTGATGAAGTTATAGCCTGAACATCTGCCTGATACAAAGGCTTGCATGCTGGGAGGTGTATTTGGAATGGGATCCCAGGGTGCAGGAGTTCAGAACAAGGGAAGTGAAATGGGAAGAAAGGATGTGATAGTCTGTTGGCTTTTGACTACAGGTAGCAGGTGTTCTGTCCTACCTGGGACTTATAAAGTAGCATTGTGAGATGCTCTCAGGACTGTGCTTGAGTACAGAGGGGGACGTATTCTCCCATGGGCATGAATTCCTTCTCTGTACAGAAGTCCCAAAGCAGAGGTGAGAGACGCAACGAGCTATGCTGTGAGCTGTATATGAGGTGACGTCTGCTTGTACTGGGCTGCCCCGGTGGCTCAGTGGTAAAGAATGCCCCTGCCAATGCAGAGGCCACAGGTTCCATCCCTGAGTCAGAAAGATCCCCTGGAGAAGGAAATGGCAATCCACTCCAGTATTCTTGCCTGGGAAATCCCATGGACAGAGGAGCGTTGGCAGGCTACAGTCCACTGGGTCACAAAAGAGTCCAACACGACCTCGCACCTGAAAACTGCTTGCACTGGTTACACGGGTGTGAAACCAGTCTGAGCCTGTGTGGAACTGGTCACTGTGGCAGTGGAAGGGATGGAAGGGGTAAGCAGTGGGCCAAGAGGATTTTGAAGTGATGCTTAAGAGCCATCTAACGTTGACAGAGGATTCTGTTCTCATTCATTCATGGTCAAACTTTCTCTGTTGTTAGAATTACATATGCTAATACAGGGCATGTCGTTATAAATCTCCATTCTGTTTTACTTCTTGATGACAATCACACAAAATAGACTTTATCAGAATTTCTACTTGTAGAACTCAACCTTGTCGTGGCTATTAAAAATTTCCCCCAACGTGCTACTGTGAACTAGTTCCCTTGCAGGACATTTGGTCCTGTCCAAAATGTCCTGAGCATTTTTGGACCATGACACGTGATTTGGGACAAGACTGAATTTCAAGGGAATCTCATAGACATTTTGGATAAGACTAAGTATCCACTAACCAACTATTCCTTGCCAGAATTTTCCTATACATATACAATTTATACAAATAAGATTATACTATGTAAAATAGTCCTGTTTTTTCCTGTTTTTATTTTCCTTTATTTTGGGTAACTTTTCTTTAACAGTTAAGTAGACCTATTTAATCTTGTTTAATGACTGCGTAGTAGTCCATTATATGGATTTATGAGAATTTATTTAATCAGGGTTGGTTCTCTGTTGTTGGATGTTTTTCCTTATAGAAATACAAAAACTTCTTTTATCTCTGATGTATTTTTAAGAGATACTTGGTGGGGAAGATAGATAATGGAAATGGTGAGAGGAATTGTGAAAGAATTTTAGAAAAGGTTTGGTTTTTAAAGTCGTCTAGTTTTCTCTCTTTTCTGTGATGATGATGAATCACCAAGAAAAATACGCAGTATTTTTGCCCCCTTTTGTATTTTTTTAAGTTTATTGTTTGCACAAAATTTGCAGATGAGCTTAATGGCACTGGATGAGAATTTGAACTCGACTTTTCATTTTTCCTTGCAACATCAGGACTCGGTGATATTTTGACAGTTTTGCTAGGCCTTTTCCTTCATATCGTGATTATTAATGATATGATAATACATAATTAGCAAATTTATAATAGCAATTCCATTTCCTCATTACAATTCGAGGTCATCAGAAAGGACTTCTGAAAAGAGGAGACTTGAAGAAGAAAAGGGGATAAGGTTTTTCTGAATAAAACCAGCCTTTAGTTTTCCCTTTAAGCAGGTTTTAAAAGAAGTGATGACCTCACCTCTCTCCTTAAAATGCCTGCTTCTAAGGCAAATGTATGAGGTAGTTGGGTCTGTAGTATTTTTTAGCACATCATCTGGACCTAGGTAATTTTTATTCACTGTATCACAAAAGAACCATGTTTTTATGTCTTTTATATAACTACTGATCTTGCCTCCTTATGTTGTAAAAGTCATCCAAGAAATTAGTTCAGTCAATATTGAGAGTTCTGCACTGCAGCACAAAGTTCTGAATGTTGCTGATCCAAAGACTAAGTCACAAGGAAGAGAAGAATTAAAGCACAGACAGTTGGTTTTACCTTAGCAACGGAAATATATTTCTGGTTTTTGAATCTCCTATTATTGGATATGTTGGGCAATTACTCATCTTTTGGGCTGTTAACTCACTAACACAGTCATTCCTCATTTATCATCCTTAGGAAAGCTACAAGTCTGAAGGAAACGACAGAAATAGACTCATTGATTCTAAAATAAGCCCCTTGGTTCTATAGAAGAACTGCTTATCTCTTGGGAAAGACGGGAAGGTTCCCATCATCTCATCCCGAAAGCCATCCTTTGTCTTAGCCACGTTTTCCATTGCTGATCACTTACTAGGAAAACATTCCAGTGAGTGTGCAGTGAGTGGTACAGACCACCAAAAAAGATGAAGTGGAGATGCCCGGCATGCCTCACTATTTATAAGAAAATATTTCCCCTAAAGATGGGAAAGTCCAAGTCTTTAAATACTCTGGGAGAGGAGAATAATGGAAAAAACTCTACAGTTTCTGTTCTGTTGGTTCATAAGATTTTTCTCACAAATCATTTGGACGGGCCTTTAAGCAAGTCACAGAGTAACCGAAATCTTATATTAATTGCCCCACTTTGGGTTTCTGGCTAATGTATCTGGCAGCAAGACTGAAGAACAAGCAAAAGAGAGCAAACAGCTGATGGTGGTGTGGGAATGCAAGGCCATCCATTATTTGTGGCCTGGAACCCTAAGTTAGGTGGGAGAACCACAGGGCTCTCCTTAATAGGGCAGTCCACGCAGATGATTTGAAACAAATGATTTGGCTTTTTTTTTTTAATGTATGTGTTTTTAATTGAAGGATAATTGCATTACAGTATTGTTTTCATAATGATTTGGTTTCTTGTCTTTTGAATACAACTTCAGTTTAAGTTAATATTTTGTTTCTAGTGGTTACTTCACTTGCTATTCTACCAGGAAGTTCATTCAGCAAATCTCTCTGGCGTTTAGTATATATATAAGTACATATTATCTTCCTAGATAATTAGTCATTCATTGTCTTGGGTTTGGGAAATACAATTTAGTCTATAATCCTAGTTTTCTTTTGGTATCTGCTTTCTAAATCCCTTGGTGGGTCCTGAGTAGGTCGATCATTGTTCAACAGGCAGAACCAGTAGAAGACAGACACCCACATGCGTTAAGGAATTTCTTATAAGGAGCAGGCTTATGGAATTGTGGAGGCTGTCTAAGAAAGTCTAGAGTTGGTAGGGCAGGCTGTCAGGAAGGGAGGATCCCAGCAGGTGGAAACCCCACGGGCACGGTCTGCAGCGGCTTTCAGCAGGTGGAAGGTCATCTCTCCCTCAGAAAGCCTTCGCCCTGCTTCTAAGGCTGTCAGCACATTGAGTCAGTCCCACCAAGGACGGCAACCCTTAAAGAGACTTTGACTGCATCTGCAAAATCCCTTCACATCAGCGCCTGGATTCATGTTTAAGTGAATTGTTGAGGGCAGTTACCTAGCCAAATGGACACAGCAAAAATCCATCCCATTCAGAGAAGCCAGAGGAGCTGCCTGAGACATAACTGCCACACAGGTGCTTCTGCAGCATTCATGAAATCAGGGCTGGTGTCCGCTGCTCTCTACAAGCAGTCCTCTCTGAGCACCCACAGCTGTAGCACTGCCTGCCAAGTACCTCCACCATCGGGAGCCTGGTTAGTTAATCTTGTCGACACCAAACCCCACTCTTGAGTTTTCAAAAGTTGCACATAAAACAGGGTTTTGTTGACTGAAAAATGTTTCCCTACTGATTGCTATTTTGTGAGTTTTTAAATATTTGTTTAAACTTTAAAGCTCAAGAGCCAACTGCCAGTGGAAAACCAAGCACTGACTTTATCAGAGAAGCTATTAAAATGATCTGTTCTGGGGAGTGGGAAGAGCAGCGAATGAGGCCGTGAAAGGACAATGCGGGGTCCTGGTGCTGATAGAAATACTCTGTATGTGTATCAGGGTCAGTGTCCTGGTCGTAATGTTGTGCTGCCACACAGCTTGGCTTCACAAGATATTCTTGGTGGCGGAAACTGATGGGCAAGAGTGTATGTGGTGTCCTGGGTGAAAACACATGAGATCTTTCACCGCTGTATAAGAATGCACAGTTATTTCAAACTAAAATTCTAATTGAAAAATCATCCATTCTAGAGACCTCGCATGTGCTCTGGTGGCTAAGACCCCACATTCCTAATGCAGGGAACCCGGGTTTGACGCCTAGTCAGGAGAGCTGGGTCCTATGTGCCACAACCAAGACTTGGCACAGCCAAAAATAAATTAAAAAAAAAACAAAACCCATTTTATAAAGCAATCCTTTTATAATATGATTATTTTTTAATCCATTTTTAAAAAATAGTCATGTTTTCTTCAGGAGGTAATCATCTATATATCTTAGTCCTATGCTTGAATAAATTGCATATGGCTCAGTGGTAAAGAATCTGCCTGCCAGTGCATAAGTGGGTATGATCTCTGGGTTGGGAAGATCCCCTGGAGAAGGAAATGGCAATCTACTCCAGTATTCTTGCCTGAAAAACCCCATGGACAGAGGAGCTTGGTGGGCTACAGCCCATGGGGTCGAGAAGGAGTTGGACATGACTTGGCAACCGAACAATAACAAACTTAAAGTGTAAATCAAGAGGAAACATTGGAAATGTGCAGGAGGGAGGTAGTTGTGGGACAAATACCATCTTAGTCCAGAAAGTTGTATAGATTGAAAATAAAACTGTTTGAAGGATTTAGGTAAATGTGTGGATTCACTCATTTAGTGAATATTTGTGTGCCTCTCTGCCAGGCAACTATCTATAGTTTTCATGTATTTCAGAAACTTTTCTAGATGTAGATATTGATGTCCTTGATGGCAGCCACGCCTTCCCCAAATCTCAACTGATACAGCTGTCAAAATCTGAGAATCATGTGGATTGGAATTTCTCAGTGTATATTTCTGATCCAACTATATCAGATTTTTGTGGAGAAGTGAAATTCCATCAGTCAAAAATAATTCAATAGTAACTTATAAAGATAACTACAAATGTAATTCATGGATTGTCTTAAAAGATATTTTCTACTTGAAATGTCTTTCAGGTATTTCTATTTTAGGGATATAGAATAGGAAACTACAGTTAAGAAATGGGAAGGTGGGGACCAAACTCAGTTTAAATGTTAAGAAACAGGTATTTATAGCAAACAGAAAGAAGGCTCAGACAATCAGGTAACCTCCAGGGACCAGCATTGGGGCGGTTGTTGTTCTTTAGTCGCTAAGTCGTGTCCAACTCATGACTTTTGTAAGATTCATAACTTACAACTTACGTAGGACATGACTTACATGTCCGACTCACGTAGCCTAGCAGACTCTTGTCCATGGGATTTCTTAGGCAGGAATACTGGAGTGGGCTGCCATTTCCTTCTCCAGGGGATCTTCCCAACCCAGAGATGGAACTCATATCTCCTGCCTTGGCAGGCCGATTCTTTACCACTGAACCACCAAGAAAGCCCTTATCATTGGGCCAGGCCCTGGTAACAGGCCTAAGTGATCTGACTCCTGGGGGCTCCGTGCGCTCTGCCCAGGACTCTCTGGTCACCTTTAGTGAAGGTGTAGGCTTTGCTTTTTTTTTTTTTTAAGTGCCTTAGAGGCTGAGCACCTCAGCAAGTGATTGCCATCTTTCTTTCAGAGTTTGGCCTATGAACAGCAGGATCTGTTCCCTGAAAGCTGTTATAATCTAAGTTAGTAGATAAATTTAGGGTTCTACCCAGGAAACAGCCCGATTAAGAAATACTGTCTGCATCAAATCAACTCCTGCCCTCACCCCCATAAATTTCAAGTGTTTAGGAAACCATGATTCCATATTTCACCCCAGTCAGCTCCTGGCAGACGTGACCTAACTGGGAGTGAGATTGTCGGGGGTGGAGGGACCCCAACACACCTGCGGTGGAGAAGCTGTCCTGCTAGGGAGAGCTCAGCCAGCCACTTAACTGGGTGGATACTGGAATTTTTAAAAGTAGTTGAACTTTTGGTGAAAGGGAGCTTTTGTCTCCTGGAATAGCAACAGTTATCATCACTTAAAACCAGTGATTTCTATATACAGCAAGTGCTTCTATATATATATTCCTGTATTATTTATATAGGACTATTTTAAGATCTGTGTCACATTTTTTCTGGTGTATTTTACGGTGGGAAAATTCAGTTGGAAAAAATGCACTTAGCTCTGGTGGGGATGGTAAGGTAAAGTAAGACTTTAAAAAGAAGTTTTGGGGTTTTTTTCTTCATTTTGTCTTTAAAGAGGACAGAACTAGCAAGGTAGTAGCTCCCTAAGTGAAATTGTGTTGCTTCTTTCTCCTTAAACAAATCTTACCATTTTACTCATGTTATAATACTAGATCTGTCACCGTATAAGTCAGTAGAAGATCTACAAGGCATGTGTAAGAATTCATCCATGCATTCATTATGAAAATCTGTGAGAAATTAGCTGTTTTGTGTAATATAGCTTGTAATTCAGGGTTTCTTTTTCTTTTGATTTTGTGCTGGTTGAGGGAGAGGGGTAGGATAAGGACGTATCTACTGTTAAGACCAATATGAGTGTGGCAGCCTGGATGGGAAGGGAGTTTGGGGGAGAATGGATACATGTATATGTTTGGCTGAGTTGCTTTGCTGGGCATCTGAAACTACCCATAGCATTGTTAATTGGCTACACTCCAAAATAAAATAAAGTTTTTTAAAAAAATGTACTCCGGGTGTAGAGACACAGGCGTTCCCACAGCCCAGGTGTGGCTTTGGCGGGAGTGAGGTGCGGCTGTGATATGACACAGCATGGCCCAGGTCGGGCAGTCCCGGGGGGCTGTGCGTGCAGGGGTTGGCCCACTGTGATCTTTGGTCCCTTCCCCTGAGGGGAGAGAGATTCCTTGCTACTTGTTCTGTGGGATGAATAAAACCATGGAGGTTACGGTTGGAGAAAATCAAGTCATTTGATCGGCTGGGGAAGAAGAACATAAGAGGAGTATGTGTGCTTAGTCACTCAGTCGTGTCCGACTCTGCAACCCCATGGACTGTAGCCCGCCAGGCTCTTCTGTCCATGGGATTCTCCAGGCAAGAACACTAGAGTGGGCTGCCATGCCCTCCTCCAGAGGATCTTCCCAACCCAGGGGTCGAATCCAGGTCTCCCACACTGCAGGTGGACTCTTTACCATCTGAGCCACCAGGGAAGCCCTAAGAGGCGTATGTTGGAGACCAAAAGAGGGAAAGACAGGGCAGTTAAGGACCAGGTTCTTGATGGCCTTTGAACCCTACTCGAAGCCATTTTCTTTTAAATTCAGTCATTGAAGGGAAGTGAGCACTTTTGAGTTGTAGAATGATAGGGTTTAGTAAGTATTACCTTTGTGTCTTGGTGGGGGTGGGGTGGGGGGTGTTAGGTATTGTGCTAGATTTGGTGGGGCCTGTGGATGAAGAATGATACAAAGATGAGGAACACAGAGGTCCCTGTCATCTAGGCGTTGCTGATGATCTCCTAGCCTTGTGGTGAGTAAGGTGTGAGTTGGTTGAGGAGGTGCTCAGGTGAGGAGGCACAGAACCAAAGGCTTGCTTTCCATTTCAGAGATTTGAAGGCCTCTGTCCTGCTCACCCTGGCCCAGGTTTCTCTTCTGGCTCAACGTCTCTAGCCTCCATTTCCTCCTCATGTGCCATAGTTTATACATCTTACAAGATCTTGGTAGTTCTCTTCTCAGTTTGCCTCATAAAATAAGAGACCCAAACATGAACACAGTATTCTGCATAGGCTAACCGTAGTAGGAGCATTGCTTTCCTTGTTCTGAGAGTGTATTGGCACTCAGTCACCAGGTAATAATATGTTCCTGGACCACCAGGACATCTATTCTGGGGAGACCTGCCGTTAACAAAGAGAAGGGGTTCTGGGAAGGAGGTCCTAGTGAAGAGGACACAAGTGGGCCTGTGTTCCCCCTGGAAACCTGCCTAAGTCTGCTCACCTTCCTTAGCGACTTCTCCTATCACCTTCTGTTCCCCATTCCTGCTCCCGCCTCCTGCCTCATACACCCTGAGGTCCACTGTTAGGCCCTGACCCCTTTAGTCCTTTGTGGGTGGTAGTTCTTTAAGTACTTGTTGAACTGTGCATCTTATACATTTTATTGTTCAGTTCAGTTCAGTGGCTCAGTCGTGTCCGACTCTTTGTGACTCCATGGACTGCAGCACACCAGGCCTCCCTGTCCATCACCAACTCCTGGAGTGTACTCAAATTCATGTCCATTGAGTTGGTGATGCCATCCAAACATCTCATCCTCTGTCGTCCCCTTCTTCTCCCTCCTTCAGTCTTTCCCAGCATCGGAGTCTTTTCCAATGAGTCAGTTATTCTCATCAGCTGACCAGAGTATTGGAGTTTCAGCTTCAGCATCAGTCCTTCCAATGAATATTCAAGACTGATTTCCCACTGGTTGGATCTCCTTGCAGTCCAAGGACCTCTCAAGAGTCTTCTCCAACACCACAGTTCAAAAGCATCAATTCTTCAGCGCTCAACTTTCTTCATAGTCCAACTCTCACATCTATATGTGACTACTCTATTTATATAGCTTTGATTAGACGAGACTTTGTTGGCAAAGTAATGTCTCTGCTTTTTAATATGCTGTCTAGGTTGGTCATAACTTTTCTTCCAAGGAGCAAGTGTCTCTTAATTTCATGGCTGCAGTCACCATCTGCAGTGATTTTGGAGCCCCCAAAAAATAAAGTCTGTCACTGTTTCCCCATCTATTTCCCATGAAGTGGTGAGACCGGATGCCATGATCTTCGTTTTCTGAATGTTGAGTTTTAAGCCAACTTTTTCACTCTTTCACTTTCATCCAGAGGTTCTTTAGTTCTTCGCTTTCTGCCATAAGGGTGGTGTCATCTGCATATCTGAGGTTATTGATATTTCTCCCAGCAGTCTTAATTCTAGCTTGTGCTTCATCTAGTCCAGCATTTCTCATGATGTACTCTGCATATAAGTTAAATAAGCAGGGTGACAATATATAGCCTTGACATACTCCTTTTCCTATTTGGAACCAGTCTGTTGTTCCATGTCCAGTTCTGTTGCTTCTTGACCTGCATACAGTTTTCTCAGGCAGGTAAGGTGCTCTGGTATTCCCATCTCTTTAAGAATTTCCCACAGTTTGTTGGTGATCCACACAGTCAAAGGCTTTGGTGTAGTCAATAAAGCAGAAGTAGATGTTTTTCTGGAACTCTCTTGCTTTTTCAGTGATCCAATGGATGTTGGCAATTTGATCTCTGATTTCTCTACCTTTTCTAAAACCAGCTTGAACATCTGGAAGTTCATGGTTCATATACTGTTGAAGCCTGGCTTGGAGAATTTTGAGTGTTACTTTGCTATCAGGTGAGATAAGTGCAATTGTGCAGTTTTGTGCATTCTTTGGCATTGCCTTTCTTTGGGATTGGAATGAAAACTGACCTTTTCCAGTCCTGTGGCCACTGCTGAGTTTTCCAAATTTGGGGGCGTATGACTGCAGCACTTTCACAGCATCATCTTTTAGCATTTGAAATAGCTCCACTGGAATTCCATCATCTCCACTAGCTTTGTTCGTAGTGATGCTTTCTAAGGCCCACTTGACTTCACATTCCAGGATGTCTGGCTCTAGGTGAGTGATCACACCATCGTGATTATCTGGGTCATGAATATCTCTTTTGTATAGTTCTTCTGTGTATTCTTGCCACCTCCTCTTTATATCTTCTGCTTCTGTTAGGTCCATACCATTTCTGTCCTTTATTGTGCCCATCTTTGCATGAAATGTTCCCTTGGTATCTCTGATTTTCCTGAAGCGATCTCTAGTCTTTTCCATTCTATTGTTTTCCTCTATTTCTTTGCACTGATCACTGAGGAAGGCTTTGTTATGTCTCCTTGCTATTCTTTGGAACTCTGCATTCAAATGGGTATATCTTTCCTTTTCTCTTTTGCCTTTCCCTTCTCTTCTTTTCACAGCTATTTGCAAGGCCTCCTCAGACAACCGTTTTGCCTTTTTGCATTTCTTTTTCTTGGGAATGGTCTTGATCACTGCCCCCTGTACAATGTCATGAACCTCTGTCTATAGTTCTTCAGGCACTCTATCAGATCTAATTCCTTGAATCTATTTCTCACTTCCACTGTATAATCATAAGGGATTTAATTTAAGTCATACCTGAATAGTCTAGTGATTTTCCCTACTTTCTTCAATTTAAGTCTGAATGTGGCAATAAGGAGTTCATGATCTGAGCCACAGTCAGCTCCCGGTCTTGTTTTTGCTGACTGTATAGAGCTTTTCCATCTTTGGCTGCAGAGAATATAATCAGTCTGATTTCAGTATTGAACATCTGGTGATGTCCGTGTGTAGAGTCTCCTCTTGTGTTGTTGGAAGAGGGTGTTTGCTATGACCAGTGCATTCTCTTGGCAAAACTCTATTAGTCTTTGCCCTGCTTCATTTTGTACTCCAAGGCCAAATTTGCCTGTTACTCCAGGTATCTCTTGACTTCCTACTTTTGCATTCCAGTCCCCTATAATGAAAAGGACATCTTTTTGGGGTGTTAGTTCTAGAAGGTCTTCTAGGTCTTCATAGAGCTGTTCAACTTCAGCTTCTTCAGCATTACTCGTCAGGGCATAGACTTGGATTGCTGTGATATTGAATGGTTTGCCTTGGAAACAAACAGAGATCATTTTGTCGTTTTTGAGATTGCATCCAAGGACTGCATTTTGGACTCTTGTTGACTGTGATGGCTACTCCATTTCTTCTAAGGGATTCTTGCCCACAGTAGTAGATATAATGGTCATCGGGGTTAAATTCACCCATTCCAGTCCATTTTAGTTCTCTGATTCCTAAAATGTTGATGTTCACTCTTGCCATCTCTAGTTTGACCACTTCCAATTTTCCTTGATCCATGGGCCTAACATTCCAGGTTCCTATGCAATATCGCTCTTTACAGCATCGGATTTTACTTCCATCACTAGTCGCATCCACAACTGGGTGGTGTTTTTGCTTTGGCTCCGTCTCTTCATTTTTTCCGGAGTTATTTCTCCACTGATCTCCAGTAGTATACTGGGGAGTTCCTCTTTCAGTGTCCTATCTTTTTGCTTTTTCATACTGTTCATGGGGTTCTCAAGGCAAGAATACTGAAGTGGTTTGCCATTCCCTTCTCCAGTGGACCACGTTTTGTCAGAACTCTCCACCATGACCCGTCCATCTTGTGTGGCCCTACGCGGCATGGCTCATAGTTTCTTTGAGTTAGACAAGGCTGTGGTCAGTGTGATCAGATAGGTTAGTTTTCTGTGATTGTGGTTTTCATTCTGTCTGCCCTCTAATGGAGAAGGATAAGAGGCTTATAGAAGCTTCCTGATGGGAGAGACTGACTGAGAGGGAAACTGGGTCTTGTTCTGAGGGTCGGGGCCATGCTCAGCAAATCTGTAATCCAATTTTCTATTGATGGGTGGGGCTGTGTTCCCTCCCAGTCATTTGACCTGAGGCCAAACTACGGTGGAGATAACAAAGATAATGACCTCCTTCAAAAGGTCCCGTGCACACACTGCTGCACTCGGTGCCCCTACATGTTATTGTAAGTAGGTTTATATTCATTCACTCTTCATTCAAAAAGAAAGAAGAAAAGATCTGGAGAAAAGAGGCAAAGGTGATTCAGAGTTTTAAGGCTGGGTGATTGGAACTCCAATGGCCCTTTTGCCAGAGGTGGCACTTAGAAGAGGGAGGTGTTACTAAGGAAGGACAAAGACTGCCTAAAGATACAGGTCTTTGCTCTCAGGCGAAGGCGCCCTGGCAGAAGCAGGCCAGTGTGTTTGTTCTTGTTAGAGGAAGGAAGGATGTTGTGGGAATCGCATGGATCGCACACTGAGATGGTGAGCCTTGGATTCTTCATCTGTGACCTTTCTTATCTTGAGCATCTTTTGTTCCCAAAGTCACCTTTCATGATCTTTTGGCCACATTTGATACGTTGGCCACTTTTCTGCTTCTTGAAGTAGTTTTTTAAAAATTTGGCTTCCAAACACCAATCTCTCTTTTCTCTGCTCATGCCACCAGCCCCTCCTTCTCAGTCTCCATTTTGACAGTTATCTCCACTTCCTGCCCTGGGCTCAGGCTGCACACACCACCTCTCTTGGTGATCTCCACTGGTGTCTGGCTTCACTAGCCTTTCTTCTCTGGGAGTTCTCACTCTTCATCTGTAACCCCCATGGCTCACACTCTGTTGAATTCTGCACTTAGGTATGTAACTGCCGGTTTGATAATTCCGCTGCTGCTAAGTCGCATCAGTCGTGTCTGACTCTGTGCGACCCCATAGACGGCAGCCCACCAGGCTCCCACGTCCCTTTGATTGTCATGCAAGAACACTGGAGTGGGTTGCCATTTCCTTCTCCAATGCATGAAAGTGAAAAGTGAAAGTGAAGTCGCTCAGTCGCATCTGACTCTAGCAACCCCATGGACGATAGCCTGCCAGGCTCCTCCGTCCATGGGATTTTCCAGGCAAAAGTACTGGAGTGGGGTGCCATTGCCTTCTCCGGATATTTCCACTGGGAAGTCTAATAGGCATCTTGAACTTAACCTAACACTGAACTGATTTCTTCTTTCCAGGCGAGTACCTTCCACAGTCCTCTTCTATAAATGGCAACTCCGTCCTTCCCGTTGCTCAGGCCCCCAAATCCTATAGTCAGCCCTGGTTTGTCTCCTCCTTTCCCGCCTACATTCAGTCGATCAGCAAAACCTGTTGACTCTAATCTAAAATATAAACCCAGATTCTAAGTACTTCCCACCCCCTCCATTGTTGCCATCTGGTCCAGGCCACCATCCTTGTCACTGAGATCACTGAAATAACTTTTGTTTTTTTCAAATTTTGATCGGAGTATAGTTGCTTTGCAATGTTGTGTTTCTGCTCTACAGCAAGGTGAATCAGCTATACATACACGTATCAGTTCAGTTCAGTTGCTCAGTCCTGTCTGACACTTTGTGACCCTATGGACTACAGCATGCCAGGCTTCCTTGTCCATCACCAACTCCCAGAACTTGCTTAAACTCATGTCCATCGAGTCGGTGATGTCATCCAACCGTCTCATCTTCTGTCTCCTCCTCCTCCTTCCTTCAGTCTTTGCCAGCATCAGAGTCTTTTCCAATGAGTAAAAGTTCTTTGTATCAAGTGGCCAGAGTATTGGAGCTTCAGCTTCAGCATCAGCCCTTCCAGTGAATATTCAGGACCAATTTCCTTTAGGATTGACTGGTTGGATCTCCTTGCAGTCCAAGGGACTCTCAAGAATTTTCTCCAACACCACGGTTCAGAAGTGTCAGTTCTCCAGTGCTCAGCTTTCTTTCGGGTCCGACTCTCACATCCATACATGACTACTGGAAAAACCATACCTTTGACTATATGGACTTCTGTTGACAAAGTAATGTCTCTGCTTTTTAATATGCTGTCTAAATTGGTCATAGCTTTTCTTCCAAGGAGCAAATGTCTTTTAATTTCATGGCTGTGGTGATTTTGGAGCCCCAAATCACTGAAAATAAAGAAAATAAAGTCTGTCTGAAAATAAAGTTTCCGTTGTTACCCCATCTATTTGCCATGAAGTGATGGGACCAGATGCCATGATCTTAGTTTTTTGGATGTTGAGTTTTAGGCCAGCTTTTTCACTCTCCTCTTTCATTGTCATCAAGAGGCTCTTGAGTTCTTCTTCGCTTTCTGCCATAAGGGTGGTTTCATCTGCATATCTGAGATTATTGATATTTCTCTCAGCAATCTTGATTCCAACTACTTTTTGAACTTCCTTCCCATTTAGGTCACCACAGAGCACTGAGTACAGTTCCCTGTGGTATACAGTAGGTTCTCATTAGTTAGCTATTTTATACACACGATCCCTGGGTCTGGAAAATCCATTGACAGAAGAGCCTGGTGGGCTACAGTCCATGGGGTCGCAGAGTCAGATAGGACTGAGCAACTGCACACACGGTGTGCGCGCACACACAGACACACACACACACTTCAGTAAAAGCTAAGGTCTTGGTGATGGAGATGTGATCTGCACTACCCCCATCCCCAACTACCCCGGCCTCCCCCCCAACCCCCATCTCATCTTTGCTTTTTTCTCTCCTGCTTACTCTGCTCCAGCCACACTGCTTGCTTTCCCTCAAGCACGCCAGGCCTCTCCTTTCCAGGGCTCCGTCGTTCCCTCCACCTGAAACATCTTCTCCAACCCCTTACTTACTTCATTTGGCTCCTTAACGCCTTCCAGCATTGTTCAACTGTCCCCTTACTAGGGAGGCCCTTCCCTGGCCAGCCTAAGCTAAATAATTTGGCCTCTGCTTTTTTGTTCTGCACTGCACATTTTATACAGTCTGACATGCATTTATACTGTTTCCCTGAGTGTTTGTCTCCCCTGCTAGAATGTTCCTTGAAAGCCAGAGCTTTGTTTTGTGCCCTGAGGTATAAGCCTGGCATATATAGTAGACATCAGTACATATTTACTGAGTGAATGAATGAGTTTGTGACTATAGTTCATGACACTTACATAGCATTGTACCTTATGGATTATACATTATGTTCAAAAACGTTAGATCGTTGGTCAGTGTGTTCAATTTTTGTACATCAGACTAAATCTAACTAATGCTACTTAAAGTGTATTGACTTCCTTGACGGCCTATACGCAAACTGGTTTCCTTGGGAGATCTTAAGTATGGCCTTCAAATCTATCCTCCATCTTGTTTTATTTTAGTGAAGGGGGACCTGACTTCTAACTTACAGAGCATTTCTTTATTTTATCACTGGTTTCATTCTTAGGAACTTTATTGATTCCTACTTGTTGAATTATTATAATTCTTATGTTAGGTAAACTGGGAAATGTTTAAAAACAGAGGCATATCAAATGCCTCCTTTGCCCTAATGCCCTTGTTTATGGGAGGGCTACAACACTGCATGGGCTTCCCTGGTAGCCAAGTGGTAAAGAATCCACCTGTGGTGTAAGAGACACAGAAGATGGGGTTTCGGTCCCTGGGTCAGGAAGATCCTATGGAGGAGGACATGGCAGCCCACTCCAGCATTCTTGAGGGGAGAATTCCATGGACAGAGGAGCCAGGTGGGGTACAGTCCATGGGGTTGCAGAGTTGGACATGACTGAAGCAACTTATGGCACCCCACTCCAGCACTCTTGCCTGGAAAATCCCATGGATGGAGGAGCCTGGTGGGCCGCAGTCCATGGGGTCGCTAAGAGTCGGACACGACTGAGCGACTTCACTTTCACTTTTCACTTTCATGCATTGGAGAAGGCAATGGCAACCCACTCCAGTGTTCTTGCCTGGAGAATCCCAGGGACGGAGGAGCCTGGTGGGCTGCCGTCTATGGGGTCGCACAGAGTCGGACATGACTGAAGCGACTTAGCAGCAGCAGCAGAAGCAACTTAGCATGCACACATGACGCTGCACAACTCCTACAATTGTGGGACACAGCAGCCATGGCAGACGTAAAATGTTTGGCTTTAGTTCCTCATCGTTGAATCTTCTGTTTGTTTTCTTCCTGCTGTTCAAAACAAGTGGCGTTTTAAGACCCCTGTCTGCTTTGTGCTCACATTGTTCGGTCGTTTGGAGTACTGCTTGTTGCTTGTTATTAGCTCAGCTGTGTCAAGTTTTTCCTGATTCCATTCTACTTCATCTGCTCACTTGGCTTTCTTCCTTAGGTGTTTCAGATACTCTGCCTACTGTTCCATTTCACTTGATTGACATCAAACTTGTATGAGAGCAAATGAGTCCATATTTTCATCAGGCGGTTACGGTACCCTTTGTCAGCCTAATCATTACCTAGTTAATTATCCCTATCAAAATACAAATGGTATCTGTCATTCAGAATCTGAGCCTAGCATTGTGGTAAGGTTAAAAGATTCGAGCGTGGCAACTGACAACAATTCTGAGCCGATTCTCCAGAGAGATGATGCAGTACTTTGATTTGGGGAGCAGTGGAAGCAGGCGGAGGCAGAAATTTGATCCTAATTTTATTGCATATAGATGATTTTACTTAGCCTACCTCACAGTGAAGACGTGTTATTATAATTTCATCTGTGTAAGTGCCCTGTTTTGAACACATAGCAGTTAAAATCTAGGTGATTATTTCACAGTGAACTTAACAATTCTGAATTTGACTGGAAATGTGTTTATGGAGCCCTATACTCTGAAGAGAGGCCTGCATAGATTCTCCTAGGTCTGACTTAAGTATTCCATTAGTCATCTAGGACCAGACTAGTCGAGAGGCTGTAGGTATAAGTTTCAGGACAGTTTGAAATGACATGAATACTGCAAGACCCCTTATAGCTAGCCACAAAGGGCTGTCTCCAAGCCCTAATTGTACCAGCAATGTCTGCTTTATTCTATATATAATTAATCAAGTTTATATAATCTAGCTATATTAAAAAGCTTTAGTGCTATTTCATGCCTGTAATCGCATATTGTGCTGATTGCTGTGTTTTTATTCTTCTCTTTGGAAGTTAAGAATCCATCAGTTCATAATCTTTTCCAGTTTTTGGTTTATAAATATCTTTTATTAGTTTCCCCAAAATTGCTTTGCTGCTTTCAATCCTGGCTTAATCCCTCCAACGCTCAGGTTAAGAATGATGTTATTTGAGCTCAGTTCTTTAAATTTCTGTTTTGATAAGTTTATATTTTCCCTTTGATGGTTCCATTGATGAGGCCAAAGGCTGAACTCCCTGCAGTGAATGGTTAAGTAGGGGAAGAGGTACCTTATATTGCTGTCTTCCAAAAGCATGATTAGAGAAGAGGGATATCTTTTTTTTTTTTTGGTACTGCTTACTGGGAAGAAGGTTAGAAAACAAGACTTCTCACCAGGAATTCCAAAGCTAAAAATATGTGACTCTGGGGCAGATGAAGAAGTTTCAACATTGGAGGTGGGGGTGTGAAAGGGAACACTGAGCTAGGAAGAAAACCTAATTTTCCATCTAAGAAGCCTAGCTTACATGAATAATTTCTAGAGTAAGGCCTTTTCCAGTCAGATCTGTTGGTGCTGTCGAGCTGGTATTTCAAGTATGTCCATCTGCATTTAAACGAATTGCTCCAAGACAATCTGATTATGCGGTAGTTACTTTGGTGAGAATAGCGCCTCAGTGGAATGGAAACTTCATTTTGAGTCTAATATTAGACCTTGCTTTGGAAAATTCCTTTTAAATGATCACAAGCTGGGAATAGCAAAAGAATTTAACTTTCGACAGACAGCATTCACCAAGAATTTTTAACTGCTTATGTTTGGGTCCTTGGGAAAGCAGATGGGAGAAACTGACCTAACCAAACTGACTAGACTGGAATTGACTTGACCTGATGCGGTGTTTATATATCTGTTGCTGATAAGTTTCCCTTGTAGTCTCATTTGCTCAAAATATTTTCATTCTTTGAGTGTGAGCACGCTAAGGATGCAGATTGTTAGGATGCCTAGTTGTCTTAACAATCTTAACTTCTCAGTCTCCAGACAGCGTTGCCTGCAAAGGGGTCTGAGGCAGAGCAGAAAGGGCAGATGAACCCACAGACCCAAAGCCAGCCTCTGAGTAAGTAGGTGCTGGGAACTTCATCAGAACTGGTCTTCAGGAAATTTTTAGTTTGGCTGGTTGTGTCTGAGCAAACTCACCCAGTTTGAAGTAAAGTTTATTTAAATGACGTGCCCTCACTCCCACCGCCTCCAAAAAAACCCTCACCCTGTCATTTAAAAATATAATTACATTGGGTAGGGGGAGGCTCAAGAGGGGGAAGATATATGAATACATATAGCTGATTCATGTTGTCCTGCAGCAGAAATTAACATTGTAAAACAGTTATGCTCCAATTAAAGAAAATAATATAATGTTAAAATGATCATGAAGTTTCCAGATATCATGTCTCCTTGGCTTAGCTTAAGGATACGTTTCAGCTGCCCTCATGGCTTGGTTTAGGAAAACCAATGATTGGTGTATGAGATAAATTTAATATTTTTAAAAGATCTTTCTGAAATTGAGATGCATCCTTTTTTAATTTTCAAATTTTTAATTGGAGGACAATTGCTTTACAATATTGTGTTGGTTTCTGCCATACCTCACCATGAATCAGCCATAGATATACACGTGTCCCCTCTCTCTTAAACTCCCTCCCCCCTCCCACCCCTCTAGGTTGTCACAGAGCACCTGATTTGAGTTCTCTGCGTCATAGAGCAAATTTCACTGGCTATCTATTTTACATATGGTAATTTATGTTTCTGTCACAGTGCACATTTAATGTAGTAGACTTTTTCTTTCTGACTAAGCTGGTAATAGTTGATAGTGCCTTAGAATTGAGGAAGAATATTGATAAATTAATATAAGCTACCATTTATTGATTGCCCAGTTGATCCCAGTTCCTGCCTTTGCTAGGTACATTATCCCTGATTCTAACGATAATCCTGCATGGCAGCAGTTATCATGAGCCTGGGTTTAGAGAAGAGGAGACTGAGGCTCAGAAAAGTTACATAGGCCTTGGTCCTGATCACACAGCTGGTGGTAGCTAAAGCGGTGATACTAGAGTTCGCATCCAGAAGTGGTCGGTTTCACAGCATGTGTTCTTATAGGATATCTTTTTGATGTTTACTATATTTGAAATTAAACCTGAGGAATTTTAAACATTTACTTATTTTTAAGGGACAACCATGAATCCATTAAGTGGTAACGTAGCATTTTTAGTAAAAATAACTTTTTCCAAAACTTGAATAGTAAAGAGAGTAGTGGTTGCCTTTCTGTGTATTGTTTATTATCAAGCTAAATGGAGGGCAGCTAGATCCTCTTCTGCATTCAGTCTGTGCTATACACTGTTTTTATTGAGGCGTGTGAAGAAACTCTGTCCTCACACAGATATGTATTTGAAAAGGGAGGGGTATTTTAATAACCTTTATGAATATTTAGATGTTCTTTGATAATAACCCCAACCCCCCCAAGTGATCGCTTCTTTAAGGTTAGTTGCGGTGTAGCATCTGAAACTATGCCAGTGGACTTGTGGTGCCCTGTTCCATTAAGATCTTTTGGTCTGGAATCTTCCTTACAAAAGAATTCTGAGTAATGTGTGTAGCTATTCCCTGACTCCAACAAGTAGAGCTTAATTCCTGCCACTCGCCCTCCCTGGGGGTGGGGCTAGACCAAATGACTTGCTTCCAAAGAGTAGAATGAGGACAAAGGGAAAATGGGTAACTTCTGTGGTGGAGAAGCCTGAGGATCACTGCCCTGGCCACACAGTGACCGTGGACGTCGCCTGTGATGATGTGAGCCCTGATGTCCTGTAACGAAAAAACTCACATCGGAAAAGTATGTCCAAATCAGAAGATATTCTGCAGAGTACCTGACCAGAACTCCTTGATTGTCAAGCTCGTGAAAAACAAGGGCAGACTGGGAAACCGTCATAGACCAGAGGAAACTGGGAAGACACGACAGCTAAGTGCAGTGTGGTCCTCAAGATTGGATACTTGAACAGAAAGAGGACATTAATGGAAAAACTGGTGAAATCCAAATAAAATCTAGAATGTCCTTACTGTTACCATATCAGTGTCAACTTCTAGTTTTGATGAATATATCATGGTAAAGTAAGGTGTTAATAGTGGAAGGGGGAAGTTGAGTAAAGGGTATACAAGAACTCTGTCACTTTTCTGTAAATCTAAAATTACTGCAAAATAAAAGGTTTTTAAAAATCCACTGTTATGCATTGCATTTTGAATAACTCGTTTACCCATGCATGATTTGGTAACATCATGGCCATGGTCATTTGGAGAATACTGGTTCACAGAGTTAGGCAGATCTTTGAACTGTTGACACATTTTATTGTTCAGTACTTTACAAATCACATTTGTTAATAGCGCCACCTGTCTCCATCAGGTAAGTCTTCACTGAGAAGCTCTCAAGTTTCACGGTGGTGGATCCAAGTTTCCAGAAATCCTAATTTTCCCTTGAAAGCTCAGATGTTCTGTTTGGCAATGAACACTGCTGTTGTTTTCCTGAATGTAATAGGCTCATCGTGTTCATTTTCAAGAAAATGTCTGCCAAATATCCAAGTCTAAATAACCATAGCTTGGTAGTTATTCTTTAAAATGTTTGGTGAAAAAATTGATCCAACTTGCAACTCAGTTTGCATGAGTCCTTTTCCTCAAAACAACTATCATACTTCAGAATGCAAGAGAAATGTTTTATGGTACTTTTCAATTTGTCATGTACAATATTGAAAGACAAGTCCCAGGAATCAAGATTTAATTAAGCTGATTACTTCTACTGTGTCATCAAGGATATTTTTTTCCCTATGGAAAAGAATTATTTTTACAATTTTTAATTGAAATACAGTTGATTTACAGTGTTCTGTTAATTCCAGGTGTATAGCAAAGTGATTCAGTTTTATATACTTTTAAAAATTCTCTTCCATTGTAGGTTCTCACAAGATATTGAGTATAGTTCCCTGTACTATAGGGAACATTTTATGAAGTCCTATACAGTAGGTCCATGATGGCTATAGATTTTATCCACAGTAATTTGTATGTTTTAATCCCAAACTCCTAATTTAAAGGATACTTGAACAGATTTTCCCCATTTTACTGTGTGTGTGTGTGTGTGTGTGTGTTGGAGAAGACAGTGACCACTAGTAGTGACCTACTACTACCGCTGCCTTGACTTGTGCTGAGGCACTTTTATACCATTGGTGCAAATACCAACACAGTAGAAAACTCCAGGAACATTTTAGTAATCTAAATGAAAAGGATTTGGCCTTTCTGACTTTCCTAAAATGGTCCTGGGTGCCCCTAGGGGTCCACAGACCACACCTTGAGAGCTGCTGTCCTCAGGTAAAGCAGCAGTTGCTAAGTGGTCACAAAGGAACAGCTGACATAACCAAGACCAGCTCCATTAAGAAGCACATGGCGCCATGGTGGTGCCCGGGGTGTAGATGATGATGCTGTTTTGGCTTAACTGGTCTTACTTTTGATGGCCCATGCAGCTTTGCCATTTGTTTGTGGACAAACATTTCTAAACCATTTTTAAATGCTGAAAGGTAGACTTTGATAATCTGGTATCTGTGTTTGCTGCTGTTTTTAACATAATCCTTTATAAGATTTCATTCAGGAAATTGAGAAAATCACCTCTGAAAATTACC
Organism: Bos indicus; assembly: GCF_029378745.1. Classification (NCBI taxonomy): domain Eukaryota; kingdom Metazoa; phylum Chordata; class Mammalia; order Artiodactyla; family Bovidae; genus Bos; species Bos indicus. The sequence goes on from NC_091785.1 coordinate 23,564,766, forward strand.
TCTTTGCTTTCTTTCCTTTAAAGGTAAATCTCACCTGGCTATTGTGCAGCGAGTAAACAATGAGGGAGAGGGGGATCCATTTTATGAAGTTCTGGGAATTGTCACATTAGAGGATGTGATTGAAGAAATCATCAAATCTGAGATTCTAGATGAAACAGATTTATACAGTGAGTACCGTCGCCTGAGTATAACTTTGCAAAACCTTTGCTTTTATTTGCCATGTTGTTTGTGAGTCATCTGACATCTCTCCAGCTGTTGTCTGTCTATTTCTAATAACACACAGTGTGTGTAGGCTGGGTACCACCTACAAGTATACACCAGTCTTTCCACCGCAGAGGAAGAAGAGTGCAGGTCCTGTAATATCAACTGGCCATGGTTTTTTATTTTTGAAAAGCCAACTGCTTCTGAGCTGGGCATTATTTGCCCTGAACAGAGAACTCCATCCTTGGCTTTCATTTTACACAGTTAGGCAAATTGTTTCAGTTAAGTTTCTGCCTCTACTTAAAGTCATAATTCAAATGCTTAAAAACTGAAAAGGGTTTGTGGATAGGAACTGTTGAAATTTCCTCGTTCTAGTACCCATGGGTCGGGATAGAGGTGAAGTTTGCAGGCGTAGTTTTGCTGGGTAGTGTTGTCACTGCGGAGTATATAGCAAGAGCAGGACAGGTTAGGGTACACAGTCAAAGCGTGTCTTTCTCGTTCTGTTTCTCTGCCTTCTGGGAGGTGGGCTTGGATTGGGGACGGTGGGTATCCACAGCTGTTTGCCCAGGAGTAGGGTTGGTCCTGGGGCTTCCCAGGTGGTGCTAGTGGTAAAGAACCCACCTGCCAGTGTAGGAGATGTTTTAAGAGACACAGGTTCGATCCCTGGATTGGGAAGATCCCCTGGAGGAGGGCATGGCAACCCACCCCAGGATTCTCTTGCCTGGGGAATCCCATGGACTGGTGCACTGCAGTCCTTAGGGTCACGCAGAGCCAAACACGACTGAAGTGACTTAGCACACACACATAGGCCGGATCCTGGGCTGGGCAATGAACCTGCATTCTGTCCTATTAAATCCACAACTGTTGGATTTCCTCAGCCTCACTCTTAGCAAAGTAATACTCTTTAAAGAGTTTCTTAATGCCAAAGATGGCCTGAGGCCTGAGATGTTAGGGGCTGTCAAAGGTGGTATAGAGAAGGAGAATTTGGGCTCTTTGTATCCTGTTGAGCTTTTCAAGCTTGAATTGGAGGGGAAAAGGGACCGTTCAGGTGGCCTGGAGCACCAAGGACAAAACCAGCCTTGCTCAAAGCAGAGTCATTTTATTCAGGCCTATTGGAAAGGGAATGTCCCTCATTTTAAAACTGAAGTCTTCTGTCCACCCTTAAAAAAAAAAAATTAATATTTATTTCTTGACCTGCTTCCCAAATGGATCTTATTTTTTCCCTCACATCTGTATAGTGTTCTTTAAACAACCCCGGTCCCTATGTGTTTTATCCTTTTGACTCTTGGAAAATAATCAGAGCTTTCATAATAGAGAATATTGTTAATTGTGTGTTTACATTCTTTTCATCCTTCCTCACAGAGACTGTTTAATACCAAGTGTGTCTCTGCATATTTATATGTTTCCCCAGGGGTAATCCTCAGTGTAAGAAAGATAATCTAGACATTTATGCGCCTTTATGTTTACACTTCAGCTCACTTCTTTTAAACCTTGATGAGACTGATTTCATACATGGCTTCCTGAGATGAGATACTGAACTGTGTTTCAAGGATAGTCTTGATTCAGTTCAGGGATGATGACGACCTTTGACATTAGAAAATGATTCAGAATGCTTGCCTTGATTTTTGCTGCCTGACTTTAAAGAGAATTTGGGACAGAGGAAAATTCCAGGTTGTGATTGCCTTCTCCCCAGGACAAGCCTGATTAGTCGTCAGTGTTTTGCCTTAGGCATGAAATGGTAATGTAAAGACTCATGATTCTTGAGGGCGGAAAGCAAGCAATTAGGAAAAGCAAGCAAATTGTCTCTAACCTAGTTTTTTCTTGATCATTACTTTGTCCAGAAGTTTTGCATTTGACACGTTCAAGATCAAGGATTGGCAAACTACACTTACAAGCTAAAAAAAATTTTTTTAACATTTTTTCAGTTGTTAAAAAGTCAAAAGAATATTATTTTGTGACACGTAAAAATGATACGGAATTAAAATGTCCTATCCAGAATACAGTTTTACTGCAGCACAGCCCTGCTAATTCATTTTCACATGGCTTCTTTTTGCTCAACAGCAGAGTTGTAGTTGCAACAGAGTGTACATGGCCCGCAAGCCTGAAATATTTACTGTCCAGCCCTTTGCAGAGGAAATGTGCTGACCTCTGTTCTGAATCACTCCTTCGTATTTGCTTGACCTTGAGGGTCTCATGGTCTGGGGTATTATTACTAAGATCAACAGATAATATTATTAAAATCAATCACAAATAATCACTGTTCTGTGAAAGTGTTCTTGTTCATTTCTCGAGGTTTTGTGTGTGTGTGTGTGTGTGTGCTCTTTCAGCAGAGGCTGGCAGGGACATGCTTCTCTGTGTCTTCTGTAGTGTGATTGTTCTTCCTGCTGTGTGGCAGCCTGAGTAACAGGAGCCTGTGTGCGCCCTGGGCTCATGTCCTGTCGCTGCGTGGTTGTGTAAAGGCTCTACGAGGGGAGGATTTTTGTCCACAGCTGCCCATTAATAATACTTAGAAGGGCCCTGTAGACCTTCCCAGCGTATGTCCACGGTCATCCCTAATCATGTTACCTGTGATTTCGTACTCTGGATTGTGTCATAGCCACGCCTGTGCTGCACTGGTCCGATGAGTGTCCCTCCCCTCTCCACGTGCTGTTTGTATGTAGCGTGCCCACCATCTGGAGAGCGAGCTTAGCCTTTCCAATATATCGTGTCATTTTTTGTTCAAAAAGAGCCCTGATCTAATGGAATGTGTTTCCTTACTTTTTCCTTTTCTCGTTCCTCCCTCAGCTGATAACAGAACGAAAAAGAAAGTGGCCCATCGAGAAAGAAAGCAAGATTTTTCTGCCTTTAAGCAAACAGACAGCGAGATGAAGGTTAAAATATCACCACAGCTTCTCTTGGCCATGCACCGTTTCCTAGCAACAGGCAAGTGCGCTTATCACAGTTTGAAATCTCTGCCAACCCTGGAGCAAGTTTCTCGCCCACGCTGACTGGGGTGGGCTGGGGGTGGAGCCTGGGACCTGGGGTGATAAGTAATGCCACTTTTGTGTTTTGTTTTTTTTGTTTTGTTTTGTTTTTTTCTTTTTAAATTCTCTCCTCTCCTATGTTCAGTGTCGGCATGAACCCTCTGAGACATTTACCAGGGGTGGACCAGTAACTTAAAATTGGTCTGAAAGGTAAGGATGAATGTTAGTGCCACACTGCATGTGAACGGTAGGCCAGGCCATCCGCTTCAGCTCAGTCCAGGGGAGAGCCAGCTGGCGGAGCAGGCGGACAGTGCATACCAGACCCCATCTCGGTGTGTCAGGCATTGAGTAGCTCTCTCTTCAGCTTGCCTCGGAAGAACAGTTGGACATCAGTGGTGGCACAGGTGCTATGATTTGCAGTGAAGAACAATAAATTCTCAAAATTAAATCTTTACCCTTTCTGGTTGTAATGAAATCAGAAATCCTCAGAACTCTGACATAGATTTCCTGATGGCCTCTTCAAAGCAGATTGTTAACTCAGGCCCATTCCAGGAGGCAAGTGTTCACATTATTAAAACCACCGACCCAGCCGGCAGTGACTGCTCCAGGGAGGTCAAGGTCGAACGGATTTGAGAGACTGACTGACCCTGCTCACATCCCCAGATGGCTCTCTAGGCGAAGGGTGAGCTCTGTTGGCCAGGGGGAAGTGTGAGAGAATCTGAGAGTGCCCAGTGGCCTATAGAAGACGTCTGTGTCCAAGATGGGCAGCCAGTGCCTTTCAACTGAATGCAGTGTACTTGAGATATTTTGAAAAGAAGGCTAACAGCAACCACGTGATGGAATGTTATACACTCTTTAAGATCATTTTTTCAGATACCTCGAAAGGCTCATCATATAATACTTATCACATGTGAAAATACTTAGTGTAAAGTAAGAAGAAACAGTATAAAACCATGTGTACACAAGATTATCCTTGTATTTTTTAGTGTACACACACACGTATGTACATGGTACTCATGCCTAGGTGAGGTATGGGAAAGAAATACTCACCAATTGCTCAGAATGGTTATGAGTGGTTGGTTTATAGGTTTATTTTCTTCTTTCTCTTTTTCTGTATTTTCCAAAACTTCTGTGATGTACTATCTTATTTTGTTATTACAAAAAAATCACTGAACTAATGCAGAATCTATAGGTCTCACATATAACATAATTAAAAACCTTTTAAGACATATGAACAATAACTTATTTTTTTTATTTCTGATAATGTTGTTCTTCATCATTTAAGAACCACAATTTAGATGTTATCTTATTATGCCTCAGAGATACCATAAAGTTCACTTTCAGTATAGCACCCTTAAGTCAGTAACTTGGGGTTTTGTTATTTTAAATGAAATCACTATCTTTATCAATTCAGATCAACATTACTTTTTTTAATAGCAAGCTGGAGTGCATGTTGTTGTGTGCACGTGCCTTGCTTTTATTCTGAATCTCTACCTTCCTCTGTTTCCAGACTTTCTCAGGGTAGTCGATGGGAGAATGAGATGTGAGCACTGCGTCTGAGCACCTGGTACTAACCCACGCTTAGACGCTTCCTGACCTCTGCTTCTTCCTTTGGCTGTTGTTGGACAGTCAGTCTTTTGTGGCCTGTTGCAGGGTGTCCTGGCAGTCATGGAGCCTGCTTCTGGTTGATTTTCCTTTGTGTCAGTCAGAAAATGAGGGTATTTTTTTTTTTTTTTATGATACCTGATACCAATGACAGGTTGAAAAAGAAAAATTCTAAAGCAACAAACATGAGAATTCAGCATTTTCTAATTTCTCCCAGGTTATCTGCCCCCAGTGGATCACGAAACGGAAGTCTCATTAATCCATGCTGTATTGCTTCGATTCCAAGTATTCTTTAAACACTTTAATCACTAGCATCATTTTTTCCATCCATTTGAAGTGTAATATCGAGTTGTGTTTATATCTATAGAAGTAGAAGCATTTAGCCCATCCCAGATGTCAGAGAAGATCCTTCTAAGGCTGCTAAAGCACCCCAATGTCATCCAGGAACTGAAGTATGATGAGAAGAACAAGAAAGCTCCAGAATACTACCTCTACCAGCGAAACAAACCTGTAGACTACTTCGTTCTCATTTTGCAGGTCAGAAGTATTAATCAATAGTTGTTTGATCTCATTGAGTACCCACCCTTCCAGCTCTGAGGAGACTTGGTGTAGGTGAATGGGTGTCAAGGATTGCACACTTAACTTCTGGGGTGGCCTTATATGTGGGAGAATTTCATCTCCCTGTTTTCATATCTGCAAAAGCAGTGTCGTTAGTTACTTTAATTTCCAGTACTGATAGGCACTTGGTGATTGCTGAGGCATCGAGGCATTCCTTTGAAGAAGGGTGAATTCAGGTGTGTGTTTGTTTTTTGGAAGAGTTTGGGGAATTAACTGTGTGTGTCTAAATCTTGGCTGGACATTTGAAATGTTAGTGTTGTGAGTTCCTTGGGTCTTCTTTTCATTGTCTTTTCTTTCTTCCATCCCTCATTAAGACTTGGCCTTACACAGCTTCTTAGAGATTCCTTATTATCTCTTCTCTTAATGTTGTCAGAATAATCCATTTATTGGGTTGGCCCAAAAGTTCGTTTGGGTTTTCCCATAAGGTGTTATGGAAAAACCCGAATGTATTGCTTTTATTCCTGGTTACTAACCAGATTCTGTTTTAATGAGCAACTGATGGGTAATCACAGCCTCTCACAGCAGTGGTTACTTACCTCCTTCTTTACTATAACATAATCCACTATATAAGGTGAGAAGGTCCCTCCATTCTGAGTCCTCTTAGAGGGGCTTCTGTGCTTGAGTTGACAGGAGGCCCTTGTTATCTCACAGTTTCACCTGGTAGAGCACAGTTCTTGGCATGGAGACCAACATGCATAGTACAAAGAACAGTGTGCTCGTTTTATTGATTTCTTATACCTATTTAGTGAACAATTACTTTTATGGGAATTCGGAGTGTATTTCAGTACGAGAATACTAGCGCTTTTAGCATTCTCCTGTTTCTTGGTTACTTCCTAATAAGAATTGGAAGGATCTTTGTAAGAGTATAATTAGCACTTGGTAGGCCCATCTGTAGGAGAAGGCAATGGCACCCCACTCCAGTATTCTTGCCTGGAGACTCCCAGGGACGGGGGAGCCTGGTGGGCTGCCGTCTATTGGGTCGCACAGAGTCGGACACGACTGAAGCGACTTAGCAGCAGCAGAGGGCCATCTACAGTTTGCATCTAGCAAGTCCTAGTTATCTAAATGAACTAAAGTTCTTTTATTTGAAAGTAACGTTTATCAAATGTCTAGATGTTGGAGACTCTGGGAAGTGTTGTGTTCATGCCCTATGTTTGGCCTGTACAGTGAATTCTGGATGCAGAAGTCAGGAGCTGTAGAAAAGTCTGGATTAACTGGGTATATGCTGCTTTCATAGGGTGTTCCCTTGGAAACTTCTGTTTGCAGGTTTTCTAAGTCAGTACCCTGATGCTTCTACTAAACTTAGTCTCATTCAGTCCTGAGCTGTGTTTTTTGTTTCTCTGGGGATAGATGAGCTTGAAACTCTGAGGGGGCTATTGAGAATTAACTTTATTTACCACAGTGAAGGAAAAGCATTCATGTTTCTCATAAAAGGTCGATATGAATATTCCTTAAACCTAGGGAAGCTAAATGACATTAAAGACAGTTTATTTCGGAGAACTCTGAGGGTTGACATTGTGAATTTCAGTAATAGTAGAAACTCTATGGCTTTCAATTGTTGATTTTTATATAGTTAGCATTTATGAATTCAGATTCATTAATGCTCTATTGGTATGTAAGAAAGCCATTTCCTGGCTGATAGATCTAAAAGTAGATTTTATGGAAGAGGGACTTCATAATCTTTGTTCTTTTATAAGTAAATCTTTAAAGATATTTTTCAGAAGACTTTTAGGTCTATGTAACTATATTTGAATACCTGTGTCATGTTAAATATTTTTGTAAATGTGACAAGTTCTTGGAACTGATGATGTCATGAGGGTTTTATAAAGATGTACAGGATTTATGGAGGTGTTCAAATTATAGAGTTTGGTGAAAGTCATGTTCTTGTGAGCCAGCCAGTTACTTGAGGTACGCAGAGTATGACAAAATGAAATCTAATACCCTGTCAGTCTAACATATGCCTAGTCGCTCAGTCATGTCTGACTGTTTGTGACCCCATGGACTGTAGCCCTCCACACTCCTCTGTCCGTGGGATTTCCCAGGCAAGAATCCTGGAGTGGGTTGCCATTTCCTCCTCTGGGGATTCTTTCAGACCCAGGGATCAAACCTGTGTCTCCTGCCTTAGCAGGCAGATTCTTTACCACTGAGCCACCTGGGAAGCCCCATACAGAGTATAGTCCAAGCTAAAATATCACTAATCCATCATTGGAAATTCATGCCAGATTATTGAATATGTTCCACTGTATTTTAAGAGCATTAAATTAGTAGAAAGCAGCAGTAGCTGCCTTCCCTTCCTGTCCCAGGGCTAGCGAGCTGCCCTCTTCTGAAGATACTTGAAAACTCTTATCAAATGATTGATGTCTGGAATATAATTATAAATAGAAACATCATTTTGAGTTTAAACCCTAGATGAAATAAATTTATTCAAAGGGCAAACCACTCAAGTAAGCTTAATTAAAAGAATATCCTATAGGTTATGGGGCACATACATCCCACTACAGATGAATAAAAAGGCACTTTCAAGTTTTATCTGAGAAAATAGTTTTTTAAATAAAATGTATTTTGATAAAAACACAGTAGATAGTGAAAGAAAACTTTATTGGCTCTACATACCTTAAATAACTTAATAAAATAATGGAAATGGATAGGAACATAATTTTGATGGAAAATTTTTTTCTACCATCATAAAAACAGAAGGAAAAATATTAGTTTTAAATTGTGTACATAATAAAACAAAATTAACCAGGTTGAAGAAAATTAAATATAAAGCTAGGGAAGTACACTTTTAAAAACATTTTATATGACTTCATAAAAATTGGTCATTTGCTGTCACATGTAATGTCTAGTAAATTCAGAAAGAAATTTCATAAAAACAATCTGCACAGATCATAATGAAATAAAATTAAACATAAAAATGCATAATTGAAAAGTACAGAGCTATTTTAAAATTGTGGTCAGTTCTCTTACAAAGATGTGTATATAACAGACAGTATAAGATGTTCTCATTTGTGTTAAAGGAACCTACGTTCTTCCTTTACACACACATAATAATCATTGCCTCTGAGGAGGAGGTTTGGAGAACTAGGAATAGGGTGGAAGGGAAACTTACTGCTCTTTTTGAATTTCCATGTGTATGTACTACCTGTTTAAATATGTTAAAAATTGTGAATTAATGGCAAACTAAAAACCCTAAGTAGCAACTGAATTAGGGAGAAAATATATAGATTATCATAAAATACCATAAGACTATTAAATAATATAAATACTGTATACATAATATGGCAAATTTTAAACTTTTATTTCTATAAGTATTTGCATAAGAAAAAAGATACCTATAATTTTCTGTAATAGAAAAAGAGCAAAGCAACAAACTCAAAAGAACAAATTAAATAATAGATTATCATGAAAATAACTTTTAAAGTGAAAAAACTCTACATATATACAAAATCAAGATTGGGTCTTTTAAAAGATGAACAAACTTAGTATTCTCATACCATAATTAATGTGATAAGAGAAAAAGCAAAACTAGAAGTTCTCCCTTGCCCCCCTGAAAAGCAGCTAGAATCAAAAGAATCACTTGGGGGAAAAGTTGAGACTTTAAAGAATTCAATTTCTATATTACACACATAGAAAAAAAAATGATTGACTGTCATATGCATTCTTTAGGACAACATGGCCTTATCTAATTAAGTCTGAGTAAATACTACTGTGGCCCAGTCTCACTTATCCACATTGATGGAGAAGTCCTAAATAAAAAGATAGCAGTTAGAAACCAACAGTAGACCCAAAGAGTTGTTCACTGTGACTGAATTAGGATTATTTTAGAAATTTAGGGCCAGTTTAATAAAAGGACAACAAAACTAAAATATGCCATGTTAATTAAGAAAGCAGTAAAAGAAAAAATCCTTATACTATCGATAGTTATCAAAAAGGCAACTGACAGAGGTAAACATCCATTCTTGATTTTAGAAAACAAACCCTCTACCCCCACCAAAAAAAATCTCTGTAAAAATCCATGATGAACAGTGAACAAAAAACACAATACTTAACATCATTTCACCTGCTATTTGGGAAAGGAATTTTAAGCCTTCAATATCAAACCTTCTCATGGAGTTTTGAGTTGCAGGATCTTATGTGTCTCAGTGGATAATATTTCCTCACTCTTGACTCATGTACTGATGACACAGTCACGTTAATGAAAAAAATTAGCTACCTAGCGTCAACCCTATTTTTTTTAAAAAAGTATGTATAAATATTGGGTTGGCTAAAGAGTTCATTTGAGTTTTTCCATAACACCTTACAGAAAAACCTCAAAAAACTCTTTGGCCAACCCAATATGAAACCAATATAAGTTCCTTTTGAACCCTTTGAGCGGAGAACTCTTGTATAGAACAATAAAGAGAGCAAGTTTGTAATTAGCACTTTGAATGTGTAAATGATGTTGTTCGGCTGACAGGAAAGTGCCAGTGGGCCCAGACTGTTGCTCTTGCATCCAGCGCACTCGGCTCCCCTGCACCTGGCGAGGAAGGTACCCTCCAGCCCTGTGCTCAGTTTGAGCTACTTTGTATGTTTGTACAGTATGTTGTGCTGTTAGTTGGCCTCTGCTGGGTGTGACCGGATTATTTCTATGTTTAGTCCTCCTCGCTGCTTTCTCTTTGGCTCAGTGCTTCTCACACTTCAGTGTGCTTGGGAATCTCTTGAGGATTCATTACATCTAGGGTGGAGTCTTAACAAACTCCCATTTGGATGAGTAGAAGGCTTAGCCACAATGATTTATGTAGTAAGAACAGCTTCCTAACAGAGAGATTTGAGCAGTAAAGGCAAGTGCTGGCACTGACATCTGGTGGTAGCACTTGGTTAGATGATGGTCAACGAGATAGCCTGAAATATGTGTACATTAATTTTTGACCATCAAAAAAAATTTTTTTTTAATTTAAGCATTTATGAACTTGCTGAGTCCCAGGACAACATCTGCGGACTCCAGATTGAAAAATATTGCTTTAGAGTGGATGGGTGGTGTTCCTCTTCCTATTGGGTAGTGCTGGTGACCTGGCATTTAATGGTATCTCCCTGTACGTGTCAAAGCCTACTTGTGATGATGATTTGAAAAACAGGAAATAAAAAGAGAACTCAATTCCAGAGTGAGCAGGAGACCAAGTAGCTGCTCAGCATATGGGATCTGAGGGTCTTCAGCCATGAGCCCATGGCCTCCACTGATCGCTTGACCTTGTTCATGCCAGCGAGGACAGCTGAGGCTTCTCCCTAGAGGCCAGGTCCATGTGATCACTGAGCACTTTGTGGATGCTTAGAAACTTTGAAAGGAGTTACACCTTTTTCCAAGGAAAGGTGGGATCCTGTGGGAGTCACTGTACTCGAGGAGCCAGCAGCTTTGCTTGGGGCAGTGAAGCCTTCTTCCTGTTGGTCAGTTTACCCATGTGATGCCCCTTCTTCCTTTGGGAGTCTGTCCTGCCCTGTCCCAGTTTTTTTTTGGTGACAGGCTAGAGCAAAGCCATGAATGTTTCAAAAGTAAAATTGATACATAGCCCCTTCCGTATATAGAAAGTCGTTATCTGAGAAGTTCCCTGATTGTTTTGAGCCCAGCAAAATACTTATTTCCTCAAAGGGCAGCGCTGTTTTGTGTACTTAATGGCACCCCACTCCAGTACTTTTGCCTAGAGAATCCCATGGACGGAGGAGCCTGGTGGGCTGCAGTCCATGGGGTCACTAGAGTTGGACACAACTGAGTGAGTTCACTTTCACTTTTCACTTTCATGCATTGGAGAAGGAAATGGCAACCCACTCAAGTGTTCTTGCCTGGAGAATCCCAGGGACGGGGGAGCCTGGTGGGCTGCCTCTAGGGGGTCGCACAGAGTCGGACACGACTGAAGCGACTTAGCAGCAGCAGCAGCAGGTTTACTTGAAAATGGTCACTTTTCTGAGTCATTGACACACACAGATGAATAAAAATGTGTTCACTGGATGTTTTTAAAACTTGCCGGTCAGGAAAGCCTCACTCTAGAGAAGGAGGTCTGGGTAGTTTTGGGGGTTGTAGAATCACAGAATGTTAGAACTGAAAGAACCATAGGGTTCGTCTTCTCTACTAACGTTTTATAAATGAAGCAAGATTAGCCTAGGGCAGCAGTTCCTAAATGCTTGATACTTGACAAAGTTTTCTCCAGTTTGAGGCAAAATGAGGGGAAAAAAGGACAGTGGCAATGAGTTCTTCATGCAGCTATGTGTATTCAGTTTGTTTCCCTGGTGGCTCAGCTGGTAAAGAATCTGCCTGCAATTCAGACCTGGGTTCGATCCCTGGGTTGGGAAGATCCCTTGGAGGAGGACATGGCAACCCATTCCAGTATTCTTGCCTGGCAATCCCCATGAATAGAAGAGCCTAGTGGGCTACCGTCCATGGGGTCACAGAGTCCGACACGACGGAGCGACTAAGCACACATTCTGAAATTATGTATTTTCTATATTGGGGATTAAAATATCTGGGCTTCTGTGAAATCATGGTCTCACACAGATAGCTGTGTGTTTAAAAAAAAAATCTCTTATGAAATAAAAATGTGGCAACCCTCTCTTTGTTCCTGAGGAGGAAGATGGATTTTCCTAGTTCTTGGGATCCAAGCTGGGAACCACTGACCTAGTATACCTGCCTTTAATCTGATGGATCTAGACTCGGTAGACTCCACAAGGAACGTAGCTGATCTTCCTCTGCCTGCCAGCCAGTCTTAGGGAGCAGGGAGAGATCACCTGAGGGGGCTGAGAATTTTTGAGCAGCCGTCCTGGTCTAACTGACAGCTTGTGGGGAGTCTTTCGAGAGGCCAGAGTGCCCAGAGTTTCCAGAGCTGATACCCATTTGCAGGGACACAGAACACGGAAGCCCCTGTCACTTGTTCTTTAAAAAAAAAATTAAAAGATCCAGATCAACAGGTGGTTCATACAGATGGACGTCATTAAGAGTCTTTACGGCATTTGATCCTGCCTCCTGATTTTCTGCATAGAAATGCAGGTTAGGAGATGGTCTTGCAGCCACTTTTGAGTTTACAATCACCAAGGCAGACATTTTCAAATAGCATCTATGTGCATCCTAGCTCCCTGATACAAAATCAAGGATTAGTCCATGACGAAATGGACATATAACTGAAGGTATCCACCAACGGGCACTTCCATTTCTGTTGCTTACCATTTCTGAATATTGTCCTTCCCTACCTCTCTTAGGGACCCTGCCTCCTATTCTTTCCCGCCAGCTTTTGGCTTTTGCTCCCTAAGTTCCCACCTCTTCTCCCTCCACTAACTGTCTTCCCTTTCTGCCTGGAAATGGCAACAACCCACTCCAGTATCCTTGCCCGGGAAATCCCATGGACAGAGGAGCCTGGCGGGCTGCAGTCCATGGTGTTGCTGCTGCTGCTAAGTCGCTTCAGTCGTGTCCGACTCTGTGCGACCCCATAGATGGCAGCCCACCAGGCCCCGCCGTCCTTGGGATTCTCCAGGCAAGAACACTGGAGTGGGTTGCCATTTCCTTCTCCAATGCATTAAAGTGAAAAGCGAAAGTGAAGTCGCTCAGTCGTGTCCGACTCTTTGCGACCCCATGGACTGCAGCCTACCAGGCTCCTCCGGCCATGGGATTTTCCAGGCAAGAGTGTTAGAGTCAGACATAACTTAGCAACTAAACAACAAAAACGACAGAATAGCCCTCATTAACCCCACAGCACCCTCCTCACCCTGCTGCCATCTCCCCTCTGTGGCCCTGCCTCCTGTGCTTTGTCCCGCCTGCCCTCCCTTTCCATCCATTGTCTGATTTCTTCGGGAAAAGACCCCCTCAGGCCACAGTACCTTCCTCGGTGAGGTGACCGTCCCTTCACTCTGAGGTCCTTCTGCTCCTCCTCTCTGCAGTGACGCAGTGGTCCGTCCCTTCACTCTGAGGTTCTTACTCTCTGCGGTGACGCGGTCGTCTGTCCCTTCACTCTGAGGTTCTTCCGCTCCTCTGCGGTGATGCGGTCGTCTGGTTCTACTTCTGTTTGTTTTTCCTCCAGCTCTCAGTCACAGTCTGCAGTTGCTTCTTTTCTGTTTCCACCCACTTTTCTCTTCCCACCCACTTTTCTCTTCTCTCTCACATCCCCATCTCCAATGCTGACCTTTTCCCTGACCTTTGTTCTTCCATTTCAGCCTTTTTGATGGGCTCTTCGAAAGGTCTTGTTTTCTTGAAGGGCGTTCGTCCTCTTTTCCCAGCTCCCGTCACCGCCCTTCCTAGTGTTTCCACCTCCACGCATGGAGTCCCCGTTCTTCAAGTCACTAAAAGCAAACTTTTCTTGGAATTTTCGACACCCCTCCTTTCTCTCCTTATGCTTTTCTCCCTTACGGTTTCACTAAATTATGTTCATTCTTTATCCATGGCTCCTCTCATGGCGATCTTTTTCCAGTCCTGTGGTTACTGCCTTTGTGTATATCTAGACTTGATCTTCCTGAAACCTTCTCAAGAACCTTACTGAGCTGGCCCATCCTTCAAGGAGCTCCACAGTCCAACCTGCTCACCAAACTCTCTTCAAACCCCTCTCCCCTTCTTCCCTGGTAAACCCACTGAGCCTGCTGTTGCCCACCTCTGACCTTCCTTGACACCGTTCCCTTCTCTTGGCTCAAATCCTACTCCTTAGATTTTCCTTCCTGTGTAAAATTTGTCTTTATACAAGAACAGAAAGTAATTTTTTTCTCTCCCTGAAGTCCTTGTGTTCTTGTCTTTTTCCTCATGTGGAATTTTTGTTCACTGCCTTGTATCATGGCGTTTCATGTGCTCTCCCCTTACCTGAACTGTGTGCTCTTGGAGCACAAAGGCTGTCTTCTCACAAGGCTGCACAGCCTCTCCTATAGGACCCTGTGTGGTCAGGGTTTTAGCACCTTTTGGTTTGCAGGTTGATTTTGTATAATAGCAAGAGAATTGGTTGGAGATTGATAAAACTAGTATTTTCCATCGAGTGAAGGAAAACCTAAAAGAGAGACAACAGATGGCTTTCTGAGGAAGGGATTCGAGAAAAGATTTCCATAAATGGGAATTTAGTGTAGAATAAAAGGGAGTGATCACAGTGGTGAGAGTTTGGATTCGTGGGTGACAGTGTAGCATACTGATTAAGAGCTTGTTCTTGGTCACTTCATCTTTCTGAGCCCCGTTCTCCTGATTTATATGAGGGTGATGATTGTGTCTGCTTCATAGAATTGTGAGCATTAAGTGAATTAATAAAGCAGTATGATTGTTGGCACAGTTCCTCTTCAATAAATGGTAGCTTAAGCTTTGTTTATGCATGGTAAAGGATATACCATGAAGGTACACTCTTACCAGAGAGGCAAGAATTACAGGTAAGATGAGCAAGGACTTTCCTGATCCTTGGCTTAGAAATCTAGAATACAACTTGCTTCTGAGGGTTTTCCGGTAGCCCAGAAAAATGCATGTTGATATCACCTACCATGAAAAGATTATGGTGAACCCTAAGGCTGGGGGAATAAGTAAAGCACAGCCTGTCCCAGAAGAAATGGTGAGAGTGAAGAAGTTGTGATCAAGTTAGAGGAAGGAAAGAAGGAAGAACCTTAGAAGAGGTCTTGTCCTAATGGAAAGACATTTCTTAGGTGCTTTTCCAAGACAAGAGGAGCACCGCAGTGTCGCGGCGCCTCTTGGGTGTCTGGATGACCAGGGATTGGCCTGCGGGCTGTTTGCTCAATTGGTCACGACTATGATAGGGAGAGAAGAGTAAGTTCTGCCCTCAGGAACTGGTTTAGTCCTCCTTGTTTCATGGTCACAAACCATGTTGGCCCTTGACCCTGACTCTGCTCCGACTCAGGCTCCCATGGGACTGCCTGGATGACGGTCACAGAGCGCTTTCTCAGTGTTGCCCCGTGGATGGGGCAAGAGCCCTATCCTTCTGTTCCTGGGAGGGCTCTTGAATCCATGAACAGGGGTGCTGGGGACTACTAAGTGAACTCATGGGAATTAAACATCACACTACCATCCCCAGTTCACCTCCAGCTAAATCCAGTTTCTCATGGATTAACCCTCTCCTCTGTCCAAGTGGGAAAGGGCTACCTGAGGCTTTTTACTTCCTTGGTATTGTTGGGAAAGGAATTTAGACCAAAATCTGAGGAAGGACTAAATCTTGCATAGAATTTACAAAGAGGTTCATATAAGTAGGCTGAAAACGCTCCCTTTTTCCTTTTCACAGGGGAAAGTGGAAGTAGAAGCTGGAAAAGAAGGTATGAAGTTTGAAGCCAGTGCTTTTTCATACTATGGTGTGATGGCCCTCACAGCCTCCCCAGGTGAGTGTCCTGGTCAGCCTCAGGGCAGGGCTAGGTGTCAGGAAATAACGCCCTGTACTGTCACTCTTATCTCTGTACCTGCTGGCTAAACACAAGGCTTGTTTCTTTATGAACTTTTTATTGAAGTTGCATACAAAAAATACTGCTCACCTCGTACATATATACCTCTGAAGTTTTCACAAACTCAGCTCTCCTGTGTAGACCAACTCCCAAATCAGGAGACAGAAAGGGCATCACCAACCCTCAGAGGAAACCACCCCCCGACACCCCACCCTCCCTTTTAGTTACTGTCTCCCCACAGTAACCACTGTCTTGACTTCTGAGCCTTAATAAGTTTTGCCTCTTTTTGAACTTCAGGTCAGTGGAATTATTACACTGAATCTGGCTTCTCCCACCCAGGGTTGTCCTGGTCATCTTCATCTGTACTGCTGTGCGAGCTTACAGTCTTCCTTCTCATGGCCATATAGTGTTCCACAGTGTGAATATACACCAGTGCGTTTGTTCTTTTCGGTGCTGGTGGACACGGGTAGCTTCACGTTGGAGGCAATTGTGAATTGTGTGGCAGTAACACTGCACATGTCCCTTGGTGAAGACACTTCTGTCAGGTCTACATGTAAGAGCGGAACGCTGGGGCCCGTGTTAATAGCTCTTGCCAGTTTCCCAGAGTGCTGAGGAGTTTCCACACGCCTGCCCCTGCTAACGAGGGTTCCAGTTGCTTCATGTCCACCTGGCCACCACTAGATACTGTTGAATCTTTTAGGTGTTAACTATTCTGGACTTTTTAAATTTTCACTTTTCTGAGGATAAGTGTTGATACATATCCATTGCCTGTAGTTCTTCTTAACTAGAGAGCTGGCCAATTAAGTCTGCCAAGTAAGGTTGGGTATACCTTCAGGGTATCAATCCAGTTCTCTGACACAAAATGCCAGAAAGCGGGGTCTGTGCTAATGGGAATGTGGCTGCAGAGACTTGGCTCACCTCTGGGATGGGACTTGAATAGTTTCTCTGTAGCTTCCTTTGCTTTAACTGGGCAGGCCAGTGGGCTTCCCTGGTAGCTCAGCTAGTAAAGAATCCACCTGCAGTGCAGGAGACCCCGGTTCCTGGGTCAGGAAGATCCCCTGGAGAAGGGATAGGCTATCCACTCCAGTCTTCTTGCCTGGAGAAACCCCATTGACAGAGGAGTCTGGTGGGCTACAGTCCATGGGGTCAAAAAGAGTTGAACAGGAGTCAGCACAGCACAGCAGGGCAGGCAGGTAAACAGGGCTTGGAGTACCACCTTGTGGTCAGAATGCCTAATGACATGCTGTGTTGCTAGGAAATACCTTCCTTATAAACCTCAAACTTAAAAATCACCCATGAAGGGGAGGGGACGTCTCCAGACAAGTCTGTGTTGTGACCTTGGTCCTCATTTACTGCGTCACATGGTGTCTCAGGCACCCAGAGATGTAACAGAAAGCAAGAGAAGGTCAAGAATTCTGAGGTTTGAAGCCTCCCCTGCCCCCATGCATCTTCTCACTGCCCTGGTGCAGGTTACTGAGTTCCATGGGCCAGCATCTCCATTGTCAAGTGCCAACTGACACCTAGTGTGAGCACAAGCCTGTTGAACCCCATACAATTAATAGGTATCTGCTGTAAACCTGAAGATGATCTGTTTTCACTGCTAGTGAGAGGACAGGGACATTCTTAACTAGGTCGAGAAGACCTGGGTGACAGCCTGAGTTCCATCATTTATGGGTCTCCCAACTGAGAAAGGCCCTTGGCTTCCTCACTATTAAAAGGATATAAGATCATCTCCTGTGATTGTTAGAGTAGAATGTGGTGATACTCATACAAGGGCTTTGTAACCTTTAAGGAACAAGAGGAAATGTTTATATTAACACAAGGTGTTGAGATTGTGACTCTTGCTTGGCAACCATCCTCATGTTAGCCCAGGTTAGCAGAATCAGTGTATAAGGTGGCTTTGAAAAGAAAGCTAGTCCTCTTTGTAAAAATGTAAGTTGTACATTTTTATTGGTTACTAGTTCTTGAAACCTAAATATTAGCCCAGTTCATACTGAACTATGGATTCATATAGGGGTAAATCGCATTCAGAAAAGGAAGAGCAGGCCTTCCATACAGAAAGCATGTGGAGCTGGAATAGCCTTACCTAGTATGCAAATGTCCAGAAGGATGAGAATTAGCATCCTGCTTACTACAAAAGCCCAGTATTTTACTTGACTTTACAATTAGGATTCAGGGTTTGTATATCCATTGAGAGATGCATTAGTATTGTAGTCTCAAGATAATGTTTCTGTTTGTTATTGTTGATTGCCTAGAAAACCCTGTGGTAATCAGTTATCAAGTCCTGCCCAGTTACTTGTCAAATTATATCTCAATTAAAAAAAAAACAACCTGCCCAGGAAATATGACCCCTGCCTGGTAGGGCATTTTGTTTGACTTTGGTCTGCCACTCCCAGGAAATCTGCATATGATGTTTGTTTATTGGGCTACCCAAAAAATTTTTTGGGTGAGCGCTTATGGAAAACGAACGAAGTTTTTGGCCAACCCAGGACCTTCCTCTGATACTTTGAATTGCTTTGGAATACTTGGCAATTTCAAACAATCCAGTCAAAGTTACAATCAGACTAATTAAGAGTGTAAATGAATTGAATAACTAATTGCTTGGCAGAGATGGGGATGCTGTAGGCTGTGCACTGAACGAACATCGCCGTGTTTTGGCAAAAGCGTCTTGGGTCATGCTCCTGGGGCAGATGACGGGTCGAGCTCCCAGTCTGTGTGGCTAGCTGTGTTTGAAGTCCTTAAGAGCACATTTTGAGCTATAAACCGCAATTGGGTATTAATGGCTTAAGAGGTTTCTAGGTTAGTAAAGAAGCATGTGAGTGGAATTTCTCCCGATTTCAGCCTCCCTATATTCCTCTTCCTGGAAAGCAGTGTGTGTTCTCTTGGTTTATATAATATTATATAGGCTTCTGCATATCTGGAACCGAATACTCATATGAGTAGAACAGGTATCCACTCCTGTCCCTTGATTACAGAGAGCTCCTGTCTTGCCTTTTGAAACCGTCTCACCCTGTTTTTCTCCATTTTTCAGTTCCTTTGTCCCTGTCTCGTACCTTTGTTGTCAGCAGAACAGAGTTGTTAGCAGCAGGTTCTCCAGGTAATTCTGCATGTTTCCTTTTCATAATTCTTCTGATCGCCTCCCTTGACCCCGCCAAAGCCTGGCTGGCCAGGTCTGCTCCTTCTATTCAGTTAAGGCCATTTTCAGTTTTTCTTTGAGCTCTTAAAAGTCCATGGTTCTATGACCTAAGAGTGAGCTACCCAGGAAAGCATTAGCCCTCAACAGATGGCAGAGAGGGTTTGGGAGCTGGGAAGGGAATCTTGAAACATGAGCAGCGATGACACTGGGAAAAGGAGAGTGGTTCTAACGTGAGTCACCAGTGTTCTCTGTAGGTCCCACCCACACCGCTGACCTTGGATTTTCGTTGCTGCCCTTTGGTTCTTTGGGTGACCTCAGCAGAGTCATGGTGTGTGGAATCTGCAGAGGCCCCAAACCCAAGGATTCTTCTGCAGAACACATTCAGCCAAAAGGCTGGAGGACTGTGAACTTTCCTTGGTTCTCCATCCTTGGAGGCCCCAGCATTCCTGTTTCTTTGGTCCTTTTTTCAGATGTCCACGTGAACGAGGTGCATGTATTTCCACCCTCCGTCAGGCAGGTGGCCCCACTTCTCCTGTCTCGCTTTCTTCTTTTTGAAACTAGTACAGTGTACATTCTTAAGGAGCTGCTGGTTCTTGCCCCGCAGGAGAATGTGGTCATGCCTTCCTAATATGTCCAGCTGCTAAAGAGAACGGCAAAGGTTTAATCTCTTTAATTAAAATTGCTGGGCTTTCCTACTTGGTAGTCCAGTTTTTCTGTATTTTGTTCAGTACAGCTTATATTTTAAAATCTGACTGAAATTTGTATCTCCTCATCCAGTTTCAGCAAAAGTCTAAAATGCCAATACTTGGTAAAGGAGGCAATACTTACTTGTCTTAGAAGGAACGTTATATTTTTCAGGTCTTTGTTCTTAAAAGATTTGAGGGTGTTTGGCCGTAAGATACTAATCAGGCTGCTTGAATCCTACCAGCTGACAGAATATATGTATGTACATATACGTATATACATATATACGTATATACATACATATACGTATATACATACATGTGTATACATAAACGTATATTTATTTATATGTATGTTGGTATTTTTTTCTCCCCTTTTATTTGCTGGCATCTGCTACTGATTTAAAATGTCCTAGATACTGAAGTAAAGTGACTTTTGGATGGAGCTCCTGGAAATGTCGTTTGTGTTTCACTTTTTCTTAGAACTTAGCGATTTCATAGTTCAGCCTGTTCCATCTGATCTAGTCATAAGAAAATCCATTTTGAGGGTCCAGGCCTTTGGGCTGCTGGCATTACAATAATAAGATACCTGATGAATGGAGGTTGAACTACACCAGTGATTTGCAAACAGTTCCACACAGGGCCTCACGGCTCTAAGGGAGGAGGCTGGGATGTTTCTTGATTGTGTCTTTATGGCTTACTAGCTAATGAAAGGATTCCTGGGTGGGATGAATAAAATATAAGCCAAGACCAAAAAAAAAAAAACCAAACAGAAAATTCTGAGAAGGCACAAGAGCAATTAAAATAGATTTTTTTTTTGTAATTATCATCATAAAACCTTGGCACATAAATTTGGCAACAAAACCTGCCCTACGGGGTGGGAACTTGAAGTCTTTGTTATCTTTGGGTGTGAAGACTTGCACATCTTACCACATGCTGATAAAAGGTGAGCGTGCTGGTTTCTGTTAAGTTGCAGAAAAGGTCCTGGAAAACGGTCGATGCTCTGGACTGTGGCTGTGATGCCAGGCAGTGGTTTCCTGGCAAAGGGGAGGGTTTATCTCTCAAAAAACAGAGGTCTGTGGGCTGAGAGGAAGCTAACTGGGAGTCTATAGATACCTTGGGAGACCAGAGAAATTGCCCTGTAATCCTCCTCAGGAGAAAAGTAACAGGAGACTGAGAAGCCGAAGGCCTCCTGACAGTGATCGGGCAACGCACAGGGTCTGATCAAATAAGAAAAGTGCTCTTAAAATGTTTTTATGTATTTATTTATAATTTATTTTTTGGCTGTGCCGTACGGTTTGCAGGATCTTAGTTTCCTGAACCTGGGCCCCCAGCAGTGAAAGCGCTGAGTCCTAACCACTGGACAGCCAGAACATTCCCAAATGTCTTGTTTTCATAACATTAAATTGAAACTCAAAGAAGTAAACACCATTTCAGAAGTATCTGTAGATCTGGGGCTAAAGCCTGGGGATAGAGTGGGATCCCTTATTTCACAGATGGTTGCATCTGTCAGCCTGTGCAAAGTTACCAGGAGTGCAGAGAAGCTTGATCCTGAGGGTAGGAGAGTGGTGGAGAGGTCTGGGGTGGGGCTTCAGGGGAAGACTATAATAATGTTAACGAGGCTCATTACTGGGTGTCAGACACCATGCTAAGTGCTTTACCTTATCTCATGTTGACTCATCATCAGACCTTATAAGCCGGGTGCTATTACTATTTGCTTTTTATAGATAGGGAATCTGAGGCTTAGCAAAGTTGGGCCATCTGATGAAAGTTGCTGCTGCTGCTGCTGCTAAGTCACTTCAGTTGTGTCCGACTCTGTGCGACCCCAGAGACGGCAGCCCATCAGGCTCCCCCGTCCCTGGGATTCTCCAGGCAAGAACACTGGAGTGGGTTGCCATTGCCTTCTCCAACGCATGAAAGTGAAAAGTGAAAGTGAAGTCGTTCAGTCGTTGGTCACCTGCTAAATAGAAGATATCTGATAAATTATTAATTTGCCATGTTCTCTTAAGTGGAAGCAACAAGAGGAAGTGCTGTTGACTTTAATTTTGACCAACAATGGAAAATTGGCTCCTGACATGAAAAGAGTAGAGAAAGTTGTGACATGAAAATTTTAGGAGACAATGAACCCATCATAGGAGCTTCCTTGGGTACTTGCCATGTTTTGTTCTGCTTGTCATATTTAAACAGGGACTTTTGCTCAATGGTCTCTCAGATGGTGGTCCAGATAGGCTAAGGAAAGATAAAATACAAGGTGAATGGTTGAATTATTTGGCCCAGAGAAGAAGAGACAGACTTCAGAGAATTATCTTCAGACTCCTCAGGGCTATTCCAAGTAGCAGAGGAGTGGAAGTTATTCAATAGAGCTCCATAGAGTGGAGAGGCTGTCACTTGAAGTTGAGGAAGCAGATTTTGATGGCTCTGATGACAGACTTTCCAGTCGTTGAAGGGTGGGACCAGCTGAGAGCCAGTCAGAACCACATTGGAAAGAGGAGCCAGCCATCAGATGGGAGAGTACGTCCCCTTCCATCCTGTGATGTTGTGCAATCCAGTGTGGGCACTCGGTTGATATTTGTGCAGTAGGTTGACTAGAAAAGCAAAAATGGAAGAAGCCTTGGTGAGGGGAGGTGGGTTTTATTTTTAATGAAATGTGTTAGAAGCTATGGTGAATGTGCCTTTTAAAGCAGCAACATTTAGAGTCACCTGGATTTCCTTTCACTTTGTTTTAATGAAAGTTCTTTGAAGACTGCCCCAGCACCTAAGCTAACCTAATCAAACCTTCTAAAGGGGTTTGGTGTCTCCCAGGGTGCTTAAGTATTCTTGCCTTGAGAACCCCATGAACAGTATGAAAAGGCAAAATGATAGGATACTGAAAGAGGAACTCCCCAGGTAGGTAGGTGCCCAATATGCTACTGGAGATCAGTGGAGAAATAACTCCAGAAAGAATGAAGGGATGGAGCCAAAGCAAAAACAATACCCAGTTGTGGATGTGACTGGTGATAGAAGCAAGGTCCGATGCTGTAAAGAGCAATATTGTATAGGAACCTGGAATGTCAGGTCCATGAATCAAGGCAAATTGGAAGTGGTCAAACGAGATGGCAAGACTGAACGTCGACATTCTAGGAATCAGCGAACTAAAATGGACTGGAATGGGTGAATTTAACTCAGATGACCATTATATCTACTACTGTGGGCAGGAATCCCTTAGAAGAAATGGAGTAGCCATCATGGTCAACAAGAGAGTCCGAAATGCAGTACTTGGATGCAATCTCAAAAACGACAGAATGATCTCTGTTCGTTTCCAAGGCAAACCATTCATTATCACAGTAATCTAAGTCTATGCCCCAATCAGTAACGCTGAAGAAGCTGAAGTTGAACAATCCTATGAAGACCTACAAGACCTTTTAGAACTAACACCCAGAAAAGATGTCCTTTTCATTATAGGGGACTGGAATGCAAAAGTAGGAAGTCAAGAAACACCTGGGATATCAGGCAAATTTGGCCTTAGAATACGGAATGAAGCAGGGCAAAGGCTAATAGAGTTTTGCCAAGAGAGTGCACTGGTCATAGCAAACACCCTCATCCTACAACACAAGAGGAGACTCTACACATGGACATCACTAGATGGTCAACACCGAAATCAGATTGATTATATTCTCTGCAGCCAAAGATGGAGACGCTCTATACAGTCAGCAAAAACAAGACCAGGAGCTGACTGTGGCTCAGATCATGAACTCCTTATTGCCACATTCAGACTTAAATTTAAGAAAGTGGGGAAAACCAATAGACCATTCAGGTATGACCTAAATCAAATCCCTCCCTTATGATTATACAGTGGAAGTGAGAAATAGATTTAAGGGACTAGATCTGATAGATAGAGTGCCTGATGAACTATGGATGGAGGTTCGTGACATTGTACAGGAGACAGGGATCAAGACCATCCCCATGGAAAAGAAATGCAAAAAAGCAAAATGGCTGTCTGAGGAGGCCTTACAAATAGCTGTGAAAAGAAGACAAGTGAAAAGCAAAAGAGAAAAGGAAAGATATACCCATTTGAATGCAGAGTTCCAAAGAATAGCAAGGAGAGATAACAAAGCCTTCCTCAGCGATCAGTGCAAAAAAATAGAGGAAAACAATAGAATGGGAAAGACTAGAGATCTTTTCAAGAAAATTTGAGATACTAAGGGAACATTTCATGCAAAGATGGGCTCAATAAAGGACAGAAATGGTATGGACCTAACAGCAGCAGAAGATATTAAGAAGAGGTGGCAAGAATACATAGAAGAACTGTACAAAAAAGATCTTCATGACCAAGATAATCATGATGGTGTGATCACTCACCTAGAGCCAGACATCCTGGAACGTGAAGTCAAGTGGGCCTTAGAAAGCATCACTATGAACAAAGCTAGTGGAGGTGATGGGATCCCAGTTGAGCTATTTCAAATCCTGAAAGATGATGCTGTGAAAGTGCTGCACTCAATATGCCAGCAAATTTGGAAAACTCAGCAGTGGCCACAGGACTGGAAAGGGTCAGTTTTCATTCCAATCCCAAAGAAAGGCAATGCCAAAGAATGCTCAAACTACCGCACAATTGCACTCATCTCACACGCTAGTAACGTAATGCTCAAAATTCTCCAAGCCAGGCTTCAGCAATACGTGAACCGTGAACTTCTGATGTTCAAGCTGGTTTTAGAAAAGGCAGAGGAACCAGAGATCAAATTGCCAACATCTGCTGGATCATGGGAAAAGCAAGAGAGTTCCAGAAAAACATCTATTTCTGCTTTATTGACTATGCCAGAGCCTTTGACTGTGTGGATCACAATAAACTGTGGAAAATTCTGAAAGAGATGGGAATACCAGACCACCTGACCTGCCTCTTGAGAAACCTATATGCAGGTCAGGAAGCAACAGTTAGAACTGGACATGGAACAACAGACTGGTTCCAAATAGGAAAAGGAGTCCTTCAAGGCTGTATATTGTCACCCTGCTTATTTAACTTACATGCAGAGTACATCATGAGAAATGCTGGACTGGAAGAAGCACAAGCTGGAATCAAGATTGCCGGGAGAAATATCAATAACCTCAGATATGCAGATGACACCACCCTTATGGCAGAAAGTGAAGAGGAACTAAAAAGCCGCTTGATGAAAGTGAAAGTGGAGAGTGAAAAAGTTGGCTTAAAGCTCAACATTCAGAAAACGAAGATCATGGCATCCGGTCCCATCACTTCATGGGAAATAGATGAGGAAACAGTGGAAACAGTGTCAGACTTTATTTTGGGGGGCTCCAAAATCACTGCAGATGGTGATTGCAGCCATGAAATTAAAAGACGCTTACTCCTTGGAAGGAAAGTTACGACCAACCTAGATAGCATATTCAAAAGCAGAGACATTACTTTGCCAACAAAGGTTCGTCTAGTCAAGGCTATGGTTTTTCCTGTGGTCATGTATGGATGTGAGAATTGGACTGTGAAGAAGGCTGAGCGCCGAAGAATTGATGCTTTTGAACTGTGGTGTTGGAAAAGACTCTTGAGAGTCCCTTGGACCGCAAGGAGATCCAACCAGTCCATTCTGAAGGAGATCAGTCCTGGGTGTTCACTGGAAAGACTGATGCTAAAGCTGAAACTCCAATACTTTGGCCACCTCATGCGAAGTGTTGACTCATTGGAAAAGACTCTGATGCTGGAAGGGGTTGGGGGCAGGAGGAGAAGGGGACGACAGAGGATGAGATGGCTGGATGGCATCACCGACTCGATGGACATGAGTTTGAGTGAATTCCCGGAGTTGGTGATGGACAGGGAGGCCTGGAGTGCTGCTATTCATGCAGTCGCAAAGAGTCGGACACGACTGAGCGACTGAACTAAACTGCTGCTGCTGCTGCTGCTGCTAAGTCGCTTCAGTCGTATCTGACTCTGTGCGACCCCGTAGATGGCAGCCCACCAGGCTCCCCCGTCCCTGGGATTCTCCAAGCAAGAACACCGGAGTGGGTTGCCATTTCCTTCTCCAATGCACAAAAGTGAAAAGTGAAAGTGAAGTTGCTCAGTCGTGTCTGACTCCTAGCGACCCCAGGGACTGCAGCCTACCAGGCTCCTCCGTCCATGGGATTTGCCAGGCAAGAGTACTGGAGTGGGTTGTCATTGTCTTCTCCGGAACTGAACTGAGGGTGCTTAAAATCCCGAGATGTCCTGAGGCTCCCTTTCAGGGATTTTACTGGGGTCAGAGGCAAAAATAACAGGTTTGGCTGGGAAGTATGAACAGATAGACCTATTTTGATCCTTTAAAAACACGTACTGACTTAGGAACATTCTCAAGCGTTTTTGCTCCTGGCAAAATGATGCTGTGCTGCCTTCCTGCAGCCCAGGCCTTTATCAAGTAGCTTTTGTGTCTGGGGCCTCGCCTCCCCTGACATAGCATGCGGCCACGGGTCTTTGCTTATTGGAGACTCGGTGTGTTCTTGTGGATGGGGCTGGGAATCTGTTGCAGGAGAAGCCGTGAGCACGCTGTCAGAGACCCTGAAGCTGAGCTTGTTTATTACTTTACTTGGAAAATAAAGAGCTGACTTTGAGTGACATCTGACCTCACTTAAAAGGCAGCTGGGTTTTTTTTTTTTCCTCCTTTTCCAGGTGAAAACAAGTCACCTCCTCGCCCTTGTGGCTTGAATCACTCAGACTCTCTCAGTCGCAGCGACCGAATTGATGCGGTAACGCCGACGCTGGGGAGTAGCAACAATCAGCTCAACTCTGCATTCCTCCAGGTCTACATCCCTGACTACTCAGTGCGAGCCCTCTCCGATCTCCAGTTTGTTAAGGTGAGAGGGAAGGGTGGCCCGGCTGGGCCTAGCAGGGGAAGGTCTGCTTCCCTTGTGAGCAGGTGGCTCCCTGGCCCCTGTGTGGAGCCTTCCTTGGTCATTTTGCGGGGGCCCTGCCTCCAGCTCCTGTGCCTCCGCCTCCGCCAGGGAAGACCATTGATCTCCCTGGCTCTGTCCAGTGAGCTGCCAAATCAGATGTAGCTTTCTCTTTCAGGGAACGAGAGCTGGAGATGGTAAGAAAAAGAGGAAACCTTTTCAGCCAGTCTTCACGGACTTCTGAGAAACTTGGAGGATTTGCTAGGGAGAACCCTCAACTTACTTCCTCCCCCGAGACAGAGCTTTTTTCTCAGTCTGGAATAAAGATGGCTTTGAGGGGACGAGCCAGCTCTAGCTGATGGAAGCCTATCTCCATTTTCTAGTCTGGGTGGAATTTTGAGACAGACTTTGGATATAGCTTATGCCAGTATAAACTGACCTGTTCGTAGAGTCAACGTGAACTGTACAAAGTGACTGAAGGATGGTTTTCACCTAGGGCAGCTACTTGGGGCCCTTCAGGGGATATAAGGTATAATAAATATAATGCCATGTGGAGAAAAGATAGCCTAAAAATATTATCTTGGTTTGTTTTCTGTACCATCTCCTGGCCCCAGATCTCAAGACAGCAATACCAAAATGCCTTGATGGCATCCCGGATGGACAAGACTCCTCAGTCTTCAGACAGTGAAAACACTAAAATTGAATTGACTCTTACGGAGCTGCACGATGGGTTGCCGGATGAGACGGCCAACCTGCTCAACGAACAGAACTGTGTGACGCACACCAAGGCCAACCACAGCCTGCACAGCGAAGGCGCCATCTAGGGCGCCCGGCCCCACACCAGGCCGCCGGCCTCCCGCCGTCCGACCGTGAATCCCACTAGTGTGAGCTTGTGTGCCATGCTGCATCCTGCAACGTCCTGACACCAAAGACTCTGTCCCCTTCCTGGAAGCAGCAGAGGAGGCCGGGGAGGGCAGGCATGGAAACCGGAGACAGGAAGTCGACAGCCAGGGCGTGGCATTTCGAGATTATGGAGATGAACTTCTTCCGCCCAAATAGAATCATGTTTATTTTTTCAGCTGTACCTTTTATCATTATTCACTCTCCTCCTCCCTCGATTTGCATGAAGTTGAAAATTGTCGCGATTTTTTTTTTTCCGAGAGATCATGTTTTTAAAAAGTGTCTTTTGCAGAGTTGTAAGTTGTTCTGTCTGAACTCTGCTATGACCCCATGATGTGACCGTTAGAGGATGGACTTGTCCCTCCAGTGGCCTCCCTTGGGCCCTCCCTCCCCACCGCCCCAGGGAGGGGCACCCTTCCTCTGTGCCCCAGTGGGTGTCGCTGTCGAACCTGAAGGATGAATGACACAGACCTGCGAAGGCTGTCAGCCCTGCGGTGGAGCCTGAACAGGGACCCGCAGTTGCCTCTCTGAGCTCAGTGTTGTTTTAAGTTAATGTTTAACCATGTCCCTTCCCCTCAGAAAGGTTTAACATTTGCTTGGAATGTGATTTTGCTCCCACTCTAAGGAATTTTTTTTATCACCAAAATGAATGTTAATGAATTTTAAACTGATGGTTTATCTTTGCAAGAGGCCAGGGTGGATCCCCCCAACATTCCCCCAGCCTGGGACCTCTGGCTCAGCCAAGCCTCTTCCCCATCTGAACCTCCAGAGCGCCGTCATCCCACCCCACCCCCGGCCTTGCTCTTGTTAACCCAAGATGCTGCTACACAGATGCCAAATGGAAATCTTCCACAGGGCCCTCAAGTAAACTCGAGGTGTGTCGTCCACGCTCCTGCCCTTCCTGCTGGGTCGGTATGTGGTTGTTAGAAAAGCAGTCAGACCTTCCAGCTGTGCTCTGTGCCCCGCCGAGAAGGCGCGTCCAGACCCATGTGTCTCACGGAGGGAACTCTGGGGACTGCCAGCCCCTGCCCCCCCGTCCAGGGAGCCAACTGTCCCTCTTCCCCTCAGCCCTGGGCCCACGGGGCCCAGCAGGGTTGGGCTCTGTGCCTCTGCCTCGGACTCGGCCCATGCCAGAGAGGCTGCCTGTAACAGCCAGGGTCAGTTTGGCCCCAAACAGGGATTCAGAAACCAAATGTGTGTCATGGCCATTTTATGTGTGTCTCTGTCTTATTTTAATACCAGATTCATCACGTGTAGTGAGATTAATGTCAGGAGGTATTTCTTGAATGACTGAATTCTTAACTCTTAGCTGTGTTTTAAGTGTTAACCCAAGGGATATGTGCATTTTGGGGGCAACATTCATACACTGAAGTGACTTCCTACTGACCACAGTTTTTAAGGTAGACCCGTCAGTCCACGCTGTGTCCAGTCTCTAGGCAAGAAGATAGCGTTTTCTCCATTGGGTCTTACTGCACGAAGGGAAGCCCTGGGGCTAAGCAGCAGTTTCTTCTCCTTCCTCCAGGTAGGACTGTGCACCCCAGGCTGGGTGCTGGTGGGTGGGAGCTGTGGTCGGGGAAGAACCAGAAACACGCTGGGCTTGCCTCCCAGGGGGCAGCTCGGCGGCTCCAGTGTCGTATGTGTGCCCGGCACATGGCTTCCCCTGGTGCGTCGGTCCTGGAGCATCTTCCCAGAAGGTGCCATGTCCCTTGGTGAGGGAAGTACTGCCTCACTTGGTAGAAGTCACTGGGGTGCCCCTTTAGGGGCTGAGTGGCCTGTTGCCAGCACCCAAGATACCACCAATGGGATGGCACTGCCGCCGTCAGGCTTGACATAAAGTTTAAAAGGTCTTGCTTTCTTAAGATGCGTTGAGCTGAGCACACTGCCAGCGTGATGTGACTCGGAAACTGGGATTGTCTGTGTAGGGGGGCGTGCAGGAATGAGAGTTCCCTGTAATAAGGGAAACTTGGGCCTTGCTGGGGAAGGTTTCTGAGCCAGCCCCCGGGCCACACTCTGGGCCAGGACAGTACTTGCCGTCCCTGGTGGAGCCAGGCTGCCAAGCCGTGGTACCTCTGGCCTCCAGGATCTCCGCCTGTCAGCTTCCCCTGGCCGATCTGCTCCGACCTGCCTCCCCACACAGTGCATCTCCAGCATGTCGCCACTGGAAGCAGCCTCTGGAACCACTGTTAGCGTGCTGGATCTTCTGGGGTCCACCTGCTTCTCTGAGAATCGTAAAGCCCTGCTGAGAGGATTCCAGCTGCTGGCTCCTTGGCTTCAGGGAGAAATGGATAACTTTTCCACATTGCTATACCTGCTCAGTGTGGCTCTGTGAAAAGTCCTCTCTAAAGGAGCTGGTGGCAAGAGGGCTTTGCCGTGGGGCTCCTGGAGGATGAAATTTTAGTCTCCCAAGTTCGTATTTATTTTCTATAAACTACTCTTTACCTTTGATTTTCACACTGTTTTATAGCAACAGGGAATCCCAAGTAGGTCCTGTCTGGTCCCTGAAGGAATGAAAGCTAACATTTGGCAACAGTTACATCTCCTTTGAGGAAAGCTTAGGACCCTTCAGATGTAACACTCAACATCTGAGAGAGAGATATCTGATATCTCTTCCAGGTCCCACTTTCCTTCTGGAAACTAACTTCAGGCTGTGGAAGGAGAGATGCTGGCTCATTGCTTCTGTGAGGCAGGCGAGCAGGAGAATGACTTGGGCTTAGAAGGTCTGTGCAATTTGTGTCTGTAAAGTAAACGGGAGCAGGGCAGAGAAAGATCTCAGATAGTTGAGATCTTGATGTGTGGTGGCTAGTCCTTAGCACCACCGGTGGATCGTCCTCTCCTTGGGCTGCTGGGTTTGTAAGCGTGGGTGAGGAAGTGGGTCAAGGAGCAGACACAGGCCCCGGGGTTCCGAAGCGTGTGGGAGCCCTACCATCCGGCCCAGGGCCTCGCTGTCCTCTTCAGGGTCCTCGGGGCCCCTGCTGCGAGCCCTGGCTCTGAGGGACCAGACAGGGCCACCTCCTGCTCCTGAGCAGCCATTCCGGCATCCCGAATGTTCCTCCTGGAACTAGATTCTGGTATCCAGGTGTTGCCAGGACAATCTGCTTTTTCTTCATAAATGAGACTTGCTAGTGCTTTAGAGGTTCCCTCTCTTTTAATTCTCTGTTCATCCAAAATCAAGTGTTTAAACTTTTAGGAAAACAGAACCTTAAGATTTGTGCATGGAAATTGGGATGTTAGTCAACTTACAGTTAGCTTAAGCCTTGGTTCTTACATAATTTGAATTTGAAAGGGCACCCTGTGTAACTTTCCTCCCCTCCCTCCCTCACCTCACTTCTGGAAGAGAGCTCAGTGCCCATGCTGACAGGACTGTCTTCCCTCGGTGGGAAGAATAGGGCATCTTGCCATTTCCTAATAATATTTCAAGGAACTTTTGTGCACGTGTTGAATGTAAAACTTCACACTATTATGGAACATTAACTGTGAATATATTGACCTGTGCTGTCCCCGGTACCATACAGTTAAAGGACCAGCTTTTCCATGTCTTGGAAAACAGTGCTAGATACAAGAAGTGCATTTCCCTTAGGAAATGAAGCAACAGGAATTTGGGCTAAGCAGGGGCCATGAACTTCTGTCCTCAGATTACCTCAAGTCGAGGAGCAGACCTAAGTAGGCCCTGGCCCACTGAGCCTGTGTCATGGCTGGTCAGAAACAAAACCCAACCCTGTCACCTTCTGAAAACCAGCCAGGGATCTGACCACTTTCTCCTTTCCTGGGCCAGGAGACCAGTATCCCTCCAGTGTTCGCCAGGGCCCAGTCCAGGTAGAGGACTCACCTGGGCTGGCACAGGAAGGTGCTCACCTTGTTCCCTGGGATTCTAAGCAGGAGGCCACCAGGGAGGATTGGCCTGGGGCATGTCACATGACACAAGCTCCGTGTTAGCACGAGGGCGGGATACAACTCCCCTCTCCACTTTGATCCTGGAGATGGTTTTTCTTGCAGAGTGGTGGGGACTGCCAGACTGAGCTGGGCAGTTCAGGGCGTGGAGCTTTCTGAAGTGCCACTGCGCACTTTCTTACTTGAGGACATGGCCTCTGGTCCCAGGTCAGGTGTGGTTCTGTTATGGCCTCCAGACTAGTGGTGCTTCAGGCTAGCAAGGGCATCTTGGAGGGTTGGCAGGTTAATGCAGAATTAGAGGGGATTTAAGGAGTTCAATATTAAAGTGATTTGGGAATTCAGAAACTTTTCCCATGTAAACGTTATCAGTGAGGAACCTACTCAGTGGATTTTTATACCTCAGGGCCATTTGCAGATTTTTATCTTTCAACATTTCTTTTGTATTTGAGTGGGCTGTTAGAAGAGATGAGTTTGGGGAATGTTGTTCATTTGCTGTTCGTCGCCTCTGTTTTTGGATGTGCAAGGCACCCAAGCCAAGCTTGCTCAAGGCTGTGATGGTGGGCCTTCCACCTCCACCACGTGCGGGCATCCTTCCTACAGGGAGCGCTTATGAGCTGGCTTTCCTCCTGCCCTGTCTGGAGATGCCAGGAGTCCGTGGTCAGCCCTGAGAACAGGAGGGAAGAGGGCAGTTCACAGCAGCTGCAGCACCTGAGGCAGCTTTCCATCCCACCATCTTGGGCTGGGAACCTTCTTTGCGGACTTCTGTGGTTGACTTGGCTCAAGTGAGCTTTCTCTCTGTATATGCTAGAGCCACTGACATCATCTCAGAGGAATTATTTTAAATATCGGGCTGTACTTGAAGCAACATGGAAACAAAAGGTTCCAAGTGGCAGGAGAGTAAAGTTCTAGGAGTTTGCATGCCAAGGTTTATATGTACACACATCCAACACGCACTGTAAAACTTGAGTGAGTACTCATTTTCAAGTTTGAATACCCACTGGGTATCAGACATGAACGACTTGGAAGAATGACTGAGAGTACTGTCTTCATTGGCAGCGTATCTTCTGGCATTTGCCCACATCTGACCAACAAGGATTCCTTTGAGAAGTGGGCCCAGATTCCTCTTCAGACTTACCCTGGAGAGAACTGTCAAGTGTGGACCTGGAGGACCTTGGGTGCCTGCCCTTAAGTTGGAGGCCCAGGCCCCTTGGGTGTAAACAGCTGGTTGCAGGCTCATAGAGCAGAAGGGAGAGGGAGAAAAAAGGAAGGCCTCAGGCCTCTCATTGCCCAGAGCCCAGCCTCACTCCTGGTTCATTACTCCCCGTGTCTAAAGTCTACTGTGAAGGTGGAGTGTGTCAGTCCATTGACTTTTCATTTCCGGAGTCCTTTAAGTCCACAAATGTATATGCTTTATTTTATATTATTATTTATTATGTACATACGCCTCTACTGTTAGTGCATCGTCTGTGACTAAGATGAGATCTGTTCCCGAGCCCCTCATCCATGGAGCCTAGGCTTCTGTTGTCTTTCAGAGTGGATGAGAAGGAGCAGTTTTGTTTATTTTCGTCTTAAACAGGTTGCTGCTCTTACGTTGGTCCTAGTGTGCCAGGCCCTTTACTGGACCCGCCTCTGTTCCTGACAGCAAGTGTTTTGAGATGAGGATGGAGGCAGGTCTCCTACTTCATGGCAGGGCCTCTTCAGGGACCTCCATGAAATACTTTAGAGGTGGTTTCATGGTGACTGGGTCTGCTCTCTAGGCAGTGGTACAGCATGGCTTTGAGGCCAGGGCCTCCACTCCCACAATCCGAAGCCAGGTTGGTGGCCTGGCCCCACAACAGGGATGGTCTCCAGTTCCCACCTTGGATCACGGGGTCCATCTCTGTGCACCAGGGAAGCTGCCTACCCACCTGGGCTTCTGAGACGCCTTTTGGTTTTGAGGTCCGATGCCAGCACTGCCTTGGCGCCTCACAGAAGACCTGCTTTGAGTCTGATTTCCACCCTCCTTAGTCTTAACTCACTGTATCATAGTGTACATTTCATGCTTTGCGCAGCGAAGTTTTCTGAACACAGTTATCTAGAGCTGTGTCCATAAACCTAAATAAGCACAAACGACATGTATAGGTTTCATGAGCTGATTGTCATAATGAATGCATTTTATAATTCAAACGATGTTGTAGATTTACAATCTATTTATTTTGTATCAATTTATTTGTAAATTTTGTGATTGTTTTAAAAGGTTTTTGTTCATTTCTATTATTCTATTTAGATAAATGATGATTTCTGTTCACCCTTCTAGCGAATGTGTCTTCCCTCTCTCCCCTATCACCTCTGCCAACACAGGCCTCGTCCCCTGCTTAGTGGGAAAGCTGAGATTGATTGTCACCAAGGCAACACAGCGGGGCATTTCCTTTGGATGTACACTACCAAGTCTTACATTAAAAGAGAAGCAGGTGCTAGAACTTGAGCCTCCAACTTCCAGCCTCGTACTCCAACTTCCAGCCAACAGCAGGGCTGTCTTCTCTTTTTCAAGGATCATAATCTGTTCCCCATCAGTTCATTTTAGATAAAGATGCTGGGGGTACCCATTGAAACTGCCCCAGACATTTGCAGCTCCATCACTAAAAACACATTTCAGCTGGCAAATGCCTTGACTGTTTTTTCCCTAGGCAAGCCCAGAGGCCTCATTCAAGCCTCTCAGTTGGCTCTTAAAGATGAAAATGGCTCTGCAGATCTTTCTCTGTGATGGGAAGCCTAATACAATGGTTGCAAGAGGCACAGATGGTCTACCAAGTTAAAATCAAGGGCATGAGTGTGGTGAGTCATGGTCGGATGCTCTTCAGGATTCCGTGGGCCTGCCTGATTCCTGTGTGAGCCCCATCCTCTCCCACTGCCACTTCTATTCCAGGCTTCTGCTCCTCCTTACCCTCCTCACTCACATGACCAGATCCTGAAGATCTTCCAGTCGAGGTTCACAGCCCCTCTGTGATCTATTCCTAGACCACATCTTCTTGGATTCCTTTTTACCTCCCCTCTGTCTCAGTTCTGCATTCTTCTGAGAATTGAGCTTCTTAATGACTAGTCCCTTGTTTTTCCTACCATGTTGTTTTAACCGTGATGTTCTTGATCTATTTTACTTACACTAGTCCTGTGGATTGGAGACATTTTAGTGAAGAACTGCTGACAAAGCTGGCTAAGACACCACCTGACCTAACCACCTCTCCCACCTCCCCAGTCATCACCCCCAATTTCTTGAAAGTGGAAAAAGGTAGAGCTACATCCCAGTTAAGTGCTATCTTCTTGGGAGCCTGTTTGCTCTCCTTAGAAGAGCAGAAAGCAGGGCCAGGGAAGGAATTCTCTCTAGCATGTCTGCTCCCAGTTCACTCCTTTGCTTAGTTTTTCCTGCTTTACTCACTTTGCCTAGGTGAGTCCTGAGCTCAAATCAGGAAATCCTCAAAGGAAAATGTGATTTTTCCTCCAGTGAAGATGAGGTTTGCCTAAGCCTTCCCTCTGCATCCATGGGGTTGCCTGCACGTTGGTTCATTCCCGAGCTGTATCATGATAAAAACTCTGGGGTTTTTATTTCATCTCATGCATCATGCTCCCCAGTGCCTCTTGTTAACCCAGCACTTCTGAAGACAAAGATAGTGATCAGATGGTCTTGTAGAGAAAGTGACCAGTACAAATGACCTTTTTGTAGCCTGGAGTTGATTTCTGGAAACATACTTTTTGAAGGTAATTTAATAGATAATTCCTTATTAAAGCCAAAATGTTTCATTATATGAGATGGCTAATAAATGTTTGGCTTCTTTGTATGATTGTTTTATCGTTTTCCCTCCAAGATCCTCACATCTCTGCTCTTTCAAAAAGTCCCAGAACAAAGCCGTGGTTATAGTGCCTCTCTGTGACATTCTGGTGGCAGGACATCTCCCCTAGGGGATGACTGTGAGGCCTAAATATGCAGGGGGATTTGGGTACCAGAATTCTTTGTCAGAGTGCTTTTCCTGCTAGGATATGAGTGACTATGAAGCCCTCAAACAGTAGGCTTACACATGGCAGGAATTTTAGGTGAAGCCAGCTTCCCTGCGACAACTCTGCTACATCACTGACCTGAGGGCAGTGGGTCCAAAAACAAAGTTACTTGCTTCAAAATTCCCACACCCACAAGCTAAACATTATCTTTGGTGCAAACCCTCTGGCAAACACTGAACACTTAATATTTTTCAGTGCTGGGAAGGTGTGCATGACAAATCCTCTTTCCAGTTATCTCAGGAACTTGTGAGCCTTGGAAGGACTAATACTGTCCTTCATGTGAAGACCGTGTGATGAGGTTTCCATTGGCCTAGACTCTTCAGCCTCATCTATAGCCCCGGCCAAACACAGCTTTGGGAAGAGCACAGTGGGAGACCAGAGCATTTCGGTGAATATATATGTGCCTAATTTGATTCATGAACCAATCTGTCTCATCCATAAAGTGGAGCAAAGGTATTTTATGGGCAGTGACCAGACCAAAAATTTCTGTCATTTTAAATTAGAAAATAGAATTACATTTATAGTTAAGAGTTGATGGGCTTGAGAGGAAGTGTTCTGTGCTCACTTGGGAGTACTTTTTGGGGTTAAAGCTCTTTAAAGGCACTTAAACTATTGTTTATACTTTAATCTTTATCTACCTTTATGGGAACAAGTCAGACAGTTGTGGCCTTGGGAGGAAGACATGATGTCTGAGGGCAGGGGAGAAATGCTTGAAATTGCCAGGCTAAACAGAAAACCAGCCTTGTTCGTTCTGCAAGTGAACGCTCTCCGTAGATGACTCGCTCTCTGCGGTGCCTCCACGCTCAGCAGTGAGAACACCGTGTACTGCTCTCCTGCTCCGGGAGGCGTGGGCTGGGACTGTGTGGGTTCCGGGAAGTCAGCTGGCTGCTGTGCCATGTGCATGTCCTCCCTGGGGGCCGTGCACCGAGTCTTTTTTCAAGGCTTCTCAGGTAGCCCCATGGTTGAGGTTTCATTTTCAGGGCCTCCCAAAGCTGTGTATCGTTTGAAATTGTTCCATCTGAGGAAAAACTTTAAGAATAGCTCTATGCTCTAGTCACCAAGAAAGAATGTCATGAGAAACCTAAGTGTTGAGACATAATCCCGACTCCTCAGTTCAGTAGCTTAAGTGTATGGCAATAGTTAGATCATAGTTATCATTTTTCCCACCATCAAAGAAAGGTTAAATAGTTTCCATAACGTGGAATGTGGACAAGGCTCCTACCCTTAATGTAGACTTAGATATGCCGTTGTTTGTCTCAGGCTATTTGTGGTGAATAAGTGGAGTATTTTTAAATGCTGTGGCAGCCTTGGAAAAATTGCAGGGCTTTAAAGTTGCTGACAAAATATTTCTTAAACAAATAAATCTGATTTAGGAATATCTAAACATGGAGAAAGTACTTTTAAATCTGACATGTCACTGCAAGTGGCTTTTTAAAGTGGTTGCTTAAAAACAACACTAACATGTCAAAAGGATTTGTAGCTCTTAGTTCTGTTAAGACCTGCTTTTCCTAAAAGCACCTTAGAAAGGTTATTTTAGGTCTCAAAGGATCTTATGGTAGAAAACTTAATGTCTGAACAGAACACTAAACTTTTTGGCTCTAAGTAACTTCTCTAAAGTACACCATTTGAGTTTTGCCTGACCACCTCTGTGGAGATGTGCGTGCAGGTGCGTCCTTCTGCAGAGGCTGGGCTGTGTTCTGACCAGCTGCTGGATATGCTGGGGTGCCTAGGGCCTTAAGAGTCTGAAAGTAAGTGGTGGTCACCATATACCCAGGAAAGAAATTCTGAAGAGTTGGCAGAGTTCCTCTCAGCCTAAACACCTTAAGTTTTTTGTTTTTTCTAAAAGAAAATTATAGTTTTATGTTTAACTTCCTTAATTATTAACAGAGAGAAGCTCACGTTTTAACAAGTCCAGTTACAGCTACTCTGAGTAGCCAGCTGCCCGTGGGCCACTTACTCACCAGCACTCCCCCAGTAGGAATGAATAATATGCAGAGAGACAACAGCTCTGCTCTGGGTCTCAGACTCATGGAATCCTGGGTCTTTAAAATATATTTTGGTGGTCCTAAAGCAAGCTGTGACCAATAGTGGAATTCTTATTTCAGGAGTGTGCTTTTTCACTTCTCAGTCTTTGGACCCACTACCAGAGACTCATCTCGCTGAAAAGAAATTCTTAGGTAAGATCTTATGTGAATAAAATGATACAAAATGGGTGGCAGCTTAAAGCAACGTGAGCTTGTTGGTCCTTACTCTAACAGGGAGAATATTTAAAGGTACTAAGTCAGCCAGATACTATCTAGCTTTGGGATCACTAAAGACATTGTCATATTGAGCAACATCTTCATCTTGAATGAGAATAATTAATATCTGGGGTGACCACATTTGCTACCATTTAAAACAGGAGCAGTATGTAATTGCTATCTGCAATAGCATTTCCAACCTAATACTTTAAAAGCGGCATTCAATTCCTAATAGATAACAGATGTACATGCCTTGATGTGACGATGTAAAGCCATATATATCGAAAGTGGTGAAGTAATATGGCCTTGGCTAAGTCACTGAGCTGTGTTCCCCACCTATAAAATGACTTTTGGAAAAAAGCCCCACGTTATAGTCCTGTACCAAAATAGTTTCATTAAAAACTCAGGCCCATTTAAGTGCTATAAATTTGGTCATTAATCATACTAGACTATGTTTCCTTTAAGAGAAAGTCAAATTGATATCACTTAGTCAAACCTACAGAGAAGGCGATGGCACCCCACTCCAGTACTCTTGCCTGGAAAATCCCATGGGCGGAGGAGCCTGGTAGGCTGCAGTCCATGGGGTCTCTAGGAGTCGGACACGACTGAGCGACTTCACTTTCACTTTTCACTTTCATGCATTGGAGAAGGAAATGGCAACCCACTCCAGTGTTCTTGCCTGGAGAATCCCAGGGACGGGGGAGCCTGGTGGGCTGCCGTCTATGGGGTCGCACAGAGTCGGACACGACTGAAGCAACTTAGCAGTCAAACCTAAACCCACCTGAACTAGCAGTCTATAGTTGTGCTAAGGAAGGGCTCAAAGTCAGTATTAGAAATATTATACTTTATTGATTCTAGAGCAGCTAATCTACCATCCCGTGTTGACAAATAACAGTAAGAATGGAAGAAACATATGAAGGTTAAAGTGAGCATCTACACCACTGTGGAAAATGTTGTAACAAGGTTCACTGTTCTGAAGAGGCAGTTGTAATACCTTAAAGTGTACAGTAATGAGCCATTCTTGTTCCAAGCAACAAGAAGTAATTTCACTTGGGAGTCTGAAGTGAATTTATTCACACTGATTGTGCCCTCTGTTTTTGTAAATGGTTCTGACTCACAAAAAAGCCCTCTTCCCACCCTCTAATGCTTGAGTTTAAAAGACAAAGAGGATAGAGAAGGCTGGAATGGGGTGGCATGAGCTACCTGTATGGCCCACATTAATGAATTTTACTCACTTATGGTAAAGAAGGAGGCTCTGTTCTTTTCGGGTGGCTTGCTCCTTTGTCCTCTTTCAGCTAAATTCTTTCCACAGATTTACCTCAGATGGGAAAAAGACCATTTTGGGGGGGGAAAAAAAACAATTTTTTTTTTTTCAATTTTTGCTATCAATCTAAATACTGTTGATGTGGATGAAGACTTTTGCCTCAAAATGCAAGCACTACAGTCCATTCCAGACCAGGCCTACAGCAAGTAGAGAACACTCCTGCAAAGCCACTGACAGCAGCCTTACCAGAGTCATGGAAAACACCTGAAAGCTTGTAAAGAAACCCTGACCTTAACAGAAGACTACATTTGATAATGGAAATAATATATTTCTCCACTGACATACAATACTTATGCAATGCTGAAAAAGATGGGATTTCGGAGTAAGAGCACAATTTGTACCATCACATGTTTGGATCGCATCTTCCCACGGGCGTCCTTGCTCCACTCTGAGACCCTTCGCCACCCTTAGTGTATCTGGATAATACACCACCACACACCGATGATGAAACAAGACAAGGAAACCGCGTCACAAAGCCACGATGGAGCCAGTCGCATGCAGTTCAGCCCAGCTTTACCCTTACTTTCCTCCAATACAGACTCCAATTTTGAACCGTCTGCAAAGAGTGCAGACACACAGAACTAAAACAAGTATCTCCCTATGATTAGAATATTTTAGCCTTCAGAAACTTCCCAGATGTACCTTTGATGGAGCCCCCCACCCCCCACTAGGACCCACACAGGGACATCCTCTGCTCCTGTGAGTCCTGCCAGAACTTGTGTAATGAGTGCTCAGCATCTTCCTCCTCACTCCTCCTCTTCTTCCTCCTCATCATCATCTTCGTCATGGCAGTGTGTAATTTCCTGGGGGGCCAGTGGGAAGAGGTTGGGGGGCTTAATCTCACTAATCGACCGTGTCAGTTGGTGCCGCTTGTAGTCGGTATCTTTGAAATCCACTGATGTGCGGTTCCGGGTGGCGAGAGGGGACTCCATCTCATTGATATCTACATGTGTGTGTTCCACTGTTGACTCATGAGGCATCTACAACAAAGCCAGAAGTTCAGAAAGCAGGTGGAATAGACACAGCTGTCTCCCAGGTCCTAAGCCCTCTGCCTGTGTTAGATGGCCGCACAGAAACTCCCAAGCCCTCAGAACTGTGCCCAGATCAGATGCTCTAGTCTAAAACTGGTAAGATGGGAGAGAAATTACTATTTCACAGCTAAAAAGTGTTGAAATCTAGATGAGTATTATTAACAGAATATAGGAATATAAAATTACACGTCTCTCATTTAGTACTAAATAGAGGAAAGCCTTCACCATTCAAACAACTTCTAAATCTAATAGTGTCAAAGTTAAACTCTGTAACATTCTATCTTGATTGATCTTTCTCAGACTCCTTTTTGTGCAACCATGTAGGCTGGCCATGGGCTCTGCACATTAGAAAGAAATGATCTAAACTTTCCTGTGTCATGCAGATAGCTAACTGCAGAACTTGCCTTAACAGGTTATCTTAACTGTAAATAGTGGCCTTGGGCTGTATTAACTCACCAAGACGTGGGCCGCTCTGAAGAGGTAGCTGAATGGGTAGTACAGCAGGTTGATGAAAGATGCTGCGTAGAGATCAGCATAGCGCATCACCTGACTGGCAAAAAGGGTCTGCCGGGAGCCACTGCGGAACAGGCTCCCCATCATCCCGTAGCACATGTCCATGTCGTGAGTTACTTTCTAAAACAGAAAACAAGGTTAACGCTCAGCTCGTTCAGCAGACGTTTACTGAACACTGGCTATGTGCCACTGCCTGTATAAAATCAGAAATACAGAAATCACTTCAAGTTTATTGTCCAAATTTTCTCCCAAATCCCATTTGGTGGATACCTTAATACGTCTTTGGATGGAGCTGATATCTGGGCGCTCATTGCTGCTGCTGTCAAGGTGCCTGGAGACAAGAAAAATCCAGTGAAAATCTCTAGAAAGGATGTCTCATATATCTAGGTGACTCCTGAAGAGGTAGATGGTTTTCAGGGAAGAAATTTTTGATACGAGGAAACTTACTTGTAGAGTTCAGCCAAGAAAATATCCAAGCTCTGAAGCTCTTCGAAAAGTGCTAAAGTTTGGAAGAAAAAGGAAAATGTTTTAAGTAAATCAAAAACCATGTAGTTTTTAACTATTACTAAAAACTAAATTAAAAGGTTTCAGATATGGCTGAAGAGTAAAGCTGTAGGTGAATGTATAAAATGACTTGCCTCACCTTCAGGAAAACCCATTATTAACACTGCTTGGAATCTGGCAGCAGATGACACCAGAATTTCCTCTTTAACTGCCCTTCCTCCTCCTCCTCAAAACCACTAACTATACAACTTTCCCAACTGGATGCTGATTCTGAGCTTAGGAAGTGCCAATTCATACCCCATTTTGGGTATGTCAGCAAAGCAAGTGTTAACAGTTTCACTTTTGGGTAAGAAAATGAGTCACAAGTTCAGAAAACAGAACCAGATCAACTAAATTTCTGAGGTTCCATAGGTAGAAAGCTGAAAAGAAAGGGAAAGTGTTAGTCGCTCAGTTGTGTCCGAATCTTTGTGACCCCATGGAGCCTGCCAGGCTCCTCTGTTCATGGGATTTTCCAGGCAAGAATACTGGAGTGGGTTGCCATGGCTAGCCACAAAGTCCCACCAAGAACTACAAGCAGTAGCAACAGCCAAATATGTTGTAAGCATTCTAGCCTTTCTCAGCCTGGGGTCCCCAAAGAGAATTAAGCAGTGATGCATCCACTTATATAACAAATATTCTTGATCTACTATCTGTGGGAGAACTGAGAGTCATATCAAATCATCTTTGTTTTGAGGTTCAAACAAGGAGCCTCAGTTGAGAAAGGTTGTTACTTCTATCTCCTTTATAAACACAGTCTCAGTTAAATCTCAGCAACTTTATGATAGTAGGTATTATCTGCATTTTCACATCTGAGGATACTAAGGCACAGGGTGTCTCAGCATCTGCCTAAGGGCATGAAGATATTAAGTGGTAGAGCCAGGGTTTTACTACCTGAGGCAGGCTGAGTTTTCAGAGCAGTAACATTCTGTATTTTAAAAGAATTCAAGAAAAAGGGGAAACAAGATAATCTCTCCAAATTCTGGACCTGTGTGGAGTATGTGGCTATATGAGAAAGAGGTGCTTAAATATTAGGACCCGCCTCTGACCTCCTCTGACTCCCTGCATACAAAGTAATGGTTCATCAAAGAGGACTGATTCACAGCTAGCCGTCAAGATATAAACTAGCAATAGAAGAGACTTATAAAGTAAGAATACTGGTTCCTTACAACTCTTATCGGTCCAGACATGCAGTTCCTGTGCGAGTTCAGGAATCACCAAGAAAGTTCGCCACCCTTGCCGTTTCTTTGATTTTAAAATGTCCCCAAAAATGTGATCTCCAATATACAAAATATCTTTGCCCTTGGCTCCCAACAGGTCACAAACTGTATCAGATGAACCTGAAACAATGCAATGAGAAAATAAAAACCAGCATTCCAAGTACCGTAACCATTAAATAATATATAGATTAATTTTATTCTTTTAAGTATGTGAGGAATAGACTGGAAAAAGGGCTCACCTTTCTTAAGACAAAGACTCACCATTGTTTTTTTCATCATTCTTTTTACTGCCTCTATGACAAGGCCTTTAGCTCCACTGTGCTGACCAGAGCTCTCAATCCCCAAATCCAAGAGCAATAAAACCACGTCTCAGCTTGAGGGACCATAACCCTCCAAAGTACCACTACTATTTCTCCTCACAGGTCTGCCAGTAGGGTGGCTTTGTTCAACTGCTTCTCATTCCAGTAAAATATGCATCTATGTCTGCAGGGACTCCTAAAACCCCCTTGAGGCCTTGGGAACCACCCACATGATTCCAACACTGAGAAAATGCCTCTAATGTGCAGAGGAGGAGGACAGGAAAAACTGGTCCTTTTAGTGAAAATCAAATTAGGACATGCTGACTTCTCAAACCCATCCTCCCAACTCTTTAGTAGATGACTGAAGTGTTTACCTTCAGGAGACGCTATCTTTAGAATACTAAAGAACATCAGTAGCATGGTGTCAGGAGGACACCAAAGCTTTCACAGTGAGATTCAAGCACAGACTTACATAAAGGAAAGTGCGTGACTCACCCCCAGAGTAGACGATGCCATGCTGTAAGGGGCCCGTGTAGGTACCAATTTTCAGCTTGCCAGTTTTCTGTGAGAAAAGAAATTGGATTTTGTAAAGCTATCACGATCTCCACCAAAAATGCTCCTTGGCTAGGCTGCCAAATGAATGTCACTTTTGAATTACATTCATTTGAATTATTCAGCTGTATTAATTGAGACCAAAACTCTAACTTCAAAAGAGGAGATAAAGCTAGTAAGTTAAAAATACCTGTTTCCTGGGGGAAGAATAGGAGTGGGGGAAGGAAGAACATGAAGGATAACCGCTCGTGGACAGGCCATCCTCTCAACTTACAGTATCCACCTGACGCAGTACTGTGCCTTCTCCGAAGAACAGTGGTTTCCGTGCGTCCACCAAGATCAGGTCAAAGTAGGACTGCCATGGCCGATGAGAGCTCCCAGGCTGATAAGGAAGAAACAGCAAAAGCCGAAACGTCACTCCTAATCTAAAAGCGCTACTGTTGCATCTCAAGTCGGATGAAAGCAACATATAAACACTAAGTAAACCAGAAAACGCCACTATTAAAAGCATACTGTGGCTTATAAGCCACATCCTCTTGAGAGCAGGCAAAGTGAAAATATAAACAATGACTCTAATAATCTGATTTTAAATTGTTTCACCTACTTATTAATTTATTTCAAGCAATTTAATGTATGACAGAGTGTGCTCATACTCTAAAAATGGGCTTAAGAGGCTCAAAGAGGCTAAGGAGAGATGCAAAAAGACAAATATGTAAGAGGTGGACTAAGAAAAAGGCAGTTTAGCATCAGAACTGAAGTATACAGCTAACACAGAACTATTATTAGCAAATTTTATGGGTTATGCTTTCAGAATGGTGGTTCCAGGTACACACTGGTCTTTGGCTCATACTGCAGGCTAATCAGCACGAATGTGGAAGGTATGCCCATTAACATTACTTTATCCTGAACTGGAACCATGGCTTTTAATCTTTTAAGGTCAAGACAAAGAGCACTAAATACTGTGCTTCTGGGTGATCTCAAAAGTCATTAACGAACATTTATTCAGAGAAGCCTAGTGACTAGAAACCTAGTGACTAAACCTGGGTCTCTTGCATCGCAGGCAGATTCTTTACCATTTGAGCCACCAGGGAAGGCCCCTAAATTGTGATTAGTATTCATTAAATCTAAGTATGGCCATACAGAAGGAATGAAGAGAAGACTTCTCTGCTAA
This sequence comes from Bos indicus, assembly GCF_029378745.1. NCBI lineage: Eukaryota > Metazoa > Chordata > Mammalia > Artiodactyla > Bovidae > Bos > Bos indicus. Next base: position 23,608,881 of record NC_091785.1, read on the forward strand.
GTATCAAAGTGAGCTGTTCTTTTGACACACATCTCAGCAATTACTAACAGCAGAATATAGAAGTTGCTAAGAATATATACATTTTCTCTTTCTTTTAATAAGATTATCTCCTTCAACCTGAAAATTCCTTTTTGCCACACAAATTTAGCAATTCTGTATAATTCCTGGGCATAAAATTCTGATCCCATCCTACTAAATACCACACGAATCTCTTATTTCTGTCTACCAAGTTTTCAAATTGCTAGCAACTTTAAATTATACTAGCTCCTGCATTACTTCTAATATTAATGAAGTTTTCTGGATGGCTCCTGACCAATTCCTTATGCTCAATATTCCAGAATATTAAATGCATTCATTATTACTAAACCAACAGTCTGTTATATTACAGAGAGTACCTTGGGGCCATGTGGGAAATCAAACAGGTAAGTCATAATTTTCTGGAAAAAAGAAAATCCAACATAAGATCCATTTACTACTTCTGCAAGAGATATAGGACACCTAAGTAAAGCACACACAAGCTTTTAATAAGACGTGTCTTTTTCAATACAAGCTTTGTTACATTCTTGTTTCCTCTAAAGTTTATGAAATCATGGGAGTTGAAGCTAGAAATTAATGCTTCATCACAGCAAACAAATGCAAGCCTTCTGACATTCTCAGTAGAACACAGGGTTCTTCTAGGAGATATTTTTATACAGATTCATCCCCATATTCCTATCAAGTTCTCCAAGTGGACCGGAACATGTATTTGGAGGTAAGGGGTATCTGAGATAAGGGTGTACAGAAAACTGATGACTCACATGGAAATAACACACTGTGGCCCTCTTGCTACTGTTCCCAGGACAATCAAGCCAACTTACTCCAAATCACCAGATTTCTAAATCAGCATTTTACATAAAGAGGGTTAGCGAGCACTAAGCTTGCTAGGACTATGAACTTGTAACCAGCTTAGCAAAAGTAACGTGAGGTTAAGGAATTAAATCAGCTTTTCTATATGCTTTAATCATGGCAAAAATTTTAAGAGGTAGTAAATTCTGATGGCTAAGAGTCAAAACATCTTTTTACCATTTATTGCTGTCTGGCTCCCAACGGCAGGGAGGGAACGTATGTACACATGTAATAAAGGGTGTAACTTTTCAAGTTGTAGAATGACACATGAAGACACAGAAGACATTTTAATCAGCACAAATGTTTTAAATAACCTCAAAATGAAAACCTTTAAGTAGCAAATTGTAATCAGGGAAAATTGTCAAAAGAAACGTTCATAAAAATTTGAGAACCACTATGATGTGTGCCATTTATTTTTGCTTTTTTCATTCTGTTTTCAAAATGAAATGGCAAAAAACTACTCTCACTTAATAAACTACCTTCTTCATTATATTCACAGTTCTTCAGTCCAAAATAATTCCTTTGTATAAAGAAACAAATATATTAAGCACTTACATCTGTATATTTATAGTCACTGTTGGTGGCAAGAAATACTTTTCCTACTTCCTTCATCCGGCTCAGAAGCAAAGGCAGTTTTCCCTGAAATGTAATTATGATGATGAGCGAAACAGTAAAACACAAACACAGATCTTCCGCATGTGATGGGGTTATGTCCCGATAATACACTGAACATGGCAGCGAGCCTCGTCTACCTAAAATGTGCTGAGAACATACATTACCCTACAGTTGGGCAAAATCATCTAACACAAAGTCTACTGTAACTTCTAGAACACTGTACTTAGAGTGAAAAGCAGAATGGATGTTCCAGTTGTTTACCCTTGTGACCTCTTAGCTGATTAGGAGCTATGGCTCCCTGCTGCTGCCCAGCATCTCAGGAGAGGGCATATCACTAGGCCAGGAAAAGATTCAAAATTCAACACACAGTTTATACTGAAATGTATCACCAAATATATATATATATATGGTTCCTGTGAGAGTGAAAATATATATATATATTCACCTACACTGTGGAGTGGTCAGATACTGGACTTTTTTTTTTTTTTTTTTTTGTCTACGGAAACAGGAACAGGTGATGCTCTTTAAGGGACAGTTGGTTGGTTTCAGAATTTTGCATTTAGAAGACCACATGTTGAATTATTATATATGTAGAATATATATGGTGTATATAATAGACATATATAAAATATATAATTATATGCCTATTAAAAACATAACTCTAACTTCCTCTTTATGTCTGTCTCAGGAAAGAGTTTAAATTACCTTGTAATCTCTTAAAGTAAGTGAATAAAGTGTGTTATAGATTAGGAGAAGCCAATTTAAAAAAATCAGCTAAGTACTCTATGGAGAGCATCAGCTATGGTCTCAGTATGTACACTTTCATTTTATGAAACACCTTGCAGAAATGGCATGATGTGTATAGAATGCAACTTGCAAGTACCCAGACTCATCTGCAGCTCCATGAAGAAATTCTGACTCCTGATGTGACCAGAAAGAAAACAGCCTTTCCTTCTCTCACAGTAAATAGGTTCCTTCACTCAAATCCTCTTGTACCTCTCCTGAACCCCTCAGTGTTCTTTCTTGAAACAATCATGGATGTGGGAGTGGATGGGAAATAGGAGGTACAAAGTCTGAAAATAAGACATCTTTACCAAAGAACTTTGAGGAAATAATTGTATCTACTACTATTACTCCGTAAGAAAGGAAGAAGTTATCTCATCTCAGTGCTGTGTGTGTGTGTTTGTGTATTTTTTATTTTGAAATAATTTCAGACTTAACAGAAAAGTTGTAAAAATAGTACAGAGGGTTCCCATGTATTCGTCATCCAGCTTCCCTTAATCTTAACCCCAGTACAATGATCAAAACTAAGAAATTGACACAATGCTATTAACTATAGACATTTACAATTTTTATTATGTTTACCACTATGTCTTTTGAAGTATTTTAAAGCTTTCCTCATTATTCCCAGTTGATAGGTTAAAGACAATTTAAATAACAGTCACACATGTATATTTTTTTTAGATGATCTAGCGCCATGGTTATGATTCAGAGTACACTAAGGTGTGACTTTTGGCTTTCTACTTACTAACTGTATGAACTTGGGCAAATTACTTAATCCTGAGTCCCCAGTTTCTTCATCTCGAAACAGGAGGTAAGAAAAACTAACTCAGGGTTTTATGGAAGGTTAAATGGGATAATGAATGTAAACACTTAGCACAGTGATGTGTACACATTAACCACTCTAGCTGCTATTACTATAATTCGAGCTAAAAGGATAAATGAAATACTGGTCCTCTTTTCCTAATAAAAAAATAGGAAAAACAAACCCCATGCTCCACCTGAGAATACTTGGTGATTATACTTGGCATGTGTTAAACTGCCAAGACAAAGAAATATCTTCTTTTGTCCATTTCATTATAAATAAGCTTGTTAATTTCTCTAATAGGTAAAGGAAACTATCATGCAGATCTACTTTTCCCTTTACTACTTACATCTTTGACTACATACTTCTCAAGATTTTCAACTGTCTTTTCCTTAAGGGAACCCTAGAGAAAGAAAGAAAAAAAAAAGCAAGCAAGAAAAGAACAAAATCAATTTTTAAGTTTATTATAAAAACTGTGTCTACTATTAGCTTAAATGCACTTCTTAAATATTTCTAAAATTAAAATGGCAGATGTGATTTGCTGCAACTCTGCCTCCAAAGTGTATTTAAAATATAAATCAAAAGGAATTTCATATTTAATTCAGCACAATTTATAATAAATGTAAACATATTATTAATCAGTTAATGTTATCAGCCAAGCGGGAGGTATTTGGAAAAAACAAATGGACCATAATCATCCTGAAAGGATATGTCAAGTATAACCCTAACATTAAAATCTCTTCTACTAAGTCTGGAAAATGCAAACTGAAATAAGATCTAGAAGCCAAGCACCACCACTGAGGAAAGACCGGCATTACCTCTGTAAGCCAGCCAGCCAAAGACAAGGACAAAAGTACTCTAGAGAGCTATCACTAGAGGCAAATCCCCCTTTTTTAACAGGTGAAAAACTCTGCTCTGTTTGCACTTGGAAAGTTAATGTCAGAGCATAAAAGACACATGCCAGGCAGTAAGCAGGTAAAGAAGCAGCTCCTAGGTACCTTGTAATGAACCCAGTCAACTGCGTCTCTTACATCCTGGAACATACTCCGGTAAGACATGAAGAGGTCCCCATCTTTAAATCCTGTTTCACAGCTACAGAAAGATGAAAAGAACATGACAGGGAATCCAAAGGAGGGTAAATAAAGGGAATACCAAACACTGCCCAGGGGACCCAAAGGTTCCTTTGTCACATAATAAAGGCTGTGTGGCTAATTCAGAAAATAATCACTCCCTAATGAAAATCCATTCTGACCATCAGAGATGACTACAGTGTTCAATGGAATATAGTAACTGTGAACAGATACAAAATGGTAGAAGAGTATGATGGAGGCTAAAAGGCTAGTGTTCCAAAAATAACAGGTTGTTTTATTCATCACTTGTAAGAAACAGGTTCCCATCAAAGAAACAAAATTGGTAATTTAGGTTCTCTCCACCCTGACTTTTTTGACACTGTTTCTAGGTACTAAGGTATTGTCTATTTTTTATATATCTTAGTGACTTAGTGCTCAACCAAATGTAGTGCCTTGAAGTGGGTAAGGCCTAAAGAGGATAAGAAGTTAGCAAACTCTGGCACATATGGCCAAACTTACAATTCCCCCTAGAAAGGAAAGGAAATCTTTTTCAAGACTTAAGCACATTTTTACTTCAGGGAGGATAAATAGTATCTTCCTCAATCAAATATTGCTGGGCCTGGGAATGAAACGAAATTACTACCCCTGAATGGCTCCTGGGTAGCTGCTGTGAAATGAGTTGGGGGGTTTTAGTGCAATTCTGCTTGGACAGATAATCATCACACAAACCTCCCACTCAGTTGTCACAATTAGCACCTCTGCTGGCCGTCTTCATTCCCAGGAGAAGCCAATCAGAAGTGGTCCCTTCCAAACATGGCTGCAGCACACTGGCAAGGAGAGGGCCGTGTGGGAGGTGAGAGCCTGCATGGAGCTGCTGGTGCTGTCCCATCTCTCAGGCTGGCAATGTAGCATCTCTCACTAGCACTAAATTCACTTCAGAAAAGCAGAAAAGACCTACAATGGCCAGTTCTCTAAAACCCTGTACATTAATTTAAAAAAATCAATTGGAAAAAGAAAATTATAGTACACACATACCTGGTGTATCTGGGACAATTAGTAAAAAAATCTACTAGGCAGGCCAACAGGTAGGTCTCTGAAAAATGAAGAATAGATATTCATAAGCTATAAGTGAGATAATTAAAATCTGTTTATCTCCCTTGAGCAAAGACAAATGATCATGGAAAGAAGGGGAGACATCAGTATATGTAAGCATAGAATGAATCTACCTGGTAGGTTGAATAGTGTGTTCAGAATGTAAAATCTTTCAGTGTCATCTCGTTGAATAAATTTATTTGGATACTGCTCTCTAGTTTCTGGTCTGAAAGAAAAAAAAAATTAACTGACATTCAAAAATAATATAACTCATTCAAAAATTAATTCAAATATTTTGGTGGCTATATGCAAGGTGGGGTTCCAAATAAAACACATGGAAAACTCTGAAAATGAAGAGGCTCACTCACTGTTTCAGCCCCTAAAACATTCTCAGTCTGGCTAAGGGAGGGAGTCGCACACACAGACAATTGTACAGGTCCAAAACAGAACTGCCGCAAGAAAGGTGCAAAGAGCTATGAGAAAAAAGAGGAAGGGAAGACAGACCATTTCAACTTAATGGGTAGAGAAAACGGAATGCAGAGAGGAAAACCTAGGAAGAATCCATGAAAGTCATGGCATATGAGCTGATCCTTAAAACCTAAACAGCCCAATCCAGAAACTAGTCAGATTCAAGTGGAGAAAGGGGAACAGAAAAATAAAGCTAGAAAGATGAATTGAGGCAATCATGCTATTGTTTTTATACACTTTTCACCTGAGCTAAATTATAAAAGTATTAAATTAGTAGGAGTATTAGGATAAAATGGAAAAAGAAATGTGATGTGTTGCAAAAAACGGCTACAAGTCTTTCCTATCCCTTAGTAGTGTGACTTTGCAGTTTCTCCAATTAAGAGGCACAGTCTCTCTCTCTATCCTTGAATACAGGCTTGAGTAACAGAAAACGGGATCCAAGAAGACTTGGAAAACACTTGTGCATTAGAGCCAGTGTACTCCTGCTGGAGAATCAAAGGCCCCATGCAGAAATGAGGTGCCCCTGCCAACAGGCTGCTCACTGTCAGACATGTGCATGAGGCCATTCAGAATTTTGACCTAAATCAAATGGCTGCTAGTTTAAGCCACTAAGTTTTGAAGTCATTTATTATACAGCAAGAACTAACCCCAGTCCATGGGGTTGCAAAGAGTCGCACATGACTGAGCGGCTGAACTGAAGAACTAACTGACACAGACACAGAGGCCTGGGAAACCAGTTAGGGGTTCCTGCAGGAGGCCAGCTGAAAGCATGAGGGGCATGGGCACATCCTAGAGTGGGCGCAAAGGAAACTAAAGAGAAGAATTACTCAAGAGGGACTGCCAAAGAACAGGCAACTGAACAGATGTGGTAGACGAGGGACACAGGGCCAAAGATGATAATTCTTACACTAAGGTATCTCTGAGAGGGTGGTGGTAACATTAACTGAAACATAAAAACTAGATAAAATACAAGAGGAGTTTTATTTTGGATATGTTAATCTGGAAGTAAACATTTTTATAGGCAATTAGAAACAAAGGTCAAGAACTTAAAACAGAGATTCAAATTTGAGAGGTTGCTGTGATCATCTACACACAGGTTAACAGGTGCAGTCAGGTAGACTATTAGAGCAGAAGAGGCCACCTGAGTGTAGAGAAAAAAGAGAAGACTGTGTCGAGGGCCACAGCAAACATTCAGAGTTTAAAAGAAAAAGCCAGTGAAACAAACAGAAATTGTTCAAGATGCATGAGAACCTTGAAGAGTGAAATAAAACACTGCAAGAAGAGGAAGGGGATAGTACTAATTATTACAGAGAAAACAAAAAGGAGAAAAACGAAAATATAAAAATGCACAGTCCTCACAATGAATATATGAAGATTAACCAATTTAAATAAAGGACATCAAATTTAAATTCATACTCAGGATAACTTGGGTAATGTTTGTTAACTACAAATGTCATACACTCTACTTAGGAATATAAAATCACATTGGTTCCCTGTCCTAGTCAGCATTCTGAAGTAAGAGTTCCCAATGAAGAATAACTTTGTGGAATATCGTATCTTCTAGCCTTCCAAGATTTTCTGTAATGAAAATTAAAGCAGAAAGGAATAGTAATGATATACTTTCCTCAGTTAGGTTAGGTAAGATGACATTGTCCTCTTAAATATCTTTCCCTATTCCCTTCATCATTTAAGAGTAATTCCTTTACATAGGAAACTTAATCATTAGGCAATTAGAACCCAAACTGACTTATAAATACAGTTAGCAATTACATTTTGTTTAAGTGTCAAGTTATGCTAGTATACCTTTAAAATGAAAACTGACTCACGGAGAGGTAATATATTATAAAAGAAGGGATGCTAGACTTAGAGTTAGGAAGAAAACAGAGTTCAGTATTGCTAACTATCTGTGACCCACAGAATAAAGATTTGACCTCAACATTATCCTAACCTAAAACTTTAAAAGCCTTTATTTTACTATTGCCTGAAAAGAGGTTCCAACTCACAGGCAAGGCATGTAAGGTGATGTTTGGTGGAGCCATAATTTTTCTTCCAACTTTGTTTACCACTGTATTTCAATAATTATCTCCGCTTCCCTCCATCTTCATTCTGGCCTTCTCCATGGGCTTTCTAAAGACTGTACAGTGCTAAGTACTGTTTGAATGATTCTGCATGTAACTCATAAATGATTTATTTCTGAAACAATATTAAATACATTTCCAAAGAAAATTTTATTGGCTTCTCTGGGGGGAAGAAAGGTCTGTAGATCTTGAGTTAGTAAATCTAATTGTAATTCTAACATATGGAACTGCTTCTCTTTCTTTTCTTCTCTATCTCCCACCCAATAACACAAAAATCCCTCTTCAGGAATTCATAAATAGAACCTTGGTTCATCATCATTGGGATTCTGCATTATAGTGACAATATCCATACATAAAAGAGTCTGGGTTTCTAGTACTATCTGCAGTCACTTCACCTTCTAAATCCTGCCTTTTGATATTCATGAACTTGAACAAATCCCTCAGAGAGAAATGGTGAAAGAAAGGTAGATATAACTACTGGTCTAATCAGATGTGTCAAAGTAGGGTGTTTATTTCATACTGTTCTCATAGTGTATACCTGGAAATCACTGAGCCTGTATAATGCCAGCTGAAGACTTAACGGATGATTCAATTCCAAACAGGGCATGATGGTTACCTCAGATTTAAAGGAGACTCTGGCACAGTTTCAGTTAGTGTCTCGTATCACAAAAAAGTATTTACCAAAAAGACATTGTTTATTTAACAAATTTCAGTGTAGACTGTGTGGTTTTTACTACTTTGCTATTGAAAATAAATAATAGACTGATACTTAACCCATATTGGTTTTAAGAGTTGTTCTGACCCTAATAGTGTCAATGGTAAATTAAGTGGTATAATAGTAGAGAAAATGTATAACTGTAAAGCCACAATTACAGAAATTGTCAAACTGGGGTATTGTGATTTTCAAAGAAAAAATTTGAGATGTTTCACAAACGACACTAGACACTAAATTTTATCTGCTGTTTATTACTAGGGTGGAGAGTCCAAATTAGTAAGAATAGTGGAAATATGCTAATTATGAAAATAAAACTTATCCTTATTTGTTTCAAATAGTACCACTCTGTATTCATTTTAACCCCATGTTTAAAAAATTTAACCACATGATCAAATACCTGAAGGTATATATTAGAAATTAAAAATTAATGTATTAGCTATTAAAAATCTTACTCATTTACATTGCTGTAGTTTTAAATTTTTTAAAGCACTTTATGTACATACCTCTTTTGAGCAGCTACCTGAGAACTGTATTAAAAAGGAGAAAATAAAAATCTTAGAATTTCAAATAAGTCAAAGCCACTACAATTTTTTGGGCAAGTTTCAAGATTAGCTTTGTTGGATGCTATATAATTTTAGAAGGCACTTAATTTAAACAAAATGTAACTATATTTATACATCAGTTTGGGTCCTAGCTGTCAAAAAAATAAGTATTCTTATGTAAAGGAATTGCTCTTTAATAATGAGGAAATAAGAAAGTATATTATACTGGGGAAGATAATGTCATCTTCATATTGTTTGACTATAAAAACACTAGAGAAAAAAAAAAAAAACACTAAAAAGAGGTTAAAGGTTCTTTGTACTCACCCCCTTATGAAGTTAAATCCATGTGCACAGACCAAGAGGTTTCCATAGGCATCAACTTTCAAAAGATTTCCATACAGTGTATCAAATACTAGTCCCCTATGTGAAAATGAAGATATCACCAATCATACAAAGTAATAAAGGCAATGATCTAATGTAGTATTTACTCAATCACCACAAACCAACCTTTATCTTATTCAAGTTTTATGGTGGCTCAAGTATGTACCCAAAAATACAACCCTAGAGGGTAAAGTAAGTGAATAAAATCTTAATAACGAATCCCAGAGCAACTAACAAATACTTAACTCTGTCCAGATGAATAATCACAACTGTTTTGTGTGAGAGAGCTTAATCAAACAAGGTGTAAACAATAATTTCTCTGAATACAGCTGGTTCTGCTCTAAAACAGAGCTTCTTTTTATTCCCTTGGACAACTGAGCTGGCTTCTATTTCCCTCTATTAGACATTTCTCGCACGGCCTGAGGTGGCCTGCAGTTCCCCTCGGACGGAAGTGCGTTCCGCTGCCCGGTGAGAAGTGAAGAATCCTTCCCAAGCCCACCTGTCCAGTCCGTCGTATCTCGCCCCAGGACTTTTGTGAGAAATGCTGTGAGCCTGGCGGGCTACAGTCCATGGGGTTGCAAAGAGTCAGACACGACTAAGCACCTAAGCACACATGGGACATATATGACAGCATCTCAAAATAAGCCTCAGTTTAACCTCAAATCTTTCTTATCAAATCCAGAATGCAAACTGCCAATAAGGCTCCTGATTACCAAGTTAAATATATTAGTAAAACATGCTATTAGCAAAACAAAATATATTAGCAAAACTCCAACAGCGTAAGGGAGGAGCATCTGCAATTACTGACCATCAGTTTTAATAATCCCTCTTCTCATAAATTTGTTGTTGTTGTTTAGTTACTACATTGAGTCCAACTCTTTCGCAACCCCATGGACTGCAGCCCACCAGGCTCCTGGGCTCATGAGATTTTCCAGGCAAGAATATTTGAGTGGATTGCCATTTCCTTCTACAGGGGATGTTCCCAACCCAGGGATGGTACCTGAGTCTCCCGCATTGGCAGGCGGATTCTTTACCACTGAGCCACCAGGGAGGCCCTTCTCATAAATGGACCTTCTTTAACAGCAATGAACTAAGTTCAAAGTTCCAATCAGGAACACAAAAGATATGGTGTACATAAAAGGTTCATGGTAATTTCAGAAAACCAACCAAAAAGTCCCAAAGACCTTTTGATGTTTTGTTGCATCTTTTTGTTTGTTTGTCCGGGGGATGGCATTGCTTAGGGACACATTTGGAATTATTAATTTGGGGGACAAAATGATGGGTTTTAATCCAAAAATAATCTTGAAAAATTACCTGGTAGGGAATGTAGAGTCATATGCAAAGCTGAGAAGTTCCTGAGGATAGCCAATAGAAACTAATCTCTCCACAGTAAGCTCAAAGCCAAGGGACTCATACTCCGGGGACTTGTACACTGCACAAAGAGGAGGTTCTCATTAAAACACAGCCAATTAAAATGGAAGGCAAACGAGCGAATTTCTACTTTCCCAATTCCTCTCTCCTACTAATTTGCCATTTTTCTTCTTTTCCTTCAAACTCCATGTTTTGTACTGCCCCAAGTAATCGCAGAACTGTTAGTCCGTGGAAACAGGTCATGTTATGATAGGAGAAGCAGCAACAAGATGAATTATCGGCATTTCAGGTTTTTTCATTCTTAGGAAACCTAATCCAATCATTTTTTCCTTTTTATTCTCTTATGCCCACAATCTAAAGGTGGGGGGCGGGGAACGTAATATGCACAGCTGTGGTATTAACCATGGGAATGTAATTAATATAAAACTAGATAGAGAGGTCTATATAAGTTGAAGTCCTCACTGATGTACATGACTGGTATAGGAATCCTTTGAAACTATATTTTTTAAAAAAGACTAGTCTATTTTTAGAATTACTATCTGTTTTAGGAGTTGCCTTAAACTCCAACCAGCATAATTCTATTTGTTAGGACTTACGTGTTTTCTTTATCAGTCCTAACAATGTCATAGCCATCAAAATTGCATTTTACAAATTATTAGTGCTAAGACAACCAAAAAAGATATGTCTAAGACAGGGATGTCTGAATATGAATTGGGAATCAAGACATTGAAGAATTATAACTCATTTTATGACACCTGATTATGGAAGAATGAATATGTGCACGTATATATAAAAAATATATATTAATGTTATATATATACACTCCTTATCTGCTAGAGAACAATGAGTTTTTTATAGGTGAAGTAAAATAGGAATATGGGAGTTTCTCTCAAATATAATGTATGTCTGAAGTTTTCTATAATGAAAAACCTTTTCAGAATCATCACAGTTCAGTATAAAGAAAATGTTGCTCCTTTAAACAGCTTTCTTCCAAAATAAATATTAGATGTAGGTAGACATTCTTCCATCAGTTTTCTAGGAGCAGGTAAGCCATTTTAAAAATTTAAAAATAAAAAACACTTGTGATCTTGCTAACTGCCAAATTAGGCCCAAAAAGCTCCCCAAACATCCTATTCTTATGTCTTATAACAATGAAGCTATTACTATAGTTCTTCTATCTACAATTAACATATAGCCTATGGCTCAAATGGACTCTTCACTGTAATTAGTCTGCCTATCCAAGTTAGAGCTAATATTTTAATGAGTATGATTCAACTTTCCCTTTCCGAAAACAATCCTTTAGAATATTTCCGGAAATACATAAAATGGTAATACTGGTTGCCTCCAGAAGGGAGCTGAGCAGCTAAGAGGAGAGGAAAGAAGACTTTTGTGTACCTTCTTCTATACCTTTAAAACTTGCAATATGTTAATATATTTATCTATCCTTTTTAAATTGAAATTTTTAAAAACAAGGTGAGCTTTCAGTAAACATTTGTCATATTAAAAAGCCTACAAATTTTAAGGTCCTTTAGGAGATGCTTAAGCCTCAGCTCACCAGAAAAATGCCAAAAGAAGCCGTCATTTCTTCTGTGGAATGATGATTTCATGCTAATGCTAACTCTGGCTAACATTTTCAAAACTGGCTACATTTTTCTCCTCCTCTCAATTCCAGCGCCATCCTCACCCATCCCTCCCATAAAAAACTTTTTAAATCCTCAGGCATCGAAGATGCACACTGTTGTAAAGGAAGTGCTATGTATATATACATGCAAGCAGAACCAGAGCTGGTGTATTATCATAAAAACTAGGAAAGCATGGTATCCATTGATGTCAATTGGAATTATTTTGAGAATATAAAATAAAATCTCACCCCTCGTGCTTCCGCCTCAACTGAAAGTAAATTTCATTTTAACAAAATTTTCACAAAACAAAGATTACTTCTCAATCCTATCAAAGCCCCACTTACTTCAAACAACATTTTATTTAATGGAACAAAATTCCTGAATAGCAAAGTCATTTGGATAATCCACTGACACTTATTCTCATAGGATTTGGCCCATATAAAATGCTTTCAATTATTAAATTTTCATAAAGATAATTTGCTGGATATACCTTAAGAATGAGAGACAGAAACAAAAGTTAATCATCCCCACTGATTACCTCTAAATGAACAATTTTCCTTAGTTAGAGAAGTGATGAATAAGTAATATTCATTAAAATCTATTTCTATGAGGCAATTTGGACTGAAACCCAAATCAATTTATTGAGAATTTCTACTGAAAAAAAATGTGGGAGGCTAGAGAACACAATTTCCCATTTTGCCACCATAATGAACAGAATAGCAGAAACTAAACACTATACTCCTGTCAAGTTTGTGTTTATTCCAGGCAGAACTTCCAAATGATTGTCTAGAAATTCCACCTACTAAAGTAAATACTTCAAATTTCCTTTCTCTCAATGAGTTTAGGATGCTTCCAAAAAATACACTGTGTTTTCCCCAATTGCTTTTAAAGTTGCATGACAAGTACAAACATGAGCTGAAGCCAGAATTTAGGTTTTCCTGAGTCTCATCCAAAGCTTTTCATGGTGGCATATAGTGCCACTGTTAAAAATGAATTTCTAGACTGCGCAGGCCATGGAAGTTTAGGCTTGGGTGTTGAAACACACTACTCTCCCTCCAGTTTCTTTCAACTAGTCCAAAAAAAAAAACTGTTCTACTCACAGATGGGAATGGATTTAGCAAAGAGAGTCCAAGTTCCACTCTGACAACACTATCTGTTTCACTAAGCTCTATGTTAATCAGTAAGACCTACAAGCTATTGACATTTTCTCATAAGCTTCCTGGATAATCATTTCAGTAATACGAACTCCCGGGTCATTAAATCATCTGCTAGAGAACTATACACTACAACCAGGGCTGGAGAAGCAGAACTGCAGCTGCACAGAGCATGAAATCCAAATGTTTGGTTCTAAGTGTCCCCAGAGGATAATTACAATCTGTTCTGACCTGGTGGCAAAAATTACTACTCTTGAAGCCTACATAGTACCATCATGCCTCAAATGAATAAATAAATGAAAAGCAAAATTCCTTTTTCGGTCAACCAGGCACTTCAAAGCCAGCCTTGACATCTGTGGGTAACCATGTGTATCACCTCAGCCTTAGAGCTCTATATGCCTCTCCACAGCTGCAAAGGCTCTAATTTCAATTCCTCTGGCAAAACTGGCAAGTAAATGATGCACAGCTTCAAACTCAGTTCTTATAACTTGACTTTCCAAAACACAGCCAATAGCTTCAGGCGTAAACACAGCCTTATACATGCATTGCTTATTTCTTCTTCAAGAAGGTCCTCAGGCCTATCCTAATTTACCCAATATCCAGAGACAAAGGAAGAGGTTATTTTAAGGGCCAGAGTCCAAAAAAGAGGCCTGCTTCAGGCACCAGGGCAGCACACAGTGTTCTCAGGTTACGTAACCAGACTATAAAGAGAACAACCAAAGCTTTGAGAGCTGAAGCTACTGAGAGCATTTGAAGATATTCTTTACTCCATAATCTGCCAGAGAGAAAAACAGTTCTTCCAAAAGTATCAACTGCCTGTTGTGGGGATGAAAGCTGCGGGCTCTCTTTTGAGTAGATTTTGTTCATATTTTAAGATACAATCTATATTAGAGGAGACAGTCCCTTTGGATGAGCCGAAAACTTTCTGCAGGGAAGTCGGGAACTCTCATGCACTCTTTACCTTTGCCACCAAGACACACTGTGTGACAGTTTAGAGATTTTAGAAAAAAGGAAGGGCAAACCTCTACAGAGGTTCCAGCCTAGCAGAATGCTGCTGCCAAAATGAGAACTCACATGAGGCAGACGCAGACGCAGAGTGTGTCACTCCAGTCTTGAAGGAGTTACACTGGCTCTCCTGTTAAAAAACAAAACAAAGCAACAAAACAAAACAAAAACAAAAACTGGTTTTAAAACTGTTGTGATGGGCTGGAACAGAGAGATACCATTTGGAAATTGGTATTAATAGGAGTTACTACCTCCTATTTAGAAGCCTCTGACCATCACTAAAATTCATCTAATTAGCTATAACAAGAGAATTGAAGATAAGCTTAAGTATTATACATTATTTAACTTTTCTTATACCCTAAGCCTAGAATACAAGCCTGATCCTGAAATGTTAAAGTCAAAAGACAAATAGAAAAATAAATTTCTGTTGTCTTAGTTTATTTTTCTGCTACATTTCAGGTTTATATGCCAAAACTGAATGCAACTGGTAAACAGTTTAAAATTGAACTACAGTAGGTGAAACAGACTAATAAACAATACAAGAATAAACCAGAGCAGTCTCATCTCACTTTTAAGTGCTCATTTAAACAAAGTCTACTTGTACCTAACATCCCACTTTTCTACCCTTCCAGCACCTAAATTTGTAATCTTGATACAGGTAAGAACCAACTTCCCCTATTAAAAATCTAACTTGATGTCCAAATATGGAACAGAAGGGAAATTTTTTTGGATTCTGTGAATGGATATTTGCCATTGGTAAATGGAGTCATATTATTCTATTTTTTAAAAGTTAAAGAAACTACCTAGTCTAGTAAAATAACTGACTTGAAGATATGTAAATCCTTTCAAGATATTGATAAATTTAGGATATGAATTATGTTTAAGTTATAGGGTGTCATCTTCCCTAGAGACATCTAGGTTTTTGAAAACATATGGTTAGATTCCTCCAACTTCTGTATTTTTTGTAAAAGGGAGACGGTACTAATTGGAAGAGCAAAATGACCAAATACAATGTTGAAAATTTCTAAAACTATTACAACTAGGAGAAACAAATACTACCAATCATACTATGAAAAGCAAAAATCCAACACAACTACTCAAGAACAGTTATTTGCTTTTATGCTATAAATGTGATCAACATCAACATTCTTTATTTAGGCTACATGAACTTGGTTCTCTGAGCTAACTAGGAAAGGTAATAATTTACATTTTCATTAAGGAAACTTTAAATTAAATCTATCCATTCTCATATAAACAAATACCAGAGCCTTTTCTATTTTTCACAACTATCTGAAAACCCCAACACGCTATCATAGACAGTCAAAAATTTTCTCTCTAACCTATGAGATCACAAATGATCTTAAAAAAAATGAAAAATTATAAAAACTACCTCAATTTTAAAGTACCTAAAATCCAAAAGCTAGGTACCATTCAACATTTTCAGTAATACAAAATAAAACCAACTCCGACATGGCTAAATATGTAAGTGAAAAAGTAGAGTCTGAAAGACTGTCAATCTCAATTCATTGCCAATGCAAAATTAAATGGTAATTAAAAGATTTGTTTAAAAAGTTATTAAGAAATTAAAAGACTATTTATTTTAAAATAAAATGAAAAAAATTACCTAACTCAAATTTTCCCCTCTGAGAACCTATATGCTTAGTATGAATGTGTACTTAGACTATATTTTTCATTTTAAAACAGGAAAACTGGCATTTTTTGAAATAATAACTTTAAACACCCTCTTTAACCAAAGAAGATGCTTGTTAATTTTTTTAAAAAAGAGAGAAATAGCTAGTATATAATTTTTCCCTCAAGTAAGAATAGATCATCACACTCAAATGCCTGTACCTGAAGTTAGAAGAATGTAACAGACATCTGTATGCTTACTGTATACAGCTATTAGATGCTGTGAACAGAAAACAAAAGAATTCATAATCTTAGGCCTGAAGGAGATCACAGTGTACCACAATTGGATTTTTATAATGAATTTTAGAAGATCTACAACACAATGTGACTAAGGAGGTACAGAAGGACAGAAATGGAGCCAATCAGCCCAGTCCAGGAAGTCTTCTTTAAAAAAATATGTGTGATTTACTCAGGCTTATATGGATAATTCATTTTTATAACCAGTACCTCAGTTCAGTTCAGTTCAGTCGCTCAGTCGTGTCCGACTCTTTGCGGACCCATGAATCGCAGCACGCCAGGCCTCCCTGTCCATCACCAACTCCTGGAGTTCACTCAAACTCACGTCCATCGAGTCAGTGATGCCATCCAGCCATCTCATCCTCTGTTGTCCCCTTCTCCTCCTGCCCCCAATTCCTCCCAGCATCCGAGTCTTTTCCAATGAGTCAACTCTTCGCATGAGGTGGCCCAAGTACTGGAGTTTCAGCTTTAGCATCATTCCTTCCAAAGGACACCCAGGACTGATCTCCTTTAGAGTATCTCAAGGTACTACAAAATTTACCAAACTTTCTGAGACTCACATAACATGTTTCAAACACCTCTGTCAGGGTCAGGCAAGTCAATTAATGTGCAAAATGGTCTAAGTGCTGGTGTAGGTCTTGGCATAAAGGGTGAAGGAGCTGTCAGCTAGAGCTGACTTCCCTGTGGGAATGAAAGTTAAATGCTGCCATTTATGTGGTAACAACCAGCCTAGATTTCCACTTGGAATCTGCCAATTTTTAGCTATGGACTCAATTTAGAAAACCAATAAACTTTATTTGAGCCAAACTATGGTCTGTGGTTTCAGTTGTGCCCATGTGCCACTGGTGTGCAACCTCCAGTGTACACTTAGATCAGATACTTTCATGTAAGTTCTCTCATCTAACTGAAATGTTTCAACTGTCCTCTTCAAAGAGTCGTCGTCTTTTTTTTTTTTTGGCTGCACCACACAGCTTGTAGGATCTTACTTTCCTGATGAGGGACTGAACTTGTGAATCGGCTCTTGGCAGTGAAAGCTCAGAGTCCTAATCACTGGACCACCAGAGAATTCCCCTCTTCAAAGAGTCTTAAAGAAATAGAACTTAGGTACTTAATGAACTGGAAATCCAGGTGGAAATAAATTCATTCTTCAACAACCACAGAATATCCTAGATAATGTTCTATTCATCTCAGGAAAAACTGAGTGAAAGTCGCTCAGTGGTGTCCGACTCTTTGCGATCCCATGGACTATACAGTCCATGGAATTCTCGAGGCTAGAATACTGGAGTGGGTAGCCATTCCCTTCTCCAGGGGATCTTTCCAACCCAGGGATTGAACCCAGGTCTCCTGCACTGCAGGTGGGTTCTTTACCGTCTAAGCCACAGGAAAAATTGAGGGGTGGATTAAAAAAACTTAGGAAATAAAGGAACCTTTACTGTAGTCACTTGATTTGGTCCCCCACCACAATGCTGAACAATTATGTCGTTAACAACTGGAATTATCTGAATCTGATTCCTTCACATGACTGTGAAATCAAACAAATGTTCCCAGTGATTGAAAGAAACAGTCATCTCATGGTCTGCCTAGGTAACCAACTTTCAGAGTTCCCTGACCCAGCAGGTTTTATCTATAAGGTTTAACCTAAATCTTCCCTACACAGCTTAACTCTATTATCATTTGTCCTATTCTCAGTGGTCATTATCCCTATAATAAAGTAAACATTCAGAGAATGTGTAAGCAGAAAAGAGATAATGAATCAAAGAGAGCTATTATGTTAGGAATACTTTAAAAACAAACTTCTCCATGTTGAAAATGGCATGTGATGACTTTTTTAAAAATTCATTTTAGTAATTTTACTGACGCAGCTAGAAATATATGATGTTTATTCACACAGAAAAATCTGACTTACATTTGAATGTCTTTATGCTTGGCAATGGAAAACAAAGATCATAGACACTGAAAATGAATTATTTCTACACTATGTAATATAGAGATGAAATTGGGTTTTATTAAGCAATCTTTTCAATTCCTTAATGATCCAGGGAATTGGTCCATAGGGTCGCAAAGAGTTGGACATAACTGCGCAAACTGAATTGAGCTGAACTGAATGATCTAGGAACAAACCACATATTACTGCAATTCAGAGATGAATCTAAAATTAGTGAAAACTCTACTGGGATATAGAAATGACAGGAAATCAATCAAAGCTTAGAAATGACGTGTAGTCACAGATATATTTTTATTGATATCTATCTATCTACAAAAGGGCTGCCTAAAAGTAATGTGGGCTTCCCTGGTGGCTCAGTAGTAAAGAATCCACCTACCAATGCAGGAGACGCAGGTTTGATGCCTGGGTAGGGAAGAGAAGGAAATGGCAACCCACTCCAATATTCTTGCCTGGGAAATCCCATGGACAGAAGGGCCTGGTGGGTTACAGTCCACGGGGTCGAAAAAGAGTTGAATACGACTTTAAACAATAACAGAAGTAATGTATAAGCTTAACACAGGTTAATATACATGTAATATAAATCTATATCTAAAAATCATAGTTTTCAGAGTATATATCTCAATTAATAAAAAGAACTGTAATCCACAAGAAGAAAATGCACTGGAGTATTAAATAGTATTTCTTTTTTAATTCTTTCCTAATATACAGAGACCACCTCAAAAGTATGCTTAGCTGGAGAAATAGTATTTCATTTCCTGAGGGAGGTAGTGTAAGAAATTCTTAAGTTTAAGAAAAAAGCAGTAAGAGGAGCTCAAATAAAGATTATATTCTCAAATAGAAATAAAAAGACTAAAAAAGACGTTTAAATTTAAAGGCTGTTTTAAATATAAAGTCACTTTGTCTGTATTTTGCCAGTTTCTTCCACCTGATTTTTAAATTTAACTTTACTAAGGATATTTTTTAATCATACATAAAAGTAGAGAGAAAATTAAATGAACTACTTTAAACCCGTCACCCAAGCTTTAACAATTATCACTATTTTGTATTCTTGTTTCATCTATCCTCCCTAATTTATTCTACCCCAATTGAGTTAACTTTTATTAGATGAAAAACTTTTTAAACTGATCTTTAACAGAACATTTAAATAGCACAAATGTACACAAGTATCAAGGGCTTCCTGGGTAACTCAAATGGTAAAGAATCTGCCCACAAAGAGGAAGACCAGGGTTCAATCCTTGGGTCAGGAAGATCCCCTGTAGAAGGGCATGGAAGCCCACTCCAGTATTTTTGCCTGGAGAATTCCATGGACAGAAGAGCCTGGCGGGCTACAGTCCATAAATTCACAAAGAGTCAGACACGACTAAGCGACTAACACACACACAAGTATCATACGTATGCACCTACAGAATTATTCCATTACCTAGGTCAGGTGATCCTTTAATTACAGTTTAAATCTCCTTTCCATTTAGAGGCCAATGAAGAATAGTCTTTTTATTAGCAGTAAGTTATAATAAAACCCTTCCAAATTAAGGGTTGCTCAGGAATATTTTAACTATACTATGGTTATCAATTTTATAGTCTTGATGAGAAAATCATTCTACCAAAAGCACTAATCTTTTAGTATGATAGGACTGGCTTAGTATTACCATGCATTAATACTCTAAGGAAATCAGAGTTAACATATAGGCTGGTATGTTGGGTGGAACAAAATAAAACAGTGTAAACGTGTGAGAAAAATTTTAAACTAGGGATGCAATCAACAATAGCTCAGTTTAAGAAAAGAATAGCTTAAATCAATTAAAGAAACAAACTAATAAAGTATTTCTACTTAAGGATCAATGAATCTATTCCAAAGTAGTTCTCCCTAAAACACAACTACCCCCAAAGAAAAGAAAAACCAAAAAATCTCCAAAACAATCCTGAAATGAAAACAATCAAACTGTATTATGCCTTTCCCCTATTCTTTCCCCAAATAATGCCTTTTAAAAGCAAATGTAGTAAAACTTACTCATCAAAATGAGACTTTTCTCATTCAAAATAACCACTCCACAGCAATATATACTTACTCCAATAATGCATTACTCAAAACATATCTGAAATTGTTTCAAAATTACTTTCAGAGCTGACAGCACATTGTTCTAGATATATATCTCCCTGGTGATATGTTTTCATCAACAAATGATGAATTTAATTTAAGGTGGTGGGGAGGCAGTTATTGAGAGCAACCAGTGATTAAAAGGGAAATTCAAGCTGGGTTAAAAAAAAACAGGTTGGTGCGGAGAGCTTCTCTGGTGGTCTTGTGGTTAAGAATCCACCTTGCAATGCAGGGGACACCGGTTTGATTCCTAGTCTGGGCAGATCCCACAAGCCTCAGCAGCTAACTTGAGCGCCACAACTACTGAGCCCATGCACCACAACTACCGAAGCCTCCATGCCTGGAGCCCACGCAATGAGAAGTCCACGGACCATAACTAGAGAACAGCTCCCACTCACAGCAGCTAGAGAAAGCCCAGGCACAGCAATAAGACCCAGCACAGCCAAAAATTCTAAAAAATAAATATTAAAAAGCAAAACAGGTGTGACTACTTGAAGCAATGAAGTACATTTTCTTGTGGGTTTATAAACTGGCTATGGAAACAATTCCAAAAGAATCCTAAAATTCTAAGAAATAGCCATATTACAGTAATTTTTCTCTAATCAGGTGACTTTATGAAGGATAATATGTATTTGGAAGCGTATCTTCTTATGGACATTCTTTTATAAAAATTAGTCTTTTGACCCATTTTATATGTGTTTAATTTTGCAAGTCACTTCAAATCTCTTCTGGGGGTTTACATAAAAGTAAATGTTATTGCTTTGTACATAACAAACCTTCCAGCTATGTAAACCGATTCAACCACAGGCCCTGTCAAGTACAGCTTATTCTTTGACACAAATCACTGATTGTACTTGAGTACTAAATTATCACTTCTCATCTTCACAATTCTTTTTTGGGGTTGAGTCCTCATAATATATTCTAATTAGATTTTTATTTTGCTTGTTTTTATGAGGGTGTTTTCCAACTTACTTTTACTGATAAATTTATCAACTAGCATCCTTGTTTTTTTCTTTTATGGAAAGGGATCATCTCTTTTTGGAGAAAGGTTTCCCTCTCTCCTTTTATCTGCTACCCTAGTTTCTCTATTCACTCAGTTTATCCCCCTTTTCTACTGTTTCAGAAGAAACAAGGAACAGAAAACCACCTTCAAAAGTTCTTTTGAGAAAAAAAAATTTATCAGGGGAGAAATGAATGCACTTTACTTATCAAACTACATCCCTGGTTTATAAAAATAAAACTTTTTTTTTCAGGTCTCTTTAAGAGACCCTGTTGTCACACTAAGAACTTCAGATTCATCCAGTTTATACCTATCCACAATTAAGTTCAACTCAGCTGATGTTTCATATTAATTTCATTCAGCACTGTTGCAAAGAACCTCATCCTTCTTTAAGGAGAGGTGCTGAAGCACAGACAAGTTTACACTGTCATATGCTTCACTTTTTAAAAAAGTGCTCTCCCTGCAAATATGGTCAAATGATTGACAAGAATGTTAAGTCCATTTAGCGAGGAAACAGCAGTCTTCAATGGTGTTAAAACTAGATGTCCACATGTGAAAGAATGAAGTTGGACCCTTACCTTATACCACACACAAAAAATTAACTCAAAATGGATCAAAGATCTAAATGTTAAGAGCTAAAAATATAAAACATTTAGGACGTTTTCATTATATTGTATTTGGCAATGATTTTTGGATGTGAAAGCAGCAAAGTCACAGGCAACAGAAGAAAAAACAGGTAAGTTAATCTTCACCAAAATTAAAAACTTTCTGTTTCAAAAGACACTCTCAAGAGAGTGAAAAAACAACACACAGAATGAGAGACAACATTTGCAGATCATATACCTGCAAAGGGATTAACATCCAGAATATTTAAACAGCTCCTACAACTCAACCACAAAACAAACAACCCATTTAAAAATCGGACAAAGAACTCTAGATAGTTCTCCAAATAAGGTATACAAATAAATGGCCAATAAGCACATGAAAGATGCTCAACATTACCAATCATTAGGAAAATGCATATTAAAAGCACACCGAGATACCAACTCACACCCATTAAGAGAGCTATTATCAAAATAAAAACAATAGAAACTTGAAAACAATAGGTTTTGGTAAGGATGCAGAGAAACTGGAACCCTCTTGCACGGCTGATGGCAATGTAGAATGGTGCAATCACTGTGAAAAATAGTGTGGCAGTTTCTCCAAAAGTTATACATAGAATTACCATATGATTCGGCAATTCCATCCCAGGGTATAGACTGAGAATAACTGAAGGCAAGGACTTAAGCAGATCCTGTACACCACTGCTCATAGCCGCATTAGTCACAGATGCCAAAGGTGGAAGCAATCAAAGTATCCACTGACAGATAGTGGATAACAAATGTGGTATATAAAAATAAAGTAACACTATTCAGCCTCAAAAAGGAATGAAAATCTGAGATATGATAAAACATGGATGAAATTTGAAAACATTATGCTAGGAGATATAAGCCAGACATAAAAAGACAAATATTCTATGACTCTACTATTTATATTAAATATCTAGAATAGGTAAGTTCACAGATACAGAAAGTAAATTAGAGGTTATAGGGCTTGAAGGGAGGAGGGAATGAAAAATTATTGCCTAATGGGTACAGGGCTTCCCTGATAGCTCAGTTCATAAAGAATCCACCTGCAATGCAGGAGACCCTGATTCAATTCCTGGGTTGGGAAGATGCACTGGAGAAGAGATAAGCTACCCACTCCAGTTTTCTTGGGCTTCCCTTGTGGCTCAGCTGGTAAAGAACCCACCTGCAATGGGGGAGACCTGGATTCGATCCCTGGGTTGGGAAGATCCCCTGGAGAAGGGAAAGGCTATCCACTCCAGTATTCTAGCCTGGAGAATCCCATGGACTAGTCAGACACAACTGAGTGACTTTCACAATGGGTACAGAATTTCTGTTTGGGATGATGAAAAAGTTCTGGAAATGGATAGTAGTGAAGGTTGCACAACACTGTGGATGTATTTAATGCCACTCAATCACATGATTAGAAATGAAAAAACAGCAGTTATGAATATTTTACCACAATTTAAACAAAGGGAGGGAAAATGTGCTCTACCTTGTTTGAGATGTCTTCAGGGACAGTCCACCAGTACTATATAATACTTCTTACTTTAGAATTCTTTTCCTCACCCCTTTAAATTCTTATAATGCCAATAAGCTTGGTAAGAATACACAATTGCTGACAGAAACATGATCTGAGTGCCCCTGACTTTAGTCCAAGCAAATACACCATGCAAAAAATGTTCATTTAAATGTCAAGTGAGTTGAGTCAACTCTAGTAACAATAAAACAAGATAAGAGAGCATCTACTATGCCTGAAAGGATAGGATAAGAAACCAAAAGTCCTGAGATGCTTCTGCAAGTAGCAAGATAATCTTCTGATTTACCAAGACCAAGAACTACTTTCTCTTTATTTCTTCCCTGATGCTCCTAGTAGCTTTTTATTCTATCTTCCTTCCCCACTTTAGGCTTGTTAATGCAAAGTGCTTAGGAATATGGGATTATTAAATTTCACCCCCAGCAGTTCATGATATGGTGTAGATAGGAGAGGAGGTCAGAAAAATTCAAAAGGAAAGAGTCATATTTTAAAATTCAAAAGGAAAACATATTTTCAATTTCTGCCAAGATTTTTTAATTGAAAAAAAAAAGCACAATTTTAGAATTCTAACAATAGAATATTTGTATAGTACTCTGAAGCTTCATTCCCTTAAGATTACTTCTATTAATAAAAATTAAAGAAAAATTGGATAAAACTATAGAACTCACCCTTATCTTCTATGGATTCATTCCAAGACCTCAACTGGATGCCTAAAACTGCTGCTGCTGCTAAGTCACTTCAGTCATGTCCGACTCTGTGTGACCCCATAGACGGCAGCCCACCAGGCTCCCCTGTCCCTGGGATTCTCCAGGCAAGAACACTGGAGTGGGTTGCCATTTTCTTCTCCAATGCATGAAAATGAAAAGTGAAAGTGAAGTTGCTCAGTCCTGTCCGACCCTTAGCAACCCCATGGACTGTGGCCTACCAGGTTCCTCCATCCATGAGATTTTCCAGGCAAGAGTACTGGAGTGGGTTGCCATTTCCTTCTCCGGCCTGAAACTGCAGACAGTATCAAAGCTTACATATACTATTTTTTCCCTATACATACATACCTCTGATAAAGTTTATAGATTAGCCACAGTAAGAGATGAACAATTATCACACAACTGCACTCATCTCATACGCTAGTAAAGTAATGCTCAAAATTCTCCAAGCCAGGCTTCAGCAATACGTGAACCGTGAACTTCCAGATGTTCAAGCTGGTTTTAGAAAAGGCAGAGGAACCAGAGATCAAACTGCCAACATCTGCTGGATCATGGGAAAAGCAAGAGAGTTCCAGAAAAACATCTATTTCTGCTTTACTGACTATGCCGAAGCCTTTGACTGTGTGGATCACAATAAACTGGAAAATTCTGAAAGAGATGGGAATACCAGACCACCTGACTTGCCTCATGAGAAACCTGTATGTAGGTCAGGAAGCAACAGATAAAACTGGACATGGAACAACAGACTGGTTCCAGATAGGAAAAGGAATACGTCAAGGCCGTATATTGTCACCCTGCTTATTTAACTTATGTGCAGGGTACATCATGAGAAACACTGGGCTGGAAGCACAGGCTGGAATCAAGATTGCTGGAAGAAATATCAATAACCTCAGATATGTGGATGACACCACCCTTATGGCAGAAAGTAAAGAAGAACTAAAGAGCCTCTTGATGAAAGTGAAAAAGAGTGAAAAAGTTGGCTTAAAGCTCAACATTCAGAAAACGAAGATCATGGCATCCGGTCCCATCACTTCATGGCAAATAGATGGGGAAACAGTGGAAACAGTGGCAGACTTTATTTTGGGGGGCTCCAAAATCACTGCAGATGGTGACTGCAGCCATGAAATTAAAAGACGCTTACTCCTTGGAAGGAAAGTTATGACCAACCTAGACAGCATATTGAAAAGCAGAGACATTACTTTGCCAACAAAGGTCCGTCTAGTCAAGGCTATGGTTTTTCCTGTGGTCATGTATGGATGTGAGAGTTGGACTGTGAAGAAAGCTGAGTGCCAAAGAATGGATGCTTTTGAACTGTGGTGTTGGAGAAGACTCTTGAGAGTCCCTTGGACAGCAAGGAGATCCAACCAGTCCATTCTGAAGGAGATCAGCCCTGGGATTTCTTTGGAAGGAATGATGCTGAAGCTGAAACTCCAGTACTTTGGCCACCTCATGCGAAGAGAAAAGACTCTGATGCTGGGAGGGAATAGGGGCAGGAGGAGAAGGGGACGCCAGAGGATGAGATGGCTGGTCGGCATCACTGACTCGATGGACGTGAGTCTGAGTGAACTCCGGGAGTTGGTGATGGACAGGGAGGCCTGGCGTGCTGCGATTCATGGGATCGAGAAGAGTCAGACATGACTGAGCGACTCAACTCAACTGAACCTTGGCATATGATTTTTTTTTCCCTTTATTGAGAACTTTTTCATTTAAAGGCTTCTCTTCAGCATGTACACTCTGCCAGCATCATTACTCTTGCTCTTTGGGGCCACTAAAAAAAGTAAAGGTCACTTGAACACAAGCACTGTGATATCACGACAGCTGATCCAATAACTCAGAGGGCTACTAAGTGACTAACAGGGAGGACACCCTGGACAGAGGGATGATTCATATTCTGGGTGGGACGAAACAGGAAGGTACAAGATTCCATTAAGCTACTCAGAATAATGTGCAATTTAAAACTTATGAATTGTTTACTTCTGCAATTTTCCACTTAAATATTTTCACACCAAAGTTGACTGGGTAAATGAAACCATCAAAAATGAAACTGTTGATAAAGGGGTGACTACTATTTCTGTAGTTTAAGGATGAGGACTACACTGAGACGCCAGAGCAAGATGGGATTTTGCTTTAGGGAGAATTCCCATTTTGGGGGAAAAAAGAAGGGTTATCTTTTATGTTTATGAATTTTTTTCTATTATTAAGTTCTTATCAAGAGGTGAGTAAATAATTTCCGTACCTCTGATAGCTGGGAGCAGCAAGAGAAATGCAAACTGACTTGGTTTTAAATTTTAGCTAGGAGGTGCAATGGTAAAGAATCACCTGCCAATGCAAGAGCCGAGGGTTCATTCCCTGGGTCGGTAAGACCCCTTGGAATAGAAAATGGCAACCCCCTCCAGTATTCTTGCCTGGAAAATTCCATGGACAGAGGAATTTAGTGGGCTACAGTCCATGGGGTAATAAAGAGTCAGACACAACTGAGCACCTGAGTGTATACACGTGTGAGTCTTAAGTCAATGTACAAGCTATATACAAGGCATTTTACCTGCTGACTCTGGGGCCTTATTCGTAAAATGGAGCTTTGCTATTGCTGTTTAGTCACTAAGTCAAGTCCAGCTCTTCAGCGACCCCCTGGACTGTAGCCACCAGGCTCCTCTGTCCATGGGATTTTCCAGGCAAGAATACTGGAATGGATTATCATTTCCTTCTCCAGGGGATCTTCCAGACTAAGGGACTGGACCTGCAGCTCCTGCACTAGTAGGGAGATTCTTTACCTAGTGATTCCTATCTCAGAGGGCTGATGTGAGAACTAAAAGGTACACTGTGCGTAAAGTACATTTCATAGCTCCTAATGAAAGTATTAGCAGCTGAGTCATGTTTGACTCTTTGCGACGCTATGGACTACAGCCCACCAGGCCCCTCTGTCCATGGAATTCTCCAGGCAAGAATACTATAGTGGGTTGCCATGCCCTTCTGCAGGGAATCCTTCTGACCCAGGGATCAAACCTGGGTCTCCTGCATTGCAGGCAGATTCTTTACCGTCTGAGACACCAGGGAAGTCCAAGGGTGACTTTATATTTGTGAAGGGCATTAAGTAAATATTAGTGAAACTTCCCCCACACCCCACTCCTACCCAAAAATGTTGTGCTACTCTCCCTTGGGATAAATTTCTGAAAACAATTCTACATATATAATTTTGATGTTAATTCTATGGAACTTACTGTATGTTTCAGTTTTTCATGCAAACCAAAAGTCAACTAGTTCTTTCCACTTAAAAGAGTTACTGTTTCAAAAAAAGCAAATAACTCCCCTTGTACTTATTACAAGCATATCAGTGATACCTCTGTCTTAAAGTAAAAATTTTAAATTTAAGTAAGAACCTTTTCACAGAAACCTATTTCTTCAGAGGATCATGCTGAAATAACCCTTCACTGAAAACACTGCTTAATTTCTATGGAAACATAATCTGATGCCAAATACTTTGTCAGTAAGAATCTACTCAGAAAAGAACTTTAACTTTCTGTTTTTTGTGATCATTGGCAATACTTAAGAAGAAAATTCAAAAGAGTGATTAAATATTCCACTGTCAACTGTTCAGCATTCCAGGTTTCCCCACAATTAAGAGGAATACAAATGAGTTTAATTAATATTGATACTTTTCTCCTTAGAGTCTCCCTTATGCTCAAGTTCAGTATATTAACATTTTGGTATCACCAGTCAAAGCAAGAAAACTACTTTCCCTGCATTTATCATTTTACATATATTCATTATTCCACTCAAACCTTATACCAATAGTTCATCCCTATAACCCTGCCCTGTTTTTGGATTAAATGAAGAGGTTAAGTAACATGCTAGTAGCCAAGAGCTAGTACAAGGCAGAGCTGGGATCCAGATCCAGGTCTACCACTCTTCTTTCTCTCCAACCACAGAGCCTCTAAGGCAAAGATGAAAAACAAGACTGGGTCTGAACTCAAAGTATATGGAAGCTATCCTTCAAAACAGAAAAAGAGCTATCCTGGCTTTTTTTTTTTTTTAATCACTTTTTTATATCAAGATTACACTGGTTTTTCCAGTGGTCATGTATGGATGTGAGAGCTGGACTGTGAAGAAAGCTGAGCACCAAAGAATTGATGCTTTTGAACTGTGGTGTTGGAGAAGACTCTTGAGAGTCCCTTGGACTGCAAGGAGATCCAACCAGTCCATTCTGAAGGAGATCATCAGTCCTGAGTGTTGAATGGAAGGACTGATGCTAAAGCTGAAACTCCAATACTTTGGCCACCTCATGCGAAGAGTTGACTCATTGTAAAAGACCCTGATGCTGGGAGGGATTGGGGGCAGGAGGAGAAGGGGACAACAGAGGATGAGATGGATGGATGGCATAACTGACTCGATGGACATGAGTCTGAGTAAACTCCTGGCGTTGGTGAGGGACAGGGAGGCCTGGTGTGCTGCGATTCACGGGGTCGTGAAGAGTCGGACACGACTGAGCGACTGAACTGAACTGAACCGACACTCACTTAACAGCTAGTGACTAGCATTTTGCTTGTTAAAGAAACCACGTTTTGGAGATTAGCAGTCTGTCAGAAAGTGATGATCTATTACCATGAGGAGGTAATCTTAAGCACATTATGTGACTCAGTTAATCATAAAAGATTTTCTCCTTTGAAACCTCAGCAATAAATTTCTAGGTATAATATTATAAAACTAAGTAACAAAATACTAACAGTAATGGAAACCCCAGGTCTGTTTATGCCTATATGCCACTTGAAAAATGAACAAGAACTAAACCTTAAAAACTCAAATCCTCCTTTTATTTTCTATTTTCACTCTTCTGTCCACTGTTAGTAACAAAAAATTCTGCAACATAACATTTTTAGAAGTCCTGTATGCAAACAAAATCAAAGAAACAAAACTAACAAATAGTACAGATTGGTCCCTTCATTCTATGGAGAGGGAGTAATGTGGTTAAAAACAACTTTCTTGCTCTCTCACAAGTTCAAAAACCTAATTTTAGGTCAACTATCAAGATCTTTTTGGGCTTGGTTTGTCCTAGAGAATGCACTTACAAGTCTGATCCATCTGTCTGTCTCACTGAGGCACAAAAAGGCTAAACATTACTCTCAGAAGAAGACCACAAACACAAATTCCGAGGTCTAGAAAGGACCTACACTAGACAACTTAATAAAACAGGAAATCAGAACACAGTCCACCACTTGTTGGTAACGAAGCTAATATACAAGACTAAGCATGACGGTTGCTCCTTGGAAGAAAAGCTACGACCAACCTAGACAGCATATTAAAAAGCAGAGAGACATTATTTTGCTAACAAAGGTCCGTCTAGTCAAAGCTATGGTTTTTCCAGTAGTCATGTATGGATGTGAGAGTTGGACCGTAAAGAAAGCTGAGCACCAAAGAATTGATGCTTTTGAACTGTGGTGTGGAGAAGACTCTTGAGAGTCCCATGGACTGCAAGGAGATCAAACCAGTCAATCCTAAAGGAAATCAGTTGCAAATATTCATTGGAAGGACTGATGCTGAAGCTGAAGCTCCAATACTTTGGCCACCTGATGAGAAAAACTGACTCATTTGAACAGACCCTGATGCTGGGAAAGATTGAAGGCAGGAGGAGAAGGAGACAACAGAGGATGAGATGGTTGGATGGCATCACTGACTCGATGGCTCTGAATTTGAGCAAGCTCTGGAAGTTGGTGATGGACAGGGAAGCCTGGTATGCAGCAGTCCATGGGGTTGCAAAGAGTCAGACGTGACTAAGAAACTGAACTGAAGTATGACTTAGATTCTAAACACTGACTTTTGTATGTATTTAATCTGTATTTAGTAGACAAACTGGTTATACTATAATTAATGTACATAATTCCATTAGAGAAATAAAGTGTTAACCTACAGTACTGCAGAGATGAAGCTTTAAATAAATACCAATACTGGCATTAATTCTATAGGCAGGTTTCAGGATTAAAACTGATTCAGGTCCAAAAGTTCTCTGTTTGCAAGTTTTAATTTTTATCTATACAAAAATGTCAATCTTAAACAGAAATCCTGCAAATAAACTAATAACAAAAAAAATGTATAGCTTGATTTAATCACAAGGATAGCTGATGATAAAGCAATCTTCTAGTAAAAAAAAAAAAAACAAAAAAAAAACTATGTGAGGTATGAGGCTGACATTGAGAGAAGATGAAGACAGTGAAGCGCCCATCAAAATGGATTGTTACTGAACACTGTGTTTCACTTCACTCAATGAATAAATGTACCAAACTCTAAGCAAAATCATGAAATTTTTGAAAATTAATATAAGGCCATCTGGCCACCTGATGCGAAGAGCCAACTCATTGGAAAAGATCCTGATGCTGGGAAAGATGGACGGCAAAAGGAGAAGTGGGCAGAAAAGGAGGAGATGGTTAGACAGTATCACTAACTCAACAGACATGAATTTGAGCAAACTCTGGGAGGTAGGGGAGGAGAGAGAAAGCCTGGTGTGCTGCAGTCCACAGGGTCACGGAGAGTCGGACACAACTTAGCAATACAACAAAAACAAAATCAATTTCTCTTTTAATAAACTAAAAGAACAAAAATCCCACAACTTGATTTTTATTCTATCACGGGTTCGTATAATTCACTTATGGAAAACTGCAAGTTTGGAATAATTACATACACAGCTTAACATGCTTAGAGTCCATGTATGCATTCTTGCCTCAGTTATCCTCTTTCTTATTTATTAGTGATAAACCAAAGTTTTAAGTGATTATTTACCACTAATTCTATCAACCCTGACATCTGACATGAAGATGAAGATTATCAAAGCTTCACCGATCAATATGGACTAAAAGTGACCCAAAGTTAACCCAATCCATGACACCTCTGCTCCCAAAGAAGGTCTCCTATGGTCATTTTCTAGACCCAAGCAGAACTGTTTTCTTATGAAAATAGCTTAACTCCCCAAAGTTAGATTCCATCCCAAACTCTTTTCATGGAAAGGTCATACATATTTCAAACATGTGTAAACACAGGAAGAGAACTTTGAGAAAACCTATGTAGTTGCTTTCTCTGAAGAAACTTAGGCAAGGTTTACAGTGTGATAAAGTAGGCCCTGAAACCATAAGCACCTTCTCTTACTGAATGAACCATTCTGAAACAAGACTGCCACTTGAGATGTAATGTCCTATCCAGACTCTTCAGAAACACCAATCCTTGCCTTACTATCAATCTCACTGCATTCTAACTCTGAAAACCAGTAATCCATCTATGCTGTAAATGATAACCCTGTATCACTCAAAATATCACTTGCCAGAATAGCCAATTCATTGATTATGCTAGATACCAATTTTACAGCCTATCTAACCATTTCATTCCAGATAAAATGAATGTTTATTAGCTTGTTCCTTCTCCCAACTAAAAAAAAAAAAAAAGCAAATGGTTATTCAATGTATTCTCTTTAGGAATAGAGTTACACAAAGAAGGTAGCCATTTACTTTAACAGCTACTATTTATTAAGCACTTAATATATACCGAGCTATTGATAAGACTGGCTTCCCTGATAGCTCAGTTGGTAAAGAATCCGCCTGCAATGAAGGAGGCCCCAGTTCAATTCCAGGGTCAGGAAGATGCCCTGGAGGAGGGATAGGGTACCCACTCCAGTATTCTGGCCTGGAGTGCCAAGGACTATATAGTCCATGGGGTTGCAAAGAGTCAGACACGACTGAGCGACTTTCACTAGTTCTAGTTATTGATAATACTAAAATAAAAAACAAGCTAAAATAACCAAGCCCTTAACCCCCAAACTCTAAAGTCAATACAAGGGGAAAAATGAAACAAAGTGTATTGTGCAACATTTCATTCAACATAGAGAACTGGCATATTTCATTAATGCTTGAAGCAAGAAAGTACGTCAACAACATCAAAGATATTAATGGTGCTAAGAGACTACAGAAGCAAAACAATCAAACTTAAAAATTATAATCAGAAATAAAAGTTATTATTGCCTGCGGCTGCTGCTGCTAAGTCACTTCAGTCGTGTCTGACTCCTAGCGACCCCATGGACTGTAGCCTACCAGGCTCCTCTGTCCATGGGATTTTCCAGGCAAGAGTACTGACATGGGGTGCCATATTATTGCCTAGATCCTAATAAAAAATATAAACCAAATGAAGAAAATGCCTGGAATATTTGGATAGTACTTTAATAATTTTGTAAGTACTGTTTTTATAGTTAACAATTATCACAAAAGCAGGTTGCAAACTCAAAGTCATAATTAATTTAAAATCATCACTAAATTTAATTCTTCCTCATTCTCAAGCACTCATTGAAACCAAAAGGTGGTTCTTTTTTTCTTGGCAGAGGTTAAGGGGTAGAGGATTAATAACAAAGATAAACCCCTAGCTAGACTGATGAAGGAAAAAAAAGGTACAAATTACCAGTATCAGGGATGAAAACGACATTACTACAGATCCTACAGACATCAAAAGAATAATTTTAAAACATTATGAATTATTTGATGTCAATAAATTTGAAACTTAGATGAAAAGGCACAAATTATCAAAATTGATACAGAAGAAACAGAAGCTGACTAGCCCCATGTTTTTGTTTAAAAGTTGAATGTATAATTTGAAGTGAAAGTAGTTCAGTCATGTCCAACTCTCTGCGACCACCATGGACTATACAGTCCATGGAATTCTCCAGGCCAGAATACTGAAGTGGGTAGCCTTTCCCTTCTCCAGGGATCTTCCCAACCCAGGGATCAAACTCAGGTCTCTCACACTGCAGGCAGATTCTTTACCAGGTGAGCCATAAGGGAAGGCCAAGAATACTGGAGTGGGTAGCCTATCCCTTCTCCAGCAGATCTTCCTGACCCAGGAATCAAACCGGGGTCTCCTGCATTGCAGGTGGATTCTTTACCAACTGAGCTATCAGGGAAGTCCAATAATTTGGAACCTTCTCACAAAAAGATAATTCCTGGCCTACATGGCTTCACTAGTTAATCCTATCAAATATTTAAAGAACATGTACATGACCAAGCAGGATTTATTCCAGGAATGCAAAACTGGTTTAATATTCAGAAATCAGTCAGTGCAATTCACCCTTTTAATAGACTAAAAAAGAAAAAACATATAATCATCTCAACTGAGACAGAACATCTGATGAAATTTAGCACCCATTCACGTTAAAAAACAAAGCAAAACAGAACTCTCAGAAAATTAAGAATAAAAGGGAACTTCTTCAACCTGATAAAAATTATCTACATAAAACCAACACCTTATTTAACAGTGAAAAACTGAACATTCTCTCCCTAAGATCAAGAACACTCAGGAAGTTAATTCAACATGGTACAAAGGTTTTAGTCAGCACAATGAAGTCAAAAAAAATTTTTAATAAAATAAATTATAAAGTTATATGGGCTCCCCTGGTGGCTCAGTTGGTAAAGAATCTGCCTGCAGTACAGGGAACCTGGTTTTGATCCCTGGGTTGGGAAGATCCCATGGAGAAGAAAATGGCAACCCTCTCCAGTATTCTCGAAGGGAAATCCCATGGACAGAGGAGACTAGTGGACTACATACAGTCCACAGGGTTGCAAAAATCACACACAACTTAGCGACCAAACCACAATAAAGATATATAGATTGGAAAGGAAAAATTAAATCATTTGCAGATGATATGATCATAGAGGTAGATAATTCTAAAGAATCTACAAAAGAGTTACTAGAACTAATAAGCAAATTAAGCAGGTCACAGGACACAAAAACACACTGCATTTCCAAATGCTAATGACAAAAAAAATAGAAAATGGAATGTAAAACACCACTTAAAACTACATTAAAATATGAAATATTTAACAGACAAATGTAACAAAATATGTATGAAACCTTTATACCAAAAATCACAAAAAATTGTTAAGATACTAAAGAAGATTAGGTAAATCAAATGATGTATCAGGTTCATGGACTGGAAGATTCTGCATAGTTAAGACAGTTAAGGTGTCAAATAGAATAAGGGATGAAGACAATCATAATGAAAACCCCATCCAGGCTTTTTTGAAAAACTGACAAGTTTATTCTAAAATTTATGTTCTTAGAGAACACAAAAATTATGTTCTCTAAAATTTATGAATTTAGAATTCATATTCTAAAATATGAAGGACCTAAAATATCAAAATAATTTGAGAAAAGAATAAAGTTAAAGGACTTAACACTACCTTACTTTAAGACTAACTATAAACCTACAATAACCAGTCAAGACCATGTGACATTCACTGAGATCAATGGAATAGAATGTCAATAGATAGACTAACATGTATTGGTCAATATGGTCACAAGATATATATCTGACAGAGGGTCAGCATTCAGAATATATACAGAACTTCTATAATTGACAATAAAAAGATAAACAACCCAATTAAAACGTAAGCATTTGAATAGGCACGTCACAAAACACATATACCCAGTAAGTACATGAAGATTTTCAACATCACTAGCTATCAGAGAAATACAAAATAAAGTCACAGTGAAATAACACTACATATTCACTAGAATGGCTAAAATTCAAAGGACTGACAATATCAAGTGTAGATAGGAGTGGAGCAACTAGAATTTGCATGTTTTCTGGGTACGAATTTAAAATAGTATCACTACTTTGAAAAACCATTTGTCAGTTTCCCACAAGGTAAACATTATCTGGCAATTACACTCCTAAATGTTTTCCCAGAAAAAAATAAAAATATACATTCACAAAAGACTCCTACACATATGTTAACAGTTTTACTCACAATAGCCCCAAACTGGAAACAACCCAAATGCCCATCAATAGATAAATGGACACACAAACTGCAGCATAATAACAAAGGACTGCTGCTACCTGGTCTCCCGACCCAAACAAGTAAAGTTTAAAGAGAAAAGAGAATTTCATAATTTTCACTGGTTGCTAAGTCACTTCAGTCGTGTCCGACTCTGTGCAACCCCATAGACGGCAGCCCACCAGGTTCCCCCATCCCTGGGATTCTCCAGGCAAGAACACTGGAGTGGGTTGCCATTTCCTTCTCCAATGCATGAAAGTGAAAAGTGAAAAGTGAAGTCGCTCAGTCGTATCCAACTCTTAGCGACCCCATGGACTGCAGCCTACCAGGCTCCTCCGCCCATGGGATTTTCCAGGCCAGAGTACTGGAGTGGGGTGCCATTGCCTTCTCCGTTTCACTGGTTAGCATCACTAGTAATAAGACCTATTATGGGCCCCTGGTATCATGCTCTAAGAAGGGCATATACTTCTGGGGTATTCTTCCCAAATATGCACAATACTTCAATCTATTCATGGAAAAAAAAAAATCAGACAAATACAAATTGTGAAACATTCTACAAAAACATCTAACCAGGACTCTTCAAAAGTGTCAAAGCAATGAAAGATATGAAAGATTCAGGAAGTATCACAGAAGAGACAAAGGAAATATGACAACTAAACCCAATGTGAAATTCTGGTTTGGATCTTGAATTAGAATAAAGGATATTAGTGTAAAAACTGAATAAAGTCTGTAGTTCAATTAACAGTATTGTACTAATGTTAATTTCTTAGTTTTTATAATTGTCCTACAGTCAACCATGGGTCAAGTAAGACGTTACCATAGGAGAGAGTAAAGGCAAACTATTACTTTTGCAACTTTTCCACAAATCTAAAAATTTTTCAAAATAAAAAGTTTAAAAAGTTAGGGGTCAAAAAAAGAATGAACTACCTACTGACAGACACAACATGAATGAATCACAAAAACATTATGCTAAGCAGAAGAAGGTAGAAACAGAGTACATCAGTGTATGATTCCATTTACATGAAATTCTGGAAAGGTAAAATTAATCTGTAGTGACAAAAAGCCAGGGGAAAGAGAGAGGAAGGAGCAGAACTAATTTCACAAAGGCAGTGAGGGAACTTTCTGTAGTGGTAGAAAAATTCTCTATCTTGATTGTGGTGATGATGGTTGCTGGTTACACAGGCATACACATTTTGTCAAAGCCAATCTATATAATTAAAATGCATGTATTTCATTGCATGTAACTTATTCTGCAATATAAAGTTTATTAAAATTTTTAAAATAAGTCCACACTTAAAAGTATTTAGCTTGAATAATTAGTGTATATTTTATATTGGGTAAACATAAAATACCATGATTGATTCTTAAACTGATATATTAAAACTTATGCACCCAAATTGTTCATTCAATGAATATCCACTGAGCAACTACTATACTCCAGATTTTAGGCCACACATAGGACATAAATGTGAAAAAGAAACTCCTTACCCTTGAGGAACTAGCAGGCCAAAGGGGAGACAAGCAAGTGAACAAAGACTGCAAGTGAACTACAACTGCTCTGGGGAGTGATACACCAAGTGTCAGGAGTGCAGAGAAGACAATGTCTCAGGAACGGCTTCAGAGAGAATACAAGCCCTTTCCAAGAATTCACCCTGTGAGGCTATTCCACTTATTTCAGGGATATTTATCCCAAATACTCAAAGCTTTCAAAAAAACACTTCTTTTAGTCTTGTCACTGTACTTTATGGCACATTTTTCTCATGAACAGTCCTTAGTACTTGAAGGGTGTGGTGTTTGTTTAAAAACCAAAAGTTATTCAGGTAAGTTTTATGGATATTTATTACGGCAAACAGGTGGCAGTATAAAATCAGTAAGGTTGTTTCCCTACATGCTTTATGAAGTGAAGGCAATACCACAAGGATAGTAACAGTGTTTTTCATCCAAAATAGAACTGCTGGAATAATATATAGTCTCTCAAGGGGGCTACTTTAAAGAGCTTTGTCTTTTTGAGTGCTTAAGTCTTGGCTGGTTTGTCTGCAGGGGAGGAGGAAGTGTGTATCACTTTCAAATTATACCCTGCTATAAACTGTCATTATTCAAAATATAATGTAAACTTATATTCACATCCATTATATACATATATATACATGCATGCTTAAGTCTGAATCTTAGTTCAGCTATATCACAACTGAATGTCTTTAGACAAAGCCCTCAAAATCTTAGTGTCCTCTATAAAATGAAAACAATAATAGTAGAATCTGCCTCATAGGATTCTGTAAATATTAAATAAGTGATGCGAATGAGATAATCTGCATATTAAATGAAATAACCTATGTAAAACACTTAGAACAGGGCTTGGCATATAATAAGTACCTAATAAATGATAATAATCACTATTATATATAGCAAAGTATAGTGTCTAAATTAAGAATAAACATTAAAATATAAAGTAAGATTACCAAAAAAAAAGCATATAAAAAGAAGAAACCATTAGGTAGCTTTAAAGTTTAGAAACCAAGATTCAGTGACTTTTTTGTTAAACGAGAGAATTCCTTTTTTAATTATTCTATAGAATATACAGTTATCTCAATGCTCAGTAACAAAATGCACCAGGCACATTACAAGTTTCCAACAAATACTTATTGAACTACTTCAATACAGTAAGATGGTCTTAGTAACCAAGAAAAAAAAGTTTGCCACTTTCCAGCCCCATTAACTTCTATCTCTGCTTTAGCTAATACCCCTTTCAGCTGCCAAATGATCTTCTTTTCCCTGGACAGCAGAATTCTAGAAAGGAGAGACTGCAGGATTTTCTTCCAATTTGGAAAACAAGATCTACACTGAGAAAGCATAGTGTTTCTAACTGCTTTCTGGTAAGAATATCTAAAAGCGCCTGTGTCCAACTGGGAAAATATAAAAGAATCTACTGCAAAAACAGCTTGAAGGTTAAAGAAAACTAAATAAATAACAAAGACTATAGAGAGAAGAAAGAGAAATGAAAATCAAGTCAGTGCATATTTTCAATATATAATTTGTTTGGTAAAATATACCCATATCCCTGTAACAAGTACCTATAAACTACATGTGCTCATTTTTGTACATTTTTAACATTCACTTATAGTTGCCTAAATTGAACATCAAATTGAGATTTATCTAATTGGAGATGGAAGTCCATTTTCTAACACTGTTATATAGCGTTTCTGAAGGTAAGTGAATTAATGCATTTTAACGTTTTGTGTACTGAAAGACAACAGTTCTAGAGAAAGTTTCTGAAAGACTCTGAGTTGTACACACGTGCAGGTACAAACATATAAACGTGTGCTCAACTCAGTTCTTCACCCCCTTTTTTTTTAGTTTATTTTTTTTATTTGAAGTAAAACTGATTTGCTATGTTGGTATTAGCTTCAGGTGTACAGCAAAGTGATTCAGTTATGTATATATATATTCTTTTTCAGATTCTTTTCCATTATAGATTATAAGATATTGAATATATAGTTCCCTGTGCTGTACGGTAGATCTTGTTGTTCATCCCTACTACCTCTTAAATTAAATGACATTTTTGCCAGATTGCAAATATTTTAATAAAAACTTCGTAAGTTCTCAAAATATGTTGCAACTATTGGCTAATACATTAAGTATTTCAAATATATCTCAGAGACAGAATAGCAAAAACAACAATGCTGGTGTCTAAGGTCTATTTGATAATGAAAAAAGTAATAGCTCTAGCTTTTAAAGTCTTTACATAGTATATGCGTAATCATTTCAAAAGAAAACCAACGTATTTTCCATTTGTCTTTAAGAATAACATTGAAATTTTTAACTGATAAAAGTTTACCTGTGGTACACAGACACAAAATTCCATCCTTGAAGAACAGCTTAATAAAGTAAAAGCCAAAAGTGCACAAATATACATATTAATGCATACTTTCATTGTATCATTTCTTACCAGGGTCTCTAATTTAGCACTTGTTCTACCTGTACAATCTAAATCTCAAGGAAATATGGTAATTTCAATATTCACAAATGTCAATGAAAGCAGCCTGGTAACAAGAGCTTCTGGCAGCTAAATATGTGACTACATCAACAAGTGTTTATTGAAAGGTCTAGTGTGTTGTATCCAAAGTAGTAGTTCTTAAGCAACCAGAAAGTGCTACTCACCAGCAAGTGTATAATCCATGTCAAACCCAAAACACTTTATTTTTTCCATGGCTAAACTCCGGTTCACAAACACCCTAAAGAAAAAAAAAAAAAAAGAGTAAAAACTGATAATACTGTAGCCAAAAAAAAATTAAGTTCAATGGAATTATCTGGCTACCTTTCTAGATACCATTTAAATACCAATATTAAGATTTGCAGGATGGGGAACGCAGGTATACCTGTGGCGGATTCATTTCGATATTTGGCAAAACTAATACAATATTGTAAAGTTTAAAAATAAAATAAAATTTTAAAAAAAAAGAAGAAAAAAAAAAGATTCGCAATATAAATTATTCAAGTCCTCCTTATACCATAGGTGGCATCAGATACTACACAAAAATGTGTGAATTTTCTTACTGTGTCTTTATTTTAACAATGCTATGTACTCAAGATTTCAGAGAATCAATTCTCCTTTTCTAAGTCTGACCCCATAAAATAGCTTATTTCTGAGATTTTATAATTCATTCACTCATTTATAATTTATTTAATGAATAGAGGTTCACTTAAAGCCCATCATATGCCATACACTAAAGACATAAATATAAACAGATTTATTCAACAAATACTTACCAAATGCCTACTACATACCAGGCACTGTGACATGGCAGAGAACAAAAGAGTACCTGCCCTAATGCTATTTACATTTTAACCGATCTCTATCCTTGAGGAATTCAGCAGTAGCAGGAGAGAGGCTTAAGCAACTAATTAAAGTGTTTCAATAAATGCTATACAATGACATGCAGGAGAGAGCACAAGTTGTTTGAGCTGATCTTAAACAATCAGTAGAAGTTTTCCAGTAGGACAAAGCAAGAAAGGCACTCCACACAGAATGAAAAAGTAAAGATAAGGTTTGCAGTGAACCAAAAAACATTTACTGGAGCTGGAACTGAGTTTTCTTTGGTTTTACTTTTCTGTTTTTGCAAATGGAAGTTCTTCAGAGAAGGGAAAGAAGCAATAAAGGTTATGAAGCTAAAAAAGGGTAGCAAGGGTCAGATTAATGAAGACTGTGTGCCACACTAGGGAGATGGGACTTTATCCTGCAGGCAAGAACAAATTATCAGATTTTGATGAAGTGCAATAAGCAGATTCAAACTCCAGAAAGATAACTACGAGACACAAGGAAAACTAAACACAACAGTGTGGAGGGTCATCATCATGACAGTGCTCTGGGCTGAGGTTCAAGCATCTCTGAAAATAAGGGTAGCCCCTCAATCTGATCCCAAAGTTTGGAGGCCAAAATTACTGAATGGTTTATCCTCTTATTACCAAACCTTTTCTTTGCCTTCATCTCATAAGTAACTATGAGAAATGAGAATGCTACAAATCACCCAGGAAACTTGATAAAAATAAAGATACCTGGGCTAGGCTTCTCCCACTGACAATATAGGTCAGTAGTCTCCAAAGAGGAGTGACTGCATCTGAGGATATGAAAGACTCCCCTGGAATACAGAACAAAGGGTTACAGCTTCTACTCAAAATTATTTCATATTTTTAAAATGTCTAATTTGTGTATGTTTTCTACTACACACAAGTAATGATAGTAGTATATGTAATTTAAGCATGCATCCAGAGGGATGACTGTTTCATACTTTAACTGATGAAATACTCAAGTTTAGAAATCATTAATCTAGATAACGACTTAAAAAAAAAACCTCTTCACCAACTCAAAAACTATTGTTTGAAACTTTAATAGAAAGCTTTTCCTCTCATCTCAGAATGCATGCACCAATTTTATATGCAAATAATCAAATATTTGCTTACAACATTTTAACTGGGGGACTTAATAGGTCCTTGAATTCAGAAATGTTATTCCCTAAAAAATATGAATTTATTTCTCTCATAGTGTGCTATGCACACTAGATAAGCTTTATAAAACTCTTAGTTCCTGAGAGAGATGTTATGTAAAACATTTATACTTTCTTTCCCTAAGAAAACCTGTTATTCTGGAAAAATCAACCCTTATTTTGATTGGGTTAATAATGGATGGGAGAGGAAGAGCAGTGAATAGCTGAAAGATACAGGGAACTAGAGGACAAATGACACCTACTCAAATCTTTTTTAAAATACCCCCAAACTCCAAATATATCACCATGACCCTTCTGCCACTTCATCAAATTTCACTGTTATTACTACCGACTGCAGCATCTACTTTATTATCACCTTTTTCAGTTACATAAAGGCAACAAGAGAAGGTAAAGACACTGA
Organism: Bos indicus; assembly: GCF_029378745.1. Classification (NCBI taxonomy): domain Eukaryota; kingdom Metazoa; phylum Chordata; class Mammalia; order Artiodactyla; family Bovidae; genus Bos; species Bos indicus. The sequence goes on from NC_091785.1 coordinate 23,650,477, forward strand.
GTAATGGTTTTAACTCTGGAAACACTGAAGCTGAGACTTTTTTTTTTTTTTTGAACGTGCTGGTAACGTTTATTTACATTACATTCTCTCAAGAATCTGTATTTATACACACAATCCAGTGCCTTCCTGCGAGAACTTTTTAAACAAAACAAGACACAATGAATATGATAGTTGGTAGCTTAATGAGCATCTTGCTCTTGGGGGGTCTTGTCTGGGATTTCTGAGTACACTGTATCGAGAGGCTGCCAGTGACAATTCATGAGAGATTGGTAGAGCTCTTTACTTTTCACCATAAATTCTTTGTTGAGTTCCTCAATATTCAAGTGGAGATTTGGATCTTCTAGTGAATCTTCATCTTGGTTTTCAGCTAGAGATGTGGTTTCCTTGGGTGGAAGTGAAGTCTCAGAGGGGTGTCCAGAGGTCTCACACGCAGAATAAAGGTTGGGTCCATTTCCACCCGCCCCGCGGCCAGAGCTGTAGCCAGGAGGGTAACCGCCCTGCTGTGGCTCGTACCGGCTGCCGAAGGGGTGAGCCTGGCAGGACGGGAAGTCTGGCTTCACTCTGTGCCAGTACTGTCCAACAGTGAACACAGTTTTCAAGCGACTGAGAATGAGCTGGACTTCAGTATTTCAGTGCCTGAGGAGTCCCAACATGTACAGACGCCAAAGCGCGCAGAAGGCTTTCCTTGTGCAAGGATGACTAGATCCGTCATCTTCCAAGTACTGTCTTTACCCCCCTCGGGTAAAGGGTCCTTGTCCTTCTCAGGAATGTGCCACAACGTTGGCCGACGAGTCCTTAAGGGTTCGTCAAGCCATAACCAAGAAGGAAGAAAAGGTGCTGGGCAAGATTATGTGGCCCAGGTGGGAGCGCGGGAACCAGACCCCTCCGATCAAGGCGAACCCTAAAGGTCACCCCTCCTCGCCCAGTTACAGAGAATGAGCGCGAGAAACGGCTTCCTGCACAAGTAGGAGACATAACTCCCTACTCGCCATCGCAGCCCGGAATCCACCGAAGCTGAGACTTTTCAAACACACTCTCAATTCAGGCTAGGGGGCCAACTGGATCAAATCCTTGATTAAAGCCCAAACAGCTGACATGCCTAAAATATTCTGTGGGAATTCAGCAGAAACAGACTGGGAAGATTTTCCTATCAAGGAGAGAGATATATGGGACCACATAATAAAAGGAACAGCTTTGATTCTGACATAAGAATGATGCAAGCTGGTTTTAGACACAGCTAGAATCATAGACAAAAAGACACTTTGCTGGTATCAGTCACTGCTAAAGGTAGAAAGAAACAGACCCAGCTAGATAATCCACCCACTTCTTTCTCGTCCAGAAGAGAGATTAACCTGTATTCCTTATCACATTTTTAAGGATACAGAGATCATACTATTATCCTTAGGCATTGTCCATAGAAATTCTGGGAATGATATATATCAGGAATAAAAAAATCTGTTGTTTCTGCAAAAATAATCATTGCTAAATATCCATTAAATCACACTCTTTCCTTTGACTAACTGGTCACTTTATTCAATCAACATGTTTGTCAAATGCCTATTACGAAGCAGGTACCATTTTATGACATACATCCTAGAAGCTGTCCTTTAGGGAGTAGCTAAAACTAGTAAGATTTTTTAGATGTCTAAAATTAGAAAAGATGCTTTTCTATGAAACCAAATATCCTTTATCTTTTCATTTTCATTTAAAGTAAGTACCCTCACCTACAGAAGCAATTCCTGAGCTTAAAAAAACAATCACTCCTGTCTCCCCTATAACTTATGAAACAAAAGAAAAACCTCACATATATTCTCACCACTCCTTTTCCTTCCCTAATTTAAGCTACAACATGGCAGATGGGGGCAATAGGGAATTAAATCTAATTCATGCATGAATACCTAAAGTGCATAAGCAAAGCTGTGATAACAAAAGGGAACAGCTGCATTATAGATAACTGCAGTAGTATACATGCCATGATTTATAAAGATAATAAACATCCAAATGCTGAAAGTATGCACTGACTTCAGCTGAGAGGCAGCCTTGAGCCAGAAATACCACGTCTCCAGAATATAGCCTTAAAGCGAAACTGATCTCCTGGCGTCAAACTAATAAATACTTTTTACTATTATTATATAAAAGAAAGTGCTAGGTGCTCTATCAATTAAAAGGCTGATTCATCGTCTCACCACACTTTTAAAACAAAAATATCATTATCTGCCTTGGGGAATCCAAAATTTTCTATTGGTCCCAGAACCTTGACTGTATCTTCATTAATGCCTGTTAACTTGTGTCACTTTTCTAAATTATTAACCAGTGGAACATACTCCACATCTCTATCTTCAAGAGCCTGCATATATTTGTGAAATTTTCCAAAGCTTACTTTAAATAAAGCACAAAGCTGCCACCCTAGAAAGCATGACTGAACTAAGCAACCAACATTAAAATGTAATTATCAGCCCAAAATTCCTATTCCTATGTACTAAGTTATTTGCAAGATATAGATTTGAGCATTAAAACAACAGGCACAATCTTCAGCAGAAAGACCCAGAAACACTATAAAACTGAGCACAGACGTCAACACAAAGACAAATGTAACAGCTTTTACTATCGTACGGCACTGCAGTAAGGCATAAAACTTGAAGAAATGCTATCCAAATAAATACAGACGTTAAACAAAAGAAATAAGACTATTAATGTGCTTTAAGAACAGGAATCTAGTATTCTCACACTAAAGGAACATGAACATGCAATTTACTAAATTTGGAATTTTGTAAATAGCAAACTCTTAATGGTTTTGCGATTTAACTTGTAATTCAAAGCAGCGTTACCTCATCTGTCACTGGTTGCCGTTCTGCAAAGTGTGAAACTATTTGAGTCAACTAGTTCTTGAAGTCACATAACAGAATTCTTCTTCAAATCCCTAGTATAATTTTTGTGTGTGTGACTTTAACCTTACTTCAAAAAGACCGTTTTAGTCGGAACCAGGCCCCTCCACAGTATGTCTCTTCTGAGACAGTGCTGGAGAAAACACCTCTGTGTCTAATTTAACTTGTCATTGGATATCACTGTTGCTCCACATGAATCCATTTGGAATAGAATTTCTCTGGCACTGGTGAACTTTATCCCTAGCTCCTCCTCCTGCCCAGCAGTCACAATTTCCTGGCCAAAGGCCCAACAAGAGTTACTGCAACAAAAAATAAGACTAAGGATACAAGCAAAAAATCTCAGGCATGTTTTGGTTATGGGTTTGTGTAATTATATACTCAAAGTTTGTTACAGTTACAAGTGCCTGTTGGAGAGTGCAAATTTAGATTATCAACCAAATGATGTATGTGAGTGTCTGTTAATTAACAGAAAAATGCTATGGTGAATTTTTGTTGAAAACCTAATTTGTATCTCTTTCCCCAAACTAGTCTCTATTTCCACCAGGGCACTCTCATTTTCCCCTTAAGTCGAAAACCTAGTTATTAAAATCTTTTGATTCTTTCCTCTCCCTCAAATCCACATCATCTCACTTGCCTTCATTTAAATTTCCAAATGTCTCTAATCCAGATCTTCCATTCCATTCAATTCAAACTGCTAACAACCTGTCCAGGTCCCTCATTAACTCTCCAGCAATCATCTCTCAATGGCTCTGCCTGCGCACTAATGCCAAATTAACTGCTTTGAAGTGGTGCCACTCAGAAGTGGGGTCCACAGGCCAAGGCGGATTTGTGAAGTGCTGTTACTGATTTAAGAGACTGGAAGTATTTAGAAACTTTTATAACCATTTGTCAGAAAAGTTTTGTTTGTTGAACATAATAACAAAAAAGATATACTTCCATTTTATGTCTCTTCATTTTTCAAGTAATTCATTTTTATTCTAAGTATCAATTTCTAACAGAAGAGAAGTCTTTTAGAAGAAAATGGTTCTCCAACATAGATGAGAAGCACTGTCCTAAGGCCCAGCTCTAATCATGTTGCTCTCCCTCTTAATAACCTTTAGACATTCCTCACTACCTACTACCAAATACATTACAATTTTTAAAAAAATCTTCGAGGAGTTCAACGCTTTCATTATCTTTCCAAAATCAGTTTTCTCTCACATCGCTCCACATCACACACCTTTAGCTCTAGTAATTAAAATGAACTACTTGTTATTTCCTAAAAGTTCTCTGAAGCTTTGTTTACACTGTGCTCCATACATGAAACGTCCTTCCTAGTTATCTCTACCTTATTTTTCAAGACCCAGAAATTTCTTTAAGAAACTCTTCTGGCCATGCCAGAGAACTTCTGTAACAATGATGCCCTTGGGTCTCAGATTACTTTTTTAAATTAAAGACATTGTCACCCTGCTTATTTAACTTATATGCAGAGTACATCATGAGAAACGCTGGGCTGGATGAAGCACAAGCTGGAATCAAGATTGCCAGGAGAAATATCAGTAACCTCAGATATGCAGATGATACCACCCTTATGGCAGAAAGTGAAGAGGAACTAAAGACCCTCTTGATGAAAGTGAAAGTGGAGAGTGAAAAAGTTGGCTTAAAGCTCAACATTCAGAAAACAAAGATCATGGCATCCGGTCCCATCACTTCATGGCAAATAGATGGGGAAACAGTGGAAACAGTGTCAGACTTTATTTTTTGGGGCTCCAAAATCACTGCAGATGGTGATTGCAGCCATGAAATGAAAAGACGCTTACTCCTTAGAAGGAAAGTTATGACCAACCTAGACAGCATATTCAAAAGCAGAGACATTACTTTGCTAACAAAGGTCTGTCTAGTCAAGGCTATGATTTTTTCAGTGGTCAAGTATGGATGTGAGAGTTGGACTGTGAAGAAAGCTGAGCGCTGAAGAATTGAAGCTTTTGAACTGTGGTGTTGGAGAAGACTCTTGAGAGTCCCTTGGACTGCAAGGAGATCCGACCAGTCCATTCTAAAGGAGATCAGCCCTGGGATTTCTTTGGAGGGAATGATGCTAAAGCTGAAACTCCAGTACTTTGGCCACCTCATACAAAGAGTTAACTCATTGGAAAAGACTCTGATGCTGGGAAGGATTGGGGGTAGGAGGAGAAGGGGACAACACAGGATGAGATGGTTGGATGGCATCACTGACTCGATGGATGTGAGTTTGAGTGAACACCGGGTGTTTGGTGATGGACAGGGCGGCCTGGCGTGCTGCAACTCATGGGGTCGCAAAGAGTCAGACACGACTGAGAGATTGAATTGAACTGAACTGAAAGATATTTCACCAGCAACTAAAGTTCTATAATGTGATACATGTGAGCAGTTCTGGCACTTATGTATATTTTATCATAAACTGTTTAATTCCCTTATTCTTTACTGGGTTATAATCTTGGAGACAAGGATTTATTGCCTTCCCAACGATAGCATAGGGCCTAGTAACGACTAGACACAATATTCAACTGAATTAAAAATTAAACTAAAAGAAATTTAAACTAAAAACTTAATAGTAATTAGTGACTGCCAGAGCTGTGGAGAAGAAGGAATGGGCAATTTGCTTTGGGGGATAAAAAAAATATTCTGAAATTAGTGCTGTTGTTTACACACCTCTCGAGAGGTAACCTCTTAAAACCACTGAACTGTACTCTTTAAAGGGTGAAATGAATGGTATGTGAACTAGATCTCAATAATGCTGTTATTTAAAAAACATAATGACAACACCTTAGTCTGCCTTTATGCTCCCATTCTTCAGTAAAAGAATGCTGCTGCTGCTGCTAAGTTGCATCAGTTGTGTCCGACTCTGTGTGACCCCATAGATGGCAGCCCACCAGGCTCCCCTGTCCCTGGGATTCTCCAGGCAAGAACACTGGAGTGGGTTGCCATTTCCTTCTTCAATGCATGAAAGTGAAAAGTCAAAGTGAAGTCGCTCAGTCGTGTCCGACTCTTCGAGACCCCGTGGACTGCAGCCTACCAGGCTCCTCCATCCATGGGATTTTCCAGGCAAGAGTACTAGTGATCTTAAAAAAAAAAAATCTAATTTATGAAAATGGATCCTTAAAAACTGAAAGTTTAAATACCTCAAATATACAGACACAACAAGAAATTGTGGCCTAGATTATAAAAGTAAAGTCACTGAAGCATCAGTTTTTTCATAAATGTCCAGCCAACAGTTTCTTACTAATTTGTCTGAATATTTTCTCTGAGGAACATCCTCAGGAAGGATACATTATCAGATTATGCCATGAGAACAGCACCCTGTGCTTCAAAAGTCTGAATAAGCATGCTATCATTCCTAAAATAATACATGAATTATCATAATTTTTCTTATTCAAATACTCAATATAAAAAAGTCCCAGTGAAGAGAATGTGGAGGGAACAAAATTAAAGATGGTTAAAACTGAAGATGCATCAACTGTAGAACTCACCCATATCACATGCCACTAAAAAAGGCCAGGAGGGGTGCCCAAGAAAAGTCAGAGTCTTGTAAAGCTAGGATTATCAAAGGACTATATCCATAGTACAAGGAAAAGGGAGAACTAAATCTGCAATATAGAAGAAACACACAAGGACATTTGTGCATCTTGACCCTGACACCAAGTCCAAGAAACGGGAAAAAACTCCCCCTGAGAATTTGAACAATAAATCTGGTAGGTTTGTGGTTTAAATTTACCCTACTAGCATGGTTGATGTTGCCCCTACGTGACTGACAAAAATGAAATTCTCTCTAGAAGATCTCAACTTAATTCTAAGTTGAATTAAGTGGTATATTACTAGATGTAGCCCAAATTCAGAGATGTCTAAATGTGAAAAAAATGTATATCTTAAAAAGTGATAAACAAAGACTAGTAAGAGTAGTGATTATGCTATCTTTCCCCAAAGATTTCAAAACATACTTTAAGGAGAAGCTCTTTAAAAGACATTAAAATTCCCTTCACTTTCAACCTCAAATGAAGAAACTGCAGTAATGAGAGCAGAATGGTGGGGAATAAGAAAGAGGACTAATGAAGAATACATAAATTAAGGGAGAAACCGGGAACAATGGCAGTACTTCTGAAAATTACTGTTCAAAAATCTCAGTCTAATTAAAAACACGTTTTTTCCAATCTTTTTTTCCTACTTTCCCCTAAATTATTTACTTTTTCTCCCCAATTTTTAAAAGTAAAAACTAATGTATAGAAGATAATTTATAAAATACATCAAAATATTAAGGTTGAATTCTGTGGAATAAAAATTAGAGAAGAAAATATTTACCCATGTTATCATTAGGCCAAATTAACAAGTGTGCTGTTTGTGCCCATAATGGAAAACAGAGGTCAAAATCTAGAACTTAAAATAAAAGCAAATGACAAAACTGATTTTGGCTTCTCACCTAAAAGACAGCAGGCTCTGGTAATAAAAGGCATTCTGAACAGCTCCAGAAGACGAGGGATCGATCATTACAATGAAAGAAGAATGTATTTTTTTCCCCCCTTGCATTACACATCCTAGAGTACCTATATTTTTCCAAATATATTCCTTTGACTATGCTATGCTTTGACAATAATCATTTTATTTATAAGATTTTAAATAAGCAAGTTGAGTTTCTCAAGTCTCATTCCCCCTCCAACTTCATTGAGGTATAATTTACCTCAAGTGAAATTCACCCATTTTAAGTGTGAAGATTGGTGAGTTTTGGCAATGGTATACACCCATGTTAACAACTACCACAATCAACCCAAAATGTTCCTTCATGTCCTTTTGCAATACTCTCCCAAACCCATGGCCGCAAAACACCACTGACCTATGCTGTTTTCCACTAGTTTTCATGTGGATGGAATCAAACACCATGTAGTCTATGTCTGGTTATTTTTCTTAACACAATAGTTCTGAGACTCATTCATGTTATTACATGTATCAAAAATTAGTTCCTTTATTCCCAAGTAGTATTCCATTGTATGGATATACCACAATTTATTTACCTATTCAATTACTGGATATTTTGAGTTGTTCCCAGTTTTTGGCTATCACAAATAATGATGCTATGAACACTCACACACAAATCTGTATGGACATAATGCTTTCATTTCTCTTGGAGTAAATACCCAGAAGTGGAAATATTAGTCCATTTAATAAGTGTATGTTTAACTTTAAAAGACACTGCCAAAATGTTTTTATTTTGCATTTTCATCAACAATGCATGAGAGTTCCATTCGCTCCACATTGTCAGTGTTTAGTCATTCTAGTGGGTCTGCAGTGATACACTACTGTGGTTTTAATTTGTATTTCCCTAATGGCGCTAGTGGTAAAGAAACTGCCTGACAATGCAGGAGACAAGAGATACAGATTCGATCCCTAGGTCAGGAAGATCCCCTGGAGGATGGCATAGCAACCCACTCCAGCATTCCTGCCTGGAGAAGCCCATGGATAGAGGAGCCTAGCAGGCTACAGTCCATACGGCGGCAAAGAGTCAGATACAACTGAAGCGACTGAGCACGCAATGACTAATGATACAGAGCATCTTTTCAAATGTTTACTGGCCATGTTTTTTTGTGTGAAGAATCATTTACAAACTGGGTTATTTGTCTGTGTTACAAGAATTCTTCAGGTATTTTGGATATAAGTTCTTTATCAGATATATATAAATTGAGAATATTTTCTCCCAGTCTATGGCTTACCTTTTTATTTTCTTAATGTTGTCTTTTTAAAAGCAGAGGGTTTTGTTTTTTTTTTTTGATGAAGCCCCATTTATCAATTTTATCTTCCATGTTTTTTTTTTTATGTATTTAAAGAGAAATCTTTACCTAATTCAAAGTCACAATCATTTTCACCTACACTTTGCTTTAAACTTTTATATTTAAGTCTATGATCATTTCTGTGTTTTCTTAAATATATATACGATTGAGGCAAAGGTTGAGGTTCACTTTTTTTCTTTATGAATGTTTAGTTGTTTCAGCACATCTGTTACATAGACTAACCACTGACTTAGCATGGCGTCATTACTGAAAATCAACTGCCTGTATGTGTGGGTCTACAAACTTCCTATTAGGTTTCATGATCTCTCTATAAATCTATCCTTACACTGATAACACTGTCTCGACTACTATAGGTTTACATAAGGCTCAAGTATAATTTTTGATGATTTAACTCTACTAATAATCCTTTTCTATTACTTACTTGGGAAATATTTCATAGATATAAAAATAATCACATATACCAACATTCTGAGTATAAGAATCATTTCATCCCAAAGTAGAAACTTTATCCATTTATTTCTAAAGATAGCAAAGGAGAATAAAAGCTAACTGATTTCATTTATAGTCCATGCAATTCAAATGCACTTGTTCATTACCCATTCAGAAAGTACAAGAATTGCTTCATGGATCCCTAGAAATAACCTAAAAGAATACTCCAGGCTTTATAGTGTCCTCTGACTTACACAGATCTTTTTTTAAACAACCAATTCTAACATATGTTTTACCTCCCCCCTCTATATGGGGGGCGGGAGGAGGTACTAATTACTTCCCAAGAACTTTGACTGCATCTAGAAATATAGTTCTTCTTAGATCTATAAACCAGCTTTATAAATAACCACTGTACAAGCCTGACAAATATTACCAGCATCCATGATAATATGTATCATAAAAATTGTTTAATAAAAACTGCAAACTTAGAGCTAGAGCTAGAAGGAAAGAAAATACACAAACCTGAAGAGGCAGTCCTCTTATAATTTTCACATTTAAAGAAACCTCAAAATTCCAGTGATGTCATGAGAGGTCTAAAAATAATGCAGAATTATTTACACCCATGGCTGCTCTTTTTAACTAATAATGAGGCTTTATAAAATAGCAGTAAAATGGGCCAATTTTATTTTGCTCATAATCAATACATGACCAGATTAAAATAAATTATAAACACAAGACTCTGAAACTACTTCAAAATTTCTACTAGAAAAAAATTAAGAACTTCAAAAAAATCAAAATTTAAATTGCACTGTATTTTTAAAGGTTTTTTTTTTTTTTTTTTGAGGGAATCTGTGTCCTATTTGATCAAAGGGGATGTTTCTCTGGAATTAACCAGGTCAAGTTATGCTTGAAGGTTAGAAATGAGATTGTTAACAGGATGTAGCTATTAACTTGCACGTCACCTATGACAGTGATCATAAAAAGAATACCAATAATAATTCAAATTCTGAAACATAAGAGAAAAAACTATAAAGACAATTAAAAAACCCTACAGAACTATTTTATATCGCAAAATAAAGAGGAACGGGGCATTCCACTTGAAATTATTTTTGTCTACAAGTGACCAGAAAGAAACAAAATCACAGGTTGCTTTTCAATCTTTCACACCATTTTCTAAAGGTACAAATTATTTTCAAATTCACTTGAATTTTTAAATTTCACTCATTTCTATGTAAAACTCTTTGGTAAGACACTACAGTTTGCTTCCAATCTTCATAAACACTTTCTACTGAAAAACAAATGAGAGTTTACCACAAGGTAAACGGTGCTTATCTCTCACTGAATTTCTATGACGATTATCCACCCTCAATGCAGTCCTTCCAAATAGCAACTGTAACTTTACAGCAGATTACATGTGAAACACTAGCAATGTAAACTTTCGGCTGAATTTCTTTCAATCGCTCCCCCATCTCCACTCAGACTGGTAGCACTGCTTATTAATCTTCCAATTTACTCAGATGACTAGAACATCTCTTTGCTGAGAAAAATGAGGGGAAAAGAATAATAAACTCACTTACCCTTCCTTAGACATTCTCAAAGATCTACTTCCTCTGGAAGAGAATACAGGATCAACAAACAAGCTTCACTGATCTCTTGAGAACTGTAGCTCATTTGTTAAAGCACAGAGAACTCAGGCCCTGAGAGGCCCAACAAATTCGGGCAAGATGCCGAACCCTAAGCAGGCAATATCTCAGAGACCAATATCCTCAGCTTTAAATACTTAAAAACCAAAGAATAATAAGAAAAAATTGAAGAGCAGGAAAAATAACTGATGGTCTGAACTGTGTAAGACTGGCCAGTGTAGGAAGGAGACTATCCAAATGGCAAGTTCCCATAGGAGACAGGAATCGTTACTGGCAAACACTCAGAAAAAGCAAATTTACCCCCTAATGAGGCCCGCCAACAGTACGCAAACAATGTGAGTTTCACAGAATGGAGAGGCCCTAGTCAGTTCAAATCATTTAGTTTACTCTCGGAGGAAAAAAAAAAAAACACCATAATACACAGAAGTATGTTTTAATTATCAGTTTAGTTATTTCCTCCCTTAGAAAATGAACAATGCGAACTACAAGAAAAATAATAATTTATGTGCCGATCATATTACAGGAGTAACCTAAAGTATTTCCACACTGTGGTCTCTTTTCTGATCATTCACTACTTTTAAGGAAAACATCTGTGTTCACAAATATTTTACTCATATGCCTGAAAATGTCAGCCCATGTGAAAAGAAATTTACAGATCTTTGGCACGTGGAGGATACACCCAGAACATTCTAAAAGTTAATTCCAAATTTCAGAGCAAAGCTGCAGTTTGAAAGAAAAACATTTGCAACATTCCTGCCTCCTGACCAATATAATGCATAGGGATTATGCAACAGGGGAAGAAATAAACAAGTGTGCTAAAGTCTAAGAACATTGATAAGGCAAATAAATCCTCCTACTGATGGTTTGATTTAAAAATAAAATATACATACCTTAAAGAAACACTAGTTGGATTTAAATTTTTAAAAACTTTATCTTTAAACAGTATCTAACTATCTTACCATAAAGATTTCTATTAGTTACTATAAAATGTTTAAACAGTCACCAAGTAACTAAAATCACTACCAAATACTACAAATTCAAACTAAAATTATTTTCAGTTTATTTAGAAAAGCAGTATGGTCAAAGAGAATGAGCACCAGAGCAACTAGGTTTAAATTCAGCTTTCTGGCTGAATAAGTTAATTAACCTAAGCCTGAGATTTTTCATCTATAGAAGACAGATAACATCTGTCTGTCATTTGTAAGCACTCAAAGAACTATTGGAACTTGGGGGGTAACAGGGAAAACATTATCTCACCAAAATATCTCTTGGGAGATACACTGTAAAAATCCAATTCTCAAATTATACATGAATATGAAGGACTTTCACTATCCTCAAACCAAATTCCATAAATACAAGAATACAAACTGAATATGGAAAAATGATCTAATCCCTAAGAGTGCCAACTTCCCATGGCTTCCCTGGATTTCCAGTTGTGGCATCACAGCTCAGTGTGGTGGAAATAAATGTAATTACTATTTTAAGACTTTCTACTTGTAAAGAGAAAGGAAAACAAAAATCTCACTGGAACAGAAGGTAAACACACTTATACGAGTTTCCCGTGCAAAAGAAACTGCACTGACCAGCTATTTCAAACTCAGTTCATATATTTAAGAAATGTTTACTAAATGTCTACCTGCCAGTACCTAGTACCAGTAATACAAAGACAAACGTGACAGCTCTTGATTTTAAGGAGTCTCTAGTGGAGGAGGGCCATCGAAAACACTGAACAGTTGTATGTGATTGTAGTATTAGACAAATGCTTAACAGAGAGCTGCAGCTCTCTGTCTTACTGAAAGACAAGATGCCCAAATTGTTGTTGTTAAACTGACACTATGCTAAGCACTTTTACAGGTATTATCTCATTTAATCTCAATAACTCTATGAGATAGAAATGACTCATATTTCATAGACGACAGAACAAAGTTTACAGCAGTTAAATACTGTGATTCTAAAGAAATTAAAATGAAATAATCCAAAATACTAACCCAAGGTCCAGGTTCCTAACCACCACACTAAAAAGGATTAGCAAGTGTTAATCAGATTAAGAGGAAAAGAGGGGTGGAGAACATTCCAACAGAAGAGAAATTATGAATGAAAAGCCGAGTGACACAGATACTATGGTGTGTGGAAAAAAAATTAGATGCAATCCAGCATTGACAGAATACAAGCATTTGAGGAAGGGAGCTGCTCAAGATGAAAGTGGAAAGCAAAAGATCCAGTCCCCACAGGGTCTTAAATGCTATGTTAATGGGTTTAGGATTTATCCTATAGCATTCTTGATATGATGCCACTCAAGGTCTTAAGCTGGGTGATAAACATGATTTACAAAACAGATCTGAAGATGACAAGGCTAAAAACAGGCAGACATAAGCAGGCTTATAGTTACTTTTGCAATGCAGGACAGTGATGACCAGAGCCTGGACTAGCACCATCAGGAATGAAAAGAACAGGCCAGAATCTAGAAAGATTAGGAGGCTGTATTAAAATGCACACACGCTCACGTGTGTAAATGCACTGAAAGAGGACTAGAAGAATGCTCTCCAAACTGACAGTGTTTACCTATGACAAAGAGGAGTGGGAGTGAAAATGTAAATGAAGGGGAATTTTCATACTTTACTGTATATATTTCTGAATTCCTGAATATTGCACAATAAGAATTTAATTATGTATTACCTAAATAATTTCAAGCACTTTTAAAAAATAATTACAAGATTAAAATTTGCAATTGATAACTGTATTACTCTCTATTTCTTGGATTTATGGTAGTCACACACACAGATGGGCTGAATTCCTAATGAGAATAGTAACAATTACAATTATTTTTAAAAAGCTTTGAAAAGGGAAGTAGTTGGAAACAGAGATAGGAATGTACTTCAGATCGTTTTGATTCTTAAACCAAAATTCATTAAGATTTAAATGTTTGAGGGACTTTCCAGGTGGTACAGTGGATAAGAATCCGCCTGCCAACGAGGGGGACATGGGTTTGATCCCTGGTCCAGGAAGATTCCACATGCTGTGGGGCAATTAAGCCTGTGTGCCACAACTCCTGAGCCCATGCTCCTCAACAAGAGCAGCCACCGTAACGAGGAGCCCACGCACTGCAACCACAGAAAGCCCCTTGCACAGCAATGAAGATGCAGCACAACCAAAAATAAAATTATTTTTTAAAAACCTAAGAAAGGGACTTCTTTTATTAAAAAAATATTTAAATGCTTAATATATAACTGGAAATCATAAAAAGAAAGTTAACAGTATATTTGAAAAAAGATTCCAAAATGAAATGCTGAAGAAACTAAAAATTAATTAAAATAAAAAATGTAATGAGCAGATTCAGGTCAGACCCAACCAAAAACAGAATTAGTGAACTGGAAGGTAGGTCAGGAAAAACATTCCAGAATGTAACACAGAGACAAAAAAGGATGAAAAATACAAAAGAATGGAAATAGAACTGCCATATGACCCAGCAATTCCACTGCTGGGCATACATACACACTGAGGAAACCAGAATTGAAAGAGACACGTGTACCCCAATGTTCATCGCAGCACTGTTTGTAATAGCCAGGACATGGAAGCAACCTAGATGTCCATCAGCAGATGAATGGATAAGAAAGCTGTGGTACATATACACAATGGAGTATTACTCAGCCATTAAAAAGAATACATTTGAATCAGTTCTAATGAGGTGGATGAAACTGGAGCCTATTATACAGAGTGAAGTAAGCCAGAAAGAAAAACACCAATACAGTATACTAACACATATATATGGAATTTCGAAAGATGGTAACGACAACCCTGTATGCAAGACAGCAAAAGAGACACAAATCTATAGAACAGTCTTTTGGATTCTGTGGGAGAGGGAGGGGGGATGATTTGGGAGAATGGCATTAAAACATGTATAATATCATATAAGAAACAAATCGCCAGTCCAGGTTCAATGCAGGATACAGGAGGCCTGGGGCTGGTGCACTGGGATGACCTGGAGGGATGGTATGGGGAGGGAGGGGGGTTCAGGATGGGAACATGTGTACACCCGTGGCGGATGCATGTTGATGTATGGCAAAACCAATACAATATTGTAAAGTAAAAAAATAATATTAAAAAAATTTTAAAAAGAGAAAGTTTCACAGAAACTTGACATTTCAAGAGTATGAAAAACATCTATTTGGGATTAATGCAGTTGTTAAATGAGGAAAAAAGACTGTTCATAAATCCATTTTTACTCAGCCTTTGCTTCAAAGTGTTAAGACTATTCTTTATTCTTTGACTTTTAAGTGACTTATAAGTCAAATTGATTTATGAAACTTAAAAACACATCTATACATCTTATAACTACAGCTTAGGAGAGGAAAAGTCTATAACTGAACTCTCAATCACATGAATAAATCCATAATCAAAAGAAAAAAAAAAAGAAAGGATATGAGAAGGGAGGAAAACAGTTCCAAAGTCTAACATACACTTATCAGAGTTCTTTCTCCAAAGAGAAGAGAGCAAGGACAACCCATGAAAAGATAACAGCTGAAAATTTATAAACCATAAAGGCATGCATAGAATTAAGAACTCCAATGATTCCCAAGTATGATAAATAAAAAGAAATCCAAAGTTTATTACCTACCAATTTGGGAGGAACATTAGTGGGAGTGACATTTTTGACAGTCTTTTTGCATAGTTTTGATTTTTGAAACCATGTTACTATTATATATAATATAGTTGACCCTTGAACAAGGAGAGGGTTGGGGCACCAAACCCCACACAACTGAAAATCCACATGTAACTCTACAGTCAACCCTCTATTTCCTTGGTTCTGAAAACCAGGAATAGAAAGGAATCTCAAACTAAGATCAGAAAGGAACAGCCTCAAACTGATAAAGGGCAGCTGTGAAAAACCTACAGCTACCATCATACTTAATCATTAAAGACTGCAACCTTTCTTCCTAATTTAACAACTGGAAGAGTATTGGAAACAGAACTCTTTTTCAGCAAACAGAACTAAGACAACTGGATATTCACATGCAAAAGAAGGAATTTAAACCCTCACCTTGCACCATATACAAAGTTAACTCAAAATGTATTTAAAACCTAAACATAAAATTATATAACTCTCAGAAGAAAATACAGGTATAAATCTTTGTCCGTAGATTAGCAATTTCTTAAACATGAAAACAAAAGCATGAGAAACAGAAATCATATACAGATTGAACTTCATCGGTAAAAACATTTGTCCTTCAAACGACACTACCAAGAAAGTGAAAAGACAACTCACGGCATGAGAAAAAATATCTGAATATCATATATCAGACAAAGGTTTAGTACCTAGAAAAATGAATAACTTATACAAGTCAACAATAAAAAGACAAACTCAGTTAAGAAATGGGCAAAGGATCTGAAGAGATATATCCTGAAAGAAGTTATATAAATGGTCAATAAGAACATAAAAGATGCTTAACACTATTAATCATAAGAGAAATGCATATCAAAACCACGATACCACCACATAAACACTAGGATGGATACAGTAATTTTTAAAAACCCACTGACAATAATAAGTGTTATTTTGAGAATGTAGAGAAATTGGAAGCCACATACATTGCTGAAGGGAATGTAAAAAGATGCATGTGCATGGCAAAAGTTTGGTTATTCTTCAATAAATTAAATCAAAAGTTACCATACAACTCAGCAAATTCCACTGCTATATATATAACCCCAACACTGAAAACATATCCACACAAGATGTACACACGAATGTTTGCAGTAGCATTATTCATACCAGCCAAATGTAGAAACAATCCAAGTATTAAGCAACAGATGAATATATAAACAAAATGTGGCATATTCATACAATGCAATATTATTCAGCCATTAAAGGAATTAAGTATTGACTCATGTTAAGCAATGGCACCCCACTCCAGTACTCTCGCCTGGAAAAGCCCATGGACGGAGGAGCCTGGTGGGCTGCAGTCCATGGGGTTGCTAAGAGTCGGACACAACTGAGCGACTTCACTTTCACTTTTCACTTTCATTCACTGGAGAAGGAAATGGCAACCCACTCCAGTGTTCTTGCCTGGAGAATCCCAGGGACGGGGGAGCCTGGTGGGCTGCCGTCTATGGGGTTGCACAGAGTCAGACATGACTGAAGCGACTTAGCAGCAGCAGCATGCTAAAGTATGGATGAATCCTGAAAACATCATGTGAAAAAGATAGAAAAAAAGCCACATATTTTATGATTCCATTTATATGAAATGTCCAGAATAGGCAATTCTATAGAGACAAAGTAGGTAAGAGACTGACAGGGACTGGGGAGAGAAGAGAATGAGGAACTAACATGTGTAGACTTTCTTGGGAGGGTGATGAAAATGTTCTGCAATTAGACAATGGAGATGTTTACACAACTCCCAATAAACTAATATACTGAATTATATATTACTATTTTATGTTCTATGAATTAATCTCAATACATCTTTTTTTTAAATCTGTATTAAGACAAATCAATAAGAAACAGAGACAACTCAGTTATCGAATGACTGGAAGAGTCAAGTCACAAGACAGCATCCAAACGGCTAGTTAACATATGAAAAAGGTGCGCAACCTAACAATCCGCCAGAAAATACAAATTAAAACCAAACCGATATGTCACTACATAACCAACAAAATTACTTTTAAATTAGACATACTGTTCAAGAGACTGATATTAAAGTGCTGGTTACACTGCTTTCACACATTGCAGGTAAAACTGTAAATCAGAGTAACCACTTGGGAAATCGATGTTTCCTCTGTACTAAAGCTAAATGTATGCTTTAAGCGTTGGCCCAGAATACTACTTCTTGCTATTCTTTTATTTTTTTCAAAATTTAAATACAGCAAAATCAAACTTTTGGGGTGTGCCATGTCTATGAATTTTAATACATTTATAGATTGGTATAATAACCATCACAATCTGGAATCAAAATGGTTCCATCACCCCCTCAAAACTCTGCTGCTTTCCTCCTGTAGTCATGCTACTCCCCCTCTGACAACTTCAAGAATCCACTTATCAGTTCTCCATCACTAAGTGTGCTCAGTCACTTCACTTGTATCCGACTCTTTGCAACCCCACGGACTGTAGCCCGCCAGGCTCCTCCGTCCATGGGATTCGCCACACAAGAACACTGGAGTGGGCTGCCGTGCCCTCCTCAAGAAGATCTTCCTGACCCAGGGATTGAACCTGTGTCTCCTGCACTGCAGGCAGATTCTTTACCACTGAGCCACTGGGAAGCCCGTCCATCACTATAGTTTTGTCCTTGAGAGTACCATATAAACAGAATCATACAGAATGAAACTTCTTAAGACCAGCTTCTTTGACCCAGGACTGTCTTTGAGGGTTAAAGTGCTGTATCTTATCAATAGTGTGGTTCCTTCTTCCTGAGTTATATTTCATTGTGTGGATGTATTGCATTTTATTTAGGCATTTACTCACTAAAGGATATTTGGGTTGTCTCCTGTTTGAGGCAAAACCAGTCAATTCTAAGGGAAATCAACCCTTAATATTCACTGAACGGACTGATGCTGAGGCTCCATTACTTTGGCTGCCTGATGCGAAGAGCTGACTCACTGTGAGAGGCCCTGATGCTGGGAAGATTGAAGGAAAAAGAAGCGGGCGACAGAGGATGAAATGGTTAGATAGCATCGCCGACTCAATGGACATGAGTTTGAGCAAATTCCAGGAGACAGTGAAGGACAGGGAGGCCTGGCATGCTGCAGTCCATTGGGTTGCAAAGAGTTAGACATGACTTAGTGATGGAGTAACAACAGACTAATATACTCTACACATTATTCACGCACAGTATTTTTGTGTGAGCATAAAGTCTTCATTTATTTAGTACAAATATCTAGGAGTAAGATCTCTGGGTCATTAGCTAAGTGTCTCTAACTTTATAAGAAACTACCAAACTGTTCTGCAGAGTAGCTGGAGCATTTTGCCTTTCTACTAACAATGAAACAGAATTCTGAATACTCCACATTCTTATCAACATTTGGTACTGCCAGCATTTTTTATTTTAGCCACTGTAATAGGTATATACAATGTGGTTTTAATTGGCACTCCCTATTCCCTAAAAGCACATTCCTAACATGGCTGGTGATGTTATGAATTTCCTTTTATGCCATCCACATGTCCTCTGCAGTGACGTGTCAATCTTTTGCCCATTTCTTCATTGAGTTGTTCTTATATTGTTGAATTTTAAAAGTTCTTCATATATTCTGAATACAAGTCCTTAATTAGATGTGTGATTTACAAATACTTTCTAAGTTGGTAGCTAAAAACTGAAAAAAGTGGAAAGCTCCAAATGAAAAAACAAATTGTGGTATAATGATACAACAGAATGCCAGATAGTAATAAAAAAGAACAAATTACTGATACACACAAAAACATGGCTGACATTATGCTGACTAAAAGAAGCCATATCCAAAAGAATCCTTGAGGGAGTTCCCTGGTAGCCTCGTGGTTAGGGTTCTGGCTTTCACCGCTGGGCAATCCCTGATCAGGGAACTGGGATACTGTAAGCCGCATGGCACGACCAAATATTAATTTATAAATATATTGGTTTGGCCAAAAAGTTCATTCAAGTTTTCTTGTAAGATGTTACAGAAAACATATGTATAAACACACACACACACACACAGACAAAAGAATCCTTGAAGGTGAAATAGACTATCTCTAAATATGAATAACATTTCCTCAGCCAAAGTTTCTTACTATAGGGTTTCATTAAATCAAAGATTTGCTATCTTTTGTTCTTTCTCTTCCTTGCCACTGCCATGACCACCACTACTTTCCTCTTTTTAATTTTACTTTTTGTTTGGGGAAAAAGCACAGAGGGAATGGTGGCAGAGAAACTCAGAATGTTTTAGGATCTAGCATCTTCTTTTGAACAATAAAGTTTAGAGAATTTGTATTCCATAAAGTAGCATCACTGCACGTTTTAAAGAGAACTTGTATCTAGAACCCACAATACCCATGATACAAGAAGTTATGTCACTGAGAGAATTTTATAAATTAAACTTGTTATGTTGAGATAATTATAGATTCACATGTAATAGTAAGAAATAATAGAGATTCTTATACTCTTCATCCCCAATGGGAACATCTTGCATAAATATAATACAATATCATAACCAGGAAACTGACACTGATACAGTTCACCAGCCTGATTCAAATTTCACCAGTTTTACATGCACTCATTTGTGTCTGTGTAGATTCATGTAATCACCACCAGAGTCAAGATACAAAACAGTTCCATCACAAGGATTCCTTTTGCCACTTCCTACAGCTACACCCACCTCCCTCCACCCAAGCCAATCCCTAACACCTGGCAACCACTACTCTGTCCCCAGTCTCCATTATTTCCATTTCAGGCATGCTATGGAGCCATACAGTAAGTAACTCTGTGAGCTTTATTAACTCAGCATGGTTTTCTTGAGCTGCATTAAAGTTGTGTGCATCAATAGTTCACTCCTTGTTACTGCTGAATAGTATTCCATCACTCAAATGTTTCAAAATCTTACCAATCCCTGAGTCCTCATTTGTCATTCCTTAGGAATATGAAACACTAACCAAAGCATTAGAATGATATAACAAAAAAATTAATATAGTTCTGATGCTCTACCCCATTCTTCTTATTCTGATAGTACATCTGTACATTATTTAAGGATGGCTTCTTGGCATTTCTGAGGAACTATATTTCCATTTGACTTTCAATCTATAATATGGCTACTGAAATTTTAACAATTTATCCACTTGAATATTAGAAACTATGCTAAAATGGCAGGTTAACTCAAAATGATACAAAATGATAATTAATGACAGATAAGGGTCTCTAACTTTATAAGAAACTACCAAACTGTTCTGCAGAGTAGCTGGAGCATTTTGCCTTTCTACCAACAATGAAACAGAGTTCTAAATGCTCCACATTCTTATCAACATTTGGTATTGCCAGTATTTTTTTATTTTAGCCACTGTAATATGTATATACAATGTGGTTTTAATTGGCATTCCCTATTCCCTAAAAGCACATTCCTAACATGGTTGGTGATGAGACAAAATGGTATCATTTTGATAATACAAGAAGCTGAATGACATTCATGGATATCTGTAAGTAATTGAGGAAAAAATTAAACTTTACTTACCTGTAGTCCTTGTCTGCATAAAATCTGACACTTGTCTTTAATCTGAGGTTAAAACATCATTAACATCTCTAATTCTATTAATGTGCTAAGGAGTAGGTACTAAAAATTAAATTCCTTTTATTCCTTAGACATATACAATAAACTGAAATAAACTGAAAAATAAACTATTATTCAACAGATCTAAGTAAATACTGATATAAAGGCCAAAATTTCAATTAAAAAATAATTTCAGGCAACTATACAAAGAACTTTAAAGACAAAGTGACTACAATGTCTTCAAGAATAAGACAAAAGTTTGGATAACCAAAAATTCACAAGCCCAGTTACTTATCTAATTTCAGTTAGACAAGATAAAAACAACCGATGAATTCACAAGCTATGTTCATGAAGAGCAAATTCACTTACAAAAATTCATTTGTACTGTAATCATTGAAACTTTAAAAGGATAAAACCAAATACCTGACTTCAGCATCCTGGGTACTGTCAACAGGAAGAGCAAATGAAAGTTCTAATAGTTTCACTCCTGGATTTGGTGGACACAAACTGTGATCGGTACTCATTATTATCAAATTCTAGATATCCAACAGGTTACTATTCAAAAGGTAATTGTTTAACCTGCCTCCTTCAAGCCACAATAAGATCTGAACAGCTCAGCCTGTCTTCTGACCATATACAGAAACATATTCCAATGAAGGGTTTGGCCTGATGATTAACCCCAGCACAGACAACTCAACAATCATAATAAGGAAATGGAAGAAGAACACGTCATACATTCTAAAGGCCAGTTTCTTAATAATGACACATGAACATCATTTCCATATTGAAATTTAGAAGACTAATATTAAGCAAGAAAAAAAGTTGGGAGTTAGGTATTTATTTACTTAATTAAAAATATTTAGCTTCTTTCAAAAGGGAATTCTGAAGCATCACATACAATGTACAATTATGATAAATCATCATAGCTTGCCTGTTTTAACCAATGATAAATTACCAACTCCAATAAATGTCTTTAATATAAAGCCCTGAAATAGAATACTCTATAAATTGACAACTAAAAAACTAAATTTCTTTTCAATGCTTTCTATTTAAAAATTTTAATTAACAAGAGCAAATACCTGCAAGAGTTCAAAAACTTAATTCTCTATATTAAAAGGAAATTCTGGAATATGCTACAACATAGATGAATCTTGTTGACATCATGCTAAGTGAAATAAGCCAGTCACAAAAGACAAACCCTGGATGATTCTATTTACAAGAGGTACTTAGGGTGGTCAAAACCATCAAGACAGAAGGATAATGGTGACTGGTTGCCAAGGGCTGGAGTGAGGGGAGACTGGGAAAGTTACTGCTCAATAGATATAGGTTTTAATTTTACAAAAGAGTGGTGGGAATGGACAGTGGTGATGACTACCTAACAATGTGTATGTACTCAATACCACTGAACTATATACTTAAAAACAGTTAAGATGACAAATTTTAGGTCATGTATACTTTAACTAAGGGCTTCCCCGGTAGCTCAGAAGTTAAAGCGTCTGGCTGTAATGTGGGAGACCAAGGTTCGATCCCTGGTTTGGGAAGATCCCCTGGAGAAGGAAATGGCAACCCACTCCAGTACTCTTGCCTGGAAAATCCCATGGATGGGGGAGCCTGGTAGGCTACAGTCCATGGGGTCGCAAACAGCTGGACACAACTGAGCGACTTCACTTTCACACTTTACTAAAATAGAAAAAAGGGGAAAAAAGTTTTAAATGATCTAAAAATTCAGGATGCTTTTTCTAGTCTTCCTATTACTCTACTATATGAAGTACATAGGGTATCAGAGCCTGTCTAAAATCTTCCAGGCTTCTATGATCCCAGAGTGCTCTCAGGCTGTGACATATTAAATACAATTAGGATGCTTGATGTTTCCTAGATGACCTCTCTTCACTACCTAATTCTAAGCCCCTGTTTTCAGTGATGTTACATCATAACCAAATGTATACTTTATGAATATAAAGACACACAAAAAACTGAATAAAAAGTACAAAACACCTCTCTCTGGATTTTATTTCTTCCAAATGCATAGAAAGTGAAAGTGAAGTTGCTCAGTCATGTCTGACTCTTGGCAACCCAATGGTCTGTAGCCTACCAGGCTCCTCAGTCCATGGGATTTTCCAGGCAAGAATACTGGAGTGGGTTGCCATTTCCCTCTCCAGGGGATCTTCCCGACCCAGGGATGGAACCCAGGTCTCCCGCACTGCAGGCAGATGCTTTACCCTCTGAGCCACCAGGGAAGTCCATATCCAAATGCGTATGTTATGCCTTTTATTTTTACACACACACATAAACAGTCTGTTTTACAGTTTAATTCCCACATACATCAAGCAACATGTCTCATTGCTGCAGAGGATCACTGATACCCACTGACCAATTTTGAGTTTTCCTATCTTGATGGGAATTCAGTTCTGTTCAGTTGCTCAGTCGTGTCCAACTCTTTGCGACTCCATGAACCGCAGCACACCAGGCCTCCCTGTCCATCACCAACCCCCGGAGTCCACCCAAACCCATGTCCATCAAGACAGTGATGCCATCCAACCATCTCATCCTCTGTCGTCCCCTTCTCTCCTGCCCTCAATCTTTCCCAGCATCAGGGTCTTTTCCAATGAGTCAGCTCTTCGCATCAGGTGGCCAAAGTACTGGAGTTTCAGCTTCAACATCAGTCCCTCCAATGAACACCCAGGACTGATCTCCTTTAGGATGGACTGGTTAGATCTCCTTGCAGTCCAAGGGACTCTCAAGAGTCTTCTCCAACACCAATTAATAGAGTCAAATCAATTTGTTATGAAATACTTTGTTTCCTTCATATAAACACATTCATCAGAGAATTTCCATGAAGATGAAATCAGGACCTGATGGGCCAGTGACTGGGAGTTTATTCAGTAAATGCTCAGCTTGTTTTCACTTGTGGATCAGTTAACCAAAAACTCACATGCAGTGTGTATTGTAAGCTCCCCAGTAGGCAATTATTAACTAGCATTAGTAAGTTTAAAAAAACAAACATTTACTGAGCATAAAATTTTTATAGAAGAAGCATTAGAGATCTTTAATCTCATCATTTTACAGCTAAAGAAACCACCACCCAGAGAGGCTAACTGGACTCCCCAGTATCACAACAAAATCTGAACTCAGCTCTTCCAACTCTGACTCCACCTGTTTTAATCCTTTTCCATTGTTTAGAACTAATTTCAGAGACAGCATTATAAGCTTGTATTTTGTCATCTTCACTGTTTCTAGGTTCAATGTATCATAAACAAACAATATATATGATTTCTAGACACTTACATTTTTAAAGTAGATTAGTTGTGTGCATTTCTTTTTGACCTTGGTTATTAAAATTATGTATAAATATTCAATATAAATGTTTTGGTTCCTTGAAGTATACTACCAGTATAATTATGGCTTATTTTTCTTTCTGATAGATTTGTACCAGTAAGTGATCAAAACAGAAAACTTATGGGGGTCTAAAGTAAGTTCTACTGTCTACAGTGGGATGGACTGAAGATTACACCTTGCCAAGACAGGTTTGTTGTCAGCTCATGGAGA
Source organism: Bos indicus (assembly GCF_029378745.1). NCBI lineage: Eukaryota > Metazoa > Chordata > Mammalia > Artiodactyla > Bovidae > Bos > Bos indicus. The sequence goes on from NC_091785.1 coordinate 23,674,969, forward strand.
AGGAAATGGCAACCCACTCCAGTGTTCTTGCCTGGAGAATCCCAGGGACAGGGGAACTTGGTGGGCTTCCGTCTATGGGGTCGCACAGAGTCGGACACGATTGAAGCGACTTAGCAGCAGCAGCATGTGTTTAATTTATGCCATATTGAGCTCTAGGACTATGTGAAATATAAATATGCATTAAATGAAACTGATAAGAAAGGACAGTTTACACTGCATGAAGCTGTTCAACAAACTGGATGATCATTAAAACCCCTTTGTCGAAACCAAATCAAGAATGTAGAAGGAACTGGTGTTCTCAACGAACATAACAAGCAAACAGAAAAAGCAGAATGAAAGATTTGGAATTTGGAAAAGGCAGTCAGTACCCATGTTTTAAACTCAAGAATACAAAAATCAACACGTTTTGTGAGGTTCAAGGTTCATCCTTTGCATCCTTCTAGAATGTGACAGTAGTTGGCAGGAAGGTGTGGTTTTCACCTAAAGTGATAACAATTTGTGTACATCATAAATTAAATGATTCAAACATACAGTTTTTTGCTTTGGGAATTCAGTTTTTAATTTTTCATCTTTTACTCTCTAAGTTTTGTTCTATAGTACAAATAGTACTCATAATATTTGTTCCTTTTTTTTCATAATGTAAACAACAAATTGGAAAAAAAAATGCTACCTAGTGACCTACTATCAGAAAAGTATCACCAACCTACTTAAAAACCAACTACTGATACGATAATTAACTTTCAAAATACTCAATATTCAGTATCAATCTTCTTCAAAATATTAATGCTTACTGAACCACTGAAATGTTACCTAATCTGGATTAGCTTTCCTACACAGGAAAGAATGGAACCAGAATAATTCTTTCATCTGCTTTACAAAAACTTATCTGTAGAAACTAATTTAACCATCTCAGAACAGATGAGTAATTGAGCTGTCACAGATTTCCTGGAGTTCCTATGCAATTTTTTAGCACTACCAGTAAACCAGCATTTCTACTAATTCCTGGCTTTCCCAAGACGGAAGCAGAGATGGTTCTAGTGCAGCCCAGATGTTTCTATCCTGTAAGTATAAATTTCTAATTTCTGTCTAAAACCAAATGATTCCTAATTACAATACCTACTTCCAAGTATCTCAGCTACTTAAGGTTCAGATAGCCATTAAAATTTAGAAACAGCCATTTAACTGAATCTATTAAAAGTGGCAAATAAATTGAGAATACTTTACACTTTAAACTTTTAAAGGAAAAATGATTTAAAGGAAATTTTAAAGTCTTAATATAAGAAAATGCTGTTAATATCCAGAATTATTTACATTCAAGTCTAACACAGTAATCAGTAGGCACAATTCCAAAACTCTATTTAAAAATTATAATCAGTTTCTGGTAAATTATAATTAAGAATTGTATTATCAATAACTAAGGCCCAATCTTTTGGCAGCTGAAGACTTTCTGCTCTTGAGGACTTTTATTAGTAGATATAAGAAGATGTAAGTAGATATAAGAAGCAGTAAAACAAATTTTATTTTAAAGCAGCAACAGCAATGTGGTTAGAAGTCTGGCAATTAGAAGTCTGGACTTTGGACTGAGTTTGAACCATGAACTAGCTATGTGATCTAGGGTAAATTACCTAACCACTCTGTACACTAATTTCATAATCTGTAAAATGAAGATATTATATGCCCATTGTATACAGCTGTTTTGAGAATTAAGTTGATAAAACAGGACTTCCCTGGTGGGCCAGAGGTTAGGAATCCGCCAATGCAGGGGACACAGGTTCGATCTCTGGTCTGTGAAGATCCCATATGCCACACAGCAACTAGTTCCATGCGCCTCTACTGAGCCCAAGAGCCCTCGAGCTTGTGCTTCACAAGAAAAGCTACCAAATGACAAGGAAGAGTAGCCCCTGCTTGCCGCAACTAGAGAAAGCCCAGATGCAAGGCAAAGAAAAGCCAGTGCAGCCAAAAATGAAAAAAGAATAAATTAAAAAAATAGATCAAATACTTACCGATGATAGGCTTCTCGCCGATACTTTTTCAGGGCATGTTTATCCATGTTAGCAGGCATATCTGCTGCATTTTGTAACCGATCACTCCAGGAGGTTGTCATTTTGTTTTAATTGTACGCTCAATTCTAGAAAAGAAAAATCAGTAATTTAGCATATTAACGCTGTCATCCATATATTGATATTAGGTTTTTAAAAAAATTAGTAAAATTGTAGATTGCAAACCAACTGATATAACTATCTATTTAAATATACTGAGGGACTTCCCTGCTGGTCCAGTGGTTAAGATCAGCCTCCCAAATGCAGGAGACACGGGTTCAATCCTTGGTCAGGGACTAAGATCCCACCTGCTGCGGGCGCGACTAGGTGCACAGTGCCACACGGCTGCGACAGTGCACAGCAGCTGCGCCACGGGGCAACCACTGAGCCTGCGCCACAATGCGGACCCTGCACGCCACAACTAAGACTCAGTGCAGGCTAAATAAAGGGACATTCTGAAAAAATAAAATAAAATGTACTGAATATGGAAATAAACTGAAAATTAAATCAACACTTCTAAACTACGTAAATTTAGGAAAATAATTTCATATAGTAATTTCTATCCAGAAAGATCACATATATCACTTTCAAATAATTAAGCATGATAGCCAGTAATAATTTACTTTAACCCCAGATTCTAGAAGAGGCGCTGAGACCACAGAGATTTGAGAAAATATATAATGTTCAGTTAATATATATTCAAAATATGCAAAGTAAGAAATTTTTAAATTCTGATAAACACAGTAAATTCACTCAGATCAGATCAGATCAGATCAGTCCTCAGTCGTGTCCGACTCTTTGTGACCCCATGAATCCCAGCACGCCAGGCCTCCCTGTCCATCACCAACTCCTGGAGTTCACTCAGACTCACGTCCATCGAGTCAGTGATGCCATCCAGCCATCTCATCCTCTGTCGTCCCCTTCTCCTCCTGCCCACAATCCCTCCCAGCATCACAGTCTTTTCCAATGAGTCTACTCTTCGCACAAGGTAGCCAAAGTACTGGAGTTTCAGCTTCAGCATCATTCCTTCCAAAGAAATCCCAGGGCTGATCTCCTTCAGAATGGACTGGTTGGATCTCCTTGCAGTCCAAGGGACTCTCAAGAGTCTTCTCCAACACCACAGTTCAAAAGCATCAATTCTTCGGCGCTCAGCCTTCTTCACAGTCCAACTCTCACATCCATACATGACCACAGGAAAAACCATAGCCTTGACTAGACGAACCTTTGTTGGCAAAGTAATGTCTCTGCTTTTGAATATGCTGTCTAGGTTGGTCGTAACTTTCCTTCCAAGGAGTAAGTGCCTTTTAATTTCATGGCTTCAGTCACCATCTGCAGTGATTCTGGAGCCCAGAAAAATAAAGTCTGCCACTGTTTCCACTGTTTTCCCATCTATTTGCCATGAAGTGATGGGACCGGATGCCATGATCTTAGTTTTCTGAATGTTGAGCTTTAAGTCAACTTTTCACTCTCCTCTTTCACCTTCATCAAGAAGCTTTTAGTTCCTCTTCACTTTCTGCCGTAAGGGTGGTGTCATCTGCATATCTGAGGTTATTGATATTTCTCCCAGCAATCTTGATTCCAGCTTGTGTTTCTTCCAGTCCAGCGCTTCTCATGATGTACTCTGCATAGAAGTTAAACAAACAGGGTGACAATATACAGCCTTGACGTACTCCTTTTCCTATTTGGAACCAGTCTATTGTTCCATGTCCAGTTCTAACTGTTGCTTCCTGACCTGCATACAAATTTCTCAAGAGGCAGATCAGGTGGTCAATGGTACTACAAATATAAGTCACGTGCATTTGACTTCTAATTAGATTATGCTTTTATATTTTTCTACAATAAATTATCTTCCAGATAGGATTAAAGACTGAACTAGAAGAAGAAATAAACTAAAAGATTTAATCTCATTAGAATAAACATTTAAAGCTAGGTAAGCAGGTAAATGTCTTTACTGTATTTTAACTATAGGCCCTGTTATAGGTTTCGCTTCAGTTTTCAAAAGTTTTCATCTGTAAATAGTTTTAAATAAGGATGAAAAATAACCTTTTTTAGAGTTAAATCTTTATTAACATTTTATTAAAGTACCAATAGGGCTTCCCTGGTGGCTCGGAGGGTAAAGCATCTGCCTGCAACGCAGGAGACCTGGGTTGACCCCAGGAGACCTGGGTTTGACCTTCTCCAGGGAAGATCCCCTGGAGAAGGAAATGGCAACCCACTCCAGTAGTCTTGCCTGGAAAATCCCATGGACGGAGAAACCTGGTGGCTATGGTCCATGGGGTCACAAAGAGTCAGACACGACTGAGCGACCTCACTTTCACCTTTCTTTCTTTCAAAGTACCAATATTTGTGAAAACATCTGCATTCTAACTTATTGCCCATTTTGAAAATGCTAACACTGTTTACATTAATTTTTAAATAGGTCATCTTTGTAGCTTTTGAAAATAATTTATTGAAGCGAAATTCACGTAAGAAAACAGTTTATAGTGACTAAGTCAATACTACGAGCATTTGGTATGCTCATAGTATAGTTCAACCACCACCTCTACCGAGTTTCAAAATATTTTTATCATTCTAGAGTAAAACCCCTTACTCAGGGATTCCCTGGTGGTCCAGTGGCTAAGACTCCACATGCCCAATGCAGGGGACCTGGGTTCAATCCCTGGTCATGGAATTAGATATCCCACATGCCACAACTAAAGATCCCACATGCTACACACAACAAAGATGTAAGATCCCACGCGCCACAACTAAGACCTGGTGCAGCCAAATAAATATTAAAAAAATTTTTTTTTACCTAGTAAGCAGTTTCTCCCCATTCCCCCTACCCCCTGGCCACTACCAATTCCAGTTCTGTCTCTCTGGGTTTATCTATTATGGATGTATCATATAAGCAGAATCATATAATACGTGAGTTTTTGTGTCTGGCTTCCTTCACTTAGCATGTTTTCTAGATTCATCCATGTTGTACCACGTTTCAGATACTTCATTCCTTTTTATGGCTGAATAAGAAATACTCCACCGTTTGTATGTACCACAATTTGTTTATCCATTCATCCATTAATGGACATTTGGACTCTTTCCACCTTTTAGCTACTGTAAACAGTACTGCTATGAACATGTATGAACAATGCATTTACTTGAGTACTACTTTTCAATTCTCTTGGCTATATATTTAGGTCTGTAATGTTTCTGAAGTAATCAGAATTTCCAAACCCTTTAGGTAACTGTGGTACTGGCTAATACTAGTTAGGTAACTGTGATACTGGCTAGTACTAGTCAAGGGACTTCCATGGCAGTCCAGTGGTTAAGACTCCACGCTTTCACTGCAGGGTTCACAGGTTCGATCCCTGGTTGGGGAACTAAGATTCTGCATACCACAGGTGTGGCCAAAAAAAAAAAAGACTCTAGTTAAAAACTAGAGTTAAAAACTAGTTTTAAAAACTAGTTTAAAACTATATTTTAAGACTCCTCTATTCCAAAGCCTTTGACGGTGTGGATCACAATAAACTGTGGAAAATTCTGAAGGAGATGGGAATACCAGACCATCTGACCTGCCTCTTGAGAAACCTGTATGCAGGTCAGGAAGCAACAATGAGAACTGGACATGGAACAACAGACTGGTTCCAAATAGGAAAAGGAGTACGTCAGGCTGTATACTGTCACCCTGTTTATTTAACTTATATGCAGAGTACATCATGAGAAACGCTGGGCTGGAAGAAGCACAAGCTGGAATCAAGACTGCCAGGAGAAATATCAATAACCTCAGATATGCAGGTGATACCACCCTTATGGCAGAAAGTGAAGAACTAAAGAGCCTCTTGATGAAAGTGAAAGAGGAGAGTGAAAAAGTTGGCTTAAAACTAAACATTCAGAAAACTAAGATCATGGCATCCGGTCCCATCACTTCATGGCAAATAGATGGGCAAACAGTGGAAACAGTGGCTGACTTTATTTTTGGGGGCTCCAAAATCACTGCAGATGGTGACTGTAGCCATGAAATTAAAAGACACTTACTCCTTGGAAGGAAAGTTACGACCAACCTAGACAGCATATTCAAAAGCAGAGACATTACTTTGCCAACAAAGGTCTGTCTAGTCAAGGCTGTGGTTTTTCCTGTGGTCACATATGGATGTGAGAGTTGGACTATAAAGAAAGCTAAGCGCCAAAGAATTGATGCTTTTGAACTGTGGTGTTGGAGAAGACTCTTGAGAGTCCCTTGGACAGCAAGGAGATCCAACCAGTCCATCCTAAAGGAGATTGGTCCTGGGTGTTCATTGGAGGGACTGATGTTGAAGCTGAAACTCTAGTACTTTGGCCACCTGATGCGAAGAGCTGACTCATTGGAAAAGACCCTGATGCTGGGAAAGATTGAGGGCAGGAGGAGAAGGGGACGACAGAGGATGAGATGGTTGGATGGCATCACTGCCTCAATGGACATGGGTTTGGGTGGACTCCGGGAGTTGGTGATGGACAGGGAGGCCTGGTGTGCTGCAGTTCATGGGGTTGCAAAGAGTCGGACACGACTGAGAGACTGAACTGAACTGAACAAGGTAAAATGTATACTGTATGGCATCCAATAAAAAATTAGCAGCATTCTAAGAAAAAGGAAAATATGATACATAATGAGGAGAAAAATTAACTGAAGCAAACACACAAATGACACAGATGATAAAAGACACTAAGTTGTTGTTATTAGTCTGTGTGGTAAGTCGCTTCATTCCAACTCTTTGCAACCCTAAGGACTGTAGTCCACCAGGCTCCTCTGTCCATGGGGATTCTCCAGGCAAGAAAACTGGAGTGGGTTGCCATTTCCTTCTCCAATGCATGAAAGTCCTCACACCAGTCAGAATGGCCATCCTTTAAAAGTATACAAATAACAAATGTTGGAGAGGGTGTGGAGAAAAGGGAGCCCTCCTACACTGTTGGGAGGAATGTAAACTAGTGCAGCCAGTATGGAAAACAGTATGCAGGTTCCTTAAAAACTAAAAATAGAGTATTCCCTGGTAGTCCAATGGTTGGGACTCCAACCTTTCAATGTCAAGGGCACAGACAGGGTCAGTCCCTGGCTGGGGAGCTAAGATCCTACGCCACGTGGCACAGCCAAAAAATTAAATAATTAAAAGGTTCATTTAAAGAAAGAAAGTCCATCCTCTAGCCTGAGGTTTAAAAAAAAAACAACTAAAAACAGAGTTGCCATAAGATCCAGCTCCCACTCCTGGGCACATATCCAGAGAAAACTATGTAATTTGAAAAGATACATGCACCCTGATGTTCATAGCACAGTATTCAAAATAGCCAAAACATAGAAGCAACCTAAATGTGCATCGACAAATGACTAGATAAAGAAGATGTTGTGTGTGTGTGTGTGTGTGTGTGTGTGTAAAATGGGACATTGTTGTTGCCGTTTAGTTGCTAAGATCTGTACAACTCTTTTGCAACCCCATGGGCTGTAGCCCACCAGGCTCCTCTATCCATGGGATTTTCTAGGCAAGATACTGGAGTGGGTTGCCATTTCCTTCTTCAAGAAATCTCCACAATCCAGTGACCGAACCCACATCTCTTGCATTGGCAGGAGGATTCTTTATCACTGAGGCACCAGGGAAGCCCATTTCACATGCTAGCAAGGTTATGCTCAGAGTCTTTCAAGGCAGGCTTCAGCAACATGTGAACCAAGAACTTTCAGATATACAAGCTGGGTTTCGAAGGGACAGAGGAACCAGGGATCAAACTGGCAACATTTGTTGGATCACAAGGGAGTTCCAGAAAAACATCCACTTCTGTTTCACTGACTATGCTAAAGCCTTTGACTGTGTGGATCACAACAAACTGTGGAAAATTCTTAAAGAGATGGGAGTACCAGACCTCCTTACCTGTCTCCTGAGAAACCTGTATGTGGGTCAAGAAGCAACTTGAAAACAGGACACGGAACAACAGACTGGTTCAAAATTGGAAAGGTGTACGACAGGCTGTATATTGTCACCCTGCTTGTTTAACTTCTAAGAAGAGTACATCATGCAAAATGCCAGGCTGGGTGAATCAAAAGCTGGAATCAAAATTGCTGGGAGAAATATCAACAACCTCAGATATGCAGATGATACCCCTACTGGCAGAAAGTGAAGAGGAACTAAAGAGCCTGTTGATGAAGGTGAAAGGAGACTGAAAAAGCTGGCTTGAAACTGAACAGTCAAATCTTAAGGAAACAGCATTTGTTCACAGACCTCAGTAAAGTGAGGATATGATAGATAAACAATAAATCAACTTATTATTAGGTTGGCATTACATGTCATGTTCTGCACATTATGGTTTATATATATATATGAGTGACACAAAAATATTTCATTCCCTTTGGAAGTTTAAATATTGACTCTTTGTTTATATATTCCACTTGTCTCTTTTCATGGCTAACAGAGGACATAAATGAAACAAAACTATATTTTCATGTTGTGTTTCCATTAAAGTGTTTTCTATCACTCTTTAGGTGGGAAGGGGGAGATAAGCTACAGTCAGGGGGAAAACATTTGCAGTTCAGTTCAGTCGCTCAGTCATGTCCGACTCTTTGCGACCCCATGGACTACCACATGCCAGGCTTCACTGTCCATCACCAACTTCGTGCTCAAAGTCATGTCCATTGAGTCGGTGATGCCATCCAACAATCTCATCTTCTGTCGTCCCCTTCTCCTTCTGCCTTCAATCTTTTCAGCATCAGAGTCTTTTCCAATGAGTCAGTTCTTCTCATCAAGTGGCTAAAGTATTGGAGTTTCAACTTCAGCATTAGTCCTTCCAATGAATATTCAGGACTGATTTCCTTTAGGATTGACTGGTTTGATCTCCTTGCAGTCCAAGGGACTCTGAAGAGTCTTCTCCAGCACCACAGTTCAACAGCATCAATTCTTCAGCACTCAGCCTTCTTTATGGTCCACCTCTCACAGCATGAGCCCTCATGCTGCAACTACTGAAGCCCAAGTGCCCTAGGGCCCACTGCTCCACAGCAAGAGAAGCCATCGTAACGAGAAGCCCATGATCGCACCTGGAGAGCAGCCCCGGCTCTGCAACAAGAGAAACCCCGAGCAACAACAAGACCCAGCACAGCCAAAAAATAAATAAATTAAATCATTAAAAACAACAACACACAATAAGACAAAGAATCTAATTATCAAAATACAGGTAAAATACCTGAACAGACACTTCATCATAAAAGATATACAGATGTCAAATAAGCACAAGAAATGATACTCAACATCATTTATCATCAAGGAAATGCAAATTATAACCATAATGAGATTCTACTACATGCCTATTACAACATCTAAAATTAAAAAGACTGACCAGGGACTTCCCTCGTGATCCAGGGGTTAGGACTCTGTGATTCCACTGCAAGGGGCACAGGGTTCAATCCCTGGTCAGGGAACTAAGATCCTGCATGCCATACAGTGCGGCCAAAACAAACAAAAAAAAGATTAACCATGCCAAATTTGATGAGGATATAGAGCAACTAGAACTCTAATACATGACTGGTGAGAATTTAAAAAAAAAAAAAAAAATGGGACAAGCACTTTGGAAACAATTTGCCGTTTCTTTTTTGTTGTTTTTCTTTTTTGGCCATGCGGCACAGCTGGTAGGATCTCAGTCCCCTGACCAGGGACTCAACAAGACCCACAGCAGGTAAAGCCCAGAATCTTAATCTCTAGGCCACCAGGGAACTCCCAGCATTTCTTTTAAACATACCTACTCTAGGTCGCAATCTTTCTACTCCCAAGTAACTGTCCAAGAGAAATGAAAGCATATATCCATATAGACTTGTACATGAATATTCATAGCAGCTTTGTTGTAATAGTCAGAAGGTAAAAACAATCCAAACGTCTATGAACAGGTGAACGGATACATATGGTCTTTTATCCACATAATGGAATACAATTAGGCAATAAAAAAGAAAGAACTATTGATACACAACATGAATAAATCTCAAAATTATGCTGGGTGAAAGAAGATAAAAAATTGAGTGCACACTATATGGTTTTGTTTATATAAAATTCTAGGAAATGCCAACTAATCTACAGTGATAGAAAGCAGATCAGTGGTTGCCTGGAGTGAGGAATGAGGTAGAAGGGCCCGAGGAAACTTTGGGTGTGATATGTTCATTACCTCAGTTATGGTGACTGCCTCATGGCTATACACATATGTCAAATTTATTGTATACTCTAAATATATACAGTTTGTTGTATTTATACCTCAATAAAACTTTTTTAAAAAGGCAGGCTTTTCTTTCCCTCTTTCCTTACAAATTAGAAGTAGTAATTATACTAACAAAAGAGTTCCTCTATATATTTTAATTTCTTTTTCTATTACTTTCTTCATATTATTTGTAGGAAAAATTCAAAGCACCTTCTTGGATCATTCATGGACTAAACAAAACACATTTCATTTTAAAAATTCAAGTTACAGAGTCTCAGCAAAGGTAACATAAAAATTTATTCAACGAAAAAACATAAAAATAAATGATTAACTATATAATCATTAATATGAAATAAAATCTGCCATGAAGTCTATACAGTTTTGTGAAGGTTAAGGGGTAAGATTTTCTTAGATCATCTTCAAAAAGTTCCTTACTTGACAGTTTTCCTATGATCTTATCTAACACACATAAGTGTTACTATGACAGACTTTTGGACTCTATTCACAGAGCCAGCCTATCTAATGCTGAACTATTTTTCATAGCAACAATAAAATTACAGATGATTATCATATGGCAAAAAAAAGAGTGCTCCAATAAGTAAGTAAGCATTTCGTTTGTCACCTGTTTACAGCGTAAAGCTTAAGAGTAGTTTTTTCAGTAAGGTACAGCAGTGCCTAATGCTGAATAAAAGGCTCAAATTTTAATTCCTTTCAAGCTGTAGTGGTACAGCTTATACTGAAACAGTGAGTGAAAGTGAAGTGAAGTCGCTCAGTCGTGTCCGACTCTTTGCGACCCGTGGACTGTAGCCCACCAAGCTCCTCTGTCCATGGGATTCTCCAGGCAAGAATACTGGAGTGGGTTGCCATTTCCTTCTCCAGAAACAGTACTTTGCTTCAATATAAAATATCCAGCCTGCAAAGTAGTTGTATCTGAAGAGTAACAACTGAAATGAACTCTCAGGCATTCAAAATACCTTAGTTTCACACTTTAAAAATATTTCCTAGGCAAAATACACATATTTATAGCTCCCTTCACCACCGGTATCACCCTCCCCCAAACAAAGGGAAACCAGCTGCCCCCAAAGCTCTAGGCAACTTCTGAGAACAGGAAGCAGAGTAACTGAAATGGCAGGGTAAGCCTTGTGAGTAATCTGCAGCCTGGTTAGCAAGGCCATTTTAATGTCTGTTTCAGGTCACGTCAGTAGCTCACTTGGAAAGAAGTGAGTAGCACTTCAATACAGTATATAGCACAGATCCATCAGGCAAACTGTTTAATTCACACAGCAGTTTGAACCAAATATTCATTTTTCAATGGAATTAGTGTGTCACTACAGGCAATATATAATAAGAGTAATACGAACACTTAGTGTTCTACTAAATTTCACTGCAAATTATTTTGTGTTTGCAATATAAAACTAGGAATTTATAAGTTTTATAATCAACCATTCTCATTCTAAGAACAATGAACACTGCTCTGAGACTTGAATGGAAAGGATACTTTTAAATGGCTTTTTCAAATTTCCTCACTTTAGCCTGAAATTTATTTTCAAAAATACAACTTTCACTGCATATTACGCTTTGCTCAGTTGTGTTCAATTCTTTGCAGCCCCATGGACTGTAGCCAGCTGGGCTCCTCTGTCCATGGAATTTTCCAGGCAAGAATATTGGAGTGGGGTGCATTTCCTACTCCAGGGGATCTTTCCGATCTAGGAATCGAACCTGCGTCTCTTGTGTCGCCTGCTCACCTGCACTGGCAGGCGGACTCTTTATCATTAGTAACTGAATATTACACATATTAAACTATTATAGTTTACTATAATAAACTGAAAAAGAAAAGTTAAAGCTATATTGCTCATATGTACACCTGGTATCACACTAACATTTTACACATAACTCTTGATAATCCTAATCCTTGACAGATGAGCAGTAAAACCAAGAAAGTGTAGAGGTACATTAGTTGGTTACATCATTATGTTGCCATCAAGGGACCCTTCTGTAACAAGACCACAAACCAATCAGTCCCTGGAAAACAAGGGAAGCCAGATCCAAATTCAGATTAACTTGTCTAATAATACTGCTAAAAATCTAAATCATTGTTTATGTAGTTAATAGGGCCACCCCTAAATCAAAGAACAGCACTTTGAAATAAAATACAGCTTTGCAAGTATTTTTGTAACCTTTGTTTCTTCTAATCATAAAACACATGAAAGAAAATAATCACATAAATTATTTTAAGATGAAGGAATATTAATTTCTTCCCAAAAGTAAGACTCCTTGGGTGGTGGTGGTGGTTTAGTTGCTAAGCTGTGTCTGACTCTTGTGACCCCATGGACTGTAGCCTGCCAGACTCCTCTGTCCACGGGATTCTCCAGGCAAGAATATTGGAGTGGGTTGCCATCTCCTTCTCCAGTCAGACTCCTTAAAAGTGTGTTATGTATAAACTGTTAATTGTTTCATTAACTCCTACCTTTTTAGTTTATAAGCAAGAGTTTTTTGCTCATTTTTCATTCACAGTTCTTTATATCATTTGCCCATATTTTACATTTGTGTAAAAGACTAAGTTTACACAAGTGATACAGATGGCTAACAAATTCCAACTAACAAAATCTCATTTACCTATCCACACATATCACTAGCTATTCTCTTACCCTACTTTATTTTTCTTTTTTGAACACTGACACTTCTAGATTTAACATATTTGACAGTTTTGTACTGCCAAGTCATTTTCTCTAAAATGCAAGCTCCACTAGGCTAAGACTTGTTTTGTTCACTGCTATAGCCTCAGTTCCCTGAAATGCAGACTTGAAATACAGGCAGAAATAAACTCTTACACCTCTACATTTGGAGCATTTCGCTTTCAGAAGCTCACTTCTGTGTTCACCTGAAAATGCAAGAATATTACACAGGTTCTTTTTAATGCTCTAAATCAATCTTCATGAAATCTTACTCTTGGTTCAGAAACACATAAGATTCTTAGTTTGATTACAATAGTCTTTTGCTAACATTTCGACACCAGGCCTTGGAACAAAAGGTTCCCTGTTCTCTGATGGAAAACAACAAAACTGAGACAAGATCTTGTCAAATGAGAAATGTACTACGTGTTGCCAGGACAATTTGTTTTTCTTCTTCAAGCAACAACATGCTCCAATCTCTAGTTTGAAACCATAACTAGAAAATGTGCATGTGTTGCGTATGTTCCTAAACTTCCAAAAACAGATCAAAAAAGACCCGAATTTTACGTTATCCTGAACACTTTACAGCTGCTACTCGTAGAATTCCATTACCTCTGCCACATCACACAGAACTCATCCATATATGAAGGTTGCTTTCAACTGAATGTTCTGAGTAATACCAGACCTTCAACAATAACATAGTTGTTGACAGAAAGGAACGAGAGCATGTAAAGAAAGCATTTTAAATGACTGTGCCTGAGAATATGTGGTACAGCAGTCCCCCTAACCCTTATCCAAGAGGGGATACGTTGCGAGACCTCCAGTGGATGCCTGAAACTGGATAGTATGGAATGCCATATAAGCTATATTTCCCCCTATACATATATACCTACAATAAAGTTTAACTTAAGAATTAGGCACACAAGAGGCACGTTAACCACAATAACTAATAATAAAACAATTCCAACCATACAACTGTAACAAAAGTTATGTGAACGTGGTCTCTCACTCAGTATCTTACTCCACGTACTCATACTTCTGTTGATGACATAAGATGATAAAACGAATTGAAAGTGAGTGATGTAGGCACTGTGACACAGTGTTAGTTAGGCTACTCTTGATCTTCTGATGATATGTCAGGAGGAGGATTATTTGCTTTGGGTGATTCTGAATTACTGGGCCAAAAGGAGGTCAATGATTGGGGATCCCAGACAGGACGGTGCAAGATTTCACCACATTACTCAGAATGGCACACTCACATGACACAATCTAAAATTTATGAATTGTTAATCTCTGGAACGTAATATTTTCTGGCTGTGACTGCAGGTAACTGAAACTGTGGAAAGCAAAACTGTGGAAAAGGGGGACCACCATATGACTTTTATTTCAAAACACTGCTGTAATTAGCTAAGGTCAAAAGCATAAAGGTAACAGAGCTGAACTGTTTTTGCATTCAGCTAACATACAATACTTTGCAATGGATGATTTAGTAATGATTCATGAATATCCTTTTAAAAAGTTCATGGGGACTTTCCTGATGGTCCAGTGGTCAGGAATCTGCCTTGTGCTGCAGGGGGTACAGGTTCAATCCCTGTTCAGGGAATGAAGATCCCATGTGCTGCAGAGCAACTAGGCCTAAGAGGAGCAGCTACTAAGCCCGAGCACTCTGGAGCCTGGGTGCCACAATAATCACCATGATAGTTCTACTTTTTTATTATATATATTCATATGTATGGCTTAGTTTACTTATTTGATGAAAATTCGGAGATATGGGACTTCCCTGGTAGTCTAGTGGTTAAGGATCAGCCTTCCAATGCAGGGGACACAGATTCAATCGCTAGTCTGTGAAGACCCCACATGCAGCAGAGCAACTGAGCCCATGCGCCACAATTACTGAAGCCCACACCTCAGATATGCAGATGACACCACCCTTACGGCAGAAAGTGAAGAGGAACTAAAAAGCCTCTTGATGAAAGTGAAAAGTGGAGAGTGAAAAAGTTGGCTTAAAGCTCAACATTCAGAAAACGAAGATCATGGCATCCGGTCCCATCACTTCATGGCAAATAGATGGGGAAACAGTGGAAACAATGGCAGACTTTATTTTTCTGGGCTCCAAAATCACTGCAGATGGTGACTGCAGCCATGAAATTAAAAGACGCTTACTCCTTGGAAGCAAAGTTATGACCAACCTAGACAGCATATTCAAAAGCAGAGACATTACTTTGCCAACAAAGGTCCATCTAGTCAAGGCTATGGTTTTTCCTGTGGTCATGTATGGATGTGAGAGCTGGACTGTGAAGAAGGCTGAGCGCTGAAGAATTGATGCTTTTGAACTGTGGTGTTGGAGAAGACTCTTGAGAGTCCCTTGGACGGCAAGAAGATCCAACCAGTCCATTCTGAAGGAGATCAGCCCTGGGATTTCTTTGGAAGGAATGATGCTGAAGCTGAAACTCCAGCACTTTGGCCACCTCATGCGAAGAGTTGACTCATTTGAAAAGACTCTGATGCTGGGAGGGGTTGGGGGCAGGAGGAGAAGGGGATGACAGAGGATGAGATGGCTGGATGGCATCACTGACTTGATGGACGTGAGTCTGAGTGAACTCCGGGAGATGGTGATGGACAGGGAGGCCTGGAGCGCTGCGATTCATGGGGTGGCAAAGAGTCGGACACGACTGAGCGACTGAACTGAACTGATGTTCCCTAGAGCTGGTGCTCTGCAACAAGTGAAGCCACCACAATGAGTAGCCCTCAGGCAGCAATGAAGACCCAATGCAGCCGAAAAAAATAAACAATTTTTTTAAAATTCAGAGATATGTATAAATTCAATGTCTTAGTAATGTTAGCATAATAATAGCTAACTTCCCTAGTGGCTCAGAAGTAAAGAATTCACCTGCCGATGCAGGAGACATGGGTTCGATCCCTGAGTGGGGAAGATCCTTAGAAGAAAGAAATGGCAACCCATTCCTGTATTCTTGCCTGGGAAATCCCACAGACAGAGGAGCCTGGCGGGCTACAGTCCGTGAAGTCGCAAAAGAGTTGGACACGACTTCGCGACTAAACAACAGTAAAACATTTATTTAGCGCTCACTTTTTTTTCATGTATTATTCTAAGCTCTATACATATTTTATCTGACTTCTCACAACGACCATATGAATTAGGTACCATTATCTTCATTATACAAAGAAGAAAACAGCATAGAGAAGTTAAATAATTTGACCAAGATTATAGAAACAAACTTGTAGTAAAGAGTGCAGATTCTGGAGCCATTCTGACCCAGTTTAAAACTTGGTTCAAATGCTAATTAGTTCTGTAACTGACCAAATTATACAATCACCTCAGCTTCTTCTACTCCAAAATGGTTAGTTGGAACAAGGATTTAATGTATCAATAAGTGCAACATACTAAGAACAGTGGCTGGTACACAGTGCATGATAAATTACAATATTTATAATACTAGAGACCACAGTGTTTCATACTTATGACTTCTGCACAATGTAGTAAATACTTTATGTCTGAAGGACTGTTATAGTAGGTTTCTACTTTTAGAGTCCAAACTTCAGAATGTCAATTAAATGCCAAAGGCTCTTCAATTTCACATGTTTTTTCACGTCAATCTAAGTATCCTAAATATAATCTACTATCTATAGGTTTCTTTCTTTCCTGAAAGCTCTCAGTTCCTCCTAGGATTACTTCATCATACCTACTGCAAAAGTCAATAATTTAAGGCTAAGAATACAGCATTCACTGATTTCAGATTTGTGAAAGATCCCAATGTTACATTTTGGTGTTATTTACATCAAGATACCATGCTGAAACTCTTCCAAATACATCTTAAAATGTTCACAATTTTCATACAGAATAATTGAGGTGTTTCAACCTCTACACATTTAGCACAGTTCAGATAACGCAAAACTTTCACAATTTAGTGCATAACAAAAGCCATGCAGTCTTTAGAACTTGCAGAGTAATTTCAGAACAAACACAATGGCAGAAAAAGAATGTGTAACACAAATGCTCATTGAACACCATATTAAAGATAGACTACGCAGAAAAAACATCTAAGCCTAAATGTAAAAAAAGCAAAACCATAAAACTTTTAGAAAATAAAAAAATGATGAAAAGCCTTATGACATCAAGGCAGAGAAGACTTTCTTGGACAATAAACACAAACCATAAAGGAAAAGATGGACAAATTTGACTAAGTTAAAATTTATAGTTTATACCTGCCAAAAACATTTGGTCTGAATTTAAATACCCTGCCAAAAAACATTTAGTTTGAATTTAAATACAAAAGGAAATGATCAGACAAATCCAAATTGAGGGACGTTCTATAAAATGACTAACCTGGACTCTTCAAATATCATCAATATTATGAAAACAAACAAAAATCTGGGGCTCTGTTGTGGATTAAAGGTAACTAAAGGGACATGGCAACTAAATGCAACTCATCATCCTGAACCAGGGATGGGGCTGAAGAAGAACTATAAAGGTCATTATTGGGACAACTGAGAAATTTTTAATACGCACTGTGTATTAGACAATAATGTTGTATTCATATATTTTTTTTTTTTTTGTAATTTCCTCTGCCAGGAACTCCATTGCACATATTCTGCCTGGCTAACCTCTAGAGGAAGCCTTAGTTATGGACAGATGGGGTCACTGGCCATCCTACGTAAGTCTATAAAACATCTTGTCTATCCAACTTTATCACTTAATCCATTCTATTCTAATTTGTGAGTTTTTGCACTTATCTCCTCTATCAGACTGTGAGTTTCTTATGAATAGGGACCATCTCACTTTTTTGTTACATCTTATAAGTCCTTGAATAGATGATATTAAATATCATATCGCTCTTAAGTTCCCACTGTTCCTAAGCAACAGTCCTTTTTCTCCCTCTCCAATCCCATGGAATAGCTTTTGGATCCATCCCAACACATCTGTCCTTTTGATCCTCTGAGACCATTGTAACTCTTCACCTTCCCAGGCTTAATCAATATGAAGCATTTCTAATCCTGCTACCAACTTTGAATATCCTTCACACTTCTTCTTTCATTTTCATGTATGTATGGCATTCTCTTTCTGCTAAATATACATGTTAATGCTTTTTGGGGTGTATTAATTCAGTCAGTCAGTAAGCATGTGTAGAGCTACTAATATATGCACCAGCTGTGAGGGAAGGTATGGCGGATTTCATTATTCAAAGCTCAGCTCAAGGTTATTACTTTTGGAAAATGTCTTTCTAGGTTTGTTATTTTGGGGGATGGTAGTGCTCCTTTACCCAGAGTTCATGGCCTGGTTGGAAAAGTGAAATGACCCCATCCTTCCACTTTGAAAGAGATGAAGAGTGCTTCCTGCATTACACTAGCTATTTAGCTAACTGATGAAAGTGTTATCATATTGGAATTTTTCTAGATATATATTGGGAGAATGGGGGGAGGAGGATCAAAACTTGCTGATTCATATTAAATGTGATAATTATACTGTAGGTTTATAGGCCATCCTTGCTTTTAGGATATTTAAGTATTAATATATCTTTTGAGAGACGAAGTGCCATGATGTCTACAACTTACTTTTAAACAGTTTAGAGAAAAAAATCTATATATGAAAGAAAACAAACATGGCAGTGTTAACAACTGGTGAATCCGGGTGAGAGGTGTAAGTGTATTCACTGAACTACCACTGCACTTTTCTGTAGGACTGAAATTTTTCAAATAAAAAGTTGGAATAAAAATGTAAAGCTTAAAAATAAAACAAAAAACTAAAACTTGGGCTTCCCAGGTGTCTCAGTGGTGAAGAATCTGCCTGCCAATGCAGGACATACGGGTTCCACCCCTGATCAGGGAAGATCCCACACACGGCAGAGTGACTGAGTCAGGGCACCACAACTACTGCGTCAGAACTATAGAGCCCAGGAGCCCTGCGCAGCTACCGAGCCCAGCGCAGGCAACACTGAAGCCTGCACGGCCTAGAGCCTGTGCTCTGTGACGAGAAGCCTGTGTACCACAGCTAGAGAGTGGGCGCTGCTCTCCACAACTAGAGGAAGTCCAGGCAGTAACGAAGACCTAGCACAGTCAAAAATAAATAAATAAAATTTTTTTTTTTAATGTAAAACTTGGGACTTCCCTGGTGGTCGTGGCTAAGACTCCAAGTTCTCAATGCAGGGGCCCTGGATTCGATCCCTGGTCAGGGCAAAAACAATGTTAAACACCATCACTAGTCATTAGGGAAATGTAAATTAAAACCACAGAGAGATACCACCGCTCACCTGACAGAAAAGCTATTCTCAAAAAAAAAAAAAGAAATAACAAGTGCTGGTGAGGATGTGGGAAGAAAGCAACCCTCCGGGGCCTTGGATTTGATCCCTGGTCAAATTCTTCACCACTGAGCCACCTGGGAAGCCCAAGTTTACAGGTTTTTTTGTCTTTTTTTTAAGTTTTACATTTTTATTCCAACTTTTTATTTGAAAAATTTCAGTCCTACAGAAAAGTACAGTGGTAGTTCAATGAATATACTTACACTTCTCACCCGGATTCACCAGTTGTTAACACTTTGCCACAACTAAGACCCAGTGTAGCCAAATAAATAAATCAAATAAACAAATATTTTTTTAAAAATGTAAAACTCATGCACAACAAAAAGTAAAGAGCAATCAAACACTGAGAAGACATTGCAATATCATACCTAGTATAAAGTAGAGATAAAGAGCTGCAAACTAACGATGGAAAAGAAAATAAGCCAACAGAAAAAAAAAGAATGAAGGATACGAACAGCAATTACAGAGAAGAAAAATCTTACAATAAATGGATGCAAACAGAATAAATCATTACAATAAACAGAATAGCAAATTAAAATGAATTGAGCTTGATTTTAAAATTGAAGAGTCTGACAATATCCATGTTTGCAGGGATATGGCAAAATGGGAACTCTCACAACCTGCTGATAGGTTTAGTACTTTGGAAAATAATTCGGCCTTATCTAATAAAGGTGAAGATCCTTATACTCTACAACCTAAGAATTCCCCAGGCTTAGAATTCTCTCTCACACCTGTAAATAACATGACACACTGAAGAATGTTTATTACAGCACTGTTAACAATAGCAAAAAAGGCAGAAACCCCTACATATTCATAAACAAACTGGGTTATTCACATAATACAATATTATAGAGCAATTAAGATGAACGAACTAAAGATATATCAACATGGATATGCAGCAAAAACAATGTTAAACAACATCACTAATCATTAGGGAAATGCAAATTAAAACCACAAAGAGATATCACTGCTCACCTGGCAGAAAAGTTACTATCAAAACAAAACAAAACAAAACAAGAAATAACAAGTGCTGGTGAGGATGTGGAGAGAAGGAACCCTCATATGCTGTTGGTGGAAACCTAAACTGGTGCAGCCACTATGGAAGACAGTATAAACATCCCTCAAAAAATTAAGAACAGAACTACCATATGATCCAGCTTCCAAGGATATTTATCCAAAGAATATGAAAACACTAATCTGAAAAAAGATACATGCACACACCTATGTTCATTCTGGTATTATTCACAATAGTCAGGATTGGAATCAAGGGATGAAAAGATGTGGCGTATATATACATATATACACAATGGAATAGTACTCAGTCATCAGACAATGAAATCTTGACACGTGCAGTAACACTGATGGACATTAAGGACATTATGCTAAGTGAAACACGCCAGATGGAGAAAAACAAATACTGTATGATTTCATTCATATGTGGAATATAAAAAACTAATAAACAATAAATAAACCAACTCAAACAAAAACATAGATAGAAAAGAGTACTAGTGACCACAGGGGCACCGGTAGAGGAAAAGGGAAATGGGTAAAGGAGATCAACTATATGGTGATCAATGGACACTACATTTTTGGCGGTGAGCAAAGGGTATACAGAATCAGAAATACTATATTCGTGAAACTTTTATAATGCTATAAATCAATGCACATCAATAAAATAAATTTTAAAAAGAACAGCCTCAATATTGGGATAGACCTGGAAACACAGGCTGGGCTAGAAGTCAAACATAGCCCCCTCCAAAAAACATACTCCCCCCAAAATCTTCATATGGGGACTTCCCTGGTGGTCCAGTGATTAAGAATTCGCTTGCCTATGAAGGGGACACCATCTCGATCCCTGGCCCGGGAGGTTTCCATATGCCATGGGGCAACTAAGCCAGTGTGTCACAACTACTGAGCGTCCTCTCTGCAGCAAAAGAGGCCACCGCAACAAGAAGCACTTGTACCACAGCTAGAGCATAGCCCCGGCTGGCCACAGCTAGAGAAAGCCCAAGCGCGGCAATGAAGACCCAGCACTACCAAATAAACCAATCAAAAAATTTTAAAAATCTTCATATGAGCTTCTTTCATCAATGCTTTATCATGAAATATCTTCAAAAATATAAAATCAAAATGAATCAAAAGCAAGTTGTTTATTGTGCATAGTACCTTAAACAAGAGAATCACGTGCGTAACACATTAAACAAGAGCGTATACCCTTTTATGGATATACACATATTAGTAAAAGTATACAAATATAATGGGAATAATTACTGAATTCATGAAAGGGCAAAAGAGAGGAACAGTATCAGCAAGGGTGCATACAGGCCTTAACTGCATTGGTAATTTTATCCCTTTGAAAAATACAGTAAATTGAAAAGAGAGACTACACAATTAGAACATGGACTAATATGGGGGGAAAAAAGACACAAAATAAATATGAACTGTACTTAATATGATTACATTATATTCTTTTTAAAATATTTCATATTTTTAAATAAATTTAAAATATTAAAGAAATCACATTAAATTGAACCAAGAAGCATTAAAAAACATGTACTCCATGGACATCTGAAAGGGAAACATACAAACACAGTGGTCCCTCCAAATCCATGGGGGCACTGGTTCTAGGACACACACCCCCTCATCACAGATACCAAAATTCCCAGATGCTCAAGCTCCTTATATAAAATGGCACAGTACAGCCGTCCTTCCGATTTTTCCCCATTTTGCAGCCAGATATGACAGCCCTACTATATCCAACACATTTGCTGATATGTATATTTTTGTTGCTCTCTGTGACTACCTCATGGATGCCAGGCTTCTCTGTCCTCCACTATCCTCTGGAACCTGCATGTATATTTTATATGTATATATATGCATTTTATATAGACACATATAAAATATACAGGGAATTCCCTGGCAGTCCAGGGGTTAGGATTTTGCACTTCCACTGCAGGGGGCACGGAGTCAGTCCTTGGTCCGGGAACAAGGAACCTACAGTACATATTCAACCATTAAACTTCAGGCACCAGATTTCAATCTTCTCTTTCTAAGGAGACCTGACACAGCAGGTTTTTTCATCTCACACTCTTTGATAATGCTTCCCAACGAAAAGAAACACATGAACAAATAGTTCAACACTGAGTCAATTTACTTCTGATTCTGTATTTCACCAAAATGGGTGGGGGGGTCATTTTGCTGCTCTGCTTGCCATTTTGCTGGCAGGGGGCGGTGGGGTGAGCAGTACTGCTAAAGTTGTTTTTCATGAAAAGGAAAACAGCCACTGCAAACTTTGGTAACCAATCATAGGACACAAGTTTCAAATAATATTTGCTTTAAGGTAATTGCTTCAAATGGTAAAAAGTCGTTAAAACATTTATTCTGTTCAAGCGACAAGGACTCAACACTGCATAACAATTTGCTATCAATTTCCTTAAAACAAGTAACTTTTTCAGGGCTAAACTTTAAAAATGAAACAAACACCAGCTACTTGTAAATAAGGGCCGTCTTGCTTCATTAATTCTGCTCTATCTGCAAGAAACCCATGTAGCCTATCTTGTGAATAGTTTACTCGAATTTCTCACTCCAGTTTTATTTCATACTATTGATCTACCAAATTCTTTGTTTTAGTGAGAGCAATCTATTCAGCAAACCCTCAATATAATTTTTTCCATACTCTCAGGTGTCATTTTCCATTTTCCCTGATTCCACCAACCTACAGTAATCTCTCCATTTTGAACCAAAAAAAAAAGCCACCACCACACACAAATAGCTAACATTTATAGAGAATTTAATGGGTGCTAGAATTATCTCATTGAACCCACACAACTCTGTGAAATGTGTTCTATTTTTCCCTTTTTCATGGTGAGAGAAACTGAGTGAGGTTCTCTTAAGGTTAATTCTCCAAGGGTGCATGAATGGTATGGCAAGCCAGGTCTCAAACACAGACTCCAAAACCCAGGCCCTTAAACATATGTGATGCCATCTCCTGGCTCAGTGCCTTTGTATTGATCACCTTTACTGCTCACACATCATTTACTATATGCCCTGCGATATTTAACATTTTGTGTTCCGAGATGTTGCCTAAGCAGTTCAAAATATTACATTCATTCAACAAAAATTTACTGAGAGCCTATATGCCAGGCACTAGTGACTACTAGGCATAAAATCATGTTATGGAACCTCCACAAAAGAAAAGTAGATGAATTCTCTAGATACATGGACGACATCCAGATACGTGGGGAAGTGCAAATTTTAAAATATGAAAAAGGAATATAATATAATGTAACTAAATAAAAATTATATTTACATAAGAACTAGAAAAGGGGCATCCTTGGTGGTCCAGTGGTTAAGAACCTGCCCTTCAATGCAAGGGACACTGGTTTGCTCCCTGGTCCCGTGGGAAGATCCCTCATGCTTCAGTGTAACTAAGCCCTGTTCACAACTACTGAGCCCACGTTCTACAACTAGTGAAGTCCACTGTGGCTGTGCTCCACAACAAGAGAAGCTGCTCATCAGGACTAGAGAGCAGCCCCTGTTCGCCACAACTAGAGAAAAGCCCACACAACGAAGACCCACCACAGCCAAAAAATAAATAAATTGTAAAAAAATAAAAGAACTAGAAAAGATATTTGTCACAAATAATGTGATAAAGTTGGGGGATTTTTTTAACTATTAAATTTTGCTTTTGGGTAAGAAAGGCAAGCAATAAAAAGATGTACTTTAAAAACAAGTTTTATGCCCTCTCTTTACTCCATTAAGCAGTAGAAATTAGAAATAGCCTAGAGGCAGAAGATGAACGTTCTGCCAACATTCCACTTACTCTGGCTTTCTTTAGGAAGCTACACCTGAAATAACTAATCAGGCTTGCAGATACCCTTTGTAAATATCTATATAAATCTTCCTACAATTATAAACTTTTGGAAACCTGTAGCCAATTATAAAGAGGAGCCTGGTAGGAGGCTGTCTACGGGGTGGCACAGAGTCGGAGAGGACTGAAGCGACTTAGCAGCAGCAGCAGCCAATTATAAATTTTCAAACAATGGAATCAAATCTTGGAGCTGAATGAACCCTTGCCGAGCATCTCCTTGGGCTCTCTCACTTTACAGATTAGTTGATCATTAAATTCTAAAATCTAAATTCTGGGTTGATGAGAACAATGCAGCAAGCTATACCGAAATGTAGGGGCTTATACTGCAATAGAAAAGCATTTCCAAAATAAAGTTTATGCGCACTAGCATCAGCCCAGCATGTGGAGTTCTGCTTTTAATTACAAGCTGTGTCTTCTTGAACTTAACCTCTTCAGGCTTGGATGCCTTCATCTGGAAAAATTCTAATCATGTTGAAAAGTGTCGAGGTAAATATCTGAAAGGACCTCAGTAACATTACGGTTCCACGATAAATGGCGTGGGTTTGGGTGAACTCCGGGAGTTGGTGATGAACAGGGAGGCCTGGCGTGCTGCGGTTCATGGGGTCGCAAAGAGTCGGACACGACTGAGCAACTGAACTGCACTGATAAATGGCACTCTTTCACATTACAGTTACCAGAGTTTGCATCTACTGCTTTAAGAAGCAAAATGAACAGTATATAAACAATACGAAACAAGTTCAATCATGAAGAATCTGGACACGCACACGCACGCACAAAAACAACCCTATAATGGTGACTAGTCACTGCAGAGCACTGCACTTACAATGCATCCTCAAAACAAGGGCCCGAAGTCAAGGGAAAACGCTACATCTAACACCCAACTCTACCTACTTGCCTTTAAAAGCTAAGGCCTACCAGAGTCAAAGCCCCCCAAACGTCATGCTTATAACTACAGCTTCAGGCCTCAGATTCGCATCTCACTCTCTGCTCTCAAGGGCTTCAGGGGTCCCCAGGAAAAAAATGCTCTGCCACTAGACAGTTGGCCCCGGACTCGAGAGCCATTGGGAAAGAACTAGCACGTTTTTCTCGTGGTGGCTTGCAATTCGAAGTGAGCTTTCCAAGGAAGTGCTGCAAACGACCACAGTGTTCTGTGGGGTTTCAGTTGGCAATTTCTGGTGGTTCTTGCTACATCGCAGTCAACCTTGCATCCTAACACATAGCTGCCGGCTACTTCCTCGGGCGGTCGACCGGGAACGCGCACGGGGAGGGGAGGCCCATTAACTTGGCGGAAAGGCAGGCATCGGGTGCGGACGGGAGGAAGCCAGGCGTCGGCAGGAAAAAATAAGCTGAACTGAGTAAAGGGATGTCTGCCAGAGGTGGGATAGGGGCTACCACCAGCGAGAGGGAAAAGCTGGGTAACGGGCCGGAACGCGGCAAGACTGACTGCTGAGACTAGGGGCCGCGCTGAGAGAGTAAGGCGGGTCCCGGAGAGCCCAAGGCCGGGAAACAATGGCGCGAGCGTGACGTGGGGCCGGGGGCGTCGCCGCGGCGCGGAGGAAGGGGCTGCTCTGAGGCAGGGGGCGACCTGGGGTTGGGGGCGTGCGGAATCTGGGGTGCGGGGTCCGCGGGCGCGCACTCAGACCAGAGGGGCCTGAGGGGCGCAGCAGCCGAGTAGGACTGGTGCGGGGTGGCCCAGGTCGCGCGCTCTGCCGCGCATCCTACCTCGCTCCCTCGCCCGCCCGCTCCTTCCCCGCCCGCCCGCGGGTACCGCCGCACTCACCGGCCCCGCCGCACGGCAGCAATCCCAGCGCGCAACTGCCGCAGCCTCCTGGGCGCGCGCTCTCCCCGCCCCCGCCGCCCCGGCACCGCCCCCCCCCCCCCCCCCCCCCCCCGCGCTAGCGCCCTGCCAGGGACCGGCGCGCTGTTCCGTCCCCCAGCTCCGCCGCAGAACCCGGCCGCCGCGACGCTCCCTGGCCACGCTGCTGCGGGAGTGCGGGCGCAAGGCGCGCCAGCGTCCGGGTCCCTGGCGCGGGTCTGGGGATCGTCAAATAACAGAACATCGCCTGTTGCTGAGCTGTCGGGTGACGCACGTTGACAACCCTTCCATGTCCCTTAGGTCTCCATCCCTGGGCCTTCTGCAGGGCCCTGGACTACTTCACTGACACTCCGACGCTTACCCTTAGCGGGGTGGAGGCATCCGTTTTTCCCAGTCACAGAATCTTCCAGACGAAAGGACCTCAAAAAGTCCTCTGGCCCAAACTACGCCTGAGTCCCAATAATAAAATACGATAAAATAAAAGTAATAAATAAAATAAAATAATAAAAGTACGACTTTGAGGTTTGTCAGAAAGGATTGGAGTCTCGGTTCCACAGCTCGCCAACTGTGTGACCTTGTGCGATATACCTGAGTTCATCATACCACCTCCCTCATTCTTAATACGGGTGTTAATACATCCTTAACAACAGTGCCTACCTCTTAGGATGACGACAGAATGAAATAATAGAGGAAATGTTCTCGGCACAGGCCTAGCACATAATCCTCAAAAAAAGGTGAATTATATCAACTCCTACCCCAACCAACTCGCGTCTGAAAAAAAGCTGCTCAATGACAGAAAGCCTTCGCCTCAGCAGCTCTGACCAGCCAGAAGGTGTTTCTTCAGCGTCCACTCTCTGGCCCAAGTCCTGTCCTTTGGAGCCTCAGAGAACAAACAGGTCTAATCTCTCTCCCACCTTCTACTTTTCAGATACTTGAAGACTTCTGCCCAAGATCTTGTCTTTTCCGAACTAGTATCTCCCATTGCTTCCATTGTTTCTTCCTTTGTCCTGATTTTGAGGGTCTCTGTCTTCATTCTTCTCACACATGTGGTCAGTTTGACTGTGGCTCCTTCAGAGTATGTTGCCCAAGAGTGAATCAAATATTTGTGATACCATCAGAGCAAAGCAGGCCTCGTAGGGCTTATTGCCTTGCAGTCAAGAAATAAAATTCTTGGCACCTGCACTATTGACTCATTGAGCTTGCAGTCAACTAAAACTTCCAAGACTTTTTAATAAGTGCTCTGCTGGAATATTTCTACCCTCTCTTGTGTTTTTGAGCCAACTTCAGTACAGGTCGGCTGAGGACAGGCCCTGACCTCTTACCTGTTGGATTTTTCAGGATGTGTGGGGAAAAGAAATAGGAGTTTGAAGGTAGTCTGACACTACTTTTAAACCAAGTGCACATGGAAAAAGGCCAAAGTTTGTGTCTAAAGATCATGACACTAAGCAAATAAATATATATATGCAATGTGATGAAAATGAAGTGCATGCACACAAACACACACACGAAGACTAGAAGGAAATATGTAATTGAGTATGGTTTTCATAGGGTTTTCTCTCAGTAAAAAGACTTAGGGTGGTTTCTTCTTTATACTTTTTTGTAAACTTCCCAGATTTTCTACACTGTTTATATTACTTTCGTAATCAAGAACTTTGTTTCCAAAAGAAAAAAAATCAGAAAAAAAATTTAAATTAGATGAAATAAAGAAAAAAAAATGCGAAACAAAGGGATAACATACTACGAGAAAACATTTGTAATATATAAAACAGGATGTGTATCTGCAACATATAAAGGGTGCAATAAATCAAAAAGAAAAAAATTCACTAGAAAAATGGGCAAATGTAAATAGGCAGTTCACAGAAAGAAAGTTATAAATTGCCAGTAATAATACAAAGAGATGCCCAATCTCTAACCAGAGAAATGGAATTAAAACTCAAACTGGCAACAATTTTCAAGCTTCATAATATCAGAATGTAAATTGGCACAGCCACTTTAGAGGGCAATCAGACAACATCTATTAAATCCATGTCTCAGCAATGCCGCTTCTAGTTATCTACTATAATCCGATGTTATGGAGATATGAATGAGGATAATTGCTATGATACTGCAAATAAAGAAAATTTGGTATCAGCCAATGCCCACCAATCGGGCAATAGCTAAATAAAATATAGAAAATTCTTACAGTAAAAGAATTCTGTACAGAACTTTAAATAAGTGAGCTTGATCTATATGCTAATTTAGATCTATCTCAAAATCATGAAATGGCAACCCACTCCAGTGTTCTTGCCTGGAGAATCCCAGGGACGGGGGAGCCTGCTGGGCTGCCGTCTATGGGGTCGCACAGAGTCGGACACGACTGAAGTGACTTAGCAGCTTAGCAGCAAAATCATAGTTTTGAATGAAAACAGCAAGTTGCAGCATGAGATTGATTGATTTCATATAGACACTCTCCTCAAAATGCATAATTTCAGTCTAATCATGAAAAATCATCAAATAAGCCCAAATTGAGGGATATTCTACAAAATACCTGACCTGGATTCCTTGAAATTGTTAAGGTTATGAAAGCCAGGCAAAGACTTGAGAATTATCACA
Organism: Bos indicus; assembly: GCF_029378745.1. NCBI lineage: Eukaryota > Metazoa > Chordata > Mammalia > Artiodactyla > Bovidae > Bos > Bos indicus. The sequence goes on from NC_091785.1 coordinate 23,703,444, forward strand.
GATTGAAGGAGACTCAGGAGTCAAGACAATTAAATACAATTTGGGATCCTAGATTGGATCCTGGAACAGAAAAAGGACATTAGGGGGAAAACTGTTGAAACTCTAATAAAGTCTATAGTTTATAGTATTGTACCAATATTAACCTCTGAGTTTTGGTCACTGAACCAGAGTTATATAAGCCATTAACATTAGGACAGGCTGAGTGAAGGGCACACTGAAACTTTCTGTACTATCTTTGTAACTCTTCTGTCAATCTAAACTTATTTCAAAGTCAAAAGTTAATATAAAACACAAACATACATACCATAATTTCTTATCATCCTGCTATAGACAATGTATGTGTACCCATCAAATTCATATGCTGAAACTTCAGCCCCAATGTGATGGCATTTGAAGGTGGGCCTTTGGGAAGTAATTAGATTGTGAGGGTAGTAAACAGAATTAGTGCCCTTATAAAAGAGATCCCTGAGAGCTGCCTACTCCCTTCTGCCCTGTGAGACACAGCAAGAAGAGAAGACTGCTGTCTCTGAACCAGGAAGTGGGCCTTTACCAAACACTGAACCTAATAATACCTTGATCTTGGGCTTCCCAGACCCTAGAACTATAAGAAATAAATTTCTATCATTTAGAGACCACCCAGTCTCAGGTATCCCGTTACATCAGCCCAAACTAAGACTTTCAAAACAGATTGTAAGGCTATAGGCCAAACTCTTAATCAGAGGTTATCTTTAAAGATAAGGGTAAAAGACAAAGATTCTGGGTAATGTTCAAAGGGGGTATTAGCTTTAGTTGTAATGTTTTAGAAGATAAAAGCACTCATGCATTGCTTTTTAAATCAAATATTAAGCTAAAAAAAAAAACGCAAAAGTACAAGATTCTTGGTCTCATGACTTTCAGGAGTAAGACAAGCCATGCCAACTATGAAACAACCTTCTAACAGAAGGTTGGAGAGCCTATAGAAGCAAAGAAGAGCCTTAAGTGGCTTGCTTGGTGTCTCTGTCTTGACACTGGCTGAAGGGCTCAGGCAGTACTTGGCAAGAAAGACCATCCCACTGTGGCCTTGGATGGCTTCTCACCAAACTTCCTGCCTAAGAACCTACATGGCTGCCCTACCCTTCTGATTAACACAATTTTCCCCTAGAATACCATAAACTCTGGATCACCCAGAATGTGAGATGCATTCATAGGTCATTCATCAGTTTTCTGCTTCTTGGCAGAATCCCTCAGAGAAATGAAAGCATTGCCCAACATCCTGGCCTACGGCCTAGAAAGAGTCTACCCCCAAAGCTTTCTCCCAGGAAGTGTTCAGTCAGAGATCCAATCAGCCAGCTTGCAAGTCTCCTTTCTTTTTCATCTATCTTTCTCTAACAGCACAGTGTCAGCACTTAACTGTAATAATGCCAGTACAGGTATTATGTGAGGAGACAATTAATTAGAAAACATTTAGTCCAACTAGAAACATCTAGTTCAACTTGAGAGAAGGACGTCCATGTAGGACTTAGGAGCACCTACATGAGTTCAAAAATATGCACTGAGCTCCTACCATGTGCCTCACACTGACCAATAGAGACATGAGTTGCTGCCCTCATGCACATTTCTGACTGCCTAGAAAGATGGACTTTAAATAAGCAAATAATTTTACTACAATTCTGGTAACTGCTATGCAGGAAAAGTAAAAGATGCTTTGAGGGAAAACAAAATAGGGGGTCAGCTTTGGGGCAGGGAGAGGGTCAGGAAGCATTTCTCTGAGGAAATCACATCTTAGCTGGGACTTGAATAGATGAATCAAAGTGAAAGTTGCTCAGTCGTGTCCGACTCTGCGTGTAGTCCATGGAATTCTCCAGACCAGAATACTGGAGTGGGTAGCCTTTCCCTTCTCCGGGGGATCTTCCCAACCCAGGGGTTGAATAGAACTTTCTAAAGTAAAAAAAAGTGAGAGAGGGGCTTACTTGGAGGAGTAGAGAAATCGTTAAAGAGGGACCTGTGGGCATAAAGGTCCTGAAGTAGGGCTGGACCTTATATATCTGCAGAATATACAGCAGCCTAAGAAAAAGGGAGAAAGTGGCCAAAAAATGATCCAGAAGGAGGTGGAACCAGACTTCGCAGGGCACTGTAGATCAGATAAATGATCTGCAGCCTTATCATAAGTACCTGATGGCATAAAGCAGAGGAGTGACAGAGGTCACGTCTGCAGTTTCAATGAATGGGATGTAACCAACTGATCAATTGCCTCATACACTCACGAAAATTAACTCATTTGAATCGAGCAAAGAACTCCTAGATGCCTGTTGGAAACTTCTGTTGGGTGTATACAACATGAGAGAGACAAGATCTGCAACATTTATCACAATCCTATTTATCGAACATCCTCCATACTTAACCCCAGAGTGGCTGAACATCTATTTAAGAAATTAGACACTTAGGAAAAACATGAAATCAGGTCATTAGAAGACCCACGCTACATCAGTGGCCCCGAAGAACTTTAAAGTTTCGCGATAGATGGATTCCTGAGGAGACAGAAGAGTAAGAACCAAATACATAGAGATACTACTTCATACCTACTTTAAGGAAGAAAAGAAAAAGGAGGTAAGTGTTGGTAAGGATGTAGAGAAACTGGAACCCGCCCACATTGCTGGTAGGAAAGTAAAATGGTGCAGCCTTGGTTGGTGGTTCCTCCTAAAGCTAAACATGTGTATGCTTTCGTGCTCAGTCACTTCAGTCATGTTCAGCTCTTTGTGACCCTATGGACTGTAGCCAGCCAGGCTCTTCAGTCCATGGGATTCTCCAGGCAAGAATACTGGAGTGGGTTGCCATGCCCTTCTCCAGGGGATCTTCCAGACTCAGGGACTGAACCCGCAGCTCCTACACTGGCAGGCAGATTCTTTACCTAGTGAGTCCTATCTCAGAGGGCTGATGTGAGAATTAAAAGGTACGCTGTATGTAAAGTACATTTCATAGCTCCTAATAATATATGCTTAATATTTGTTTTCTCCCTCCTGACAATTTCTCAGAAAAGATGGAGACTAGATATTGCCCATGGTATCAACTAGTTCTGAAATAGTAACTGAAATAATAAACTTATTGCTGGACTTAATTAAATGGCTCAGAATCTAAAGTTGATGAAGCTGGTAAAACATTAAAATGTGTTTCTTTCAGATCTTTGAGCCCAAGAGGATTTTAAAAAAACAAAACAGATGCTTGAAAAAAATAAAAATCATCCTCTAAAGTCAGGAACAAGACAAGGGTGCCCACTTTCACCATTACTATTCAACATAGTTTTGGAAGTTTTGGCCACAGCAATCAGAGCAGAAAAAGAAATAAAAGGAATCCAAATTGGAAAAGAAGAAGTAAAACTCTCACTGTTTGCAGATGACATGATCCTCTACATAGAAAACCCTAAAGACTCCACCAGAAAATTACTAGAACTAATCAATGATTATAGTAAAGTTGCAGGATATAAAATCAACACACAGAGATCCCTTGCATTCCTATACACTAATAATGAGAAAACAGAGAAATTAAGGAAACAATTCCATTCACCATTGCAACGGAAAGAATAAAATACTTAGGAATATATCTACCTAAAGAAACTAAAGACCTATATATAGAAAGCCATAAAACACTGGTGAAAGAAATCAAAGAGGACACTAATAGATGGAGAAATATACCATGTTCATGTATTGGAAGAATCAATATAGTGAAAATGAGTATACTACCCAAAGCAATTTATAGATTCAATGCAATCCCTATCAAGCTACCAACAGTATTCTTCACAGAGCTAGAACAAATAATTTCACAATTTGTATGGAAATACAAAAAACCTCAAATAGCCAAAGCTATCTTGAGAAAGAAGAATGGAACTGGAGGAATCAACCTACCTGACTTCAGGCTCTACTACAAAGCCACAGTCATCAAGACAGTATGGTACTGGCACAAAGACAGAAATATAGACCAATGGAACAAAATAGAAAGCCCAGAGATAAATCCACGCACATATGGACACCTTATCTTTGACAAAGGAGGCAAGAATATACAATGGATTAAAGACAATCTCTTTAACAAGTGGTGCTGGGAAAACTGATCAACCACTTGTAAAAGAATGAAACTAGAGCACTTTCTAACACCATACACAAAAATAAACTCAAAATGGATTAAAGATCTAAATGTAAGACCAGAAACTATAAAACTCCTAGAGGAGAACATAGGCAAAACACTCTCCGACATACATCACAGCAGGATCCTCTGTGACCCACCTCCCAGAATATTGGAAATAAAAGCAAAAATAAACAAATGGGACCTAATTAAACTTAAAAGCTTCTGCACAACAAAGGAAACTATAAGCAAGGTGAAAAGACAGCCTTCAGAATGGGAGAAAATAATAGCAAATGAAAAAACTGACAAACAACTAATCTCAAAAATATATAAGCAACTTCTACAGCTCAATTCCAGAAAAATAAATGACCCAATCAAAAAATGGGCCAAAGAACTAAACAGACATTTCTCCAAAGAAGACATACAGATGGCTAAAAAACACATGAAAAGATGCTCAACATCACTCATTATCAGAGAAATGCAAATCAAAACCACTATGAGGTACCATTTCACGCCAGTCAGAATGGCTGCGATCCAAAAGTCTATAAGCAATAAATGCTGGAGAGGGTGTGGAGAAAAGGGAACCCTCTTACACTGTTGGTGGGAATGCAGACTAGTACAGCCACTATGGAGAACAGTGTGGAGATTCCTTTAAAAACTGGAAATAGAACTGCCTTATGATCCAGCAATCCCACTGCTGGGCATACACACTGAGGAAACCAGAATTGAAAGAGACACGTGTACCCCAATGTTTATCGCAGCACTGTTTATAATAGCCAGGACATGGAAGCAACCTAGATGCCCATCAACAGATGAATGGATAAGAAAGCTGGGGTACATATACACAATGGAGTATTACTCAGCCATTAAAAAGAATACATTTGAATCAGTTCTAATGAGGTGGATGAAACTGGAGCCTATTATACAGAGTGAAGTAAGCCAGAAAGAAAAACACCAATACAGTATACTAATGCATATATATGGAATTTAGAAAGATGGTAACAATAACCCTGTATATGAGACAGCAAAAGAGACACTGATGTATAGAACAGTCTTTTGGACTCTGTGGGAGAGGGAGAGGGTGGGATGATTTGGGAGAATGGCATTGAAATACATATAATATTATATATGGAACGAGTCGCCAGTCCAGGTTCGATGCACGACACTGGATGCTTGGGGCTGGTGCACTGGGACGACCCAGAGGGATGGTATGGGGAGGGAGGAGGGAGGAGAGTTCAGGATGGGCAACACATGTATACCTGTGGCAGATTCATTTCGATATTTGGCAAAACCAATACAATATTGTAAAGTTTAAAAATAAAATAAAATTTTAAAAAAATAAAATAAAATAAAAAGGTGATTTTCTATATGAACCAAGTTTGAAATAGTAATATATTTTCATAATCCTAAACCAAGTGTGTGAAAATTATTACTTGCTCAGTCGTGTCCGACTCTGTACCTCATGGACTGTGGGCCACCAGGCTCCTCTGTCCATGGAATTCTCTAGGCAAGAATACTGGAGTGGGTTGTCATTGCAGGCCTATTCTTTACAACTGAGCCACCAGGGAAGCCCCTAGAATTACCATAATTCTACTTTTGGGTATATACCCAAAAGAACTGAAAACAGGGATTCTAATGGATACACACATACACACACCAATGTTCATAGTAGCTAAAAGGTGGAATGAACCCAAATGTCCATCAACACATGAATGGATAAACAAAACATGGTACATCCATACAACAGACCAGCCATACAAATAAATGAAGTTCTGGTACATGCTACATCACAGATAACCTTAAAAACATTATGCCAAGAAAATATTATACCAAGTAAAATAAGCCAGGCACAAAAGGAAAACATTATATACCACTTCTGTGAAATATTTAAAATAGGCAAATTCATAAAGACAGACAGTAGATTAGAGGTTAGCAGCGACTGGGGCAGCGGGGAGGAATGGGAAGCTATTGCTTAATGGGTCCGGAACATCTGTTAGTGATGATGAAAAAGTGTTGAAAACAGGCAGTGGTAATGGTTGCATAACACTGCGAAAGTACTAATGCCACTGAATTGTACACTTAAATATGGTTAAAATGACAGCTTTCATGTTATATATATTTTACCATAGTAAAAAGTATTCAAAGGAGGGATGGATTGGGAGTTTGGGATTAGCAGATGCAAACCATTACACACAGACTAGATAAACAAAAAGATCCTACTGTATAGCACAGGAAGCTATATTAAATATCCTGAAATAAACCATAATGGAAAAGAAAAAACACATGTTTATTACACAGATAAAAATATTAAAAAATAAAGTGGAAAAGAAATTTTTTAAGAAGAAATCAAATATATAAGTAGGACCGTTTCCTCTATGTTCACTGAGCTCATTTCAAATTGTCACTTTTCAGTTGCTGGTCCCCACAACCCTTCATAAAGCACTATTTACGTTGTGAACTCTATTCATGGCCTTAGCTTAAATGTAACTCAGAAAGGCCTTCCCAGTCTCACTACCCCAGCATTTTCTTTCATGCTTTCCCTCCACTTCCCACAATGGCAGTTAAATATTTGTGTGTTTGTGTCTCTAACATCTGCCTTCTCATTAGGCTGTAAGCTCCAGAGATGCAAGGACAGTCTTGTCCACTGTGTTTTATCTCATCCCCCGAGAGTGAGTTCAGCACCTAGCCCAGGGTCTGGTACGTTGTGGATTCCATATATATTTTTACATAAATAAATTAGTAACTAAATGTGTTGTAGGATTGTGAGTGGATTTTATTTTAATGTCTTTCACAATGCGTTGAGTTTGATTAAATTATTTAAAAAACAAAGCATATTAGGGCTCTCATTCTTACATCCCCGTGTTCTTCCTTGTGAAGTCATCAGCAGTCTCTTAGAGTGGGAACCTGAATGAGACACTAGTACAATTTGTTTCCACGTAGATCTGTTCCATCACCAACCATTCAGATTTTGCTTCCTAAATAACAAGTTGTTGGGCTTAATTAAGATGGAACACTCTTCACTGTGGGACCAGAACTGCTAGCCCCCTAGCATTTCACAAGTTCAGGTTAAGCAGCATCTATATTAAGAACACACTCTCATCAGCAACAGTGACTCATTAACAGCAATGATTCTTAGAAAAATCAGGAAGCCTTTGTAGTGTTCTTTATGTACGTGCTATAGTCCCACCTTCCTAGGGAAAGAATGGTGCCTCTTGGTCACATCAGAGACTCAGGCCTGCATCTTAGCCATTCTCTCCAGTCCTGGGTTCATATCGAACCCTGCTTGAGTCCCACCCTACTCCTTCCCAGTGATATTGAACAGTATTTCCCTTGTCTTGCTGATCCTGTTCGTGAGACCAATTGTCTTGCTGTATCTCACTGTGCACACTGTTCACTGAACCCATGGTAGGCAAGACACGAGCTGAGAGACAGGAAGAAAATGTGAGAAGCCACAAGAATCGCAGACTTACTTATTCTCTCCTGTCTGGCCCAGCAGCCGTAGCAGCAGACTAACATAACTTAACAACGTAACATAACATAACCACACAGCCAATCTCCTGCTGCTGCTGCTACTGCTGCTAAGTCACTTCAATCGTGTCCAACTCTGCGACCCCATAGACGGCAGCCCACCAGGCTCCCCCGTCCCTGGGATTCTCCAGGCAAGAACACTGGAGGGGGTTGCCATTTCCTTCTCCAATGCATGAAAGTGAAAAGTGAAAGGGAAGTCGCTCAGTTGTGTCCGACTCTTCATGACCCCATGGACTGCAGCTCACCGGGCTCCTCCGTCCATGGGATTTTCCAGGCAAGAGTACTGGAGTGGGGGTGCCATCGCCTCCTCCGAACCTCTCTCCTGGCAACAGCAAAAAGGGTCCCCCCAGGTGGAGCTTATATATGCTTACGGAACAAAACTAGCCTATGGCCAAATACATACCTCCTGACGGGCATGCCCAGTGCTGGAAGTGCTCTCAGCTGCTACATAATCATTATTTACAAAACGTGGGGCAAGAGCAAGAGGCCGTGGGCTGAGAGAGACTGACCGCTCCATCTTGGCTAATTTGCTTTTTCCTTAAATTCCCCATTTGGGAAATTTATTTGGGGAGTTCCAAAGTATATTTTGACATGACTAGTTCTGTGAGATGTTATTAGATATTCCTTGAAAAAAAAAAGTTCCATTCTTACAGAAATCATGAAATGCCTATTTAAACTCGCAGCACTTTCTTGAGCGCTTATAAATGCCTGGGACAGCACATCTACTTAGTCTTTTGAAGACTGGGCCTTCGTAAGCAAGAAAATGGCTCTAGTTTTCACAGCGAAGAGGTGAGGCCTCATCCAAGGATATACAACAAGGGTTTGTACAGGGATTTTTAACAGGGATGCTTTATTTTCTTCAGTCAATGATTCTCAAACAACCAAGAATAAGGGTTGCTTTTCAAAAAAGCCAGTTCCAGACCCCTTCCCAGTCTATGGCTGTGTGGCCTGGGAATTAATATTTCAACTAGTTCCCCAGGTAATTCTGATGCAGGTGGTCCACATGTTCTCTAAAATTGCTATCTACCGCAGGCCTGCCCAGGGGGACAGGAATCGATGTTGCCATGGCAACAGCCAATCTGTGCCACCTCCTGCTGCCTGCTGCCTGGGCAACAACTGACTTTTTGGGTCTCTTCCTTCTTTACGAGTCCAAGGAGCCACTGTGAACAGCAGTCTTTCAATACTGTGGAAACTATTCAGTTGAGCCACACAAAAGAAACTGACTCATAACTGTAAGATCTCGGATTATAAATTATGTCACCACAACTTCAGAGCTGCTGCTGCTAAGTCACTTCAGTCGTGTCCGACTCTGTGCAACCCCAGAGACGGCAGCCCACCAGGCTCCCCAGTCCCTGGGATTCTCCAGGCAAGAACTCTGGAGTGGGTTGCCGTTTCCTTCTCCAATGCATGAAAGTGAAAACTGAAAGTGAAGGCGCTCAGTCCTGTCTGACCCTCAGCGACCCCATGGACTGCAGCCTTCCAGGCTCCTCCATCCATGGGATTTTCCAGGCAAGAGTACTGGAGTGGGGTGCCATTGCTTTCTCCGACAACTTCAGAGCACCCGTCTTTTGATCTGCTTTCTTGGCTTCTCTACAGATGTCAGATACTATCCCTGGATGCTTGCATTTCACTGGAAGAGGGTGTAGTCCCTGAGACACACATTGCTTTCCAAGCCTGCCACGAGCTGGGGTCCTCCCTTCTCAGTATCTGTAGCACTGTTGTAACGAGGGTCCTATTAGTTAAAAGTAAATAAATCTCTCATTTGAGCAATGCAGAGTTGAGTTCATTGCTTCTTCCTTACATCCAAACAATTATTTTGAACTATTTTTGGGGTCCAATGCTAACTGAAAGAAAATCCATGCTAATTGAAAAGAGAATAGGTTAAGTACTAGGATTGTATCTAAACCCTTAGATAGAAGAGAATAATGGCCTAAACCCCAGAACCTGTGACACTGTTGCAATTACAGAGCACAGGAGAATTAAGGTAGCCGATGAAATTAAGTTTGCTAGTCAGCTGACCTTAAAAAGGGAGTGTAGTCTGAATTTTCCAGGTGGAATCAATGGAATCACAGGATCTTTCAATGTAAAAGAGGGAAAGACAAGAATCAGTGTCAGTGATGTGATGTGAGAAAGAGTTGGCTGGCTGTTGCTGGCTATGAAGATGGAAGTGGGCCATGAGCTGAGGAATACCGCAGCTTCTAAAAGCTGAAAGCAAGGGGATTGATTGTTCCCTGAAGCCTCTGGAAGGAACATAGGAACATGGCCAAATAAGACTTTGACTTTAGGCTTCCCTGGTGGTCCAGTGGTTAAGAATCTGCCTTGCAATGTGAGAAATATGGGTTCAATCCCTGGTTCCAGAAGATTCCATAACCATGGAGCAACTAAGCCCTGTGTGCCACAGCTACTGAGCCTGCACGCTGGAGCCCTCAAGCTGCAACTACTGAAGTCCAGGCATCCTAAAGCCTGTGCTCCGCAACAAGAGAAACCACCTCATAAGAAGCCCATGCACCACAACTAGAGAAAGCCTGGGCACAGCAACCCAGACCCAGCACAGCCAAAGAAAAAAGACCCTGACTTTAATCCACTGAAACCCACTTCGGACTTCTGGCCTCCAGAACTAAGATAATGCTTTGGTGTTGCGTTAAGCCATGAATTTGTGATAAATAGTTACACCAGCAATGGGAAACTAATATACAAGGAATTAGGAATGGAGATCGGAGAAGGCAATGGCACCCCATTCCAGTACTCTTGCCTGGAAAATCCCATGGATGGGGAAGCCTGGTAGGCTGCAGTCCATGGGGTCTCGAAGAGTCCGACAGGACTGAGCGGCTTCACTTTCACTTTTCATTTTCATGCATTGGAGAAGGAAATGGCAACCCACTCCAGTGTTCTTGCATGACAATCAAAGGGACGGGGGAGCCTGGTGGGCTGCCGTCTATGGGGTCGCACAGAGTCGGACACGACTGAAGTGACTTAGCAGCAGCAGGAATGGAGATCAGAAACAGATACAGACTAGAGAATTAAACAAATGTGGGTCTCCTTGCTCAGAGCTTACTATCTTATCTCTAATAGTGGTCCAGAGGAAACTCTTCATTCTGAGTTTTCCAGGAGGAAAATTCTGCAGTATTAAAAAAAAGAGAGAGAGAGCAATTATATTTTTTATGAGTTAAATTCATGCACATTTCTTTTTTGGTCCCTTCAGTGGTATTTTGTTTGCTTCTCCCTTTTTATTTTTCCTGTCATATAACACCAATGTACATGTATACAGAGAAATGCATAAAAATCCACAAAGTAAACACATCTATGTAACCACCACCCAAATCAAGATACATAACCAGAAGCTTCAAAACTCATCTCATGCCCCCTCCCAGGCACTACTTCACCTCCCACTGATAATCACTACCCTGACTTTCAATCTATAGATGAATTTTTGCCTGTTTTTGAACCTTACATAAATGGACTCTTACATATGCATGCCTTTGTGTCTAGCTACTTCCATTTCACATTATAGTTATAAGATGCATCTGTATGTAGCAACTGTTCATTTTTATTGCTCTATAGTATTTCACTGTGTAAATATAAAGTAACTCACTCACTTTTTAAAAAGAAAAATTGTGCATTAAAAGCGGTTTCACGCCCTTCCAGGGCTTTTCAGATTCTTTATCTGCTAATGCTGCTGCTGCTAAGTTGCTTCAGTCGTGTTCGACTCTGTGGGACCCCAGAGACGGAAGCCCACCAGGCTCCCCCGTCCTTGGGATTCTCCAGGCAAGAACACTGGAGTGGGTTGCCATTTCCTTCTCCAATGAATGAAAGTGAAAAGTGAAAGGGAATTTGCTCAGTCGTGTCTGACTCTTAGCGACCCCATGGACTACAGCCTACCAGGCTCCTCCATCCATGGGATTTTCCAGGCAAGAGTAACTGTAAATCCCAAAGCAAGGATAAAACACCCAGTTTCTCAAACATATTTGACCATGAAACTTTTTTTTCCTACAATGCATCTTACAAGGTTAATATTTTGTAGGACATGCTCCAGGAAACCCTGGTCTGGAGCAATGGTTTTCAAACTGTGCTCTTCAAAGCTCTGGGGTCCCAGATAGTGACTCAATAGTGCTGCTGCTGCTGCTAAGCCGCTTCAGTCGTGTCCGACTCTGTGCAACTCCATAGATGGCAGCCCATCAGGTTCCCCCATCCCTGGGATTTTCCAGGCAAGAACACTGGAGTGGGTTGCCATTTCCTTCTCCAATGCATGAAAGTGAAAAGTGAAAGTGAAGTCGCTCAGTCGTGTCCAACTCTTAGCAACCCCATGGACTGCAGCCCACCAGGCTCCTCCATCCATGGGATTTTCCAGGCAAGAGTACTGGAGTGGGGTGCCATTGCCTTCTCCAGACTCAATACTGCTTAATGGATAAGAGTTAGGTCAATTAGATCCCCATTTCTGCTTAAACACACCCTCCACTTGTATCTGTTTTAAGAAGGGATTTCACATATATGGGGTGTATGTATGTATTAACTGCCCATGTGTCTATGATTGAAAAAAAAAGGGTTTGGCTGCTTTAAAACCTGTGTATGAAAAACCACATGTTTTCATGTGGCGGACCTCCCAGAAGGCCTCTGTACAGACTCCAGTTCCAAGCTACAAGGACTTGCTGACCTTATCCAAAGTTCATTGCTTTTGCCATTACTGACTTGCCAGGTTCTGTCCAAGGGCCATCCACTGATTCTCTTAGTGGTGGTGTGGAAAGGGCTCAAAAAAGATCATTGACAGCTGTTCAACAAAGATCAAGCAGATTAGTCCATAGGCAGCTTCTGTCCATGGAGTCAGAGGCTGAAAATAGATCATTACATGCCATAAAAGTCTGAAATTGCTTCCAACCAGGCACCATGGTTTAAGGATTAAGAGCATGGACTCCAGAGCCAGACTCCCTGGCTTCAGCTTCTGGCTCTGTCGCTAACTAGCTGTGACCTTGGGCAAGGTTTTCAATACCCTCACATCCTAGTTTCCTCATCTTTAGCACAGAAGCAAAGATAATAATAGCATGTACCTCATAGGTTTGATGAGGATGAAATGAGATCATGTTTGCACAGCAATTGCTACCGGGCTGGGCATCTAGAAAGCACCATATAAGGTTTGTTCAATAAAACCAAAGTGGTTCTATGAACTCATGGGTGGCAAAGCCTAACTCCATGCATTTTAATTATTTTACTGTCCAATTATTTTACTGTTTTACCACTGCTCTTGAGTGAGGCTCTCTCTATGGCCATCCATGCCCCTTATGAGTTAGGATCACATGGCCCTCCAAAATGGTGAGGGTTATCAGACTCAGGATTCCTTGGATTAATAACATTTCAAAAGCCATTTGGGGAATTCACTCAGGGTAACCATTTTAACTATGTCATTCAGGACATGAAAATAAACTACTGTCTACCATCACTACTATTTCACAAAAGGCAATTTCAACACGAAAGAAAATAGGAAATACATAATCTCAGAATAAAAACAGGGCTTTAGATTAAACTGACCTTAGTTAAAAAAAAAAATCACACCCCTGTTCTGGTTTTTCCATTTCATCTTGACCCAGTGGCCAAGGGCCAACCCCTGTCTGTGACTCAGCATCTGGCTAACAGTGCTCTTGTGTGTCCCAGGACACATGGGCCATTATAACTTAAACACATCCCTGAATGTCCAAATCTCAAAGCTAGCAGGGAACACCCCAAACTGTGCAAAACCAGAAGACATTGGCTAATGATCCCAGGTAGCACTGCTATGCTCAGAGGCAACAGATCACAGGGGAACTGGGTAGAGTTTAGTTGTTCATGATAGCATTTGAGGTGCCTCTTAGAACCATGGCTCGATTCCAAGGAGCCAAGAAAGAGTGAGCTACCTGGGTGTTCTAGGAAAAACCTCAGTCTTTCCACCTGTGTTTTTCCTTTACTCTCACACCACCACCACACTTACAACACTTCTGACACCAGATCTGTGGGGTTTTCCCCCACACCAAGCGATTCTCTGTGACACAGCGAGGTGTTCTACAATTAAACTCAATTTCGACACTATCTACTAAAGACTGCATCAGATCCCACAGGTTAAAGACTCAGTCCCATGAGCCTGCCTCCCCTTCCCACAAACCAAGTTTCAGATGCCAATCACAAGTAGTAGGCCCCTAGATTATCCACAATGTCTGTCTATTTGCTGTTCAGTTGCTAAGTCATGTTTGACTCTTTGTAACCCCATGGACTGCAGCACACCAGGCTCCTCTGTCCTCACTGGTTTGAGCAAACCAGAGTTTGCTCAAATTCATGTCCATTGAGTTGGTGATGCTATCTAATCATTTCATCCTCCGCCATCGCATCTGTCAAACTTGACTACAAACTGGAGGTTCCCATGACCTCTTCCTCCTTGGATTTGATTATTTGCTCAGAGACACATTTACTTAAATTTACCAGTTTATTAAAGGATACCACTCTAATGGCAGAAAGTAAAAATGAACTAAAGAGCCTCGTGATGAAGGTGAAAGAAGAGAGTGAAAAAGCTGGCTTAAAACTCAACATTCAAAAAACTAAGATCGTGGCGTTGAGCCTCATCACTTAATAGCAAATAGATGGGAAAAAAGTAGAAACAGTGACAGATCTAATTTTCTGGGGCTCCAAAATCACTGTGGACAGTGGTTGTAGCCACAAAATTAAAAGACGCTTGCTCCCTGGAAGAAAAGCTATGACAAACCTAGACAGCATATTAAAAAGCAGAGCTATCACTTTTCCAACAAATGTCTGTATAGTCAAAGCTATGGTTTTTCCAGGAGTCATGTATGGATGTGAGAGGTGGACCAAAAACAAGGCTGAGCACTAAAGAATTAATGCTTTTGAACTGTGGTGCTGGAGAAGACTCTTCAGAGTCCCTTGGACAGCAAGGAGATCCAACCAGTCCATCCTAAAGGAGATCAGTCCTGGGTGTTCACTGGAAGGAATGATGCTGAAGCTAAAGCCCCAGTATTTTTGTCACCTGATGTGAAGAGCCGATTCATTGGAAAGGACCCTGATGCTGGGAAAGATTGAGGGCAGGAGAAGAAGGGGGTGACAGAGGACGAGATGGTTGGATGGCATCACCGACTACTCAATGGACATGAGTTTGAGCAAACTCTGGGAGACGGTGAAGGACAGAAAAGCCTGGTATGCTGCAGTTCATGGGATCGCAAAGAGCTGGATAGGACTTAGCAACTGAACAACAATGATAAAGGACACAGATGACCAGCCAAATGAAAAGACACTTAAAGCGAGGTCTGGGAGAGTCTGAGTACAAAAGTTTTTGTCCCAGTGAACTTGGAGTGTATTAGCCACCTAGCACGTGGATGTGTTCACCAACCTGGACGCTCCCTCAGCTCCAAACCTTTGAGATTTTTATGAAGGCTTCATCATGTAGGCACGATTGATCATTAACTCCATTTCCAGCCCTTCTCCCTTCTTTAAGAAAATTGGAGGCAGGGATGAAAATTCCAAGCTTCTAATCCTGGCTTGGTCTCTCCAGTTAGGTCATCCAGGAGCCATCCAGGCCCCACCAAGAGTCTCATCATTAGAACAAAAAACACTCCCATCTCCAAGGAAACTACAAGAGTTTGGGGAGTTCCATGCCAGGAACCAGGGAAAGAGACCAATATATGTTTTGTATTACCTCACTCTGGATGCACAGACACAGTGAGAGAGACCAGGATGGGGAGTCAGGACTCAGGGGCTGTCATGCTGGCCCTGCTGCCGACCCAACTGTGTAATTTTCAGTGCGGTTCTCAACCATCCAGAGGCTTGTTTTTCTCTTCTACAAAATGGGAGCTGTAATGCCTGCCTTGTATTTCTCAAGGTTGTTTTGGGACTCATATAAGTAAAGGCTGTGAATATGGTGCTGAAGCACCAGAAAGGAATGCATATTTGTGGCTCTCAGTCCCCACCCCCTTCTAGTCAGGGCCCCAAGCTTCCCCACCAAGTCTATACCAAGGATCCTTCCCTCCACCCTCTCCTCCAGACCAAGTAGGACTCTACAGTACAACACCCTAGGGTTGCCTCCAAGGCCTTGGGTTAGAGCAGTGGGGTAAGGAGAAACCAATTTTTTCTTACTCAGAGTCCTGGTCCCCCAGGTCCTTCCTGGGAAAGAGGAAGCTGCCAAGTATTAAACATTCAGGAATCCACAGTCACTCTTGGAATTCCAGCTTAGTGAGCCTGTTCAAATAATGCTTCCTGCTAAACTAACAGTGATAGCAGAAGAATGCTAGGAGACATTCCATCCCTCTGGTTCCAGACAGTCCCGGCAGCTCAACTTGTTATATCCGTGTGTTATATCTGGAAGAAACTTTAGATCTGTGGTTCTTACTTCTGGCTGAACATTAGAATCACCAGGGAAGCTTTTAAAAAATACCCGTGTCTGGCTGTTCCTCACACTAATGAAATCAGAATCTTTGGGAGAGGGACCTAGACATCCGTATTTTTAAAGCTCCCCAGATGACTGCAAGGTGCAACCTAGTTTGAGAACTACTACTATAGAGGTTCCAGGTCAAACACCTCACTTTACAGAAGGAAAAACTGCCGCTGTGGGAGTTTAAGATTTTTGTCCCTATTTAAGATAGGGATAGAAAAGGGTCGTTATACAGGTAGTTGCAGAAGTCCCAGTAAGGGACTATAGAGAGGGAAACCTAGGAAACGACGGGAGACGACTGTAGGTTCATGATCGCTCAAGAATGCTATTGGCACATGGTAGAATGAAGCAGGCTCACCCATAAAGCCATAAAGAAAACCACGAGATATGCCCCAGGTTATTAGGTGAAAGAAAAATATCACCACCCTTCTACTGATTTAAAAAGGACTATGACAGTCCTAGTTTGATCTCATCGGGTCAGACAACCTCCTGACCAATATAAAGGAGGAGCTAGTGAAGTAAGTTTGACATCTACTTGAAGAAGGCGGTCTTTTACCCCTCCCCCACTTTCCTTTGATTATAAAACTGTAGCGCACTTAATCCTCGGGGCAGAGCCCCGTCGCCTGCCCACTTGTCTCTCTCTCACAAGCGTCTTGTATTAACAAATCTACTTCTTGCCTATCACTCTGCCTCTTGCTGAATTCCTTCTGCACTGAGACACAAAGAGCATCAGCCTCAGTAAATCCAGACATCAGACGAGTGATTCTAATTAAAAGACTGTGGGTTCAAGTCCCAATCTGAGGTACACAGTTTCAGCACAACTGATTAGAGTTTGTGATATCAATCCAACAAGTTGATGATAATTACACTCATTATTGAGCATTTATTCAGAGCCAAAGTAAGCACCAATCACTTTACAAACATAATCTCAATAAACCATAATAATTTCATGAGAAAGTTGAGGCCTAGGGAGTTTTAACTAGTTCTCCTAAGGTTAAAACAACTGAACAGTGGCAGAGATTCCAGTTCAATAGTTCAACTAAGTTTGAGCTGTGTACAGATGACAAGACAGGGATAGGGTCCTGCCCTTAGGAAATTTACCATCTACCTGGAGGGACAGGACACAGGCGAGGCAACACTTACAACACGCTTTGTTAACTGTTCTAGAAAAAGTCAATAATGAAGCACAAGGAAATCACCTAACTCTGGGAAAGGTCAAAGAAGTCTTCTTAGAGGAGGAAGTATTGAAGAAGTCTTAAAGGTGAATAAAAGTTTAGTGAAAAGCAAAGAGGGACAGAAAGTGGGACTGGCCAGTGTAAAGAATGGTGAATGCTCAGAGCTATGCAGTAATTCATAATGACTTGATAAGTACATTTGGGTGGAGCTATCACCAAGAGGTGAGACTGAGGAAGTACAGAGACTAGATCATTAAGGAGTCTGAAAAAGGGAACCCTAGCAGGATTATAAACAGATAGTGGAAGGATATAAATGCATGTGTGTAAAAGGTTATTGCAGGATATGATATCAAGAGCACAGGCAACAAAAGAAAAAACAGATAAAGTAGATTATATCAAAATTAAAAACTTTTGTGCATCAAAGTATACTCTTAACAGAGAAAAAGGACAACTCATGCAATGAGACAACAACAACAACAAAATCCAAGTCAAAAATAGGCAAAGGAGTTGAACTGATTTTTCTTCAAAAAAGATACATAAATGCCTAATAAGCATATGAAAAGATGTTCAATAACGCTAATCATTAGGGTAATTCAAACCAAAACCAAAATGAGATATCACCTCACAGTCAGTAGGATGGCTATAATTAAAAAAAAAAAAAAGAAAATGACAAGTGTTGGTGAGAAAGTGGAAAAATTGGAACACTTCTATATTTCTGGTGGGAGTGTAAAATGGTGCAGCTGCTGTGGAAAACAGTAGGGCGGTTCCTCAAAAAATTAAAAATAGAATTACCATATGGTCCAGCAATTCCACTTCTGGGTATGTACCCAAAAGAATTGAAAGCAGGATCTCAAGAGCTATCTGTCCACTCATGTTCATAGCAACATTACTCATAATAGCTGAAAGGTAAAAGCAACCCAAGGTCCATCTAGTCAAAGCTATGGTTTTTCCAGTGGATATGTATGGATGTGAGAGTTGGACTATAAAGGAAGCCAAGCGCCGAAGAACTGATGCTTTTGAACTGTGGTGTTGGAGAAGACTCTTCAGAGTCCCTTGGACAGCAAGGAGATCCAGCCAGTCCATCCTAAAGGAAATCAGTCCTGAATATTCATTGGAAGGACTGATACTGAAGCTGAAGCTCCAATACTTTGGCTACCTGATGCAAAGAACTGACTCATTAGAAAGGACCCTGATGCTGGGAAAGATTGAAGGTGGGAGGAGAAGGGGATGACAGAGGATGAGATGGTTGGATGACATCACTTACTCAATGGACATGAGTTTGAGTAAGCTCCGGGAATTGGTGATGGACAGGGAGGCCTGGCATGCTGCAGTCCACAGGATCACAGAGTCGGACACAACTGAGTGACTGAACTGAACTGAACTGAAAAGCAACCCAAGTGATGAGTGAATAAATAAAATGTGGTATACATATGTACAAGAGACCATTATTCATCATTAAAAAGGAAAAAAAATCCTGGTACATGTTACATTATGGATGAACCTTGAACCTCACTGTGTTAAGTGAAATAGCTGTGCTGTGTGCTCAGTTGCCAGGCTCCTCTGTCCACGAAAGGACAAATACTGTATGAAGTACCTAGAGTAGTCATATTCATAGAGACAGAAGATAGAGTGATGGCTACCAGGAGCCAGGGGGATGGGTCAGTTCAGTTCAGTCCCTCAGTCGTGTCCAAATCTTTGCAACCCCATGGACTGCAGCACACCAGGCTTCCCTGTCCATCATCAACTCCTGGAGCTTGCTCAAACTCCAGGTGATGTCCATCGAGTCAGTGATGCCATCCAACCATCTCATCCTCTGTCATCCCCTTCACCTCCTGCCTTCAATCTTTCCCAGTATCAGGGTCTTTTCGAATGAGTCAGCTCTTCACATCAAGTGGCCAAAGTACTGGAGCTTCAGCTTCAGCATCAGTTCTTCCAGTGAATATTCAAGACTGATTTCCTTTAGGATTGACTGGTTTGATTTCCTTACTGCCCAAGGGACTCTCAAAAGTCTTTTCCAATATAACAGTTCAAAAGCATCAATTCTTCGGCACTCAACTTTCTTTTTAGTCCACCTCTCACATCTGTAGATGACTACTGGAAAAACTTTTGACTAGTCAAAAAATCTTTGACTAGACGGACTTTGTTGGCAAAGTAATGTCTCTGCTTTTTAATATGCTGTCTAGATTGGTCATAGCTTTTCTTCCAAAGAGCAAGTATCTTTTAATTTCATGGCTGCAGTCATGATCTGCAGTGATTTTGGAGCCCCAAAATAATAAAGTCTGTCACTGTTTCCATTGTTTCCCCATCTACTTGTCATGAAGTGATAGAACCGGATGCCATGACCTTTGTTTTTTGAACATCAAGTTTTAAGCCAGTTTTTTCACTCTTCTTTTTCATTTTCATCAAGAGGGTCTTTAGTTCCTCTTCTATTTCTGCCATAAGAATGTTGCCATCTGCATATCTGAGGCTATTGATATTTCTCCCGGCAATCTTGATCCCAGCTTGTGCTTCATCCAGCCTGGCATTTCGCATGATGTACTCTGCAAATAAGTTAAATAAGCAGGGTGACAACATACAGTCTTAATGTACTCCTTTCCCAATTAGGAACCAGTCTGTTGTTCCGTTTCTAGTTCTAATTGTTGCTTCTTGACCTGCATACAGGTTTCTCATGAGGTAGGTAAGATGGTCTGGTATTCCCATCTCTTTAAGAATTTTCTACAGTTTGCTATGATCCACACAGTCAAAGGCTTTAGAGTAGTCAATGAAGCAGAAGTAGATGCTTTTCTAGAATTCTCTTGCTTTTCCTATGATCCAGTGGATGTTGGCAATTTGATCTCTGGTTCCTCTGCCTTTTCTAAAACCAGCTTGAACATCTGGAAGTGCTCAGTTCACGTACTGTTGAAGCCTCACTTGGATAATTTTGAGCATTACTTCGCTAGCGTGTGAAATGAGTGCAATTGTGTGGTAGTTTGAGCATTCTTTGGCATTACCTTTCTTTCGGACTGGAATGAAAACTGACCTTTTGCAGTCTTGTGGCCACTGCTGAGTTTTTCAAATTTGTTGGCATATTGAGTGCAGCACTTTCACAGCATCATCTTTTAGGATTTGAAATAGTTCAGGGGAATTCCATCACCTCCACTAGCTTTATTCCTAGTGAGACTTCCTAAGGTCCTCTTGACTTCGCACTCCAGGATGTCTGGCTCTAGGCAAATGATCACACCATCGTGGTTATCTGGGTCATTAAAATCTCTTTTGTATACTTCTTCTGTGTATTCTTGCCACCCCTTCTTAATATCTTCTGCTTCTGTTAGGTCCATACCGTTTCTATCCTTTATTGTGCCCATTTTTGCATGAAATGTTCCCTTGGTATCTCTAATTTTCTTGATATCTCTAGTCTTTCCCACTCTATTGTTTGCCTCTATTTCTTTGCATTGATCACTGGGGAAGGCTTTCTTATCTCTCCTTGCTGTTCTTTGGAACTCTGCATTCAGATGGGTATATCTTTCCTTTTCTCCTTTGCCTTTCACTTCTCTTTTCTCAGCTATTTGTAAGGCCTTCTCAGACAACCATTTTGCCTTTATGAATTTCTTTTTCTTGGGGATGGTTTTGATCACCACCTCCTGTACAATGTTATGAATCTCCATACATAGTTCTTCAGGCACTCTGTCTATCAGATTTAAACCCTTGAATCTATTTGTCACTTCCACTGTATAATTGTAAGGAATTTGATTTAGGTCATACCTTAATGGTCTAGTGGTGTTCCCTACTTTCTTCAATTTAAGTCTGAATTTGGCAATAAGGAGTTCATGATCTGGGCCACGGTCAGCTCCCGGTTTTGTTTTTGAGATGGATGGTGGTAGTGATTTCACAACGTGAATGTACTTGATGCCACTTAACCATACAGATTAAAATGGTGAATTTTATGTTATGTGGATTTTACCACAAAAAAATTAGGACAATAGCATTAATATGGAAATGCAAAGAGGAAAGAGGAGATGACTTAAAAAGCTGATGCCCATGGGCAAAGAATCCAGTAAGAGCCTGCTAATGTAAGACAGTGCCAACAGAGATGCAGGGGACATACACTAGAGATCTCTAGGGGGTGAATGGCTGGATGGGGTGTCAGGAAGAATGAGGAGCTGAAAGGCTACTCCCAAAGTCCTGATATGAAGGAATGATGAACAGTGGTATCCATCACCAAGACAGGGCCCACAAAGTTGATGGGAGAGGAACAGGCTTCTGAGAAGATGCTGAGTTCAGCTTTGGACAAGCTGAATTTGAAGTACCTAAAGAATGTGTGCTGTGCTTAGTTGCTCAGTCATGTCCGACTCTTTGCAACCCCATGGACTGTAGCCTGCAAGGCTCCTCTGTCCATGGGGATTCTTCAGGCAAGAATACTGGCGTGGGTTGCCCCGCCCTCCTCCAGCGGATCTTCCTAACCCTGGGATCAAACCCAGATCTCCCAAATTGCAGGCAGATTCTTTACCATCTGAGCCACTAGGAAAGCCCACCTGGAGAATATCCAGTGGCACTATCTTAAAGAAATCAGATATACTACAAATTGATCTCAGAAAGTTTGATATTTTATGTATGATAATAGTATTATGGTTATTTTTTAAAGTTTGTATCTTTTGTAGAAAATAGGGGTGAGTGGGGCAGGGCTGGCCATGGGGTGATAGTTCTTAGGGCTGAGTTATGGAACACAGAGATTCATTAAGCAATTCTATCTATTCTGGGGACTGATCAAAAATCACCATAATACAAAGTTTAGAAAGCAACAATAAAGAGAGATGTAAAACTGTAGGGCGGAAATAAGGACATTATTTTATTATCAACAATAATAATACAAAGGACTACCACTTGGGGGGTCTCTGTGGCAGGCACCTTGCTGGGCCCTTGACATGTACTTTTCAGGAGAACTCTCATTTTACTAAAGTTCAGAGAGGTCAAGTGTCTTGCATAACAAGTAGCAAACTTTAGATTGTATGAGGTATAATCAGAGGGAGAAAATACAACAGGAAGCTAAAAGGGCTAAACAAGGAAAAGTATGGACTACTGACACTTGAGAACAGGAAGAGAACCTATACCTACCACTTATAAAGAAGGTGGTGGGTGGAGTACTTTGCAAACCAAGAAGGAACAGAGATTCACAAAGAAAGGAGTGGCTCTTACTGTCAAATACCACACAAAGTGCAGGCAAGATAGCAACTAAAAACTGCTCACTGTTTTTTTACATTTAGGAGGCTAGGAGTACCTCAAGCTTTGGGCAGAACTGCCATAGTGGTGGGGCTAGAAACCAAGTTGGCAGCAAGTGGGTAGCAAATCGGGCCTACTCTTTTGATAAGATATGCTGTGAAGGGAACTTGAAAAATTGGTGTGATATTGTGATTTATAATAAGAAATACATATTTGGTCTTCATGCATTTCTAGCAGAGCTTCTAAAACCCTTGGCATTTCCTAAGTGATGAAAGTGATAAAGATGTCTTTTGTTAATGAGGTAACTCTTGGACCACTCCTGAAGGATGGGGTTGGCTGCCAGGATAATCAACCATGTTTTTAGAGGGGTGGAACTCTTCCACACTTCTGACCTCTAGGGATGGGAGAGGGGGCCAGAGATCAAATCAGTTACCAATGGCCAATGATTTAATCATTCATGCTTATATAATGAAGCCTCCATAAAACCCCAAAAGGATGGGGTTTATAGCACTTTTCAAGTTGGTGAACATCTCTTTCCATGTGGCTGTCTCTGAGTTATATCTTTTTAAAATAAAAACAGTTTAAAAAAAGAACCTCCCTAGTGGTCCAGAGTTAAGACAGTGCTTCTACTGCAGGGGGTGCAGGTTCAATCCCTGGTCAGGAACTAAGATCCCTCATGCTAGCACGGCCAAAAATTTTTTTAAATAAATAGATAAAGATCTCAAAGAACACAAAACTAAACCAGTGATTCAATAAGTAAATGTGTCTCTGAGTTCTGTAAGCCACTCTAGCCAATTAATCAAACCCAAGGAAGGAGGGAAAGAGGAGAGCAAAAAAGTTGGCTTAAAACTCAACATTCAGAAAACTAAGATCATGGCATCTAGTCCCATCACTTCGTGGCAAATATAAGGGGAAAAGTAGAAACAGTGGCAGATTTTATTTCCTTGGGCTCCAAAATCACTTTGGACAGTCAATGCAGCCATAAAATTAAAAGGCGCATGCTCCTTGGAAGAAAAGCTATGACAAACACAGATAGCATATTAAAAAGCAGAGATATCACTCTGCTGACAAAGGTCCACATAGTTAAAGCTATGGTTTTTCCAGGAGTCATGTATGGATGTGAAAGTTGGACCATAAAGAAGGCTGAGCACTTTATGAATTGATACTTTTGAATTGTGGTGCTGGAGAAGACTCTTGAGAGTCTCTTGGACAGCAGGGAGATCAAACCAGTCAGTCCTAACGGAAATCAACCCTAAATATTCATTGGAAGGACTGATGCTGAAGCTGAAACTCCAATACTTTGGCCACCTGATGAGAAGAACTGACTCACTGGAAAAGACCCTGAATGTGGGAAAGACTGAGAGCAGGAGGAGAAGCGGGTGACAGAGCCATCTCATCATGGTTGGGTGGCATCACCAACTCAGTGGACATGCATTTGAGCAAACTCTGGGAGATAGTGAAGGACAGGGAAGCCTGGTGTGCTGCTTTCATGGAATCTCAAAGAGTCAGACACAACTGAGAGACTGAACAAGAACAAGGACAGAGGGAGTGTGGGAACCTCTGACTTATAGCCAGTTGGTCAGAAGCACAGATCACACCTGGGATTTCAATTGGCATCTGAAGGCAGTTGGGCAGTCTTGTGGGATTGAGCCCTTAACCTGTGGGATCTGATGCTATCTCTGGGTAGTTCTCGTCAGAACTGAATTGAGTTTCAGGACACCCAGCTGGTATCCAAGGATGGTTTGGTAGTGTGGGGAAACCTCCACACATCAGAATTGGTCCCAAACTATAATTAGCTAATAACTAGAGGAAGGTAGCCCCAAAGGTGAGAGAAGCTTGACTGTGTTGGTGTGGGGGAGGGAAACAGCCAGAGGAGAGACTGAAGACAGAAGAAAGGGAGGTGACTGTGATGGCGCAGTGCCAAGGGATCGGGAGGGGGGGATCCAGTGCCCAGGGGACAGACTGCCTTGGACGGGAGGAGAGGTACCTCCCTGGGGAAGGGGAAGAAGAAAGGAGGCTATTTGTGGGCTGGGGCTTAGAAAAGGAACGAGGGAGTCATGACATCAGAGAGCAGGTGAACTGGAAGTGGGGCCAGTGAGTAAGACGAAGGCAAGGAGGGGTTCTGGCCAGAGACCGGTATGTTGGATTTCTGAGCTGGAGCAGTCATGACAAGGTCCAGGGTGTGCCGGGCTGAGGTGGCAGTTGTGGCACCAGAGTTAAAAGGTCAAGAATTATGACATGGATGATCCTGAGGAAGAGATATGAGGGGGAGAAAAAAGTCTGATGTGTTCCATCCTCAGAGAGATCAGGGGAAAGCAGTTCCCTGGTTTAAGACAGAATCACATTTTGAGATTTTGAAAAATAATTCTAAGTCCTAACTCATGGCTAGTCTAAACACCTCTTGCCAAAATGTAAATCTGTAGCTTCCTCAAGAGTAGACCAAATATTTAGATCCCATAACAGACTGAAACCATGGAGCTGGAAACCTCCACGATTAACCCTGGCTCTGTCAGTTACCAAATGGGTTAAATCTATTTGAGTTAACCTTTCTGAGTTAGACTGGGGCCTGCTCTCCATTCATTCACTCCGCAAACATGCCTTCTCTCTGCCAGGTCCCAGAGATTCAACAACAAATGATGTTTATGGAGCTCACAAACAAGCAGAGGAACCAATCCTGACAATGTGAAGATTCTAGGGCAGAGGTAGGTTAGAAAGTGCAGTATGGCTGTGTGAACACAAAGATAGGAGCCTAGAAGGGGGAAGGAGCACAGAAGAGTTAACGTGAGATGAATCTTACAGAAGGAGCAGAGAGCACCAGTCTGGGAATTGCAAGAAGGGCATTCTTGGAAGAGGAACAACATGTGAAAGGGTACCAAGGGCCAGCATAGTCATGAACTATAACAATCTGGCTTGGTAGAACTGCAGTTCTTAAGTGGTAGTCTGCACGAGAATTGGCCTCAAGTATTCCAGCCCCTGAGAGCAATGGATTTGATAGGGCTAGGAATCTGCATTTTTATTATTTTTTATTATTTTTTCTAAATTTCAGCTCCCCATGACAATCCTTATTCTTTTATTTTAAAAAAAGTCTCTTATTTAAAAATTTTTTATTTAGTATTTATTTATTTTTGACTGCCTGGGTCTTCATTGCTGCGTGGGCATTCTCTAGTTGCAGCGAGCAGGGGCTACTCTCTAGCTGCAGTGAGCAGGCTTCCCGCTGCAGTGGCTTCCTGCTGTGGAGCACAGGCTCTAAGGTGCATGAGCTTCAGTAGCTGTGGCACATGGACTCCACAGCTGTGGCTCCCAGGCTTAGTTGCCCCGTGGCATGTGGGATCTTCCCAAAGCAGGGATCAAACCGTGTCCCCTGCACTGGCAGGTGGATTCTTAAATCAAACTGGACCACCGGGGAAGTCCTAGAACCTGCATTTTTAAAACAAATGTCCTCTGTGCTTCTGAGGACAGTTCACACAGCAAAACCCTGGGGGAGAACATAGGGTAGCTGGTAGGAAGGAGTAAAGGTTAGGATAAGGCAGAAATTTTGATCAGGACCACAGTGCTCAGTCTATAAGCAGTGAGGCACCTTTGGGGAGTGCCCTGATGACCTCTGTCCTAGAAATCCTAGTCTGGAGGTGGTACTGGCAAGACCCTGGAGAAAAGGAGGGTTGCTACATTCAAGCAAGACATGAAGGGTTCCTTCAAGGGAAAGTGTGTTATTTAGAGATCAAACTACAACGAGGACCTGATCCTACCACCTACTCACTAGCTGGGGGGCAGCCAGGACACCCTTGGGCTCCTGGGAGACAAAATCTCCTCTGAGGGAACACATAGTGACAGCCACGCTGGCCCACACAGTGCACACAAGCCTACACAGAATCCAGGCCGGGGGCCACTCCCTGCGGTTCTGAGGCCTGTGCTGAGTCACCTCTCACCGGAACAAGCGACTCAGAGACCCTGGGATTGCTTCACATGCTGCTGCTTGGATTCCCCTTGGTTTCCAGGCCAAGGAAGGAGAAAGAATAAACTCTAACCAAAGGTGCCCAGCCCCAACCCCTTCCCCTTCTCTCTTCACTCCTCACCCTAGAAGGGATAAACAACTGATTTCCCAGTTTCACAGTCCTCTTGGCCGCTCCTGCAGAATAAGGGCAGAGGTAAGCACCTCTCAGAACCAATCCAAGGCTGGAAGGGACTTGATGTTAACCTGGCAGGGGCCTCAGGGAGGGGGCCAGGCTGGCTAACCTGAAGCCCGCATCACCACCCAGTTCTGGCTCCAGGGGAGGGGCACTCACCACAAGTTACTCACGACTGCCTGGTAACTTCCTGGTCGACTGACACAAGGGTGACCTCGCACAGAACTACACCGTTTCCTGGGCTTTGGCTTCCTCTATAAAATGATGGAGCTGGACTCAAAGAAACTTATCCAGTCCTGCCATTCCTGGACTGCCTGGGCTAAAGTGATTGGGGCTGAATATCCTCCTTCAAACGTGCCCAGGAGCTTCGATGGTGGCTCAGATGGTGAGGAGTCTGCCTGCAATGCAGGAGACCCAGGTTCAAACCCTGGGTCAGGAAGATGCCCTGAATAAGGAAATGGCAACCTACTACAGTATGCTTGCCTGGAGAATCGCATGGACAGAAGAGCCTGGCTAGCCCCAGTTCATTGGGTTGCAGAGTCAGACACGACTGAGCAACTAACATTTCATTCAAGGTGCCCAGGAGGTCCAGGAGCTATTTCAGGTACTCTCAAGACACAAAGATCCATTTATTTATTATTTTCTGAACACTGCTATGTGCAAATAACCAGTCAATCCTAAAGGAAATCAGTCCTGAATATTCATTGGAAGGACTGACGCTGAAGCTGAAACTCCAATGTTTTGGCCACTTGATGCAAAGAACTGACTCACTGGAAAAGACCCTGATGCAGGGAAAGATTGAAGGCAGGAGAAGAACACTAGAGAGGATGAGATAGTTGGATGGCATCACCAACTCAATGGACATGAGTTTGAGAAAGCTCCAGGAGTTAGTGACGGACAGGGAAGCCCGATGTGCTGCAGTCCATGGGGTCTCAAAGAGTCAGACACGACTGAGTGACTGAACTGAACTGAACTGCTATGTGCAAATATAAGAACAGCCATTGTTTTCAAGCGCTTTCTATGTACCAGCATTATGCTAAGCATTTTACACTTATTTGCCCATCACAACAACCCAACAAAGTGGGAACTATTATTATATTTCATAAATGTAAAAATTGAGGCTCAGAGAGACTAAGTATCTTGTCTAAGAACATTCAGCTGGTAAAACAGCAGAACGCATATCAGCTCCAGGTTGGTGAGCTTCAAAGACCAGGGTCTTTCCATTCCATCACACTTTACAATGCTGGTCAGCAAGGATTAATTTGTTGTTGTTGCCGTTGTTTAGTTGCTAAGTCGTGGACTCTTGTGACCCCATGGACTGTAGCACACCAGGCTCCTCTGTCCATGGGATTTCCCAGGTAAGAATATTGGAGTGGGTTGCCATTTCCTTTCCCAGGGGAATATTCTCAACCCAGGGATCAAACCCGTGTCTCCTGCATTGGCAGGTGGATTCGTTACCACTGAGCCACCTGGGAAGCCCTAAGGATTAGTTAGATGCAGATCTTGGCCTATACTGAAGTGGATGCAGGGGAGAGAAAGAGGAAGGACAGATCAAGTGATTATTGAAATTATTTTATTTTATTTTCTGGCAGCACCTCAAGGCTTATGGGATCCTAGTTACCCAATCAGAGATCAAACCCATGCCGTTGACAATGAAAGCATGGAGTCCTAACCAGTGGACCACCGGGGAATTCCTGAAATTACTTACTAAATGAGAATAAGAACAGTACCAACCTCAACTGGTGGTTGTGAGAATTAAATGATTAATACATTTATAAGTGCTTTAAAAAGACAGCTACTAATATATACCATTAACTATTGTTATTAACGAATGTTTTATATATATAGATATATAGTAAATTGCCATTTTAAAATGTGGCAATGTATACATACCATAAAATTTACCGTTTTAATCATTTTTAAGTGAACAGTTCGGTGGCATTAAACACAAACATATTGTTGTGCAACCGTCACCACTATCTATCTCCGGAATTTTTTCATCTTCTCCAACTGAAATTCTGCCATTGGTCTTTAAATAATTATTAATGCAACTCATTATGATGCTAAATATTTGCATGCTCCTATCCCCTTGACCGGAGAAGGCAATGGCACCCCACTCCAGTACTCTTGCCTGGAAAATCCCATGGATGGAGGAGCCTGGTAGGCTGCAGTCCATGGGGTCGCTAAGAGTCGGACACGACTGAGCGACTTCACTGTCACTTTTCACTTTCATGCATTGGAGAAGGAGATGGCAACCCACTCCAGTGATCTTGCCTGGAGAATCCCAGGGACGGGGGAGCCTGGTGAGCTGCCGTCTATGGGGTCGCACAGAGTAGGACACGACTAAAGCGACGTAGCAGCAGCAGCAGCAGCATCCCCTTGACAAAATGCTATAGGCTGCAGAGCAGGGCACGGGGTTGGAGATCATAGCCCTGGGTTCAAATTCATATTCCTTCAAAGTCTATTTGAACTTTAAAATTCTCAACATCTATTTCTCCATGAGGATGAGACTAATACACGGAGACCACACAAGGTTGTGATTAGTACTAAATGAGATCTCTGAGGAAAAAGCACATTGCAACAGCCATACAAAGAGCTCCAACCCTTTGATTGGTGGATGGATTCTTTTAAGCCCCCAGCTCAGCACCTGGCACAAAAAAGGAACTCAGAAATCTACACCAACCGGAGAAGCTCAAAGCTGTTGGGCCATACTGACCCCTGGTGGTAGCCCAAAACTCTGCACCATGGCTGGCCTCCCAGGTACACTTAGGGGCTAACTGGGGAATGGCTCCTGGAGGAGGGCGTGGCTACCCACTCCAGTATTCTTGTCTGTAGAATCCCATGGACAGAGGAACTTGGCGGGCTACAGCCCATAGGGCCGCACAGAGTTGAACACGACTGAAGCGACTTAGCACGCACAAATGGATAAGACCACGGGCCAGTTGGGAACAAGAGGGAAACCAAAGGTCACTGCTTTCCCTTCTCACCTGATTCTCTCATTGACCCAGGACGTTCTCCAAGCTCAACCCTATGTTCCAAATGGGCCAGTCTCCTTTCTGTACTCTTGACTTTCTCTTACCACTTTTACTCCTGTTGGAACACACCCCCAACAACACTCTGGGGACTCCATCAGAGATTCAGAACACTCTGAACCTCCATCAGACCTGCTCCCGTCCACCTCATTCAGAAGGCCCCCTGGAGCGTTCCAGCCATGGTCTCCTTCACTCCTTTTTTAACCTCTACAGAACTCACAGCCCGTACTTAACTATGTGCTGTGTATATTTCTCTCCCAGGTTTCCTTCCTTGATATAATTTCCTTGTTTTCTTACAGTTTCCCAGGGTCTACAGAGCAAGAACTGAAGTGACAGACAGGGCTCCTTAAAAGTCATACTTTTTGAAGTATAGTTGATTTACAGTACTAGTTTCAGGTATCAGATCAGATCAGATCAGATCAGTCGCTCAGTCGTGTCCGACTCTTCTCGACCCCATGAATCGCAGCACGCCAGGCCTCCCTGTCCATCACCAACTCCCGGAGTTCACCCAGACTCACGTCCATCGAGTCAGTGATGCCATCTAGCCATCTCATCCTCTGTCGTCCCCTTCTCCTCCTGCCCCCCAATGTAATTCAAAATTTTTATAGATTATACTCCATGTAAGGTTATAAAATATTGGCTATATATATCTTTGTATGTTACTCATTTTATACATAGTACTCTTAAGCCCTTACCCCTATCTTGCCCCCACCTCCCTACAGATAACCACTAGTTTTTCTCTATATTTGTGAGTCTGTTTCTGTTTTGTTATATTCGTTCATTTGTTTTATTCTTTAGATTTCACATAGAAGTTATAACATACAGTATTTGTTTTTCTCTGTCTGCCTTGTCTCATAACACTCTCCAGGTCCATCCATGCTCTTGTGAATGGCAAAATTTCATTCTTTTTTATGGCTGAGTAATATTCCTGTTTGTGTGTGTGTGTGTGTGTGTGTGTGAGAGAGAGAGAGAGAGAGAGAAAGACATGTTTATCCATTCATCTGTTGGTGGACACTGAGGTTGCCTCAGTATCTTGGCTATTGTAAATGATGCTGCTGTGAATATTGGGGGGCATGTATTTTTCAAATGAGTGTTTTTCAGTTTGGGGAGATATATATATATATAAGATGTCACACTCAAAGGGACACTACTTAGCCATAAAAAAGAATGAAGGCCTATATATGTATATCTAGGGCTTCCCAGGTGGTTCAAGTGGTGAAGAATCCAGTTGCCAATGCAGGAGACACAGGAGACATGGGTTCAATCCCTGGGTGGGAAGATCCCCTGGAGGAGGTAATGGCAACCTACCCCCTACCCTAATATTTTTGCCTGGAAATCTGATGGGTTACAGTCCATGGGGTCACAGAGTCAGACACAACTGAGCACACACTCTTCATATATATATATATATATATATATATATATTCACACCCAGGAGTGGTATTGCTGGATCACTAGTAGTTCTATTTTTAGTCTTTTGAGACACCTTTATACTGTTCTCCATAGTGGCTGCACCAATTTACACTCCCACCAAGTGTGCATGAGGGTTCCCTTTTCTCCATATACTCACCAACATTTCTTATTTATCGTCTTTTTGATGATAGCCTTTCTGGCAGGTGTGAGGTGATAGCTCTTTGCGGTTTTGATCTGCATTTCTCTGAGGATTAGCAATGTTGAGCATCAAAAATGACACATTTTTTAATTCAAAATATGAGCCAAGTACAGTGTTTTGGGTACTTTTAAAACATGCCAATCCTCTTAATAATTCTAATGGAACTCTAGTGCAAATTACATATTATTTCAACTTATAGATAACAAAACTGAGCCTCAGAAATGTTGTGACTTTCCCAAAGTCATAGCTAGTAAGCGGTTTGAACCTGTGTGTGCCTGCTTACAAATCCAGAGAGTACACTTTCTCTCCCCTGTCCACTGCTCTCAGTTGTTAGCACCTGCCTGTAATAGTGACTTGGGAAAGAATTCAAAACACCTGCGCTTGGAGGGTTACGTGATGGGTTTGATTAGCAATGTCTGCGGTGAGTGAGGAAGGTGAATGGTGATGCATGCGCCTCGCACTTGCCATCCTTCCATCATCCCGTGCGGGATGGGCCTATGTGAGGATACTCCACATTGTTGTGAACATGGTTTCCAGAAGGCAGAATATGCTGAATAAGCATGAGCTTTAAAGGAAGACTGACCTGTATTAAAACTAAGCTCCATCAATTTTTGGAACTTTGAAATGTTGCTTGGCCCTTTCTTTAAGCTTTGGATTTCATATATGTGAATGTGCATAATAACCCCTGGGTTGTTATAAGGGTTTAATGGTATTAATTTTGCAAACACCCTAGGTATGGCATCTGGAACAAAGTAAGTGTTCACCCGGTGTTACCTCCCTCTCTCTTTCTATTAGAAACAGAGAGCCCGATTCCTCTCAGGAAGTAGTTTGGAGGGTATTATCCTTCCTGTTGTTCAGTCGCTGAGTCATCGTGTCCGACTCTTGGTGACCCCATGGACTGCAGCATGTCAGGCCTCCCTGTCCCTCACTCTCTTTCCTAGGAAATAATAATTGTATGTCAATACTATCACAAAATAAAAGCTTTAACATGATAAAACCATCTGATATCAGTAGCCCCCAAATGTGATGTGCCAGGAAGGACACAACATTGTCCATGTAGTACTCCTGCCAAAAGTGTCTAACTTGAATCTAAACACAAGGTAAGAATCTGACAAAGACAAAGCAACTGGCCTGGTGCTTCAGCAAGACCAGTGTTTAAAACAACAACAAAAACCCTGTTCTAGATTAAAGAAAATAGAAGAGATACATAAACCAAATGCAGCCTTGTATCAATGTTAAATTTCCCAAGGGTGATGATTATGTTGCAGCTACGTAGGAGAACATCCATTTTCTTGGGAGACACTTGCTAAAGTATTTTGGAGTGACGTGTCATGACGCCTACAACTAACTCAGTGGTTTAGGGAAAGCTGTGTGTGTATATGCATCTGTATACAGAGTTAAAGCGAATATGGCAAAACGTTAATTCAGTCTAAGGAAAGGGAACGCAGCGTTCATTGTGTCACTCATAGCTTTTCTGAAGATTTGAAATATTTCAAAATAAGAAGTCAGGAATAAGATATATATTCTAGTTAGCAAAGTTTTAAAACTATCATGCTTCATGTTGGTGAGAGTATAGTCAAATAAACACACTAATAAATTCCAAAAGATAAACTGACACAACTATTTCAGAAAACAACTTTGCAATGCATGTCTGTGGACTTTAAAACAGTGCTTCTGTTTCTGGCAGCTTGCCTTAAGTAAACAACGGAAGAAGAAAATAATGGAAAAAAGTATTCACTGCGATGTTTTCTCCAGTGGTAAAAACCGAAGGGAAAAAACCTAAATGTCCAGCTATTGAGGAATGACTAAGTAAACTACACCAACTTGATGGGCTATAAGGTGGCTATTAAAATCGAAAATTATGAATAATAATTCTTAAAATATTTGAAGGCTGTATAGCAACATGAGAAACAGGAAGTATAAGTTAAATTTTTTAAAAAGCAAAAGAATTAGCACAAAGAAGTGGGAAGAAAAAATAAGCCTTTTTTCTTTTCACAAGGCTGGGTAGAAGTTCAGTTTGAGACATTTCTCTAAGAGCCCTGGGAGTTCCCTGGTGGCCTAGCAGTCAGGATTCTGGGCTTTCACTGCTGTGGCCTGGGTTCAATCCTTGGTCAAGAAACAGATCACACAAGCCATGCATCACAACCAAAAAAAAAAAAAAAGCCCCAATTCTTAGAGAATCTTTGAAGGAGTAGTTACAATCTATCTACAATATATCTAAGACTTTAAAGCTATTTTTATGAGAGAGGGAATACATCATTCTAAATGAAACAAAGGAGAGAAAAAGCCTTTGAATTGGGGCCTGACACTGCCTGCATATCTGGGACTTTAAATGCTTCAAATCATTAATCATGAGATCCTAGAGAATAATAATCCATCCTAATTATAATATTTTTTTAAATGAATGTATTTGAGCAATAGAAATGATGGACCATTAAACATTCATTCAGACCACTCAGCGTGTGTCCCTGGTGCTCAGTTAGTAAAGAATCCGCCTGCCAGTGCAGGAGAAGCGGGTTCCATCCCTGGGTCAGGAAGATCCCCTGGACAAGGAAATGGCTACCAATTCCAGTATTCTCACCTAGAGAATCCCATGGGCAGAGGAGCCTGGCGGGCTACAGTCCATGGGGCTGTAAATGAGTTGGACATGACTTAGCTACTAAACCATGACATCAGCATGTGTCCACCTATGGGGACTGAGAGGAAGTAATGAGGATGAAAAGGTTGAGAAGCAAACTGTCTCAAATGATGAGAAAATCACATATCTGTGGGGAGCGGGGAGAGGGTATGGTCACATTTTACAAGATACTAAGATACACAGGAGCAGTCCTCTCTGAAGGATAAGGGACCTTCTAGTTACCTTAAAATTCTGGTTTTCCACTATCCTAACCCTGCTCTCCAAAGAAACAAAAAAGAAAGACAGACAGACAGAAATAGTGACAAAAGACATAAAGCAATCTTGTCTCAGAAGCCCAGCTTGAATTTACGTAACCAGCAAGACCAGAATCACCAGCCTAGAAGACACATAAAGTCACATCTCTTCTACTTTTCAAAAGAAACCAAGCTTGATCACCCACATGCCAGATGAACAGAAAGCCCAATAGCCCTTTCTCCCCTTGAGTTATCGTGTATCCCTGGTTTTATACAAACCAAAGGGGGCAGTGTTGTTCTAAGTGATTTAAGGACAGAGAATGGAAGAAATATTTCCACTCACCAGACAACCTGATTAGGGGAGCAGCTGCCTCTATCACTGTTACATGTGTGGTTGATGAAAACCCTTCATGCACAGCCCGACACATGCCTGCCTCTTGCTGCTGCAGGAAGCTCACTGCTCTGCATCTCTGCAGTGCTCTGTGCTAGGCTCCCAAGGTCACTCTCACATACTGAAGTGTGTACCCGCCTCCCCACTCAATTCATGTGTTAAAAGTCCTAACCCCCAGTACCTTATATGTGTAGTATCTCTGTATCATTATATAATGTCCTTCTTTGTCTCTTATAACAATGTTTGTCTTAAGGGCTATTTTGTATGATGTTAGGATAGCCATTCCAGCTCCCTTTTAATTACTATTAGCATGGAATATCTTTCCCATTCTTTTACTTTCTACCTAGTCCTGTCTTTGAATCTAAAGTGAGTCTCTTTTAAATAGCATATAGTTGGATCATATTTTTCAAAAATCCACTATAGCATTCTCTGCCCTTTAATTGGAATGTTCAATCCAGTTACATTTAATGTAATTGATCATAAGATAGGAATTTTATCTGTTTTTTATATGTTGTATATCTTTTCTGTTCCTCTTATTTTTCCACTACTGTCTTCTATGTTGATTAGCTATGCTCTCTAGGGCACCATTTTAATTCTCTTATTTACTATATTTTTTTAGTTAATTTCTTTTTGTCCTTGGACTATGAACAACATACAATTGGACAGTTATAACTGAAATTACAATGAGTTTCTTAACTATAACAATTTGGTTCTGATGGAGAAGGCAGTGGCACCCCACTCCAGTACTCTTGCCTGGAAAGTCCCATGGATGGAGGAGCCTGGAAGGCTGCAGTCCATGGGATCGCTGAGGGTCGGACATGACTGAGCGACTTCACTTTCACTTTTCACTTTCATGCATCGGAGAAGGAAATGGCAACCCACTCCAGTGTTCTTGCCTGGAGAATCCCAGGGACGGGGGAGCCTGGTGGGCTGGCGTCTATGGGGTCACACAGAGTCGGACACGACTGAAGTGACTTAGCAGCAATGCCAACTAGTTTCACTATAATACAAAAAATTTGCCCCCATATACCTCTGTTCCTTCTCCCCTTCTTTGTACTATAATGTTATTATCATACATTTTAATACATTGTGTGCCCATCAATGCAAATTTATTATTATTGCTTTATATAGTTATCTTTTAAGTAAGAGGAGAAAACAAAGAGTTGCAATGAGTGCATTTATACTGTCTTTTGTATCTACCTATGGAGTTACCTTAAATGGTATTCTTTTTCATGTGGTTTTAAATGAAGACGTATCCTTTAAGCCAGTCCTTGAGGGAGCCATCTAATAGTTCAAAACAATCACAATTTCTTGTAAATAAAATCCACTCTGTTCCCTTTGTCCCCAGCACCCATACAGGGAATGCAGCTATTTTCTTCAAGGCTACTTCCAACCCTGGATGGGACCAGGATAAATAAAAACATCACAAAGCCTTGCTGTTCTCACTGAAATACAGTTGGTGTTCCTTGAAAGCATTCCCCTGGTTGTTGGAGGCTTTTAGTTAGTGTCCAGTGTTCTGAAAAAGTTGACCCTGACAGTTTTTGTTGCATTTTTTTTGTTACTATAATGAAGGGATCAACTTTTGGTGTTCCTTCCTTTGGTGCTCCGCTGACATCACTTCAATATTGACATTACTAGCAATGTTAACCTTAATCAGTTGGTTAAGGCTATATCTGCCGGGTTTCTCCATTTGCAAAGGTACTATTTTTTCCTTTCTATATGCTATTCCAGGGAGTTTCCCCAGTGGCTCAGTGATAAAGAATCCAACCAGTAATGCAGGAAACGCAGGTTCAATCCTTGGGTTGGGAAGCTCCCCATGAAGGAGGGAATAGCAACCCACTCCAGTATTCTTGCTGGGAAAATCCCATGGTCAGAGGAGTGTGGCAGGCTATAGTCTGTGGGGGTCACAAACAGTCTGATCATGTATGCATCCATGCTATTCAGCGAATCCAGGAAGGCCAAATCCAGCCCACTGCTTGTTTTTGTAAATAAAGTTTTATTGGTACAAAGTCACACTCATTATTTTACATATTATCTGTGGCTGCTTTCATGCTACAACAGCAGAGGTGAGTTGCTGTGAAAGAGACTTTGGCTCACAGAGACTAATAGAGTTCCTATTTGGTTCCTGGCTGGCTCTTCTTGCTCTGTTAGAAGCATATCACTAATTCTAGCCCACATATAAGGGGAGAGAAATTAAGCTTTACCTGTGGATGGAGAAGTCTCCAAGCATTTGTGGATATATGTTAAAAATAAAGCTAATTAAATATTTGGGAGTCGATACCTTAAGGCCATGCAAATATCAGGTTTCTCCTTAAATTTTTGCTCACTAATATTACCTTCATTAGTAGATCTTAGCTTAGCAATTATTCCTGTGGTGCTCTAAACATGATTTGCTGGTTCTCTCATTCCTTTCACATGTATTAATTAGAATTCTTCTATAAGGGAGATTTCTTCTTTCTTCCTTCTTCCCCACTGTTTATTTATTCAACCTTTCAGTATGGGCTCACAGATATTAATTTTAGTCTCTGGGTCATAATCCCAAATAGTCATAATTTACCTCACGGCACAGGAGCTGAGGTACTTTCTCTCGTTGGTTCGACATTAGAAGCCTAAATTTGTGACTGAGTCACTTGTTCTCTCCTTTTTTATCATCAGCAGAATAAAAATTTGATAGCCACTTCACAGGATTCTCGTGAAAATGCTGTTGAACTAGGAGGTAGGATATAAATGTTAAGACTCTGTGGTAATGTACTTCCTCTACGCTCATTTTCTTCATCACGTCCCTTCTCCCCCTCTTTCCTTCCCCCTTTCCAATTCCTCCTTTCCCCCCCTCTCCCTGTGTGTTGTGCCCACTAGGGGTCCCCTGTGGCACTGGGGGTGAAGCCAGCAGGGTCTGAGTCACAGCATTTCTTTGAGGGAGGGCTGTACCAGGGCCAGCCCTAATAACCAGTATTCCTTTGCTGAGTCCCCAGGAAGCCACTTCAAGGACTCCTCTTCTCTTCTAAGCAGACCTCTTCCTGTACACAAGTCCCCCACACCCCTCATCCCCTGGAGGGCAGGGACCTTGCCTTACATCTTTTGTTACTCCCTCACCTCCCGTACTGCACAAAGCCTTTTAGACAGTCTTTAATCGACCTTGGATGCAGATTTTATCACACCCCTATTCAGCACTTTCCACTGTGCACAACACAGTCATGCCATGGCCAAACACCATCACTGAAATTCATCGGGGGGCTTCTATCACTTTCTTAAGGTTTCATTCCTAGTTTGAAGATATTTGATGTTCCATGTCAACAGTCATTAACTGTGTGGGAGGCTATACACTGAGTCAGACATGCATGGTTCTGAAACTCAAGGAGCCCACAGGACACTTGGGACGAAAGAGCTCTGCACAAATAACCAACCACATGCTCTCAACCTCCTCTTGAGAGAAGCAGGCCTTTACCATCAAGAGCCATATTTAATAGCATGTAACTTATTATCCTGGCCACAAGTGATCAGAGCAGGGAAAGATGCTTGACTCAAGGGCAGCTAATTTCTGGGCGGGTAAGTGGCTTATGAGGTGGTATGGTATGAGATGATTGGAGACTAACTAGGCCAATCAGAAACTGAATTTGTGGAATTCCTGTGTTTGCATCATCTGTTCCTGGACGTTCTGCCCTGGCTCTGTGTCATCTAACTCAGAAAGTGCCCTTCGAAGGACCCTGTTCACTGCTGCACTTTTCAATGAATTAAATTTTATTTCTGTTCTACTGGGGGAAAAAAAGAAAAGAGAATCAGATTTTTGGAGGAAGACTTGTCAGTTGACAGTGGGCACAGGAGATGAAGCACATGGAGGGATAAAAGACAGCATATCACTGAAATGGTAGAAATCTGGAATCAGCAAAAGCCTGAGCATTGCTTTTCAGAGAGTAAGAAGTAGGTGGTTTTCAGAGAGTAAGAAGTAAGAAGTAGTGCCAGACCATACAGGAGCTAAGGAAGCAGATTACTAACAAGGCAAAATGGCCAAGTATCAGAAAACAGCAAATTCCTGCCACTACAGGGGCAATGAAATATTTTGGTCCCTAGAGCTGTGCTGATCAGATTCTAAACTGCATTTAAGTCCCCAGTAAGCCCAACCATATGGCTATTCCTGAACTTCTAGCCTTGTAGCTGAGATTTCTGTCTTCCTTAATTCTATAAGGTTGCTTACAGTAACCCCTCATTACTTCTGGTGAATCTGTCCTTTGCAACCATAAGACCCTATTAGGCTCTAAGAAGAAATGGAGCTCTGGTGCCTGCTACAACACTGATGGTCTTCAAAAACATTACTAAATAAAATAAGCCAGGCACAAAAGAACAAATATTCTATCATTCCAATCATATAAAGTACCTAGAAGAGGCAAAATCAAAGCGACAGAACATAGAATAGAAGTTACCAAAGGTCAGAGTCTGGGGGGATGGGAGGAGTTACTATTTAATGGTTACAGAATTTCTATTTCAGGTGATGAAAAAGTTTTAGAAATGTATAGTTGGGATGATCACACAACATTGTGAACATAATTAATGCCTCTGAATTGTACACTTTAAAATGGCGAAAGCAGTAAAATCCATGATATATGTATTTTACCACACACTCACAAGACTCTATTAGGGGTGCCGTGATAGAAAGAACACCAGCTTAGAGTCACAGAAACTGAGTTCAAGACCCAGCTCTGTCATTTTCCAGCTGTGTCACTTTGGGCAACCTCTCAGTGTCTCAGTTTATTCATTTGAAAAATGAAAATAATAAAACCCTTTCTGGGATTTCCTGGTGGTCCAGTGGTTAAGACTGTGCTTCCACTGCAGGGGGCACAGGTTTCATCCCTAGTTGGGAAATTAGGATCTTGCATGTCAGGCAATGTGGACAAAAAAGAAAAAAAATCCCCCCCCAAACCTGACCTTTCCAAGTTTATTGTGAGGAACAATGAAGACAAAAGACATTAAGTCATTACATACATGTCTTTTGAAAATGAATCTAGTGACTCTTGCTATATGTATTGAGAAGAGGAGACAACAGGCCTCTATTCTTTGCAAGAAAGTGGAAGATTTCTTGACTGTGTGTTCCGAGTACACTGGTGTCAACAGTGTGAAGCTCACCACATTTGCCTTCAGAGACCCAGACTTCTCTGAATGCTCCTTTACTTCTTTTGCCATTTCCTGCTTTCTCAATGCATCACGCTCTCTTCCTCTAGTCCTCTTCAAGACAAGCCCTCGGGAGGAATTATTTTCCTCATTCAAATTGGAGTCCCTTTATTCCCCTTCACACAGCATACCTGTATTTAGGTCATATCTCTTTCCAGGGAGGAAAAAATTTGATCCATATAAGCTTGCTGAGTTGAACTGAAGGCTTCTCTTTTGGCATCAGCAGACATGTAGATACAAGAAATGCTGTGGGAGGGGAAGCTCTCCAAGCCCTTTGCATCTCCCACAGCCAGGCGGTTAATAATTCTGAAATACTTGCTAAGTGGGATTCTTTCTCTAGGCATCATCAAAAGGCAGGAGGTGAACCAAAGGGCTTTTCAAATTTGATTCCATTCTGACATTCTATGAGGTCTAGAAAGTAGGCGTGCACACCAAGATCGCTGAGGAGCTGTCCCAGGTCCTGAAGTGTAACTGAGAGGCAAGCCTCCCTGTTTCTCCTTTCCTTGCATACTTGCATGCTAAAGTCTCTTCAGTTGTGTCCGATTCTTTGCCACCCTACAGTCAGTAGCCCGCCAGGATCTTCTGTCCATGGGATTCTTCAGGCAAGAATACTGGAGTGGGTTGTCATTTCCTCCTGCAGGGGAATCCTGACGACCCAGAGATCAAACCTGTGTCTCTTACATCTCCTGCATTGGCAGGTGGGTTCCTTACCACTAGCACCACCTGGGAAGCCCTTCTCCTATCCCTGGGGCCCTGGCAACTCTGGTTCAGCCTATACTTGGATTTAGAAGAGGTAAACGAAGAGCTAATTCTGGGAAAAAGGAAAGGATGAGAGAGAAAATTACACAAACACACAGTCTTCTGAATCAGCTTAGTCACCAGGAGACTGCTAAGGCCAAAACATAGAAACTTTGGTTTTATTTTATTTTTTAAATAAGAAAGGTCACCAAGAAACCCCTTATCAAAAATATAGAAGAAATGCAAGGGGACAAAAAAACTGTGCATCAAACAATGCAATGCAAATCTGCGTAAATACCAATTTGTGAGCAAAACTACATCCACACAGATTGATGTGTCACATCCACTGAGCCACACCAAAGGACTCACAGCTGTTTTTTATCTTTTCCTGTAGATAGAAACAGTTTAATTTTTATAGATAGAGGACAAATAGGCGTATGACTTAGCTTGATGTCATGTTCTTTCACATGTCTTTGTTATTAAAAAAAATAATAATCACGCCTCTCCAGAAAGTTTGAGGCATAATCCTCCCTGTCTTAGTGATATACTCATGCAATCATCTTTTCACAGAGGCTAAAGAAACTCAGCTGAACAAATATGACTGTATAAAGTCAGATACAGAAAGGAGACGGGCTGAAGTACACAGCACATATGGCCTGCAGTCAAGTACATAGTGCCTAATGTATTTATGTCTGTAAGTTATGCCCTCGAATCAGCCATAACTCCTCAACTAATTGCAAGCTCCTTAGAGGTAGTGACCACATCTCATGTCTTCTCCTACACAAACAGCACAAACATGTAGCTGGACACACAACAAGTGTTCAATAAATATTGGATGGCTGACTGTTTAAGGAAAGTAGAGGTGGAGGCCGGATTTCACTCAGGTAATATATTTTTTTCTCTTTCAGGTAATGTATTTTCTTTTTAAAAAAATTAGTGTATTTTTAGCCTGGGAAAAACTAAAAACAATGTAAAAGTCCAACAAGAGACTGATGAAACAACTTATGGCACATCTATATAACCAAACACCACACTGAATTGTAAAAAGAAGTAAACAGATCTATATAACCGATGTTGGTAAATGGCTACAATTTACGAAGTAAAAAATTAAAGGTATATATAAAATGCATACGATTCTATATTTACTTTAAAAATTAATCTGAGAAAAGGATACTTTTTATCACTTGTAGTTATATTCTTTGCTCTAATTCCAGCAGCTGGCACACAGCCAGGGTTCAGTAAATATTTAATTGTCTATGGTAACACCTGGCTTCCCTGGTGGCTCAGATGGTAAAGAATCTGCCTGCAATGAGAGAGACCAGGGTTTGATCCCTGGTCCGGAAGATGCCCTGGAGAAGGACATGGCAACCCACTCCTGTATTCCTGCCTGGAAATTTCATGGACAGAGGAGCCTGGAGGGCTACAGTCCATGGGGTCACAAAAGAGTTGAACAGGACTTAGTGACTAAGCACACACATGGTAACACCAAGGATTCAGTATAACACTTAAAATACTCCCAACAGAATG
Organism: Bos indicus; assembly: GCF_029378745.1. Classification (NCBI taxonomy): domain Eukaryota; kingdom Metazoa; phylum Chordata; class Mammalia; order Artiodactyla; family Bovidae; genus Bos; species Bos indicus. Next base: position 23,745,291 of record NC_091785.1, read on the forward strand.
CAAATTCTGACTTTTTTTTGTTGTCGTTGTTGTTACTTCAGAATACGCAGGATTTTCCTATTGTTGAGCAGGAGGGCGGGGGGCAGGGAAGAGCACTCAGTAATTAAATGAAGTTGGTAGAGTATTAGAGTGAAGGTCATTAGTTCAATCTCAGATTTGGATAATACATTCTTTTTTGCTTACTTTATCTTTCTACATATCTACATATTAATAAATATTCACAACTTTTTATTTTGAAAATTTCCAAACCTACAGAAAAATTGCATGACTAATACGATAAACATCTGCTTTCACCAATTGCTAACTTCTTGCCATATTTGCTTTACTTCCCCTGCATCTGTGTGTGTGTGTACTATTTTTGCCAAACCATCTAAGAGTAAGTTATATAAATCATGACAATGCAAACCTAAATACTTCATCATATATCTCCAAAGAACATTTGCCTATTTTTTATATATTAATTATCTTCAAAGAACTATTTCTTATTTTGAAGTAGCTTAAGACCCACAAGAAGTTGCAAAGACAGTTTGGAAAGTTCCCAGGTACCATGCATCCAGCCAGCTCACTCTTTAAGACTCTTCAAGATAACATCTTACATAACCTTAGTACATTATTAAAATCCAGGAAAGTGAAACTGACGCAACAAATTATTTCAACCACAGACTTTATTTGGATTTCACAGGGTTTCTCTCTCTCTCCTCTTTCATTCTATGAATTTTTATCATGCATATAACCTTGAGTGACAAAACTGTTCCCCCACCACAAAACAACCTTCACCTTACCCCTTTAACAGCCGCATCCTCCCCACAACCCTAATCCATCAACCACTGATTTGTTCTCCACCATTACAAGTTTGTCATTTCAAGAATGTTATAGAAATGAGTCAGGTAATACACAGCACTTTTTTACTCAGCATAATGCTCCTATGATTCATCCAAGTTGCTGAGAATTATTTATCAAGAGTTGATTCTTTTTAATACTGAATAGCACTCCACTGGATAGATGTATCATAGTTTATCTATTCACCTGTGGAAGGACATTTGGGTTGTGTTCTGGTTTTGTATATTATAAAGAGACCTGCTGTGAACATTCATATACAAATTTTTCTGTGAACACAGGTTTTCATTTTTCTAGGCTAAATACTCAGGAGTGAGATTGCTGAGTCATACAGTCAATGTATTTTTAACTTCATAAGAAACTGCCAAAGTGTGTTCCAGAATGGCTGTACCATTTAACAGCCCCATCAGCAGTGAAGAAGAGAGCCAGATGCTCTGATCTTTGCAGGCCCTTGATATTGTCAGTATTTGGTCTCAGCCACTTTAGTAAGTATGTATCATTGTGGTTTCAATTTGCATTTCCCCAAAGGCTAGTAATGCTGAACTCATTTTTCATGTGCTTATTTGCCATCTGAATACTTCCTTTGGTAAAACGTCTGCTCAAGTCTTTTGTCCATTTTCCAAATGGAATGTTCATTTTCTTACTGCTGTATTTAGAGTTCCTTATATATATGGATACAAATTCTTTATTGGATATATGATTTGCAAATACTTTCTTCCAATTGTGGTTTGTCTTTTTATCTTCTTAAATGGGTCTTTTGCAAAACAAATGATTTTTTTTTTTTTTATGAAGCCAAGTTTATTTCTTTTATGATTTGCACCCTTGGTATTATGCCAGAGTTTTCCCAAGTGGTTGTACAGGAGAAAAAAAAAATCAACAATTGTTTCCTCCTCACATGTGTTTAATACTGTGAGAGATGCTGAGAGATACATAGATATAGAAGAGTTGTGTTCAAGAAGCTTCTAGTTCAGTTTAGACAAACACACAAATAATTACAGCAGAAGATGGGAGGTGACTGTGAGTCATGTGAGTATTGCAGACTGAGTAGCTGGAGGAGGGTTCATGAGAAGGAAGGATCATTTTATATTGGAAATATTAGGAAAGTCTTCATGGAGGAGGCAGTATTTGAGCCCTAAGGATTTCAACAGTTGAAGACAGGGCAAGAACTGCACAAGCAGTGGAACAGATGATCAAAAAGTGGTCTGAGGGGGAGAAGCTAGAGGGAAAGAATAAGTTCACTTCTAAATAACAGCACTTAATCTTAAGGATTTCAACAGTGGAAGTCAGGGCAAGAATTGCACAAGCAGAGGAATAGATGGGACAGAAAAGTTAAGATCAAGAAGTGGTCTGCGGGGGAGAGGCTAGAGGGAAAGAAAAAGTTGACTTTTAAATTGGAGAAGGAAATGGCAACCCACTCCAGTGTTCTTGCAAATAACAGCACTTAAAGGGCAACAAGCATTCATGAAGAGATGCCCAAAAGGCAGTTGGATATGCGAGTTTGGAGTTGGAAACTGGAAATAGGGATTTGAGAATCAACAACATAGGTCAGGTCTTTTATTAATACATGCCCCACAGCATCGTGTATTCTTCTCTAGATCACCAGTCACAGTTTAGAGCACCAGTCACAGTTATAATTAACAATTAACTGTGTAATCAGTTGCTTAATCTCTATCTCTCTTGCTAAAATTCCAGTCCCATGGAAGCAGAGTCCCAGCACCTAGTCCAGTGCCTTGTACTCAGTAAATATTGCTGAATAAAGGAACGAAAGAAGTCGCTACTTCTAATAGCCATCATTTATTGAGCGTGCACATGGAGGCGCTGTGATGCACACTTGTACACACAACCTCTTGTAAGCCTCACAGTCATCTCAGGAAAAGGAGGTCAAGGATTCTCCAACCTAAATTCAATGGATTGGAGGCAATGCCTAGGAATCTGAATTTAAGTACTTCTAAAGAGTAGCCAGGTCTGGAGACTCCTCAGGTCGATGGTTTTGTTGAAATTTTATAAATGAAGAGACTAAGGTTCAGCAAATTTTGTTGTTCAACAAAATTTTGCTGTTGTGTCTCACTCTCTGTGACCCCATGAACTGTAGCACGCCAGGCTTCCCTGTCCTTCACTATCTTCCAGAGTTTGCTCAAACTCATGTCCATTGAGTCAGTGATGACATCCAATCATCTTATCCTCTGTCACCCCCTTCTCCTCTTGCTCTCAATCATTCCCAGCATCAGGGTCTTTTCCAATGAGTACACTCTTCTCATCAGGTGGCCAAAGTATTGGAGCTTCAGCACCAGTCCTTCCAATGAATATTCAGGACTGATTTCCTTTAGGATTGACTGGTTTGATCTCCTTGCAGTCCAAGGGACTCTCAAGAGTCCCCTCCAGCACCACAGTTTGAAAGCACCAGTGACTTGTTCAAAGTCCCATGGCTAGGAAGAACCATGATGCAAAACTAGAGCTCTTTACCACAAGCCTCCCTGCCTCTGGGAGATATCATACTTAAAAATGAGTTTATGAGGGAACAGCAGAAGGCCAAAGACTGAGTCCTTGAAATCTGAGAGAGTAGTGAGCACTGCCAAATGCCAAAGAGAGGCCACGGAGGATGTGGCAGGAGGGAGAATCTGGAGATAATTTAATGATGTGTCTACAGTGCTTGAGTCTGCCATTATAGTAAAATAAATACACACCCCCTGGCATAGGGCAAGGCACTCACTTAGGAGACCTGGCCAGCTGGAAGGAGATGTGGCTTGTGACTCAGCCAAGATTACTCTTTGGTAGTACAACTCTGTGCTAAAATAATTAAAGCCAAATATTTGGGCCTGTGGAGTAGTATGCCAAAAAAGAGGAGGCAGGGAGGCACAAGTCTCATGGGGGCATTTAAGTATGGAATCTCTGAAATGCTAAGCTATTCAGCAATTGCAAAACGCAGCTCACTTTAGATTTTCCAGGGCCACTACCCCTTTGATGGGTGATTCAGGTTTTTGCCTCACCCTCTTCTGCTCAATCGGAGAAGGCGGTGGCACCCCACTCCAGTACTGCTGCCTGGAAAATCCCATGGACGGAGGAGCCTGGTGGGCTGCAGTCCATGGGGTCGAGAAGAGTCAGACACGACTGAGCGACTTCACTTTCGCTTTTCACTTTCATGCATTGGAGAAGGAAATGGCAACCCACTCCAGTGTTCTTGCCTGGAGAATCCCAGGGCCGGGGGAGCCTGGTGGGCTGCCGTCTATGGGGTCACACAGAGTCGGACACGACTGAAGTGACTTAGCAGCTTCTGCTATATGTGTGTTTGCCTTTGGATTACTGCTTCTTTTGGAGACTGCAAAAGAAAGGCAAGGACCTCCCTGGTGGTCCAGTGGTTTAAAATCAGGTTAAAATTGCCTGCCAATGCAGGGGATATGGGTTTGATCCCTGCTCCTGGGATCTTCCACATGCCATGGAGGAATGAAGCCTGTGCAACACAACTATTGAAACCCACATTCTCTGGAGTCTGTGCTTTGTAACAAAAGAAGCCACTGCAATGAGAAGCTCATGCACTGCAATGAAAACCCAGCAAAGCCAAAAATAAATAAATAAAAATTTTTAAAAGAAAGGTGATTTTGCTTTTGGTAGTACAGTTAGAGTGAGACTGGAGCCACAGCCCAGAAAAGCTTCTAATTCTATGTGCTTGTTTCCACTTAGCCACACTCATGTTAACCCGTGGTAGCACAAACAGTCAAGAGGGCTATACTCTCACTCCCAAGGGGCAGCCTAGAGGCCTGTGCAAGGATACTGTGGGCAGTCTCATCACAAAACCTGACTCATTTGCTGTTGATCGTAGATGCAAAGCAATACATATCTGAAAGAAGCCAATGATGACATTAACCCCTTACATCTGTACAAAGCACCTTCACATGCACCAACTCAGTCTTTTATGACCTTGGTGTAACTGTTGCTATCCCCTCATGCTTAGTAAGTGGCAGGAGACACAATTCAAACCCATCACCTCTGATTCTTTGAATTACAAACCAGCCTGCTATTTTGTTATTGGCCAAAACCTTTCTGAAGCCCACTTAGCTTTATTCTGGCTACATAGAAATTAATAAAACTTTGAGAGTCTCATTGCTTTAAGTAGAATTATGCAGTGAGGAAAGAAAGTGTGTTTGCTTGCTAGGAATCTTATGCAGGGTGCTGCAGCTAAGCCTGCTTCTTATCAGTAAGATGCGGATAAAGGTCACCTTGGGGAGTAGCCAGAAGGAAGTAAACCTATGCAAACTTCTTGCCACGATAGCTGGCAGAAAACATTCATTCAGTGACGTCAGCACTCTTCCATCCTTCACATTACCAGGTATTTCTGAGTCCACTGAACTCAGAATTGAGTCCCTGCCGCTCAGGTCTTGGTTTCTGAGGAGGAACCAAGGACCAGGCTGTGGTAGGGCCCAGTTATCTTACAAGACATAAAGCACAAAGACAAGAATATGCTCCAAAGTCCCACAGGACTCTATTCCCCGTCCCCTTTTTAGAGGCCTGTCTCAGGTAATATTTCTTCCATGAAAGTAAAATTTATCACAGAATTACATCCTTGAGATTCCAAGATCAAAAAAGGCCTTCAGTTTGGAATTCTGGAATCTACTAAAAAGTTCCTCCCCTTCCCTCCTCAAAGTCATAGCCACATCCTGAGAGATTACAAGTTTGAAGACCCCACGCTGCTTCCTCCCAGCCCTCATCTTTACAGATCCCATTCTTGGAAATCACCCCTGTGCAGATAGGGAGGCCAGCTCAGTCAACAGCACTCTTCTGCACTTTCGGAACTTAATGTTTGCAGGGACCTCTTTTGTCCAAATGGAGAAGGCAATTGCCCACTCCAGTACTTCTGCCTGGAAAATCCCATGGACGGAGGAGCCTGGTAGGCTGCAGTCCATGGGGTCACTAGGAGTCGGACACGACTAAGCGACTTCACTTGCACTTTTCACTTTCATGCATTGGAGAAGGAAATGGCAACCCACTCCAGTGTTCTTGCCTGGAGAATCCCAGGGACGGGGGAGCCTGGTGGGCTGCCGTCTATGGGGTCGCACAGAGTCGGACACGACTGAAGCGACTTAGCAGCAGCAGCAGCAGCTTTTGTCCAAAGACAGATCTTCTAAACCAGATAAAAATATTCACAGACTGAAATCTCAAACGCCTACAGGGCCAGACAGGTAAAGTAGATGAATTAAGAAGGCGGACATTAATTAGTGGAGAGTGGTGGGGGACAGTGGTGAACAGGAACGCACACTTAACACATAAGTGGCAGGGGCACCTCAGCTCCGCCCATCATGGCCATCCCAGCTTTTCCCTCGGCTTCTCTCCATTCCCTGCAACTCAGGCTCTCGCGCCGCACCTCCCTCTCCTCTCTTCCCCGGGGCGTTGCAGGCTTTCGGTGCAGCCACCCAACCCGGGCGCCCCCGAGAGCCGCAGAGGAGAAGCTGATGCGGTGCTCTCTGACGGAGACCCACTTTTCCCCTGGGAACCCCGAGCGGGCTGAAGGACGGGACAAAGCCGCGCCCTGAGGGTCTACACTCTAACTGGAAAAACAGGGCCTCACGCCCGGGAGCCCCGGGGTGGGTGTGAGAGTACAGCACACCTCGCAGAAAACACTAATCTCCCAGTGGATTAAAGCGGGCGAGGGCAGGGTCAAGGGACGCGATAGAACCGCGCAGTTTGCAGATGGGAAACCCCCATCGCTCAGGAACCCCTCCACACAAGTCACTTCCAAACCAGACGATTCTCGGCGAGGGGCTCATCAGACAGGCGTTGGCTCCTACACAAATGGCTCTGTCCCCTCGCCCTCGGTCCGGGGCGCGCGCAGCTGCAGGAGTCACTGCGCTTCCCCGCCCCCGCTCCTGGAGGCCCCCCTCTCCCCTCTCCCCTCTCCGCCCGACCCGAGCAGGAGCTCCGCCCCCAACGCGCCGCCCTAGTCGTCCCCCCACCCCCCACGCCTTAAAACCCCGTGCACGCCGCCCCACCGCGCCCCGCCCGGCGCACCTCTCCTCTCCTCGCCAGCGCCAGCCGCAGCCGCAGCCGCTCTCCCGGCCCTGGTCTCGGCACCATGAGCTTCGGCTCGGAGCACTACCTGTGCGCCTCCTCCTCTTACCGCAAGGTGTTCGGGGACGGCTCGCGCCTGTCCTCGCGCCTCTCCGGGGCTGGCGGCTCGGGGAGCTTCCGCTCGCAGTCGCTGTCCCGCAGCAATGTGGCCTCCTCGGCCGCCTGCTCCTCGGCCTCGTCGCTCGGCCTGGGCCTGGCCTACCGCCGGTCCCCGGCGTCCGACGGGCTGGACCTGAGTCAGGCGGCGGCGCGCACCAATGAGTACAAGATCATCCGCACTAACGAGAAGGAGCAGCTGCAGGGTCTCAACGACCGCTTCGCCGTGTTCATCGAGAAGGTGCACCAGCTGGAGACGCAGAACCGAGCGCTCGAGGCCGAGCTGGCCGCGCTGCGGCAGCGCCACGCCGAGCCGTCGCGCGTCGGCGAGCTCTTCCAGCGCGAGCTGCGCGATCTGCGCGCGCAGCTGGAGGAGGCTAGTTCGGCGCGCGCGCAGGCCCTGCTGGAGCGCGACGGGCTGGCCGAGGAGGTGCAGCGGCTGCGGGCGCGCTGCGAGGAGGAGAGCCGGGGGCGCGAAGGGGCCGAGCGCGCCCTGAAGGCGCAGCAGCGCGACGTGGACGGCGCCACGCTTGCCCGCCTGGATCTGGAGAAGAAGGTAGAGTCACTGCTGGACGAGCTGGCCTTCGTGCGCCAGGTGCACGACGAGGAGGTGGCCGAGCTGCTGGCCACGCTGCAGGCGTCTTCGCAGGCCGCGGCCGAGGTGGACGTGGCTGTGGCTAAACCAGATCTGAGTTCGGCGCTGAGGGAGATCCGCGCCCAGTATGAGTCGCTGGCCGCCAAGAACTTGCAGTCGGCCGAGGAGTGGTACAAGTCCAAGTTTGCCAACCTGAACGAGCAGGCGGCGCGCAGCACCGAGGCCATCCGGGCCAGCCGCGAGGAGATTCACGAGTACCGGCGCCAGCTGCAGGCACGCACCATCGAGATCGAGGGCCTGCGCGGGGCCAATGAGTCCCTGGAGAGGCAGATCCTGGAGCTGGAGGAGCGACACAGTGCCGAGGTGGCCAGCTACCAGGTAAAGGTTGGAGCGCTGCGTAGAGAAGGGAGCCCTCTGCTCTCCAGCGCGTATTTCTCGCACGGTTGGGGCCCTCGAAATCAAGGGGCGGATAAAGGAGGGGACGGAAAGCGCCCCGCCCAGAGGCACTGGCAAACAAAAAGCCCTGGAGCCTCTCTCGCTAACTTTAGGGGCCTGGACGCCCTCTTTCCCTGCCCCTCACTTGCGTCCCTGTCTGAGCCCTTCTAACAAAGAAGCCCTCAAGCTTCAGCAGGTGGGCATAAACGCTGGCGACCTGAAGAACAACCCCTCCCAAAGAGGGAGTGAGCGCAATAGGGGTAGGTCGCAGCCTCTCCGTGGTTGGCGGTGCTGTTTCCGCTGCCTGGCTTGTTTGATTGACTTTGAAATGCTTTCTGTGCGTCCTGGGAATATTTCTGCACTTGGGTGGGGGAAGAATGCGAGACTATACTGGCAAGAGTTCTATCCCGTTGTCTTGACTTTTGCTCTCAAAGGAGTAGAGACTGGCAGTCAAGGAGATGAGTGATTGGGCTAGTAATAACCGCCCTGCTCTGTTCTCCCCCAGCATACACTCAGTTCCCTCGGCCACTGACTAACGGTATTTCTTCCTAAAGAAAGCATTACAGACGTTAGGAAAGGAGGATGGTCGGGCGCTGTCCTCGGTGCTGATCTAGAGTTCTTCCCATCTCAGAATTTCCCTCCAGTCTCTTGTCCCAGTTATGACTCTCTAGACAATTAACTGCTTCGATTTTTTTTTTTCTCAACACAAACACATCAGTCTCGGCTACCTGCAATCAAGGGTCACCTCGTGGACAGCATCAATTTTCACGTTCATGGATGGCTTAGCATTTAACAAAAACCACTTAGTCTGCCCCGCAGCAGTGAAGTCCCACTCGAAAATTCCCATTTCCTTAACATTTTTCCATCCTAAGTGCATGTGATAAATCACAGAGATGAGTGCATCTTTGTTATAGGTCACTTATTTTTTTCCCGTCTTTGCCTGTCCTCTAAGCTCCTGTGAAGGTATCGATTGGCTCTTTCCTCCTTTTCTTTCCAAACAAAGGCCACTGCACCTTCAGTTTTACTACATGGAACATTCTGGGCTTATGACCACAAAGGACACAGAGGCAGGTGAAAAGTGTGGAAAAGAATCTAAATAGTGTGGTTCAGTTTCAAGGTGCAATAAAAGTTCCATTGGATAGAATGCTAATAGTTCAGAAACTTGCAATAATTCATTCTACCAAGCTCAAAGTTTCCATTTGATAAAATTAATTATGTTTAGGAACATTAAGAAAATCAATCAAGAAAGCAGTGAATCCTCAAAGTGCTATTTTTGTCTGGAGCCAGAGAATTATTATGGGTGTGCAGTATTTGCTGTTCATTATAAATAGCTCCCTTTGATAAATGAAGAAAGCTTGCTTGGGCTATTTATTTTGGTATTTATAATTACAGTAATATTCAAATAAATACTTTTATTCCACTTCAAAATGTTTAACTTGAACTTTTAACTATGTGGCCTAGCTCTCAATGGCCTGAACTAATTACATTTAGTTAATTGAGACTTCGTATTTTCTTCTAGAAGCTTCAAAGGATGGGCTACGTGGTCTTCTGCTGGGCTAGCCCAGTATTTCTCTAAAAAGGATAACTTACCCATAATCACCATCTGAATTGGGCTTTGCTATGTCCTCTGGTTGCTTGGTGTAGCCCCTATATTCTAAGAAATAGTGACAGTATTGTCTGGTTTGTTTTGTTTGCTTTAAAAGGCTTTCAATGTTAGACAATAGTAGGGTCATCCAGACTAGCCTGCAGAAAACAAAAAACAACAGAAACTGCGGCATCTGCAGCTCTGCAGTGCTGCCCCCATCAGCCGTAGCCTCAGTGGACCTGCTGTGAATGGAAGAGGAGCTCAGACAACAGATATATATATCTATATAAAAGCTGAGGAGAGGTGCACATCTTCACCTGCGGGTCCTGAAGCCACAAGGGTGTCATCAGGCTGTTCTGACAATCTTAGCAGCGCTGATTGAGATGAAAAGCCTCCTTCCCCACAGTGAGATTCAGCCATTGTTTTCTTGCCCTCTAACCCCTCCCCCTCCCCTTTCACTGCAGTGATGGGAGGCTGTTCTCTTTCTTCTGCTTCAGAGATTAGTGGTAGGCCCATTTTCCTTTGCAGGTTTGCCACCCTCTTAAAGGCAGAGGAAGGCCCCATTAAAGTCACGTTTTCCCTGCCCCAGAGAGCTGACAGCCTATTTGAGGAAAGAAAGCTTATCACACTTTTGAAAGGGTGAAGAATGATTCAAGGTGACATATTAATAGTGAGTATACCGTGGTGTATGCAAGGGTTGAATCAGGCGACACGAAAAATTAAGAGGTGCTAGGACTATTGTCCTCAGAAGCCAAACAGAGCCATCCTCTTTAACTAAAGGCTTTCCATTTCTGACACAGGGTGATTCTGGTTCCTGCTTCACCACCATTAGAGTCCCTGTTCTGCCAAAGATGCCTAAGGACATTTTTGGATGGTACTGGGGGCCCTGGCCCTGTATGATGGTCAATCTTGGAAAGCTGAAGCTTTCCTTGAAAGACCTTGCGGAACAATCAGGATCACACCATCAGTTAATGCTCTCCAGGGAGATGAGCCAAGTCTGCCCTCTTCTCTCCAGTATGAGATTGAAATATAGCCTAATTAAACAGCAGGAAGGGGCTGGCCCCTTGGAGATTGGGGGTGGCAGTGGCTGCATATAAATCTATAACCTGATAGATCCATTTCTGAAATTAGAATTCAAGAAAAAGGTCTTCATTTGGTCCCCTTCTCTCTCTTTTTTTTCAACTCTTCCATATGTTTTTTGCTTTCTTTTGTTCTGTTTTTGTCCCCTCTACCTCAGTATATTAGGGCTTCCCTGGTGGCTCAGTGGTAAAGAATCTGCCTGCCAATGCAGGAGATGCAGGTTTGATCCCTGGGGATCAGGAAGATTCCCCTGGAGGAGGAAATGGTAACCCTCTCTAGTATTCTTGCCTGGGAAATCCCATGGACAAAGGAGCCTGGTGGGCTAAAGTCCATGGGATCACAAAGAGACATGACTTAGCAACTAAACACCAAACATACCACCTCACTGTATTATTGCCACCTGGCCCACCCTGATAGAGCCCTTACAGAAAAACTAGTGGTTCCTAAACCCATTGACCCGCCAAGGTTACTTGGGAGCTTAACAGAAAGAGTCTCAGGCTTACTCCCAAAGATATGGATTCAGTAGTTTGCAGGTGGGGCCCAAGAATATGCAGTTTCAATAAAAGCACTGCAGCCTATCAATTCCTCAGACTGATTTGGGGGTGCACTGACTTAAACCACCTTTCCCAGTGTAAACCAGCCTATAGAAATACTTATAGTGCAACATTTTTAAAGTATTGTAGAAAAAATCATGGGAAGAAACAAAGATAGGAGTGAGAAAAGGCTGCAGAGTGACCTGTGAGTGTACCACATATAGAAATCCTCTCTCTCCACCTTCGTTATCAGACAGAGTAGTAATTCTGAACAGCCTTCTTCAATCAGATGGTGCCGCACTCACTACTCTTCCCCTGGGTGAGGGCCCCTAAAAGTGATGAACCCACAGCTCTGTCTGTTAACCTGTGCGCCACTGCAGATGTCCTGGTGGCCTGTTCTCTCTCTTACTCCCAGTCCACATCCTTCGAGCCCTGAGGAGAATGCTCAGCACTCTGGTTAGCCATTCCAGGAGAGACCCTTGGAATGGGAGTGCCTCTCTCCTGTTCCCTCAGTCTAAGTCAGCAGCTGCTGCGTGGTTGGGGGAGGGGGCAGACTGCAGCGCTTTGCTCAGATTTCCAGCTGGAGGCCATCTTTGGCAGGGCTTTTGAAGGGCAATGCAAGACTGCCTAGGGTGGGGAAGAAAGCGCAGACAAAGAGCCTAGATGTTGAAGAGCAGGGGTCAGCAGTCAGCATAGTTTCTTCTAAAAAGAGCAAAGTCATGCTTTATGTCTACACTGATCCATAAAATAGACCTGTGAAATGTGTGGCAGAAAAGTTCAAGGAAATCTCATCTATCTAGAACTCAGGTCCCCAGCAACCTCTCATTCAGAAAACAGCTGTGAAACAAAAATAATTTTTTTAAAAGAAACTAATTAACCTGCTGATGTGACACATCTGTCTCTAAATCACATATTCGGAAGTTGGCCCCTCTGTTGCCCCCCAGCTTGTTACTTTACTTTGTGATTCTAAAGCACTTTGCTATTTGGATTTCAAGCCTGCGGCAAGATAGAGAAGAGGAACCACCGGAGTCAGGCATTGTCAGGAGTGAGTAGCAGATTAGTTCAACTTTCAGGACAAAGAAAACCGCTAGTAGCAAACACTAGTTCAAATACTGCTCTCAGGGGCCATTTAGGGAAAATATACAGCCTTATATATACCTTAGTTGACCTAAAAGATAAAACACATCACAGAATTCTAGAGAAATAATTGATCATTATCTTAATCCTTAGTTGCTGAGAAAGGTTGCATTTTGTTTAGTATCCTAGGAAAGAGTAGTACAAAGCACTTTAGAAAAGTTTTTATTTAGATTGGTTATTAAAAACTGTTATGGAAACCTGGGTGTCCAGAGCTGAAAAGCCTGTGGCTGTTTTGAAGAATGAAGTATTATATTAAATTCTGGAATTTAAGGTTTTAACTTTGTACCTTCCTATCTGGAGAAAGAAAATAATATCCTTTAAATGAAAAAAAAAAAAATCCAACTGTTATGGAGATGTACATCTTCGTGAAAAACAAAAAATAATCCAGTGCTTTATGGGATTTGCCTCCAACTCTCCAATGTTAAAGTTTTATTATACGTTGCTTTCTTTAGTTATCTAAGCCAGAGGTTGCCTATTTCTGGGATCTAATCCCTGATGATCCAAGGTGGAGCCGATGTAATAATAGAAATAAAGTGCACAACAAATGCAGTGTGATTGAATCATTCCAAAACCATCCCCTCCCCTCAATCCGTGGAAAAATTGTTTTCCACGAAACCAGTCCCCAGTGCCACAAAGGGTTGGGACCGCTGATCTAAGGGGTTGTAGGGAGGGCTCGTGATCAATTTGTCCATATCATTAAAAAGGTAGAGTCACATGGTATGATATTAACAATAATAAAAATTACTAACATTTAGTAAGCAGTTCCTAGGTACCAAATGTTGTTCTAATGACTATTATCTAATTGACCAGATAATGAACTCATCACATCATAATGTGAGGTGCATTAAATTGAAATCCTCACTTGAGGATCTCAGAATACCTCAGAAAAGAAGAAACATTATAATTTCCCATATACAGAAATGGAAGTTTCAAAGAAAGTAGAGTATAGAAAACTGAGGTATGTTAGATGTTGGTGTCAGGGCAAGAAATGCAATCCAAAGATCTTGATGCAATCCTCTTTTTTTCCTCCTGTAACATTTCTCCTGCCCCTCTGTATAATGAGAATACTTGCTCCCCTTTCTCCTTTTCCTTCACCTTAGACTCTTTTCCCCTTACCACAGTATATTGATTCTCTTACTCCTAGGGCATCACTAGATTTGCTTGTAGCTCAGATGGTAGAGTCTGCCTGCAATGCAGGACAACTGGGTTCAATCCCTGGGACAGGAAGATCCCCTGGAGAAGGAAATGGCAACCCACTCCAATATTCTTGTCTGGAAAATCCCATGAACGGAGGAGACTTGTGGGCTACGGTCCATGGGGTTGCAAAGAGTCGGACACAACTGAGCAACTAACACTATTTAACCTCAAATATAGCAACTATCAAGTAAAATTTCTTGACAAAAATCCCTTTAAACTCTTATGATCTCTTAACACACTTTGGAATATTTCCACCATTGTTCAGTGTATTATATATTTTCCTCACTGCTTATCATTCCTTGCTCTGAACCCATCATTCCTTGCTCTGAACCCATCAGTTAATTGGGTTTTTTCTTTGCAGTATTCCTGTCAATATTTATAGAACAGGTAGGTGGTATGAATTTTAATTCTTTCTGCAGATTCTTTTGATTTGGAAGTTTGCACCCCCTGATCTATCAGCCCTGGCTTTCACCAGCATTTTATCATCCCTACAAGGGAAGTTCAAAGGGTTCCTCAGCACTTTCTTGAGGTTTCTGATATATTTATCTGCATGACTGTTTCATAAAAATAACTCTCAGCCACTGTACTCACCATGTTGAGAATTGCAACTGAATTATATGAGTTATTTGCTCAGAATAAGAAAAATTCATTCAACAATCATTCATTGAGCATCTCCAGTGTTCATTGTGCTAGGCTATGGGCTTCCCGGGGTGAACTAGACAGACGGCTTCCATGTAAATTACATCCCAGTACAATAGTTTTCTACCAGTGGATTTACCCTCCCAGGGCCATTTAGCAATGTCTGGAGACATTGCTGGTTATCACAGCTGGGAGAGAAGGTGCTGCTGGCATCTAGTTGATAGAGGTCAGGAATGCTGCTAAAAATCCTACATTCACAGCGACAGCTCCCCTCAACAAAGAATTATCCATATAATAAGAGCTAAAAAGCAGAGTGGCCACTTTCAGGTGGGGGCTTTTTTCTGAAGATACTTTTTTTAAAGTTTTCACAAATTTCCTTCATGGGCTAGCAGTTTCCCCGGCTTAAGGTAAAAGTACATGCTAGATCAGTGTGGAGAGGGTACTTAAATTGGATGCTGAAGACCTGAGTAAAGGACATTTGAACTGAATCTTGTATGACATGAAGTCAGCCATGTGAAGACCCACCACAGAGCATTCCAAACAGAGGAAAGAGCTAGTCTAATGGGCCTGCGATAGCAGTGAACTTGGTAAGTTTAAGGAGCAAAAGAGAAGGCCACGGTAACTAAAACATACTGAGCAAGGTGAAAAGTATAGGCTGTGCTGAGAAGTTTGCACTTAATTCCAAAGCTGTTGGAGGGTGTTAAGTAGATGAGGAATAGGATCTGCTGTGTTTTTAAAAGATCCTCTCGTTTCTCAAGAATCACAGATTTAAACCTTTTTTTCTTCTGTGCCTGGTTTTGTACCTGGAGGAACTTAAAGCACAAGTATTATATGAACTTAAGTTTCTTTTTTTAAAAAATTATAATTTCAATCTGCCATTTGGATTAAAAAAAAAAATTCCTTGAAGTGTCTATGCTTCCTATCTGTCATGTAAAGTTCGGTCAGTGAAGTGATTGACTAGCAGACTTCATGAAACCATCACAATGAATGGAGGCAGAGACTTGCCATCCTCTCTGGGCTCTCCACAGTTGGCATTTTCTGAATCTAAGCTCCTGACCTGAGCCTTTGGTTTCGAAAAGGACATTCAACAACTGAGTGATTCAGCAGTAATACAATAGCAAGGGAGGGACAGTAAGTGAGTAAAACATAAATATCTTCCCGGTGTTTAGTTGAGAACCCTGTGACCCCTGATAGAAATGTATCCAGATCTCCTGGGACCTTTATGGAAAAATTAAGATGTTGGGACCCCATCCTGGAACAGTTGGATCAGAATCTGGGCTGAGGGACAGGTATGGATTTTTAATGTGTAGGCAGAGTTGAGAATCCTTGCTTTCTCAATCTCAATGAATGTCGGCCAGTTTGGCCTACATATATTGGATTTGTGTTGCTGCTTTTCAGGATAACATTGGGCAGCTGGAGAATGATCTGAGGAACACCAAGAGTGAGATGGCGCGCCACCTTCGGGAATACCAGGACTTGCTCAATGTCAAAATGGCTCTTGACATTGAGATAGCAGCTTACAGGTACGTCACAGGGCATGCTCACCTAGGCAGATCCTATCACCTGGGGCATCGCTACCCACATAAGTGGTTTTAGGCTCCAGTTTATGGGTGAAGCAGGGGATGAGGAAAGGCATCACTGCCTCCTTTCAGGTAAGCTGACCCTTACGTCCCTCAACTTGGTTAGGTCCCAGCTCCACCCCACTAGTGCCTGGAGGCCTGGAGCAGTCTACCCGCCTCTGCAGAGATTTAAGGCAATAATGTGAGTGCACAGAGGTTGAAGTAAAACCCACCAGACTCTAACTTTAAAAACAGGGTTCATACAACATAGAAAGTCCTCACAGATGAAGTATGCTCCTGGATACCTGTGTAAGTAAACATTTACCTTAAAAAAAATGACAGCAGCTACTACTTTTTGGATGACTACTGTGTGCTAGGCACTATATTAGATTCTGCATATAAATTATCTAGGTATCAGGTTATATCATCATTTTGCAGATGAGGAAACTTGAACAATAGACTGTGTAACTTGCTGAAAATCACAGTGTTGGTAAATGAAAGAGTTCAGATTCAACCTCAGATCTGTCTGAGAATTTTTTCTTTTATTCTGACACTTTGTATACTACTTTAAAGCTCCCAGAGGATTTGATAGTGTTTTGGGTTTCTGTTTCTTTTTTTAAACGATAAAAGTTACCAGAATTATGAGAGGAAAAGAAAGATACTGGAGCCATTCTGTTATGATGCTGTTTAGGCCAGGCTGGGAAAAAGCTTGGTATCTGAAACAGGTTACTTCCTTGGTTTCTATTATTGCTGATTCCATTTCCTTTGTACCCTGACATGCTGAAAAAATACAGATCTCAAGTTCAGGCTGAATTAGGCAGTTTCTTTGTGGACTTCTTACCTTCTTATCCCTGTTGCACTTAAGGTATTAATTAGTAAATTACTTCTCCGTAGATCTTTGTAGACTCTTAAGTGCCAAAACTGGGTGTGATGAAACCAAGGGGGAGTTGAAGGTTTTTTTTTTTTTTTTAATGTATTTGCAAATAAGATAGGTTTCCCCTTGACAGTGCTTTAAACATAGCTGGTGCTAAAGGCGTGTGTGTGTGTGTGCGTGCGCTGGATGAAAAGGTGTGTGTGTATGCTGGATAAAGTCCAAGTCTTTGGCCTTGAAATTCAATATTTATTGGTCTCAATGTCATGAAGAAACTGTGAAATCTGGAATCTGAAGTCTTTCTGAAATGAATAGGGGATGGATGGTTAAATTCTTTCAGAAGTTGCAAGTTGACTTCCTAAGAGTTTTTCTCTGTTGGATTTACAGGAAGCTGCTGGAAGGCGAAGAGACACGTTTCAGCACCAGTGGATTAAGCATTTCGGGGCTGAATCCACTTCCCAACCCAAGCTATCTGCTCCCACCTAGAATCCTCAGTTCTACCACCTCCAAAGGGTCAGCCACTGGGCTGTCTCTTAAGAAAGAGGAGGAGGAAGAGGAGGCTTCTAAGATAGCCTCAAAGAAAACCTCCCAGATAGGGGAAAGTTTTGAAGAAATATTGGAGGAGACAGTGATATCTACTAAGAAAACCGAGAAAT
Organism: Bos indicus; assembly: GCF_029378745.1. NCBI lineage: Eukaryota > Metazoa > Chordata > Mammalia > Artiodactyla > Bovidae > Bos > Bos indicus. The sequence continues at coordinate 23,762,571 of NC_091785.1, forward strand.
CAAATATAGAAGAAACCACCATTTCAAGCCAAAAAATATAATTCTCTTGCTTAAAAAAAGTTAATGCTTAGGAGGGGATAATACACACTTGACTTGTCAAACAGCCTATTCCTGATCCAAAACACCTGTCGCCACTCCACATTGTCTTCAAGGCTTCAGTCTCATATTTAGCATCGAATACTTACTTTCTCTAATAAGAAATCCACACCTTAGATTGGAGCAAACCGCAGTCCTAGAGCAATCACAGAGGAGTTATCTAAGAATGCAGCTTTCTCACCTAAAGCTCAGGCTTCACAGCTATAGATGATTCAGGTACAGAGGAAGTACAAACGAAGGTGCTAAATCTGTGATCATCACCATCTTGCTGTGAACTGAAATTAAAACCTATATTCACTCACCATACCCAGCCGTTACCCAGCTATGTAATCTCACTCTAGATACCTAAAACATAAAATCACTGCCAGAGATAAACCCACAGTCCACACCCGACACCACTCGATAGAATTGTTTCACAAATGATAGGTGTTTGTTTAATGGGTATTTTCCCTCTCACCCCGCTGCAATTCCATATATCCTTTCTTCCATTCAGGAAAAAAAAAAAAAAAAAGGATAGTGTAGTATTTGTCCTTTTAAAACACATTTAGGTTCTTCTCAAAAGAACTTAACCCCTTTAGCTCTCTCTGCTCAGTAAGTAGAATTAGATGCATGTTGACCATTTCTATGATTCGTGTAATGACTTCTCCCTGTCCATTTCATGTCCTTTTAATTATATACTTTAAAAAAAAAGGCAGTGATAAGTTTTGTGGGTTACCCCTTAGCTTATTCAAATCCATTTAATTAGGAAAAAGGAATAGTTTATTAAGAATGTAGCTTTTCACCTTAACTTTAGAAGCACACTCATAGTTAATCCCAAACTGTGATTAAGCTGACCTTAGATTTAGAAGTGTAAGCTAGAAGAGGTGAGTATTTGTATGAAGGGGAAAAGACAAGGTCTCATTTATCCGTGGCAGTTCATTTGTGGTGATAGAGAATTAGCTGTTCATGCCTTTAACCTTAAAATCCTCGTATTTCCCTCCCCACTGGTCTAGGTCCTAAAAAGGCCTTGTCTTCACACTTATGCCTTTTAAGAATGCTAAATGTAGATTATCTTATCACCAGGACACAATGCTCCTGCCCAAAAGTAAAGAGTCCCTTCTGGTCAATCAACACCACAGCAAATAAATATAAAAAAGAAATCTTGATCTTCTAACAGTCTTGCCCAACAGATTTCCTGTTGCTGCATAGTTGGTGGGGTCTTGCTCCCCTGCTGGAGAGGAAGAGACTCTCAGACCAGAGAAGGGGCACAGATGTCCTGCTCGCACGCTAGGAAATAGGTTCTAGGAAGTCCAGTTTTCATTTGCCCAGCTGTGTAGCACCTGCATTGCCCAGTCTTCCACATGTGCCAAGTTTGATGCAGAATTAATTCTCTGTCAGAGTCACTTCCACAGATCTGAAGAGTTGCCATATCTGTGTCACACATCTCCATTTCCGTGGTGAAAAGGACATGATGCTTTTACTCAACTTTCTGATCCTAGTACGTGCTTTAGCCGTTCAAGGAACTTGAAAGAATACGTTTCTCTTCTTCCTTTCCCTCACTCCATTCCTGTCTTTACTCCTTACACTTACTGTAAAACATTAGTAAAATAAGAATTAAAAGTCACACGAATCCCATCAACATAACTTGTGTTTTGTGGTTTCTGCTGCTTTAACTGAGAGAAGAACTGTTTTGGTTCAGTGAACAATTGCACCCCCTGATAATTCAGAAATCGTATGTTCTCTGTTCTGTGCATCCTTGTTTAGTGTTTCATTTTTTTTTTTTTCCCCTGTCAAAGCCTCAGGGTTATAGTCTGCAGACTGTCTGGTCTGAAACATAATGCACTAAGTGGGCAGTTCATGGCAGGAAATGGGGAAATCAAATCAATCAAATGATGAAAGACAATGTATTCCATGCCTGGATAATGATTTAACTAGCTTAGCTTGCTGAAGATTTCTGAGAATGAACTGGCAGAAGGCACATGATTAAAAAGTTCTTCAAAACAGTAAGAATCTTTTCCTTCTTTGAAAATGAGGTTCTGCTTCTGCAGAACCCACATGCCTAGGTAGAACATGGGCAGCAGTAATAGCATCTTCCTCTAGTGTAGTGATTCTTAACCTTTTTTTGGGATTAAAAAGGCTTCTCCCCCTTGGAGAAAGCTATGGGTCCTTTCCCTCAAGAAAATACATGCATAAAACTATACAGGTCGAGGGACCTGTGACTCCTTAGAACTATCTACTCCTGGTATACAGAAGGCTATGGATGCCAAGTTGAGACCTCCTAATGCCAGGCCAGGTTCCAGGATAGAGACTGCCAATGAGGGGTATTTGGATGCAACTCACAGCTGATGGTTGAAGCTGGAGCTTGCAGAATCCTGAACAATATTGTCATTCTCAGTCCATCTGTCTAAAGGCACTTCCAGGCTACTTGAAGATACATTAGTGGTACTGCTAGTGAAAGATGTTAGTTGCACACTAACAATGAGAGTTTTGTAATAAAACATCTTTTAGGAACTTCCATGGTGGTCAAGTGGTTAACACTCCTCACTTCAAACACAAAGGATGCAGGTACAGTCCCTGGTCAGGGAACTATAATCCCATATACTGAGTGGCACGACCAGAAAGTAAAACACACACACACACATCTTTTAGGGCCCAATGAAGAACAGTAGACTCATCAGAACATGGGCTTGCAATGTCGACATTTGTTGCCACTTCTAAGAATAGTATGTGGTTACTAGATCCTTCTCTATGCAAGGCCAGAGTCCTTTCCTTAATTTATAGACTTTCTGGCTCTTACTAGTCTGTATCTCCTATTTTCAGTGAGTCACCACTAGTTGCCATGAGCTCGTTTATAAAAGAAACACACTAAAAGCATATTATGAAGTTGACAAATTATTAAACCAGAATTATAGTAACGGGGAAACATGGCATTCAGCATCTCCAGGCAGGGAGGAGAAGGAAAGGGGAGCAGCAGTATCGACTGTTAGGACAGGACCACAGAGTGAATCTGTGAGACTGTGGGGAAGCCTGTCCATGAAGCATACTAGTGATAGACTTTCAGTCACTAGGCAATGAGATCCTCCACATCCTGAAATGCATTAGTAACAGCTCTTGTTTATTCAGTACCTACTTACTATATGCCAGTCACTGTACTAGGCAGTAAACATAGAATGATCTCAGTTAAGCCTCACAACCCTCGCTAGGTATAGTATTTGTATACCCATTCGACAAATGAAGGAACAGAGTCTCGGAATGACAAAGTTAAACCCTGTCTGATGCCCCATTGTGAGTAACAGAGCTGGTCTGCTGACTCTTCGGTGCCTGCTTTTCTTTCTATGTTGCCTTTCTACGTAAAAGAAAGCCCCCCTGCCCCACCACTTGAGGGAATAAGCATCTTTCTTTTCATCTTCTTTTTCACTCCTTCCTCCCAGGGTTTAACTTAAGGTTTCTCTGCTCCAGAAACCCTTGGCAACATCAAGTCCCAAAGGCAAACTGGTACACATTGCAGATTTCCTGAGCCTACTGCCTTCCTGCACTGCAGTGAGGTGGTGGCAGCCCAAACCTGGGCCCGGGCCCATCCAACCATGAGCCTCTGCATGCTCCCGCTAAACATTATAGAGGAGTGGATGCTACTAACCTATTTTTTAAAAAGGAGCTTTAAAAATATTTTTGTAAAGGAATGCTATAGTTCGGTATCAAAGAGCTGGAATTAAAGGAATGTTACAGAGGGGCCCTTTCCTCAAGAGGTAGTAAATCCAAGATATTTGTAATTCATTTTACTGGACTGGCTAAAGAGGGGGACAAAATTTGAACAATAGTCTGGAAACTAGAGTCCAAATTTTATCTCCAGAAATAATGCAAGTTATGCAGTCATGGGGATAACCTTTAAGAACTTACCTGTGAACATAAGCAGGGAGACCAGATCACCACTCATGGATCTAAAGGCAAACATGAGATAGTTTTTTAAATGTATTTAAAATCCATTAGAACAGAAAGCACATTGGCAGTTGCTAGGTCTGGAAAAGAGGGGCATAGAAGTGGGGCTGTATTGTGGAAGGATGGAAACGTTTTGCAACTAGATATGGATGGTGACTGCACAATGCTGCAAATGCACTAAATGCCACTGAACTAATCACTTTAAAATGACTCATTTTATGTCATCTAAATTCACCTCATTTTACGAACCCACTGATAGAGAATTTATGAGACTATCAGAAAAACAATTATGACGTCTACCATACCTTCTGCTCCAACTGAGACCATTATGTACAGCCACCTGGGTCAACCCAGTAGAAGGAATTCCATTTGGACAACATTAAGCCAGATCTAATAAGAGTAGTATTGATTTCAAAACAGAGCCTGGAGAAAAAGCCAGAAATCTCCCTGGATGTAAATGAAAGAAAGAATAGCTAGAAACGTTGCTTGCTTATGAGAAGTTATCACTGATTTCCAGCTAATTTTACTTTTATTATTATATCATCAGAAATCTGTAAGTTCCTTAAATATATCCAAATTGTAAGAACACATTTTGTTTTTTAGAACCAAATAAATTTATATACCTGAAAGCACAGTGCTAATTTAAAATGGAAATAACTGAGGGGAGCTTTGTAAACATAGTTCCTATGTGAAATTTTATTTTTCTTTCTAGACAGTACATTACTGGCTTTGCTGCATGTTCAGATTTAAATGTACAGGTTAGTTGCTGTCATCATGCCTTTTGCTATTTTCAAGTATCTCACATGGCTATACCATTTGCAAATGGGGTGAGTGCTCCTGAATCCAGTCAAATAAAGGGCTGTTTTTATTACATTACCAACCCTTGCTGCATACATTTAAAGGGAGAAAAGAATGGTTACTATGTGGATCAAAAGGCTGCTCTCCTCCTCTATCGATCTCTTAAAAGTTGATTGGATTGCCTTCATGTTTTATGCTATTTCACAAGCTTACTAAATGGGGGTGGGAACTAGCTAAAATTTATCAATTCTTTCTTAAAATCCCTTGAAACACACACACGCACACACACACCCCCCAAGATGTAATAAAACAGAGTGAGTCACACCACAGATATTTAAAGAATTATGTTTCTACAGTGCTTCAGTGATTCTGAATAAAACAAAACAGAGAGAGCTCAGGCTACAAAGAAAATGAAGACTGATCCTGGAAGGGTCTCCAGGCTTGCTTCCTCATTGATTAATTACTGTAGATCGCCACATGGCTACCCTGTTCCCTGATGAGACAAGTGGTCTCTGTTCTGAGACTTTTCATTCCAGTTTTATCACATTCTTCTAGGGGTTACAGAATGCTCAGCAGACTGTAACCAAAATCATTAGTATAAGGGCTGGAATTTTAGACTATAATCAGTAGCAGTCTGGTTAATTGCTGATTATTACACAGGGCAAAAAAGCAGCTCTTTCCTTAGAAGTGCTTATTAAAACAAACTTAACTCAGGTTTGTCTGCTATGCCATATCTGTGAATAAATGAGAGGGGTAAATTCCATCCCTCATGATTTCCAGGCATAAGGATTTATACATGACATATAGAATTCCTGATGTCCTTTAGGACTAGACAATTTTTTATCTTCATCTTAAATCAGACATAAGCTCAGCAAAAGGAACCCATCTCTGGCAACTGAAACTGTCTGTCCATGGCCTAACCTAGTCTGTAAAGTAGAAACAGCAGACTTAAGATTAGAACCAAGGTGAAAGCAGAATTCAGGTCCAACTCCAGGGCCTGTATCCCCACACTTGGTCCAGTTATTCACAGAAGGAAGTGAATATAGAAAATATACAGGACAGAAAATGGGGAGGGGGAACATGGTTTAACTTTGATCTTTTAATATTAACGGGCCTACTTATTCATTGGAAACTAATTCAGCAAAGTAATCTAAGAAGTGACTACCAAGGGACCATAACTGAATTTGAAAACAGACTATCTGACAACCACTATTCTGAGTGCTTAACACATTGAGTAATTATTGTAACAAGTCTTTGCGTTAGGTACCACTGTCCCAATTTACTGATATGGAAAACTAAAGCTCAGAGAAATTATATAGAAGTTCAAGATCACACAGCTTGCTAATAGCAAAGCTGGAGGTCAAATCTGTGAGTCTGGGCTTCAAAATTGATGTCCTTAAACCAATGTGAAATACTGCCTCTAGGCCTACTGGGGGGAAAAAATCTATTCCTGGCAAACATCTTCATCTTCTGATTTAAAATGTTGTTCAACCAGCTTTGCTTTTGGAAAAGCATTTTCTTAGAAACATTAGAAGAAAAAACTTTTCTCAAAGAAAAAATAGTATCACTATAATAACCTGTGTAAAACCACTCAGTCGTGTCTGACTCTTTGCAACCCCATGGACTATAGCCTGCCAGGCTCCTCTGTCCATGGGGATACTCCATGCAAGAATACTAGAGTGGGTTGCTACGCCCTCCTCCATGAGAGCTTACCAACCTAGGGATCAAACCCAGGTCTCCCACATTGCCTGTGCATTCTTTTACCATCTGAGCCACCAGGGAAGCCCTGTAAAACCACAGGTACCATCAAAATGAAACAAATATGCATTAAAGATCAAACCATAATATCCATTGTATGTAAATAAATACTTGTCAACCTTTCAGAAGGTCAATATGGTATTTCATTTATGCATGGACTATTAATCTCGATAACAAAAATTTAGATATCTGTCCAGTTTTGAAGAGAGGCCAATAATCAAACTCACGTACACAACATTATTGAAAAAGGTTAAAAGTGAGGACCTACCCTTTGACCATGATATACTGAAGACAGCAAAAGTGAACATTCAGAGTCAGCTTGATCCTTCTCTTTTAACAGAGCCCTCCAAGATAACAAAATACACCAGAGAGGCTGCCAACTATTAGAACTTGAAAAGGAAAAAATAAATTTTTTTAATTAGTCATATATACATCTAATAAGAAATTATGATCTGGTCATCTTAGAAGAATATTCATCTAGGATTGAATCACTGAGATTATACTTTGTGTAGGCTGAACAGGAAAAGTAAACTGGTCGGTGGCATCACTTTCAACAATTCAAAGCCACAGTTGCTGTAGAAGAGTCACCGTGTGTGTGCAAGAAGTTTGAATCCAGAGGAGAGATTGTCAGGAATTAGATAAGAATGTATCTGACTCAAACAAGAAGGAAGGGCAATGCACTGGAAGCAGAGGGAAGCTCAGTGAAGCCCAAGGTCAGAGAAAATGATGATACCAGAGAGAAAAGACTTGGGATGGCATTTAGGGAGGAATTCTGTCAGACTACTATTATCACAAATTAGCCCCCTGGATATCTTTGCTTAGAAAGGGCTTAAGCGAAAACAGAGAACCTAACAGCTGTGCCAAACAAATCTTTCTCTAGCCACTGAATCTAGACTCTGGAATCTGTACTTCATGTAGTCTCATTTGTGCAGATTTGAGGATTTAGTTTTGTTTCTGCTTTGTTCCTAGCAAATATCCCTCTTGAAACAGTAAGGCTAACCCAAGGCTACAAGATAGGGCATTTGTCTTGTTTTTGCTCGAGCTTTTTCCTCATCTGTCTTTGACCCCCTTTGACCTTATTTGAAGACAGTTACCATATATGGCCTCTCACCGCTAAGTTTTTTGCTTCTCCAAGTTAGAAGCAATTGGTCAATGCTTGCTCTTGTTTTCTGAGTCTCTCCTTCTGAGTGTTTCCTATCCCACTGCCTTCCCATCTGTCAATATTTCTAAGGTATGCTGGATAAAAGATGCATTGGAGATTAGAAGTATTAACTCCCTTGATCTAAAACTGTTTCTACTGATATAGCCCAAGGTCACATTGCCTTTGGAAGTACCGATTTTTAAACCAGTTTTTTTAAACTGATTTTTAAATCGGTTGTTCTTACTTAGTTTACTGTCTGGTAGTAATAACAAGTCAAATAAAAATAACCAGATAAAATTCATTCTTTGGGATGCCTGGAGGTCAAGTTCAAGAGGGAGGGAAAAAAGAAAGGGTAGAACTCTTTGTGACTCTCATAGTATTTACTAGTATCTGCCTTTGGTAAGATTCTGAGATGTGAGTAATCCATAGGCTGCAAGTTCCTTAAAGGCAGACCACTTTCCTCTAATTTTAATTTTGTTGTCCACACAAGTGATATTCTTTTGACTTACTGCAGAAATATCTATCAAATAATTACATTTAATGTTGTTGTTCAGTCGCTCTGTCGTGTCCGACTCAGTGCAACCCCAAGAACTGTAGCACGTCAGGCTTCTGTCCTTCACCTCCCGGAGCTTGCTCAAACTCACGTCCATGGAGTCGGTGATGCCATCCAACCATTTTGTCCTCTGTTGTCCCCTTCTCCTTCTGCCTTCAATTTTTCCCAGCATCAAAGTCTTTTCCAATGAGTCGGCTCTTTGCAACAGGTGGCCAAAGAACTGGCGCTTCAGCTTCAGCATCATGATGTCCTTCCAATTAATATTCAGGGCAGATTTCCTTTAGGATTGACTGGTTTGATCTCCTTGTAGTCCAAGAGACTCTCGGGAATCTTCTCCAACACCACAGTTCGAAAGTATCAATTCTTTGGCGCTTAGACTTCTTTATGGTCCAACTCTCACATTCATACGTGACTACTGGAAAAACCATAGCTTTGACAAGATGGACTTTAATTAATTACATATAATACTCTGCTTTAAAAAAATAAGTGTCTTCCCATGTTACTGTAAATCATAATTTCTGAGCCCTTGGAATAACCTTAGTATGCCTGAGGACTTGGTCACACCAGATAGTTTATGCTGACAATGTGATTTATGGTGAACGCCTATTTTTATATACCTGGGACATGCCATATCAGGTTGTCTACCGGGAAGGTGCTGGGGAATCAAGGCTGCATGCCTATGTGACTGAATTCCAGTAAAAACTCTGCACTCAAGGCTCAGGTGAGCTTCCCTGGTTGGCAACACTTCACATATCATGTTGGGAAAATTAAACACTCTCCTTGCATTGCCAATGGAAGAGGACAAATGGAAGCTTGTGCCTGGTTTCTCCTGGACTCTACCCTATACATCTTTTCCTGTTGCTCATTTTAATCTGTATCCTTTCATAGTAATAAGCTATAACCAAGAGCATAATAACTTTTTGGGTCCCATGAGTCCTTCTTGTGAACTATTAAACTTGAGAGTGGTCTTGGAGATCCCCAACACAGATGTTACCACGGGACAGGAACAAAAATAGTAAGTAATTTGTGCAAGAGACATTTACGAGGCAGTGAACTCCATAGCTGTTACTTTGTCCACTGTCAAATAAAGGCATCTGGTATAACCAGGGAAGGTAAAGACGTTTATAAAATATTTATTTGATGGAACAGTTTAACTTTGCTTTGGATGTCCTGTTCCTTAAAGAGTTTTACTTATTTTTTAAAAATCCTCAAGAAACACAAGCATTTCAAAATAGGTTAAAATAAATTTTTATTAAAAAATTGTATTAAATGTTAGAAGAAATTTATACAGAATTCATAAATTCTTTATAAAACAATTACCAATCGTTCTCCAATTATAATTGTTTTTATGCAGACTTGGAAATTTTGCAGTGAAATAAGGTTTACAAAATATTTCTTTTAAAGTATTACAATGCTAATTTTAGGCAAAATAATCTTTCAAATGGAAATTTTTGTATGCAAGTGAGTGAGCCCTCAAACACCCGTATTCTTTATCCCAGCAACAAATGGGAAAATGAACATTAAACTGACTTACTGAGGAAACAATGAACAAGTATTCTGTAAACCTTAAATTCATTCAAAATTTTAAATTACTTTCAAAAGCAGTATCATTACAAGGTACTGACAATCACACTGTGTACTAAAAATTAATGTTAATCCAACTAATATTCAAAAAAATGTTGCCAAGAGGCACCCCTTGTTGTAAGGTATGTTAAAGGTGCCTTTAATACACTGAAGACCTAAACCCTACAGGGGACAGTATCCTCACACACACAAAAATAGAATTCATCCCTTTTAGAAGTGGATAATATCTCTTTAGTAGTGTTGCTGGTTTTAAAAAAAAGACATAAGTTCAAAATAATGCGGCAACATACAAAAGTGGCCCATAGTTTTGGTCTTTGTCTGAGAAGTACATTCTGTAATTTAACAAAGTCTGGTTTTAAATTTTCAGTTCAAAAGCATACTTCTTTTCCAATTGGATGACTGCCCAACTGATGCCATTCCAAAGAGCAGAATCCCAATCACCAACTTGAAAGGGGTATGGCTCAACGAAGACAAAAACAGTGACTGATTTACCTCAAAGATTAGGAAACAAAATCTATATCAAAGTATCTGAAATCATAAAAAGTAAATGCTTTTAAAAATTTTCCCCCTGAGCTATGGACGCTTTTTATATAGTCACTTACTAGAGAGACTTTTTACTAAACAGATCTTTCACTAAACAGATGCATTCTATCATTCCAAGTTATACTTAAAAATCCTATGATTTATAAGACTCCTACGATTCTTCGTGCTGAAAATAGGTAAGTTATGTCTCAAACAGCACAAAATGATAGCAATTACATGTTTCATGGAAATCTTTGGTGAGAATGCAATCCTGCAGAAGCCGCCTTATTTTGTTCACTCACTCATAACAGTCTTACAATCTTCAAGTAATTTTCAAAGGAGAAACCACAAGTCCATAATGAAGGACCAGCAGACCATCCTGAAAAAAATAAAAGTGTTTTGCAGTTACTTGAAAACCACTTACATATATGATCAAGTCAAAGATAGTTTATTTTTCATAACCCAACACTAATGTGAAATTCCTTGATTTAAAGAGAATGAAAGTCCAAGATAAAGAAACTTCTTATCTACTCAGCTCATAACCAGACACTCCCTGTTAGTGTGCCTTTTTAATGACTCTTAGAAGAAAATCCTGAAACTACCAGTATCCACAGTTTGTCAAGGTTGTTTATGGCTAAACAGTTCTCCAAAAAGAACTAAAACTTCTCATTTTGCAGATTATTTAATATATCACCCAACTCTGGGCTTCTCTAAGAAAGACTCAATTATCATAGAGTATCATGGATCTGCTAGGAAATAAAACATTTATTTCCCATACAAATGCAGCTTACAACTAAAATAAGTGAGAAAACTTCGGAACTCTTACCCATTTAATACAGGATGCATTTTACTTCCTCCTTGAAGACTGTTCAGTACAATTCACCCTTTCTTTGCTACCCAGAGTCATCATTATGAACTGTAACTGTACTGCGCTATATAACACAGTGATGTCCTCTGGGGCTGTCAGAAAACTTAACACTAAATGACTCCAGATATCATGTTTATGAGTCTCTTTATGAGACTCCTTTCTTGATATGAGGTCTTAATTCTTTGTGCTCTCACCAAGGCTGCACCCAGCAAGCAACCTACCTTTTTAAGATGCTATTTGTAATTTACTATGAACTGAAAAACTAGCTTAAAAAGAAGACTCATTGAGAAAGTATGCCATGGGCAATGAACCTACTTTAAGCAACATTTAGAGGGAGTGGTGGCATACACGCCTTGCATTTCCAACTCGGGTCTAGCTATCACCCTTTCTTTCTTCTTTATTAAGCTTTTTCATGGCTCCACTTCCTCATTGCTCATTCACTGTTCAACTCACTGCAATCTGGCTTCTGTTACTGGCAACTCCAGTGAAAACTCATCAGCATTCTAGAAAGGGGTTCACAAATTCAAATACCCACAAAAGCCAGAGAAGTACCATAAATGAATATGTGAGTCAGTTAAGTAGTCAAATAGGGTATGTTGAGACCAGTGATAAACCATATAGCAGATGCTTAGCTAAAGGAATTTAAACTCAAAAAATATTTAAAACACAGAATAAGCCAAATAAAGTACAATCACACCATGTTTGGCCTACAGATCATCAGATCTCTTCTAGACTAATTAGTCTAATCAAAGTAAATGAATTTGTATTCTAATACACAGAAGGACCCTATTAACATATTTACATGAATACAAATTACATTTTACAGAATGTCAATTTTTTGCATATAGTTATGTTTCAGAATTACAAGCTGTTTAAAATCTCAAAACAACTTCAATACATGTATAAAATTACACTTTATGAAATGAGATAATCTTTACATTTCAAATTTATATCTATGTTTATTTTGTTTATATTCTGATAAATATATAGGAATATATAAATATTATTTATATTTTATATTTAGATGTTTCCATTCATGGTCTTCTTAAACAATCTAATCAGAGTAAATCCTCTAAAAGACAAGTCAGATTATGTCTCTTCTGTCCTTGGCTCAAATCTCTCCAATCAATAGTTTCCCACCTCACTCAGTTAAAATCCAAAGTTCATACTACAGTCTATAAAGTCCTGCATGGTTTTATTCTGTCAGATCTGAGCTCCTCCCACTCTCTCCCTCACTTGCTACATCCTAGCCTTCCTACTGCAGAGATGTATTATTCATTTAGCTAAGAGGTCCTGAGATTACATGACACTTACATAGTTATCAATGAGGACTTTAATTATAAATATTCTTTAAATTGAAGTCATACTTTCTACCTACTCCATTGACTTTGGGATTTTACGCCTAGCTTTTTACATTTCTAATCAAGCTTAACTTTAAAAAAGACAATATTTTCTAAGATTTCTAAAGTATGATTTTATAAAAATCTTAGGAAATGTCTTATTTATACCTCTAAGTATGCTTTACTTAGCTAAGAAACAATTTTACTTTTGTATTTTATGAAGATCTTTTGAATTATTTGTTTCTAAAATATAAACAATTAGTACAGTATATTTCTAAAAACATGTAAGAATAATCAAATAATTACCCAAAAAAGTATTCAGCTGCCCTTTTGCTAAGATCCTAAGCTTTAAGTTCAACTTTTTCAACAGCTGAACCTTGATTCCACTGCTAACTAACCAACTGATCTTGGGCAAGGTACTTAATCTTCATACACCAGTTTTGTCATCTATCAGATTCCCCAATGGATTTCAGAATTAGAGGGCAAAATTCCAAAAGAAATTGGATTTTTCTCTTCATTAAAATTGTAGGTCTTATCTTGCTTTCATTTATCCTTATTAGATTTCACACTATACTTCCCACTCACATTATAGGCTACTTAAAATATCGTTTAACAGTTACCATGGCTTCTTACCAACTGAGCTAGGAGTGGTATGTGAAATCTCTACAGACTAATGAGTATCCGCAAATTTTTCTTAAAGACACGTCCTCGCAGATACATTTGCCCAGTAGTCTTCAAAGCTCTACTGCAGTATGAGACAGAGAAGAAAAAAGGCCTCTAGAATCAAACTGCCTGGAGTTTGAGCCCTGGCTCACACACTTACTGCTACTGCTGCTAAGTCACACCAGTCGTGTCCAACTCTGTGCAACCCCATAAATGGCAGCCCACCAGGCTCCCCTATCCCTGGGATTCTCCAGGCAAGAACAATGGAGTGGGTTGCCATTTCCTTCTCCAATGCACGAAAGTGAAAAGTTAAAGTGAAGTCGCTCATTCGTGTCCTAGTCTTTGCGACCCCATGGACTGTAGCCTACCAGGCTCCTCTGTCCATGGGATTTTCCAGGCAAGAGTACTGGAGTGGGTTCCCATTTCCTTCTCCACACACACTTACTAACTGTGGTTAAGTTACATGTCCTTTCTGTACCTTACCTGTGCGTGCGTGCTCAGTTACTTCAGTCACGTCCGACTCTGTGCTACCCTATGGACTGCAGCCTGCCAGGCTCCTCTGTCCATGGGATTCTCCAGGCAAGAATACTAGAGTGGGTTGCCATGCCCTCCTCCAGGGGATCTTCCCCACCCAGGGATCAAACCCAGGTCTCCTGCACTGCAGGCAGATTCTTCACCATCTGAGCTCCAGGGAAATCCACCTTACCTGTACCTTTCCTTATCTTTAAAACTGGAGATAAAAGAATACCTACCTCATAAAACTATGATGAGTAAGAGAGCTCATCATTACAAATCATTTAGAAAAGTACCTGACACACAGTAAGCATCCAGTAAACATTAGCTTTATTATTTATAGTCCAAATAATTTTAATTATAGAATGTTTATTAAAACCCTAATAACACGGAACACTCTTCTTTCATTAACTAACTTGCCCGTTAGACATAAATATGGTAGACCTACCTGCATTGCTGCATCGCCTATTGCACGTCGAATTTCCCTTAGAGTTTGATACCGTTCTAACAAGTGATCACCACAGATGATGTCTACCTACAGGCAAATAAGAGTATAAGTCTGCTGTCCTGCTTCAAAAAACCACATTAAAAAAGAGGAACATCAACATAATTATTTTTAGACTAGACTTTGCTATTTTGTTTTTTATTTATTTATTTTGGCCATGGCATGTGGGATCTTAGTTCACCAACCAGGGATTGATCCCATATCTCTCGCATTGGAAGCGCAGAGTCTTAACCACAGGACAGCCAGGGAGGTTCTGACTTAACTATTGTAGACTGATTAAACATTCTTACGAAACAGTTTAGAAACTATTTACAAATAAAATGGAAGGAGCACTAGAGGACAAGGCAGAACACAGAACACTACAGCAGATATTCCAAATGGTTTCCTTGAATCTCTCAGAACAAGTTAAATCATACTTGATATGTTCAGCATAAGATGGCTCAGAAAATTATATTTTTAAACAGTTCATGACACAATGATTAAGGGCTTATAATGCTTCAAAATGCAATCTTCGGTTGTTTGATCTTCTTATTAAAGAATATCTCATTTTCCAACAATGAAAAGTCTAATACTGATATAAAGTACATAATAAGGCATTGTGTTTTACAGGTAGAACAATCTTAACAAGGTCTTTTCAGCCCTTTTAGTGATGTCAAAGCTCTACTATAAATCTACTTCTATACCGAATGCGCTAGACAGAACAATATGGTTGTATAGTTATATACTGTATTGTATATGATTCCAGTATATTCACTTGCCAGAAACAGAAATGAAGTCCTTACATGCTCTTTCACTGAGTACTCCTTTTCCACTGCTTTAAAATGGGAACAGGTCCTCAACATCTTATTAACACATATCACTTAATAGACTCCATCTCCTAAGACTCCTATTTAGCTTATGGCATGAAATTCTTCCTTGCTCCAAACCAGAGTATCACCTCTTAACTCCTATTTCTCCTTTTCCTTTCTTCTCACATGCAATCAGCTACACCTGTTGCTTCTTTCTTCATAATACCTTTTAAGTTCATATCATTCTTTCAAGTGCTGCCTTCAGGTTTAAACCACTGAAATCATCTCCTAACCAAATTCCTAACTTCAAATTTTGTTTACTCTAAAAATCCTACACAATGCCAACATGTTAATCCCCCTAAAACCTTTAGCATGCTTGGGTAAGAATAAAAAGTACCTGCATTTAACTGAGCAGCCACTACGCACAGCATACATTACACTTATATATTTTACATATATTATCTCATATCATTTTCACATTCCTGTGAGTTAGGTATTATAATTCCTACTTTGCAGATAGGGATGCTTAAGAAGTAAAGACACTAAATTTTCCTAAAATCACAAAGCCGGTAAGCAGCAAAGTTCAGATCTGAAGCCAGGTCTATTTCCAGGTCTATCTTTCTCCAAAAATCAGTGCATGTCAGGGATTGGCAAACTTTCTATAAAGGGCTACATAATAAATATTTTAGGCTTGTAGGCCACAAGATCACTGTTACATGTGCTCAATTCTGTCACTTTAGTATAAAAGCAGCCACAGGACGGCTGTTAAAATAAAACACTGTTTATGAAAAGATGGCAGGCTAGATTTGGCCTGTGGGTCAGTTTGTCAAGCCCTGTGCTCTCTCACAATGAATAACCTCCAATTTCACTTTTCACTTTCAGGCACTGGAGAAGGAAATGGCAACCCACTCCAGTGTTCTTGCCTGGAGAATCCCAGGGACCAGTGGGGCCTGGTGGGCTGCCGTCTATGGGGTCACACAGAGTCGGACATGACTGAAGTGACTTAGCAGCAGCAGCAGTAACAACTCTTGTTTAATGCTTACCAGTTTTAAAGTTGGTAGAGCAGTATCTGTTTGCAAAAGGACTTGAGGGCAGTAACAGCTGATCTTGCGCACAGAACTTAGATCCAAGAAAAATTATAGACCTTGGAAACTAACACTATGTTTTAATTAAGTATCCAGCAAGTCAGAGACCACCACTCTTAGTGGGCTGGACCATGTGGTATACATTTATGACTTGGTTACTACAAATTTTCAACTTAATCCCAAGAGGTTAGCCAGTTACTAACAGTTTGATGCATATGGTCCTAGTTGCTGTGTGTGCACGCATGGATTTTATTTTTATAGAAATGGGATCGTGTCACATATTTTGTTCTACATATTCTTAAAACATACACACACACACAAACACCAAAACCTTAATACACGGACATCTTTTGGAATGCATAGTTAACTCTGTCTTTAATAGCTGCATAATGTTCCATTTTATGAAATATATCATAAATTATATATCCATTTTCCTCAGAAACATTTAACTGCTTCTCATTTTACCTGTTGATTAACTTAGTTCATTCAAACAGAGTCACATTTTTGAGGATGTAACAAACATGACCCCCATTATTTGACAATTAGCTAGAAGGACTCAGCATATTCACAGCTATGATTTACTACAGCAACACAGCAAGGATACACTCAGATCATCAGTAAGGTAAAAAGATGTAGGGAGAGTCTGGAGAAATCCATTCACAGGCTTCCTTTGCTCCTCCCTCCCAGTCCAGGAAGCAATACTCCCACAATACTCTTTTCTCTAGCAGTAGAAATGCAGCCAATTTGTGCACTCTCTGCCAGGGAAGCCCACTTGAGGCTCAGAGTTTAGGGGTTGCACTGAAGCCTGGTCATGTCGGCATTCTCTGCCTAGCAACTAGCAAATTCCAGACTCCCAGAAGCAAAGCAGGTATTCAGTTTTCAGTCCATGCACGGGGAAACATACATTCAATACTGCAGTCTTAAGCCAGCTCCCTAGATGCTAGGCAAGGGCCAACCTTGTAAGCCAGTCCTTCTAGAGACAGCAGCCTCGGGTCTGCTTTGTTAACTCTTTTCTGCATAATCTTTCTAACCTCCTGAGTATTAAGTCTTAGACAGGCAGGATAACTACAATATATCTGAATCTCAGAGCAGAAATCAGAATGTGAAGATAGTCTTAAGGCAAGAAAAACCCTTAACTTTTTAAAAGCAAGATCACACTAAAGCTTCCAAGACAGAATTTTTCACTGAATGAGCCAGTGCCACACTCATCCCTCTTTGTTCATACATACTCTTTTCTTTGACAGAAAGTTCTTTTCCTCCTTATCTGGCCAAAAAAAAAAAATCCATTCTGCAAATCCTTTGACAAATTCAGAGCTAAATCATTCACTCTGTGCTCCTGTTGCACTCATCATAGCCTACTGTCATTTTATATCTTTCCCACACAGTTCTGAGTTGCCTGACAGCATGAATTTTCCGTCTCATGTTTGTAGTGGATGCCAAGCACACAGATTGCTCAATTTAATATTAATAAATAGAAAATGAATGGTAGGAATATACCATATGACACATTAGAATCTCCGTAAATGATTTGGAAACAATTCAGTGGTATGGTTAAGGGTTAAGGTAATATACTAAATAAATAATAATAAAAAGGAACTTATTGGGACTTCCCTACTGGTCCAGTGACTAAGAATCCTCTTGCCAATGCAGGGGACACAGGTTCTATCCCTGGTCCAGGAAGATCCCACATACCTGAGGCAACTAAGCCTGTGTACAGCCTCAATTACTGAGCCCGTCTGTCACAATTACTGAGTCCATGTGCCTAGAGCCCATGCTCTGCAACAAGAGAAGCCACCACATTGAGAAGCCAGAGCACCTCAAGGAAGAGTAGCCCCTGCTCAGGGCAGCTAGAGAAAGTTTGCACACAGTAACAAAGACCAGCACAGACAAAAAGTAAAATAAATACATAAATTATAAGGAAAAAAACCTGTCTTATAAGATGGAACTCAAAATTTATTACTACATCTTTTATATACAAGATATTTAGTGATAAATGTGATAAGCATTTTATAAAACCAAAAATAAGATTAAATGATGTACAAAGGAAAATACTACAAGAGTTGGTTAACAAAAAAAAGAAAAGATACGGTAAGACATCAATAAATTCAAAACACCACTAAATCAACCATGATAATTCAAAGACACTGGGATCTCTATATGAAAAAAATCCACTCAGATAATTATTGATTTCTGATTTGAATTGACTTAAATCTCTTAAGAACACGTGATCTATATATTTTTTATCCTTCAAAACTATCTTCTTTTTTATTTTTATCTGCTACAAATAAATAATATCTTAAAGGTATTTTATCATTTAACAATCCCTTAGTAATCATGCTTCTTCCAGTCCAGCGTTTCTCATGATGTACTCTGTATAGAAGTTAAATAAGCAGGGTGACAATATACAGCCTTGATGTACTCCTTTTCCTATTTGGAACCAGCCTGTTGTTCCATGTCTAGTTCTAACTGTTGCTTCCTGACCTGCATACAGATTTCTCAAGAGGCAGGTCAGGTGGTCTGGTATTCCCATCTCTTTCATAATTTTCCACAGTTTCTTGTGATCCACACAGTCAAAGGCTCTGGCATAGTCAATAAAGCAGAAATAGATGTTTTTCTGGAACTCTCCTGCTTTTTCGATGATCCAGCGGATGTTAGCAATTTGATCTCTGGTTCCTCTGCCTTTTCTAAAACCAGCTTGAACATCAGGAAGTTCACGGTTCATGTATTGCTGAAGCCTGGCTTAGAGAATTTTGAGCATTATGTTACTAGCATGTAAGATGAGTGCAATTGTGCGGTAGTTTGAGCATTCTTTGGCATTGCCTTTCTTTGGGAGTGGAATGAAAACTGACCTTTTCCAGTCCTGTGGCCACTGCTGAGTTTTCCAAATTTGCTGGCATATTGAGTGCAGCACTTTCACAGCATCATCTTTCAGGATTTGGAATAGCTCAACTGGAATCCCATCACCTCCACTAGCTTTGTTCGTAGTGATGCTTTCTAAGGCCCACTCGACTTCACATTCCAGGATGTTTGGCTCTAGGTCAGTGATCACATCATCGTAATTATCTGGGTCATGAAGATGTTTTTTGTACAGTTCTTCTGTGTATTCTTACCATCTCTTCTTAATATCTTCTGCTTCTGTTAGGTCCATACCATTTCTGTCCTTTATTGAGCCCATCTTTGTATGAAATGTTCCTTTGGTATCTCTGATTTTCTTGAAGAGATCCCTAGTCTTTCCCATTCTGTTGTTTTCCTCTATTTCTTTGCATTGATCGCTGAAGAAGGCTTTCTTAGCTCTTCTTGCTATTCTTTGGAACTCTGCATTCAGATGCTTATATCTTTCCTTTTCTCCTTTGCTTTTCGCTTCTCTTCTTTTCACAGCTATTTATAAGGTCTCCCCAGGCAGCCATTTTGCTTATTTGCATTTCTTTTCCATGGGGATGGTCTTGATCCCTGTCTCCTGTACAATGTCACGAACCTCATTCCATAGTTCATCAGGCACTCAATCTATCAGATCTAGGCTCTTAAATCTATTTCTCACTTCCACTGTATAATCATATGCTTATTTAACTTATATGCAGAGTACATCATGAGAAACGCTGGGCTGGAAGAAGCACAAGTTGGAATCAAGATTGCCAGGAGAAATATCAATAACGTCAGATATGCAGTAGCATATTGGGCATCTACTGACCTGGGGAGTTTCTCTTTCAGTATCCTATCATTTTGCCTTTTCATACTGTTCATGGGGTTCTCAAGGCAAGAATACTGAAGTGGTTTGCCATTCCCTTCTCCAGTGAAAGAGAAACTCCCCAGGTCAGTAGGTGCCCAATATGCTACTGGAGATCAGTGGAGAAATAACTCCAGAAAGAATGAAGGGATGGAGCCAAAGCAAAAAGAATACCCAGCTGTGCATGTGACTGGTGATAGAAGCAAGGTCCAATGCTGTAAAGAGCAATATTGCATAGGAACCTGGAATGTCAGGTCCATGAATCAAGGCAAATTGGAAGTGGTCAAACAAGAGATGGCAAGAGTGAATGTTGACATTCTAGGAATCAGCGAACTGAAATGGACTGGAATGGGTGAATTTAACTCAGATGACCATTATATCTACTACTGCGGGCAGGAATCCCTCGGAAGAAATGGAGTAGCCATCATGGTCAACAAAAGAGTCCAAAATGCAGTACTTGGATGCAATCTCAAAAACGACAGAATCATCTCTGTTCTTTTCCAAGGCAAACCATTCAATATCACAGTAATCCAAGTCTATACCCCAACCAGTAACGCTGAAGAAGCTGAAGTTGAACAGTTCTATGAAGACCTACAAGACCTTTTAGAACTAACACCCAAAAAAGATGTCCTTCTCATTATAGGGGACTGGAATGCAAAAGTAGGAAGTCAAGAAACACCTGGAGTAACAGGCAAATTTGGCCTTGGAATACGGAATGAAGCAGGGCAAAGACTAATAGAGTTTTGCCAAGAAAATGCACTGGTCATAACAAACACCCTCTTCCAACAACACAAGAGAAGACTCTATACATGGACATCACCAGATGGTCAACACCAAAATCAGATTGATTATATTCTTTGCAGCCAAAGATGGAGAAGCTCTATACAGTCAGCAAACACAAGACCAGGAGCTGACTGTGCCTCAGACCATGAACTCCTTATTGCCAAATTCAGACTTAAATTGAAGAAAGTAGGGAAAACCACTAGACCATTCAGGTATGACCTAAATCAAATCCCTTATGATTATACAGTGGAAGTGAGAAATAGATTTAAGAGCCTAGATCTGATAGATAGAGTGCCTGATGAACTATGGAATGAGGTTCGTGACATTGTACAGGAGACAGGGATCAAGACCATCCCCATGGAAAAGAAATGCAAAAAAGCAAAATGGCTGTCTGGGGAGGCCTTACAAATAGCTGTGAAGAGAAGTGAAAAGCAAAGGAGAAAAGGAAAGATATAAACATCTGAATGCAGAGTTTCAAAGAATAGCAAGAAGAGCTAAGAAAGCCTTCTTCAGCGATCAATGCAAAGAAATAGAGGAAAACAACAGAATGGGAAAGATTAGGGATCCCTTCAAGAAAATCAGAGATACCAAAGGAACATTTCATACAAAGATGGGCTCAATAAAGGACAGAAATGGTATGGACCTAACAGAAACAGAAGATATTAAGAAGAGGTGGCAAGAATACACAGAAGAACTGTACAAAAAACATCTTCATGACCCAGATAATCATGATGGTGTGATCACTGACCTAGAGCCAAACATCTTGGAATGTGAAGTCAAGTGAGCATCACTACGAACAAAGCTAGTGGAGGTGATGGGATTCCAGTTGAGCTATTCCAAATCCTGAAAGATGATGCTGTGAAAGTGCTGCACTCAATATGCCAGCAAATTTGGAAAACTCAGCAGTGGCCACAGGACTGGAAAAGGTCAGTTTTCATTCCACTCCCAAAGAAAGGCAATGCCAAAGAATGCTCAAACTACCGCACAATTGCACTCATCTTACATGCTAGTAACATAATGCTCAAAATTCTCTAAGCCAGGCTTCAGCAATACATGAACCGTGAACTTCCTGATGTTCAAGCTGGTTTTAGAAAAGGCAGAGGAACCAGAGATCAAATTGCCAACATCCGCTGGATCATGGAAAAAGCAAGAGAGTTCCAGAAAAACATCTATTTCTGCTTTATTGACTATGCCAAAGCCTTTGACTGTGTGGATCACAAGAAACTGTGGATAATTATGAAAGAGATGGGAATACCAGACCACCTGATCTGCCTCTTGAGAAATCTGTATGCAGGTCAGGAAGCAACTGTTAGAACTGGACATGGAACAACAGGCTGGTTCCAAATAGGAAAAGGAGTATGTCGAGGCTGTATATTGTCACCCTGTTTATTTAACTTATATGCAGAGTACATCATGAGAAACGCTGGACTGGAAGAAACACAAGCTAGAATAAAGATTACCAGGAGAAATATCAATAACCTCAGATATGCAGATGACACCACCCTTATGGCAGAAAGTGAAGAGGAACTCAAAAGCCTCTTGATGAAGGTGAAAGTGGAGAGTAAAAAAGTTGGCTTAAAGCTCAACATTCAGAAAACGAAGATCATGGCATCTGGTCCCATCACTTCATGGGAAATAGATGGGGAAACAGTGGAAACAATGTCAGACTTTATTTTTCTGGGCTCCAAAATCACTGCAGATGGTGACTGCAGCCATGAAATTAAAAGACACTTACTCCTTGGAAGGAAAGTTATGACCAACCTAGATAGCATATTCAAAAGCAGAGACATTCCTTTGCCAACAAAGGTTCGTCTAGTCAAGGCTATGGTTTTTCTTGTGGTCATGTATGGATGTGAGAGTTGGACTGTGAAGAAGGCTGAGCGCCGAAGAATTGATGCTTTTGAACTGTGGTGTTGGAGAAGACTCTTGAGAGTCCCTTGGACTGCAAGGAGATCCAACCAGTCCATTCTGAAGGAGATGAGCCCTGGGATTTCTTTGGAAGGAATGATGCTAAAGCTGAAACTCCAGTACTTTGGCCACCTCATGCGAAGAGTTGACTCATTGGAAAAGACTCTGATGCTGGGAGGAATTGTGGGCAAGAGGAGAAGGGGACGACAGAGGATGAGATGGCTGGATGGCATCACTGACTTGATGGACGTGAATCTGAGTGAACTCCGGGAGTTGGTGATAGACAGGGAGGCCTGGTGTGCTGCGATTCACGGGGTCGCAAAGAGTCGGACACGAGTGAGCAACTGAACTGAACTGAAACTGAACTAGTAATCATGCATTCCTGCTAGTAAATAACCATTCATGAAAGTCACATATCTGTAAACAAAGCATACATTTTCCATTTGGAACTAAATGGTTTTAAAGAAGGTCAGCACAGAAGACTCCAGTGACTGGGTTGATCAAGAATTGTTTAATGGCTAACTATTTTGTTTAATGGTTAACTATTAACCACTGGCGTGCTCAGGCCATGGGGTTGCAAAGAATCGGACATGACTGAATGACTGAACAGAACTGAATGGTTAACTAGCTCAATGTTTCATTCATATTAGAAGTAACTCTTGCTTATTTTCCCTTGGATTTAGAAAGCTTCAACAATTTTAGTCACAAATAGGTCTGCATCAGTGATAATTACTGTTCTATTATTTTAACATTTTGGTGAAATAGTAATTTATGAATGTTACCAGCTATAAAGTACCTGAATTAGAAAAAAATATTTACCTAGAGAACCAAGAGCTGAGAAAGAAAATTAAAGACTGAAACAAATTTCAAAATGTTAAAAGCCTTGAATTCTATGAAATGAGGAAAAAAATAAACCCACATTTTTATACAATAAAGTCAATTTAGAATTTTGGCAACCAAATTTCTTAAAATACCAAATGTGAAATTTATCAATGGCTCTGATCAATATCTAGCCACAGAGAAAGTAATCTATACCCTAAAGAAAGCCTCTTGGGTGCCACTTCTTATTCTATATAATCAGGTACAACTCTTCTGATTTCTGCTCTTAGAAATAATAGACTATTATGGGGTCACTCACAATTCTTTGTTCAGGAATCTGTAAACAGCTATCTATTTCTCACCAAAAGCCAGAATAAAGGTAATAAATAAGTCATTTCCAGTTTTCAGTTGCCATGAGATATAGCTAGTATGATGTCAAAGTCAGTAAGGGAAGTCACATCTAACTGCATTTAATATATATATTTGGAGGAGGGCATGGCAACCCACTCCAGTATTTTTGCCTGGAGAATCCCTATGGACTGAGGAGCCTGGCGGGCTACAGTCCATGGGGTTGCAAAGAGTTGGACACGACTGAACAATATATATTTAGTACCAACAGATATTGATACTAAAAGCATAGCAAAATTTCATCTAGTTTTAAAATATTTACTAACTTAATCTATAGTAAATAGATATTTTAGAAAAAAATTATTCTGTGAAATTTTACACATGATGAAAAATAACAAAAAATCCCTTTTAAATTTGACTAATGAAACAGCAAAACTATATAAATGTGCATTTTCATTGGCCCACATTACTAAACTATGAGTATATTCACATTTTATATTCAATAATACATGGTGTTTGAGATTTTCATCTTACAAAAGAAAGTATTATACAACTAGAATGGAAGATCTTTTTCAATCCTTAGAAAAATAACAGTCTATACTACATAGATATTTCACTTTACTAGGTGTCCTGAGCTAGACACTGATATAAGGATGGCCTCTGAAGAGACTGAATGGATAGAAAAGTATACTTTTGCTCTACTATCAAAAAGAAAAGAGCTGGAGCTGAGGCTCTAGAAGCTCTTTAATCATTCTCATATCCTCAGCTTTTCTCTGACACCCAGAGATGGTAATCAACGGCAGCAAGAAACAGCCAGTAAGTCAAATATGATTAAAACTTGGGGGTAGGGATCACTGTGTACCAATATTCAGTAACTATTTATAATATCTACAATGTCATAAAACAAAGGCCACTGCATGAAATCCTAGAGATAGTTCTTCAATATGCTAAAGGTAATCTCACAACTTCCCGTTTTTTAATATTTATTTTTATTTGGCTGTGCCAGGTCTTAGTTGTAGCATGTGGGATCTAGTTCCCAGACCAAGGACTGAACCCAAGCCTTCTGCACTGGGAGTGTGAAGTCCCAGCCACTGGACCACCAGGGAAGTCAGTCCCTTCCCCGACTCTTAACATACATATACTCTACCTGACAAGCTGGATCAAGACCCATTTTTCTTCTGAGGAATTTTTCTACATGTCCAATAGTTGCTTCTCCTGAAACTCGGACAAACTTCTTTTCCAATGGCTATAAGAGTAAATAAACAAACCAATTTCAGGTAAAAAATACATAAAATGCATAAACCTTAAAACATATTTTATAGCAAAGATGATTCAAAAGATTTACAAAAGAAAAAATATCATGAAATTTGAGTTAATTTATCTATCCCATACAAGAAAAGAATTTTAGCTTAGCTTCTCCTCTCTAAAAAACGTCAACAATTTTTTTTTAATAGAAACGCTTTAAAACTTAGAGCAAAATTTATTGACAGTGAATACCCAAGATTCAATATCTAAAAGAACCTAGCTTCCTCAACAAAAAAACTGCAAGAAAAAAAAAAACACACAACCAATCAAAGAGTAGGAGGAATCCATAGATTAAAAAAGATATAAGGCCTATAAATAAGAGATATCAACCAATTACAATATATGGATCTTATTTGGATCCTGATTTTAAAAAATCTATAAAACAACTTTCATAGGAAACTGAAATAGCATGTGGATATTTGACTAAGGAATTACTGTTAATTTTTAAAACTATAGCATCATTATTATATTTTTATAAAAAGTCCTCATCTTTCAGAAGCAAACTGAATTATTTACTGATAAAACTATAGTCTTGGATTTGCTTGAAGATTATATAGGAGAAGTGATAAAGGTAAAGATGAACTGAGATTGGCCATGATTTTATAATTATCGACATTAAGTAATACATGTACACAGGCATTCATTTTACTATTGTCTACTTTTGTATGAGTTTGAAATTTCTTGCAATAGTGGAAAATAAAAAGATTAACATATAAACATAAATGCCTGGAATCTGATCCAATGGTCTAAGGTGATGGGTAGAGAGACCATAGGGTTTTAAAGTAGACTCAAACTAAATGCTTTCCCTGCTATTCTATCTCTGAGGCAATTAAAAGGATATTACTATTAACAGAAATGAAAAGCTAGGGTAATAAGAATTAAAAAGTACCTTTTAGGAAAACATAAAGTATTTTTCTAGAACTAGCAGAAAGAAATCCTAGAATTGTTACCAAAATGATGCAGGCAGGTTAAGCATGTATTTGTCCCATGTAACAGCACTCAGCTCTCTTCTCTGTAATTTGGTTTCTTAAGAACTTTCCTAATGATAGCCTTATCCCTAAATACCATAGTGCAACAGATAGCAGATTAAGTGCAAATATTCCAGAGACAGACTGCCTGGGTTTAAACCCTGGTTTTGTAATTTTCTAGCTGCAAGTCTTTGGACAACTTGCCAAAGCTTTCTGTGTTTCCATTTCCCCATTTGTAAAGCAGAGATACTAGCAGCACCTACCTCACAGAATTATCACGAGGAAAGGGTGTTAAAAAAGTATGTGTGTGTATGTGTGTGTGTGTTAGTTGCTCAGTTGTGTCCAACTCTTTGTGAGCCCACCAGGCTCCCCAGTCCATGGAATTCCCTAGGCAAGGATACTGAAGTGGGTTGCCAATTCCTCCTCCAGAGGATCTTCCTGACCCAGGGATTGAACCTAGGTCTCCTGCATTGCAGGTGGATTCTTTACCATCTGAGCCACCAGAGAAGCCCTAATATATGTAATAACTATAATTCCTGGCACACAGTACGTACTTAGTTATTACTAGTGCATTGATTTATTGTGCTCCTTTATGTGAAGGAATGTAATTAGAGGACCTAGTTGTCATCATGGATACTGATAATAATGCAGACAAAAATGGCAAAGGTTCGTGTTTTTTTAACACAGGTATAAAAATCATCTCGAAAATCTATGGCAATCTTTCTCACTAAGGAGCAAAACAGCAGTGCTCCAAGTGCAGTCTTGATGAAGGCACTGCACTGTAGGTACCATTGCCTGAATAGCCTGAATCCTATCAAGTGCCTTGAGAAGCACAAAAATCTTCCCTACCACCTGTTAACACAGAAGGTCAATTTGATAAGAAAGCTGGAATAATAAGATAGAATCTATAGGGAGATTTAAGAGACATTCGGCTATTTTCTGGCTATAGAAAATACATACTACTAAAAATATCTTTTAAAAAGATCAACTCATTTTACCTTGAAAAAATTCCTGCCTCTGTCAACTGAAAATAGTTACCAACCCAGTAGCAAGGAAAATCCCTAGCAACCAGATTTTAATTCTGAAATACCACCCAAGGATACCTTGGAGAAATGACCAATTCTGTGTCTGGGGCAAGAGATTTAAGAGTTGGGGAGTATGAAATATCTTGTTATTACAGCCATGATTATCTTAAGATATGACAATCTGAACATTAAAATAGATCATTAAAGAGGATTTAAACCACAAATATATTTAAATGCAAAGTAAAATAAAAACACTGATTATGACTGGAGCATGCTAAAGAATCAACTCATTATTTTGAACCTGGGAAGTAAAGAGAAAGAATCAGCATTTATCCTTTCTTTCCTATATGAATGGTATTGCTGGCTAACCAAACAGAAGTTTCTCTTATAGAAGTATTTCAATAAACGGAGGAGGAATAACATCATTTTCCAAACCCTATTAAGTTAATGGACTTGACATTGAGTACCAATACTTGTTAGCATTACAAAGACACACACACAAACAGAGACAAAAACACACACACACAAAAACAAAGAGACACAAACAACCAGACATTATGTGCCTCCAGTGGACAAAACGCCACCACCTATAAAGTATTCTTAGTTCCCTCAAGTCAAACCTGTATGACCAATACTCAGACGTAACTACCAGTTTACGAGCAAGACAGAACTTGTTAAATCACAGAGATGCAACATCAAAACCCAGTCTGTAGGAAACCATATAGCACAAATGACTCAGTTTTGTCAACAATGAACTGCAAGAAAAAAGAAACAGAAATGAACTGCGAGAAAAAAAACAGAAAACTTACAGATTTAAAGATCTATCAACCAATCACAATGTATGAACATTATTTGGACCTTGATTTAAAATAAAACACTCACCGGGACTAAGATAAAAATTTGTACACTGACTAGATACCTGGTAAGAAACATCCTTTTTTGTTCCCCACTTCCAATCTTTTGAAAAATCACAAACTTACAAAGAGGTTATAAGACTAGTAAAATGAAGATCCAGATAGACTTAATCTACTTTATGAACTAGAATATTAACATATTGCTATATTTGCTTTATCTCTTCCAACATATATGTATATGTGTGTGCATACATAGACACTTATTATTTCTTAAGTTGCTGCTGCTTAGTCACTCAGTCTGAATCTTTGCAACCACATGGACTATTGCCACCAGGCTCCTCTGTCCATGGGGATTCTCCAGGCAAGAATACTGGTGTGGATTGCCATGCCCTCCTCGACGGGATCTTCCCAACCCAGGGATCGAACCCAGGCCTCCTGCATCGCAGATGGATTCTTTTCCTGTCTGAGCCACTAGGGAAGCCCATTTCTTAAGTTACTTGCAGACATTGAGATATTTTACCCCCAAATATACCTGTAGTTATCTTCTCAGAATAAAGGGACTCACCCTCATAACTACAATATAATTATGAGGAAATATTCAGGAAATTTATAACAATACAATGCAATTATCTAAATGGGTCCAAATTCAAATTTTTCCAATGTCCTAATAATGTCCTTTGTATGTTGTTCTTATTTCAATCCAGAATCTAATGAAGAACGCACACTGTATTTTGTTGTCGTGCTTCTCTAATTTCCTTTAATCTAAAATAGGTCTGTCACTTTATTTTTATCTTTCACTACACTGACATTTTTGTAACTTGTTTTTTTGGTATGATACATGTTCACTAAAAAAAGCAACTCATCTTTTAAGATTACTGAAATACTTTACAGAGGAAGTGGCAAAATACCAGGAATTGTTTCAGAAAAACATTAGAAAGAAGGGAAGTGTGGGAGTCCCTGGTGGCCTAGTGGTTAGGATTCAGAGTTTTCGTTGCCATGGCACGGGTTCAATCTCTGCTTGGGAAACTGAGATCCCACAAGCCCTGTGGCAAAGTCCCCCAAAAACTAAGGGAAGTGGAAGAAATTCAACTGTCATTAGTTAACTGGTAAAACTGTGTGATGGCTGCATGGAGGTTCTATTCTGTCTACTTTTCAGTATGTTCAAACATTTTCATAAATAAAAGTTAAAGAAAATAAGATTCCTGGGAAAATTTTTCTGACATGTACTACTGCTTGGTGAAATATTTTTAAATTGAATGCAGCAAACAGACTTTATGATTGTCATGCCACAAGTTATGTGGTGAAAAGTTTAACTAGGCACTATTCAAATAGGAAAAGGAGTACGTCAAGGCTGTATATTGTCACCCTACTTATTTAACTTCTATGCAGAGTACACCATGAGAAACACTGGACTGGAAGAAACACAAGCTGGAATCAAGATTGCCAGGAGAAATATCAATAACCTTAGATATGCAGATGACACCACCCTTATGGCAGAAAGTGAAGAGGAACTCAAAAGCCTCTTGATGAAAGTGAAAGTGGAGAGTAAAAAAGTTGGCTTAAAGCTCATCATTCAGAAAATGAAGATCATGGCATCTGGCCCCATCACTTCATGGGAAATAGATGGGGAAACAGTGGAAACAATGTCAGACTTTATTTTTCTGGGCTCCAAAATCACTGCAGATGGTGACTGCAGCCATGAAATTAAAAGACACTTACTCCTTGGAAGGAAAGTTATGACCAACCTAGATAGCATATTCAAAAGCAGAGACATTCCTTTGCCAACAAAGGTTCGTCTAGTCAAGGCTATGGTTTTTCTTGTGGTCATGTATGGATGTGAGAGTTGGACTGTGAAGAAGGCTGAGCGCCGAAGAATTGATGCTTTTGAACTGTGGTGTTGGAGAAGACTCTTGAGAGTCCCTTGGACTGCAAGGAGATCCAACCAGTCCATTCTGAAGGAGATGAGCCCTGGGATTTCTTTGGAAGGAATGATGCTAAAGCTGAAACTCCAGTACTTTGGCCACCTCATGCGAAGAGTTGACTCATTGGAAAAGACTCTGATACTGGAGGGACTGGGGGCAAGAGGAGAAGGGGACAACAGAGGATGAGTTGGCTGGATGGCATCACTGACTCGATGGACGTGAGTCTCAGTGAACTCCAGGAGTTGGTGATGGACAGGGAGGCCTGGCGTGCTGTGATTCATGGGGTCGCAAAGAGTTGGACACGACCGAGTGACTGATCTGATCCTAGTCAGACATATTTATTTGAACTCCAAGATAAAAAATAAAAGCAGCTTTTTAAGCAGTAGATTATAACTAAAACTCCCCTATAAATGCAGAATTAAAAGAAAAATGATAAGATTGCCAAAGTGTTAGCTAAGAAAGTATTTTTTAAAAACACTGTTTTAGCAAAGTAAAAATAGTCAAAAAATGCAAAAATAGGATCATTTGTTTCTAAAACAATACATTCATTACCTCATACAGACATAAGCCTGCAAATTAACACGGGAATGTTTAGTTAATACTGAAAACGTAATGCTTCAAAACTTTAACAATAGTATAAATAAACTCCTATAAACTTATCTTTATCAACTCAAAGTCAATCTTGTTTTAAATAAATCCCACCCTTTTCCTATCCCAACTGCTTCCTGGCCCCCATTCCCCAGGCTTGTTTTGAAACAAACCCCTTACATGATCATTTCCTTTGTAAATACTTCAGCATGCATCTCTAAAAAATAAGAACTCCTTTAAAAAACATAATACTGCCACCATACTCTAAAATTTCTTAATATCAGAAAATAGACAGTAAGTGTACAAATTTCACCAACTGTCTAAATTTTTTTACCTAGTAGAAAATAATTTTATTTTTAGGGTTGTCATTACAAAGAGAATAAAAATTTTAATTTATGTATATATTATTTTTATCAGACATATTTTTGTTTTCTCAAAATGCATGCGCTAAATTTATTACAAACAATGCTTCTATTTGAAGTTTTCTTGGCCTTGGCTTGTTTTTTAACAGCTTTACTGAGATATTCATTTATCATTAAATTCACCACATTTTAAAGTATACAATTCAATGGTTTTTAGTGTATTTATATAGTTGTGCATCTATCACCATTACCTAACTTTAGAACATTTTCATCACCCAAAAAGAAACACATGCCAATTAGCAGTCACTCCCAACTTCCTCTCACCCCCAAGTGTCTGGCAACCACTAATCTACTCCGTATCTCTATGCTTTTGCCTATACTGGACATTTCATGTAAGTGGAATCAAATAACACATGGTCTTTTGGGCCTGGCTTCTTTCACTTAAATGTCTTCAAGGTTCATCCATGTTGTAGCATGTATCGATACTTCATTCCTTTGTACAGCCAAATACTGTTCCATTACATGGATATATCATACTTGGTTTATCCATTCATCAGTTGATGGATATTTATG
Organism: Bos indicus; assembly: GCF_029378745.1. Taxonomy (NCBI): domain Eukaryota; kingdom Metazoa; phylum Chordata; class Mammalia; order Artiodactyla; family Bovidae; genus Bos; species Bos indicus. Next base: position 23,793,879 of record NC_091785.1, read on the forward strand.
TTACTTACAACTGGGGGCTAGCATCTCATAAAGTTTTTAGTTTTCAAATCCTATCCAAATAAACACCATACACTGATGTCCCTTGAGTCTCTTCTAATCAATATATTCTATCTATATGTTCCCTCTTTATGTCTTTCCCTTTTATTTGCTGAAGAAACAGAACTGTTTGTCTTTGTCCTGCAGTTTTCCAGTATCTAGATCTGGCTTATTATATTCCTACAGAGTAATTAAATAAGTTCCTGTGTCCCCTGGATTTCCTGTAAATTAGTAATCCAGGGGTATGATCAGCTTCACATTTGTTTGGGCAAGAACACTTCATAGGTGGCAGGCAATGTCGTATTTCTTTGATGTGTGAGGCTCCAAATTACATACATATTCTCCGTGCCCATGTGCTTTTGTGGAAGTAATAGGCTAATATTCCAACTTAATTTTTAGTTCTTTCTTCATGAGATTTTTATACTCTGTTGGCTCACCTGGCTACTGCAGGTCACTACACAGATGTCTTCAGTGACCTCTAGGAGCCTATGACTGTACTTGTCCCATACAGAAACTGTTATGCTGCTTTCCCACCCACCACACTATGAAAGGACTTCCTAAAGTTTATCACCGTAAGTTTGGTATTTTACAACTTAGAAGAGGTTAAAAGTTACCAAACCTAACACTGCATCCCCTCCATCACAATGATCTCTGGGAAAAACCTATAGTATACTTTGTCCAAAAAAGTACTCATCTATTCCTATGCGTCAACTCACGTCCCTTAAGCCACTAGAGTCACAAAACAAAACACTATGCCCAACCAGGTATAATTCACCCATATTTTCGTGTAGACTTTGACAAAGTCACTGAAAATCTAAGCAGATGAAAGTCAGTTATTTCTTTATATTTTTATAATCCCAAGTAACTCTAAGGCCTGATTTACCCCCTTTAAAAAAGTCTCCTTTTCCTGAGTGACTCATACTACAGGAGCTGCACAGTGTGCAATCGCACCTGTGAAACCGAAGCCTTTAAGACAACTCTGAACTTAAGAATTCATTCTTACTGCTAAAGTTTCACTAAATGATTGAAGCGAAAAGTTGAGGCAAGTTAATCTGAACCAAAGATGTTACATGAAAATGAAATTATAAGTTCATATTTAACTCTAAATGCCAACTATGCAAAAAATGCTTTGAAATATTTTTTAATCACCAAATCAGTACAGCATTTGGCTTCACTTTTAAAAATTGCTCACTTATTTTTCTTTAAACCATTGTTGTGAAATAATAATAAATCCCTACTTAATAACTCTTTTCTCAAAAATCTATTATAGGAGAGCATTATTGAATATACTCCAAATTTCAACAAGTTTTATTTCTAAAATACTTTTTATTGTTACCAAAGACAGTCTCCACACGATTGTTAATCTTAAATTTGTGTCTTATAGGGCCCTCTTGTAAAGCAAATGAAAAATAAAAGTAAAATACCTTAAAATGTCCTGTGCCTTCATTAGCACTGAAAAATGAAAGCAAAATTAATCAATTTTAAACTACATATTTAATCATATAACACAGAAAAATAACATAATATAAATATTTGAGAAACATCAATTTAATCTTAAAACACAGTCACCTAATCCTTTATGAAATGAACAGATACAGTTAATTGTCATATCTGCCACCTAGTGGTAAGGTAAAGGCAGTTTTATACCATAGTTTATTTTGCTTTATATATTTTCTTCCAGGAATCAAAAGCATAGTCTTAATATTTAGATTCCCCCACATATAGCATTCTAACATTTTCCAGTTTAAAGTAAAACGTCTTTTTCTTTATCATAATTAATGTGCTTTTTTCTCAACAGTAACATTTACAAGATAGAGTCCTTACAAGAAAGCTGCTACTTTTCCTCGTTTTACTTGTAGCATAATCACCTGGGCATGATTTACTCAATTTGTCTTTCCCCTACAAGGACAAAGACTTTTGATTAAATCAATTACTCATATCATGAAGAGACAAGGAACAAACTTTTTTGAGCATGTACTATGCACCAGGAGTTATATTAAGTCTTCATATATTACGAATGTTTTTCATTCAGTCCTCACAGTAGCCCTGTAAATCAGGCACTAGAATCTCCAGGATATGGATAAGGAAAACTAAGCTCAGAGATGATGAATAACTTACTTAGGGTTACAGAGCCAGGAAGTAATAAAGCTGGGTTTCAAACACAGGTGTACATATCAAGGCCCACATTCCTTTTTTTTTTTTTGCCACGCTGCCCAGGATCATAGCTCCCTGAACAGAGATCAAACTTGGGCCATGGGCTGTGGCAGTGAGAGTTGCAGAGTCCTAACCACTGGACCACCAGGGAATTCTTAAAGCCCACATTCTTTCTTTCCCATCATGTGAAGAATAGGCAAAATCACAATAGCATCATCTAGAGTATTCTTATAATACAAATATAAAGACATTAAAATATACAAGTTTTAACTATAAAGTATGTTATATTGACATAAATATAAAACATCATTTATGTATACATATTATATATAGAATTTAAACCTAAGATTATAACATAATCTTAAGAGTTATAAAATATTCTCAGGAATTCCCTGGTGGTCCAGTGGTTAGGACTCTGCTTTCACTGCCAAGGGTGTGGGTTCAATCCCTGGCTGAAGAACTATGATCCAGCAAGCCATACAGCCAAAAAATAAGTAACATCAAATAAAGTAAAACAGCCTCTTCTTCATCATAAGAATTATCTCTATAGAATCCATGATGCATGGGCATGTGGCTTCTGGTTAAACGTCTAAAGAGATAGCTTCTTAGTGACAAGTCAGTTCATTCCATTTGTGGGCAACTTTGGAAAAGACTCTGATGCTGGGAGGGATTGGGGGCAGGAGGAGAAGGGGACAACAGAGGATGAGATGGCTGGATGGCATCACTGACTCGATGGACGTGAGTCTCAGTGAACTCCGGGAGTTGGTGATGGACAGGGAGGCCTGGCGTGCTGTGATTCATGGGGTCGCAAAGACTCCGACACGACTGAGCGACTGATCTGATCTGATCTGATCTCAGAAACCACTTGCTTGCACTGAATCAAATGTTTCTTCCCGTAACATACCTACTGGTCCTAGTTTCACCTTTTGGTGCTCTTGCGAATTAGATTCAGTTTTTCTGCCACCGCACATGACATGGTTTTCACACCTTTTACTGTTCTGATTACACCTCCATTTACCAACCACTCTCTTAAAATGTAGTGCCCGGAGCTGAACATAAGACCCTAGTTGGCTAGCATAGCATACAGTGAAATAGCAAGTCTCTGGTTTACTAAACACCACTGAGCTTAAGATTACATTAAATTTTTGCCGTGTCTTCTATCATATACTCTCATGTGAGTCTATTTTCTTTACCAGGCAGATGTTGTACATATTATAGCACCAGACTAACCTTTATTTCTGAATGAGACTGCATTATTTCAATATGCATATATTATAGTAGTTTAGACATGTGAGGAATACCGCATGTAGATTCTTATGACAATCCTGTGAGTTGGTATTATAATCTCTAACTTAGAAATATGGAAACCGATGACCAGAGGAGTTAAGCTACATCCTAAGGGTTACATACCTTGAGTTATGTTTTTTCTGTATACACTATACTGCCTAAGATTATTTCTTTTTATAATTTCCTACCTTACACATAGAAACTGGAAAACAAAAAGAAGTACTGTACAAGACTATCTTAAGATCACAAAAGATGCACACCAAATTTGGAGGTGGAGTGGGGAATCTCACTTGATGCTCATTCCAGCGGTTGAAAAACCACTGTCCATAGGCTGAACCCAGCTCAGTATTTTTGCTCCTCCAATTCAAGCAGGGTCATTAGCTGGATCAAATTTACCCTTATACTTGCATCAGGTTAAAAATCTCACCTGCAATTTGTCCTACCATGAAAGAGCTTCCTATGGCTTACCCTCAGTAGCCTGACTTCAGGGGTAACACCACGCTTTTCAATGTAATAAACATGTGGGGATTTAACTCTGAGGACTGGTGACTTCAAAAGGACTTCTTGCCACATTGGAAGCTTTCTTCCCCATAACCATTTGAAAACAGATAAAAGACTATTTTCTGATGTAGACAGATTACCCATCATAATCAACAACATACAAAGGTCAGTTCTCTCATTTTACAGACAGGGAAGCTGAAGAAGCTAAAAACTACAAGTTACATGAGGGCAAGGGCCATGGCTGACTTATCCAAATTACATTCCCAACAGTTAGCAGATTGCTGTGCTGGTACACAGCAGCACCTTAATAAGCATCTAATGCATTAACAGAAAGTGGTTAGTTCAATTTTACAAAGCTATATAACAAAGGAGTTAGGACTTAAATAGAGATCTTATTCCAAGTGAGGGCTTCTTTTTTTCTACAGCAGGGAATGTGTTAAAAATGGAACAGCCCTGGTAAATGGTAATGACTACTTTGAATACTGTGGTCAAGCATGTCATGATTAAGTACTGATTTGTGCTGCTGGCAGAGGCAGAGATAATGTAGCACACTTGGCACATATTTGCCATCTTTACATTACTGCCACTTTTCAAAAAAGGTTTAAAAAAAGTTCCTATTGTGCATTAGTGGAAAAGGTTACATTTCTTCAAAATAATGTTTCAGAAATACAAATTCCCTTCAATTTTCAATTTTAATTAACTAGACTTATTAAAAATCAAGTTACATGGTAAAAAGTCAAACACAATGAAAAGTAAGACTTTTTCTGATCCTAGATTCATAAACTCCAATGCCCTTTTATAGAAGTAACTGCTATCAACATTTTCTTAAATGTCCTTTCAGAAATGGTCTATCCTTGTTGTGGGGGGAAATATATACATATACACACACATATGTCCACCACCCCCTTTCTTAAAAGACATAAATGAGCACATCCTATATATTCTCTTCTACATCTTATTTTTTTCACTTAAGAAAGTGAATTTTGGCAATTGTTCCATACTAGCACGTATGTTACTAGCACATGCTCATGTTCCACATACCATTAATTTACTAGTTCCTTTTTGGACATTTAGGCTGGAACACATTCTTTACAGAAAGTGCTGTTTTAAAGTTTGGTATTATATGATTTCTTATTCTTCTAAAGAGATCTTTATTTCATTTATCACAAAACACTACTATGTGGGCTCAGTGGAGGCATAAGAAAGGTTTCTCACCTCTCAGGGATCCATAATATTTGAGAACACAGAATGAGTACATAAAGAGATAAATACAACATAGTACAAGCTAGATACTAAATAAATAATACAGGCAACCTAGAGTTATAAGGAGGAAGTGACTGAGAAGTCAAATAGTCATCAGGGACATAAAATAGAAGATCCAGATTTTCCAAGAAAAGCATTTTAGTTTATCCCGCAAACCATGTAATTATTTCAAAAACTAGTTTGATACAGGCCAACTCTGTGATGACAGTTGGTCTAACACTGCTGCAATATAATGGAGTACACTATATGTTACAGTGTTGGAAAGAAGCAATTTATATGAATTAGAGAGATATTCAATTTTTGGAAAATAATTTGGCAAAACCAAGTAAAGTTGAAGTTGAACATATCCTGCTGCTGCTGCTAAGTCACTTCAGTCGTGTCCGACTCTGTGTGACCCCATAGACGGCAGCCACCAGGCTCCCCCGTCCCTGGGACTCTCCAGGAAAGAACACTGGAGTGGGGTGCCATTTCCTTCTCCAATGCATGAAAGTGAAAAGTGAAAGTGAAGTCGCTCAGTTGTGTCCGACTCTTAGCGACCCCATGGACTGCAGCCTTCCAGGCTCCTCCATCCATGGGCTTTTCCAAGCAAAGTACTGGAGTGGGGTGCCATTGCCTTCTCCGGAACATATCCTAAGACTCAACAAATCTACACTCTTAGAGAACTATCTCACAAAGACACAAGGAGATCTGTAAAAAATGTTTAAAGTGACACTGTGTACAATAGCAAAAAAATTTAGAAACAACCTAAGTGCTCCAAAGTACAAGCAAAGATAAATTATGGTATGTTTATTTTAATGGAACACCCAGTGAAAATGAGTGAACTAGTTATACATTTTAACATGGATGAATCACAGTGCTAAGTGAAAAAAGTTGGAAAACAGTATGACACCATTTAAGGTTTTTAAATGGACAAAAACAATTCTACATATTGTTTAGGAATACATACACATGTGGTAAACACATAAAAAAATGCATGGGAATGATAATCATTACTTTTAGGAGAGCAGTTATTAACCTCTAAGGGAAGCAGGGAATGAATAGGGAGAGGTAGCCAAGTGCCTTCTGCCATAATAGCAAGGTTGATTTTGAAAGCCAGATGATAGAGATATAAGTAGTTATTGTGCTACTCTCTAGTACCTTAGCTCAGGATGATTTTGTAACTGCTGGGACTTTAAAATTTCTTTATTTTAAAGTTTAGAGGTAGAGGTTTAGGGTACTCACCCAATAAACTCTAGTAATAAAGACATGTCAAGTTCAGGTGGAATACGAAACACTGATTCTAAGACTTTCTTAGTTCTTCCTTTGCTTGAAGGGACTGGCTGTGGAACAGCTATTTGATAGCCAAACAAAAAAGTTGAGTTAGAATAAAAACTTCATAAATTGAGGTATCTGAAAAATAATTACACAGATTTAACTATGATGACTATTTAAAAGATCATAAAGCACTCACTCTCCCTTTTTCAAATAACATTAGCTAAACTGTCAAAGCCAGTGAAATTAGTGACAAGCCTGGGGAGTGCTCCACAGTGGAAGGCAGACATATGTGGCTGGTTTATCAGGGCCACAAAGAAAGCTCAGCATAAAAGCAACAATAGCTGTGGGTAATCCTTAATAAGCACTACTATGTGCCAGGCCTCATGCTCAGCACTTTTTATATGCACTATTGTATTTAACCCTGATTATGATTCCATGGCGTAGGTACCACTGCTTTTTTTTTTTTAATTGAAGTACTTTACGTACTTTAACTGTAAAGAAAATGAGATTCAATTTAATGAGATTAGGCAATTTGCCTAAAGTCACCCACATAGTAAGTGGAAGAATGAGGATTTAAACTCAAATCTAACTTCCATACTGTGACATTACCATCACCATAAAAACTAGTTTTTGAGCAGTTACTATGTTCCAGGCACTGTTTTAAGTGCTTCACATTACTTAGTGAGTCCTTACAACAACTTTATAAAGTGCTACAATTATCCCTGCTTTATAGAAGAAGAAACTGAAACACTGAAGTCATCTGTCCAAGTTATAGACCTAATAAGGTGGCAGAGCCAGAATCACAATCCAGCTCCAGAGCCTCTACTCGTCAAGCCTTACAAATTGGGTTACAGTAAGTCACTGCCTTCAAAATCTTACTCTCTCTTTGATCAAAAAATAACCAGCTATCACCAAAAAAGAACCTCAAAGGGAGTGAATTTTATTAAGTTAGTATTTTTTAATCTATAAATACATTATGATATACACCCAGACTTACCAGGTTTAGGTACTTCTAGACCTCTTTCTTTATAGAAATCATGCATTTGCTTTTTTTCTCCTAAAAAATGATAAAACACAGACTAAATTACACTTAAAATATAACTAGTAGAGTCAGAAGAGATTCGGGGATTTACAACTAGGTAATAAAATAAACTTACTTTCCTCTAGATTGATCACTAATTTGTACACTATGTCTTGTAACTGTCGGTCCAACCTAATAAAAGGAAAGGATGGAGAATACCTCAGAATTCAGAAAAAGCATTTGGTAAAGTGAATGATGCTCTTTGTGTGTAACTGTTTTCTGTTAGGAGTGAATATCTCCTTTCTCAGAGGTGAGTTACTTTTAGGTAGCACTAATGGTTCTCTTCTAAGAGAAACTCAAGTAATTACACATTGTCATAATTACAAGTAATTATAGACTCTTGAACAGTTTGCTAAATTGTTCCATGTGAACTGGTCTTATTTCCCAAATAAGAATGTGAGTTTGAGGGCAGAGACAGTACTTAAAAATTCTGTGTATCATCTGCAAAATACTCTCCTGTGAAGTAATAAAAACATAATAGTATTTGCTAAACAAATGAAAGCAGTCCACTTTTAGTGTTTTTCTTTCCTTAGCAAACTGAGCATGAAATGAAAATTTGATTAATAAGCCACAATGACTTATGACAGATAGGTTTTTCTAAAGAGGCCAGTTATTTCAGTTATTTTAAAAACAGAATTCTAGATACACAGAAAATGACAAGTCTAAATTAGCATCATCAACTTCAGTGATGGAATTTAAATCCTCAAGAAAAGAGGTCTGTACCTTTTTTTTTTTCTTTTAAGGTTTACAGCAGACGTCACAGTGCCTGGTATACAGTAAGTGCTCTGTATGTATTTCTTTAAAGAATATGCATTTCCCTTTCTCGTCATTTTGAGATAGGTCAAGAATTTACTACCAACTACACAATTTCAATCTTTCAGAAAAAGTATACCTATTATATAAATGTTACTTATTTTTCTTACCTTATGTTGTAAAGAGGTTGTGTCTGATGTACTACAATGTTGCATTTTGGACATCTGTTGCTATAGTAAAAGTGTCTGACAATGCAGCTTTTACAAACTGTTGGGAAAAAAATATTGGAATTAGAATGTTTTCAAGACATTTCAAAAACTTAATATATTATTTGGAAATGTAATGAACTATATGCTTACATGTATGAAGACATTCTGTAATGGTAGTTGCATCTATTAAATAACCTTTGCAAATGGAACACAAGATGTACGGAGTCAGCTCAGAGAGATTGATCAGGCGCTGCAAATGCAATGGAAATAGGTTACAAATCCTTGCCAAGTCATACGTCCTAAATTTTTTTTGTCAACAATGTGTAGTTTACTTTGCAACATGGAAACATGTTCTAATACCTCAGACCCTTCAAATACTCTCAAAGTTACAATAATACAATATGAACCAATGTTTCAAAAAGATCTCATTCTTTTTGGAGCTACTGTATATTGCCAGATGAAGGACATCTTACTTTATGAATTATCACAAAATGGACAAACTTTCCAGATACTGGTGTTTAATACACAAATTCTGACTGGCTGGGTATACTGTCTGAATTAATGAAGTACGCGCTGCCCCAATTAAAAAAAAAAATCTTCCCAATTAGAGATTGACTAGGTGGGGAAGGGTTTCCCCCACACTCTCAACATTCTGTAGAACTGGACTGTACTCCCAGCCACTGTAAGCTTCTAGAAGGCAGGAGAACAGTACCCTTGGCGCCTACATCCCTGGCACGCAGTAGCTTCAATAATGAGTGAGTCGGACCCAGAGAGCTTAAGTGACTGCCGGAATCTTACAAAATGAGTTGGCAGGGACAGAAGGCCAGTCCGCGCCACGAGCAGGCAGCGCAAGGAGAGGCGAGGGTGGACTCCAATGCCAAAGGATGCAGCGGCGAGCGGGGACATCCGGCCCGGCCCTAACGGCGGAGGGCCGGCGTGGTCAAACAGGGGCTATCAATACCTCCTCTTCGTCCTCGGAGTCCGGCCGGCCCCCCTCCAGCCTCAGCGAGAAGTGGCTCATCTCTTCCTCCTCTTCCTCCTCTTCTTCTTCCTCCAGGTCCTCATCTTCTTCCAACTCCTCGTCCTCGTCCTCGAAGCGGCCCCTCAAGCGGCCCAGGCTGCGCTCCGGCTCCAGCTCAGGGGGCCGGGAGCCCGAGCAGCCGGGATCCCCCGCCTCGGGTAGGGGCGGCGGGCCCTCCTCACCCGCTGCGGGTGCCGGAGTGAGGGCAGGCGGGGAGACGGGAGGCGGCGGCGGCATGGTTGCGGCTCCCTCGGCCTTGGCAGCGCCCGCGTTGCCTGCGGTTACCGCCGGGAGCCCCTCCATGCCGTAGGTAGAGAACAGATGAGGCGAGACCAGGTGGCTGGATAGCGCGGGAGTTCCGTCCGCCTGCCTGAGCTGCCAACGCGCAGGCGCTAAAGGCCTGCAGGGCCCGCTGGGAAATGTGGTTCACCGCCCCTCACCTAAGCCGGGCAGTAGGCGGAGCCACTCAGGTATATGGGGCGGGGCTTGCAGGCCACAACTTAGAATAACCTCACCCATTTTATACTTCGAAAGACTGATGCGCTCTACACTGCTTCTAAAAATGACGGAATTGGTTCCTTGGAGAAGGCAAAGGCACCCCACTCCAGTACTCTTGCCTGGAAAATCCCATGGATGGAGGAGCCTGGTGGGCTGGCGTCTATGGGGTCGCACAGAGTCGGACACGACTGAAGCGACTTAGCAGCAGCAGCAGCAGCAGCAGACAACAATATTCTGTTTGCATCAGATGCGCGGAGCCCTGAAATAGTTGGTATAACGATGTTCCATTATGAATAATAATGATTTCAACTTGAGTACCAGTGATGTTCTGTGCAAGAATATTTCCATTAGGAAGTATGAAGTTTCTACTTTGAAATATGTAAGTTTATTTGGAGGAATTAATGCTTGTATTGCCACACGGTGGAAATTTAATCATAATTCAAAGGCCATTTGTGATTCCCCATCACATAAAGGAAAGTTCATTCTATTTAATTCAGCAAATATTTATTGAGGGCCTGCTGAAGAAGGAACTGAGACCTACCAATGCGTCCCAATCCCCCAATCTTATTAGAAGAGAGATTTGGAGCTGGTGTACTTTATTCTTGGAAAGATATTGGCGACTAATGTCGTGAAGTTTGGGAGCCATATTCAGAGAGGACTCAAATGTCCCTTAACGAAATAATGCTGTGGGAAGTGACATCTGTGACAGAATGTGTTGTCACCGAGTAAAATTAATGCTGACTTGGGAGTGGTGTACATACTTCTCAGGGAACTGGTGAAGATATCAAATTCCTATGCTCATTTGGGTAAAACTGAGCTGGATTTGGTGCTGAAACCAAAAAACTTACATTGGGACTCAAACCCCTAGGTTAGAACTTTAAATGCTGCCAAAACTCAGACTGAGACTTGAATCCATGGTGTTTTAACTGAGATCACACATCTGGTCTCAGGACTTAGTGAAGCTCAGTTTCTTCTTTTTTAAAAAAATGTATTTATTTATTTTTGGCTGTGCTGAGTTTTTGTTGCTACACCGACTTTTCTCTAGGTGTGGCAAGCAGGTCTACTCTTTAGTTAGGGGGTGCAGGCTTCTCATTGCAGTAGCTGCTCTTGTTGCAGAGCATGGGCTATAGGGTGAGGGTTTCAATTGTTGTGGCACATGGGCTCAGTAATTGTGGCGTACAGGCTTGGTTGCTCCATGGTGTGGGGGGTCTTCCTGGACCAGGGATTGAACCTGTGTCTCCTGCATTGGCAGGTGAATTCTTTACCACTGAGCCAAAAAGGAAGCCCTGAAGCTCAGGTTCTTTATGTCTTATGCAGAAAGAATTAAGTGAAAGACAAAGTGATAGGTAAGAGGTGAGTTTATTTAGAGAGAAACGCACTCTATAACCAGACTGTGGGCCATCTCAGACAGCAAAATATGGGGTGGTTGTTTTTATGGACTGAGTAATTTCATAGGCTAACAAATAGGAGGATTATTCCAACTATCAATATTTTGGAGAAGGGGTAGAGATTTCCAGGAATTGGGCCACCACCCAGTTACAGTCAACCTGGAAACAGACGTGGTGTATGTGGGTTTGTCATTTAGCATGCTAATGTATTGCGATGAGTGTGTGATGAGGCTCAAGGCCTACTGGAAGTCTAATCTACTCTCTTGGACCTAGTTGGTTCTAACCACTTCTGGTTATATCTTCAAGGGCTGTGTCATTCCTTTAGAGGTTGTGCCTTGCCCCCTTCCATCCTGTTTCAGTCCCCATCCATGGCTCCTGAACTGGGCCTCACCTCTCTCTTTGAAGTCCCCAAAGTCTGATCAAGCCTGAGATATGGAGGTTTGCAAGATCCAAGAAGACATGGAAGGAAGGAAGAAAATGTCTCCTCCTGTAAGGAGTGTAGAGTCTCGAGGAAGAAGGTTGGGAACTGGACTATAACACTGAAAGAGGATGGTTGAAGAAACTGAAAGAGACAGACCCAGATACCCAAGGTGCTCTCCTTAAAAGGCCTAAAACTGCAAAAGCCTCCACGTAATTATGTTAAAAGCCATAGTGTTTAACCCTGATTGACATTGTAAAAGCTATCTGACAAAAGAATTGCTTGTACTGTGCATTTCACTAATATAATTTTAAATTAGTATTGTATAAAATATTAATAACAATGTTAATAAAGTTTTACTTTATGTAAAGAATATGAAATATTGAAAACCCTAAAATTTTTAAAAATACAGTCAAGAATTGCAGTATTTTCAAAGCTGATAAGCTGAGTAAATTATGAGCTTGCATTACTGCCACAGGGGCGTGTCAGTATAGTTGGTAAACTAAAATATCTGCAGCCTTTGTCAGTTCTTTGGTATGATAGCTATTTTTTTTTAATTTAAATCACTTATTTATTTGTTGTCCACACCATGTGGCATGTGGGATCTTATTCCCATACCAGGGGTTGAAGCAGCGTCCCTTGCAGTGGAGTGGCAGAGTCTTAACCACTGGACCATCATGGAGGTCCCATGATGGCTCGTTTTACGTGTCAACTTGGCTAGGCTATAATACAGTTATTCAAAAGCTTATGTAGGTGTTACTATGAAAGTATTTTGTACATGTGATTAACATTACAATCAGTAACTAAGTAAAAGATACTATCCTTTATAATTTGAATGGACTGTATCCAATAAGTTAAAGAGCCTTAGAAGCAAAACCAAGATTTCTCTGAGGAAGAAATTCTTTCTATAGACTGCATCATCAGCCCATGCACAGGAGTTTCCATTCTGTTGGCCTGGTATGGGAATTTCAGACTCTGCTTAGCAAGCACTCACAATCATATAAGGGAATTCCTTGTAATAATAAATCTCATATATATATATATTTATCTCCTACTGATTATGTCTCTTTGGTAGAACCCTGACTTATACATATGGCAAATGGCCTAATTATGTGATGTTTATAATATGCAGGCCTTCCACAATGTATCTCTTTTGTCAAATGAGAATTTCTTGTACTCCATTGTGATCATGTGTGTTACCACATCCAAGTTATATCTGGAGCACTTTTCTGGGATCTTTACATTTTGATAAGGCAACACAACTGAGTCATGCCCTAGACTGAACCAGAACTTCACTCTCACCCTGGATGCTATCTTGTTAGAATGGTATAAATGTAAACAGCAAAAATGGATCTAGTACAACTAGTAATTCTAGTCCATATATCATGATTAGTTGTAGACAATGTAAAATATCAATATTAGAAGGTTTTTTTGTTTGTTTGTTTTGTCAGGGGAGAGAGGTTTGCTTTGATATTTCAAACAGACATATCTAGGGGCTTCCCCGGTGGCTCAGTGGTTAAGAATCCACCTGCCAATGCAGGAGACACGGGTTCAGTCCCTAATTCGGGAAGATCCCACATGCCATAGAGCAACTAAACCCATGCATCACAACTGTTGAGCCTGTGCCCTAGAGCCTGGGAGCCACAGCTACTGAGTCCATATGCCACAGCTACTGAAGCTCGGGCACTCCAGAGCCTGTGCTCCACAATAAGAGAAGCCACTGCAAGGAGAGGCCCTCACATCACGACTAGAAAGGAGCCCTTGCTCTCCACAACTAGAGGAAAGCCCGTGCAGCAACAGAGACCCAACACAACCAAAAACAAATAAATCAAAGCAAAGACATATCTAAAAATCATTGGGAATTCCCGAGTGGCCCAGGGGTTAGGATTCCCGGCTTTAATTGCTGAGGGCCAGGATTCAATCCCTGGTTGAGAAACTAAGATCCTGCAAACCACTTGGCATGGCCAAAAAATAAAAATCAGTATTAGTTCATGCACTAATTCACTACGTCCTTTATGAGATAGCAGAATCTGGTGGACTGTAAAGAATAGTGGGTCTCTGGGAACCAATTTTTTTTCTTGTGAATTTGTTTTTATTGGGATAAGAAGGGTGGATTGGGAAATATCTCCATGGGCTAAGGCCCATCTGGGAAATGTCCATTCTAATCTTCCTGGTACAGCTTTTGGAACACTCTGTTGGAGCTGCTGCTCTTGCTGCCAGATGCCTTCAGGTCCACTCCTTCTGAGCACCAAAATTTTAAAGCAGATCCATGACCAACATTGTAGGACTGCTTGGGGGGTCAAGGAATCCATAAATGCTCCTTGGAACTTGGAGTGATTTCTTTTGTTTGTAAGTAAATAATTCACCAAAGACTTTAATCAGCCTGACTGTTCTCAAAAGGCTAAACTAAGAGTTACCATACAGGGAATTCCCTGGCAGTCCAGTAGTTAGGACTCCACACTTCCATTTTAGGGAGCATATGTTCGATCTCTGGCCAGGCAACTAAAATCCCTCATGCCTGCATGACTAAAAAATAAAGTTATTCTATAACCCAGCAATTCCACTCCTAGGTATTCAAGAGAAATGAAAATATATGTCCACTCAACAGCCCTTACATGAATGTTCATAGCAGCATAATTTATAGTAGCAAGAAAGAATTCCAATAGTCATCAAGATAATGGATAAACAAAATGTTGCCTGTCTATTCTGTGGGATATTATTTAACCACAAAGTGAAATGAAGTACTGAAACATGCTACATGAGTGAACTTTGAAAACACTTTTCTAAGTGAAAGAAGCCAGTCATAAAGGATCACATATGGTATGGCTTTATTTATATGAAATGTTCAGAAAAAGCAAATCCATAGAGACAGGAAATAGAAGTGATTGCCTTTGACTGACGTGTTTGGGGTGAATGGGGTATGTATGTTTAAGAGGTACAGAGTTTCTTCTGGGAGTGATGAAAGGCATGAAAATTTAATGTGGTGATGATTGCAAAAACCCACTGGACTGTACACTATAAATGGGTGAATTGTATGATATGTGAATGATTCTCAATAAAGATAGCTAAAAGTAAAATGGCAAATATGAAAATAGTATATTATGATTACATTAAACTTTCTCTTCAAAATTATATTCAAAGACTTTGAAGACAAAAAAGAGTTCATAAAAATCATGTAATAGAAATAATTCTTGAATTAAAAAAAAAAGTCCTCAAACTTTTGTTCATCAAAAATTTTGCCCCCCCAAAAATATTGTCCATCAAAAATAAGATGAAACTGGACCAAAGAAGCCAACTAAATAAGATTAAACAGTTTTTCTAACATGCTTTCATGAACCCACAGATATATGTCAGGTACACATCATCATGTGTTAAGGAATGTTAGATAGCTCCTTCCTGTCCTTAAAAAATAGTTTACAAGGGGTTTGTGTGCGTGTGTGTGTGTGTGTGTGTGTGCGTGCGTTCATCCGAGTGAGCTAACGAAATGTCTCCAACTGATAGTTTTGAGATCCAAATATTTTAAAGTGTATAAGGCAGAGCTTTGTCATTTGGGGTGGGAGTATGGCTACATTGGTAAACACTCGATGTAGGTTTAGCTTAATTTAGACCGGATATTCTGCAAGATAAGGCAACCCATGGCTTCTTGGGCTTCCCTGGTAGCTCAGCTGGTAAAGAATCCACCTGCAATGCAGGAGACCCAGGTTTGATTCCTGGATTGGGAAGATCCACTGGAGAAGGGATAAGCTACCCACTCTAGTATTCTTGGGCTTCCCTGGTGGCTCAGATGGTCAAGAAGCCACCTGCAATGTGGGAAATCTAGGTTCAATCCCTGGGTTGGGAAGATCCCCTGGAGAAGGGAACGGCTACCCACTCCAGTGTTCTGGCCTGGAGAAACCCATGGACTGTATAGTCCACGGGGTTGCAAAGAGTCAGATACAATTGAGCAACTTTCATTTTCACTTCTCACATGGTTTCTTGGTTGAGACTACAATCAGAAGGGCCCATTGAGGAAAGAAAAGGAACCACTTTGTGGCAAACCACTGGAAGATATTTAAACAAAGCAACAATCTCCTTCAGATCACTTTAGGTCCAGATAGGTAGAGAATGCTTTAACTAAGCAATTGAGAGTGAATACTTTTGTATATTCACTGTATAAATCATCCAGCAGCCATTTCTTGGGTTTGGGAGTTTGTTTTTTCTTTATTTTCCCCTTGTAAGAGGATACAATGCTCTTCCACTAGAAATATTGGAATTCTAAGGCAAAACCTCTACTCAGCAGTAGTCAGAAAAGACTGGAAAAGCTGATAGCCTCCTTTCAGACAGGACTTTAGCCGAATCCTATGAATGTTTGTAAGTGACAGAAGAGCTTGCAATTTGGAGGATAGTGGTTCATGCCCTGCAGGATATTCAGGCAGGAGTGGACAAAGCATCAGTCAGTCACACACTCCAGTAAGAACGGACTCCCACAGTAGAGCCAGGTCAGGACTCCAGTGTTATAGGAGAACTGGGTCACGCTCATCTTGCTCCATGAAGAACAGTGTATTTGAACAGAGATAGAAACAGTTTGATGTAATAAGGCATAGGCACCTGCTGCATGCATGCATGCTCAGTCGCTTCAGTAATGTCTGACTCTTTGTGACCCTATGGACTGTAGCCCACCAGGCTCCTATATGTCCATGGAATTTCCCAGGCAATCTTCCCAACCCAGGGAGCAGACCTGGGTCTGCTGCATTGCAGGCGGATTCTTTACCACTGAGCTACAGGGGAAGCCCGTGCACCTGCTGGGCATAGTAAATAAGCACATTCCCATTTGTAAGTCAGAGCCTGTTACAGACCCAGGCACAGGAGCTGGGGAAGTGCGGAAATGACCACTCCTTTATAAAACAAAAGTGTGCTAGTAATTTAAATTCCCTCAAGATGGGCAAGATCACTCCTTCTCTTCACTAGGAAGGGCTCAGTTGGCGTGGACAAAGATCTGTGGTTGCCTGATGTCACCTGCCTGTTCCACCATGTACTGTTAATAGACCAAGCAACACAGTCTACAATAAAACAAGTTATTGAAAATTCAGAGAATTTACTAGAGGAGGCAGCAATAGCACCTGGAAAGTAGTTAAATATTTGGAGAAAAGAAGAAACCAAATAATGGACCTGAGAGCACTAAATAGGAAACCAATATCCTAGAACAGAGACTGGGAAAAATTTTTTCTCTAAAGGTCCGTATAATAAATATGTTTGGCTTTGTCGGCCACATAGTCCCTGTGGCAGCCACTCAACTCTGCTGCTGTAGCTCAGAAGCAGCCATAAATAATATGTAAGCAAAGAATTACATATGCCTATAAAACTTTATTTATAAAGAAAGACAGGTTTGAGAATTCCCAGGCTGTCCAGTGGTTAAGTTAGGACTCCACACCTTTCCACACCCCCTCACCCCACCACAACAGCACAGGTTCAAGCCCTGATCAGGGAACTAGGGTCCTGCAAGCTATGTGGTACAGCTAAGAAAAAAAAGAAAGAGGTATGTTTTCTGACCCCTACTGTACCAGATAGTCTCTGTAACAGGAGACTCAGTGGTAAAGAATCCACCTGCCAATGCAGGAGATATGGGTTTGATCCCTGTGTTGGGAAGATCCCCTAGAGGAGGAAATGTCAACCCACTCTAGTATTCTTGCCTGAAAAATCCCACAGACAGAGGAGCCTGGTGGGCTACAGTTCATGGGGTCACAAAGAGTCGGATATGACTGAGCACATTAAGCACTGTAGAACAACTAATATCCTAGAATTAGGTGTGGACTCCCACACCAGTTGATAGGCTAACCTGTGGAGAGAGAAGATATAATAAGAGTTAACTGTATGAAAATGGGCATAGTGAAGGGGAGAGCTGCCTGGGTGACATGGGGAGCAGATGAATGGAAGATGAGTTTGGAGAGATAGGCTTTAGATCAGACAGGAAGGAGCCTGGGGATCAGGGGAAAGAATTTGTATATTATTAAAACTGGGGTGGGAGACATTGAAGGGCTATAGACATGTAAAATTTTAAATAAAATTACATTTCAAAAAATCACTCTAGTTACTAGGTGAAAAAGAAGGGATGTGGTAAGCTGAAAAAAGGCCCACAAGAAGATATCCACACTGAATCCCATGAACCTGTGACTTATCTTATTTGCAAAAAGGATCTTTGCAGATGCAGTTAAAATCTTGAGATGAGGATCTAACCCTGGATTATCCAGGTGGGCACTAAATCCGATGACATGTGTTCTTATAAGGGAAAGGTAGAATGAGATTTGAGAAACAGAAGGTGAAAAGAGATGGACAGAGAGAAAGTGATGTGAAAACAGAGATAGACATTGGAGTAGCACGGTCACAACTCAAGGAACATCAAGGAAAGCCGGTAAACACCAGGAGTTAGAAGAATTCAGGATTGAATACATTCCACAGAGCCTCGAAAGGGAACGGGGCCCTGACCACACCTTGATTTCAGACTTCTGGCATCCAGAGCCATGAGAGAATAAATTTCTGTTGTTTAAAAGGACCAAGTTGTGATAATTTGGGTTTCTCTCATCATACTGTGTGGCTTGTGGGATCTTAGTTTCCTGACAAGGGATCAACCTGGGGCCCCAGCAGTGATAGCTCTGAGTCCTAACCACTGGACTGCCAGGGAATTCCCCTGTGATAATTTGTTATAGAAACCTCAGGAAAACTATTACAGAGGGTAAGAAAAGTAAAGAGATCCTTTAGGAGCCTCCTGGAGTAATCCACATGACAGCTGCCAATTAATGGCCTGGTCTAGGATGACGACAGTGAAGAGGGAAATACATTGTCAGAACAGAGATCTATTTCAAACTAGGACTTGGAGAAGATTGATATGGGTTAATGAGCACAAGCCTGAGAAACCTGGATGATGGCCATGCCAATTACTGACATAGGGAGGGAGCAGGTGTGCAGCTCACTTTTGAATATATTGTGTTTAAAATGCTGGATAGTCATCAAGAAGATATATAGAACAAAGTATTAGAGATACAGGAGAGAGGTATGGGCTAGAGATAAAAACTAGATAGTCCTGGGTATTTATATTTCATGCAAATCAGTGAGATAACGTAAGGGGAAAACAGAGAGAGAGAAGAGCATCTCAAATCTAGCCCTGAAGAACATCAAAGTGTAAGAGCAAGATAAACCCAGCAATTCCACGTGTGGGTAAAAAAAAAAAAAAAAAAGGAAGTCACTCAGTTGTGTCCAACTCTTCATGACCCCATGGATTGCAGCCTACCAGGCTCCTCCGTCCGTGGGATTTTCCAGGCAAGAGTACTGGACTGGGGTGCCATCGCCTTCTCTGATGAATGAGTCTACCTATTTGTAAAAACGTGACTGATGAAAACAGTGCAATTGAAAGTAGGATCTTGAAGAGACATTTGTAGGTCCCTATTCTTAACAGCATTATTCACAAATCCAAAAGATGGAAGCAACCCAAGTGTCCTTTGATAGATGATGGATGAAGAAAATGTAGTATATACATACAATGGAGCAGTATTTAACCTCAAAAAGGAAAGAATATTTTTTAAACATTTCTTCAATGTGCTCCATGCCGCAACAAGATGAACTCTGAGAACATTATACTAAGTGGAAATAGCTAGACACAAAAGGACAAATATTAAAGGAGTCTACTAATATGAGGTATCTAGAGTGGTCACATTGCTAGATACAGAAAGCAGAAGGGTGTTTCAAGGAACTGAGGAGGAGGGAATAATGGGCAACTACCATTTAATTGGTACAGAGCTTCATTTTGGGAAGATGAAAAAAGTCATGGCGATGGTTGCACAACAGTGTGAATGAACTAAATGCCACTGTACCGTGCACTTAAAAATAGTTAAAATGGGAGATTTCATGTTAGGTATATTATCACAAATTTTTAAAAAGTAATACATTCTCATTGTGAAGAATTAAAACAACATGAAAGTTTATAAAGCAAAATACGGAAGTCTTTTCCCATGATCACCCTCTACATGGACTTTAACACACTTGTGTTTGTAAGATACCTGATATCACACTGACATCCTTGCACCTGCATATCAGATGGCTATTTCCATAATTCTAGAGGTGGAATTGGTGGGTCAGAAGGTCTAAACCATTGCGTTTTGGCCAAACATTGAAATGGATACGTTTTTATTATATTTTAAGCCAGGGTTTACAATGAAAGGTAAGAATGCAGTGAAAGTAGGTAGTAGTAGTTTAATTAGTACAACCATAAAGAAAGCAATTTATTAACATTTGTCAGGAAGCTTAAAGATGCGCACACCTTTTACCTTACAGCAATTCCACTCTAGGAGTCTATACCTCAAAGAAATAAATGGATACATAATATTTAGCATTGTTTATAATAGTCAAAATTTGGGCAGAATGAATACTTTTTAATAAGCGAATAATCAAATAGGTTATGAAAAAAATTATGACTATCTCCTTGTTTAAATACTACAGTCATTAAAAATGATGGTTATAAGATTCTAACAACATGATTTAAATTGTGTAAAAAGAAATAATAACAAAGTGATATCAATGCATGTTTGGGATTAATGTGGTTTTTCTTTGTCATTTTTGCTGTAATGTGGCTTATTTTTGCAGAAAAAATATTTGTTTAAAGATTGGAAAATAGGGACTTCCCTGGTAGTCCAGTGGCTAAGACTCCAGCTCCAAATGCAGGGAGGCATGGGTTTGATTCCTAGTCAGGGAATGAGATCCCACATGCTGCAAGTAAGAGTTTGCATGCCACAACTAAAACCTGGCACAACCAATAAATAAATATAAACTTTTTAAAAATAAAATAAAGATTGGAAAATAGATAAAAATGAACAAAAGAAAAGACGCCAGGTAGAAACAAGTTTCTTCATGGAAATAGATATGCTGATGCTATACTTCATATGGAAAAACAAACACACAAGAACAACCAGGAAAACACTAGGAATGGACAATTTCTATAAACATTAAACACGCTATAAAGCCTTTCTAATGAAAACATTGGAGAAGGCAACGGCATCCCACTCCAGTTATCTTGCCTGGAAAATCCCATGGACGGAGGAGCCTGGTAGGCTGCAGTCCATGGGGTTGCTAAGAGTTGGACACGACTGAGTGACTTCACTTTCACTTTTCACTTTCATGCATTGGAGAAGGAAATGGCAACCCACTCCAGTGTTCTTGCCTGGAGAATCCCAGGGATGGGGGAGCCTGGTGGACTGATGTCTATGGGGTCGCACAGAGTCGGACATGACTGAAGTGACTTAGCAGTAGCAGTAGCAATGAAAACACTGTGAGGAATCCCATGGTGGTCCAGTGGTTAGGACTCTGCACTTTCATTGCCTAGGACATGAGTTCAATTCCTGATTTGGGAACTAAAATCCTGAGTTGGACACTACTGAACGACTTCACGTTCACTTTTCACTTTCATGCATTGGAGAAGGAAATGGCAACCCACTCCAGTGTTCTTGCCTGGAGAATCCTGGGGACAGGGGAGCCTGGTGGGCTGCCGTCTATGGGGTCGCACAGAGTCGGACACGACTAAAGCGACTTAGCAGCAGCAGTGCAAGTTACCTTACAGACAAAAGTGTTTGAGTTTTATTACTGATTGTTTTAAACTGGTTTGTCATTTTTGAGTTTCAGCCTCCATTGGAATAGCCATGACTTTTCCCCTTCAGAAATTTCAACTCCTAGAAGAACGCCCTGCTCAGGAGAAGTGGTCAGAAGTACCAGGAAAGACACCAACAGACTAGGGGTTCCCTCAGAGTTGGCAAAGCTGCTTACGCTAGAAGGTACACAGTATTGATAAACTTTCCCCAGGCTCCCTCTTCACAATCTTCTCTTGTTGCACTTACCTCATCCACCTTGCTGCTGCTAAGTCACTTCAGTCGTGTCCGACTCTGTGTGACCCCATAGATGGCAGCCCACCAGGCTCCCCCGTCCCTGGGATTCTCCAGGCAAGAACACTGGAGTGGGTTGCCATTTCCTTCTCCAATGCATGAAAGTGAAAAGTGAAAGTGAAGTCGCTCAGTCGTGTCCGACTCTTCGAGACCCCATGGACTGCAGCCTATGAGGTGGGGCCAAAACCAAACAAATGAAAAATACATTATGTGTATTGTTGTGTGAGTGAACAGACAAGACAGAAACAGAACAGAAAATCCAGAAATAGATGTCAGTACATATAGAATTTAATTATATGATAAAAGTGGCATCTCAAAACACTGGGGTTAGCCATTTTGCAAGGAAAGAGTTAAAATAGCAGATCTGGTTGCCTATGCCTACCTGTCTTCAAGGGAACCTAGAACCACAATTGACCTTTAATAAACCTCTTGGCATATGGCCTTCAGAGTGTTTGTGTCAGTAATTGATGGTCTTGCTATGTACACCTGGAGCAATGGACCATGCCGTCCCAGCTTGTCAGATTGCTTTGCACAAACATCAAGATTGATGATTTACATGCACCTGATTTCATTGCTGGGGTCCAGCCTGTTGCCATGGCTGGTTGTGTAGCAGGATATGCCTACTATATGACCAACTGCCCTCCACAAAAGACTCAGACTAAAACTCAAACAATGGGGAGGGAGGAGGGAGGAGGGTTCAGGATGGGGAACACATGTATACCTGTGGTGGATTCATTTTGATATTTGGCAAAACTAATACAATTATGTAAAGTTTAAAAATAAAATAAAATTAATTAAAAAATAATAAAAATAAAACTCAAACAAGATTCCCTGGGCAGAGATATACCACATATGTCTGTAGTTTGATGTGTGTGGGTATGAGAAAGAGCATGTCCTGTGTAGTTGTGGAAGGAATAGATGCAGAAGCCAGCATTTGTCCTTTGGCCTCTGCCAATGTACATCTTTTTCCTGCTTGCTTTTGCCCTGCATACTTTACTGTCATAAACCTTAGCCTTAACTAGAAATTGCAACTGAATCTTGTGACTATGATTTATGAGTTGCCAAACTTGAGGAGGTTGCAGCACTTCTGAAACACTATTAAAATTTTTTTATTCAGGTGTGACGGGTCTTCGTTGTGGCACCTTCGATTTTCCTTGCGGCATGTGGGATCTCTAGTTGTGGCATGTAGGATCTAGTTCCCTGACCAGGAATTGGGAGCATGGAGTCTTAGCCACTGGACCATTAGGAAAGTCCCATGGAACACTTTTGAAAATGATAAAGTTAGATCTATATCTCACACCATATATAAGATTCAGTCTCAAACTGATTAGAGAACTACTTGGAAACTATACAGGCTCTAGAGAAAAACATAGGTGAGTTCTTCTTTAACTTAGATGAAAGAAAAGGATTTCTATCTTGATTTAAAATCCAGATGCAATAAAATATTGTAATTATGACTTTATTAAAAACAAAACTTCTGCATGGCCCCCAAAATATAAATAGTATCAGAAGACAATGGACAAACTGGGAGAAAATATTTGCAACCCTTCTTGGATAAAGATCTAATAAATCTAACAGATTAAAAAAATTTTTTTAATTAGAGAAAAAAAGAAAACTTCATTCCCCAAAGTAATGTAAAAACAGCTCCCCAAACATAGAAATATGTTCAAACTCTCTAAAGAGAGAAGAGAAAACATAAATTAAAATGGTACTGAGATTATTGGGTTCTGGTCAGGACAATAAGAACTTTATTTACACTGTATTTCCACATTAAATACAGGTAAAACCTCTAGACAGAATACATGGAACAGCTATCTCAAATGTCAACAAACAGGTTAGGGAAGGAAACAAGAACTCAAAGTACCACTGAACCATCACTGCATTTTCCATTTTGTTTTTCCTCTGGTATCTCCTGGCCTGAATTCAAACACAAGCTAAAACTCAGAACTGTGCAGCAGGAACAAACAGCTAGAACTCTAAGAGAAATTCTTTAGTACAGTCTGAGTGTCAGGAAAAGGGGCCTCCATAGGTCACAGAGAGTGAGGGGAATCCAAAGTGTCCTTTGTTTTTGCTTTCCCATTCTGTCCCACACCAGTCCTAGGCAAATCCACAGTGGCAATGGAGCAGTGCACAGAGGAGGCCAAGCCAGAACCTTAAACTCTGAGACAACTCAACCCCAAGAGCAAGGGAGCACTCCTAGCACTCTTCTCACTATTTATTCTCTTGCTGGGACCCAATGCAGTTTCAGTTGCAAGGAGAGCACAGACAGCAAGGAAGCCAAAGGACCAGGGAGATTAAGGCAGTCAATAAAATGTTCTCATAGAGTTGTATATGTTCTCCTGGGCTCACCTTCAAGCTGCATATGTGAAAATAAGCAGGACACTGTGGGGTTCCTAAAACCGAGCTAGACCCTGTGGGGCTGTTACTGAGTCCAAGCTAGCTCTGCTTGCCCCATGACAGGCCAGTGAATCCAAGAGACAAGGAGTAGAGTTAAGGAATATGACTTTATTGAGAAAGCCAGCCGACCAAGAAGATGGCAGACTAATGTCCCAAAATAACCATCTTGTCAGGGTCTGCATGCCAGGTTCTTTTATAGAGTCAGAGAGAGAATCAATGAGGAACTAAAGTCAAAAGGCAGGAAAGAGAGGGAGATGCGGTGAGGAAATAAAGTAAAAAGGGTCTTTGGTCTTGCAAAACATCTCCTGAAGGGCCAGCCTTTGGAAGTGGTGTGTTAAACTCTTCTTTTTGTTGTAGCTATTCACATATTCTGTGGAAAAGGTCGGTATTAATTCCAATTGCAAAGAAAGGCAATGCCAAAGAATGTTCCAACTACCGCACAATTGCAGTCAACTCACACACTAGTAAAGTAATTCTAAAATTATCCAAGTGAGGCTTCAACAGTACATGAACTGAGAACTTCCAGATGTTCAAGTTGGTTTTAGAAAAGGCAGAGGAACCAGAGATCAAATTGCCAACATCTGTCGGATCTTAGAAAAAGCAAGAGAGTTTCAGAAAAACATCTACTTCTGCTTCATTGACAATGCAAAAGCCTTTGACTTTGTGGATCATAACAAAATGTCGAAAATTCTTAAGAGATGGGAGTACCAGACCACCTTACCTACCTCCTGGGAAATCTGTATGCAGATCAAGAAGCAACAGTTAGAACCGGACATGGAACAATGGACTGGTTCCAAATTGGGAAAGAAGTAAGTCAACGCTGTATATTGTCACCCTGCTTATTTAGCTTGTATGCAGAGGACGTCATGTGAAATGCCAGGCTGGATGAAGCACAAGCTGGAATCAAGACTGCCAGGAGAAATAGCAATAACCTCAGATATGCAGATGACACCACCTTTAAGGCAGAAAGCGAAGAAGAACTGAAGAGCTTCTTGATTAAAGTGAAAGAGAACAGTGAAAAAGCTGGCTTAATACTCAACATTCAAAAGATTAAGATCATGGCATCCAGTCCCATCACTCAATGGCAAATAGATGTGGAAACAATGGAAACACTGACAGAATTAATTTGTTTGGGCTCCAAGATCTCTGCAGATGGTGACTGCAGCCATGAAATTAAAAGATGCTTGTTTCTTGGAAGAAAAGCTATGACAAACCTAGATAGCTTATTAAAAAGCAGAGACATTACTTTGCCAACAAAGGTCCATTTAGTCAAAGCTATGGTTTTTCTAGTAGTCCTGTATGGATGTGAGAGCTGGACTATAAAGAAAGCTGAGCACCAAAGAATTGATGCTTTTGACCTCTGGTGTTGGAGAAGACTCTTGAGAGTCCCTTGGACAGCAAGCAGATCAAACCAGTCAATCGTAAAGGAAATCAGTGCTGAACATTCACTGGAAGGACAGATGCTGAAGCTGAAACGCCAATACTTTGGCCACCTGATGCGAAGAACTGACTCATTGGAAAAGACCCTGATGATGGGAACAATTGAAAGCAGGAGGAGACGGGGATGACAGAGGATGAGATGGTTGGATGGCATCACTGACTCAATGGACATGAGTTTGAGCAAACTCCAGGAATTGGTAATGGACAGGTAAGCCTGGCATGCTGCAGTCCATGGGGTCACAGAGTCAGACACAACTGAGTGATTGAACCAACTGATTCACAGATTATCTCTATATGAGCTGAACAAAGCCTCTTTAACAGTTAGGCAGAGAGGGCAGGGTCCTCTGGGGGCAGGCCATTTTGTATGATTGTAATAAGAAAAGCAATATAAAGTAAGCCAAAGAAAGTTTCCCATATGAAGTCAAAATTTTCTTCTCCCTGCAACACCTGGGCACAGAAGCCTTTCTGTGTCCCCGTTCCTTATTTATAGGAAACAGACTCAAGGCCCTGTGAACTTCTCTGAGTTCAAAAGAAAAGATTCAAACAGTTGCTAATCAGGGAAGGAGTGGGATGCAGAGACAAGGGAGGAACAGCTAAGAAAAACAGTGCAGCCTTGAGGCAGGGTCCTGTTTTGCCTCAGTTCAGTTCAGTCCAGTCACTCAGTGTCCGAATCTTTGTGACCCCACGGACTGCAGCATGCCAGGCTTCCCTGTCCATTAGCAACTCCCAGAGTTTGCTCAAACTGATGCCCATTGACTCAGAGATGCCACCCAATCATCTCATCCTCTGTCGTCCCCTTCTCCTCCTGCCTTCAATCTTTTGTAGCATCAGGGTCTTTTCCAATGAGTCACTTCAATGCATCAAGTGGCCAAAGTATTGGAGATTCACCTTCAGCATCAGCCATTCCAGTGAAAATTCAGAACAGATTCCTTTAGAATGGACTGGTTTAATCCCCTTGCAGTCCAAGGGACTCTCGAGAATCTTCTCCAACACCACAGCTCAAAAGCATCAATTCTTCAGCGTTCAGCTTTCTTTATGGTCCAACTCTCACATCCATACATGACTACTGGAAAAACCATAGCTTTGACGAGATTACATTGTTGGCAAAGTAATGTCTCTGCTCTTTAAAATGTTGTCTAGGTTGGTCATAGTTTTCTTCTAAGGAACAAACATCTTTTAATTTCATGGCTCCAGTCACCATCTGCAGTGATTCTGGAGCCTAAAAACTCTGTCATTGTTTCCATTTCTTCCCCATCTATTTGCAATGAAGTGGTGGGACCAGATGCCATGATCTTATTTCTTGAATGTTGAGTATTAAGCCAGTTTTTTCACTCTCCTCTTTCACTTTCATCAAGAGGCTCTTTAGTTCTTCTTCACTTTCTGCCATAAGGGTGATATCATCTGCATATCTGAGGCTATCTATATTTCTTCCAGCAATCTTGATTCCAGCTTGTGCTTCATCCAGCCTGGCAATTTGCATGATGTACTCTGCATATAAGTTAAATAAGCAGGGTGACAATATACAGCCTTGACATACTCCTCACAATTTAGAATCAGTCTGTTGTTCCATGTCCGGTTCTAACTGCTGCTTCTTCATCTGCATACAGATTTCTCAGGAGGCAGGTAAAGTGGTTTGGTATTCCCATCTCTTCAAGAATTTTCCACATTTTGTTGTGATCCACACAAAGTCTTTGGTATAGTCAATTAAGCAGAAGTAGATGTTCTTCTGGAACTCTCTTGCTTTTTCGATGAGCCAACAGATGTTGGCAATTTGATCTGCTTCCTCTGCCTTTTCTAAATCCAGCTTGAATATCTGGAAGTTCTCAGTTCACATACTGTTGAAACCTGGCTTGGAGAATTTTGAGCACACTTTTTGCCAAAGTGTGAGGTGAGTGCAATTGTGTGGTAGTTTGAACACTCTTTGGTGTTGCCTTCTTTGGGATTGGAACGAAAACTGACCTTTTCCGGTCCTGTGGCCATTGCTGAGTTTTCCAAATTGCTGACACATTGAGTGCAGCACTTTGACAGCAGCATCTTTTAGGATTTGAAATAGCTCAACTGGAATTCCATCACCTTCACTAGCTTTGTTCGTAGTGATGCTTCCCAAGGCCCACTTGACTTCACATTCCAGGATATCTGGCTCTAGATAAGTGATCATACCATCATGGTTATCTGGGTCATGAAGATATTTTTTGTATAGTTCTTCTGTGTATTCTTGCCATCTCTTCTTAATATCTTCTGCTTCTGTTAGGTAAATACCATTTCTGTCCCTTATTGTGTCTATCTTTGCATGAAATGTTCCCTTGATATCTCTAATTTTCTTGAAGAGATCTCTAGTCTTTCCCATTCTATTGTTTTTCTCTATTTCTTCACATTGCACACTTAGGAAGGCTTTCTTCTCTCTCCTTGCTATTCTTTGGAACTCTGCATTCAGATGGGTATATCTTTCGTTTTCTCCTTTGCCTTTAGCTTCTCTTCTTTTCTCAGTTATTTGTAAGGCCTCCTCAGACAACCATTTAGCCTTTGGCATTTCTTTTTCTTGGGGATGGTCTTGATCACTGCCTCCTGTACAATGTCACAAACCATCATTCATAGTTCTTCAGGCACTCTGTCTATCAGATCAAATCCCTTGAACCCATTTGTCACTTTCACTGTATAATCATAAGGGATTTGATTTAGGTCATACCTGAATGGTCTAGTGGTTTTCCCTACTTCCTTCAATTTAAGTCTGAATTTGGCAATAAGGAGTTCATGATCTGAGCCACAGTCAGCTCCTGGTCTTGTTTTTGCTGACTGTATAGAGCTTCTCCATCTTTGGCTGCAAAGAATATAATCAATCTGATTTTGATATTGACCATCTGGTGATGTCCATGCGCAGAGTCTTCTCTTGTGTTGTTGGAAGAGGGTGTTTGCTATGACCAGTGTGTTCTCTTGGCAAACTCTGTTAGCCTTTGCCCTGCTTCATTTTGTACTCCAAGGCCAAATTTGCCTGTTACTCCAGGTATCTCTTGACTTCCTACTTTTGCATTCCAGTCCCCTATGATGAAAAGGACATCTTTTTGGGGTGTTGTTTCTGGAAGGTCTTGTAAGTCTTCATAGAACTGTTTAACTTCACCTTCTTCAGCGTTACTAGTTGGGGCATAGACTTGGATTACTGTAAAATTGAATGGTTTGCCTTGGAAATGAACAAAGATCATTCTGTCATTTTTGAGATTGCATCCAAGTACGGCATTTTGGACTCTTTTGTTGACTATGAGGGCTACTCCATTTCTTCTAATGGATTCTTGCCTACAATAGTAGATATAATGGTCATCTGAGTTAAATTCACCCATTCCAGTCCATTTTAGTTCACTGATTTGCAAAATATCAATGTTCACTCTTGCCATCTCCTGTTTGACCACTTCCAATTTACCTTGATTCATGTACCGAACATTCCAGGTTCCTATGCAATATTGCTCTATACAGCATCAGACTTGACTTCCATCACCAGTCACATCCACAATTGGGTGCTGTTTTTGCTTTGGCTCCATCTCTTCATTTTTTATGGAGTTATTTCTTCACTGTTCTCCAGTTGCATATTGGGCACGTACTGACCTGAGGAGTTCATCTTTCAGTATTCTATCTTTTTGCCTTTTCATACCGTTCATGGGGTTCTCAAGGCAAGAATACTGAAGTGGTTTGTCATTCCCTTCTCCAGTGGACCATGTTTTGTCAGAACTCTCCACCATGATGCATCCATCTTGGCTGGCCCTACATGGTATGGCTCATAGTTTCATTGAGTTAGACAAAGCTGTGGTCCATATGATCAGATTGGTTAGTTTTCTGTGATTGTGGTTTTCAGTCTGTCTGCCCTGTTATGGAGAAGGATAAGAGGCTTATGGAAGCTTCCTGATGGAGAGACTGACTAAGGGGGAAACTGGGTCTTGTTCTGATGGGCAGGGTCATGCTTAGTAAATCTTTAATCCAATTTTCTATTGATAGGTGGTGGGGCTATGTTCCCTCTCTGTTATTTGACCTGAGGCCAAACTATGGTGGAGGTAATGAAGATAATGACCTCCTTCAAAAGGTCCCCTGCAGGCACTGAACTCAGTGCCCCATGACCTTGCAGCAGGCCACCACTGACCCACATCTCTATCAAATACTCCTCGACACTCACAGGGAAGTCTGGGCCAGTCTCTTGCGGGGTCACTGCTTCTTTCTCCTGGGTCCTGGTGTACAAAAGGTTTTGTATGTGCCCTCCAAGAGTCTGTTTCCCCAGTCCTTTGTAAGTTCTGGCCATTCTCTGGCAGAGTTAATGGCAATCTCCTCTATGAGGGCTTATGCCATACCCAGGTTTGCCGTACCCAGAGCCCCTGCCCCTGCAGCAGGCCACTGCTGACCCATACCCCTGCAGGAGACACTCAAACACTCAACGGCAGGTCTGTCTCAATCTCTGTGGGGTCTCCTGGTGCTCACAAAGGTTTTGTTTGTGCCCTCCGAGCATCTCTGGCGGGTATGGGGCTTGATTCTAAACGTGATTTCACCCCTCCTACCATCTTTCTGGGGCTTCTCTTTTGCCCTTGGATGTGGGTTATCTTTTTTTTGGTAGAATCCAACATTCTCCTGTCAACAATTGTTCAGCAGCAAGTTGTAATTTTGGAGTTCTCGCAGGACAAGATGAGCGTACATCAGGCCCTGCACACACCTTATTCTTATAAGCAACCCCACTCCTGAACTATTGTTATAAAACTCCTCACCATATCCTCCTGGGTTGGGACACACAGCTTTTGAGGGTAGCAGTTTCTGTGTCCCCCTTTGCCTGGCAAAGAAATAAAGCGATTCTTTTCTACTTCAACCAAAATTCTGTCTCTGAAATTCGATTCAGCACTGGTGCCCAGAGGCCGAGCTTTCAGCATCACTCCTGGGAATTGAAGCCTTTCTGTGTCCCTGTTTCTTGTTTGCAGGAAACAGGCTTCAGCTTCCATGACTTCCTCTGAGCTTCACAGGGAAGGTTCTAACAGTTGTTAATCAGGGAGGGGAAGGGATGCAGAAACAAGGGAGGGGCAGACAAGAAACAATACTGCAGGCTTGGGCAGGGTCCTGGTTCTACCTCAAGGGATATACATAACAGTATTTTTTAGCAAATGGAAGATGTTAACAATTGATGAAGCTTTCTTTATTCCAGAGAGAAGGTCACAGTTTGATAACCTCAGGAATCACCGGAGCTCATCAGAAGACCACCTGAGGCCAGATTAAAGGAATGCAGGCCCTGCACACACCCTGATCCCTATCAGCAACCCCTGCCCTTGAAAGACTGCTCACCGAATGACCCCTAGGTTGGGACACACAGTTTTTGAGGGCATGACCCTACCATGTCCCCCTTTGCCCAGCAAAGCAATAGAGCTCTTCTTTTCTACTTCACTCTAAACTCTGTCTCTGAGACTCAATTTGACACTAGTGCACAGAGGCAGTTTTGGGCATCATACACATGAATCTGAATCTAATCAATGTTTCACAGGTTTTGAGAACTAATATACAAGGTATAGCACTATCCAGGTATTTCCTTAATTTGATTAAGGGCATTTACAATAACCCTACAGTAAACATCATATTTAATAGTAAACAACTAAGTATGTCCACTTCCAGTCTCCACTCATATTCAACACAATATTGTAAATTCTAGCCAGTGCAATAGAACAAGAAAAAGAAATAATGAGGCAAATAGATTGGAAAGGATATAATAAAAACTGTGACATAATAAGAAATATATATTTGGTTTCTACTTACCCCTCCTCATTTCCTGGCATGTAACTCCTAAACACTTTGGAATCCCTGAAGTAATAAGTGTCTTTTTGTATGCCAATAAGATGACTAAGGACTGAGGACTCCTGGATAGCTTCAGGGTGAGGTCTAGTTGCCAAAAATGCCAACCATGTGATTAGAAGGTTGGAAATTTCAGCCCCACCCTCCTGACTTCTGGGAAGGGTAGATGGGCTGGAAGCTGAGTCATCACTAACAGCCAAAGGTTTAAAAAATCATGTCTACATAATTCAGGATTGCAGGCAGATTCTTTATCATCTGAACCACCAGAGAAGCCCCCTACATAATGAAACCTCCACTAAAAGTGCTAAATGAAAGGGTTCAGAGAGCTTCTGGGTTGCTGAACACATGGAGGTGCTGGGATGGTGTTGCACCTGGTTAGGGCATGGAAGCTCAATTCTCCTTTACCCAAACCTCGCCCTGTGTACCTTTTCCATCTGAA
This sequence comes from Bos indicus, assembly GCF_029378745.1. Classification (NCBI taxonomy): domain Eukaryota; kingdom Metazoa; phylum Chordata; class Mammalia; order Artiodactyla; family Bovidae; genus Bos; species Bos indicus. The sequence continues at coordinate 23,825,722 of NC_091785.1, forward strand.
TGTTCCTGAGTTGAATTCTTTAATAATAAACTAGTGATCTAGCAAGTAAACTATTTGAATCCTGTGAACTGTTCCAGCAAATTATCAAACAGGAGGAGAGGGTTATAAGGACCTCAATTTATAGCAGGTTGGTTAGAAACACAGAAGGGCCATACTTATGACTGGCATTTGATGGGGGGTGGGGGTGGGGGCATATACTAACTACAGATTGATAGTATCAGAACTATCTGATATTGATACTATCTGATATAGTATCAGAACTATGTAGAACACCTAAGCTAGTGTCAGATAATTGGGAAGTATGGGAAGCAACCGGAGAAGGCGATGGCACCCCACTCCAGTACTCTTGCCTGGAAAATCCCATGGATGGAGGAGCCTGGTGGGCCGCAGTCCATGGGGTCGCTAAGAGTCAGACATGACTGAGCGACTTCACTTTCACTCTTCACTTTCGTGCATTGGAGAAGGAAATGGCAACCCACTCCAGTGTTCTTGCCTGGAGAATCCCAGGGATGGGGGAGCCTGGTGGGCTGCAATCTCTGGGGTCGCACAGAGTCGGACACGACTGAAGTGACTCAGTAGCAGCAGCAGCAGCATGGGAAGCAACCCACACACCTGGTGCCACAAGTATTGAGATTAGAGACGAATGAAACAGGTGAGTGAAAGTATGCTTTCCCTTTTATTTTCTCTATTCACAGAGGACACAATTGTCACTACTGAATACACACAAAACTTCTACAACAATGAAATGATTTAAGTGAGGTCACAGGATCCCAGGTCAACATGTCAAAATCACTACTATTCTTATATACGAGCAATGAATACAGTGCTATATCCATGGTGTCCATAAGAAAATACGAGAAAAACTCTTAACTGAAAATCACTCTACAAATTAACTGGCCCATAGTCTTCATAAATGTCAAAGTTATGAAATATAACCAAATATTCAAATTAAATGAGGCTATAGAGATAAGACAACTGCATGCAATAAATAATCTTGGATTTTCTTTTGCTAGAAAGGATGTTATTTGGACAACAGGAAAAATCAAAATAAGATGTACAGACAATTATTGAGTAGTATTGTAGGAATGTTTATTTATTAATTTTGGTAATTGTCCTGTGGTTATGTAAGAGAATGCCTCGTTTTGAGGAAATATATGTTGACATATTTAAAGGGCAAAAGGACATGTCTACAGCTTTTTTTGTGTATATATTATATATATATATATATAGAGAGAGAGAGAGAATCATAAAAGAGTACATTGAACTGAACCACTCTATATTTGTATATAGAGAGACCTATCTATCTATCTACCTACCCACCTACTGAAGGACAAAGTATTTGTAGGAAATGTTAATATTTGGGGAATGTGGGTGGAAGATAATTGGGAATTATTTGTACTACTTTTGAATTTTTCTGTAAATCTGAAATTACTTGTTTTAAAAGTTTAAAAAATAAATCTGGAAAAAAAAGTAAAGTGAAGTAGAAGAGGAGGCAGTGAATGACAAGGAAAAAGTCAACGAGTGGTCAGAAGAAGGAGGAAAACATATAAAGCTTTGGGTTTCTAAACACAGAAAACAGTTTCAAGAACATGTGAGTTGGGGGTGGGTAGGAGGGAGGTTCAAGAAGGAGGGGATATATGTATAGAATCCCAGGGACAGGGGAGCCTGGTGGGCTGCCGTCTCTGGGGTCGCACAGAGTCAGACATGACTGGAGCGACTTAGCAGCAGCAGCAGCATATATATGATTTACACTGTTGTACAGCAGAAACCAACAAACATTTTAAAGCAATTATCATCCAATTAAAAATTAAAAAGAACATGTGACTGAGTGGTCCCGGGATTTGTCTTTAAGTATGAGTGTTCCTCTCTCATCCTCCTGTCAGGAGTTAGATGTTGAAGAGGGAACGGAGTGCAATTCCTGATAATTAGGTCCCCCTCCCTCTTCTTCCCTTCGGGCTTCCCTGGTAGCTCAGTTGGTAAATACACCTGCAATGCAGGAGACCCTCATTTGATTCCTGGCTCGGGAAGATCCTCTGGAGAATGGATAGGCTACCCACTCCAGTGTTCTTGGACTTCCCTGGTGACTCAGACCGCAAAGATTCTGACTGAAATGTGGGAGACCTGGGTTCGATCCCTGGGTTGGGAAGATACCCTGGAAGGGGCCATGGCAACCTACTCCAGTATTCTTGCCTGGAGAATCCCCATGGACAGAGGAGCCTGGCGGGCTACAGTCCATGGGGTCGCAATCAGACACAAGTGAGCGACTAAGCACACATAGGTGTTCCTCAGAATTCCTTTCTGGATCTTCATTTCTTGCTCTATACACTATTTGGGGTAATTTTATTCACTCATATGACTTCAATTACCACCTATTTGCTGGTTTCTAAATCTGTATCTCTTGTCCAGGCTTTTTTTCTTCCTTACCTCTAAATCGTATGTGCTTCTATCTACTGGCTAGTTTCCATGTACACCTCCAGTAATCTCAAATTCAGCAAGTTAAATATTGAGTTCATAATCTTCCTCCCCAATCAGGTCATTTCTCAGGGAATTATATCTCCATCCTTTTAGACACCCAAGCCAAATGCCAGGATGTCTGCCATGGATTTCTTTGCCCTCATCTCCCAAATCCAACTATGAAGTCCTGTGTCTACAAAATCTCTATATTTTATGAATTTATTCACATCTCCTCCAATATTTTTACTTTTAATAATAACTAGTCTGTATGGAGAAGGAAATGGTGGCCCACTCCAGTGTTCTTGCCTGGAGACTCCCAGGGATGGGGGAGCCTGGTGGGCTGCCATCTCTGGGGTTGCACAGAGTCGGACACGACTGAAGCAACTTAGCAGCAGCAGCAGCAGCAGCAGTCTGTCTGGAAGAGGGTGTTTGCTATGACCAGTGCGTTCTCTTGGCAAACTCTGTTAGCCTTTGCCCTGCTTCATTTTGTACTCCAAGGCCAAATTTGCCTGTTACTCCAGGTATCTCTTGACTTCCTACTTTTGCATTCCAGTCCCCTATAATGAAAAGGACATCTTTTTTGGGTGTTAGTTCTAGGTCTTATAGGTCTTCATAGAACTGTTTAAGTTCAGCTTCTTCAGCATTACTGATTGGGGCATAGACTTGGATTACTGTGATATTGAATGGTTTGCCTTGGAAACGAACAGAGATCATGCTGTCATTTTTGAGACTGCACCCAAGAACTGCATTTTGTACTCTTTTGTTGACTATGAGGGCTACTCCATTTCTTCTAAGGGATTCTTGCCCACAATAGTAGATATGGTAGTATAGTAGATATAATGGTCATCTGAATTAAATTCGCCTATTTCAGTCCATCTGAATGGAATTCACACATTTCAGTCCACAGAAGAACTATACAAAAAAGATGTTCATGACCCAGATAACCATTATCGTGTGATCACTCACGACAAAGCTAGTGGAGGTGATGGAATTCCAGCTGAACTATTTCAAATCCTAAAAGATGATGTTGTGAAAGTGCTGCACTCAATATGCCAGCGAATTTGGAAAACTCAGCCAAGGTCACAGGACTGGACAATGTCAGTTTTCATTCCGATCACAAAGAAGGGCAATGCCAAAGAACGTTCACACTACTGCACAATTGCACTCATCTCACATGCTGGCAAAGTAATGCTCAACATTCTCCAAGCTGGGCTTCAACAGTATGTGAACCATGAACTTCCAGATGTTCAAGCTGGATTTAGAAAAGGCAGAGGAACCAGAGATCAAATTGCCAATATCCGTTGGATCATGGAAGAAGCAAGAGAATTCCAGAAAAACATCTACTTCAGCTTTATTGATTATGCCAAAGCCTTTTGATGTGTAGATGACAACAAAATGTGGAAAATTCTTAAAGAGATGGGAATACCAGACCACTTTACCTGCCTCCTGAGAAATCTGTATGCAGGTCAAGAAGCAACATTTAGAACTGGACAGGGAACAACAGACTGGTTACAAATTGGGAAAGGAGTATGTCAAGGCTGCATATTGTCACCCTGTGTATTTAACTTATATGCAGAGTACGCCATGCAAAATGCCAGGCTGGATGAAGCACAAGCTGGAATCAAGATTGCTGGGAGAAATATCAATAACCTCAGATGACAGGTTACAGATGACACCACCCTTAAGGCAGAAAGGAAGAGGAACTAAAGAGCCTCTTGATGAAAGTGAAAGAGGACAGTGAAAAAGCTGGCTTAATACTCAACATTCGAAAAACTAAGATCATGGCATCCAGTCCCATCACTCCATAGAAAATAGATGGAGAAACAATGGAAACAGTGACAGACTTAATTTTCTTGGGCTCCAAAATCACTGCAGAAGGTGACTGCAACCCTGAAATTAAAAGACACTTGCTCCTTGGAAGAAAAGCTATGACCAACCTGGACAGCATATTAAAAAGCAGAGACATGGCCAACAAAGGTTCATCTAGTCAAAGCTATGGTTTTTCCAGTAGTCATGTATGGATGAGAGTTGAACTATAAAGAAAGCTGAGCACTGAAGAATTGATGCTTTTGAACTGTGATGTTGGAGAAGATTCTTGAGAGTCCCTTGGAATGCAAGGAGATCAAAGCAGTCCATCTTAAAGGAAATCAATGCTAAATAGTCATTGGAAGGACTGATGCTGAAGCTGAAACTCCAATACTTTGGCCATCTGATGCGAAGAACTGACTCACTGGAAAAGACCCTGATGCTGGGAAAGACTGAAGGCAGGAAGAGAAGGGGACGAGATAGGATGAGATGGTATCCTCTGGGTGGTATCATTGGATGCCATCATTGACTCTATGGACATGAGTTTGGGTAAGCTCTGGGAGTTGGTGATGGACAGGGAAGCCTGGAGTGCTGCAGTCCATGGGGTCACAAAGAGTTGCATACAACTGAGTGAATGAACTGAAATGAACTGAGTCTAATTTTTAAAATGAAATTTTAAAATAAATTTAATCAGTCATACTGAACATTTTATTTAAAGAACACAATATCAAATATCAGAGTGTATTTCATGTGATATTTATACATATCATTGTTAAAAGTTGTCACACTTATAAATATCCACATATATATGTGAGTCTTGGGTTCTGGTGTTAAACATATTTTTATTGTGAATCATGGCCAAAAAAATTGAAAACTCCTGGTCTAGATCAGTGCTGTCCAACAGAAATATAAGGTGAGCCACATACGTAAATAAAAATTTCCAGAAGCCACAAAAAAAAGTAATAGGAAATTAATTTTAATATTTAACTCATATAAAAATACCTTTCAACATGTTACCAATAAAAAAATTATTGAGCCATTTTATATTCTTTTTGTCTTTAAAATCCAGCGCATATCTCACACTTAGAGCACACCTTAGCTCAGACTAGGTACATTCAGTGGCAGTAGTCAATAGCCACTCCTGTAGTAGTGCAGGTCAGTTTTGCAATTACCTACCTTAGGAGGCAAACTCTAAATTCACTCTTAGCTGTGTGAATTTAAACTTAGGAACTGAACAAGATTGTAAACTCACACTAGTGGCTACCTCTCCCATCACACTCAACCCTAGAGATGGCACTGAAATTGATAGATCAGTAAAAACTGAAAACTCTGAGGATGTGTGTGTGTGCACATGTGCACGTATGTTGATAAATAGGGAGTGATGGGGCTAATGGGGCCAACACCTCACAGGTTTTCTTGTTTTGGGTGCATCCTTCGCCTTTTACCAATGCTGGGCTTTAGCCTCTCCCTCTGGGTATATAAGGTAGCTGATACCTTCCGGGAAATACAAATTCATAGAGAAAAGTAATGGGATGCAGAGGGAGGTGCAATTGCTAGTAAAGCAAGAAACTGAACAACTTAAACTAGATGAAATAGATTAAATGCATCAGATGCTACCCAGTTCTCGCTCATCTCCTCCCCACTCTCTGCCCTTGCCCCTCCCTACCCATGTTTCATAATCTTACATTAAGTCAAATTCCATTAGTTTTATATTTCAGTGTTGGGATCACCATGAACGTCATGAAAAATAGCTGGTCTGCAATAAACGTAACTATTATCCAATGCAAGTGCAAGAGGCTGTCTCCACGTCCCACTTCCTGCCTTTTTGCCACTCACTTTTGAAAGTTGCTCTTGCTGCGATTCCTTTTTCTCATTCTTTATCGCCCCTCCTACTGCCGTAAATTGCCCCCCAGAGATGTCGTAAAATGCTCCTCCCCGCCCTCCATGTGGCGAAAACGCAATCACGCTTGACGGCGCGAGGTGGCTCAGCCGCAAGATGGCGGCGCTGGCAGAGGAGCAGACGGAGGTGGCGGTGAAGTTAGAGCCTGAGGGACCGCCGACGCTACTACCTCCGCAGGCGGGGGACGGCGCTGGCGAGGGTGGCGGCGGCACAACCAACAGCGGCCCCAACGGCGGCGGCGGGAACGTTGCGGCGGCGTCGTCGGCCGGCGGAGATGGTGGGACCCCCAAACCCTCGGTGGCTGTCTCCGCTGTTGCACCGGCGGGGGCGGCCCCGGTCCCCGCCGCTGCTCCGGAGGCCAGCGCTCCCCACGACCGACAGACTCTGCTCGCCGTGCTGCAGTTTCTACGTCAGAGCAACCTCCGCGAGGCCGAAGAAGCGCTGCGCCGTGAGGCCCGGCTGCTGGAGGAGGCAGTGGCGGGCTCCGGAGCCCCGGGAGAGGCAGACAGCGCCGGCGCTGAGACGGCTAGCGCGCTTCTTAGTCGGGTCACCGCCTCGGCGCCCGGCCCTTCGGCCCCGGATCCTCCGGTCAGCGGCGCTTCGGGGTCCGCCGCCGTCTCGGGCTTAGCGACAGGTTCTGTGGCTCCGGGTAAAGGTGAGCCTCTGGGTCCCTGGTAGGCAGGACCGGCACGGCGGGGAATGAGCCGGGAAGGCAGAGGCTGGCAGGCCTGCACCTCTGCGGGCTTGTTTTGAATTTCCTGGGCCCGCCTCTAGGGCCACATGCCCGCCCCTTTCCCTAGTGCGCCGGCTGCGCAGTCAAACCCTCTTCCGAGCTGTCAGTTCCAGCGAGAGGCTGTGGAGAGCTGTTGAGCCGAAGGATGTATGGGGACGGTGGGCGCGGAGAGGCGGGAACTTTCAGGCTTTTGGTTCTTCTTATTTGGGCTCTTGAGCTTTGGGCAGGGATGCAGCAACATTATTTGTACTAGCGTACTTTTACTATAAATATTTTATGTTGTTTATCTTAATTTTCACAGTTCCACTGTGAAGTAGACAGTACTTCTATTTTAGAGATGAGAAACCAGACCGAGAAAGGCCAAGGTATTTGCTTTGGACCACACAGCCAGAGAGTGATGGTACATAGTGTAGCCAGTCTTTCTCAAAATATAGGCTAAATACCATTGGTGTTAAATTTTTTAGAGAAATGCAGATTCCTGGGCATCACTTCAGACTTAGTGAATCAGGTCCTGTGCAGGTGGAGTCTGGGAATCTGCATTTTCAAATAAATGCTTCAGGGACTTCCCTGGTGGTCCAGTGGTTAAGAATCTGCCCTCCAACGCAGGGGACGTGGGAACGTGGTAGGGAACGAAGATCCCTCAAGCATGGGGCGACTAGGCCCGCGCTCTGCAGCTACTGAGCCCGCGTGCGGCAAGGAAAAATCTTCGGAGCCGCTAGTAAGATCCAATGCAGCCAAAAATAAATATTCTAAGGATTTAAAAAAAATGCTTCCAAGAGATGTTGATCTATGGCAAGGTTTGAGAACCATTCATTTAGGAACAGGTATTGGACTTCAGTTTCTGTCTCTGTTGTTTTTACTTGTGTGATGCTGACTTACTCTTCCTAAGCTTGAGAGTTTTTTTCCTTCTATTAAATGGGTTATTGTGAGATTCATATGTCAAATGTCTGCCACTGACAAGTTTATGCCAAGTACCTATACCTGACACTTGAGGCTCCCCCTTCCCCTTTTTCTTCAGCAACTGTTGTCACAAAGTCCATGCAGTAAAAGCCATACACAACATAAAGTTTCAAAGATGATCCTGAGCCAGTAAAAAATGTTTATTGAATTAAATTACCCATTGTAGAGCCTCTTGCCAAATTAACCTGTGTTTATGAGACCTAATCTTGGCAGCATTGCCAGGAGTGAAGTATGAATAGGAAGCACTGTAACCCATAAGTAGAAATGTGTACAAATGTGATTGAGAGGAATCTTTTTAAAATCTGAATTTGGGGATGAACTATAAGATGGATGAATTATGTTGATTATTTTGCTATAATCTCTCATCTCTTTAGAAACTTGACCTTCAGATTGTAACTCAGAAACCGGTACAAAGAAAAAGAGGCCATCATAGTAACCAAAAAAACTGAAAATTTGTGCAGTAAAGAGCATAACAGTACTGTAATTACAACTTAAAAATTTTTCCCACAAACCCTCATTTGATTGACAGATGTATGGTTGTTTGGTATTGAAATATTACAAATAAATACTCATGCTTTTTGCCTTGAAATGGTGGTTGTTTTAAGCATATAAAATAGATTTATCTTTTGGAAATATAAAAGGCAAGTTTTTCCCACCAGTAACATGGTTTTATTTTATAGGGAGTGATAGATGTACATACGTGAAGTTAACACGGGATAGGATGTGTTGCTGAAAAGTTATAAAATACTCAGGTAGCTCAGAAAGCTGGGAATATTACTCCAGGGCATGGCTTGGTGGTGGTGAGTGCCATTTGCATTGAGCCTTGAGAGAAGAGTAATACCGTTGTTTGATTTGCACATACCATGTTTTATAAAATTTGTTTTTAAAATAGGGTAGCTCTAGGAAAAATGCTGAATCTTTTTGCTGTTGATTTGAAAATTTTTAAGATGTGGACAAACCAAAGGAGTGTTGGATGGGTAACTGAACCAAACTGAATCCCATTAAAAGATTTTGTGATTGTGTCAGGGAAGAGTGTTTGAGAGGAGAGGGACAAACATCTGTGAAACAGTTCACCTCTGGACCTTAACAAAACAGCCTTAGTCTCTTGGTGCTTGTCAGGTCATTTTCTTGAAGTTATTTTTCATTTTTTAAACAGTTGGAAGTGTATCTGTGGAAGACCAGCCAGATGTCAGTGCCGTGCTGTCAGCCTACAGCCAACAGGGAGACCCCACGATGTATGAAGAATACTATAGCGGACTGAAACACTTCATTGAATGTTCCTTGGACTGCCATCGGGCAGAACTATCCCAACTCTTTTATCCCCTATTTGTACACATGTATTTGGAACTAGTCTACAATCAACATGAGAATGAAGCAAAATCATTCTTTGAGAAGTATGTGAATTTATAAAAAATATGTATATATAGCTATATATATATAATATATACACACACACACATGCAGAATGTATATACACGTCTGTAACTACACAAATGTCAGATTGCAACTCGAAAAATACTTTATGAAGGAGAGGTACCTGGTGCCTCTCCTAAACTTAAAATAGAGGGTTTGATCTTGTTGAAGTCAGGAAAGGCTCCTAGAGGTGATGTTTGAGGTAGGATCTGAAGATTGGAGAGGAGTTAACCAGAGGAAGAGAAAAGGGAAAAACTTGTGTGACAGCCCTGTGGCAGGAAGGATCATGGTAGGCCCCGAGATGAAAGAAGGCTAGTGTGGCTGGAGCAGAGTATGGGGAGTGGGGTTTGGTACTACATGAAGCTTGATGGTTAGTTAGTAACTGGAACAGGCAGGTTCTTAGGCCATGTTGAAGGTATTTGTTTACTCTAAGATCAATAGTTAGTCATATTGGGTAGGATTAGATTTGGCTGAGATTCACTGAAAAACAATAGCTGCCTAAATAAAAATTTATTTTTGCTTTTATTTTAAGAGCAGTAAAGAATTCACCTGCAGTGCAGGAGACACAGGAGACATGGGTTTAATCCCTGGGTCGGGAGGATCTCCTGGAGGAGGAAATGGCAACCCACTCCAGTATTCTTGCCTGGAAAAACATATGGACAGAGGTCCTGGTGTGCTACAGTCCATGGGGGTGCAAAACGTTGGACACGGCTGAGCATGCACGCACTGCTGCTACTACTAAGAGCAGTGTGAAGCTGTGTTAGGATTAGATTACATGGAGAGTGACTAGAACCCCAAACAGTAGAGGCTTGAGTATAGTAAAAGTCTATTTCTCTCTCTCATGATGGAAGGCATTCTAGGACTGGTATGGAGTCCTTGATTATCTGTTGATCATGTAGTACTAACATCCTTGTCATGCAGTTTCCACTGTGGTACAAGGTGACTCTCCAGCTCTAAGAAGTCAGATCAGTGTTCAAGTCAGCAGGGAGGGCACACACCCTTCCTGAAAGTTGCAAGTATTTCTCCCTTTTTTATGTCATTAGTCATTGGCCAAGAAAGGTAGGAAATATGGTCTTTGCCTAGATGTCTGTGTGCTCAGCTAGTATTCCCGTGTTTTATTGTGGAGGGAGAAAGAAAAAAATGAATATCTGGGGACAGACATCTCTGCTACAGAAGTTGTGGAAGGACCATGCTTTATTAGATTTTATGTTTTGAACGGACCTTTATGCAGGGGGAAACAGATGATTGGGAGGATAAAGTGATTAGACTGATCATTTTGGAAGTTATTGTGTGATTCTCAACTGAGTGTAATATTATTCCTCCTTCCTGGCTCTTTGAAACTGGAGGTATTTTTGGTTGTTGTATCGACTTGACTGGAGGATCAGGTGTCTTAGGGATACCAAAAGTTCCAATATGTGCAGGTAGTCACGCTTAGCAAAGAATTGTTCTGCCCCAAATACTAGTAGCACCCATGTTGAGAAACACTGGACTGGGGGTGATAGTGTTGGTGAAGGGCAGTAGACATATTTGTGAAACACTTGGTGAAGGATTAGATATAGGTGTAAGGGAGATAAAAGTGTAATTGATAATCCCTGGGTATCTGGCTCCCTTAGCTGGATAGGGATGCTCTTCACTTAGAAAACCCTGGAAGAGGGCAGGGTTTGTCAGATTGTAGAATAATCGAGTTCAGATTTGTTTATGCCTTTGACTCATTTAAGAGATGTCAGGTTGATAGATGGAGGATATATAAGTGTCTGGGCTTAGAGGAGAGGTAGGGGCTAGAGCCATAAATTGGAGTCGTGTGCAATATTGATGGATAGGGATGAGATTATTTGAAAGTGTTAGTCGCACAGTCATGTCCAACTCTTTGCAACCGCATGGGCTGTAGCCTGCCAGGCTCCTCTGTCTATGGGATTTCCCAGGCAAGAGTACTGGAGTGGGTTGCCATTTGCTTTTCCAGGGGATCTTTCTGACCCAGGGATCGAACCTAGGTCTCCCACATTGCAGATTCTTTACTGTCTGTGCCATGACGGAATCCAAGATTGTCTAGGAAGGAGTATGAAATAGAAATAAGTCAACGGGAGGGCTAGACCTGCACCTCAGGGGACTCCAACATTTGGAGGAGAAAATTAATAAAAAGAGTAGAAGAGACTACCATGTAGAGGAGAGATGAAAGGAGAGGCCAGAGAAGCAGAAAGAAAATCAGGAGAGAGCTGAGTTATGGAAGCCAGAGAAAAGGAGTGTTTAAGATGGAGGTGTGCTTAACAGTTTGAACGAGAGCTCTTTATTTCAAGCAGTAGACCCAGCAGCTAGGGCTTGTCAGATAACACAGGTAGTGTTAATAGAGGTATGATGGAACCCAGGATTCCTGGCTTCTGTGCCAGTATGTCCATTCATTATTCTACACTGCCTACTAGAAGGTATATAGAGCAAATGTTTTATAGCTCAGTGTTTTGTTTTTTTAACTTTTTATTTTGTATTGGGGTGTAGTTGATTAGCAAACAATGTTGTGACAGTTTCAGGTGAGCAGTGAAGGGACTCAGTCATATGTATACATGTATCCAAACTCCCCTCCCATCCAGGCTGTCACATGACATTGTGTAGCTCCGTGTTTTTGAAAGAAAATATTAAGGCTGATGATGACAGAATTTCTAAGCTAATTTTTCTTACAGTGCTGTCATCAGAAGGGCTTCTCAGGTGGTGCTACTGTTAAAGAACCCATCTTGTCAGTGCAGCAGATATGAGATGCTGGTTCGATCCCTGGGTAGGGAAGATCCTCTGGAGGAAGGCATAGCAACCCACTCCAGTATTCTTGGCTGGAGAGTCCCGTAAACAGAGGAGCCTGGAGGGTGGCGGTCCATAGCGTTGCAGAGAGTTGGGCATGACTGAAGCGACTTGGCAGGCATGCATGAACTGTCCTCAAAAAGCCTCTTCCTCTTCCAGTCTCATGGTGTAGCCGTCTCCTCACCTAGGAAGCTGGGATATCATAGGGACTGACTCTGTGTGTCCTTGTCATGAACAATCTCAGCCCGTGCCAGGACCCCATGCTCAGATGAGGTTATCGGCAGACACTAATACAAAAATTAAGAGGCTGAGATTTCTAATTTCATTCACATCTTCAGTTCAGTTCAGTTCAGTTCAGTCGCTCAGTCGTGTCCGACTCATTCACATCCTAGAAACTCTTGATTCATATTTTGATAAGTCATGCTAGGCTAACACAGGTAACAGATTAGGGATCTATTGGCTATGTGTCAGAGCTAAAGTCCTAATATCTTTAATCATTTGTTTTCTAAATGTTTTTGCATTGTTTGCTGCTCTTTGTGAATGTTACTGTATGATTTTTACATTTTATTAGAATAAGATTTGTAGAGACAAAAGTACATTTAAATTTAGCAATTGGCGCCAAAGCTGAAAGCTTTATATAATTGCCTTTGGTAATGGTGAGTAAATGGGAGTGCTTACTCTTTGATATCAACATATTCTTATTCTTTAGTCATGTTATTAAAGTACTGATGTTTAATATATATATCTGGTATTAAGAATATAAGAAATCGCTAAAAATGATGAGTTTTGTGAGAATGTCATGCATTGATTATTGTTGAGAGGCTGAGTGATAGGTATGTTGTTTATTATATTAGTTTATACTTTAGTATGTGTTTGAAATTTCCCATAATAAAAAGTTTTAAAAAGTGGGTTTTGAGAGAACATAAGATTCTAACATTTTCAAACCTCTGCCAATGGTGGCATTCAAACGTGACTGTCCACCAGTGGTGGGTATCTTATCTTTCATTCATCTATGGTGTTTATTTCAAATTCCCTTAAAATGTTTATGATGCATTTCACTAGAGAATTAACTTGGTCATTTTTAGGATGAATTCAGAGCTGAATTGTAATCATTTTGAATTGTGTTACTTCTGATTCTACAACTTAGTCCAGGATTATTCAAACTACTACGTTGAAAGTATTCTGGGATGTTTATAAATATATGGGGGAGAGGCAGATCCCTTAATGATTACATTGAAAAATGCCTTTTTAAAATCACTGAAACAGGTTCCATGGAGATCAGGAATGTTATTACCAGGATGACCTACGAGTATTATCTAGTCTTACCAAAAAGGAACACATGAAAGGGAATGAGACCATGTTGGATTTTCGAACAAGTAAATTTGTTCTGCGTATTTCCCGAGACTCGTACCAACTCTTGAAGAGGCATCTTCAGGAGAAACAGAACAATCAGATATGGAACATAGTTCAGGAGCACCTCTACATTGACATCTTTGATGGGATGCCGCGTAGTAAGCAACAGATAGATGCGATGGTGGGAAGTTTGGCAGGAGAGGCTAAACGAGAGGCAAACAAATCAAAGGTATGGGAATAAGAACTATGTAATGCAGATTATGAAAACTTGTTGCATTTCCATCTACATAATTTACACGTTTTTCTTACAGCTAGTTTGGGGATAATTTTACTCTGTATACTAAGTTTCATGTTCTAAGGATGATGTGTATATTAGTGAGGATTTGAGAATGGTTGCATTTAACAGAACCCTGATTACACTGGCTGAAACACGAAAGGCTTTTTTCCTTCACATAAAATGAATTAAAGAGGAAAGCCCTCCTAGGCTGGTGTGAGAACTCCACAATGCCATCAAGGACCCTGGCTCCTTTTACTTTTTGCTGTGCCACCTTCAGAATGTGGCTTTCTTCATTGTGTTCATAGGTGGCTATTGCAGCTCCAACTTTGCAGCTGTATTCCAGGAAGGCAGAAGGGGGAGGATATACTTGCTGAATCTCCCTTCTTATGAGGAAAACAGTATTTCTAAAACACCACCCAGTATGTTGATATATAGGTTTATTGGCAAGAATGATACAATATGGCCATTCTCAGCTGCAAGGGAGCCTGGGAACAGAAATGATTTTAACTGAGCATGCTGCTGCTCCAACAAAATCAGGGTTCTGTCGGTAAGGGAGAAGGAGAGACTGTCTATTGGGTAGACAAGTACAGAATCGGTTTCAGGATATAAATGACCCTATTATAATTGTGATTCCTATCAAGATATTAAAAAGATGTATCAATAAACAAAAAAGTAATTTTAAAAAATTGACTCTCTTGACTTGTAGGTATTTTTTGGCTTATTAAAAGAGCCAGAAATTGAGGTGCCTTTGGATGATGAGGATGAAGAAGGAGAAAATGAAGAAGGAAAACCTAAAAAAAAGAAGCCTAAAAAAGATAGTATTGGATCCAAAAGTAAAAAACAAGATCCCAATGCTCCACCTCAAAACAGGTGAGGGAAAAAACTTCAGGAACATGTGTGGAGGTGTAAGACGATGTTATAGATGGTTCCAGTTTTTTAATATTCAGAGTAGTTTCCAGTTTGTTTTTCTTTCACAGAATCCCTCTTCCTGAGTTGAAAGATTCAGATAAATTGGATAAGATAATGAATATGAAAGAAACCACAAAACGAGTACGCCTGGGGCCAGATTGTTTACCTTCCATTTGTTTCTATACATTCCTCAATGCTTACCAGGTTGGTAAAATAATTGGGTAGTTTCTGGGGGAAAATTGGGAGAGTCGTGGAAAATGGTGATTAACCATTAAAAGTAGCTTAGATGTCTTAACTAAAATGGAGTTTTCTTATTTAAACTCTTGATATAAATATGGCTTCAAGATAGCAGTTAGAAAAGGAGAATTGGGCATTGCTCAGAATAGATAGAAGAAAATGTTTAAAAGACCTTTAGCAACTTGTTGGTACCAGAATCTTGTTTGTATGTATCCTTTGTTTCACTGATCAGAATTCTGCTACCTTTGAAAAAGGAGGAAGCTATGTGGTTCATCTCTCTGAACTTAAGTATTTACTTAAATTTTTTATTAAGAATTCTGTATATCCTTATAGACTTTTTATAATAGACTGCTGAGGATATATTTAGTAAAGTACAAAAATAATTACATATACTTTGTACTATAATTATGGCTGATTTGCATTGTACGGCAGAAACTAACACAACATTGTAATTTTCCTCCAATTAAAAAATAAAATTAAAAAAAAAACACTTGATCTATATATGCATTCCAAATTTGGAGGGCAAAAAGTAAATTATGACATGTTCTCAATATAAGTGTATTTGAACAGTGAATTTCAAAAGAGAATGAAATCTCAAATGATCTTTTATATGAAGAAAAATAGCTGTCATTATGTGTTCTCTCAGATGTGATTATAATTTTTTTCCCCTAAAACAGTATTGTTTAGTATGTATTTTTTAATTGGCAGGGCCTCACTGCAGTGGATGTCACTGATGATTCTAGTTTGATTGCTGGAGGTTTTGCAGATTCAACTGTCAGAGTGTGGTCTGTGACACCCAAAAAGCTTCGTAGTGTCAAACAAGCAGCAGGTAACTAAGATGACCTGTCAGGATACAAACTCATCATTAGTTTACACCAATCTTTATTCTATGGAACATACCAGGACATTGTGATCTTAGCAGAATTTCACTTGATTTTACTTTTAAGTCAAATTGTTAACAACATTCCCAGTAGTGAAAAGTGTATTGGAGTGGCAAACAGGAGACTGGGGTGCTAGACTGATTTAATTTCCTTGGTCCTCAGTTTTCTCATCTGTAGAATGAGGGCATTAGGCTAGAAGACTCCCTGAAGTTAAAAATCTAACATTTTATGATTGTTTGTAGATTAAAAAAAAAGTCTTCAAATACTGGGAGAGTACTTTCCTGTTTTAGCCATAAAAATGGCTAAAATGAACTAAGATCAGGGTTACATTTTAAAGTTTCTTGCTAGTTGTATTGTTTAAACAAGATAACACATTCTCAATAATTTATTTTAATATTTCTATAGTTTTATTTTGTGAAACATTGTGATATAGTGGATAAATTGAGTTTCAGCCCTAGTTCCAAGACTAAGTAGCTATGTGCACTTTGGCATGTTAATAACTGTTCTGAACCTCACTTTCTTCTCTTATACCCTGAAATGATAGCACCTAATTTAAAGGCATTAGCATAGTGATTGGTAAGTAGGAAGAACAGTTCAAATGTTAGTTCTTCTTCTAAACTCTGATATATTAAATAATTGCCTTAAATTGTTTTAATAAATATATTTTTAAAAAGTAATCTTTCTGGATCATTTTAGATCTTAGCCTGATAGATAAAGAATCTGACGATGTCTTAGAAAGAATAATGGATGAGAAAACAGCAAGTGAGTTGAAGATCTTGTATGGTCACAGTGGTCCCGTCTATGGAGCCAGCTTCAGTCCAGATAGGTAAAATGCAAACTATAAGAATTAAATACTGCTGTATTACATTGAGATTAAATGAAAGGTATATGAAATATATATATATGTTATGTGAAAGTTAACTACTGGAAACATTATGCAAATGTTGGGGAAAATACTTTTAGAAAAATCCCATGGTTGCCTATCATTCATTATCTTTTAGGATTTTTCCCTCTGCTAATTCATCTTGGGGTATTGGTGTATAGTAGCTCAATTTACAAAATTAGGATGCATAACTTCAGGGTTTGCTGGTTATAAAAATTAGCTTTAGTTTTATGTAACTCCAGTAGGGATTGAATTGGTTCTTTGGGTTCCTGCTACGTGTTTGGTGGCTACTGCTGTCTTCTGCAGAGAAGGCAATGGCACCCCACTCCAGTACTCTTGCCTGGAAAAATCCCATGGATGGAGGAGCCTGGTAGGCTGCAGTCCGTGGGGTCGCTGAGTCGGACACGACTGAGCGACTTCACTCTCACTTTTCACTTTCATGCATTGGAGAAGGAAATGGCAACCCACTCCAGTGTTCTTGCCTGGAGAATCCCAGGGACGGGGGAGCCTGATGGGCCGCCATCTATGGGGTCGCACAGAGTCAGACACGACTGAAGCGACTTAGCAGCAGCAGCAGCAGCAGCTGTCTTCTGTCATCTCCAAATTCACAACAGATTCCTGCTATTAAAGGCATATTGCCTATCAACTGAAGATTTATCTTTGTATAATCAAAAGAACTAATACTGATAAGGGAATTAGAAACCCACAAGAATGTTTGTCTAATTTTCATGATCTCTTAACATTCTACAGCAATGTGGGGAGGGTATTTCTTTGTTTTTTTGTAATACCATCTGTATCTTATTGCTTATTGCTTTCAGTCCAAAATCTTTCATAAAGATTTTCATCTTTGAGAATTTAGATTTTTGTTTATAGGGTTTAGTCAGATGGTACATTTATACTTGAGGGAAACTTCTCATTTCACTGAAAACCATAGTACTTTCTGAGTAGTTTACTTTTGAAGGCTTTTTACCCAGCTTTGTATAGGGTATGAAAATAGCAACTCCATTTTAAAGTAAAAAATTACTGATTTTAAGTGACATATTTTAGAAGCCTTTTTCACGTGACCTCATTTGACCATACTTTTTGTCATTACCTCTTGGTTTTTTGTTTCGCTTTCCAAAGAACTGTGCTTTTCTTAATAGATATTGTTTTAAAAAACCTAAGCTTATTCAGTAGGTGCTCAGTAGATAGTGTCATGGCTAACGTTAGTACTTTCAACTTCTGTTATCTACTGTGAATTTCAGGCATAAATTACAACTGAGATGTAGTAGCATAAATTACAACTGAGATGTAGTAGTCAGTTACCTATATTTAACATATACAAATGTACAGAGAAACTGGACAGGTACCTAAGTTATTCTAGGAATCAAATATATTACCTTCTCTTTTCTCAGGAACTACCTGCTGTCCTCTTCGGAGGATGGAACTGTTAGATTGTGGAGTCTTCAAACATTTACGTGCTTGGTGGGATATAAAGGACACAACTATCCAGTGTGGGACACACAGTTTTCTCCATACGGATATTATTTTGTATCAGGGGGCCACGACAGAGTAGCTCGGTAAGAACATTATGAGCTTAGGACTGGGCCTATTCAACGAACAGAATGGTTTCTTGTTGGGAATTACAAACTCCAGCCAAACTTATTTTCACTTCTGTTATTATCAGCTTTTTGAGAATGTCAGCATTTGTAGGTCATCTGAAAACTAATTTGGGACAGAAATATTTCTGTCGGCAATCATGTCTACACCAAGAGTCCATGCCCTCCCCTTCCCCAAGTGGATGCTAAACCTTGTCTTTTGCAGCCACTGTGAGCTCTTTTATTTCTGTCATATCTTTAAAAGTTCAGGATGAGGTAGCTTGGGTTTGAAATTATTTGTGGTCGCCCCCCCACTGGGGGCTTCCCTGGTGGCTCAATCAGTAAAGAATCTGCCTGCAATACCAGAGACCCAGGTTTGATCCCTGGGTTGGGAAGATCCCTTGGAGAAGGAAGTGGCAACCCACTCCAGTATTCTTGCTTGGGAAAGCCCATGCAGAATAGCCTGGTGGCTTCAGTCTTATGGGGCTGCAGAGTCAGACACAACTTGGTAAGTAAAACACCACATGGTAGCCAAAACTAGGGAAAAATACTCTAGGAGTTAGACTAGAAGTTGGAGAGTGTACATTCAGAGAACTAAAGGATTATAGAATTAAAAATTTTTTGGACCATGTTAACTTAGTTCTAAGAATGTTTAGGGAATTCCCTGATAGTCCAGTGGTTAGGACTTGGTGCTTTCACTGCCGAGGGCACCAGTTAAATCCCTGGTTGGGGAATGAAGATCCTGGAAGCTGGATGGCATAGCTTTAAAAAAAAAAAACAAAAGCTTAGTCTCTAAGTCCTTCCATCCTCCTTTCCCTCGGGTAAACTAGTGAGGGGGACCCACTTACAGCTATTTCACATGGTGGTTTCTGTATTTTGGATAGAACTTGGCATTTCAGAGTTAACTACTGATTACCTTGTGTGCTCAATAATTTTTTAAAAAGGCTCTGGGCTACAGATCACTATCAGCCTTTACGGATATTTGCTGGCCATCTTGCTGATGTGAATTGTACCAGATTCCATCCAAATTCTAATTATGTTGCTACGGGCTCTGCAGACAGAACTGTGCGGCTCTGGGACGTCCTGAATGGGAACTGTGTAAGGATATTCACTGGACACAAGGTATTTTAACTTTCATTATTCCAGCACACAAGGTTCTTTGAGATTAAAAAGTTTAAAAATTAACTAGTGACATACATTTTAAAGATACTGTCCATACCCCTCAACTTTGTTATAGTTCTTTTGTCTCCTTTTCTTAGGTATTTTTAACCTTTTGATTCTTGCCATGTACTTTTTTTTAGGGACCAATTCATTCCTTGACATTTTCTCCCAATGGGAGATTCCTGGCTACAGGAGCAACAGATGGCAGAGTACTCCTTTGGGATATTGGACATGGTTTGATGGTTGGAGAATTAAAAGGACACACTGATACAGTCTGTTCACTTAGATTTAGTAGAGATGGTGAAATTTTGGCATCAGGTAAATGACTAGAACTGGCTTTGTGGTCAAAAGTCAACTGTATATTTAAAGGAAGCACTGAATGTTGACAATTGCAAAATTAAGTCTGATTTTGGATTTTGCTTCTCTTTAGCATGATTCAGGATTGTTACCTACATGTATATTGACTTCTCAGGTTAAGCTACTGCTTGAAATTCTTGAGGGAATAGAGTTGTTAAGTTCAGATTTCTTTTACCAGAAATGTAAATACATAAAGCATACTTGACATGTCAGAAATTTAAGTATGGCAGATTCTACTAAATAGTTTCCTTTTGATTTCCACTTAGGTTCAATGGATAATACAGTACGGTTATGGGATGCTGTCAAAGCATTTGAAGATGTAGAGACTGATGACTTTACTACAGCCACGGGGCATATAAATTTACCTGAGAATTCACAGGAGTTATTGTTGGGAACATATATGACCAAATCAACACCAGTTGTACACCTCCATTTTACTCGAAGAAACTTGGTTCTAGCTGCAGGAGCTTACAGTCCTCAATAAACCATCGGTATTAAAAGACCTTTGGAAACTACTGTTTGAAAAAGGGAGACTAAAAGCAAATACCTCAGTGATTACTATTTAAGCTACAAAGAATGTTTTGTCTATATGGATCTGGAAGTATGCTGCTTAGAAAATCTGTACAGGACAGTTCCATGTTTCTATAGCAACCACATTTAACTAATTTCCGTTAGTTGAATAAGAGGTATTATGTTTGTGGAGGGGACATTCATGGTGCTTTGGATTGTGTGGAAACTATGCATTTTCTGTTCAAATGCTATTTTAATTTATTATGTTAAAAAAATCAATTGATTTCAATAATTTGTCCTGCTTCAAGATTCAAATTGAGTAATATAATACCATATTGAATTTTAGCTGAAGAATTCCATGAGCATGTACGTTTCTGCTGTAAAAATGTAGTTACTGTATGGCACTCAAGTACTATGTTATATGATCCACTAACATTTTTGCTTGGCTCATGATTAGTGGAACGTACGTTAACTGGCTAAGATGAACTACAGTTCCTTTCTGAGAAACAAATGAAGTACAACCATCCACTGACATCTGAATTTATACCTGTTGGACTGAGTGCACCCAAACACTCTATAAACCAGGTGAAATTAACTTCCATGTTCTACTTCAGCTAAAATGGCTGCATACAACCTAGTACACTTGAAGTCAGACATTTCAGTTGCTTACCTCCAGTACTGAGCCTTGCTTTGGAAAACTAAA
The DNA here is from genome assembly GCF_029378745.1 of Bos indicus. Lineage (NCBI taxonomy): Eukaryota > Metazoa > Chordata > Mammalia > Artiodactyla > Bovidae > Bos > Bos indicus. The sequence continues at coordinate 23,846,620 of NC_091785.1, forward strand.
AGATTTAGACCAAGTTACTGCCAGTTTTTTGCCTTTGTTGCATTTTGTACAGTTTTTATATTTTTGATATCTTGTAAATAAAGACAACCAGCTTTTCCAGGTTCATAATTTATTGTACAAATTGAGTATCACATGATGAGTTGACATTAGCTTCTTCAGGCATGGGAACTTAACAGATAATGTACAGCTCAGAATCCTATAAACAAAGCAAAAATAGTTTAGACACAAATGTGTTCAACTCTGCTTTTAAGACATTCAGTAATTATTAGTAAAAGACTATCCATGAACCTCCCTGAAATTGAACGCAAATTCATTAGATTCTCAAAGGAGTCATTAACTCCCCCAAATTTAGTTGTCTCTCAGCTTTCAACAATTTAATCTAAAACTCCCACCTTTAACAAAAGAGCTGTCAATAATTCATTATGATCCAAAATATACATTGTTGTAAAAGCCTAGTACATAAGATACTGGATTGACCAAAAAGTTTGTTCAGGGTTTTCTGGCTTATGGGAAAACCTGAATGGACTTTTTTGCCAACCCAGTAACATTCCCCGCCCAACCCCCCCACCTCCGCCCATAAAGTAATAGTTTAAATAGCAGAAAGGAGGAAGGATGGTAGTATCCCCATTATAAAAACAGAGTAAGGAGGTACCTAATATGAAAAACTGGGTTTCCCTTGTGGCTCAGATGGAAAGAATCCACTCCAGTATCCTTGCCTGGAGAAGCCCAGGAACAGAGGAGCCTGGTGGGCTATGGTCTATGGGGTCGCAAAGAGTCGGACACAACTGAGTGACTAAGCACGCACACAGTATGAAAAATTGGGCAAAAAACTACCTGTCAGGAAAAAACCATGGATCACTGCATTTTGGGCTATGCAGTCAGTCAAAACTACGGTCAATAGTTTTGGGACTGGAAAAGGTCTTAAGAGCAGAGGAAAAAATTTTCAGTCATGGAAAGCTACATTAGATAAAATCTAGGTTTTGGGTTTTCTGCACATCGTCTACTGCCAACAAAATACTTACACAAGCAAGGGCAAATGGGGGTTGGGTCGCACTAAGAAGAAAATGAAGTCTAGGTGGGATTTAAGGAAATGACAGATTGCTTACATAAAAATTCAAAAGCAAGATGCATTCGCAACTGATTTAAAAGGCTGGTTAATAATTACTACCAAAAAAAATTACAAAAAGAGCTTATACAAGAAAGAAAGGATCTTTACAAAAAGAAAGTCCCAAATGTTAAATAAAAACACAGAGAATGTTAAAAATACAAATGGTACTCAAATGGAAAAAATATACACCTTCATAAAAAAAATATTTTTACTCATCAAAATAACAAACATCAGAAACTGACATTATTTAACATGGGGGGTGGAGAGGGAGAGAGAAAGCTAGGTGTCCCACAACCCTTTCAGAAGGCACTGAAGAGAATAAATACTTCTTGCTCAAAAGCATTTATTGTAATGCTATTTATATTTTAAAAAATTCTAGTAGGAAACAGATCTGTATAAAATCATATATCCATGAGCACCCATGCATTCAAATTTACAGAGAACATGTTATAAAGCAAAATTACAGATATGGATCATAGCCATTGGAAACCAAACAAATACAATATAAAAGAGCTAAACTGAGATATTAATAAAAACTGTCAGGGTGATGGAGACATGGGCAATATTTTTCTTTTTCTGAATGTAATAAAATTTTGAACAATGACATTACTTTTATAGTGTGGGGCAGGGGAACCCTAAAATCAAAATGGCAAAGTTATAAAGTTTTAAACGTTATCTCCTTACTGTTTATGTTGCTTTCACAGCTGGAGTTTTTTTAGACCTTAACTTGAAGTATAAGACTATCAAAGCAATACTTCCGTATGTGGCCAGCACACACTGAAAAAGAAAGGAAAAAGCAAATGAGTTGTTGTCACATCTATATTATTCTAAAACATAACTACTTAAAGGTATCATTAATACTTACATTCATTCTCCCTGTGAGAGTGTAAGAGTTGAAATATTTTTTGATACCAGTGAAATGGAACTGGGCATCAGCTTCTGGACCTGCCATGATTTCAATCTTTTAAAAAAAGAAAGAAGGCAACAAATTGGTTTGGATGCTATTTATTGAAAAAAAAATTTTTAATTAAAGTCACATAAGTATGGTATATGGCATATACATACTGTATATAAATACTGTAAATTTTATGTATGCCTCACCCAAGAAAGCAGTAGCAAAATGGTGGAAAAAACATTGCTAAGAATTTGGAAGGAGGACTTTTGTCTTGGTTGCTATCACACAACATTCCAGAATATACATCAAATAACACAAAGAACACAGTAGTCTCTAACTCCATCTTCTGACCCAAAATTGGTTGATGTTTTCATTCCTGGCTCTATTTATATATCATAGCACACTGTGCATGGAATTCCATCAGTTTTAAGACTAGTTGAAAGCTGGATACTTTTCAAAGTCTCTCAGAGGGGTAACAACGAAAACAACTAACTGAACGGCTCACCTTGCAACACCACTTTTTACAGTTTTTCCTATAAATAATTTAGGACCTCCATGGGAAGGAGGAGACAGGATTATTTATCACCAAATGGAATTAATACACACTAACTATTGGTGGTGGAGGGGAAGCAAAATCCTTACTCCTTACACCAAAAACAGATGAAAACATGTAAATGTAAAAAGTGAAAACAAAATATCTGAAGAAAACATGGGCAAACATTTTAATCATCTTAGGGAAGGGAAAATACAAAGGTGGCCGAAGAAACACAGATAATCAACCTCATGATCAGTGAAGGAAATATGAAATGAGACAAATATTTAACCATCAGACTGCAAAGATAAATTTATCATAATAAGCAGCAGTAATGGGAATGTGGGAAAATAAGCAGTCTCTCTGCTGCCTGGAGGGAGTGTAAACTGGAGGGAGTACAACCTTCCTAAAATGCAATTCTGTAATATCTACTGAATTATGACAGAGTATAGTTTACCCTTTTATCTAGTTGGTTCAATTTGTTCAGGAACTTATGGCAACTGAAATACAGTTTATGGAAATAACTACAAGTGCATTTATAGGAAACTGATAAATGATGGTTCCCATGGGAGGAAACACAATGCATGGAGACCTTTAAATATAGACATGAAAAGATAACCCCTTGCAATAGTAAAAGTTCCTATTTCTGGGCATTATAGAGAACATCAAAGGTTCTCAAAGTTTGGTCCCTACACTGTCAGCATCCATTGAAACTCATTGGAAATGCAAATTCTCAGGCCTTTTGAATCAAACTCAGGGGCCCAGCAATCTGTTTTAACGTGCCATTTAGGTGATTCCGATGTAAAAGTTTGAAAAACACTGCAGTAACAGAAAACCAAACTCTGATTAGTAATTATATAGGGGGGAAAAAAAAACCCTTGAATATACAACAGACTTGAAAAAGGGATTACATCTATAGAGCCTATGTATTTCACAAAGGCATGTATTTCTTTTATAAAGGCACATCAAAGGTCACCAGAGCAACACTTGAAAACTCGTCTGTATGACCGCCTATCTACCACGACCGACGCCACGCCGAGTCGATTGGCAATATAGACGAGCCGGTCGAGGTCCGGTCGAGATTGGTAGGCAGTGGCAGTGACTCAGCCGACTCTTGATGAAACAGAATCAGGGGAAACCTGTGAGGAAGTTGCTGCTATGGAAACCGGCACTCTACAGTTTGCCATTCAAAGGCCTTTAGGGGCATTCACAAGCATAGAATTGGCAATGAAAATCTCGACAAATGACCTTAATTGTGAACACTGTTTCAAGAAGGTTCTTGCAGCAATGAAGGATTCCAAACTTCCTTGGGTCACCTTAGAGGCCTTGGCCAGTCCAGTCCAAGTAGGAAAATATCCATTAAAAGAAAATTTTATGATATGGCTTTTATATTAAAGGTTTTAGTAAATTTATTAAAGACATGCTTTCCCATTCATCTTCAGGAGTGATTTCTGGATTCTTAAGTGTCAAGCAGGTTTCTAGGAAAAACCCTACAGAAAACAAGAGCTTAATTCCCACTAACTTGTGTCTAACAAACATTTTCAGAAGAATGTGGTATTCAACTGAAACAATCTTAAGGTGCCTTAAATCTCCCTCTATACAATAGAGAAGGAAGGCTGATGTCTGCAATATTCCACAGAGGACTAATTCTGACTGTACGGGATGGCACAGTTTACCATCGGCAATTTAGTCCAGATCGGAAAAGCGCTGAGATGGTAGAGTAAGTGAGATGTTGCCGCTGAACAACTGCAGCAAAGCCTGTAAGCACTTCGCTTAGTATCCTCAGCAAACTCCAGGTTACTTTTGGGCAAAGATCAGGAATCCTTAAGTGTACTTAGTGGAATAACTAAACCGAAACTTGCTTTCCTTTTGAGTTACATATCAGTTTAGAAAGACATGAATGAAAAATACCTAAGAATAAACAGAACCGTACTAATTGTTAAACTGTAGGCTATGGCAAAGTCTAAGCCATGGGGTCTTGGCTTCTGTTTCTAATTGCGCGGCGAACTACTTTTAAATATAATTAATCTTTACATGCCTCTCTTCAGACCTGTAAAATGGGCACTTCAGAAAAGGCCCAACGTGACCCACTAGCCTCGCTGCTTTGTTTCTTGGTACTACTAGTCGGTCTGACCGGACACCTACCTGAAATGGTGAGATCTCGCGGGAAAAGAGGCAAACACAAGAGATAGCGGCTCAGGTGCCAGAAGCTGCCTCTGGTACAAGGAGTTTATAGCTCTCTGCTCTAGCTACTATTAGTGAAAGGGCTTCCGGCCGACCGAACACAGATATCTAACCCGCTTACCCGGGGCCAGGCCACACTCACTATCGCCGGACAAAGGCTGCAGCGCAGCTAAAGGAAACCTGGCTGGACAGCTTTCTAAGCATAGCTCGGTGGAAACAAACTGCTTTGGGCATACAGTGCAAGAGAGGTTACTGTGACGAGAGGTGGGGTCATAAGTCCGAGTTCTGATACAAAATTACGTCACTGAGTGACCTTGGGCGAGGGGCCTCCCTTCCCTGCGAGCCTCCTTTTCTCTACTGGAAAATACAATCTAAGGGCCTTTAGGAGCCTCGCGCCGAGGCTTCCCAGTCACTGTCCGAACCCTCACGCCCGGCCTTCATTTTCTCTAATTCCTTTTCTATTCACCACCACTCTCCGCCAGCCCCCACCAAAGCGAAGGCCTCGCGGTGTGCCCGGAGCAGGAGACAGTCTGATTCCAGGCCGGCCCCACAAAGCGGAGGCGCGTGGTCTAAATCCATGTTCCCCTCCACACTCACCTTTCAAGGGGTTCAAACTCCACGGCCTGTGTCCTTCACCGTACGCTGCTGCCCCTCGATCCCGCCGGAAGACACCACCTCCCCCTCACGCGTTCAACGGGCCTAAAGGATTCGGCCCTCTGCGTCGATTGGCTACCTGTCTAAGCCCCGCCCTTCCGTTTCCTGTCTCTACATCTCCTCCCCCTCCCTGTTGAACTGGATCCAGTATAGTTACGGAAATAGGGCATTGAGCCCGCCCACGCTTCCGGAAGAGCAGCGTTAGGCTGCGGGTGTACCAGTCTCCGCGTGTGTGATTACAGTGGCGCGGCCTCTGAAGTAGAAGTGCTGGTGTCCTGGGGCTGGTGAGTGGGGGCAAAAGCAACAAGGGTGGAAACTTCGTGGCTTCCAGGTCTGTCCCAGGACTAGCTGCTTTGGATCCCTGCCATGAACCCGCAGTGCCGGGTGAGTGGTTAGGCCACCGCATTCCACCTCTGAAGCCGGCTCTGCTGGCGTGGTCCCTGTAATGTCACGTTATGTTCCTAGGAAGTAGCTCAGATCCCTTTATCGCAGGGTCGCTTTACTCTTTGAAGTTTCAGTTTCCCCTTTTGTGAAGTAAGATTAAGGGTCAAATTCCTAGTAAACTTGACCGCATTGCTTTGTCCTTTTTTTTTTTTCTTTTACGAAACACTCCTTCCTAGGCTCCCTCTAGGTCCTCACCTCTTCCACAGTCTCAAGCCTTTTTAGATTCCTATTTCCAAGCGTCTCTCGGAACCAACCCCTCCTCCTGTTCTCACTTAAACCTAGTTCTGGTTCTCGTTATTTCTCTATTGTACTGCAGTTGAATCCTACCCGTTGTGTACCTTCCTTCAGTTCTATCTCCTTGTGGCGCTAACGGTAAAGAACCCGCCTGCCAATGCAGGAAACATAAGAGAGGCAGGTTCGATCCCTGGGTTGGGAAGAATCCCCCGAAGGAAGAAATGGTAACCCATTCCAGTATTCTTGCCTGGAGAATCCCATGAGCCGAGGAGCATAGGGGGCTACAGTCTGTAGGGTCGCGAAGAGTCGGACAGAAGCAAAGCGGCTTAGCACGCACTCGGTTTACCTTCGAAGCTTCAGTCCTGTCTCCTTGTCCAGTCTATAGCCTGCAGTATATATTTGTTTTGGTTACTGTTCTGTCTTTTCCTTTTCTTAAGAGTCTAACTTGCAATTTACTCACACCCAATGAAAGATCTGACACAGAGGGCTCAACCTGTCTTTTAAAATTTAATTCCAATTATTAGGCTTTATTCACCTTGTAATCTAGTTGAACAGTTCTTCAAAGAAAGATGAGCAGCTTGTGAGCAGTTTTAAATATTTTTAAAATTATGTATTATTTATTTGGCTGCACTGAGTCTTTGTTTCTGCAGGCTTTCTCTAGTTGTGGCGAGCAGGGGCTTCTCTGGTTGCAGTACACAGGCTTCTCATTGCCGTGGCTCCTCTTGTTGTGGAGAACAGGCTCTGGGGTGCTGCGGCTTCAGTAGCTGTAATGCATAGGCTTAGTTGTTCATGGTATGTGGAATCTTCTTGGACCCAGGGATCAAAATGATGTCCCCTGCATTGCCAGGAGGAGCAGTTTGACAGACATATTGCTGCTCAAAATAATTGGCTTTTCCTGTCTCCATGCTTTTTCTCAGGTTCATTCTGCTTTTCCCGTTCCACCTGTCAAAATCCTGTTCATCTTTTAACATGCAGCTCAAAGGCATCTTTTTAAGGAAGCCTTCCTCCTTTGCTGAAGCCTCATTATTTTCTACCTTCTTGTTGATAGTTTATAACCTGATCTGTATTTTAGATTATTTGCAGAATTGTTTTATCTTAGAAGTGTGCGCATTCTTTGAAGATAAGGGGTTATGTAGTCATTTGAGTATCCGTGACTTAACTGAAGCTGTTTAATGATGCTCCATTGAAAGTATAACTTACTGGAGAAAAATATGTGGACGTGTGGTTTTGAAGCAAAGACCTTTGGAAAGATGAATTATGGATTATCTGTTGCCTGGCATCAAACCATCCATTTCTTAGGCCTGAATGCTGTCTAGCACACTGGTGCTAGAAGGCTCTGTCTCTTGCTCATCGATCACAACCTTGACACTGAAGTACATATTACCAACTTTTTGCATTGTTTTTAGGACACTCAAACATGGCAGCCATGGAAGAAAGCTTCCCCCGTGGGGGTACAAGAAAGACCCACAAATCAGAGAAAGCTTTCCAGCAATCAGTTGAACAAGACAACTTATTTGATGTAAGTGGGGTGCTTTTTTGGGAAGACTCGCAGAACACTTTCTCTCTAGTGTCCTTATGGAGAATGAGCCTTGTCTGAGAATGTGTGGTTTTCCAGATTGGATTCTTGTTGAAGTCTACTTTTACACATTTAACTTGTTAGAGAGTCCATCCCACCACAAGGCTATATCTTTTGAAGCATGAGTGGCATTTATTGTATAAGGTTTCAGTGCCGTTCTTTCTTTCTGTTTTTGGCCACATCGGGAGGCCTGTGGGATTTTAGTTTTCTGACCAGGAATCGAATCTGCACCATTGGTAGTGAAAGCGCAGAGTCCTAACCACTGGACTGCCAGGGAATTCCCTGTTTCTCATTCTCAGGAACTTACCATGTTGATTAAGGATGGAGAGAAAACAGTTTGAATAAGGTTTGAATGAGGCTATGTAAAATGATCATGATTTGCATTAGAATTTGAAATCTTCACCTAAAGTAGGTTGTACTCCAAATGCTAGAGGGAGCAGAACTAACATTCAGTTGTGTGATTAGGTCTATTTTATGTAATCCTTCCAACTGTATTGTGAAGCAGAGATCACCATTCCATGGTGGGAAACTGAGGCCCAGAAAGATTATGTAATTTAGCTGAAACCACACAGCTTGTTATGGTGGAGATCTTTGTGACTCCACCTTTTTTATTTTCATGCACTGTTCCAAATTGCTTCTCCCAATGGGGAACCCCCGTGTCCATCCCTGTCAAGGGAGGAAGAACACAGAAGGGAAGAGTCTTTTAGAAGAGAGCTCAGATTTTCGTCACAGGGAGAATTGGTGTCAGAATGGGAGACTGGCCACGAGGCAGGAATTAAAGAACAGTTGGGAGTGGGGTGGAGTAGAAGGGTGACAAGACAGGGTGACAGATGAACTGATATTGAAGGGAAAGGCCGGATAAACTGCTTTTTATTTTTTTGGATCTTCTCCTCCTCCCTCCCCCGCTTTAGATTTCTACTGAAGAGGAATCTACCAAAAGGAAAAAGATCCAGAAAGGGCCAGCAAAAACAAAAAAGTTGAAAGTTGAAACCAGACAAAGCAGCAAATTTGTCAGAGAGAAGTTTGAAATCCTTAATGTGGAGGTTTGTCAGCGTTTGGTTTTGAACAAACTCTTCCCTTTTTCCCGTCTTTCTTTTCGTATATATACATGTATATATATCTTCTGTCTCTATTCCAGTTTTGTCAGTGCCTGTGATCATAGATCGTGTGTTGTTTTTCTTTTTAGCGGCCAAGTCCCTCATCCTGCTGATGCTCTCGTGGGACTTGTGTTTTAGTAAATTCATAGGTTAGAATTGGCAATACCCTTAACAGTCATTCTGATTCTACCCTTTCATTTCACAGATGTGGAAACTTATCTCAGAGAGGTGAAGCAGTCTTTTTATGTCCCTTAAATTTTTAGGTAACTCTGATACTTGAGTTATAAAAAAGAAAAAGCCAAATGATAGTGAAGGGAAAGATACACACGGATGTAGATAGAGAAGGGAAAGATACTTCCAGCCTGCAGAAGTATTTTGTTTGTCCTGTGTGCTACTTAAAAAAAAGTTGGTGCCAACATTAGAAAACTTAAAAATTTTACATTAAGAAAGTGATTTCTGGCTTCTTATAGAACCTTGAAAGTGCTGATAATACAAGTATGCACTCCCTCATATTTGTAGCCACACATTGCTGAATAGTGTTTGTGCCCTTTAGACCTGGCACACGCATGCCGGGCTTCCATAGTCTCCCCTGGCCTGTGTTCTGCATCGTGTTACCTCCCAGGCATTTGAGTTTGGGTTGCTTGGAATAAAGGAAAAGGTGAGAGTGCCCTCCAACACCCTCATGCTATAAACACAGTGGTATCATTTCAGCCTTTCATGGTGCTCAGTCAGAAATATGACGAGTATATAATATATACACGTATGTCTCTCTTGTAGCTTTTTTTAATGTTAGAGTTAGGACTAGAGGCCAGATTCCCCCACCCCCACCCTACCTCCCTATTCATTGTTCTCTTCCCTGTTGTACATAATTCACTCTTTCTCTTCTAGTCCTTGTGTGAGGGGATGCGGATTTTGGGTTGTGTGAAAGAGGTAAATGAACTGGAACTGGCGATTAGTCTCCCCAACGGCCTCCAAGGGTATGTGCAAGTGACTGAAATTTGTGATGCTTACACTGAAAAGCTGAATGAGCAGGTGGCGCAAGAAGAACCCCTGCAGGTAAGGGAAACCTGGATGAAATCTGTAACTGGAATAAGATGTAAGATGACAGCTTTGCTAAGTGCTAAGAAGGAAAGGTACAAGATACCAAGAGAGTTTATCTAGAGAATTTATTTTTAAATTTCTTTGATTTTTTAAATAAGGGGACTTTCACTTAGGCCAGGGAACCTAGAAGACTTGCCTGAGGAAGGGATACCTGAGCTGAATGTGAAGGATGAGGGTAGGCTGGAGAAGGAAGGAAGGGAGTTCAGGCAGAAGGAGCCCGGTTTGTAGCAGGAGACGGCTGGTGTGACTAGAACAGAGAGCAGGGAGAGTGGTGTGAGATAGGGCTAGAGGGCTGGGTGGAGACCAGACCATGTTCAGGATTGGTTTTTCTGTAATCAATTGGAAGCCCTTGAAATGCTCTTATTGAGGTGGGTGATATGTAGACAGAAGACAGAATGAATCAAAGCAGCATGAGTAGTTGCTTAGGACTAGTTCAAAGGCTGCTGTTATAGTCCAGGCTTTGAGACTGATGGATTTACTGAGGGCTGAGGAGGTAAAGTCGGTGCCTAGTGATGGATTCTATATGGGTGGCAAGGCCAAGAGACATGTCAGAAATGAGTCCTAGATTTCTGTTGAGCATGGTTAACAGTTGGCCAGGCCATCTTGAGATAAGAAGCCCTGAAAGGGTACCGGGATTGGGAGAGATGATCATGATTTTTGGTTGTGTTGAGTTTGAGGTACAATTGAGATGACCAGTAAATAGGTGATTCTGGAGCTCAGGGAGATTTCTCTGTGTAGGTAGGTGGTGGTTGAAGCTGTGGAGGAGGAAGAAGTTGCTTATAGGGAGCACACAGAGGGAGAAGAGACTGAAAGACTGAACCAGGAGTCAGCACTGTATTTTAGTTGCTGAATAAAAGGAGAGTTGCTGTTAGAAGAAGGTGGGACCAGAGAGGTAGAGGGAAAAAACCAATGAAGGAAAGGTCAGAAGCCAGGAGGAAATGTTTCAGGAAGGAAGCAGCACCAGAGTAAAAATGCCTTGTTAAGGCCATGTGAGAGAAGGACTGCAAAGTGGGCTGTTGGATCTAGCCACGTGGAGGTCATTGGAGATTTTGTTGGGAGATCAAGTATGGAGTGAGGGCGTGGAACACAGATTGCAGAAAGTTGAGGAGTAAGCGAAAGATGAGAAAGTAAACGAGGAAGTCCAGTAATTGTAGAAGATTCTTTTGACAAGTCATTTTACATCTGCTTGTTGTGTGGAGATGTTTGGAGACCTTACCTGTAATCCAAGACTGACATGGCCACAAACCAATGCCTTTGTGGGTGAGCAGTTACTCTCATCGTCCGCCTTTTGGCCTCTGGGAATCTGAGGATGAGAAACCATAGAATCAGGGTTGGGCAGTGAATTCTCAGTTTAGGGAAAAGGTATGTATCAGATTTTTCTCACTTGTATTATGCAGGACCTGGTCGGCTTGCCTGAGCTCTTCTCCCCTGGAATGCTGGTGAGATGTGTGGTGAGCAGTCTGGATACCACAAAGGGGAGCAAAAAGAATGTCATGCTATCTCTGAACCCCAAAAATGTCAACAGAGTGCTGAGTGCTGAGACCCTGAAACCTGGCATGGTACGTATCTGGGGTGAGGGAGGGGGAGCAGGCAACATGCCTTCTCTGTGTCCTGCCTTCTGGGAGTGTCTAGACTACCCTTCACTTTCAGCTTAACTGTTACACATGGGGGTGTGTCTTTTCCTGGGGGAAGATCTCCAGGGTGCTTTGTGTACTTAATGGAAGTTGAAGACTTGAACCTAGTCACATCATTCTGGATGGGAGAAAGGGAAAGCCAGCCCCACATTTGCTGGTAGGGAAAAAAAAAGATGCCTCCAAGGAACCTTAGCAAGGGTGAGAAAGTTCTTGAAGTGCCTCCTTTACTGAGACTTCTTCACAGATGAAGTCATTTTCAAAAGCCACTGAAATTTGTGGGGAAAGCTTGGGGGCTGCTGTCTGAGAGCAAGAGACAGGATAGACAGAGCAATTAGTCTGTCAGCCATATTAATGGATACTCCACTACTGAATCTCCCAGTCCAGTGGCGGTTCAGGAGATGTGAATCCCTGCTCAGCACCTCCAAGTTGAGTAGGTGTAAAACACACTTATATAAACTGTACTCACTTAAGAGGAAGATCAACATGGTCTTGGAACATTTGGTTAGAAGCAGTGAAGTTTGGGTCAAGCCCTGAACGTTGAGTAGAACGGGGAACAAACCGTAAGTAAGTTGTAGGAAATTGACAAGTACCGAGAGGCGGCTGTTTGACAGTTGCTGTTTTAGACACTTTCTCTGAAGACATTTTCATAGCTACCTTGTGAGGCCAATAGGTATCACTCTTGTACGTTTGAGAAAATAGACTGAAAAAGGTTCTGAAGTGACTGAAGTGACCAAAGACCAAATAGCTAGTGATTATTAGAGCCAGATTTGAATGCCACAGTGCTTCCAGTGAAATGTAAAGGAGGTTGGCAAGACTTTTTGGTGAAGTGAGGGGGGTGTTGGAGGTGCTTAGAAAAGACATGATGACAGCTAGAAGGGTGGTTCTGGATTCTCAGTTCTCTTGGCACTGGGGGTGCCAGCGCTGCACCCCTTTCATGTGTATGACATGAAAGGCTTGCATATCAATGTCAAATATTGGCTGTATTCCTGTGCTGGAGCAATTGAGGTTTAAATTTAAAAGTGGGAGGATGTTTGGGATTCTGGGATGATTTGTTGAGACCAATGGTAGGAACAGTCATGTTTGGCGTGTTTGGTAGTGAATATGGTTATGTGTCCTATGACCTTTGACTTTCGAACTTTTGGGATTGCTTTCTCTTCCTCCAGCTGCTCACGGGCACTGTGTCCAGCCTGGAAGACCATGGCTACCTAGTGGACATTGGTGTTAGTGGGGCCAGAGCTTTTCTGCCATTGCAGAAAGCCCAGGAGTACATTCGGCAGAAGAACAAAGGTGAGGGGAAGAAGAAGGAGAAGTACACGGTTGTGAGGTGGTATGTGTGGGAATTATATTTACCTGGCACTGTCTCAGTAAGAGTGGAGTGCCAGGCTCACTAAAATCTGATGGGCCAGTTTCACTTTTTCCCACGTAGAAGATTCTGAAACAGGGACTCTGAACCAGCACTCTCTTGCCTTGTTGAGGTTTTTGTATTTTTTTGTGTGGTAGTTGATTCTAGATCAGTTAGAGTCATTTCACTCCCATTTTTGAAGATGGTTTCTTGAAAATTGGGAATATGGGGAGTACTGCATGGTAACTGGACAAGTAGGCCATGGATCTTTAAGGTGTCACTTGAGTTAAAATTCTTCTCATAGTAGATGTTTTTCCCTTTTGGGGGGCTGCTCTTGCAGGTGCTAAACTGAAGGTAGGGCAGTACCTGAACTGCCTCATCGAGGAGGTGAAGGGCAGTAGAGGAGTTGTCACTCTGTCTATTGGTCACTCAGAAGTTTCTGCTGCCATTGCTACTGAGGAGCAGAGTTGGACTCTCAATAGTTTGCTACCAGGACTGGTGGTCAAAGCGCAGGTACAGAAGGTAAGCCATTCATTGTTACTACTATTTTCTAAAATAAAAATAATTTGTATTAAAGTAGAATGTGCACACAGTCTAAAATTCTGCTGTCCAGTGGGGTAGCCCCTGGTCCCATGTGGCCATTAGTACTTGAAATATAGGCAGTGTCACATGTTGAAATGATAATATTTTGCCTAATGTAATATTTTGTATTGGGTTAAATAAACTATTAAAACAAATCTCACCTCTTTCTTTGTAGTTTTTACAGTGTGACTGCTAGGAAACTGAAAATGACATATGTGACTTGAGTTACGTATGTGCTGTGGAGAGTGCTGATCTAAAGACTAAATGGTATTAATATTAACAGGCTTCTAGTGAAGAACTCTCACCCCATTGAACCTCCATCTTTAATTCTTTTAGCTTATCTTTTGAAGTTGACCTCTGTATTTCTAAGTAATACTCTTCTGCTAGATCTCATGGTTTATCACTCTGAGGCACTGAGTTTTAACCCTTTATCAAGGTAGATGAAATTTCAGCTCTCTTATTCCTCCCTTCTCCCAACTTTTGACTAAATCATTATTCAGTATTTAAATTATTATGACCACATAAATATTGTTTACTTGCTGAACTAGGTAATATAATTTGTTTCTTGAACCATTTCCTCCCTCAACCCTGGAGTTGATGATCAGTTTTGTTTCTCTCATTTGCTGAATTCTCTTCCTATCATTGTTTCTTCATAACATCCTGTAGTTATTTTTCCCTCATTATTTTCTATATTTTCAAACCCTTTAAAATAATCTTTGTTATTTTTCGTCCCATCTGGAGTCCTTCTACTGTCATCTGGCTCCAGTCTGGTTGGTTTGTAAAGCTGCTCCATGGCTGATGTCCAGAGGCTTCTGGTCTTTATCATTCTGGATCCTTCCCCACTCTTCTGTATTAGATAGAAACTTCCTTGATTCCATATATTTCTCTTTTTTGGTTTACTCACTTGTTTTAATGTGTCACATTCTCCAGAAACATCCTCAAAAAAGCACAAGCATTCATGCTAAGTTGCTCAGTTGTGTCCGACTCTTTGCAACCTCATGGACTGTAGCCCACCAGGCTCCTCTGTCCGTGGAATTCTCCAGGCAAGAATACTGGAGTGGGTAGCGATTCTCTTTTCCCGGGGACCTTCCTGACCCAGAGATTGAGCCCAGGTCTCCTGCATTGCAGGTGGATTCTTCACCATCTGAGCCACCAGGAAAGTCCCCTAAAAGCACATTGGAGGTTAATCTTGACTTAATGTGTCTTGAAATTCTCAAGACCGCTGCCAGGTTTGATGATTCCCCAGGGAGACTCATGGACTCACCATGTAGTGGTCCTCACGGCTGTGATCCACTGCAGTGAAAGGAGGCAAAGCAAAATCAGCAAAGAGAAAAGGCCCATGGAGTGAAGTCTGAAAGAAACCAGCCATAAGCCTCTGAGAATCCTCTTCTAGTGGAGTCGCAGGTGTGCATTTAATTCCTCTGGCAGCAGGTTATGACAACACATGTGAATGCTGTGAGGGCTTCTCAGGTGGTGCTAGTGCTAAAGATCCTGCCTGCCAATGCAGGAGATTTAAGAGATGTGGGTTTGGTCCCTGGGTCAGGAAGATCTCCTGGAGTGGGGTGGGGGCATGGCAACCCACTCCAGTATGCTTGCCTGGGAAGTCCCATGGACAGAGGAGCTTGGTGGGCTACAGTCCACGGGGCCGCAAAGAGTTGGACATGACCGGAGTGACTTAGCACACATGCACGCACATGAATGCTGTCTACCAGCAAAGCTCATTGAGGGTTTTTATTTTTATGACTGAATAATACTCCATCATATGAAGTTGGTGGACATTTGAGTTGTTTCCACTTTTGGCTCTTAGGAGTAATGCTGCTGTGAAATTTGTGTACAGGTTTTTGTGGGGACACATGTTTTCATTTCTAGGAACGGACTTGCTGGGTCATATGGTAACTCTGTATTTAACTTTTTGAGGAACAGCCAAAGTGGCTGTAGTGTTCTACATCCTCACCAGCAATTTAAGCATGCTAGTTTCTCTTCATATTCTCATTAACACTTATTCTTCTTTTTATTATGGCTCTCCTAGAAGGGGTGGGTGTGAAATGGTATTTTGTTATTTTGATACGCATTTCTCTAATGATTAATGATGTTGAGCATCTTTTCATGTTACGAATTGGCCATTTATAAATTTTTTGGAGAAATATTGAATCAGAAGTCCTTTGTTCATTTTTTTTATTGATATGGTAAAAAACAATTCCTTGTATATTCTAGATATATGCCCCTTATCAGATATTTTAAAGTGTTTTCTTTTTCTGGAACTATTAGTATGATGTTGGACTTAATGAATCAGTTCTGATTTTCTTACTTTTTACTCTCTGTTTTGGTACATGCATGCGTTTGCATCCTACTTTATGGAGAGTCTCTCAACTGAATCCTCCCATCCTCTGTTGAGTTTTTGTTTTGACTGCCATCTTATGAGAGGCTCTAGAAAACTGCTGGGCAGTCTGTGAGCTTGGGTGGACTTGCTGACTGGCCGACTTCCCTGTCAGGGGCAGGAGGTAGCGGACCGTCTTTAAGAAACCTCCAGGTGTCACTGTTAGAAATCTTCTCTGGCATGTTAGATTTCTCTAGAAAGGATCTGAGGATATAAGCCTGGCTGCCTAAGAGCTGGATGGCAGAAAGGGGCTGGATGTCTTCATATCTGTATCTATACGATATTCAGGATTTTTCTTAGTTCACATTTTCATGGTTTGTGCACTATTCCTGTGTTTTGAACCTGATACAGTTTCCAAGAGAATAACTCTCCCACTTTCTATGGAGATGGGAGAAGGGTGAACCCTATAGGACCTGGGGATCTGACTTAGTTTCCCTACCTCAGTGCTCTTTTGAGGGCCTTGTCGCCCTACTTCGTTTGCGAGCCTCTGGTGGGCGAATTGCTCGTGGTATCTCCCTCTTGCACGC
Organism: Bos indicus; assembly: GCF_029378745.1. NCBI lineage: Eukaryota > Metazoa > Chordata > Mammalia > Artiodactyla > Bovidae > Bos > Bos indicus. Next base: position 23,862,907 of record NC_091785.1, read on the forward strand.
ATGTGGGTTTTCCCATGTTAACCTGAGCACATCACCAAGTTAGCAACAACTTGTCCAAGTTGTCAGGCTGGCGGTTCCTCAAGGATCTTTGTGTAAAGTGCCTTCCGCCCCTTTGGGAAATCCTGAGAGTGGAGAATCCTCTCAGGCTGGGGGATGTAGTGGTGGTGGGTGAGCTTACTGAGTATAGGAAGAGCCAGTGCCAGGGGTTGCGCTGCCCCTTGATTTTATGGGAAGAAAGATGATGAGGGTTGTGGGGGGAGCGGGGGAAGTTATATGGCCTTGAATGTTTAGTATGAACAGTTTCTCTCATCCCTGATTCTTTCAGAGAGATGTTTTTTCACAATTGGTTCTGTTTATTTCTAGGTGACTCCACTTGGCCTTACACTTAAATTCCTCTCGTTCTTCAGTGGCCTGGTTGACTTCATGCACCTGGATCCTAAGAAAGCCGGAACGTATTTCTCAAATCAGCAAGTAAGAAATGTTGCACTTATCTTTTCTTGATTTCACTTGTGTAGCAGCCAGTGTCACGGCTGCTATGGCAGGTCCTGGGACTCATGTGTGTGCGTGTTAGGGGTGGCGAGGAGATGAAAGGTGTCTCAGAAGGACCATAGGAAATGGGCAGTGATTATTTCTGGGGATTGAGATTAGAATAGGAGCCTGTGAAGAAGAAAGCACCTTGTAATTTTTGTTTCATAGCCTCTGATTCTTTTTCTCTCTTGGTAGTGAAACTTTTGCTTTTATAATTTAAAGTCTTCTAAGAAAGTGTTAACATAGGAGAACAAAATGTATTCATTTGAATACAACATTTGTATTCAAAATATGAAAGTGCTCTATGAAATGAATATGAATATGAAAGTGCTGTGGTACACCTGGTTAAAATGCTATCTGGTTATGCAGTCAAGTGTTAGTGGTTAAATCTAAGAGATTTTTCTTCCCTGATCTAAATATTCAATGGTTGTGGATATTTGGGAAGAAAATTCCAATATATTCTACCCGTTTTTTATTAACAATTCCAAAGTGATTTATTTATTTTTTACCAGTAACTCGTGCTAATGGAAGCTGTAGAGACCTTGTCGGTTTTTTGTTTCTGTTGTTTTATTTTTTAAAGTAGATTTCCCCAGCACCTGGTGATAACATTACTGATTTTTTGGTGAATCTCTTTCTAGTGACTTTTTTTCTCCTTAAGTCACACTTGTGTACAGAGTTGAGACATTTTACATGCTATGACCTTGTGATCGGAGCAGGCTGTTTCTGCTGTTTCAGATGAGCTTCTGGATACAGAGACACCAGTGCATGGCTCCTGTTGCATATGCATTATTAGGCTCATGGTGTGGAGGGGACCCTGATACCCATGATACCTACGTTCCTGCCCTTGCATAAGCGTTGATTCAGTCAGACGTAGTTCCTCTGCGGTGTTCTGTGTGAATTTTCCACATGCTGTTTGATTGTACACGCTGATTTTAGTACTTCCATCTGTAACTTGGTCAGCACAGGGAGCGTCTGAACCCCTGGAAGTCGGCTCCGGGTGTCTTGTCTCCAGTGTGCCTTATCCTCACTGTGTCCCTTGTCTAGGTACGGGCCTGTGTCCTCTGCGTGCATCCTCGGACCAGAGCTGTGCGGCTGAGCCTGCGCCCTGTCTTCCTGCAGCCTGGGCGCCCACTCACCCGGCTCTTGTGCCAGCACCTAGGAGCTGTGCTGGATGACGTGCCCGTCCAGGGCTTTTTTGGCAGTGCCGGGGCCACCTTTAAGCTGAAGGATGGTACTCTGGCCTATGCTCGGGTAAGGAGTCTCTTTGTTTCATCAGGTTCTCATCACCAGAAGGACTTCGGGGACATGGGTTCTTTTTGCTTCCTTCATCCCTGAGTATTAGTTTCCTATTTTTGAATTTCCCTAAACGTGGCAGACAGTTAATAAGGACTTGAATAAGGTCTGTTTGTTATATTAGAGTACCTTGAAATTGGCTTGCCTTAATTGATACCAAATTGATGATAGGAACAAATATGAGTTGGGATCTACACCAGGGCTTGGCGAAGGTGTTTTAAAGGGCCAGATAGTAAATATTTTAAACTCATGTACCACATGGATTCTGTCCTGATTACTCATCTTTGTTGTAGCCTGAAAGCAACAAGGACAGTATGTGAATGAAAGGGCATGGCTATGTTCCAGGCAAACTTTTACTCACAAAAATAGGCATTTCATTGTGAGCTGTGATTTATTGACCCATGATCTAGACTCTTCTCTAACTTCATTGAGACTCTGTGGTAGTAAAAAAATAGTTTTTTAGTTAGAGCAATTATTTTAACAGGTAATTAGAGTGCTGTTTTTATGGTAGGTGACAAATGTTCTGAGTCATTTGCACATCTGATTTAATGTCTGGTTGTCTCAGATCTGTTGCCTCTGACTTGTCCTTAATCACTTGGTACTCTGTAGCGCAACCATCTCTCCAATTCTAAGAAAACTTTCAAACCTGAGGCCTTCAAGCCAGGGAACACTCACAAGTGTAGAATCATCGACTACAGCCAAATGGATGAACTGGCCTTGCTCTCTCTGCGGACGTAAGTCTGTCGCTCACCTGTGGGGTATGGAGGTGTGCAGCTGTGGTGCGTGCTCACGGCGTTGCCTGTCCTTGGTGAGGGTTTCTTTTCCTGCCAGTGTGATTTTGGTAGCCCTGAGTTTTAGGCAGCCTCTGCCCTAATGTATTTAATCTTGTATTTGCCGTTTGTTCTAGGTCTATTATTGAAGCTCAGTTCCTTTGGTATCATGACATCAAACCTGGGGCTTTGGTTAAGGTAAGACCTCAAGCATATAATTAGACGCTCTCCCACCTTCAGACAGTCTTTAGTTCACAGGTTAACTGGCAGCTCATTAGTCCTTAGATGAACACATTTAAAGGCTTGCTCCTTCCCTCTGCCTGCTAACTAGGATTTCTTTTCCTTCTCTTGGGTGACTTGAAATTAATTTCACGGTAAAGTCTTGCTAGCACCATGCCACTACACAGAGGCAGTAGATCATCAGTCTTGGGAATTGATGGTGTTTGTTAGACCAGGTCAAAAGTTAGTTCTTTGGTAATTTAGCCACCTGGGATATTAGTAAGGAGTCAGTTCCAGTTGCCTTTCCTGTCTAGCCACTTAGCCCCAGTGGAGCAGCTCCACTTTATGTAGAGTTCATTCCTTAGCAGACATAGTCCTCTCCATTGGAGATGGAACTGGTAAGACAGACAGAAAGATGCTCACCCAAAAAGGTGTGAAAGTTTCATAAATAAACTCTTACTGCATCCAGCCCAGTGTGGGGCACGTGCTTGGCCCCTATGAGATCTGGAATAACAGGAGAGGTGTGAGATGCTTTGTTGTTAAGAATTGTAGGAAAGACATTCTTGAGGCATCATGGCATCTTTTCCTTGGATTCTTAGGGCAAAGTGCTGACCATAAAGCCACACGGAATGGTGGTGAAGATGGGCAAGCAGATCAGGGGCCTGGTACCTACCATGCACCTGGCCGACATCCTTATAAAGAATCCGGAGAAGAAATACCACGTTGGGGATGAGGTCAAGTGCCGGGTGAGCCTCCTGAAGGGTTGCTGGTGGGGTTGGCCAGATAGGAAGAGAGCAGTGCTTCGCAGGTGAAGTTCTGCCTTTTTCCACAAAGTGACCACATAATGTCTGCAGTGCTGTGCCTGGCACTGGGAAGAGAAAAATGGGTCCCTGCCTTTGATAATTGTATGGTATAATTGAGAGTTAAAATATCCATTCCTGAAGAGTGCAGGCCACGTGGCTTGGTGCAGGCTGTATGCTGAGGTCACATCTCAGAACGGGGAGATGAGGGTAGGCTGGGGCAGCAAGCATCATTGAGAATCAGTGATGATCAATAGCAGCTACCATGTAACATGTATTCTGTGCCAGTTACTGAGCTCGGCACATCATAACATTTCATTTCATCCTTAAAATGGCCATAAGAAGCAAGTGCTGTTTTCCTCCTCTTTGCAGGTGGCGAAATGAAAGGCTAGGAATGTCAAGGGTCTTGCCCAGAGTCATACAGCTAATACATGGCAGAACCACTTTTCAAGTTGAGCTCTAAATGATAGTAATGTCTTCTCTCTAGATCTCTGGCAGAGGTGGGGCTTGAACTGGAAAGGATCAGTAGGATTTGGAAGGTTTAGGAAGATCAGGGGGTGTGTCAGGTACAGAAATAGCCCAAACAAAGCTGTCCAAACTTGAGTGTTTCACAACATAGACGTGGGTCCTGAGAGAAGCCGCACAGAGTTGTAAAGAGTAAATATGATAATACACAGTTCTTAGGGCCTGGTGTGTGCAAACTCAAGTGTTAGGTTTTCTTATTTTCATGTAATTTCGTTATTGGGTCAACAAAGATATTGGTTAGCCATTGGTATAAAATTTTACAGTAGTGGGGTCAGGAAGTTAAAGGAATTTCTCTGCCCTCAAGGAGATGACCTTCTGAGGAATGAGAGGTGGTTGGGTCTCTCAATCATAGTTTATAGTTAGTACACAGCTGTATTGAGGGGGTGAACACACAGCCATACTGAGGACTGAGGGGATGAACAGATTCAGTCATTCATTCTGTTAGACAAGATGCAGTGGTCCAGGAGAGAAAGGGAGTGGAGGCCAAGTAGGAGTAACCGACACAGGCCTCCTTGGAGGTGTGATGGCGTGATGAATGTTGCTCTAGGCCCAGGGATCCCTTACAGGAGGAGATACATTTGAAATAGAGATGAATGCTCCCTGGGTTATCATCCAGCAAGAAGCAGGGAGGATCTACAGTTCAGATATTTCTCAGAGAGAAGGAGATAGTGGGTTTTTAGGGACTGACCACGGCCCAGGTCAGGGCTTCCTGGATAGCTTGGCTGGTAAACAATCTGCCTGCAAAACAGGAGACTCCAGTTCAATTCCTGAGTCAGGAAGTTCCCCTAGAGATGGCAGTATTCTTGGGCTTCCCTGGTGGCTCAAATGGTAAAGAATAAGAATCTTCCTGTAATGCAGGAGACCTGGGTTTCATCCTTGGGTTGAGAAGATCCCCTGGAGAAGGGCATGGTAATCCATTCCTGTATTCTTGCCTGGAGAATCCCCATGGATGGCGGAGCCTGGTGGGCTACAGTCCATAAGGTTGCAAAGAGTCAGACATGACTGAGCGACTAAGCACAGAACAGCACATGGCCCTCGGGCTCAAGGGGTGGCAGACACTCCCTCTTGTAGTGGCTCGCTCAATAATGGATGACTTGGTGACAGCCAGTATCCTGTCCCTAGGTTTTGCTTTGTGACCCTAAAGCCAAGAAGCTCATGATGACCCTGAAGAAAACCCTGGTTGAGTCCAAACTTCCTGCCATTACCTGCTATGATGATGCCAAGCCTGGTCTGCAGACACACGGCTTTATCCTCCGGGTCAAGGACTACGGCTGCATCGTGAAGTTCTACAATGACGTTCAGGGACTGGTGCCCAGGCACGAGCTCAGTGCCGAGTACGTCCCTGACCCAGAGAGTGTCTTTTACACGGGCCAGGTAACCCTTCCCCTGGACAGGCTCCTCTCCTCAATGACCCTGGGAACACAGATTTGAAGGAGTAGGAGAGCTGCCTTTTAAGGGATCTGGAAGAGAGCATGTGGGTAATGGGCCTGAGCCAGCTAAGTGGAGGTGGAATGGAACAGAGGGCTCACTGGAAGCTGGTAAAGCTAATGGACCCTAGGCCCTCAACCCGGAGGGTGCTAGTCTTCACCACAATACACCTGAGTCCCTCACATCAGCAGGTGGTCTGAGGCCACTGTCACCACAAGGGGGCACTGTCCTAAATCTAGTGAATCTGCAGCAGACTCAAAAATTGTTTTAAACTTGGAGTTATACCCCAAATTCATCCATGTCTGTTTTCCACCCAGAAGGCTGATTCGGGGGGATTCTGTGTGACTCGCAGTACGTTTGTTTTCACTGCCTTCTGATCTGATCCAGAGTCTTGGGGGTCTCCCAAGGCCTGTGTGGCAGTGGTGCGGGGGTACCTCTTTCCAGGGCCGAGCAGGTGTGGTTTCTCACCAGGTGGTGAAGGTCGTGGTGCTGAACTGTGAGCCGTCCAAGGAGAGGATGCTCTTGTCCTTCAGGCTGTTGAGTGATCCGAAGCAAGAGGGTGAAGGACAGAGTCAGAAGAAAAAGAAAGCCGTTAGCGCTGGGCAGGTACCTGACTTCTCCAGACAAATTTAGTTACAGAAGCAGAGAACAGGGTGCCACTGACACTGGGTCCTGGAACCCCTGGAGGGGAAGCTCAGAGGAGCTACCTACAGTGCTGGGCGTGTGTCAGAGCACAGGGAAGCGGTCAGGAAAGGAAAATGCTGCTGCCGAGCAGCTTGTCCTCGGTGTGCTGCTGCCCTTCTCCTCTGTGGGCCCTAGGGCCAGCGTGCAAGGCTGTCTTTCCCTTGGGACCCATTGGAGGGACTTGGGAGAGGAGGGACGTGGGCAGCAGATGGGTCCTGCTGTGTGTGCGGTGTGCGTGCCTGCCGGGTCTTGGGGAGCATGGGGTAGGAATGGGAGAAAGCTGCTTCTCTGATCTCGACTTCTCAGTCATCCCTGGTGCTGGAATTTGATGCCTCTCATCTCCACCTGCCCCATACAGGCTGCTCTCTTGTCAAGATAAGTACTGTATTTTTGTCTTTCTCCTCCCCGGGTAGTTGGTGGATGTGAAGGTTTTAGAGAAGACCAAAGACGGGCTGAAGGTGGCTGTCCTGCCCCACAACATTCCCGGCTTCCTCCCCACGGCCCATCTGTCGGACCACGTCACCAACGGCCCACTGTTGTATCACTGGCTCCAGACAGGCGACACCCTGCACCGGGTCCTGTGTCTGAGCGTGAGTGAGGAGCGGGTTGTATCCTTTACCGGGCTGTGGGGGCCCCAGAAGTGGAGGTGGGGGAGTGCTGTGCCTCTGGGGGGTGCACAGGGGACCTCCGGGTCAGGCTCTGCTCTTAGTTGGAAACTCACGGGAAGAAGTTGGTTCTGCCGTGAGAGGTACGCCCATCCATCGAACCACACCCGGGGCAAGCCTGCACTTTGCCTTGTTTCCCTGGTGGTAATTAGAGCAAGACCGAGGTACTGCTCGCAGATGCTAGTGGTCAGTGCAGAGTGGGAGTCCAGGGTGTTGGGGAGGGGCCACGTGGCATGCCGGGCCCGGCGGGACACCCCCAGTAGCACGTCCAGCCTTCTCAGGGCGCTTAGTGCTTGTCCCCGAGCTGGAACAGTTGGTAAGTACCCGCTGTCTCTTTTCTTCCCTCCCCCTCTCCCCTGCTGAGATACGGGTCTCAGAATATTCCTTTTGGTCTTAGTGTGACAGCTTAGAAGGAAGACCCTGCCTTCTTTCTCACAGAATGTAAAATGAAATCTCAGAATGAAGATGGACAGAGAAGGTGAAATAGGGTTGGTTGGTATAAGATGGAGGCAAGAGAGGTGGTGTCATGGCTGATCCAGCTGCCAAGCCACAGGGATGAGCCATTCCCTTCCGGTCCCCTCTGGTGTCTAGAGATAAGTTGATAAGAAAAGGAATGAAACAGTGATCCCCAGACTGCAGTGTGTGTCAGAGTCACCTGGAGGGTTTTGGTCCAACAGAGCCTGCTGTCCCCCCCGTCCCCACCCCGTCTGATTCAGCAGGTCTGGTGTGTAAGGGTTTGCCTCAGGTTCCAGGTGATGTGGTGGCTGTTCATCTGCACACTCAGAGAATCACTGTGGTAGAGTGGAGAAAGGAGACGGGAGAGGTGGACAGTGCGTCTGCCCTTTTTGGAACATTCCTTGATGAAGTCCACTAGCTCCTTTCCAGGAAGCCAGCCTTGGTCTCCGCAGTAGAGGGTGGCCAGAATCCCAAGAGCTTCTCAGAAATCCATCCCGGAATGCTGCTTATTGGTTTTGTGAAGAACATCAAGGACTACGGTGTGTTCGTCCAGTTCCCCTCAGGTCTTAGTGGACTGGCCCCCAAAGCTGTAAGTTCAGATTCCTGCACAAGGGCCTTTGAGGGGAGACAACAGGGTCACAGACCCGGAGGGCTGGTGGGGAAGAGCAGGATACTCTATATTCTCTTGAAACACTCTCAGGGGCATCACATAAAGGTGCTGGGTGAGAAGGAGTGGAGCTGAGATTCCATCTGCAATCCTCTTGCCCGTTGTGTGTCCTGGCTCAGGGCTGTGTCCTGGAGGAAGGGGTAACTTTCCACTTCATGCTATGGCATTGGGAAGGTCATTGGATGGCCATCTTTTGCAACTGAAGAGGATCCTAGAGATCCCACAGGATCACTTAGGCTACTGCATACACTGAGATCCAGAGGGCGAGGGAGTCTTATCAAAGCCCGTGTAAGATGGTGGAGAGCAAAGGGCTCATCACTCATTTCTGCCACAGACTGTTCATAAATCTCTCATCCCTTTCCTCAGTGTGTTTCCCTCATGTCTTGCCTGGGCAGGTCTCATTTGTATCTCCTGCCAAAACAATTTTAAAGATGGGAGCAGAGGGGAGGGCCCCAGAAGCATGCATAGTGAGGGGCAGAGAGTTGCTCTGGGCCTTCTTAGCTGGGTGGCCTTAGAAGGCTGGGTTGGCAGCCAGAGCACCTCCTGTGTATTTATGGAAGGGGAATACAGCTGTACTCAGAACTGGAGGTACTTTGTTGGGGTACACCTACTGCCTCACAGATTTCTTTCTGGGTGTTTTAAGGGGGTTGTTCTGATAGAGGCTTCCTTTCCTTTCTTCATTTTGTGCATGATTCTTCCCTTTAGATCTTGAGTGACAAGTTTGTGACCTCCACAAGTGACCACTTTGTCGAGGGGCAGACAGTGGTTGCAAAGGTGACCAATGTGGACGAGGAGAAGCAGCGGATGCTGCTGTCGCTGCGGCTGTCGGACTGCACCCTGGGGGACCTGGCCACAACCAGCCTCCTCCTCCTGAGCCAGTGCCTGGAGGAGCGGCAGGGCGTCCGGAGCCTCATGAGCAACCGAGGTGGGGGCAATAGGGCAGACGATGAGGGCCAGGGTGGAGCGTGTGCAGCCTCCATTAGGCCTGTCTGTTCCAATGAGTTGTTTGGCTCCCCCGATATTTAAAAAAACAAGGCTAAACTTTTGAAAATGGGAGTAGGACCTCTGAAAAGGGCACAAATCTGTTAGGGTACTGCTCAATAAATGTTTATAAAGTGAACACCCCTGTTTAACTGCCACCCAGATTCCAATAAAAGATCATCACTGTTAGCCCAGGAGTTGCTATGCTCCCTCCCAGTCCAGAATCCAGATTCCCCTGAGTTCTGTGGCCTCAGGTTTGCATTTGTGTGAGTCCATTCACCCCTTCACTTTTTGTTCCTTTATTCATCACGTGTGGTGAGTGATAAAATGGAACCAGGGACCTGCTGGAGGACTTTGTGGGGGTGTTAGTCTGATCCTCCTAAATGTTGAAGTTGTGTAGAATTGTTGGAACCCTGATGGGATTTGGGAATGAGAAGCTTGAAAGGGTAGCTTCCAAACAGAAAGGATGAAAATTCCAAAGCCAAGACAAAGCCTGTGTTCCTGACATTGATTGGCTATTTCCATGGATTATGGCCAGGAGGGATTCGCAGGGGTCATAGGTCTCTGCCTGTGATGGGAGTGTTCATGGACATCAGACATTTTCACCAAGAGTGGTTTTACCTTCACAGTGTTTCCAATGCAGTGTTGGAAATGTCCTCCGTATGGCAGCATATTTCCAAAGGGAAAAGAATGGTGAGTGTTGTTTCATCTTGTTAATCCCTGTTTCCTTTGGATTTCTGTCAGACTCTGTGTTAATCCAGACTTTGGCTGAGATGACCCCGGGGATGGCCCTTGACCTGGAGGTGCAGGAGGTGTTGGAAGATGGTTCTGTGCTGTTCAGTGAGGGCCCCGTGCCCGGCCTGGTCCTGAGAGCCAGCAAGTATCATCGGGCAGGTGAGTGCATCTCTCTCACCTGTCTGGGTTGGTAGGGGAACCCTTTGCCCATTCCTCTGCTGGGTACAGAATTTCCAAATACATAGACTAAATGAGCTGATTCAATGGAAGTTTTTGGCATGCTTATCTTGTGTAAATGCAAACGAAGACAGCCGCAATACTAATGAAGGTTTAGGTATGAATCCTTTTATTGTTGTATTTGGGTGAATCTAGATTTTTTATTTATCAGGTTGTGTAAATTGACACACTTGTATTATGGGAACTCAACCCTAGGCTTCCCTAACCCGTATAGACCCAGGACATAGGTCCTCTTCTGTTTTGTGCCTAAGGGCTGCAGGGTGGTTGGGGAGATGCTGTCTTCTTCCCCGCTGCCCGGCTCCAGGAGGGTGATCACATTGTGTGTGGTTCTGCACTGCAGGGCAGGAGCTGGAGCCTGGGCAGAAAAAGAAGGCTGTGATCTTAAACGTTGATATGTTGAAGTTGGAAGTACACGTTTCCCTCTGCCACGATTTGGTGAATAGAAAAGCTAAAAAGGTAAGCTTGTCGATTGTGGACTTCATTGCCATGATTTCAGAGGCACCTCCACCCCTTCAACCCCACATGCTCTGCAGATGCTTGTACACAGGGTAACTATGTGCCTGGATTTGTTTGGGTCATTCCCAGGTGTACCTATCGTCTGGTGTGCTTGGTTTTTTTGTTTTTGTTTTTTTGACTAAGCTGTGTGGCTTGCTGGATCTTAGTTCCCTGACCGGGGATTGAACCCAGGCCCTGGCGGTGACATCACAGGTCACAACCATGGGAGAGCCCGGGAATTGCCCTGGTGTGCTCATCAGTACAGTGATGTCCACTCTAGTTCAGGCGGGATGAATCACGTGGTCATCCTGATTAGGGCCCAGCTGGTGTCGTAGAGGAGAGCAGCAGGCAAGGTGGCGACTGTAGGACTGACGGACTGAGGGGTCCATGCAGAGGAGTGGAGGCCACTGTCAGCGTGGTGCCACGCGAGAGCATCTGGGCTAGTGTTGCTAAGGCATTGAGTTTTAAGAGAAGCCAGAATTTAATTTTTTTTTTCTTGAAATAGGTGTGGGAAATGTTAGAAACTCTTTTTTAAACATCATGTGAACCAAACAGAGCATGTCTGTGGGTAGTCTGACTCCAGGCTGTTCATCTGCACCCACTCTGTCCACTTTGTGTGGGCAAAGAATAGCTTCAAGAAAGCTCTCAAAATGAGAGCTTTCTCATTTTCTCTCCAGATGACACATATATTTCATCATTTTCTGAAGTACTTATTAAGCTTCTCATTGCATAGGGTATGTTACAGAGGATTATATAGATGTAATCCTTAACCTCTAGTTGCTTCTAATTTTGAGACTTTGAGACACAAAGAGAAGTAGCAAACAGTATTAACCCCTCACTAAGCTTTCTAACAGGGCTTCCCAGGTGGCACTAGTGGTAAAGACCCTCCCTGCCAATGCAGGAGACATAAGAGATGCAGGTTCCATCCCTGGGTCGGGAAGATCCCCTGGAGGAGGGCGCGGCAACACGACTGAAGCAACTTAGTATGCATGCATACAAGCTTTCTAGTAGGCCCCATTTCCATTTTATCATCTGAGTGAAGCTGGCTCTCGTGTAAAGGCGTGAGCACAGGTTGGATGATGGGGAAGGATAGGCTACATCCTCGTACATAGGAAGCTGTCGGTAGTGACTGTCTTGTTGGCTGAGTGAAAACATTGGGTGGAGAGCTGCAGGACTAGGAGAGCAGGAACCACAGTGTTGTGTTAAAGCTGGAGCACCGTTAGCAGTCACCTGGCTGTACATCAGAGTCACCTATAAAGTTCTGCTTTTGCCAGTTGTAGGATAGGACTAGGAATCTGAATTCAAAACAGAAGCTAACTCCAGGCGATCCTGACATAGTTCCTTGAGTGTGATCATGTCGACAGCCTCAGAATACAGGAGGGGAAACTGGGTCCAGGGAGTGGAGGCTAGTTTGCTCCAGCTCACGTGAGCCTTGGGTCCCCGGGACTCAGAGGGCTTCCTCAGTCACACCCTGCCCAGTGGGTGAGGAATGAGTCCTTGTGCTCTGTAAGAAGCAGGGATGGTGGTTTTCTGTTTTCCAGCTGAAGAAAGGCAGTGACCTCCAGGCCATTGTGCAGCACTTGGAGGAGTCCTTTGCTGTCGCCTCCTTGGTAGAAACTGGCCACCTCGCCGCTTTCTCCCTGACCTCTCACCTGAACGACACCTTCCGCTTTGACTCAGAGAAGTTGCAAGTGGGGCAAGGCGTCTCCCTAACCCTCCAGACCACAGAACCAGGAGTGACCGGTCTCCTTTTAGCCATTGAGGGGCCAGCTGCGAAGAGGACCATGAGACAGACCCGGAAGGACTCAGAGACAGTCGACGAGGACGAGGAAGTGGATCCGGCCCTGGTCGTAGGGACTGTAAAGAAGCACACCCTGTCCATTGGGGACGTGGTCACGGGGACTGTCAAGTCCATTAAGCCTACCCATGTGGTTGTGACCCTGGAAGACGGCATCATTGGCTGCATCCATGCCTCCCACATTCTAGATGATGTTCCAGTGGGCACGTCTCCTACTGCCAAGCTGAAAGTTGGGAAGAAAGTCACTGCCCGAGTGATTGGCGGGAGAGACATGAAGACCTTCAAGTATGGAAGCTTAGGGCGAGGGGCTGGCTTTTTTTTTTCAGCTTTGTTTTTATTTATGCAGAGGGTCTGGCTTTGAGGAGAGCTTGTTGTAATTGTGGGAGAAGGGATGGGAACTGGGGCAGGTTCCAAAAATCGTGCATATGTCAGATTTTCTTTGAGTTCACCAAAGTATTCACCAAAGAGTCCCTTTGTCTCTCTCTGTTTTTTAATGGTGTATAAGGTAGTGGTTAAGAGCAGTCATTTAAAGTCAGATCTGGGTTGAATTCCAGATTTGCCACTTAAAATTACACAACCACGAGTTAAACAGTTCCTTGGCTCTCAGTTTATTTTCCTAATTTGTGAAGTAGTGACTACCTTGTAGGGCCATCGCGACGACTGGAAAAGGACACCGGCCCCGAGTGTGCCTGCTGGGCTGTCTGACACATAGTTATTGCTCGGTATATATCAGCAGTTACTGTAATCCACTCCCCAGTACATACCTTAATTGTATTCATTTACTTTAAATCGAGTCACAGTTACGTTATTGCTGCAGAAGTCCTTGCTATAAGAAAACCAAAGAAGAATTCTAAGGCTAGCCAATAATTTGCATATTAATTTCAGTACCTGTGGGAACTTCAGTAAATAATTTATTCTCTCTAGGCCTCATTTAGAATGAAAGAGTTGGAGTATATTGTCTGTAAGGAAAATTCATTTCAGGCTTTAATATGATAATCCCAAAAGATCAGATGAGCTAATTTCTGAACGTTGACTCAGACATTGAGAATGGAAACCCTCAAGCCTGATGTTACCAGGGGGCGGTGTGCCGGTGGAATGGGTGGTTTTTTTAAGCTCGGTTGGGTGTGAAGTTAAAAATTCTGATCTCCAGATTATAGTGTGACAGAGAATAAGAGAATTGATCTGACTTTATTTCTTTTCCAGGTTTCTCCCAATAAGTCATCCCAGATTTATTCGAACCATCCCAGAGTTGAGTGTTCGGCCAAGGTGAGGGGAGCTCCAGTGGTTCCGTAGAAAGAGCATAGGCTTTGGAGTCAGGAACCTGAATTCTTAGTCTTAATTCAGCCAGTGTTGTGACTTATTTTGCCTCTCTCTGTCCAGGTTGTCTTTTTTGTCTTCAGAAGAGAGATTTGTCTGGTTTCTCAGTATAGCTAAATTAGAGAGATTATATGAAAATCAATGTGAAAGCTGTATTCAGAGTTTAAGTATCAATTTAAAGGCTGATTCCAAGTCTGTCTGTTGACGTTTGACAAAAAGAAACATTTTTGCTCTCAACCTAGTATTCTCAGTTCAGTTCAGTCATTCAGTCGTGTCCAACTCTTTGCGACCCCATGGACTGCAGAACGCCAGGCTTCACTGTCCATTACCAACTCCCGGAGCTTACTAAAAAACTCATGTCCATTGAGTTGGTGATGCTATCCAACCACCTCATCCTCTGTTGTCCCCTTTTCCTCCAGCCTCCAATCATTCCCAGCATCAGAGTCTTTTCAGATGAGGCAGTTCTTCACATCAGGTGGCCAAAGTATTGGAATTTCAGCTTCAGCATCAGTCCTTCCAATGAGTATTCAGAACTGATTTCCTTTAGGATGGACTGGTTGGATCTCCTTGGAGTCCAAGGGACTCTCAAGCATCAATTCTTCAAAAGCATCAATTCTTCGGTGCTCAGCTTTCTTTATAGTCCAACTCTTACATCCATACATGACTACTGGAAAAACCATAGCCTTGACCTTTGGCTAAGTAATGTCTCTGCTTTTTAATATGCTGTCTAGGTTGGTCATAGCTTTTCTTCCAAGGAGCAAGCATCTTTTAATTTCATGGCTGCAATCACCATCTGCAGTGATTTAGGGGCCCAAAAAAATAAAGTCTGTCACTATTTCCTCATCTATTTGCTGTGGAATGATGGGACTTGATGCCATGATCTTAGTTTTCTGAATGTTGAGGGTTTTTTTTTTTTTTGAATTTTGAGTTTTAAGCCAACTTTTTCACTCTCACTTTCAAGAGGCTCTTTAGTTCTTCTTCGCTTTCTGCCATAAGGGTGGTGTCATCTGCATATCTGAGATTATTGATATTTCTTCTGGCAATCTTGATTCCAGCTTATGCTTCATCCAGTCCAGCATTTCTCATGATGTACTCTAATATAAGTTAAATAAGCAGGGTGACAGTATACAGCCTTGACATACTCCTTTCCTGATTTGGAACCAGTCAGTTGTTCCATGTCCAGTTCTAACTGTTGCTTCTTGACCTTCATACAGATTTCTCAGGAGGCAGATAAAGTGGTCTGGTATTCTCATCTCTTTTAAGAATTTTCCACAGTTTGTTGTGATCCACACAGTCAAAGGCTTTGGCATAGTCAATAAAGCAGAAATAAATGTTTTTCTGGAACTCTCTTGCTTTTTCCATGATCCAGCGGATGTTGGCAATTTGATCTCTGGTTCCTCTGCCTTTTCTAAAACCAGCTTGAACATCTGGAATTTCATGGTTCACATACTGTTGAAACCTGGCGTGGAGAATTTTGAACATTACTTTACTAGTGTGTGAGATGAGTACAATTGTGTGGTAGTTTGAGCATTCTTTGGCATTGCCTTTCTTTGGGAGTGGAATGAAAACTGACCTTTTCCAGTCCTGTGGCCACTGCTGAGTTTTCCAAATTTGCTGGCATATTGAGTGCAGCACTTTCACAGCATCATCTTTTAGGATTTGAAATAGCTCAACTGGAATTGCATCACGTCCACTAGCTTTGTTCGTAGTGATGCTTCCTAAGGCCCACTTGACTTTGAATTCCAGTATGTCTGGCTCTAGGTGAGTGATCATATGCCATCATGGTTATCTGGGTCATGAAGATATTTTATAGTGCTTCTGTGTATTCTTGCCACCTCTTCTTAATATCTTCTGCTTCCACTAGGTCCATACCATTTCTGTCCTTTAATGTACTCATCTTTGCATGAAATGTTCCCTTGGTATCTCTAATTTTCTTGAAGAGATCTCTTTTCTTTCCCATTCTATTGCTTTCCTCTATTTCTTTGCATTCATCACTGAGGAAGGCTTTCTTATCTCTCCTTGTTATTTGGAACTCTGCATTCAAATGGGTGTATCTTTTCTCCTTTGCCTTTCGCTTCTTTTTTCACTGCTTTTTGTAAGGCCTCCTCAGACAACCTATTTGCCTTTTTGCATTTCTTTTTCTTGGGGATGGTCTTGATCACTGCCTCTTGTATAATGTCACGAACCTCCGTCCATAGTTCTTCAGGCACTCTATCAGATCTAATCCCTGGAATCTATTTGAACCTAGTATTCTAGAACTCACAAATTCCTAAACATACACCGTGTAGCCAAGAATACTTGTTCTTTGAGTGGACTACTGCTTGTTGACTGAAAATTTTAGGTCATACTCTGGTGGATTATGCAAAGGGATGTTCCACAAGGGATGCTGAGTGCGCTAGTAGAACTGGTAGTAGACTGGTAGAACTGGTAGTTCCGTGTAGTGGTGGATCCAGTTTGTCTGGGGTCATTCTTTCAGAGAATCTTAAGCATGTTGATCTGTGGGCCTGTCTGCTTCTGCTTCCCACAATCAAAAAAAAAACAGCAAAACCCAGCCTCTTGTAACTGGACAGGCCATCCGTGAGTGAAGCTAGACCCACAGTACTGCCAGTGCTTCTGCAGTCAGGCCCCCATCCATCCAGGCTGTAAGTCTTATGTGCCTAGGATGTCATGCAGGGACAGGACAGCTTAAACAGCTTTCTGAGGTTAAGGTTTGCTCAGCATCCCAAAGGGATCAGAAGAGAAGTGGAACAGTGCTGAGAGGGCTTGTGTCTGAGATAGGGACATACTTCTGGACCCTGAGCACCAGATGCTCACAGTGCTGTGGCAGTGTGGGTCAAGCCAGGAAACGAGTGCATTGCATTGAGGAGATGGGGGTGGAGAGTTACAGTGACAGACAGACAGGTGGACAGGCAAAACTGGAGCACATCTTGGACCTCCTCAGTGCACCTGTGTTGTATTGTTAATTATTTTATTTTAATCAATGCCTCTGAGAAGCATAGTATAAACACAATGGTATAACTGCTGTGTTTCTCAAATGCCTTTGTTTAAAATTATGCATCTTGAAGTCAGGAGGGAAAACATTTGTTTAATCGATGGTGTTGACTAACTTGACAAAATGCTTATTTTCAAAATGCAATATTTTCATTCCCACTTAGATATGGAGATCTCATGCACAAAGAGAATGTCCTATATCTTGGAGCAGAGTTCAGGGTGGGTGAAGGTCTCTCAAACTAGATGAGATGTTTCCTGATCAATTAATTACTCCTTTGGAGGGGCTGCAGTTAGGAGAGCAGACGGTTCAGGAGTCTTTATGTGTGTCTTGGGAATTCCTGCTAGTCGCTGAGTTTTCTCTTGGCATTAATGTAGTTATGGCTGCTTTTTTTTTTTTGAGAGAAAGGTAAATTAAAATAATTTGGGAAAAAGAAAAAAGATAACACATATTTGTAATGTGTGTTTGTGTTTTATTTTTAATTTTTTTCTTTTAGCTTAAACAGCAGACATCTATTTTCTCATGATTTTGGAGACTTTTGGTCTGAGACAAAGGTATCAGTAGTGTTTGTGCTTCTGAGGCCTGTCTCAGCTTGCAGATGGCTCTCTCCTCCCAGTGTCTTCATATGGGCTTTTCTTTGTATTTATCTGTGTTCTAATCTTTTTTCAAATTTTTTTTTATTGTGGTGAAAGCACAACGTAAATTTACCCTCTTAGCATATTGTTAGCTATATGCATGTGTTGTAAACAGATCTCTAAACTTTTTCATCTTGCATTAACTAAAACTCTATACCCATTCATTTCCTGCTCACCTCCCAGCCTCTTGCAACCATCATTCTACTTTCTGTTTCTTTGAGTTTGAGTTTGATGTCTTTAGATGCCTCATGTAGGTGGAGTCATGCATAGTCCTTCTGTGACTGGTTTATTTCACTTAGTACCATATTCTCAAAGTTCATAGGATATCTGTATTTCAGCTTTACTTGTATATGAGTTTCCTGTGGTTTTTATATTCACCAGTATTTGGCTATTATATGTTACAGTTTTACTAGTGTTACTTGTACCATGTTATTGACGAGTTCTGTTTTGTTTTAGAAATTTGGATGGGTAAGCTGGGCTAGGTTGGAATGGTAGGAGTTCTTTGCTTCCGTTGAAGTGATTTGTAGACTGATAATTTTCAGACCACATCTCCTCGTTGCTTTTCTGCATAGACAAAGAGAATCAAGAAAGTGGTAATGCCAGAGTAGCACAGGACAGAGCCCTGAATTTTTGAGTCAGAAGCTCTGACTTGAGTTCCTGGGTCTGTAGCATAAAATGAGTTTAATAGTATCTTTCCTTGGAGAAGGCAATGGCACCCCACTCCAGTACTCTTGCTTGAAAATCCCGTGGACAGAGGAGCCTGGTGGGCTGCAGTCCATGGGGTCGCTAAGAATCGGACACGACTGAACAACTTTACTTTCACTTTTCACTTTCATGCATTGGAGAAGGAAATGGCAGCCCACTCCAGTGTTCTTGCCTGGAGAATCCCAGGGACGGGGGAACCTGGTGGGCTGCCGTCTATGGGGTCGCACAGAGTCGGACACGACTGAAGCGACTTAGCAGCAGCAGCAGTATCTTTCCTGTTTGAGTCACACATGAGAGTGTAGTCACATTCATCTGTGAAAGCAGTTCTGCAAACAGTAAAGTGGTAGCTCAAGCATTGAAATAAGGAAGGTCATTTCATTTTCTACACTTATGAAGATTATTGTTGGCTACCTACTTTGTAGTTTGTTCATACCTAGGTGAGTGAGTTGGAAAGGATTAACTTTCATGCAGGTATTGTGAACATTCATTCCTGTTTATGAACAGAAATGGGGGTGTGCATGGTTGGTGTGTATGTGTTAGGGGAGTCCAGTAAAATTAATCCAAGGCCAGTTGGGGGAGATGGTCTCAAGCTAGAAGCTTACAGAGATTGGTTTACTCTTTCCATTGCCTTTCTGCAAACAGTGAGCTGAAGGAGGATGGCCATACTACTCTCAACACTCACTCTGTAAGCCCCTTGGAGAAGATTAAACAGTATCAGCCTGGTCAGACTGTGACTTGCTTCTTGAAGAAGGTGAGAAGTGCATGCCCTGCAATGCAGTGCTGTCTTTCTTACAGAAGAAAGGGGGGAGGAACTGGCAATGACCATTTGCACTAGGCTTTGATTCTGTGTTTGCTGCCTTGCTGATGTGTGGGAGATGGTAAAGCCCTCTGCTCCTAGAAAACATGTGGTCTGTTCAAGGAGCTAAATTTATGGCTTCCAAACAGCAAGCAACTCACAGTTCTATGTATTTGTAGATTTCTTGTACAAAATAGACAGAAAAATACATCATAGAGCTAGAATTTTAATCCAGTACTTTATTTTAAATAATGTAAAATTCACATTTCCGTGTCCACAAATAAAGTTTTATCAGAACATACAAGAAATAAAAAATTTTATTTGAAATAAAGTATTGGATTTTAGATTTTTGCCTTTCATAAAGCTCAGGAACAGTGTAAAACAATATGTAAATTGGGTGTCAGATTATGTCTTCAAACCCTAAGTGGAATCGTAGTTGAGTAAAGGGAAGAGATCAGTGAGAACTATACTGGTTAGAATATATCAGAGAGAAGGTCAAGGTCTGTCTGGGCTTGACCTTGAGGGATAACTCCTCTTCAGTGCTGCCAGAATCTTCCTGCATGAGCATCTGTCTAATTATGTCCATGATGCTTGATGCCTTTAGTTACTTTTTGTCTGTAGATATTCATAAACCCAAGATGCCTTAGAGTAATATTTAAGGTTCTTCAGAGGGAATTCCCTCGTGGCCCAGTGCTTAGGACTTTTCACTTCCACTGCCAGGGGTATGGGTTTGATCCCTGGTTGGGGGCTAAGATCCATAAGTGGCCAAAAAAAAGGACTCTTTATGATCTGACCTCGTGAATCTGGAGTACCGGTCATGCTGAAAACCTCTTTTTTCCCTTCTTTATTTCTACACTGGGGTACTGTTTCTTCCCATTGCCTATAATTCAAGGTCTAGCACAGATAACCTTCCCTTCTTACTAGTTCTCCTATAGAGGCTGTATACTCCTGTGTGTTGCTTTCTGCTCTAGTTATTTGCATACTCACTCAACTTACTTTTTGCAGACTGTAATCTCTCTGAAGGCAGGGCCTGGCTGTTATCACTATCATGCCGTGTGTAGTGGCTGCTTGATAAATGTTTTACTGGGTTGACTTGAAAATTGGGGTGTATATTTAGGGTAGAGCACTGTGTCAGTCAAAAAATCTAAACTGATTTAGAAATGAGATGTTAGTCCCTGAAGGCTGCTAACTCACTGTGTACAACTGAGCTTAGAGGCGGCTACGAGGTCAGTGGGATTGGTTCTGCTGCTTGAGGACGTTACCTCTGAGGCCTTGTCTGCCTCCTGATCAGCCGAGGCACCAGGAGGGATGTGTGTTCTGCTGTGCTGGTGGGGACTCTGAGCTAGACTGAGTAAAGCCTGTGAGAAGTGGAGGGTGGGCAGGGGCATTGGGCCGTGGGGGTGAGTTCCTGTTACTTGGGAAAATGTAGAATTAGGGCCCTTTCAGTGTGATTTTAGAAGTGTCTGTTTTAGTGAAAGGAAAAGAAGAGATGCTTGTATCTGCCCCATTCCATTTCTCCTCGTTTTTTTTCCCTCCTAGTACAACATGGTTAAGAAATGGCTCGAGGTGGAGATTGCTCCAGACATCCGAGGGAGAATTCCCTTGTTGCTCACTTCTCTTAGCTTCAAGGTCAGTGTGCCTGAGATGCCTGGAGAGGAAACCCCAGCTCCCTGAGCTCGACTTAATCCTTGGTGTGTGCTCACAGTGGGGACAGGAAACTGTCCCATAGGGGATACTTACTGTACTGTGGTTTTAGATAAATGACAGCCTTTCTTCAAACATCAAAGGAAATTTTTTGTCCTTCTAGGTTCTGAAACATCCAGATAAGAAGTTCCAGATTGGCCAGGCCCTGAAGGCCACCGTGGTTGGCCCAGCAGAGTCCTCCAAGGCCTTCTTGTGTCTTTCACTCATAGGTGTGGTGATGAAATGGGACCTGGTCAAGGAAGGGAGGGGGTGGAAAGGGTTGGGAGAAGGCCTTAGTCATCGCCCAGGTTGAAGGGTGCCGTGGATGTTGGCATCCTCAGAAAGTCTAGTGCGGAGGCTGTGTCCTTGGAACAGCTTTTCTCCAGGAGCTTTGCTCTGTGGCCTGTGTCTGAGACACCTTTACCTACAGTTGTTTTTCTTAGGTCTCTCAGAAAGGGTCATCCAACACTCGGCCCTGGCATCCTTGACCACGTGGTACAGTGGTCTGGGTCTGTGTGATTATTCCGGTCCACTCATCCTAGACACCCTGAGCCCAGACACCTTCACCTCCCGCCAGCCTCTGGTTGGCTACTGTCTCAGCTTCTTTCTTGGCTCACTTCTTTTTCCCTGAATCTGGTTCATTGTCCTGCCAGGTCCTCACAAACTCAAGAAGGGGGAAGTGGCCATGGGCCGTGTGGTGAAGGTGACGCCCAAGGAGGGGCTGACCGTCTCCTTCCCCTTTGGGAGGGTTGGAAGAGTCAGTATGTTTCATGTAAGTGACTCCTACTCAGAGACGCACCTGGAAGACTTCGTCCCACAGCAGATTGTCAGGTAGGCTGGATTCTTTTCCTTTTCCCCACTATCTGTGGGATTGGTGGGGATTTTTGGGGTTTTGATTTTTTTTAATTATAGGTGTGTGGTTTTGTACCAGAAAAAAAATAGCATATAAGATGGAAACTGAACATTGCTGTTGCTCCTCTGTTTCTCCATCACTTTTGCTTTGATTTCTTTCAAGACTCTAATATATGTAGTTATAATTTTCCCTTATGTAATAGTAGAATTTAATTTTCTATACTGTTCTGCAACTTGCTTTTTCTTAATAGCAGTGACTCATGCACTTTTTCTTTCCTATGCTAGTATTTTGAAAACTTCCTTGTTCTTTTACCTTACTTTTATCATTTTTTTTTGAGTTGCATTTTGTGTTTTTTTAAACTCAGTTTATGTAAATAATTCTGTTGATGGACAGTAATGTTGAAGTCAGTATGTTTGCACATATGTTTGGATACTAGTGCAAGTATGTGTGTGAAATAAATTTCTAGAAGTAAAATTGATGGGTTAAATAATGTTAAACATCTTGCCAAAGTATCTTCTAAAAGGACTGTGCTGAATTTTATTTCTATTAACAGTTAATGTGTCTGTTCATATTTCACACCTCTGTCAACACTGGGTATTTTTTCTGTGTGGCATGTGGGATCTTATTTCCCCAACTAGGGATCAAAACCATGTTCCCTGCATTGGGAGTACAGAGTTTTAACCACTGGATCACCAGGGAAGTCTTGACACTGGGACTTAATTTTATCTAACACTGGATATTCTTAATTTTTAATCTTTGCCACTGAATAGGCCCAGAGTGATCTCTTAATTTAACTTGAATTTCTCTTACTGGCCATTTTTCATGGTTGTTGGCTGTTTACATTTGTTCTGTGCTTTGCTTGGTCAAGTTGCTTTATTAACTATTTTGGATGCACAGAGTTTTGAAACCATTTTATAGCCTGAATAAACTAGCATTGGAGAGGCATATTTCAGCTTGGTACAATATGTACTTTTCTGACAGTCACACACAATTATCCAGCAATGGAGTAGGCACCTTCCGGAGGGTGAGACTGGAAAGCAATAATTGCTCTTTCCCATCTCGAGTGTCCCAGCCACCAGCACCTGCCTTCATTCTCAGCCACTTGCCAGAGCTCAACAGCACAAAAATGCCCAGGGCCTAGGAGAAGAAGAATGTCACAGAGAAATCCAGAATCATTTCTTTTCTTTAGGCTTACAAAATACAGATGTGATTTTTCTATTTTCAGCAAAATATATTTTTAAAATAACCTTATAGTTAAGCATATGAGTAGTGTTCAGTTGTAGTTCCTTGACTTATAAGTTAACTCCCTAAAGGCAGACAGTCCCTTCAGCTCCTTCCCTGCATTAAGGGCTGTGATGCCCTGGTGGGAAACACAGATGCCATCGTGGGAGGATTTGGGCTGTATTGTTGCTGAGACCCTTCCTCCTGGTAAGATTCTCTACCCTGTAACTTTGGGTGGTTACTTGCTATTTTCTGTGATGTGAGTGTGGAAGCCCCCTAGCAAGAGTAAACCCTACTTTCCCTGCAGAAGCCTTCCCCGCTTAGGTCTCACTCGGGGGGCCGCCTCTGAACTGTGAATCCGCAGTGGTCCTGGCCCGTCCCTGCCACGGTTCCCTGGGTGAGTCTCTCCACGAGATCAAACCCTCCAAACTCGTGACACGGGGCAGGTCTCATCTCCTGCGTGTTCCCCACGTGGCTCTGCATGCCTTCCAGAGGGCTCGCGTGTCCTCTGGTTTCCTCCTGCCAGCACCGTTCTTGGGTGAGAAGAGCAAGTAGCGCTGCTTTTACCTGATGGACTGAGGCCCAGAGAAGGGCCTTGTTCCGAGTCCCTCAGCAGGTGGTCAGCAAGCTGAAGAGCAGAGCCCTCACTCTCGCCTGTTGCTCAGCCTTGTGAGAGGAAGCCGAGGCCCTCTCCCGTCTCCCAAGCTCCTGGGGTCTCCATTGCCTTCTCCTTTGTTCCCGTTCTAGGTGTTATGTCCTGTCCGCTGCGACCCCTGTATTGACTTTGTCGCTGAGATCATCCAGGTGAGTGTCTGTGTCATCGGGACAAGAATCGGGGAAGAACCTCCCAGAGGACTGAGGAGAGGCTGCGTGGATCTGACAGGGCTTTGGGCCTCCCAGCTTGCCTCACCACTCACCTCCTTTATGCCTGGCCCTGTTTTTATCCAGAAAAGCTGAGGACATTCTAACTGTAGAAGAACCTGTCTGCTCAGGCTCTTGTTTCCCAGGAAAAGGTGCAGACATCCAGAGTGGGGCTTGGGCTTGCCTGTTGGTGGTCCTGGTGAAGGGAGGTGATGTAGCCCCCAGTGTTACACAGCAGGGGCGAGTGCCGTCAAGTGGTTTGGCCTGAAGTCATGGTTTGAAATGGACATTTATGAGGCTTGACCTCCCTCTGGCTTGACCATCCTCTCCCTGTTACTGTTAGCACTGTCCAGAGCTGACAGGACTTCAGGAGAAGGTGGGGCTGGGCTCTTCAGGCGATGTCCTACTGACAGGTCCAGAGTCACATTCTTACAAAGAGTTGTTACCACAGGAGGTCTTCCCAGGTAGTGCGGTGGTGAAGAATCCTCCCACCAGTGAGGGAGATGCAGCAGATGTGGGCTGATCCCTGGGTGGGGAAGATCCCCTGGAGCAGGAAATGGCAAGGGGCTCCAATATTCTTGTCTGGGAGATTCCATGGACAGAGGAGCCTGGCGGGCTACAGTCCATGGGCTGGCAGAGTCTGACATGACTGAGTGACTGAGCACATTATCATGGGAGAGTTAGGGGTGAGGGTGGGCAAAGGGATTAGAGGTATGTGTGTAAGCCTTTTTATTCCTTTAGGACGAACCCAGAGACGAAAAGCAAAATAACAGATCCAGAGATTAACTCCATTGAGGACCTTGAGGAAGGGCAGCTCTTGAGGGGCTTTGTGAAGTCCGTCCAGCCGTCCGGCGTGCTCGTAGGGTGAGTGAGGTGGAGCCTGGGGACGTGGACCAGCCCCGTGTCCTCCAGGAGCCTCTCCTGGTTGGCCCCCGCTGCTCCCTCAGTCACCATCTCTGAAGGAACGTGAAGGAAGGAGACTCTTGAGTTCCCACAGTGCTTTAAATTCCAAGTCTTTTCATACTTTTAAAAAAAGTTTTAAATTATTCTTCTGTTTGGTGTTTTGGACAAAGAATATGGCATGTCACGATTTGTAAGCATTCCGTGAGCTGCCGGTGCCAGACGCTGCATCCTCCCTTGCTGTTACTATGTTTTCTTATTGTCTTCTGTCTTTCTAGCAGCTTTTGAGTTGTGTGGTGTGATGCTCTGATATGGGGTGAAAAATACCTTTCAATTATATCTTCGTTATGCAGGATGATTTTTCCAGTCTACAAAGCCCTCTTTATTTAGTTGAATGCCAAGAACCTTGTGTCTGTTGTAAATCCTTGTCCCACTTGGGTCTCTGGAAAGGTGCGGGCACTAGCTTGGCTGGGACTCCATTGCCATGTTTACAACCACGGAATGCTTGTCTCTCTCCTGTCAGCCTTGGCTCCTCAGTT
Source organism: Bos indicus (assembly GCF_029378745.1). Lineage (NCBI taxonomy): Eukaryota > Metazoa > Chordata > Mammalia > Artiodactyla > Bovidae > Bos > Bos indicus. The sequence continues at coordinate 23,887,687 of NC_091785.1, forward strand.
ACGGGTTTGGCCCGACACCCACACGTCTCCCAGCACAACCAGTCCAAGAACGCTCCTTATGACAGACACCTCCCTGAGGGGAAGCTGCTCACAGCCAAGGTCCTACGGTAGGTGCCTTCTCTCTCTCTTACCCCTCTCTCTGGGAACTCTGGGAGGAGATTGAGAGGTAAACTTTAAACATCATGGCCTAGGTAATGGTAAATGTGGTCCATGAACTCCCTTTGTTTGGCGCCTTCTGCCTCAGCTCCTGAAAGCAGGTGTGTACTTTTCCTTGCACAGCACCTGTAGCTGGGGCCGGAGGAAGGGGCAGCACAGCCACGCTCTGTATTTTTCTGCCAAGTGTTGTACGATGTGTGGGTCATTCCCAAGCTGACTGAATGATTCCAGGGCAGGTGGGGGCAGGACCCGCTGTACTGTGTGGTCCTCGTCATCCACTCTCCCTGCCATGCTGTCGTAGCCTGAACCATCAGGAGAGCCTGGTAGAGCTGTCGCTCCTCCCCGACGCCACTGGAAAGCAGGACGTGCTTTCTGCCCCCCTGGGACAGCCACCTCCAAAGCAAGAGGGCAGGGAAACGGAGGCCGCGGAGAGAAACCACGAGGGAAAAGCAAAGGAGAAGAAGAAGCAGAAACAGAAAGAGAAGAGAACTGGGAAGGGGCAAGAGGGGGCGCAGCCACCCAGCAAGGATAAGAAAGAGCCCCAGAAGCCCCAGGCAAAGAAGCTGGGCAAGCGGCCCCACCCCGAGTCCAGCAGTGAGCAGGTAGGGCCCTCAGGAAGATGGCCTCCCCTCACGTGGAAGGCGAGCCTTCTAGAAGCCACCAGCAGCTGCCTCGCCGCATCCTCTTGGACTGAGAGCAGCTGAGTTTGGGTGGGGCGCTGGGTGCTGCTGGGAGGGCAGGGATCAAGCACCCCCTGGGCCGTGGAGAGAAGCGAGACTCAGCATCATCCCTGCCTGTCATCCCAGGAAATCGGGAACAAGAAGCAGAAGAAAGCTGCCCTGTCCGAAGAGGACGACAGTGGTGTGGAAGTGTATTACCGAGAAGGAGAAGAGGCAGAAGAGATGAGCATGTTGCCCAAGGTGAGGGGCGGCATGGTTGGGAAGGGCTGCTCCGGGAGGAGGGTCCCTGGTCTCCCGCCTGAGGACTGGGCTGTCATCAGCACCCCTTTTTTGTCTTCATTTTCTGTAAAATAGGAAAAGGTGGCGAGGCTAGTTTCCTCAGTTGGTCATCAGGTCCCAAGGACAGGGCCCCTGCTTAACTGTTGAGTGGGCTTAAGAGTCAATTCTAATTCACATTTATTAAGTGGAGCTAAATTAAATTAGTCAGGAGGTGGGAGAGCCGGCAAAGAAAGGCTTTCAGCCTGTCTGAGACTGTCTCCTAGTGAGAAATGAGGACACCACCAAGGACCGGTGTGGAAGGGCTTCCCTGCCTCCCTCAGAGCGTTCTGCACACCTCTGTCCTAGCATTAATGTGTGTATGCATATGTAGCTCTTAAAGAATTATTACTTAAGTTTACTTATTTACAAAGAAAGCTTTTCGTCACTCCTGTAAGTTTCCCCAGTGGACCAGGGTGTAGCCTGGTGTAGACCTCTAGGTTTCTGGGCACGGTGGGAGCCCCTCCTCCTCCAGTGGGAAGGGGTGGGGGAGCAGGGGCCGCTGGGCCCAGTGCTGGCCTCACGCACGCCTTTGATGCTCAGGAGAAGCTGACCAGGCCAGCAGAAGCGCCCCGGCTGCAGCTGTCTTCCGGCTTCGTTTGGGATGTGGGTCTGGACACCCTGACCCCGGCCTTGCCACCTCACGGAGATAGCTCGGACAGCGAGGAGGACGAGAAGCCAGAGCAAGCCACGGTGCCGTATCTTCCAGGGCATCACCTCTTTTGCAGGGACCCTTGGGCTCCCATGCTCTGCCCTAGCCTCGGTGTCTCTTCTGGCGGGTGGGGCCATCCCAGGCGGGGAGTGATTGCCGAGCCGCAGACTGCCCTGCAGGCTCCTGGCTTCCACTGCAGACCTCTCCGGGTCTGAGGAGCAGACGACTCACCCGCTGCTCTGCTTTCCACAGCAGAAGAAGAAAAGCAAGAAGGAGAGGGAGCTGGAGAAGCAGAAGGCAGAGAAGGAGCTGTCCCGCATCGAGGAGGCGCTGATGGATCCTGGGCGACAGCCGGAGTCGGCCGAGGACTTCGACCGACTGGTGCTGAGCTCGCCCAGCAGCTCCCTCCTGTGGCTGCAGTACATGGCCTTCCACCTGCAGGCCACAGAGATCGAGAAGGCCCGGGCCGTGGCCGAGAGGGCGCTCAAGACCATCTCCTTCAGGTCCCGGCCCCGCCGTCCTGCTTTGGGCCCCGTCTTTCCTCAGGGAGGGCCGTGTTTCCTCCACAGGCCTGCGGCAGTTGGGGTGACTGCTACCAGGGCCCATGGCTTCACAGGCTTTCTCTCAGAGGCCGGTCGTGACATAGATCTGCTCATTTATATTTCATGGTCCTCTTCACTGAGAGAGCTAGGGTCACATTTCCATGAGTCCCTACACTTCAGGTGCCCCACTTGGAGAAAAGTAGAAGAGGAAAAACTTGCCTCTCCACATACCTGGGTGAAAATCCTGGTGTGACCATCTTCCAGGCCGAGGTTCTAGCAGGTTTCCCAAAAGCTAGTGAACAGGGATGGTGCTCCTGTGCATCATTATCGTAGTTTGAGGGGAGATTCAGACCACAGGTTCTGCCCCATCCAGCCCAGACCTCAGGCCAGTTTGAGATTTGGTAGATTTCCTTCCCAGGAGTGGAGGCAGAAATCAGGGGAGCCTCAGACCCCGCAGCCATGGATCGGGGTTCCTGCTTCTACATGAGCTGCGTGGGGATGGGGGCTCTCAGTGCCGGCTTGTGGGGTTGGGGACTGAGGACATGGGTGGAGCCTGGGGAGGGGCCGTGGCTCTAGCCCCCCACTTGGGAGTGGGGGCTCATGGGGCTGAGAGGATGGACTCATGTGCTGACTCTTCTCCCTCCAGAGAGGAGCAGGAGAAGCTGAACGTGTGGGTGGCCCTGCTGAACCTAGAAAACATGTATGGCTCCCAGGAGTCGCTGACCAAGGTCTTCGAGCGGGCCGTGCAGTACAATGAGCCTCTGAAGGTCTTTCTCCATCTGGCTGACATTTACACCAAGTCAGAGAAATTCCAGGTAGGGGTCTGGGCCAGGCAGCCGGCTTCCAGAGGGGCCTCAGCCACTCAGAGACAAGCTCCTGGAAGTCCCTGAGGCAGCGGGGACGTCTCGGAGAGGGGGAAACCCCTGCCTCTGGGCCCAGTCCTGCCCGAGGCTTGCTCGTCTTCAGGTGGGAGAAGTCGTTTCCCCCACCCTTGAGCCACCAATAGAGGTGTCACAGACGGGAGGCGATGTAGCCCAGTCGCCCCTTTCGTCTCTCCTCGCCCTCATCGTGCTCACGCGCTCTCTTCTAGTCTCGACCTCCTCGCGGCATGGGATTAGGAGGGAGACTCCCCAGCACATGCTCTCGTCATCCCGGGTGCCTGCCCTTTCCCCTCACATAGTGGATCAGGGCCTGGTCACTGAGGGAGCCCCTGAGCCCAGGGCTAGCTTCCCACGAGCGTAGCCATCTGTCTCTGTCGTTGCCCCCTCTGCTCTCATCCACTCTCTCAGCTTACATCATTCTTCCCACAGGAAGCTGGCGAACTCTACAACCGGATGCTGAAGCGTTTCAGGCAGGAGAAAGCTGTCTGGGTCAAATACGGCGCCTTCCTTCTGCGAAGGGGAAAGGCGGAGGCCAGTCACCGTGTGATGCAGCGAGCCCTCGAGTGCCTGCCTAAGAAAGAGCGTGAGTGCTCGTTCCTTCCACCCACACAGATCCTGAGCACAGTAGAATCTGGGCAGGGGCATGGGGGTCTTCTCATCCAAGGGCTGGTTTAGGGAAGCCTTCTGGAGGGTACATAGCTTGCTCTCTATTGATTATATACTCCTGAACATGTGCTCGTGTTGCATTTTAAATGCTAAACTCCAGAGGTTGAGGAACAAAAAAGGGATTAGCATCAATTCTTTGCCTGTGCCTGCCCGCCCCACACCTACCTCCCATCCCCCATCCACCTTCTGGGCCCAGAGAGTAGAATGTCTGCTGTTTGGGAGTCATAGAGCAGTGCCCATCTGTGTATTTAGCCCTCAACCTGCCCCTGCATCCCTCTTGTCATCACCTGGGTCTCAGGACCCAAGGGCAGGAAATCAGGCATCAGACTCTGTGCCTGTAGAGTCATGTGTTGTGATGAGGATGTCTCTCTGCTTTCTATGCCTGAGCCGTCCTCTCCCTGCAGACGTGGATGTGATCGCCAAGTTTGCGCAGCTTGAGTTCCAGCTAGGGGATGCGGAACGCGCCAGAGCCATTTTTGAGAGCACACTGAGCATCTACCCGAAGCGCACAGATGTCTGGTCGGTTTACATCGACATGATCATCAAGCATGGCAGCCAGAAGGAAGCCCGGTGAGAGGGGAGGATGGGCTGAGGCCTCATTCTCTGTGGCGGGGTAGGGGGCGGGCATTGACCACTCAGGAGTTTTAGCCCCGCACCAGCTCCCAGCACCCCAGTTCTCTAACTCTGTCTGGAAAATGGCTTTGACATGACACAGCAGGTTCTGTGGCATTCACATTTCCAATTTCTTTTTCTACCTTGGGGGCCAGCCACCGGTCTGGATGAAACCTCGGCTGGGAGGTAGTCTGGCCCCAGGCCTGGGAGTCAGGAGACAGGGTTTTCCTCATAATTAATGCTGAGCCTGGCTTTCATAGTAGAGAGTGTTCACAGGCATGGTCTCACCTACCACTACCAGCATCCCCCCAAGACAGGGAGGATTAGAGATGGCTGGACTGTGGTCCAGAAAGAGTTGGCACCCGCCCACGCCTCTCGGTGAGTTTTAAGCAGAGCTGTCCTCACAGATCCACACCTTACTGGTGTCCCGTCCCATTAGCTCTGTCCTGATTCCCCGTGTGCCTTCAGGGCACTCGGCCCTGTAGCATCTTAGTCTGCTCCTCTGGAAAGCAGGGGTGGTGTTCTCTCTGTCCACGGACGTGACAGTTTATAATAGGAATAAAAATAAAGGTAGAAGTGGGAGTGCTCCAGAGCCTGAGAGCAGTGAGTGAAGGTCAGCCAGGAATCACGTGGCTAGGGACCAAGAGGCAAACGCCATCTGCTCTCCCTCCCAGGGCCATCTTCGAGCGGGTCATTCACCTGAGCCTGGCCCCCAAGCGAATGAAATTCTTCTTCAAGCGCTACCTGGACTATGAGAAGCAACACGGCTCAGAGAAGGATGTGCAGGCAGTCAAGGCAAAGGCCCTGGAATACGTGGAGGCGAAGAGCTCCATGATGGACGACTAGGGGCCGGCTGGCTCCAGGACACTGCGGGACCCTCAGGCGCCTGGGCAGTTGAGAAACTGTTGCCTGAGGGCTCTATTTAAGTGCTGCTTTTTCTGCAGCATCCTTGGGGTAATCCTGTCAAGATAAAAAGGAATTTGAGATTTCTTATAATTCCTTTTTGCTTGTCTTAAGAACCAATTTGTTTCATCTTTTTCCTTTTCTGGGGCTGCTCAGTGCTTGCAGGCAGCAGGCTTCTGGGTCCCCAGGGAACCTGAGAGTCTCCTTTGTGGGAGGTCCCTGGAGCAGAACGGAGGGCCGACTCCCCACAACCCTGGAGTCAGGATCCTACTGTGGCCCTGGCGGGCTCTTGGTCCAACTGTGGGTGTGGGTGGGGTGATCAGCAGGGTCCTGGGAGCAGGCCGAACCTTCTAGATTATGGGATCTCTGGACCTTGCCTCTGCCTCAGCTCCGTGGTACCTTGTGCCCCTTGGTGGAGGCTGTGAGGCTTGGACAGGAGGAGAGGCAGAGCCCAGAAGGGAATTCAGGGACCTGAGTGCCTGAGAGGAAGGTGACAGGTATCAGCTCAAACCACCTGGTGATGTCTCCTCCCGGGGCCAGTGGGGCCAGATTATCCAACCTCTCTGAACTGGGTGCCTCGTTTATGAAATGGGGTTAAAAAATCCTGCTTGAAGGATTTTATGGACTGAGTGAGAGCATGGATGTTATGTGCTGCCACAGGGCCTGGCACGTGCGGGCTCAGTGAGGACCTAGATTGACGTGCTGTGTGACCTTAGGAGACTACAGATTCTCTCTCTCCCTGCTGCTCCCCTGAGGAGAGCTTGCAGGGCAGAGGGCATTGACTGACTTGTTCCTTGGAACCTGAGGGAGAAGGGATGTGATGGGCCTGCTACACCCCCACCTCCCTGTAAATTTCCCAGAAAGACTGTCTAAGGATCCTGTTTTCCTGAATTAAGAGGCCAGCCCAGACCCAGCTAGTTGAAGCCAGTTCATTTTTGGCTCGGTCTTAAGGGAATTAAAAGCTTCCTTGGGCAGAGCTTTAAATGTCCTCAGAGCTGGGGAGCTTTTCTGTGGGAGATGACCGAGTCCCACGCCAGAGAGCGGGACAGGGACAAGGGAGAGTGCATCAGAGGTCCGAGAAGTGGCGGAGGTGCTCAGGCATGGCAGGCATGGGAGGGAGGCCATGCAGTGCTGGCCTGGTTCTCGCTTGTTAGCTCTGGGTTACGAGAGCTGGACTGCCCAGCTGAGCACAGGGGCCGGGTCTGCTGATTCCTGATGTCTAAGCCGAGCTTCCCTCTGAGAAAGGCCAGGCTCCATCTGTTTCCCAGATCAAATCAGATGACTGAACCCAGTTAAGAGATCATCAGCCCCAGGGCCTTCCTGCAAGTGGGAACACCTGCCTCTGCCTCCCCTGACCCCCAGCCCTCCCTTCTACCCATTTCAGTCTTGCCCAGGGTCTCTGTCCTCTTCCCTCCCCAGGTCTGGGATTTAGGCCTGTCCCCCCAGTAGCTCAGCTGGTAAAGAATCCGCCTACAATGCAGGAGACCCCAGTTTGATTCCTGGGTCGAGAAGATCCCCTGGATAAGGGATAGGCTAACCCACTCCAGTATTCTAGCTTGGAGAATCCCCATGGACAGAGGAGCCTGGCGGGCTGCAGTCCATGGTGTTGGAAAGAGTCGGACATAACTGAAGCAACTTAGTACACAGCATCATGACCTCCAGCGTGCTGTGACATGACCCATCCAGTCACGCAGACACAAGCTAGTCCTTTATACTAAGAAAAGCTTTATCAAAAATGTGTATAAAATAAAGCTGGAGACATACGCCAGAGGGCTGCTTCCCAGCTGTGCCCAGCGAGCCAGATGTCCATGTGCAGTTCCACCAATGAACTGCATAGCCTTCTGCACACAGAGCCTGCTGGTGAGTTCCATCGTCACCTGACTCTGCTGGCCAGGGCTTCCCACCCAGGTGGGACTGGGTCCCTCTAGTCAGAGGTCATCCTCCACATCATAGTTCATGAAGGACCAGTTCTGGGAAAGGGTCTTTTCTCCAAAGCTGTTGACCGAGTGGCGGTGGCAACAGGAAAGGGGACTTCTTCAGGTCTGAGGGCCTTCCTGCCAGAGCCCACATCGTCTACCAGCTCTCACATCCATATCTCAGTTTTACTTTGTGTTCGTTTCTCTCCTGGCCTGTTTCCCCCAAAAGCTATGGTTAAAAAAAAAATCTCTGGGGAATTCAGTGGTTGCGACCCTGCACCTTCATTGCAGAGGGCAAGGGTTCAGCCCTGGGTCAGAGAACTAAGATCCGACAAGCCATGCGCAGCCAAAGAAGAGAAGTCCCCTCTGATGCTGATGTGAGCAGGCAGTGGGGTTCAGTTTGGGACCAAATACCGTCACTGGCCAAGAGTGTGGGCACGGGACCCTCAGGAGGGAAGCAAGGACATCTCTACATGGTCCGGGGTCATGCCGTTGCCCACCACACCCTGGGCCCACTTGTGCAGGCGGCTGTAGAGTGGGAGGCCTTGGTTCTCACGGTACAGGTAGACGCCGGTGATGGCGTTCCACTGCAGCCGCGGCTGTGTGCCTTCCACCGGGAACTTCGCGACCAGCTCCTCGTCGTCCTTGTCGAGCGCCACAAAGCCGAAGAAGCGGCGCACGTTGTTGGCAGCCAGCACCCGCGAGTGCACCTCAGCCGTGCGCTGGAACAGCTGGTCCTCGTTGGCGCGGTACTGCGCCCAGTAGGCCTCCTGGCGGTAGCTGAGTGGTGAGCAGTAGTGCTTGAGGCATTTGGTCAGGAACACCAGGATGGCCACCACACCGATAAGCAGCCACCCAAAGAGCTGGCCAGAGAAGGGGCAGGGTTGAGGGCGGGCAGGGAGCTGCCTGGACCCCCACCTGCCCTAGGAAGAAGTGGCGGGAGCTGGTCAGAGGGTGTGGGCTGGGTGGAACCAGGCATAACCCCCTGAGAGCTGGCTCTGTCATTTCTCTGGCCTCAGATTCTGTTCCTCTAAGGGCAGCAGGCCCTTCTGACTGATTCCTCCGCTTTGCCCTCACTCCCTGGAGCTCACACCTTCTCTGTGTTTAGACTTAGCCTCTTTGAAATCACTCATGTGCTTGTCTCGTGTGGCCGTGAGCCTATTGAGGACTAGGACAGTCAAGGTCATCTTTGTTTCCCCATTTAAGCGTGGACAGAGATCTGTGGGCATTTGAGCATCAAATACATTTTATCTCTGCCTACCATCTTCCATCTCTTTTGGTGCTGTCTCCAGCCCTGCTTTTCTACTTGTGTTACTTATGTACCTTTAGAAAATCTGTGCTCAGGTCTTCCCTGGCGGTCCAGTGGTTAAGACTCCGCATTTCCATTGCACGGGTTCAATCCCTGGTCAGGGAACTAAAATCCCACATGCCGTGCAGTGTGACCCCCCAAAAAAGAAAACTGCTCTTTTCTGCCTGTTTCTCACACCCTGCTTCTTTTAAGTTAACACTAGCTGTTTTTCTGCTCCTGCCCAGCTCTCTGCCCTTGCCTCCTCTCCCTGACCCAATTCCTCTCCTTCAGAACTAAGCTGAGGCTGAGGCTAGGATCGTGGTGGCAGCTGCTGCTTCCTTGACTGGACACCCCTCCTGTCTCAAGGGACTCCTTTCCGTTGGCAATGCCTGAGGCTGACTCTGCTAGGCAGTGGCTTTTCCTGGGATAGGAGCATGCTCATCCCCTGAGCCAGCCATCCTCCACCACCAGCTCACAGCCAACAGCAAAGGTTTCATAAGGCGGCAGCGGTTTGTGCTCAATCCAGCTGGAGCGAAGGGCTTAATTTGTGGCAGGTATCAGGCTCGGACTGAGCAAGAAGAAAATTCCTTTAATGTTTAAAACTCTCTTATTTGGGATGGCGTTGACCCTTGTCCCACCAATCGCTAACCCATGGATACCCAGCTTTCATGCCTGAGGCTGATAATCTAGTGATTTTCTGGAGAGCTCAGCCCCAGAGGACTAACTGCAGGGTTAACCCTGAGCCGTTACCTGCCCACTCTCCATCAGGTAGGGGAGAAAAGAGGAGCTTGTCTTGGTACAGTCTTACCTGGGACTCGTACTTGAGTCTGCGGCTGACCTCCTCCCGGAAGACTGACAGGTTGGCAGGGCCCTCCCCGCATGGGAACCTGGCCAGGATTTCTGTGGCATGGGCTACTGGGAAGCTCCTCTCTCCAACCATGAGTGAATGGGGGTTCACGAACTCACTGAGAGCACAGACGTAGGCCTCACCACGCAGCAGGGAGATGACAGACCAGGTGACGGGGGCCACGGCCGCGCGGCCCACGATGGAGCTTAGGAGGAGGAAGTTGGGGGCAGCCGAGCAGTTCTTGGTCCTCCGGTACTGGCACTCAGCAACCAGGTTCCAGGTGTGGTTGTTGAGGATGACGCCAATGAGGAAGAGTGCCAGGGCGGGCACCCCAATGGCTGCCAGCCCATACAGGTAGTTCCGGGCCGGTGAGCAAGGGCAGTGGAAAGCCACCACAGTGAACAGCTCCTGGCTGCCCACCGTGCCCAGTGCCACCAGCCCGTTGAAGATCATCACATCCTTGCTCTTGAAGAAGAGAGATAGGAAGCGGAAGTTCTCTGCGATCAGGGCTGCCATGGTGATGGTGAGCTGGGAGGCTGACGGCAAGGGTGGAGGCAGGAGGAGATCTGGATGATGGCTCCAGGTGGGACTACGAGAGCTTGCGGGCTAGTGGGCACCGGAGGGCGGGGCACAGTCTTGCCATTTCATCCCCTGTAGTGGCCAGTTGAGTGCTTCCTGTGGGACAGTAGGTGACAAATCAGTATTTGCCTCTGAAAATAGGGACCAGGGGGCTCTTGTGAAGTCAGGCTGGTGAGAAACGAAGGAGACTCAGGGAGCCCCAGGGCCTGGGCAGATGGAGAGTAGCCACTGTTCACTGAGCTCCTACTACATGTCAGGCGTTTTGCACCCCTCATTGCCCATCGTCACGGTCCTGCACTGAGCTGTGATAGCCCAATGCACAGTTGGAAGGTGGAGGTTTCCCCAGGGTGACTGCCTGCCTGGCTCACACATGAGTGCAGAGCTAAGATTCAAGCTCAGGTCTGTCTGCCTCATGTACTTTGGTTCTTGTCATCCCCATAACCTTCCCTTGAGGTGGGGACTAGGAATGGCCCTGTGGCTTTGGGGAATGTGTGATATTGACTGGCTTTCCCTTTGGGATTCCAGGTACTTGCTAGTGTGCTGGGGGACCTAGGACAGTTTGGAGGGTGTGTCCTCGGGTGTCTAGCCCATGGGTATAAAAGCTGGAGTGGGTGTCCGGTGGATGAGGGACTTGGGCTTGACCCTGTGCTATGGGCTGGTGTAGAGGAAGGGGTCTCCAGTCAGTGGTGAGCCTGGTACAGCCTCCCTGGAGTTCATAAGAGCCTTTTCATTTTGGAGACCGCAGGCTCTGGACTGGTTTAGGAGATCCTGGCTGTCAACATACTTCATGACTTTTCTCTGGACTTAAGTGTCCTCATCTGTGAAAAGAGGATAAATCATTTGGCCCTTGCCCTCTTAGGAATGCTGGAGGGAAAGAAAGGGAATAAACTGTGCCTGATAACTGTCCCATGTATGACACCCTCCATCTCACCTTGTCCGGTCCTGAAGGCCCCTCCCAGAGGTGAGGTGGATGGCAAGGGGTGAGGGTGGTAATTCTTCGTGGGGCAAAGATCAGGAAACTAAAGCCTCCAGAGGATAAGCGCTTTGCTTAAGCTATTCAAATATGGACGTGCCTGGACGGGACTTTTGAGCGTGACCTGAGGAGGCCTCGGAAGTGGACAACGGTGGGTCAAGCTAAGCAAGCCCTCTGTTTTCCTGGTTTCCTCTGCCCCCGCTCTGTGCCCATCCACAAGAGCCCTGGCAAGCTTCCCCTTCCCTACCCGTTCCCCTTTCTCTGTCCAGCAGCCATGTTCCATCCAGGTCCCCAGGCCTGGGGCCACCCAGCCAGCCAGCAACAGGAGGCCTTGATGAAGCCTAAGGCTTGGCCGTGCCTGAGAGACAGTGGAGTCTCCGGCTCTCGAGCCTGCTCTTGGTCCTGGCAGGGCTGGCAGCCTGCCAGGAACTAGCCGAGGCCTCCAGCTTCAGCCCTGTTCTGCCCCAACTCCCTTCCCAGGTTCCGCCCACAGAGGCAAGGGTGTGGCCCCTGTTCTTTCTATCCCGGGATGAAAAATAAAAGTCCTCAGGCCAGAGGCAGCTGGGGAGTGGAGCGATGGGAGGTGGGGGGGCCGGCAGCAAACAGAGGTGGGGAGTCCTGCCAGTATTTCCTTCTGTGCCTCCTCTCTGGTCTACTGTCCCTCCCGGTTACTGCCAAGACTGCCTGATGGGCTGGGGCAGAGCTGGGTGCCACGTGGGTTGCCAGGTGGAGAAGAGATCTGTCTTCCCTAACTCACTGTCTCCGGAGGTCCTGGAGCTCCAGTCTAATTCCCTGGGAAACAAAAGTTTGCGATATTGCTGGGGATGATCCGGTTAAAGGCAGCCCCCTCCCCCACCCCCCACTCCTCCTCTTGACTTAACAGCCTCTAATAAGCTCCCCTAGGTTTGAAAATCACCACACTGGTGGGTGGTGCACAGAGGAGAGAACACTGCCCCTGAGAATACTGCCCTTGGGCCCCAGGCCTGGGAGTGTCATATCCAGGCCCGATGGGACCTCCAACAGCAGCAGTCAGGACAGGAAACAGGTGCCTGGGGAGTGGGAGGAGGAGGCTCAGGGAGGGGCCTGGCTCCCGGGAAAGTCCCTCTGGGTAAACCCGGAGTGGCCCTGTGTGCTCCCCTTCCTTACCTGGGATCTGCTGCGGGCATCGGTAGCTTTGGCCTCCGAGGGGCAGGGCTCTCCAAGTGGCGCAAGAACATCAGAGACCCTGGGTGGGCACCAGCCCATGCCCTCTCCCTCCTGCTTTGCTTCTTCTGCCCAGGAGAGACCGGCAGGGCCTGGGGCTGTTGGGGTCTTCCGGAAAAAAAGTTTTAACTCCAGAAAAGAGGCTGAACCCCGCGGGATGGATGGTGTGCGCCAGCCAGTGGAAAAACAGTCTCCAGGCAGGCGGGCGCCAGGCAGTGGGGGCGGGCGGAGGGCGGGCGGCGCGGGGAGAGGAGAGGAAGTGGAGGAGTCAGTTTTGCTGCGGCCCGCCTGCCTTCAGAGGCTCTGCACCAGTGGGACCAGTTTGGGAGCCAGGCAGGGGGCCCCCGGCATTTCTGGTCTGGGCCTGTCCTCCAGGCTGGTTTCAGGAGCACCCCCTCTACTTGATCCTCACTGGCAGAAGCAGCCAGAACCGAGCCCCAAGCAGGATTAGGGGAGAGGAGCCACCAGACCGACGCTGACTCCTAGTGGGGTATGCAAAGCCAAAGGCCCCCCTCCCCCATCCTGGTCCTCTCTGAGCAAGCCCTCCCCCTGCTGGCTCTTCTGTCCTCACTTCCACTCACTCCCCAGATGCTGCTTCGAATCTCAGGAGCGCTGATGAGAAAATTCTGGACTCTAGGGATTTTCTGAGGCCCTTGGGGAGAGCTCTGACTGGTGGGTGGAAATTACAAGAAGGCAGATGAAGCCCTTTGTAACAATTAGAGCTATCCAGCCTATTCCAGAAAGTGGTCGTGAGATCCCTGTCTGTGGAAGTATACAAGCTGAGGCTGAAAAGTCATGGATCGGGAATGCTGAAGGGGAGGGCCCAAAGACAGTGTCGATGACCCACCCTCCCGGATCAAGGGAGAGACCCCCAGACCCCTGTCCACTCTGCAGTCTTGGGGTTCTGTGACCTTAGAACTGCTGAGTGACCTGCTGGCCTCCCTCAGCTGGGCTTGTTCACGTGCAGGAATGAAGGGAAAAGGACCAGTGTTCATTTTTTCACATCTTACGATGTCCCAAATATGGTTCCAGATGCTTCCTCAGAAGTTATCCTTTAACCTCACTATAATCCTGAAAAGCAAGTCTTTTAAACATACGTTTTACAGACAGACAACTGTGGGTCAGAGGGATTGACCCACTGGGATTGAATCCTCTGTGGGACAGAGGATTGTGGGTCAAAGGACTTGCCAAAGGTCCTACAGCCCCAATATTTGAATGCAGGTTTGCCTGACCTAAAATTTTACTCTTTCCTTCACATTTCTTTAAAATTTATTTTTATTTATATTTTGGCTGTGGTGGGTCTTTGCTGCTATGCACAGGCTTTCTTTAGTTGCAGCAAGTGGAGGCTACTCTTGGTTGCGGTGCTTGGGCTTCTTCATTGCAGTGGCTTCTCTTGATGCAGAGCACAGGCTCTAGGCGTGTGGGCTTCCCTAATGCAGCGCATGGGCTCAGTAGTTGTGGTTCATGGGCTCTAGGGCGCAGGCTCAAGCAGTCGTGGCCCACGTTGCCCTGCGGCATGTGGGATCTTCCTGCACCAGGGATCCAGCTGGTGTCCCTTGCATTGCAAGGCCAATTCTTAACTGCTGGATCTCTGGATCACCTTCCTTCACATTTATACTTCCCAATAACTCTGGGCTGGCTTTTTTCCTCTGGACAACAACCCTCCCCCCTCCACCGCCCACTCCCAGCTGTTAACACACCCCTGGTCTTCACTCATCTGAATCACCCCCTAGAGTAAGTCCCACCTCTTGGAGGAGGCCTCCAGCCTACCTAGGCTTCCAGGTTTCTCCCTCTTCCCAAATAATTAAAAGGAGAGAGACTGGGTCTCAGAAGTGGGAATAGAGGGAAGGATGCCTGAGGAAGAATGAAAATTATTAACCCAGTGTTGTAAGGCTCAAGATCAAAATGAATTCTCAGATAAAGGGGACTTAGGTCTCCAAGATGTCTTGGGGCAAGAAGCTCATCTTCTTGGCCCTCTGCTTCCCCCTGGACAAAGGAAGCTCTAGTTCCTTATGTCCCCACCTTCAGTCCAGGAGGAAGAGAAGCCCTCAGATTTGGAAATCAATACCCACATTATCCGCCAAGTACTGCGTGCCTACCACATGCCATGCACTTTACGTACCTCACCCATTTAATGCTCACACAATCCCATGAGGTAGGTGCCTCATCTCCCTTGTACAGATGAGGAAACTGAGGCAAAGTGAAGCAACTGGACACAGTTTGTAAGTAGTAGAGCCAGCATTTGACCCAGTTCTGTCTCACTTTTGAGTCTGGGCCATTTCCACACTAGGTAGCTCCCCTCCCTCTCCTCCACCCTCACCCACACCTCAGGACAGAGACCTTCAGCACTTTAGAACCCCCTGCCCAGGGGATGTGGTCTCTGGGAACATGGGAAGACATCAGCTTCCCTTTCTAAATGCTCTGGGGATGGTCTGATTTCCACCTGAGACCTGGATGTGAGGGACGTGGCAGGGCCATCTCCAAGGCCTCTCCATGGCATGTGCTATGGTCTGAATATGTCCCCTGCTCAAATTCGTATGTTGAATCTTACCCCCAAAGGCGACGGGACTAACGAGTGGGACCTTTGGGAGGTGCTCAAGGCATGGGATTCATGCCTTATAAAAGAGGCTCCAGGGACTTCCCTGTGTGGTGCAGTGGTTAAGATTTTATGTTCCCAATGCAGGGGGCCTGAATTCGATCCCTGGTCAGGAGACTCGATCCCATGTGCCACAACTAAGACCCAGTGCAGCCAAATAAATACATAAATAAAACGTTTAAAAAGAGACTCCAGAGAGCCCCCAGTCTCACAGGACACAGTGAGCTAGCATGCTCTACCAACCAGGAAGAGGGCCTCTATCAGAACATGACCATGGCAGTGCCATGATCTTGGACTTCCAGTCTCCAGAATGCTGGGAGAGGCCTCTGTCATTTAGAAGCTACCCAGTCTGCTGTATTTGTTAGAACAATTCAAACAGACTAAGACAGGGGCCTTCCGTGCCAGTGCTAAGGAAGTGTGCAGTCCGCCTTGATGATGTTGAGTGACCTCTGTGGGGAGCCACACCCTGGCTTCTCCCGACTGGACCTAGCTTCTGATGTCTTATCCCCTGTGACCATAGGCGTGTTCCATCAGATGGGGCTGTGTCAGGTCCTTATGGCCCACTTTGGTCTGTTCAGCCTCACTCAAATCAAAAAAATCAGCCAAAATCAGAGGATTCCTGCTTCATGAGGTGGCTGGACTTCCCTGAGCCTTGAGCATAAGGGAACTAAGATCTTAAAAAAGAATCACAGATGAGTGAACGCTGGGGCAAGGCGCTCACAGAGCCTGAGAGGAGATAGTGAACCAGGGGTGACGTGGCCTGGGAGGGGCTGGGCAGATGGGAGCTTGTCTCCCCCAAAGGCAGTTCTGAATCCCTCTGACTAATACTGCTCGTGGCCCTGTAACTCCAGGACCTTCCAGGATAGTCCCATAGCTGGGGGACTGAGGTCCCCTTCCAACTCCAAATTTCCCGCCTCAAATGGGCAGGTGAGTGCCTGGGCATGCAGGTCTGCTCTGGAGCCTACGATCAGCACCTGCAGCCTTCATCTCTTCATCCACTTTGGGGGTCTGAGGAGCTGTGGGCTCACACCCCATTCCCACCTCTTCACCTGGCCGCGGCTCACACTTTGCTGAAGTAGGTGGCCACCTCCTTGCGTGAAGGCCGGGGCCCGCCCCCAGCCCAGCCGTTGCCCACCAGTGGCTCCTCCTGGCCCAGCCGCAGGGGCGGCTTGCACTCATGCCAGCTCGTGAGCAGCCTGTTCATGGTGCCCTGATCGGTGATGCCACGCAGCTTCTCCCTCTCCTCATCCACCCCTTCTGTGGCAGCAGGGGCGGCCGAGCCAGTGGGGCCGGCAGCCAACGCCCCGTGGGCGTGACCCAGCTCCAGGTCGTGGTTCATGGCCTCGAAGAACTGCTGGATACAGACCTTGGCGAAGGCCTTGGCGTGCTCCGTGCATGTCTCATCAAAGAGCTTGCGCTCGATGTCGATGTAGTGGGACCAGTACTTGCTTTTAAGGAAGGCGGCCTGTGTGAAGCAGGGCCGCACAGAGCGCACAACAAATGCCAGCAGCGTGGTCAGCAGCACGAAGGACCAGCCCAGGGCCTGAGACGAGAGAAGACAGAGTCAGCCGGGCACTGCCCTCCGGCCTCCCGAGCCTGTCCAAGCCCCCAAACCACACTCTGTGCCAGGGCCTTTAGGGAAAAGAGCACTGACTACAAAGAGCAAATGCCGGCACCTCATGGCCTCCACTTCTCTCCTGTACAATGGGCACAGATATACCATCTCATGGAAATGAGACCGCGTGAGTGAAATGCCCGGTATGTAGGCCTGGCTCTCAATACACAGGACTTGGCTGGGCAGACCTTGGGACTAGAATGCCTGGGTTTGCCCATCTGCACTGCAGGCATATTCCAGAGATTTGTGGGATCTGCTCCAGGCTGTTACATTAAAGCAAACACGGCAATAAAGTGAGTCACACCATGTTTTTGGGAGCCCAGTGCACATAAAAGTTGTGTTTACACTAACATAACATGTGCAATAGCATTACGTATAAAAAATAAAGTATACAACTTAATTAAAAAATGCTTTATTGCTGCAAAATGCTAGCCATTATTTGAGCTTTCAATGAGCAGTAGTAGTAAATCAAAGATCAGAGATCACAGATCACCATAACAAATATAATAATGAAAAAGTTTAAAATACTATGAGAATTGGCAAAATGTGACCCAGAGACAAGACGTGAGCAAAAGGTGTTAGAGAAACGGCACCAACAGACTTTCTCGATGCAGGGTGGCCAGGAACCTTCAACTTGTGAAACACGCAGTATCTGTGAAGCCTGATAGAGGGATGTGCAATAAAACAAGGTCTGCCTCTCCTTAACAGTTGACTGGGAGCAAAGTACCTGCCTTCTCTGTGCCTCAGTTTCCCCACCTACAAAATGGGGCTGTTGATCATAACCATCCCACTGGGTTGTTCTGAGGACTAAAACTGGCAATAAACAGCACAGTGCCTGGTTCCTAGTTAGTGCTCAGTAACTGTTAGTCACTATTACTGGCCAACCAGCCCTCACTAACTATGCCTCTTCCTTCAGGAAGCCCTCCCTGACCTCCCATAGTGACGCTTCCTCCTCTGAGTCCTGTACCTCGCCTCTGGCTCCTGCTGCTGTCTGCCTTTCAGTCGCAGCTCTCAGTCAGTGCCTCCCGTGTGGGCTCCGAGCTGAGCCCTCAGGGGTCACAGAGACAAATCGGACAATTGCTCAAACTTGTGCTGAAGAGCACTGGACACTCAGGTGCTGGTTCTATTCTTCCAGTAACTCACTGTGGTGAAGGCTGCTCCCCCAGTTTCAACTTAGGGTCAACCCCAGTTGCACAGAGAAGCATTCGGCCAAATCAGGGTGAGCGAGGCAGGGCAACCACTGTCAGTAGTGGGGGTCAGTGGTTATGGTAGAGCACCCTGGGGCGGGGAAACTGCAGAGCATGTGCTGGATGAGGAAATGTGGGCCCTGCTGGGCTGAATCTCCAAAAGTTTCAGGTAAACCTGGAAATCTCATTTTTATGTGATAGTTTTCAGGTTTTAGATGATGTCAACTAATTCTAAAATTAAACTTTGAATTCAGCCCCTGAAGTCCAAATGACATACTGTAGGCCAGGCAGCCTGCCCTCTGGGGCCCCTTTTAGTCTATGAGGTAATTGTTTAAAGGTCAGGTGGAGGGTAAAGTGGATGACGGACAAGTGTTCAGACCAGAGGAGGCGCAGGCGGGAAGGAAAGCGCTCGGAGTGTGAAGTTCACAGGGGCACCCGGTGACAACGCAAGCCCCAGAGGGGAGAGTTCAGGCTGGAGGGGAAGCCGGGGCGTCTGGACTCATCGCAGCAGAGTGTGCATGCTTCTGTAGCCTTGTCCCCTCCCTGGTAGACCCCTGCCCAGGTCTTCCTGCCCACGCACCACAACTGCTGAGGAGTCCTGAGGGGCTCAGATGAGTGGCGGGCCAGAGTGGCAGATAGCGTGGAAGCAGGACTCCAGAATCCCCTGTCAGTGGGCCCTCCAGCCCTGCCTTTGGGGCACATCCCAACAGTCCATCCCCTCACTCAAGCCTCCTTCCCCTGAGCAAGGAGTGCCAGCTGGGGCCATTTGCCAGGGAAATGTACCCAAATTGCGCAGCCACCCACCGGCCTCACCACTGTCCGGACCTGGAAGAGGAAAAGGATGCAAATGCCCCCAGGTTTCCAAACTGGAGCTCAGGCTGTTGGGTCCACTCAGGGGAACCTCGGGACAGGGCACAGGCCTCTTTCCCCAGGTGGCACTGACCTGAGGAAAGACACCTGCCTCCGCCTTCAGAAGCCCTGGCCCCCTTTGGGAAAATATGCCCCCACCCCAGGGAACTGCATCTGAGTGGACAGACCCAGCCCTGGCTTGGGGCCCCCCCATCTATTGGGGAAACATAAGCACGCCCTGCGGAAGCTCCACTTCAAGAGCGGGGAAGGAATATTTTCCAAGGGACCCAACCTGTGAGGGGAGCCCCAGCCCAAGGCCGTCCGGCCCCTCACCTGCGAGATGCAGCGCAGGTAGCGCACAGCCACCTCGCGGGCCAGCAGCCAGTCGCCCTCGTAGATCTCAGGGCAGGGCACCCGGGCCAGCAGGCGGGCAAGCTCTGGTGGGGGCAGGCCGGGCACCAGGCTGCCATTGCCCAGCAGGCTCACAGGCACCGCCGTGCAGAATGCGCAAAGGAAGCACTTGCCGTCGAGCAGCGTGACAGCCACCCAGACGACAGGCGCGATGAGGGCGCGCTGGGCCATGGAGCAGAACATGTAGCGCAGCACCGCGGGGTCCTTGGCCCGGTGGCCCTGAGGCCGCTTCCACTCTTCGGCCAGCATGGACACATTGTTGTTCATGACCAGGCCAAGCAGGAAGAGCACCAGGGGCGGCGCCAGCAGGATGCCGGCGCTGTAGGCAGCGTTGTAGCCCGGCAGGCAGGGGCAGTTGAAGTCGAAGGCGGAGTACATCTGGGCACTGGCCAGGGCCATGATACCGCAGATGCCATTCATGAAGGACTCCTGGTTGGACTGCAGGAACTGGAAGATCATCCGGAACTTGTCCATGGTGCCCCCACGGGGCCTGCTGGCCTCCTCCCGCCTCACCGCGGCCTCAGGATGGCCCCTGAGGCCCACTCTGCCCAGCGGGCGCCCACGTCATGGCTGAGACAGGCAGAGCTCTGGGCGGAGGCTGGGGCCGCTGTCTCTTTGAACCTTCTAAGTCAGGTGCTGGCCGGGAGGGCGCAGCTTGACCAATCCCGTGGGTGCAGCAGTCTGCCCTCCCCTGCTCCACCCTTCCTGGGTTTTTCTCTCTCTCCACAGCTGGCTCCGCCACTGGGAAACCACGAGGACCACACCTGACTGGGACCAGTTCTCTGGCTGCTGGAGGAGGGTGGGGATGGAGGCTCCAACTCAGCTGGGAAGACAGGCCCTTGGGCAGGGTTGAAGTTTGGGAGAATCTAGGACTGCTGCAGAGGCCTGAGCTCCCGGGCCTTGACCCCTGGGCTCCTAGGAAGCGTGTCACCCTCTTTCTGTCCTTCCCATTGGGTCTTTCATCCATGCTGTGTCAGGATCCAAGAGGACTCCTCCATTAGTGCAGACAATGGTATGATGAAGGCAGTCGTGGTGGCCCAGTCATAGGCGTGATAGTGGTGGGGATGCCAGTCATGATGGTGATGCTGCTGATGGTGGTGGGGATGCCAGTCATGATGGTGATGGTGCTGATGGTGGTGGGGATGCCAGTTATGATGGTGATGGTGCTGATGGTGGTGGGATGCCAGTCATGATGGTGATGGTGCTGATGGTGGTGGGGATGCCAGTCATGATGCTGATGGTGCTGATGGTGCTGATGGTGGTGGGATGCCAGTTATGATGGTGATGGTGCTGATGGTGGAGGTGATGCCAATCATGATGGTGATGGTGCTGATGATGGTGGGGATGCCATTTATGATGGTACTGGTCCTGATGGCTATGCTGTTGTTGCTGGTTGTGATGGTGGTAATATTGTGATGATGGTTGTGACAGTGGTCATGGTGGGGATGGATGGTGATGATGGTGGAGATAGTGCTAAAGGAATAAAATAGGAAGCTCTGAATTTGGAATCAGAGGATTTGGATCTGAGAGGTTGCTAGGGCCCCTTCTGCAAGGCAGAAGGAGCTGTGTCTGGTAAGCATAATGCAGGTGTTTTTATGTCCTGTCTCCTTGTGTCTCGGTGGTTGTGTCTGTGTGTTTGTGGATTACAGATGAAAAATCCTTTCCTGGCTCTCCCTCCTACCTCTACTTCCCCAGGTCAAAAAATAATGGAATGGGTGATGGGGTTTCATGCCTGGGGCTGAGGAACCCAGAGTGTCCATGGGAACCAAGCCAAGGCTCCACCATCAGCACAGCAAAGTGGAAGGGGCTTAGAGGGCTCCCTTTGATGCCACCAGCTCTCCCAGAAGAGTGGGTTAGATCCAGCTCCAACTAGATGGCTCCTGTCTGGAGCGAGATGGGGGGCTGTGGGGGCGGGACCGGAGGAGGGCTGGGACTGAAGTAAAGCAAGAGACTGGACAGGGCAGCTCCCTGGGACGCTCAGATCTGTGTGTCCCTGTGTGTCATGTGTCACGTGTCCATGTGTGAAATTTCTATGGATTTGGGCCTCAATGTCTGTGCGTCTACAGTGTGTATGTAACTATGACCATGCAGAACTCTATGGGTCTTTCTGAGACAGCACCGCCTCCCACCCCAACTCCACCATGTCCACCTACCTCCCATTTGTAGCAAAGCTTTAGTCTCCCAGGCCTCCCCTGAGTCTCAGATGGCTGACTCAGGAGTTCATTGTTATTATAAATGGAGAGTTCAGTTCAGTTCAGTTGCTCAGTCGTGTCTGACTCTGTGACCCTATGGACTGCAGCACGCCAGGCCTCCCTGTCCATCACCAACTCCCGGAATTTACCCAAACTCATGTCCATTGAGTCAGTGATGCCATCCAACCATCTCATCCTCTGTCATCCTCTTCTCCTCCTGCCTTCAATCTTTCCCAGCATCAGGGTCTTTTCAAATGAGTCAGCTCTGCACATCATGTAGCCAAAGTATTGGAATTTCAGCTTCAAAATCAGTCTGTCCAATGAACACTCAGGACTGATCTCCTTTAGAATTGACTGGTTGGATCTCCTTGCAGTCCAAGGGACTCTCAAGAGTCTTCTCCAACACCATAGTTCAAAAGCATCAATTCTTTGGCACTTTCTTTATAGTCCAACTCTCACATCCATACATGACTACTGGAAAAACCATACCTTTGACTAAGTCTTTTGTTGGCAAAGTAATGTCTCTCCTTTTTAATATGCTGTCTAGCTTGGTCATAAATTTCCTGCCAAGGAGTAAGCATCTTTTAATTTCATGGCTACAGTCACCATCTGTAGTGATTTTGGAGCCCCCCAAAATAAAGTCTGCCACTGTTTCCACTATTTCCCCATCTATTTCCCGTGAAGTGATGGGACTGGATGCCATGATCTTAGTTTTCTGAATGTTGAGTTTTAAGCCAACTTTTTCACTGTCCTCTTTCACTTTCATCAAGAGGCTCTTTAGTTCTTCTTCACTTTCTGCCATAAGGGTGGTGTCATTTGCATATCTGAGGTTATTGATATTTTTCCTGGCAATCTTGATTCCAGCTTGTCCTTCATCCAGCCCAGCATTTCTCATGATGTACTCTCCATATAAGTTAAATAAGCAGGGTGACAATATACAGCCTTGACGTACTCCTTTTCCTATTTGGAACCAGTCTGTTGTTCCAGGCTGCTTCCTGGCCTGCATACAGATTTCTCAAGAGGCAGGTCAGGTGGTCTGGTATCCCCATCTCTTTCAGAATTTTCCACAGTTTATTGTGATCCACACAGTCAAAGGCTTTGGCGTAATCAATAAAGCAGAAATAGATGTTTTTCTGGAACTCTCTTGCTTTTTCGATGATCCAGCAGACGCTGGCAATTTGATCTTTGGTTCCTCTGCCTTTTCTAAAACCAAATGGCGATGTAGAAACAAAGAATAGCTGGTAACAATTTAGAGAACAGACCAGTCACTAAGCAGTAACTGGACTCCCAGTTCCCTGAAAAATGTAGATAAAGGCCTGACCCACATTCCTAAGTTGCTTTAAGAGGAAGCAGACCCCCACCAGATGAAGACTGTTGACCACAGGCACTCAGACCACAGACCAGCTGAAACCAGGATTAGTGACGCTTGAAACTTCACCTTGAGGCCAACCGATCTGAGAACCGTGCCCGAGCTAATCACATACCAGGCCCCGACCTCACACAGCCTAAAACTTTGTCCTCTGACCCACAACTTGGAGATGGTCTTAGGATATTAGTCCACCACCTTCCCAGATTGCTGGCCTCCTGAATAAAGCAGGAGGCCAACTTTTCCTTTTCCACCAACCCTTGTCCCTCAAGTATTGGCCTTTGATGCCAAGTACCAGCCTTTTCCTCTAATGTAATCACATGAGTGGCCTTTGTGTCTGTGTATCTCCATGTGACCCACGAGGACTGGCACTGACCGGCACTTCCACTGGATAGGCCCTATACCAGCACTCCACACACGTCACCTCATGGGATCCTCATACAACGTCCCGGGGGAGCTGCTATCGTCCCCATGTCACAGAGGGCGGCACTCGGGCTCAGGGAAGTCAAGTCATGACTGTAGGTTCAGGACAGACCTCCTCAAGATGTGCTGCTGTTACCGAGTCCAAGCTCACTCTGCTCGCTGCCACAAAATAGGCCAATAAATCCCAGATGAGATGTCAAGACAAGTGAGTGAATGTTAGTAGCTCAGTTGTGTCCAACTCTTTGCCACCCCATGGACTGTAGCCTGCCAGGCTTTTCTGTCCATGGGATTCTCCAGGCAAGAATACTGGGGTGGGTTACCATTTCCTTCCAGGCTTCTTTGTCCATGGGATCCTCCAGGCAAGAATATTGGAGTGGGTTGCCATTTCCATCTCCAGGGATCTTCCCAACCCAGGGATCTAACCCAGGTCTCCTGCATTGCAGGCAGATTCTTTACCACTGTGCCATGAGGGCTTCAGTGTTAAGACAAGGGAAGGACTTTATTTGATAGCCAGCTGATGGAGTAGACTGCAGGCTAGCACCTCAAAATAATCACCTTGTCGGGGCCTGGATGCCAGGTTCTTTTATGGATCAGAGATGGAGGGGAGGGGAGGAAATTAAGTAAAAAGACTATTCGGTCCTTGCAGATGTCCGTTAGAACATCACGTCTCAAGTAGGAGGATGTGTTAGTTTCACTTCCTTACAGTCCTTCACAGGTGGGCTGGCTCAGGGTATTTCCCCAAAGCAGGCCATTATGTATGCCTTCAAGAACAAAAGCCTTGAGAGTCCCTTGGACTGCAAGGAGATGCTACCAGGTCATCCTAAAGGAAATCAGTCCTGAATATTCATTAGAAGGACTGATGTTGAAGCTGAAATTCCAATACTTTGGCCACCTGATGTGAAGAACTGACTCATTGGAAAAGACCCTGATGTTGGGAAAGATTGAAGGCAGGAGAAGGGGACGACAGAGGATGAGATGGTTGGATGACATCACTGACTCAACGGACATGAGTTTGAGTGAGCTTCGGGAGTTGGTGATGGACAGGGAGGCCTGGCGTGCTGCAGTCCATGGGGTCGCAAAGAGTCGGAGACGACTGAGCGACTGAACTGAACTGAACAACAAAAGTGGCAAGATGAGGGTTAAAGTCACAGAAGCAGATCCAGCATGAATTCAAAATTAACCTTTTCCTGGTTACACTACTTTGGCATACAGGTTATTTTGAACTAATGGCAGTGGAGACTCTGTGGGCTCCAGAGAAACTACTGCCCCTCCCTTAACTAACCTGCAGAACTTAAACTGAGAATTTTTCCCAAAGAAATTTTTTTCCCTATACGTCAGGGCAAATCTCTGGTCAC
Organism: Bos indicus; assembly: GCF_029378745.1. Classification (NCBI taxonomy): domain Eukaryota; kingdom Metazoa; phylum Chordata; class Mammalia; order Artiodactyla; family Bovidae; genus Bos; species Bos indicus. The sequence continues at coordinate 23,911,894 of NC_091785.1, forward strand.
CGAACATCTGCACGTCTTCTTATGAAATCATACCCCCACAGACTTTACAGAAGCTAATGCTGTGATTAGTCACTCACTCCGACTCTTTGAGACCCCATGGAGCCTGCCAGGCTCCTCTGTCCAAGGGGATTCTCCAGGCTAGAATACTGGAGTGGGTTGCCATGCCCTTCTCCAGTGGATCTTCCCAACCCAGGGATCGAACCCAGGTCTCCCGCACTGGAGGAGGATTCTTTACTGTCTGAGCCACCAGAGAAGCCCAAGAATACTAGAGTGGGTTGCCTATCCCTTCTCCAGGGGTCTTCCTGACCCAGGAATTGAACTGGGGTCTCCAGTATTGCAGGTGGATTCTGGTGGTGAACAGGAATTCTTGAGCTTGTCTTTCAGAGCAATAGACAGGGGAAGAGCCTGTAAAAACCCCTCTGCTTATAAACTGCCTTCACTTATTAAGCTTGCTTAGTTACTTTTTTCCCTCTTTAAAAAGAAACATTATTTATTTATTTACTTTTGGCTGTGCTGGGTCTTCGCTGCTGCACAGGCTTTCTCTAGTTGTCACTAACAGGGGCCATTCTCTAGTTGCAATGCTCAGGCTTCCCATTGCCATAGCGTCTCTTGTTGTGGAGCACGGGCTCTAGGGATGTGCGCTTCAGTAGCTGTGGCATGTGGGCTCAGTAAGTGTGGCTCTCCAGCTCTGGATCACAGGCTTAGTTGATCCTTGGCGTGTGGGATCTTGCCGGATCAAGGATTCAACCCTTGTCTCCTACAGCGGCAAGCGGATTCTTCACCACTGAGCCACTAGGGAAGGCCCCACTTTTTCCCTCTTTAATTGCATATCTTTGTGTGTCATGTGTGTGTCATGTAACCCAACTGACTTATGGAAACTTGGAGTCAGCTCTTTCCAGCGCAAGCCAGCTAAGGCTGGCTGGGACCACCAACCCGAAAACTGGGCCTGCACACAGGTGTTTAATGAAGGACTTTTTGACATCTGCTGCTGCTGCTGCTAAGTCACTTCAGTCATGTCCGACTCTGTGCGACCCCATAGACTGAAGCCCACCAGGCTCCCCCGTCCCTGGGATTCTCCAGGCAAGAACACTAGAGTGGGTTGCCATTTTCTTCTCCAATGCATGAAAGTGAAAAGTGAACGTGAAGTAGCTCAGTCGTGTCTGACTCTTCATGACTCCATGGACTGTAGCCTACCAGGCTCCTCCATTCATGGGATTTTCCAGGCAAGAGTTGGGTTGGCAAGGACTGGGTTGCCATTGCCTTCTCCATCAGAGACTGGAAAACTTTACCCTCAGATCATGCTAAGTGCCTATACTTTTGAGTATTCAGAAGCATGTAACCCAGGTACACCTCTGTAGGACACCAGTTACCTCATGTTTCCCTTGCCTCCAATCACCTTTCCCCATGCCAAGACCACAGGCTTATTCCATAAATATCCCAACCCCCTTGCCTTGGGGGACAGAGATCTGAGGCTTGTTCTCCCATCTCAATTGTCTTCCCTGTGGCAAGAACTCTTCCTTGGCTGCAGATCTTGTCATCTCGGTGTTTGGTTTGCTGTGTGTTGGGCAAACAGACCTGGTTTTGTAACACTTGTTGTCCTGTGCATGACTATCCTGTCCTAGGAAGCCCCCAGGCTCCTACCCCATTCCTTAGCTCAGAATGGTTGTTAAGTACCTCATTTTATCTTTCTGTCTCTGAATCTCTCATATATGTGAGATTCCCATACATATGAAATTAAATTTGATTTTCTCCTGTTAATTTGTCTTTAACAGGAGAAAATTTCAATTTAACTCTATTTTTTTTTTTTTTTTCAAAAAAAAATTTTTTTTTTTTCAATTTAATTCTTAAACCAGTCAGAAGAACCAGAAGTGTAGAGGACAGGTTTCTTTCTCCCGGACACTAGTTAAATGCTACACAACTTGTGGGTGGAAAAGGGGGATTTGAACCCAGGCCAGGTGGGAGTGGGGAGGTGAGGGAGGGGGCAGAGAAGCATTTTTTCTTTTTTTGGCTTTCTTCTCAATGCTAGCATGTCACAAGTAGGATACAGGTGGGGAAGGATATTGCTCCCATCAGCCCTCAAGCTGGGCCTTGGGTAACTGGAGCACTCAGGCTGGTGACCATTGGAGGACGCTGTTAGAGGATGCTGAGGAGGGGCACCGGTGGGCAGCAGGTGAGAGAGACCCAGCAAAGGGGGTGTCCACCCTTGTGCATCTACTGTGCATCAATGCAGACAGCTGACAAAAGGTCTGGGTGGCAGGCAGAGCCTGGCACACAGCCTCCGGTGTGGAATGTGGGGTGAGGTGACCCAGGAGGCTGGGAGCCCAGCAGGAGTGTGGCTCCAAGAGGCTGTCTGGAATCTCTGCCTTCCATCTGTAGTGGACATGGGTCTCTATTTGTAGTTGATGTACCCTTTTCATGCTGCCCAAATTGACTTCAGGTGCCTGCTCTAAACACATATACACTCTCTGCAAATCCTAAACTTCAGTGTGATTTTAAAATACTTGGAATTTAGAAAGATGGTAACAATAACCCGGTGTATGAGACAGAAAAAGAGACACTGATGTATAGAACAGTCTTATGGACTCTGTGGGAGAGGGAGAGGGTGGGAAGATTTGGGAGAATGACATTGAAACATGTAAAATATCATGTAAGAAACGAGTTGCCAGTCCAGGTTCGATGCACTATACTGGATGCTTGGGGCTAGTGCACTGGGACGACCCAGAGGGATGGTATGGGGAGGGAGGAGGGAGGAGGGTTCAGGATGAGGAACACATGTATACCTGTGGCGGATTCATTTCGATATTTGGCAAAACTAATACAATTATGTAAAGTTTAAAAAATAAAATAAAATTAAAAAAAAATAAAGAGGATAAAAAAAAATAAATAAATAAAGTATTTTCTGGGGAAAATAAATAAATAAATAAAATACTTGGAATAAAATAGCTTGATTGGATTCTAAATCCATTATTCTCATGATCACTAGAATTGTAATTACAGTTATTGAAAGTCAATGAATGTTAGAGTCTTTACATACCATTCAAGCCATTGTAGATGTTTATATGGCTGTAAAAATTGGTTTTAAGTTTATCATCCCCTTTGTTGTTGTTTAGTCACTCAGTCGTGTCCAACTCTGTGCGACCCCAAGGACTGCAGCACGCCAGGCTTCCCTGTCCATCGCCAACCCCCGGAGCTTGCTCAAACTCATGTCCATTGAGCTGGTGATGCCATCCAACCATGTCATCTTCTGTCATCCCCTTCTCCACTTGCCTTCAATCTTTCCCAGCATCAGGGTCTTTTCCAATGTGTCAGTTCTTCGCATTAGGTGGCCAAAGTATTGGAGCTTCAGCTTCAGCATCAGTCCTTCCAATGAATATTCAGGACTGATTTCGTTTAGGTTTGACTGGCTTGATCTTCTTGCAGTTCAAGTGACTCTCAAGAGTCTTCTCCAACACCACAGTTCAAAAGCATCAATTCTTTGGCCTTCAACCTTCTTTATAGTCCAACTCTGACATCCATACATGACTACTGGAAAAATCACAGCTTTGACTAGACAGATCTTTGTGGACAAAGTAATGTCTCTCCTTTTTAATATGCTGTCTAAGTTGGTCATAGCTTTTCTTCCAAGGAACAAGTGTCTTTTAATTTCATGTCTGTAGTCACCATCTGCAGTGATTTTGGAGCCCCCCAAAATAAAATCTGTCACTGTTTCTACTGTTTCCCCATGTATTTGCCATGAAGTGACGGGACCAGATGCCATGGTGACTTTGGTTAATAATACTGTATTGTATGTTTGAAAGCTGCTACGAGAGTAGATCTCAAAAGTTCTCATCATAAAAAGAATTTTTTTAACCATGCACGGTGATGGATGCTAACTAGACTTATTGTGGGGAACATTTAACAATATACAAATAACTAATTATTATGTTTTACACCTGAAACTAATATAATGTTATCTGTTAATTTTAAGAAAGACCCTTAAAAAATAAAATTAAAAAATTTTGTGAAAGACCCTTGAATGAGAATTGCCTGTGGTCATTTCATGCAAGAAGTCCAATGTTAAAAAGCTGTGCTCACTGAAGAAAGCTCAAATTTCTCATTTTAAGAAGTCTGGGAGATTCCATTTTAATGTTTTGTATCAATTCAATATTTAATATCTTTCCTAATACTTTGTTTTACATCTTCCTTCTTATTCTCATAATTATATTAGATCAAGAAAATAGTAATATAATTGCCTTTTTCCCAACAGGCTTTCAAAAGGTATCTCCAAATTCCCTTGGTTTGCCCCAGTGTCATGTACCAAGGTGACCAATGTCATGATGCACTGGGATTTGAGGAAGGTTAGGAACCTCCCACCTGGCTAATCTAGGATCATTTCCCCATCTCAAGCTTTTCAGCAGAATCATATCTGCCAAGTCCCTATTGCAGGTAACACATTCTGGAGATAGGGGAGCCTTGGTGGACTTTGGGAGCCCATTACCCTGCCGACCGTGGCAGGGTATTTGGTAGTGACTTAGCAATGCTTTGTGTCTTCACCACTTCTCCCCTGAACTCCTTAAGCATGACTGGGTGTACATGGAGAGCAGGATGTCATAGCCCCACTCAAATGTTTCAATGCATTAACAGCAGACCCAACCACGGCCACTGCTGGGGTGTGCACCAGCTCCTTCTCCTTCTGCCCTCTGGAGTGCCGTCTGGGCACCCATCCCAGTGCCAATGAGTCCCCTCCACCTTGAAAGAGTTAAGTGTCATGAAAAGCAGCATGCAAAGGGGGCCTCGAGAGCGGATGCTGTACTTTAGGAAAATGCCTCATTTGCATAGGACAGCATGAGTGTGTGTGTAGTGCACAGCGCTCATCCAGCAACTGGGGCGGGGGGCACCGAGCCATGAGTTAGATGGGGCTGCCGGGGTGGCTCAAGGACTGTCAGGCTGTTTTATCAGAGGTATGAGGGCTTTAACTGATAAGGACAGAGTGCTATTCTCTTCTGCATCAGTCAAACTGTACTGGAGGTTGTACATTGTGACAAAAAATGGCAGTGCCCAGCAAACATTTCATGGGCTTCCTTACAATTCCCACCCATTTCATGTGGCTTAGGGTCATGTGATTGAGTTCTGGCATAGAAGTCCCCCACCTCTTACTATTGTCTCTGCTCTTTTTCATCTTTCTCTCTCTGACCCTAGACATCAGTGCAACAGGTGCCTCTGAGCTCCACCCATTCCTTTGTTTGTTTGTTTTTGAAGTATAGTTGACCAGCAACACTAGGTTAGTTCCTGGTACACAGCATAGTGATTTGATGTTTCTATACATTTCAAAACAATCACCATGGTAAGTTGTCCCCATCTGTCACCATACAAAGATATTTCACAATTATTGACTGTATTTCCCATACTGTACATTTCATACCCATGTACTTATTCTTCACAACATTGATCTCAGTTAGTAATGTGTTTTGGAGGGTGTGTTGGTTTAATATCCAGAGCTCCCATTGGACCATAAAGGCCCACATCTGTTTTGTTTCCTGCTACGTTCCTGGGGCTCAGAACAGTGTGCCTGGTGTAAGAGATGCTCAGTTAACAAATGCTGAATATTTGAATGAATATTCATTTATTTTGCAGCTAAAAGTTTGCACCTCTTAATCTCCCTTCCCTATTTCTCCCCTCCCCTAAGTCCTCTCCCCTTAGGCACTATCTGTTTCCTATATCAATTACTTTCTTTCTGTTTGTGACATGTGTTCATTTGTTTTACAGATTCTCCACATAAGTGAAATCATACTGTATTTGTCTTTCCTCTGACTTATTTCATTTAGCATAAAACTCTCTAGGCATATCCATGTTGTTGCAAATGGCAAGGTTTCATTCTTTTTTATGACTGAGTAATATTCTGTTATATATACATATTTCACATCTTCTTTATCCATTCATCTGTTGATGAGAACTTAGGTTGCTTCCATATCTTAACTCTTGTAAGTAATGTTGCAATGAACATAGGGATGTTGGCTCATGGAAATAAGTCTCAAAGATAAGAAATGCATGTAACTGAGTTCTGGTTCTTGTCACTCTAAAATATGAGAGTGTTTTGGTTTTTTTTTTTTTCAGATAAATACTCAAGAGTGGAATTGCTGGATCATATAGTAGTTCTATTTTTAACTTTTTGAGAAATCTCTCTTCTATTTCCCTAGTGGCTGCACTAACACTTACACCCTCACCAACACTTGTTATTTGTTGTCTTTTTGATAATAGCCATTCTGACACGTGTGAGGTGACATCTCATTGTGGGTTTGATGTGCCTTTTCCTGATTATTCATAATGTTGAGCATCTTTTCATGTGCCTGTTGGCCATAGATACCTTTTCTTTGGAAAAATGTCTATTCAGGTCCTCTGCCCATTTTTTAAATCAGGTTGTTTGTTTTTTTGACTTTGAGTTGTGTAAGTTCTTTGTATCATTTGGATATTAACCCCTTACTGGGATATCATTTGTAAATATCTTCTATTCAGTAGGTTGCCTTTCTTGAGAGAAGATCCTGAACCCTTAGCTTAGTTGAGTCCTGCTGACAAAGGCTTTCATACCCTCGCCCGACCCATGTACTTCCTCTTCACAGCACTGATCTCAGTTAGTAATGTGTTTTGGAGGGTGTGTTTGTTTAATATCCAGAGCTCCCATCGGACCATAAAGGCCCACATCTGTTTTGTTTTCCTGCTATGTTCCTGGGGCTCAGAACAGTGTGCCTGGTGTAAGAGAAGCTCAGTTAACAAGTGCTGAATATTGGAATGAATACTCAAGTAAGTGAATAAAGGAGAGAAGTGAGCCTTGGACCAAGATGAATTTGTGAGGAGGTAGGAATCTGGACACAAATAGGACATGACAGTCCTCACCGCTCTGGCTCTGTTAGCTTCTGTGAGCAGAGTAGGAAGGGCTGAAGAGCAGGTCCCCCTCTGTGTGCTGGCTGGGTGGGCAGGAAGGGCTGGTGTACATTCAAAGCTCACCACCATGGCGATAGCCACTGGCAGACCAATGTCACCTCTATTCTGCTACCATTGGCCACCCCAGCCATCTCCTACTGCTCTTCTCTAGAGCCTCAGGGCCACTCTCCTCTTCCCATAGCCCTCCGGCCCTCCCTGATGTGAGAGCTGATCAAGCTTCGGGGAGAACTCATTTCATTTGACCTCAAAGAGTTGGGCAGAGGTGGGCTCTCAGCAGAGAAGTATGGATTCCTTGACTCCCATCATAGTCTTTAGGTCCTGGTGCCCTCCTCCATATCAATATTCTAAATGGGAGCAGGCTCCAGACCTCCCACTCTTCCTTTATGAGGCTGGGTGGGGCAGGTGTCCAGGGATTTAGGTGATTCCTACAGAAACCCATCCATCTGCTTTGCCAGGACCACCTCCCTGGGGACGCATTCCCCTGCCCTGGAAGGTTTCCAAGAACCTGTGATTTTCACTCAGTCCCCTGTGCCTCCACCGCTGGTTTCCCTGAAGCTCTGGATTCATTGCTCATCCTTCCCTCATCTTTAGGGCTTCCCTGATAGCTCAGTTGGTAAAGAATCCACCTGCAATGCAGGAGATCCCAGTTTGATTCTGGGGTTGGGAAGATCCCCTGGAGAAGGAATAGGCTACCCACTCCAGTATTCTTGGGCTTCCCTTGTGGCTCAGCTGGTTAAAAATCCACCTGCAATGCAGGAGACCTGAGTTTGATCCCTGGGTTGGGAAGATTCCCTGGAGAAGGGAAAGGCTACCCACTCCAGTATTCTAGCCTGGAGAATTGCATGGACTGTATAGTCCATGCGGTCACAAAGAGTTGGACACTACTGAGCAACTTTCATTCATTCATTCCCTCATCTTGAAATTCACTCCTTCTTGGCATTCTTTTTTTTCCCTTAAAACAGCTGCTTGCTTATTGATTGATTCTGTTCCCCAGAAAGTACAAATCTCTATGACTCTAATAATTATTTAGATATTACCAAGATGGGACTCTTACAACCATAGAAACCCAGTGTTGGGAAGGATCTTAGAGTCCATCTAGTAAAATCTTAGTTCATCAAGGCATGGATTGAATGAAATAGTCAAAACTTGATCAGTTTTGGCTTTCAAAATGTAATTAAAATTTTTTTTCATTGGTGGATAATTGCTTTCCAGTGTTGTGTTGGTTTCTGCCATGCAACCACGTGAATCAGCCATAAGTATATGGATGTCCTAACACTCTTGAACCTCCCTCCCACCCACCACTCCATCCCACCCTTCTACGTTGTCACAGAGCACCAGGTTGCCCCCTGGCATTCTTACAGAACTTCTGTCCCTGTGATTTCTTATTCTCACTTGCTGCCCCGTCTTTCTCCCCCAAAGCTCTAAAGGTCTCAGTCTTTCCTCTTCTCACTCAGTCTCTCTCGCTGGCGTATCCATTCCTGCAGCTTCAGGGATCACTGCCAGGTGGAGTATCATTCTGCCTTCTGACTCTGCCCGGAAGCACTTGCCTGTAGGATAACCTCAAAGACCTGAGCAAAACCCTCAAGGATGCCAGCATCTTCCACTTCTCATGCAGAACCGCAGCTGCCCAGACCATGTGAGACAGGGGACTAACACAGCCAAAGTCACTCTTACAGTACATTTCTGCCTTGCCCAGCTAGTCACCGTGTCTCCCAGAAGAGAGGCCTTGTGTACAGGGTGTGTTCAGAAGGACTGTCTCCCAGAGTTGAAGGAGACTTGGGCAATGAGCATGAGCACCCACGAGGGCTGCTCTCTTGGGAGGGGAGCAGGTGGCAGCCTGCCACCTGGGTCCCTCACCCCCAGGTGGAGTGGCATGAGCTACACACGGCCTCTCTCCCAGGATATGAGTAAATGGTGGTGTGAAAGGATGATGGCAAAGAGGTTTGGGGTTTGAAACCATGTCATCTGGGGACTGAAGAGGGTAAGGAGGCATTTGAGGGCTCCAGGATCCAAGACGGTGTCACTGGGTGTGGGGCTCAGAAAGCATCTCTTGGTGGGATTCATTGGAACAGACTCCTCGGCCCTCTGGCGAAGGTCCTTCACTTTGCCCAGGCCGGACCACACACCCTGCACGCGGTTGTTTGTTCACTGGCTCACGTCTTATCTCCCCTTCAGACTGGAATCTCCACTAAGATAAGACGATGCCTTTCCTGCTCTTTGGTGCTCTAGGCATTCCATCAAAGTTTGCTGAGTGAATCAGCGAACCCCAATTCTTTGCTTTTGTTCTGTTTCCTCCTTGTATATGCTCTGCTCCCCCATCCCCATCCCTCTCTACTTGTCAAACCCCCGCCCCATCCTTTAAGGCCCATTGTAATGAGATCCTTCTGATTCTCTCAGCTTGGAGCCACTACTCTTCATGCTGAATCTCTGTGGCACACAGCTTGGCGCTATCGTATCACTTTACACCTTTTGCTTTGGGTTGTAATGATTTCTGTACCCATCTCGGTCCCTCTAGTAGAGAGTGAGTTCCTTGGGGGTGGGGCAATATGCATCATCTGTGTATTCTTCCTTCCCTCCTCCCTGGCACAGTGCTTTCTATGCAGTAGGCTCAATATAAGAAGGCAAGTGGCCCTTTACTGGTCCAGATACTGCTTCTTTAAAGCCCAGGGTGGGGTCTCTGAGCCTCCTTTCCCTGGGCTGGGCACTCGGCCCTGCTGACTGGATCATGTCCAAGGTCTGCCTCCTCCCTCCCCCACCAATCCCTGCTAACACTTTGCCTAAATCTTGGCCTGCCCAGTACCATTTTAGACATTTGCATGGCCTGACCACAGCGAGGTAGCAGGGGAAAGACTGGGCTGTATGGATAGTCTGGTCCTCCTAGGCCCTTTGGCAAGCACCCAGGAGAGCAGAGATTGCCTGATACGGAGGGAGCTGGGCTCCAGGACCCCTGTACTGCCCCCATGCCCTCATTACCAGTAAAGCATAGAGTGAACCTACTGCATGTCTGTGGTCACCAAGCACTGTTGTGCTGACAGAGGCAATAACAGGATGTGTGTGCAGGGGTGGGGGTGAGTGAGTCATCAGGGAAGGGCCGAGACCCAGAGGAGCTCACAGAATAGATCTTCCTCAACCTTTGCTGTTTGGGCTGCCAGAGACTCAGAGGCAGTTCTTCCAGGAAGATTTAACCCTGGTATTTCGAGGGTCTTCATCCCTGAGTCAGACCCCACACCCACACTTGGTCCAGAGGTTTTTAAACACTGGATTTTGCAGAATCACCTGGAGTGTTTGTTCAATGGAGATGTCTAGGGCTGCCTAGACACCTGATTTGCACCCTGACTTGTAGATCTGGTCCATTCCTCATATCCCTAGGGAAATTCTTACCATGGTGTCAGCTTCTTGCTGAGGGCAGTGGGTAGATGGCCCTGGGATGCCTGGCAAAGGAGACAGCCTTAGAAAGCAAGGTCAAGCTCAGGGGTCAGGCTGCAGGTGGTGAGGAGGGTGGTGAGTGGAGAGGTGACGGAGGAAGTGCTTGCTGGCTGGAGGTGAGCAGAAGGCTGGGCTGACAAACGAGCTGCACCTGAAGGCTGCTTGGCCTTGGTTGGTTAGAACAGAATTGGTGGAACTGGAGAAGATGGGAGCTGGAAGGGTCAGCTCCCCCTTGACATTCAGAAACAGAAAAATCCCCCTGAAAAGATATAAAGCTATTCGTCTGCAGTAGTCAGCAAGAGACACTAATTTGTACTTTTGAGAAGAATTCTCAAGCAGGGTTTGCTGAGTTCACTCAGAGAACCTTGTTGGAGGCTGCAGGAAACCCAGCCACGGCCCTGAAAACACACACACACAATCTAGAACATGCATGCGTGCATACACACACACACACACACACACACACACACACACACACATAGCCTAGAGGATTAATGTAGTAGCTCAGAGCAGACTCTAGAGCTGATGTCCTGAGATCAAATTCCAGCTCTTATATGGGTGACCTCAGCCACCTTAACCTTTAATGCCTCACTTTCCTTCTCTAAAAAAAATGGGGCTAGTCATCATCCTACTTCATCAGATTATCATTAAGATTAAATGAGTTATATATAGAAAGAAGTTAGAGCAGTGCCTGGTACATAGTAAGCATCATACAAGCAGGTGCTGTTGCCATTATTATTATTTTAGATTTAGAATATGGACATCTAGGACCCAGCACCCAGGACAGATCTATTTAGACTCTTACTCGGAGTTTGGTCCACTGACCAGAAGCATCAGGAGCTCGTCAGCAATGCAGTCTTGGCCCTGGTCCTAGATGGACTGAATCAGAATCTGCATTTGACAAGAGTCCAGGTGAACACGTGAGCACAAGGAAGTTTGTGAAGCACAGCTTTAGAGCACACAAGAGGCCACGCCCAGAAGCTCGGCCAGGCACTGGGCTGTTTTGGGGAAGGAGGCTGACAAGGGTTAAGCTGCCCTGCCATGGGGTCCCCACTGCCTGGAAAGCCCCCACATCCTTGTCAGTGTGGGCATTTTACGTGAGGATGCGGTCTGGGTCCTTACACGTCAGTGTGTGGGGACTCCCTGGTGCCCGGGACCACTGTGGGGGCGCGATGGGTGAGGCCGCACCCCCAGAGCCCAGAGGATGCTGTGAGGTCAAGTGGTGGTTTGCTGGAGTACCAGGCGCTCAGGAGGCGGTCCACTTGCTCCTGACTGGAGACTGCGCGCAGGTGGGCCTTCCCGCTTCCACCGTCCAGGCCGTCTGGGGGCTCGGGCCTCTCAGGGGCCTCCGGACCCCTACCCGCAGAGTCCCGGCGCAGCCCCCGCGCCTGCATCTCGCTCTGCATGCTGGCGAAGAAGTGTAGCACGCAGCGGTGCGCAAAGTCCCGCGCGTGCTCACAGCACGTCTCGTCGAAGAGCTTCTGCTCCAGGTCCACGTAGTTGCTCCAGTATCTGCGCTGCAGGAAGACTGTCTGGTCGAAGCAGGGCCTCAAGCAGCGGGCCAGGAAGGCCAGGAGGATCAGCAGCAGGGTGAGACTCCAGCCAATGGCCTAGAGGGTGGGGAGCGCTAATGTAAGCGTTCAGACACACAGATATTGTACAGTGTGGCAAGGGTGTCCCCTTTACTTATCCCTTCCATCCATTTTCAGATCTACCCGCCTTCCAATTCAGTCATCCATTCTACCAACTACCTCCATCCATCCTCTCTCCCATTCATTCATTCCTCCTTCCATCCACTTTCTATCCAACTATCTCTCACCCATCCCATCATCCATCCTCTTATCTGACTATATATCTATTGTCTTCCTATCAAGCCACCTTCTCAACCATGCTCCTATCTGTCCATATCCCTCTATCCAACCATCTATGCTCCCATCCATTCATGTTCCCATACTCTCATCCTTGTTTCCATTCATCTCTATCTAATCATCTATCCACTTGTTATTTATCCCCCCTGCCTTCCTCCTGAACAAACACACCTTACAATCCTTTTGTTTCCTCCCATGTATTTATTTATCTTCCCACAGTTTCCACCCTTGGAAGCATAAAGCTGCTTTCCTTTGTCCTGACATTCTTCTACAAAGGTATTGTTCATAGCTGAAGATGCTATATAAGCCGCAGTTCTAAGCCACTGCTTAGAGTGACTCTGTTTTAGGTTCCCCCTGCCTGATGAGCACTTCACACAATGCTAAACTGTTTATTTTCCTCCTGTTAATCATTCTTTTTGTTAGAGTCTCAGCTGAAAACCTAAGGTGGGTGGAGGTAACGTTTCGCCTTCTTGCACTCCCATCCATTCATCTGTGCATCCACCCATCATCCTTTCATCTTTTTATCTGGTTCTTCATCCATGCTTATATATGTGCATCCATCCCATCTATGCATCCATCCATCCTATATTTTCAGGGAGACACCGAGGACTCAGTCTTTGCTCTCACAGAGCTAACACTTTAGTGGAAGTTACAATGACATAGGTGATGACTGGCTAAGTGCCATGTTGAGGGATGTATCTTGGGTCATGGAAATTCTGAGAGGGGACACCTGACCTGAATTTGAGGCCTCAGAGAACAGTGAAGTTGAGGCTGAGACCTAAAGGCTGATGATAGTTTACAAGATGTGAACAGGAAACAGTGTTCCAGGCCAAGAGTAAAGAGAAGCTGAAGTAATTCTGAGGCTGGAGCCCCAGCCTGGCTGCTCCTGGCCCTCCCCTCTGCCCAGCCAGAGGTATTGAGACATCACCTAGGACTAGAGCAACTTTATAGACCTGGAGCAGAAAAATCATCCTCTAAACCACAAGACTTATTTGAATCCTTATCATTTGTAGATGTGATTGACAAAGCTCTCTGCCTGGCCTCTCACGAGGCCCTCCCTTCCCCCCACCTCTAAGTTTAAAATGCTTGTGTGAGTATTTTACTTGGAGGAGCATTTAATGTGACTGATCGTTTACAGCTGAGTCAGGACTCAAACCCTGGTCTGAGGATTCTGCACTCTTTCCAGGGATAGTGAACTAGTCTACAGTGTTTACATCCACAGGGACATCAAGGTGAGTAGACCGAACCTCCGTTTATTTTGCAGGAGAACCCGAGGCCCAGAGGGGAAGGGGCTCATGGCCGTGGTCACAGTCTGAAGCAGAATCAAGTGTGTCCCAAGCATGGTCTTCTCTTTGCCACTCCACGGGCCTGCATTCACCATGAGCCTGTCCTGACACCCCAGAGAGCTAGGGTGTATCTCCAGTGATGCTCTGCACGTGGTGGGACCATGTAAACACTTTTGGGGAGACACAGCCCAAGCAGGCTCTGGCAGTGGTGAGGGTGGGATCTGGAGCTTGGGCTGGGGTTTGTCCCCAGGATAATGGATTCTGTGCTCTGTGGGGAGCCAAGCGTCTGGGGAGGACCTGCATAGTAGGGGAGGGTTTGGAGGAATGGCATTTTAGATTCCTGCCCAGCCTCTTACAAACTGTGTGCCTTTGGCCTTGTGAACTAAACTCTCAGAGCCTCAGTTTCCTCATCTGCAAAGTGGGACAATCATGATGGCATCTATCTCATAGGGCAGTTTTGAGAATTAAATGAAGTAATGCATGTGAAATGCTTAACAGTGCCTGACACATAAGTGCCTCATAAGTGGTAATTACTGTTATTTCTGAGGGGTGGGCAGAATGCGTGTGTGGGGTGGGGGCAGGGTAGTGCAGTATATCTGCAGCGTTTCCTGCCATCCAACCTGGAGATGAGCCTAGCTGACTCCAGAAGGGTATGGACACCTGGTCTCCACCCTCAGGTGAGTCAGTGTTCATGGCAAAGTGCCCACGTCCTAGGCCTGACACTGTCCTGTGTATGGGTCATGTCTCTGATCACCCCCCCAGGGACCACATGCTCCGCGGTTGTGTCTCTAGCATTGGGAGGGGGCCTCAGGAAACCATGTATACCTCCTCACCCCGCACCCCTCGGAACCAGTGCAGGACATTTCCCAGGGCAGAGAGAAGAAACCCCCCAACCCCCCGAATTACCTGTGACAGGCACCGCAGGTAGCGAGACACCGCCTTCCGAGCGGGGCTGTTCCTGACCAGCTCATCCTCCTTGCAGGGCACCTTGGCCAGAAAGAGCTGCACCTGACTGGGGGTCATGTTGGTGAAGTCTAGAAACTTCTCAGGGTCCACGGAGCTGCTGAAGGCGCACACGAAGCACTTTCCATCGAGGAGGGCCAGCAGGATCCAGATGACGGGGGCGGCCAGCGCTCTCTGCAGTACAGAGGAGCACATGTACCTGGGAACAGAGGAAGGGAGCGGGAACACAGGGCAGCCAGAATTCAGCTGCAGCAGGAAGGCTACAGGGGGGATGCGAGGATGAACTTCCCAGGATGGTGCATGGTTACCCCAAAGGGAGGGTTGCAGCTCCCACTGCAGAGGCCTGAGCAGCAGAGGGTTGGGGAGAAGCAGAGCTGGGGTCCTGGGAGCCCTGGGACTGGAACACTGGGGAGCTGGTATTCTTCCTGCCTGAGCCTTTGTAGCAGACTCTGTTAGTGCTCTGCTCAGGCCAGAAGCATCTAGAGCTTTGGTGGGTAGTTTCTATTCACGTGGAGAGCCTGAAGACCTCTGACCTCAGCCCCCTGCATGGCTCTGAGGCTTCAGAGGAGTCCCTGCTCCCAGTGCGGGGTGGCCTGGAGGGTTCACCTCAATCCCAGAGGGCAGGGCCTGGTAGTTTAATGCCCCAGCATCCGGGACCCTCAGTGGGATGATTCTGAAGTGGGTTCTACCCACTCCCTTAGGCCCCTCAAAGGACTGAGCCCCAGTTGCCTCCTTATTATCACTTCTTTCCAGAGCCTGCTTTTGGGGGGACCCTAAACTAAGAGGGTCCTGTGGAATAACCTGCCCAGAGACGGCATTACACACCTCCTGCAGTGTCCAGGGAGCCTCTGATTGTCCCCAGGTGCCTCTTTTGACCTACTATGTCTAGTGGCCTGAATTGGGTGTTGGTCACAGGACAGGAGCTCAGTGGAGCTGGAACCACAAGACTCCAGAGGAAAAGCCTCCCTGCGTGGCTGAATCACAGGGAGCCGGGAGCCCCTGGCAACATTAAAGAGAGGCTGCTTGTGCACAGAATGCAGGTGTTTTTAACTTGCGCGTGTGCTCAGTCACTCAGTTGTGTCTGACTCTTTGTGACCCCAGGACTGTAGCCCACCAGGCTCCTCTGTCCATGGGATTCTCCAGGCAAGAATCCTGGAATGGGTTACCACGCCCTCCTCCAGGGGATCTTCCCCACTCAGGAATCGAACCTGGGTCTCTTATGTCTCCTGCATTGGCAGGCTGGTTGTATACAAAACATAGGATGGTGTGCGCTGGCTGTGTGTATGTGTGTGTGCGTACATGGCCTACCTGGTGGTGAATTATAAATATGTTGTAGGCAGGGGTGGCTCCAGCATTTTCTATGGGGGCAAGGTGGTTAGAAGGTGGAAACAAAGACTTGTTACGAAGTTACATAATATGCTCTTGAGAACACCCCAGTTGTCTACATCAGTAGAGGAGAGGAGAAGATCAGAAGTGAACTAAAACCCACCAAGTCCCTCCTACCACTGCCCGTGGATCTAGAGCACTTGGGTATTTTGTCTAAAACACTCAGGGCAGCGGTTCTGGGTTTGATTTGAATCTGAGCTTCTTCCTTGCTGTGGGAGCTCAGCCAAGTGACTTAACCTCTCTGTGCCTCAGGTCCCCCATCCTTAAAAATGGATCCAAGACAGGAAGAGACCCAGGGCCGAGGTAAGAATTCAGAGGCTGTGCACACACAGTACTTGGCACAGAGCTTGGCTGACTGTTGGCCAGGGAGTATTATGAATTGCTAAAGTCTGTCAGCTTTTCTTCTCTCTCTCTCTCTCTTTTTTGGCTGTGTCACAGGACTTGCAGGATCTGAGTTCCCTGAGCAGGGATTGAACACAGGCCACAGCAGTGAAAGAGTGAAAGTGTCGAGCCCTAACCACAGGACGGTCAGGGAATTCCCCATCAGCTTTTCTTGATACAGGGCACTGACCAGGGTCTGAGGACACAGTGATAGCATATGGGGTCTTTGCCCTCGGGGAGCTTGCAGGAGACAGGATGCAGCCTTCAAGCCAACCACGCCTCTCATATGTGCAATATGGTATGCACATCATGGGATGGTCCTTCATGCATGTGGGGAGTTATAATCCATGGCCAGCAGGACAGACGTGACCTGGATAATTCTTAGGAGTCCTGTGTCATTCACGCGTCTTTATCATTGGGCGTGGGAAGGTGACAGACAACGGGATCAGAAATATCTGTTTCCAGAGTGGAGACTGGCAAATCTGTCTCTGTGAACTGATGGTGCCTTGGTATCATTTTCTGGGGGAGAGCAGGGGGCACATCTGAAAGTAGGGTGCCTGTGGGGGTGCCTGGGGGAGCCCTGACCATACCCATGGGGGTCACTGGGGTTTGGGGAGCCCCTGGCAGTACTTATGCAGTTGGGGGAGCCCCTGACAATGCCCACGGGGAGCTGGAGGGGGGTGGGACCGCACCTGACGATGCCCGGGTCCTTCCTCCGGTGCCCGGCGGGCCGGCGCCACTCCTCCACCATCACCACGGACTGCCGGTTGGCCAGGAGGCCGCAGAGGAATAGGGCGATCGGGGGTGTGAACAGCAGGCCCAGTCCGTAGAGGGCATTGTAGTGCGCCAGGCAGGGGCAGTTGAAGTCAAACGAGGAGTACAGCTTGACGGTGACCATGGCCAGCAGCAGGCAGACGCCATTCATTACCGACTCGGAGCTGGACTGGAAGTGCAGGAAGAGTGTGCGGAATTTATCCATGGCCGTGGCCTGGGTGGGGGCCAGGGAGGCTTCAGCTGCCTTCCTGGTCAATGCCACACTGGGGGCAAGCCAGGGGCTGCAAGAGGTTCTTCCTTCTCTCCCAAGGGCCTGAGGGGACCAGGAGGAGACGGCGTCCGGCCAAGGGTGTGAGGCAGAGGCAGGCTCTCTCTACAGGCTCCCAACTGTCCCCTACTGCTCCGCTCCTCTCTGGGAGATGAGTCACTGCTCTGTAACCAGCCATCCCACAGTACTCTAGGCAAATGGGCCCCACCCTGTCCCCGCATCCCTCCCCAGCCGATTCCTTCCTTTCTTCAGGGTTTGGATACTGATGCTGGACAGCTGGTGGGGCTGCCCGTGGAGGACAGGCAAATTCTGGGTGTGGTTGAGGCCATGGCACTGATGGAGCCAGTTACATTTTCCGGTTCTTGGTTAAGAACATGACTTAGCTCCGCTGAGCCCAAGGAGCTTTCACATTGGTTTTTGTGCTGGGAGGAGCCAGGAGGGGCGCCTTACTCTGCCTGAAGCCATCCTGCAAGAGAAGTCTCTTGAAGAGCATTGAAACTGTTTCAGTGTTTGCCCGGGTTGGGGAAGGGGAGGCCTTCTAGATGGAGGGTACTGCCTGGTCAAGGGCACGGAGGTGAGAAGCAGCCAGGTATGGGTTGGCAGTTTGGGGTTGCTTGACTGTAGTGTCAGATGGGGGGTGTTGGGAGACGGGGTGGGGGCTCAGTGAGTGCCTGCGACTCTTTCCTCCACTTACTCTGCTGCCCTTCAGGTCTGGCCACTGGCCAGCCCAGGTCTCCCTAAAGCACAGGTCCCACTACATCACTCCTCTGCTCAAGTGTGGCCGGGCCCCCTCAGCCTCCTTATCGTGACATTCAAGGCCCTCCTGACAGTACTCACAAGTGTCTTCTCACCTCCACACATTTGCAGATGCCTCTTCCCCTGGAGAACCCATGCCCCTTCCTCCCACCTGCTCTGCAAGACGCAACTCGGATGAGGCCTTTCAGCAAGCTGCCCCTGGTGACCTCAGCTCTCGGGAGCCTCTCCTCCCATTTGGCCCTTGGAAAGGCCGCTCCTGCCTGCTGCTCCTGCCTCCCAGGTGTGGGGTGGGTCTCCCAGCTAGGATGGGACCTGCATTCACACCTGCTTGTTCCTGCAGCCTCCAGCAGCGTGCTAAGCATACTGCAAGGGCGGCAGAGGTTTGTTCTCTGTGATGTTGACACTCATTCCCCCTGCTTCCGTCTCTAGCTTTGTCCTCTCTGCCCAGGCCTTGACCTGCACCTGCCCCTCTGTCTGCTCCTAGGAAGCAGATGGAACGAAGGTGCTGCCCTGAGCTCTCTCTGTCTCTCTCCCTCTCGTTCTGCTGGTCTCTCCATCTCTGACTCTGCCTTTCTCTGTGTTGTGACTGTGCGTCCCTCGGCGTGTGTGTCTGAGTCTTTCCGAGTGTCTTTCTGTCTCTGTCCCCCTCTCTGTCCTGCAGTCTCTTCCTATCTATCTTTCCCTCCTCCTCACCTGCAGCCCACCCCACAACACCCCATCTTCCTGGCCCCCAGTTCTGACCCAGGCAGTCTGACTTATGGAGGGGAGTGGAGGCAGCCACAGGAACTGCTCCTGGTCACAGATCCATGGGCGTGGACTGAGCCTGGGCTGGGAGTGGGTGAAGCCCGGGCCCTTCCTCAATCTTCTCCCCTCTATCTCCCTCACTGGCAGCTCAGCGCTGCCCCTGAGCCAAGGAAAACCTCAGGGGCTGGGGTGCCCTTGACTCCACTGACGCCTGCTCCATCCAGCCTGGACCAGTGATGTCATCGGCACTTTGCTCACAGTCACGAGCGCCACTCCCGAGCCCTCTGGAGCATGGGAGGCAAGTATCTTTCTGAGTCCTTCTGGACCCAGGGGCGCAGCAACACTCTCCAGTCTCCACAGAGCCCATCGGCACCGTGGCAGCTGCGCTGACCGCCCTTCTTCCTGTAATTTCAAACAACTTTTAGAAAATGGAAATATCTCCATCTTTTTTTTCTGATTAAACACACCATTATGAAAAAGTTAAAAATAGAGAATATGAAAGTGTCCCCAAGACTGCCCTCCCACCCCCGCCCCGGGGCCCCGGAGTCTCCCTGTCACGTATCAGCGTGTGTTGCCCCACACTGGCGTGCCATGCCGTTGGCCTACCCGGCCTTCCTCTGGAG
This sequence comes from Bos indicus, assembly GCF_029378745.1. Classification (NCBI taxonomy): domain Eukaryota; kingdom Metazoa; phylum Chordata; class Mammalia; order Artiodactyla; family Bovidae; genus Bos; species Bos indicus. The sequence continues at coordinate 23,931,287 of NC_091785.1, forward strand.
ACTCCGGGGACCACTGAGTGAAGCTCTGGGCATGCTACTCACCCGCCCAGGAGCCCCGGGGGTGCTGGGAGAGGGGACTTCCATCTGAGGCCGGTCTCTCCCTTCTCTCAACCCTCATGATACAGGAGGACTTACTGTGTCTCCATTTCAGTTCCTCTGAAAAATGAGAGCCCGGCAGTTTGAGGGACCCCTGCTGCTGCTGCTGCTGCTGCTGCTGTCACTTCAGTCGTGTCTGACTCTGTGCGACCCCATAGATGGCAGCCCACCAGGCTCCCCCGTCCCTGGGATTCTCCAGGCAAGAACACTGGAGTGGGGTGCCATTTCTGGGACCTGCCAAATGAATGCTGTGTAGATCATTTAGCCTGTAGTTTAAGTCAGACTGTCCGCAATATGTCCTGCAAACTTGCTAAGTTATCTGTGCAGTCTCTACCTCTGATGAAGTAGTAACAGACAGAGGCCTGGGTCCCATTCTTTGTAGTTTATCCAGTGATGTGCTGTCAGGACCTGTGTGAGGGAAGGGTGGGGGCGGGGAGGGAGAGGGCTGGAGTGTGACTCTGCAGGGAGGGGAAGGAAGAAGGGAGGGGAGGGGAGGAGAGGGAGAGGAGGGAGGGAGGGAGAGGAGGGAGGGAGGGAGAGGGGAAGAGGGAAGAGGAGAGGCGGGGGAGGGGAGAGGGGAGACTTGAGGGGAGGGAGGAGGGAAGGGAGAGAGGGGAGGGGAGGGGAAGGGAGGGCGCACGTTCTGGAGAAAACTTTCTAGCCTGTCACTAGCAGAGAACCGCAGCCACCACCACCAGATTCCTGGGGCAGGGGAGGGTGCAGGGCCCCGGAGAGGCTGGGTGTCCTGACCTGGGTCACACAGCCTTGGTGGGGACAGGGCCAGGAAGGAAGCTGGGCTCCTCCTCTGTGCCTCCCAGCCCTGGTCAGCCTCGGGGCTGCTGCCAGGAGAGGGGACTGTCTGGCTAAGGCTGTGTTTCTCAACCCTGAACCACCTGAGAACAGAGGGGAGAGAGGTGGGCTGAGAGGATCTGAGCACGCCTCGCTCCCATTCTACTCTGAGGGAGAGGGGAGTGGTCAAAGGGCCGCCAGCCAGCCGCCTCTAACCTTGGGAGTCTCCAGAAAAGAATGGACAATGGGGGCTTCCCTGGTCTTCCAGTGGTTAAGATTCTGTGCTCCCAACGCAGGGGACCGGGGGTTGGATCCCTGGTCGGGGAACTAAATCCCAGGTGCCACAACTAAGACCTGTGCAGCCAGATAAATAATTTTGAAAAAGAGAAAGAACGGACAATGCATCTGGGAGAACACTGCAGAAAACTGGGACAAGGTCTCTCCCAGGCCAGCCTGTTCATAGCTCCAACCTCTAGGAGGTGAGACAGCCCTCCCAGGTCAGCCTGGGCCCTGGGCCTCACAGGAAAGGAGAACCAGCTGGTGTGACTGCACTGGCCCTTGCTGGGTATTTACTGGAAAACACTCAAGCAAAGAAAAAGGCAAAAAGGAAGCCCAGCACAGCTTAAAGGGATGTTACCTCTCAGGGTGAGCAGCTGGCTTTACATCTTAAAAAATTCTGTATTTTCTAAATTGTCTATTTTGTAATAATGATTTTTAAAATTTCCCAATAAAAACCATAAATGTTTTTTACTGGAAAAACTCAACGGGATTAAGGGACAAGGTAAAAGGGAGGAAGATCACCTTTTGTTGCCTGGAGCTTAGGCCTGCTGAACAAGGAAAGGCAGAAATAGAGGGAAGATAGAAGAAAGATTTGTTATTCCTGTGTGTGGAAAGCAAATTAACTTGTAGATGTGCTGCAGAATAATGCCTCAGATCTGATTCTTCTAAACTCCCTACCCCACCTTGGGGTGCCTCATCTTTTTTTTTTTTAAGATTTATTTGATGTGAACCATTTTTAAAGTCTTTACTGAATTTGTTACAATACTACTTCTGTCTTATGTTTTGGTTTTCCGGCCTCGAGGCACATGGGATCTCAGTTCCCAACCAGGGATTGAACCAGCACCCTGTGCATTTGGAAGGCAAAGTCTTAACCATGGAACCACCAGGGAAGTCCCCAGATCTTTTAAATCTGGAAAATTTTTTAAAGTCAGATTTTCATTTTAATGTTGACTTAAATCTATTTAGCACTTGTAAATATGTGTTAATATGTGTTAACTTGCAATTCAGAGAAGGCAATGGCACCCCACTTCAGTACTCTTACCTGGAGAATCCCATGGACAGAGGAGCCTGGTAGGTTGCAGTCCATGGGGTCGCTAAGAGTCGGACACGACTGAGCGACTTCCCTTTCACTTTTCATTTTCATGCATTGGAGAAGGAAATGGCAACCCACTCCAGTGTTCTTGCCTGGAGAATCCCAGGGACGGGGGAGCCTGGTGGGCTGCCATCTATGGGGTCGCACAGAGTCGGACATGACTGAAGCGACTTAGCAGCAGCAGCAGCAACTTGCAATTGGAAGATCTTTATAGAATAAGTCTTTGGTTTCTTTTTTTTTCCTCAATGTGGGGTCTTACAGATATGTTATTGGGGGCCCTCCAGATTTTTATTTCCTTTCAAAAGGAAAAAGGAATCTGGGTGTTATTTGAGAAACACTGGTGTGACTGTTCTTGGAATTCCTGTGATGGAGAGGGCTCTTTAGGACAGGGTGCCCCCTGCTAGGGGAGTCGGTGTGTCTGATGTGTGTGTATGTGGGGCGGTGGTATTTGTGGGGATATGTGTAGTGTGTGTATAAGTGCGTGTGTCTTCAGAAACAAGTGTGGCTGTGTTTCTTCTTTCTGGATGGAGAGCACACCCTCCTGTGAGGTCTCCTTCAGAAGGAAGACACTGGGTGCGTGGCCCACTTTCCTATCAGGACTGGGAGGCCATTGTTCCCTCGTGTCTCTCAGAGCTGTGGTGCCCTCTCCACCCTTGAGAGACCTGACCCTCTTCTACCAAATGACAGAGGTCTTCTGTGGGATCTGGATGACAGGCCTTTCTGGCTGTCTCTGGCAGAGAGAGACAGAGCAACGTGGCACTTCTGTGGGCTCTACTCTGGTGACTTTGTAGAGTCACACAGCCCTGAGGGGCTGAAAAGAGAATGGAAAAAAAGGGGGGGAGACTCTGAAAAATGGCACCGGAACCACTGGCTAACCATTTAGGAAAATGCAGGTGAATTTCTTCACCATCAGAGGCAAGGGAAGGCCGTTGTGAACAGAACACAGAATTCGGTAGTTGTGAAGGAGAAGATGGTTAAAGTGCGCCCCACAACTTCTGTGAGCAAAATGCCAATCAGCAAAGTAAAAATAACAAAAAGCTGAAAAAATGAATTTTTTCACAAGCTGCACAAAGCCCTATGTCCTTAATTTGTATATGCAGAGGAATCATATAATCAATAAAAAAAGGTGAACAAACCTATGAAAAAATGGGCAAAAGATGTGAACAGGCTATTCACAGAAAACGAAAGACAAGTGGCCCCAAATCCTGTGAAGATTCTAGTCCTTACTCATAATTAAATATGAATCTGAACATCCAGGTGTCTTTTCAAATTTACCAAGTTGTTAGAAACTAAAAGATTGGTAATACCCAATGTCAGTTCTGATGATGGGAAAATGGCAGCCTTAGGGTCACCGCTGTGCACTTGGTGAGGCCTTCTATGGGACTTGCGCTTACTTAAACATGGCCACAGGCCAACCCTATCGTGACACCGTGGCCTATTGATACCTCGTGAAAACTTTCTGCGCACATTGGATCACCAGTGAGAAGCTGTGCAGAGCCCAGCATGATCTTCATTTCCAAGCTGCCACCTATCTCTGCCTTCTAGGCAGCATCCGAGAACATGTGGCCCTTCATCGAGAATTTCATGCCAAGGGGTCTTAGCTGGATGAGGTGTCTAACCAGTGTCCCCCTGCAGTGGAAGTACAGACTCTTAACCGCCAGACCACTATGGAATTACTCCAGAATTTGTTTTTTTTAACCTGTATTTAAATGAACAGAAATGATATTTATAAAATTTGTTATTAGGTAGGGCCACCCAAGACAGATGGTTCATGGTGGAGAGTTCTGACAAAACATGGTCCACTGGAGAAGAGAATGACAAACCACTTCAGTATTCTTGCCTTGAGAATCCCATGAATTAGTATGAAAAGGCAAAAAAGATATGACACTGAAAGATGAACTCCCCAGGTCAGTAGGTGCCCAATATGCCACTGGAGAAGAGTGGAGAAATAACTCCAGAAAGAATGGAGAGATGGAGCCAAAGTGAAAACAATGCTCAGTTGTGGATGTGACTCATGATGGAAGTAAAAGTCCGATGCTGTAAAGAACAATGTTGCACAGGAACCTGGAATGTTAGGTCCACGAATCAAGGTAAATTGGAAGTGGTCAAACAGGAGATGGCAAGAGTGAACATTGATATTTTAGGAATCAATGAACTAAAATGGACTGGAATGGGCAAATTTAATTCACATGAGCATTATATCTACTACTGTGGGCAAGAATTCCTTAGAAGAAATGGAGTAGCCCTCATAGTCAACAAAAGAGTCCAAAATGCAGTACTTGGGTGCAGTCTCAAAAATGACAGAATGATCTCCGTTCATTTCCAAGGCAAGCCATTCAATATCACAGTTATCCAAATCTATGCCCCAACCACTAATGCCAAAGAAGCTGAATGGTTCTATGATGACCTACAAGACCTTCTAGAACTAACACTAAAAAAAGATGTCCTTTTCACCATAGGGGACTGGAATGCAAAAGTAGGAAGTCAAGAGATACCTGGAGTAACAGGCAAGTTTGGCCTTGGAGTACAAAATGAAGCAGGGCAAAGACTAACAGAGTTTTGCCAAGAGAACGCACTGGTCATAGCAAACACCCTCTTCCAACAACACAAGAGACAACTCAACACATGGACATCAGCAGATGGTCAACACCAAAATCAGATTGATTTTATTCTTTGCAGCCAAAGATGAAGAAGCTCTATACAGTCAGCAAAAATAAGACCAGGAGCAGACTGTGGCTCAGATCATGAACTCCTTATTGCCAAATTCAGACTTAAATTGAAGAAAGCAGGGAAAACCACTAGACCATTCAGGTATAACCTAAATCAAATCCCTTAAGATTATACAGTGGAAGTGACAAATAGATTCAAGGGATTAGATATGATAGAGTGCCTGAAGGATTGTGGATGGAGGTTTGTGACATTGTACAGGAGGCATGATCAAGACCATCCCCAAGAAAATGGAATGCAAAAAGGCAAAATGGTTGTCTGAGGAGGCCTTACAAATAACTGAGAAAAGAAGAGAAGCTAAAGGCAAAGGAGAAAATGAAAGATATACCCATCTGAATGCAGAGTTCCAAAGAATAGCAAGGAGATAAGAAAGCATTCCTAAGTGTGCAATGCAAAGAAATTGAGGAAAACAATAAAATGGGAACTTCTAGAGATCTCTTCAAGAAAATTAGAGATACCAAGGGAACAATTCATGCAAAGGTGGGCACAATAAAGGGCAGAAATTGTATGGACCTAACAGAAGCAAAATATTGAGGTGGCAAGAATATACAGAACTATACGAAAAAGATCTTAAGGACCCAGATAATCACGATGGTGTGATCACTCACCTAGAGCCAGACATCTTGGAATGTGAAGTCAAGTGGGCCTTAGAAAGCAACACTATGAACAAAGCTAGTGGAGGTGATGGAATTCCAGTTGAGCTATTTCAAACCCTAAAAGATGTTGCTGTTAAAGTGCTGCACTCAATATACCAGCAAATTTGGAAAACTCAGCAATGGCCACAGGACTGGAAAAGGTCAGTTTTCATTCCAGTCCCAAAGAAAGGCAATGCCAAAGAATGTTCAAACTACTGCACAGTTGCACTCATCTCACACGCTAGCAAAGTGATGCTCAAAATTCGCCAAGCTAGGCTTCAACAGTATGTGAACCTCGAACTTCCAGATGTTCAAGCTGGATTTAGAAAAGGCAGAGAAACCAGATCAAATTGCCAACATCCATTGGATCATAGAAAAAGCAAGAGAGTTCCAGAAAAACATCTACTTATGTTTTATTGACTGTACCAAAGCCTTTGACTGTGTGGATCACAAAAAACTGGAAAATTCCTCAAGAGATGGGAATACCAGACCACCTTGCCTGCCTCCTGAGAAATCTGCATGCAGGTTAAGAAACTACAGTTAGTTAGTTAGAATCCAGTTAGAACCGGATAAGATCTTAACTGGAACAACAGACTGGTTCCAAACTGGGAAAGGAGTACATCAAGGCTGTATATTGTCACCCTGGTTATTTAACTTATATGCAGAGTACATCATGCGAAATGCCGGGCTGGATGAAGCACAAGCTGGAATCAAGATTGCTGGGAGAAATATCAATAACCTCAGATATGTAGATGACACCACCCTTAAGGCAGAAAGTGAAGAGGAACTAAAGAGCCTCTTGATGAAAGTGAAAGAGGAGAGTGAAAAGCTGAGTGCTGAAGAATTGATGCTTTTGAACTGTCATATTGGAAAACACTTTTGAGAGTCCCCTGGACAGAAAGGAGATCAAACCAGTCAATCCTAAAGGAAATCAGTACTGAATATTCATTGGAAGGACTGATGCTAAAGCTGAAACTCCAATACTTTGGCCATCTGATGGGATGGGAAGAACCAACTCATTTGAAAATACCCTGATGCTGGGAAAGATTGAAGGTAGGAGGATAAGGGGATGACAGAGGATGAGATAGTTGGATGGCATCACTGACTAAACGGACATGAGTTTGAGCAAGCTCCGGGAGTCGGTGATGGACAGGGAAGCCTGGCGTGCTGCAGTCCATGAGGTTGCAAAGAGTTAGACACTACTGAGCAAATGAATGTCAATGAGGGCTTAGGGAAGCAGTCACTTTCATACACTTACGGCTGGAATACAAATTTGTATGAATTTTCCTAGAACAACTTGGCAATATATTTAAAGCAAAAATTTAAATATACATGCCCTTTTTATATTTTTAATATACATACCCTTTGACCTAAGAATTACATAGGTCTGTATTTGCTCTATTGATAGGTTTGCCAAGATACACAAAGATAAACAAACAATATAAAACAAAGATAAATAATAGCCAAGATAAACAAACAAGAATGTTCATTACAGCTTCATTTTAATAGCAATGCAATTGGAAAGATCCTGAATTTCATCAACAGGGGATATTTAATAATTTTTGAAATAAATTATGGTACAGCCATAAAATGGGATCTATACAGCCGTTAAAAGAATGAATCAAATCTATGTGTGTTCATATGAAAAGACCTCTAATAGATTCTGATAAGCATTTAAAAAAATATTTGGGTATACTGTACATAGTATAATCTTTCTGAATAAAAATGATATAAATACGTAAAAGTTTTGGTATTGTGCATACACTTTTTGCTGGAAGGATATATAAAATATGTAGACAGTTAATACTATTGGTTGCTAGCACAGGGGGCACTTTTTTCCCTGTTTTATACCTTTTTGTGCTGTTTGATGTTTCAAACAATGTGTACATAAAAACTTTATTTAAAAAAATCAACAGAACTATTCTGGGCAGTAAATTTATGGATTTAAAAAATTGTTTCCATATGTAAATAAATGTGCTTAGTCACTCAGTTGTGTCTGACTTTTTGTGACCCCATGGACTTATAGCCTGGCAGGGTCCTCTGCCCGTGGGGATTCTGCAGGCAAGAATACTGGAGTGGGTTGCCATGTCTTCCTCCAGGGGATCTTCCCAATCCAGGAATCAAACCCAGGTCTCCTGCATTGCAAGCAGATTCTTTACTATCTGAGCCGCCAGGGAAGCCCATGTAAATAAATATTACTTTAAAAAAAAAAAAGGATTGAAATATATGACTGACACAAAACAAAATAACCAAGTTGAAACCTTAACATTCTTCCACACTTTAATTTTTGGTTCTCACCCTATAGGTTACAGAATGTGAAAAATTTCATTCATTCACAATACATTTCTAACTCCTTTTCTCAGAAGAAGAAACAGTTGAGCCTGGTTTTATAATATTTTCACCTTTTTCTTTTAAACATGACTGACAGTCTATAAAAATGGACTTTCTGACCAAAGTGAAATGAAGTGTTCCCAGATCCTCTGAGGGGGGCTGGTTTTCTGGTGTGGAGGTCCTGCTGGTGGTGGCATCAGACATGGGGGTGCTGGGCCAAATGCAGAGACTGGGGGTACAAAAACAGGTGAGTTGCTCTCTGGGGAGGGGGGCACACATCCAGCTGGATTTTCCGAATTCTATTCTTACTCCATAAACACCAAAGACAGTACCTCTGGGCACCTGCCTTTTCCCTGTTGCAGCGCTCACAAACTCATGAGACTTCTCAGACGTGTTTGGGACAGCCCTGGGCCATGAGTGGCAAGCCCCAGGTCTGAGAGTAATTGGGCGCAATGGCCTCACACCCTCAAGCTCTGGCCACATAACAACAGCTGCCCACTGGACATATGCAGTGCCCACAGCCAGGTGCTGTGCTGTGCTGGGCACACACAGGTGCCCACGTCAGGTACCAGACACAGGCAGTGGGGCAGCTCAGTGTGAGCTGAGGTGCTCTGAGGAGGACCTCCAGTTGCCTTAAGTTTGGGGAGATTCACTCAAGTCCTGGGACAGTGTCTGCTGGAGATCCAGTCTCAGAATGAAAGATGACAAAGTGGCCTCAGGGAAGCAAATGTGCCCAGAGGGTAACCTCTGGGTGGCTAAAGAGCAGAGCTAATTTCTTCATTGACATATTTTTATTATAATGAAGTAGTTAATGGAAGCTATCAGGATGTATTTGCTCCCCAAATTCTCCTTCCGCTTTGAAAGAGGAAATCAAGCAACCTGTAAACATTTAAAAGATGTGTTGATTGGCTTGAGGTCCCCCTCCTCAAAAGCCTGACAGAGACAAAGCGGATTTTAATGGAGGTCTAGCGCCACCTCCTGGTGGCCTGAGAGAAACGGAGAGGGACGACTGGGAAGAGAAGATGGGACACGCAAGGCTGCTCACCCCACTGAGAGAAAACGTTCCACAGGCTGCTCTGGTTGGGAAGAGAGGAAGCTTTCCACAGTCTGAGGCGCCTTTGGGTGAAGGGTGAAGGAAGGTCGGAACAAGCGAGCGCCTCTGGCACCTCTCTTGGGAAAGGAGGATAGAAGTGAGAGGCTACCCAGGCAGCAGTAATGGAGAAACGTCTGTTTCCTGTTCTGCATCTGGAGATGCAGGGCGTTTGAACTGACTGAAGGCTTCTGACTTAGTGGAGGTGTGTCTCCTGGCCCTGAAAGTGTCTTCCAACTTTTACCATGAAGGAGTTTTAAATTTGTATAGAGTCTTACTTATCAGACTTTTCTTTTATGATGCTTGGATCATTGTAACATTCTTAGAAAAGATTTCTTGCCAGATAAAGTCATTCCTGGCTTCCCTGGTGGCTCAGACAGTAAAGATGCTGCCTGTAAAGTGGGAGACGTGGGTTCAATCCCTGGGTTGGGAAGATGCCCTGGAGAAGGAAATGGCAACCCACTCGAGTATTCTTGCCTGGAGAATCCCGTGGATAGAGGGGCCTGGTGGGTTATGGTCCATGGGGTCACAAACGGTCGGACACAACTGAGTGACTAACACAAGGTCATTTAAAATATCTCTGTAGGGAAAAGAAAATGCCGGGATATTACATCCACTTGGAGCTTTTCTTTGAGTTCAGTTTTGTTATTTTTAAATCTGTTTTGTGTTGATTAGTGGCCATGTGCTTCCTAACTTCTGGAGAGCTGAGCCAAAGCCCTGGGGAGTTTTAAGAGTCTCATCTGTAGGAGGGGGCTAGTTAGGGAACTCAAGGGAGGACACCTCCCTGGCGACAGGTGTCTTCCTCAAGCTGGCACCTAAAGGAATCCCACTCTGGGGCAGGGATTCGGACTCAGACTATCCTAGGACTGAACCTCAGTGCTTCACTTATCAGCTCCTAGTCAAGTATCTTAACTTTCCTAAGCTTCAGGATTTTCATCTTTAAAATGGGGACACTGTTGCTGCTGCTGCTAAATAATAATACCTACTTCACAGGGTTATTACCAGGCTCAAATGAATTAATACAGATGAAATGCTTAGACCAAGACCTTGTATATGTGACTATGTGCTCCATAAATATCTCCTGTAGGGACATCCCTGCTGGTCCAGTGGTTAAGAATCCGCCTGCCATTATAGGGCACATCCCTGGTCCAGGAAGATTCCACATGCCCTGGGGCAACTAAGCCCACAGGCCACAACTACTGAGCCCGTGCGCCTAGAGCCCATGTTCTGCAACAAGAGAAGCCATTGCAACAGATCCAGCACACTGCAACAGAGACTAGCTCCGGTTCACCACAGCTAAAGAGAGCCCACACTCAGCAACGAAGAGCCCGTGCAGCCACAAACAAACAAACAAACAAATATCATCTGTCAGTATTACCTGAGCCAGGGACCCTGGGATGAGTCTAGGGATGCTGGACTCCTTTGAAATCACTAAACAAGTTTCCCAGGTAGGGAGACGTGTGGTCCTCTTTCTGGCATCGCACGTTTTTCTTTCTGCTTCTTGCAGGAATCTCCACCTGTCCTTTTGTGTGTGTTAGTCGCTCAGCCATGTCTGACTCTTTGCGACCCCATGGACTGTAGGCCACCAGGCTCCTTGGTCCATGGAGTTTTCCAGGCAAGAATACTGGAGTTGGTAGCCATTCCCTTCTCCAGGGATTGAATCCAGGTCTCCCGCATTGCAAGCAGATTCTTTACCATCTGAGCCACGAGGAAAGCCCTTTTAGATCCAGTCTTAAGAATGCTTGGCCTCAGGCCTGGATTTTATCCATAGGCACTGTAAGTCCAGGACTTAGGTCTAAGGGTCTACATAAGACTGGAAAAAAAATCCAGTGGCTCCAAATTATGAAAGGAAAACTTCAAAATCAAAATTAAAAAATGTTTACTTAAATGTCTATAAAACAACATCGTGTCAACCTCATTAATCATTAAACGAGTACTCATAAATATTTCATTATATATGAAGGTTCCTCTGTGTCTTTTCATAGCTTGATAGCTCATTTCTTTTTAGCATTGAATAATATTCCATGTCTGGAAGTACCACAGTTTGTTCATTCATCTACTGAAGGACGTTTTGCTGCCTCCAAGTTTTGGCAATTATGAACAAAATGGTTAAAAACATGCACACGCGGGTTTTTTGTGGACATAAGTTCTCAATCCCTTTGAGTAAGTATGCAGGAATACAGCTGCTGGATAATATGCTAAGAGAACGGTTAGTTTTGTAAGAAACCACCAAACTGTCTTCCAAGGAGGCTGTACTATTTTGTATTCCCACCAGCAATGAATGAGAGTTCCCAGCGTCCTGCTTGGTGTTGCCAGTGTTCTGGATTCTGGCCACTCTAATAGTTCTGCAGTGGCATCATCGTTTTGATTTACGTTTTCCTGATGACATAAGATATGGACCGTCTTCAGATACTTATTTGCCATTTTCTTTGGTGAAGTGTCTGTTCAGGTCTTTGGATCATTTTAAAAATGAAGTTGTTTTCTTACTGTGGAGTTTGAAGTATTTTTTGTGTATTTTGGATAACGGTCCTATCTCAGATATGTCTTTTGCAAATATTTTCTCCCAGTGTGTGGTTTGTCTTTTTATTCCCTTGACAGAGTCTTTTGGAGAGCAGAAGATTTAATTTTAATGAATCAAGCTTTTCAATTATTTCTTTTAAAAACCTTTTTATTTTATATTGGAGTAGAGTTGATTAACAATGTTGTGGTAGTTTCAGGTATAACATGAAGTGACTCAGTTATGTATATACATGTATATACTTCTAATCCAGTTCTTTTCCCATTTAGGTTGTCACTAAATAGAGCAAAGTCTCCTGTGCTAACAGTAGCAGTAAATTGTCACTACATTGAACAAAGTTCCCCGTGCTAACAGGAGGTCCTTGTTGGTTATCCATTTTAAATAAAACAGTGTGTACAAGTCAGTCTCAAACTCCCTAACTGTCCTTTCCCCCAGTCCTTTCCCCCTGGTATTACCAGTTCTTTCTTTCTTGGTTCATACCTTTGTCATCTTTGCAAAAATCATTATCAAAGCTAAGGTCGTCTAGATTTCTCCTATGTTATCTTCTAGGAGTTTTATAGCTTTGCATTTAACATATAGGTCTGTGATCCATTTTGATTTCATTTTTGTGGGTAGGGGTGTAAGGCCCATGTCTAGATTTACCCTTTTGCATGTGGATGTCCAGTCGTTCATGTAACCATTTGTTGAGAAGATTACCTTTGCTCCATTATATTCCTTTGCTCCTTCATCAAAGATTACTTGACTGTGTTTGTGTGAATCCATTTCTGGGCTCTTTATTCAGTTTCATTTATCTATTTGTCTATTTTTTCACTAGTACCATACTGTCTTAATTACTGCAGCTTCATAGTAAATTTTGAAGTTGGCTAATGTCCTCCAACTTTGCTCTTCTTCAATATACTGTTCATTACTCTGGGTCTTTTACCTCTCCACGGACACTTGAGAATCAGTTTGTTAACATCTACAAAATAACATGTTGGGATTTTCCCTGGGATGTAATGAATCTATAGTTCAAGTTGGGAAGAACGGACATCTTGACAATATGGAGACCTACGAGTGTGTTCAGCCCTAAACTTGGCCCTGGGAGGTAGGAAACTATACTGGAGTTAAGGAAAGCATAGGACAGGCTCCCTCATGGTGTTGGCAAGGAAACTGTACTCCACACAATGCTAGATGTACAGAGAGTGCTCAAAAGGGTCGCTGGGGCAATGAACGAAGCTGAATCCCGAAGCGCCTGGAAACAGGGCAGTAAGGTGCCCATTGCATGCTAAGATGGTTAGCACAGACTCCGGTCCTTCAGAGGAAAGACCTGACCTCGAGGAAAACTTTGTGGCAAAGGTGCTGTAGAGAAGGGAGCCAGCCAGAAAGGCTGGTCTGGGCAAGGCTCTTGGGCTTACTGAGTGGCTGTATTGATAGGTTAATTCACTGACATTGATTCATTGATTTGTCAAATATTTATCAAGAATCTACTATGGTTCAGGCACTCAGGGATCTCCCATCTAACACGTCCAGCCACCCCCTGCAGTTCAGGCAGGACCACTTCTGTGTGTTTTCGGATGGTGGTCTGATGATGTTAACTATGGGCTGGGCCTCAGAGCTGCCATGTATCCTAGCCAGGGATGGCTGAGGCTGTTTCCTGTTTAAAGGCTAGCTTCTCAGCAGGGAGGGCGATGTCAGCTGTTGAAGTTTAAGGGAGCCCTGGCTCAGCCTAGATGAACTCCATCTTGTCTGCCCGGTGGGGGACCATCCTGTGGCTTGCTCTGGGCTCAGTCTCTAGGGGTTCAGGGAAGGAAGAAAGGAAGCTCTCCGTCAAATATTTTATTATTTTATCCACATGGAGACTCTTGAAGACTTGAACTGATCTGGGAGATGTGGAGAGTGAGAAAGGAGGGGAAGAGAGAGGTGAACCAGCAGGAGACTGAGCAAGGAGCAGCAAGGGCAGAGAGATGGCAGGACAAGGGTGGAACAGGGAAGAGGGGGAAGAAGCGAGAAAGACAAGAGGGAGGGAGAGAGAGGAAGAAGGAGCAAGAGAATGGAGCTGGTCAGAAGGGAGAGAAGCAAGGGAGAGAAGGGGCGATGGGGGCCAGAGCTGCTGCTGAAACTGTCCCTGGGTCCCCGCCTTGGGTCCCCCCCTTCTCCTGTGCATTGGTGTGAGCGCTCACAGCATCCACACGGACACACGTGTACACGCAGCCAAACACATATGCACTGACACCCACCCCCTTGGGCAGAGCTTTCAGAATCTACACTGCTGGGGAGGCGGGGTTGCCACGGTGACAGGTGCTGGAGCACCACCTTATGGGTATTAATAGCTTCCATTGAAGCCACCAAAACAGTGACTTCATCCAGACCTTCTTCCTGGCAGCCTCCTTCTCCCTCCTCGCTTTGTAATTGGGGCTGGGAAGGGCCCCCGGGGCCTCAGAGGCCACTTCCCTGCCTCCTGGCAGCCTCTTTGGTGAAGGATGCTTGAAGTCTCAGGGATTCCACCCAACATCCAGGGGAAGAAGCGTGCTGTGGTTCTTTGCTCCTCTGAGCTGGGTCCAACCACCACCCCTGCCAGGAAAGGGTTTCTGAGGCACAGGTCCCCCGGAGGGGTCACCCTCAGCTGCTCTGGGTCCTGTGCAGCCACACCCACCTCCTCGAGGTCCCTGCCTGGCCAGAGACCTACAGTGAGTTGACAGTGGTGTTCCACCCGCCCACCATAGCACAGAGCTCCTTGGGAAAACTAGGGCCAGTCTAGGGAGATGACATAAGGCGGCGGTCCCCAACCTTTTTGGCACCAGGGACTGGGTTTGTGGAAGATAATTTTTTCACAGATAGGGTGGGGGAATGATTCAAGCACTTTACACTTATTGTGCACTTTATTATTATTACATTGTGATATAGAATGAAATAATTATACAATTCACCATAATGCAAAATCAGTGGGAGCCCTAAGCTTGTTTTTCTGCAGCTAAATGATCCCATCTGGGGGTGATGGGAGACAGTGAGAGTAGGGTTTGTGCTCCTCTGGGAATCTAATGCTGCTGCTGATCTGACAGGAGGCGGAGCTCAGGCAGTACTGTGAGGAAGCCCTGTGGCAAAAACAGATGAGGCTTCGATCACTCACTCACCACTTGCTCACCCACCACCCACTTCCTGCCATGCGGCCTGGTTCCTAACAAGCCATGGACTGGTACTGGTCCGTGGCCCACTGGTTGGGGACCCATGACATAGGGTACAAGATTTCAGAGGCATCACACTCAAGCCTGAGCAAGAGCAGGGTGGCTGTTCATTGCATGGTTCTAAGGGCGAGTGCCTCCTTACATTTCATCACACAGGGACGCCTCGCTCATCTCACCCTAATCTCAGCCTCGTGGATGCTCTCATTATCTTCTCAGCCTCTGAGATCAGGGGATGTTTCTGTCCTACCTTCAGTTCCCTGCCTCAGTCCCTAATGCCTCTGGCCCTCCTGTGCAGCTCCCTGGGGTCAGGTTGTCCTGAGCAGCAGAGCCTTGGACCCCTCAGGCAGGCACCGGTGTCTGGTCCCCTTGTCTCCCCTTCCCTGTGACCTTCTCCATTTCTCCCCTGCTTGGCCCAGAGCCCCAGGTTTAGACCACATGGGACCCATGACATCCCTGCCTCCCTACCATGGGGCCTCACCAGCCCCCATCCCTTCTATGTCCCAGCCCATCCCCCTAAGGAAGGGAAGGAGATGACAAGCTTCCCCCCCAGCCACTGTCAGTAAATCCTACCAAGGGCTTGCACTTCACACACTCTCCAGGGGAACTAGTCGCGTCTATACAGTCTTCAGATTTATTCTGATGCCAGCAGCAGCCTAGAGTGACCTCATTCCAGCAGGCTTCAGTGGGTATATGAGTGTGTGAGAGTGTGGATATTTGTGTAGAAGTGAGTGTGTGCGAGAGAGTAAAAGTGTGTGTGCAAACGGATGAGTGTGCTGCCATTCAGAGCCCATGGATTTCTGATGCATGAGTCATCAGCTGGCATGAGCCTTGGGGAGATACACCCATAAAAAGACAGCACCCCTGACCTGCCACGTCCATTCTGCAGCTGGCTGGGCACGTGATCCTGGGCATCTAAGAGGCGGGGGGCGGAGAAGGGAGCTGTCTTTCCCTCCAGACCCCAGAGAGCAGCTGTCAAAGATATTTCTAGCTCGCCTGGAGTCCCAGACATTTAAGGATGTGATGCCTGCAATGGGGTGGGGGTGGAGGGCAGGAGAGGGGAAAAAGGGATGGTTCAGAGGCTTTCCTCCCACGCCTCTTGGTGGAATTCGCCTGGCAGCCAGGGGGATTCGTCCATTTCACAAGCAGTGTTGGACAGTCTGTCATGTACCAGGCACTCTCTTGGAGACTGGTGACATCATGGTGGATGGAGTTGACCTGCTGCTCCACTCACCTTGGGGGGAGGTAGACCATAAACCAGGGGGGAAAGTCTACTTTCAAATTAATTCCAGAAGATAACACAGAGTAATGGTATGGAGCGTAACTGAGAGTTGGGGGGGTTCTCTGGCTGGGCTGGTCAGAGAAGGTCAGGAGATGATACATGAACTGTGCCTGAATAATGAAGAGCTGTCACATGGAGACTTGCGGAAAGAACCACCCAGAAGAGGATGGATGGCATGCCCGAAGCCAGCCCGTGTCCTTGCTGGATTCTGGATCAGAGTTGTTGAAACCAGTCAGGGAGCTAGAGGTGGCGGAAAAGGAAGGCAGATTCCCTCTCCCAGCAGGACCTTGGCTCCTCTTCTAGCCCTGACCAGACAGGGAGAAGGATAGTACTGTAAACTATATGGGAAAATGATCTGAAAAAGAATGGACATATGTATATGTATAACTGAATCACTATGCTATACACTTGAAACTAACACAACATTGTAAATGAATTATACTCCAAAAAAAAAAAAAGACAAGGACAAGAAGATGCCCCCCTGTCCAAGTAGGAGATGACTCCCTTCCCTTCCTGCAGGTCCTAGTATCAGTGCTGAGCTTCAGGATGGATGAGTCATTTGAACAGGTGACTTGCTGAAGGCCCTTTCCTCCAGGAAGCTTTCTTTGACTGCTGCAAGCCACAGAGGCCCCCCACCTCTTGGAGCTGACAGAACCACTCAGTTCAGAGTTGGTGGTTCTCTGACAGTTTGTTCCTGAGATTTGTCCCTGAGGCTTGGCCCTCCATCCAGTCTTCTAGGTCCAGTCTGTGTTCATCTAAAGGCTCCCCAAGCCTTTTTGTGTCCAGCAACTGAACAGCCTGGGGTTCTTGATCTGAGCCTTTGTCCCAGTGCCCCTTGGAGCTGACAGAGAGCAAAGGGTCAGGTGCTGGGTGGTTTTTTTTTTTTTTTAATGGACAAGTTATTTAATTAGGTTCTTTGTAAGAAGTTCAGAACACTACTTTGTGAGGATAAATTCCATTTGTGAGAGCAAACACAGAGCGCAGGTAGCCCTGGAGCTGAGGGACAGCTTTGATTCTTTGCAGAATTTATGAGTCCACGGCTTTCTGATCAACCTTGCACTGCTCTGTGATCTCCTATTTCTCTCTGTGTTGAAGATCTCAGCCTTCTGGTGTCTGGGCTTATGCAGCTTCTTCTTCTTGAAGTAAGCGTCAGTGAGATGTTCTGGGATTTTCACACCAGTGATGTCGATTTTGGTGGAGGTGGCAGTGACAAATTTCTGGTGTGTTCTACGCAGAGGAACTCAATTGAGGGACAGAAGCCCAGTCACAAGTAACAAGCCACTGTCCAGATGCTTCAGGAAAATGACCCTCTTTCCTGTGTGGTGCCCTGTGAGGATGATCAGAATAGTCCCGGGAGAGATGCCGCTGGCACGCAGCTTTTTCACAAGCTTACTGAAGGGTTTTCTGCCGTGACTCAACAGCTTCTGAGGCACATCTTCAGTAGGGTAATACCTAGGCGTTTTGTGAAGTCTTACCACTCAGGTACCACCATTCTTGTTGCCACCAACTGGTTTTGTGACAGTAGCAAGAACTCGAACCTTTTTTTTTTTTCCTACCTTGGATTTAGCTGCTGAACACTGTCTCTTGTACAAGGCCTTCCTGGAATATGTAGCTGATCGGAATATCTGCCAACTCCTCTGACCAGGACAGGGTTTCAGCTGCAGTGGGGCTTCCCCTTCTTAACCTTCTTCACCTTTTTAGCCTTGTCGCCAGCATCAGCCTTCTTGGTTTCAGGTTTTTTCTCCTTAGCATTCGGCTTCTCAGCCTTTTCAACCGCCATCTTGCAAGACAGGAAAGAGTGGGTGGGACTCTTAATCTCACTTCATTTATTCAGTCATCATCCACTTAAAAAAAAAAGTATATATATATATATATTTATTTTTTTCTGGAGCTTTTATTGTATGCCAGGCACTGTACCTGCTACTAGAGAAATCGGAAATAAGAGTTACTTCGTCCCGGGCCTGGTATCCAGGGAGCTCACCGTTCTTACTGTATGGTTTCCCTTGTTTTCAAGACCAAGCGCCACTGTTGGTGAGGGGAATAAACCCAACCCTTGGAGCCCCAGTCTCTGTCTGATATTTGACCCCTATCTGCTCCCCCGCCAGGCCAAGAAGGGCTAGTGTTGGCCGGAACGTCGCGCACCCGGCGCCACATCTGGCTGAGCGGGCGCGCGCGAGTCACTAAGACGCTCATTCACCGGCGCAGCTGTCACCATAACAACCGGAGCGAGGGAATCCTGGCGACGGCTGGGGGCGGGGGCGGCGGTCGCGCGGGGGACCCGGCGGGGGCGGGAGCGCGGCGTCGGGGGCGGGCGGGAGACCCACCACCGCGAGAGCGCCCAGCACACCCCGCGCTCCTCGGAGCCCCGCTCCATGTCGAGCCGCCGGCGGGAGGGCACCACGCACGTCGCCGCCTCGGTCGTCCCCGCGGGCGGGGACCCAGCCGGCCGCCAAGCCGCCGAGCCTCCGGGCAGGCCGAGCCGCTGAGCGCCCGCACCGAGAGCCCCGACTCTATGGCCGGGGGGAAGCGTGCCGGAGCCAACAGCCGGAACCCGAGCGCCAGCGGGAGGAAGAAGGGAGCCCCGGGCGCCGCCGGCCCCGGCCCAGGGGCGCGCCCGCCGCGAAAAATGGCAGGCAGGTAGCCGGCTCGCGCGAGGAACCCCCGCGGCGGGCAGGACCCGCCGAGGACCGCGGAGCCCAGACACAGAGAGGAGAGGAGCGGCCCGCCCGCCCCCCGCCGCAGCCCCACCAGGGCCCTCCCCCGGCGGCGCGCGCGCCGGCGCGCGCACACACTTGCACACCGTACCTCCGCTCCAGCCCAGCCTCGCCTGCCCCCTGCGAGTGCCGAACCCCACTGGGGCCGGATGCCATGGGTAACAACTTCTCCAGTATTCCCTCTCTGCCCCGAGGAAACCCGAGCCGGGCGCCGCGGGCCCACCCCCAAAACCTCAAAGGTAAGGCTCCGCCGGGGCCGGGCTCAGCTGGCGGACTGGGGTGCAGGTGGAGGGGCAGGGAGAGGTGGAGAGGTGTGGTTGGGGAGGCCACACAGGTGCCACCTGTTGTGCGTCTTTGGAGACGGGAGATGAACCCCTGACCGTTGGGGGTGCGCTGGAGGTGGGGGCCTGCCGGTGATGATGGCGAAAATCAGGGAGGATGGCGTTCCGTGGGGTCTACGCAGTTCTCCCAGCTACACCAGAAACGTCACTGGAGTCCCCTCAGGCCACGGTGCTAGGCGAGCGTGCAGATGCAGGGGGTGAGGAAGGGCATTTGCCCAGTGGATGGGGAAGTGTGGCAGGGTGCTCAGGCCGGCCAGCTGTGCTTCCCAAGAGAAGTACCACGGCCTCCTTTTTCATCTAACCATGGCTGGAGAGGTGATGGCTGGAAACACTAGTTGCCTTTCCGATTGGAGGGTCTTAAAAATACAGGGCCGAATAATAACAGCCTGGAAGAAGGGACCAGAGCTGGTGGCCTCTGGAGTCCTCTGCAGCTACTGACTTTTTGTATCCACTGAATCAGCTTGGTTTCTGGTTCCCCAAAAGCTAGATGTCCAGTCAGAACTCTAGAAAGGATGGGCTGAGAGCCTTGAGACAGATCTCAAGGTCTTTGCCCTCTTAAGTCCACTGACCTACTCAGCACCCTAAGGGAGGTGCCAGGCCCTGTTCTTTGCTTTACCTCTTCAGTGCTGTCTCTGACCTTTTGAAGACTCACCTGGGCCTTCCCAGGCCCTCAGAGCCCACTGATTCCCTTCAGAAAGCTCCTTTTCTATCATCCTGAAAACCAGCCAGTACTGACTGGGCATTCGGATGACTAAGAGTTAGGAAGGGAAGCTCTTGGGCAAGTTTACAAAGAACTTTCACAAATACCTTTTCAAATGAGCAAGGAAACTGCTCTGCATGGTGCTCAGAGCTCGTCATACCCATTTCACAGTTAGGAGAAGCAATGCTTGTTTCAGGATCCCAAAGCCAGAGCGGCAGAGCTAGACTGCAGACCTGTATCTTCTGTCTTGGAATACTACCCTCTCTTATGCTGGACAGTTAACCTTCAGAACTGGGGAGAGGAGAGGAGACAGGACCACAATCCTGCATTCTAACTCTGACACTTCCAAAACCACCTCTCACTCACCTTGGGCACATCAGTGGGTTTGTTGTGTCTTTCTGAAAATTAATATGGTGGCACACATCAATCCCTTTTAAAATATCATTTTCATTGGCCTTGTGATTCTGCCTGCAGAATGGATCCTGAAGAAATGGAGATGAAGGCAAATACTTGTACACGAGCCTAGGATGCTATGGCAGTGTTGTTTGTACTAGGAAACAATCTAAATGCCCTGTAATCATGGTGAATCCTCTTGGTGGAGTATTATGCAACCTTTAAAATGGTATTTTTGAAGAGCATTTGATCACTTGGGAAAATGCTCACAGCAGCATAATGACAGTTGTAAGAAGCAGTGGCAAAGCTGCATAAACAGTAGAGCCCAATTTTGTTAAAATGTCATGGATGCCCCTCCCCCATAGAAATCAAGCAACCTTGGAAAGAAAGTTTCCAAAAGGTTAACCATGGTTTCCTCTGGGTAATGAGATCTTATTAGAGTTTTTCTTTTCTTTTTAATATTTTGCTCTTTTCTAAAATTTCTACAATAAGCAAATATTAATTTTAATCATCAGAAATAAGCTGTAAGTATTGCAGGCAAGTATCATTTTTAATCATCAGAAATAAGCTGTAAGTATTGCATGTATGATGACTTTCTGAACATTGAAAACAGATTCCTAATGATGGTGGAACTTGTGTTTGTCATCCAGTTCAATGTTCTCTCTTACAAGGGAGAGAAATGAGGGGAAGGGAGAATGATTTGCCCATTTACTCAATGGGCCAGTCAAGAGAAGGTGGCAAAGTCAGGCTGACTCCTTCAAGGGCAGGAGTTAGCTGGGGGCCAGTGAGCTGACTCGGCGCTGGAATGCTCATCAATTACCCTGAGAAGGCTGTGTTCCATCCATGACCCTAGGGAAGCCCAGAGAAGGCTTCCGTAATTGCACCGCTTTTTTAACCTACAGTTTGGGATTGTAGGGATGTGAAGTCTCTGGGACTGGAGTCTTTGACAAGGGAGGGAGTGGGCAGGACAGGGTCTGAGGCCCGCCTATCTCCCTGCTCCCACCCTGGCCTCCTCCTCTGCCTGACTCCCCACCTGTCTGGCCTGAGAAAGTCGCCTTGCGCTGCCTCCCTGATTGATAGGGATCAGTTCTTATTCAGTGGAAGTAAATGGGGGAGAAATTTTCCTCACCCCAGCAGTCTCCCTCTCCTGGCCATCTCCCTTCTGGCTTGGTTTTCCAGGATCCATTCTCCCCTGTCCCTAACCACACACCTACAGGAGGGGCCATGAGAATTTTGGTTCTGCTCCTACCGAGGCTGAGATGGATTAGAACATGCCAAGAAAGCTGACTTCCGTCCTTCGTCTAGGGTCTCCTGATTCGGCTTCTCAGCCTGACTTTTCCCCATCCTAAGAGAACCATCAGTTTTATTCTGTGATTGTTTTAATGTTCACTCCAAGTTCCTTTCTAACTATGTCAGCATTGAGCTAGGGGTCTTCTCTGATACATCAACGGTCATCCAGAATTCCACCCCCATTTTATTGGTATGACCTTGATACTGGCTGTGATTCTAAGACTGTCCACCCCAAATTCTCCTTTGTACTCACCCAGAATTTCAACTCTGCTTCTTATCAGTGTCCATCCAGAAATTTACTGGGGGCAGGGAACTCTTGATTGTTTTTTCTCCTTCCATAATTGCCATCTATTGATTTCTCACCGTTTTAATTAAAACAACTGGAAAGGACCTGGCATAATGGGGACCCTGGGACTCATTAGAGATCTAAGGTTGGTCTGGCTGTCAGGCTGACATGAAATGAAGCTCTTCCATCACCTGTCAGGTGGTAGACTTCGGTCTTCTTCCTGAAGACACCCTGACCTCACTCCACTGATGGTGATTCACACTGGGGTCTGAACAGTGTTGGTCTAGGAGTGTCCACGGGAGAGGTCCAAGGTATAGATCCTGGATAAGGACCAACAGATAGTTATGTAGAGCTGGTTATGTCCCTGGGTCAGGGGTGAGGGCTCGTGACATCCCTGGACATTCACAGAATGAAGATCTACTTGATAAGGTGGGGCTGAGGGAAGGGATGGCATCAAATACTTGTTTGGATTGTTAAAATCCCAGATATGTGTGAGCAGAGGTCAGAAATGGGGAATCAGGGAAGAATTTGAGTTGGACATGGAAGGAACTGTAGAAATTGGGTAGATGGCAAGGGGTGCAGTGGGAGTCCTAGATATGGACAGGAGGTAGGGCAAGGGACGTGCAGCAAAGGCTTGGGGCAGGGTGAGTAAATGTGTGTAGATGTTCTCAGTGATGGGCCCAGGGTGACTGGAGTAGGGGGTTCATGCTTCATGGAGACAGATACAGAGAACAGAGATCTTCATCCTTCCCTCTCTCTTTCTGAGTGCCTGCCTACTTGGTGCTTGGTACTGGGGGGAAGGTAACTAGGAAAGCCTTCGGGGAGGCTTTCCTCCAACTCAGTCTGCCATGGTCACCCATAGATGGGATGGGGATGGGAAAGACCACCTTCTGTCATTTTTTTTTTTATTGTGGTAAAATTCACATAACATAAAATTCACCGTTTTAGCATTTTAAGTGGCATTTAGTACATTCACAATATTGTACAGCTACCACTCTATGTAGTTCCAGAACATTTTCATCACCCCAGAAGGGAAGCCTGTGCCCGTGAAGCAGTCAGTCCTCATTACTCCCTCGCCTGAATCCCCGGCAGCCACTAGTCTGCTTTCTGTCTTTATGCATTTGCCCACACTGGGCATTTCCCTTAGATGGACTCATAGTACATTTGTCCTTGTGTGTCTGGCTCCTTTAACTTAGCCTAGTGCTTTCAAGGTTCGTCCATGTCCTAATGTGTACCTTCTTTCCTTTTTGTGGCTGAATAACATTCCACTGTGTAGATTTGCCGCATTTTGTTCACGCACGTCCCAGCTGATGGCTATTGAGATTGTTCCGCTTTTTGGTTACTGTGAATTTTGTGCTGTGAAGATTTGTGTTTAAGTTTTTGTTTGAACACCTGTTTTCGGTTCTTTGGGGTCTATACCACGGAGTGAGCCTTCCATCGTTTTAAAGCTGGTGCTTTTGAATTGGACATTTGATAAAGCCACTGGTTGTGACGGATGTAGGGGGGATCATCCCCCTCCGGCTTTGGCTGGGGGTTGTACCCACCAGACATCTGTTGTCTTCAAAGGCTTTTTTCTGTGGTGGCCGAGGCTCCTGGCAGGCAGAGGGGGGAGTATCTGAGGTTGACCGAGGAGCTTTGACTCTTTGAGGTGGACCAGAGTGAGCTACAGGAACTTGTCTGTCAGACTCTTAACCTCCTCACTGCTCTGGGGTGGGGTTGGGGGGTGCATTTGCCTAGGACAAGGTCCTAGCCATTTTTCAGCCTTCAGAGCCTTGCTGGTACTCCCCCTCATCTGGGTCCCCAGTCCAGGTATTGCAGTAGCTGACCCCTCTGCCTCTCATTCCTCCTTTGATGCTGCGAAAGGGATCCTCCTAAAGTATTCCTTTCATCTGCCCCTCTCCTATCAATAGTCTTCAGCGTCATGACCCAGACTGCCATCATCGGAAATTCAAGGCCTCCATTCTTTGCTTGACCCACAGATATTCCCACAGCCCTTGTCTGGGCTCCTCACTTGGCTGTCATGACACTTGCATGTTGGGTTAGCTCATCTGTCCACCCCCCAGCCTTGCAGCAGACAGAGTTGGCGTTGTGAAGGGGTGGGGGCTGGGGGCCTCCTCTGTCACACCAAGACTTCAGAGAGCTGAGTTGAGACAGCCCCTATGCTGAACCTGGAGCATCTGTCCTGCACACCCTGTTGGGTTTTTATCTAGTCTGACCTTTGAACTCTGTACTGTTAACCATCACAGTAACATAAGAGCAGCCACATGTGTTGGGTGGTTATTGGGTGCCTAGTGCTTCTGTGTAGATTATTTCTGAGTGGGGAGCTATCGTTGTCACCATTATAGATGGGGAAAGAGAGGCTCAGAGAAGTTAAATAGCTAATCCCAGACCGCACAGTTTGAAACTGATGGAACTGGGATTCAAACCCACGTCTCTCTGATTTTAGAGTTCACTCTTGCAACCACTATACATTTTGCCACCATAGAATTCACTCTGGGTGGGCCCTGTCTTCCATTGTGTTAGAGAAACTGGGGAGCAGTCTCCTGGCCTCTTTCCCAGAAGAGGGAAAGAGAGTACCATAGGGTTCTTGATGCTCCTTTCCAACCCCCGACCCCACCCCTCCCACCTCCTCTGCAGACCCATCAGCCAGTCATCGGACACTTTCAAGGGAACTTTATGTTCCTTTGGGCCAGTGTTTCTCAAAGTGAGGTTTTTCTCTCGCCAGCATCAGCATCAACTGAAAACACATCTAAAATGCAGGTTCCCAGCCCCCAGGCCAGACCAACTGTCTCAGAACACCTTGGTGATAGAACTCCCAAACCTGCATATTTAACAGGAGCCCCAGGTCATTCTGCCTCATTATGCCTCAGAGTCTGAGAACTATCAAGGCTGTGGGGCCTCAGAACACACCCATTCTGGTATTCTTGGAGTTGGTGAAATCAGGCTTCCCAGAGGAGAGGAGCCTGAAGTTGGATGGAGATTTGGAATGGACATTCAAGGGCACCTTGGTGAGGGCATGGAGGCAAAGGCACAGAAGCAGGAAAATACAAGGTGCTGGCAGAGACAATGAGCAGTCCTTCCCATCTGGGAGGCGAGACCCACAGTGGGGAGATGAACGGGTCGACCTCTGAAGATAGACTGAGGTTAGATCTCACAGGGCCTCGGATGCCAGAATGAGTTTGGGTCGATCCTGTCGGCAGTAGGAGCTATGGGTGGCTTTTGAGCAGATGAGTGTAGTGATTTCCTTTAAACTGCAGCATCCGCAGAGAAAAGAGGAGGAGCAAATGAAGCATCTTGAGCTGCTGGGAGGTTAATGGAGCTAAAGGGCTCTGTCCTAGGTCAAGCTGAAAGGGCTGGGTGGGACAGCCAAGATGATGGACTCATCTAGGCTTCCCATGGGTGAATCTGGAAGCATTTCTGACCAATCGCTATGGCCAGGAGGGCTCTTATTCATCAGAAGAAAAAAAGGATTTTTAAGAAGTGTGAGACCTGATGCTTGGCACTATGCTGGGTGCATTCTTGTAGGTTAATTCATTTAATCATTCAGTAAGTGGAAAGAAGGTATTATTCCCATTTTATAGGCAAGAAAACTGAGACTCATGTGTTCTAAGAGGTCTGTCCAGAATAGGAAATGGCACAACTTGGATTTTTAACTGGGACACCAAAAGTTCATGAGGGAGAAAATTCATGAGGGAGAAAATTAGCCTTGGGGGGAATTTCTGCATATTGGGACTTTCTTCTCCCTGAGCATCTGGGATGACAAGCGCCTAGTTCTAAGATGTGTACATTGAGGTCCAGGCATTGGCTCTAAATCAGAGCCAAAGATGGTGGTGGTGTGGGCACCACCAGGGCAGTAACAGAGAAGGAAGAGGTGGGAGGAAGGAGGACAGGAGCGTGTGGGGCACTGCCCAGGGCACGCGGGAGCTGCCTCCACCTGGGTGTGCCAGCTGCCTGGGCCCATTTCCTGTTGGCCTGTGACTCTCTCACTCCTGCTTCTGCACACCCAGGGGCTGGAAGCCGAGGGGCTGCTCCTCACTGAGCTGGTTGCTTTGGCAACCCTGGGTAGGATGTGAGTGGTCTCCTTGGTAACGCCTGGGAAAACTGCCTGCAGGGCTGGAGGGAAGTGGACTGGCCAGTGGTCAGGCTGGGTGGCACAGGCAGACCCGGGCCAGGCTGCTGAGACTCCAGGCCGGTCGGGAGAGTCTGGCTTATGGAATAGCCGGGGCAGCCTGTTGGCCATTCCTCAGCAAGCCAGAGTCCAGGGGCCTTGGGGGCCTGAAGGTCTACCTGGTGAGACCAGAGGCACTAATGGGCCAGCCCAGGAAGTGGGAGGAGATGGCGGTGAGAGCAGGAAGTGAGGAGACTATAGCTTCTGGATGACAGATCCAGCTACAGGGTTTATTAAAAGATGTTTATCAGAGGTCATTACGCGGATCCTGCTGCTCTAGGAAATGAGCAGGTGCTGATGTCTGTGGGGCAGGGTGGAGAGAGAAGCAGGGCTCAGAGAGGAGGAAGAGTCACCGGAAGGCAGGTGGGAGGCTTTGGCTTTCTCTGTGCTCTAGCTGAAGATCTGGGGGTAGGCAGGGCTCTGCGCTGGGCTCCAGAACTGAAGTTCTCCCAGGGTGAGAGTTGGGGTTCCAAGGATACTCTGATGGGAAGGGCTCATTCTGTTGTTTAACAAACACAGACTAAGCATCAGTGATGAGGCAGCTGTTCTCCTAGGCTTGAGGATATGGTAAAACACAAGAAGATGAGGGCTTGCTGCCATGGAGCTCCCCTTCCAGTCTGGGAGTTAGCTCAGAACAAGAACAGCAAATGAACAAATGAATCAGAATATGATAGCAATTACTCACACTTATGTGCCAGAGACTATGCTAAGCTGTTTACACCTATTATCCCCTTTAACCTTTAAAACAGTCATGTGAAGTAAGTATGATTATTATCCCTATTTATAAATGCATAAATGGGCTTCCCTGGTGGCTCAGACAATAAAGAATCCCCCTGCAATGTGGGAGACCTGGATTTGATCCCTGGGTTGGGAAGATCCCCTGGAGGAGGTCATGGCAACCCACTGTAGTATTCCTGCCTGGAGAATCTTCAAGGACAGAGGAGCCTGGCGGGCTACAGTCCATGGACTCGCAAAGAGTCAAACAAAACTGAGCGACTAAGCACAGCACATAGATGCAGAAACTGAGGCTCAGAAAGGTTAAGTAACTTGCCCAAACTCACATGGCTGGTATGAGGTGGAGCTGGGATTCTAGCCAAGATCTCTCTGACTTTGGCCCTACAACTCTTAAAAAAAAAACACAAAAAAAACACACAACTTTTCATTTAGAACAGTTTTAGATTTACCGAATTATTGCAGAATAGTAGAGTTTCCACGTAGTCCATGTCCGGTGGCCTTCATCCTTAGCATCTTACCTTAGTATGGAACATGTGTGACATTAGTGAGCCAGTATTGAAGATGGTCCTCAACTGACGTCTGTACCTCACTCTGATTTCTTCAGTTCTCCCCCGTGTTCTTTTTCTGTACCAGGCTCCCATCCAAGATGCCACATTGTATTTATAGCTACTACATTTTATATATACAGTTGTGTTTTCTTAGGCTCCTCTTGGTTGTGACAGTTTCTCGTACGTTTCTTGTTTTGGATGACCTTGACAATTTTGAGGAGTGTTGGTTAGATATTTTGTAGACTGTCCTTTCACTGGGATTTGTCTGATATTCTCATGATTAGACTATGGTTATAGGTTTCGGAGAGAAAGACCATAGCGGTGAAGTCCCATTTTAGTTGCATCATATGAACAGTAAGTGTCATCAGCATGACTCATCGCTGTGGCTGAGGACCTTGGTCACAGGCTGAGGTAGAGCTCATCAGGCTTCTCCACTGTGAAGCTGAAGGTGCACTTTCCTCTCCTCCACCTCGCACTCTTTGAAAGGACGTCGTGTGTGCAGCCCGCGCTAGAGGCGGAGAGCTGTGTTCCACCCCTGGAGGCTGGGGCACGGCTTTAACTGTTCTGCCAACTCTTTAGTTTCTCGTCTTTGTCTTTCAGTTGCTCAGTCATGTCCGACTCTTGGCGACGCCATGGACTGCAGCACGCCAGGCCTCCCTATCCTTCACCATCAGTTTCTTACACAGCACTAATATTTGGATAAGGACTGTGAGAGAGAAGACTGGGAACTTGGAGGAACGTGACCTGGTCTTGGGGGTCTGGGTAGTGAAATGACCAGGGAAGTGATCTGAAAATGAGTAGGGGTTGGCTTTGTGTTCCTGGGGGCAGGGCTGCTCCTGCCATGTTGGGTGTGGAACTATTCATTTAGCATCCGTGACCCCTGCCCATTAAATGTCACTGGTCACCTGTGTCATTAAAAAAACAACTCTCCAATATTTTAAAAAGCACCCCAGTAGGGGAGCTCCCTGGTGGTTCAGTGGTTAGGACCCTGTGCTCTCACTGCCGAGAGCCTGAGTTCAATCCCTGGTCAGGGAACTGAAATCCCACAAGCTGCGAGGGGTGGCAAAACATAAAAAAGCCATTCAGAGAAGACAGTACCACCCCAGTTGAGGATACTGAGCTGGGTGTGGGGCGCAGAGAAGGGCGCTCCTGGAAGCGGTCTGACACAAGCCCGTGTTGAAGACAGAGCTGGCTCTGAGTATGTGTGTGCTAAGTCACTTCAGTTGTGTCCCACTCTTTGCTACCCTAGGGGCTATAGCCTCTGTGCATGAGATTCTCCAGGCAGAAACACTGGAGTGGGTTGCCATGCCCTCCTCCAGGGAATCTTCCGACCCAGGGATCGAACCTGGGTCTCCCGCACTGCAGGTGGATTCTTTACGACTGAGCCACTGGGGAGGGCTGAGTCCTGGCTGGTGTCATCCCAGCCTTCCAGGCCATGGAACTTCCTGCAGAAAATCACTGAATGGCTGCTCCCTTGCCTCTCTACCTGTGGAAGCAAGTTGCTGGTCCCACTGGCTGTCTGTGTGGGGGCGGGGCAGGAGGAGGAGAGAGAACCCTCTTGGGATGATTGAGAGGGGACGGAAGTATGTCTACTGGCTTTTCCAGATAGCATTCTTTGCCTCTGTTGCCCCGTCATGCCATGCTGGCTGCTCCAGAGGTTAGGTGGGGGCAGGAAAGGGAGAACATTGCCAGGGAGGTTTCTGTCCTTCGATGAGGGTGGTGGCACTTCCACATGCTCCTGGCTTTCATCTTCGTCTTTCCCCTTGGCTGACCCCCAGCCTCTGCCTGGCATCTACTGAAAGGCTGACCTTCTCCAGGGAATGGGGCTGTGGGTGTGTCTAGGTGGGGGTGTCCGGGTACCCTTGAGAGCGAGGAGAGGAGACACTTTGCCCTTATCAGAGTTGAATGCAACTGTGAGGATGCTCCAGCTGATTCATTTCATGTGTTGATGCCCTCTGTGCTGGGCCTGGTGCT
The DNA here is from genome assembly GCF_029378745.1 of Bos indicus. Taxonomy (NCBI): domain Eukaryota; kingdom Metazoa; phylum Chordata; class Mammalia; order Artiodactyla; family Bovidae; genus Bos; species Bos indicus. Next base: position 23,960,434 of record NC_091785.1, read on the forward strand.
GGGCGTGAAGAATAGGGAGAGGGGCACTGGATGTCATCTCCGCCCTTGAGATGCCCGTGGCCTATGAATCGCTCATCCGGTTCTGACAGCAGTGGCAGAAGGGGCCAGGAGCCCTTCTTCTCTGTGGTTGCTTTGCTTTGCTTTCCTTTCTAAACCCTGATCTTACCAGCAAATGTCCTTAGAATACATTTTCCCTGAAGCTGGTCAGGTATGTGCATGGGGGTGGTGGAAGAGGCATGGTTACTGACTTCTAACATCAGAACCCAAGTAGACCCTAGAGGTCATTATGTCTTAGCTCCTTTCTCAGCCCAGGTCTAGAGTTCTCAGACCTGGAGAGAGGAAGTGACTTGTCCAAGGTCAGACACCTGGATGGACCAGGTGCTAATGAGGTCTTAAGGCTCTGACCTTGCTGGATGACCTCTTCTGGATGGCAGAAGTTAATTCCAGAGGGACACCTGAGGGGGACGAATGCTTGTGGCAACTGTGATGTGTACCATCCTGAGGGCAGCTATTGAAAGAAGAGAAGTCTTCCCAGGTGGCACTAGCGGTAAAGAATCCCCCTGCCAATGCAGGAGACGCAAGAGACTCGGGTTTGATCTCTGGGTGGGGAAGATCCCCTGGAGTAGGAAATGGCAACCTGCTCCAGTATTCTTGCCTGGAAAATTCCATGGACAGAGGAGCTACAGGCGTCACAAAGAGTCAGACATGACTGAGTGGCTGGGGTCACCAAGAGTCGGACACAACTGAGCAGCTGAGCACACACTGAGCAGAAGAGTGATAAGATCTTGTAGATGCTTTGGAAGGCTCTGGGGCAAGAGAGAGGGGCAGGGGAGGACGAGGCTGGAGGTTCCTGTTCCTCCAGGGGAGGAGAGGTGTGGCTTTTCCCAGGGCAGGGCTGTGAGCAGCTAGGCAAGCAGATTGATTTGGGAGACACTTTAGAAGGTCGACTTGAAGATTTGGAGAGGTGCCACCTGTATGGATATGTGTTGGAGGATTCTGACCTCTGAGGCAGTGGTCAGTGAGGCATACAGGTGGCTCAGCTTGGAAGAGCTTGGCTGTGCATGGGGCGGGGGCATCTTGGGAAGTCAGGGGTGAGCATGCTGATGTTTGAGTTTTCCCTTGCAAGCTGTGTCCTACCCAAGGCCTTGAGACCTTAGAGCCAAGAGGAGAGAGCAGGACAGAGCTGGCTCTGAGCTCTTGGCTCCATTCCTACCCGCTGGGACACCATCAATAGTTAATGCCCCCTCTGTCTGTCACAGGTGGCTCCCAGGTGGGTGGAGGCGGGGCCCTGGCACCTGTGCTGTGATGTGCCTCTGGCTTCTGCCGTGGCTTTCAGTCCCAACCTGGCCAGGCTTTCTCAGGTGGCTCCTCGCTCTCCGTGGGGGCCAGTTCCCCCAGCATACACACACAAACCATAAAAGGTGGCCATAAATCAGCCCAGACAGGCCAAGGCTACTCTTGTTTTCCCAGAATTGAGATCAAAGCCCCAGACCCTCACCCTGAGGCTCCGTACTTATTAAATTATTAAACTGTGAAGGGAAGGGAAAGCACAAAGGTCTGGATGGATGATCATAGAGTAAAAGAGAATGCGGAAAAATGGCTGAGAAATGAGGCAGCAGGTGGGAAAGGGGAAGAGAGGAGAGAAAAAAAGCTCTTTGTCTCTGCCCTGAGCTTGGAGACTTCACAGGGCTGTGAACCTTGCATTTGAACAGCCTCAAACCATTCCCTCCTACTTCTTCTTCTGATTTCTCATTGGGGCCCATGATCAGAATTCATGGCCCCACTTTACACAGGAGAAACTGAGGTGCAGATTGTCACAGGATTATCAAAGTCTGTACTTTTTAAAAAATATTTATTTATTTGGCTATGTTGTTTGCTTGCGGAATCTTTTATTGTGGCACGCAGGCTTCAGAGTGCATAGGTTTAGTGTTTGCGGTGCATGGGCTCAGTTGCCCCAAAGCATGTGGGGTCTTAATTCCTTGACTAGGGTTCGAACCTGCATCCTCTACTGTTAGAAGGCGGATTCCTAACCATTGGAGCACCAGAGAAGTCCCCCAAATCTGTACTTCTGAGTCCTGTTCCAGCCTCTTTCTAGGCCTCTTCATAGGTCCGGAATCAACATTAGGTTAATATCCGTTCTTGACCCTGGCTCTCAGGCTAGACTGGAGTTCGTGAAGAACCTCGTCCTGACCCCAGCAGGCCCAGCGAGGACCTCTTCCTGCCTGGAGACCTCGCACTTTCCTTTAGCTTCCTGGTGCAAAGACAGAGCTCGGACCCGAGGGAGTGCCTGTCCTGATGGAGGCAACAGATTCTGTCCTTGACTCCTGACTCCTCTTGATGGCAGGAAACAGCCTCCTCCCCCAACCCTGCTTCGTTGTAGTATAATTGGTAAATAAAATTGTAGTACACTTAGAGTGTACTGTGTGGTGATAGGTATATGTATATATTATGAAATCATTCCTGCAATCAAGTTAATTAACACATCCATCTTCTCACATAGTTACTTTGTTTTGTTTGTTTGGTAACACTTAAGATCTACTCTTAGCAAATTTCAAGTATACAAGTATTAGGAACCATAGTCAGCATGCTGTGCCTTAGGTACTCAGAACTTACCTTGTAACTGAAGTTTGTATTTTTAACCAACATTTCCATTTACTCCACCTCCCAGCCCTTGGCAACCACTATTATACTCTCTGTTTCTTTCAGTTCAACCCCTCCTTTTTTAGATCCACATATAAGTGATATTCAGTTCAGTTCAGTTGCTCAGTCATATCCGACTCTTTGTGACCCCATGGACTGCAGCACGCCAGGCTTCCCTGTCACTAACTCCCAGAACTTGCTCAAACTCAAGTCCATCGAGTCAGTGATGCCATCCAACCATCTCATCCTCTGTCGTCCCCTTCTCCTCCTGCCTTCAATCTTTCCCAGCATCAGGGTCTTTTCCAATGAGTATATTATATGGTATTTATTTTTCTTTATCTTTTCTGTGGCTTACTTCACTTAGTATTAGGCTCTCCATGTTCCTCCATGTTGCCCTAAATGGCAGGATTTCCTTCTTTTTATGGCTGAATAATATTCCATTTATATACATGCAGACATATCTGTGTATACATATATATATATATACACACACACACACTATATTTTCTTTATCCATTCATCCATCAGTAGACACTTTGGTTGTTACCATATCTTGGCTATCGTGGATAATGTGGCAATGACCTTGGGTGTATAAATTAGCTCCTCAAGAAAGTGATTTCGTTTCCTTTGGATATACACTCGGAAGTGGGGCTGCTGGGTCATATGTAGTCTACTTTTAATTTTTTGGGAGACCTCTACACTGTTTTCCAAAATGGCTCTGCCCAGTTTACACCACCAGCAGTGTACAAGGGCTCCCTTTGCTCCACATCCTCGTCAGTATTTGTTTTCTCTTGTCTTTTTAATAGTAGACATCCTAACAGGTGTGAGGTGTTACCTCATTGTGTCTTTTAAAATCATTTTATTTATTTATTTTCGGCTCTGCTGGGGCTTTGTTGACTTGTGGTCTGATTGTGGCGAGTGGGGGCTACGCTCCAGTTGTGGTGTGCGGGCTTCTCACTGTGGTGGTTTCTCTTGTTGCAGAGCATGGGTTCTAGGGCACGTGGGTTGCAGTAGTTGTGGCTCCCGGGCTTCTAGAGCACAGGCTCAATAGTTGTGGCCCACGGGCTTAGCTGCTGCATGGCATAGTGGGTCTTCCTGGATCAGGGAGCGAACCCATGTCTGCTGCATTGGCAGGAGGTTCTTTACCACGTTCTGATCCTCACTGTGGTTCTGATTTGCATTGAGCACATTATCATGTACCTGCTGGCCATTTGTATGTTTTCTTTGGAAAAATGACTATTCGGGTCCCTTGCCTGTTTTTTGATCGAGTTGGTATTATTATTATTTTTGCTATTGAGTTGTAAGAGTTTCTTATGTATTTTTGGAAATTAGCCCCTTATCAGATATATAGCTTGCAAATACTTTCTCCCACTCCACAGAGTGCCTTTTCATTTTATTTTTTACCTTGCACGCAAAACCTTTTTAATTCGAGGTGGTCTCACTTGTTTATACTTTCTTTTGTTGCCTCTGCTTTGAGTGTCAACCCCCCAAAATCGTTGCCAAGATCAGTGTCAAGAAGCTTAACTCTTATGTTTTCTTCCAGGATTTTCGTGATTTTAGGTCTTACATTTAGATCTTTAATTCATTTTGAGTTGATTTCTGTACCTGCTATGAGATGGGGGTCCATTTACTTTTTTTGCATGTGGATATCCAGTTTTCCTAGCACCTTTTATTGAAGAAACTATCCTTTCCCCATTGTATATCCTTGGCATCTTTGTTGAAAATTAGTGGACAGTGTATGTGTGGGTTTATTTCTATGCTGTCTATCCTGTTCCATTGATCTATATGTCTATTTTTTTATGTTAACAGAGTATTGTTTTGATACTTATAGCTTTTTAGTTTAATTTGCAATTTGTCTTAGAAAAAATTGTCTTGAAAAAAAGAAAGGAAGTGTGATGCCTCTGTTCTTGCTCAAGAATGCTTTAGCAGTTCTCCAGGTTAGCCACAAAACAAGTCTTACCGTATTGAAAGAAGGTTGGAATTTCATTGAGTATTTTTTCTGACCACAATGATATGAAACTAGAAATCAATTATAGGAGGAAAATGAGGAAATTCACTAATATGATTAAACAACATGCTCCTGAACAGTCAAAAGGGAAATTTTTAAAGTCTCAAGACAAGTGAAAGTGGAAACCTAGCAAACCAATGGAATGTTAGGAGATGCAGCACAAGCAGTTCTAACAGGGAAGTTTATAGTGATAAATACTCACATTAAGGAAAAAAAAAGAATGATTTCAAATAAATAACCTAATTTTATACCTCGGGGAATTAGAAAAAGAAAAACAAATTAAGCCCAAAGTTAGTAGAAGGAAGGGATTAAATGAAATAAAGACTAGAATGACAGTAGAAAAGATCAACAAAACTGTTTTGTTTTTTAAACAGATAAGCAAAATGGACAAGTCTTTAACTAGACTAAGAAAAAAGAGAGAAGACTCAAATAAATAAAATCATTAATGAAAGAGGAGACATTGTAATGGATACCACATAAACCCAAAGAATTGTAGGGGGCTTTCCTCTTATATTTTCATCTACTGTGAACAATTATATGCCAACAAGTTGGATAACCTAGAAGAAATTCCTAGAAACATGCAACTTACCAAGACTGAATCACAATGAAAGAAAATCTGAACAGACCAAGAATGAATAAGGAAAACCCCTCTTTTGGGGGTGCAAAGAACCTAGCCAGTGCCTGAGAGATGCACAGGGGCTTTCTGCTCTCCTGAGCCAGGCGTGGCAGATCCTCTGGGGCTGAGGAGACAAGCCAGACATCCCGACCCTGGTGTGGAGCCAAGAGGATGGAGGAAGTGGTGGGATGAGGCTGTGAGTAACCAGGATGCCACTTACATGGAGCTTTCTGCATCAGAGTGCAGCCTTCCTCGAAACGGGGGTTTCCGTTGCGTGAGAGTCCTCTAGTTCTCCTACTACAAAATGTGAAGGGAAGTATTTTAGGGAGCTTGGGTTCCCCTCATCTGGTCCCCAAGTTGAGGTTGTGTTAAGGAAACAAAATATAAGAAGAGCCTGGACTGGTTTTGAGAACAGAATTTCCTAAAATTTAGGGCTTGTTCTGAGGATGGTGGGGCTTTGCTCTCTGGTGCTAACGGTTGATTCCCAGGGTACAAGGTTCTATCTGGGAGATGAGGCTGCAATATATGAAGGCAGGATTTGGGGTAGGTATTGGTGCATCTGTCTGGGGAGTCTGAGTTCCATGCTGGGGTGAGGATTTTATCCCTAGGAGGAGTTTTCACTTCAGGGTCCAGAATTCACGATTGCAGTTGAGCATCGAGTCTTGGGGCCAAGAGTTCATTTGGGAGCTCCATATTCTAGGATTGGGTTGAGGTTCCAGTTTTAGGCTTGGAGGTTGATTATCAGATGGGAAGTCTTGTGCTCTGGGAGGAGAGGAAGAACTAGAACCCACTTTTTCTTCTGGGGAAGACTTTCTGGGACCATAAGCAGAGGAATGGACCAATACACTGATGATCAGGAAGCTGGATTCCAGCCCTTGCCTGGATATGAGACCAAGAATAAATCACTTATAAGCTCGAGGTCTCTGGCTGCAAGCTCGGCCAGGCAGTGGTGTTGACTCACAAAGCACCATCCAAGCTTGCTTGATCCTCCCAAAATGACACTAATGGTGGGCTCCATAGGCACCGACAGCCATTGCTTGGTGAGTCAAATCTCTGATGACAGTACTCAAGCCGCCCTGGGCACTGTCAGCTTGGTCCAATTAGTGCCAATCAGATCTTAACTTGTGCTGAGGGGCCCCCGGGACAGGGAGCGCACATGGAGTGAGATATGTTAAATCTGGGTCCCGGGGCTTGGAGTGTGGCTCTGGCAGGCGGGGGCAGGGCTGGGCTGGGCCCACGGCTTCTCTCCCTATGGGCCAGCTCCCACCCAGACTGACTGGCAGGGGAGACGTGATGTCGCTGTGATCAGGGGCCTTTCTCTCGTGTGCTTTGCAGGGCAGCTGGGAGGCAGAGAGTCATTGCTGGTGACCTCCTAGCGCCCCCGTCCACCCCGACGGCAGGCGGACTTTCTGGTCTTAGAGGTCCTCTTCCTTTTTGTCCAAAGGGGGCCAGCCCTGAATAATGCAGAGCAGTCAGAGTGGGGTCAGCAGGGAGCTTCCAGCTTGGGGTAGTTTCTCTAATGTTCCAGAAAAACTTCTCATTTGGGAAGGAGCCCTTTCTGGTGGCCCAGAAACCTGAGGAAACCTGAGAAGGTGGGGGAGTTTTCTCCACCACCAAGTCTGTCCTGGGGATGTAGGGATGGCTCTGTCTGGGTCTGCAGGGACCCTCCAGCCCCACTCTCTGGGCCTGGAAGGCCGAGAGGCCTGGGAGTCCTTCTGGGCTGTGGAATCACAACCTAGACATTGAACTCTGGTGCTGTCCAGCAGGTCTCTGAAGTTCCCTTGGGGCATCTGGGGGCACCTAGGCCAGTGGTCACACCTCAGATGTGAGGAGGGAGGAGAGGGAGACAGGGTGGTTGAGGCCCAGGCTCTGGAATTGGACTTTGTCTTTGCTGCCTGAGCCACCTGAGGCCACACGCTTCTTCTCCACACCCCAGCTCTTTATTGGAGGTAAAGCTAGACGAGTAATAAATGCATAATAAATACTTCTTCTCGTTGCCATCATTAGGCTCAACTGTTGGATCTTGGCTTAGACATCACTTCCACCAGGAAGCCTTCTCAGACCACCCTGGCTAGTCAGATGGCCTCGGTGTCCTCGCTCCGTGCTGCCCTGTGTTTCCCTCATGAGACTGACCACACTGGCCATCAGGGCCTGTTTACTTGTTAGTTTCTTTTACTCCCTGGCTTGCTCACTGTATCGCTGTATCGCTGCCACCAGTGCCTGGCTCACACAGTGGGCACTTGATGGATATATATTTTAAAAAATGTTTATTTATTGGGCTTCCCTGGTAACTCAGCTGGTAAAGAATCTGCCTGCAATGCAGGAGACCTCAGTTAGATTCCTGGGTTGGGAAGATCCCCTGGAGAAGGGATGCCCACTCCAGTATTCTTCTGCTTCCCTGGTGGTTCAGACAGTAAGGAATCCACCTGCAATGTGGGAGACCTGGGTTCAACCCTGGGTTGGAAAGATCCCCTGGAGGAGGGCATGGCAACCCACTCCAGTATTCTTGCCTGGATAATTCCCACAGACAGAGGAGCCTGGTGGGCTACAGTCCATGGGGTCACATACAGTCCATGGGGTCACAAAGAGTCGGATGCGACTAAGCACAGCACATGTATTTATTTGGCTGTACCGCGTCTTAGTTGAGGCACACGGGGTCTTCAGTCTTCACTGTGGCAGGCGAGTTCTTTTAGTTGCAGCATCTGGGATCTAGTTCCCTGACCAGGGTTTGAACTCTGGATCCCCTGCATTGGGAGCGTGGAGATTTAGCCACTGGGCCACCAGGGAAGCCCCGAAAGATACTTTGAAATGAATGCAAGGATGGACTGATTCTCGGGAATTCAAACTTTTCTTCTATGGGCTCTTCAGGGCTGCTACAGCCTCACTTTTCTTTGTTGAAATGACATTTCTGCACACCAGGCCCTGGGGCAAGAGAAGGGGAGAGCAATATGGAAGTGATGGTTTGTGTGTTCATTCCCTGATGGCACAGGTGTTCTCTGAGTGCCTCCTGGGCGCAAGGCCTTGTGCTAGCCTCAGAACAGACATGGTCCTGCCCTCATAGCGCTTATGGTGCTGATCACTGCGGCTGAGGCAGATCACAGCAGAGGAGGGTAGTTAGTTAGGCTGAGTGGGGTCTGGGAGGGTTTCCAGGAGGAGCAACTTGCTTTGCGGAATGGTGGGAAGTGTGGATAAAGATGGCCAGCTCTCGGGTGGTGAGCAGGTAGCAGATGGAGCAGACAGAGCCATCTGTGTTTGGGCAGTAAAGCCAAGCTGGCCAATGACGGCGTGTTCAGTGTCCTTGACTATCAAGTTGAAGGAGGATTCAGAAGCTGTGGGTGCCACCAGCTCTGCCGTCCACAGACCAAAGACCTTGAGCAGTACTTGTCACTCCCTGAGTGCTGGTTCTAAGATGGAAACTGTGATGCCTTCCAGCCCCCTGGGGTTGTCAGATTGCAATGGCAAAGCACTTTGTAAATGGAGCTGGCCCAGGAATGGAGGGATCCAGGGGCAGGCCCTGACCAGTTAGGTAAAAGGCCTGTGGATCTGGAGGGAGCCAGTGGGAAAACAGGAAGGCAGCCCAGCTTCAGCCTTCTCTGTTTTGTAAATAATTAAATTCTTATCTCAGGTTTGTGGTGTCCACATTGTGGGAGGCAGGTGGGGCCGCTGGGAGCAGGTGGCCGAATTATCCAGGAAGTGGAGCCCCTCTCCTCCCCCTAGCCTCCTGGTCACCCACCCCCGGCAGGTGGGGTTGGGGTAAGAGGAGCCTCCCAGGGTCTTCTGGTGGCTGGCTGCATCAGTCTTCCTCTGCATTTCCTTTTCTCTCTCCCTGTCTCCATGTTTGATCGTCTGGCCCCCCTCTCCACGATCCCACTGCTGCAGACACAAAGGGCCTCTTTCCCCCTCCACCCCAGCCCCTCGGCGCTGTTCCCCCAGTGCCTGCCCCGCATCGCTGCCTGTGGAAACCCTTCTCTTCGCGAGGGCCCCTCCTCAGACACCCCCACCTCCAGAAGGCCGGCACCCCCAAGTCTGCCAAGCCTGTTGGGGGCCTTAGGGGAGCACCGACCTCTCCCTCACCCCATGATCCAGAGACAAACCGTCGTTTTTTTTTCATTTTTAGTGCTTAATACTGAAACTGTGAAGGTCTGTTTAGTCTTGTCCAGTTAACATAAACCAGCCGGAACTGGGCCGTGGTTGGGAACTGTGCTCTCAGTTCCCTTATTTGGAATGAAATTCACTGTTTTTTACTGGGAGGCAGTGGGGCCTTAGGGAGGCCCCGCCGCACCCCCTCCCCAGGGTGTGGCCTGAGTGGCCCCGCCAAAGGTCACCGGGGTGCCCATGACCCAGAACTTGGCCCTAAGATGCTAACCACATTCGGTGCTTCAGGGATGGAGAGGTTTGGGATCATAGTGTCCATTCCTGCCCTGTTACAGGGAGAAACTGAGGCTAGTATAAGAGAGGGTACCAACTCAGAGTCACAGGGCAGATCGAAGCAGAGGAGGTCTGGAACGCGGGGCTCCTGGTTCTCCGGCTCTCAGATCTCTCTGCTCCTCCAGGGCACCCTGAGTCTAGGAGCTGGTGGGGGCGGGGCTGCGTGGTGGGGTGGGGGCTCATGAATCTGGCTGAAGTGGCCTGAGGTCTGGGAGTCTCCCCAGCCTTCTGGAGAAGCAGCTGAGCAAAGAGGCAGGGGCAGGGAAGAAAGGCAGTGGTTGGTGGGAGGAAAGGGAGAGGTGGCCGAGGGTCCAGGAGAGCTGGGTGCTGGTCCCGACTCTGCTGCTGTCACTGTGACTTTGGGCTCCCACCTGTCCTGGAGACTCAGCCGTGTTTTGTGCATCTCGCAGGTTGGGCCTTGGATGAACAGAGGTCGGGGGGTGTTCCTTTCCTGTGTTGGACTGAGGGAGCCAGCTCATTAGGCAGGTTACTATCCCTCCCTGTGCGCAGGGCTCCTCTGCCCTAGAAGGTGTGGTCTTTTTAAGATTTCTCTGCAAGAGCATGAGCTTTAGAGGCAGAACTTGGATTCTAGTCTTGACTCTGACACTTATTAGCTGCGCTACTAATTATGGACAGATTTCAAAACCCAGGGCTCTAGAAGGAGCAGTGAGGATCTTTGCAAGAATGACATGAACTCGATGATGATATGTAAAAGGTCTGTACCCAGTAACCAGAGCAAGGGGGCCGCTGACCTCTGAGCCGCACAGTGCACTCAGGCCAGCCTTGGGACTCTGTGACCTGCTTCCTTTGCTCTACCTAGGTCCCTCCTCGAAAACCACCAAGGGCGTGTTTAGATATTCTTTCTAGAGGGAACCTCCCCACCCCACTCAACATCCTTTAAAATAGCTTCTCATTTATTCACTTATTCTTCTTACACAGACCACACAGCTGGGACCTAGGAAGCTGTCACTAACCAGTGTAGAAATTCCTGAGACTTTGAAAGAGGAAAGAGAAGTGTTAGAAATCGCAGGCCTGAGAAATCCTAAGCAGAAGCCCCTGGCGCTGGGGAACGGGGCCGGGAGACCTTGCATTGTTTACTATGAGCATTCCAGTCACTGCTCTCTTAGCAGTAATGCCAGTGCTTGTATCCAAGGCTGTGTATAAAGATACATTGAACAGCTGCTCCTATGCGGTTAGTGAGGCACTCATTTACAAAAGATCACCTCGTTGCCAAGAGCAAACCATCACCTAGTAAAACAGTAACTCAGCATTAAAAGCAAAGGGAGATGATAGATGGACCAGTGTCCACACAAGCCGGGGGGTTCTCTGGGTGGTGGGAGCCATTAAAGGTTTTAGATTCATTTTCTGGATAGCTCATTCTAGCTGGTCCATGGAGGGTGGATTTAAGAGGGATACAGTGAGAGCTTCCCTGGTGGCTTAGAAGGTAAAGCGTCTGCCTACAATGCAGGAGACCCGGGTTCAATCCCTGGGTTGGGAAGATCTCCTGGAGAAGGAAATGGCAACCCACTCCAGTATTCTTGCCTGGAGAATCCCATGGATGGAGGAGCCTGGTAGGCTACAGTCCATGGGGTCACAAAGAGTCAGACACGACTGAGCGACTTCACTTTTACTTTTCACTTTCACAGTGGGAGCAGGGAGACCAGTTATGATGGGAGTGTAGCTGTCTGGCGGGGGTGGGACAGATGCCAAAAACTGAAGTGCAGTTTTGGTGAAAGAGAGGAAGGGACACATTTGAGACACACTTAGGAGGTGTGCCTGGCAGCACTGGTACATGAATGGAGGTGGGGGTAAGGGAGAGGGAAGAATCGGAGATGGTGCTGGGGTTTTCAAGTGTCTGGAAGGCTGGTGATCCCACAGGACACCGAGCAGGAGGGGAGGGTTGGAGGGGAAGAGGGTGGGTTGAGTTTGGGGATGTCAGAGAAGCCCCGAGGCATTCTGGGCGAGTCGTTGGGTTGGCAAGGCCATGTGTGAGCTTTAAACTCAGGGGAGAGGTTGTGGCTGCAATGGAAGGGCAGAGGGCTGGAGAGGCTGAGCAGGGTCCTGGTGGTAGAGTTTAGAGGTCGTGATATGGCATAGCGCTGTGGTTCTCAGACCTTAATTGGCCTACAGATTGCCTGGAAGCTTGAAAATCTGCAGGTTCCTATCCCCCACCTCCTCCAGTTAACCTGGTTTAGTAAATCTGGGGGTGGGTGCCTAGGATCTGCTTCTTAAAACAAGAACATCAGGCCACACTGGTGTGAAGGATCCATATACCATTGGTTGTGAAACACTTGTCTGGGGTCAAATCTTGACTCCTGGATCTTGACTTTGGACACATCTCTTGATCTTCCAGACATGGATTTCTTTGTCAGTTACTAGGCATTCTAGTTCCTACCTCACAGGGCTATGGTGTGAATTAAATGAAGTCATAGCTGTAGGTAATGTGGCTAAGGACCTGGTGCCTAGTAAGAGCTCAGTATGGAAGAAGTGTTTCTTGTTTATTATTGGAAGTTTGGAGATGGTGAGCAATGGGGCAGGGCAGCTGCTGACCACACAGACGGGTCAGTCCCAGGCGAGTACTCTTGGTTTGAACTGGCCCCAAATTTCCATCTCCAAAGTGTCTTACCTGAGTTGATAGGGCTGGGGGCTCCTGACTCATCTGATCAAGTTCACAAAAACCCATGAATCAAATCAGAAGTCAGTTTACCACTTCTCACAGAAACAGACTGTGTCGACTATTGGCACATTTCCCCCCTGCAGAAAGCCACTGAAGTGCTGGGTGAACCTGGCACCTGACAGAGAGCTGGGGCCCCAATCTGAGGACTGAATGACCTTGGGCTCTGAACCCTGCCCAGGCCACTTCATTAAGAGAAATGTCTGCCAGGTGGACCTAACACTTGGACCAGCCTGGCAGGACGTCATCTCCCTGACCGTGCTCCATGGGCCCCACCACGGTTTGCCTTGGTGACACCCCTTTCCCCTGACACCTTGGTGGCCAGTGAACACGGCTTTGCTTTGGATTTGTTAATGCCTGTGGTCATGTTTCCTGTAAGTCCCACCACGTCTGGGGCTATTTTGTTTTGGCGGGTAACTTTGCATGCCCTGATCCTATGACCAACCACTTTCTTAGACTACAGTTCAGGGAAAGCTTATTGCTAAGTTCCATGGGGACACCTCACTGTGGCCTCCTCTCCACTAATTGCCCACAGGGCGTTTCAAGAAGGAGGGAGTAGGTTGAATCAATGATGGCATCTCTCATACTTCTGGGGGCTGGCTGGGTTGGGTTCCCCTCCATAGGAATTAAGGAACCCCTTAAAGACTTCTCTGGAAGACCCCAAATCCTCCTCCTGAACCTGTGTGTGGTTTTGGATCCCCTTGTCACAGACATCATATTGCATCCTCCTCATTTTTAAAATGATTTTATTTATTTATTGACTGTGCTGGGTCTTTGATGCTGTGTAAGCTTTTCTCTAGTTGTGGTGACCTGGGGCTACTCTCTTGTCGCGGAGTGCGGGCTCTAGGGCACACGGGTTTCAGGAGCTGTGATGCCAGGCTCAATAGTTGCTTCTCAGCGTGTGGGATCTTCCTGGATCAGGTATCGAACCTGAGTCTCCTGCACTGGCAGGCGGACTCTTTACCACTGAGCGACCAAAGGAGTCCCCTCATCATTTTTGTCACCGTTTGAAACTCTACCACTATCACCAACAACAGAAGATTTAGAAAGAGTTTATTAAATTATAAGAGTAATATACCTTTTGACTAACATCTCCTCATTTCCTCCATCCCTCAGTCTCTAGCAGCCACCAGTCTACTCTCTGCTTTAATGAGTTTGACTTGTTTTTTTGGAGTTGACTTGTTTTTTTGGAGTTGCCTTTTATTTTTTTAAAAATCTATTTGTTTTTAATTGAAGTGTGAGTTTGACTTCTAAGATTTCATATGTAAATAAGTTCATGCAGGACTTGTCTTTGTCTAGCTATTTTATTTAGCATAATGTCCTCTAGGTTCATCGATGTTGTCCCTAATGGTGGGACAACATTCTTAAAAAAGAAATATGATATTGTGGAATAATGTTCCATTGTATATATGTACAACATTTCCTTTACTGACTCATCTATAGACAGGCTGTTTCCATGTCTTGGCTATTGTGAATAGTGCTGCTGTGAACATGGGAATGCAGGTAACTCTTTGAGAGAGTGATTTTATTTCCTTTGGATATATACTCAGAAGTGGGATTGCTTTTACTGCCTGGCTTGCTCACCGCTGTATTGCTGCCACCAGGGCCTGAATCAGCTTTACTGAAGTATAATAGATGCACAGTATGTATACTACATATATAATAAAGTACAGTTTTATGTGTTTTGACATACATATATATCCATTAGCCCTGTAAGTTCATGAACATCTGCATCACCTTGAAAAGTTTCCTGTGCCTTTAGAAACCCTCTCTCTCTGCCCCTCACCCCCAGATTCAAGTAATCATTGATCTGCTGTCACTAAAGGTTAGTTTTCATTTTTTGAGAATTCTGTGTAAATGGAATGATATCGAATATACCCACTTTTCCTCTGGCTTCTTTCACTCAGTATACTTATTTTGAGATACATCCATGTTGTGGTGTGTATTCATAGTTCGTTCCTTTTTATTGCTTAGTAATATTCCATGCTATGGGTGTACAATTTGTTTATCTGTTCATCTGATGATGGGCATTTGGGTTCTTTTCAATTTTATGCTATTACAAATAAAGATGCTAAGAACATTTGTGTATAGGTCTGTGCTCAGTCATGTCCGACTCTTTGTGACCCCTGCCAGGCTCCTCTGTCAATGGAATTTTCCACATAAGAATACCGGAGTGGGTTGCCGTTCTTCCTTCTCTAGGGGATCTTCCCAACCCGGGGATCAAACCCATGTCTCTTGTGTCTCCTGAGTTGGCAGGGGGATTCTTTACCACTGTGCCACCTGGGAAGCCCTTATGTATTCTGGGTGCTATATTAGATATGTGCTTTGTAATAATTTTTTTCCCTGTGGCTTTTCTGTTTATTCACTCTTTTCATTCTCTTAAAAGAGACTTTTGATACGTTTTATGTAATATTTAAATAAATGACATAGTTTTCCAGCATCTCAACCTGTCATAAACAAGTTCATAAACAACTTCGTGTATTATGCATACAGTTCAGCTGAGGAAGCAGCAGGTGCACGGAGACACCAGGGGACACCCCACTGGTTTTGAAGTCTGTGTGCTGTGGTGTCAGTCCTGTGTTCCAGAGGGAATGGAGCTCATCAGTGTGGCTGAGACCCTGTTTTTATTTGGGGTGGCAATGTGTCCAATGAAAAGACGGAATGTTCCACCTTCCCTTACATCTTGGTTTAGCCATGTGACTACATTCTGGTCAATGGAATGTAAATTAGAATTGTTGGGCTGGCTTTGAGTAAGGCATTTTTAAAGAGGCCCAGATAGTTGGTGTAGTTCCTTTGATTTTGGTTTTCTGTGTTCCTTCTGCTTCCTACCTGGAAAATGGACAAGGTGGCTGGAGCTTCAGCAGCTAACTTGGACCAGGAGGCAACCTTGGAGTGTCTTGTGGAATGGTGGGGTAGAAAGATAAAAGAAGCCTGGTCCCTGATGACTTCAGAGCTGCCACACTAGACTTGGGCTGCATACATGCAGACTTCTTCTATGTGAGAGGAAATACCTTATGTGTTTAAAAATCTGTGTTATCTCTGTTTTTTTGTTACTAGCAACCAAATCCAGTTGCTAAAGCAATTTGGTTAATATGGCAGTGGGTCAAGGGGAAGTCATTTCTACTGAATATGTATTTATATCATCGTGATCATATTGTTATAATACTTTTTATTCCTGCTTTCCATACTTTATCACTACTACTGTTTTCTTCATCATCACACCATATTCAGCTTTATCATCATCTTGCTCATATTGTTATTATTTTGAATAGTAATTATTTTCATTGTTGTAACAGTCTTTGAATTTGCTTCTTGTTGATGGAGGACTGTTTGTGTGTAAAATGTATTTCTCTTGTTTAATATTCCATAGTGATGGGACAGGTACAGAAAAGGGGGAGACTTTGCCACCAAAAATGTCTGTGGAAATGGGTAGAGTTGGTGCTCAGATCTTGTGCAGCTTCAGTGTTCATTGGGAATGAGCTGTGTCAGTCATTTCTGCTCTACTAATAGCCAGCATTGCTTCCACATGGGAAAGCCCTCCAGGCATGTAAGTGAAACAATAGGATTGGGTGGTGGGGCAGGTCTGAGTCAGCAGTTGCCTATAAAGAAAGGCAGAGGAAATTAAACTTGATGGTGTAGGAAATGAGAAGTGATTGAAGTTTTTTTGTTTGTTTTTTGCCTGCACTATGCAGCTTGCAGGATCTCAGACCTGACCCATGGCAGTTAAAGCCCCATATCGCTGGTGGGAGGCCACCAGGGAACTCCCAAGTGATTGAAGGTTTCTGGGTGGCAGTGGGGGGGCAGCATGGCTAGTGTACGAAGGATTGGGGATGGGTGAAGGGGACTCAAAGGCGGGATGCCCACTTAGGAGACTCTCACGGTGGTCCAGGCATGAAGTGGTGAATTTCCATTGTTAGGCAGGTCAGATGTTATTCAGTGACCATCAAGAGGCGAGTAAACATGCAAAAATAATTTTTAAAATTATCAGAGGATATGCTTGTATAAGGAAAAATAGGGAGAAAGTGAGGAGAGCCTGGACGAGCCATTAGACCTCACTGCTGGCGAGCCTGCGTGAAGGAAGAGAGGTGAGGAAGGAAGTTTGGCAGAAACATTTTAGGCTGCAGGGCAAGTCTAGGGAAAGTTCTTCAAGGCCCTTGGGTCGTCCTCAGACCGAGCCATAGTCACTGGTCAGAGGAGTCCCACGTCCCCCAGGAATGGGCCTGCCTTACTTTCTCTGCCCCACGTAGTCATTGGCTGGGAGTGGCTATTGGAGGCAAGGCCGTGGAGCAAGGGCTGGAGTGGATTTCAGAGCTCCGGGGTGGGGCCCTCATTCAGTTATGCCTCCTGTAGGGAATGGTCTAAGAGGGCATGACGTGGGTGGGAGATATGGGGCAGGTGACTGCTCCTGTCTTGGGGTTCTGCTTGCAGATCACACACGTGGCCCTGGACTGACTTAAACACTGAGCAGCAGGCTGTACTATCTCAGGGCATAGGAGGCCCTGAGAGGAAGAAGTGGATGTCCTCCTGTGGACATCCACAGGAGGTGGATATCAGGCTTGGTGGAGTCTGGGCTCAACGATGAGGTGAAAGATGACACACTTTCCATCTCTCTGCTCTGCCACCCATGGGTTGGCTTCCTTTGGGGCTGGTAGTGACATGGCCATGGCAGGCCCCCAAATCATAGTCAGACCCAACAACATCTAGAGGAGGAAGAACAACCCCTCTTGTGTTTCTGCTTTCATGCACGCTAAGTCATTTCAGTCCTGTCCGACTCTTTGCGACCTCCTGGACTGTAGTCCCCCAGGCTCCTCTGTCCATGGGATTTTCTCACCAAGAATACTGGAGAGGGTTGCCATCTCCTCCTCCAGGGGATCTTCCCGATTCAGGGATCGAACCTGCGCCTCTTATGTCTCCTGCATTGGCAGGTGGGTTCTTTACCACTAATGCCACCTGGGAGGCCTTTTGTATTTCTAAGGAGCTAGCCAACCTTTCTGGAGAAGGCAATGGCATCCCACTCCAGTACTCTTGCCTGGAAAATCCCATGGACGGAGGAGCCTGGTAGGCTGCAGTCCATGGGGTCACTAGGAGTCGGACATGACTGAAGCGACTTAGCAGCAGCAGCAGCAGCAGCAGCAAACCTTTCTCAGAGGGGCTTTGTAGATTCCCTATTATGCTTCATTGGCCAGAAGTGGGTCACCTGGCCATACTTGACCCAAGGGGGAATAGAACAGCTATGATTGGTTTATACTGGTGGATTGCAACTCTGGATACACATTAGAACCACCTGGAGAGCTTTTAGAAGCACACATGCCTGGGTCCCACCCTCAGAGTTTCCATATTAATTGGTCTGGAGTTGGGAGCTGGGCATCAGTAGCTTTATAACCTCCATGCTGCTGCTGCTGTTGCTAAGTCGCTTCAGTCGTGTCCGACTCTGTGCGACTCCATAGACGGCAGCCCATCAGGTTCCCCCGTCCCTGGGATTCTCTAGGCAAGAACACTGGAGTGGGTTGCCATTTCCTTCTCCAATATAACCTCCATGCTGCTGCTGCTGCTAAGTCGCTTCAGTCGTGTCCGACTCCGTGCGACCCCACAGACAGGCTCCCCCATCCCTGGGATTCTACAGGCAAGAATACTGGAGTGGGTTGCCATTTCCTTCTCCAATGCATGAAAGTGAAAAGTGAAAGTGAAGTCGCTCAGTCGTGTCCGACTCTTAGCAACCCCATGGACTGCAGCCTACCAGGCTCCTCCATCCATGGGATTTTCCAGGCAAGCGTACTGGAGTGGGGTGCCATTGCCTTCCCCATAGGTGATGCTAATGTGTAGCCAGGGTGGAGAGTCCCTGTTGTTTTGGAGCAGAACAGATGCTGGGGAGTCAGCCGCAACGTCCACTCCAGTCACTTAGCAGTTTTGTGTGGCTTGGGCAAATCAGCCTCTTTGAACCTTAGTTTCCTCATCTGTAAAATGGAGCCCGACAAGAACTGCCTCCTGCGTCACAGAGAAGACTGAATGAGCTCACAGATGCTCATAACTTTGCCGATTGTAAGTCCCTGACACCTGAGAGAGTTTGCACATCACTCCCCTTCCATGTGGAGGGAAAATTTAGCTCCTCCACTGCCTGGGGTAGCCAGGGTAGAGATTTCTCCTGAGCTTAGCTTCCTGCCATGAAAGTAGAAAACAGAAGAAAAGGGAGACTGGGGAGCCACAGGCAGTGGCAGCGGGCTTTTTCCTTCTTGGATGGCGTGGGTTTTGAATGCGCTGCTATAAATGGTTTATGCAAACGAGCTGGAGGGGCTCATCTCCCTGCCGCCTTAATGCGGGAGCGGCTGGGCTGGAGCCAGGTATGTGGTTTTTAGCACAGGCCTGCAGCCTGTGGTTAGGGGCCGGTGGTTGCTCTCTTGCTGCCTCCAGGGAAGATGGTCAGATAAGGCTGTGGTTCCTCAGTGTTCTGGGACACACCTGGCTGCTCTGCTTCTAGGCTGTTTCTACCGAAGTGAGCACTGGCTTGTACTGCCAGTAGAACTCAGGGAACAAGGAGAGCCACCTGGGGAATGTGAGATCATGGGTCAGGCAGTTTGTGACCTTCCAGTACCGCTGGGCCTGCCTGGGGCATTGTGGCTGGGCTGAGGCTCCATAGAGCCTGGAGAAGGGTCAGAGGGGATCAAGTAAAACCCCTCACCGTTAGCCTCGGCCTCTCTTCTTTCAGTATTCCAGTTCCTCTCCTTTTCTTGCTTCCTTCATAAAATATAGTTTGAGCAGACCCAGCGCCCACCACGTTAGGTGCTAGGGATCCAGAGCTAAAAAGACACCTGCCTGCTCTCAGGTTGCTCCCAGTATGGGAAGAGGACCCCTGGCATCACTGCAGGACTGGGGCTGCACGAATGGATGGAAGTGCCTTGGAGGCAGAAGGCCTAGTCTTCCCACACCCCAAGGCTGGGATGACCTCAGAGGAAGGGGCCATCCAAGCTGAGAGATGAAGGCAAGGTGGGAGTTTTCGAGTGACTGGTGTGGTGCAGGGCACTCCAGGGAGAGGAGAGCGCCGCGGACCTGTGTGATGCAGCTGTGTTCTGGGGCTCGCATGGTTCAAGTGCACAGTGTGGCTGCTTGGGGCTGGGGAAGTCACAGCCTGAGGTGACGCCAGGTACCGTGGGCTGGGACCTTGGTTGCTTCCCAAAGGAGGGTGGAGCTTATCCACTGTGGGCTCTGAGCTGGGCAGCGCCCTAGCCGATGAGTCAGGCAGAAAGGTCAGCCTGCAGCCCTGAGGGGGACAGGCTGCTAGAAGAACTGTCCAGGTCAGGATGATGCTGGTGGCCTGAACTGTGGGAGTAGCCAGGGCATGGATCATAGAAGGACACAGTGATGGCCCACATGGGGAATCCAGGCTGACGCCAGACGTGTGGCCTGGCTGGTGGCACTCAAGGGGTAGACCAGGCAGGCCACAGAACCCTGGGGAGGTGCCCATGTCGGGTGGGGTCAGGAGGAAGACTGAGAGGCAGTAAGTTAGAGCGTGCTGGCTGGCCCATCCTTGGTTTTCCATTAGACCATGGTGGAAAGCAGGGCTGGGAGCGGTAAGGGGGGAGTGGAGATCCTTGATTGCTTCTCCCTAAAGGATTCCCCTCCCACATCCTGAAGATACACGAGTCCAATTCATCCATTTTACTGATGTGGAAACTGTGGTCCACAGAGGAGTTTGACTTGCCCCAGGTCACACAGAGAATTATTATGGAGGTGGTGTCATGACTAGTTAAAATGGGTCCCCAAGCAAAGGCTTATGTAGCCCACACCCCTTAATTGGTGCTGAGAACACTTGTTTTCCTGGCAGGAGAAGTGGGTTTGGGTAAGCAAAGTTGAGATTGTGAGGCCTGGGGCATTGTTTTAGGGAGGGGAGAGAGATCCTTGCTTCTTTTCACCTGAAGTGTGTGTGTCGCTCAGTCGTATCTGACTCTTTGCAATCCCATGGACTGTAGCCCTCCAGGGTCCTCTGTCCACGGGATTCTCCAGGCAAGAATACTGCAGTGGGTTGCCATTCCCTTCTCCAGGGGATCTTCCTGACCCAGGGATTGAACCTGGGTCTCCTGCATTGCAGGCAGATTCTTTACTGTCTGAGCCACCAGGGAAGCCCATTCACTTAGTAGTGGGACCCAGCCCACCAGGAGCAACATTGACCCACCTCCTGGCGCCTTACCCCCACCAGAAGGAAGGAACCTGTGCAGACATTGTAAGAGACTGCCCTCCTTGAGTCTCCCCAAACCCAAGCAGGCTTATTCAGACCTTCCTTGGCCTTGGTCAAGTTTTACCATGGACTGTAGGAGTCCTGGCTCCCAGGGAAAGCTTATCCTCTAAACTCTGATGCTGGCAAGCCCACCTTGTGCATTGCTAGGGTGGCTGGTGGATTATCTGACCCCAGGCTCCAGCAGCTTGAGGGATGGAGGGAGGGAGAGGGTGGCATCTTGAAGGAGGAGCCTGAATATGTTAACTGAAGAGAGAGGCAAGAAAGGTGGGTGAGGCAAGGCCTCGGATGACGGTGCAAACTGGGAGATGGGGCAACTGCAGGAAGCAGCTGCAGGGAGGAAAAGGGGCTTTCTGTTATTGCATTCACCCTGGGGTGGCTGCCCTTCTGGGGCTGTCCTTTAGGTGGAAGACCATAGTCCGACAGCCCATTCCATTGGCTGCACCTGAGCTCTGGCTTCAGCAGGGGAGCAGCCAGCACTGAGGCAGCTGCAGGCTTGTGGTCACCCCTGGGCCTTTAGGGACAAGAGCCCCTGTTGCGGGCTGACTGATGATGCAATGTGAGGTTGTCTGGGTTTGGGATGAGGACCAAGGGCTGGAGGTGCAGGGGCAGGAAGTTGAGTCCCTCTGTGGGCTCTGTGGGCTCAGTGGGCTTGGAAGCCACAGGCGTCTCGTGACAGGCCCTGAACGGACCCCAGTACTCACAGGTGCCACCGTGCCTGGGTATCCTGCTCTCAGCTCTGCAGCCAGCATGGCTGACGTCCCCTGTGTTCCAGGTCATGGCCCCGGGTGGTGGGCACAGAGCTGGCATAGTTCAGTGGCTGGCCTTTAGGTCAGCCACTCACTCTGGCTCTGTGAGAACAGAAGCACCAATCTGAGACCCTGCTCCCCCAAAGGACCTGCCACCCCCTCTCTCTTTTCAGAATATTTTCAGGTTTTTGTCTTAGGCCTGTGAGGGTGGGTACTGCTCTGTGTTAATCCCCACTTCCCCTTTGGTCATGTACATGGTGTAAAGCTCTGGTCTCCAAAACTCAAGAGCCCCTGTCCACCTCCCAGTGTTGGGGTGGGCCCAGAACCTGCCTTGGGTGAGGTCTCTGGTGGTACAGGGCCCCAGGCAGGGTCGGATAGTGTCTGCGGGTACCGTATAGCCAAAGTCCAGAGTCAGCTAACCTTGGGATCAGCAGATTTTACATTTGCACCTTTGCTGACCAGGGCCCCTCTGACCAATGCTGCATTTATTGAATTGAAGGTGGCTTTTCTCAGGGCAGTGTTGTGTAGTAGACAAAGCCCAGGACCCTGGGCTCCGGAGTCTGAGATCTGGGTTCTGGACCCTGCTCTGGCACCTTGTAGCTTCTACAATTCATTTTTGTCTCCTTGAGCTTCTGTTTCTCTCATCTGTCAAAGGAGATGAGCAGCTGCCCTCTAGTACCTGATGGGGGCTTTTTGCAAATCCAGTAGGATATTTTTGTGAACATTTTCTCTGGCTTGTACGAGCTGGGTTTTTCCAAGAGGCCACATGGCAGAGAGGCCCGCGCTGGTACTCTGATACCAGGTCAGACGTGTCCAGATCTCAGTTTAGCTGCATGTTGACTGTGTGACCTGGCTGCGGTGTTCCACTTCCCAGGCCTCGGTTTCCTCATCTAGACCCCGAGTTCCCAGTGCCGCCCCTCCCTATGTGTGCTCAGAGCAGGTGTTTCAAGGTGCTGGCAGCTGATGTCATTTTCTTAATTGATCTGGATGCTTGCTTGTTTTAGTTTCTGCCTAGTTTCTGCAGCAGGAGGAGGTGGTACTGGGGCTCCCACTGATGGGGTAGTGGGGAGTCAGGTCAGAGGTCATGGTGAGGAGAGGGAGGCAGCCTAGCCCAGTGGTACTAAGGAACTCTGAGAGGCAGGAGCCCCCGGTGGCCAGCCGAGCTGCTGGGGATGGAGTTCTCTCCTTTGGATGGGATTCTGGGACTTCAGGGCCCACCTGCCCTCTGACAGCCCCTGGGACTCGCATTTCAGCCTCTCTGCTCTGCTGCATGGCTTCCTGGATACCAACTCCTCCTTTGCATCCTGGGCCCTGGGTGGTCACCAGCCTGGTCCTCACCAACGCTGCATCCATGACCATTCGCTTGACCAGTAGCCGTCTGTCCTGGGAGGGGCACCATGCAGGGCCTCAGTGCAGGCTCTGGAGGCCAACTGACCCGAGGTCAGATCCCACATCTCCCTGCTCCTACTCCGTGTCCCAGTTTCCCATCCTTAAGGCCCATCCACGATAGGGTCCCAGTTTCCCATCCTTAAGGCCCATCCACGATAGGGTCCCAGTTTCCCATCCTTAAGGCCCATCCACGATAGGGTCCCAGTTTCCCATCCTTAAGGCCCATCCACGATAGGGTCCCAGTTTCCCATCCTTAAGGCCCATCCACGATAGGGTCCCAGTTTCCCATCCTTAAGGCCCATCCACGATAGGGCCTTTGTGTCAGTTCAGGTCTGTAAGTATCTCATCAAGAGCACTCCTGCGGTCACGGCACTTCTGTGCATCCACCCTGTTCTGTACACACTACCTATGGGGATGTATTTCATACTTGAGGAGCCCTGTGAGGTCAGTGCTTTTATTGTCAACCTCATTTTCAGTTGGTAAAACGGGCACCCAGTACATTTTATATCTGAGATTTGAACAAACCCAGGTTGTCTGGCTCAAAAGCTCGTTCTTTACCACTACCTCTGAAGCACCTAATGTCTGCAACCTCTGAGTGATGCAGTGAGTAATATCTGGTGTTGTCAGATCCTTGGGGTCTGGCTGCCAGTGGCCCTTCTGGGAGTGCCCCAGAGCCTGGCCCCGTGGAGTCCTGCACCATCACCCTCGCTTGCCTGCTAATGCCCAAAGGAGAGGCCCTGGCAGTGGGCAGGAGGCAGGGTCAAGGCATAGGAGTCGAGGTAAGGGCCACGTCAGCTGGTCCTGGACTCTGCTATCCCACAGTAGACAGGATCTGGGAGGGGCATGAAGCAGGAGAGAGTCTGAGGAAGTGGACTCCTCAGAGGCAGGAAGGTGGGCTGGAGGAGGCGTGGGGTAGGGGAACTTCCCAGCCTGTGGGGGGCTTCAGATATCTGGGTGCTGAGATCAGAAAGGGTGGGCCCTGGGATTCCTGGCTGAACCACAAGGCCTGGAGGTGCGTGTATGAGTGTGTGGCAGGGAGGGGGTGGGGAGGGACAGGGTGGGGGAGGGTGGACTCTGGCTGCAGAGGAGGGATTTAAACTCCTGCAGTCAGCTGCCAGCTTTCCTCGAAATCCAGCAGGATCAGTCGAGTGTGTTTACACATCTCTAGCGGACGAGGCTCTTGTCTTGCTCCAGCGCGTGTGTTCCATCTCCTGTGTCACCTGGGATCTCTCCATCTCTCTGCTTCCCCTTCCCCTTCAATGTCTTATTGTCTGCCCTTCCCCACCTTCCTCAGCAAGGTCGTAATTTAGGGACCAAACTTTATGAACTCAGGCCCTGATAATTTATCACTTGTGATCACTGGGATGGCTTTGAAATTTAGAATAGAGTGCTAACCTGGTGACAAAGGACGATGTTTATTCTGCTTGCTTAAAAGAACCCACATTTCACCTGGTACTCTGGGATGACATTTGCATGAAAGGCGAGCACGCCATAACACATGCAAAGCTTAGAACGGCGGCGAGAGCAAGGCGAGTGCTGAGTAAGTGGTCCATGATGGTGCTGAGGAAGGTCATTACCTATGGAGGCGGGTCCTCCCTTTCTTCTCCTTGGTGTACTATATACTCATAATCTGCACGTCCCAGGTCTCGCCTCTCTGAGGTTGGGGTGGAGATCCTAGCCTCTTCAGGTTCTACCCGGATTCCTGAGTTCTCTGGCTCTCTGAACCACATCATCAGCGTTACTGTTACTAGCCGAGCCCCAGGCCTCAGGAAAGCTCTGTAGCTTGCCCAGTCATGTGGTAGAGGAGCTTGCCTATCTGACCTCCAGATCAGAGCTCAAACCTCCACGCAGGTGGGTGGCAAGGCACCCACCCTTCCTGGCGGGGGTCATAGATCTTATCATGGGCAAATGGTTCCAGCTGGGGGCTCTGTGGGTGTGGGCTCCGTCTGGCACACTGTGTTCTGGGAACTGAAACCTTGTTCTTCTTTGTTCTGTCCTTTCTGCCTGGCACGGACGGTGACCCCTCTGTCTAGTCCAGGCTGGGCACGCTGGCCCTGAGGCCCAGACCGGGGGAGCAGGAGGAGGTGTGTTGAAGTCTTGGAGGGTCTGAGAAAGGGCTACTTGGCGTTGGGCCTGGGACCTGGGAGGGGTGCCTGACTCCAGGCTGTTTTCTCAGATTCCCTTTCAGTCCCCGCCCCGGCCTCTGCACCTGTTGTGTTCCCGTCATCCTGGGCGCTGGCAGCTGTCACTGCTGGGGCACCTGTCCCACCCCCGAGGACGCCCCGTGGGCTCCCTGGCTCCGGTTTCCTGCTCTCTGTCCCTGTGCAGCTTTGTCCTTGTCACCATGTGCTTGCTCGCTCTCACAGCTTCTAGGCAGCAGCCTCCACTTTAGGTTCTGGGTGTGGGAGGCAGCTTTTGGGGGTTTTCTGCTCCCTGTTCTTCAGCACCAGGCCCGGTCTAATCAGGCAGGGACAATGGCCCTAGCAGGTCAGCCTTAAGCCCCAAATGTCAGGTGACTCATCAGCTCAAATTATCCCTTGTTCTTGATTAAAAAAAAAAAAAAAAAAGACATTAAAGCAGCCAGAAGTTGCCTCCCAACTCCTCCTAGCAGGGCCGCATCCCCTTGCTGACCTCTCTTTATACCAGGTTCCTCTGTCTACCTCCCCCGCTGTAAAGAGAAGTTATCACCTCTCCTTGTCCAGTCTTGCATGTTGCCCAACGTCCCGACCTGTGTATTATATTAAACATCAGACGACATTAAACCTGAGTTTAGTGCTCCTGCCTTCCACTCACTGTGCAACCAGGGGAAAGCCCACGATCTACTCGACCTCATTGCCGCAGCCGGAGGCGGTGGCTGGACCCAACACTCTCTCGCATTCCCTCCCCTTCAGAGAGCTTAGTCTCTGACTTAAATGGTTTCTCTTGTCCAGGGAACTTGTTCCAAGTTTTATTGTGCTGTTATTGGGTCTGTTCTAGACTTTACGTTCCAAGAGGTGCTGGGTCTTGGGAGATGTGGATGAAGAAGGATGTGGTGAGGGGAGGGTTGAGGTGGGGAGCTCGTTGTGGGGACCAAGAGGGGGCCCAGGAAGGAAGAGGAGCAGGTGGCAAGCGGTCAGGAGAGAGGAGGTGGCTGGGAGATGAGGGGGCCGCTAGCAGGGTGAGGGTCTCAGGAGCTGAATGGATTCAGAGAGGGGGAGTGTTCCCTGGACGGAGCTGGAGGGCAGAGGCAGCAGGGGGCTAGCTAGAGAGGGAGGGCTCCTTTCTGAAGCCTGGGCAGGCTTTCTCTCAGCCCAGTTGCTCCCCAAGGGCACACCCAGGCCTTCTGCCTGTGTGCTCAGAGAGACCACAGCCCCTTCCCTCCCCCACCCGCAACGTCAAGGATGGGTCTGCTTCCTCCAAGATCTCCAGGATGGGCTCTCGTGTTAGCAGGTGGGAAGTCCAGGCTTGGGCAAGACCACAGTCTCCCTTGCCTTTATCCAAGCTCCATCCCTGGGATGTCACCCTTGGCCTACTGGACCATTCCTAGGCCCTGCCTCCACCTAGAATCCTTCTGATTCCTTAAGGAGATAATTGTCCCCTTGTCTTCTCTTCCCCAGGAAAGAAGCGCTCCTACCTTTTCATCTGTTCTGGATAAAGTGTGAGTTTTGAATGTCAGGCAGATCTGGGTTTGAGCTCTGCCTTGAGTGTTACCCGGTTGAACTCGACTTCGAGTCGAGTTTGAACTCCGGGTCAATGTAACCTTCCATCCTTGCTGTCGCAGCTTTATAGCCTGCAAGATGGGGATGACTGTGATCCTGCAGGGATGTGGTGGGGTGGGCAGGTGTGATTATGTGTGTGAAACACTTAGCACCGTGTCTGGGCCGCAGCAACTGTTCAGTAAACGGTGGTGCTTGTAGTCACTTCTGTAGATTGGCTTGTAGATTCCCCTTTCACATCCTCTTCTCACATCCTTTCTGGCTACAGAACAAAGTACTGCAGATGTTCAGCCAGAGCCAAAGGAGCCTCCTTCCTTGATCCCAGCATGGCTCCTGCTTGGCTTCTGAAGGGCAGAGTTGGGTCTCACTCACTAGTGGGTCCATCGTTGGCACGCAGTGAATGCTGGGTGAGTAAATGAATGATGTAGGTCCGACAGAATTCTTTGGCCAAATGAAAATTTATGTGATGCCCCAACTGGGCATCACATAAAACTGGGAAGAGGGGCAGCACTGGCTCCCATGTCAGCTGTACAGGCCTGGACACTGCCCTGAGAGGCAATGGGGGTAACCCTTAGTCACGGGACATTGCCACTTCCCATTTAAATTGGGGACGTGGATTTGTAGGAAACAGAACCCAGGGAATCTGCTAGAAAACTCCTCAGACAGTGGTGCCGTAAAGGCCTGGGGCTGCCCAGTTCTCTGTTCATCTTCTCTCATGTGGCTGGAGTGTGGACTGCCGTCAACTTGAAGGACCCTCCCTGCCCCCACCCACCCCCCATCTCCAGAGCGTCACACAGATTCAGTTCCTTGGGTGAGTGATCTTCTGAGAGCCGGCTCTGTGCAGGCACGAGGCTAGGCCCGAGGAGCAAGGGCAAGTCAAGGACCAGCCTGACCCTGTGGATGCCACTGTTTTTGCCCCTGGTGCCTTCCTGCCTCCTCCGTGCGTTCTGCACACCAGATGGCAGGGTGGCCTTTTAGCAGTTCAGACCTGGTGTTGCCGCCTCCCTGATGAAGTCCGTCAGGAGTTCCCTATGGCTCTCAGAAAAAAGTCCAGATTCTTCGCCCTGCTCTTTGAGCCCTCCCTGATGTGTCCCCAGCTTCCCTGGTTTTGCCAGGGGAAAATCCCCCCAGGCTGCTCTTGCAGTCCCTGCTCCATCCTTGCTTCTTGAAAGGGCTGGGCTCCCTTCAGCCACAGGGCCTTTGCGTGTGTCATGCTCACTCCCTGCCTCTAACCTACCTCTGCAACACAGGGATACGCACATAATTATCCTTCACAGTTGCTTTTCAGGAAACCCTGCCCCGAGCCCTGCTTCTTCCAGAACACTTTCCTAGAATTGGGATAATCTTCCTCACTCTACCACTTGACAAATGTCTGTTTCTCTCTAGACTGTAGGTCCACAAGAACCAGGGCCTGTCTACTGTCGATCACTGTGGCATCCCCAGTGCACAGCTTAGAGTCTGGCATGCCGTAGATGCTTAATAAGCGTTGCTGTTAAGTCACTTCAGTTGTGTCCGACTCTGTGCAACCCCATAGACGGCAGCCCACCAGGCTCCCCCATCCCTGGGATTCTCCAGGCAAGAACACTGGAGTGGGTTGCCATTTCCTTCTCCAATGCATGAAAGTGAAAAGTGAAAGTGAAGTCGCTCAGTCATGTCTGACTCTGGCGACCCCATGGACTGCAGCCTACCAGGCTCCTCTGTCCATGGGATTTTCCAGGCAAGCGTACTGGAGTGGGGTGCCATTGCCTTCTCCATACTAAGTGTTAGTCATGTTGAATTGCTGAAATGCATGCAGGAAGCCAGGACAAGCAGACAAGGCCATGACTGTACCTGTGTAGGGTGGAGTAAGACAGCAGATTGGGAGAGGCATAACTCAGGCTCAGAGGAGAGACAAGGTCCAAGAAGGGGGACTCTGTCTGCAGTGGGGGCCCTAGTGGGGCTTCCAGAAGAGGGATTTCCAGTGCTGGGTGATGGTGGGTGATCAGGCTGCCCCAAGTGGGAAGGTTTGGTGAGGAAAGGCTTATCAACTGGTGCTTTTAAAGGCAGGTGGTTTGAAGGGGGTTGACTTCTGCTTTGTAGGAACAGCCTCCAGAGCAGCCTCTTTGCCTCAGTTTCCTCATCTGTAAAATGGGCATGAGAATGCAGTTGATCTCTCAGGGTTGTGGGAGAAGTGAACAGGTTAATAGGTGTCATGTGCTTAGGACTGCCTGCATACATTGAGGCCTTGTGTTTGCTATTTCTGTAATTATTTACCCCGGAGAAGTCTTTAAGTTGTTTCCTCTTGATCAGATTTTGACTTATCCTTCCAGAGGAACTGTGTGTACATGTGTCACGGAGTGTGTATGCATGTGTGTGGCCACATAGAGCCAAGCATGTGCCCGGAGAAAGGAAGCACCCCGTGTAGAATCAGGTGTCACAGCTTCTCCCAGGGAGGAGCCTCAGGCCAGCCTCTGGTTTGGGGGGCTGTGACACTGTGTGCTTATGGGCTTGCCCAGCCCTCTGGCTTGGTGACCCTAGGTCCATACCGGATGCCCCTCCCCCCTCACTGCCCCTCCCCCAGGCCCACTCAGGAGACCCCCCCACTCAGTAGCGGGGTCCTGAGGTGAGGGCAGGATGCCCAGACCAGCCCCTTACAGTGCCTGGGCCTCTGAGTTCCATCTGACACCTTTCCCGTGGTTCCTTTCCTAGCCCCACCCCTCTGCCCCCTAGCCTTCCCTCCCCACTCAGATCTATCTCTGGGAGCCCACATCCCTAGGCCTGGAGACAGGAGCTGGGGCCAAGCCAGGGCCTGGGAGAAGGGGGTAGTCCTGTTCTCCTGGGAGAGACTCCGATGGTGATGGCTGGGAGATTGCTTGAATCCTGCCCCTGCCCCTGACCTGCTCGGTAACCTGAGCATTTCAGAACCTCCACTTTCTCTTCTGTAAAATGGACATAACAGAAACTTATGCCACCTGGAATAGAAATCAGATCACACAGGCACTGCCTGCTACACACTTAGTGGCTGGTCTCTTGATGATGCCTTGGGGTCCCAGCATGCTTGCCCAGGGCTGGAGGGCCTGCCCTCCCACCACCCTCTGCCCTCTCGGCCCCCTTCTGTCCCCCAAGGTACAGGGTTCTGCACGTCAGGATTTCTTCAGAGGCTTCGCAGTCTGTGGAAGTGAGGATCTGCCGTGTGTGTACCCTACGAGGTGTGTCTGTACAGGGGTGTGTCCTGGTGAGCAGGAGGTGACTAAATGTGCACAGTGGTGAGTGCTTTCAAGTGCTTGTGAGCCTGTGTTTGTGCATATACCTGTGATGTGGTATAGCAGGTAGTGTGGTGTGTATATGCTGGTGTGTGTGTTGTGTGTTTGTGATGAGAGTGAAGGTTTGGTGTGGGGGTAAAGGAATCTAACCCCCAGTCCCCCCAGCCCCGCAAGGCTGCCTGGGTTTGCCTCCTGGCCCTGTCACCTTCTGGGCAGGTAGCCTCTTTGTGCCTCTGTTCTCTCATCTCATTTCTCAGCAATAATGATGGTACCTATTGACAATAACCATGTACTGAGCTTATCGTTCAGCCTGTGAGGACCAAAGGGGTGAATATGCATGGAGCACTTGGAAGAGGCTAGGAGGATGTCAGCTCTTTGTTATTAAGCTGCATGAGTGAGATTGTAAGCCCCTTGAGGGAGAGACCAGGTCTGTCTTGCTCACCACAGTATCCCATCGTTTTCCCAGTGTCTGCATGGAAGTAGGTGCATAACACGCGTGGATGTCTGTAGCCTAGGTGAATGGCGAGGTTGTGTATGTGTGTGTGTGTCTGTGATGGGGAATGTGCATGTGTGCGTGCGTACATGAGTGCGTGTGTGTGTGTCTGTGTGTGTGTGTATGCGCTCTGGCTGGGGCATCTCCAGCGCTTTCTGGAGCTCGGCTATTTCAGGAAGCCTCTAGTCTCCTCCTCCTTATGTAAATAAACATGACAGATCCCATCGCCTGTACCAGTGCGGGGAGGTGGGGGAGGCTCTGGGAGTGGGTGGGAGCTGGGAGGCGGCTCTGAGCGGGGCCAGAGGGGCGTGCGTGCGTGTGTGGCCCGTCTTGCGGGCAGGGCGCCGTGTGCTGGGGGGTGCAGAAGGGGCGGGCTCGGCCCTGCCATGCCGGCTGCTGCTGGCCACGGAGGAGGAGGCGGGGGGGCAGGGGGAGGGGAGCTGGCTGCCAGGGCGGCTCAGTGACGAGGCCAGCCGGCCAAACGGAGGTGGCCGTGTTCCCCGCTGCCCGCGATGGGGGGACAGATCACCCGGAGCACCCTCCACGGTAAGGCCCTGGCTGACACCTGAGGGTCTGTCCATCCCCAGCCTGGGGACCGCTTGGGGAGGCTGGGACCAAGAGGCACTGGGCTGAGGGCATGGCCATCCCCTTGCCTCTTGGGGAGGCTCTGGAACCTTGGAAGGGGGTGCCTTTGAGTGACAGGCACTGGGGCAGAGGGGACGGAAACAGGAGGTTGGGCAAAGCAGGAAGAGGGGTCTTTCCCCGGCAGTCGGTCAGGCAGCTGAGTCTCCCCACAAAGTCTCC
The DNA here is from genome assembly GCF_029378745.1 of Bos indicus. Taxonomy (NCBI): domain Eukaryota; kingdom Metazoa; phylum Chordata; class Mammalia; order Artiodactyla; family Bovidae; genus Bos; species Bos indicus. The sequence continues at coordinate 23,991,399 of NC_091785.1, forward strand.
TCATCCTCTTACCTCCCCAAGGTGCTGATCAGCGCCAGGTGGGATGCGAGGTCCGGGGTCCATAGGTCCCTCTCCTAGACCCGAGGCAACCCTCAGTTAGACAGCTGGGGGGATCTGTTTGTGGGTCCTGGGATATGGGCCATGGAGGTCAGTGCTGTGCTCCATGACGGAGCCATGGAGAGATATGTGGGTACACACGTGTGTGCATGTCTGTGCCCATCGGAGGTGTCTGTGCGTGTGTACCTGTGCTGACTTGTGCCTAAGCACACAGGGGTGTGCAAGTGACACCCCCACACTGCCTGATCTCAGTTCTGAAAGCGTGTGCTCTTCCGGGGAGGTCAATGAACTTCTGATTCCTGGAGTTCACGTCCGTGCTCACCTAGACCTCAGGCAGACCGGGAGGCTGGCAGGTGAAGGGGTGGGAGAGAGGACTGCTAGGTGGCTGCTGCCTGCCCCTACTCCTGTCTCCTCGTCTGCTTGGCTCCAGGGCTGTGGTCTTGGGAGGAACATGGCCGATGTGGCGCCAGACCCAGAAGGGGAAGTCTTCCCAGGGACTTGTTTTGTCATCGCTGGGCCCCAGGAGTTGGGGTTCCTGTGCAGACTGGCTGGTGCCAGAACAGTGTGGGCTGACCTTGGGGAGTCCCTGCTACACTCCCCTCTGTGTGCCTCCACCCTCCTCAGGCAGGGCGTTAGGAGGTGGGGCTGCCTCCATCTGCTGGGTTCAGTGGGCACCGAGGAACGGGGAAGCACCTGGGATGGAAGGAGGGTGGTGGCAGGAGCGAGTGGGAAGCCGTGGCCAGGACTGGTGACCAGGTGACTTCCCCTTTCCGGGCCCTGGACTTTGACAGAGTAATTTCTAATTAAAAAAAGAAAAAGGCAGGGAAGGAAACGTGGGAAAAGCAAATCATTGGCTCTCTTAAAAGGAAATGAATTTTGTCCTGGGCCCAGAGGGCTAAGTGACAGATGGAAGGCCCTGGAAGACACATAATCCGGAGCCGGCCAGAGGCAGTGCCAGTGGCCTGGGCCTTGGCCTGACACTTGGATTGGCCTGACCTGAGCCTGGCCCTGCCCGTCTGTGGGGCGGGGGCTCCTCTTGGGCTTGTTGGCCCCAGTGGGGCCTGCTGGCATAGGGTCTGGAGCCGACTGGCATTTTCCACTGGAGTCAGACTTGGGCAGGCCCGTGGCCTGGGAAGGACGAAGAGGCCCTCAGAACAGGCTCAGGACACAGCGTGCTATCTTCAGCTGCCTGGGAGCCCGGGGTTCAGAGGGGAGCGGGACCCCAAGAGTACCCGAGATGGTGTATGGCCATCAAGAACTCCTGCTCTGGAGGAGACAGACACGGTGGCAGCAAGGGCAAGCGTCCCCTCGAGCCTTGGTTTTCTCATCTGTCAATGGAGCTAGTGACAGTAGCCTCCTCACAGGAGTATCGTGAGGACCGCAGGGGACAATGTGAATAAGGACTGGACCCAGGGAAGGCCTAACGGGCCTGGGGAGGCGTTCTGGGGGTATGTCCTGTTCCTCCCTCTCTTTCGGGGAATGGGGATAGCTTGGCAGGGGTGCGCTGAGACTCCACGAGTCGGACCATTGGATGAGGGCCTTGGCCGCCAGCCCCTCACCTGGACCACTCTCCTCAGCCTGGGCCCCCGTGAGTGGACCCCAGCTCCGCCCCCAGCCTGCCATCAACACGAATAGGTGGGGGGAGTTTGGGGGCGTGGAGTGTAAGTGTTTGCCTGTGCCCACAGAGCCCCTTAGCCAGGACCCTGCATGAGTGTCTGTACCCACGGGTCCCCACGCCTGGACCTTGGCTGCCCCGGTGGCTCTGGTTTCACCCTCTTTTGGGAGGTGAGTTGGGGGAAGTGGGAGATGCCAGGGGCTTGCTCCTTCCTAGGGGTGCTGTCAGCCCTGCAACCTGACTCTGGAGCACAAGGTCCTTCGTTCCTGATTGGGTGCCTGGGGCTTGGTTTGGTTGGGGCTGAAGACTCTGGGTTGCTGGGTTACAGTGCGAGGTGAGGGGCTGTGTGGGGTTTTACTGGAAGTGGTATGCTTGTGGACGCGTCCTGGTGGTTTGTGTTTCTGGTGTCGGCTTATTGTACCTGAGTTTTAGACCTCCGTATGTGTGTGCCTGCATAACGTGTACCCACCTGTGTCATATTTAAGAGGCCGAACATTTTGTCTCTGGGTGTCCGTGTGTGAGCAGCCACATTTGTGAAAGTCTGTTATTTGGTAGAGGTCAGTGTTTCTGCACAAGTCGTGTGTATGTGTGTGTATGCGTGTGCCCGCGTGTGTGTGTGTGTGATCGGGCTGGTGGTGAGGAGTCGGGCTCCTCTGGGATCAGCCTGGCAGGGGACCCTTGGGAGAGATTAATTCTCATTTGGAAAATGGTTTCGGCAGTTACATGCTTGATCTCTTTCATGAGGCAGATTTCCAGAGCTGCTCCCTGTCTTGAGGGCAGGATGGGGTGGGGGAGAGCACAGAGGCCCCCCGTCCTTCTCCTTCCCACCCTCTCCTCCTCTTCCCTCCTGCCTCCTTCACTTTCTTCAGCGCTCCCCACCCCGCTGTGACCCAGGGCAAAGGATGGACCGGTTGCTGAGGGGCTGATGTGCGGAAGACACACACATGTGCACCCAGACACACATGTCACCCTCAGGTTGGTCTCTGGACCAACAAACTCCAGATGCTGGGGTGCAGGGGCCTGAGAGATTGGCTCTCACTGTCCCTTTACAAAAGGGGATGCTGTGGCTCAGAAAGGGAAATGGCTGACTGAGGTCACATAGCTGGCCGCTCAGAGGGAATCCAGACCTTGTCCCTTCCGCGGCTAACTCCCCGCTTCCCCTCCATGGTTCCTTAATTCTCACTCCGGCAGCAGGGGAGAGGCCATCACAGGGACTTAGGCGATCCGGGATTAGCATGGAAAGAGCCGCCTGTCTGCCGGCAGCAGCTCTGGAGGCTTTTAGGCCAAGGTGAGCCCCCCAGAGCCTGGCAGGTGTGTCTGTGAACACAGGTGACACACACACTCACCCCACTTATGCCTGTGGGTGTGAGGAATTAGGCTAGTCCCTATCTGTTCTCTTCACCCAGCCCAGTATTTGGAACCCCACAGATGCTTGACCAATGAGGAAGGAGGAAGAATGTGGGGTTCGGGCCCTGGCTGCTGGACCACATCAACAGAGGTGGGGCAGGTGGTCTGGGGGAGCAGATAGGAGGGAAGATGTGAGCCCTGAGCTGGGCGACAGGCCAGGCAGGGCTGGGGAGGGGGTGAGACGGCTGTTCCTGGTGAGAGTTTGAATCCTGTTCTGCTCTTACTGGCTGTGTGACTCTGGGTCAGTGCCTTTATTTGTCTGAGTCCCAGTGGGTGGGGGTGGTAAGGGTTACCTGGAAGGGTTGTGGAAAGAGTAAGTGAGCTAGCAGACATAAAGGGCAGCCCACCTGGTGCACAGCCAGCACAGTGTACATGCATGTGAGGGTCTCCACAGAGGCTCCTCCAGGCCTGTGTGCGCTCAAAAGTGTACACTCACACATACACACACCATACACCCCGGCTGCCTGTAAAGACCAAGACTGCATCTCTACCTCCTGCAGCCTTGGCAGGCCCCTGGCACAATGTGTCACCTGGACGCTGTCCCCGTTAGGCACACACCTGCTGTGAGTATATGCACACATGTGCATACAGAGGACAGCTGGGGGCGATGGTCTGTGTGGCACATGGACTAAGCCATGCGTCCCCTCATTCTCTCCGACCTGGCTTGGGGCACTTTGTGGGGTCACTGTGAAGACAGGGGCTCAGAAAGGTTATCATCTGGAATCCCCTTCTGGAATCTTGGGGTGAGGAGGGGGAGGAGGAGGGCTGGTTCCCTCCCTGCAGTGCCGGTATTGGGAGACACATCTGTATGTACATCTGGCTGCTGGAAACATCAGGGACTGGGATGCCGTGGAGTGAATGAGAGCAGGAGGCTCTGTGTGGAGATTAGCTTGGTTGTGAGGGTGCCCATCCTGCCCACGCCCACTCCCTGCCACTCTCTTTTGCCCACCTGGTCACTGGATCCATTTGGTGTTCCAGGGAGCAGCAGGACCTGCTCTGCCCATGGCCAAGCTCTATGGGTCAGATGGTCAGGTGCTAACATGTCCCTTAACCCTACACAACAAAGGGTGTGCATGGGGGCTGCAGAGATCATGGAGAAACTGACCAGGGTGGAGTGGAGGGTTCACACTGGGCAGAGTGGACCGAGCATGCTGGCTGGCTAGCTAGCTGCAGCCCGGTGAGGATGACTGCACAGCCGGACAGGTCTGCAAGTCAGAGCCCAGCTTCACTGCTTACTGTGTGACCCTGGGCAAATTACTGCCTCTCAGAGCCTCTGTCTCCTCATCTGTACCATGGAACTAAGTGATCTGTATTGATGCATAACAAATTACTCTGAAAGTTAGTGGCTTAAAACAGCAATGTGCATGCTCAGTCACTCAGTCATGTCCAACTCTTTGTGACCCCATGGACTGTAGCCCACAAGACTCCTCTGTCCATGGGATTTTCTAGGCAAGAATATTGAAGTGGATTGCCATTTCCTTCACCAGTAAAACAACAAACACACATTTAATTATCTCACATTTTCTGTGGGTCAGAAATCTTGACACTGTAGCTAAGGCCTCCAGTTTAATGTCCTTCTTGAAGTTAAAATCAAGTTGCTGGCTGGGGCTGCAGGCTCATCTGAAGGCTTGAGGGGGAGCCCCATCTAAGCTTACTTACTTGGTGATTGGTGGTCCCCAGTCCCTCCAGTGTGGGCGTGTCCACAGGGCCACCTTACACTGAGGCTACTTTTCCCAGAGGGAGCAACCTGAGAGGCAAGGAAAAAAGATGGAGGCTAATGCTGGCCTGCATTTCTCATCCTGGGGACCCTCAGCGTATGTATGTGGGGGTGGCCTGTAAAACAAGCACATATGGTTAGTATAAATTCTAAAAATCATTCTAGTGTTTCCAAAGGCAGATGGATCTGAGGCCTGGGTTTGAAGCCCACTTTGCTGGTGACTAGCTGTCTACCCTGGAGAAGGCAATGGCAACCCACTCCTCTTGCCCGGGAAATTCCATGGACGGAGGAGCCTGGTGGGCTGCAGTCCATGGGGTTGCTAAGAGTCGGACATGACTGAGCAACTTCACTTTCACTTTTCACTTTCATGCATTGGAGAAGGAGATGGCAACCCACTTCAGTATTCTTGCCTGGAGAATCCCAGGGACAGAGGAGCCTGTTGGGCTGCCGTCTATGGGGTTGCACAGAGTCGGACACGACTGATACGACTTAGCAGCAGTAGCAGCAAGGGCTTTTTACAACCCAGCCTTGGGAGTCCCATCCCATCACTTCAGCTGTATTCAATTTGTTGGAAGCTAGTTGCTAGGTCCACTCCACACCCTAGGGGAGAGGGTTATGAAGGGGCTTACAGAATTACAAAGGGATGGCCAGGAGGTGGAGGTAGGGATCACTGGGGACATCTTCAAGGCTGCTTCCCACAGATCCCTAACTGTCAGGGCTTGGCAGAGTGGGATGAGGCTGTACAGGAAAGGCATCTTGTGTCAGTTCCTGACACAGAAGAAAACAAATCAACCCTTGCAATTTTTCTCCTTCTTCCTGTAGGCAAGTGGGGAGTGCTGGAAGGTTCTGGAGCAGCCTGGACTGTAGTCAGGCATGGAGTGCAGGATTCTGGTTCTGGGCAAGGAAGGAAGCTGTGCCTTTAGTCCTCACTTTCTCTGATTTATCCACTGGGCACCAGAAAAAGCAAGGCACCAAGTGGGTGCTGCTTGATCATTAGCAAGTTTTCAATGGACTGAAGAAGTGAACAGGGGCAGCTCATTCAGTGCTTTTATTGAGTACCTGCTTTGTGTGCTGAGCTAGGCGCTGGGGAAACAGCAGTAAAAAAGACAATGGTCTCTGCCCTCAGAAGGCTCACGGTCCATCAGGGAGACACATAAATAATCCCATAGCCTTTCCTAGCCAGAGAGCCGCAGAACACAGAAAATGGTCTGAGTGACTCTTTTCTCACATGCCCAGAACCATTCTGGGTGTGAGGAAGACAAGTCCATGCATTGCCTACAGTGGGTGCCTCAAGGCATTTGGGCTGAATTCTGTGGAGGATCCAGATTTGACAAAGGCTGCTTGGGTGATGGAAGGTCTGTTAGGGACATAGGGGACCCCTGGACCTGGTTTGGGAATGAGAGAGACTTCCAGGAGAAGGTGGGCTTTAAAATCAAGGTCTGAAGGATGAGTGAGAGAAATTCAGGTTTATAGGTGGGAAGGAGGAAGGGATGGTTTCCAGAAGAGAAATAGGCTTGCGCCAGGCCTTGAGGCTAGAAGCAGGTGAGGGAGGTGGGCCCCTGGAGGGAACCCAGAGAAGTTCACATCTGGCCAGTTTTATAATCATCTCTCTCACTTGAAGCCCCTCCCCACCTGCTCTCTGGCTTCCTCTGAGTCTCTCCCAAAGAGGAATCCCTGTTCAGTGACTGTGTGTAAACTAGCCCAATCTAGGACCACTCTGCAATCTGGGTTTATGGTGTTTGGGGTAAATGAAAACAGAAGTGTCTGGCCTTCAACTGGTCTGAAGTGAACTGATCATTTCCTATGGTTGTGGTTGTTGCTTTTATAAGAAACAATAAGACCTTATGTTGGGATCAGGTGTTAAAGTTTGAAAATTTCTTTTACATCCATGAAGTCACTGGGTTCTTACAATGGCCTGGAGAGGTGGGCAGGGCAGCTATGATGACTCTGTTTTACAGAGAAAGCAATTAAGGTCCAGAGGGATGAAGCAACTTGCCCAAAGTCACACAGCAAATCTGTGGCATGGTCAGGGTTGAACCCAGGACCTCCTGCTTCCAGGGCTCCTGCTCTTTGCCCTGTTCCATACTGTCCAGAAAGTGAGACAAGCCTCCCTCGTTAGTGATGTAAATGATCATGCCAGCACTGGTATTCAGGTCCGCAGGTTCAGGATGAGGCTGTCTTAAACATAGTAGGATCCACCTGGGCCTTGAAAGATGGGTGGCATTTGGAGAGGCATGGGTGAGGCAGGGAGAGAAGATATGCAGGGAGGGGGAAATAGCTTGACCAGAGGTGTAGGAGAGCACAGATTGATGTTAATTGAAACAATAATATAATTATCTACAACTGTGGGCTTCCCTGGTGGCTCAGACCGTAACGAATCTGCCTGCAATGCAAGGAGACCCAGGTTTGATCTCTGAGTTGGTCAGATCCCCTGGAGGAGGGCACGGCAATCTACTCCAGTATTCTTGCCTGGAGAATTCCATGGACAGAGGAGCCTGGTGGGCTACAGTCCACGGGGTTGCAAAGAGTCGGACACGACTGAGCGACTTAACACTTTCACTTTCACACTTTTATTTACAACTATTATTAGTAATAATAGAATTATTATTATAGCAACTACTTACTGGGTTTTGTTTTTTAATTAAAAAAATTGTATCGCAGTATAGTTGACTTAGAACGTTGTGATTGTTTCAAGCACACAGCAGAGGAACTCAGGCATACATATACATGTGTCCATTATACATATACATGTGTCCATTATACATATACATGTATCCATTATACGTATATGTGTGTCCATTATACGTATACGTGTGTCCATTATACGTATACGTGTGTCCATTATACGTATACGTGTGTCCAGTATACGTATACGTGTGTCCATTATACGTATACGTGTGTCCATTATACGTATACATGTGTCCAGTATACGTATACATGTGTTCATTATACGTATACATGTGTCCATTATACATATACATGTGTCCATTCTCCTCCAAACTCCCCTCCCATTCAGGCTGCCATGTAACACTGAGCAGACTTCCCTGTGCTATACAGTAGGACCTTGTTAGTTATCCATTTTAAAATGTAGCAGTGTGTGCCTCTCTATCCCAAACTCCCTAACATCCCTTCTCCCCATCCTTCTACCCTGGAAACCTTAAGTACATTTTCTAAGTCTGTGAATCTGTTTGTGTTTTGTAAATTCATTTTTTTTTGGTAATGAATTTTTTTGCAGATTAATTTTTTGGTAAGTTCATTTGTATAATTTTAAAAATTGGACTCCACATGTAAGTGATATCATATGTTATTTGTATGTCTCTGTCTGACCTACCTCACTTAGTATAATAATCTCTAGATCCATCCATGTTGCTGCAAATGACATTATTTCCTTCTTTTTTATGGCTAAGTAATATTCCATTGTATATATGTGCCACATCTTTATCTATTCATCTGTTGATGGACATTTAGGTTATGTCCATGTCTTGGATATTGTAAAAAGTGCTGTAATGAACCTTGGGGTACATGTATCTTTTCGAATTATGGTTTGCTCTGGATATATGCCCTGGAGTGGGATTGCTGGTAAATATAGCATCTCTTTAATTCTTGTAAGAATGCCATGGAGGTCTGCTGTGGTCACCATTTTACAGATGAGAAAAATGAGGTCTCAGAGTTGGGTTTGGAGGCAGCAGGCCTGGGTTCGGATTTGGGCTCTTCACTCCGGCTGGGTGACCTTGGTGAGTAGCTTCACTTCTGAGGACCTGTGTCATTGGGAGTGTCATGAAGACACGGCCTGTTAAGCCACACACACACAGAGGTTGGTTATTGTCATAAGTATTGAGCCAACACTCAACCTCTCCTCCCGGTTTCTCCTTGGCAGCCTAGGTACCCAGGGCTCTGCCAGGATGGTCCTGGGGCAGGGTATGGGTGGGGGCAGTGGGGAGGTCACTCCGGAGACTACACTGGGTCTGGGCATCCCCGCCTTGGACCCCACCAAGAGGCAGGAATGTGGTCTGGAGCTGACCGAGGGTCACCCAGAGGGCTGGCCAGGCTTGTTTCTGGCAGCTCATAAATGCCCAGGAGGAATGGGCTGGGGTGGGGCGGGCAGAGTTTCCATTGTGTCAGCACCAGCTTTGCCTGAGGGGGTGCTCCCACTATGACTCCCTAGAAGCTTGTAAACCTGTCATGAAGGGGAGCCTGCCTGGGAGCAGATGGCGAGACTGGGGCTCCACCCAGGACCACTGGTCACTAGGGGAGCAGTTGTGCAGCTCATAGGCCTCCTGGCATCTTCACACCTTTTGCTGTGGCTGCTCCCCTGACTGGACCTGACCAACACTTCCTCCACACAGCCTTTCAGCACTATGCCTGCCATCTTGGGCTCACGGGGAAAGTGATCTCTAGTGTCAGCCACTGAGTAGGGTAAAGGACCCCAAACATGACATTGGGAGATTGGGGTTCATGTCCCAGCTCTGCCACTTTATTGCTGTGTGACTTCAAATAAGTTGATTAACCAGTCTGATTGGCGGCTCATCCATGGAATGGGGGTTTTAAGGGGTCATACTGTATGTCGAAATGCACTGGGGAGAAGCCCTGCCCTCAGCTGCCCCTCTGGCCCTTGGCGTCAAAGCTGTGAAAGTGAAAGTGTGAGTTGCTCAGACGCGTCTTAACTCTTTGGGACCCTTTGGACTGTAGCCTGCCAGGCTCCTCTGTCTGTGGAATCCTCCAGGCAAGAATGCTGGAGTGGGTTGCCATTTCCTTCTCCAGGGGATCCCTTTGTTCCTGCTTGTTGTATCATAGTGCTGTTCCTTTTTATTGCAGAGTTGTATTGATTGTGTGGGTGTACCATGTTTGATTTATCCATTCACCAGTTGGAGGGCATTTAAGCTATTACCAGCATGGGGTTATTATGAATAAAGCTGCGGTACATTTGTGTACAGGTCACTGTGCAGATGTTTCATTTCTCTTGGGTAAGTGCCTGTGAATGCGATTGCTGGGTTATATGATCGGCGTTTAACTCATAAGGAACTGCCAAGCCATCTTCCACACTGGCTGTTCCATTTTGCATCCTAGCAGTGATGGATGAGGGCCACGTATGGAAACGGTTTGCGTCTCTGTGTTCTGGTGGCGTGCACACATGTACTGCAGAAGAGGCAAGATAATAGAAGGCCAGGTATCCCCCTGTGTGCCACATGAGATCATTTTAGGTTTGACCCAGGTGAATATTTTTTCAGGTTTCATCAGTCGTGACCATATTTTAAAGTGCATTAAAAAAAATGTATTCAAACCCTTGCTTTCTTGGCTGTAAAAGCCGAGTAGTAAGACCTGGGCCCTGCAGTCAGATTGTCTGAGTTTGGCTCCAAGAACCCCATCCTGCTGGCTTTATGACTTTGGGCAAACCGCTCAATCCCTCAGAGGCTGATTCCTCATCAGGAAAATGGGCTTGTACTGTCTCTCCTACCTCATCATTTTGCTGTGAGGGTGAAACCAGTTAAGTATGTGTGAAACTCGCAGTTCAGAGCCTAGCACGTGTTAGCACGTGATGAATGACTGCTATTATTATTAGATGGATGGCCCATGTGCAGAAGACATGTATACTGTCTCGCACATCCATGTGTACATGAGTAGTCATGTATAAATGTGTGCGTGGGGAGAGAGAAAAGTCTCTCTGCTTCCTAAGTCTCCTAGGGTCTGGGTTACCCTCATATGCTCACAGATGTGTGTGTGCTTTTTTGAGGTCACACGTCTGGATGCACACTGTGCCCCCAGGGACCAGGGTCTCCCCATTCTCCATCTGCTCAGCTGTCAGCTAGGGAGGCTGGCCCTGGGCTGCCCTCGCCCACCCATGCCCTCCCTGTGGATGGGAGGCCCTGGGAATGGCCCTTTCAAGGGCCTGGGTGTTCAGTCCCTGGGAGTCCTCATTGTCTTTTCTCTGAGCCAATGTTTCCTAGATCTTTACCCAGGGCCCCAGGATCCCAACTAGGATACGTGGGGAGTGTCTTGAAGGAAGTTGAGGCCCTGCCGTTGGTCCATGGATTCTGAGTGGAGACCGTAGCCTCCACTCAGTGGGACCTCATAGAAGAGATTCTCAGCAGCTGCTGGGCTGGGCATCTTTAAAAACTGCTCTATTGAAACTTAGTTGATACACACTAGACCAGGGGGGATTAAAGTATATGACTGGGTACGTTTTGACACGTGCACACACCCCTGGAACCGTTTCCACAACAAGAGGGTGAACACACCTGTCGCTGTCACCCCAAGTATCCCCTTGCATTCCTTGGTGTTTCCCCCTCCTCCCACCTTCCGCATGCACCCGCCAATCTGCTTGTTATCACTCTAGCTTAGTTTGTGTTTTGAAGACTTAGTACCCTGTGGGGGAGGGTGGGAGGAGTGGAGGAAGAGTTTTGAAAGGAGTGGAGGCCCTGCCATTGCTCCATGGTCTATATCCAAATTTGGAAAAAAAAACCGGCTTCACTCAGTGTGATGATTTTGTAATTCATCCATGTTGAGGCTCCTATCAGTAGTTCATTCTTTTTTCACTGCTGAGTAGTATTCTGTTTATAGATGGACTACATTTGTTACCATTCACCCAGCAGGTATTTCTTTTTTTTATGTTTTCATTTCTGCCTATGTATACAGCCCTGAACGGTGTGTGATGTTACTTTTCACCAGCAGTTTTTTTGAAAGCAGGAGTCAAGCTGTGTCTGAGGCTGGACTGAGCCCAGGGGGTACCTCTTCTAGATGGGGCAACTGTATTAAGTGCCACCCTTTGCTCTCCCTCAACTGTCCCTTTCTGTGGAATGACCTACCTTGCTCTACCCTCTTCAAGGGTCACTCAGCTTTTCTGGGGGCCTTCTCAGACGGGCAGGGTCTCCTCTGAGTAATTCCAGCTTTCACCACTTGGTGGCTTTCTAAGCCCTTGAGCACCATTCTGGATTCCTTAGAGCAAGGTGAGCCCCGCCTTGTAAGGTGCCCACCTCGTGGGCCTGGCATGCAGGAAGCTACACCATAGAAGCTAGGAGGCTGATGTTCAGGGTATCTGGCTGGTTCTGGACAGTGGATCCTGGTGTTTGGGGCCCTCTGGGAAGGAGAAAGGGGGAAGCAAAGATGCAAAGTGATGCAAACCAGAGCAAACACTGGACCAAAGTCTGGGCCTTTCCGCCTCCTGGGACTCTTCCCTCCTTCTCTCCCACCTCATTCCATCCCCTTCCTGGAAACCCCTCCTTTCCCTTTAGGGAGGGGAAGGCCTCTTGGATAACCAAACTTTATTATTAAATTCCTGCCTTAGAGGGACCAATTTTGAAACATCCTGGAAGGCCTTGGTCACATTATGTCACCCCCATCTTCCGCATCCCCTGTGCCTCTTCTCAAGACGACAGGCAGGAGCTGTCCTTCCTGATGGATGAGACACAGGTCTTGGGGAAGAAATGACCCTCCTGCCCGAGCCCCCAGCTGCCAGGACTTGTGCATTAGTGCTGCCAGGGCTGCTGACACATGTCTCAGAGCCACAGAGTGGAGGCCACTTATTGTGTCAAAGGAGCTTCCCCAATGGCTCAGCAGGTAAAGAATCCACCTGTGATGCAGGAGACGCGGGAGACCTGGGTTCAGTCCCTGGATCAGGAAGATCCCCTGGAGGAGGAAATGGTAACCCACTCCAGTATTCTTGCCTGGAGAATGCTATGGACAGAGGAGCCTGGAGGGCTGCAGTCCATGGGGTCACACAGTCAGACACAACCTAACACATGGCATTGTGCCAGAGAGGAAAGTGACTTCCCCAGGGTCACATGGCCAGTTAGTGACAGACACGAGCTACCTGGCACCACATCCCGTGTTCTTTCCTCTCTTTGCCCTGTCTCCTGGGTGCCAACCTCACATGTTTGTATGGTACCTTCCGAACCCAGCTCTGTTAATGGAAGGAAGCACAGGCCGGGGTGCTTGAGGCAGCTCCGAGTTCCTTGGAAGCCTGGGTGAAGAGGCCTGCCTGTGTCCACGGCGTTGTGGGCGTGGGTGGTGTAAAGCAGGAAGGCAGCCTGCATGGGGGGAGGTGGCCCTGAAGGAGGGAAGAGATGGGCATGGTCCTGCAGAGGCTGCCCCACCCACCCACCTTCCTGGTCTCCAATGGCAGCCCCATGGTCACGTGTTGACTGCAGCCCAGCTTTGTCGGTTCAGCTCCAGTGCCTTCTCCTCCTCCTCCTCTCCTCCAGGAAGCCTTCCTGGGAAGTGACTTATCTGTACATCCTTTTGTGCTTCTCGCTGTCTGCCATTTGTATTGCAATTTCTGTCCATGTCTTAACTCCCTCCTTGGACTGTTGGCATCTTGAGGACAGAATCCATGTATGTTTCATGCCTTTATCTTCAGTGCCTAGGACAGGGCTTGGCATTCAGCAGATACATAATGAATATTTGTTGAATAAAATAAATGGCATTGGGAGTGAATGACAGTGAATGGTGGTAGATGTTGGTTGCAAATGATTGCTTACCATATGGTTGAGGTTGAAAATAAATGGTCATAAATACCAATGAGGAGCAGTAGATGTTAACTTGTGGTTGTGGGTGACACATGAGGGTAGATGATGGTGGTGGGAAGTGATGGGTGAAGGGTAGAGGTAGCTGGTGGTGGTGGAGGTGATGGGTAAAGGGTGGAGGTAGCTGGTGGTGGTGAGAGGTGATGGGTGAAGGGTGGGAGTAAATGGTGGGAGGTGATGGGTAGGTGGGGGTAGCTGGTGGTGGTGAGAGGTGACAGGTGAAGGGTGGGAGTATATGATGGTGGGAGATGATGGTGGGAGGTGGGTGGAGGGTTGGAGTAGATGGTGGTGGTGAGAGGTGACAGGTGAAGGGTGGGCACAGATGGTGGTGGATAACAAACAGTGGTAGGTGGTGGAGTGGGAAATGCAGTGGATGGTATCAGAAGGATAGTGGCAAGAGGCGGCGGTGGTGGTGAGGGGCGGTGGTGGTGGAAGTCCTGGGCAGTGGTGATTTCTCCTATACCCCGGCCCTCTGCCCTTCCCTAGGGGACCTTGGTCCAGCTCTTGGACTGTCAGATTCTCTAACGCTGTGGCTCGTTCCTTTGCAGACTCCACTGGGGGCCCCTGCCCTGTCCCCTCTCACCGATGCCACCACAAGCAGAAGCACTGCCCGCCGGTGCTGCCCGGCGGGGGGCTCCCGGCCACGCCGCTGCTCTTCCACCCCCACACCAAGGGCTCCCAGATCCTCATGGACCTCAGCCACAAGGCCGTCAAGAGGCAGGCCAGCTTCTGCAACGCCATCACCTTCAGTAACCGCCCGGTCCTCATCTATGAGCAAGTCAGGCTGAAGGTGGGGCGTCTTTCCCTGCTCCTGTGGCTGCACTGCCTGGGGCCTCTGGACTTCCCCACTTCTGCTTATGGCCGTCACCCTCCTTGCCCCTTCTCTTTCCTCTCTGCTGCCACTTCAGCTCTTCCTAATCTCTCCTCTCTCTCCTTACCCTTTTCTTAACCTTCCCTGGGTGACAAGGAAATAGAAAGGGGAGTGGCCATGGGGAGGTGATGGGAGAAGGATAAGGGTAGTTGGTGGGGGGGAGGTGAGGGCTCCTGGGGGAAGGAGAGGAGCCCCAGTTGTGGGTGAGCTGGGCAGGGTTACGTCCCATGGGAGTCTGCCTGGGGGTGGTCTGCAGAGAAGGGTGCCGTCCCTTCCCCTTGGGCTCGCTGATGGCCGGGGCGGGGAGCTGGGCTGGGGGTCTGAGGCCACGCCCCTGCCCCCAGATCACCAAGAAGCAGTGCTGCTGGAGCGGGGCGCTGCGGCTGGGCTTCACCAGCAAGGACCCGTCCCGCATCCACCCTGACTCACTGCCCAAGTACGCCTGCCCCGACCTGGTGTCCCAGAGCGGCTTCTGGGCCAAGGCGCTGCCTGAGGAGTTTGCCAATGAGGGCAACATCATCGCCTTCTGGGTGGACAAGAAGGGCCGTGTCTTCTACCGCATCAATGACTCGGCCGCCATGCTTTTCTTCAACGGGGTCCGCACGGCTGACCCGCTCTGGGCCCTGGTGGATGTCTACGGCCTCACTCGAGGCGTCCAGCTGCTGGGTGAGTGCCTTCTCCCTCCGGCCCCTCAGACGCAGGGCACACCTCCAGGGGCTGTGGTCAGACTGGTTCCATCAGGTATGGGGCCACCCCCCACACTGGTAGCAGTCCTGGGGCCGAGTGGGAGCCTTGGAACTGCAGAGCATCCCTGACTTCTGGCCCGCGGCTGTGGCCGTTGGAGCTTGGTGAGGTCTCTGCTCTCTGTGGCCCCACAGGTTGTGCCTTTGAGCTTCATAATCATATATGGCTGCCTCGAAGACACCCCCCGCCCCGATCCAGGAAGTAATTAATGTTAAGCATCGTGACTACTACAGTATACAGAGTATTTACTGTGTGCCAGGCACTTTGTTAGTGCCATTCTGCTAACAACTCTGGGAGGCTGACCCCATCGCTGGGCCCATGGAGGTGCGTCTCAAGCTCAGGGAGGTTGTCTTCATCCCTAGGAAGTGCTGCAGGTGAGCTGTAGAACCAGCACTCTGTCCCGAGTGAGCCCCGGCCCTGGGCTCTGCAGCCTTCCAGCAGGTCCAACCCTACCTTAGTGCTCTTTGCATGGATGGGGGTGGAAGGGGTAGTGGGGGAGAGCAGAAGGCACTTGGGGGGCCAAGACTCTTCTGGCTGCTCCCGGGCCCGCAGTGTGACTAAGGCTTCAGGGCAGTGAGAGCGCAGGCATCCTGTGGGCGGTCCAGGAGGAGGAGCATTAGAGGCTATCCTGGGGTTGCTAAAGTACCAGGCTTCCTGGCGAGGGCACATGCAGACCCCCAAATGCCAGGGCTGGAAGGGGCCTCCGAGTCTTAGACTTCCTTGAGTCTCACAGCAAGTTGGTGGCTGAGGACTGAAAATCCAGGTCACTGGACTCCCACTGGACTTGAGTGTGTGCCGGCAAGCATGTGTGTGCCTGTGTGCACAGACTGGGCACAGGCCAACCCAGGAGGAGCCTGGATGAACCTCAGCTTTCCCATCTGTACAATGGGTCAGTAGGAAGATGAAACCCAATTAAAGAGGCTGTGAGTAATGTGTCCAGCCTAGTCCTGGGTACCAAGTCAATGCTCAGCCAACACTTGCTCTTGTCACCTCCCCTCCCTTCACCATCTCTCTGCCTGCAGAGAAAGCTGCCATGGAGGTGGTGGGAAAATGTTTTTTTTTTTTTTTTTTTTGTCCTTTCTGACTTCAGAGCCTAGAAACTGAAGCTTTTCTCTTCTAGTCAGTTTATAGTGGGGGGAAAAAAAAAGATGATGAAAGTAAAAACAAATGAGTAAACCCTTCTCTGAGAGGGAGGGATCCATGCCTTACCCACCGGGTTCCTCTCCGGAGTGGAATCTTGGGCCTGGTGTGTGGAGCATGCTGAGGATATTTGCAGAGTGAGGAGGGGAAAGTGGGGGATAGATGGTGACTTGTTAGATGAAGGAAAGGGTTGAGGGGTGGCTGAGGGAGACCCAGCCCTGCTCACAGACAGCCCCAGGCTCACTGGGAAACAAAGCAAACACAACTCCAGACACGATCCAGGCAGAGCCCAAGCGAGGACAGTAAATCGCTGGATGCTGTGGTCGCAGGATCTCGTCCGTCTGCCCAGATGGTTCCTTCCAGTTACCTTATTCACCCTTTCAGCCCCTGGCCCTGGAGGGAGTGATTATTATCCCCATTTGGCAGGGAGAAAATTGAGGGCTATGGAAGGCCTGGCTTGTGTGTGTAGGGATGTGGCAGAGCGGAGACTTGAACTGGGTATTCTGGTGCCCAAAGCGGTACATTTCACATTAGCCACTGGGGGGTTTCAGCAGGAAGTCAGCGGAGGATGAAATTAGTGAGGACAGGTGGAGTTCAGGAGGGCTTCTTGGTGGAGGAGGCCTAGGCTGGGCCTACAGCTCTGCAAGGGTGAGGACAAAACGGACACACCAGGTGAGATGAGGCTTCCTAATCTGCAGGGCTGAGGGAGAGGCCTGAAGAGCGATCCTGAAGGGCCGCACCCAGGGCAGAGCCCAGGCACTGACCTGGCCTCTTTGACTATAAATAGGTTTTCACGCAGTAATTTCAGTTGCATTTGAATTTCCCGTCAGGCTCCTTTCTGTACACCCTGTAAGGCCAAAGCCCTAGCTGATTCCCGTCACAGCTGTAAATCACCATAATCCCTGGGCATTTTTAAACACTGATTATGGCCCCTAAAATGAATTAGCAGATTAAAATATGTCCTCATTTTGTTCTTCCTAAATTGATTTTTTTTTTGTTAAAAAAAAAGAGAGAGAGAGAGAGTGAGAGAGACCCATCCAGGTTATCTTCGGAGGTGGGCCTGCTGCTCTGTGCCTGCATCCCACACCCCTGCCCCCGGGACATGCCCACTGCCCGTGTGGTCTCAGGGTCTACTTCCCTCCCTGCCCTCTTCCCTCTGCTCCCATCCGCCCATCTCCCCCTCCCTCCTCTCTGCCACATCACTGCACCCGTGTCTTTCTGGGCCTCCTCCTTCCACCTAGATCCCCCTGGCTCCTCTGCTTCCCCTTGTCTCCCTCCTCCGCTGAGTTTCTCCTCTGAAGAAGTCACTCCCTGTCTTGGTGGCTCTGAAGACGGGCCTATCTTTCCTGTGCTCATCTTTGTCCCCTAGATCAGTGTCTCATCTTTAGAGATTACCTGCCAGCCCTATCTGCCTGCCCCCACCTGTCTGGAACCTGAGGCAAAGCCCTTCGAACCCCGCCTGGCCAGTGTCTGCTCCTCAGGCTAGAGACATCCTGGGGTCCAGGGCACAGAGTAGGCCTGCAAGGCAGGCCATGGGCAGATTGGCCATCTTCCCCAAAAGGGTGGAGGCAAGGGCTGGTGTCTTTCCCTGGTTGACACCGCCAAGTGGGGGCCCCATCCCTACCCCCCACAGCCCTAAACATCACCTGGGCTCCCCGCTGCCCAGGCCATGGCCCCAGCAGAGCTGCTTCAGGTCTTCCAGGCTCCCTGTTACACTGGAGTTCACAGCAGATCACCCTCTTCCCTCCGGGTGCCCTGGCCCAAGCCCTGGCTGGTATCTCCAAGAATAACAGCTTCCTACCTCCTGGAAGAAGGACCTGCCAGCAACTAAATAAACACAAGTTTTATGGGGTGATTAATACTTGGAGAGATAAGTTCCTAAACCAGTTTTCAAGGTCTCCCTGCACCTCTCAGAAGTGTTGACTCAGGAAGAGTAGCTGTGGGTCCTGGCCAAAAGCTGGTGAGCCCGGATTCCACTTATAGGATGTTCCTGCAGCCTAGGTGCTGTGCAGTGGTCAGAGGGGACACTAGAACTGGAAACCCAGCCCCTCACCTGAAAGAGTTTTTACACTGGGGGACATACCATATGACTGCTCTGAAGTGACCTAAATCCAATACTGCATAAAAGTGTGGCTGAAGAATAAAACTATGGGGGTGCATCTGGGGAGCAATCCAGAAGGACTTCCTGTAGGAGGTGAGTTTTAAGTCAGGAACTAGAGGAGGTGGGAAGAATGGACCTCTTGAGGAGGAACAGTGTACGCCAGACAGGAGGGGTGTGCATGGGCACAGAGATGGGGAACTGGCACTCAGTTGGGGAAAAGATCCTTCAGGGAAGGGGGTTAGGTGGGGAGGCTGTGGATGGCTTGTGGACTTGAGGAGAGTGGGTGTGCACAGGTGCGGATATGTGTGTGTATCACAGGGGACACTCAGCAAGAGAGTTGAGTTTCCAGCAGTTCTTACTGTCAGGTTTTTCAGTAAGAGGAAATGTGGCCCAGAGATGGGAAGGAGCCTACCCCAATTGTCCCTAGTCAGAAGCCAGGTTGGGCCCACAATTCAGACTTTCCAGCTGATCTGGGCCCAAGGTCAGTGTAAGAAGACTTATTGCTCACTCACGATGTGTGTGGCTGAGCCTAGGAGGCTGTTAAGAGGCCATGGGTATGGGTTAGGGTTAGGGTTAGGGTATGGGGGGACTCCCAAGGACTCATGATGTCATTTCAGGTCTTGGAAAAAGACCCCATCTGCCTACTGAGGAGAAGGATGTTTGGAGACTCTCAGGGTCGCTTTCTGGGGGCCAGGCTGCTGCTGTGCCAGTTTCTGGGGTGGTGGGCCAGCCTGGCTGCCCAGCAGTGAGAGGCCTGGACCTCTCTATAGATAAGGCCAGGGGTCGGGTCCTTATCCTGGCTGTGCCCAGCTTGTGGTACAGAGCGTGAGGCATCCTGGCCGGCTGAGGACCACACTGCCACCTGGGGTTTCCACTTCCCAGGCTAAACTAATATTTACCTTCAGCTGTGGCTGCCAGGGGCCGAGAGGCAAATATTAGCTCAAGGGGCCCAAGCCAAGCCCTCGGGATGAAGAGATGAGGATGCTGATCTTGGTGTCTTTCCCTTTGATGGTTTTCGTTTCATCTTAGTTAAAAAAAAAAATCTTGCTATTCCTTCTGCTTCACACTCTTCCAGTGCTTCTTTTTGACTCACCTCGAATTCTGCCAATTATATCAAGGCCCCGTACCAAACCCTCCCCTCCACTAGGAAGTCTCCCCTGACTACTCTGTTCTTCCTGACTCTCCCTCTTCCTGAAGCGAGTGGAGGTCTACTCCACAACAGGGGTTCTGTATCATGTGTTTGTCCCGCTCTTTAAGAATACAGTAGAGATCGTCTTTGATTACATTTTAAAGAAAGTTATTATTGTGCCTATTTTGCAGGTAAGGAAACTGAGGCTCAGAGAAGTCTGACAACTTGTCCATGGTCACACCACTTAGTAGAGCTGGCGCTTGAGCTCAGAAGCATGGGCTACATTACTCCCCAGGCTCTGTAAACAGGAATCTCTCTGGTCTCCCTATTATGTCTAGATGCCCCCCAGGGGTGGGGATTTGGGCCCCCTATGTCTTCCAGAATAGAACTTACAAGAGCTCAAGGCATCAGGGATCAGCCACATGTGTTGGACACAGATAGGCCACCAAAGGCCCTGGAAGAGACCAAGATGGGTGGTGGGTACCCAGCGTCCTGTTTAGTGGTGACAGTGGGTCTGCCTGCCTTGTAGTTCCCTGAAGTCTTTTGAGGACCTTGTTTGATCCCGTCATTCACAGTGTGCTCTAGTTTTCTACCAGAATGAACCTTCATAAAGTGCAAGCACATGTAATTGCCAGTAGCAGGCTGTTTCTAATGTCCAGAAATGGCAGTTTTGTGTGTCCCCATCTAGTACCTCTTTGGCCCAAGATACAGTTCTGGGGAACTTGGAGAGGCCTGGTGGCCCCAGGAGGGGAGGAGCTAGGGTCTTGGCGACGAACTGGGGACGAAGCCCTCATTTGAGAAACAGGAGGCCCGACTGAATTAAGACTCCACTTGGCCGCTCACTGACTTCGGGCATGTCTCTCAGCATCTCTGTGCCTTGCCCACCTCTTCTGTTATTTGGACATAATTGTACATGCACCATTTACCTTACAGATAGTCTGTGAGGCTTCCGGATACATAAAAGTGTTTATACAAATGGGAAGGGCTGTTGTTTTTAGGTTAAAAAGGAATATCTAATTTAAAAACACCACCAAAGTAGACAATCCCCAACCTGTCCTCTCATTGAGAGGGGGGCAAGTGCCTGTGTCTGGATAAAAGTCAAACCACGCAATCTAAATTATTTCTTGGGTTAAGGCCTGTGGTTCTCCAGCTGGGTCCCTTGGAGCACTGGGGTTCCACAGAGGCATCTCTGCGGTGGCTGAGTGGCCGAGCTCTGTGGTCACCTCCTAGACATCAACCAGAATTTTCTGTTCCTTTGGACGAACGATTCTATTGCTTGGGGGAAAAATAAAAGTTTGAGACCCACCAGACCAGATGATTCTGGGGATCTATCCATCTAAGATCCCGTGGCTTGAAGATTCTGTATATCTAAAAATCTATGACTCTGAGGGCTTCTGGAACATTCTGCCCTTTGTTCCATGAGCCTCAGAAGTGTGTTTGTTTTTCCCAACTTTCTTGTGGTTGGGTTTATATGGAGAGGGTGGAGGTGGTGTGGGTTTATATGGAGAGGGTGGAGGTGTGGGTCTCAGGGCACTTCCCAGAAGGGTGGAGGAACTCTTTGCCCATCCCAGCCATGCACCCACCCTCCCGGCTCCTTCCCCTGCCCCATGCCAGCTGCGAACCAGCAGGAGGATGTTTATGGACACAGTTAATGGGTTGGTGCGCCTTCCAAACGGGCCAGCAGAGGTCCGCCAGCCGGCTGGGTGGCCGCAGGCTGACCCGTGGTTAAAGATTATCCAGTGCTGTGGATGTGAGAGTCTAAACAAACAAGACTTGGACCGATGGCTGGCCCGCTTCCAAGGAGCCTCTGCTGCAGCGCCCAGGCCCCACTCATCCCACACTGACTGGCAGCGTGTAGATCTCTGGGCTAGAGCTGCCCGAATGCCCTCCGCCTGGCATCTCCCCCTCCTTTCCCTTCCTTTCTCCTTGCTGGTTTTGCTCACACTTTTCTCCCCAGGCATCTGCTAATGCAGTTTTCCCACCCGAGTGCCTCTTGCTTCTGTCAGTCCAAATGCTCTTGTCCTTCAGGGCCTGGGTCAAATCCTGTTTCTTCTGAGATGCCATCTTTGACTCACCCTGAAAAAGAAGTTCTTAGCCTCAGTTGGACAGCATTATCCTAACAGGGAGATTTATTCTAAAGAAGAAAAGGCTCAGAGTGGGCCCTAGGGAGTGGGTATGGGACACTTGCATCTATGAAAGGAGTTTTTTTCTAAGTCACAGGTGTCCAAAGACAGGGAATAGATAGCCTTGAGAAGTGGTGAGCTTCTCGTCCCCAGGGGCGTTCTAGCCAAGGCTGGGTGAGAGCTTGGCAGAGATAAACAGATTTCCTTATTCTCCTCTAAGGTCTTATCTAACCTGATATACTGAGAATTTTCATGACTCCAAGCTTCAAGTCTCCCAAGGGCTCCTGGCTCCGCAGGGCCTGGGTCCTGGCTGTCTCTCCTTAAACCCTGTCCAGGGCTGGGCACACAGGGCTCAATGGGTGGGTATGCCGGGTGCCTTCCCTAAGAGGGGAAGCCCAGGCCTCCTTGCCCTTTGCAGGGCCTGGCTCTTTCTGCCCTGGCCCAGGGGATCTGCCAAGCCAGCACCAGGTGCCAGACGAGGCAGGAGCTGAAGATGGACAAGTTCTTTCTTGCAAAACGGGCCACGAGAGGGGAGCCAGCTTTGCAGCTTCTCCTGTGGCCCTGTGCCACCTCTCCACCATAAACAACTCTCAAGTAGGCAGCCGCATGTCCCAGGCCCAGATTAAATAGCTCGTTGCTTCAAACATGGGGTCATCCACTGATGGAGGTTGCAGGCCGGCCGTCGGTGCCCCAGGGTGCAGTCCTGGGCTGAGGTGGGGCCATGGTGTTCTCCCCTAGCTTTGGGAGCCTGGCCCCTTCCCTGACCCCCAACTTGATGTGGACTCATTCTGCCAGGACCTTTGTTGTCCCCTCTGTAGAGGGTGCCCTGACCCACTCCTCTAGCTCAGGTTTCATCTATTTCAGGGCCTCGCGCAGACGGGCACACTAATGGGATGGTTATTTTGGAGCTTGCTGGCAGCTTGCAGCTGCTCCTGACCCTAGGAGTGGAGGGGATGGGAGAGGAGACATACTTGGGCTGGGCAGTGGCCCCAGGGGTTCTGTTTTTAGCTGGTTCCCAGTACCTCTTGTCCCTCCTCTCCCAACTCCTGTGATATTTCAAGCAAGGTCAAAGGAGTCACTTTCTTGCCCCTTCTCCTCTTTCTTTTCCCGCTGTTTCTCCTTCTTTCTCTTCCTTTGTCTCTAATCTCCACTTGAAGCTTCTCCTTCCTGGTCTTTAGTCAGTGAGGTCATTCAGCGATTCTGTCCCGGGTGCTTATGACTGATGCGAAGTCCTAGGTTCAAAGAGTTAGTCGCCTGGGTGCACGTGGACCTGACTTTGACAAACTCAACCTGAGCAAATGCAAATAACAGAAATTATCAAGTATCTAGGTGCCGGGGGCTTCGCACTCTACCTCTGGTCCCTTCAACAATATCGCAAAGCAGGGATTATTACCCCTGATCTCTAGGTGAGTGATCTGGGACTGGAGGAAAGTGGCTCACCCACAGGCCACCAGCCAAGTGCTGGGTCAGACATTTAAACCCAGGCCTGTATCACTCCAGGGCCCACGCATATCCTTCTGAGCCAGGCAGCATGGAGACAGTAGCAAAGGCTCACAGTACCCTAGGGATCGTCTTGTGCCAGGCACTCTAGTGCTTCATCCCACTCCATCTTCTTCACAGCATCCCTTCCAAACGGGATTTCAGATTTCATACTAATAAGGAAATGCTGATTTCACCACTATAGAAGAGAGGCCCAGAGGGCTTAAGCTGTTTATCCAAGGTCATACAGCCAGGAAATGACAGAGCTCAGATGGGAACCCAAACTGATGACTTCAGAGTCTTGCACTGGACTGTGTTCCTATCTTGCTGACCAGTTTATGGATTTTGGTTACCAAAACTCCTAAAACACTCTCAGGTTGTGAGAGTACTTATTAGGAGAGGTGTGATGGCCACACTGCGTCAAGCTGGTGAGAGTGTATCTGAGAGTGTACTGAGTCTGGAGCTGTTCATTGTCTACGAGGTGGGAAGGTGTGTGTGGAGTCTGAGTGTTCCCTGAGGAGAGCTGTCTTCAGTGTGGGGCTGAGAGGCAGCCCCAGAGGTAGTAGGTATAAATACAGGAAGGTTATAACCAAACGCACCCTGGAAAGTAGACTGTATATAGAGCAGCACATGAGCTGACAGACAGTGTCGGGTGTGTTTATATGTACACGTTTGTGGGTAGCGATCATTTTATTTAGGTTGATACACAGTCTACTCATTTTTAATATCTAGTACTTTCATACAAAAATAGCAATTAATTTGTAAACACTACCAGAATATTATCTAGCTGGTTTGTAATTTTTTAAGAGTGTTATTTTGTGTTTGTTGTGGTGGTGGTAGTAGCTCTTGTGTTCATTTTTAAGTGTAGATCTGTAAATACAATTGCAGGATTTAAAGCTTTAGCATGACATCTTGTGTACACGAGAGGAGGGATTTGAAGGAAGATGCCTTGCAGAGTGAGTTGGGTGGCAATTGTTAGGTTAAGGGAATTTATTTTCCTATGGGGTACGTGATAGTGTCAAAAGGAAGCATTTCTCCTAAACTTGGGAATAGGCAAACTACTAATCGGTGTAGCTTTGCATAGTATACTAGTCTAAAAAAGACAATAGGTAATATAATGAAAAAAAAAAAAAAGCTTTTATGATGGATTTTGTAAGGTTTGTTGTAGGATAACCTGTTTTCTTGTTATGATCTTACCACTCAAATGAAGGTAATTTGAATAAATTTTGTGTGGTACAGGATCAATGAACTAATTTTTCCTAAGAGTTCAACAAACAAACAAAAAAGCAACTAGGGAGGTAGATTTCAGTTTAAGAGAAGGAAACATTTTCTTAAAGACAGAGTAGCTCAGCAATGGCCTGAGTTGTCTGGGAGGGAGTGGGCATATTCAGGCAGAAGAGGACTCCTGTGGGGGCAGAGAGCAGGAGAGCGTACATCCAGCCCCATTCAGGAGTCTGTTTTGAGGGTCTGCCCAGCTCCATGGGCTCTGGCCTGATTGTCCTGAGTGTGGGGGTTGCGTGGGGTGGAAGGAGCAGCATGGGGTGTGTATGTGTGGCCCCCATGACAGCCTTGTTCATGTAAACCCTGGCTGGGCATCTCTGAGCCACTTCTTGCCTCCTTACCCTGCTTCTCCATCCCTTCTCTTCTCTGTCCCCAACCCTCTTGGAGTCCCCAAGGGCCAGTCCCTGGAGTCCTTGAGGGGTCAGGGGAGCAGGGCTGTTGCCTGGGGTCCAGGTCGGCCCACAGCCCTCCTCTGCCCGCTGCTATTGTCTCCCATGTCTTGCCCTCCTCGCCTCTGGCTCTCCGCAGCCCCCCAGCCTCTCTGCACCATTGCTGTCACAGAGTCAATTCCCTGGAATAATCACATTTTCCGGTTGGCTCCCTCCTCCTTACTAAACACGATGCTGGGAAATCCCGACCAGCCAGGCCTCGAGAGGCTTCTCCAGAGAAGCAGGAGACTTGTGGGGAGGGCTCAGCACCCTCTCCTTGCTGGGGCCCAAACAACACTGTTCCTGGATGGGGCAGAGGAGCTGGGGGAGAGCAAAGATAGGGAGGCATTAGAGAGCAAATCTAGATTCAGCTGGAGCTGAATTCTGGCTTCGCTATCCCTACCAGTCTGTTCCTCCAAACTTTGCTCTCATGCTGAGCACCCCTGCCATCCTTACTCAGTTCCTGGAGAGAAAGCACAGATTCTCCCTTGGGGAGGCTCAGAGAAAAGCCTCCTGAGAAGGGATTGGTCCATGGTAAGGCCAGCAGTGGCCCCAGCCAAATTTGGGGCCTCCCACGAAAAGGATCCAGTAAACCTATATGGCTTGAAAGTGGAGGGTGTGGGATAAGGAGTTGGGTGGATCACGCTTTAACCCTGGAGCTGCAGCTTGGTTGTCACAGAACATCTCCGAGCTTTATCTGTACAAAGGGAACACCTCTGTGGGATGCTTTAAGGAGGAAATGCAGCAGTAATTCATTGCACCTGATGACTTTTATTACAAATTATAGGACTCCATAAAGCAGACGTAACCAGCCATTAAGAAATTACGGTCTCAGAAACATGGTTATTAGTGTAAAAGGGTATACAGGACACGATAAATAGAAAAATTAGTTTTGAAAAGGAAATTTGTATAACAGAGTTCTTCACCTGGAGTCCATGGCCATGGATGCTCTGAAATTATCCACAGAATTTAGGGAGAATGTGCATTTTCCTGAGAAGATAGGTACAAGTTACATTTTCAAAGAGATTTGTTACCTGTAAAAGTTAAAGTTTAAAACTACTGATGTTTATATAGTATGATTCAATTTTTGTGTTAAAAAGAGAACTAAAATATATTCAAAAAAGGCTGGAAACTCACACATCTAAATATTAAGAGTATTTTCCTCTGGATGGCAGGCTGACAGGAGATTCCCATTTCTCTTTGCTGAACTGTCTTTTTTTTTTTTAAACAAAATACAGTCTGTATTACGTGTATGAATAAAAAGAGAAAGGGTTTGCTTTCCAGTTGTTGGTTTTGAAAGGAGGGCTTGGAAAAATTCACTTAGCGTCTCCACCTCAGCGTCCTTTGGTAGAAACAATATCAAAAGCTAATTTTTGCTATGAGACAATTTGTGCAGAGAGGTATTCTAGAGGGGAGGGTTCCCTCTGGGCTCCCAGAGGCATAGAGTATCAACATGCATTCAGCAAGTGTTTACTGCTTTCTTCTGAGTGCCAGGTGCTATCCTGGCTGCTAGGATAAAGAGCCAGGTCCCAGGAGTTCATTTTTTTAAATCCGACTTTTATAAGTGTACCATTTAGAAGTAATCGTGTTTTTAGTTTTGGTGTCTTTCCTGCCTGATGATCCTTTGCTTAAGCAGATAGGTAGTCTGAGGTCCTGCAGAATGTGTGATGTTCTTGTTCAGTGGCTAAGTCGTGTCAGACTCTTTTGAGAACTCACATGGACTGTAGCCCGCCAGGTTCCTCTTCCATGGGGATTCTCCAGGCAAGAATACTGGAGTGGGTTGCCATTTCCTTCCCCATGGGTACCTTTCCATTCCAGGGATCCGACCCAGGGATCCAATCTGTGTCTTGTGCATTGGTAGGCGGATTCTTGACCACTGAGCTACCAGGGAAGCCCCTGTAAAATGTCCGAGCATTTTCTTTGCCGTTAGAAACTAGATTTGTCTTACTAGTGCCGGCTTTAACGACTAGTGGGAGGAGACTCACAGGCGATGGGACCCGGGGCTGTGGCCCGCCTGACGGTCGCCCTGTCCCCCTACCCCCGCAGACAGCGAGCTGGTGCTCCCAGACTGCCTGCGCCCGCGCTCCTTCACCGCCCTCCGGCGGCCGTCCCTGCGGCGCGAGGCGGACGAAGCGCGCCTCTCCGTGAGCTTGTGTGACCTCAACGTGCCGGGCTCTGACGGCGACGAGGGCACGCCAGCTGCCGGCTGCCCCATCCCGCAGAACTCGCTCAACTCGCAGCACAGCCGCGCGCTGCCCCCGCAGCTCGACGGCGACCTGCGCTTCCACGCGCTGCGCGCCGGCGCGCACGTCCGCATCCTGGACGAGCAGACGGTGGCGCGCCTGGAGCACGGGCGCGACGAGCGCGCGCTCGTCTTCACCAGTCGGCCTGTGCGTGTGGCCGAGACTATCTTCGTCAAGGTCACGCGCTCGAGCGGCGCGCGGCCCGGCGCGCTGTCCTTAGGTGTCACCACGTGCGACCCTGGCACGCTGAGGCCGGCCGACCTGCCGTTCAGCCCCGAGGCCCTGGTGGACCGCAAGGAGTTCTGGGCCGTGTGCCGCGTGCCCGGGCCCCTGCACAGCGGCGACATCCTCGGCCTTGTGGTCAACGCCGACGGCGAGCTGCACCTCAGCCACAACGGCGTCGCGGCGGGCATGCAGCTGTGCGTGGACGCCTCACAGCCGCTCTGGATGCTCTTCGGCCTGCACGGGTCCATCACACAGATCCGCATCCTTGGTGAGTGCCCCTGGCCACGTGCCCTCCTCCCTCGAGGTGCATCCTGAAGCTGGCGCCTCCCGGCCTAGCATCTCGTCTTCCCTGGAGGCAGAGTCTGTCTGGGTAGGGGGGAACAGCGCCCACCCTGCTCCTTATGGGTTCTAGTCAGAGTCACTCTTTTGATTAGTCCATGGTTCTCAGATTTCACCAGATAAACCCTGGGGAGGGGGAGAAAAGCAGGGAACACTGAGTTTCAGGCTCAGAACCGGTTTCACCCACATGCCCACGTGCATAAACAGCTCTCATACACATTGCCTAGTGGTTGTGGCCTTTTAAAAATGGGGGAAAAAATTGTTTCCACTAGCAGTGAACTTTTTGAGGTTCAGTTTCCATTTATCAAAAAATGGGAACGAAGACCTCTACCTCTAAGGACGGTTTTGTGTCTAAATAAGATAAAGAGGGTGGTGTGTCAGCGGCCAGGTATCTCTGAAGAGCAGTGCCTGGATTGGGGGCTTTTGGAGAATCCCTGGGCCTTGGAGGAAATGGGGTTGCAGATGTCTGGGCCTTCCTGGCTTTGAATGGAGAGTTTGAATGGACTGGGTGACGTGGATTTGTATAAGCCATATTTCGCAGAGTGTTCTGCAGGATGCTGGGCTCAGTCAGTCCCTCAGTTGTGTCAGATTCTTAAATCCCACCTCCAGAAATTTTGATTCTGTAGATTTCAAATTAGGTCCTGGGCATCTAAAGTTTTCTTCCTTAGCAAATTTGGTCAGACAAGTTTGGAGACCCCTGGGCCTCACAGCCCCCAACCTAGACCTCACCCCAGGAGACTTCATAGACATGATAAAGTGTGTATGTGAGTAAGCATGAGTAACACCGTAAGACTGGCATACCGTGTCTAGGCACATGTGAGTAAATGCATGGGTATTTGTGTATGCGGTGCTGTTGGTAATTGTGAGTGTATGAGAGTTTTGTGAAATCAGGTAAAATCAGTGGAGACTTCCTCCTCTGGAAAAAGACCAAATGAAGATGGAGCGGAAAATAAATTGGAAAAAGAATGAAAAGAAATGGGACTAGGGTGCTAAGAAATTAGGATTGAGGGAAGATAAGTCAGGGAAGAGTGAAAAGAAATCAGGCTAGATAAAAAGACATCAGAAAGGAAGAAAATTGGCTTAAAAATTCAAGGTGGAATAAAAAGAAACCAGACTAGGGTGCAGAAAAAAAAAAAAAAATCAAGCTGAGGTACAAAGATATTTGGCTACAGTCATCAGGAGATACTGCTCCTCAGATAAAGGATATTACATAAGGGCAAGATAGTCTCTTGCATCAGCACCATCTAATAATAGTTAAGTAGCTTTTCAGTAAAGCTTCTGTTGCTCAAAGAGGCTTACTAGACTAGAGCAAAGGAGAAGCTTAAAAAACAAACAAAAACCCCAGGACTTAAATGTCCCCAGAGGGAAGTAGGCCAAGGTGGGCGTTGAAGATTAATCATTCAGAATTTAATATATGCTGAACAGTGTGCTCCTGAGCTGTTTGGAGAATTGGACATCTTGACTACCAAAGTGGTGATAGAGGATCCTGACTCTAAAGGAAAAACAAATCAGTAACAATGTATGGAAGGATGATTATTTACTTCATAGAAGAGTGCTTTGGTTTGTTGAAGGCCTAAGTGAACTAAGAATGAAAAGATATTTCCTTCACCCTAAAACTATAGCCAATTTCATGCTTCATGGTGAAACATTAGAAACATTATCATTGAAGTCGAGAATGTGATTAAGATGCCGTACAGTATCATTCTGAAAATGCTAACCAGTGCAATAAAGCAAGAAAAGCAAATAGGAGGTATAAATTTCTGAAAGAAGGAGATGATAGTTCACTTAAAACATGTTAACACTACTAAGAGAAATCCTGTGGACAGCTAATAAATATTCTTAGAAACAGTGACTATTAAGTGAATTAGATTGAATAAATTAGACTGAATAACTACTAATAAAAAAATATCTCATTGAGCACTTACTTGTGTGTAGGGCATTATGTTAGGGCCTGTGGGAAAGTCACAGGTGAGTCAGGCTTTCTGCTCTCCAGAAGCTCAGGGTTTAAATAGGGAAACATTACAAAGTTACATTCCTGGGCAAAGAACAAATAATTTCCCAGGCTCTGTGATTGCTTATTTCTATGCAAGGTGTGTATGACTGGTCAGTACTGGATAGAGATAGGTGGTGGTGGGGTGGGGGGAATCAAGGCTGGCTGGAGGAAGGGACTGAGGAGAGAGCCCCAAGAGACTCCCTGGACAGTTAGCTCTTTAAGGCAAAGGCTCAGTCAGTCTCTGAGCTAGTGGCTGGGCTGTGTGGTCAGGCTGCACCACCCGTTTCTCTCCTGGGAACCTAATGGAGGATGGAAACTCAAGCTTTCCAAGGTGGGCCTCTGAGTGTCTAGGTCCCACCTTCCCCCTCTCCCTCCCTTTCTGCAGGCTCCACCATCCTGGCAGAGCGGGGCATCCCATCACTCCCCTGCTCCCCCGCCTCCACACCAACCTCCCCCAGCACCCTGGGCATCCGCCTCTCTGACCCCTCGCTTGGCACCTGCAGCTCTGGCCCTCTGGGGAGCTCTGCTGGAGGTAAGTAGGCTGGCCTCTTTGGTTCCATGTGACCGTGCCAGCCCTTCCACCCTGAGGGACCTGCCCTCCACCCTGGCTGAGGCAGGTCTGCAGACGGGGCTCCAGAGGAGCTGGAGATGGGCCCAGTGAACCCACGTTGAGTGGTGATTCCTGGGCTGTGTCCCGTCCTGTCCCTCAGCTGGGTGGCTTTCTCCAGAGGACTTCTTGAGCACAAAGAACACCAGAGAGTAGCTCAGCGGGGCCTCCCCAAGTGGGTTTTGGGCCTCCATCCTTCCCGCCTCTTCTCATTGCTTCATGGACACCCTGGCCCCTGGTCTGGGCATGGAGGGGCTGGAAGTGGGGCTGTCCAGAGTGCATCCTCTTTCTTCTTGTGCCCAGGAGGTGGGTGGCAAGGTAGACAGGCTGATCCCAATCCATGGAGGAGGAGAGGCCGGGGCTTTCTTCATGAACCTGGGACCAGCCAGGTTCGTGCCTCCCCCCTCACTGCTGTCCCCGTGTCCCCAGGAACAGCCCCCAATTCACCAGTGAGTCTGCCCGAATCACCAGTGACCCCAGGCGGGGGCCCGTGGAGCGATGAGTGCACCATTTGCTATGAGCACGCGGTGGACACGGTCATCTACACGTGTGGCCATATGTGCCTCTGCTATGCCTGTGGCCTGCGCCTCAAGAAGGCTCTGCACGCCTGCTGCCCCATCTGCCGCCGGCCCATCAAGGACATCATCAAGACCTACCGCAGCTCCTAGCCGTCACGGACCCATCCGCTCCCCAGCTTCCTCCGAATCCGGCCCGGCTCCGGCTGAGGCGCAAGTCAACGGGGCCCCTTCTCTTCTTCCTCGTTTTGGAAATTCTTTCCCCTTCTCATTAAACTTGGGAAACAGCCCCTGAGGTCTGGGGAGGAAGGGGAGTCAGGCTGGGAGGTGGGGGCAGAAGCAAGTCTCAGCTCTTCCCTGCAGGCCGAGGGGCTAAAGCGGGGGGAGGGGGGGTCTCAGCCTGTCCTGGTCCTTTCCTGCCTGGGGTAGATTCCCAGGAGGTCTCTTTAGCCTGTGTGGCACCTTTGTGAACGTTAGAAAGTGTGTCCCATCCTCTGGGCAGATGCGGCCCTGAGTCCAGACACGTGGCCTGGCTAGTGGAGTGTGGCCCTGGACTTCAGCCTCTGTTTTCTCCCTCAGCCAGCTGCCCTTGAGCAGTGCACAGCCTGGGCTGCTGCCTTACTCTCTGACCTTCCCCCACTGTCTCCTTCCTTCTTTCCCTTCCCCTTGGGCCTGGCAGCCAAGGGTAAGACGGCCAGTGGATCCCTCTCATCCCAGGAGGGCTGCCGCCTCTGTGCTGTGCCTGTTGCCCACTCACCCTGGATGGGTGGACAGACAGGCCACGGAAGCCTCTGGGTTCTGGGTTGCTAGCCCCCTGGCCTGGTTGAGACGTGGAGGACCCCTTCCTGGTCGTGGCCTGTTTGCCTCAGTGGGCTCGGGGATGCTCTTGCCTGGGGGCAGCCCCTTGGCGTGGGCTGGAGAGCAGGGGAGGTCTTCTGTCAGGCTTTAGCATCCCTGGGAGAGGCCAGGATCCTGGGTTGGGAGTAGAGGACTTCCTGGAGCAAGAATGGCTTTTTTTTTTTCCTGTATTTTAATTTATTTATTTATTGGGTTTGTAGGGGTTAGTTTGGGCGGGGGGAGTGAATTCCCACCCCCCAGACTCCTATAAAGGCTGCCCTAGTAGGTGGAGTGCCTGGTTGGAGGGGCCAGCAGAGGTTGTCATCACTTAAACTCTGCCCTGAACTCCAGCACATGAGTGCATAGCCAGCTCTGCTTACCATGAAATAGAACTCCATAAAAAGGGGCCGAGTCGGGATGCCTTCTGG
Source organism: Bos indicus (assembly GCF_029378745.1). NCBI lineage: Eukaryota > Metazoa > Chordata > Mammalia > Artiodactyla > Bovidae > Bos > Bos indicus. Next base: position 24,023,197 of record NC_091785.1, read on the forward strand.
CAACTTGTGTCCACTTTCTAGAGAGGACAGCAGAACCTTTGCAGTGCCCTGGGACTAGCAGATCACCCGGAGCCACAGAATGCTCTTCTTCTTGGGCTGGAGCCTGGGTATCGTAATTGGCTCATATACATCGAGAGGCCCGAGTTCCCCACTCTGTAAGGACATGGAAAAGTCTGGCAGGCTGGGGGAGGGAAGGCCAGCAGGTCTTGTCATTGTAGGCGCTCTCTCCCCCAGGAGAAAGGAGAAGGGGTGGGTCCCAGCACCTCCAGGTTCTTGATCCTGATTTTGGAGTGAGGGGGTACCCCCAGCTGGTCTTAGGTTACAGTCATCTCAGCCCCGCACACCTGTCCTGGTAGGCCACGGGCTGGGGCCAGCTCTCGGAGTCCTGGCAAGTCTCCCCGAGCCTCCAGCCCTCTGTCCCCTCAGATGGCTCTTTTTTACGCCCATTGGAGACTGCTTTGTTACATGGCCTGCAGAGCATGGGATTCTAGACCTGGCCACTGACCAGTTGTGTGGCCCTGGCCAGGTCACAGTCGCTCTGAGCCTCAGCTGCCACCTCTGTAAAATGATTGTTGGGGGTGTGGGAAGACTTTTTTTGTGACTCTCAGGGGGTTCTTTGGTGGTGGCTGCTATGGGGTGGGGTGGTGGTAAGCACAGGGAGGGGGGTCATGATGCCAGGCTGGCCCTGTCTGTACCTGCCTTGCAGGGCAACTTTGGGAAGTCACCATTCTGCCATGGGCCTCTGCTCCCCACTAACCCCGTAGACCTCTTCTGTGGGAGTGGGGTGAGATGGGGCTGGTGGTGGCCCCAAGCAGTCAGGGCGCCCATCCCAGAGGCAAGGGAAGTTCACATGTGCAGGGGCTGCATGGCCTGAGGGTCAGGGAGAAGAAGCCATCCATCCCATTGTCTCTGTTAGTGTGAGGGTAGTTGCTGCCTCCTTTGTGAACTTGGATCACCGTGATTGTGAATAAAGGTGATTTCGTACCAGCCTGAGGGCTGTGCTGTGCAGTATGGAGGGCTGGAGGGGGGGAGGAAGGGCGGGCCGGTGTGTGTGTGTGGCGGGGGCGGGTGGTGATGGTGATGGAGGTGTGGAGGAAGAGGGCCAGGTGTCCTGGTTTGGAGGGGAGCCAACAATCAGAAAAGACCCCCTGGAGACGGCAGGGGAGGGGGAGGTAGCTGGAGCATGGCCTGGGGCTTGTACAGCAGAGGCCAGAATGCCAGGCGACCCTCGCTGTAAGCCGAAAGGGAGAAGCCACTGCCCTTCCGTGACTGCAGGTCTCTGGATCTGTCAAGAGCAGGAGCTGCAGAAGTCGGTGAAGCTCCAAAACGCTGAGCCGGATCTGAACCTGTGTGCAACCTTTGTGGAGGGGCGGCGCCACCTAGGGGCTAAAGGGAGGATGGCAGGGGCTGTGCTGAGCTCCCCAGAACTGGGTCTGCCCATCCCTCACCCCAAGCCCAGACCTCTTGCCTCTGGCTGGGAGCTCAGCTGCGCTCCCACTGGTGGGTGCAGAGGCTTACGCCAAATGAGTGGCACAGCTAGTTAGAAAGGGAGGCCTCTGGCTACGGGCCTTTGGAAAAACTTCTTAGGTGGGCTGAGTACATCTAGGTGGCTGTGAAAGCTGGAGTGCCAGAGGGGGTCCAGGCACGACGTGGGGACCTAGCTCATTTGGCAGCCTGAGCCTCAGAGGGGCATGGGATGCTTGCCTTCCTGCCCTCTCTCCTGGGAGGATGCTCTGGCTGGCCAGCCTCTGCCTGGCCTTGAATGGCCATGGGCTACTTCCTACACCAGGACTGCTCAGCCCTGCTTACTGAAGTCCAGCAAAAGTAGGGGAGGGTCAGGGGCTCCAGGCTGAGGAGCCATGGAAGCCCACTGGATGTGGTCTTGGTGGCCCCAAGGTCTGTATCTCTAAAAGCCTGGGCCACTGGCCAGAAAGCCTTCCAAAGGTGGGGAAAAGGTGGGGAGCTTGAGCACGCTTCTCACCAGCAAGGGTGGCAGCTTACATGTTTCCCTCTACCCCTCCAGTGTCCTCAGAGGGCCCGGACCCTGAAGTTCATGCCTCATTTGGGCGTAATGTGACTTTTGCCACTCAGCTGGATGTTTTTTCTGGTGGCAGGGGAGAATCAGGAGGTGATTCTGTTCAGTTAAAAAGGCAAAAACTTTATTTAGTTTTTGGGGAAATACAAGATGCATGTAAACATAAAATACAAAACAAAACAACCCAAATCTTACAGTCTAGAAGCATGCCAAGACAGAACATTTTCTGCAGACCAGAGTCCCGTCAAAAGGATAAAGGACACCTGGAAAGTGGCAGGTCAAGGGGCTGGGTCCCTTCCCCAAGGACACTGCATTTTTGTGATGAGAACAACTGAAAAAAAACCAACCCATTATTAAAAATATTAGAAACATGGAGACAGTTTAGCACCACCATTGAGCCTGGAAATTTTTTAGCACTCGAACTGCACTGAATTCAATGTCCTTTTCTTCAGTTTCTCTGCTGAGGGGAGAAAGGGGAATGACCTCCGTCAGCCCCACAGGTCCCACTAGGAGCTGGGAGGGGTTGCGTGGACACTGTGAGGAGCGCCCCAAAGACATCCAGCTAGCTTACGTGCAACCATGCAGTCCACAAACCCACGCTTCACAAACCTGCCACTCACACCTGCCTTCTTCAGAAGTCGCCTTCCTGCAGGTTTCCTGTAAACTGTCAGGGAAACCCTTTTCCTATCCTGGGTCCTGGATTTAAAGAAGACCTCTTACAGAGACCAAGTTGCAGATCCAAGAATGGAGGCTCTGTTGACCTTTCTTTGAAATGCTCAAGAGCAGTATGCCTTGCTCACAGGCCACTAACATGATGACTGCATTGCACCGTCTTCTGAGTCACACTAGTGAGGCAGGCTCAGCAAACTGAAACACCATAGACATCGTTAGAGATACTCAAGAATAACTGGTGTCAACAGAAGAGCAAATGAGGTTGCCTTCCCCCCAGATATGCTGGATGGTGTCTGGACCCCGAGGTTTCAGTCTGGGGATGGTGGGTCCCTACTGCATGAACCATTCTGGTTACTGGTCTCTGGTTCAAGTAATTTGAGAGGCCAGTTCTAGATTGGACAAAGAAAGGTGGGCAAAATCAGCCTGGAAGCTAAGAGATGGAGGAATGTTCTCCAAAGATTGGTTTGTTGCTGGCAACTTTGGCTTTCTACTAAGTAAATCAGTGACCGTTAAGAACATGCTGGCGACCCAGCTTGTGGTCCAGCAACTAGCAGTTTCCTCTGGTCAGCTTCTTCTACAGCCAAATCTTGAGACTTTCCCAGCCTATTCTGTCTGGGCCCTTGGGTGTTGAATCATTGTTTCCTCCCTACTGGCTCGCTTCCCTCTGAAACACTCAGAATTCACTCCTTTCTTCTTTCTACTAAAGACAAAACTCCAGACTCTAAATCCTGACTCAACCTCCTCACTCTTTTCCCTTTCTGCCTAGCAGACATCCTCTTCTGGGAGTCACCTTCCCGGGGAAGGGATGGAAAACCCAGCCACCCCAGTCTCTCACACATTCATCTCGCCGACATGCCTCTCACTTACTTTCAACGTGCTCGACCCATACTTTTGCTTTAAAACGATAATTCTTTCTTCCTCTTTCTTGCCTCCTGAGGTCCAGCCCATTAGCCAGGATGGAAATGGGAGCAAAGGAGGGACCTTCATCGCAGGGACCTATTCTCTAAGGCCACTAAGTTCTGGGATGGGAGAGGAAGCTGATTGTCAAGTGCAAACTCAAGATTAGAAAGATAGGATTGGGGAATGGGGGACAGCGTGGTAAAACCAACTTTACATGCAGGTTGGGATCAAGGCCCAGGAAGGCAGAGCCCTCCACCCAGTCTATAAGCACCAGTGTGCCCGACTTGCGGCCTGAGGACCCAGGTGTACAGGACAAAACGGGGAGGGACTCCACCATCAGAGGGGCTGTCCTCCTGAAATGAAGCCGTAGGTCATGGCCCTGTTCTGTCCCTGGCTGTGATCACAGAACTTGAGAACCAGAGGCCACCCCCAGCCAGAGATCATAATCGAGGCAAGAAGCTCAGTAATGTCAAGGGGGAGCCCTCCACATGACCCCGTGAAGTGTTCAGTTGGGGCCGGCGGTCTAGATCGGGGGTGATGTGCCTACACAGGCAGGTGAGAGAATTCTCACCCCGACCAGCCTGACCCACCCTCAGCCACACAAGAACCGAGGGCAAGCAGCTCTCAGGACACGGGGGTTCCCACAGTGGTGACATGCACGGCAGAGGCTGGGAGGCAGCCTGCTAGACACGCGTTTGCAGGTGGTGGCCCTGTCTGAACCCCTCAGCACTTCCACACCCAGCGGCGCCTCCTTTCCACATCTTCATTTTGGAGCCCGGGACAATGGCCTAGGCTGCTTCTGCTAGATCTGTTAATGCCAGTGTGAAGTTTCCAACTAAATACTTAATAAAATAATTACAAAAAAAAAAAAAAAAAGACACATTGCACTCTCCAGCCAGAATTATGTGTGTGAGTAACACATACACTTGCTGCCAGAAGCTGTGAGTCCCGTGGGGCCTGCCCAATGCCAAGGACTTGTTCAGTGGAGACAGCTTGCCCAGTATCTCTTTCCTCTAACCCCATGTTATTTAGTTCAAGTGGGAAATGACCAACACTCACACACATGCACTCACGCGCGCGCACACACTCACACCACATGCACAATGCACTTACTCAACAACACACAGCCCTCAAAAAAGTGAGGGAATCTTAATTCTTTAGCAATGTGGATGGTTCTCTTTCCAGAGAGCACTGCATCGTCTCGAAAATTGGACCTATAGACGTATCCACTCCAAGGAGACACACCCACCCACAGGGGCACAGTCCCACTCTGGGCACCAGATCCATATTTGTACAGAAATTCATCAAATGGGTTGGAGCAGCAAGTGTACAGTACTGGAGGGGGAAGGGATGAGCCAGCGAGGTTGCACCTGTCACCCTGAGGGGCAGAGCTCCCAGGGCTTGGACCCAGAGACTTCCCATCCTGCCCTCTCTACCCGCACCTGGGTAGGAGGTGGGAGCTTGGTACCTGCCGGGGGAAGTTATGTCCGCAGGGACCTCCGCAGGCTTCTCCAACACGTTTTTTCGAGATCTTCTGGGAACTGTTGGGGTGTTGAGCAGAGGCAGGATCACGCCTCACTCGGGCTGAAGTCATTGAGATGAATGGGTGGCCCCAGCTCAGCGCCAGGCCCAGCTGCAGGCTTGTGGGAACTGGTGTCACCGGAGGACGCTAGGCTCAAGGCACCCACATACCCCCCTGAAGGATTTGGTTACACTGAGGGTTCCTGCTCATAAAACTGAACTTGAGGTTACATAGTTTTAGAAAGACTCAAACATACATCAAAAGGATCATGGCCCAAACATCAAGAGATTGGGGTGAGAGAGGGCTGCTGAGGGTGATTTTTAGGACAGGTCTTTCTGAGCAGCTGGCTGAAAAAGAACGGAAATGAAAACAAGGAGAAGTTCCTGGAGGTCCTTGCTGTGCGCCGAGGGCTGGGGCCCTGGGAGGCCGAGCGCCCCATGCCACTTCCCTGAATCCCGTTCTTCTGGGTGGACAACACCCAGCAGAAGGGGCTGCCCTCTGGCAGAGACCCCTGCCATCTTGCCAGGGAAGGGGGAGGAGGGATAAAAGGTCACCTGTTGGCTCCACCGCTGACTCCTTCCAAGAGCCCCACCTCCCCCAGCAGCACGTGGGGCTGCTGGCCCTCCCCGCCACTGTCCTACAAGCCCTGGCATCCCTCTTGATAATATTGCACTTTTCCTGTCTCTCAGATTGTTTTCATTTTCGATTGAGAATGCAAAGTATTTGGAGGGGGAGGGGAAGTGAGTAACCTTATAGAAATTATATATTAGTTAAATACAAAAAACAGGAAACGTAGGGGTTACTTTTTCTTTTTTTCCTTAAAAACAAAAAACTACCAAACCAAGGTCTAAACTTAAATAGTTCTACACCTATTCTGCAAATACTACTAATATGGAAATAATGCTTGACCGAAATTCCCTTGTCTTTTTTTTTTTTTTTCTTAGATGATAAAAGTAGTAACATGCCTTGCTGAGGAAAGCAATGGATATAAATGCCTGTAAAATATGCTGCTCTAACATCTGAAAGTGATTAAAACGATTCTATATAATGCCTTCGTCAAGATGGAGAACAGTGGAGGAAGAAAGAGGGGCCCATGGGGCCAGGCTTGGGGGTGGAGGGGGCCAAGGGCTGGCGAGGGGGCCCGGTCACAGCTGGCACACCTGCAGTTCAGGTTGTCCCTTCCAACTCCCTCTTGCTGCCCTTGGGGTCCCTTGGCCTAGTGGGAATAGCATGATGGCTGCCAGAGACCCCAGCCAGGCCCCTGTTACAAAGTGGGAGAGAGATGAAGACATCTTTTTCCCTTGTAATAAAGTCTTTAAACTGAAAGAAAAAAGCACCAAAGGATGCATCTTCAGGCATTATATAAACCTCAATAATGACCTCAGAAGGGCTCATTATGATTAAAGTTGCAGTATACAGCAATACAACGTTATTTCACATTTTCAATCGCAACTAATGGAAAACTAGGTTTGGACACTGCTGAGATTTCTTTTTTTTTCCTTTTTTAGTCCGATCTGGTTTTCCTCCAGATGGGTCAGAGCCCCAGGCCCCTTCCCTCCTCTACCTGCTGCCAGCAGTACCCTCCAACATCACAAAGCAGCTCAGTAGCTCTAGGGAAAAGCCCTCTTGCCCTGGGCAGGGCTAGGAGTCCAGGGGCGCAAGCCCTGGCATCCCCTGGCCATGACTGAGAGGGACTGGCATGCACCCTTCTTGCTTCAAGTATTAATATTCTCTTTGGGTTTGCAGGGTTTGTGCTGTGCTGAGAGTCGGGGTGATGGCGAGGGGCAAGGGGTGAAGATGGGGCATGGCAATCCCTGTTCACTGCCCAAATCTATATGCTGTCACTAGGTGGCAGCACTCTCCACTTTTCCTGGATGCCTGAGCAGCCCCAGCCATCCTTAGGGCTGGATGTCACAATGTAAACATGATGACCACACTATACACTCTAACGGGGGTGGGAAGGTCTGCTGTCAACTATGTGATTTGGGAAAGCTAATTCCTGTCTTTGGGCTGCAGTTAACAGGAGGGTATGGCATGAAGTGATCCTGAAGGTCACTTATAATGACTCTATTACTTAAGAGCACTGGAGATTAAGGAGACGGGGTCCTTGGCAGGGCTAGGAGAGCCCCACAGGGCAGTACAGTGGAAGAGGAAGGGCAGGGAAAGGCAGGCTCTAGGGAGCACTGTGCTCCAGTCCAACTGAGATGCTCTGTGCTTGGCAGATGGGTCCTGCACTCCTTCCTGGCCTGGCTGGCATTGAACTGGCTCAGTGCAGACATTGAGGAGTGAAGCCGCTTGAGCCCTCCCCCTGGAAGATAGCTACGTGGAAGGTCCTTTAACCCGACAGTCACTCTACTTTTAAATTTTATTTTAAATAATCATAAATTACTTTTTTTCTTTTAATAAATATGTGCTGTTTAAAAATGAGAAAAGTATATACTGCATCTTTAAGTAATGCACTTTGCTCTCTGGGTTTCTTTCCATTCCACCTTATTAAAGTGCATTAATTAAAAAATAATGAACCACTTCTTTATCATTATTGTTCAAATAAGTCCAAATAATATTAATATAAAGACACTACAACACTACCATTAGTACTGCAATCTAGCAGATAACTCAACATCCTGCTCTATTTAATACTGTCCAGCAGAAGAAAATAACTAATTTTAATTTTAAACAAAAGGAAGCAAAATCTCACCACGGCCCTTTCAACAAAGAACGGGAGCAGTTTGCTAGAGCTGCCAGGCATCAGTGTACGGTGAGGAAGGGGGAGAGGGGGTGGCTGGGGGCTGAGGGCACGAGTCACGGGTCCCGTGCTGTTTTTTCCAGCAACATACACTGCCTGGGTGGGGAACAGGGGCGGAGGGAGGGCTTTTCCTCCTCGATCCAGGATCTGGCAGCTAAATCAGTGGCTGTGAGCCTGATTTGTCCACAATCAAAGGCACGTGTGGAAATCTACTCCCAGCAAAGAGTGAGTCCTCAGGGAAGCCAGTGTGGCCTCTGAAATGTTGACTGAAAGATACCACCCAGAGTTGAGAGGGACTTCACGTTCTCTCTTCTCGCTTCACAGGGGCGCTGCCCCTGGGGAAGCCCGGGCTGGCTCCGGGCCCAGGGATCTTCGTCTTCTCGGGCACTGCTCGCAGGCCACGGATGGCTGGTGGTGTCTGCCCAGTGGGGTCCCCTCAGCCCAGGGTGGGGTGACCGCTGCTTCTCCACTGCCTACACGTGAGGCTTTGGGCCCTGCCTGGGCCGGAGAATGTACGCTGTTCCTCTCCTGAACGCCACCCTCCTCCCTGGGGAGGGTCCTGCCTGCCGAGAGAGCAGCATCTTTGCTTCGCCACGTCCGGGGCTGAGGCTTCTCCCGCCTGAAATCCCTCTGGCCAGCGCTGGTGCCGTCCACACAGTGGAAACCAAATGAAGCGACTTCAGCTTGTGGAGAGGAAGAATGCAAAACACAAACCAACCAACCTCCCCACAAGAGTACGACAGAAATGCCACCTTCTCCGCATCCTGTCCCATGAGGCTAACTGCCCTTGGGCCCCCAAACAACCCCAAAATAAGGCCAAAAACCCAAGGCCTGACATAGAAGCCCCAAAGCAATACACCTCTCCCAAAACATGCAAAGGAATTGCCCACCCAGAAATACCCAAAAGAAAGTCTGTGCAGACTGATGAGACCGACGGCTCCACCCGCCCGCCCTCTCTGTGAGCTCTGGAGCTGGTGGTCCTCCACGGCATGCCCTGGGCAGGTGGGCACTCTTCCCAAGGCCAGCGGCAGTGACGGCTAAGAAAGGGGATCCTTGCTGGCACCTGGGCAACTGCCTTTTCTTCCGCAGACATGGATGGAGGCCCAGCCCAGGGACAGCCTGAGCTCACAAGAGATGTCTCCAAACCCCAGGGCCAGTGGTGTCTCCTACTACACCCACCCGTGGCGGGTGGTGGACCCTGGGAACCAGGATAATTCACAAATACAGGTTAGGACGATACAAGGGCCACTCTGGAGGCTAACAGCTACTGAAACCAGGCTAGGCAGGGGCAGGGCACGTGAGGCCCCTACAACCACATCTTTTCCAGATTGGCAGCCAAGGCACAAATTGGGTTTCCCACACGGCCTGTCCCAAATGGCGCCGAGTCCATCAGCAAAGTCCCCAAGGTACACACTTGAGGCTCAGCTTTCTCGCCCCTGATCCCAGGCCCAGGGCACCCCTGCCCATTCCCTTTCCCTGCTCAATGTGGGCCCCCGCCAGACCCCACCTTCTAGCTGGGGTCTTCGAGGTCACACATTCTGCAGGTTTCATGTTGTCCTCCCCACCCCCTCCCATTTCCCCTTTCCCTTTTGTCTTATTCCCGCTCACCCACACTAAGGCTGGAAGGACCCACTCCCCCCCTTAGTTCTTTTTCTCCAGGTAGTTGGAGGGTACCCAGCCTTTGAAGGGCTTCACCCCATCCAGGATCTGACAGTACCACCAGCCGTTGGGGTTCCTCTCCAGGACCTCCATGGACACGCCCTCCTGGAAGCCCGCCGTCTCGTCGTCCCCCTCATAGTCTGCGATCGAGACGTACACATCTTTGAGGTTGTTGTGGATGAACTGGGACTTCTCAATGGGCTTGGGGCGCACGGGGGACACGGGGATGCCATTGCGCTGAGTGGGCAGCAGGGGGGGCTCCGAGCCCTGGCTGGCAGCACGTTCAGCCAGGCGGCCCTTGGCCTCTGCGGCTGCCGAGCGGGCGGCGCTGAAAGAGGAGTTCCGGCGGACGCCTCGGAGGTTGTCGGTGGCCGTGAGCGACTCGTTCCTCCTCAGGGCGCAGGACAGGTTGCTGTCCTTGGGTGGCGGGGACACGAACACCGACTGGGGCCTGACGGCCACCTGCCGCACACCGTTCCTCATCTTCACCGCCCCGGCGCCTGAGGTCTTGACGAAGCCCCCTGGCGGCTTGGAGGGGATGGGCGGCGTGGCCCTCTTGCTCTGGTTGACGGTGTTGAGCGCTTGGACGCGCTTCTCGATCTTTTCCAGGCTGTCTGACTTGCCCTCGTTTTGCTTGCTCTTGGGGGCCACTGTGTCTGTCTCTTTGCCAGGCGGGTCGGATGGCTCGTTCTCGCCGAGCACCAGATAGTGGGCGGGGGCCCAGCCCTCCAGCTCCCCAAACCTCACGTACCACCAGCCGCTCTCCAGCTTTTCAAGCACCTGTACCTCCACGCCCGCGGGGAAGCTGATCTCCGAGTCCTGGACCTTCTGGTAGGCACTGCATGTGGTGTAGGAGGTGGCCTGCCCTTCCCGACCCTTCTTGGTGGGACAGGGGGGCGAGGCAGCAGGGAGGGTGATGAGGTCGGCGGAGCCTCTCCTGGACCCCTCGCTGGGACCCTCGAAGGCCGTCTGGGGGGGTAGCTCAGAATCCTCGCTCTTGGAGCCCTTGAGGCCGCCCCGGAGCTGGCCAGTGGGCCTCAGCTGGCGCCGTAAAGTGCTGATGTCCATCTTCTCTTGACTCTGGGACTCTGCGCGGTTCAGGAACGGCTTGGGCCGAACCGACGGCTTGGCCCGGGCACAGGAGGTCAGCCCAACCTTCGGGTCGGCATCCTTCTTCGCCCCGACCTTGGGAGTGCCACGGATGCCCGCGTCCGAGGCGGAACGGGGCTTCAGGTCCCCGCTGTTCTTGGACAAGGATGAGGAGGAAGAGGAGGAGGAGGAGGAGCAGGTGGTGTTGATGGTGATGGACGAGGAAAAGGAGGCTGAGGAGTGGTTCTTCCCCAGTTCCGCCTGGGCGTTCTTCTCCGCCTTGAGCTTCAGAAGTGAGGATGATTTGGGGGAGTCCGATTTGGGGGAATTTTTCCTGGCAAGGGACAGCGGGGAGCCCCCTGGGGAGTCGCTGTCTCGGGAGGAGCGTCTGGCCGACAGGCCGTCCTCTACACACGGCCGGAAGCCCTCGTTCTCGTAGATGGTCTCCTCCTCCAGGGCCACGTCCTCTGTGGATCCGCCCACCTTGAAGCGGGCGCGCTGCAGCGAGGAGGCCGGCGAGGGCCTGTGGGGCTGTGTGGGCCGCCTGTCCCCCGAGCCACCGTCCTCTGTGGGCTCTTCGGTCAGCTCCGGCTCTGAGTCGAAGCCAAAGGCAGGGATGTCGTACTCAGGCTCCTCGTACTTGAGCCTCAGAGGGGAGTCCTGGCTCTCGCCGGGGCCGGCTGGACCCTCGTCAGCCTCCTTGGGCTTGCTGGGTGGTGCCGGCGGGGGCACCTTGGGCCGTGTCAGAGTGCTCGTGCGGCGGCTCAGGTTGGGCTTCTTGCGCTTATCGATGTAGGATGCAGGGGCCCAGCCCTCCTTCTCACCAATCTGCACATACCACCAGCCACCTGAGTTCTTGTCGATGACCTGGGGGAAGGGGCAGATAGGCCGCTGAGCTGGGGGACTTGCCGGTGCCCGACCGTGTGTGGGCTGGGCCCTGACACTAGGCTCTAGAAGACAGCAGCTCCACTTCCCGGACAAGCTAACACCACTGACTAAGTGGCGCAGGACCCAGCGCGGGAAGTGATGGGCTGGCATTCAAACCCAGGTCTCTGTCATCTCCAGGGTGGGGGACTCCCTCTCTCCAAAGCCCCTGCCCCTGTTCTTCCAAGTCTCTGTCAACACCCTGGTGGAGCTGGCCTCCTGCACAGACCCTCACTTCCCTTCCTGCTGAGCCACTATGCTTAGAAAATGCCCTGTTCTCAGTCCCTACAAAACCCCACTCGCCAGGGACCCATCTGTACAGAAGATTGCCACTCCACCACTCCCATCCTCCAATCCCCCGTGCATTGCTGGCCCTCCCTTGGGGTCCCTGGAAAGGGTCTCTCAGGGCAGAAGAGAACAGGAGGGGGCAGGTGAACGGAACTCAGGTAAAGCCTGAGACCAGATCTCCCTGGCTTCCCCACTTCACGCCATTTCACGCCACTGAAATCCCACCACTGAGGAGCTCTCTTTGAGTTGGTTCCCCATGGGAAGGCTGGGGCTCTCAGTCATTCCCAAGAAGCTTCTTTCTAAACTGCTACTTGAGACTGGAGAAAGGCCAGGAGTGTGCTTGCCGGCTGTACCGAGGGCTTTCCACGTGTGCAAGCTCTGCATTCCAGGATACAGGGGCCAGCTGCATTCATTTTCCATGAGGGCATCGAGCATCCCAGGATCTGGGTCGTGGAACCAACCCCCCACGGATCCCGAGGGACAACTGTAATTCTGAACTGTGGAACACTCCTGGAAGAAGGGTCCCAGGGAGAAGGAGGGAGTCTCGAGAGCACTGGCTCTAGGGGCAGAGGGGGAAGGGAGGAAGGAGGAGATGGTCCTTCTGTGGCCAGCTCTCGGCAAACCCTGCCCTGCCTTGGGTCCTACATTTCATCCCTCGCTCTGCCCGCTCCACACTCAAGATGCCTGCCTGTGTAGATCCTAAGAATATCAGTTCTCTTACACTATGAACTTTGTAGGCTCTTCTGGAAGCACAGGCACCACTGAGAGGATGATTTCTCTTAGAAATTTAGTTCTAAGTTCTAGGCATGTGATTTAAAACATCCACGTTGGGGATATCACTTCCTCAATAGGTAGAGACTGCCCAATTACTCTTTTGATGGTTTTACAGGAAGTATTGGATTTAACTCCATTACTACACAGAGCCATCCAAGAGAAATGACTGAGTCAGGGATCTTCTCTGGCCCCTGGAATGCCACGTGTAGCGCCGGCCACAGAGCGGGGTCTCATAAATGCTAGGAGATGGGCTGGGAGGAAGCAGGAAAGGGCCTATGACCCATCTGCAGAGAGAGCTCATTAAAACCTGGGGGAATAAATGCTAGAGGATGGACTTGGAGGGAGTAGGACAGGGCCTATGACCCATCTGCAGAGAGAGCTCATTAAAGCCTGGGGGAGAAGTGCCTAAATCAAAGCTCAGAGGTGCCTGTGGTGTGGACATGGTCAGAACTGGGGTCCTCAGTACCTTACTCTGGCTGCCTGCTCCACGCTCTCCCAGCAACAGCATTTCCTAATGTAGGTCTTGTGGAACCCTGGCCCCCAGGTGCTCCTGGGCGAGGAAGGTAGGTGATCTGGTCTATTCCAGTCCCCTCTTAGAGACACACACAGTGACACCCCTATATCTAGGTTCTGAGAAGTTCTGCAATTAACGCAACAAAGCTGGCTGGGTTTTGTTTAAGACACTCTCCTCCAAAGTCATTCGACTCCAGAAGCCCTTTGTTTCAAGGCGTCTCCGTCACAGGCTCCTGTGATGAGCTTTGGGAAATGCTGGTGTGAGGGGAGCTGGGTGGAGACATGAGCTGTGGGTTCTAGTCCTGGCTGTGACACAGGCTTTAGGCGAATTCTCAGCCTTGTGGGTCCTGTTTCTGCACCTTTCCTGCCCACCCCTCAGGAATGTTTCCCCCCTGCCCCTACCCCCAGACATAAATGGGAAACACGGGAGGTCTCTGACCAGCATGAGTTATAACACTTAGCCTCATAGCCCAAGGCTCACCTCTGCCTTCTGTCCACCTCGAAAGCTGATCCCATCTGAAATGCACGACTGGAATTCAGCAATCGTGTAGTACTCCACCTCAACAGAAGGGGGCTCTGGCGGCTTCGGCAGCTGGAATCCCTGAGGCAGAGAAGGGCTCAGTGAGCAAGACCCACCTGATCAGAACGGTAACAGAGGTGAGTGTGGCACTTACAGCAGCTGGACAGCAGGTGACCTGAGGATTATCAATCACCTGAGTCTCAGGGTGTCTCCTTAAGAGACCATTCTCCTGCCCAGGCTCTCTAAGAATACCCAGGATTCAGTTGCAACTTGTTGGAGCTATGAAAATGACCCTCTAGTAAATCTCCACTCATATCTTCGGAATCCAGTTTTCAGGTCCCAAAGTGAACGTTAAAAAACAAAGAAACCGTTGTAACAAAGCCCTACACACTGCCCCCCGGGAGATGAAAGTCACATCCTTGAGTCTCAGGTGAAGGTCCACTGGGGTGACACCTCGCTACAGAGGTGTGGGGTGGGTGTCAGGGACTGTGGGGTTGGTGAGACAGCCCTTGGGTTGGTCATCATGATGGTGTCAATGGTCAGGCAAGCATGGAATAAAGCTCAGGATCACTTGCTCTGGGGTGGGGTGATCATGCTGGGCAGCCTAAATGCTTCCTAGATGCTGGCATGTTGATACCTAAGCCTGACATGCAGAGAAATTTAGAATGTGGCCCCAGCCCATGACCTGTGAGCCTCAATCATTCGTTTTACAAATGTTTGTTTTGTGTCTGCTGGGTGTCAGCCTCTGTTCCAAGGCACCAGGCAACCAAGAATGAACGAGCAGGACAACCCTCTTGACCTTGCGGAGAGGACATTCCAGCTTTGGCTGGTCTCATCTCTGACGAACGAGGACCTGGTGTCTCCCTATCACTTCCAGTATGTCCTGGGATCATACAAAGAGGTTAAAATAAAAAAGGTACATGTATTTGGGAGGCTAGTGTTGGGGAAGCAGCTTTTGAGGACAACCTCAAATGACCCTGCCTTGCAGATGGATACATGTGGGCTCCAAGCCCAGGTCAGCAGTTCATCAGCTGTGTGACCCTGAGAAAGGCCCTTGACCTCTCTGAGCCTCAGCTTTCTCATCTGTAAACTGGAACTAATAACAGCATCAGGAGAGAATGAAAACTTCTGGTCTAGCCAGGGGCACAGGAAACACTCTATAAATACAAGCCAAAGTTGAACACCATCCTGAAACACCATCCTATTCCTCTTAACCTGCCTTGTCCTTCAAGGCTCAGCATGTTCTATTCCTACCAGTCACTGCGGAACTGTCTCAGGTCAGAGTGAGTGAAGGGTGGGGGAGGATGGTTTTGAGGGATTGGATATGATCCGGTCAACTTTCCCTGCCCTGGTGCCTGGCCCTGCTGTTGTGAGCATATGCATATGTGGCCCTGGTCCCAGCCCAGCGTGACCCCCAGCCTGGTGGGAGTCAGCCAGACCTCGCTGGAAAGAGCAGATCTGCCTCTATGGGCTCTGCTCTTGGTAGGTGTGGAAGGAATCACCCCATTCTTGCCAAAATCAAGTCTGCCTGAAAATAGTCAGTGGGGCTGAGAGAGATGGGAGAAGGGGAGCCAGGGGTGGGGGGAAACAAGACAGAAGGTCCACTGGGGCTGGTGGCCAGGGCCAGCACGGTCCCATCTCCAGGGCCCATACCTTCACGGTCCTGTTTACAGAAGGGCCACCACTCCAGCGACTGCTGCTATCCCCCTCCCCAGGGCTTAGGTCACTGATCACAGTAAATCTTGCTGCTAAGCCCTGACATGACTGTGGAAGCCTTGTCCCGCAGCACACAGAGCTGACAGAGGACATGAAAAGCTGATGACCAGCCTTCTACACACACCACCTCATCCCATCCTCATAACAGCCCTAAGGGATGAGTGGCATGGTCCCCCTCTCTTATAAATAAGGAAACTGAGGCCCATGGCAGGTGAGCAACCTGCCCAGGGGCTCACTGCTCCTAAATGTCAGAAGTGGAGCGTGAATCCATGCCTGGCAAAGCCCCACTCTTTCCACTGCATCCCGCGGCCCCGGATGACATTTTTCGGTTCTAGGGCTCTCTGCCTGCCACCTCTCACCCCAAGCCCCAGCACCCTGAGAGCCTGCCGGCCTCCCTGACAGTCTGGGTGCCAGAAAACCCCACCCACACAGCAGTGCTGAGCCTCTTTGAGCTTCAGCCTATCCAGTCCCTGCCATTTGCTACCCTCCCACTGAGGCTACTCACTGATCTATCCTCTGCCCTCCCAGGCTCTGGCCTCCATCGCATCCGTCGGGCACTTCCAAGCAAGGAAGGCAAAGCTGAATGGCTTCCAGGCTCGCATGGAGAGCAGCCCTATTTCCAGCCTCTGGCAATGCCCTGGCTGGACACTCTCGCCAGCCAGTCTAAATGTTTATGTCTGCCAATGCCGTGGCCAGGGTGGATTTATTTAACTTTGGAGAGTGCAGTGCCTTTTCGATTAAAAACTGTCCAGCTAGGCCCAAGGAAGGCTGGGATCCCCTGGCTTTCCTCCCTGCCCCCAACCCCACAGAGCTGGAAGCCCCAGCATGGCCCTGGGAAAGCTCTGGACCAACAGGCTCTGCATGGAGACAGTCAACTACTGGAGGCTACGAGAGTGCACCCAGAAAGGGAACAAGAAAGACAAACTGAACACACATACCAGGCTGGACTCTCTGCGAGGAGGAGGCCTTGTCCTCAGGTTCGGGGAGCCTAGAAGAGGAAACAGGGCTTCAGAAATCCCAGCCAGGCAACAGTGCCTTCCCTGCCTTCTCTGGGCACGACCTCCTGATCCTGGAAGTCCCTGCTTCTGTCCCACGTTTATGGGGAAATTGTGCCCTCGGTCACCATAGACAGCACAGTTGGGCTTCTTCTGTGGGAAGTCAGATCTTTAAGCTTCCTTAGCTGTGTTTCAAGGGGATCTGTGAACCCTCTAAAACGATGCACACATTTCAAAATGTATGGACACAGGGGCATTTTTTTTCAGGGGAAAGGGTAGATAGCATGATCAGATTTTCAAAGTTAGGAGAAGAGACCATGTCTATCCACCAAATCTTTAGAAGCTAGCACAGTGCGAGACAAGAGGAAATGCCCCCAAAACCCTTCCCAAGTGACTGCTCAGAAGGTTTCAGACATAGAACTAATTTAAACAAGTTCAGAACTAAACTGAAAAACAGCTTTCCTCCAGATTTTAAGAATGGCTGGACACAAACAGAAGCTGGCCTCATAATACAGAACAGTTTAACCCTCAACCACAGGCATCCCAGCCCCAGAGATGCCAGAGATTTGGAGGGGCCAGAAGCTGGGTTTCTCCTGTACGAAAGGAGGAGATTCTGGAAGAATACTGCTTGAAAGAGCTTGTGGAGGGAGGTACTCCCTCTAAGTGTCTCAGATTTCCGGTAGCTGGAGGAAGGCAACAGGAAGAAGGGGTAAGGCTCAGCACGATGCTCTGTCAGCTCTCATTCACAGAGCAGGCTTGTGTTGAGGGCCCCATTTCACAGTTGGAAGGAACTGACTTGTCCACATGTGATCAGCACAAGACAAGCTGGCACAGCGAGCCTGGGGTCAGGGGAGAATAATCTGGGGGTCATGCACACCCACCTTGGGCTTGCCCTATACCTCATGCCCCTTCTCTAAAGAGCGGCATGGTGAGGACCTGGGGGTCCGAGAGGCTCTTACTGATCTGGGCCCTCTGAGGGGCAATCCTGGCCACGGCTGGGGAGCCCTGGGCCAGCTTGGAGACGGTCCTCTCGGGGATGCCCAGCGCGCTGCCATTGGAGGCGTTGCAGAGGATGGGCAGGCTGATCTCCTTCTTGGTGATGGGGGGCTCCGGGCCCTCGCCTTCGGCCGGGGGGGTCTCCTTGTCCCCGGACGCCTTCTTGTTCAGCAAGTTGCTGATCTCCATGATGTTCCCAATGATCTCCACTGGGCCTGCCAGATTCTTCTTCCGTGCTGGCAGCTCGTCCTTGGCTTTCTTCAGGTAGGATGCTGGCGCCCAGCCCTCTTTGCCCAGGTATCTGCAGGGAGGAGAGGGACCTGGCATCAAGGGGGAGCCCTGGCCAGACCCCAGGCTCCATCTGGCCTTGCCTGGCTGAGCTTTCTCTACTGCACCTGCAAGACACTTGGCAAAGCCACTACTCTGGAGAGAGCTGAACGAGGGCCAGTGGAACGATGCCTAGAACACCCTTTCTTCCTCTCTGTCTCCTAGGTCTTTGCCTGATCCCTCTTGGTGTGGGCCCTCATGGTCTGCAAAGTCAGGCAAACATGGGACCTTGACATGAGAAGATTCTTCCGATTTTGGGTTGCCTAAAAGGTAGATTTTACCATGACCTGCTGCCTCACGACAGCAGAGGGCAATTCTAGAGATAAGAAAGGAGAAGATGGGGACTCCCTGGTGGTCCAGTGGGTAAGACTCCACACTCCCAGTGCAGGAGGCCCTGGTTCAATCCCTGGTCAGGGAACAATATCCCAATGCCACAACTAAGTGTTTGCATGCTGCAACTGAGACCTGGTGCAGCCAAATAAATACATAAATAAAAATAAATATAAAAAAAAATAAGAAATGAGAAAGCGAAGCTCCAATACTTTGGCCATCTGATGCAAAGAGCTGACTCACTGGAAAAGACCCTGATGCTGGGAAGAATTGAAGGCAGTCCATGGGTTTGCAAATAGTTGGACACAACTTTGTGACTGAACACACACACACAGAGTTAAATGCCCAGTTGGAGAGGAAAGTATGATCAGAGAGGTGAAGTGGCAGCACAGGGGACAGTCGTGAAACCTGAGTTCTGGTCTATGGTACTTTGGAACACGATCCTCTCCTGGAGCTCAATTTTTTTTTTCTCTTCTGCAAGAGGCTGGGATAGAGTAGCTGCAAACATTTATTCAGAAGGACAGACATAGTGAGACCAACTGGGAAGATGTGTATAAAGAGTGCCCAAGTAGGGAACGCATCCACTGTAGGAGGAGCAGACAGATCAAGTTCACAGAGCAAGTCCACGAACAGACCAGTGCTCAAGAGGACAACTCAAAGGACTCGGGGGAGGACGGGTTACTCAGTGAGTGATCTGGGGACGACTGATGATCCATCAGGAAAATCCAGTGAGACTCTGGCCTTACAACTGTGTAGCAATGTTAAAAATGCAAGTTGTGAGTATCTCCTTAATCTTGGGGGTTGAGAAAATCCTTCTGAGTGGAACTCCAAAAGCAGAAAGTATAAATGAAAAGCCTAAATAAAGCACATGACTGGATAAAATCAAAGCCTTGGTATGGCAAAGCAAAAACAAAATGAAACAAAACAAAACGAAAACAAAACCCCAAACCCATAAACAAGAGCAAAAGGCAAATGACAGGGCCAACTTAATTTTAGGGGATTTGCTGACTTCTGAAAATAAGCTTTTCCCTTTTTCCCTCATGGTGTTGAGCTTCTACCCAAACCCACTGGGAGCTTACTTCCTGGTCCAGCAATTGCTGGCCAATGCCCCAGAGTCTGGGGTGCAATGTCCCTGCCTGCTCCCTGGGACATCTGGCTGTCTGGAATGGCTCCTCCATGCCAGATGTCTGACAACAGCACCCCCCACCCCCCACCGCCTGCCTCCCTGATCAGGCCTGGTTCTTGGGGGCTAATTAGGTAGGAGAAAAGGGAATGCGGAAGTTCAAGATTCTAACATGTTTGAGCTTTGCTGGAAAGCTCAGGTAGGAGGTGGCTTCTTACATTCACTCACATGAATGTGCGGGCAGACTGACCCAGGCTTGTCTGTCTGGCTCCGTTTTGGGGCTTGGAAGGCACATATCAGTGAATAAATGGATGGAAGTCAGAGAGCTGGCAGACAGAAGCACAGTCTCAGGGGCAGATGGAAGCAACTAGCAAAGGTGCGTAATTTTACGTACACCAACAACCAAGGCTCAGGAGAGCAAAGTGAGTAGCAGAGGGTAACACCGTGAGCAGCTGGCAGCATCCTGCCCAGAACTGGGTGCCCTTCATCCAGGAAGATGATGAACCTCTGGCCACTGCGAGCACCCTGTGTGGAGAGGAGGGGCTGGGTCTCCTGGGGTGATGGGCAGGGCTGCTCACTGTTCAGAGGGCTCCTGTTCCAAACCCCAATGTGCTCACTTGGTGCTACATGGATAAAATTAGATTCCAGACGGGAGATGCGAGGGAATCAGGAGCGGCTGTGTGTGCTTGGGTCCAACTTTGCTCACATCTGCTTTCCAGCTCTGGAGCACGGAATGACTCCAGAGGGAAGCGAACTGGAAAAGGAGGATGGGGAGAGAGGGGGAAGAGAGGGAGAGAGAGAGTGTGTGTGTGTGTGTGTGGGGGGGGGGCGTGGAGAAGAAAGACAGGAAGTAAGGATCAACATAGAGCCTGGGATGCTGGGAAATGGCATATTTAAGGGGGTGTTGGCAACCTTCTTAAGGTGGAAACTTTCAGCAGGGTTTTCTCAGTTGAAGCTCCCACTGGCTGAATGGCCATGCCATAGGGACAACAGTTGACTAGATGAACCAACTCAGTGATTTCACTGGTCATTTTAGAAAACTAAGAAAAAACCCCAGCAGCCTTGTAGATAACCTCTGGGTGGATGATTTAGGTTAGCAGCCTGCTAGAATGTTCCCTGGCCTTCCCATGCAGGCTTGTGGCAGCTGGATTGTGGGCTTGGCACTAGTTTCCATTGTCCAGGCACACAGTCCTGAACCACCTAACGGGACAGAAATGGGCACCTCAGCCCCAGGACTGGTATGCACAGGGTGGAGGGGCAGAGGCGGCTATGTCCTGGCAGGTCACACTAAGGTTCAGGTGGCCGGCGATCTTCACCTCACCCGTCAGCACAGACCCCTCTTAACACTGCATGGTGCGCCATGTTACAAGCAACTGTCCTGTGAGTACCCCCACCACCTGGGCTACCTACGCCCTCGGTGGGAGAAGGCTCTCACAGCACCCTGCCCACAGAGGGTATGGGGTTCCCAGGTGTGGTGAGGTGGTCCTCATAGCCCACAACAGGGACTATTGGACATCAGGGTTACAGGCAGAGAAGAGAAACTGGGTAAAGTCATCACAGCTGAACTGCTTCTAAAGAACCCAAAAACATTTCCTGGGAGTAATCCCCTTAGCTGGCCTGGGCAGAGGGGCCTGGAGGGCAGGACCTGGTAGGAAGACGTGAGTGAAGCCTACAGGGTTGAGCCTTCTTCCCCGAGCGTCAGGAAGCTCCCCACTCCCCTTCTCACACCCCCAGATGGGTTTCTCAGCTGGGAAGCAGGATGAGGCCCAAGGAGAGGGAAGGGCAGAGCAAGAGGCCTCTGAAGCAGGCCTGGGCTCAGGCCTCATTTCCGCCCCAGCTCTCTCAACTATGGAGCCAGCCCTGCCGAGTGGAGCAGCTGGGGCCAGAGCTTGTGTCTGGGGACCCTGGTGCTGAGCCGTGGGCAGCAGGGGCCGCCCGCTGCGACTTCAGCAAGGCCTGTGGACGCCGGCATTCCAGGTGGCCCAGGCTGCAGAGCACGCCGGGCAGCCAAGGCCGGACACAGAAAACCAAGTTCAGATGTGCTGGAGCCTCTTGGCAGATGCCCAGGAAGGTATTGCACCACAGCCTGCAAGCCGAGCCGGGGCCCCTGCGCCCTGCTGGCCGTGGCTCGACTCTGCTTTACGTGTCCCATTTATGTGTCCCGGGAGGGAATCTGCAAGACGAGCCTCTGTGTCAGAGCGGTTCAGCTGTGTGGAGCTGAAGCAGACAGGCCGGGCCATGGGCGCCCAGCTTCGGTCAGGGTCTGCCTGCCAGCTGCTGCCCAGGACCGGCCTGGGGGCACCTCACTCCTCTGCTGCGGCTCCTACCTGATGTACCACCAGCCTTCCAAATTCTTCCGGATCACCTCCACGGTGACTCCCTTCTCAAAGCCAATCTCGTCCTTGCTTTGGCTGGCGTAAGGCTGCACGGTGACGTACTTCTCCTCTGCGGGTTGTGGGTGAAGCAACAAAGCATGATTATTTGCGGACAGGGTACAGGTCCTTTTCCCCATCTCCCTTTCTTCCCTGGCCTGGCCTCACTTAGTTGGTGCCTGGAGTGTGCTGGGTCAGCCTCTGGCTTTTCCAGGAAAGGGAGGAGAAGGGACCCAGCCTCACAGCTGCACCCTCAGGCGGCCCTGCAAGACCCAGGCCGCACAGAGCTGGCTCTCCCAGCCTCCCAGTCCCATAATTTCAGCCAGGGTGCAGGGGCCTGGAGTCCTCAGGGCCCCCGAAAATCCCTGGACTAAAGCCAGGGCCACGAGGAATCTGGCCCTCATCGGCCTGAGTTAGGGAGTCTGAGAACAAACCTGGATGTCCCCTCAATGTCCAGAGGCCCCTCAGTAAGCCCTCTCCTTCCTGAACATGCCATCCATGCCCCAGGCCTGCTCTCCCAGCCCTTTTCCAGCCGTAAACTCGTCCTCTGTCCAGCCTTCCCACAGCTCCAGAGGCGCCTCAGTCCCCCTTATGACTCAGCTGATCACCCGATCCCATCATTTCCCCAAGGGGACCCCATGGGCATGCTTATGCGTCTGGTTAAGGGTCCCGTGGCCACACGAGCAGTGGCCACACTGAGAGCAGCACAGTCAGGCAGGAGCCCCGAGCTGGCTAAGATAACCTCAGCACTTGGCGGAACCCCACTTGGAGCTGCCTGCCCTGGGCTCTCCGTAGCACTGCACCCCCTGCTTGGGGCTCCCCAGGAACTGGGAGAGGGGCTGAGGTGGAAGCTGAGGTGGAGCATGACGGGTAGGTGTGGGGAGGCTGGGCAATTCACATCTTCCTGGATTCCCTTGGGCCTCTCTCCTGGCAGGGACCCTATGCCTCCGAAGTCCTCGCTCAGGCTTCCAGGGAGGTGCTGGGGACAGGGAGACCCACCGCTGATGGGGCACAGACACCCTGCCTCCAGGGGGAGAGCCTCCCTAGAGGAAGGGCTGGGGAGGGAACACACAGCCCCACCCTCGCCCTCACCAGAGAGAGAGAGAGTGGCAGAGACAGACAAGGACACCGACCCGCAGAATACCCTTTGGGAGGCTCACCCTGAACCTGTGCTGTCCTCTCAAACCTGGATTCTCCCTGGGGGCTGAGAGTGCCTGGCACACAGGAGGTGCTCCAAAGGGACTATGGAGTACACCGAGGAGGAAACTGGTGGGCCGAGCTGGGGCAGGATACTGGCACAGAGAGGCTGGCTCTGAGATGGCTGCCCCTCAGCCCCTCAGCTGGACCGTGACGGGCGGCCTGCTCAAGCTCTGGCAGCAGTGGAGGAGGGGGCAGCTGCCACCCTAACCCCTGGCTCAGGGGGGTCATCTGTTCATTCTGCCCTAGATTACTGGGGCCCTGTCTGTAGCCCTGTGCTGGTGGAGACAGCAGCTCCCTTTGGGGTGGAGGCAGCTGTCCTGCCCAGCTGCAAGGACAGAGCTGGCAGGCCACTGGGCGAATCTGAAAGGCTGACAAGGGGCCAGAGGTAGGCGATGCCCGCCCCCCTCAAGGAGCCTCCATAGTCCTGCGTGCTCTATTCAACTGCAAGCGTTTCTCAGCATCGACTCACTCCTGGAAGCTTTCAGATTCCAATCCAGCAATACTGGGGAGAGCCGCCAAGACTGCCTGAGAACCTGGTCCGGCCAGATTCTGACTTGGGCTTTGAGAAGTTCCATGTCGTACAGTCCAGGCCCCTGCACTCCCACCCATTCCTGGTCTTGCTCCATTTTCCAGTGGGACACCGTAAATCCTGGCTCAGGCGGTGGGATCCAGGGTCCTGAGGTTGGGGGTGAGCCGAGGCCTGGCCTCCACATTTTGCCTTTGCTCAGTCAGGCTATTTTTAAAAGGCTGTGGTTCACGCAGGAAGCCATCATTACAGTTTCCCTAGGCAAAGCTGCTTTTGCAGAGAAAAATTACAGCTCTTCTCTTGGGCAGATGAGAGGAGCCCTGCCCTGCTGCACGGCAGAGGTCAGGCCGACACTGTATCGTGGGGGGTCAGGCTTCAGCACCAGCCCCCCCCAGCCTGTGTGCTGAGGACAGAGCTCTGAGGGCCAGGTCAGAGTCCTGCTTTCTCCTGCCGCTCCTGGGGTGGGCAGTCCAGGGATATCGGTGTTACCCAGGGAAGCTGAGCTGCTCCTGCACAAAACCCTCTTCATGGTGGCCCTGCGGCTAACGTGAACACAAAGAGTTTATGCTCTGGGAACACATGGGAGTTTATGCTCCTGGAAGAGACCTGGCTGCCTCGGGGGCTTGTCCTGCCCCGTCACTAGAGGTTCCAGGAGGTGAGAATGCGGAGCCCTGATCCCAGGCAGGGCAACTCTGCCAACTGGTCTGTACAGGGGTTCTGTTTTCTGTCACATCTGGCTTGGATGATGAAAGTGTGGGCTACACCTCCGAGTGGACACATGGCCCACGATCTCAGTTCTTTTCTCCCAGGTTTCCCTGAGGCAGAGCAGCGCCGGTCCCTCCACTAAACAGGGGCCACAAATCCCACCTCAGGAGGCCAGAGAGGAGGATGCCCAGACTGATAGAAATGACCTGGGGCTGGGGGGGATGCAGATTGGGGTGCAACTGAGTCACTTGCATTGGTTGGGATCTCTAGAAAAGAAGTCCCTTAGGAATCAAGTTGAGAGAAGGGGTCCGGGAGTTCTGGGGGGCACCTCTGGGCTTCTTGGAAGTGCCGAAGCTGCGGTCACTCTGATATGCCATCAAAGGTTGGTTGCCATCTCGCCCCAGGGAGGGCTGGCCAGGCCGCCCACGGGGTGGGTGGGTGGGAGGTGGACAGGCCTGTTCTGGTTTTGGAGGCAGGGGCTGGAGAGCCTTGCAGTTTCCAAACCACAGACGCCTCCTCCTTCCAAACACTTTCCCCTCCGTCAGCAGTCTCCCTGGCTCCCCTCCCAGCCCCCACAACTTACTCAACCCCGCTGCAAGAGGCCTTTTGATTCCAAAGGCCTGGTTGGCTGCGGGACTCAGGGAGAGGAGGCCCCGGGGAAGCACTGCTTTTCTCTTGTCTAGTTAGGTACAGCCCACTGCCTGCTCCCCCCTCGGCAGTTCGGCTGTTAGCAGCGAAGCTTCTCCAGCCAACTTTCTGCGTTTTCCTTGGCTGCCTGACTTAACTTAGCCCTAATTTAACTTAGGGCAAAGACCGGGAAATGATGTTGTTTAGGTCTTTCATTTAAGAGAGAGAAGTCGTGGGCCTGTTTTGCTTGCATATTTGCATATGTACGGGTGGTCACAGAATGAATGCATTCAATTGGGTATTTGTGTCCACTTACATCATCGTATGTTTATAATGGTGACTACGCTGTGGACATACTTGTGATATAAGTTATGATATGTGAGTGCATATGCACCATATGTGTACTTGTGAGGTAGCTGCAGAGGAGTGCCCATGACGTGGTAGTGTGGATAATGCATTTGTGACTGTAAAAATAGTGCAACTGTGGAAGGGTCTACACGAGGCTGCCTGAATGTGCATCTGTGAGCAGCCGTGTGCAGGGCACTGCAGGTATGCAGGTGTGTAGGGGCTGGACGGGCAGTGTGCTGAGGCCCTCAGGGTGGTGTGCTGGTGGTCGTGCTTCACCGACTGCAGTGTCCGTGAGTCCACGTGGTTGTGGAGACAGAGGTGTGCTTGGGGTTCAGTGTGTGTTGGTGTTTGGAGCGGACACAGAAGGGGATGGGGGAAGGTAAAAACCTTCCTCCCTGCACTTCTGCCAGGCCAATGTCCCACTGTCCTTTGCTGCTGAGGCTCAGGGCTGTGTCGCAGCCTGGCCCCCCACCTTCCTCCCTCTAGGGTGCCTTTGTTTCACATCCAGCCTGTTCTTTCTGCTTCAGTGACTTGGCCCCCTGCCCTGCGCCAGCACCCAGGGTCCAACCGTGCTCCGCCCTCAGGACAAGCTGGGCTCCTCGCGGTCAGTGCTCTGGCCTGATGCGAAGCCAGCCCCAGTAGAGTTCAGGCTTGTTGCTGCTTGGGGCAGACACCAAAACCGAGTCTCACAGTCACTCAGAAACAAGCGTTAGGGGTGGAGTGTGAGACCTGGGGCATCCCTGCTTTTCTGGAAAAGCCAGTGCTCGTGACACACCCTCCTAGCTGCGCCATCATTGTTTGGAACACGCCCTCCGCTCCCCTCGAGGCAGGAGACATGGGCCACCCACTGGCCTCAGGGCTCTGGAGATGTTTAGAGGTTTGTTCAGAGGCCCACCCCTAATTTCCCTACCTCCCAAACTCCTGGTTTTCGGAAAGGCCCTAGATTGGGAAACGTCTGGGCTCTCAGTCAGCCTTTGTGGCAGGCCAGGGGCCTCTCTGGAATCATCTTGATAAGGCTAAGTCCCATTGGCCAGGCCTGGGGTGCTAGAGCCCCTGGCTGGACCTGCCCCACCCTTAGAGCTGGCGGGGGCTGTGCGCTTGGACCCACAGGATTTAGACTTTGGTCCCTTCCAGTTTCCCTGGAACTGTAGGAGGTGGGAACGGCTCCGCCTCCTTCCTCATCTGTCCCTAAACCACTGCCAGGTCGGCTTCGGCCGAGGAAACCCCTCCTTAGAGGAAGGAAGCAGGGAACAGCTCGGGGTGAAGGCAGGGACCAGGCAGAGACTCAGACCCACTCAGTTCTCTTATTCTGCAGTTTCAGGACCAACATGCCCCTTCTCAGAGTCCAGCTCCCCCACGATCCTGTATAAGTCCCATGACCCTGCCCCCAGGATGCTGGCCAAAGCCAGAGCCATCCCCAGTGTCACCCCGATTCCCAAGCAGCCCCTGCACCCTCCCAGGCCCCTCCCCGCCAGCTAGAGTAGGTGAGAGGACAGTCTGGCTGGTGAATCTAGGTGAGGAGGCCACGGGGCAGAGAGGAGCAGAGCCCAGAAAGGAGGAGGAGCGTTAGTGAGAGAGAGAGGCAGCAGCTGGGGGTGAGCAGAAGCTAGCTCCACGGTCACCTCGGCTGTGCTGCCTGTTGACCATCCCGCCCAGCGTCCACCGGCGATCCAGGCGCCGCAGGTGGGCCTTGCGTCTCTTGGACACTGGTGTGGGAGATGGCGATGGAGCACGCGGCCGACGGGCACCGGCGGAGAGAATGCAGATGAAGATGAGATGGGATGGGGGGAAGGGGCAGAGGGAGGGGAGGTGCACACCCCTAGGTCTCCACATGCCCAGACCAAGCCCCAGGGGCACAGACAGGGCTATATGGGCGAAGAACTGACCGGTGACATCGCTGGCAGGGGGCAAATAACTCAACCCAAGCCAAACTGTTTGGTTATGCCCCTCAGCCTGGGAGGGGCTAAGACTTTAGAATCCCAGCACCTGAGAGAGGAAGAGGCTCCATGGCTCCAGCCCAGTGCAAGGATGACCCTCGGAGGCAGCCCCAGAGGAAAACGTGCCCCCCACGATCCCTGGGCATTGATGGCTCCCAGGAGCATATGCCCCGCCTCCACCAGAGCTCACATCAGTCTCCCATCCCCACCCACTCACTCAGCAAGTCCTGCTTGTGAACCTGCCACCATGAGCCAGGCACCGCATGCAGAAGGATAAATGTGCCCCAGGTGGAGACTTGGGGTCCCTTCCCTGGGGGACTTGCAATTCTCACCATCCTGGTTTGGATTTGTCTTTGCGTTTTCAGTAATCCCCAGTGGATCAAATCTGCTGAGGGCTAAGTCTCCATATCTCTGCATCCCCAGGGCTCAGCAGAGGCCTGACCCCCTCTGAAATGTTGCTGAGTGAAGCACAACACAGGAGGAGGCCACAGGCCTGGGTATGTTCCTGCCCCACGCACTGCCCATTGAATTCCAGACAGTGGGGGACCTGCCTCCCAGCTGCTCACTGCTCCACACCCCTCCTATCCACACAGGTCCTCTGGCTGCTGTGGACCAGCTCGACATGCCCCCTTGCCTTCCTAGGGGACACCAGGTGGGTCAACTCCCCCCCTCCCAACCCCAGGCACTGCAGGAGGAGGGAGCCAGGCTGCCCAGGTCTGGGGGAGGAAGGCTGGCAGCTAAGAATCAAACTGTCCAGACATACCCCAGCCACACCCCATCCAGGCCACCTGGGAAGTACTCGTTTTTCCAGAGGCAGGAGAGTAGCCTGTTTGACCTGCTTCCTGGAAGTGGGAGGCCTGAGGGATGGATTCAGTCCAGGCTGCACCGCCCGCTTACTATGTCATCATGGCAGGCTGCCAGCCCTCTGTAAGCCTCTGTTTCCTCATCTGTCTTTGGGGTGGACACCATCTGCCCCGGTGTGAAGTGAGACAAGGACTGAGTGGGCTCCATGGAAGAGAGATGAGGTCCTACGTGAGGTCACACTGGGAAGAACCCGAACAGCTGACCTCCCGGGGTGTCCACCTGGTTTCTCTGTGGGAAGAGGAGCTTCCCTCAGCTAATGCCCAGCCTTGGGCCACCTTAGCAATAAGTAATACTTACCCAGTTTAAACCAGGTGCCAAGACCCTCCCACAAAGGCCCCAGGTAGTCAGCACTCTGCCCATTCTAGAAATGGGAGGCCAGAGGCACAAACAAGGAACGTGAGCTGTTAGGGAAGCTCTGATGGGATGAAAGGGCCCGATTTCTACCTGCAGGACTCAGGGGATCTATAATGGGGTGGGAACAGGGCCAGGGCAGAGATGGCCTGAGAAGGGACCAGGGTGGTGGGACCAGCGTAGAGACTGGTAGACACAGCACAACTGCTGGGCCTAGGGCTGGGGGACTGAGCCTTGAGCCCTTCTGTAGAGCTGGGGGTAGATGCCCACAGTGTGATGATGGAATTCACAGCTGCCCAAACGTTGCCGGGGTACTGGCACACAGATCCTATCAGAGCGTGCAGAAGAACCTATTATCAGAAGGTTTGCCTTGAGCATACATGTGTGCACATACACACACACACACATACACACACGTCCTCTGAATGCGGAACCTGCACTGGCTGCCTGGTTCTTACTCCATCGAGGTCAGACGTCTTTACAACCCGCTACTGCTTGTTCTGTGAAAAGCACCCAATCTCTCTTCAAACCAGCTTGGCAGCAGTGCCCACGCAACCTCTCAGGCTCCTTCCTGCCCACTTGTGTCCTGGTCCTCCAGCATCTCCCAACGTCTGGCTCTCTTGCCATCACCTTTTCAGGAGGGGCTCCAATTCCATACACACTCTCTCCTAGAATTGCTCATAAGCAAAATGCATCACAGAGAGGCGTTCATGGTGGGAAGACCATCAGCAGGGAAGGCTGACCGGGGGCTCAGGCCTTATAAGGACAAACGTGTATCTAGATTCCCTGAAGCCTCAGCTACTGCACCGGGGAAATGGAGGTGGTGCCAGAACCCTCCCTACCCTGGTCCCCAGTTAAAAGTAATAGGGCAGAAACCTAGGAGTGAGTGAGGCCTCAGGTCACTCTAGGGATGGTTACTTCCGAAAAGCCCTGGGGTGACCCCCAGGATGCGGAACTGGATAGGAGGGGAGTCTGAGTGACTGCGGACAAAACAGAGCAGATCCAACTCAGGGGTTGTGACCCTGCACCGCTGCAGTGATGAGATGGAGGACAGGCTCAGCCCCAGGGCTCGGGGAGCAGCCAGGAGGGACAAGCACCCGGACTGAACATGACGGCCCTGCCCGACGGGGCCAGGAACCTGTCACAAGGCAGACATGCACTGCAGGGGCTGTGGCACTGATCAAGGGACCGAAACGCAGCGTTTACAGGGGAGGAAGGGCAGGGCTCCAACTGCCCGGTGATCGACATTCGGGGAAGGATGAATAAGGAGCTGGCGCTGGGCGGGCTGCTTATTTTGGCTTGGGCAGTGTGGAGTGGGGGTGGGGAGGGGCAGGCTTGGAGGTGGCCTGAGCCCTGGGCGGCGGGCATCCATCCCCCTGGCTCTCAGAGGTGCCCAACTGGACGATCCTCACTGACCGTTAGGGCAAGCATTCCTGCTGCCAGAACAAGGGAGGTTTGGAAGTCACCAGGAGCAGGCAGACTTGCTGGGCTCTGGCAGCCTGCTCTGGGGAATACCCAAGTCCACTGGACAGGCTGAGCAGGCCAGTGCTGGCTGCGGGGAAGGGGCAGGCTCTTGGAAATGCAACGGAGAAAACCCCAGAAAAACCTCTTAAGGCCAGAACTAATCAGGGAGGTTGATGGTGCAAGGGTTGAAGCCACCTCTGGGTTCCGGCAACACAGAGAAACGACTCCCCCACCTGCCCACCATGTCCGCACCCTGGGCTGGGCTAATAGGTGCCTGAAGGCGAGGCCTCCGAGCAGACTGTGAACAGCAGAAGTGCCGTGCACACAGCCCCTTTGGGGTCGTCCCTGCCACAGAGCACAGTGCGGGATGGGGGAGGCAAAGGTGGATCTCGGTAGGGGCCCCCAGAGGAATCTAGGGCTTCTGGGGGGAGAGGGAGCTGTAGGGGATGAGCCCTGTTATCCCTAGTCTCTGACCCAAAGTTGTCAAAACCTGAGACCCAGACCCTAGGAGAATCTCCAATCTAGTTTGAGTCCCATCCAGGACCAGAGAGGACTGACCTGGATAGGAGGTGAGCTTGTGGGCTGGCCCCAGGGAGATGGGCCCCAGGGAAAGTAGGGGAACCATGATCCAATCTTTTTAGAGTTTCTGATGGTCTTAGGGAGAAGGGTGGGAAAGCTGTATCACCACCCCGCCCCTTGAACCTGCAGGCCCTTACCTTCTCCAGTCTTGGAGGTGTTGATATCTGAGTCGTCCCGAGTACCATTCTGGGCCTCCAGGTAGGTGGCAGGGACCCAGCCCTGCTCCTCAGAGGTGCTCACAAACCACCAGCCTGCGGCAGGAACAAGAGAGAGTGCAGCCATGAGAGTCAGCGGATGGCTGAGGTGGGGAGGGGGCCAGGACAAGGAGGAAGGAGCAGAGGAGGGCAGAGCACAGAGCCACACGGCCCCGGGCCCCAGCAAATGCCTGGCCCACATCCAGCCTCCTGGAGCCCAGGTTCCTGGCTGAGGAAGGAGAGACCAACACAGTCCCTGAGAAGAGGGGGCCTGATGGACCGCAACCCACCCACACAAACATGTGATACACCTGAAAATGAAATGGACACAGTGATATGCCCAACACACGAAAGTCACCTTGCGGGAAAGGCCAAGGGGGCTCCAGCCAAACACAGAGACCACGTAGGGTCTTTCAAGCCCACTAGGACCACCAGTGTGGCCTGGAGCTTGACCATTTTCTCTGGTTTAACGATACCTGGCAGTAAAAAGGCCTCACGAAAACATTCACGGTCATTGCTCCCACTTGCAGGTCAGTGGTAATTTCACATCGGTGCTAATCACAGCTGCCTTCAGTGTGTTGACAACTCCATCACAGTAAGTGGGCACTGCACCCTCGAGTGACCCTCGACGGTCATGGCCAAGTGAGAGCAGTACATTCACTTTCTCTCCCAATTGTTGGCTCATTCATTCATCATTCAGACAAAAGCTGAGCCAAATACTCCAAACTCTGAAGCTGTGGCACTCCACTGTCTTTCATTCCTTCCTAGGAGGTACTTTTCACAGGAGCCTATCTCTGCTCGCCTCCCATTCTGATTCTTCCCTGCCTCCAAAGCCATCTGGCACCGACGCTCTTTTCTGTCTGTGACAGAGCTCACTCACCATTTCCAAATCTGGACTGCAACCTTTCAAGAGACTCCAGGGCTCCTCCCTAGGCAGCACACTGAGGCCCCATCACTGCCCACAGCAGTGAGCGGCTACCCAAGGAGGGGGCACATGGGGACCTCCAGGCTCTCCCAGCTGGGCTTAGCACTGGGAGGTGGAGAAGGCTGCCTGGGGGCTGCTATGACAACAGTGGAGAGGGGCAGAGGACAACAGTCCCACCCCTGCACAGGACCTCACACCCAGGGTCATCACTTAGGTCTTCAACTTCCATCGCTCCGAGTCACAGGGCTGGGATAGCACACATCCTGTGGTCTAGTCTTGAAGGCCCACTGCACCCTACCCTTTCCAAGAAATTCCACAACACTCTGCACGCAGCTCTGCAAAGCTTATGATCCGCCATGACATCTGTATGATACTGTAACATCGGATACAGTCCTTGTTCGTCTGTCCACACCCACAGAATGTCCAGCACAGAGAGTGGACCCTAAGTAGAACTCGGGACCCTGGGTGATTAGGATGTCCATGGAGGTCATCAGTTGTATCGAATGGACCACTCTGGTGGGGGATGTTGACGACAGGGCAAGCTGCTTGCGTGTGGGGGGACAGATGTATATGGGACCCCTCCCACTCAATTTTCCTTGACTTAAACTGCTCTAAAAACAAAAACAAAGTCTTAAGGAAAAGAAAAAGTTTCAGACAAGGGTTTGGACTTCTGAGGCCCAGCCCTTAGCTGGGTCACTGCCCCAGGGGACTCAGGGTGGAAGCCTTCATTCTCTGTGTGCCAGATTCAGGTCAATTCCCGCGCCCCTCACCCAAGGGGGATGGGTGTGGGCCATGTGCACACTCCGGGCCTACCCACCCGGGCAGCACTGCCATCCTACCTAGAGCCTTGGCCATAACCGCGTGGCTGCTCAGGAGGCTGTGGCTGAGAGACCCCAAAGCAGCCAGAAGGCATGGACTTGCAGGGGTCTCTGCCTGGGGTGGCTTCTCCCCTTCTCTCAGGCTGTGGGGGAACTTTCAGGAACCCCAACTGTTCCTGCCAATAGGCCCCAAGCCCAGTGTTCTTTCCCAGAGTCTGACTGGACGTCACAAAACTGCCCACCTCACAGACGTTCCCACCCTACGGCTCTGCCTCCTTGACCACAGGAGTGGGCGCGTCTGGCCACTGTGTTCCGACGGGCCTGTCACCTCCCCAGACACTGTAACGGTTCACGGGCTTCTCCTGGAATGGACATGGGTGCACTGGCGACCTGAACCCTAAGTCCCACATTAACCAGGAATCGCAGGGGTGTGGGGAAGAGACGTCCTGAGAGTTAAGTCAATAAAGCCAAATCGGGCAATGGAGAAAGTCAGTCCCGATGACCATCACTTGACCCTGGGGCACAGAGTTGCTAAAGCTAGGCTGCCCTCATTACAGTGAGCCAGCAACCTTCCTGTGCTGTTCAAATGGGCCAGAGAGGGTTTCACACACGCACTTAGTCAGCAGGGTTCAAAACAGAAGGTCTGCCATCACGACTCAAGTTTGGAGAACAAAACCCAAGTCCGTTGGGCACCTGCCACCACAGACCTCATTGGGGAAGGATGGAGACCTCTGAGTCACTCTTGGTAAGCAGTCCTTCCCCAACCAAACTCCCCCTCACAGGATTAACCTCCAAGAGCCCAGAAAAACAGTCATCACAGTCCCCAACCTGGAGTCATTTGGGGAGGGTCTGGAAGGCTGAGGCTCTCACATGCCTGCCCAGGTCCAGGTCCACCAGCAGAAGTTCACAGGCTGTGGTCACCACACCCTCTAGACCCCGTCAAACTGTGTCCAGGGAGATGAAAGACCAGTTCCAGCCCCCAGAACCAAGCCAAGTCCCAGAAGGCCAAGGTAGTGCCCTGAAGGCCTAGCCTCAAAGGGAAGCCCTTCTTCCCAGAAGAGGACTTCCCAGGATGGGCTCAGGGATCTTACGGTCATCAGACAGAACAGGGAATGTGTCTGGAGGAACAGAAGAGCTTGGATACATGTGTCTCCTTGAGGATTTTCTCAGATCTCTCCACCCAGCCCCTCCCAGCCTCTTCCTCTATACCAAGCTGTGTCCATTGCCCACTCCACCCACTAAAACAACCTACTTGCTATCTCAGTGGCAGCATAGTCCCTCCTTTTCGAGCCCACAGCTTCCCAGGAAAGCAAGGAACTTGGCGGTCTCCTGGATGGCTGGGCTGACTGTCTTCTAAGCCTTCTCTCTATTTCGGGACTCTGGGCCCCAAAGGCATCCTCAGCAGAGGTGAAGGAGGCAAGCTCTTCCACGGGCACCGGGAGGACTTGTGGGAGTTCCTCCATCAGTCTCATCCGAGTTTGTCTGTGTTCTCGCCTGTGAGTCTTCAAGCCTGCTGACCTCCTGGCGTCCTCTCTCCCAACCTCCCCCCATGGCAATTTCCAGACCAAAGCCCAGTGTGGACTTTTCTCATTGACTCCAAGGGCTTTACAGTCCCAGAATTTAGGGTTCTTCTCTGCTGGTGGCATCATTTCCCCTCCCGCCCAACTTCACCCTTCGAGAACCTTCCATGTACTTTCTGCTCCCTCCCTTCCCCCAGGAGCCCGGGATCTGGGGTGGAGGGATGGATCTGGACTTGTCTGTGTGGAGTGTCTTCCCAGGGCAGGGCCTGCCTCCTACCTCTGCCTGGCATAAGCCTGGCACTCAGGGCAAGCCGGGCAGGGATTTGCTGAGGGGCTGAGCATGTGGCTGAGGCGCCCAGTGGGCAGGAAGGCATGATGGTCTGTGCCTCACACTGCTGGGTGCCCCTGGGATGTGCCAGCGCTGTCTCTCTGAGTCCTTTCGACCTCAAAACCTCTGCTGTATGCTAGGTTTCTGTGGAGCCTGGGCACACCACTGGCAGACTGTGATCATCTCATCCCAGGGCAGCAACTTAGAGTCCTATCGCCTGCTGCACCCCAGGTCGTGGGGCTGAGACTCTCCTCTTCCTCACAGCTCCGAGGTCCTGCCAACCTTACCTGAGAATACTGCAGCCCTGACACATGCAGAGCTGGGCTGTGTGGCTCTGGGTCCCAGGTCCCTCCTGCAGCAGGCCCTGCAGAGAAGAGCCTGCCACTGGACAGGCTCAGCCACTGCCCACGAAGCAGAGACGGACAGGCTGTCATCACCCAGGCAGGTGTTGACTGAACATGGGTGGGGGTGCCCACCCAGCTCCACGCAGACCCCCCGGGAGCCCTGGCACGAGTCACACAGTTGGGCCTGTGGGGGTGGCTCCTTGGGCCTGCGCCTACCAATGGCTGCTGGCAGGCCTCTCCCAGACGCCAGCAGCTGCAACCCGGGCCCCTGACCAAAGTCACTGTGTCTTCACCATGGAGCAGTTAGAGCCTGAGCCACCCTGGGTGCAGCCCAGCTGGCCAAGATGGCTCAGGCGTCAGCCAGCCCGCAGGCATCCCCGGCTCCCCTCTAGTGCACACCGTGTTCTTGCTCCTGCAGAGGCGCACAGTGGCAGGCAGGCTGTGTCCACATACACATGCATGGGTGGGTACCTGTGTGCATGGAACAGAGGTGCGTCTGTACATGTATCACACGATGATGACAGCCAGGTGCTGAGAAGAGCACGCCGTGTCAGGAGCTAACATTACACACGTCACTTGATTTCATCTTCAAGGACCCTGTGAAATAACTTACCGTCGTCACTATCCCCACTTTACAGATGTGAAAACTGAGGCAGAAGAAATCACAACCAGAAGGAGGCAGAGTTGGGCTCAAAACCAGGCGCTCCAGCTTTAGGACCCACATTCTCACCACCGCAGAAGCGGGCCAGGCGCACCTCTGTGCCACGCACAAGGGCAGCAGTGACCCCTTGACGACGAGTGTCCCCGAACACGGAAGCTTTACACATGTCCGCCTGTGAGTCTGTCCACATCGCTGAGTGTGTGCTTTCTGTGCATACACCATGAGCAGAGTCTCAGGTTTGAGTGTCTATGTCTACATGTGAGGACCCTCTGGGGACAGAGGGTAATAACTGGGAGTCTGGAGTCAGAAAGACTCAAATTCAGCTGGAGTGCCTTGTACTGAGATGCTCCCCAGTTGGGGCAAGGGAGGACTGCTATGTCCATCGACTCTTTTGAATGGGAAACTGCGAACTGATGTCCAGGAGCCTGAGAGAGGAGCACTCAGATGCTGGATGTTCAGGAGAAGCCCCCAGGCTGGGGCAGTCCCTTCTGGGGTCCCCGGGCTGGGACAATCAATCATCTGGAAGAATCTAGAACTGCCCAAGCCCCCAAGCCTCACCCTGGCCTCTCCTTCTGTGAGGGCCACATATCTACAGTGCCAGAGAAGAAAGGACTTCAGCCAGGCCGGCCTACAGGCCAGGACCCAGCCCTCTGCAGGAGGCAAAGGCCCAGAGAGAACAGCAATGTCACCTGTTACAGCAGCCGACCTGCTCGGTAGGACTCACTGAAGCCCACTTCACCATGGCCAGGAGTGGAGGGCGAGAGAAAGCAGAGCCTGGCAGGCCTGGCCAGCACCTCCAGCTCAGGGTGGGGCAGGGAGACCCTCAGCCCATGTAGGAGAAAGCTCAGGTCCAGAAGTCAGTCTCTCTCTCTGTCCAGGCTAAGCATAATCATTAGCTGTTTGGTCACTTTCAAAGCCCTTTCAAACGGACTCTAATTGAGGCTTCCTAGGGGTGGCACTGGGGGAGGGGTGGAATGGTGGGGGGCAAGAAACTTATGAGTCGACAGATTCTCTCTCTCATGAAACACACACACACACACACACACATACACGAGTCAGAGATGCAGACAGACAGACAGAAGGGATGGGAGGACCTGGGTGATGGGTGAGGGACGGAGGCTTCAGCCTCTCTAGAAGGGACCTGAGCCTGGCCAAGGGGCGGCAGGAAGTGGCGGGCACCCCCAGGCCACTGCTGTCCCCAGGGTGACCAGGCCACAATGGTCTCCTTAATGAGAGTGGATAATGAGCTCATTAGGGCCAGAGGAGGCCAGCTGCACACAATTAAGACATTAATAAAGCCTTCTGAGGTCACTCACAGCTCAGCCTGGGACAAAACAGCTGCTGGGGGCGGGGGACCCTGCTCCCTTCCTCTCCCTCTGAAACTCCCGCATGTCCTTCAAGGTTCGGTCCCCTATGACGTCTCCCCACCCTTCCCGTCCTGCTCACCCCAGGACTCAGTCCACAGGCACCTCTTATAGTCCCTCTTCTAAGACAGACCTCAGTTTGAATCCTGGCTTCACCTTGTGCTCACTGGTGACCAGGAACAGGTCTGACCTCCTTGGGCCTTATCACACCAGGGCAGTACGAGCTGCCCAGAGGGATGCCTGGCATCCTGTGGTGCCCTTGGTGTATTGGGGACACGTGGTGCCCTCAACAACCAGCCTTTACTGAGCGCCTTGTATGTGCCAGGCCTTGTTCCAGGCACGGGGATGCTGCAGAGAACAACCGCACTCAGGATGCAGGCTCTCCTTCCCCATCTGCCCCCGAATGGCACCCAGGATGGGTGCAAACACAACCTGCGCACTGGTGCTGTGGCCAGCGAGGGGGCTTGGCTGCCTCCCATCCGCCCCGGGTGCCCACTTGGAGGGTAGCGGGCAAGATGAGACAGGTGGGGCAGAGTTTGGAACACAGGAGCTTTTAGGTGCCCTCTGAGCCTTGCCTTTCCCTTCCCTCCAGGTCCCTCACATGGTCTAACCCACAGCTGGCATCTGTGGAGTGCTGCTCATGCCAGGCCTTCTTGGAGGGTTTCCGCATCCATGGCAGGAAGGAGATGATGGAGCTAGCAGCAGAGGCAGAGTCCAGGCCTCGCACACCTGCCTCCGCTCTCTGTGTACAGCCTCAGGCTCTGGCCCCCTCGTGAGACCGAAATGTCCGGACACTCTCCTATTCTTTCCTTGGAGTGGTTTGGAGAAGAGAAGGAGGAATTTGGGGCTACTTGGTGGTAGATGGAGGGAGATGCTGAGGAGGAAAGGGGCTGAAGGAGGCCTGGCCAGGCACATTTCACCAGCCCTGCCCATCTGGCCACACTACAACTGGCATGAGGCTGAGACCCAAGGGACCACTTCTGCCCTGATGCCCTTCCCATGACCTTGGGGCAGATCTGAGCCTTCTGCCTGAGAGCGAGCAGAGACGTGGGAAATGCAGGCCGTCCATGGCATGCTGTGCCTTTAAGAACAACGAAAGGCAGCCACCCTGGGCCAGGCCTCCCCTGGTCAGAAGGCTCTGTCACTGCGGCCTGTTGCCAAGACACACTCCAGCTCTCAGCACGTGGCCTCCGCGGTCCAAAGCAAACAGGAACGGGTGGGAGCCCTCCCCCGGCCGGTCCCTCCCAGGGTACCCCCACAGCCCCTGCCTTCCTACCTGGCCTGCTCTTCTCGTCCCACCTCTGACACCCACCCCCCTCTCTGTTGCCTATGGCCTCCCCCTCCCCCAGAGGGGGCTCTCAGGCCACGAGGGCCCCAGAACCTTCCCTGGGCGCCTGAGGCCTGAATTCCAAGACCATTAGCACAGGCTGCTACGTCACTGTTTGGAAGGCTCTGTGGAGTCTGTGGCAAGAAGACAGCGAGAGCTGGGCCACTGCCACCCCGCCCCCAACCCTGCTCCAGCCTGCCCACCCCACTGGATGGGCCCAAAAGCCCAGCGCTGGGTCCGGGCAGGCCAAGGGGGTGCGCTCTAAAATGATGGCTAGAGAAGAACCACGGCTCGAAGCAAGGGCTCTAGAGTGAGGTTGCCTGGGTTCAGATCCCAGCTCCGCTGTTTACTAGCAATCACCTCAATTTCCTCATCTGTAAAATGGACCTACAGTACACTTACATCTCACTGTGTTGGTGGATGAATAAATCTATGAAAAGCATTCAGCACAGTGCCGGGTGCCTAGCAAGATGCATTGAAGAGCTATGACTAAAGCTTAAGTAGACACTATGGTGAATTTTAAAGAACCAAGACCTCAAGGATTGGTGTCATGGTGGGCAGGGAGGCAGGTGGTCTCAGGTGTCTGGAGTCTCATGGAAAGAGAGCCTTTTGGTGTCACTGTCGTTTGGCCTCAACCTCAGAAAGTCGCTACTGAAGGTCTCGTTCTGTGCTTGGCATGGGTTGGGGACAGGGAGGGGGACCCAGGCTGCCCCATGCCATAGATACAGTGCTGGCTGATGCACATTTGAAGAAACTGTAGATACCAGAGATGAAACTGAGTAGTCAGGAAGAACACTTAGAAGACAGGAGGCCTGAACTGAACCTCAGATTAAGTCTGGAGGGAAGGAGCGGGGGGAAGATGGAAACCTGGTGGAAGGAACAGGACAGGCAGGCGATGCGCATCCACGTGGCCCTCACCAGTAATATTCACCATGCTTCATGGTGGGAATTCTTCCAGACAACAGGGCAGGGGGCAATTGCCTTCAACATCTCTGTCCTCCATCCACTCATGGAGCACTGCTGTGTGAGCCATGGCCAGAGGTTCCTGAACAGAAGGTGGCTCAGGAGGACAGGAGATGCAAAAAGGCAGTTTTCTAATATGATTATGAATGATGCAGATGGTGGGTGAGACATGGCTCCGCAGGGTGAGTGAGGCATTCAGATGGAGGGAGGGTGGCGGTGAGAAAAACAGAGGAGGAGGGTGTGGACCTCTCAGAACCAGCATGGAAAGGTTCAAGTCTCACAGGTGGACCCCTGAAAGAGGGCTCAGGACAGCAAAAGGGTTATTTCCCCTGCTGCTCCAGGCAAGAGGTGGAATAAGAAAGAGGAGGTTTTGAGAGACTGAGCAAGGGTGCAGACCGCGGGGCTCTCTGGGGAAGAGGGTATGAAGGGCACGTGTCCGAGGCTCAGCCCCATATGGAGATGGAGACGGCATAAACAGCTGCCTTCTGTGAGCTCTCAGCCGGCCGAGAACCTTCCAGGCCACTGTAAGCAACCTGGGAAGCCACGGAGGTGGGAGCAAGGCCAGAGGACACAGAATCAGCCATGATCTCAACACTCATAGCAGAAGACAGATTCCAGAGTAGAGGTGACCTCAACGAAGGGAAATCTGGGTTCCCTGAGGGGTGGTTGGAGAGCAGTTCTGGGCATGACCAAGGCAGCACTGAGCAGAAACAACAGGAAAGATGGGGCCGAGACCACATGGGATTCTGATCAGATGTGAATGCTGGCCTGAGGGTCTGGGAAATGTCAGAGCTGAGCCACCCAGACCTTGGGGCTCTCATGGTCCTGCTGGGGGCTGCAGGGCTGCAGTAGTAGATCACAGCTGATAGTGACCACAGAGGTTACATCCAGAGAGGATCTGACGGCTTACTGGTTACACCCACTGGGAACCTGTGCCATTGGATGTTTTAATCAGTCATAGTATGAAGACAGAAGCTGTGTTGGCTGCACCGTCTCATTTAGTAAAAGTGGTGCCAGGATCAGGAGCCAAAACAGATCTCAACAGATGGTAATGACAGGTCAAATCTGACAAGATGAAAAGTATTATAGTAAGTGGAGAGACGAAAGGCCATGGCTTAGAACAGCGGTCTTATAACTCGCTATCTAAACTTTCTGGAGTACATGGGGGCATTATTCATCATTATACCAAATATTAGGTGCCAACTGGGAGTGTCTCGGGCACTTGGGTTGTATGGGTCACCCTACTTAGCAGCGAGGACGAGGAGGGTCCTGGCGTTTGGAATAGGGTAGAGAGTGCGCCTGTGAAATCCTAGGCTGCACTAGGGTTAGGAAGCACCTGGACTGGGTGACTTCCCAGACGCCTGGTTTACAAGGAGCAGTCCAGGATTGGTCCTCAGGCCTGACTCCTGGCGCAGCATCCCCTCGGCTCAGTTTAAAAATGACTCTTTGTCGCTCCCTTTGCAGAAGGAGGCCAACGCCGCCTGCTTTTTCCATTAGGTCCCCTAAATCTCCGTCTGACAGATGAACCAGGAAAGCAGCCCTTTCATCTGCTTCTCCTCCATTCTGTCGGTCTCCACCAAGTGGACCCAGCTCTCAGGAGAGTCATGGGCGTGGCTTCCCCCCTCTTGCCGTGCCCCGAGGAGGGGGCTAACAGGCAGATTTCTGCCTCTGTCTCTAGGTAGCTCTCCCTCACCCTCTCAGAGCCCACCCAGCTGACAGAGCTTTCTGGCACAAGATCTCATCTGAGGTCTTTGCCAGGAGAGAGTGACTTTGGATCAGCATTTCTCAAACCTCAGATATTTCCACACCACTGGCTGACTTTGGCCATATCTTAGAACTACGTATACTGTGGTTCACATAGTAAATATATATTTAAAGCAGTTCCCCCCTCTTTTTTTAACTTCAAGAAAATAATTTGTTTAGGAAACTTCAGATTGCCACCATGAATAAACAATGAGGACCACTGGTCCCAACCATGAAATTACAGAGAACAAAACAAGAGAGTAAATTTGAGCTGTTGCTATGACTGAAGAGGCCACATCTAGAGACTGCTTCCTTTTTGTTACAGAAGGAGGTTTGTGAGAGAGAGTCAGAGTTGACCATCAAGCGGAGGTAAATCAGGCTTGTCAGAGAAACAGAACAAGATGGTTTTTTTTTTTCGCATGTGTTGTGGCACATACTGCCTCTCTGTGTCGTCTAAAGGCATTCCATGTGCCATGGTGTTGTGTGGGTGACATTTCCAAGAAAAAGACTGTGGGCTAGAATGATACTTGGCCATCCAAATCGGCTGGCGAAAGGCAGTGACGTGTCCTCACTAGTGAGATGAGGACAGTAAGTAGCATGGACTTCCCAGGGTTGTGCTGGGGAATCAGAAAGAAAGGAATAGGGGCCACCTAGCAATGCGTCTGCCGTGTGTATGCGGATATCCAGCTTGGAGGAAAAAGCTGAGGGAACCCTCTGTATCTGTTACACCAGTCGTTTCAAATATAAGGGGTTGTTTTTATTCTTTTAACTAGTTTACTCCAAGGCGAAGTATACATGAGTGAGTTTGTATACTTTCCCCCTTTTCTCTCTTGAGGCTTCTTGGTCCCAGAACTGAATTGGTTTCAACTAAAAGCCTTAGATGGACAACCATCCCCTCCCTTCTAGCTGAGTTCAGCCCCTCTTGAACTGGTGCAAAAAATAAAAAATGGGCAATTTCAACTTTAAAGACCATGTCCATAAACAAGACAAACCCACTCCGCAATTTGTCTAGGGCATCCCTCCCTCCAAACCCTGCTTCTTCAATTTCTGGGGAATTTTAAATAGAGGTCTTACAAAAACCCGCACCGCCTGACGTCAGCAGCTCTCTGACAACGTGGATTCTTCCACGCGGTGTGGGGAGCAGCTGCCGCGAATGCTGATACTTTTCCAGGCTTCTTTCCCAGTTGGAATTTGGGAGCCACTGGTGCTGCCCTAGGAGACTGGGAGAAGAAAGGTACCAGGCAGTGTCCTGCCTGGGGACCTGTAACTGTGATTCCCAAACTTCGGGCGTTACAAAGTAGCAGTGCCTGCGTCTCCGGCGCACAGTTGTGTCTGATTCTTTGCCTGCCAGGCTTCTCTGTCCATGGGTTTTCCTGGCACGAATACTGGAGTGGATAGCCTTTTCCTTCTCTAGGAGCTCTTCCTGACCCAGGGATAGAATCTCTCTCTTCTGCATTGCAGGTGGATTCTTTTATTGCTGAGCCATGAGGGAAGCCCTATAGAGCAGCGGGCATGCAGTTAATCTGAATAACCCCTGTACCACTGTTTAACAAACAAAAAATATGTTTCCAAAAACCACTTACTTATGTTACGCTAAATAGAAAACTTGTATCCCTTGGCACAGATAGAACATAGCTGAAAAAAATACAATGAAACAACAAGGCTATGGATTTCCAGCAAGATACTAAGGCACATTCTAGCCAACACACTGAGACTGGGGCTAGAATTCCCCTTGGTCAAACAAATAGCAGCAGCAAGTTTCAGCCACACCAAAGCCCCACATGGAAGCTTTCCTCAATGTGGAGCGAAATAACTGAAAGGAAATCAGCTTCTCCTGATGGGATTCAATGCCATTTAATGCTGGGTCTGCTGCTCACTTATAGGACCCACTCTCTGGGAAACACTGATCTTACAGAGGAGCCTTGGGTTAAGGATATGCAGCCCCTTGATTTATATCCAAGCTCAGCCACTAGCAAGCTTTGTGGTCTTGTGCAAGTCACCCAGTTTCCTCTTCTGAAATACGGGAACGAAGGCCTCTGCCCTACCTAGCCTTGCATAGCTATGCTGAGGAAGAGATGGGAAACAGGCTTTGAAAAGTCTCTGGATTGTAGGTGGATGGGGGTGGAGGGGGTCATTATTCTGAGCAGGTTGAGGAACTTGATGGACTCCTAACTTCCTCCTGCCCCCCACTCCCAGATGCAACTCACTGCCCAGACTGGATGGTGGCCCATCCCTGTCTGTTAGAGAAAAGAATAGGAAAATGTCACTTGACAATATTCTTGCACAGTAAACCTTCCCAATAGCCACATGGATTTCAAAATATTATCATCATTTTATAGATATGGGAGTTGAGGAGCAAAATGGTTACATACAGCTACTCAGTGGCACAGTGGGATCTGAACACAAGCCTTTCGTGTGGTCTAGAAGGAAAGGCCCTCCATCATGCTTCTTTGTGCATACCCAACAGAGCTCAGAAGCCCCAGATACGATGGTCTTTCTGATCCATCGCTGCCCAGGCCTCATCTTTCAAAACCATTGCCTTTGTGAAGCTCCTGTGACTCTCTGTGAGCTGGCCTTCTGCTCTCCTGCCCTCATGCTCTCCCTGCACCCTAACCTTGGGTTTGGGTTGGCTGTCAGGCCAGCTAGACCAAGAGCTCCTTGAGGACAAAGGCCACGTCTTGCTCATCTTGGTATCCTGTCGAGCCCCTGCCTGGCTCAGTGTTTGACAAAGAAGGGACTCGGGGAGCAGCTGTTGAGCACGAAATGCAGTAACGAGATGGGCACAAGGCTTCTTTCACCTTGCCTGGCTTCTCCCTCCACACTAGCCCCCCTGCTTCCCTCAGCCTCAGTCTCTCTGAGTCCAGCTCCTGGGGTCAGCACTGGGCATTTGCTCTACAACTCCCATCCCTCTGGCCTGGCATCTTCTGCCAACTAGAGTCCAGTGCAGTTCTTCAGCCCCTGGGCAGTGTTCCTTCCTCTGGTCTCTTAAACTAGGGAGGTGCCTCTGATTCCCAGTTCACCTGGAGGGCTTTGCCCACAGGGACCTGAGGCCAGGAGATTCTTGTTGCTAGTTGCATAGTGCCCAGGATCACCCAGGAAGCTCACTCCCCCACCCATGAGCTCTCACAGTCCTGTGTGTGAGCACAGCACCTGATTGGGCCATTTTCATTTGGGCCTTTTCCATTCACAGGAATAGAAAAGCCAAGCTCAGGGAGGTCCCACAAGCCCAGCACCAGGGACAAGCCCACGCCCTGGGTGAGGCTTCTGGAAGAATGCAGAGGGAATTCTATGAACCAACAGCCCCTTCAAATTCAAAGCAGTTTCAAGGGCTGGCTGCAGGCCTCCACTGGGACTCTTGGAGCCACGGTGTCTCACACAGGGAACACACTGCCCTCTTCCACGGTGGGCGCAACTCATGGGGGCGCCTCTGCAAAGGGCAGCCCCAGAGCCCTGCTACATCCAACCCTCAGAGGATGGGTGGGGAAAGCTGCTAAGCTGCTAAGTCGCATCAGTCGTGTCCGACTCTGTGCGACCCCATAGACGGCAGCCTACAAGGCTCTGCCATCCCTGGTATTCTCCAGGCAAGAACACTAGAGTGGGTTGCCATTTCCTTCTCCAATGAAAGCTACTCAGAGGAAATAGCTTCCCTCACCATGGTGCTTCTGCCTGAGGGAACCGCAGGAGATTAACCAAGAGGCAGCAGAGTGTACAGGGAAGAAGCTAGCTGTCTGAACTCTCTGGGCTTTCCGACCTGTGAAACAGAAGTCCTGCCACCGGTGGTTTCCAGGGCAAGGGTGGTGACTACACAATGGACGTTGTCTG
The DNA here is from genome assembly GCF_029378745.1 of Bos indicus. NCBI lineage: Eukaryota > Metazoa > Chordata > Mammalia > Artiodactyla > Bovidae > Bos > Bos indicus. The sequence continues at coordinate 24,067,308 of NC_091785.1, forward strand.
GCTCACTGTTTGATATACAGGAGGAGCTTCAACCATTCCCTTCTTGCCTTTCCCACAGTTTCTGACATCAACGGTCTCCAAAAAGCAGAACTAGGTTTAAGTTGAGGTTGGAATACCCTGGGCATGGGATGACCACCCTGAGCCCTAGTTGGGTTTGTGTAATTTAGGAAGGTTCTCTCCTTGAGCTGGGCTTCCCAAGGGCTCAGTGGTAAAGCCTGCCAATGCAGGAGATGTGGGTTTGATCTCTGGGTCGGCAAGATCCCCTGGAGGAGGAAATGGCAACCCACTCTAGTATTTCTGCCTAGAAAAATCCCATGGACAGAGGAGCCTGACAGGCTATAGTCCATGGGGTCACAAAGAGTCAGACACTACTGAGTGACTGAGTGTACACAAACACCATCTCCTTGAGCTTCTCCTACCTCAGGGCACCATCTTGTCTTCTTAGTTTCTAAGATATGAGGTCCAGTACGGCTCCTATCCCAATCCAAGGAGAAAAGGCCACACCCCTAGTTCAGCTGCCTCAGAGAGACTGCCTGGGGCCAACTGTCTCATTCTAGTCTCACCAGTTATAATGATTGGTCAGTCAGTAGTGACTGACATCCATGGGCACCAATCAAGGCCCTGTCACTCTCTAGTGCCTCTCCTCCCCTAAGGGGAGGAGTCTGCAGAGTTACACTCTGCCCCCTTTTACACCAGCAATCCCAGTCCCCTCCTTTCCCTTGAGACTGAAGGCTCCATGACTGGGGATCAAGCCGTCCTTGATGATCTCTATGCCTCAGTGTGTGGCACACAGCAGGAGTTAAGTTGGGGAATGAATCAATGCCTCATCTCTAGCCCCTGATGACACACTCACTTAATTGCATGGTTTGGTTCTCCCCACTCTGAATGGGCTTCCCTAGTGGCTCAGATGGTAAAGACTCTGCCTGTAATGCAAGAGACCCTAATCCGATCCCTGGGTTGGGAGGATCCCCTGTAGAAGGGAATGGTAATCCACTCCAGTATTCCTGCCTGGAGAATTCCATGGACAGAGGAGACTGGTGGGCTATAATCCATGGGGGTCACAAAGAATCAGACACGACTGAGCAACTAACACATGCACTTTGAGAGCCTGCCTATGATCAACACCCCACCACAGTCAGCAGCAAGATTCTGGTACCTTATGGCAGAAAGACAGAGAGGAAGCTAGGAAGTCACTGACCGAGCCTGCCCTCCTGGCTTCTATGAGGTCATCCCACCACCACAGGGCCCTTGAGGAGAGACTGTTCTAGAAGTGGTTCTAAGGTGGGGAGGCCTGGATGGAACAGATGTCTGGGTGTTGAGGTGGGCCTTGAAGAGTTCCGCACTCCCAACCTCCCTTAAATATGTCTTTGCCCTGCCAGGCCCAAGTCAGCACAGCTGAGTCTGAGCCCTCGGCCATGGCAGGCTCTAACTTCACTCCCCAGGAAGTGAGCAATATCATCATCAGCTCCTGTTCCCCAACCCTGGCCTGTCCCTTAGCCTAGAATGTGGGTGTCTCCAACCCTGTTCTCTGTCCTGGTCTCTGGATCAGAGTTCCAAGCAAACCTGGCTCTGAATCCATCCAGGCAGTGGAGGGATGGCCCCATGGGGGCAGAGAGATCAGGGTATGGAGGGCAGGCCGGAATCTTCCTCCCAGCTACTACATTAGCAATGATAAAATACTCTGGCCCCAACAAAAGCAGAGGCCCTTTGATTCCAAAGAGGGGGGTTTGTGTCAGCTGTGTAGTGAGACCTGGGATGCAGGACTGGAGTGGAAGCAGAAGAGTGGAGTGAAGCCTTCATCGGGGAGGCGCTACAGCTACCTGGCTGCTCCCTCCCCTGGTGTGAAGCCCTGCTGAACAGGCATGCTTCCTCTCTGTCCTCCAGGGAACAGTCAATTACAATCCCTATCTCAAGTCTTAAGCTCAAAAGTCAGTCATAGAAGTTAGAAGTATATTGGAAATATAAATTGGGAAATAAATCCATAAGGGCATATTAATTCTTCAAAAGGGATAATTTTGACTGTCACCCATCTCATTGGCATCTGGGAGGGACAGCTTTCAGTGACGTGGGACAGCTGCTATAACGAGGAATGTTTGGCCTTTTTAAATATGAAGCAAGAAAGTGAAAAAACGTCACTTAGGAACAATTTTAATAAAATGATGAAGGTCTTAGATGTGCTCCAATCAACTCTTAGTGAAACACAATGAAGTAGTATTGTTTAACGGGAATGGTGAATAAGCGAAAACATTTGTGAACAGGCTAGACTAGTAATTCAAACATCACAACTCTGTTGGCAAGGAGGTTCAGGTGTTCGCCAACTCTGGTCTTGCTCCCATTACCAAGGCCAGGGGAAGCATGCCCGTCAGTGTCAGTGCTCCTGGTTTAGTATTATTTATACCCAAGTGTGAAGGAGTTGATCTGGTTCTTGCCAAAGGGGTGCTGGGTGAGGCAAGGGGCGGGGCTTCCCAGGGCTAGGTGGGGCCAGAGGGGGCGAGAGCCCCATTATTCTGTTATCTTTACAGGCTGGTCAGAGTCTGCTCCAATGTGCTAAGCCATTTTCATTATATCCCCACCCCACTGTGCCAGGTACATGGTAGATACGCAGAATACACCAGCTTAAACATGCAGAAGGGTCAAGACACTTGGCTGGTAGGCAAGACGGAGGCAAGGATGCCCCAGGTAGACAAAAAAGACTCAGGGGAAATGGACTTCTCTAACTCATCACCTCAAAATGAACTGGGCTAGGCAAACCCCTGCCCCCAGACAAGTGGAGGCTGGTGGAAGCCTCCTATGCTGGGCCTTCAGGACTCTGCACTGGCTTGAATTTTGGCCTCTCTTTTTAAGTACCAGAGCGATCGATTTCACAGATCTCGTTTAACTTGAGAAGGATGGGGGAGGAGGAGCAGGGAAAACTGCATTCTTCCCCTTCAAAGCCAAGAGTCCAAAGTAATACTTCTGGTGGTAACTGATCCCGGCCTGTTTGTGATTACAGCCCCTTGCTCGCTTTCTGGCAGAAGGGCCTTGGAGCCCCACAGCACGGCTGATGGGGACAGACACCCTCGCTCACTTGGATAATCTTGTCCTCGTCTGACATGACCAAAAGCGTCTTTCAGCCACTCTGCTTTCAGCAGTTCCCCAGGGCAACTCTTCAAAACATCACTTTATTTTAAAAAGGGGAGGGGAGAAGCCACCCCTAACCCCTATCATGAAATTCCACAACACTAATCATATTCCTTCTGTTACCAGCACCAGCCTGGAAAACACAGCAGCACCAGCTGCCTCATTGGCTGATGCAAATTAAAGGAGAGAGGGAGGCTCACGAGTGGACAATCTTCCTCCTTTGCCTATCCCCTCCGTTTTATCAGTGGAGAACACACACACACACACACACACGTGCACACACACTCCCCTTTTGCTGTCATAGCACAGAAGTGGCTTAGCAAAGCTCAAGACTATTTCTCAGCTGTTCTTTCTCCGGAAATTTAATCTGTGGAGCATTTGGCCTCACAAAGCCCATTCCAAAGGTGTGCAGGAGCCCACGGGCCCTGTGATCATCATTACAATCCCAGGGATGTTTGTAGCCAATGACCCATTTGGCTGCTTGGAGAGCTGGCTGAAAGTTGCCAACATGGTCAGATTCCCCTTGCTTGCTCCCTCTAAGCTGAAACTGGCTTTTTTTTTTTGGAGCCCCATGGCTTAGAGGGGATCTCAGGAGTCCTGGCACTATGGAGATGAATGGGCTGCTTCCTGCCTGGCTTGGTACCAGTGCAATGGTCACGGGGAACAGGGGAGCCTGGTGTCTGGAAAGCAGCCGTGCCCACTGTCTTCACTCCTAACCACAGGTGAGGAAAGGCGATGCTCAGGAGGATGAGCAGCTTGCCTAAGATCACCTGGTTAGTGGGTGGCTCAACTTGGAACCTAGACTGACTGAGATTGACTTTTACACAAAGCTTGTCATTCCTCCCACGAGGGCACACGGCTGCTCTGCCCATTGAGATGACACCCTTAGCATGGTGCCAAGTGGCAACCCACTGACCCAATGCCTTGAGCAAGAAGCAGGAGGCTGGAATTGGCAGAAAGCCCCCAACCCCAGGTGCCAGGAGGTCACTTGGCCAGCCCGGGGCTGGGGGTGGGGGGGAGGCCTGTGGCCAATACTGCAGTCACTGGTGCAGGGATGAGGTCCCAGGCTGTCCTGATTGCAGCAGCTCAACATTCTGCCTCAATCAAAAGATGGTGAGCCTGCTGAGCAGAGAGGAGGCTGGGGCTTTTGTGAGGGCGCTGGTTAGAAGTACAGAAAACAAATAAGAAAAGACAGAGTGTCCAGAAACACCAGGAGTGGAGGCCCGGCCAACCTCAACAGAGACCCCACCACCTTCCTGCGGGGAGGGAGGGACCTAAAGGATGGGGAAGGCAGCACTTTGGGCTGGAGCGGCAGCGGTGGGGAGGCGGGGAATGGGGGGCACCAGGGAACACAGCCAGCCAGTGTGATAGCCCCACCTGGGTCCTGAGAAGTGGTGTTGCTGAAAGGGGGTGTTTGCCTTCATGCCGAGGCATCTGAAGATGACCTTGCTGGGGGGATAGCACCTTGTCTGAAAAATAAGCCTGTCTGAACGCAGGTGGTTGGGGAGGATACAAGGAAAGAGGTCTCCCTCTTGGGCCTGCCTCTGCTCTCTGTGTCCTGGCTCCAGCTGTAGCAGCAGGCTGAGGGGTCCAGGGTGGGGAGCTGAAGAGCCCGCTCACCTCCTCCTTCACCTGGGGGACAGGCTGGGCCCCAGTCCATGAGTGGGTGGGTGGTGAGGCCTCGAAGGTGCCAGGAGATGCCAGTGTGCCTCAGAGACAGCTACCTTGGCACCTGCGGTCCCTGGCCCATGCAGCAGACCTGCCACAAACTCCATGGGACTCTGGGCAAATGACGTCAGGCCTCCATTCCCCCTCTGTCAAAGGGAGGTTTGGGCAGATGGTCAGAAATGTCTCCTGCAGCTTGTCTCCTTCTCTTGACATTTGAGGTCCTTGAGACCCACAATACATCCCCTCGGCCTGTTTATCACTTAGGGGATGTCTCCTCTCTGGCAGCCCCAGAGCCTGGCCAGATGCCCCTTGTCTGTGCCACTGCCATACCTCACACATGCCGTTTACTCGGCTTAGAGCACTTTTCTCCTTCAGCTCCTTGTTCATGGCCTGCTACCTCCAGCCATGACCACCCACCCCAGGCGCTACCCCATCTCTGAAGCTGGAGCAGACCGTGCCTTATGGTCCCACTCTCCCAGCCCCTCAGTAACACTGGCCCCAGTGGCACTGGGCTTTCTGCCTCACATGTGGAAGTGCATTGTCAATATCATAGACTTACTGCATCCAGGCCTTTACCCTGAGGGAAGAGAAAGCCCTAGAATACCATCTATGGGGAAGACAGGGATGGCTGCTTCTTGTCAACTGCTGCACCGAGTGCTGGGCACACAGTAGGTGCCCCGCATGTGTGGACTGAATGAGCAAACCGCATCCTACGGATGCAGTCCTTGCATATAAGAGGTCATTCAGATGGTGCTGAGACCACTGAGGGGAAGGAGGTGGGATGGAGCTCTTCACTGGATCATGAGGGGTTGGGGAAGGGGCCAGGGTAGGTCTATTTATTCTGACAAAGGGACGGCAGAGCAGGTTGGGGTCCTGACAAGCATGGCTCAGGCACAGTTCAGGCTCAGCGCTCACGCCCTTAGTCCTGGTAAGCAGATCTCCAGGGAGACCATAAGTGCCCTTGATCCATCCTCCCATCCAGTCCAGCCCCACCTCATGGACCTGGCTGAGCCAAATGCCAGAACACTCACAACTCTTCTGCAGGAAACCGGGTCAGCAAACACCCCTTCCCTTTCATACTCCCTCCACCCCACGCCTTGGCCTTGCTCCTACCCCAGCTGGGGCTTCAGCGGGACTGACCTCTGCTCTCCTGCTCTCTGTGGCCTGGAGAATTCACACAGCAGAGAGCTCTGGGGCTTGGCTTTTCAAAGAAGTAAAATCCACAAGGAAGAGAAACGCAAACATCCAGATTTCCCAACCCTGGATAAACAGCAGTGGATTAGTGTGGCAACCTGGGCCCCACCTCCCAGCTATGCAACCTCTGGGCAAGTCACTGACCCACTCTGGGCTTCAATTTCCACCTGAAAAGGAGCGGATGCCAACATCTACCATTCTTCTTTCTAAGGTGTTATACGAACACAGGGTTTTATGTTTTATAAAACATAAACTATTCTGATTCATACACAGGTCACCTTGAAAAATGTCCCAAATCCACCACTAGCTGGCATAAGTGAACACTTGCTCCCCAGGAGGGCTTGACATCCCCGATCACACCCTCTTCCCCAGACGAGTCTTCCCCAGAGAACAGACACACAGGCTTCAGAGCACTTAGGATATCCCTTAAACACTAAGGTTCTGGGACACCGGGATCCAAGGGGGGCCCGTGGCAATGCCGACAGGCCAGAGAGAACAGCGGGGAGGGCCCTGCAACCACAGCACACTGGCTCAGAGACCCCCTCACGGTTCGCTCACTTCGTGGACAGTCCCTGGCAGACTCCTCCTCTGAGTCTGGCTTTCTCTCACCTCTCACGATGCCTGGGCCATTCCCCCACCATCTAGTCCAATAACAGCTCAGGCAGGCAGATGCATTTTAGCCTGAGGCTGAGAGGTGCCTGACTAAGAAGGGAACGTGGAGCCAGGGCTGAGACGATTAAATGAAACCCCCCCTCCTGAGAGCTCCATAAAGCATGTTCCAAACATGAAGTTGGGGGTTACATGAGCCAGCAGCTTCTCTCCACTTCCTGGCATTTGACAGCTCAGCTCCCAGTGAACACTGGCTTCCACCAGGCTTCCCAACTGGGCTAACGGGGTCACCCTGCTGTTCCTCCACAGTGAGGCCAGGGAGTCCAGGTCAGCATCGGGAACCCAGAGGATGAGATTACAGAATCTGAAGAGATGCTGAGAGATGAGAGTGGCTAGTCGGGCAAACCTCACATCTACCAGAGTGATTACTAAAAGCCCAACCGCAGGAAATAAACAGGCACTATGATAATGATTAATCAGAGGAAGGAGGTGATAGAGTGTGGCTGGGAAAGGCCTCTCTGAAGAGGAGCTGGTGGAGCTGAGATGCTTGGAGCTTGGAGAATGGAGGAAGAATTAGAAGCAAGGCACTTTGGGGGTAAGAACAAGGGTAGAAATTTTTAAACCCAAATTCCCTGAGGTCCCTAACAAATTATATCCCAGAAAGCACTACAGTGAAGTCTATTTTAATTTAAGAATACAGGAAAGCTGTGGAGGGAACTTTGTCTTGCACTTCAGCAGGACTGTCACTTCTCCTGGGGACAAAGCCCGGTGTGAGTGTGTGTGAGTGTGTGAGTGTGTGAGTGTGTGTGTGTGTGTGTGTGTGTGTGTGTGTTGGGGGTGGACAGAGGGTCTCCAGTGTTGCCCGTTCCCCAGGCATCTGGGCCAGGATATGTCTGGGGAGCGGGGGCAGCGGCCACACCGCAAGACTCCCACCAAGTGAGTGGTGGTCACTGCCCCTAGAACAGCATGCCTTGGCCTGCTACCACGTGGCTTCTTCTCCTTCTCTGCCCTCACTCACTGCTTCTCCCCCAAAGCGCCTTGCTTCTAATTCTTCCTCCATTCTCCAAGCTCCAAGCATTCTCAGCTCCACCGACACCTCTTCAGAGAGGCCTTTCCCAGCCACACTCCATCACCTCCTTCCTCTGATTAATCGTTATCATAGTGCCCATTTATTTCCTGCACTGCACTTATCAAAATCTAGACTTATTTTCCTTTTTCACATGTGACTGTTTCTCTAGCACATGTAAGCCCTGTAAGTGTGGGACTCTGTTGGCCTCTGTCACCTCTGAGCACCACTCTGGAACTTAGCCAAGTAGTACGGACTCAGTGATGACTGATCACCTGAGGACCAGCCTTGTTGGGCTCTGGGCAGTGTGTGGTTCAACTGGTCCCTTGCTGTTCAAACCCAGAAAAGCAGCCTTTGAGATGCGGGTGAGAGGACTCAGTGCGATCTCGCTTTCTCTCTGCTCCACTCCCCTACAAAATGCGGGTAGCTAGGTGTTGCTGTGGGGCTGAGGCTGGGATGAGCTGGTGTCACTCTGGCACTTTCAGCTGGGTTTCCAAGGTCACCACGGATCCACATCTTTTGTTCAGAAATGTCTACTCAAGGAAAGGCTGTGGGACATGATTGGTCATAGAGCCAATGTGAGGTCAGGGTGACTGGCCACTCCACCTGTCCAACCTGAATAGATGGAGGTAAGACAGGGAGCGCCCAGGGGCCCAGTGCTCCACCCAGCCACCTGGCAGCTGGCTGGCAGCCCTCAGTGCTGGCAAGCCCCTGGATGCCTCCCTGACAACAGCCAGTGTAGATCTAGCTCAAGGGAAGATCTATTTCCAGGCCCCCAGTCCTGGACACACCTTCCCCTACCATCTGCCTCCCCACAGCCGGGACCGCTTGCCTCAAATACTCCTATTTTCAGGTCCCTCTTCTGCTCACCTATTTTCCACGGCCCCAGCCTGCCTCCCCACCTACTGCTGGCTACCTTCCGCCTTCTTCATCAAGCCTTACCTCCTGGGGCAACTGTACACCTGCCTTCCCATCTTAGCCCCAGCGGGCTCTGCCTTCCACCTGGCACTCCACTCAGGTGCCTCAAGAATTCTTCCCCTCTCTCCTATCTATCCCCCCATCTCCTATATATCCCCACTTTCTCCAAGGCCCAGCTCAATGCCCTCAGCTCCTCGAGGCAGCCTTTCCCAACTATGCTAGACCCCGCCCCCAGCACGTCAGCTTTGTGCGTGCCACAGAGCCACTGAGTGACAGCCAGCATGGGGTATTACAGGTGGGCCTCTCCTCTCCCCAGCCTTGGCATGAAGCCCCTGATCCCACAAGGTCTACTCCTGGATCACCAAGGGGACTCTGACTCTAACTCTTCCTGACACACAGATGGGGGCCAAGAACAGCTGCCAAGCCAAGGCTCCAGAGGGACACTCAGGTCTCCAGCATGGTCTCCGGCTGCCATGCCCCATAACAAGCTTCCTCTGCTGTACCTACCTCACAAACCATCAGGGCTGAGAGAATCCTCAGACACCATGAAGTGCAACCTGTTTTCTAGCCAGGTGGGAAACTGACTCTGCAAAAGGGCAACTGACTAGCTGTGTGTTCCAAGGTCGGTTGGTGGTCGAGCTGCCCCAGTCCAGCCGTCTTAATGCCATGTAGTGGTGGCAGTTTAGTTGTTAAGTTGTGTCCTACTCTTGCAACCCCATAGACTGTAACCCACCAGGCTCTTCCCAGGAAAGAATTCTGGAGTAGGTTGTCATCCCCTTCTTCAGGGGATCTTCTCGACTGGGGGATGGAACCTGCATCTCCTTCACTGCAAGAGAAGTCTTTACTGCTGAGCCACCAGGGACGGAGCCACCAACAACTATCATGTACTGAGCACTTAATTCTTCTTGAACAAGTACACACTAACCCCACAGCTATTGGTACAATTAGCACCATTTTGCAGGCAAGGAGACCGAAGTTTACTTAGAACATTCAAGTAACTTCCCAGGCTCACCACTAGTAAGTACTAAATCAAGAACCAAATCAAGATTAAAACCAAGCTTATCTAAGTTGAACCCATACTTTTCATTGCTAGGCTATCGTGCAATCTTATTCTCAGAACCATCTCCAGCCAGGGTGACTAAAGCTGGGCTGAGGGCCCCAGATTGGATCAGAATGCTCACTTCTGTTCCTGACTGATGCTCGATGGCCCCTTGCCTTCCAGCCAGCTTCATGAAGTGGGCAACAACTGCCCCCCAGAGACAGCCTTGGAGCAGCATGGACTTTGGAATCGCTGATCAGGCTGACATTGCAAGAACATGCATGTGTTGTACTTAGGAAGAGAAGTGTGTCAGAGATCAAGGCTTTCTGTCAGCTGGGACAGTTACCACAGTTACCACAACCAAATATGGCTCACTCACCAGAACCAAACTCTTAAAAGGCTGTTGCACAGTTAAGAGTGTTAGTTCGCTTATCTGTAATACAGACTGCAAGAAACTTGTCCCTCTAGAAACGGCCTATCCTATCTTTATTTGGACATCTTTTCAAGAGCAGATTGGCAATATAAACTACTAATGAGCTGGCTCCTTAGTAAGCACAGAGTCTAACCAAAAGACAGAGAATATATAGAAGAAGTCCATTTAAGACATTGGAAAATCTGCAGAAGTAGCCCAGTCTCACAATACAGTCCACTCATGCTCACACCAGTTAAGAGTTTAAAGTCCATAAAGGCAGGAACTGTATGGGTAGGCATGTAATCAGCATAGGGCCTGGGACACAAGAGGTATTCAAGAACTGTGAAATAAATGGATAAGTGAAGAGTATATACAGTGTATGTCTCACTTACAAAAAGCCTATGTAGAACCAGTTATAACAGTGTTCATGAAGAAATACCAAAGGAACAGAACAGGTACATCTTCAGTGTTAAAATGATTCCAACTCACAAAATATATGGCTGAAGAATGCATCATTTTTGACAACAAAAAATAATCATTAGGACATACAAATCTGAGAGGAAAGCTTATTAGTTTGTCTTATTGATAAAGATATTTGTCAAATAATAAATGGTTACATTTCATGGGAGGAAAAAAAAAACAAACCCATGTAGTATGTATCACTGTTCTCTTATACTCAGGAGGAAATGGATTCCTGCCTATATCACACAGGGTAGCATTAGATCTTAAACCTAACATTCAGACTCCTGGTTCTTTGCTCTCTCTACTACACACAGCCATTAAATAAGTAAAATAGATGCAGCCAACATGTTTTCAGATAACTTACCTCCCTAGATCTCTTTTCTTTAAAACATGTACTGCAAGCCACTGATAGAGGTTGGAAAGGCACCCATGTTTATACTCTATGACATTTCTCCTAGACACAGCTGATTGGCCCAGAGTTGGGCACCTGATCCAAAGTCTGCCAATCCATTGGCTGGCCAGGAACCAATCAGATTAAAGCTTCAAAGTTTGAACCTGTAGAACCAGAGACCATCCTCAGTTAATGTCTATTATCTTGACTGAAAAATCTGGTCCTGACAAGCCAGCATCAGGTGAATGGGCCACTGTTATGAGTGAACAGGAAGAGAAGGAAGCCTGGTCTGCAGTTAGGCGATCACAGCTGGGCTTTCAATCCACCTGGTACCCAAGAGAGGGAGAAGGGTAGCTGCTTTGTCTCCTGCCAGCTTTCTGGTTCCCAGTCCTTGTGAGGCTGGGGTGTCCTTCCCATCCTTGGGTTCTGGTGAGATTTTCCCGAATCCTTTGAGTAAATCTGAGTGGGTGTCTGTCCTCTGCTCACTACTCAATTGGGACTAAAGCACTGACTTTGGAGGGGACTGAAGATTCTCAAACTCCCCAAGGCTTAGTTTTCTCACCTATACAATTTCTCACTTCTATGGACCAGGAGCTCAAAATTTCTTGCCAATACAATACTTTTACCTTATTCCTATAGCTATATGCCTCCAAGGAAGTATTGTATAATATCTCCCAAGGTTATCATACTAGTGCCAGGAAAGAAGCAAAGACTCAGAGTAGGAAAGCTGGATCAGGGAAAAAACTGAGCATCTGCTGACTCATATCCCCACATCCCCTGGCTGGCTCCTAGTCCTGAAAGAAGGAAACCATCCTGGAAAGTTGGAGGCAGCTTTGCTTAACACAGAAATCAGAGCAACTGCCATCAAGATTCTGCCAGAAGTCAGACCAGATTTTGCCTGCTGGAAGGTAAAGCCAATGTGGTCTTTGAGGCGTAAGAATGTCCTACCAAGGCAGCATCTCAGGCTCTGTTGCTTATGTCAAGGGTGGAGGGCTTTTCAAAGATAAGACAAAAATGGCTGGCAAATTTAACAAAACTGCTGAGTCTTTCTGCTATTTTTGTCCCTGTAGATCAATGGAGAAAGAGAGTCCTTTTCTGGCTGGGCCCCAGGCCCACTGTTTAATCAAAAATTTTTCCCTGAAGTCACCCAAGTCCACACTGTGGGCGTCTTTGACATCTATCCACTTGCATTCCCCAGAATATGCTTGTCCTTGGTGTTGGGAATTCACCACCCTTCTCAGATTCTCTTAGCTGTGGCTTATCCCCAAGCTCGACAATTAACAAGAAGAACTCCCACTACCAATGAGCACCACGCTGGAAGGAGGCACACAGAGCCATCCTCCTGCAACAATGCTCCAGGGAGCCTTGTCATCATCTCAGCCAGGCCATGTCTGTCCTTGACCTGCAGCATCGCCAACTCAGTGATGATCCCTCCTGGGATCAGCCCATTCTCACCCTCCCCCCACTTCCTCTGGAGAAGGGAGAGATCTCAGCTGTTGGGACTTTAGGAAAATGACTTAACCTCTTAACCTGTTACTTTAGACACAAAGTGCTTAAAGTGGCTTCTATCACACAGGGTTGTTCCATGATTCCAGTAAGATGATGCATATGAAGTGCACGGCCTGAACCTGTGTTTACTATTTACTGACTCTGAAATGCCTTCCAGACACATCTCTCTTTAGATGAATGAGATTACAGAGTATGGGCACAACCACACCTCCAAAATCCCCTGGAGGCTGTGGTCCCTTCCAGAGGGTTCTGACAAGTGAGCAGAGACAGAGGTGGCTGGGTCCCTCTGTGCACACCCTATTCAAGGAGCTTTCAGCCAAGTAAGAAGGGGATACAGGAAGAGTCCTAGCTCCCAGAGGGCAAGGCCAGCCCCAAGGGGCAGAGTGGTGCTAGTTGGAGCTGCTGCCCCAACAATTTGAGTGGAAATGCCTCACAACGCCCACCAGTCCTAAGGTCAAAGGCGTCACAATTGACTCTTTGTCCCGGAGTTCAAAAGCCTCACTCACCAGTCCTTCCAAAGCCAGTCTGCAGGATTCACAACACATTTCCCCTCCCCCACCGTCCGACTCCTTGGACTGGGAAACCACTCTCCCAAGGATCTGCAGTTGGCCCTCTTCCTCTCTCCTCTTCACCCACTCAGTTTCTCCGGTTAAGCTGGTTTTACACTGGAGGAGGTCTCCTTGTTTCTGACGGCAACACAGTGTGGGTTTGTGTGGTGGACACAGCACTCCAAGGTCCTTGCATTCACCAAGGGGAGAGACATGAAGTCCAGGGAAGTGAGAAGACCATGTTCAGGGAGACTCTGTCTACCTGACACCCAGGGCCCTGGGGCATCTCCCAGCCGTGAAGCGGGCTTGGGGAGGTCATCTGCTCCAGGCCCTGTTTCGGAGCACCCACGAGGCTGTCTCCATTTCACAGAAGGGGCAGCAGAGGCCCAGAGGGAGGAAGGAACCTAAAGTCACCCAGCAGGTGGGTGGTGGGCAGAATCCCGCTTCTGGAGATGGCAGCTCCCTCAGAGGGTTGCTCTGGGGAGTCAGGCTGCCTGAGCCCCTCAGATAGCCATCGGGGACTCCTCAGGAGAGGAGTACCTTGCAGTTCCAGGTTTGCTGCAGAAGCCCCACTTTGTCAAGGTGCTCCCTCCTTCACTCCCAGGCAGGGTACTGGATGCGGGGTGACAGGGCACAGGGAACCAAGGAGTCTGATAACAGGCTGACTGCCTTTAGTTGGGGGGGGTCTCCTCTATAGCCATCCTGGCCAGCGGCTGGTACCCAGGGACACGGGGGCTCACTGCTCCCCATATAGACATAGAGCTGCACTGGTGCCATGAGGCAAGAGGGTCCCTAAGCCAGAAATCTACTTCTGAGCAGCCCTGACTTTATATGGAAAAACCGACACGCCTTCCTTTGGGCCACGCCCCCAAACAAACATGTCTCTACGTCCTCAGTGGATGTCTCCAATCCCACCAGTAGACAGCCCTTTCTCTGGGTCTTCAGGTGCTTAGGGTTCCAGAGCCAGGCCTCTCAGACATGCAGCTTCTGTGGGGGTGGGGAGGCGGGGCTGGTACTGTGACAAAGGCCGAAAGCCCCCTTCCTTCCATGCAGGAAGGGGACTGGGCACCTGGGGTGAAGGGCCCAGGCCTTACCCTAGGGACAGTTGGGTGGGGACAATGGCTGCCAACCACGGCGGTGATGACTCCAGACACAATGGCAGAGCCTAACCTCTTGGAGGGGAACAAGCTCTGAAGACTCCACATGGGGAGGGCCATGAGTCAGGTCTATGTTGGCATCACAGCCCTGTTCTTAGCACAGTCCCCAAGCCTCCTGCAGCAGCAGCCTAACCTCACCTCCCCCAGGGGGTCTGCTGGGATATCCTCAGTATCTTTACTGCTACTTCTCTACTTGCTGCCCTTAGGCACATGAACCAGGGGCCCAAGAAATTCCTGTTCTGTTTTTGACTTAAGGTGTCTCACTTCCCCTCAGTTTTTCTGTGCCTCAGTTTTTCTCTCTATAGAGTGGGCACAGACGTCTTTTGGCCTGTCTTGCTGTTGGAGCTTAAAACACTGGGAAGAACAGCGTGGAACAGGGAAAGAAGAGCAGGCCCCTCCTCTCTGGGAGTGTCCTCCAAACACAACTCAGAGAGGCTCCAGCACAAGCACAGCGCGGGGGCCTTCCCCCACAGCAAACCGAAACCAAAACAGAACGCCCCAGGAACCAACTCAAGTGCCAGCAGGTCACCAGCAAGCTGACGATGGGGGTCCTGGGCCAGAGTTCACCCCGGGCCCTGCAGGGGGTCACACGGGCCTGCACCTCAGACTGCCGGACTCGGGCCCTCCTCACTCCCCCAAGAGACTCCTGCTGCTGAGGCACTGAGGCCCACTCGGTGAGAACCCAGGAACCGGCAGCCCCCGGGACAACCAATCTGCCTGGCCCAGACAGGACAAAGCCTCAGTTCCCAATGACAGGGCGGCTGCTGTGGGACCCTCCCTGGGCCCAGGACCTGACTTCATCCCCCTGTCTGGGCCCTCTTCCCAGCTCAGCAGGGGGCAGTCAGCTCAGACACCAGCCAACCTCCACAGGCCTGGCCTTTCCTCAGACAATCCGCCCGAGGACCCTGGACCCCACAGTGACGTCATGGCCTGCCTGTCCCACCAGCCAGCCAGGTTCTTCCACCCCTGCCTCGTTCCCAGCCTGGAATATGGTCCCAAGGGAGAAGATGCTGTAGGATGCCCCCGAGCTGGGCACTATCTGCCCCTGGGCCTTGGAGGGCACAGGGTCCCTCCACACAGGCTGGACGGTGGTGCCTGTGCCGCCACCCTGGCCTTGCATTAACACAAGCCAGTTAATTACCCCGAGCGCTGGAGACATTCTTCCACCACCAGGCAAACTGCTGGCCTGCAGCCCAAACCAACAGGGGAAACTTCAGCCTCCTCGGCCCTCTCCCCGCCAGATGGAAATAACGTATAGCTGCAGAGGTGGGGGAGGAGGAGGGGAACAAAAACCAGCCGGGCTCCTGGTCTCCGGGCCGGCCAGCCAGCCGGGCACTCACCGCTCTCGTTCTTCTCGATGACATCCACCACCTCCCCGGCCTGGAGGCTCAGCTCCGAGTTCTCCTGCTTCTTATAGTTGGACACCACCACGTACTGTTCCAGGATCATGGGTTCGGCGTTGGTGTCGGCACCTGGCGAGGGCAGAAAGCACGCGGTGAGCCAGCGGCCGGCCATGGCCCCGCGGCCGGGGCGCCCCCTGTCCATCGGCCTCGGGGGAGGCTGCTCGGTCGCCAGCGCCGCTCGGAGAGGCTGCCCGCAGCCAGGGTTCGCAGCTCGCCGGGCCCCAAGGACAGGCCATATAGCAGGGCCCCACACCGGCCCGCTGCGCCGCGGGGACCGGGGGACATGGGGAGCAAGGGGGCAGCGGAGGGGGCGGGGAGCGGGGAGAGACAGGCAGAAATGAGACAGAAGCGGAGGGGACTCAAAGCGAAAAAGCCCGTGGCTGCGATGAACTAATCACGGTCCAGCACAAGGCAGAGGGAGTCGGAGGAGAGGCCCGGGGTGGACGTGGTCTCTCCAGACCCCTCGGCCACAGGGGTGCGAGGGGAGGGCCGCGGGCAGGCGGGCTGGCGGCCCATGGGGGCTGATTCTGGAGTAGAGGAAAGAGGAAAGGCCAGGCGAGGAGGAGGGCTCGGGGCCTCTCCCCAACCCCTGTAAACCCAGAGAAAGAGAGTCAGCAGTCCTCCCCTCGGGAGGGAGAGGCCGAGAGCGGGAGAGGACGGCTCCACGGCCGGGCCCAGGCGAGAAGTCAAGAGGGTTTGAGGCCGCCAATCACTGGGGTTTACTCGCAGCCCTTAAATAGAAACACATGAGACCCATCGAATGAGGAGCCGGGGGTGGAGGCAGGGGAGGGGGAGGAGGGCCGAGACTGTTTACTTGAAACCCAAGAAGAAAGTCCCAGC
Organism: Bos indicus; assembly: GCF_029378745.1. Classification (NCBI taxonomy): domain Eukaryota; kingdom Metazoa; phylum Chordata; class Mammalia; order Artiodactyla; family Bovidae; genus Bos; species Bos indicus. Next base: position 24,083,644 of record NC_091785.1, read on the forward strand.
GCCAGCGCCGCCGCTGGAGAGCCCAGCCCGCCCCCCGCCAACTTTTCCTCAAGTTCGGCTCCACTCTTGCCCCTCGGGCTCACCAAGGCGCGGCCACCGACCCGGCGGGCCTGGCGCCCAGGGACTGGCTTCACGCTGTCGCCTCCAGCCCCGCTTCCCGTCGGGGCATCGTCTGGCCTGGCTGCCGCCCTCCAGCCACATGGAAACCGACGCAGCGTCCCTCTGCTTTTAAGCTCTGCTGGGGCTTGTGGTCAGGCTCCCGGAAGCCTCCCGCCGCCCTCTCCTGGCAGTTTCAGGAGCTTGAGGGGTCAGAAGGTGGGGCTCAGGGGGAGGAGGGCAGCAGGCCAGAGGTGCCCTGGAGCGAGCAGCGGCTCACTGGACTGGTAAGGCACTGGACCAGTGTAATAGGCATTAAGCAAACACCGGGCTGGAAGGTGGACAGACCCCGTGCAGCTGGCATTGAATGTCCAGCTAAAACCTCTCTGCACCTCACTGTCGTCATCACTAGGGTGGAGTGCGGACCTAAGCACCTAAGAACACACGTGACCGGCTAGGAGCTGAAGGGATCCACGAACCAGAGACCCACTGGTCACCTCCTACAGGAAGCTTTCCCAGACCCCTCCCCTCTGATCTCCTCCGAAAAGGGAACTCCTAGTATACGTCTTAAACTACGTGTCTACTGCCCCACACATCTACCAATCTCCTGAAAAGCTGGGGGCTTCACACCACCAGCCTGGCTATAGAAATGGCTGAGAGGGTCCCCGGGCTCCACACGGCCCCCTTGGTGCTTCAGCCTGCAGTTACATTCCCCACATGCCTGAGTCTAACTTGGCAAATGTTCTGTACCAGGCATGTACCCTGTTGCATTTTTTATCGTCACAACAATCTTATTACCTTCCCATTTCACAAAGGACACCTCAGAGACCCAGAGCAGAGGCTTGAGCCAGCCCACACAGCCTTCATGGAGAGAACCAAATTCACTCCGTGTTTTAAGTTCAAGCCTGTCTCGTTCTGTTACAGAACCGCCCCTGATTTGTTTCCAGACATCCCATTCTCCTCACAACGAACCTCAACTTGATATCACAAGATCTGGGGAGCTTCTAAAGAACACGGATGCCTGAGTCCCCAGAGAGGCTGATTTAATTGGTCTCAGCTAGTTTTTTTAAGACCCCTGCCCTACAACCTGTGGTTCTCACACAGAGCCAGGGTGAGAAACACTGCTTAGATCTTTGGGTCTTTCCCTCCGAGAGGCTCTATCCAACCGAGGGCAGGGGGCGATGTCGGGGAAAGAAATCCACCTCCCCTGCCAATTTTCTCCCCTGAGGTGGGGACCCTGCAGCCCCCGCTCAGCTCTTTGGAGAGGCAGGAGGGACCCTGTCCCAGCTGAGGCCTGCCACATGGCTATGCACACGCACTACCCCAGGCCCCTCCAAAGCCAGGATTGGGTTTCAGGCCGAAATGCAACCAACAGCTGGGCAGCAGGGCCGGCCTGGCTCTGCACTCAGATGGGGCCAGCCTCTGTGCCTGCCCCTGCCAGCCGGACAGAGGCAGCGCTGGGCACGGGGCTGGCAGAGACCACTTTCCACTGTGTCCCCGGAGGGGAGGGGGGTTGCTGGCAGGGCACCCCACACAAAAAGGGCCAGTCCCCAGCCTGTGGGACACAGAGGCTCCCTTGCCAGTTTGCGGGAGAGGAAAACTCAAGGTACAAAGAGAAGATGGGAATTCTCCAGCTGGTTAGAGAGCTCCAAAGCCCCAAGAACCCAGATGATGCTGACCATCAACAGCAAGCCTTCCTTACTGCCCACTCGGGATGCCCACCTAGCACAAATCATATTGCTGTCTCAGCGGAGCCTCAGAAGAACCCAAGAGTAGGCGCGTGTTAGCGTCCCATTTCACACACAGGCAGACTAAGGCTCATGAGGCAATTTTCTCAAGGTCACACAGCTGGAATCGGACCCCTGGGCCTACCTGACACCGCTGCTCATGTCCTGACTTCTGCCCTGCATGTGCCACTGCTCCCGAGGAGGGCCCCTGCCTCATCCAACCCCAACACGCTTGGCAAATAGTCAGTGCTTACTGAATTTGAGTATACTCATGGGAGAGAGTGAAGGACAGGGAAGCTTAGTGTGCTGCAGTTCATGGGGTCGCAAAGAGTCAGACATGACTTAGCGAACAACAACAATGGAGACTGGAGTGTGGGTTTCTTCTCCACTACGATACCTACTGACCAGACCCACAGTGCCCACTGCGGGTAGGGACTCTGTAACTGTTGGGTGAAATGAATGAATGAATGAGCAGATGGTTGAACAAGGTGATATAACGGCTTGCTTTGAGCCAATACAGATACACCAAGCAGGGCCTCACCTCCAAAATTTGGGGAAACTACAAATTCTGGGAGGCAGAAAAGGGGAGATGGGGAAACAGAGGCTGGGAGAAGTGAGGAGTGATGGGTTTGAGGCCAAAAGCTGTTTGAGAGGGTAAGCAGGGTGCCGGGGAATGGAGAGACTCACTTTAATCCAAGCCAAGGAAATCTGAGGCTAGGTTTCAAAGAGGGGAAAAATCCACACGCTGCTCCCACCTCCACCCCACCCCTTGGAAAACTGGCCTGAGCTTTCTGAAGACTTGACACTCTGGGACACAGGTAGAAAAGTTAAGAAAATGTTCTCCAGGCATTTCAGAGCACTGAGGACAGACAGTGGCCCGCAGGTTAGGGGACAAACAGATGGACACACAGACAGACACTCTGTCTTCCTGGCCTCCCCCATTCCCCAGCACATGCAAGCCCCCTGCTCACTCTGGCATCTGCTCTTAGGGTGTTGCCTCTTAGGGCTGCCCGGGCGGGCGTGAGCTGGGAGCAGGTATCCGGATGAGAAACCACTCGGCAGGCGGGCCTCTGGGTGATGTCATCCTACAGAGGCCGCTCTGGATCGCCTCCCAGCCCAGGCCTGGAAAATCGGGGGCTGAGGGAGTCAGTCCGAGGGAGGGAGAGATGCAGTGGAGGGAGCCTCCTGTCTTCAGATAGGAAGAATTTGGCGGAGGCATGGAGAAGGGGAGTACTCCTTTTAGAGAGAAGAGCCCCTCCCGGATTGGAAGGGGACTTTTCGCCAGCGTCTCCTCCTCCATCTCATTTTCGTGCCTTTCTCAGAGCCCCTGGCTGGATCTGCTGAGGCTCTGGCAGTTCCCCAGAGCCTTGCCCCATGCCTGCCTCACACCTGCATTCCTCCTGCTGCCACCTGGAGGGACCCCTGGCTCCTGCCTGATCTGGCTGCCGGCTTTAAGACTTCTACACGAGGCTTTTGCCAAATCATGCTCCCACACCTTCAGTGGGTCCCTGCTGATGAAAGAAGAAATGCTACATTCAAGCTCAGTCTTTCTTGACAACCTAAGTTCCCCAAGTTCCCTGACACACAATTCCTCTGACCCAGGCAACATTCAACACACCACACTGTTATAGGCAGGTTCTTACATCCAAGCCTCTGCTCCAGCTATGGCCCCTTGCCTGGAATGCCTTCCCCTTTACCACCCCCAATTCTACCTGACCCTCCAGCAGCCCCTCAATCACTCAGCCACAGTGCTTGCACTGGATTTTCTTGTGGGGCACTGCTCCCCAACTAGACCATGTGGTTTAGACAAGAGTCACCCCGATGTGGGTAGACAGGCACCCCAGGATTGGGGCCATGGGACACGGCACTGGACACAGTAATTGCCTGAGAGTCATGATGCAGAAGCATCCAGCTGGAGTCTGAGGTCTGGTCCTGATTTGTCCTTATTATTAACAGCTCTGTGACCCTGCAGAGGACACTTAACCTCTCTGAGCTTTAGCTTCCTCATCTATAAACAGGAACAACAACAGTACCTACTCTGTGGGGTTGTTCTGAGCATGGTATGAAGTGACAGGGTTAATACCCTATGTAAACTGTAGACAGTGTTTATAAAGCAAACAGGAAACAGGAGATTTGGGGAGGAAAGGAAGGGCTTAGGTTCCTCTGAAGCCTCAAAACCAGCAGGTAGGTTAGGGCAAGGGCCACAGGCGCCAGGTGAAGTGGCCATGGCTCTGTCCCTTCTCATGCCTTTCTCAGACCTCACCTCCTGGCAGGCAGCGGGCATTTGCCAGCTGGGCCCACTCATGGGTGGGTGCCTGCCTAAGCAGCTCAAAGCCTCTTATCTACAAGGGTCCCCAGCATCAGCCCCTTACCTCTGAATTTCCTGTTTCACTGAGCTTGCCAACATTCCAGATGGGGAAACCAAGGCCGGCCCAGAGAGACCTGGCGCCTCGCCCAAGACTCCGGCCCTGGACCCCCAGTCTGGCTGGTTTCTCCTGGCCCACGTGGCCTCCCCTCAGCCTCTCTCTCCGAACAGCTGGGTCCATCCTGAGAAGCCAAGCCCTACAGCGGCCCCACCCCCCACTCCCCACACTGTCCATGACCCCCCAAACCCTGGGCGTCCCACCAAGGTCCCTTCGGTCCCTCACAACGGATTCCTCCCAGGCCGGCCTCCGCCTGCTGGCCTCTCCATAGGCCCTCGGGCAGCCAGGCCATACGTTTGGTGAATAAAATGTATTGCTGTGGGCCAAGTGGGCTCTGGCTCACTGGCTCAGGAGAGAGGAAAAAGGGCTGGGAGCCCAGTGATTAGCTCAGGCCGAGGCCCTTGTCACAGGCAACACCAGAAGGATAGTTGCAAGGGGCCTGGGACAGGCAAGGGGTCCTCTGCCTGCTGCCTCCTCCTCTGCCCCCCGCCCTCACCAGTACGTTCACTCCCCCTTTCCAGCCTACAGCTGTGTGAGGATGGGGCTGGCCCAACCCCTTCCCCTTGACCTCTGACCTTTCTGTTTTGAGCCCCAAATCCGAGCCTCACCTCTGCTCTCAGGTTTGGGATGGGAGGGAGGGCCAGGTGCCACTCACAGAAATGGAGAGGCTTCTAGAAGACTTTTCTGGAAATCCCCGTCCCCACCTGACAACCACCCCCATCTCACAGCTGAGAACACAGCTCTCTAGGGTTTTCTGCCATCGTCCAGTAAGACAAAGGCAAAAAGCAAGCCTCTGACCCTGGGCCCAGCCCCACCTGGACACAGGGCACAAGCCCAAGTCCCTGAGGGCCATCAGTGGCCAGGCAGCCCCAGGTTCGGAAGGTCCCCGAGACCAGAGGCAGGTCCAAACTCTGGATCCCTGGGGCACAGGGGCTGTGACTTCACCACAGTTATAGGACTCCCCACCCACCTCACCGGCCACTGTCTCAGCTGGGGTGTGGGGACTCCAGCTCTCTGCCTGGGGTTAACAGCCTGGAGGAGGCTCATCACCTTCAGCTGGCCCCCCTCACATGGGTGGATGGGGTGGCAGTCTCAGCACCGCCTGGATACTTTCTGTGTGCCAGCTCCGGGGAGATGCTGCTGAATCCGCTTAGGGCGGCTGGAGAGGTTACGTAACCCGAGACCAGGACGCGGCACAGCCGGGATGTAAACCCACACATTCCAGGTCCAGGGAGCATCTGCTTCCACACTGTGCTGTGTGGTCATCACCCCTCCAAGGGCTCCAAGGCTGGATCTGGGACCTAAAAAAGGGTCGACGGGAAGGCAGAGGGGAAGGCCAGCGGGAAGGACAAGAGCGGGCTGAGGAGATGCCAGCATGCTGACAAAGAGCGGCTACACATCACGGGGAAGCAGGCAGAACGCTGCCGGCGGGCACCGGCTCCCACGCCCACACGCGGGGACACACATGTTCACATGCATGCACTCACATGCACACCAGGCGGTACCTGTCACGTCCTTCTTGGGAGACTCAGCCCAGCTGGAGAGCCACACTTCCGAGTCCCCCCCGAGAGCAAGCAGCAGCAGGAGAGGAGAGAATCAGAGGAGGAGAGAGAACCGTTAGGCAGGCAGGAGGTCCACCGGCGAGTGGTTGCAGGCGCCGCATTGGGCCAGCGGCGGAAGGCGGGGGAGGGGAGGGGAGTGATTTCCTGGCCCTGGGACGGCTGCTGGGCGTGGGCCGGAGTGATTACAGAGGCGCTGGGACGCTGCCGGCCAGGACGGGGATAATGAGGTGTCTGCAAAACGCAGGAATCCTCTGGAGCACAGAGAATCCTCCACAATCCCAGCCTGGAATAGGGCCCGTGGGTTATCACTGCCCTGGAGAAGGCAGCCTGGACCTTCCTCCCTAGCCACGTGGGTGGCTGGCCCCACAGGGCCTGGTGGCTCCAAGGATCCTCACCAGGCCAGCAGGCTCGGCAGGCTGGGCCTGGAGCTTTAGCCATCAGGGCTGGAGAGCCCAAGGCCAGCCTCCAGCCTCTGGGCACCACACTACTGGGCCTCCATGTCTTGTCCAGCCCTTGCCCAAGCCCTGGTGGCTTAGATGGTAAAGAATCTGCCCACAATGCAGGAGACCCGGGTTCGATCTCTGGGCCAGGAAGATCCCTTGGAGTAGGAAATGGCAACCCACTCCAGTATGCTTGCCTGGAGAATTCCATGGACAGAGGAGCCTGGTGGGCTACAGTCCATGGGGCCAAAAAGAGTCGGACACGATTGAGCAACTCACACTTTCTTTCACTTTAGAAGACAGGCCCTGGCAGAATGGAAGGAAGCTTCATTTTAAAAAGTCCCAACTTCCCCACACCCTAACTCCAACTCAGAAGAATGGGGACCTTTAGAGACAAGAAAAAATGACGGCTCTTGTCCAGGCTCAGACAGTCATGTGGGATCTGGGCCTCAGTTTCCTCATCTGTCAGATGAGGTTAAAAGTCATCCTCCTGCCAAGAGGAACAAAATCAAAGCATCTAAAATAACTGAAGATCATGAGATGTGAAATAGTAATGGTGTGAACATTTCTGGACTATCAGAGGGTCAGCGCATAACACTGACAGTTTACCTATAGGGTAAAGTGGCCTGTTTACACTCGAGAATCCTTGAGCTGGGTATGCCTCATTTTACACGGGTAGAATCTGAGCTCAGACAGGGGAAGGAACTGGCCTAAGTTCCAACGAGGCCACAGTAGTAGAGCAGAAATGGAACCAGGTCTGGGACACCACAGCTGGTGCTTCCTCTGCTGAACTGCTCACTGGTTCCAAGCAAGAATAGCATTGGACGCAGTGGCTGCAGTGGGAAGGAAATGTGGAGATGCAAGTCTGAGAGGCAAAGCCTTGGACTGCTTGCCCAGCGCCAGCCAGGAGAACACCTTCACAGATAGTCGTAATAGTCATCACAGCAGTGACACATATTCAGCACTGACTGTACACCAGGCATTGTGCTGAGCACTTTACATATAGTAACTCATCTCTTTTTCACACTAAACCTACAATAATAAGGAATTTCCTCCATTGTGCAAATGAAGAAGATGAACCAGAGAGGTTAAGTAACTTGGCCCAAGGTCACACAGCTAGTACAGTGTCCATCTCTTGTGGGGAAACCGGTTCAGGCTTCAGTTTGTAGTTATTCACCATTTAAAGCACCTGACTTTCCTTCGCTCAGCAAGCCACCTTCCAATTGCGGGTGGACTCCCCATGTAGACCTGGGAGCCTGGCCCTTCCAGAGCTCACTGCAAAACCAACAAAGTGGGACTCTACTGGGGAGGTCTCTGGAGTCTGTCTGAATTTAAATCTAGGCTCTGCCCCTTTGATAGAGTCACTAAACCTCTCTGAACCTCTTCCCTGGGCATATCCCATGAGTTTGGTTCGGTCAGCTTTGGGGGAGCAGGAAAGTCAGACTCCTGGAGCTACGAGGATGAGAACCAGATGGCAATAAGATACTAGATGCACCAACAAGACGCTGACACCCAGAGTTGCCTACCAAAGAGCCCGGGTCAACTGGAACTGGGGGGAGCGGGATGCTGCGGGAACTACACCCACAGACAAGCATCCTGCGGCCAGTCTCTTACTGGGCCTGCAGCCAGAAGCTTCCTGGGATAGCAGGAACCTGGCTGGCCCAGCTTTCACACCCTTGTAGGGCCATGACAAGACAGATACACTCCAAGGCTCAAGGCGTTCAACGGCTGTAGCAGAGTGGGTCCAAGTTCAGAACGTGGGGATTCATTGTCTGGAGCCAGATCTTGCTGGGCTATGACTTCTTGCCACTGTGCCCCAGATAAGGCCCAGTGGGCTGCCACTCAGTAAGGCCACCCTCACCCCCTTGGGGCAAGCCTAGTGCCAGGCCCCTCCCAGTGCCATCCAGCCCCACTCAGCCCTGGGGGAGCCAGCTAACAGGTTGCCCACACCTCTCTGTATCTCTGCTGGCTTCACTACTTTATGCACTTTCCTTCGGGTTCTTCAGCAGGAAATGTTTGGGAAGTGCTAATGTCTGTCTGTGAGCCAAGGGAAATCATCTGCCCTGAGCCTGGTGAACCCAGGAAGATGTGTTCTGCTAAAACAGGTGGTCGACAGACTTTCTACAAAGGGCCAGAGAGTCAGTATTTGAGGCTTTGTGGGCCACGTGGTCTCTGTTGAGACGACTCACCTCTGATGTTACAACCTGTAGAGGAATGAGTGAGCCATGTGCCAATAAAGCTTTATTTACAAAACCACATGGTGGGCTGGGCTTGGCCTGTGGGCAGTGATTTGCCAACCCCTAGGCTAGGAGATCGGAGAAGGCAATGGCACCCCACTCCAGTACTCTTGCCTGGAAAATCCCATGGATGGAGGAGACTGGAAGGCTGCAGTCCATGGGGTTGTGAGAAGTCGGACACGACTGAGCAACTTCACTTTTCACTTGCATGCACTGGAGAAGGAAATGGCAACCCACTCCAGTGTTCTTGCCTGGAGAATCCCAGGGACGGCAGAGCCTGGTGGGCTGCCGTCTGTGGGGTCACAGAGAGACACAACTGAAGCGACTTAGCAGCAGCAGCATCAGCAGGCTAGGAGATGAGGTTGTCAGAGAAGGGGAGCTGTTCCAAACCCCCAGGAGACAGAAGTGGGTGCTGCTGTGGATTAAATACTCACAAGGCCTTTGCCAGTTGGTTGATCTTTTTTAAATTGTCATCTTGAAGGGTCTGATGCCCTTCCAGGCCTCTGGGGCATGGGCATCTGGGCAGGCCAGGACCAGTGGACAGGAAGAGGTCCCTTAGCCTCTGGAAATGGAGACCCCATGCCTAAACGTGGAACAACTCGAGCTCATGCCCACCCCCTCCCCCCTCAATAAGCAGGCCTTTCCTCTTTCCAAAGGAAAGTGGGAAGCGGACCAGAAACGAGCCTGTCTTTTAAAAAAAAAAAAGTCTTTTAAAAACGTGATTTATTTCCCAGTCCCTGAGACCCACAGAATTAATCCAGTTCTGCAGCTCCCACCCCAAATCCCACCCCCCTTTGCAGTGCCTTCTCTCCAGCCCACCAGAGCAAGCCCTCTCCCAGGGTGGGAAGGATGCTCCCACCTCCCACCTCATTACAATGAACAAAGGAGGAGAGGCCCCTGGCTCACAAACCCTGGCCCCCCAGCCAGGAGGCAGACATGGCTGCAGGCTCAAGGCTGGGAAAATGGAGAGATGAAGGGTTGGGGTGAAGGAGCAAGAGGCAGGCGCAGCCAAATGAGCAGCTGTGAGTGACACAAACCAACTGCTTCCTGTCCTCCCTGCTGTCTCTATGCCCCCATCTCTGGTGACAGAACCAAGGGCCCTAAGAGCAGAGTCACAGGGCCTGGTGGAAAGCACGGGGCATGTAACCGGGAATCTGCACAGCTGGTTTTGCTGGCTGTGTGATCTTGGGCAAGTGGCCTGACTTCTCTGGGCCAATCCGTAAAATTAGGCATTTGGGGCCCACCGATCTCCAAGACACTGGTTTCACGTTCTAAGCTCTTCCAGTAGAAACCCGCTAGTCTCCGTAATACAAGTGCACCACAGCTGAAACAAATCTTTCCAGAGAACCAGACTGCTTTTCCTGGGAAAACCACTTGAACACATGCTCAATATATGAAACTCAAATGAAGCAGGCCAACAGTTCAGGGGGCACATAAGACAAAGAGGAATTGCAGCAAGAATTTTAAAAAAATCTTGGTTCTTGCGCTTTCTCTTCCACTTTAGTTCACTGATTCTGGGCATTTAGCAAATCTCCAAGCCCCCTTTCCTTCTGTGAAATGGTGATAAAAATATCTACTTTGTCTTTTTCTTTCCAGGGTTGCTTTAAGAGCAAAGTGGCCTAGTCCTGTGAAAGGTTTCAGAGCAGGAGGAATTAGGCCTTTGGATACAGAAGGGGAGTGGGTGTCAGGGTCCCTCCTGAGGTCACCCCACAGGAGGTGGGGTCCCTGCCACAGCCACTCCTCCTGGCTTACTGGCAGCAAGAATCCAGGCCCAGAGGAAACCAGGCGTCAGCAAGTCCTGACACTTAGGTGCTGAACCTGACTCGGGTCAAGTCCAGGTGGTTATGAGAAGTCAAAGAACAATACCACAGGGGCCCCCGACTTTACGGATGTTCCCCTCGAACACATGTACGCCCACGGACTACATTATGAACACGTGGGTAGACTTCAGTTAGGAAAGGGACTCCTATTGGTTTGTAATAGGGTTTCTTCTAATGTTGAGTAATTCCAGAGCAGTGAGATTTGGGTTCAGTTTGACCAAATCTAGTCTCCAACCATGCTTCCAGGAATTCTCCCCTGGTGTAGAGCAAGTTCCACCCATCCAAACTAATAAATCCAGAGTGGGCTGTGAGCCCAGGTGGGAGAGACAGAAGAACAGCACAAACTCCTTGGAGAATGAAAGCAAATCACAGGCTCAGGGGGATCAGGGCAGGGTCACCCGCCTTATCGGCTTACACGGCTCCCGCCCTGGGCTCCTGGGCCGGGAGGAGGAGCTGGAGCCCTGCCAGGAGTGAGCACTCCACTGTCTTCTCTGTGTCTTTCCACTCCTCAGTATCTCAGCGTACTTGAACACTCAAGACCTCTCTCTTCGGGAACTTGATTGTTCGTACCACACTGCAACCCTGAAGGGATTTCTAAATATCTGTGGTATTTGAGTCTTTTCTCTGCTTTTGTACGAGGGAACTATACACAGGGCTAGATTTCTAAAGTTTCCTACGGACGCCACGTGCTTCTTTTCCCTTTTTGACTAGGCCACCAGGGAACTCAGCCACTGCTTTCAGGTCATCAACTAATTGTCCTTAGTCGCTCAGTCACATCCGACTCTTTGTGACCCTTAGGACTGTAGCCCACCAGGCTCCTCTGTCCATGGGATTTCCCAGGCAAGAATACTGGAGCGGATTGCCATTTCCTCCTCCAGGGGATCTTCCTGACCCAGGGATTGAACCCGGGCCCCCTGTATCTCCTGTACTGCAGGCACACTCTTTACTCTCTGAGCCATACTAGCCCTGTAATTTAATCGTAGGAGGAGAAGGAACTACTTTTTCACTAGGAGACCATATATCCCTGTTGCGGGCAGTGTCCTGTCGTAGGCATGAAGTAACTCAAATCTTTACCAGAGCCCTCCAGGGCTAACGGGCCTTCACAAAGAAGGAGCAGCTTGACCTACATGATATATGGGGCCTGAAATAGGTCATCATGCTCAGAGCAGCGGAAACAGGCACGACAGTGTAAGTGGCATGAATGGCATCCGGAAAAAGCATGGCATGAATTAAGATGGCCAAGACAGAGAACAAGTAACAGCTCAAACATGACTTCCAGTCCAAAGTCACAAAGGTACATGCTGGGGACGGTTTGTGTAAGGTGTGTGAGCTGCTGCCCACAGGGGGTCCCTCTCTGCAGCTTGCTCCAGGGTGAGCGGCAGCCTCCAGCTCGTCCTCAGTGCTTAACGGTATGGAAAGATCATACCCTTGGACTGGAGGGGTAAGAGACCAGGGCTGCCACAGTGACAGCCCAGCCGCCTGGCGCTGCCTCTGATGCCTGCAACCTCTGAGGCCGGGCTGGCTTCAGGGCGGTGTGACGTGCGACCCGCCCCGTGCTTGGTTTAACACTCTTCTGTCCTCAGTTTGAGATGTTTAGTAATTTATGAACAAGAAGCCCCATAAATTTTGTAGCTGGTCCTGCCCAAGGTCTGAGGGTTCTGAGCCAGAGAATTCTGAACTAAACAAACAAGGCTGGAAGGAGCATGTAGGCACTCAGGACCAGAGAGAAGAGTGTGTAAAATCACACAGCAAGTGAGTGGCAGGGCTGAGGCTGGATCAAACATGCTACCTCCCACTTCTTTAACACGCAAGACCGTTTGACGGGCACTATCTAGTTTAATCCGATGACAATCTGTACTTCACAGACACGGAAAGTGAGGCTCAAGAAAGTTAAGGTTTTCCCCAAGACCCCACAGCAAGTCGTGGGTCGGACTGGAGCCCAGGCAAGCTGGTGGGAATGGGGAACAAAGGGGTAGAAAAACGGGGGACCTCATTCTCTGGGTCCCCTACCACCACCACTGCGGCCATTGGCCAAGGGAGGCTCGTTTATTTTTGTTGGGCTTCCCTTGGTAAACACAGCCATATTCCTCTCATTTTGCTCTCAGTAGGAAGGGGCCTGACTTCTTCCCTGGGACCTGCCTTTCCCAGAATCCAGAGTCCACGTGGGGGCAGCCCAGCCCGGGGCAGGAATGCACTACTAAACCACTGGCCACCGAGCCAGGCGGTCAGAGAACGGTCAGTCTCCCGGCTCAGGTGGGGAATGGGGTGGGGGGGCAGTGCTGGAGCCATTCCAGAGCCCCTTGGGGACTAAGTCCAAGGACACCCATACAGAGGCCAAGGTTGGGGCCAGCAGAGAGAGCCCAGCCCAGTGGGTGTGGACAGAGAGGCCAAGGCAGCTGCCCAGGGGGGCTGCCAGGCAGCCCTGCCTCCTCCTTCCACCCTGCTCTGAAGACCCTCAGCTTCCCGGAGGTTCAAGACAGGTGTTGTGGTCATCAGCTGCGCTGTGGGCGGACAGAGGGGTGCTGTGTGGGGAGGTCTCCTACAGCTGCTGCCTGACCCCACGGCTGCCCCTTGGGGTGATGGCCTCCCCCTCAGCTTTCTGGCCCTCACCTCTCCCCACGCCAAGGCACTAGCGTACATGGCAGACACAAACTCAACACTGTTCAGAGTTCCCGGATCCCAGCCACGCCCCCTCTCCCTGGGGTGGCCTGCCTTGGTGGTCCTCCCCCACTTACTAGGATATCCCCTCTCCAATTCTCCCACCCACCGGCTCCCCCGGCCAAAGCCGGTGAGAATGAGGCAGTAGCAACAGCAGAAACAGAGGCCCAGAGATGAAGTGAGCGGCTGCTGGGTCTCCAAGCCCCTGCCCAGCAGTCCAGCCCCTCCCCTGGCTCCATCTCCACAAGAGCCTGGAGAGATGGCATAGACAGCAATGGACCCAGGACTGACAACGCCATCCCAGGGCCACACAAAAAATGCAATGCCTTTTTTTCTCCAGACTGGACTTCTGCCATCAGATTATCAATGAATCAATGAATCTAATGAGCATTTGCCACAGCTGGAGGCTCCCAGCTACGACACACTGACTCTCCAGCCTCAGCAATGGGGCACAGATATTTACAATCAAATACACTCTTCCAGGTGTTCCTGACCGCTTCAGGGGTCATGGAGATTTGGGGGAGCCTGTTTGGCTCCCTCAGCCACCTGCCTGGCACCATTGAGGCTGCCACTCAAGTGAATCATTATTGTCCCAGGCTGCCCGGACCTGACCATTGAACAGGCTAGAGCCAGACACCGCAGGCAGGGCCCCGGGAGGGGATTCTTGGGGGTGGGGGGAGGGGATGATGCAGCGGGGCTGAGACCTGGAGGCCCTGCATCTGCTGGACCCCACCTCTGGAGCAGGACTCACAGTGACATCTGGCTGGACACTGTCAGGGGAATGTCTGGATAGCGCTGTAGTCCTATCAAGCGTCCGAAGAGCAGGTGCTTCTTCAAAATTTGTTACGAGTCTCTCCAACCAGATCTGAAGTTCCTTCGGGGTCTTAACCCTCTCAGCCTCCTCACGGCACACTGAACACAGTAGGCGGTACACAGAAAGTCCCAGTGGCTGATGGAAGGACGTCTACTCAGTGTACTCAGTCCCCAAGGTTTCGTGGGCAAAGTGAGGTCTGGCTGACCCCACTGCTCCAGGGCCTTTTTGATCCCCAGGGCCCTGCACTCCCTCTAGCCTAGGTTTTGGCTGGGGTGGCCCAAGACACATACAGGCATCCTCAGGCTGGGAAAGACCCCAAGCCTAGTTGGTGCCGCACAAGGTAACTCACGGGCAGGCCAAGCCCGGCAGAACATCCCTGGAAGCTGCAGGCTTCCAGCATCTGCTGTAAAGCCCTTCAAAGAGATTTTAAAAAATTGTCCATGAGCAATATGGTCTATGGCAAGATGGATGTTGCAGGAAATGGGAGTCTGAGCAAAAACAACTGGCTTATCTATGATGTCTGGTGGGAGCAGGGCTCAGCAGAGCTCGGCACAGCCTCCCAGGGTGTGTGCCTGCAGCCTTAGGCCTCTCCTCACCCCCATCCCGCTCCTGCTCTGCGTGGGTCTGGACCAACCCCTTGAGCTTTCAGATGCCACGTAAACAGGGAAGGCTATGTGTGTGCACGCGAATGCATGCATGCTTTCTCTTTCTCACACACACACACACACACACACGCACACACACATAGTTTGGGAAATCCCCACATCTGGCTCTCACGTGACTGAGCTATGCCCAGGAGGCCGCAGCTGGGAGGGTCAGGAGTGTGCAAGCTCTCTGGGGGAGCATGAAGTTAACTCTTTGGCACCACAGCTCTGGGACTCTGAGGGAAAGCCAGGGAGGAGACCAGTGCTCAGAGAGCCCTGGCGTGGCTCACTGAGCAAGTGTGGGAAGGTGGGGCCACTTCTCAAGGTCCCCCTGGTCTTCACCTGTGACTGGGAAGGGCTGCTCTTTCTTTGCCCCTGTCAATCCTGGTCAACCATCAGCTGCGAGGGAGACCCAGTAGATGAAGATTCCCTCCCCAACAGAGACCCGTCTGTCAGTCAGGGATTTAATGAGCCCTTCCTAGTGCTGGGCCCCTGGCTGGGTGGGTTGTGGCCCTGGAATCTTATGGAAACAGGGCACATGGCCCCCAGGAGACCACTGGAAGCCACAGTCCTCCTAACAATAAATAACATGTCAGAGGGGGCCTTTGGTCTTTGGGGCACGTTCTCTCCAACTTAGGCACGTGTATTATTTTATAAATCAGAACTTTTTAAGCTTCAACAACTTTAGTGAATGAGTGACCATCTGCAGTGGTATCTCTGAAATAGCACCACCCAGAAGGTATCGGGGGACACGGAGGACGCACCCCAGTCCAGTGGCAAGGACGTGGCACGCTCTCACAGCCAATGCTGAGCCTGCCCAGATGCCTCTGCAGGCTGCTCTCCCTCTCCTCCGGGCTGACTCATTGAAAACCTCAGGGAACCAGGGGTGGAAGGCCTCACTCAGCACCCCACCCCCAAGCAGATCTAAGCCTCCCCGGGGGAGGCTCCCTCCATCACCCCGCCTCCCATCGTAGCACTCGGACACCACACCGTAACTGCTGTTTACTTTTCCATCTCCCAGACCCAACCAGGACCCAGGCCTCAGGATGCCCACCTCAATATCCCTGGGCTTGGACCACAGGGCCTGGCACAGAGGGGATCCTGAGATGTTCACTGGACAAAATCTACATGACAGCCACAGCCAGTGCCAGGGAATCAGCTCTAGGTCTGGCAGGAACACCTAATCGTAGGGAGCCTGATACCAGCATCCATCGGGAAACTCACTTCTTATCAATCTAGCTAGCCCTTGAGGGTTCCTCCACCCCCACCTCTGGGAGAGCCGCCATGAGTGTCGGCGGAGCCCTGGGCTTAGAGCAGAGAGGGCAACTGAGGTCACTGAAGAAGTTGAGGAAGGGGCCCTCTTACTCAGAACCCTGTGACCAAATGCCAGGGAGGAACTGACAGAGGGCTCTCAGAGCCACTGGACTCCAGGCAGGGATAGTGTGTGGCCAGGCCATGCGGACCAGGAGGCAGGCAAGGAGAAATTGCCTGACCCGGACAGATCCGGGACAAAGGATGTTAAAATCTGCCCTGTTTGCGAGGTCTCCCCAGGGGAGCTGATGCCAACAGAGACAGTCTTAATTTGGCTTCTTGTCACTAGCTGTCATCACAGCTTTGCAAGGACTTCACCCTGCTGCCTGGAACAGTTATGTACCCAACCCTGACACACTGATCCAACACTCAGGGAGCCTAAGGTGGCCCAGGGCCAAGGGGTAGACCCTGGATAACAGGAAAGGCAGACACCTGTGGGGGGCTTTTCCTACACCACTGTATCCACTAGCCAAATGCAACATCAGGAGGAAGCATCTTGAAGAGGATGAGCACGGGGAAGTGAAGGGAATTTTTGACATGGCTCGGTTTTCCTGGTACAAGAATCCAGTTCTAATGTTAACAAAATCCATCTTCTTACCAGCTGCTTGGGTCACATGTGTCGATGACAAGATCCAGGGGGCAAAGCAGAAAGAGTTGGGGAAAAACACTTTTTTTCCTCGCAAAAGTCTAAGTTTCGCTGAAACGCTGGAAAACTTTTCTTTGCCGCCACATTTCAGGACTGACCAATTATAAAAATGTCACGAGCCAACTGAGTTACACACGCCACATTTCTGTTTCTAAACAAAGT
Organism: Bos indicus; assembly: GCF_029378745.1. Taxonomy (NCBI): domain Eukaryota; kingdom Metazoa; phylum Chordata; class Mammalia; order Artiodactyla; family Bovidae; genus Bos; species Bos indicus. The sequence goes on from NC_091785.1 coordinate 24,100,184, forward strand.
AAAGTTCAGATCAGAAAAAGGTGCTAACACAATAAGTAATGCACATTTCCCCCGAATCTTTGTTTTTCCACTGGCTTTGTCGTTACTGGAAATGTTGCCTCTTTTGTCACATGTTTATAAACCAAAAAGCCCAAGCGGGGATTGGCTGGACCACAATGTAGGCGTCTCTTCTCCTGAAGAAGAAGACCTTGTGGAAACAAAGCTGTCCTCTTAACTGCCCCCACCCCTCACCCCAGGGACATGGCCAAATGCACCCTCCAGGAGCAGCCCCATTGAGTCACAGTCCACCCTGGGGGTCCAAGCCTTCTGCCCCCTCACTCTCTGCCTACCCTGAATATGGCCATCAACCCATATGGATGACCCATCCCAAATTGAACCCAGCCTGGATCTCGGGGTATACCTGGGGAGCCCATCAAAGCTGGCTGGTGTTTCTGGGTAGATCTGGGTCTGAGAATCTGTGCTTCAACAAGCAGGCTCAGGACTCTCAGCGCACCCCTGGGCCTTAGCACATGCTGTCCCCTTCCAGACCATCTTCCCATCACCCCAGCAGGAGAGGTCAGCTGACAGGCCTGAGGGGCAGAAAGAAGCCAAGCAAGCAGGATGGAGGGGATCAAGGCTACCCACCCGCTAGTTGCCTCACTTCCCAAGTGTGAGATACGTACTCCCAGGATTCGGGGAGCCCTCCCCTCCCCCACCCCTGCTCCGTGTGTCCAGGCCAGTAGGGCAGTGGGACCACACTGCCTGTGGCCAGACACACACTTTCTCCATCACATCACTGCCACATAGGCTGGCGGTGGAACTGCCAAACCAATCGGCCTCCTTCATTCCCAATTAGTTGGCTTTGAACTCCAGGGGTGACATCAGGCTGGGGACCCAGAGCCACACAAATAAAAATTATTTAAAAACACCAGCCTGGGTGAAATGCGCCAGAAGGCAATGCCTTCACGAGACACGTTCACTCTTGGAACAGGCCGTCGGAGGGTGCCAGGAATGTCTTGGCCGTGTTCTCCAAGCAGCCTGGGCCTTTCTCCCTGAGGATGGATGGCTTGGGCAGAAAAGAAAGCTTTGGAAAAGGCTTGCTGATACACTCTCCCAGGTTTCCTTTCCAGACACATCTCCTGCCCTCCCGCTCTTCCTAGCCCTTCATGTTTGTCAGGCTAGACAACCTCTTCTTCCCTCAAACTTTCAAACACATCCCAGACCCAGAGTCCTTGCTCAGACTGAGCTCTTCTACCAGGAGTGTCTGGCCCCCTCTCTGCTCATACCCACCCCTTCCATCCTCCAGCAAGCATCTCCAGCCCCTCCCCTCTTGGCTGCTGCCCCCCGCCCCCCCACCTCAGCCCCTTCTGTTTGACTCCCATGCATCACAACCCATCCTGGCCCTCATTCATCAATGAATCCCCGGCACATCCTGCTTTCTCAGTTGAGCTGTGACCTCCATGAGGCCAGGAACCAGTAATCACTTAAAAGAAATGAAAGCCTCCAGGGGAGGACTGAAAGCTGCAGTCATCTGCTTTGTCTCTGCCCCCTCCCTCTGTGGCTGGTAAGCAGGGCCAGCTGGGGTCTGAGAGAGGCTGGCCCTACTCTGCGTCCTGGGGTGGGCTGGGGGTGCATTCATCCCAGGGGAAGACGAAGCACCAGAGGCTTTTATAGACCTGCTTTCTCTGCTTCACCCTGGCCCTCCTCACACCCCTGCCTCATTCCAGGATTTGGTGGGAGTGCCATGAGCAGGAACCCAGGTTCTGCCTGCCCCTCCCCTTGGGAAGGCAGCAGCCTCTCTCTTAGTCACTTCCTCTGTCAAAGGAGGGCAGACTACCTTTTTATAGTAGTCAGAACCTACAGGCAGGTTTTGCTTTAAGCCAAATACACCGTGAAAGTGAAGTCGCTCAGTCGTGTCCGACTCTTTGCGACCCCATGGACTGTAGCCTACCAGGCTCCTCCATGGGATTTTTCAGGCAAGAGTACTGGAGTGGGGTGCCATTTCCTTCTCCTTATTAAAGACCAAATTCATACAAAGAGAAATGAAGGGATACTAGTCACAGCCTGCAAAGGGACCCTTTACCTCAAGAAGAATCTCTTGTGCCCAATGGGTTCCCTCTATAGATACCACAGTGGGGTTGGGGGCTCTCTTGGGGCAGGCCCTCTCCTAGTCTGTGGAACTCCTGCCAGAGGTCTCCAGAGCCCAGTCCTGCTCTCTCTGGATTCCTCGGGTCTCAAGAAGGAACCGACTTCAGTGGAAAGAGGTTTGAATCAGAAGAACCAGATTTGAATCCTGTCCACTCGGCTAGGTGACCTTGGTGACCTGGACCTACCTCCCCTGGTCTATAAAAGGGGGATAAGACCACCTGCCCAGGCTATCAGGAGGCTGGCTGGCAGCCACGAGATGGTGCACACACAGCCTTCCTGGTCTATAAAAGGGGGATAAGACCACCTGCCCAGGTTATCAGGAGGCTGGCTGGCAGCCACGAGATGGTGCACACACAGCCTTCCCACTCTGAAAGGAGTCTCCTGCAGGAGGTAAATGCCAAAGTCAGTAGTCCCTCCTGTTTAAGAGCTGCTCCTACTCAGAAATGGCTTAACCCTTGGTGTCTCGTGCACCTGACACTTCCCATGTATTAACTCCTATCCAAGCCTCAGACGACCTGTTGAAGTGCTATCATTATACTCATTTCATAGATGAGCAAACTGAGGCACAGGGAAGTTAGGACTTGCCCAAGACCACGTGGCTGGCAGAGCTGGGACACAAAACTAGGTGTTCCAGCTCCAGAGCCTGTCTTAACTCTACAGAATATTCTGAGACTAGATTCTGTCTCCTATGAGGCCAGGCCCTTGGCTCACAGGATGAAAATTATGCTTCAAGCCAGTCCTTTTTAACTCTGAAATCCCCTTGCTTTCTGAACCTATCAATAATTAAAAGAACAACAATGGCGGCTGCTATCATTGGGAGCATGCTATGCGCCACCCCCTGCTAGTTCAATCCTTACCATTCATAGAGGCAGGCACTATTTTTACCCCCATTTTCCATATGGAGGCATGAGGTCAGAGGTCAAGCAGATTGCCAGTCACAGAGCCAACACGTGGCAGGACAGGAGCTCAGACCCCGACCGACACCAAAACAGAAATTCTGAAGTCCAGGTGACACGCTTCTCTGTCGTCAGACTACAGTAATATTGATCTCGTGAACTCCATCCAGTGATGCAACCTGTGTGGTACTAAAATGGAAGCTGGGTGAGCTTGCCAAGGTTCCAAGGAAAAGCATAAAGTAAACAGGATTTCACGAGGAGCATCAACACTGACCTAAAAGAACAAACTTGCAACACACTTGAGCAACCTCATTTGCATTTAGATGAGCAGCAGCTCATCACAGGACTCCTGGGTGGGATGCCGCCTCAGACACAATCCCAGGGCCAGGATGATCCCAGAGGATCCATGGACGCCTGCGCCCCCTGGTGGAACTTCCTAGCCACCGGAACTGGAGCCAGGCAACCTACTAGAAGGGTGGGGGCCCCAGCCCATCTTTTCAGGTCTGAAGAGAACGCCCTGCTCTAGGTGGGTGGGTGGGGTGGTTGGGGGATGGGGGTCTCCTGCAGCAGTGCTCACCTGGGGGAGGCCAATCACCGACTGGCCCAGCCTACTGCTGGGCACGGCACAAAGCCCTCTAACTGCATCACGCCCTCGAACCTTCTGCACGTTCCTGCAGGTGGCCGCTACTCCATTTTCAAGGGCGTGCCCATCACTCAGGCTAGGCTACGATCCCCAGTTATCCAACCACACACTCATGCAGGAATGGCTCAGGAGGTATTATGCAGGGGTGATCAGGTTCAACATTAGCTGGCTTTCACGGATGTTACACTTGATACTCTGAGGGGCCCTGGGTCCCTCAGCTGAAATGCTTTAATGGGTAGAGCTGAGGTGTTACTGCAGAAGAAATTTCACCTGTGGACTGCAACCCCAGCCTGCTCTTGGGTTTCGGACTTGCCTGACTGGCCCACAATTGCGTAAGCCAGTTCTTTGCGTGAAATGTAATATACAGTGGCTCCTATGGGTCTGGCTTCTCCAGTTGAATCCGGCCAATACAACAGAAGAGGTGAGGGCATGGAGCTCTGGTGGAGATCTGCCCAAGGTCACGGGGCTGCGAACGGGACCCAGACAATCTGGCATAAGCTACCCCCCACGGCCCATGCCGTCCTCTGCTGCTGTCCTTGCCCCCTCGTTGCCGGTCTCCCCTCCTTGACCATCTCTACTCACTGGTCACAAAAAACCGTTCTGAGAGCTAAGGCAGATCATGTCCCCTCTCCTCAGAACGCCTCAGTGGCTCTTCATCTCTCTCACCGTGAAGGCCGAAACCCTTAGAAGGTCTGACGCTGTCTGAGCTGCTGCCCCACTCCCACATCTCTGCTCTCCCCCCAACACCTTGACCTCCCCTCCACTCCCCCCCAGTCACAGGCCTCCTGGCCATGCCTTGAGCAGGCAGACCAGCATGCTCCTACTCTGGGCCTTTGCACTGGTTGTGCCCTTGGCCTGGATGGCTCTTCCTTGGGTAACCATGCCACTTCCTTGCTTCCCTGTCCAACAGTATATTGTTGTCTGCACAGTTCATCACTAGAGTGGACTGCAAACCCCTCAAGGGCAGAAAGGCACATTCCAGTCACCTCAACACTTTACTGGCATACAGCTGGTGCTCAATAAGAGCAATTGCAATAGCTGGTCTCCAAACAAGCTGTGCTGGGTCCTGCTCCCCAACCTGTGTGCAAGTGCTATGTCTTGACTTGGCAAAGCCCCAGCTCTCTGCCCCTAATCACCAAAACTCCTCCTCTTTCCAGACAACATCCCTGACTTGAGGCCACAGCAACTCTCCTTCCTGACCTGCAGGGTCAGTTACGCGCCCAGGCCTTCTTCTTGAATGGTGCTGCCATTCAACCAGCACCAGAGGTTCCTGCTACCTGTGCGGGCCCTGCAGCTAGGTCTCTGCTTTCAAGGTGGTGGGACACAGATAACACAAGAAAACCCACAAGGTAATGAGAGTGTGGTCAGTGACATGCAGGGAAGAAGCAGGGTGACCTGAGGGGGGCAGCTAGATAGTGGATGATGGGGCAGCTTGACTGAGCAGAAATCTTAAGGGGCCAGCCACGTAGAAGAACAGGGAACAGCATTAAGGCCAGGGGGAACAGCAAATGCAATTACCATGTGAAGAGAATGAGCCTGCTGTGTTTCATGAATGGAAGGTGACGGGCATGACAGTGCTGGGGTGGCAAAGAGGGGGCAGGGGTGAGGGTAGAGCCCAGGGTGGGATGGTAGGCAGGGGCCATAGCACACATAGCTCTCTGGGATCAGGGGTTTTTCTGGGTGGGTAGAAAATCCTTGGAATTTAAGCAGAAAGGCACATTCAGTTCAGTTTAGTTGCTTGGTCGTGCCCGACTCTTTGCAACCCCATGAATTGCAGCACGCCAGGCCTCCCTATCCATCACCAACTCCCAGAGTTTACTCAAACTCATGTCCATCAAGTCAGTGATGCCATCCAGCCATCTCATCCTCTGTCGTCCCCTTCTCCTCCTGCCCCCAATCCCTCCCAGCATCAGAGTCTTTTCCAATGAGTCAACTGTTCGCATGAGATGGCCAAAGTACTGGAGTTTCAGCTTTAGCATCATTCCTTCCAAAGAACACCCAGGACTGATCTCTTTTAGAATGGACTGGTTGGATCTCCTTGCAGTCTAAGGGACTCTCAAAAGTCTTCTACAACTCCACAGTTCAAAAGCATCAATTCTTCAACGCTCAGCTTTCTTCACAGTCCAACTCTCACATCCATACATGACTACTGGAAAAACCATAGCCTTGACTAGATGGACCTTTGTTGGCAAAGTAATGTCTCTGCTTTTGAATATGCTATCTAGGTTGGTCATAACTTTCCTTCCAAGGAGTAAGCATCTTTTAATTTCATGGCTGCAATTACCATCTGCAGTGATTTTGGAGCCCCCAAAAATAAAAGTCTGACACTGTTTCCACTGTTTCCCCATCTATTTCCCATGAAGTGATGGGACTGGATGCCATGATCTTAGTTTTCTGAATGTTGAGTTTTAAGTCAACTTTTTCACTCTCCTCTTTCACTTTCATCAAGAGGCTTTTTAGTTCCTCTTCACTTTCTGCCATAAGGGTGGTGTCATCTGCATATCTGAGGTTATTGATATTTCTCCCAGCAATCTTGGTTCCAGCTTGTGCTTCTTCCAGCCCAGCGCTTCTCATGATGTACTGTCATAGAAATTAAATAAGCAGGGTGACAATATCCAGCCTTGAAGGACTCCTTTTCCTATTTGGAACCAGTCTGTTGTTCCATGGCCAGTTCTAAGTGTTGCTTCCTGACCTGCATATAGGTTTCTCAAGAGACAGATCAGGTGGTCTGGTATTCCCGTCTCTTCAAGAATTTTCCACAGTTTGTTGTGATCCACACAGTCAAAGGTTTTGGCATAGTCAATGAAGCAGAAATAGATGTTTTTCTGGAACTCTCTTGCTTTTTTGATGATCCAGTGGATGTTGGCAATTTGATCTCTGGTTCCTCTGCCTTTTCTAAAACCAGCTTGAACATCTGGAAGTTCACAGTTCACGTATTGCTGAAGCCTGGCTTGGAGAATTTTGAGCATTACTTTACTAGCGTGTGAGATGACTACAATTGTGTGGTAGTTTGAGCATTTTTGGTATTGCCATTCTTTGGGATTGGAATGAAAAGTGACCTTTTCCAGTCCTGTGGCCACTGCTGAGTTTTCCAAATTTGCTGGCATGTTGAGTGCAGCACTTTCACAGCATCATCTTTCAGGATTTGAAATAGCTCAACTGGAATTCCATCACTTCCACTGGCTTTGTTCATAGTGATGCTTTCTAAGGCCCACTTGACTTCACATTCCAGGATGTCTGGCTCTAGGTGAGTGATCACACCATCGTGATTATCTTGGTTGTGAAGATCTTTTGTGTACAGTTCTTCTGTGTATTCTTGCCACCTCTTCTTAATATCTTCTGCTTCTGTTAGGTCCATACCATTTCTGTCCTTTATCGAGCCCATCTTTGCATGAAATGTTCCCTTGGTATCTCCAATTTTCTTGAAGAGATCTCTAGTCTTTCCCATTCTGTTGTTTTCCTCTATTTCTTTGCACTGATCGCTGAGGAAGGCTTTCTTATCTCTTCTTGCTATTCTTTGGAACTCTGCATTCAGATGCTTATATCTTTCCTTTTCTCCTTTGCTTTTCACTTCTCTTCTTTTCACAGCTATTTGCAAGGCCTCCCCAGACAGCCATTTTGCTTTTTTGCATTTCTTTTCCACGGGGATGGTCTTGATCCCTGTCTCCTGTACAATGTCACGAACCTCGAACCTCCGTCGATAGTTCATCAGGCACTCTATCTATCAGATCTAGTGCCTTAAATCTCTTTCTCACTTCCACTGTATAATCATAAGGGATTTGATTTAGGTCATACCTGAATGGTCTAGTGGTTTTCCCTACTTTCTTCAATTTAAGTCTGAATTTGGCAATAAGGAATGCATGATCTGAGCCACACTAAAATGGACTGGAATGGGTGAATTGAACTCAGATGACCATTATATCTACTAGTGCGGGCAGGAATCCTTAAGAAGAAATGGAGTAGCCATCATGGTCAACAAGAGTCCAAAATGCAGTACTTGGATGCATTCTCAAAAACGACAGAATGATCTCTGTTCATTTCCAAGGCAAACCATTCAATATCACAGTAATCCAAATCTATGCCCCAACCAATAATGCTGAAGAAGCTGAAGTTGAACGGTTCTATGAAGACCTACAAGACCTTTTAGAACTAACACCCAAAAAAGATGTCCTTTTCATTACAGGGGACTGGAATGCAAAAGTAGGAAGTCAAGACACACCTGGGGTAACAGGCAAATTTGGCCTTGGAATACGGAATGAAGCAGGGCAAAAGCTAATAGAGTTTTGCCAAGAAAGGCACATTATATGTCCCATATTTGGAGGAGTTCACTCTGTGGCGTGGAGAAAAGCGTGGCGGGGCAATGGTGGGAGCAGACAGGCTGAGGAGGAAGCTGAGGTCCTCTGAGGGATGAAGGGGGCTTCTAACAGATGTGATGGTGGAGGTGGGAGAAGGGAATGGGTGTGGAGGGCAGGTGAGAGGAAGGGAGGAGTCAGGGATGACTTCTTGATGCTGGGCTTGAGCAACAGGGTGGGTGGTGGGAGGAGGAAGATGCGAGAAGGAGCAGGTTCCATGGAGGGAAGGAGCAGAGATAAATTTGAGGCTACACTGTCTTCTGGGTATCAAAGTCTCCAGTCCTGCCTCCTCTGTGAGGCTGCCCTCTGTCTGAGCACTTTCTTCCTGTTCACTCCACCCTCCCCAGGTCTGCCTGGTAGTCCTGGCTCTGTGCTCCACAGAAGATCCCTCCAGGAGATCCTCCAAGGGTGAGCCGGGGCTTTGGGGACTACAGTGTGATGAGAGGTGGCCAGGAAACAAGCATTTGTGTTCTTTACGCAAACATCCCTGACTGGAGTCACCCTGGGAAGCTTCGTGAGCTTCATCACAGAGTGAAACCCCAAATGTGAACACAGACCCCAACTTGGCCACAGACTCCAGGCAGCCACCCTTGGAGACGTAGCTTCTCATTTGTGAAATGGGAATCCCATGAGCCACCATGCAACGTGGCTCTGAGTAGGAAACGAAGAAATAGATATATAAAGTAGCCAGTACATAGTGAAAGTGAAAGTGAAATTGCTCAGTCGTGTCTGACTCTTTGCAACCCCATGGACTATAGCCTACCACACTTCTCCGTCCATGGGATTTTCCAGGCAAGAGTACTGGAGCAGGGTGCCATTTCCTTCGCCAGAGGATCTTCCTGACCCAGGGATCGAACCTGGATCTCCCGCATTGTAAGCAGACGCTTTACCGTCTGAGCCACCAGGGAAGTCCTCCACTACACACTAGATGCTCACTAAATTATAATAGTAGCTAGCACTTCAGGAGAACTGTCCAGGGTGCAGGCAGTGTTCCAGGAAGACTTATATATATATATATAGAAGTTTATGTAATTTTCATTATAACCATGAGCTGTGTATTAGTCAGGATTCTCCAGATAAATAAAACAGAATATTGACAGAGAGAGAAAGAAGAGAGGGAGGAATTGGCTCTTGTGACTGTGGGGCCTTGATGAGCCCACAATCTGCTGGGGGTATACATATAGGCTGGAGACTCAAGGAAGAGCTGCAGTTCAAGTCCAAAGGTGCTGGCAGAATTCCTTCTTGCTTGGGGGAGGTCTTTCCCTTAAGGCCTTCAACTGATCGGATGAGACCAACCCACATTAGGGAGGGTAATCTGCTTTACTCAAGGTCCACTGATTTAAAAGTTAATCTAATTTAAAAAACATCTTCACAGAAACATCCAGAATAATGCTTGAGAAAATATCTGGGCACCGCAGCCTAGTCAGGTTGACACAGAAAATTAACTCTACAAGGTGGTAAGAATAGTATCCCCTAGTTTACAGAAGGTAAGGCAGGCACAGAGGGTAGGAGGAACGCCCAAGGTCTGAAGAGCCAGACTCTAAACTCCTGCCGTCTGGCTCCAGAGCTGACTCTTTTAACCATGACAGTAAGTGGCCATTATTATAAGCACAGCAGCATAAATTAAATTTCTCCATCCATCCTTTTCCTGGCCTGAGAGTGGAAGGCAGAGAAACCGGGGAAGCTTTCCCTGGGTGGGGCCCTGCCTTGCTTAGGAAGCAGCACAGACTCTGAGGCTCAGAGATTGAGGGCTGGTAGGTTATCTGGGCCAGTCCACAACTCTACGGAGGAGGAAACTGAGGCTGAGAGTAGAGAAGGGACTCACCAGGGGGTCCCAGGGCTTCAGAAAGTGATGATGACAACAATAAATCATGCTTCTCCAGCAGTTACTGTCTCCTAGGTACTTTTCTGCATTAACTTCTTGAATCTTCTACATGTGAGACAGAGAGCATCATTATCCCTGTTTTTTTAAGGAACGAGGAAACTGAGGCAGAGAAGTCATGAAACTGGTGCCAGAATCTCAGCCCAGGCTCAACCAATCACTGCATCTCTGAGGTTCGGGGCCGGTTTCTTGGGGAGGAGGGGATGTACCTGTGTGCTAAGTCACTTTGGTCATGTCCAACTCTTTGAGACCCTATGGACCATTAGCCCTCCAGCCTTCTCTGTCCATGGGATTCTCCAGGCATGAATACTGGAATGGGTTGCCATGCCCTCCTCCAGAGGATCTTCCTAACTTAGGGATCGAACCAGCGTCTCTTAAGTCTCCTGCATTGGGAGGCGGGTTCTTCACCCCTAGCACTACTCCCAGGCTTGCCCCTCCTTCCCAGTTCCCCAACCTGGGGCTCTGGCTACAAGGGACCGGTGAGAAGACGCTGCAGTTCATGAGGCAGCCTCAGCCTCCTGTTCACGGAGGAAATGCCCTGCCGTACAGCGGTGTGCACACCTGAAACACCCCTGCCCAGGTGACAGGCATGTGTGCGCATGTGTCTCATCCCACAGCTGGACACAAGCACACATGCCAACCCACAAATGGATACATGCCAACACACTGGCACACACACCTGAACAAGTAAACATCCTCAAGAGCACACAACTATGAAACCCCACGTGAACACACACGACTCCCCCCAACACATGCCCCCTATACAGGACACATCTTTCCTCATCCCAATTAACATATAAGCAAACACGGATACACACAAACCACACTCAGAAACACACCATGCAATCACAGCTACCCCGATTCACAGCCCATCTTTCACACACAGGCATGTTCCTCTACTGATCCAGGGGTCAAAGCACCTAGACACAAGTACCTGCCCACAAGGTGAGCCGCTAATGTGAGCCATGGATTCTTCCACACTTCCCACACCCCAAGGGCCAGAACTGCCCCCCTCGGCTGTCCACCCCCACAACTCACCACCCCCATAAGTAGGAATAACACAGATCGTTCCAATCCCTTCCCTACCCGGCAACTCCCAGTACACACTCATCCCTAAATACAAGGGACCACCCTCCCCCAATTAACTGCACCGCCCACGTGCAGGTACTTGCCCAGTTCCTCCCCCGACCCCCTCTCCCCCCGCGAGAATCCTGACCCCAGAGGGCAGCGCCCAGCACACAGAGTCCAAGGACTTGCTCTGCCGCTCCCTGTCTCCACCCCCTTCGCAAACTCGGGGTGAGCCCTGGCACCTGCCGGGCCAATGCCGGGGCGGGTCAGTGTCCTACCACCTGGTCTCCGAGGGCCACCGTGCAGAGCCCCCACCCCCGCAGCGTGGACCAGGCGCTCACAGTCCGGGGAGGAGGGGCAAGGCTGCTCCTCAGGCGTTAGAAACTCACAGTCACTCGGGCACGATCCCCGCACCCCCACCCCGCAACGCCCTGCTCCTGGATCTCACCTTCTCACGGGGGAAACGCAGCATCTCTATTAACCCTTCCGTGGCTGCCGCACCGCGGTAAGGACCCAGGGAGAAATCCCAGCAGTGCCCAGCAGTCGGCCGCGCAGCCCCAGGAGGAGGATCCGGCTGCACACGTAGCGCGGATCTAGGGGGCTTAGGCCCCCCACTCTCCATGCACCCACTCCCATCAGCACCGGGGAGAACCCGAGGGACGCGGAAGGAGGAGGGGGTGCGAGTACCAGAGGTCTTAGGGGGCAGGAGCTGGGGATGGGGGCAACAGAAAGGGAGCAGGACCACGGGGCAGGCAGGCGAGGACAAGCCCCCAGAAAGTCCCCCGCAGGGTCAGAGCGGCGCGTGCACGAAGCGGGAGGGAAGGTTGGAGGGAAGAACGACCGGAGGCTCCCTTACCTGATTTCCTCTTGGAACTGCCGTAGTCTCTGAAAAAGAAGCAACAACACACAGACATGGTTAGGGTCGTGCGGGGGCGCGAGGCTGCTGCGCTGCGGCTGCAGGGCACTCGCGGGCCGCTGCTCATGTGATTCCCGCTGCCGGCGAGCCGCGCGCTCCGCAGCCGCACGCACTGCGCGCCGCGCCAGCCCGCGGGGCCCCCGCCTGCTCTGCCTCCCCTCCGGCCGCGATCGGCCCGCCCCGCCCCGCCCGGCCGTCCGCACCCCGCCCCGCCCCGCCGCGGCTCGGTGGGCCACTCGCGCCCTTTCCCAGGCACCTTCCCCCAAACTCGGATTGGGGAGGACGAGGCAGGTTTCCAAGCACTTCATTAACAGGGAAACTGAGGCCCCAGGGAGTGGTCGCTAGAGCCCAGGCCCTGCAGCGCACCGGGAGCCTGCTCCCCATTCCTGCCACACTTTCCCTCCCAGTGCTTTGACCACTCAGCCTTTAAAGTCACGATCGAAATGTTACCTCCTTCACCTGTCTTGCCTGACATCCTCCCCTTGCAGGCCCTGCAGTAATTATAGATTTGTGTGACCCTTTGAAGGAAGTCCGCCCCCACCCATGGGTCCCTGGGGTCACAATGTGCCTTGTTTCCTCCAACTGCACCCCTTGGCCAGGCAGTGGTGATGGACGAATAGGGACTGTAGGCTTAATGCTGACCTTCAGAAAGGCTCAGGCTGGGAACCGGAGGATTCAATAGGGGGTAGGCAGAGCATACTGCAGGAGAAGGCAATGGCACCCACTCCAGTACTCCTGCCTGGAAAATCCCATGGATGGAGGAGCCTGGAAGGCTGCGGTCCATGGGGTCGCTGAGGGTCGGACATGACTGAGCGACTTCACTTTCACTTTTCACTTTCATGCATTGGAGAAGGAAATGGCAACCCACTCCAGTGTTATTGCCTGGAGAATCCCAGGGACGGGGGAGCCTGGTGTCGGACGCACAGAGTCGGACACGACTGAAGTGACCTAGCAGCAGCAGCAGCAGCAGCAGAGCATACTGCCAGGTATGGTGGCTAAACTTCCAGTGAGCACTGGGTTCAAATCCTGTTGCTAGAAATAACTGCTGGAGGACCAGAAGTATGTAACAGATTGTAACCTGCCAGGCTCCTCTGTTCATGGAATTTACCAGGCAAGAATACTGGAGCAGGTTGCCATTTCCTACTCCAGCTGATCTTCCTGACCCAGGGATCGAACCTGAGTCTCCTGCATAGGCAGGCAGATTCTTACCATGTGTCACCTGGGAAGTCTGTTAACAGCTTTACCTGCCCTGGTCTGCTCCAGCCTGGAGCCTGCTCTGCCCGTGAGCAAGGAGTTAACCCAGACTCAGCCACAGGCTCCCTCCCAGTCCTGCCCCCACTGCCTTCCTGCCCCTGCTCCTGCCTTTGGCCCCTCCCTACACCCTTGCAAAAAAGTAAAATGGCTCTCTGAGGAGGCCTTACAAATTGCTGTGGAAAGAAGAGAAAAACAAAGGAGAAAAGGAAAGATATACTCATTTGAATGCAGAGTTCCAAAGAATAGCAAGGAGAGATAAGAAAGCCTTCCTCAGTGTTCAGTGCAAAGAAATAGAGGAAAACAATAGAATGGGAAAGACTAGAGATCTCTTCAAGAAAATTAGAGATACCAAGGGAACTTTTCTTGCAAAGATGGGCACAATAAAGGACAGAAATGGTATGGACCTAACAGAAGCAGAAGATATTAAGAAGAGGTGGCAAGAATACACAGAAGAACTGTACACAAAAGATCTTCACAACCCAGATGATCATGATGGTGCGATCACTCACCTAGAGCCAGACATACTGGAATTCGAAGTCAAGTGGGCCTTAGGAATCATCACCACAAACAAAGCTAGTGGAAGTGATGGAATTCCAGTTGAGCTATTTCAAATCCTGAAAGATGATGCTGTGAAAGTGCTGCACTCAATATGCCAGCAAATTTGGAAAACTCAGCAGTGGCCACAGGACTGGAAAAGGTCAGTTTTCATTCCAATCCCAAAGAAAGGCAATACCAAAGAATGTTCAAACTACCGCACAACTGCACTTATCTCACACGCTAGTAAAGTAATGCTCAAAATTCTCCAAGCCAGGCTTCAGCAATACGTGAACCGTGAACTTCCAGATGTTCAAGCTGGTTTTAGAAAAGGCAGAGGAATCCGAGATCAAATTGCCAACATCCACTGGATCATCAAAAAAGCAAGAGAGTTCCAGAAATACATCTATTTCTGCTGTATTGACTATGCCAAAGCCTTTGACTGTGTGGATCACAACAAACTGTGGAAAATTCTTGAAGAGATGGGAATACCAGATCACCTGACCTGCCTCTTGAGAAATCTGTATGCAGGTCAGGAAGCAACAGTTAGAACTGGACATGGAACAACAGACTGGTTTCAAATAGGAAAAGGAGTATGTCAGGCTGTATACTGTCACCCTGCTTATTTAACTTATATGCAGAGTACATCATGAGAAATGCTGGGCTGGAAGAAGCACAAGCTGGAATCAAGATAGCCAGGAGAAATATCAATAACCTCAGATATGCAGATGACACCACCCTTATGGCAGAAAGCGAAGAACTAAAGAGCCTCTCGATGAAAGTGAAAGAGGAGAGTGAAAAAGTTGGCTTAAAGCTCAACATTCAGAAAACTAAGATCATGGCATCCAGTCCCATCATTTCATGGGAAATAGATGGGGAAACAGCGGAAACAGTGGCAGATTTTATTTTTGGGGGGCTCGAAAATCACTGCAGATGGTGATTGCAGCCATGAAATTAAAAGATGCTTACTCCTTGGAAGGAAAGTTATGACCAACCTAGACAGCATATTAAAAAGCAGAGATATTACTTTGCCAACAAAGGTCCATCTAGTCAAGGCTATGGTTTTTCCAGTAGTCATGTATGGATGTGAGAGTTGGACTATAAAGAAAGCTGAGCGCCAAAGAACTGATGTTTTTGAACTGTGGTGTTGGAGAAGACTTTTGAGAGTCCCTTGGACTGCAAGGAGATCCAACCAGTCCATCCTAAGGGTAGATCAGTCCTAAGTGTTCACTGGAAGGACCAATGTTGAAGCTGAAACTCCAATACTTTGGCCACCTGATGTGAGGAACTGACTCATTGGAAAAGACCCTGATGCTGGGAAAGATTGAAGGCAGGAGGAGAAGGGGACGACAGAGGATGAGATGGTTGGATGGCATCACCAACTCAATGGACATGAGATTGGGTAAACTCTGGGAGTTGGTGATGGACAGGGAGGCCTGGCATGCTGCAGTCCTTAGGGTTGCAAAGAGTCGGACATGACTGAGCGACTGAACTGAATTGAACTGCACCCTTGCATCCACTGGTCCTCAGGGGAGCCTCTAAGACAGGTCTATTAAATGCTCAGGTAGGGCTGGATGGTGATCTATGTGGAGACCAGGGGAAATGCTCGTTTCCCTGGGGATCAAAGAAAATGCCAATTGCCCAGCTTCAGTCGAAGCGAACTGGTAGCTAGGTCTGCTGGCTGGAAAGAGGGAGTCTACTGGAAGAAAGGACAGCAGGTTCACTGGGAAGGGAATCACCTTCATAGACTCCCCAAGACTCCAATCCTGGGAGTCTAGGGGGTGACCTGGGCTTTGAGGCCATTTGTTAAGCTTCAAGGAGCTTTGCCTCCACAGCCTAGGATAAGCCCCTGTTTCCTAGGTTCGTAGGTTTCCCACAGAGGCCTGTGAGTAGGAATGCTGGGGCTGAGGCCCAGGAACCTCCATTTCTGATACCATCCCCTCCCCCCTCCCCACCAGCCCTCTTGTTTGAGAACCTCCTCAGTATCCCAAGCCTCTTTCAATCCTCACGTCTACACTAAGGAGGTTCTATCATCCACACCTTACAGATGAGGTTCAGCCACTGCCCAGGGTCATCCGAGCTGGGGAAGGGCTGTGGTTTATGAGCTCCCCTGCCCCCATGAAACTGCATCACGGATGGGGGATAACGGGGAACCTGCTGAATCTGTTGCCTTCAAAAGGCAGGTGGGAGAGTTCCCATTTGCCCCTGTCCCCGGCCCATCAGTCCAGGAAGGGCAGAGCCAGGGTCAGCTCTCTGGGGCAGAATGGAGATGGGGAAGACTCTGTGTAGAAGTGCCTGGCTGTGACCACTGAAGCTCTGCCATGGGGAGAATTCCCAGCGAGGAGGAGGAGAGTGTTATATGGTGGCTACCTCCAGCCCAGCAGACTTGCATCTCCCAAAGAGAAACTTTGTTTCTCAGGCCTTATTGCCGGGTAGGGCCTGAGGAAGGGCAGAGAGTGGAAGGCCAGGATCAGCTCCCCTCCCCTGCCCCACCACCTCCCAGCTGGTCCTGCAGGAGAAGCCTCTGGCCCGGGGACCACAGTGGCCCACTGCCCATCCCCTGGCGGCCAGCAGACCAGATGGGGGGCGTGGCTTCCTTGCAGTGATGGCCATTGCATTGTCCCCACTCTGTTTGTGCAGCTGCGCTGCCCATGATTCTCTTTGAGCTTGTCAACAGCCCCCAGGGGGAGACAGGCAGGTCATCACCGTGTGATGGGAGCATGTCGAGGCTCAGGAGTGGGAGACGGACATAGTTCACGGCTGCTGAGGCCGCTCTGTGCCAGGCCCCATCAGCGATTCTCAACCTGAGCATTCAACAGGGTCACCTGGGGAGCCGGAGTTACAAGTTCAGACGTGGCCCCCACCCCTGAGCTGACGAACCTAGTGTCTGCATCCTGGACGAGCCCCCAAGGCTGCCCCAGTGTTGGTTGAGAACCCCAGGCCCAGCACAGGCTCCGCTCAATCACTGAAATCCCTGTAGGCAGCAGTGGTGCCAGGGGGCACTCCAGTCCCTGTACCACAACCTCCACTGGGACTCTAGCCACCCCCAAGAAAATCTTGCTTAGTAAGAACAATGAGCTTGCGGTGCCAAAGAAGCTTCCAGACAGCCCCTGCCCGCTCCCCTCAACCCACCCCAGCCAGCCTGTCCTTCAAATAGAGGATGAGCCCTTCCCTTCAAGGACTCCTGGGTCCTGTGGTCTCCTTTTTTGGGCAGGTGAGGACAGCAAAGCTTAGAGAAGCTGGACAACATGTTCAAGGTCACACAGTGAGTAGGTGAGGCTGGGGATGGAGGCTGGGAACCTGGCCTTCTCTGGGTCAAGACCAGATGCTGCCACCAGTGGGTGCAGGGGAGGAGGGCAATGCCAGCCCTGGGGGCCTGAGAAGCACATGGGTTAATGGGGTGGAGGCTGAGGCCCTGGCATGGGAGGCCCAGGCTGGGGCTGGATGGTGGGACTGGCAGGCCTAGGACTCCTTCCACAGGGTCTGGCCTCCAGCCCGAGTAGGGGCGGCCCTAATAGGAAACCTCTTGGAGGTTTCCGGTTGGGCACCTTTTAGCAAAGCCATTTCATATTTTTAGCCATTGAATGTGCTGAGAAGCAGCTTAGATATCCAGTGGCTGGGACTCCCCCATCCCTCACATACCAGGGCATGGGGCGGGGTGGGGAGAGGCAGGGATCTCCCACCTCCTGCTGCCCTGCAATCAGTCCTGGCCTGGGCAGGACAGCAGACCCTCCGTCAGAGTCCAGTTTCTCACCAACTTGAGACCCCCTCCCCACCTCCCCTCTTGCTCAGTCCTTGCCCAGAGCTGGTGCTGACAGCCCCCACGCCCCTGGCAATTCCACTCCTGGTAGGTCACAGTCTAGCCTGCTTCCGACTTGCTGCTGAATCACCATCTCCCGCGGAGTCACAGGAAGGGAGAAAGGGAGGGGAGGCGAGGCTGGCGTCTCCCTCTAGCGCCGCCAGAAGCTAATGTAATTGAAAAGGCCTCCCAGGCTGTCCTGACACGGCTCCGTCAGGCCACTCGGCCTTCTCTGCAACTGGTCCGGGGGTGACCAAGGCCACAGTGACCAACCATCCTGGGCAAAACTGGGACACAGGACTTTCAGAGCCCAAACTGGGAAGGTCACAGACAAACCAGGATGGTTGATCACCAGATGGTGTACAGGTCAGGCCTGGCTGGAGAAAAAGGGTGGGGTTCCTCCAACCCAGCATCACACCCTTCCCTCATTTAAACAGGGGACTCCCCCTCTGCAGCCTCTGTGATATAAACAGTTCACTTAGGACGTTGCTGTCTGCAGCATGAGGGAAAGTGCTGGAAGCAGATTCCAGTTCAACTTTCTGCTACTTGCTAGCTGGGTGGTCATATTGAGCTACTTACTTCCTTTACCTCGAGAACCTCTATTTCTCTGTGTACAGAAGGAGGAGAGTAGCTATAGCAACCCGTTAGGATTTGGGGAGCAGGAGACACAGTGTTCTTAAAGAGGTCCACATGGAGCCTGGCACAGAAAATGCTACAGAAATGCTTATTTTCTCACCCCTGGCCCTGACCCCACCTCTGTTGCTACCCAAATGGCAAAGTCCTGTTTGAACTTGGACCCTGCAGAACCCCTAAAACCAAAGGCAGGGACTTCTTTTTAAGGACCCCACCACGATGCTGGCGGCACAGTACCACGCAGAGGCGAGTCCAGACTACTCTGCAGTTTCAGGCTTTCAGACACCAAACCGGCAATGGTGTCTGTCAAGTGCTGTCCACAAAGGGAAAGCCTGTTTGTACACACAATGTTTGAATAGGGCTTGTCTAGAAACAGCCACATTTTCAAGGTGACACTGATCCACAGGAATTGGCAAACTCTGGACTCATGTATTGGAAAGCATCTAACCTCCAAGGAGTGGCAAATGCTCAGAGCCCCGAACCAAGCGATGATCACGCTAAGGGCACTCAGAAAGGCCAGCTTTCCTTTTTGTTCTTTCATTTCTCTTGGTGAGACACGCTGTGCTCCTTCCCCGGACATTCCAGGGAAGGGGCTGGTGCTGGATACAGAAAAGAGGGAGAGGCTGCAGTGAGGGGGTGGGAAAGGCATTTAGCAGGTCCTGTGTCTGGGCCACCTGTTTTTGCACATGCTTCCCCTCTCTTTCTTGAACAGATATTTGCCCTGCAGTGCTCTGAAGTGGGCAGAGGTGGTGTTAATCCGTTTTATGTATGACGAGATTGAGGTCCTGAGGGCTTAAGTGGCTGGCCGGGGCTCATGAAGCTCCACTGACATCCTGACCCAGAGGGCTCCCCACGTCGAGGTCCACCGGGGACTGGGGTGCAAGGAGAGGACGCACAGGCAGGAGAAGCGGGCTCTCAATGGGGAAAGGAGGCAGCCATCCTGCCAGTGAGGGTTCCTGGAGTGAGAGGCAAAGCCAGGAAGAGCCCCCGAGACGGGAGAGACTAGGAGAGAAAGCCCAGTCAGGCGGACCGGCTGTGTGGAAGGATGCTGAGTCCCCACCCGTGGCATTCTGAGTGCTGCAGGGCTGTGCCCTTCCCTGCCTACTGCCCCTTCCCCCTGCCCTCCCCCTGCACCGTTGCTCCTGTCAGCGAGTGCCCTGGCAAAGGAGGACATGCACGCACTGCCAGCCTGATGTTCTTACCCCCTGTCTGCTGGCTGACATTGGCTGTTTGGCCCAGGATGCCTGTCTGCAGGGCTGCAGCTGCTGAGAACTGCAGGTTGCCAGATGGCTGTCGGTGACCTTGAGAGCCAAGCGGTCTTGGGGTCGTGGGTGGGACCTGGATCATTGGATCCAGGATCCAGGATCCCCTGGATCATGGGGACGGTGGTGGGGGCGGGGTGATGGTATGCAGCCCTGGCTAGGGGAGTGACGTGGAGCTCTTGAGGTGTGCGGCTATGGTTCTGACTGCTGTTACTAACCAGTAAGCACTTTGTGGCTCCTGCAGGAGGCAGCCTTGTGAAGGCCTGAGCAGGTGTGGGAGAAATACGTGACTTGTGCTTCTGGCCTGTGAGTCTGGGGTGAAATTAAGGGAACAAAAGTAGCTAGCACGGTAAGAAAGGTAACCTTCTGAGACAGCCCATGCTGAGAGTCACAGGAGAGGTTACCCACCAGGCGCAGAGGAGATAGAGATCCCAGGGCTGTAGGACATCCAAGGTGGCTTCCTGGAGGAGGAAGCTGTGAGCTGGGCCTTGGAGGAGCAGAGGAGTTTGGATCCATGGAGAGGGTAGAGAGGGGGAAAGTTCAAGAAGCAGGAACAAGGAGCTCTGAAGAGGAGGAGCTGAACTACTGGGGAGGGTTGGTGAGCAGAGGGACAGGCAGGGAAAGGCCAGGCTAGGGCCGGGGGGAGGGGGAGACCGGAGCGGGGAAGGATAGGGCTTTGAAGTCGGGCTCCCAAATCTGGAAGGTTTCAGAATGGAGGAGTGATAGGGTCAGGGCCTGGCTGGGGGAAGGCTTTTTAAGAGGCTGAGGTGGACAGCTAGGGGGCGGGCAGGAGAGGCTGCGACGACTCTGAGCCTGGATGTCCACACCCCTTCCCCACCGTCCACCCCCACCCCTGCTGATTCTGGGCCTGGCTCTGCCCTTCCGTGGCTGGTAGACCTGGGCAAGACACTTCCAGCTAGCGCTTTTTGAATGCCAGGTTGCGACCCACGAGCGAGTTCTGAAACCAACTCGGTGCGTCCCCACCAGCATGTTTAAAAGGTAAAACAGCCATCTCCAAACTTTTGGACCCCAGGGACTGGTTTTGTGGAAGACAGTGTTTCCATCGACAGGCAGTGGGGGACAGGGGGTGTCTGCCACTCACCTCCTGTTGCGCAGCCTGGGGGTGGGTGTGGGTGGTGGGTGGGTTGGAGACCCCTGAGGTAGAAGAGGCAAAATGATCTTGTCACCCAGAGCTAAGATGAAATACGATTCGGTGAACCTTGGCTTCAGATGTCTGTCTACTCATCCCCTTGTCTGTCTGTATTGGATGGTGATGTGAAATTTCTGATCATGGCAGAAAAAGGTTTAGAAACACCAACCAATTCTCAAGCCCTCAGTTTCCCCATCCATGTAAGGGGGCCTCTCTGACTGTCCTCAGGAGCTGTTAACTCTTCTTCGTAAAGCCAAGACACTGAGACAGCAAATGTGGCTCCAGAGGCCGAACGAGGAGGATCTGGAGAGCTACAGCTTTCTACCCCGCGGAGCCCCAGCTGGGCTTCTGTGCTGGCTTTTGAGAGCCCTTGCACGGAATGGTGTTGAGGGGCAGCGACCTCTAGGGAAGACAGACGGGGGTTGGCGGGGGGCATGAAGCTGTTCTTTGCCCCCATGTGTGCCCTGGTCTAAATCATGGCACTGAGGGCCCTTGTGTCCAACAAGAATCCATCCTTTCTCCGCAGGGCCTGTTTGCTCCAGGGTTCTGAGAATGGGCCCCATTGTGCCATGTGGACAGTCCAGAGAGGCCGGAATTCCTGCCCCAGGCGAAAAAGCTGAATTCCTGGGGAGGGAAGAGGTCCCCCCCCAACCCCAGGCTGTGTCCCAGAGCGGCCCATGCCAGGCGATCGCAGACCCAGAAACCTCCAAGGTCTTGTGCTAGTCACTCGAACGCCCCAGAGGGTCTCTGCTGCTGCTCTGTCCACAGCAGAAGGACAAAGCCCCATCTGTCTGTCTGTCTCCTCAGGAAGACCGGACTCACCACTCTGGCAAAGGCCCTGAGCATGTCTCCAGCCCAGGGACGACTCCAGGCCTCCAGCAGAGGGTTGGGAGTGTGAGCGGGCTCGAGCCTGGTCCAGATGGCACTTTGTGACAGAGGCAAGTTTCTTAACCTCTCTGTATCGTCATTTGTCAAAAGGGATGAAATTAGAGCCTACATCTGCCTTGTTGTGGGGATTACCTGGGATCATGCTCAAAGCTCTTAGAGTGGCATCGGGCATGTGGGGCCTGGCCAACAGCCTGGGTTCACGAGAGGGGCTGGGTTTGGAGTGTGGGCAGCAGCCAGGGTGGAGGAAGTGTTGCCTGGCCCCTCACCAGCATGGGCTTTGGAGGAGCCTGGCTCTGTTGTCCATGGTGCCAGCTCAGGACCGGGAAAACAAAGAGTGTGTGTACTCCCGGGTATCCCACCCAGATGTGACTGCTTGCAGTCTGTGGAGGAGAGGCAGAGTGGGGAACGGTGAAGGGGCAGAGTCTGTGATGGGGTTCCACCATGACATCCCCGGAGAGAAGGGCAAGGAGGGTCTTCCATGTTTGGAGGCCTTCCCTGTCTCTCTCCAAGTGCATTTGTCTATCCATCCATCCATCCATCTATCCATCCATTCACCCACTCATCCGTCAGTGTCTTAACTGAGCAGTTACTAGGGACACAGCCTTGCATCTGAGCAGAAGTGGTGGGAAGCACAGTTCTGCCCTCACAGGCCATACCATCTAGTTGGAGACACAAGACAAAAACCCAGCAAAAGAAAACATGCAAGTCACCCTGTGATTAGGTGCTACAAGGCCTGGTCAAAAGGACATGTTGTGGGGATCTTCCCTGGAAAAGGGAGGTCAGAGTGGGTTGAGGTGGGTGGGGAGGTCTACCCGGAAGGGGAAAGCCTACAGCTACCTGTGAAAGATGGATATTTAGAAAGAGCAGAAGCAGGAAGGAAAGCTGGAGTGGAAGGGATGATGTGAGCAAAGATGCAGGGATAGGAACGGATGTGGGATCCTGCATGTGTGTGTGTGTATGTGTGTGAGCATGTGGCCTCTGGGAGGCTGAATGCCTGGGGGGACAGGACATGCAGCTGGGGCTGGACCGCAAGCCAAGGAAAGTGGCTCAGACTTTAGAAGAAGGAACCCAGAGGCGATGTTTGTAACAAAAGACTTTCCCCTGGACAGCGGTGACACCAGCTCTGAGACTGAGAACTGGGTTCCCACCTGGTTCTGGTTCTCCCTGTTCAGGGAGCAGGATGGGGACTTCTTCAGGAGACAGAGACAGCTCCCAAGCTGCCATGGCCCTGACTGCAGAGGTGCATTGTTTTTGTGTGTGTGTGCGTGTGTGACAGACACCGGGGGCCCACTGCTGAGTACACCTCCGGCTTGCTCCTTGGCTGTGGGCCCCGCACTCCCCAGCCCTGGTCTAATTTGGAGCCGAGGTTGGAAAGTTGGGAGCTTGGGCCAATGGCTTCCTGCTTCCCACGGAGGCCCAGGAGCCCGTCCAAGGCCCAGCTGTGCCTGTTCCTACCTTGGCCGCTGTGGGAAAGAATGCTCAGAGGAGGGCCCCGAGCCTCTCGCAGGCGCCTGGCCCACCTGCACAGCCTAGGAGGGCAGGGGGTCTCGGAGCCTGCATGGTCACCTGAGACAGCGAGAGAACCGTCTCCCAGGCTTTCCAGAACTCTGTATCACAAATGTGTGAACACCGCGCACTCAGCCGGGCCCGGCCCCGTGACAGCTGCTTGATGTTGTTCCTGGGGCAGGTGCCTTAGGCCCCTTTTACAGATGAAGCTCAGACCGCTTAAGTAACTTGCCTGGTGCCACACGGCTAGCAACGAGGAAGCACAGCCGCAAACTCATGGTTGTCTGGGCCCACAGGAATCACTCGCACCTCCAGCCGTCTCTAGTTTCTCACAACCTTCCACGGCCTGGGGAGGGCCAGCTTGTCCAGAAAGCCCACTGATTTTTGACCTCCGATGGCCCCGAGTGTCCCAGTTTGGCCCCCGACACCTAGTACTGCCCTACCTGGAGCTGCCTGATGGAATTCCCTGTGATCACTGATGGAAAGGGCACCCGCAGTGCCCAGTACGGTGGCCACCGTAGCTGTCGAGCACTTAGGAGCTGCCTAATGTGATCCAAGAACTAATTATTATTATTTTTTTGACCACGCCATATAGTTTATGGGATTTTATAGTTTACGGGATTCCCTGACCCGGAACTGAACCCAGGCCCTGGCATTGAAAGCCCATTAGCCTAACCATCAGGGGACTCCCCAAGAACTAAATTTCTAACCTTGAAAAAGTGAAAGTGTTAGTCACTCAGTTGTGTCCAGATCTTTGCGACCCCATGGACTGTAGCCCGCCAGGCTCCTCTCTCTGTGGGATTCTCCAGGCAAGAATGCTGGAGTCGGTTGCCATGTCCTTTTCCAGGGGATCTTCCCAACCCAGGGATTGAAGCTGGGTCTCCCAGATTGCAGGCAGATTCTTTACCATTTGAGCAACCTAATTAAAATTAAAGACACCAAGCTGGACCACCCAGCGTGGGGTTCACGAGACCTAGGGGACAGCAGCCCTGTCTGTGCCTCAGTTTCCTTGACTGAAATAATCAGGGTGCTAGACTGGGCCCCACATGACTTCTGCCCAGAGGCTTCCAGCTCCTGGCCCCGGCCAGGCCAGGGTCCTCCTAGCTGCTGGAGGGGCAGCCTGGGAGCCGAGTACTGGCTTCCCGCTCCAGCCCTCCCCCAACCAGCCTTCCTGTCAGCACCGAACCTGCTCTCTCTCCTCTGGGTCAGCCTGGCTCCACTACAGCAAAGTCACCATTCAGCAGGACAGCCAAGGCAGCTCCCAGTGGGCCAGCCCTGGGCCACCTCCTCCAGCCTCTGTGTATACTGACGTCACCAACAAGTCCCCGGAGGCCCTGGAGCAGGCGGGAGCCCTCGGACCCCAGGGCATGGTGGGAAATGGGAGGGGGAATGGAGGGAGGGGGTCAGGCCACCCCACCCCGAGTGAGGCCTTCCTCTCCAAGGCGGGAGGGAGAGGCGTACTATTATTGCTACTGCTATTGGTATTATCTGTTATCTGTTATATTGTTATTATTATTGTTATTGGGCTTCCCTGGTGGCTCAGAAGTTAAAGCGTCTGCCTGCAATGCAGGAGACCTGGGTTCGATCCCTGGGTCGGGAAGATCCCCCGGAGAAGGAAATGGCAACCCACTCCAGTATTCTTGCCTGGAGAATCCCATGGACGGAGGAACCTGGTGGGCTACAGTCCATAGGGTCGCAAAGAGTTGGACGCGACTTCACTTTCACCACGGCTGACAAGAATGTCATGTTTTTCCAAGCATTCACATTATGCCAGGTACCAAACTAAGCTCGTGACACACATCAGCTCATTTGACCCTCATGTGTGGTAGGTTCTCTTATTTCTCCCACTTTACAGAAGAGAAATGGAGGATCAGAGAGGGCATGTCACTTGCCCAAGGTAACACAGCATGCGAGCCCAAGTGGCCTTAGTCTAGCACTCAGATCATTCAGCATCTTGTGGTCGATAAGGACACCTATAAAATTCAGCCAGATAAGCTAGTTAGGAGTAGGTGGGAAGAGCAAAGCAAAACGAAGCTACAGAGCCAGAAATACCAAAAGGCCACCAAGTTCTAGACACTCTGTTATCACAGCCTCAGCTCGGTGTGAGCACAGCTGTGAGGAAGAGGAAGCCCGACGTGACCCGTGGCGAGCGTTCATGACCGCCTGGGCTTGGAGGCACAGTGGTTTCTGATCCTCAAGGCCCCTCATCTGCTGCCCAGGCCACGTGCCCTGCCACTTCTCGGAGGCTCTGCAGCTGAAGTGAGCCTTCAGGGCTCCGCGGAGCCAGGACGGCCTGGCTGCGTCTGGGGCCAGCTGACAGTGTCCACAGAGGCTGCTTCTCTCAAGGGAGCGTCCCTAAGTTCTGGGGACCGTGACATTGAGCTGACACTGTCCTGGGCTCTGCCTCCCTCTCTGACTTTTCTCTTCTTTCCCTCCTCCAGCGCCCGGCCCAGTGCTGATTCCCGACACCCCCAAACCCAGCCTACCACGGCACCCTCTCTTCTCCTTTGTAGCTCTTACTATTAATACCTGCGCTGCTTCCTCGCCCCCACTGTAGGCTCCTTGAGGCAGGAACTGTGATGTCGCTCCAGGCCTCGCACAGGGCTGGGCACCGCTGGCGTTTGCTAAGTGAGTGGGCACAGAGCCCTGACGACTGGCAACCGGGCTAAGGGCTGCTGGCTGGTTCTGAGGGACTGGCCCGAGCTGTGCTGTGATCCTGAGTTGTCCCGCAGGCAGATCGTGGGTCTCTGCCCTCCCCTCCAGTAAAGCCCAGTGGAAAATGCCACTTCCTTCAGGAGGTCTTCCCCGATAATTATAGATGGGTTAGAATCGTGTGGACAGAGGAGTCTGGCAGGCTCCAGTCCATGGGGTCACAAAGAGTTGGACACAACTGAGTGACTACCACCACCCCCCCACACACACAGAGCAAGCGCGGGTGTTAGTTTGTGTAAAATACAAGAGGGCTAGAGCAGTCTCGATGGGCAGAGCCCGCCCGTGCCTCAGTGCGTTTTCTGTCCGCTGACGAGGATGGCCTGGGCCTCCCGTGCTCTGTCCTCTGTCTGGGCCATCATCCCGCCAAGTGCGTCTCTCTCCTCCCCCACCTGGCCACAGCATCTCACCACCTCCTTTGCCGTGTCCCCTGAGAACAAGGTCACGTGTGAGCTCAGAACTACCATCTGGGCACGGTTTGATGTGCTCTGGGCTTCCCTAGTGGCTCAGATGGGACAGAAACTGCCTGCAATGCGGGAGACCTGGGTTCAATCCCTGGGTTGGGAAGATCCCCTGGAGAAGGGAACAGCAACCCACTCCAGTACTCTTGCCTGGAGGATCCCACGGACAGAGGAGCCTGGCGGACTATAGTCCATGGCGTCTCAAAGAGTCGGACACGACTGAGCGACTAACACCTTCACTACTTTCCTCTTGATGTGCTTCAGACACATCATTTCAAGTGCCATTCTAAGAAGAAGCTTCTATCATTAGCCCCATTGTCAAGATGGGGAAATTGAGGCACAAAGAGCTCAGATCTGAACTGGGTGTCGGCTCACTCCTAAGCCTTTTCCATCTTTTCCATCACCATCTTTTCAGTCTCTTCTGGTCTTCTCATGCCACACCCACCCCCCCCAAACCCCCACCCCTGCCTAACGCCCCTGCTTGGAAGCCTCCCTCAGCCCAGATGTCTCCCTCCCAATCTGTCTCTGAACCCTCCCCCAGCATCCAAGTCCAGGCGGAGGCCTGGCTCACTCTGGTGGCCTTCCCTGCCCACCTCGCGCCCCCTCCCTGCAGGGGGGCTAGCTAGCTCCCTCTCCAAGTTCCCCTTGCCCTCCTGGTATGAGCATCTACACCCAGCCTGCTTGGCCATCTCATACTCAATGACTGTCCCAGGTGTACTGGCCAGGCCCGCCCTGCTAGGAAGAGGGCTGCAGGGGACTGGCCCCTCCTCACAGGCCCTCCTGAGTGTTTAGCCAGGGTGGCCCTCAGGCATGAAGCAGACTTACAGTCATGGTCATCTCCACTCTGCTTCCAGAACCTCAGTGCTTAGCGACACAGGGCCTAGTCCCGGAGCCCACAGCCGGGGTGGGGTGGTGCTCGCCCACCTTCCCTGCAGCTGCTCTTTCCTGTGATTGATTCCCTGCAGCAGCTCCACCGTCCAAAGCAAGAATGTGCCAGCGCCTCTTCGGTGCCAGGACTTGAGCTAAGTCCCGGAGACGGTGGAGGACAGGGAAGCCTTGGCGTGCTGCAGTCCATGGGGTCGCCAAGAGCTGGATACAACTTGGCGACTGAAAGACAATTATGTGCCAGGCCCTGGGGCTTGCAGCATTGAGTAAGACAGGACTCATCCCCCGCCCCAGGGAGGACAATGAACAACTGGATAAAGCCAAGTGATAAACTGGGTTAAGAGCTCTGAAGAAAGGGATAAGGATGCTAAAGTGGAGAAAGAAAGAAAGGGAGGGCTCTTGAGGAAGAGAGGATTAAAGGAGAACCTGAGGGCAGATGCAAAGGCTGGGGCAGGGGAAAGGGGCTGGGGAGAGGGAGGGGGCTGGGGAGGGGTAGGAGGTGTGGGAAGGGGAGGGAGCTGGGGAGGGGGAGGGGCCTGGGGAGGGGGAGGGGCCTGGGGAGGGGCAGGAGGTGCGGGAAGGGGAGGGGCTGGAGAAGGGGAGGGGGCTGGGGCAGGGGAGGAGGTTGGGGCAGGGGAGGGAGCTGTGGCTGGAACAGAGACCAAGCCTTCCCAGTGACAGGCCACAGGGACACTCCCGGAAGTACTCCTAAGCACAGGGAAGACCATGTGGCCTTCAGGGAAGGCCTTCAGGGAAGCTGTGTCCCCTGCTGTTTGGAGGTGGGTTGCGGGAGGGCACACAGGAGAAGGGAGCACCTGAGGAAGGCCCGGCAGTGGGTCCCAGCACCCAGGGTAGCTGTGCTGATGCTTCACTTGCAGCTGCTTGGCCTCTCCCGCCTCTCCTCACTCCCTCGCTGGTCTCTTCTCCCAAATAAGTTGCCTGGGCTCAGTCCTCTCCTCAGATCTACTGCTGGAGGATTCGGAACCAAGACTTCCATCTCCCTCTGCTCCCCCTCCCCACCTGCCCACCACGATTCCTGTGGCCACAACCCTGCCCTGCGTGGACACACAGCGGTGGCATGTGCCATGAGCCAGCAGGGGGTGACCCGTGCCCCCGGACCCCGAGGCGCCCGCCCTTGGCATCGCGGGGCCCTGTGGGCTTCCCAGGTGCCCGCTCCTGCTTGTGGCGGGGGCCGGGGCACTCCTGGCTCTTAAGCTTGAATTCTTTGGCTTGGCAGGCGCAGCCTTCTCTAATCAGGAGCCCGCCTCTGCCTAATTAAATCAGACCTGACTACAGCCCAGATCCCACTTCTCCAGCTATTCCAAGCAGGCCAGCAGCTGGTCCCTCCTCCCTGTCCCTCAGCCAGGCCCCGATTTAAGTCTGCACAAGGACCTCCAGGTGTCCTTCTGCACCAGCACTCAGGAAGCTCTGGAAATCAGCTGGGGGAGTTTCTGAGCGATGGAAAAAACACTGGGCTCTGGGTCAGAAACCCTGGTGCCAATCCAGTTTCTCTGGGTGACCTCAGGGAAGCCACGCCCCGCTCTGGGCTGCAGAACCTCAGTGCAAAGTGCGTGGGGGCTGGGCCAGAGGGTGTCGGTGTAACACTGGGCTCTGAAGGCTGGGACTGCGGGCAACCTTCCCCTCCTGCCTCTGTGGATGCAGCCAGGGATGTCCAAGCAGTCTCTCCCATCCTGGCTGCATGCATGGAGAGGCAGGAGGGGCCTCACCCAACAGCCTGTATAGAGAGAGCCTCTGGCCGTGTGTCCTGGGTTGGGAGCAGGGAGTTCACAATGACTTAGGATTCAAGCTATGTTTTTTCTAGTAATCATACATGGATGTGGGAGTTGGACCATAAAGAAGGCTGAGCACCAAAGAATTGATGCTTTCAAACTGTGGTGCTAAAGAAGACTCTTGAGAGTCCCTTGGACTGCAAGGAGATCAAACCAGTCAATCCTAAAGGAAATCAACCCTGAATATTCATTGGAAGGACTGATGCTGAAGCTTCAATACTTTGGCCACCTGATGCGAAGAACTGACTCATTGGAAAAGACCCTGATGCTGGGAGGGATTGAGGGCAGGAGGAGAAGGGGGACGAGATGGTTGGATGGCATCACCGACTCAATGGACATGAGTTGGAGCAAACTCCAGGAGTTGGTGAAGGACAGGAAAGCCTGGCGTGTTGCAGTCCATGGGGTCACAAAGAGTCGGACACGACTGACAACCAGGTGCCTGGCTGGAGAGGCTTAGTCAGGGACTGGGGTCACAGCTACTGCCCTCAAGGTCAAAGTCAAGCCTCAGTTTGGTTGGGGGAAAGGAGACCTGCTTTTTTGATGCTCCCAGAGCCAGCCTCACTGTGACCATCCTGAAAGGGGAGCTGGGCAGCACCCCTCCTCTGAGGTCTGACCCCAAAGCAGGAGGCCCTCAGTGGACACGGGCTGGACTGGCCCTGGCACTCCTAAGCCTTGCAGCTTCTCACCTGGGGAGAAGCCTGGAGTCCCCTTAAAGAGTCCCCAGGTGGGGAAAGTGCCCTCAACTGTACCTTCAGGGGCTCCCCACCCTGTGACCACAGCAACCATGAGTGCTGACTCAATTATTCATTCCTATGGTTGGATGAAAGGTCCCATCTTGCAATTTGGAAACTGTTGCATGGTCACAGCTCCTGTGTGGTTGTGGGGTGCAGACCTGGAGTGGGGAAGGATTTGGATTCGGCCTCTGATGCTTACCAGCTGAGAGATAACCAACCTAAGCCTAAGGTTTCTCATCTGCAAAAAGGAGGCATGAACCTCACAGGATTATTGCTTGCTTGCTTCGCTTTAGTCATTTCCAACTC
The DNA here is from genome assembly GCF_029378745.1 of Bos indicus. Classification (NCBI taxonomy): domain Eukaryota; kingdom Metazoa; phylum Chordata; class Mammalia; order Artiodactyla; family Bovidae; genus Bos; species Bos indicus. The sequence continues at coordinate 24,129,979 of NC_091785.1, forward strand.
TTTGCAACCCTATGGACTGTACCTGCGAGGCTCCTCTGTCCATGGGATTCTCCAAGCAAGAATACTGGAGTGGGTAGACATTTCCTACTCCAGGGGATCCTCCCAACGCAGGGATCGAACCCACTTGTCTTTCGTCTCCTGCTTTGGCAAGTGGCTTCTTTACCACTAGCGTCATAGATGGTTAAACAAGGTAGACCAAGCTTAAACATCCAGAACAGCTTCAGGGGTCTGCAAACGCCTGCCTGGATGGGGGTTGGTGTAATATCCAGTGCTGCCACAAGAGGGAGCCAGACACACACAGATCCCGTGAACTAAGGCACTTGAGCGACTGAACTGAACTGAAGGCACTGTAAGTGACCCAGTTACGGAGGTGCCTAAACTCCAACCTACCATAGACCCAAATACACGGCCTGTGACGGGGGACGGGTCACATGATCTCCAGAATGCCTGCCTCTTTCACATCTGACTTGCTGTGATTGTCTTCCCTTCTCACAGCCCTTAGCGCCCACTCCAGACACTAGTGGTTACATGCTCGGACTATTACAAGAGCCAACCGGTTTTCATAAGATCACACAATGTCAGAGCCAGGAGGGATCCCAGAGACCCCCACATTCTGCCCCCTCATCTGATGCCGAAGCGTAGAAGAGGTTAACGCTTGCCCCAAATCACCAGCTGGACACTGCGTGCCCCAGGCCCATCTCCTCTGGCCCAGCTCAAGCCAACACTCTCATGTCCAGGCAGACAGACTTTCTTTCAGTTCCTTGAAATGGCCCCAGTCCTGGCTCCTGGGCTCAGTCTGCCACCTCCCACAGCAGCGAGCCAGGCCTCTCCCCTCAGACCACGAGGCTCCCCAGGGGCAGGGCCTGGCCTCGCCCACTTCCGTGGCTTTGTGCCTCACACCAAGAAGATGATGAAAAATGCTCGAATGAACCAGTGCTTCCTGCCTGGCCTCCAGGGCTGAAGACCTGGGTCCGAGGCTCTGCTCTGCCACGGACTCCCTGTGGAGGGGCAGCTAGCTGGCCAGGGAGCTGGCTATAATGCAGGGACAGCAATTGCAAGGCAGGGGCACCAAGAGTCCCCTGCACAGGACATAACAGCAAAGCAGACCTCAGGGGCTTGGTGGGGGGTGCACCCCTCCAGCTGGAGCCTCCAAGGGTGCCGTCACCCTGAGAAGGAGTGGGCACATGGGGCCTGGGCATCTGCACACAAGACCCCTCCTCCCGGGGCTGAAGTTTCAGGGAAACAAAGCAAGCACAAGCCTGAGAAAATAACGGGGACCCCGCCCCCTCCCCATACCAGGATACCCTTCCCCAGCCGGCGCCTCCTGTCCATCTTGCTTTGAGAACTGAAAGTCCTGTGCCAGGACTGACCACCGAGCCACCCTCCCCTCCTGGCCGTGGACCTCACACGCCCTTGCTGAGCTGGCTGGTTTAGAGTCGGCCTCCCACTCGCTCGCCCACCCAGCATGACAGACACACCCTCAGAAGTCCTCGTTTCCCAGAGCCGATGCCCCTTTCAAGTGGGTTGGACACAACTTCCTGTGGGCCCCTTCCTCCCACCTGCCCACCCAGGTTAAAGGTGGGCGTGGGCAGGGGCTCCTCACACAAAGTTCTGTGCTGTTCCAGCCCCTGGCCTCCTGGGGACCCACAGTCCCCTGTTCCAGCTGGCCCTCTCGCCCATCGGCATAAACAGGCTGTCTGTGCAGCTGCCAGAGGCAGAGAGGCTGGGAGGACAGTGTGGCCCGTGTCCCCGGCCAGACGGGAGCTGTCCCACTGCTGGGGGCCTGACCAGGACTCAGCAGAGCTGGGCAGTGGTGGGTGGACTACCCACTCTAACTCCCAAGCCACTCGTCCCTTAGGGAGCGTCAAGAGCATGGGTGCCTCAGAGGTCCTGGTGGCCATGGGGGGCCTGGTGGTGGAGGGGCAGCTTCACTTCACGGTCGGCACAAACCCTGGAGAGAATTCCCGGAGCTAAAAGGTGCTCAGGAGAAGTCAGCCCAGCTCCTGCCTTCAGCAGGAGTCCTCTAGTCTTTTCTGAGCAGCCACTGCACACCCAGGAGGGGTGAAGAGGGAAGGGGGAGAAGAAGCAAAAGTTCCTGTGGACAGAGCATCTGTGATGCCAGGCACGCCTAAGGCATCAGAGCCCGTGAACCTCACGACTATTGTCCCAAGAGGGTCCTGGCCTCGTTTACAGAGATCTGAGAGGTGAAGGGACTTATTCAAGGCCACAGCAGAGCTGGGTGTTCTGGCTGTTGTCTCTGAGTTAGTTTAACTGAATTCAAAATTTTCACCTAGTGGTAGCAGCCTTGAGCCCTGAGTTTGTCTTCTATTTTCTTCTCCTAGCACGGAGCAGGTAGGTATGACTACGGAGAAGGTCACAGAGCTGTCAGCGGAAGCCTGGATCCTGAGATTGGGAGTCAGGCTCCCAAGTAAGGCTGATCTAGAGTTTGACCAGGATTGAGGTAGTGGGGGCTCCTGGAAGAGGCTCCCCTCATTCACAGGGCCATCCTGGCTGCACGGCCACCCACATGCTCCATCTTCCTGCTGGGTCCTGAGGCAGGGGTGGCAAAGCCCCTAAGCCCTGGACACTGCTTTCCCCTGAGGAGGCAGCCCCCTTCAGAATGGAGAGGGAGGCTGGGAGGCCTTTTCTGGGGTCTTTACTCACACCACCGCAGCCCCAGAGCGGCTCTGTCCTCTGCCCAGGGCCTCCAACTCTGGAAGCCTCGCTCAGCGCCCTCCACTTCAGCACCTGGGCCACCTTCACGAGGGGCCCGGATCCCAACCTAGCATGTGGCTCAGATCAGGTAGGACCGGCTCCCTCCCGTGCTAGCCTGCCGGGCCAGGGACACACCGTGGTGGCAGGGGGGTGGACCCCGGGCCAGATGGAGGCTGGCCATTGGGACAGGCTGGGGCAGGGACGGAAGGTCCCTCCGAACATTGGGCCATTGTTTCAGGCCACAACAGAGGGTGGCTCTGTGGCCCTGGGGCTGAGAACAAAAACCTGTTTAGCAAGGCCCTGTTCCTCCCATGCAATTTCAAGAATTTAACCAGGGTCTGGCTGGCTTCAGTGGGAGAAAATGGGCTGAGGGGACAGGACCAAGCCTAGAGCTGAGATGGGTGGCAGGGACCAGGAGACCTTCAGTCACTGTGTGAGCCCACTGTGTGCTGCTGGGGTGTGGGGGTTCCTGCGGGCTCCCGGGCCGATGGGCTGGCAGCAGGCCCATGAGTGGGAGGTGATGAGAGGGGGCCCCAGACCTGGCCTCTGTTCTCTCTGTGACACGGGGGCCAAACGTGTGCATGCCACCTGCCCACAGGCTCCGGCTGAGCGCAGAGGGCCACCACTGTCAGAGCAAGAGGAGGCTGTACCCCGACTCGTGGCAGACCTGTTCTGAGGGTGGAGGGCAATTCCCTTGCTGCAGTTCCCCCCAACCCAGGGCTGCCATGACAACGATGAGCCTGGCCTTGGGTGGTGCTGACCACGTGTCAGGCCTGTTCTTGCACTTTCCATGCGCCATCCTCCCCATGGCCCCTGGAGGCAGGCACTGTCGTCATTCACACTGGACAGATAAGGAAACTGAGGCACAGGGGGCCCAGGGAACCCAGACCACCCAGCTCCAGGGGGTTGGGGAGTGCTGTTCACTCTGCAACCTGGACAGTGGGCCGTGCAAGTTTTAACCTTGTTAATCAGTCCTGACCTGGGTTCAGTCAACATTTACCAGGGGCCAGGCCCTGCGGAGGGTGGGGGTGGGCAGTCAGAGAATGTGGGTCCCCGTGGTGGGGAGAGACCATAAACAATGTGGTGTGGCTAGTGCCACAGCCAAGGGCTTTTGCTGGGGGGCGGGGGGTAGGGGGTGGGGAGACGGCTTCCTGGAATGTCTGAGGGCTGAGAAGGACAGGGGCTGGGGTGGGTGGGGAGAGGGGTCAGGAGTGCTGTACGTGGAGGGGGAGGTTGGGCCTGGGCTCGGGGGCTGGGGACCGCAGGCTGCACCCCTGTGTGGGCACCTAAGGAAGAGGGCAGGGCCTGTGGGCCAGGAAGTGGGAGAGATGGGAAGGCGGGTCTCAGGCCCTCCGGCCTCATGGGGTTGCCTCCCTCCCACTCCCGTTCTCTGAGGGATATGCTACATGCTGGGGTCTGAGGACATGGCCACTAGACGGCCCTTTGAGAACCTTAGGTTCACTGTTTCAGTAATGGGAATCGAAACTTGAACAAAAAGAGGCTTTTGCAAGGTCACATGGTTGACTGAGTTGGGAGTCCAGCCTGGCAGCCTGGACTCCCGTTTCCATCACTGACACCACGGGAATCAGAGCTGAGGGACTGGCTGCCCAGAGGCTCCCCGGGGAAGCCAGGCCAGGGGACGCCTGCCTCCCTGGCTCACTGGCTCAGCACAGGGGTCTTGGGTGCTCAAACACGGCTAAGCCAGGGACAGCTGAGCCAGCAGATGTGGCCCCAGGACCAGGTGGCCACGTGCACAGCCCAGCAGGTCATCTTAGGTTCTGGGGTATGGCCTGTATGGGGCCAGGCTCACCTGGTTGTCAGAGTTCACCCAGGACTCGCCCTGAGCTGAATCCCCATGCGTTCCAGGGGTGTGTCCTTATCTCCCTCCTTCAGGATCTGATGACCAGGGCCTCTCCCCACCCCAAGCCAGCTATGCGGCTGCCCCAGAATCCACACAGGAGGTGGGGGTCACGGCACCCCCAGCTTCTCTTGCCGGCCCCCCTGCCAGCTGGGTGACCTCCAGGGAGCCACGGCAGCTCTCTGTGCAGTCACGTCACAGCCTACCGCCCGTGGGGGACTAACACGGAGCCTGAGTGATACCACTCACCTGTCCTGCACGTCTCCTGCACACCTGCTCTGGGCACTGGCGATACCCTGATCAGAACGGTCCTGCTCTACCAGCCTGACAATAATGCGGGGAGGGAGCAGGGCATGTGGGAGGCAGTGATACGTTCCCTGCAGGAAGATGAAGTCAGAACAGGGAAGCCAGTGCTGGGGATTTTAAGCAGGAAAGCCAGGGGCAGCCTTGCTGGGCAGCTGTTTGAGTCAAGATTGCAAGGAGGTGTGGGACCAGGCTGGGGGCTCTCCTGGGGAGGGGCTGAGTGTTCCAGGTGGAGGGGAGAGCCAGTGTGAAGCCCCATGGCAGAACACGGCTGGAGGGTGCGAGAAGGGGCAGGAGGTGTGGCTGGAGCAGAGCCGGCTGGCAGAAGCAGCAGGTGCCACCAGGGGCAAGGGGGGAGCATGCGGAAGGGCCTTGACTCTGAGCAACAGCAGGGGCATGGAGGAATGTGACAGGAGAGGGACACGATCTGATGTACATTTTTAAGTGGTCGTTCCATCCTCTGTGTTGAAAATGGACCGTGGAGGGCAAGGGCAGAAACAGGAGAACAGTGAGGCCAGAATCCAGAGGAGGTAAGGCTTGCCCCCCCTGCCCCTGGGTAGCAGCTGGGGAGACCGTGAGATGTGGTCAGGGTTTGGGTGTATGCCGGAGGTGGTGCCTGAAGGATGTGGTGACGGGTTGGATGCAGGGGTGTGAATCTAGAATAATGCCAGGATCTGGGGCCTAAGCCAGAGCCCCCCGGGAAGAGTTCAGTGCTGCTGAAGGACCCGCTAGCCAGTAGTTCGAGCAGAGGAGGGCAGGGCACTGGAGCAACCTTTGCATTCTTAAGCAGCCACATAAGAAGGCAGAACCACCATGGCCGCCAGTGCCAGGCTTACCAAACGTCTCTATAAAGAACACCCTTTCTGTGTGGGGCCCATGGTCTAAGCAAAGGCTGGCAGCCCAGAGGTGGGCCCCGCTCTCCACCCACGGAAGCCAGCGAGTGGCCTGGGATCAAAGCCGAGGGGCTGGGGCCTGTTGCCCACCTCCCCCACCGAGCTGGGCTGTTTTGCAACCTTGTCTTCCTTGCAAGATGGAAAGGGCCACAGTCCCCCACCCCAGCCCCTTGAGCGCTCAGAGGTCCCGCAGCAGCGCACTTGAAAGAGGCTGGGGTTATCTGCAAAATTCCAATTAAATCCACAGGCTTTGATAATTTGATAAGCCACTCCACAGTCGCCCCAGAGTCAAAATACGCTGTTACTCAATCCCGTGTTTATGTTTCAGGATGGAGGGGGGAGGTGTATGGTGGTCTGGGATGGTGCACGCAGTCCTGAGAGGGAGGGATGGTGCGCGCAGTCCTGAGAGGGAGGGATGCAAACGCTTGGCTGACAGATCATCAGCGCGGGTCACCCTTGGGTCTGAGCTACGCTCTGCACGGAACACAGGTCTCTCTTTGCAGGTCCTGGAGGCTGAGAGGGGCCAGGGTTGAGAAAACTGTAACTCTGGGGCCAAACCCACCTCCTGACCCTCAGACCTGTCTCGTGCTGGAGTGGTTCTGTTCTCAGGCCCTCTCTTGCCAGACGAGATGTGAATTGGCCCAGGTGGCCGGTACCACCTCAAGAAGAGGCAGATAACCCCTGTTGCCATGGAAACCTGGAGACTAAATTCCTTATGACTCCTCCCTGCAAAAGCCAGGCTGTGATCTGCAGAGGTGGAGTGTGCAAGGAGCCACGTTCCATTCTGTTCCACAACCTCCCATCCAATGGGCCAGTAGCACTGGCCGGGTTATCTCAGTACACGTGTCATCTCGGTAAGCCCCTGGACTGTCCAGGAGTCCGGCATTCCTGCTTTTCAGGGATAGAAACACAGAGAGGCTGGGCAAATGATCTGAGATCACAGAGACTTGAGTGGTGGGTATGGACTGCAGAGCCTGCCCTGCAAAGCCATGCCTGCAGCCTCACGAACACATAACTGTCTCCCCAAGCCTGGTTTCCACCGTTCCTTGAGGGCCTTCCAGGGATGGGTAAAAGGCTAACCTGTTGCCTTTAGTCCATTTCCCTGGTGGCTCAGTGGTAAAGAATCCACCTGTAATGCAGGAGTTACAGGAGATGCATGTTCGATCCCTGGGTTGGGAAGATCCCCTGGAGGAGGGCGTGTCAACCCACTCCATTATTCTTGCCTGGAGAATCCCATGGACAGAGGAGCCTAGAGGGCTACAGTCCATGGGGTTGCAAAGAGTCGGACATGACTGAAGCGACTGAGCACACACGCACACATTCCATTAGTGTACAGGTGAAATGGGACCAACTTATTTAGCTGACTGCCAGAGAGTGGGTGTAGGGTCACCAGTCAGAGGCAGGGTCAGCTGATTTTATGGCAATGCACCTGCTCCTTCACCCAACCAGTGACAATCCCTCTGGGCACACGATCATGTGTGACTCCAAGGATCAACCCACCTGGGGAGGGACATCTCCTCTCCCCGTGGAAGGAAGGAGAACAAGAGGTTCTGAGAGGCCAGCACAACTGGGGAGTGGTGGGGCCAGGTGGACCCGGGGACTCTGCGGCCTAGGATGGAGTCTGGGCACATGTGTGAGATTCCAGCATGACCTAGTGGGTCATTTTGACCACCTGGCCCAGGGTATCCTGCTTCCAGAGAAGAAAAAAGACCCGCTTGGTTCCCTATTTCTCCCCAGCATGGAACATCGACCATCTCGGAACCATGAGGAATCAAAAGATTATGGTTCAAGTCTCGTGCCTGTCCCATACCCAACTAGCTGTATGGCTTCCGGAAAATCCTCCTAACCTCATGAGCCTCAGTTTCCTCCTCTGCAAACTGGGCTACCTTGTGTGCAAGCTAAGTTGCTCAGTCACATCCGCCTCTTTTCAACTCTGTGGACTGTAGTCTGCCAAGCTCCTCTGTCCATGGGATTCTCCAGGCAAGAATACTGGAGTGTGTTGCCCTGCCCTGCTCCAGGGGATCTTCCCGATCCAGGGATCGAACCCAGGTCTCCTGCATTGCAGGCAATTCTTTACTGCTGAGCCACTAGGGAAGCCCCCTGGGCTCCCTAAGTCTATTGTAAGATGCTACAGGTAAAAGCCATTTGGTGAACACTCTGCGTGCACTCATTGTTTTTGATAATAATTATAGGATCTGTTGCCAGATCCTATAATATAGGACTGCTGGGTTACTCAGTGGGTGAGGTTCGCCTGGGCAGCACATGCCCTCCTGGTACTACATGTCAGTTGGGCGCTCGGTAGTGTCAACAAATAAGAGCAACGACTGCTAATCCCATGTCTGAACAGCATGACCTTGTATTTTCTGTTATCTCGTCTGCTCCTGACAATAAGCTGTGAACCAGAACGAGTTTGCACGAAAACCTGCTTCCCAGATGCAGAGACACCCGCCCTTGCCAGGTCTGGGGTCAGAGAAGTGAGGAACAAGCCCTGGTCACAGGCGTCTGGGGACGCTGCTCTTCCTTCCTCTGGTCCATGCTTAGCCCGCTGGCCTGGCCAGCACTCCCTCCACTGCACCCCCACGTCTGGGGCCTCTCCAGGCCGGCCTCAGCATTGGCCTCATGGGAGAGGCTTGGGCGAGCACTTACTCTTTTGGGGGGTTGACGTCCTCTGGTCGGGCCTCAAAGAACCGAAAGACTTCATCACACTGTGAAATATGGGGCGGTAGCCGGACAAGGGCCTGTGGAAAGATGGGAAGAAAGGGCGTTAGGCCTGATGACACTGGGAGCAGGAGAACCAAAAGCTAGGTCAGCTTGGCCAACAGTGACGGGGGGAGGCTCGAGGACTGTGCTGGGGAAGACATAGTGAACAGGTGCCACCAGCTACCCACCCACCACCCAGCCAGACAACTAGCCAAGAAATGAACTAATCAGCTAACTAATGAAACAACTCTCCCTCCATCTATCCATCCGTCCCTCCCATCGACTAACCAACCATTCCATTAATGAACTAAGCACACAGTCAACTAATAAACCCGGCCCAGTCCAGTGTGGAGTGCTGGGGGTGCAGGGTGAGGTCAGGCAAAGCCCTGCTTCTTGGCCCCTCGTTTAGGATGGAGAGAAGACAGTCAAAGCAATCAACCTGTCAACCATCCAGCCAGCAATTCAACCAACCAACCATCTAATTAGCCAGTAACCAACTAAACAACTAGCCAACCAAATTAAAAAAAAAAAGGGGGGGGGGGCGCGGGAGGAGGCCAGTAAACCCTAGGTCTCAGGGTCCTTAGGAACATATTATTCTGCATGAACCCTGAAAGGGTTCTCTCTTGCCCACAGAATAAGTCCAAAATCCTTAACTCCACAATCCAAGGCCTTTTCCCTCCACCCTCATCCCCCACATTAGCCACACCCCAGCCTCATCAGATACGCACAGCCTCCAAGTACTCACTGCACCATTATTATTTAATGACAAGTCAGCTGGTCATTCTACCAAGGACAGTAGGGTGCTATGACAGAGTCTGATCAGACCTGGGAAGATTAGGAAAGGAGGTGGTTTTAGGAGAGTCTCTTTGAAGCTGATTTCTGAGAGACAGCTAAGAACTGACTGGTCAAGGGACTTCCCTCATGGTGCAGTGCCTAAGACTCCACACTCCCAATGCTGGGACCGAGGTTCAATCCCTGGTCAGGGAACTAGTTGCATGTCGCAACTAAGACCCGGTGCAGCAAAATAAATAATAAAAATACATAAATATTTAAAAAATAAAATGATGAATTAAAAAAAAAAAAAAAGAATTGACTGGTCAAGGTGAGGGTCGGGGGACCCTGCCAGAGGCTGGGTGTGGTATGGTCTAACAGGGCCATACCCTGAATTGAGCCTGGAAGGAGCAGAATAAGCTGAAGGGTGTGGAAAGGCTTCTTAGAAGAGTGGGCAGGAGTTTGGCCCGAGGGGTGTGCAGGATTCGGGCAGGCGGGAGGAGGTGGGCATCCCCAGGAGGATGACTGTGCAGGCAGGGGTGAGGGGAGCTGTGAGCTGGTCGTTCAGGAGGAGTGAGAGCCCGCTGCTGGACAGTGAGGGACGAGGGTCAGGGGTGGTCAGTTTCCTGCCAGCACAGATGCCACACCTTTCAGCCCTGGTACCTGGACCGCCGCTGACCCGGCCCAGTCCAGTGGAGTGGTGGGGGGATGTAGGGTAAGGCCAGGCAAAGCCCTGCTTTTGGGCCCCTCATTCAGCATGGAGAGAAGACACTGGGGTGATCCTTTAATACAGACAGATGAGGTCAAAGTAGGGCTGGGGGACAGGGCCAGTCCTGGAACTTGGGCTAGAGCCAAGGGAAGAAAGACGGAAACCCTGGGCGACAGGAGTGTGAGGAACTGCTGATAAGCAGGCTCCGGAGCAGCAGCCAGCCAGAGGGGGGCCTGTGCCTCCCCAGCCTCCCTGCACTGGCGCTGCTTCAGGTGCAGTGACCTGACCCAGCAGCTCCCCTGTGCCAACCCTGCTGGGCCTCCATGAGTGTGGCCCCTGGGAACCTCATGATGGTCCTCACGAGGGCAGATCTCATTCCCGTGTTCCTGAGGAGGAGACCGAGAGTCAGGGAGGCCACGTGGCCTGCCCGCACGTGGGAAAGACCTTGCTAGAAAGGAAGTTCCATGCAGGCGGAGATTTTAGTCTGTTTTGTTGACTGCCCAGATTCTAGAAGAGGGCCTGGCACTCAGTGAATATTTGTTCAAATGAATAGATGAATAAGGCTCTGGTGTGTGGCCCTAATAGGACATAATAGAGGGGCAAGAAAAGCACATGTGGCCTTAGGTTGCGTTGACAGAGGTATAGTGTTCAGGAAGAGGGACGTGATCGTTTACTTCTTCGCTGAGCTGCTCAGGTAGTGATTCAAGTGTGGCATGGAGCACAGCGGCCTTTCCGGATGCCAAACCCACAGCCGGGCAAGAGGGGACAAGACCTGATCTTAGCAGGTAAGACACACTGCGCAACTCCCAGCTGTTCCTTCCAGAGCCTGCAGTTTTCCAAGAGTCTCTAACAGATCACACCCCCAAGACTGGGCAGGGAAAAACAAAAGAAAGAAAATTCACATTCAAAGAGCAACTACCACGTGTCAGGCACTGTTGTAGGACTCTCCAATCATCCAACAAGCAGGGAGCCTTTTGGTGTATGCCTGGGTGGTACAGGCATGAGCCAGACACAGCGCCTGCCCTCACAAGTATACATCTAGTGAGGCAGACCCCGTACTGTCCTGGAGGTGCCCATCACTGCTTCCATTTATGGTGGGGACACTGAGGCTCCCGGGGATGAAGCCACAACTGAAGTAAGTGGCAGAATAAAGGTCTGTGCTCAGACACAGCCTGGGCGGATTTATCCCTATCGTGTTCAAGTTTTCATTTAACACACATGGTATGTGCTGCTTTGTTCCCCAGGAGAGAAGGGTAGAAGGAAAGAAAAACTGATGAAGAAGAGAGAGAGGGACAGAGAGATGGGGGCGAGGAGAGAAAGATGCAGACAGAGACAGAGATGGAGGGAGAGGCGGAGACAAAGAGATACAGAGATGGGAAGAGAGAGAGGAGAGAGAAAGGCAGAGACAAAGGAGCAGACAGACAGAGAGATGGAGAGGGACAGGGAAACTGAGCAGCAGAGACAGAGAAATGGAACGCAGGCATGTGCAGAGAGCAAGGGCCCCTGGTGGCATATGGAGGCAGGAGGGGTCAGGAGGGAGCACTAATGGGCGGGATGGGCAGGAGGGAAGCGTTCCCAGCGACCCAGGCTGTGTGCAGAGCTGCTGCCAGTGTGACCTCCCTGACAGCAGAGGGAGGGGGCCAGGGCAGGCGCCCTCCCACTCGGGCGCAGAGCGGCCGCCTGGCTCCCCCAGCGGCAGCGGTGAACACAGGGGCTCTTCATACCGACAGAGACCGGCATTCTCAGGGCAGAGGACGCGTGGGCTGGAAGGGCCTCAGACAAAGAGGCCTTTCGGGCAAACCACTGCGGCATCTTTATTTAACAGAGAGCCCTGAGGGGAGCCACATTGAGGGCTCGTCCTGATTTCAGGCTGACAAGAGGCTCTTGGCTCAGAGCAGCTTCCATCAGAGACGCCGCCAAGCCCAGCTCCGGCCAAGATCATTTGGCAGGAGCGCTGGGTGCTGAGCAGTCAGTCCCCAAGGCCTGGGCTGGTGATGACAACCAGAGCGGGGAACCCCCAAACCTAGCTCTTCTTGCAGGAGCTGGTAGGGGCCGATCTGTGAGCACCTCAGGGGCATCACCCGTGGCTCAGACCTAAAATGCTGTCATTGGGCATTCAGCATGCACACCATGATGAGGTGGTTAAGTCAGGGACTCAGGGCTAGGCAGACGTGAGTTTGAGTCCTAGCTCTTCTGTTCACAGACTATGTGATACTGAATGCCTTGCTTGCCCTCTCTGGGCTCAGTACGATGGATCTCATAGGGTACCTGCCTATTAGGAGGTTAAATGAGATCGTGGATATGAGGAGCCTAGCACAGTGCTTGGCACTGAATTAACAGTAAAATTTAGGGACTTCCCTGGTGGTCCTGGCTTCCCTGGTGGCTCAGACAGTAAAGAATCTGCCTGCAATGCAGGAGTTCAGCTCAGTTCAGTCGCTTAGTCATGTCCAACTCTTTGCAACCCCATGGACTGCATGCAGCACTCCAGGCTTCCCTGTCCATCACTAACTCCCAGAGCTTACTCAAATTCATGTCCGTTGAGTCAGTGATGCCATCCAACCATCTCATCCTCTGTCATCCCCTTCTCCTCCCACCTTCAATCTTTCCCAGCATCAAGGGCTTTTCCAATGAGTCAGTTCTTCGCATCAGGTGGCCAAAGTATTGGAGTTTCAGCTTCAGCATCAGTCCTTCCATTGAATATTCAGGACTGATTTCCTTTAGGATGGACTGCTTGGATCTCCTTGCAGTCCAAGGGACTCTCAAGAGTCTTCTCCAACACCACAGTTCAAAAGCAGCAATTCTTCGGCACTCAGCTTTCTTTTGGGTTCAATCCCTGGGTTGGGAAGATCCCCTGGAGAAGGGAACAGCAACCCACTCCAGTATTCTCGCCTGGAGAATTTCATCAACAGAGGAGCCTGGTGGGCAATAGCCCATGGGGTCGCAAAGAGTCGGACACGACTGAGCGACCACAGTTTTACTTTCGCTGGTGGTCCAGTGGTTAACAATCTGACTTGTAATGCAAGGGACAGAGGTTCGATCCCTGGTCCTGGAACTAAGATCCCACTTGCCTCAGAACAACTAAGCCCGTGTGCCACAATTAGAGTCTGTGTATGACAACAAAAGGTTCTGAATGATACAACGAGGATTCTGCATGCTGCAACTAAGACCTGACACGCCAAATAAATAAATAAAAAATTCAAAATAGTGAACTTTAGTTACACTATTGTCTTCATTATCATTATCCATTAGGTGAGAGCAGTGAGGCATACTGGAAAGAACACGAGTCAGGAGACCTCAGTTCTAGGTCCATTTCCGCTATCATGTACTGCTACATGACCTTGAGCAGCTCACCTCACCTCTCTGGTTGTTGCTCCTTTTAGGATAAAATAGACTAGCTTTACAATTTCAAACTTAGCTCACGGAACACATGTTGGATGAGATAAAATGAGTTCTGTGGGCACATGTGAAATGGTGCCCTGTAGATCCCTGTCTAGGTCTGGGTGGGCAACGTGTTTATCAGCACAGCAAAGGCAAGACACCTGCAGAGCTGTGTTCAGGCCAGTAGTTGTGAATAATAATGACGTCCTGGGAGACAGACTCATGTAATCATCACATTAAGAGATGGGTATGACTATGACTCCAATTTTACAGAAAAAGAAACTAAAGCACAGAGAGGTTAAAACATTTCTCAAGGCCACACAGCTACCAAGTAGCAAGATTTTGAATTAGGTGCTCTGAGTCCAGAGCCTATGCTCTGTCTCATCTGCAACTCTGTACCACCTTCAGCATCGCCCACAGGTTGCTGATGGTGGAGCTGGTTTTCCAAACAATCCCTATTAACAGCCGGTGGAACACAGCTAGGCAAATCCAGGCTACAGACTTTCTGAAGTTTCTTCCAGCTTTAACAGTCATTGGCTCTAGGGCTTTAAACGGCACCATGATCAGTGAACTCAGTGTCTAACCTACCACAAACCTGGTCTTTGCAAGTACAGCAGTGGCACAGGAGGGAGGCCCCAGGCAGACTCGGCTCAGACCCTGTGCTTCCAAATGACCCCCCTCCAAGAAGCCCACCATTCTGGGTAACGTCTGTCTACCCTAGAACAAAGCAACGGAAAAAAAGCAAAGTTCCGCATTTGTCAAAGCAACTGGGGGAGCCCTGCTCTTTCCACAGGATCAAACACTCTCCTATTTTTAGCAGCATCGTTTTGGCTTCTAATCAATGGAAATCTTATAGGTAAAAACCCAGGAACTCTTGATTGCGGCCGGGGAGGGGGGCTGGGATCCCACCCATTTTGCCCCCACTCCCACCCCCTGGGGCTGCTTCTAACCTGCTCAGATTATTCCTCTTAGATCAGCATCTCGGAAGCTGGGAGTTCACCGAACTTGCATAAATCAGAGTATTTCAAACGCATGAGTTCTCTTTTTGAAGGATCTAAGCAGCAAATTCTTTTGAAATGGAAATAGTGCTTAATTCGCAATTGCTGTTTAAGCCATTTCACAAGTGATCCTATTAAATTGGGGCCTCGGGAACATGTCACCCTCCTTGGAGGCTTCCTCTGCCTGTGTGTGATCTCTGCATCTTGTCAGATACTGGCTGGACTCCCTCATGCTGGTTAGTGAAGACACAAAGACAGCAGATGGGGCCTTCGAGGGGCTCTTGCTCTGAAGAAGATGGACACACAGAAATTACCCGCTACAGAGGGTGGGTGTGCAGTGCAGAGCCTGCACGGAGTACTCAGGGTGGTCAGCTTTCCCTGGGGAGTGGGAGGCTTCTGGGAGGGGGGCCTGGGAGCTGAAAGCATGCCTAGGAAAGAGGCCAGCACAGACCAAGGGGTGGAGGAGACCTAGGGGAGTCTGGCTAGCTACGGATGGCCGCGCTTCTGTGGACTGGGCTGCAAGGCAGGGGGCCCATGGAACCAACCACGGAGGACCTGGCTGAGCCATTCAGCGGTTCTTCTGGGCAATGAGGCTCCTCAGAAGACCTCTCAGTGGAAAATGGACACTATCAGCTTGATCCCAGGCTGGAAATGTTTGTGTTTTTTTTTTCCCTGGGTCTGTCTGGACCAGAGGAGATGAAGAGATGCTGCCAGCTGGGTTTCCTCCGAGCACCAGACCTCTCAGGAGGCATGAATGCGTCAGTCCTGGCTCTGCCTCAGTCTCCCCCCATCAGCAACACTGCTAGCCCAGGCCTGCCTTAGCATAAGGGACACAGGAACAAAGTAACTCTCCTGGTGTCTAGGACTGAGCTTGCCAGGTGCTGCTTTTGAGAAGACTGTTTCTGTTGCAACATGAATCTTTTTCTTTATTAACACCAGAGATAATGATGGGCCATGGTGGGAAACTCTCACAGTGGGAAGGGGAATGGCTGGAGCTAAGAACCTCCAAGTAATAGCCTCAGTTTTTGAATCTGGGAAGTGGGGCTGAAAATGAATGTGTCTGGGAAATGCAGAGGGTTGGGAGGGGGGCGTTTTCTTTACCCCAACAGGGCTGATTGCCTTGTTGGGCTTGGAGTCCTTCCCTCAGTCAAATTCCAGCCAAGCTCTCATCCCTCCAACCAAGGAAGTCCTTGATTCTGAAACCAAGTTGATGGTGGACCGCAGGATAATAGAAGGGAACTCAACTTTTGGGGTAACAAAAAATTCTAGTTGCATCCACCAGGAAATGGAGGCTTGTATAAACAGTGATACATGGCAGAGGGTGGGCTGACTATTCTCAAACACCCTTTCTCACTGTCCACCCCTTGGGATATTTATTTTATCCCATAGACAAACACTGCAAACATGTATTTCACACACAGGAATGGGGTACATGGAGTCATTTATGGGCTAGATTGTTCATCTGAGCCCCCAAAGTATAGCTCACGCTTGTTAGTGAGATGAAAGTCTTCAAATTGTTGAGGCCACAGAACCATTAAATATTAACCGCATAACCATTCTGCCCATTAAATTAATTTATGGGGTAACAGAAAAGCCTTTGGAACCCCTCTTGATAGACAGCGGCCCTCAAGAGCCACATAAAACAATCAGCCGACTGGCGCTTGGTAAATTTTCCGTGACGTTCATCCAATCTGCTTCATATATGTTTAAAATTAACACTGAGATCTGGGCTGTGAAACTGCCATCAGGTGGAGGTGCTGGCTGGCCAGCGAAGGCAGGGAGCCCTAAGTCTAGGGGAGATGGTCAGACTTTCCATATCTGAGTCCTGGCAGAGGAGCTGGCTATGCCGTGCACAAAGCCAGCTTCACAATCTTGGGCGCATTTGAATCCCCAGCAAATCCCAGACTCGGAGCCCATGCTCTCTAGCAGGTCCAAGGAAGATTCTGGCCAGCCAAGCAGAGCTGCCTAGGCAGGTAGTGGAAATCAAACTCTAGAGGTTCTGAGTAGCATGTCCAAGGACAGGTGGAAGCAAGACAGGGCTGGCCGTGGAGTGGACCGCACATGGCCCTGACTGTGTGGCCGGCTTGGGGGGGCGCAGTGATGCCAAGTGAAAGGCTGGACCCTGAGTGGCACAGACCAGACGACTGCGTGGCAGGGCTGTGACCTGTGAAGCTGGAAGGCAGTGACCACGGACTGCAGCTGGACTTATCACTAATGATCATTCCAAGGTCATTCCAAGGTCTCAGACAATCGGACCACAGATCCCAGCTTTCAAGTTCAGCAGAATTAAAGGTCACTTCTGCACTGCCCCACCCCCCTCTGCCATTCTCAGAGTAAATGACCGTCTCCAAGCCGCCTGGCGGCCTGGTGAACCCGTGACATTGCTCTTGTTGCCTGGCTCTGAGCAGTTCACATCTATGCTAATTAGGTTAGGGGGCCCCCTCTCCTCTTGCAGACCCCACTTAATGGTTTCCTAGCCAGCAGTAGCACCACTGGGGCCCCAGAGTCCTCATCCTGACTTAGGAGTCCTGTTCAAAGCCTGATCCCAGGAGATAAGATGTTATCACTTTCTTGCTCCAGACAACCCAGGAGACGGCATTTCCATGGAGCCCAACTGCAAATGCCCCGGGCTCCACCGGCTCAGGGAGGCCGAGGCTGATGTAAACCATAGGTCCCAGTGGCAAAAGGCTTCCTCCTGCCCTGTGCCCTTCCTCAAATAGCTCTGCCCATTTGTTTAACTGCTTGAGACAGGAATAAAGAGAAATAAACACGCAGGCTGCAGCCATCAATTTAACTGGAATTGGCGATTGCCCTCAAAAGAGAAAAATGAATATTGATCTGAAGAAGAGAAACTTCTAGCTTAAGGAAATTCATCAACAGGGCATCCTTTTACCTTAAAGGCAGAAAAAGTGACTGAGCATAATTTGCACAGTCACAAAATTCAAACTTAGGATAAGGAAGAATATTTGGGAGTGCTTGCTTCTCCGTCCTCTTGGGAACACAGTTACATAATTGAGCAACTAGGTTCTTATTTAAATATTTTATTATTGACAAGTACTCCAAATTACAAAATATTTATGCAGAAAGGAGCCTTATGGTAACAACTCCATGTAGGGACAGAACATTTCAGAAGTTACAAACACTGTGAGATACATTCTCCTGCTCAACCCCTTCATGAACCCCGTGAGACAGTTATTTTTACCCCCCATCTTACAGATCAGGAAACGAGCTCAGAGAGGTATAGCAACTTGCCAGGGTCACACAGCTAGTCAGTGGGGCACTGGGATTCAACCCCAGCTCTTCTCACTCTAATACCAGCACTCACAACAAAACATTATCCTCCACTTGCTTCTCCTCAAGATTCTTGAGTCAGACTCCACAATAGTTTTCACTTAACTAGGAAATTCCATCTCCATTAAAAGCCAGTAGTGCCCCGTGATAACACTGAATTGTTTGGGTGTTGTAATAATAATAACAAAAAGCCAGCATCCATCAAATGCTTCCTCTGTGCGGACACTCTGCACGGCTGCCTTGCGCCTGTCCGGTCACTGCATCCTCACGGCTACACTCTGTGAGGTACCAGTCTCCTTGCCATTGGACAAGTGTGGAAACTGAGGCTCCGGGAAGTTCAGTAAGTTGCCCGAGTTCACACAGCCAGCAGGCATTCAAACCCAGGTGGTCTGGCCATCTAGAGGCCATGTTCCAAGGCCACCGAAGTGGCAGCCTCGCGTCCTCACTGCAGGGGTCCCAGGCTCTGGACAAAGTAGAAAGACAAACCGGTTCTGCTTCATGACCCTGCGGTCACTGCCTGTCTGTTTTGGGGCTTTGGCTGTTCTAATGTACGTACGTACGTTGTGTGTGTCTGTGTGGTGAGTTTTTTCATCTATAAACATGTGTACATGAGCGTCTGTATCTACCAAGACTTCTGTGTATAAACAAATATGCATTTCAGATGATACTGAACCCGAGACTGATTCCAAAATGTCCCAAAGAGAATTCAAAGAAAGAGTTCTCCTGTATCCAGCAAGATGCCACACACGAAATCCTTTCAGCGGAGGTCCCTGCACAGAGCCCCCAAGCTGGTGGAAGTGATTTAAAGGAGTGTTTTGTAAACACAGACGCATCCTGAAAGGAGTAGAGCCCACAGCCCTTGCGCCCCAGAGGCAGTCTAGTCTTGGGGTGACCCCTCCCTGAGGGACACCCACACCCACCCCTCTGGCCAGGAAACACCGGGCCTCAGGGTGCACTTGCTAAACTGCAGCAGAGAGTTTTGAATGGACAACCCTCTTTTTTAGATGCACAGAATCTCTGGCAGGTGGACCACCCCTCCCCAGCCTCAGACGCCCTCTTACCCGGCAGTACTCATCGATGGGTTTCAGCCTCTTCACAGCTACATCTCGGATGTGGCTCCTCCGGAAGAGGATTTTGCCTGGAAGAAGAGAAGCTCATGAGCGGGGTGATTCTGGGTGAAGCTGCCATAGGAACCTGGGACCCCACGTTCCCTCTCCCTCAGCTTCTCAGCATCTTAGCTGGCCACCAAACGCCCCCACCTCCGCCCGCTGCCAAGGAAACAAGAGAGGAGTGGTCACCTCTCCCTGGGGGCAGGAGACGCCCCAGGCTGAGGGTCCAGGACCTCTGGGGCAGGTGAGGAGCCCCAGAGGCTGCCATCTTGACCAAATCACCTTGTCTGGGTCTAATGGCAGGATCCATGCCCCAACGTGGGTGCGGCTCTCCAGTGACCTCACGAATAAATACAAAGGGTGGCCCAACCCACACGCTATGCTTTGTTTTCAGGCCCATCCCTCCTTGAGAAATCTGCCTTCGTTCCTGCCAGCTGGGCAGGAATTCCTATTCTTAGCTTAGGTGGGTGGCTATTTCCAGGGCAGGCACAGGCCAGTACAAGGAAGAGCGGCTACCCCAGCCCAATGGACCCCTCAGCTGGGCTGGTAGATCCCTCTACAAGTATGGGCAAGGCTTCTGGGAAATGCCAGCTCCCAAACCTTCTCTACTGGTTACACTTAGAATCAGAACTCCTGGGTCTGATACGTAGTGGCCATCAATGTCCAGGTCAGTGCCTCCTTTTTAGAAGACTTCCTTGATTGCCGAGCTGAGAGTAATTACCCTTTTTCCAGAACACCTACACATTTTGTCTAGTCCTAAGACACACACCACATTCTGCCGTGTACTGCTGACATTCGTGAGCCCCTCTACCAGGGGCCTGTCTGACTCATCTTAGGGCCCGAAGAGCCCAGCATGTGGTGAGGGGCTCACCTCATGGCTTTAACAGGCATCTGTTGTCCCAAGACCACCCAGTGCCCCTCTGGAGAGCCTCCTTCCTCCATTTCTAACCGTGTGGTTCAAGTGGAGCTGACAACACCCCCGTCAGCAATGGTAGGCATGTGACCCAGTCTAGCTACCCAGAGTCACAGTGATTGGCTCAGAGACGGGCAAGAGGACAGGATCTGGACCAACGAGGGTCGGCCCTGAGGCCTCTGCTGGTGCCCTCTTCCTCCCAGTGTTTGCTCCCACGCTTGCTAAGCTGGCAGGATGAAGGCCTGGAGCTCCTAGTGACCATCTCTATCCTTGCCAGAGATGGAAACAAAGCAAGAGAAAGGATCTGAGCCTGGGACAGAGCTGGTGCTCAATAATTTTTCCTTTTCTTTCCTCTTTTTCTCGGCTGTACCATGTGTCTTATGGGGTCTTTGTTCTCCAACCAAGGATTGAACCTGTGCCCTCAGCAGTGAAAGCGTGAAGTCCCAGCCACTGGACCACCAGAGAATTCCTTCAGCAAATGTTTCCTGAATGACTGAAAAGCAGAGCCAAGAGATGGTGAAGGGCAGACCCATTTGACATCATTTGAGCCGCTGGATATAGCTGTTCCTGAACCCAGGGTCTACCTGGGACTTTTCCCTTATATAAAATAATACAATTTTTTAACATTGAAACTTGTTGGAGATGCGTTTTAATCACTTGCATCTCATTTAGGAGTCCTAAATGAGATGATTCCCATTGAGTGAACAAATAAATAGACTGCAGGTTAAGATACTTAAGCTTCCTCTACTGTTATCCTTTGGTCACTAAGTTGGGTCTGACTCTTGTGCGACCTCATGGACTGCAGCCCACCAGGCTCCTCTGTCCATGGGACTTCCCAAGCAAGAACACTGCAGTAGTTGTCATTTCCTCCTCCAGGGGAATCTTCTCGACCCAGGGATCGAACCCACACCTCCTGCTTGGTAGGCAGATTCTTTACCACTGAGTCACCAAGCATGAGCCTTGTGTTGGTCTAGGTTGTCTCCCCAGAAGTGGACCCAGAAATGAGGAAGTGAGTGCAAGTTGTTTGGGAATTGATCTTGGGAATTAAGGCAGGTCAGGCAAGGAAGTGTCACCCTGCCAGTTAATCACCCGATGGCGGCAGCTCAGGTCTGTTGAGGAACTCGAGGCGTGTGTAGAACGCACTACAGAGGTATCCTCGATGAGGGCGAGGAGACTGGGGTGTTCACCGCCAACACCCTGCTTGTCTGAGCTTCTGAGAGCACTGCTTCACAGGCGCTCCTGGCTGAGGATGTTCCCATGGCTAGGACAAAGCTCCCAGTTGTCTGCATGAGCAGACTCTGGCAGGCAGAGTGGGATGGAAAGGGGCCCTGGGGGCCCTGGAAGCAGCTGCTACAGTGCTCCCTGACTTCCCTGTCACCACAGGTACTGGTCACCAGCCCTTTTCCAGCCAGACTGCCGAGTACCTAACTCATTAAATCGCGTGTGACTTCTTGCTCATTTGTGTCCCTCACCCCTCCACGCTCAGCGTCAACCGGAGGCCCTGCAGCGGCTGCTTCCTCCTCTTTCACCACACCTGCACTGAGCACAAGCCTCTGCATACAGCAGGCGTCCAATAGGCACTTGTTGATCCAAGCACCTCCCTCCCTCTCTCAGATGCTCCCTCAAGCTCCCCTTCCTCCCTTTCTCGTGGAAGCCTGGTAGAGGGGCCGCGTCCCGTGCAGAGAGGTGACACTGTGCAGACTGGACCGTGTCATCAAGATGAATGGGCTCCTCCATGTGCTCCTTTTGAAAGGAGATAAAATGTGATTTATCAAGACATGAGAGGTGACCGTCTTTCCTCGGGAGAAGATGTCACAGAGTTGGTATTCCTGGCCTCTTTGTCTCCTCCCCTTTTTTTAGCTGCCTGTCGATCTATTGCCTGAGGGCCATAGGAAGTACACGTGTGCAGCCAGAGGGGATGACGTGTGAGATAAACGTGCGGTGGGAGGAGACCCGCTCTCCAGACCTATGAAATGACAGGCGGCCCTGGGCAGGGTTCTGGGCCTTCTACCCGAGCCGGTTAGCTGTCAGGAGCTGGAGGCCACCCAGGCTCAGTGACACCAGCAGCCCAACGGTATCCCACAAGAACCTGGAGCACTTGCGGCGAGGTAGAGCACCTGGAGGGGCAGGGACCGGAGTTGGGGGCGGACTGGCCCCCAGACCTGGCTCTGTCCTGTGCTTCTTTCAAAGGGGGAAAAAGTAACTGATCCACCCTCCAAAACTAGCACTCCTGCTCTTTCTCATCCTATCGCAGGACAAAAAAGAGCAGAGAGATGGGGAGACAAACTAGGTCCCTCTTCTGGACCTCCATCTCAGGGCTGGCCAAGCCTATGACTGGGTTTGGTATTCCTGAGATATACAGACACAGATATAGATATAGACATAGATACATCAGATAGGACCTGATCCAGTTGCTGAGACAGAACTAGCAAAAAAAAATTAATAGTTAAGGGACAGTTAAGGCCTCCAGACATGCAGAAATTTAGAAGAGAGGGCTGGGGTAGCCGAAACAGGGAGGGGGCTGGGAGGGCTCCTCACCCTACCTTGCCCCTCAAGCCCACGCTCTGCAGTCATGCCTCCAGGCTGGACACCTCCCATCTCCCTCCCAAAGCTTGTGGGTCTGTTGCTCAGGTATAAAGTCAGAGGAGAATTTCTGTACAAGCTATTTCCCAGTTGAGTTTTTGGACTCCCAACAGGGCTTCCCTCCTTCTCACTGAAATCCTGACTGGAGCACTGTCTTCTTTTCTTGGGGCCTTGGCACAGGCTGCCGGGAGTCGGGGAGGGGAGGGGGAGGGAGGGCAGATCTGGAAGGGACTCTACGGTCTTGACTTCTCTGTTAGGAATCCAAACCACACTTGGAAGGCCAAACCGGTGACCATATTAAAAGGGAGAGAAAGAGAAAGGAGGAGGAGGAACATCCCCATTAAGGAAGTCGGGTTCACGGGGCATTAAAGGCCTCTTGTAAATGTAATTCAGCCCGTTTACGGCAAGGCCAGGAGAGGCCCCTGCCAGAGCCTTCAAAGCCAGGCAGATGCAGCCCCAGAAATATGATAAGCATCGTAAGGAAGATTACACTCAGGACCTGAGACAGACCTCAGGATTAACTCATTCCTGAAAGCAGAGAAGAGACCTGTTGAGCCCAATAGGGCCTGAGCCTGTGAGCGGAGGCCCCTCTTCCTGCCACTCTGGGCTGGGCTGAGAGGTTGAGGGGCACTCAGCTGGAGTCCTGGGCTCAAGTTGTGCCCGAGCGGCAGGCTGGCTGTGTGCACAGGCCCCTCCACACCAGGGCCTGTGCATTCTCATCTGGAGACTGAAGGGCCGGGTCTTGGTGGCTGCTCCCTTCACAGTCCTAAGATGCATGTTGGGGTGCAGTCGTTGAGGGGTCAGAGGAGGAGTGAGGGATAATAGGAGCTAGGTGGTTACTCCTGCCAGGCACAGGCTAACAGTTTCCCATTGGGTTCTTTGACCTAATCCTCACCACTTTAATTTATTTTTAAATTTTTCTTGTAAGTTTTTTTTTTTAAGTCTTTATTGAATCTGTTACAATATTGCTTCTGTTTTATGTTGGGGTTTTTTTTTGTTTGTTTTTTTTTTGACTGTGAGGAATATGGGATCTTAGCTGCCTGACCAGGGATCGAACCCATACCTGCTGCATTGAAAGATGAAGTCTGAACCACTGGACCACCAGGGGAGTCCCTGTACCACGACTTTATTAAAGCAACTGCTTTTTCTATCCCCACTCTGCCCAGGAGGCAATGGTGGCTCAGAGAGATTGAAGAACGTGTCCTAAGTCACACAGCTATTAAGTGGCTGAGTTGGGATTTCAACCTGGGGTTTTGGAGCTAAGATAGTGAGAGCGAGAGAGAAGGCAACAAATCTCCAAAGAATTCCTTGGGCTCAGATCATGTAAGGCAGTGAGAGCCACTAAGGATGTTCTCGCGTGTGTGATGGGAATGTGATTCACATCTCCTCCACGCCAGGTGCTGGGCTGGCGATCTGGGGAGCAGCTGCCTTGGGGGCTGAGTGGGAATGAAGCAAGCAATGAAACAAGCACCGATTGTGGAGGATGCCCTGCGCTACAGGAGTCTCTGCTGACCAGACACAAGTGAATGAGTGAGTGGGTAAGAGTGAGCAAGGGAATGAGCAAAAGGACCAACAGACCAACGAGGCAGGGAAGGAGAGGTGACCCTGGTGGACTTGGGGAGGAAGAGCTCCCCGAAATGGCAAACCTCCCTGTCCTTTAAAGAGCCCTTAATGCCCCACCCCCATCCCCAGCCTGGCTGAGCAGGTGCCAGCCCAGTGGGAACAGGGGGATGCTCACCCTCATAAGCAGGAGGGCATCACATGGGGGAGGCTGGCTCTGCCTGACCCCCCACCCCCCTGCAATCTGGCCTGACCTTCTCACCATGAGTGTCCACTCTGGGCAGGGACACACAGGTGGGCATTGACTCAGGAGGTCCCTGCATTTAGGTGGCAGAGTGTTTCTCCCTCCCACACAGGATACCAGGCACTTAATGAAGCATCTTAGTGGCACGTGAGGGGTCTTGGTAGTTGGCATTTGCTTTTAAAGAATTAATTATTTCAAGGAGAGAGATGAGGACATGGTTCCTTCTCACTGGTCGGGAGAAGTGGTTAAAGAAAGGACTGAAACTTCTGAGAGCTGTTAACCCCAAGTTCCTCCTTGTGAAGTGTGGTAACTACAGGGATTCCTTGAGCAGGAGTTGGGGGTTCAGGCACATAGGAAGAGCAGAAACACCAGACATGGTACCCATTGTGGGGGATCCCCCACCCCAGCCACGAGGAGCCTGCGGGAAAACTCCATGAACCAGGCACGTGTTCTGACAAATGGGCAAGTACCCACTGCACGGGGGTAATGAGAGGGTACTGGCTACAGGGGAAATAGGAGAGGGCTGGCCTCGTGTGGTCTGTCCAGGCTGATCTATTCTTGGCAGCCTCTCCTCTTCAAAATCCACAGCATATACGCATGCACGAATATATCCTCATATAACTCCCTCTTCCTTGCTATTTTTGTCATCTGAAATGCCATCCATCTACCCATCCCTCCTTCCAATCATCCATCCATCCATCACTGTCTTGATGGAGGGCCTGCTCCACTGATAACAGATGGGGGAGGCCCTGCTCTCAAGGTGTTTAGCTTCTAGGAGGGGAGGGGATGTGTATGGAAGGGATATAGTCTCTGATTTCCATGGAGACTGAGGAGGAGAAGAGCCAGCCACACAAAGCTCCAGGGCAAGAGGGCTCAGACAGAGACAGACACAGAGCAAAGATGGAAGATGGAAAAGAGGCCATGAGGAGTCTTACAAGCCACAGAAAGGAGTCCGGTTTTCTTCTAAGTGTCATTGGGCCTGCTGACCCAAATCCCTCCCCATATAAGGCTCAATTTCTATCATCTAAGGCCTTCTCCAGGAAGCCTTCCTTGAATGCCTGCCTCGCCCTCCTTTACCAGCCTCCTGGACCACTGGCAGTCACCCCACTCTTGCCCTCCCCTCCTGCTGTCATGGGGAATTTGCGAGGGAACTACCATCCTCAGGGGACCCTCTCACCTTCCCAGGGGTCCCTGATGCACAGGCCAGCTCCCCGCAGCCACCCTGCCCTCCGAGGACACAGGTGCTCCCAACCCTCTCTCTTCAGTGCAACCCAGAGAACTGGGGCATCAGAGGGACTTGCTTAAATTAGAGGGAGACCACAGGAGGCCCCAAGGTTCACAGACCACAGGACACAGAGTCCTCGTTTTCCATGAACATCACTCCTGCCTGTCTAATTGGATCTGAGGACAAAAAGGAAAGGAGAGTGACTCAGGCTCCCAGGGCTGCCAAAGCAAATGACCACAAACAACAGAAATGTGTTCTATCCCAGTTCTGAGGCCAGAAGTCTGAAATCAAAGTGTCAGCAGGGCTGCGCTCCCCTTGAAGGCTCTAGAGAACAATCCTTCTTCGACTCTCCTAGCTTCTGGGGCCCTAGGTGTTCCTTGGTTTGCAGCAGCATCACTCCAGTCTGTGCCTCAGCCTATGTCTCAAACCTCCCTCTGCCTTTCTCTTGTAAGGACACCTGTCTTTTGGTTTCAGTTCAGTTCAGTTCAGTTGCTCAGTTGTGCCCGACTCTTTGCGACCCCATGAATCGCAGCACGCCAGACCTCCCTGTCCATCACCAACTCCTGGAGTCTACCCAAACCCATGTCCATCGAGTCGGTGATGCCATGCAGCCATCTCATTCTCTGTCGTCCCCTTCTCCTCCTGCCCCCAATCCTTCCCAGCATTAGGGTCTTTTCCAATGAGTCAACTCTTCACATGAGGTGGCCAAAGTATTGGAGTTTCAGCTTCAACATCAGTCCTTCCAATGAACACCCAGGACTTATCTCCTTTAGGATTTAGTGCCCATCTTAAATTCAGGATGACCTCATGTCAGGATCCTCTATTTAATTAATGGGTCTGCAAAGACCCATTTCCCAACTAAGGTCATGTTCACAGGTTCCAGGGGTTAGGAAGTGGACATATCTTTTGAGAGCTACTCTTCAACCCACTTACAAGGCTTATGGGAGAGTCCACAGGGCTGACCAGACACTTTAGAGAGTCTTGATCCCTACTTGGATTGTAATCATCCTGAGGTCAGGCATGACTTTCTCTACTCCCTTTAGCCCTGGCAATACTTGGCATGGAGCTGGGTGTAATGAATGTGGGTGTTGCCTGATACCCTTAGGAGGGATGGGGCAGTGTCTGGAGAGAGGGGGTCAAGGGTCTCTGGAACCTAAAACGGGAGAGACAAACTGCTAGTATCTGCAAGCTAAGGGAATGGGGGACAGGGGTCCTCTCTGGCTCTGTGGGCTGGTATGGTACCCTGGGGAGAAGCGACAAATTTCCCAAAGCAATTAGAGGAAAGAAGATGTGAGGGTTACTAGAGGGACTCCCCACCCTAACCAAAATGCCATGTATGAACGTTTGTGCCCCTCAAAATTCATGTTGAAACCCTAATGCCCACCGTGATGGTAATTAGGAGGTAGGGCCTGTGGGAGGTGACGAGGTCATGAGGGTGGAGCGTTCATGAACAGGATTAGTGCCCTTACAAAGAGGGCCCTGCAGAGCTAGCCCTTCTGACATGTGAGATGCAGAGAGAAGTCTGCAGCCTGGAAGAGGGCCCTCACCTGACCATGCTGGAACCCTGATCTCAGACTTCTGGCCTCTAGAACTATGAGATATCAATTTCTGTTGTTTACAAGCCACCCAGGCTGTGGTATTTTGTGATAACAGCCTGAACAGATAAGACAGGGTGACGAGGCACAGGCAATGCCTATGGAGAGGAAAAGGGAATAATTAATCTTCTACTCCCCCAGCTCTCTGCAGGCTCACGACCTGGCGTGGGCCCTTGGGTGAAGTGGGTCAGGCCAGAAAACGAACCCTGTGTCCGACAGCCCAGCCTGGGTGCCTTGCACGGCTGTGGTGCTGACAGACTGATGAAGACAGACGCTCTTAAATAAAAAGCCTTGGGCGGAGGAGGACCAAGAGAACCTAATGCCTGAACCTGCTCAGGGCTCTTCCTTCACCACGAAAAACAACAAAAAACACCCTTCCTTCATTTTCATGCCTTCAATTTCAAAGGGGCTAATACTACTAACCCCCAACTCCAGGAGTAACCCCAGCGGGCAGGGACCCAGACTGCTCCAGGGAGAATCAGCCTGGGACTTCATTAATCATTCAGACCTGAGTACAAAGAGGCATCAGCTTTTCACTGGACAACAGGGTCTGGTTAGGGGAGAGAACACAGAGGCTCTGAAGGAAGGGAACACAACACGTGGAGGGGAAGAGAATGGAGAAACAAGGTCAGCCTTTGCCGGCTCCCCAGGTTTCTGCAAGCTGATCCTGCCCTCGATGCTCAGCTGTTTGCTGACTGCAGCGGAAAGGCAGGCCCCTGCTTGTCTCTCCAGAGCTGCCCCTGAAGCCTGTATGCTGTCTCTGACCTGCTGCAGTCTGGGGACAGCTGGCCACCGGCTCACACCTGCTCTCAGCCTCTGATGTGGCCGAGACGACAGCCCCACTCTCTGCGGCCTTCTGCCTGGCTCAGTCTGCACTCTGCCCCCAAGCCTGCTTCTTACATGCTACACCTGGCCTTGCTTGCCCTTGACCCAGACCAGTAGAGACAAAAGGCCCTGTGGGCTGGGGGAAGGCTGGGGGGAAGCCCAGATGCTGAGGCCGGAAGCAGTAAGCACACACAAGTTCTGCAAGGACCTGGTCCCACTGAGGAAGGTCCACAGCCCAGGGAATCCTGACTCCATGCCCTGAGTTCTGGCTCCCACGAATCTTTTTCTTCTAAATCCATGCCAAGATCCCACCTTGGCTTAAAGTCTAGCATGGTAAGCATTTGTGGGTTTTGGCTGTCAGAATTTGTGCCTGTTTTCTTTGGAGGAATAACTTCTCCTTCATTCTCAGTCTGTGTGATTTTAGGAAGGCTCATCCTACCCTAAACTCCTGGAGTTACCAATTAGTATAGTCCAGCCACGGATGGGCATGTGACCCAAGTTGGTTGAGTGAGAATCAGAATGGGACTTTGGTAGAACCACCAGAAAGAGAAGTGCTCCTTCTACAGGGGCTGCTAACTCATCAACTGTAAGTCCCAAATCGCTAGGAAGCATCTTTGCACTTCCCCATCACCATTTGGGGAAAGCCTGAGAATGAAGTCACCAGAGAAGAAAGCAAAGCTGAGAGCTAGAGACCCAGCCATGCCTGAAGCCATTACCCCTGAGGTTTTCAGTTAGGTGAGTCAATAAATTTCCACTTTTTTCTTAAATCAGATGGAGATGGGTCTAGTCCTTGTCACCAGGAGGCTCCTTCTTTAGGTGGGTCCAAAAGTTCATGTCAGTTTTTCTGTAACATCTTATGAAAAAACCTCCATGAATTTTTGGCCAACCCAATACATCTAGTTCTTTACATCATTTCAATACATCTAGCTCACACTGTGTGATATGAGACAAGTCATAACCTAATTGAATCTCCGTCTCCTCAAACTGCAAAAGGGCACAGTAATGTCTAACTCAAAGGATTATCATGAGGAGCCAATGAACAAGTGTATTAAAGCATTTAATGTGGAGCCCAGCCCATAATAAATGTTGAACGAATGGGATCTCTTAGGAGCCGACAAGTCCAGGTCAAGTAGGTGTGGGGTGGGGTGGGGCGGGGCTGGGCACCACCTGGCCCGCCCACCTCCTCACTGGGCACGTGGGGTCCGGCGCTGCAGCGTTCCTTGCGCACCCTTCCACCTGGTTTCCCCACCCAAGGCCGAACGCTAACTCCCTTCAGCCTGTAGAACCTTTCCTGATTCAAACCCTGCCCCCTAAACACACCGTGTTTCCCCCATGGCTCCTGTTTCTCCTCTTCCTCCATCCACCCGATTCAAAGAGCAGAGCGTGACACAATGGGGGCAGGATTACTCACTCCATCCGCCCGCCTTGGGCACTCTGGGATGACTCACACAGGTGCGGCTGCCCCTCAGCACTCTCCGCCCCCGGTTCCACACACTCAGGGAAACAGAGTTACAAACTCCACTGGGGTTTTGTCACCGAGAAAAACCTTAACCCTCCTGTAGCCGCAGCACACTTACAGTAAGAACCGGCACGCCGAGGAGGGAACAGCCATCTCCCAAGTTCTGGCGTGGAGGCGCCCACTCCCAGTGCAGTCCAGGCTGAAGGGAACAAAATCACTCCTCCACCCTCAGTGGGGCTGGGGGCGGGGGGTGGTTTCTGGGTGTCTGTCAGAAAGCAAGCCCCAAGTCCTGGAGGATCAGAGGTTTTAACCTGACTTTACTGAACCAAATGGAATTGAAGGTTTTTTGAATAGAGTTATGGGACCAGAACACTTTCTTCTTTATTTTCTGTAAGAAAGCGCTTTTTGGGAAGGGAAATGTAAGGGTTGCAAGGAGTTGGACACGACTGAAGCGACTTAGTAGGCACATATAATATACATACAGCAAAGTGCATATGCATGTATAAAACGCAATGAATTTCACAAACTGAGCCCCCCAATGTAACCAGAACCTAGGCCAAGAAATGGAGAAGAACTTCATGGCACAGGAACAGATTTCAAGTGGGGGTTTTTTGGTACTTCGGGGCTGGCATGGATGTTAGACCTCTGGACTGGCATGGATGTTAGACCTCTGGACTAACAGGGTGGGTCATATCTGTTGCAGAGAGGGGACACTAACACATTTATTGATTTTAGTGGTATTTAATTTTATTTTAAAATACATGCTTTATCATTTAATTCAAGCTGCAACAAATTTAAATGCACAGTGAATGTAGATCCCTGATATGAGGGAAGTGTGAAATGTGAACATGTTTGATTTGTTAATTGGCATTAATTAGACAAGGAATAAATTACCTACAAGCTTAGCTATGGGAAGAACAGTGGAGATAGAAACAAAGCCTTTGAATTTGCTGACTTGTTCTCCCTTGAGTTGGAGAATACCCAGGGTAGTCTTTAGCCCTGACATAGGCTGGAGATATTTCATGAGCTATAAGGTCTTATTTTATTTATTTATTTGACAGCGCCAGGTCTTAATTGTGGCATATGGGATCTTTAGTTGGTGGCATGCGGGTTCAGGCTCCCTGCATTGGGAGCTCGGAGTTTTAACCACTGGACTGCCAGGGAAGTCCCTGTAAGAACTTAGTTTAGAGAAGCCCAGGTCTTATGAATTGCCTGTAAGGTAGCCAGCATCTCAGGATTTCCGACAGATATCAGCTCAGAGAAGGATGTTTGTCCCAATGGCGCCATGGATTGGCAGAGAATGTGGGCTGCCCCAGCTTGACTCTGGGAGGAGAGGGAACATTGCAAGGTGGCCCTGAGCCTCAGGGAAGGAAGAGGTTTTGTACTAAATATAATAGCATTTAAAGTGGCCACACTGAGGACAAATGTCACTTGGGTACCACTGAGGTTCCTCAGAGCGCAGGCTATGGCCTCATTCAGAGCTGAGCTTGGACAGGGCTGAACGCACCCTGGCAGGTACTCGGTAAACCATGTAATACTTACTCCAATGGTGGGACAGGTGGCAAAGGCCGAGGGCACTGGCCTTCCCAGCCACGCACGGTCACACCAGTCTGGTTTCACCTTTCAGCTGTATTTTTCTATTCTTGGTCTAGTGGAAACATTAAGAGAAACTAAAAATCTAGGACTGTTGAACTGCCAGCAGCAGGATCAGGGTGTGGGTTGTAGAGCTGAGAGGCCCAAGGTCTTTAAAATGTCTGTGTCCCAGGCACCTTCAGCTGCCTGAACATCGGGGTTCTCATTTGGCAAGTGGGATCACAGGGCTGGGATGTGGATTGGAAACAGCACTCGGGGCAAACACAGTGCATGGTGCTGGGCATACGCGAGGAGCGATATGAGACACCTGCTGTTACAGAGAAGGACGAGGATGAGGCATGACGCTTGGCCAATAGTCCCTAATCTTAAGTCTGCCTGATTTCCAATTCCACCCCCATCCCACCCCTGCTCCTAGTCCTTTTTTCCACCCAGAAGCCCAAATATTTTTTTAAATGAAATCTTTCCTGGGATTTCCCTGGTGCTCCAGTGGTTAGGACACCACCCTTAACACTGCCAAAAGCAGGGGCTCAATCCCTGGTCGGGGAACTAAGACCCTGCATGTGGCTTCCCAGCACACTGAAAATAAAATCTAAACTCCTCACTGCAACGGGCAGGATCTGACTCATGCCTCTCTCTCCATCTCACCTCCCCAGGCCAGCACCAGGCATGTGGGGATTTAATTAGCACCACAAACACATCCAGAGCCTTCTCACCTCGGGCCTGAATGCCTGCCATTCCCTCTCCTGGGACAATTCCCGCTGCCCTTTGCATGGCGAACGCCTTCTATCCTTTGGGTCACCTCATTTCGAGGCCTTGGCAGACCACTCTGCCTCCCTCTCCCAGGGCTTGATTGATTCTCTCCTAGATTTCACTGAGATTTGTAGTGATCTTGCCTCTCTACTTGCCTCTCTTGGTGAGATCCTACATGAGGTCTCCTTAAGGCCCAGCAGAAGGACAGGCAGGCAGTGGCCCTTGGTTGACATTTGCTGCTGCATAAGTGTGAGTGTGTGTGTTGACACACCTTTGCTCCAGACTGTCTCTTATTTTTACCCACACACACACACACACACACACACTAGTATACATAGCTCACCCCACACACACTGGGGCCTGCTGGACCAGACCGGGGCCGCAGCAGGGACAGACTCACCCTCCAGGATCCAGACAGAGTGGGGCCAGAGAGTGTGGTTAGCTCAGAGCCCCGCATCAGGGCCAGGCGGTCCCCCACTCCGTGTGGGTGTGGGTGCGGCGGGCGTGGTGGGCATGGCTCAGCACCCTCCCTCTGGGAGCCCAGGAATAAAGGGCCCTATTCAGCCCTGGCAGTCGCAGCTCCTCCCTGCCAGGGGAGGCTGCCCTCAGGAAAGGGGACGGTGGGACGCTGGGCAGTGCTTCCCGGCAAGCTCTCCCTGTGGCATGGCCCACAGCAGGGACGGAGGGTTTAGGGGGGAGCAGGCAGTCAGGGATCCAGGGCCTCTGGGGCTTGAAGAGACAGAGCAGAAAGGCCCAGCCAGATGAGGAGGCTGTGGGGCAGGCCAGGGCAGTCCTGGTTCAGCGGGCAGTGCTGAAAGGCCTGGTTCACTGTCGATGCTCTGAAGTAGAGGAAAATCCCCAGGATGTGGAGGTCCATTGGATAATTGCCCCATAACCACAAGCCTGGCTGTGCCAGCCAGAGGGGTTCTTGTCTGGCATTCTGGAGTGGACACTGTTCCCAAAGCCGGCTTTTCTTGAGCTCTGGCTCTGTTGGTAGAACTGAGCCCAGACAATCAACTCTCTTCAGCAACCTCCTACCAATATCTTCCTGGATTCTATCACCTCCTGCAATGGAGGTGAGGATGATACAAACAATAGCTCACATTCACTGAGTAGTTGGTGTGTACAAAGCACTGTGCTGGGTACTTTATATTTATTCTCTTATTTGATCTTCACATCAACCTATGATCTAGGTAACTGGGTCCCATCTTACAGGTAGGTAAACTGAAGGTCAGCAAAGTTGAGTGACCTGCCCAAGGTCACACAGCCAGTAAACGGCAGAGCTGGAACTGGATGTGTCATGGTCTCTCTTTGGCAGTCTGAAAGTTCCTGGCCTCTTAATTCTTTAGCTGTGTTCCTTCTTTTCTGTGCATGTTTCCCCAGGTGGTACATCCCAACCCTACTCCACCCCATAAACATGGTCAGGATGTATCATTCACTCACTCCCTAATCATTCAGCTTTCCCCGATGTGTGTGTTGACTGCGGGCTGGGACGTGATGGGGAACAGTATGCACAGCACGGGGCCCCTCCCCTCCCAGAGAACAGGGTCTGGGTGGGTACTGTGCCGCAGAGCAATCAGTTATGATGGGGACATACAAGAGGGAGACAGGCCTGAAAGGCGATAGGAATGCACCAGGTTAAGGGTAGGGAAAAGAATGTTCCAGGAGGATGGGAGAATGTGAGCAAAGGGCCAGAGATAAAAGAAACCAGCTAGGGTGAGTTCAATGTGGCTGGCAGAGTGAGAGAAAAAGAGTGTATGTGTGAATGTGTGTGTGTGTGTGTGTGTGTGTGTCTGTGTATAAGTGTGTTGGGAGGTTATGAGATGTGGTACTTGAACAGACAATGGTAACAGGGGCTCAATCACATGGACCACACAGCAGAGGAGAGCCACTGACTTTATACATTGCAGAAACACACATTCCTGAACTCTTATGGCCACAGACCACAGATTACTCCTGGGAAGACACAGTCCCCTTAGACCCTTCCGAAGCCCTTCTCCCTCAAGTTTGAACCCTGAGGGGGACACACTTGTCTGGCACGCATAGCACAAGCTCAAACCTGTGTTCTCACCAGTATCTGCACCTACCACAATCCAAATGGATCCTGGGGGGTAAAACCAGGAGATCCTGGAGGTCACTGTGCCCAGCTCCCTCACTTTCTGAGGTCTAGGCTGAGCACAAAGAGGGCCATGTCTTGCTTGACTTCGCAGAGCAAGTTAGCAGCCAGGCTGGGACTCGGCAGGACTTGGGCTGGCAGCCTGGTTCCAGGGTGGAATTTGTAGCGTCTGCACTTAAAATTTACATTCCCCAGAGTCCCCAGCTGAGCTGTTTTTCTTACTTCCAATTTTTACCCCAATCCTAACCCAACAACAAGAGCTGCCACCATTGACACCATCTCACAGAACTGAGGACTCAAAGGAGCGTGTGGCAGTCTGCCTTCAAGGTGGTCCCCGGTGGCTCTGGCCTCCTGGTCCTCACGCCTTGTATCGCCCCCTCCCACAGTGAATAGGGCCAAGCTGTGGGGCCAATAGGACACTTTGGAAATGATGGTGTGACTCCCAAGACTAGGTTAGAAAAGGCACTGTGGCTTTCTTCTTGATCTTGCTCTGGGGTCACTCACACTGTGAAAAGACAGCCGTTGAGTCGTAAGGACACTCAAGCAGAGGTGCGCCTGGGAAGGGACCGAGGCCTCCTGCCAACAGCCAGCACCAGTCTGCAGGCCACCAGTCTGCAGTCTGAAGTGAGCCACCTTGCCCGTGGATCCTCCGGCCCCAGTCAAGCCTTCAGATGACATCTTGACTAAAAACGTCATGAGAGAGCCCAGGTCAAAACCATACACCTAAGCCATTTCTGAATCCCTGGCCTTAGAAACTGTGTGAGATAATAAATGTTTATTGTTTTATGCTGCTAAATTTGGGGGAGTTATATTTGTTATGCAGCAGTAGGTTACTGATACAGGGCCTGGCACTACTTTTGAGAGAATGAGAGTCCCTGGGTTACCTGAATCAGAGATATTAGGGGTATTGACTATAAATGCAGATTCCTGGGGTTTAGCCAGACCCTCTGAATTAGAGAGAGGGGTAGAAGTCTGCATTTTAAATAAACACCCTCCCCGTCCGCCCCCTCCCCACCCACCACACACACAAGTGAATCTCATGTACCTTTTAGGCTTAGACGCACTGAGCTAATCTAACTTACTTTACAGATCTAAAGAGGCTCAAAGAGCTGGTCACTTAATCTTTGTCACATAAGTAAGTTGAGGCAGGCTTGTGTTGAGAATTAACACTGGATTTCTGGTCTGGTGTTTTTTCTACTTATTTCCTCCTTTGTCCATTCCATTTTGCTTTTTTTGAGAAGTGTAGGCTTTGTTTCTTTTTCTTTTATCTATGTTAAAAACACTCACAAAGCAAAATTGAAAGCCACTCAGTGGAGTCCGATTCTTTGCGACATTCTATGCAGTTCTATACATTCTACAGAATTCTATACAGTCCATGGAATTCTCCAGGCCAGAATACTGGAGTGGGCAGCTGTTCCCTTCTGGGGATCTTTCCAGCCCAGGGAAGATCTGAAGAAACTGAAGCTCAGAGGTATCTTCTGACTTTCCCCAAGTCACATAGTCCTGGAGCTAAAGCCAGGTCTGACTCCAGGCACTGTTACTTTGCTTCAGTGAATGTGCCTGGTCACAAAAAAAGATTTAGCAGAAGACGGGTACCAGGGCAGCAAACAACGAGGGCATTTCTAGAGCCCAGAAAGAGAAACGAGGCCCCAGCAACAAGTCTGAAGTATCCCAAGAGACATCAAGCAGACGAACAGGGCTTGCTCACTTCCAGGCCACCGTGATTTGTGACTGTCTACTGCTGGGCAGCGTTTGTGCCTCCAGATATTTGGGGGCAGCATTATTTATAGGCCATGTTTCTATTTATAGTTTCATTGAATTTCTGCTCACCCTAGCTAGATTCCGCTCCCCCACCCCCAGAAAGGAGAGGATAAGAACTCTTTTACCAGTTGTGTCAGGGCAAAGGTGAAGGTCAAAGCCTTGGCTGTGTGTGCAGCCTTTCAGCAGGAGCTCTTCATGGGGAAGCATTCAAGACAAGGGGGCTTTCTACGCTTTCTAGAGGAAATGGGGGTTGGGGGAGGACACAAAGCTGGCCTTATACAGAGACAGCCGCATTCTGCCAACACAGTAGGATTTGAGGTGGGCCTAGAAGACCTCTATTCCTCTAAAATGTTTTTTCCCTTTGCATGATATTTCACCATTAGGCACTTGTTCTTTTGGTCTTAATGGCTATTAGATGACAAAATGTTGAGACTGTGTGTGAGAAAACCCAGACAGTATCAAGTCCAGTAATTTCACAGGTGGAGAAATTCGGGCTTACAGAGGGGCTACGACCTGTCCTCGTGGCGGGGGGAGGGATCTGAATGAATAAGACGTGGTTTCTGCTCTTCAAAAACTTCAGTTTTCAAAATCCCCATGACCAAGGAAGAAGGAACTGAAGTTCAGAGGTATTTTCCGACTTGCCCTAAGTCACACACTGCTGGGACTAAAGCCAGGTCTGATTCCTTTCTGAATAAAGGGACATCCATTACCATACACAGGAAACCATCTCAATGTTGGAAGAGCCGTCAGGCACAGCACAAGAAACTGTGGACAGCAAAGCAGGCTCAGAATTTCTCTCTAACCCAGTTTTATGAATGAACAAGTCAAACCAAGTGACATTTCCTAAGGTTCTATTTGGTGCTCCAAATGAAAACTTCCTGGTTTCAGGGTTACATAGAAAAATAAAGGTAAAGTGGGATTTCTTTCTTATTTTTAGTCCCCTGTTGAACCATGGTTTGGAAAATAGTTATCTGTGACGATTGTCACTACATGGTTCCTTTATACATTGATGTTTACAAAGCCAGCTGGCAGAAGTCATTCCTTCTGGGTACTATGCATGCAATTCCAGCATCGAACACTAGGTGGCTTGTTGAAGTTGGGTAGGTTAAGTGAAAAGGGACAAAGTGTTATCTAGAGAAGACCTTTACTGTCGGAACACTTTATCAAAAGGACAACACTGATCAACCTCTAACTGACATAATTTAAAAAGCCCATAATATGAAACTTGAAACAAAATCTAAAGAAATGCAAACACTCTGGTGTGGGTGGCATACCTTTTCTAGCCAATGAGCCTTCATCTGCAAAGTGTGGTTGTTGTCATTGAAAGAGATGAATATAAGCACATG
This sequence comes from Bos indicus, assembly GCF_029378745.1. NCBI lineage: Eukaryota > Metazoa > Chordata > Mammalia > Artiodactyla > Bovidae > Bos > Bos indicus. The sequence continues at coordinate 24,166,674 of NC_091785.1, forward strand.
AAACCCTTTGCACAGTCTGACAAAAATAAGTACTTAATAAAGAGTAGCTATAATCCTTAAATAGAAATCTCTCAGTTACAACTGTTAATTTTGTTAAAAGTTCTAAACGTACACATAGTTCCTCAGAAAGCTGTCTGCAACTTTTCTCCTGTAGCCAATTAGTATCCCTGGGCTACTGGGCTCACATGTGAACTCCTTCTGCAACATGCCTTACTATTTAGAGAGAAGAGCTCTGCCCACTACAGAGATCTTACTTAAGCCATCTTCATCAATTACCAACTATTAAAGTTGTAAATTCATCTTTCAGATCAGAAACAAGAAGCTGAGAGTAAAAAAACTTGCCAATCAGAGAAGGCACCAAATTACCAGTCACTCTTCTGGCTTGTTTTGAAATTTAGGTCTGCAATAAATGCTTTATAAAGAAGAGCAAAAGATACTCCTTTAGAATCTCAGTTTATTGTATTTTATTATTTTTTTGTCTTTACCTTTTTGCTGGAGACTCCTTAAAAGAGACTCAAGCCTTTTCCCCTCCTAACAGTACAACACGACGGTACATGTAGACTCTAGATACCATGTTATCATCAAAACCACCAGTGAACGGTTCCTAGGCTAGTCTCTCCCATCTCCCATCTCCAGAGAGACTTTTGAAACAAAAACCTTAGCAATCACCTTGGCCCCAAAGTTCACCCCATCTTTGAAGGGAGGGGAGAGTGTTCCGACTTACTGACGACGAAGTGTGGCTGGGGCTTGAGCACCCTTCTGGTTAGGCTGGTGATGGGTGGGGAAGAGGGCTGTGCCGTGACATACACCCCCAACCAACAGGGACCCAGAAAACAGGCAGGCAATTCAGGTATGTATAGGGATTTGAGATCGATGAACCAGCCCTCACAGGTGTGATGCCTTGTCTCCCATGCACCTCTACTTTAGATCAGAAATTGACTTACCAACACAGGGCCAGTGGTTTATATTATGTGAATGGCCTGAATGTAACCAAACACCCAGGAAGTGCTGAAGACAATCAGCCAGTCTAAGGAAGGGCTCCACTGGACCTTAAAACAGTGCTTCTCCAGCTTTCCTACACATACAAATACCCTGTGCATCTCATTAGAATGCAGACTGTAACTTCGTGGGTCTGGCATGGAGCCAAGACTCTGCATATCTAACGAGCTCTCCGATGAAGCTTCGCTGCTGATCTGCCAGCTACATTTTGAACAGCAAACCTTGAAATGCACAGACCGCCTGTAAGACCTCACTCTTGGAAAGGAGCTGAGAGAGACAGCTCAGCCTTTTGTGTTGAGCCCCCCGAACTAGGACTCACCAAGTCACCATCAAGTATTGAGTGCTGGCTGTGTGCTTCATGGATAACATTTCATCTGATACTCTCAACAGCCCTGGGGGAATTTAACAGATGAAGGTCACCAGGGAGGTGCAGAGATGCAGCATAAGGCTAGCCCTGGATCACAGGCTAGGCTGTGGAGAGGTTGAAGTGAGGCCTCCAGTGCTGACTGACATGCAACACGCACCAGCTCCATCATGGAAAAAGCACAGTTTTGGACAACAAGCACCCAGGTGTAAACCCAGAGGCGTTTGAGCCCAAAGCTGGTGTTTGGAACCACGACGCTCTGGGGCTGGCAGAGCTGAGGAGTCACACAGTATATCCTTTAGCAATGCAGCTTTGGAAATTCTCCCTGAGATCTGCCCCTTCGTCCTCATTAAGGGGAAATCCAGCCCCTGGGCTCCAGCCTGGGGAGAAATAGAAGCGTGGCCCTTCTCCCTCCCTCCCTTCCCCTGAAGTGTAGACAGAGACTAGTGCTGCCAGCCCCGTGCCCACCCCTTGCAGTGCCCTCGCTTCCTCCTAAGCTTTCTGAAGGTGCATTCAAGTGAACAGACTTCACCTTCAGGCCATGCCAGTCCCTCAGGCCCACTGTGGTCTGGAGGCTGGGCTGTCTGGCATCCTGGGGCCTCCACGGTGGACACCAGTCCTTGCAGCCGTGGAGGTGAAGGGGGAGGGGTGCTCTCAGGGCCCACAGCTCGGAGCAGGCGGCCCCTGGATGAATGGGGCATCAGTTCCTATGGGCCTGGGGCGTCTCCAAGAGCTAGCTCAGTTCTCACCAGGGAAGAGCTCTGGCTCAGGGCTCTGTCCTTGGGCTGGGTCCAGTTGGGGTGACCTTGAGCAAGCAGTGGAGGGGTCAGCCCAGGGACACCATGGAGATCTGCCACCAGCACCCTTACCTCCTAAGAAGGGGGGCCCTGAGCTCCCTCTCAATGGGCCTCAGTGTTCTTCCTGCACCATCACTACCCCGCCACCCCTCCTAACCCCTGGGCCCAGAAGCCAGAGCGCCTAATGCCTGGAGGCTCCTGGGGAGAGAGGCTGGTGGTGGGACTCCCCAGCACAAAGCATCTTTCATACGTGCCAGAGGCTTCAGCTAGCTCAGAGAGTGGGGGAAGCTTCCTTTCACCCCAGGGTGAAGTCCAAGGCCCACAGTGGGGAAAGGTCCTGGGAAAACTGGGTCTGCATCTTGGGCTGGGCTGCCCCCAATACAACCTGCATGTCATCAGCCGTTCTCAATCCCTCCCTTACCCCCAGCTCTAGTCCATCAGCGAGGCCTCCTGGCTGTTCCTCTGAAATACACCTCAGGCCTTCTTCCCTCCACGCCATTGCCCAGCCCGGGCCAAGCCAGCCTCCTCTCTTGCTGGCCCCATCCAGCCTCCATGGGTCTCCCCACCCCACGCTCGCTCCTTTTCCCTTCTAGTCTATCCCAGATGCTCAGCTGAGAATCCTTTCAAAACAAAAATCAGATTATGGGTCCTCAGCCTAAAAACTTCAGAGATCTCTCACCACACTGAGGACAAATCCTCACCCCTCAGTCTGGCCCAGCACCGTGGCACAGCCTGGCTGGGTGTGGCAGCCACACTGAAAGCTCAGTGACCAGGCTTCTCATGGTGCCCCTCCCCCACCCACCCAGGGGCCCAGCACCTGCTTTCTTCTCCGACTTCAGCTGCCCTCTTGCTATCTCACCTGTATCACACCTGAGCTCAGGTAACTGACCTGGCATTTCCTGATAGTGTGTATTTCCTGATAGTGCCACTCCCAGGGCACACCTGAATGCCCTCTAAGCAGGAGTGAAAGGATGTGACCCTCGAAAAAGGATGTTTGGGCATGGGGTAAGCACACCATTTATTTCTAGAGAGGAGGAGGTGGGGACATCAGGAATGTCACGGAGACTGGAAGTCACATCTCTCTGGTGACTTTGCCAACATGCAAGATGACCCCAGTTGCTCTACCAAACTTCTAGTTTTCCGTGTGCAATGTGCCACAGTGATGAGCAAGAGTTACACTAGAATCCAGGACTCTGGCTCCTGCCCAGGGCACATTTCCCTGCACATTACCTTAGGCAAGCTGACTGAGACCATGTAAAGAATGCATTTCTGCTTAGATCACAGGCTTCTTGTGGAAGATACCCCAGGACACACTCCACTGGGGGCTGAGGGTTTGGGGTAGACGTTCAAGAGGCTGATTCTCTCCTAGAATTATCTCTGGACAAGAAGATACATGGCACATGGTAACAAAGTGACCTGACTCCTGCCTTGGTCTGGAAATGACGGAATGGCATGGGGGAAGGACGAGGGGGCCTGAGCCACACTGACATTTAAAAGTAAAAGGGGCCCTTGAGTGACTGCCTTCCCCAAAGCTCATTACCTCCAGGGAGACCTGGCTGCCGTGAAGCTCGAGACCCTGCTCTGTTATCACAGCGTCAGGTCCAGAGATGCTCAGTCTCCTCCCACCTTTCTGCCCAGATCAACCGTCTGGATCTTCAGCTCTTCAGAAAGGAGCTCTCTGCAGCTTTGCAAGTGACCACAGGGAGGGCAGGAGCAGCAGGAAGCGCAGCTGGGGCTGCTCTGTGGCGCTGACTCAGCACAGAGAGGGAGGGTGGGCAGAGGGTGGCGCACAGGAAACCCACGTGTCCTGCAGCCGAGCTGCCCGAAGGAGAGGCAGGCTGGGAGCCCTGGAGTCTCTCCCTCGGCAGTTCACACCATGAGTTCTAGGTACCGCATGCTTGCACCACTGTCCCAAACCGTGATTAACCCATTTGACAGATGAGGAAACCGATCTGGGAGGCCTGTGACTGGGCCACGTGGCAGACCTTCCATGCTGACACACGCATGTGGAGCCCTCTCATTCCTGGGCAGCTCTGCCACGGAGACACGCTGTGGAATCCTTGGTTCCACAACTCCTGTCTGCCTGGTTCACTGTGGCCATTCCACCCCGACACTTGCCACCTGCTTTACACACTTCCTGCTGTTCTTAAACATCCACACTCAGTCACACTTAGCCTGCTGGCCCCTCAGCCTGGCACCTGGGGCCCTGATCTGCCCACGTCTGGCTCAGTTCAGGTGTCACCTCTGTAAAGCAGCCTTTTGGGATCACGTAAGCTCAGGAGCAGGGCTTCCCCTGTGGCTCAGCGGTAGAGAATCCCTGCAAAGCAGGAGACACAGGAGGCAGGGGTTTGATCCCTGGGTCGGGAAGATCCCCTGGAGGAGAGCGTGGCAACGCACTTCAGTATTCTTGTCTGGAGAATCCTATTGTTAGAGGATCCTGGAGTTTATAGAGTCACAAAGAGTAGGACGTGACCAAAGTGACCGAGCATGCGTACACATATGGAGCCCCAGTGGCATGACCTGGCTGCTTTTCTTTCTGGCTCTTACCACTATTGGAAACTGCTCGCTGGTTTGCTTCCAGACTCCCCCGCTGGAAGGAAAGCTTCCTGAGAACAGCGGCCCAGTCTACCTTGCTCTTGGCTACGTCACCAGTGCCTACAGCTGAGCCTGGCACGTAGTAGGTGCTCAACTAATACCTGTGGCAGAAACAAACTCGGAACACTCTTCCACGTAGCGTTCAGAATCAGATGCCGAGAACAGGCCCGGGAACCACCCGCCCCAGATTACAGAGTGACAGGATGATTTTGAGGGGTGGGGGCAGTAATTACAGCAAGAGAAGACCCAGCACTTCCAGAGGAAATAGAGGAAAGTTGCTTTTAAAACAGCACACGGTGCTGTTCAGGCCTATAATCTTGTTGATCTTTTGGAAACCCTGGCATTACCAGCAGACCCTACTTTCCCTTCTGCATCACATAGAACCTTTGCTTTTTCCTGCCATCCCAGGTCATTGGTGGGGCTCAGAAACCTCTCAGGCCATCTCCCCTGGGGGCTGCAGCACCTGCCAGCATCTCTGAGCTGCTGATTCCCCCGCAGCCCTCCAGGCCCTTTGGGGAGGGTTTTTTCAGGCCTGCTGGGGATCAGCAGAACCACCGACAGCCCAGGGAGAGAGCTGACTCTTCCCCAAGCCACAGACCAACTCTAGCTAAACACATCCCTCCCCCTTGCTTCCTTCTGAGCTGGAACAAACACCGGATCTCCTGCACAGGGCTCTCGGGGGGCAGGGAGAGGAAGGACTCAGAGCCCGTGCTTGCAATTCCCCCAGCACCTACCCTGCATTGGGGCCCCAGACTGCCTCTTCACTAAGGGGGCAACATGTAAACTGGCGAGCGGGTACCAAAGGACGAAGCATGCTTGCTTTCTAAAAATACACTCCTCTAAGTTCGTGAGGTCATGAGGCTGTGGGCAGCCTGGCAGCACCTCTCTGATTAAGGTGATAGGCTCACTTTTCTTCCTAAGCTATCTAGCTTCTCCACGCCTCGCCAACCTGGGAGTATGTATACTGGTGGGTGGGACTGACTCTGATATGAAGGTGAAGGGGCTTTCTGGAAGTTCAGAGGCCAGCACCAGCCGTACAGAGACACAGATGGCTTGCAAGTGGGAGGAGACCTTGCACAGACTTTGCCAAGTGAGTTGACCTCTTTCTGCTCTGCTGCCTGGCTTCTGAAGCCCCTTGGTCCCTGGTCGCAATGGTTTGCTTTTTACATCAGCAGCTACACATTCTATTTCACTCTGTAATGACCATTTCCTCCCCGAGAGCCTCCTTGGGCTGGCAAACTCAAGATATACAGGAAATCTATTCCAATCCCAGAATGGGCAACAGGAGATGGATTTTCCACAATAGTCTTTTAAAACAAGGCAGAGAGTTCCATGTAAACAGTAGGCTGCCCTGAGAGGCTGCTGACCCCATCGTGCTTGGCCCAGTATCCTAAAGAACTTCACTTCTGTCCACTCCTCCCCAAAGCAGGAGACCTCAGAGAGATGTACTTGTGAGACAATTTTCTTTGGTTCTCTTGCATTTCCGTGTCTTGTCAACAAAGTACTGCCCGCCTTTAGTTCTGGATTATCTTTTCAAAGGTGCTTGTAGAGCAAACAGTTTTAAAAGACAGAGGCAATGTCTTGCTCTGGAGTAATCAGCAGGTTGCACAGAGCCTTGGGAGACTGGGACAGTCTCTTTCCAGAGCCAAAGGAGTAGGTTTGCTTACTGCCCCTTATAAAAGATGTGGGCTCCTTAAGATCTGGTTCCTCTCCTATAACGTAATGCATTGCACGTGCAGGCATTGTTCTGGGCCCATGGGGCCATGCCCTACGGGACTTGGAGGCAATGGGAGCTGATGCCAATGTGCTGTTGCTCATGCTGCTTGCAATGCCATCATGAAGCCTCCTGTCTCTGACCCAGGAGTCTCGTCTTTTCTGCTGGCATCCAGGAGTCTGGGGTAAGCTAATGTAATTGGCTTGAAAATACGGTAAAATCCTATATCTTACTCTAAAATCTCAAATCTGGTGGACTAGTGTTGCTCATACTGAGGTCAACACTGTTGACCAATCTCTGAGTTTCAGGTCTGTTTCCCGCTTCCAGCAAACTCAGAAGAAGTCCCAAATTATAAAAATATACATAAACCCAGAAAAGAATTACTTTAATAAAAAGTACGCTCTACTTTGCAAAAGGGTTTATTATGTGTCTCTTTTACAAAAATAGCATTTAGGATACCTAAAAGATGATGTGATTTGTCCCAAAGAGAAAAATTTACACAGAAGTTTTTAGGAATAAGCATTAAGATAAAACAAGGTTCACTCCTGCTTTCTGTTAGAGGTACGAATGCCAATGGGTCAGGATTGGGAGAGGAACTTCTCAGGGACAATTGTCAAACCGCCGTCTCCTTCCTAAGGATCAGCTGGCATGCTTGCTTACTAGTCCTCTCTACCTCATTATACTAAAAGTCAATTTCTGGAGTCTGTAATTGTAGATAACTGAGTCATCAATTTCCTGGGTTTGATAATGTACTGTTGTTAAATAAGATATTACTACTGGGGAAGCTGGGCAGTGGGTACACAGCTCAGTGGCTATGTGATGACGGAAAGTGATGTGACCTGTCCATAAATTGGGACTAATGCCACCTAGCCTGTGGTTTGGTCGTGGAATTGGAGGGGAGGCATATAGAGTACCTAGGAGTTTTACAGGGTTTCCCAGGTGGTGCTAGCGGTAAAGAACCCGCCTGCCAAAGCAGGAGACATAAGAGACGTGGGTTCAATCCCTGCGTCGGGAAGATCCCCTGGAGGAGGGGATGGCAACCCACTCCAGTATTCTTGCCTGGACAATCCCATGGACAGAGGAGCCTGGCAGGGTATGATCCATGGGGTCACAAGAGTCGGACACAACTTAGTGACTAAACCACCAAAGGTCTATGAGCCTCCAGACAGGAGCCTGCAGCCAGAGCACAGCAGCTGGCCTAATGCTCCAAAGACACCCCCAGAGCCCCTGCCTGGGCAGCAGAGAAGCACATCACGTCCCAGTCACTTCTAAAGCTAAAATTAAGGCACCTCTGGAGACCACAGGGGCGCCCTGCTTCCTGCCCTTGGATTCCCCTTGTTCTGAAATTCCAGGCAAGGCAAAGTGCTGGCGGAGCTGTTCCTGAACCTGGCTGCTGCCCTCCCGGCTGCCTGCCGGAGCATCCGCTGCTGGATTACCTCAGCGTCTTTGAGCACCGAGGTTCTGCTGAGTCACTGCCGCCAGGGCTCAGCCCTGGGGAATCAGCAGGTGACTGCAGACGCCCTCTCCAGAGGTAGGGAGGTGGGAACAGGGTCTCCAGCTGGTGTCAGGTAATACAGTCTACCTGTAGGCATCCTGTCCGGGGCCCCTTACCAGCTGATGCTCCCACCCTGCGCTCTGTGGGTGTTGGCTGCTAAGGGCTCACAGCTCCCCTTCTGTAGGGACACGCCCTCAGCCCTCAAGAGCACCTGTCCACATTTCACACTGCTGAGAGAGGGGGCAGCTCATGATAATAGTGGCTGATATACTTCCCTAAGATGGGACAACTCTGTGGTGCCGTCCACCCTCCAGGTCTCTATCCTGCAGCAGGAGGCTTTTGATGCCTTGGGCTCACAATGAGCTCTTTTTCGGTCAAAATTGGAATTTCAGGGAATTCCCTGGCAGTCCAGTGGTTAAGACTTGGCACTTTCACTGTCAGGGCCTGGGTTTGATCCCTGGTCAGGGAACTAAGATTCTGCAAGCCGAGTGGCAGGACCAAAAAAAAAAAAAAAGGAATTTCACAGGGATAGGAAGGGTCACATTCTGCCTTCAGTGCGTCTATGATTAAGGAGTAGACCTTCCCTCTCTCTTAGCTTGAGGGTTCCTTTAGATGAAGGAAACAAATCCAGATCTCCCTGGATTCACCCAGCCACCCCAGTCCCTGGCCCTGGGGACTTATTCCTGGGCCCCGCACAGGCTGAGCCCCTCATAAACATCCAGTGAGTAAATAACAGTGACGTGCTTTCTCCTTGGATCACTGGTCACAAGTAGGGGAGAAACTGGTTCTTCTTGATAAACAGGCAGCCTTCATACCCCGAAGCTGGGTCCACTCAGCAACAGGGCCCGGCACTGGCTTCCTAGGCTCTTGGACACTAGCTGGGCTCCCAGGTCCTTGGTGGGTGGAGAATCTGACTGTATGGGAGCAACATCTAAGGTCACTACAAACCTGGGTGTTGGATGTCCCAATTCCCTCGAGGCTCAGCGGAAAGCCAGGCAGGGTGCAAAAGTTAACTCCTGGGCTGGGGAATGGAGGCAGTCTCCTGCCTCCATGGCAGGGGCCCAGGGCTGAGATTCCTGACACCCTCACTGACTCGTTCTCATCTTGTCTGTTCTGTAGGGATTAGAAGTTCTTTTTTTGTAGGTAAATCAATTCTCTACAGCTTTAGCATTAGGCGGGGAGGGCAGGCAGCAATGCCTGCTTTTGTCTTTCACTGATTTTGAGGATGGGGGTACACTTCTTAGAGAAGAACCACTCTCTGGGGGAGCTGCCCCACAGTAGGTTTTCAAGTCAACAAGCAGGTACTAACCACGGGCGGGCCACGTGCCAGGGATTAATGAGACGCAGATCTGCTACTTGCAATGGCCCCACTGATCCCTGTCATTCTGGGGGCTGGCCCCAGGAGGGCATGGAGGGTGAAGACCACTGGAGGGCAGCTCCCCAGGAACCAGCCTAGCCCACCAGCCTGGGGAAAGACAGGGCATCGGAGAGCCAGCAGGCAGTACCACCCACGCAGTTCAGGGCAAAGAGCCCAGTTTGGGGCAGGAAACCAAGCTCACACCTCAGGTCTGCCACTTTGATGGTCAGTTACTTAACATCTCTGAACCCCAGCATCTTCATCCCTCAAGCAGAAATCATAATGCATGCCTCAGTTTGGAGATTTGTATATGATCACAAATTTAAAAGCACTTTGTAAGCTATATATTCCTATACCAGTTGAAGACATCACAGTAATAGCAGGTTACGCCACCCTGAGAAGAGTCCCTCTCGATTACACAACATAATCAATTGCCTTGAACATGCTCCAAAACGGTGTGATGGTTAATGGCCTTTATGATCAGACAAACCTGGGTTCAAATCCTCTCTCTGTCAGCTCACAGGCTGAGTTATGTAAGCTGGCAGGACCTCGCTGGATAACTGTGCCAGGAGGACTCGAACAGGGTGGGAGGGAAAGTGTGCTCGATTTAAGGTTATCTGTGATTACAACGGGAGCCAGTGGAGAGTTCAGTCTGCAGGTTTTCATCCTTTCATGGGAGAACTTGAGCTCTCTATGCTTTTTGTAAAAAGGACACCAAAGTCCCAGAGCTGAGAAGCTCCTCATAGGTTACACAGTCTGGGGCCAGCAGAGGTAGGAGAGGCCCCTGTGAAGGCAATGGCCTTCAAAATCAGGGACTTCCGATCCCCTGGGGGTTGTTAACATGAAGGTTGCTAGGCCCACCCTGAGCCAGAATTCTGGTAGAATTGCCAACCTTCTCTTGGCTTAGAGAACGCCCCTCTCCAGGGTACCCCCATCCCATCAGCAGGGACCATCCCAAGCTTACCTGGGAGGAAGGGGATGATTCTCTGCTTGGGGTCCTTCTGGCCACCTTCGATGGGAAACTTATCCAAAAGCTGCATCTGAGAAGCCAGACAGAGGGATAGGATTCAGAAGACTGGGACTACTCCGCATCCCCTACTCCGCTCTACTGCTCCCGGCCCCACCGCCCTCACACGGATGAGCGACGCCTCAAATCCCTCATTTCACAGACGATTAACAAACCACATGGGGCATGAGTGCGCACAGGCAGAGCTTTCTGTGCATCAAAGGGGGTGCCTGAACCGTCTCAAGGAGGCCTGAGGGTGCAGGAGGGGAGGTATCCGGAGACGCCCCGGAGGAAGGCCGGTGTAGGGGCCAGCAAGATTTCAGGCCAGGCTGCAGGTGGGATTTCCAGAGGCTTCTGTGGACCCAGTTTTTTTCACACGTCATATGCTGGGTGAGCTCTTTAGTCATTCAACCCATCCCCCCCAACCCTGGGCCAGGATGCAGAAGGCCCCACCTGATACATCAGACAGACCACCCACCTTCCAGAACCACTCTGCAGAAACAGACCCAGATGTTATTTTAATTGCAAAACCAAGTCTAGCCCCTTGCCCCCTCTTCCGTCTCCTACCTTCCCACCCTGAGGTCGCTGCTGTTTTTCCAGGGACAGACCCATTGGAAGAGCTTCCAGGGTTCTGGAAGAACAGCTGTTTTTTCTTCCGCTATGCTGGGCTGAAATTCTGTATAAACTGGAAAAACACACAGGAGACGGGATGGACGAAGCCACGGCCCCTGTGTGTGTGTGCGTGTGTGTGTGTGGTTAGCCTCCCTTCCAAGGCAAGGGAGGATGGGAGGTGGAGCGGAGTGGAGAGCCGGACCCAACCCACTGCCCCAGCTGCATGACCCTGGGCCAGGCTGCAAGCTTTTGCCTCATCGGTAAAATGAGGAAGATCCCTCACATGATGAATGAAAGTTCATCCCTTCTTTCTAATATCAATTAATATTTATTGAGCGTCTCCTTAGAGCACTGGGCACTTAGAAAAATCGGCAGTAAAGAAAAGAGACGAAGTTCCTGCCCTCAGGGAGTTTACATTCTAGTTGGTGAGACCACACAGTAACCAAATAAGTGCTATGCTGTGGGGATACGTGCTATAAAGAAAAATGAAGTAGGATAAAGTGGTGGGGCAGAACAGGAAGAAACAGTGATTTTATATAGCGTGGTGAGGGAATCCTCACAAATCAGATGGCAATTTGGCAGAGACCTGATGGAGAGGAAGCGAGCCACAGTGGAGGGGGAGAATAGTCCAGGCAAGGGAAGAGCCAGTGGAGTGGAGGCTGGAGAGGAGTGTGCAGGGCTGGAGGTACAGGTAATGGGATCCAGGCAGAGGTGGATCATGCAGAGGACGGCTGGAGCTACAGGGAAGTGAAGGGGCCACACTGGGGAAACAGGAGATCACTTAGGAGTCAACTGGGACCAAAGTGCTGCCTTGGAGGTGGTGACATGTGGTCCTACGCTAGATTTGACGTGTGTGTGGTATGTGTGCATGCGTGTATGTGTGTGCACACATGCCCGTGTGTGCATATTCCCATCTAGCCACCTGCCTGCCCAGTTCTAAATCTGCATGATTTTAGGATCCTCTCTTGCACAGCCATAATCCAACACACACAGGCTATTTAGAGCCCACATGTGAAGGGTGGGTCGTTGTTGGATTCCATTCAAAACAACACAACTATTGCACCGTTATTAACTTTCACTTCCCTGAACACAGACTAAAATTTAACAAAAGCTGGCTCATGGGTTTTCAAACCCCAATGTTGTAAGTCCACCTCTCTACCATTTAATAATTGCCTGCTACGTGCAAATACAGACAACAGACCTAACACTATAAACTTGTACTTAGGATTTTTTAAATTAATAGATTTTCAAATAAATTCTACATGGAGTACAACTTTTACTTTTTTCTCTCCCCATCCCCTCAGCCATCTTCTACTTTGTAATTTTTTTTCTGTATTACACAAGTAATTCATATTCATTGAGGGAAAAAACTAGAAATTACAGAAGCAGTAATTGGACTGACTCATTGGAAAAGACCCTGATGCTGGGAAAGATTGAAGGCAGGAGGAGAAAAGGGATGACCGAGGATGAGATGGTTGAATGGCATCACCAACTCGATGGACGTGAGTTTGAGCAAGCTCTGGGAGTTGGTGACAGATAGGAAGCCTGGCATGCTGCAGTCCATGGGGTCACAAAGAGTCAGACATGACTGAGCGACTGAACTGAACTGAACTGACGGAAGCAGTAGATAAAAAAAGAGAGCAAGAGTCACTCACTATCCTTCCCCCTGAAAAAGCAACATTAATATTTGGGCTGTATATCCTTTCCAGATGTGCATTAGATAAAATAAGCTCATCCATGCATTATACTGTGTAATGGCATTGTCTCATGTCAGGATTATTTCCATACCAGCATTCTTCATTGTGACATAGAATTTCGATGTTTGAACAGGCCATGGTTGACTTACCTACACTCTACTGTTGGATGAGATGGTCAGATAGCATCACGGACTCAATGGACATGAACTTGAGCAAACTGCAGGAGATAGTGAAGGACAGGGAAGCCTGGCGTGCTGTAGTCCATGGGATCGCAGAGAGTCAGACACGACTGAGCAACTACTGTTGGGTATTCACTACTTACGTGTAACACCAGAGTGAACATCCTTTCCATGTACCTATGTACACCTTAATACTTCTTCTATCCTTTGTTTCATCTCATTGAAATCTATGCAAATCTATAGGTGCCTTAAATCTCTTCTGGAAGAAGACTGAGGATAAATAGATGGATATAACTGACATGCTATAGGCCAGGCCTGGGGCCTCTGAGCAGCAGCTTCATAGGATTTCTGAGAAATGGCACAGAGAGGATGGGGAGAAAGGCAGGCCCGGCTCAGGGCCCAGTGTAGAGTAATTTGCCCTCATCAGATCACTTTTCTCCTGAAAAAGGGAGGCTTGCTATGCCTGGCAAGCCAAGAGACTTGCCCAAACTGCCCTGTCTCTTTGGGGCTCGAAGGAGTTAGGCTACAGAAACTTTAAGTTGCTTATCTGCTCTGATCTACATTTGTTCGCTGACTGCTAAATTCTTTTTCAGACCTAGGATTCTGAGATTCTCACCAACAATGCATAGGGAAGGTGGTGCCAAGAGAGGTGGGCAGAGAAAGATTCATGCGTTCCTTCCTTTCCTCTCAAAACATTTGCCGTGTGCCTTCTATATGCCAGCCCTCTGTGAGGTGCTAGAGATGAGTTACATCACAGTCTCTACACCAAGGAGCTCATGGTCTCGATCTAGAGCAGGGCTTCACTGCCTTCAACACACATACAGAGCACCTCTGCCAACATGTTAAAAGGCAGGTGCTGATTCAGTGGGTCCAGGCAGGGGCCCGAGATCCTCCATTTCTACGAAGCTCAGGTGAGGCCGAAACTGCTGGTCCACAGTCACATTCAGCAACAAAGCTCTAGAGCTGTCTCATGTTGCAGTCACCACCCACATGTGGCTGTTGAAATATGGCCCATCCAAATTGAGATGCCCTGTAAGTATAAAATATGTGCCAGGTTTCAAAGACTTAGTACGAAACAAAACAAGTGAAATATCTCATTAACAATGTCTGTACTGATTGTATGTTGAAATGATAATATTCTGGATATGAAAGGTTAAGTAAAAATACTCTTAAAACAATTTCACCTGTTTTATGCTTTTACATAGCTACTAGAAGAATTTAAATTCTACATGTGGTTGATATTATATTTGGATATTATATTGATATTACATTATATACTATAGACAGGCTGCTGTAGAGCAAGATGGTTCTCAAAGCATAGCTTAAGGTCTGTTCAAACCCGACGCCCTGGTGGAAGGAGGCGTCTATTAAAAATGCAGTTTCTTGGGCTCTGCCCAGAGGTCTGTGAAGCTTTGTCCTGGTGCTAGAGACAGACAAGCAAGTTCTGGAGTGACGGGGAATGGTGAGGATGTATGAACAGCATCCTGTGGGACCTGAAGGGAGAGGTCAGGGAAGACTTCCTGTAGGAGGTGAGGCCAGCTCTGTCTTGGCAGAGCGATGGTCACGTTCCCTGTACCTTCCTTGCCAAGAGCAGCCTGACCTCTCCCCCTGGGTTCATGTGCCTCCTAGAAGGCAGGGGTCATCTGATAGCCTCGCAGATTTGAATTTTCCCTCAGAAGGCCTCTTGAGGATGCTAGGCAGCTGACCTCTCTCCCACCTCCTCCTTCTGTTACAGCTTTTCCGCTTCCCCCAACTCTGTCTTAATCTGGGTCCCTCTGAGGCCAAGACAAGCCCATATAATTAAAGTACTGGGTCAGTGGGCCCTCCCCAGAGCTGTAAGCACCCAGCTGACCGGCCGCTCTCAGGTGCGTATCCCAGCTACACCTGTCATCTGATCACACCACCACCGCTCAGCCTCGGCATCTGTCCTCCTGGTCTCCTCCAGGGCTTACTGGCCACAGGAAGGCGACGCACTGCTAACCAGATGCTTGTGACATTTTCTCTGCCTACAGGTCACTTTTCAAAGAAAGCAAATCCCCTGGCTCAGACTCCAGAGTAAACCAAATACAGGCAGCCAGCTGAGTTTACTCAGTATGGGGGGCTTGCAAGACCTCACCGGGCAGTGGCGTGGCCCGTGCACAGCACATTAAGGCTGGGGATGAACATCTGCCATCATGTGTAATACACAAGGTGAATGTCTGGGCCAGGTGGGCTGCAAAGTGGGTTCGATAACCTGTTGTTGTTTAGTCGCTAAACTCTTTTGCGACCCCTGGACTTAGCCCTCCAGGCTCCTCTGCCTGGGGGATTTCCCAGGCAAGAATACTGGAGAGGGTTGCCATTTCCTTCTCCAGGGAATCTTCCCACCTAGAGATTGAACCCATATCTGCTTTGCAGGAGGATTCTTTACCGCTGAGCTACCAGGGAAGCGGAGTTGTATAACCTGGTGGGTGTCTAATTTGCAGGACGGGGGTCTGATAGAGAAAAGTCACATGAAAGGAAGGCTGAGGGGGGGCTGTCTGATGAAGAAGCTGCCCAGACCTTCCCTGGGGAGGAAGCCTGGGTGTGTGGGCCATGAGGAAGGAAGCTCCGCCCCTCAGAGAATACTGCTGCGGCCACCTTTTTGGGCAGGAAGTGGATTCTCCTGTCACTCCAGCAAGGGCCTGACTTGGGCTGGAGGAAAAGCAGGGCCCGTTGCCAGGGTCCCTCTCAGAGCAAGAGTGTTTGGCTGAGGAAGCCCTGAGCAACCACATCAGAGCTCTGCAGCGTGTGGAGGACGCCAGGCTGTTTATCTAAGGGGTGGATAGTGCGAGAGATACGGGACAGCTCGGCTCCAAGAGCCAGCCCCGGCCAGAGAAAGCTGATTCGGCCAGAGAAAGCTGATTCGGCAGCTCTCCCTGGGCAGGGCTGAGCAGCAATAAACACTGGGGAGGGAGAGGGGTGGGCCCCAGACCCAGCTGGGGCACATCTGTAACCCAAGAGTTCGGCTCCTCGCCCTTCCGAGTGGGTGGAGTTCCCAGCGACTCCGGCTCTGAGGCCCCAATGCTTATGACCATTTCCAGCTCAGGAACAAAGGGAACATTCGTTACTACAAGAGGCTGGTGGGTTCCTTGATCTAGAGATCCCACTTATAAAGAGGCAAAGTCACCTCATCTCCCTGGGGATTCAGAGATCATGGCTTGTCTGTTCACCAGGCCCTGTGTTAACAGACAGGGACGATAGCGATGCATCACATGACTTTTCTTAACGTTCTCATCCTTCGTGGTCTGAAATGTATGTCCCCATCCCTTCCTTCTTTGATGAAAGTATCAGGAAATATCTACACTGGGAAGCCCCTGACCATCCAGCCTAAGGTCACCCCTCCTCTCTGTGAATTCCAACAGTCCCTATTTCAGCACTTCATATAGTTTTTTGAGACGTTTTGGTACAAGTTCATCTCATTGCCCTCAAGAGGAGGGATCCTTCCTCTTGAATAGTCTTGGTGCCTTCGCAGAAAACCAGTTCAAGATAGATGTATGGGTTTATTCCGGGACTCTCAATTCTATCCCTTTGATCTATATATCTAGCCTATGTCTGTGCCACTCCATCTTGATAACTGTAGCTTTATAGAAGTTTTCTTTTTTAATAGACTTTTAAAGAGAAGTTTTAGGTTCAAAGCAAAATGAAGCAGGAAGTACAGAGAATTCTCATGGACTTCCTCACCAAGCACATTCCCAGTCTCCCCCATCAAAATCCCAGACCAGAGCAGCACATTAATTGCACTTGATGAACCTACAGTGACAAAGAACTATCATCCAAAGTCCATAGTTCACACTATGGTTTGTTTTTGATATTGTACATTTGATAGGTTTGGACAAATGTATCACGTGTGTCCACCATGACAGAATCATATAGAGTAGCTTCACAGTCCTGAGAAACCTCTGTGCTCCACCGACTCATCCCCTTTCCACTAATTCCAGCAACCACTGGAATTTACCATCTCCATAGTTTTGCCTTTACTACAAGATCACAGAGTTGGAATCATACACGATGTAGTCTTTTCAAAATAGATTCTTTAATTTTTAAAATGTACAATATGCATTTAAGTTTCCTCCATGTCTTCTCATGGCTTGATAGTTCATTTCTTGTTAACACTGACTAGTAAGATTCCATCATGTGGATGTACTACAGCTTATTTACCTGTTCACCTACTGAAGGACATCTCGGTTGTGTCTAAGTTTTGGCAATTATGAATGATGCTGCTGTAAACACCCATGTGCAGGTTTTTGTGTGGACATAGTTTTGAGCTCATTTGGAGGATGACTGCCGAACTGCATGGTAAGAGTACGTTTAGTTTTGTAAAAAAACTGTCTTCCAAAGTGGCTGCAGCATCTTGCGTTGTGACCAGCAATGAATGCAAGCTCCTGTTGCTCTACATCCTTGCCAACATTTGGTATTGTCAGTGCCTTGGCTTCTCACTATTCTGATACAGGTGTGTCATGATAGGATTTTGTAGATTTAATTTGCAATTTCCTAATGACAGACAATGTTGAGCACTGCTTCATATGCTTATCTGCCATCTATATATCTTCGGTGAGGCCTCTGTTAAGATCTTTGTTTATTTATTAGTCAGGCTGCTCATTTTCTTATTGTTAAATTTTAAGAGGTCTTTATATATTTTGGATAACAGTCATCTATCTGATATGTCTTTGCAAATATATACTCCCAGTCTGTAGCTTGTCTTGTCATTCTCTTGATGTAATAAGTTTTATGTGTTTTGAAACTGTTATTAACAGTGTTTGAAATTTTCATTTTCTAATTGTTTGCTGCTAGTAGCATACATTGGAGAAAGAAATGGCAACCCACTACAGTGTTCTTGCCTGGAGAATCCCAGGGACGGGGGAGCCTGGTGGGCTGCCGTCTATGGGGTCGCACAGAGTCGGACACAACTGAAGCGACTTAGCAGCAGCAGCAGCAGTAGTATACAGATATACAGTTGGCTTTTGCATACTGAACGTGTATCCTGCAACTTTGTTAAAATCATTTATTGATTCTAATAGGTATTTTTGTCTTTTGCAGATTTCTTAGCATTTTCTACATAGACAGTCATGTCAGGAGGAAAAAAAAAGACCATTATATATCTTTCTATTTCCAACATGTATGTCTTTTCTTATTTCACTGGCTACAAGGTCCAGGACCATGCTGAATAAAAGAAGTAAAAGAGAACATTCTTGCCTTATTCCAGTCTATTTTGGGAGGTGCCATATGGAGTGGAATGCTGGATCTTAGTTCCCTGACCAGGACTGAAGCTGTGCACCCCCTGCAGTGGAAGCATAATGTCTCAACAGCTGGACCATTAGGGAAGTCCTGCCTTATTCCAATCTTAAGAGGAAAACACTCAGGCTTTCACCACGAAGTATGATAATACTGGCAGGTTCTCTGTAGATGCCCAGGATAAGAAAGCTTTCTTTGATTTCTAGTTTACTTAGATGTTTTTTAAAAAATCATGCTTTTACTGAATCGACTGATGCATTTTTTCTCCTATATTCTGCCAATATAGTGAAATATACTGATAGATCTTGAAATGTTGAACCAATTTGCATTTTTGAGATAAATTCTACTTGGTTATGGTACAATTATCCTTTCTATACACTGCTGGACTTGATTTACTAAATATTTTTAAGAAAAAATCTGCATCCACGTTCATGGTATTCTGATATTTTCCTTTCTTATAGTGTTCTCATCAGGTTTTGATATCAAGATTATGCTCACTTTATACAGTGAGTTAGAAACTATTCCATCTTCTTGAGTGTAAGAATGGTATTATTTCATCCTTGAATGCTGGATAGAGTTCATGAGTGAAACTATGTGGATTTGGAGCTTTCCTTGCAGGAAAGTATTTGATAATGAATTCAATTTCTTTAACAGGTATAAAGGCACTTAACATTTTTCTTTTTCTTGTTGAGTCAGCTTTGAAAAAGTTGAGTTTTCCAAAGAATTTGCCCATGTTGTCTTATTGGATTTAATGACAAAGAACTGTTACTAACACCCCCTTATTCTTATTTCACCTGAATTAGTATCTTCTCTTTCTCCTGATATGGGTAATGTGTCTTTTCACTTTTTGGTTGTTCTTAGTAGGAGTTTATCAATTTTATTAATCTTTTCAAAGAGCAGACTTGGGTTCTATTAGTTTTCTTTACTATTTTCTACCTTTTATTTTATTGTTTTGTTCTCATAATATCTTTTCTTCTAATTAATTTAGGTTTAGGGTTTTTTTCTTAAAGTGAAAATTTAGATGATTGATTTTAAGCTTTCTTTTAAAATTCACACATATCATGATGATAGTTTTCTCTCTAAACAGTACTTTAGCTGTGACCCACAAATTTTCATATGCTGTGTTTTCACTATGTTTAATGTTCAAAATTTTTTTAAATATCCTTTCTTCTTTGGACTCGTAGACCCCTTCCCACGCAATTCAACTGCGAAGTCAAGAAACATAACGAAAACTATACCAAGGCACATCATAAGCAGGTTATTCAAACATCAGTAATAAAGAGAAAATTCTTAAAAGCAACCATAGGAAAAAAGACATTTTTACATGCAGGGGAACAAAGCTAATGATGACTGTAGATTTCTTGTTGGAAAAAAATGCAAATAAGAAGACAAGGGAAAGTCTGAGATGCCTGCGGGGGCCAGAAATTCCTCTATCTTGACCCCAACCACAATTCTGCTTCACATTAGGGAACCTCAGCTACAAAGTCTATGCAGGTCCTCCACATGACACTGACCTCTTCATCTATCAGTTGGCAATCAAAAAATTTATCATCCAAAATGGGAAGCTACTGAGAGCGAAAAGGAACACTATTAATAATTATGTCAGGATACAAGGTACAAAATAGGACTTCCAAGACTGTACTGGTTAATGGAGCCATGTAGTCACCCTAACTCTGAGTTCCCAGCACCTACCACAGGTCCTGGTATAAATGCTTGATGATAAAAATAAGATTTATTGAGAACTTAGTTTGTGTTAGGCACTTGGTGGTGGTTTAGTCTCTAAGCTGTATCCGACTCTCTTGACCCCATGGACCCACCAGGATCCTCAGTCCATGAGATTCTCCAGGCAAGAATACTGGAGTGGGTTGTCACTTCCTTCTTTCCTTCTCCAGGGGATATTCCTGATCCAGGGATTGAATCCAGGTGTCCTGCACTGCAGGCAGATTCTTTACCGACTGAGCTACCAGGGAAGCCCAAAGTATTAGTCGCTTAGTCGTGTCCGACTCTGCAACCCCATAGATTGTAGCCCACCAGGATCTCTGTCTATGGGATTCCCCAGGCAAGAATACCGGAGTGGGCAGCCATTCCCTTCTCCAGGGGATCTTCCCAACCCAGAGATTGAACCAGGGTCTCCTCCATTGCAGGCAGATTCTTTACATTTGAGCCACCAGGCAAGTGGTTAGGCACCTGCTCATCTCAATTCTCATACCAACTTTGAGGTAGGTACTATTAATACCCTATTTTCCAGACAAAGAAATGACTATACAGAAAGATTAAATAACCTGCCTAAAAAACAAGATGTGGAACTGGGATTTGAACCTAGGCAATCTGGCTACAGACACCGGTCTCTTGACTACCATAGTCTGAATGAATCAACTGAATGAAAGAAAGGATTCAGAAATTCTACCACTAGAGTTCCATTTCTATGAAATTTCACTGAAGGTGTAGGAATGATGCATACTTAGAAGATATCAATGTAATTTGCCACATTATCAGGTAAAGGATAAAAACTACATAATCATTCTTTGATAAAACTCAACACCTATTTATGATTTTCTTTTAATGTGGCAAACAGGAAATGGGAGCAAACTTTCTTGATCTGAGAACGTTTACCCACAACACTCCTCAGTAAAGAAACACTGGGATAAAACAAGCACGCTCTCCACTACTTCCATCTGTTATTGGATCTATGCTGCTTCCCAAGGTATTAACACAAGAGAAAGAAATGGGAGGCACAAAGACAGAAAGGGGGAAAAAGTCAGTACTCACAACCAATAGAAACTTATATATAGACTACAAATATAAAAACTGAAAGAAAAAAAAAGACCCCTCCAAAGATGCACGCTTTTGGCTCTTGAAGGGTTGTGACACTTTGATTAAAAAGGAACTAACCCCTAGAAGGTATAAGACACTAGAACTTGAAGGAGAAAGTAAGATGAAAAGTTGTGAAGTGTGGTGGTGATGGCCGCACATCAGTGTAAATGTACTTAATGCCGATGAACTGTACACTTAAAAAAGGTTAAAATGAGGGACTTTCCTTGTGGTCCAATGGTTAAGGTTTTGCCTTGCAATGCAATGGGCACGGGTTCCATCCTGGGTTGGGGAACTAAGATCCCATATGCCACAGAGCAACGAAGCCCATGTGTCACAGCCACTGAGACCGTGCGCTCTAACAAAAGATCCTGCGTGATGAAACGGAGATCCCGACTGCTGCAACCAAGACCCAATGCAGTCAAATAAATAAATAAAGATATTTGTTAAAAGATATCATTTTTAAAAAGGTGAAATGTTTTATATGTATTTTACCATACTACAAAAATGTTAAGATTGATGTTATGCATATTTTAGCACAATAAAAAAAGAAAGAATAAGATACCAGGGCTCTACAGCAGAGAGGAGTCAGGACAATTCTCTCTTTGTCACCCCAGGAGCAGCCGCACACAGAGCCCTGAGCACAGCATTCGAGTCTGGAGCCTGGGCTCCAAAAGGCACTGGCTGCACAGTGGCCCTGTGCAAGGCACTGATTCTTGTCTGTGCAACGGGGGAAGATGATGCAACTCACAGGGAAGATATGAGGACCCAGAGAAGATGCTGCAGGAGACGTGCTTTGTACACAGAAAGGGGCAGCACAGCCATGAGGCAGCCTGGCAGCTGCTCAGAGAGCTCCCAAGATAAGGAGAGGTTGTGGGTGGATGGATAGGAAGGGTACAGGCTCTCTTGCCAAACCCACTAGAGTCTTCGGAGAACAGACTCGACACCTTAGGTATCCCGGAAGCAGCAGCAGAAGAGACAAAGGGTAGAGAGGACCCCTCCACCCCGGCAAGGAGCTCCCTTCCTTGGATGCCTTTGGTGGCTGGGGGATGGGCACAAGCCACACTGAAGACTCGGGGTGTTGGTACACACGCCAGCTTTGTGAGAGAGCCCACCCTGGGTTCCAGAGTCCTTAACAAGCCTAAGAAGTCGTCCTTGAATATTTTCTGGAAAGCGTGCAAGCTTTCATGACTTCAAATCCCTTCCCAACCAAGCCATTACCATGATGTTCCAGACACGCTTCCCAAATAGTGTACATCACGGTCCATGATGTGACTGGGAGCTGGGAAAGCCACACGGGCACAAGAGGCTTAGCCAGTAGTGTTAGATGAGTGCCAGGCTTCTGAGAGGCATCAAAAGCATGTGATGGGGCTCAGGGAAGCACAAGACTGGTATGGCTGGAGGAAGCAAAGCAGACTTCTTAGAGGAGGACACGTTAGATGTAGGGCTTGCGTAAATGGGGGGCGGGGAGAAAGGGGAAGAGGGCATTCCAGTGGGAAAAATGGCCAATACAAAGGCTCGGCAGTGGGAGTTTCAGGACTGCTAGAGGAAGCACTCAGACTGGAGTGCAGTGACTTGTCATGAATTCCATGAAACGCTGCCATGTGTTGGAGAAAGTGGTGGGATCTCGGGTGGAGGCCCCTGATCATTCATTCCAGTGATTTGGGGATGAACACACAGCTGGCCCCAGAGCAGGATACGGGCAGAGGCCCGGTGTCCCACTCCACAAGGATGGGGGCGGGCAGTCATGGCATCTGAAAGCATCTCAGAAAATGTGACGATGTGGAGAAGGAATCCATTCCAGAGCTCATCTCGAGGCTGGTACTGCATGTGGATGGAGACTCTGCAGGCGGGGATGGCAGGTGAGATGCCCCAGATGCCTGCTTGAGTAATAGCCCTTACTCACTAAACTGCTGTCTAAGTGCTGAGTCTGGAAACAGGTGGGCGCTTTGCTTTGTTGAGGGTCTGAGATGAACAACTCAGAGCAACAAAAGAGGCTTTGGGTACCACCAGGGCCCTCTCTACTTTCCCCCAACACCTTCCCACAGATGCTAAAGACATTCTCAACACATATTTAAAGACCACCGATTTGAAGGGAACGTCAAATTGTCATCCTCCCCAGGGAGCCCATGCACCTCAATTTGGCCTTGCTTACCCCAAGGTCCCCTCTCCAGGAAGCACCAGCTTGTCATCGTGTGCACATATACAACACACTCTCAAGCAAGGGTTCCTCGATTCTGAGTCTGACTCTGCAACACTGATGCTAGAGGCGCTCCTGCCCTCCCAGAGCTGAGGTGTGGTAACTAGGGAGACCCAGGGGTGGGGTGGTTCACAAGCTCACCAGTGCCCTGGCCTCTGCACCCACTATGAACAATCATGCAGAAGCAAGTGAAGAGCAGAAGCCAGGTGCTCAAAAATGATCCACAGATAGATCCTCCCCTACCTGCCTCTCAGGGCTGTTAAGAGAATCAGAGAAGGTTAGAATATTGAGCAATGATCGAGGCAAAACAGAGTGTGCTGCAAACCAAGTAGGTGTGATTCATCCTGTGTTTTATAGGCAAGGAGACAGGTGCACAGAGAAGTTAGGTAACTTGCTCAACAACACAGAGCAAAGGAGTGATAATAGGCTAGAGTGAAGCCCAGGCCGTGGGGTTTCCCCAAATGATGCAGTTCCCCCTGGAGGCAGGGCAGCACAGAGTCCCTCAAGTATAGGCACCAGCCCCCTTCCCTACATGGGATCGATGCTGCTACTATGATTTATCTATTACTTTTCTTTGAGTCCCTTTCCGGAAAAACTGAAATAGTTATTTTTGTTGTATATTAGTTTCCTGTGACTGCTATAACAACTTACTACAGCTCAGTGCCGTAAAACAACACAAACTGATTTTCTTAGAGCTCAGGTCAGAAGTGCAAAATGAGAACTAAGGGGCTAAAATCCCAGGTGTCAGCAGAGTGGTTTCCTTCCTGAAGCTCAGTGCGGAGACTTGGTTTCCTTGCCATTTTCAGCTTCCAGAGGCCACCCATACTTCTGGGCTCACAGCCCCATCCTCCATCTTCAAAGCACGCCAATCTCTGCTTTCACTGTCACATCTTCTCCTCTGAATCTCCTGCGCCTCTTGCTCACCTGGATAATCAAGAATACGCTCCCCTTTCAAGATCTAAAAAGCTCCTTTTACCACAGAAGGTAACAAGCCCAGGTTCCAGGAATTAGAATGGGGACATCTCTGTGGGGGAGCATTATTCAGCCTATCAAAAGTCACATCCAAAGCAATAATATCTATGAAATCATAAGCGTGTTGGTGTGTGTGTGTGTGTGTACACAAACTATATGTGTGTGCTGTGCTTAGTTGCTAAGTCGTGTCCGACTCTTGTGACCCCATGACTGTAGCCCTCCAGGCTCTTCTGTCCATGGGGATTCTCCAGGCAAGAAGACTGGAGTGGGTTGCCATTTCCTTCTCCAGGGGATCTTCCCAACCCAGGGATGGAATCCAGGTATCCTGCATTGCAGGTGGATTCTTTACCATCTGAGCCACCAGGGAAGACCAAGAATACTGGAGTGAGTAACCTATCTCTTCTCCAGGGGATTGTCCTGACCCAGGAATCAAACCAGGGTCACCTGTATTGCAGGCAGATTCTTTACTAGCTGAGCTACCAGGGAACACTATGTGCACACACACACACACACACACATACATTCATATTCTAACTGGATTAACTTGCTAGGGTCACCACAACAAAACATCACAAACTGAATGGCTTAAACAATGGAAATACATTGTTTCAGTTCTGGAGTCCAGAAGTCTGAGAACAAGGTGTTGGCAGGGCTAGCTCCCTCCGAGGTCTGTGCGAGAGGCTCTGTTCCATGCCTCTCTCCTAGTTTCTATGATTTGCTGGCAATCTTCAGTGTTCCTTGGCTTGTGGAAGCATCACCCCGTCTCTGGCTTCATCTTCACATGGCGTTCTCCCTGTGTGCCTGTCTGTGTCCAAATTTCTCCTTTTTATAAGGATATCAGTCACTGGATTAGGGGCCCACCAGCATGACCTCATCTTAACTAATTGCATCTGCAACAAGCCTATTTCCAAATAAGGTCACATTCTGAGGTGCTAGGGATTACAGCTTCAACATACGCATTTGGGGAGCACATAAGACTTCACCCCCTAACCCCAGCACACATTGAAACAACACATAACTATGAAAAGAGAAAGAATTAGCCCACGTATTACCCCAAAGCCTCTTCCTGCGCTCACAAGGTGCCTGCACAATGTTTTGGAAAATGTGAATAATAATAAACGGTACATAGCTACTCAGATCTGGATTCAAATCAGTCTCCTCATCTGCGAAATGAGGACAGTTGTAGAATCTGCCTGATGGGGTGAGCGAGAGGATTCGATGAGATAATGTGTGTCAAGTACTTGGCACAGAGTGTGCACAGACTAGCGGCCCCCACACGTGAGCTATTATTATCACCGCTGTCATCAGCATCACTCTTGGTATGGCGCTAGCCTGTATCCCCAGTGCCAGGAAAAGTGCTTGGGAACCTACAGCCCTGAGGTCACGGAGGCACAGAGCCCATGAGGGACAGACGGGTCTGGGAGGTGTCTGTGAGCCTCTAGGGGCCCCTGGGGAGCTGCCCAGCTGTTGTGCGTGGGCTGTTTGGGGAGGAGACCTCTGGCTTTCCCAGCAGCTCATTGGGTGCGTGGGAGCTGGCTGGGATGTATTTGACATTAACGTGGTGGGGCCTGCAACACCCACAGAGAGATGCAGAGTGAAGAAGCAGGGATGTGCACAATGGCCTTATCCTAGAAAGTATCCAACCAGAAGAGGCCCTGCTTTCCCCGTGAAACTACAAAGGGGGCTCCTTCCACACACCTCCACCATGCAGACCCACAACCTTTGGAGAAAAAGCATGGGGTGGGAGTCAAGGGCAGAGGGTTCCAGTTCCAACCCGTCCTGGCTATGTGACACTGACTGGATCACTTAACCTCTCTGGGATCCAGTTTTCTCATCTTTAAGGGGGTAGTCACTGAAAACAGCCTCCCCACCGTGGTGTGTGGATTGAATGAGATTACACAGGTGAGCACAGTGTTTGGCTTACATACATGCTTGACAAATGAGGTCGCCCTTTCCAAGGTGAAGAAGCTGCAGTGGGATGATCTTCCTATTCCTCCTCCAGCCCTTTCTGCTTTGAGGGAGCTGCTCCGGGCTGTCAGTCACACCCTGCCCTCACTATCGATGGCTGAGAGGACTTCAGGTCCCTCACCTGTAACTTCACAGTCCAACACACATGGCCCATGCTTCCCTGGACCAGGGAGGAAAGGAGTGTTGCTAAAGCAGCCAAACACCTGGAAAGCTAGGGACCAAAGACTGGGTCAGAGATTCTGGACTCTGTCAGCTCTAAGCCGGGCTCTGAGAATGAGCAGAGCTCCCCCAGGACTCACAGGGCCTGAGACGTGGTTTCCTGCCGTGGAATTGGAGCTACACCCCAATCTCCCAACACCCCTGTGCTGCTGTCTGGGTCCTCCTTCCTCTCACACCCAGGAAAGCAGCGGGGCTGTGGGAGCTGGGTGCTGGGGCTGCAAGAGTGAGTGCCGGGTGGTGTAAGAAGTTGGCTGGACAGTCATCTGACACAAGAAGGAAAAACTTGGACTTCCTCTTCAGGGCAAGAGGGAGCCCCTGGAGGATGCTGAGCAGAAGGAACCATGTGAAAGTGGAATTCTGGAAAGACAAGTCTGCCCGGAACATGGGATGGAGCAATGGGGAAAGAGACATCTGCGCGGGGATGAATTGCCAAAGAAAGCCTGGGACCGGTCCAGGGTGTCAGCACAGACACTCCCCACAGAGAATAAGGTCGCCTAAGGTGAGCCTGCCCACATTGGGGTGGCAGTTCCAGCGGGGTCCTGGCTAAGGTCACTCTGGTCCCTCCTGGGGAGAGGTGTCTCTCTATCCCCTAACCTCACCAGAGACCCCTCACAAGGTCTCAGAGCTGCCTGACACTTCCCTCTCCTGCCTGAACCCCTAAGGACTGTCAACAGAGTGAGAGGGGGGTTTCCATGGTGGTTAAGAATCCACCTTGCAATGCAAGGGACACAGGTTCCATCCCTGGACCAGGAAGATCCCCACGAGCTGCGGAGCAACTAAGCCCATGTGCCACAGATACTGAGCCCACAATCTACAGCCCGCAAGCCACGACTACTGACGTCCGTGCACCAAGAGCCTGCGCTCCGCAACAAGAGAAGCCACCTCAATGAGAAGCCCATGCACGGCAATGAAGAGTGGACCCCGCTTTCCACAACTAGAGAAAGGCCACATTGCAGCAATGAAGACCCACCACAGCCTAAATTAATTAATTAATTAAAAAAACTAACAGTGAGAGGCCCGCAAGGAGGTGAGGAAGGAGGAAGGGGCCGAAGGAGGGCAGACCTCTACCTTCTCTGCCTGGCTGGACCACACCCCCAGCCCCAGTGTCTCTTCATTCTCTCATCCTGATCATCCCTCCAAATGGCCCAGAATTGTGGTCTCCGACCAGCCATGGGATCAAAGTCAGGTCAAAGTCTGGGGCAAAGACAGCACATTCCTGGCAGAGATGAGACCGAGACAGACCCTCGGTGGTCCTGGGCCCAGGCTGCTGTTCAGGCAGTGAGATCTCAGAACAGGTGCTGTGGTGCTGCCTTAACCCTGCCTTCTGGGAAAGAAGCCACGTGGGACGCTCCCAGTGGACAATCCAACGTCCTTGCCTTCCTCTCCCTCCCCTTCTCCACGTGTCTTGTTTCCGTATTTTCTTCTCTCTTCCAAAAGGGTGAGGGTACTTCTGGACCCCATCCTCGCCTCTCCCCTCCCAGTCTTGTGTAAAAGGAAAACATGAAGAATTGGCTACAGAGGCTGAGATCACTGTGCAGAGTCCAGCTCTTCCCTGTGGCCTGGCCCTAGCAATATGGCACGCTCACTTCCCAAGAGCTTGACTCTCCCCTGCCTGAGTGACCCTAGAGCTACTGGAAGCCACTGGTGAGACCTGGGCTGTCGGGTGGACCTGGCAGAAGCCACACGGGCCCAGGGAGTGCCCAGGGGTGCTGCTGCAGCTGGTGCCTCGGGTCAGTCCCCTGCCCACCTTCCCATATCTTCCTCTGTCAGACACCCCACAGCACAAGAGGCCAAAACACATATAAAACCTCTCTAAAGGTTCTGATGAGGAGAGTGCTAAGCACTTACCATCCCTGATGTTGCTGTAATCCGCCTTCATCTGGCTGTTTCAGCTTTGAGCCCTTTGTTGGCTGTCAGCCTCCTGTGGGACACAAGCCCATTCACGACCTCTGCCCCGCCTGACCTCTCCAGTCTTGTGTCCTGCTACTACTGCAGGTCCGCACACACTGCATGCCCTGCCAGCATCCTCCTTGGATACAACATGCTGTTCCAGAGCTCTGTGCTTTTGCACATTCTGTTCCTCTCTCCTGGAATCCAATCCACCACCTCTGAGGCCTTTAGCCCTCCTTGACTCCTCTAGATTGCTTCTGTGGTTCAGTCACACTTCTAGAGCCGCACTTACTACCATATGGTAATGATTTGTTCATACATCTGCCTCCTTTCAAAAGCCTGTGAGCCTCTTGTAAGCAACTGTGCCCACTGCTCATCACAATGTCTGACACATAGCTGGGCACACAACTAGACTACATCTCCCAGCCTTCTTTGCTGGGAATTACAGTCATGTGACTGAATTCTGATCAATGGAATATGAACAGGAGTGATGTGTACCTCCATCAGGCAACCCATAAAATCTCCCTGCAATTTTTCACACTCTCTCCTCCCTCTGTTGCTGGGTGGAAACAGATGCATGGGGAATTGAGTCACCAGATGGGAGAGTCTGGATTCCCTGAGTGACTACTTGGAGTAGAGCTTGTTTTGATCTATGACATGAGCAAGAAATAAACCTCCATTGTACTGAATCACTGAGAGTTTGTTACAATAAATCAAGGTCTGTTGAACCAAGCTGAAGGTGGGAAGACAATATAAAATGCAGAACCCCCTCCCACTCCTAGATCCAATCAAGTCAGGCATTACATTCCTACATGACTGAACTATTCCTGAAGCCTAGCCATCAACCCTTCTCCCCCTGCCCTGCCTACCAAATCACACATACAGTACTTAGAATGCCAATGGAAGGACTGAGAAGGGTGGGGATTGAAGCTTGCCAGATGACCTGTGAAAGTCACAGGTGAATGAGCCCCAACTTGAGATCCTGGTTCCACAAGTTTGTAGAAGGCACACAGAGGCACAAGGTGAAATTGTACGGAGGAGCCCCCTCGTCCCCACACAAGGCTCATGACACCTCCGACACATGACCATTTGAGCTCACAGGAACACCTCCAGTGACGAGCACACCATCCCTCTGAGGCCACTCACACTCACCCTTGGCAGCTCCTGGGAAGTGCTGGAGCAGTGTTCTGCACCAGACTCACCAGGTCAAATTCCCATCTGATCACAATGGACCATGGCCAAAGGGGAGATTGACCACATTTGAACAGAAGGAAGAAACAGCAACGGATGGAGAGAAGGGCTTCAAATGTATCTTTCCAATACTCCCTGGCCTCACTACTCAAGCTGTGATCCTGAAACTAACCTAAGAGCTGATGGAAATGCAGAATCTCAAACCCCCGGGAGACCTGCTGAATTAGGACCTGCATTTAAACAAGATGCTAAGTAGTTCGTGTACATTAAAACTTGAAAACCAGCAGTTTGTCACAAGGATTTAAGCTAATCTTTCTCCCCACACCCCCCAACCCATAAACCAAAGATATACTTTATTTCCACACATAGACTTTTCTTTCATTTGGTATATTTCTTCCAAGACAAAAATCTTCTTTTATAGCATTATTTATTTTACAGCAATACACAAAAATATTTTGTGTAAGTAATATATATATACATGGTAACAAAATTTCAAGTTCTTTCAAAATAGAAGAGTTCAAACTGGAAAATAAAATTTTCCCCTAGAAAATATGACATGTATTCCTCTGTCACTAATTTGTGCTATCCCAAAGAAAACGTTACTAAAAACAAGAAGAGAAACAGGGAGAGAAAGAGGTACTTCAAACCTCGTTCCCATCCTCTCTCTTATTAGAACATAATTTTTTAATCTTTTTTACAAAGATAATTAGCTATTTAATCATGCATTTCTTACAGATAAGAATATCTTCAAGTGGAAGATATTCTTGTTGAAACCTGTGATTCAGGATAAGCAGAGGGTTAAGGGTAGAGAAAACTGACTCTGTACTGAAAGAGGTAAAAAAGTCTCATTGCAAAAGTCATGTGGAACAGGAGATGTGGCCATCTTTGGAAAGATCAACCAGAAGTATTTAAAAGAACATTCAACCCAAAATACATACTATTTTCATTATTAGAGAACTTGCTTTCATTAATCTCTCTCCCTCTCTGTTATATTCTCTGTTCTCTCATGTAAGAACTCCTTTTCAACAGATACTGACTCTTCTGGGTTGATCATCTGCAACTTTTCTTCCAAGTTTTGTATTTTAATCTTTTAGAAAATTTCTTTATCCCTCCCCCCAGACCCTCTACTGAATGTCTTATGTTGCGATGACATTTTTGATTTCACGTTTAGTATTTAGTATTGCACTTTTAGTATTCTTTGCATATTTTTTCTTAGCATTATATTCTCGCTTTCCAGATGCACCTTGTTCTCGAATTTGTCACTGTTGTTTTCTAGTAGTTTTAAAGTTGAAAGTTACTTTCTGTTCCAGCTAATCCTTACAAGTGTTCCCAATGGCAAGTCCAGTCTACAAGCAAAGACGGGCACCCACCAGGGGGAATGGGAGCTACGCAGCAGATCTCATCTTTGGCATGGAGCAGAAGGCTGCGGGCCTGTCTCGCCCATTCCCTTCTCTCAGTGCCAGCTCACCACACACCCAATCCATTCATTTGATGCCAATTTCCTGAATATCTGCTCTGTTTCAGGCACTGTTCTAGGCATTGGGAAAACAGAAGTTGCTGAACAAGCAAGATTTTGCTCTCCTCAAGCTCACATTCCAGCAAGGACGAGACATAAGCAATAGACAAAGAGTTAAGAAGATAATTTATCACAGAGATAAATGTCTTGAAGACAACAGAATGTGACAATGTGACAGGTGCATCTGTGCTAAGTCGCTTCAGTCATGTTGGACTCTGTGGGACCTCATGGACTGTAGCCTGCTGGGCTCTTCTATGGGATTCTCCAGGCAAGAATACTGGAGTGGGTTGCCATTGCTCCTCCAGGGGATCTTCCTGACCCAGGGATCGAACCCAAGTCTCTTGCACCTCCTGCATTGGCAGGTAGGTTCTTTACCACGAGTGCCACCTGGGAAGCCCAATGCAACAGGGCTGGGGGGCTTTCGGAGGAAGTGATCAAGGAAGGCCTGTCTGGGAGGTGCCACAGGAGGTCTGAAACCCAGAAAGAGTTGGCTGCTTGAAGACCTGGGGGAAGGGCATTCCAGGCAGTGGCAAGAGCAATGGCGAAGGCCCCAAGGCAGCACTGCACGGGTGCCCCAGGATCAAGCAGGTGATCTGAGAGCCAGGGAAAGAGGCGGCAGGGGACAGGTCTGGAAGAGCAGGTGGGTGGGGTAAGGAATTGGGAGTTCATTCCCAAAAGAAAGGAAGGCTTTCATAAGGTTATAAAAGGTGGGTGTTATACAATCTGATTTATTTTTAGAAGGATCTCTAATGGGTGGGAAGACAAGAGCACAAGTGGGGAGATCCCTAAGAAGGTTGGTTCAACTGCCAGGTGGAATGTGATGGGAATGTGATGGACCAGGGTGGGGGTTAGAGTGGACAAAGAGGAAGAGGGCGGAGCTGGGCTCATTTTGAGGATGTGCAGACTTGTCTTTGAGCAGGATATGGCATGGGGATGGGCCAGGTTTGGGGTGGTCCCAACTGGATTTGAATTCCTTTGGCACCTCAGGTACTCCTAACAGCTGCCCTGGGGGGCCCAAGTGCCCTGATCTGGCTGATGGCATCCAGGGCCAACGCTGGGTCACTGCTCTGATGACTCCCTTCCTGGTCACTGAGGTTGGCCATTTAGCCCACAGGAGGCAGCAATCATATACAAATGTGAGAGTTGGACCATAAAGAAGGCTGAGCATTGAAGAATTGATGCTTTCGAACTGTGGTGTTGGAGAAGACTCTTGAGAGTCCCTTGGACAGCAAGGAGATCCAACTAATCCATCCTAAAGGAAATCAACCCTGAATATTCATTGGAAGGACTGATGGGGAAGCTGAAGTTCCAATACTTTGGCCACCTGATGCAAAGAGCTGACTCACTGGAAAAGACCCTGATGCTGGGTAAGATTGAGGCCAGGAGGAGAAGAGGGCGACAGAGGATGAGATGGTTGGATGGCATCACTGACTCGAGGGACATGAATTTGAGCAAACTCCAGGATACAGTGGAGGACAGAGGAGCCTGGCATGCTATAGTCCATGGGGTCACAGAAAGTCAGACATGACTTAGCAACTGAATAACAACAAGGCTTTTTCCCCCTTCTAGAGGCCCTTTAGGCCAAGGGTGTCCTAGTGTCTCTTCACAACTTGCAGAAGGGGAAGGCAAGTGGGGCCCAGAAGAAAAAGAGAAAAGTCCCCGAAGCAAAAACTTGCACTCAGGCAGAGTTGCCGGGGGAGCCTAGACAAGCAGCCCATGCAGTGAGGTGAGCCACCCAGGCCAGCCCTGCCCTCCCCAGGCTCTGTGGCCAGGCCAGCTGGTTTAATGAGGCTTTCCTGATGGGGAGAACCTGACTCCTGCCAGGGAACCAGGAAACGCAAGAGGAAGAGCTCCCCACGGAGCCCACCCTGGTGCCCAGCTGCAGGCTGCCTGTCCAGGTGGTGGTGCTGCCGCCGACCCAGGTGATGGCTTCCGCTCACGACCTCATAAACTCGGCAGCTGCCCACTTAGCACCAGGTGCGGGAGGAGGAGGAAGGCCTGAGGGGGAAAGGGCTTGGCTGCTTGAGGCCTGCCGGCACCCGTGGCCCTCCCTGCCCAGCTCCGTCCTCCACGAAGCCGGGATCCCCCGACCGTGATAGGGGCAGGCAGTCCTGCCTCCACACCTTCACACACTCAGGGTCCACACAGGTGGACATCTTCTCAGTCCACCAAACCAGCCCTTCCCCTAGACCCACCTCCAGTTCCACCTTCTCAGTAAGACCCGAGGCAGGAGGACGGGAATCTAGCATTTATCCTCCTCTATTTATTTACCTCCTCTATTGGCACCATTTTATTTCCTGGAAAAAGAAGTATTTGATGTCAAGTATGTGAAGTGAAAGTCGCTCAGTAGTGTCTGACTCTTTGCAACCCCACGGACTGTATAGTCCATGGAATTCTCCAGGCCAGAATACTAGAGTGGGTAGCCTTTCCCTTCTCCAGGGGATCTTCCCAATCCAGGGATCAAACCCAGGTCTCCCGCATTGCAGGTGGATTCTTTACCAGCTGAGCCACAAGCGATGTCAAGTATACCTCCATTTAGAATAAGCGTGTGAATAAAGTGTGGCAAAATGTAAACATGTGTTAATGAGAAGATCCACTGATATAGTATTTTCTGCAGGATTAAAAAAATTCATAATTAAAAAAATAAACAATAGAAAAGAAGAGCTGACTGGCTGCAATGCTGAGAAACAGCTGGAAGGGGCCGGACTGGAGTGCTGGGAAGCCTGGTAACAAGGCTGTGGATGTGAGGGAAGAATCAGGAGGGCTTGGCCAAAGGGCCAGGGGCAGAGAGGAGGGCTCTGCAGGGGTGAGAGATGGTGCAGTGACTGAGAGAGGGAAGGAGGGAGGAGGGGAAGGAGGGAGGCACTTAGGTAGGGGCTGGGTGTGGAACATGCTGAGCTTCGGGCGTACGTGTGACTTATACGCGGAGAGGCCTCCAAGAGTCAGCCTGTGGTCAGCTCATGGTCATCTGTCTCCACCCCCTCAATCCCACCCTGGACCCAGTGGCTGGCCCCTAGCAGGTACTCAGCAAACACGGTCAGGTGCTCACCCCCACCTGCCTTCTAGCTGACAACAGAGGCTGGGCCCAGAGAACTTGCCCTCGCTGAGAGAAGAGGCCTGGGGAGAGTGGAGCTCTGCCCAAGCTATTCGTGGTGTCCTATCTAACCCCGATCCCTGACAGCTGGTGGGGTATTTTGGGGACCAGCCTGACCCTGCAAGGGCCACTCCCTGGTCTGGGCAAATGCCCCCTGCTCAGCTATTTCTAGTGGGGACAGCAGCAGGGGAGGGTGGCCCTGGAGGAACAGCTAGCACAGGGCAGGAAGGGATTAGGGGAGGGAACAGAGGAGAGAAGACCCTCTGTCCAGCCAGAGAAGGGGAGGAGCCAGCCTCCCTGGCACAGGTGGGCACTGCCCTCCCTGTGCCCACCCCAACCACAGGAACCTGGAGCCCAACTCTGGGCAGCCTGGGTGAGGGCTGTGATCAGGCAGGGGAAAGGGGGAGGAGCCAAGCTGGCCATCATGCATGCCCTCTGGAGGCAGGACAGCCCCCCAACCAGGGTGTCAAGGCTGTCACTGGATTCTATACATAAGCCATCATCAGGAAAAAGGTTAATTTTGAGGCCCCAGAGTCCCTGAGAAGGGAAGCAGCCCCACTCTCCACCACAGGCTTTTGCCCTTGGGGGTGCAGACTTGCCAAGCCCCTGCTCATTGCAGTCAGGTCTGACCCCATACAGACTAGGGTCAGGCCCTCACCTGCCCTTCTCCCACATGCTGGCTTGGGACCTGGTAGCATCCCCGAGGAAGAGATTCAGACAAGAGAGACCCAGAGACTGACAAAGACGTACCAGAGCCAGAGGAAACGCCTCCAGAAAGGAGGCTGGGGAAAGGCCACAGCGATGAACAGAGCCATGCCCAGAGACAGGCTGAGACTCAGAAACCCCTGGGAGACAGAGAGAGAGAGAACAGACAAACTGGGGAAAGAGAGAGACAGAGAGATTCCCCATTGGGGGAATCCAAGACTCAAGGGAAAAGGAAACGAGCAGATGCAGAGAAATGGACAACCTCTCTCACTCTCACTCTTGGCCCAGCCCAGACCCTCCCCAGCCTGGGCAGGGGGTCAGGGCAGCACCCACCTCCAGCAGCCAGCTCAGCACCACCTGCTCTGAGGCAGAAGCCTTCCTGGCAAGTGAGGGAAAGGATCCCCCTCCGCTCTGAGGTGCTGGGGTCTCCCAGGCTGGCTCTGCAGTGCTCTGGCCCACGCAGGGGCCACATTAAAGTTACAGGTTAGAGTGGACAGAAGGGTTTAGAGCTTGGATCTCAGAGCTAGACTGCTGGTCTGGGTCCTGGCCCCTGTGGGCGGAGAACGTGGTTTTGCAGCTCCATCCGTCCTCACCTCAGTTCTCAACTACACAGCCAGGAAACCCAGGTATTTCAAACTGACGCAAAGTGTCCCCTTAATTCATTACATGATGGATAAAATCTAATGGTTTTGAGTCCTGCGTGTGGTAGATTTCCTGGCCGGGATACCCCGGTCCTTGTCCCTGCCCCAGTGCTCTGTGAGATAGAGGGAGGGGTGGGCAGGGCCCAGCACACACAGAGAGGGCTTCCTCTCCACCCTCCCACTGGGGATTCCTCCTCACAAGGTGGAGCCCTGGGAATCTCAGGATAAAAACAACCCGGTCTCCTTGGGGAGCCAGCCGGGACAGCCTTCACCAGAGATGGAGAGCAACTGCTCCTTAGGAGACCAGACCGGCACTGTCTCTCTAAGAGGGAAGAAAGGCCGCTTGTCGAACACCAGAGCCTCCCAACTCCAGCTATACACCAGCCTCAGGCTTCCTGTTTGGGTGGATTTTTTTAAAGGTATATCTGAATGTGGTCCATTTAGCCCCAGGGACGCCCCCGCACCCGCCCCATTCCTAGCCTCCGCCCCAGCAGCCCCCCCACACCCACACTGAACTCAGCCTTCCAGCGTGGCTGAACCGGCCACTTTGTTCTGCTGGGCACCAGATAAACGTTCCCTAATTAGCAGACGGAGCCAGACCCTGGCTGGTGTGTGGGGCTGTCTCTTGGCCAGCCCTGGAGCACTTCTTTACTGCAGCTTGGGGGTGCCTAGGACCCTTTCGTGGCTGGGAAAATGTTTCCCCCGTCCAGGCTGGACAGGATCAGTGTTCACAGGGCAGTGATCGCCATCCTAGTGATGCTCCAGAGCTGCTCCAGGCTCAGCGGAAAGGTTGCCTGTGTCTTGTCTCCTGGAAATGTCGTGAGGACTCTATGAGGCTACTTCTGCAATTAGAGTCATTAGCTCAGTCGGTAAAGAATCTGCCTGCAGTGCAGGAGACCTGGGTTCGATCCCTGGGTCAGGAAGATCCCCTGGAGAAGGAAATGGCAACCCACTCCAGTATCCTTGCCTGGAAAATCTCATGGACAGAAAAGCCTGGTGGGCTGCAGTCCGTGGGGTCACAAAGAGTTGAGCATGACTGGGTGACTAACAGTTAGCTTACTCAGCAGATGAGAAGGCTGAGTCTCTTGGAGGCCAGTAATGGCTCAGCGTCACACAGCTGATAAGAGGTGGGGCTGAGGTCACATTCATTTAAGTCTGTCTGACAACGAAGCCTGAGTGTCCCACCACCAGGACAAACTGCTCCACTCAGAAAGTGGGAGAGTTGGTTCTAGGAACCCCATGAGCTCTTCTGGAGCCTGATGTCACCACCCAACTGTGAAGGTCTCTAGGGAACTAAAATCTTTTTCCTTGGCTCTAGCTAAAATTTGAATAAAAAGGAAAGAACTCCAAGTCTCCAATAACTCGTACAATGGTCTGGCCTGAGGAAATGGCCCTGAGATGCTGGTGTGGCAGCCCCTGACATCACGTGGGGGCTGGGGTCCACCAGAGTGGTGGGGAGCCAGTGAGGGAACCAGTGCAGCTGGCACCTCTGGCTCACCTGGGGTCTGTCTTCCCGCAAACAAGCCCATAGCTCAGGCTCCCACAGTTTACCCTGGCTACCCCAGGTCCCCAAGAGGCAAAAGCAAAACCAACTGCTGCTACTCGGGGGAGGGGTGCATGGATGCTGAGACCTCAGCAAGTCTGCTGGGATGCCCAAGTGGCAGGCCTGATCGCAGGGGTCCACACCAGGGGTTGCTCACTCATTCCATGCCTTCTGCCCTACCCTGATTCTCCCACCAGCTGACAGCTGTGGCTCAGGCCAAGGCTGCCAGCCTGGCTTTTCCACCCAGGATGACCCTGACTTTTCCCCTTGGGATCCCTGTAACCAGGCCTGTGCAGGCAGGTAGCTGGCACTCCTCCAAGGTGCCAAGATTAATCTGAAATTCCTTCCTGTGGGAAGGGAGTGACTTGGTCACAGCTAAAGGCTTCACAGAGCAAACACACACACCTGGCCACCACCATAGATCTTCCTTCCCCTCATTCTCCAGTTTGAAGGGGACATTTGCCCCCATCCATTTCCCAGCCAACTTTCCCACGGTTATACAAAAGGGGTCGATGGGGGTCTGGTAGGGGCAAAGCTGGGTTTTTCTAGGTCATATCTTGCAGCCTGAGACCAGAAGAGGAGGGAGGTGAGGGCGGCAAGGCCTAACGTAACACCCAAACACACCCTGCCATGACACCCTCATGCCAGGAAAACAAGGTGCACACCTCAGAGCGGT
Organism: Bos indicus; assembly: GCF_029378745.1. Lineage (NCBI taxonomy): Eukaryota > Metazoa > Chordata > Mammalia > Artiodactyla > Bovidae > Bos > Bos indicus. Next base: position 24,204,165 of record NC_091785.1, read on the forward strand.
CAGGCAGGTGGTGTGGCCTGACTCAGATGCTGCTTCTGGCAAAGCTGGGGTTTATTAGCCAATGAGAGAAGTGGGCAGCGGCAGGTAGGACATGGATTGAGCTCCAGGCAGCAGAAGGTTGGACCTTTCTGGGAGCCGGAGAGAAGTCTTCTGCTGTGCACAGGCCACCTCTCGCCGGGGAGGGTGAATGGTTGCCCTCCCCTGTGCCCCAGGAGCTCTCTTGATGATGCAGTGGGGGCTTCCTGCCCTCCTCAGCCAAAATAGAAAGAAAACTTCTGGAAGGGAGGCTAGAATTCCACACTGGAATGAGAACTAAAGCTAGAGCACCCGAGTCCTAGTCTTGCTGACACTTGTGGCCCCTGTGATGTAGAAGAGCCACTTCCCCCTTGTAGGGCCTCATTTCCTCATCTGTCAAACAAAGGAAATGGACTACATCAGGGGATGGCCAATAGTTTCATCTCAAGGTACCACTGCCAACTGATAGGTAGTGACTTCCTGAAGCTATTTGGGGTTTTGTTTTTAGAAAGACTCTGAGATCCAGATCGATGAACAATGTCAGCCATTGACAGAGGATGAGAATGTACCATAATCGATTAGTGATGCCTGTCATGGGCACCAGGCCAGAAAGTGGCAACATGAGTGCTAGATATGCTATCTTCCTGGTAGATGATTTCCACCCTAATTCTCCAGCAGATCTGGTTAAAGCTGGTTGGCAAGCATGTACCTCCCATTTTATGATATTTGCACACAGCTGATTTCTCTCCCTGAAAGACACGTTTTCATCCACCCTGCAGGACAGTCACTGGGGGAGCAGGCAGCCCCCTCTAAGCCCCTCAATGTCCACCCTCACCAGATTTCACCCAGAGGCTTAGAGCCAACTGTTCGTGCCAAGATTTACCATCTAGAGGACATTACAGCTTTTTTTTACAATTTTCATCAATGTCTACATTTTCCCTTGCCATGTGACAATCCCACCTTGACCCTGAGAGAGGATGAACCCAGAGAACAAGGCAGAGGTGGCTCCCGACTCCTTGGTGGTTCCAGGGAGGGTCTTGCCAGACATGGTTTGGTCCCTGAGGAACTCCTCTGGAGACGTGTGCCAAGATCACCTACAGATCATTGGTCAGGAAGACGAATTCACCAAACACATGCAGGTACCAAAACAGGCACTCACAGACCAAGTACTCATCTGTATAGGAAAAGATTAATTTCCCCAAGTCAGTGGCAGCATGGCGAGGACCCCACAGCTCTGGGCTGCTTCAGGCCTTCAGACAAGCCCCTCTCTTCTCATTGCACCCTTAGGCTCTGCCCAGGGCAGGCGGTGGGGGTGGCTGACAGCATGCACCTGGCACAGATGTGCAGAGACCCTCTCCTATGTACCCTGCCTGCGGCCACCTCTCCCCATCTATCCTGGACCTGCGAGAACCCTCCTGTACAAGGTCATTCCTAAACCCGTGGAGTTGGGGAAATTGCACAAGAAGGCATCATTGTACAAACTATGCAAATTCCATCTGCTTAGAGCAGAAAAAAATAAACCCGCCTTCAAGTTTATAGATAAATAGATAAATCCGTCAAGCAACCCAGGAGTCCAACTCAGTGGTCAACGGCTTTCCATCCTGAGCTGGCCTGGAGATGCCACTTCCCCAGGCCTTCCCGCCTAACACTCCCTGGAGAACAGACACCCCACCGCACCCCGCCCCCACCCTGCCCATCCTCACCCCTATGCTAGGCAGAACTGCCAAAGTGGAAATCAGTAGAGACAGAGAGGAAGCTGGAGTTCACCCTCAGGCCACGGGGCCAGATGAAAGGGAGCTGCTGAGGCAGAGCCAGCTCCTGGGGGAGGGGAGGCCAGCCACAGAATTCTCAGGAGCTACTGGAATCCCCACAGGGCTCCCCTGAATCCCCCTGTGCCCGTCGGGAATCTGAAAGATGCCTCTTTCCAAGGGCAAGAAGAAACTGTTGATCAATTATTAGTTTCTAAACAGCTGTGTTTTCCTAACAGAGGAAGGTGGGTTGGTAATTAGTTACACTTTGGACGTGAAAGAGTTATCTGTGAAACCCTTACCACCACCACCTGCCTCTCTCACAGACAGAGGCGGCAGACATAACCACTTCGTGAAAGTGAAGTATAAACTTCATTTGGTGAAAGTGAAGTATAAATGGGGCACAGGAAGAAACCTTGGCCTCCAGCTAGAGTGGGGATGTCCAGCTATTTTTCTCTTGGAGTTACGTTTCTGAGGACATAACTGATGAAGGCTCAGCTTCTCTGTCTAGGGGTTTCACACCAGGCACTATTCTCAGAGCTTTCTTTACATGGATTGTCTCATTTCATTCCTTCTATCCTGCCCATGAGGCAGGTATTTTTATTATCCCCATCACACAGATGAGAAAACCGAGGTACAGAGAGGTTAAATAACTTACTGAGGGTTATATACAGCTAGTAAGTGATAGAGCTGGTCTTGGAATCTAACCTCCCTAGCCCTGGATTACCTACCCTCAACCACCACACTCCACAGCCATGAAGCTCTCAGTGTGGTTCATCATGACACAAGAACCACCACCCAAGTGTCTCTTGGCCCAATACACACATGTTCATGTGCTGTACGCAATATTTGAACACAGGATTCCAGTTTGACAAGATAATCTGGACACATCCCTGGGGTTTGCTGTAATGGAGTCTAATCAGTTTCATTCCACAGGAATGATCTAGAATGCTGGTTCAGTAAATATGAGGCAATATGATTTTAATCATCATTTTCACTTTATCTTGTTAGATATGTTCTTCATGTCTATTTTTTTTAACCTGTGTGTTTTCTGTCCCATTATACTATAGTGTATGCTATGGTTTTTCTAGTAGTCATGTATGGATGTGAGAGTTGGACCATAAAGAAGGCTGAATGCTGAAGAATTGATGCTTTTAAACTGTGGTGTTGGAGAAGACTCTTGAGAGTCCCTTGGACTGCAAGGAGATCAAACTAGTCAGTCCTAAAGGAAATCAATCCTGAATATTCACTGGAAGGACTGATGCTGAAGCCCCAATACTTTGGCCACCGGATCCAAAGAGCTGACTCTTTAGAAAAAACTCTGATGCTGGGAAAGATTGAAGGCAGGAGGAGAAGGGGACGACAGAGGACAAGATGGTCGGATGGCATCACTGACTCAATGGACATGAGTTTGAGCAAGCTCCAGGAGATGGTGAAGGACAGGGAAGCCTGGCGTGCTGCAGTCCATGGGGTCACAGAGTCAGACATGACTGAGGGATTGAACGACGACCTCCACAAACACTGTAACGACCAGGAGAGACATAGTTTATTTTAGACCTCCCGCTTTCCCCACCTCCTCCCACAGGTATCCTTTTAATTGTTATATATAATGTTGTAAATAATATATGAACCCATTCTCCTTTTTTAAAAAAGTAAAACATTACAAAGAAAGCTAAGATTCCCCTTAAACCAAGCCCTTCCTCCTACCCATGTCCCCAAACCTCTTTCAGAGATAACTCCATTACCAGTTTGGAACGCATCCTTCCAGACCTTTTAAGAATAATTATGTATTTATTCTGTGTATGTATTTGTAAAAGATATATCTTGTTTTTGCCTAACTACTGTCATACAATTTTTTGAAACTTGCATCGGTCATTCATTAACATTTCTTAGCACTCCATCCACAGGACAATTTCATTTTTTTTGACTGCTGTACGAAGTGGTATGAGACAACAATTTACTTAGGCACCCTCTATGTTCCCATTTTTGCCGTGGCAAACAGTAGGAGGCTTCCTGGGATAGGGAACTGATCTCGGTTAAGGTCAATGTTCTTGTCTGTCTGGGGCCTGTGAGCAATCACAATGAGCCTCAGCTCATTGCACCGCTGGTTCTAGAACTGCCACACTAGGTGCCGGAACTCTCTAGAATCCTGGGTATAAAACTGTTCTTAGAACTTGGCAAGTTACCTCCTCCAGGCTTTAGTCTAGGGTCAATGATCTCAAACAACACAGGGCTTGCTTTGATGATTAAAAGAGCCGGCAAGAAAGACACCTCCCCCAGACACCTCTTCTACTCTCAAGTTGACCCCTGCACAGGATCACCCCAGTTTGACCCAAGCAGAGGCCTGCTCTGGACACCAAACTAAACTAAAGTTCATATAAATTTAATGAATAGAAAAATGAGCATAGATGTTTACCAGTGAAATGATGGACTGGAAGTAGAATTCTAATTATAAAAATGCCGTGATCCTATGACTCTCCATACATTACATCAGAACATGCCCCCCCACACATACACATCCCTCCTAAGGTTGGTTATTAACGATTCAAGGATTATAGTTTTCCTCACCCATCATTAGCCTGGCTTTTGGAGGGCTGGGTGACCCTGGGTGGGTAAGAGGGTGGACAGGCTGGAGAGACGAATAAGGAAGAGAGATAAAAAAGATCTTCAAAACAGGTTAAGTCCTTTAGAGCAAACCTGAACAGCTTTCTTAACTCTATCTTCTAAACAGCGTGGGGGAGGCTAAAGGGCCTCTCCCTGGTCTGATCAAATATTGACCCTGTGCACTCACTGGCCGGAGTTCAGACTAAGGGGCCAGCAGCACTACGGAGTCAGTGTTTGCAGAGCAATTACTGCATCCCCGCGTCTTGTAATCGGATTGTGAAACAACCTTCGATGGAGCCGGAGCCTCAGAGAGCCTTCCGGTCCTTCCTCAATGGGGCCAGGCCTTGGAAAAGACACTTAACAGTGAAGGAGCTGTGCGAGGAAATTTACAGAGGCTGGAAATATGGTCCAGCGCCAAAAAGAAGGCAACTTAAGAGCATCTGCAGGCCTTCTCCCTCCTCCTTCTCCCCTTAACTCCACCTCCACATCCACCTCCTATAACCTAAGCTCTTTATAACCAAACAGGCCTCCACATCAGACACTGTCCCCGCCGGCTCCCTCTGGGACAGGTCCCTTTCCTGGTCAGATAGGGCTGAGTGGTGAATTATTTTTAGAAGAAACCAATTTCCACTTGGAGACCAAGAGCCTCTCCTCTCTCTGTTCCCAATGTGACATCTGAAATGCCCTTAGAAGCCCTCTCTAGTAACTGACCTGGTTTCCAGAAGAGGTGTTTGGAAGAGTTGTTGAATTTGAACTGTCTATGGATGGGGCAAGTCATGGTGGAATGCAGCCTCCCTCCTGCTGCAGGGGCCCTGGAAGATGTTAGAGGACAACTGGGGAGGCCTTGGGAAGTGGCAGAGCATGCCTGGGTGGGCATAAAGCCAGATAGAGCCTGTTGTGTGTCCCAGATGGTCAGAGGCAGCCCAGACAAACAGAACCTCCTGAGATGATAGAAAAGTTCTGTATCTGCTGTAGAGCCCTGTGCTCTAGAGCCCAAGAGCTGTGACTCCTGAAGCCTGCACACCTAAAGCCCATGCTGTGCAACAGGAGAAGTAACGGCAATGAGAAGCCTGAGCACTGCAACGAAGAACAGCCCCCGCGTGCTGCAACCAGAGAAAGCCTGCACAGCCGTGAAGACCCAGAACAGCCAGATAAACAAGTAAATGAAAAATTACTTAAAAAATTAAACTTAATTTTTAAAATTTAAGTTTTTTAATTAACTTAAATGTAGCTAGCCACATGTGGCTGGTGGCAACTGCGCTGGGTAGCACAGGTCTAAAGGCTCCGTATCTGGTGCTTCCCAGCGGGCAGGAGGAGGAGCTGGGCTCAGGGTGCAGCCTCCTGGGTGAGAAGGAAGGAGAACCACTGAGTCTGAAGGCTCAAGGCAGAAGACACAGGGAGAGAAGCTGTGGGGCAGAGTAGGGGGTCCTCTTCTAGTTCCCTTGGAAGGGTTTGAGGTGGGTGTGAATGACCAAGAAGGTGATCAGAATTGTATATGTACATTCATGCATGTCTGAAAGGATGTACAAAAGAAACTCTGATCCCCAAAATAAAGTATAAGAACTCACTGATTTTTCAGATAAACTAACTTCTTCAGGGAAGCCTGGTCTTCTAACAGAGTATAACGTTTCCCTATAACATGTCTATAGTGCTTTTCTTTGCAGCATTTAGCATAGTATAAAATAATATGTATGTATATTTTAAACTAAAACCTGTCTTCCCTCACTAAGCTGTAAGTCCCATAAAAGCAGTAACCAGATCTGCTTTTGCTCACCAATAAATCCCCACCCAGAGCCTGGCATCATGCCTGGGACATAGAAGGTAGGCACTTAAGACTGGATGGATTGAGGACGGACGGATGGATGGATGGATGAATGGATGGACACATGAAGAGCAGGCAGACAAGCAGACATAAATGAAAAAAATATGACATAAGTTAGGGACACATTTTACCCCAATAACTATAAATCTCAAAAAGCAACCAAATCCCCTCAACCTGGAGTGGGGGTGGTTGGCTCTTTCGCTCTTGGCTTCTGTCACCAATCAAAACCATATGTGCATCTTCTTAGCTGCCCCCTCCCAAGAATGTTCTTTCCTTCCTCTCCATCCCTCAGCATGTTACTTGTACCTCAATCTAGTATTCATTTCGTCTATAGTGGACTTAATTGCTTAAAAGCCTATTTCCCCTATCAGATACAGACCTCTAAAAGACAGGACCTTGTTCTCAACTGAGTGTCCCTCAGCCTGGGCCACTTCTGCTCTGCAAAAGTGCACATGTGGTGGAGGCCTTGCTTGCTTGCTAAGTCACTTCAGTCGTGTCCGACTCTGTGCAACCCCATGGACTGCAGCCCACCAGGCTCCTCCGTCCATGGGATTTTCCGGGCAAGAGTACTGGAGTGGGGTGCCATTGCCTTCTCTGGGTGGAGGCCTTACCAAAGGCCAATTCACTCCAGCCTTGGCTTCCTCGTCTTTATACTTCCACTGTCACCATGCACAGTCAGCCTAAGGCTGCCAGATGTAGCAAGTGAAAATAGAGGACAAAGGATAAAATATGAATCTCAGGTAAACAATGAATAACTTTTTAGTATATCTCCGGCAATATTTGGGATATAAAGTATATGATCCCCAGAAAAATCAGAACCATGAGGTAGTAAAGCCAGTTAAGCAGCTTTCCCCAGGCTGGCTTAGTCAGCCCAGGACTTCCAGGGTTCCAATGTGGAGCTCAGCCTACAAGGGGAGGTGCAGAAGGATTCTGAGAGCAGGCCCCTGTGGGCCACACCCCCACTCCCAACTCACTCCATCCTGCCTGAATGGCAAGCTCCAGAGAGAGCCGGTGGGGCTCTGAACACTCTGACAGAGGACTGGGCACTGCACAGCTCCTCAGCAGAGTGAAGCCAAGGGCGGGAAACAAGAAAGCAATACCATGACAGGAGGTACTAAGCCCCCACACCCTTCAACCAGGCATCCCAGCATTCTGGTCACCATTAACACTGAGTAACATACTAGACAACCATGTGTCGGGAGAAACATGGATTCACTCATTTAATCCTCACAACAACCCTACTGGGTAGGTACCGTTCGAATCTTCATTCTACAGATGAGAAAGTGGAGAAGTTAAGGAACCTGTCCGGAGTTACAGAGTGACAGAGCCAGCAACTGGCCTCAGGAAATGCGTCCCCAGGGCCTCAGCTCAGAACTGAGATCTGAGAGCCACCAGTGACCAGAGATGGAATGAGCAATGCTGTTTATTCTTCGTCTTTTAGGAGTCGCCATATTAAAATCAGAGATCTTGATAAATGAGAAAGGCTTTCTGAAATGAATGCCACTATATGTCCTTAAGTCAAGTTCTGAAAGATACTTGGTTGAAAGGTTAAATTCCGAAGAACCACCCTTTCAAACTGCATCTACAGGGTGGCGATGACCCATGGGGACAGGCCTGGCCATGCTCATGACTAGGGCTAGCGCATCACACAAGCGGCTTCATGCCCTGTGTCCCCTCTCGACACACAGGAAATGAGCCCTCCAGGCAAGGGAGAAGTGGGGGGAGCAGCATTCCTTCCTTGTGAGATTCTGTAACTAGGGAGGCGGTGGGGGAGTAGAACAGAAAAGGGGGGAAGAAAAGTTCTGATTTGAGAGTTTCCGCTGGCTCTCAGACCCCTTCTGGCTCATCAATGAGTCCTTTCAGGGTTCCCTCTCCCCAACTAAGTGATCATTTCCTGTCCAGCACACTATACCCATTGAGGGGGTATCAGCAAATTCCAACAGTTTACACCAGAAGGACACAAGGAGACTGGACAGGAATTGATGAGGGAAGAGGAGGAAGGGAGAAGGGTAAGGAGTGGCTCGCAATCCCATACTGTCGATTAAGAGAGGATTTGTAATGCAGGAAGCTGGCTCACCTCTGGCTCATCTCATAGGCAGAGCCATAAGGACAATGGGATAAAATCAAGTACTTGGAGGTAAACGTGCAAGCCTGGCATCTCCAAGATGACTCACCACCACAGGAAGAAGTGGAACTCGGTTGTGAGGGCCAGCGGTGGATGTCCCTTCTTTGTGTTTTTAATAGGCCTAAACCAGGCTCATGGCCCTAAGGAAGAGTCTGGAAGCTCTCAGCTTCTGATAAACAGGGGTGGGCCCGCTAGTGGCCATGTTGGTGTTCATGCCCCTCCAGCCTCGGCTGTAATGATTGGTGCAGAGAGGGCACCTGATCTAAGTCAGGCCAATCAGAGTCTTGCCTGGGGTTTTTCAATTTAGAACTGGGAGAGAGGCAGTCTCTGCTGTTGGAAACCACAAGGTAGGAAATTTGGGAGCCACTGACTGCCAAACTGCTGAGGACAGTGCCCAGAGAGAAGTCAAGACAAGACAGAGGGAGCACAGCCTTGTTTCAGGCATTCTTGGAGCCACTGTCTCACTTTCCCTTCCACCATCTGGTTGACTGCATAAGCTTCCCTGGTATATCTTTCCAACCAAGTCTCCTTTTCATCTAAGCCAGTATGAGTGCGAAACTGTTGCTTGTGACCTAAAGAAGCCTAGCCAAATTAACTGACATCAAGGGAGGTGTCTACACTGGAGCTGTGGGACCCATGCTACCATCTGCCATGTGACATGCCTGGGTATGGGAAAGAGACACACATATTATATATGCGTGCAAACAGGACAGCAGAGCCTTATTCAGTTAGACAGACACAGTGGTATGCCCAGTTTGTGTCTGTAGTTGAAGACATTGCTTATTTTCTGTTTCAGTCTTTTCTGTGTGTTTGCTTTTCTTTGCCTACAATGATGTGGTGGCTTGTGTCTCACTCTGTATGTTTATAGACACATGTCTGCTGAGGCACACAGCACCCACGGCCATCTTCCCAGCCTCCGAATGCGTCAGGGTGACAAGGCATGACTGTTAACAGTCATGTTAAGAAGTCAACATAGCCCCATGTGTCTGTCTGCAACATCCAAGACTGAGCTCAGCCCAGCTTGACTGCCAAGGTGCCCTCCTTCATCCCTCTGTTCTGTCTAAACTCTGATCCTGAGATTGCTGGAAGGGGGTCTCTGGATGAGTGAGGAATGAGACAGGCTAGCCCACCAGAGGCTCAGGCCACTTCATATGGAACCAGGCCCCACCTGAGCTCAGACTCACTCACCTGCAGGTCAAAGAACTTGCTGTACCTCCGGTAGATGGTCTGGGATGTGGAGTCGGACCAGGTCACGTTGATGATGTATACCTGTGGGGGACAGGTAAGAGAAGGTGAGTGGGTATCTAAGGCAGGGCCTCAAGCTGCACCAATCATCATTTCCCATGACTGTGGGTATTCCATACCAAGACCATTCTTTCTCTCATTTTTGTCCCCAGGGCTTTAGCATAGTGTCAGGTATACATGGATGCTACACACATGTCTAAACACACACACACACCTAGAAGGGTATTCAATAAAATGCTAAGGATGATTATATTAGGTGGGTAGGGTTACAAGTGGTTTTAATTTCCATCTTCTTGTTATGTACTTTATACAATGAACATAAATTTGGGCTTGTTTAAAAAAAATCTAAGTAGCTAATTTCCACTGATTCTCAAACTTTACGGTAAATGAGATCCTGCAAAGCATCTTCCAAAATCACAGATGTCAGAACCCCACCCTCTACAATTCTGCATAAGTAGACCTGGGTTTTGGAGGCTCAGCCATCTACATTTTCTTTTGTTAAACAATTTTTATAGAGCAGTTTTAGGTTCACAGAAAAACTGAGCAGAAGGTACACAGGGTTCTCTTCTATCCCCGCCTCCATACTTGCACAACCTCTCCCAGTATCAACACCCCTCACCAGAGCGGTATGTTTGTTGAAACTGGGTGTCTATGTTTTAAACAAACCACTCCAGCTGATTCTGCCTCAGTTGATCCTCGGAACCCACTCTAAACCTGCTTCAGGAGCCTGTGAACATTTCAGAGATGTGTGATTCATCCCAGTGTCCCTGAGTCTTAGCTCTACGCCCGGCACAGAGTCGGTGCCTAGCAAACACTGTGCCCCATTGAATGACCACACTGGCCTTCTGGCTGAGACACAGATGTGCAGGAGGGAAGTTAGCGTGTGGAAGATCTGTAGACTTTTCTGAAATGAAGGCATTTCAGGACCCCATTCCCAGTGTCACCCCAGTTCCCAGTGCTCAGTCAGGCTCTGGACCACTGATGGCCTCAGGCCACCATGGAAGGCTGCCTGGCCCAGGAGGTGGGCAGGACTGCTGACCGGAGAAAACCCACACAATCTGGCCTATTGTTCGCACCATTTCTGTTCCTCTCACCTGAACCCACACCAAAGACACGCCTTCCTGGGCAAGGCCTCGGTTAGAGGGAGGGTCCCCCACACAACCTCAGAGCTACTCTGCTGAACTTCCCCCGGTGCCTGCTGTGAGGTCTCCGACCCAGCATTAAGATGTTTGCTCCTTCTGCCTTCAGAGCAGACCGGGCAGCTCTAGGCCCCATCACCAGTCCCCTTGCCAGAATGCCCTGTCCATCCGAATCACCTGGGGAGCTCAGTAAAAATCCCTATTCCCTGGCCTCTGCCTGGTGATTCTGATTCAGGAGGTGTGAGGGGAAATCCACCAGAGAGGGGAACAAAGTGGCCAGAGAAGCCAGGGTCGTGAAAAGGAAGGAACGGGAGCGAAGAGGAGGTGCATGCGGACACCCTGGCATCAGAGTGGTGGGCTTCACTGCCTGGAGCAGGGCTGTCTGATCTGTTTGGGCCACTGTAACAACACTCCACAGACTGGGTGGCTTAGACAACAATGTTTATTTCTTACAGTCATGGAAGCTGGAAACCCCAGATCAAGGTTCCTGGTAGAACCTGCTTCCTGGTCACCGTGTCGTACCTTCGCATGGTGGAGACAAGAGCTCTGGTTTCCTTCTCTTCTTGTAAGGACACTAAACTCATCACTGGGGCTCTACCTTCATGACCGCGTCTGGACCTAATTAATTCTCAAAGGCTCCACCTCGGATACCATCATACCGGGGATCTGGACTTTAACATGTGGACTTAGCAGGAGGGATTGGGGGAGGCACGAACACTGAGTCCGCAGCAAGGGTTTTGCACACAGGAGTGTGAGGCTGTATGTTTGGCTGCTCAGTTCACAGCCAAGGAAACAAGCCCTGAATCTAGTTCCTTCTCCACTCCAATCTCTAAGTCACAGAGTTAGCCTCGTGCAGTGCGGAGTGTTTGTTCTGAAACGCACCCAAGGAGACAGCTATAAAGCAAAGCAAATACAGCTGAGTGTTGCCACCCTGAAATGGGGTATTTATGACATGTTTTATGTGATCCCAACAAGAAAGAACATTAAGTGAAAAGGCTGTCCCTGTCCTCACAAGCCCAAAATAAACTACTGACATAAATAAACATCCAGGGATATGCTTTACTTTATATCATATATAAACATATATCTCATACAATAAACTGTAGAAACCATTTAGGTAATGGTTACTATGTGCCAGCACGGTGTAAAGCACTCATATGCATTAGCTCATTTAATCTTCAGCTCAATGAGGTAGCTACCACTGCCACCCCCATTTTGCACAAGAGGAAGTTGAGATTCAGAGAAGCCAAATAACTTGCCCAAGGTCACACAGCTAGGAAAATACAGAGCAAAGGATTGAACCCAAGTCCAGCTGAGTTTAATCCCTATGCTCTTAACTACACTGGACTGTCTACCTATATGTAAATTCAGGAGTGGGGATATTTAATCAAACTTCGTGATCAAGACTGAATGGCATCTTTTTAAATAAAGTTTTGGGTGATCTGAGAAGTCTGTACAACCCTTGAGGAACATGGGGGAGGCAGACTAATTCTGAGAGCCTGAGACCAAGAAGAGACAGAACTTGTCCCAGACAGAAGTCAACAGTGAAGAATGCTACAAAACCAGACGGACACAGAGGAAACTCTCATACATAACCGGCTCCACCAACTGTGGCCGGATGCTCTGGGGTTTTTCTGGGGGTTATAGCCCACCCCATCCCCCCTGTTGACTTCCAGCTCCTTGAATCCCAAATCCTGCTGGCTACAACTGCCTTCCACCCACATCTCCCCTTCGTACAGACGTTATGCACAACACACCAGAAGGAGGCCCCAAATGAGTGGGCCCTCTTGGAAAGAGCCTGCCCTCACTCGCAGGCCATCAGACAGCAGTCTTTCTCCCTGGCCAACCAAGCGGGACCCAGAGGAAGGGCTTAACTGGGCTTAGCATGACCCCTGCTCCATCCTCTCTAGTAATTAGGGGCTTCCCGTCACCTCCCAGGGAGAATTAATCACAGGCTCGCTGGCTCTGGCAGCTGGAAGGCCCCTCCTTTTGCAAAGGAGGAACGTAAGACCTAGGATGGCGATTCGCCAGGGAAGAGGCACAGACTCTGGAGTCAGCCACTCTTAGGACCTTCCTTATCATGGCTGTGAGACCTCAGCCCAGCCTCTCAGACCCTCAGGCTCTTCCTCTGCTCTGTGCACACAGCCTCAAAGCCACCGGCCTGACCCACTACGGTGGTTTCATCGCAGGTGTGCTCCCCCTGTAAGTGGCAGAGCGAGGACAGGAGACCAGGCTTCCTAACTCCTAGTCTAGGACTGATCAGCACAGGACCAAGAACGCCTGCCCTTCCTCCTTTACTATTCAAAACGGTCGAAGAGTCACAGGGCATTGTTGCTATCTAAGACTTGACCTGAACCCACAAGAAAAACTGGCTCTCTGGTGACTGTCCCTTGGACAGCAAGGAGATCAAACCAATAGATCCTAAAGGAAATCAACCCTATGTATTCATTGGAAGGACTGATGCTAAAGCTGAAGCTCCAATATTTCAGCCACATGATGTGAAAAGCCATATCACTGGAAGACTCTGACTTTGGGAAAGATTGAGGGCAGGAGGAGAAGGGGTGACAGGATAAGATGGTTGGATGGCATCATTGACTCAATAGACATGAGTTTGAGCAAACTCTGGGAGATAGTGAAGGACAGGGAAGCCTGGCGTGCTGCAGTTTAAGGGGTCACAAAGAGTCGGACACTGAGTGACTGAACAACTGGTGACTAGATGTGGGAGTGGGGAAATGAGCCCCCATTCCAGGTTCTCCCAGACCTCTGGGACTTGCCAGAGCCTCCCACCCTCATGCCCAGCCCACCCTCCTGGACAAACAGTGTAAACCCTGACCTAAAGAAAGGGTCAAAGGCCTCCCTGAAGGTAAGTCCAGAAGATCCACGGATACCCTCCAGGCCCCTTTACTTCGTTGTTTGCTGGTCTGCTTGCTTCCAAATCTCGATCATCCTAGATCATCAGCCCAGATGGGCACCCAGATCATCATAATTCCAGCCCTGCTCCCATTGCCTCACCCCCACATCAGAGTTTCTCAAGCCCACCTGAGCTGGCTGTGTGGGAAACCCTAGGGATGAACCGCAGAGAAGGAGCAGGTGGAGGGGAAGGGGACAGGGCAGAGGTCACTGGAGAAAGCCAGCTCTGTTCACCGGGTCTGCGTCAGGGGCCCAGGTAAATCCTCCTCTGGCTGCAGGAATGACCAGGATAAGGTTACCCAGCAGCCGGGTCTCAAGAAAGGTTTGCAATTAAACATTCTGCTTGCACGCACTTTACTTGGAGTCATGTTTCCCCAGGTGGAGTTTCCCTTCCTTCTGGATTAAAAAACGCATGGATTCTATTTCCCCATCTCTGGTCATTTCAGACAGATGGCAAGCATCTAGGGATTGCATTCAGCCTCCCCCAGAGAGGAAGCCCTAGAGTCTCAAGTTCACCTGCCACGCTCACCCTCCTCCACAGACGCAACTACAGAAACTCTGCGATGCCTCCGTTCCACCAGCCCACCCACTCTGGGGCCATCTTGGGTCGCTTTCCATCTGCTCAGCTCATTAGGCCCAGAAATGTCTGTGGCTTCCAAGACTTCCAAGTCCTGCTCCTTTCAACAAGGAAACAGCCTTGATGCAAATCAGACCAGCAGCTCAGCTCCAGAGAACTGAGACTGAAGCCCAGCCCAGTTCCTGTGGAGGGAGAGCCATGCTCAGATCTGGACTGTGACCAATTAATGACCCAAAGCTATGGCCTAATCATTCCTAGAAGGCCTGGGACCTGCCCACGCTTAATTAGAAAGTGCCAGTAAGCACCCACTGCTCCCTATGCTGATGAAAAGTACAGTTAGAGGCAAGAAGCTAGGAAGTGTGGGGAAATCCTCTACTTGGGCACAGTGGCTCAGTTTACTGAGGAGGTCTTATTTTCCCTAAACCCCTGCCAGCTGCCCCTGGCCCTCGACCAAGTGGAAACCCAATGACAACCTTCCTTCACCTGCTTATACCAACACAGGGTGGGAATAGCTGGCAAAGACGAGGGCTGTCGCATATAGTTGTATAAGTTGTTTACTGTCCAAAGACTGCCCGGGACAAGTAGGGGCCAAAAGTTAGCCTATACTCTGCACCCCAAACTGTGCACCACAGCTCTGGGACGCAGGCACACAGAGAAAGGAGTCCCTCCTTCTAATGCATACAGAAACATTTTAGCCAGGACACAGCACCGTGTCCCCTGGGTAGGTTGTCACTGCCTTCCAGGTCCCTTGAGGTTACAGTATCTCCTCAGAACCCAGTTCCTCCATTTTCCCAGATCTTCCAGATGAACGGATGCTTAATGTTCGGGACAGGCTGCTAAAGGCTATGGCCACAGAGGTCTGAACGAATACATTCCAACAGCCAGGAAAGGGGAGTTCTCATTTAGGGAGCTGATTGCAGCTCTGGCTTCCTGCTGGAGAAGTTCATCATGCCAGCCCACCTAAGGTACCAATTGGATATAACCTTCTATTCAAAGGGCCCCATATACTAAGTCCTATGACAGGCAGGAGAGTCTCAAATTAGAACGGGTTGATCCCCAAGATCCAGCTGACCCAGCAGGGCAGAGGATCCTAGGGCTGCTGCTGCCAAGGCAAGGGGTCCACCAATGCTGGGCTAATGCCCCTTCTCCTTCTGCCTGGGGCCCACTGACCCCCACTATTAAGTGGCAGAGACTCCAGTGTCAAAGACCCATCTTGATAACAGTTGGCTGCACCCAATTGGAAAGCCTCCCGGATTTCATCATTTGACCTGGGCCCACCAGCCTAGCAAGTCTGTGGTCCTCTCTTGCAGTGCTCATAGTCTGTTTCTCACAACTAGCCACTTACTAGATCTGCCTTTGTTTATTACTTGTTGACTGCCTTTGTTTATTACTTGTTGATAACAGTTGGCTGCACCCAATTTGAAAGCCTCCCGGATTTCATCATCTGACCTGGGCCCACCAGCCTAGCAAGTCTGTGGTCCTCTCTTGCAGTGCTCATAGTCTGTTTCTCACAACTAGCCACTTACTAGATCTGCCTTTGTTTATTACTTGTTAATACTTATTTATTACTTACTAGACTGCCTTTGTTTATTACTTGTTTATTACTTGTTTATTACAGGATGACCCAGCACTGGACACATGCTGTCACCCTGTCCATTTCACTTGGGTGACTATGTCTTCCCAGTCTCCCCATGGGCAGCAACTGTGTTCTCTCACCCCTCTGAGGTATCCCAGGCCTGGCAGTCTGCTGGGCACCCTGAAATACGACTGGCTGGCTAATGACTGAACACCTACTGGGTTTAAAGCGCCAAAGAGGTCGCTAGCAGCAACACCTGGGGACCACCCCCACCTCCAGAAGCAAATTCTCAGTGGCCAAGGGGCAGAATATAGATACGTCGGTACAAAAGCTTTGCCAACCCACAACCCTGCCAGCAAAATCACGTTCAATGGCCTGTGGCCACCTGGCTAACGTTTCTGAGCACCCTCAGGGTGTAGTCCTCTAAAATTCTGACATCTCCTCTGGAGTGGATGATTATTCATGGGGTGGGGAGGGTAGGTGACACTGCAGATTTGAGCAATAAGCAGCACTTAGAAGCCTGGACTTGGGGGCAACCTCCCCTCTAAAGCGCGCACATGCATGCATACACACACACACACACACACACACATACAGAGGTTCAGTATGGGTTCATGACCAGATGGTGGAGCCTTTCAGGCTTCAGACCACCCTAGCCAGGCTCCCTCTGGACCTCTATGGAGCAATCACAACAAACACAGCAGGAGCGAACCCCAGAAAGGCTTGTGAGAGACAAGGAGTGTGGCCCACAGAAGGCTCCTCCCAGAACCAGGATCCACCCACTCCTCCAAAACATGGCTGCCATGCACACGCTATAAACCTGTGCCAAAAGGCTCTCCTCTGGGAAAAGGGCTTTTCCCCTCCCAGTTTCATTGGGATATACTTGATATACAACACTGTATACATTTACGGTGTATGGCGTAATGATTTGACTTACATCCATCATGAAATGACTGCCATAATAAGCTTCACGAACATCCAGCATTTCATATGGGTATAGCATCAAAGAAATAGAAAATTTTTTTCTTGTGATGAGAACTCTTAGGATTTACTCTCTTAACAACTTTCACATGTGATATACAGCAGTGTTAATTACATTTCTCATGTTGTACGTCATATTCCTAGTACTTACTTATCTCACAACTGGGAATTTTTATCCTTCATCAAATTCCCACTCCACCCGCCCTTCTCTGGTAACCAGAAATCTGATCTCTTTTGCTACAAGTTTGTTTTTGAAGTAAATTGACCTATAACACTATGTTAGTTCCTGGCGCATAATATAGTGACTTGATATTGCTACACATTTCAAAATCATCACCACAATAAGTCTAGTTACTATCTGTCACCATACAAAAGTACTACATAATTACTGACAATATTTACTGCACTGTAATTTCATACCTATGACTCATTTATTTCTTAGCTGAAAGTTTGTACTTTTTAATCTCTCTCATCTGTTTTCTCCTCCCCTCGCCCCCTCTCCTCTGGCCACCCACTTGTTTGTTTTCTGTATCTATGACTTTGTTTCTGTTGTTTGTTCATTTCTGTTTGTTAGATTCCACATACAAGCGAAATCAAGTAGTATTTGTCTTTCTCCATCTGACTTACTTCACTTAGCAGAACATGCTGCTGCAGATGGTAAAATTCCATTCTCTGTATGGCTGAGTAATATTCCCTTATATATACACATGGAATATATATACATATATATACACACATGCATATATATGGGCTACCCTGGTGGCTCAGATGGTAAAGAACCTGCCTGCAATGTGGGAGACCCGGGTTTGATCCCTGGGTCAGGAAGATCCCCTGGAGAAGGGAATGGCTAACCACTCCAGTATTCTTGCCTGGAAAATTCCATGAACAGAGAGAGAAGCCTGACGAGCTACAGTCCATGGGGTCGCAAAGAGTCTGACACGACTGAATGACTACCACTTTCACTTTCATACATATGTGTGTCTCACACCTTATTTATCTATTCATCTGTTGATGGGCACTTGGGTTACTTCCCTGTCTTAGCTATCACATATAATGCTGCAATGAACATAAAAGTGCATATATCTTTTCTAATCAATGTTTTCATTTTCTTTAGATAAACACCCAGAAGTGGAACTGCGGGATCATATGGCAGTTCTATTTTTAATTTTTTAAGGAAACTCCACACTGTTTTCCAGTATCTGCACCAATTTACATGCCCACCAACAGTTCCTGAGGGTTCCCGTTTCTCCACACCCTGGCCAACATTCATGATTTGTTGTCTTTCTGATAACAGCCATTCTGACAGGTGTGAAGTGACACCTCATTGTGGTTTTGACTTGCATTTGGGAAAGAGGGCTTTTTAAAGGGATGTGAAGGAGGGGATAGTCAGCAGGCTCCTAAACTGTATCAAACACCTTCAAGAATGTCTAGTGGGGATCCGTCACTCTCAGCACCTGCCATCATTTGCGTGCATCCCGGGCCTTTATTATTTAATTTGGAGGGCAGTGTGTAGGCAACAGGGTTTGGAGGAAGCGTCCAATAGCTGGTTACTCCATTCGTTCCTCTGCAAGATGGGAAGAACTGTGGTCACCTCACTCTGGGGCTGTCTGAGGATGTTTGATCTACCCCATATCTCCCCATTAGAACAGAAGCTCCTTCAAGGCAGACCCTGGCATTCTAACACCCAGCAAGACAATTTATACCTAAGAGGTGCTCATTTAATGTCCCCTAAGTAAGTGAAGGAACAAAGCAACCAGCTGATGTCGAGTGACATTACTGCCTGCTGCTGGCTTTTGTGCCACACGACAGACGAGGCAGAGACCCCGACCTCCAGGCCCTCCAGCTCAGCTGGAGCAGCCAGACTCACACTGACCAATCAAGCAGGGAAACCAGCTGGAGCGATGGGGTACCAACAAATGAGGCTCAAAAAGCACCAAAGGGAGCACTGACATTGCAGAGGAGAAAGATGGCTTTTGAAGGCATTTGGTGGGTTTGAAGTTTAGCTTCCACACTTCACTGCTGTGTGGGCCTGAGCATGTGTCTTAGCCTCTCTGAGTAAGAGGGTCTCGTTAGCTGCAAAGTGTGGTTTATAATGGGAGCTTCCCATTAAATGTGATGACACAAGGTGGGGGCTGGCACATGGTGAGTGCCCAAGTGGACCTTAGCTATTTGGATACTCAGGAAGAGGGAGGGGTGAACTGACTTCTTTCCATTTGCCCTGAGACTTGAATCATGACACCAGGAATAGGAGCAGCGGGGGGGAACAGGAAGTAAGAATCAGGGACACAGACGGACAGGAGCAGGGGAACGAACACACACACACACACACACACACTCTCTCTCTCTCCCCCCACACTACTAATAACAAGGCCGGCCTGGGAAAGTAGAAGAGTAAAAATAGCTCTGGGCCCAGGGCCGGGAGAACAATGGCCATCCTTGGGAGCACCCCACTGAAAGGATGGATGGGCTGTGGCAGGCCCCTCGGGGTCGGAGGCGTTTTTTCTTCTTTTTTTCATGTTTCCTGGAGAGGAAATGAGTGTGCAAAGTAGAAGCTAGAAGGATTGACAAAATTTACACAGACCTTTACAAAGGTTCAGCTGCCGAAGCTCCATCCTTGCAGTCAGCAGAGCTAGGACAGCAGGATGAGCCAGTTTTTTGGTTGTTTTTTTCTTTTTTTTTTTTTACAAACCTTTCTCTTCAATGCAGGAGCTTGTGGTTTCAGTAGGAATAAAAATGATAGCCATGCCCCCGTATTGATCACTTAACTGCATTCCAGGCTTTGCTAAGCACTTTATCTTGATGATCTCATTTAATCCTGACATTGATTCTGTGGGGGAAAATGTTGTTATCATCTCCAGTTAACAAATGAAGAGACCTTGAGAAATAACAGATCTACCTGAAGTTCCTGAGTGATGAAGCTCAGGTTTAAGTGCGGTGTTGACCCCGCAGCTTGACCACTTCTCTTTTTGATAACTACACCAGACTGCCTTGAGCCCAGGCGGAGCCCCCAGCCGTGACGATCTGCTCTTCAATCGGTTGCTTTACCTGTAGGTGACCCATCAGTCAGTATTGAGGCCACCCACGTGGCAGCGGGGTAGTGAGACCAGCTTGGGGACCAGGGCTCTATTTTGCATGGTTCAGACGCAATCCAATCTGGCTACTGGAGAAGTTGTTTCTGTCTCTGAGCCGCCACTCCCCATCTGTAACATGGGTGTGGTAACACCTGCCCCACCATGAAGCTTAATGAGAACACGAGGGACGCAGCAACCACGGTGCTGGGGTTGCTGCAGCTGCTGGCCACACATGACCTCTCCTCCCCCCTTCCCCTTCAAAGAGCCTAGCACAGTCTTTTGTGCTCCTGGAGTTTTTGCCTCTTTCCTAGAAGTTTCTGGAGGCACCAATGACCCTTCCTGGGTCAAGAAAGGAAGGCACTGCAGCTTCTAGGGCTCTGGGTGTCGCCCCCCACTGCTTGCTCTCCAGAGTACCTGAGGGCATGTGGTTGGACCTCTGCACCTCCCTCCTCCAGCCCTGCCACCTCCCTCTGGTCCCAAGCCAGTTTATCAGAACAGACGCATCTGACCACCTTGGGCCAGCAGGTCCTCCGATGGAGAGGCCCAGAATAGGTGAGCATAGGTGTCTTGGGTAATGCCCAGGAGCTCAGAGAGGGTGCCGGGATGCCCGGGATAGGGGGAGGAGGCTTTCTCTATGGTAGAAATCGAGAAAAATTCTAGATGTATATTGACATTCAGGAGCTAGAGACCTGGAAACTTTAAACAACCATATACTCGCTTGAACCCTGGAAAGGACCATGGTCCTGGGTTTCCAAGGGGCTTGGATGCAGCCCAGCGATCTAGGACCAGGCCGGAAAGGACGATTCTAGCCCCACATTCTCCGAAATCAACGGCTGACCTGGGCCTGCTGACCTGGACACACACATCCTGTGAACGTGCCCCGCTCTCCCGTCACACCCTGGGGAGCAAGCAGAGGTTAACACACACGGGTTGGTTTCCTCTTCCTGGGAAACACAGCAGCCAGGCAAGGCCAGAGGCCAGCGGATTCCTCCACACACAACCTGAGGGGGAAGTGACCCCACCGCTTCCTCCCCGCCATCTGACACACTCACACCTTCCTCTCTGCTGTGCTCAGCAAAGCTTGACTTCTGACACAAGGCGAACTGCTGTTATTAGGAATTCTGTTGCATGGGATAGACAGGAACAATCATTTTAGAGAGCATTTTAGCAATCTCTACTCCAAACCTGCATTCCCTTTGATACAGCAATTTTACTTCTAAGAACTTATCCACACAAGTGTGTGTATATGTGCATCTAGGCATGTGTGTGTGTGTGTGTGTATTTATATATATATATATATATAAAGATGTTCATGCAGCTTTGTTTGAAACAGCAAAAAAATAAGGAAGGTTGACAGTCTATCGGTTTAAAAAAATGGTCAAATTGTGAGTCATATATCTATTAAAGATAAGGTGGCTCTTTCTGTGTCATCAAGGGAAAATGTTCATAGTATATTGAGAAAAGAAAAAATATTACAAAACAGTGTGTATACAATAAGATTAGATTTATTTCGGGGGAAGGGGAGTTATATATGGGGATTTGTGCATATATATATGTGTGTGTGTGTGTGTACATTTAAAAAATTTGGGAAAATGTCACAAATTGATGATCATGGTTATTTGGGTTAAGAAAATAGAATAATTTCACTTTATACATCTCTATATTGTTTTATTGGACTGTGTTTGGCTTTCAAATTTAAAATGAGATTCCCATCTTTACAAAACAGTTGTGTTCTCTCAGCCTGTACTCTGACTAGTGTTAGCTCCTAGATATTCTGCCAACATCCAGTATGTGCTCACTCTCGGGGAGCTGAAGGGGATTTCAAGTTCAAGGTGGAGCTCTTGAAGCCAAAGTCTGCAACCTGTCTATACATACCATCACCTGGAGTGCTTTAAAAACATAGTCTGCCAGCGCTACTCATAGCATTTGAATTAGAATCCGGGAAGGCGGGGTGGACACTGGTAGTTTTCAGAGCTCCCAGGTAAGTCTACAGGTTGTTACAGGTTGAGAACCACTTGTTGACTAAAAAAAGAAAAGCACAACATAAGAGTTGCTAGTTTAGTTTTATTTAGAGTAAAATGAGGACTGCAGCCTGGGAGACAGCACCTCAGACAGCTCTGAAAAACTGCTCCAAAGAAGTAGGGGAAGGACAGTATATAAGTGACTCTAGTGAAGGGAGTGGAGAAGGCAGTGGCACCCCACTCCAGTACTCTTGCCTGTAAAGTCCCATGGGCGGAGGAGCCTGGTAGGCTACTGTCCATGGGGTTGCTAAGAGTCGGACACGACTGAGTGACTTCACTTTCACTTTTCACTTTCATGCATTGGAGAAGGAAATGGCAACCCACTCCAGTGTTCTTGCCTGGAGAATCCCAGGGACGGGGGAGCCTGGTGGGCTGCCGTCTATGGGGTCGCACAGAGTCGGACACGACTGAAGCGACTTAGCAGCAGCAGCAGCAGCAGCAGTGTAGGGAGAATACACACAATCAAGTGCATATTTTCCCAGAAGGTTTCTGCTGGTCTCATGAAGCTTTCTGCTAGTCACGAGAAATAGCTGTCACCCTGAAGGATTTTAGTGCTTTTCTAGATATGAGGAGATAGGAGAACTGGACTCATAAACTCAGCTCCTATAAACATCTAACAATCTAAACACCTGTTCTACTAGTTCTGTACCCTCCCCTCCAGTCTCCACCTTGGACTCCTTTCAGGGGTTCTGAAGGTCAGCAGCTGCAGCAGCACATGACTTAATCCTTGTAGAGGTAGATGGCAAGTACCCATGGCCAGTGCCAACTTGTAGCTAACACACTCAAGGTGGACCTGGACCAGCACCAAACAGACCACCGGACTAGCTGAAAACAACACTTCAAGTAGCAAGCAGTATCATAAGTAATGGGTACTAGTAGAGAGTCAGCTCCGTCTTCAAGAGATCCAGTTAGGGAGTTTGTATTTAGTGGTTTTTCTCAAAGTTCTGCCTCCAGTTTTGGAATGCACCAACTCAAGTGGGAGAAGAAAACAAGGGGACAGGGGTTCATCTGTTCTGAACTGTGGCTGGGCCTTTGCTTCTTCAGGAGCTCATGGCTGTCACCACGTCCATGGGGCCTGTATCAGCGACTCAGGGGTCAGAGTCCAGCCCTTTTCGGCTCCAGGAGGAACAGCTGAAAGAATTAGAGGTGCTGAGCCCAGAGAAGGCATTTAAGAGACACACAACAGCTGGTTTCAAATATTTAAAGGAGTATCAGTATGAGCGGGTCAACTCCAATTATACCGAAAGGAAGGTGGTGGACAGTGAATGCAAAACATAGAAAAGCGGGTCTTGCCCAATGTTGGGAAGAACTCGCCAACTAGAGCTGCCCAAGGATGGGACGGGCCGTCTTGTGAAGTAAGGGACCATCAGGGCAGAGATGAGTGATCACTTGCCTGTGATGTTGCTGGGAAACCCCTTTCCACTCAGCCCTCCAACTTCCAACTCCAGGAGGCCAGAAACACTAAGAAAGGTTTAGCAAAATCCACTGGGAATACAATTCCTTTAGCAAAAAGTCTTCCACTTGCAAAAAATCGTCCTGAGCATCAGCTGAGTGTCAGACTCTGCAGAAGGTACCAGCCATACTAGAAGTAAGTCAGACAGTCTATCCTCATGGGGCTTCAGACACAAACATGGTCATTTCTGATGGTCCAATAAAATGGAGTACAGTGACCAAAACTGACTTCAGGGGAGGTGGCTAAGTCAGATTGATGGTCAGGGAAGGCTTCTTTCAGGAGAAAATATTTGACGTGAGATCTAGATGCAAAGAGAAAAGCACTATTACCAGCTGGGGAGGTGGGTAGGATCTCCGTTTGATTCCATCCAAAATTAGAAGGGAACCCTACCTCACATCATATACAAAAATTAACCCCAAATGGATCAAATACCTCAGTGCGAGTGATAAAACTATACAAAAGTCTTAGAAGAAAACATGGGTGCAAATCTTCAAGACCTTGGACTAGACCATGGTTTCTAAGATACGATACCAAAAATACAGTAAACAAAGAAAGAAAGAAAGCAATAGATAAATTGGATTTCACCAAGATTAAAAACTTGTCCTTCAAAGGACACCAGCAAGAAAGTAAAAAGACAGTCTAAAGAATGGAAGAAAATATTTGCAATCCATGTATATAAAGAACTCTTTCAACTCAATAACAAAAAGACAACACAACTTAAAAATGGGCAAAGGATCTGAATAGACTTTTCTCCAAAGAAGATATACAAATGACTAATAAGTACAAAAAGAGACGCTCAACATTACTTAGCCATCTGCTGCTGCTGCTGTTTAGTCCCTAAGTCACGTCTGACTATTTTTCAACTCTATGCACTGTAGCCCATCAGGCTCCTCCGTCCATGGGATTGTCCAGGCAATAATACTGCAGTGTACTGCCATTTTCTTCTCCAGGGGATCTTCCTAACCCAGGGATTGAACTCAGGTCTTCTGTTTGGCAGGCAGATTCTTTCCTACTGAACCACCAGGGAAGCCCTTCCATTTAGCCACTGCTGCTGCTGCTAAGTCGCTTCAGTCGTGTCCGACTCTGTGCGACCCCACAGACGGCAGCCCACTAGGCTCCTCTGTCCCTGGGATTCTCTAGGCAAGAACACTGGAGTGGGTTGCCATTTCCTTCTCCAATGCATGAAAGTGAAAAGTGAAAGTGAAGGGGAATGCAAATCAAAACTATAATGAAGTATCATTTCACACCCACTAGGATGGCTATAATCAAACAGACAGATAATAATAAGTGTAGGCAAAAATTGCTGGCAAATCACAGGCAAAACTATCATTTTTCCCATAGTCATGTACAGATGTGAGAGTTGGACCATAAAGAAGGCTGATTACCAAAGAATTGATGTTTTCAAATTGCAGTGCTGGAGAAGACTCTTGAGAGTCCCCTGGACAGAAAGGAGATCAAACCAGTCAATCCTAAAGGAAATCAACCCTGAATATTCATTGGAAGGACTGTTGCTGAAGCTGAAAACCCTGAATATTCATTGGAAGGACTGTTGCTGAAGCTGAAGCTCCAGTACTTCAGTCACCTGATCTGAAGAGCCAATTCACTGGAAAAGACCTGGATGCTGGGGAAAGATGGAAGGCAAAAGGAGAAGGGGGTGGCAGAGGATGAGATGGTTAGATAGCATCACTGACTCAGTGGACGTGAATTTGAGCAAACTCTGGGAGACAGTGGAGGACAAAGGAGTCTGGCTTGCTGCACTCCATGGGGTCGCAAAGAGCTGGACACGACTTAGCGACTGAAAACAACAAAAAGATGTAGAGAAATTAAAACCTCCATACATTGTTGACAGAATAAATGGTTGTCAAATAGTGCAGCTGCTTTGGAAAATAGTCTGGCAGTTCCTCAAATGGTTAAACATAGAATTACCATACAAACCCAGCAATTATATTCCAAAGCATCTACCCAAGAGAAATGGAAACTCATGTCCACACCAAAACTTCTATGTGAATGTTCATAGCAGCCCTGAATTACAAAATATTATATATATTACATCATGGCCCCAAAGTGAGAACAACCCAAATGTCCAGCAACTAATGACTGGATAAATAAAATGATATATTATAGCCATACAATGAAAAACTGTTAAGTAATAAAAAGGAATAAAGTACTGATACCTGCTACAACATGGAGGAACCTTGACAACATCATGCTAAGTGAAAGAAGCTAGACACAAAAGACCACACATATGATTCCATTTCTACAAAATTCCCAGAACAGACAATTCTATAGAGACAGAAATAGATTACAACTAAGCATTTTTAAAAATATTAGGAGGGAAATGATGTCAGTCTCAGTTAAGGAGTTCTTGCCAGAAAAGGCTCCATCTCTCCCTCCTTTCAGTTTGTCTAATTTCCCCAAAGTTCAATCAAGACCCACCACCTCCTAGAAGCCTTCCTGGACCGCCTCAGCCCTGGGGCTCCCTCTGCCCCAGGGGACACAGCAAACCTACATATTGTGGGTCATGTCATGACCATTAGTCTTGGAGGAAACTGTGACCCCCGTGGTACAGATCACCAACACTGGCACACAGTAGGTGTGTCTAGCTGATTAATGAGAAAGACTGGTTTAAAATGCACCTGGTTTCCCAGACTCAGGAAGAAGAGACCAGGTTCCCTTCCAGTGATGACTAGAAAGAACCAACGCCAGAAACATCCCGCTCTCTGCCTGGAGAGTTCGCTGGCCCTGGCAGAACCTGGCCTGCAGTAAAAGTTTCCCAGTCAAGCAGCAAAACTGGAAACACAATCAGCTCCTGTTTGGCTTCCAGGACAGGGAAACTGTGCTTAAAATCCACTAATGCTGCTCTGATATTGGAAGCGCCCACAGAGGGTAATTGCAGAAATAGGTGAATCTGCTCACCTTCTCTAGAAACATGTTCTCTGCTCACACTCCTGACTCCGGAATTCGGCCCAGCCTTCTTTCATCTGATCCCACCCAGCCCTTGCCCTCCTCCAGCCCTCTCAGACCCTCTGCCCACAGTCTTCTCACCTTTTCCAAAACCCTTAAGGGCACCCGTAGCTATAGCACCCACTTCAGCATCGGAGACCTAGATTGCTAATTTCATTCCCAATTCTGTTCTCAACTGGGTCACAGAGTTCTCAAAAGCAAGTGTTTTATCCTGACTTCCCTTGTTTTCCTATAATAACTAAGGACTTTGGGCAAGTGATTGATTTCTCTCTGACAAAATTCAGATCAGTCCTATAAAGTTTACTGCATGCTGAGCTCCTCATTTGACACTGGCAACCCAAAGTCAAATAAAATATCGCTCTGGTCCCAGGAGCTACTGGACCAAGAGAAAGAGCAGCACTAATAGCTAATTTGCTGTGGAGGCCATATTGAGAGGGGAATCAGAGGAGAGAGGCACCAAGCCAAGACAGCTTTCTGGAGAAGGCGATGTTGAAGGTGGGGTGAAGGATGAAAGATGAGGAAGGTCAGCGGGGCAAAGAGGTGAGAGCCAGGGTGGTGGTGGCAGAGGGTATCTTAAGCAGAAGGAAGGGCACAGACAAACACTGGGGGGTTGGTCTACCACAGCCTGAGCTGGGTAGAGGACCAAGAGCACCTGGGGCGGATGCATCCTGAAGCCCAAGGGGTGAGTGGGAGGAGATGGGCAAAGAGTCCCTGGCTCTGAGGCTGGAGGGAAAGATGAGGGCAGGACAGAGTAGGAAGGGAGGAAGCCAGAGAAACACAGGTCAAGCTAAAGCGTTTCTGGGGTGGGAAACTTGGAACAGTTTGGGATGGAAGAAGGACAGAAGAACAAGTGTGGGGAGATCTAAGGAGCAAGGGAGAAGATATGAGAATGGAGGAGCCCAGGAGGAACAGAGGGGTCCCTGAGCCAGGAGTAGGCACCAGCAGGCTGGTGATAAGAACCAGGGCAGGAAAACGGGGTCTGGGAAGGGATACTTGGAGACTAAGTCCTGCCCCAAAGCTTCTGGGACCCCAGAGGGATCACAGTCAGGATGCCATGGCATGACTGGGAGAGAGCTCAGAGTTGGAAGCAGGGAGACCTCAGGTCCTGGCAGTGCCCGGGGAGCTTTGCTGCTCATTGGTGGACAGTGTGAAGAATGATGGACACCTAGAGATGACGGAGGATAGTGCAAAGAATGGCGGACACCTAGAGGCGGTCCGTGCTGAAAAAGCGTGAGCAGCTTTGCAAAAGGAGAGCGACCAAGCACTCGGAATCAGGCTTTGTTTTATGCTCACTTAGCTCCCAGGCCCCAGATCTGACGGCAAACCTTATAAACCTCCTGTCCCTCCCCCAAACTTGGCTCAGAAGGCAGAGCCATTGGGGCTGAGGGAAGAGGGTATCAGGTCACGTCTTCTGGGTCCCTGACCTGCTTTCTCCCTGCCTCTGCCTGCTGCGTGGCCAGAGGAGACCCTGCTCTGCCGCAGCCAACTCTGGGACGTCATTTGCTCCCGGGTCCCCTCGGGGAGATAGTGGAGGGATCTGCCAAGCTGGCTAGAGAAGAGCTGCGCGCAGCGGCCAGGGAAGCCTGCCAGACGCTGCATCTGGCTCGGCTTCCCGCACCGATTCCCCATCTGGCTGAGGCGTGGAGGTGAGATGAGAAACACACAGTTGGCCTCCTCCCCCAGCGCCCCCCAAAGTCACGTCATCCAGGCATTCCCTCCGGGAGGGCGGCCCGCTCCCTCTGACCTCAGCCTGTTTCACTTGGCCAGAGCCCACCCCCAGGGACCAGGCCCCCTCCCCACACCCACACTCACACCCAGGCCCAAGCAGGGCAAGCCGTGAGCTATCGATTCCAGCTCTCCCAGGCTGCACACCAAAGCCCCACATAAGGGCCCACCCCTCCCAGCCCTGTTTTCGCCGATGCCAGCTGGGCTGTGGAGGGCAGGGCCGGGGGTTGGGATGCTCGGCCAGGACACCGTGGGCCTGTCGTCTTCTAGCCTCTATGTAGAATCTCCCTCCAGCTTTAACCAAGGGGTCAGGGCTGGGGAGAAAAGACAAGCAAGTCCAGTGGGTGGTGTCCAACAGCTTAAGGTTCTAAATCCTAGCTTTGCCTCTATGTGCTGTAAGAAAATTAGGTGGACAAATTATCTCATTTCTCTGAGCCTCCATTTCCTTGCCTGCAAACGGAGGGTAATAAGAGGACATGCCTTGAAGAGTTTGAGTGATGATTAAAATGCAAGCAAAGTGCTCAGCACACGCCTCGCCCACAGCAAACACAGAGCATTTGGTCGCTCATTTACTTCTTGGCTTCCTCCGGGGGCAGTGCCAGAGGAGGCTTAGTCCCACCAAGCTCCGCTGGCCAGCTCCAGATACAAGTGGTAAATCTGTTATGGTTATAGTGACTTCATCTGTCTTATTTATTTTGATAGCTACTTACGCTGGGAAAGAGACAACTGACCTTTTCTGGGTGTTTTACATACTGTGCACAAAAGCAAGGTTAGTAAATTTGCTATTTGGAATACACTCACTAATGGGATGCTTCTTATGCAGATATAACCCCTAGAAGACCAAGCTCCCCAAAGAAATCCTGGGGCTCACACAACTACACACACACACACAGAGGTTCTTCCTTGGCATCCTGCCACACTCCCTACTCCCCTAATCCCAGAAGCAGTGCATCCAACATCAAGCCCTTCGCTCAGCTGTCCAATCATAAGCTCTGCCCTGACATGCTGGCCAGCACTGTGATGTAGAGAGAAGCAGCACTTTCAC
Source organism: Bos indicus (assembly GCF_029378745.1). NCBI lineage: Eukaryota > Metazoa > Chordata > Mammalia > Artiodactyla > Bovidae > Bos > Bos indicus. Next base: position 24,233,186 of record NC_091785.1, read on the forward strand.
GCTTGTTAACAAAGAGAACCCTAGGAAGCTCAGAGCAAGCCCAGGGCAGCCACTTGGGTGGAGGCTGCAAAGAGGCTCACCTCCAACTCACAGCCTCAAAGGAAAGTGACGTCAACACCACCAAGCCCCCTCGGAGACTCCCTACCCACCCACCGGGGATAACCCTTTAAATCCAAATGAATGAGTTGAACCATCCAACAGAAAAATGTTTAATGGGCCAAGAATGTAAGTAGGCATTTACCAAAAAAGAAATACAAGTGACTGAACCATCCACGGAAAGATACTCAACCTTATGCAGAATTGAAAAAAAAATCAGAACTCTTTTTCTTAACTGACTGGCAAAACACTCAAGTTTGGTAGGTCCCAGAGCTGATGAAGGTACGAGGAAACAGACACGTCTCACACACTGCAGGAGGGACATGAAATCTTTTAAGAGGGCCATTTGCCAGTATATATCAAAATGAGAAATGCAAACTCTTTGACATACTTAGTTCCCCTGCTAGAAATTTATCCTGACTCACAAAATTTATCCTTGACTCATGAAAGTGTGTCAAGTTTTATGTTCAAGGGTGTTTGGGGCAAGATCCATCAAGTTGTTCTGGGACATCTTCAGAATTAAATACTTCACAACGATCCCAAGAGCAAGGTCTTCTAGTTTTGTCCAGAGCAAGGTTATGCCAAGCAAGAAGTAAGAGAAAACTATGGGAGAATCAATCCTTCTGCATAAATACTTCTTAAAGCAGTGCTGACTTTGTCTAAGAATGTGTCATTCCTCATTCTGCTTTCATCGGTCTGGCTTTAACCACTTCCCTTCCAGGACTGCACGCCTGGTCCCGGTCAGCCAAGTGCTGCAATTTTTATGGCACCTGAGGAAGGGACAGGAGCTCCAAGCAGGGTCTATGCTGGAGGCAGCCATATATACCAAGCTCAGGGGACCCATACACCAACCCTGCAAACAGGCACAAGGATCATCCCCATCCTACAGAGAAGGTGCTAAGTTTCTGAGAGGATAACAGATACCAAGCTCAGGGGATCTGTATGCCAGCCCTGGAAAAGGGCACAAGGATTGTCCCCATCTTACAGAAGATGATGTTGTTTCCAAGAGGGTAAGTGACTCGCTTGAGGTCACACAATCAGGATGTACTAAGCTTGGATTCCAACCTCTGTGCTCTTTCCTACCTTGTGACAGCCTCGGACCTCACACTACGCCTCCCAGAGAACTTGAGGGAGCTCCCAGAGAGTTGAGGGAGCTTGGGGATGGGAGGCAGGAAAGAGGGTGCAGAAGCAGCTAAGCTGAGGGAAGGAGGTACAGCGGGCAGGGGCCAGGCCTCGGCCAGGACAGCCAAGTCAGGCCACTCAGCTTGCCGAGGCCTTACTCTTTCTTTACTGGTGTGAAAAGACATCTCAGCACCCACACTCCCTCCCTCCACCTCAAACTGCTACCCTAGGCTGTCCCCTGCCAGCTGGTGCCTACTCCTTGGCCCCTAGGAGGAAGCTCACAGGCCTGCGGGCTATTTTGAAAGCTGAAGCCTTGTGGAATGTGCCCATATGGCACTCTCCCATTGATTGTCAAGGACCAGATGCCCGCCCCTTCTGCAGTACCCTGCAGAGGCAGAGGAGACATCCAGTGGGTCCTAAGGGCAGAGAAGGGCCTCCCTGGTGGCTCAGACGGTAAAGAATCCACCTGAAGTGCAGGAGACCTGGGTTCGATCCCTGGGTTGGGAAGATCTCCTGGAGAAGGACATGGCAACCCATGTATATATATATATACCCATCCAGTATTCTTGCCTAGAAAATTTCATGGACAGAGGAGCCTGGAGTCCATGCGGTTGCAAAAGGATCAGACACGAGTGAGTGACTGACCATGCACACACGCAAGGGCAGGAGAGCAGGGATGGAATTTGGTTCTGTCCGTGGCTTTGGTCAACTCATTTCATCTGTGGGCCTCAGTTTCCTTGTCTTTGAAGTGGGAAGACATGAAAAAGGGCAGAGCTGGGATATGACTGCTGGTGTCCCTCCCCTCCCCCACCCCCAGCTTCTAAAATTCTCTGTTCTCTGGGCTTTTCTGTGGCTTTGGGAGGCTGCCTGTGCACAGGCTGAGTCAAATGCAAGGGAAAGGGGACCTGGAGCCAGAGGCTGGGGTTGGTATCCAGCATGGTCACCATGGGCTCTGTGCCCTTGGATCTAGAAATCCTCAGATTCTACAGGAGGTTCTGGGTACATACAAACATTCAGCAAGGCCGAGGCCAGACTGCTAGTGTAAAGGACGACCACTCACCCTGTCCCCACCCTCAGGCCCCGAGGCTCTGACACCATCACCTTCATGGACACAAATGGGAATCTCAATGGAGGGACTGAGGGAGGAAGAGCTGTGCCCCCCAGGTTTCGACCACACATGGAAAGAGCTAGTGTCAGCCCATCGGGGAATCAGACTCTTAGGACCAGAAGGGAACCTGAAAGGTCACTGAGCCTTGCCCTGCACTTGCATCCGTCCAGCGGGGGCAGGGAGGTGATGAGCAAAGCAGTCTGTGCAATCTCTGGGCATCTGAGCATCAGACTGTCTGTCTTTACACCGCTCTGAATCTCCTGCCTGCTGACTACCACCCACACCTGCTAGCTCTGCCCCTGGAGCCACAGCGCTCAGATCAAACTCCTCTCCTGAAGGAGGGTGCTGCACAAACCCCCTCTTCAGGTGTCTCCTCTGTTCTGGGTGGACTGCCCCACTTCTGTTGCTCCCCATGACCAGCCTGTGTTCTCCTCCACCAGGCTCTCCTCCATGTACCCTGTCCTCACGCAGCGTGCACCCAGCCAGACCCACCCTCCCAAGTGCAGGCAGACCGAGATGGCGGGACAGAAGCACATTCTCACCACCTCCTTCCTCTAACTGTTCCAAACCCTGGCATTCTGAGCAGTCTAAGAACCATGAACTCTGTGAACGCGGATCTAGGGTTGGAGAGTCACTCACGTGGCCATCTGCCGACCTCTCAGATGACCCAAACTCTAACATGTCACACTTCCTCTTCTACGAAAACCAAAACCAGCATTTGGGGCACTGGTTTCTATAATAAAAACAGGTTACATTTATGCCTATTTGATCCCAATCTTCTTCAAGGCATTTTTGGAAGCTGGCTTGTTGCCTGACACCGTCTTTCTCCTTCCTCTCTGGGTTGCCTATAGATGTGAGCAGTTCTGTTCAGTTCAGTTGCTCAGTCATGTCTGACTCTTTGCAACCCCATGAACTGTAGCATGCCAGGCTTCCCTGTCCATCACCAACTCCTGGAGCTTACTCAAACTCATGTCCATTGAGTTGGTGATGCCATCCAACCATCTCATCCTCTGTCGTCCCCTTCTCCTCCCACCTTTAATCTTTTCCAACATCAGGGTCTTTTCCAATGAGTCAGTTCTTCTTTGGCCAGGTGGCCAAAGGATTGGAACTTCAGCTTTAGCATCAGTCCTTCCAATGAATATTCAGAACTGATGTCCTTTACAATTGACTGGTTTGACTTCCTTGCTGTCCAAGGGACTTTCAAGAGTCTTCTCCAACACCACAGTTCAAAAGCATCAATTATTTGGTGCACAGCCTTCTCTATGGTCCAACTCTCACAACCATACATGATTGCTGGGCTTCCCTGGTGGCTCAGATGGTAAAGATGTGAGCATCATGACCTTAAAATCCCATCCAAGTCATGGACAAACACTTTGGGTCAGAAGCAGAGAGCACAGCCCTGTGGCACACACCTTCTCAGGTCAGCGCTGACACACTCAGCTCAGTTCTGAATGAAGCTGAGAACAAGGCGGGGAGGGGCGTGGCTCCCGGATAAAACACAGTTGTATATAAAACAAATTTATTTCCAAACTGTATGAGGAACTCTCTGTACAAAAGATTCATCAGCAGATTTGTTTAAAAAACAAGAAGTCCTCTTGAAAGGACTTCCCTAGCAGTCCATGGTTAAGACTCCACACTTACAATGCAGGGGTTGGGGGTTTGATCCCTGGTCAGGGAACTAAGATCCCACATGCCGAGTGGTGCAGCAAAACACAAAACTAGTACAAACAAACAGAAAAAGAAGTCCCCTTGTAAATTAAAGAAATCACAAATTGGCCTGTTTTGCACACCCACCGTTTCATGAACTCTAGTCAGTAAAGGTGCCAGTGCGTCCTCAGGTCTGACCACATGCCAGACTCCCATCCGAGCATTTCAGGCACAAAGGTCATGTCAGTAACACTGTCACTCCCATTGTGCAAGCAAGGGCACCTGGGCTTTGAGAGGTCACATGATTCACCTAAGGTCACACAGATGGAAACCCGGATGCACAGCCAGGTCTGGTGGACTCCAAAGCTTCTGCCCTTTCTACTGGACAATGCTGCCTCTCAGGTTTCCCTAAACAAGGCTCCACTTGATTCTGTCCTTTCTCTGCACTGAGCCCAGAATCCCCCAACCAGGCTCTTCATGTGTTCTCTAGCTCCTTCTCGTGATCAGAGAGCTTTAGATCTACTAGGAACGTGGCCAGCCTTTGAGCCCAGATGTGGGTGGAGCTGGCTCCTGATGCTAGGACTGTTTTCTCAGTGAGTCCAATGGCATCTGGTGCCCCAGGCACACTTTAGAACCTGGCAGCAACCTAGGCCCAACCCCAGGTTAGGAGAAAGTAGCATTCCTGGGCCTCACCTAACTACCTATACAATGGGAATCACAGTGGTAATAGGGAACTTCCCTCATGAGAATCCTGAAACACCTCCCTCCCTGCTACCCCACTGAGACTTTGTCAGTGCTGTTTGCTCTGCTTGGAACACCCTTCTCTTTCCTTCTAAATTTGCAGGGCTGCCTCCTGTTCATCTCATCCCATTCTATCTGAGATGGCTAGATAGCATCACCGACTCAATGGACATGAGTTTGAGCAAACTCCGGGAGATGGTGAAGGATATGGAAGCCTGGCGTGCTGCAGTCAATGGGGTTGCAAAGAGTCAGACGAGACTGAGTGACTAAACAACTGCTATTCGTGCTTCAGAGCATGCTGCTCCTATCCTAATCTCAGTCCATCCCTGCAGGTCCACGCATGAAACTGTTCATAAAGGCGGTCTTCCCAGCCAGCCTGTAATCTCCTTCCTCTCCTGACTTGTAATTGTTTTGATTCATGCAGGAACTTGTAACACTTCAAAGGGTGCCTGGCACACAGCAGGCATTTAATAAATGCTTGTTGGATGAATGAAAGGTCAGATGAGAAAACAGATATGGGCACGCTTTCCTCAAGGACAGCATGGCTGAACCAGTGCAAGGGTTCTGCATGGACAGCATTAGGGAACTAGGAAAAGGTGCCTGGAGGGGGCTGGGGGTCAAGGACAGGTGAGTTTCCAATTGGGCAGGAAGTAGGGAAAAGCAGAGAGCATGCATGTGATCAAGGGACGAATCCAGTTCCTTCCCAACAAGGATGTCCCGGGGCTAACCAGTTATCCTGATAGGTCCACACCCACTGTGGTGACCACATTCATGAATTACCTGGGGAGCTCGGGTGGAGGAGGGACGGGGATCAGGCAAAGAGAATGTGCTTTGGAGTTCAGTGTGTGAGGTGTTTTTTTTTTAATTTAAGTATAGTTGCTGTACAATGTTATATAGGTTACAGGTACACAATACAGTGATTCACAATTTTTAAAAGGCTAAACTCCATTTATAGTTATTATGAAATATTAGACATGTGAGCTTGAGCCCAGATCCACCACCCATGAGCTGTGTGGTGTCGAGTAAGTGACAAAACTTCTCTGATCCTCGGTCCTGTGAATCTCACAGGGTTGCTGTGAAAATTAAAAAGAAGTCATGGACACAAGGCATGTAGCACAGAGCCTGGCACGTTGTATGCACCGTAAATTCCTTCCACCCCCTCCTTAGAGCTCACCTGGAGTTTTTGCTACCAAACTGTCTTTCTAAAGACGAAGTGTTCACTCTCCACCTCAACTGTGAAGTGTTGAGGACAAGGCTGTGTCCTGGCCATCTCTGCACAGTCCTCAGACACAGGGGGCAGCGTTGAAAGACATGGGCCTAGGTGTAAACTCTGGGGTTTCCCTGATGGTTCAGGGGCAAAGAATCCACCTGCCAATGCAGGAGACGCAAGTTCAGTCTCTGGGTTGGGAAGATCCCCTGGAGAAGGGCATGGCAACCCACTCCAGTGTTCTTGCCTGGAGAATCCCATGCTCAGAGGAGACCAGCAGGCTATAGTCCTTGGGGCTGCAAAGAGCCAGACAAGACTTTGTGACTAAACAACAGCAACAGGTGTAAATTACAGCCCTGCCACAGACCATCCATGTGACCATGAGCAAACATTTCTATGCCTGCTGGAGCCTCTGTTTCCTCATCTGTTAAATGGAGTTAGCAAGAGTGGATGGTGATAGTCCTGCCTTTGTAGAGGGCTGGTGTGAGGCTTATAGTGAGGCCTGTGTTTACTGAGTTTTGAGAGACTTTACTTTTTTGGGCTCCAAAATCACCACAGATGGTGACTGCAGCCATAAAATTAAAAGACACTTGCTCCTTGGAAGAAAAGCTATGGCCAACCCAGACAGCATATTAAAAAGCAGAGACATTACTTTGCCAACAAAGGTCCATCTAGTCAAAGCTATGGTTTTTTCCTGTAGTCAAGTATTGATGTGAGACTTGGACTATAAAGAAAGTTGAATGTCGAAGACGATGCTTTTGAACTGTGGTGCTGCAGAAGACTCTTGAGAGTCCCTTGGACAAGGAGATCCAACCAGTGAATCCTAAAGGAAATCAGTCCTGAATATTCACTGGAAGGACTGATGCTGAAGCTGAAACTCCAATACTTTGGCCACCTAATGCAAAAAAATTGACTCATTAGAAATGACCGTGATGCTGAGAAAGACTGAAGGTGGGAGGAGAAGGGGTTGACAGAGGATGAGATGGTTGGATGACATCATTGACTTGACAGACACGAGTTTGAGCAAGCTTAGGGAGTTGGTGATGGACAGGGAAGCCTGGTGTGCTGCAGTCCACGGGGTTGCAAAGAGTCGGACACAACTGAGCGACTGAACTGACTGACTGACACAGTCCCTGGCTAGAATTCAGCAAGTGCCAGAGATGGTGGTCATCAGCCTGGCAGGGCCCAGCATGGTGGCACAGGACACTGGTATCTTTGGGGAGGGAGAGAGGGAGGGATGTCTTTGTAATAGGATGCTGTGGTCCTCCATCAGCTGATGTAGACCATCTTGGCAGCCACACCTGGCCGGGGACAGGAGACTTGTGCTCAGGAGAGGAAGCTGGGAAGCTCGTGAGTGTGTCGGGTCCCAAAGCAGCAGGAGGGACACGAGTCCACTTTCTGCACCTGGGAGTTCTTCCCAGTGAGTCAAGGACAACATTCTCAGGTTTAAAAACAACATTCTCATGTCTCAAGTCTGGTGAGCAATTTTACTGCTGCTCCTCACATGAGCTTCCCCCAGCTCATTAAAGTGGGCAGGCCAGCAGCTCAGCACTTGGTCAGCTTTGAAGCATCACCGTCCCTGGGGGAGAGCCCTGAGATAACCCAGCCTAACTTTTTAATAAAAGCAAGATGATTCCTGGTCTCTTTCCAATTAAAGTCAGGCCGCCTGGCCTTATGGCGCTCCCCCAGCTTCACAAGCTCAACCTGGCGAAGGGAGGTGGGCCGGGGAAGCCAGCGGGATCTCATCACTCAGATATTCCACTTCAGGGTCAGGGACCCTCCCTGGCCAACAGCCCAAAGGCAGGGCCTCTGCTAGAGCCATCAGCCCTATCTCCCAGGGTCCATCTTCATTCCAGGCCCACGAGGACTCTCTTCCTGTGAATCTGCCATTCGGGTCTTGCAAGAACAAAGACTGTTTCTGTTCAGCACGTCCTCCCCCTCCTCCTAAGCTCACCCCCAGGCCGAGTCACAGTTGGCCCATCGTTGGGGTGAGTCGAGATACAGACACCAGTGCAGTCGTTAATTGATTTCCCAGGTAAACAGTACAGTCACAACTTCTGCCATAGCATGTGGAAACACACACACACACGCACGTACACACTTTCTTCTCTCAACGGGGCAGTCGCCCGTTGCCGCTCATGCTGTCTTGACAGTTCTTCTTCCTTATGAAGTCTCCACCACGTCTTTTGCCCACTGAGTGGGACGGTCCACACGGCCGGGTTCTTATTTTGTTAACACGATGGAAATATTTGGCCTTTTCCATAATATTTAGCTCTCCTGATGCAATACATAGGCAGCACTTTTTTTCACGTTGTGTTTTCAAGGGACTGTTTATTTAATGGCAATCCGTAGGATACCGCACACTACTCTGGAAGGCAAGTCCTGCAGGCAGGGGTGGAGGTGGAGGGTGGAGGTGGGGGTGGTGAGCAGAGGAACCGTCTGAAATGTTGTGCTCCCCACCCCAATTCTGGGATACAAGCAGCTATCCAATCTTCTCTAAAGGGTGTAATTTATTACGTCTCTTTTAAGAGGCTCTCAGAGTTACTCTCCCAAGAACCACTCCACCCCAAAGAGCAATAAATGAGCCTAAAATGAACATGTGCAAGAGTAAGAGGGTAATGCCACTTTTTAAAGGGAGGATTCTGTTTGTTTGTTTAAATAGGTCTGGTTTGAGACTTTGAAAACAATGGATTAACATGTAATCCAGTGTCAACCACCCAACAAGTATTTACCGAGCACCTGCTAAGTGTAAAGCTCTAGGAACAGGAGTTGGAGGGGCAGCAGTGGGGAGGGGCGGTGGGGGAGCGGGCAGGCAGGCTCTGCAGAGACAGAGGGTAAGGAAGACCCTAGTCATCACCCTCCCAGAACGCACAGAGGACCTGGAGAAATCAGGCAAACATATAACATGTACCTAACATAGGACCTAAAGCCACATTTGTGCTTTGCTGGAACAAGGCAAGGTTGCAGACTTCAGTAATAGTCCACCCCAGCAACATAAGACGTCATAGAACAGGGAATTCCCTGGAGGAGCAGTGGTTAAGACTCCCCACTCTCCCTGGGAGGGCTCAGGTTCCATCCCTGGCCGGGGAACTAAGATCCCACAAGCTGTGCAGTGTGGCCCCAAAAACAAAAAAGATGTCATAGAACAGTTATGATTAACTATCCACTGAAACATTCAGGCCAAAAGTTGGATAGTATTAGGTAAGGGTCTTTTTCCCTATAATTATTCCGAGCAAATAAGCCCAACTGATTTCTGTTTGCAAACAAGGCTACAGGCCACATTTTTTAGAGAGAGTGAAATCCCAGACCTGGCTTCTGTGATGGGAGTGACATCCGGGGCAGGTCTGCAGTCCTACGCCCACCCATGGCACACACAGGTGAATGAAGCAGGACCTGTCCAAGGCCATTTCTGGGGCATTCACAAGAATGGCCCGTGAGGCTTGGAGGCACTGGGCAAAGGGGGAAAACGAGATAAGAGGGGCTTATTCTGGATTAACTCAAAAAACAAAGGAGGTTTAGTTTTGAAAAGCTGGCTGAGTTCTTAAGATAATTGAGAAAGGTTTTAGGTTTCTGGTCCCATTAGTGAGAACTGGGTGGGGAATTGTAAAAAGAACTTTCATTACAGGCAAGGGAGACAGGCCAGGAAGGAATGATATGAAGACATTAAAATGTACTATGTCTTCCAATCTTGGTTGGATTGGTCCATGGGGGAGAAGCACCAACAGCCTGGAAGACCCTCTCTGGAAAGGAGAGAGAAAAATCTACTCTTCTGAATAATATCAAATGTTGGTGAGGGTGTAGGGAGATAGAACCCTGGTTCACTGCTGGGAGGCGAATAAACCGTATGTATAGCTGTTCTAAAGAAACAATAGGGTGGTGCTTAAACTCCGTTTGTATATGCCTGGGCCCTAGTGATCCCACCCCTGGGTGTCCGTGCTGGGAAATCTGTGCAGAGTGAAAGGGCTGAGTGTACAGGGATGTTTTTCTGCAGCAATGTTTGCAGTAGGAAGTGTTGGAGGTAAGCTAGGTGTCCATTAAGAATAGGGAGCCAGTAAACAAAATGTTGTGGCTGACAGTATGGAACACCACACAACAGGCAGGAGCGATAAAGCAGACGCATACAACGACGTGAATAGATCTTGCAAACACTGTATTGAATAAAAAGGGAAACCACCCAACCAAACCTACAGCACACCATTTATGTAGATTACAAACCACACATATGAACAAAACAGCCTGTTTTCTAAGGATGTGTGTGTTGTGCTCAGCTGTGTCTGACACTTTGTAGTCCCATGAACCAGGCTCCTCTGCCCATGGAATTCTCCCGGCAAGCATACTGGAGTGGGTTGCCATTTCCTACTCCAGGAGATCCTCCTGACCCAGGGATCGAATCCCTGTCTCTTGCATCTCCTGCATTGGCAGGTGGATTCTTTACCACTAGCACCACCTGGGAAGAAGCCCCCTTCTGAGGACACATGGGCTTATGTTAAACAGGTTAGAGGGGATGTATAAGGGGGAAAGGATAGGAGTGAAAATTAGGGATGAAGAAGAAAAAATAAAAATAAAGCAGGAGGAGGGCATTGCAATGGGATGATGTGCAATAAACTGAAAAACACAATTACCTTGCTGCACCTGAGGGCAGAAAAACCAGCATATGACCTACTCTTTTGGGAAGGAAAGGCAGGATACAGAGCCAAGGCCAGCAAGTATTGACGGAGAGCACACTCAGGGTCCTCCAGAGCCCTTGTCCTAAGGAGTTTAGCATCTGGTGAGTAGCCTGGAGTGTAAGGACAAGGACCCTGTCTGCCCCTCCTCATCCTAAATGTCTGGGTTAGTGCTTCACACATGCTTGTTCAATTAATCTTGCAGAGGGAAGAAATATGTAAACCAGTAGTTATTACAAGCTAGGAGTGGAGGAAGCCTATCTGTCTTGGGTGGATTTCAATGGTCCTTTAGAAGACACATCTGACATGAGGCTTAATGGATTTCAGCAGGTGAGGGGGCAAGTTCCAGGCAATAAATGGCTTTGGGGCAAAGGTGCCGAGAGAGATGCTGGGTGACCACAAGGTGACCGTTCTGGTCTTGGCTGGCTGCAGTGCCCTGCAGAAGCCCATCTAAACTGCCACGTGGTCTAGAATTAGGGTGATGGAGAAAGGAGTGCAAGATGGAAGTGAAAGGCTAATGAATCCATGAGACAGCGCAGAAGCAGACCTGGGCAGTAGTTCCAGCACTTCGCTCAGCATCAGAAGTTCCTGGAGAGCTTTGAAAAAGACATGGACTTTGGGTCCCGCCCTCATGCCCGGCTACCTGAATCAGCCTCCAGGTTTGGAGCACGTGATCCCAAAGAAAGAAATTCTTCACCATCTTCCCAGGTATATCTGGGAACCACTACTCAGCAGATCACGGAATCCAAGTGAATGTCAGGGGAGAAGTCAAATGTCACTCTCAGATTTTGACTCTGGGGATTGGGAAAACGGTGGTGCTGTTAATTTAAATACTTGCGTGGTCAGGGAGTAGGGTAGGGTGAGTGGCGGGGGACAGTCTGCCCTTGGGGAGAAGGTGGTGGCTGTCTGGAGCCAGGAGAAGGTCCTCCTGGGGACACAGATCTACCCTGAGGTCATAGATTAAGTGGAGAAGAAGATCCAGAAGCAAAGAGTACAGAGAGGAGAAAATGGAAGTATAAGGTTTCATGACTGGACAGAATCTAGGGAAACATCTTTGTTTGGGAAGTGGAAAGGGGTTATCCCAGGAGATAAGAGGAATGATGAGAAGTGAGGAAAACCAGCACAGAGAAAGGCCATGAAGCCAGCAGCTGCAGTGGAATCTCACTGCTCTGGTGCTACCTTCACCTTCTGGGTCCACCCTCCTGACTACAACCCCCTAAAGGGGCTGAATTTAACTCAGACGATCCTTATATCTACTACTGTGGGCAAGAATCCCTTAGAAGAAATGAGAAGCCCTCATACTCAACAAAAGAGTTGGAAATGCAGTACTTGGGTGCAATTTCAAAAACAACAGACTGATCTCTGTTCATTTCCAAGGCAAACCATTCAATATCACAGTAGTCCAACTCTATGCCCCAACCACTAATGCTGAAGAAGCTGAAGCTGAATCGTTCTATGAAGACCTACAAGAACTTCTAAAGAAAGATGTCCTTTTCATTACAGATGACTGGAATGCAAAAGTAGGAAGTCAAGAGATACCTGGAGTAACAGGCAAGTTTGGCCTTGGAGTACAAAATGAAGCAAGGCAAAGGCTAACAGATTTTGCCAAGAGAACACATTGGTCATGGCAAACACCCTCTTCCAACAACACAAGAGAAGATTCTAAACGTGGACATCACCAGATGGTCAATACCAAAATCAGATTGATTATATTCTTCATAGCCAAAGATGGAGAAGCTCCATACAGTCAGCAAAAACAAGACCAGGAGCTGACTGTGGCTCAGATCATGACCTCCTTATTGCAAAATTTAGACTTAAATTGAAGAAAGTAGGGAAAACCACTAGACCATTCAGGTATGACCTAAGTGACAAATAGATTCAAGGGATTAGATCTGATAGATTAAAGTGCTTGAAGAACTACGGACGGAGGTTCACAGCATTGTATAGGAGGTGGTGATCAAGGTGATCCCCTTTCCTTGGGGAAAGGAAAGATACACCCATCTGAATGCAGAGTTCCAAAGAACAGGAAGGAGAGATAAGAAAGCCTTCCTAAGTGATCAATGCAAAGAAACAGAGGAAAACAATAGAATGGGAAAGACTAGAGATCTCTTCAAGAAAATTGGAGATACCAAGGGAACATTTCATGCAAAGATGGGCTCGATAAAGGACAGAAATGGTATGGACCTAACAGAAGCAGAAGATATTAAGAAGAGGTGGCAAGAGTATACAGAAGAACTGTACAAAAAAGATCTTCGTGACACAGATAACCATGATGGTGTGATCACGCACCTAGAGCCAGACATCCAGCAGTGCGAAGTCAAGTGGGCCTTAGGAAGCATCACTACGAACAAAGCTAGTGAAGGTGATGGAATTCCAGTTGAGCTATTCCAAATCCTAAAAGACGCTGCTGTGAAAGTGCTGCACTCAATATGCCAGCAAATTTGGAAAACTCAACAGTGGCCACAGGATGAGAAAAGGTCAGTTTTCATTCCACTCCCAAAGAAAGGCAATGCCAAAGAATGCTCAAACTACCGGACAATTGCACTCATCTCACACACACTAGTAAAATAATGCTCAAAATTCTCCAAGCCAGGCTTCAACAGTATGACAACCGTGAACTTCCAGATGTTCAAGCTGGATTTAGAAAAGGCAGAGGGACCAGAGATCAAATTGCCAACATCTGTTGGATCATCGAAAAAGCAAGAGAGTTCTAGAAAAACATCTACTTCTGCTTTATTGACTATGCCAAAGCCTTTGACTGTGTGGATCACAATAAAATTCTGTATAAAATTCTGAAACTGATGAGAATACCAGACCACCTGATCTGCCTCTTGATAAATCTGTATGCAGGTCAAGAAGCAACAATTAGAACTGGACATGGAACAGCAGACTGGTTCCAAATTAGGAAAGGAGTAAGTCAAGGCTGTATATTGTCACCCTGCTTATTTAACTTATATGCAGAGTACATCATGAGAAATGCTGGGCTAGATGAAGCACAAGCTGGAATTAAGATTGCTAGGAAAAATATCAATAACCTCAGATATGCAGATGACACCATCCTTATGGCAGAAAGTGAAGAGGAACTAAAAAGCCTCTTGATGAAACTGAAAGAGGGGAGTGAAAAAGCTGGCTTGAAACTTCAGTTCAGTTCAGTTCAGTCTCTCAGTCATGTCCGACTCTTTGTGAACCCATGAACCGCAGCACGCCAGGCATCCCTGTCCATCACCAACTCCCGCAGTTCACCTAAACCCATGTCCAGTGAGTTGGTGATGCCATCCAACCATCTCATCCTCTGTCATCCCCTTCTCCTGCCCTCAATCTTTCCCAGCATCAAGGGCTTTTCCAATGAGTCAGTTCTTCGCATCAGGTGGCCAAAGTACTGGAGTTTCAGCTTCAGCATCAGTCCTTCCAATGAATATTTAGGACTGATTTCCTTTAGGATGGACTGGTTGGATCTCCTTTTAGTCCAAGGGACTCTCAAGAGTCTTCTCCAACACCACAGTTCAAAAGCATCAATTCTTTGGTGCTCAGCTTTCTTTATAGTCCAACTCTCACATCCATACATGACTACTGGAAAAACCATAGCCTTGACTAGATGGAGCTTTGTGGACAAAGTAATGTCTATGCTTTTGAATATGCTGTCTAGGTTGGTCATAACTTTCCTTCCCAGGAGTAAGTGTCTTTTAATTTCATGGCTGCAATCACCATCTGCAGTGATTTGGAGCTCAGAAAAATAAAGTTAGCCACTGTTTCCACTGTTTTCCCATCTATCTGCCATGAAATGATGGGACCAGATGCCATGATGTTAGTCGTCTGAATGTTGAGCTTTAAGCCAACTTTTTCACTCTCCCCTTTCACTTTCATCAAGAGGCTCTTTAGTTCTTCTTCACTTTCTGCCATAAGGGTGGTATCATCTGCATATCTGAGGTTATTGATATTTCTCCCAGCAATCTTGATTCCAGCCTGTGCTTCCTCCAGCCCAGCGTTTCTCATGATGTACTCTGCATATAAGTTAAATAAGCAGGGTGACAATATACAGCCTTGACGTACTCCTTTTCCTATTTGGAACCAGTCTGTTGTTCCATGTCCGGTTCTAACTGTTGCTTCCTGACCTGCATACAGGCTTGAAACTTAACATTCAAAAAACTAAGATCATGGCATCCAGTCCCATCACTTCATGGCAAATAGATGGGGAAACAATGGAAATAGTAACAGACTTTATTTTCTTGGGCTCCAAAATCACTGCAGATGGTGACTGCAGCCATGAAATTAAAAGATGCTTCCTCCTTGGAAGAAAAGCTATACCCCAACCCAGACAGTACCCCAACCCAGACAGCATGATAAAAAGCAGAGACATTACTTGACTGACAAAGGTCCATCTAGTCAAAGCTATGGTTTTTCCAGTAGTCATGTATGGATGTGAGAGTCGGACCATAAAGAAATCTAAGTGCTGAAGAACTGATGCTTTTGAACTGTGGTGTTGGATAAGACTCTTGAGAGTCCCCTGGACTGCAAGGAGATTCAACCAGTCAATCCTGAAGGAAATCAGTCCTGAATATTCATTGGAGGGACTGATGCTGAAGCTGAAACTGCAGTACTTTGGCCACCTGATGTGAAGAACTCACTTATTAGAAAAGACCCTGATGCTGAGAAAGATTGAAGGCGGGAGGAGAAGGGGAGGACAGAGGATGAGATGGTTGGATGGCATCACCAACTCAATGGACATGAGTTTGAGCAAGCTTAAGGAGTTGGTGATGGACAGGGAATGCTGCAGTGCTGCAGTCCATGGGGCTGCAAAGAGTCTGACACAACTGAGTGACTGAACTGAACTGAAAGGGGTTGCAGATTATCAAGGCTTAACCTTAAAGCAGAATGGAGTCAACTCTGTGGATGAACTGCAGCTACCTCCAACCTCTTATGTTACAGTCCAGCGAGGGCTATAGATCTGCCTTTTGTTTCTTTTACTCTAGTTCAGTGGTTCTGATGCTGCACAGAATCATGCACAAAGCACCCTCAGCACTGAACTGGGAGAGCAATTTAAGGGATGTTCAGTCCTCCTTGTTGGAGCCTGACCCACTCATCACGTGTTGCTGCATCACACTGCCATCCCCTCCTGGTCTTCCGGTTTCCTTAGTCCCTGAAGTCCAATCCATCCTTCACACCATGTGTGCAGTTACATCTTTAAACACATCCTGGGTCATGTCAAGCAACACCTCCAGGGGCTTCTTATGCTTGCAGGGAAGTTTGAACACCCAAGCATGATGCTCCAGCCCCAGGCCCCAGTCTCTCTTCATGTCCCAAGGTCCCACAACCAGTCTCCTCAGGGCTCCCCATCATCTATTGGCTGCTCTGTCGCTGCCTTCCCCAGAATTGTCTTTCCCTCACCCCTACCCGCTTAATAGCCTAAGGAATGAGAGCACGAGCTCCAGAGGCCAGGGCTCCTGGCTCTGATTCCCAGCCCACCAATCACTGACTCTGCCACCCTGGCTAAGACTCTTTCCTCTTTGGTAAGATGGTGATGCGATAACACGTCTACCTCCCAGAGTTGTGAGGATTAAAGGACAGGGAACTCAGAAAGCACTCAACAGTGCAGGGCACAGAGTAAGCAATCCGCTGGACATACACATGTGCTCATGGGCACACAGACGCACACACGCTCCTGTGCACATCTGCTCTTGTATCTCCACAAAGCATTCATTTCATGCTCAGTGCTCTAATAAATGATACATCCCACCCAAGGCACTGAACAGATAAGCTCTACTCCCAGGTAGGGCTCACCCAGTGTGGTGGGCTCTGGGCTACTTTTGTAATTGCTACTTTTGCTATTTCAAGAGTCACTCAACCAAATTCTGTGTTGGAATCAAAGCTATGTTAAGATGCCCCTATCTTTCTTGCCCTTTTAAATTCTGATTTAGACCCAACTTCCATACCAATGACCAAGGCACCTGATTCTGAGTTTAATATTTTTCCTCAATAAATACAAAATGAATTTTTTTAATATGAATTATTGCTTTATGGTAACTTTGCAAAATCATTAAATAAACAAAGAAGGAATACATTTAAACATTAAAAAGTTTTAACTTTTTATTAACTTATCTTTTTAACCTGGGAATTGTATTATAATTTTTTACTTTGAAAAAGTAAAAAATTTGTTTTACATTTCATTGGAATATAAACTTGTTTTACATTTTTTACATTTCATTGTTTTTTTTTTTTACATTGTTTTTTTTTTACATTTCATTGGAATATAAACTCCCTAGGACAGGGATTTTTGTCTGCTTTTGTGTGCTATATAGTCTTGAACCTAGAACAATGCCTGGCACATAGTAGGCATTTAACAAACCTTTGCTGAATGAGTGAATGAACAAATGAAGAATACATGTAACATATAACAAATCCTTCTAGGCGGCAATCAAAATAAATAAAGGCTAAAATTTTAACATTTTTTAAATTAGAGAAACACATTATGGAAAAAGTTTAAATACCTTGTTCTCCTCCCAGCCCCATTTCTCTCTCCCCATCTAGAAGTGGCCAGTTTCATGAATTTTTTTGTGTGTTTCCTTCTGATCTGTGTTTTTATACTTTTTCCACAAACATATGTAAACATGTATAAGGCACTATTTTCTTGGGAATAATTTTTAATTTATAGTAATGGTATGAAATTTAGATAAATAATATTTACATAAATGGTGCAAGAGATAATATTCTATTGCTTGCTTTTTCACTCAGTATTGTTCTGGGGATCATTCCAGGTTGACACTTGTAAATTTTATTCACATTAACTGCACAGAATTCCATCATATGAATATAGCATATTTATTTATCCATCCTCTTCTCCTGTGATTTTGTGTTATTCCAAGTGGCAGCCTTAATTCACAGAGTATTCCAGTTTTCTTCCTCCCCAGGCACATGGTAGGACTCTGCTTCCACCAGCAACATCTGAGGCTCCCCACTTCCTTATAGTCTAAACAATACTTGGTATTGTTAAGACATTTCCCCCTGTGCTTTCCAACAGGGAATCACATAATCTTTTGAACAAAACTGCTAAGTAGGGTACTCAGAGGACAGAATATACCAAATACTTGGGTTGACCAAAAAGCCCTTTGCATTGTGCCTTTTGCTTTTAAACATTACTTTAGCCTGATGCTCGGCCATAAATTGTGGACGGAGATGTAAGATAATACTATGTTCCTGAACTGATTTCACAAACATCAGGGATCCACAAGGGTCTTCATTGGAAATGTCAGTTCTCATTGTATGAAATTAGATACTGAAGGAATAGAAAAATGGATTAAATGTGGGCTGACCTACCTGTCCTCAATCCCAGACACTCTTTCCTACCAATGTCGCTTTGACAACGTATCCTACAAAAATAGTAGCCTAAGTTCCCAAATACACACACACACACACACATATATATATACATATGGATGTTTAGGGCACTACTATCTAAAATGGTGAAAATAAAAAAGTTGAAAATGACCTAAATGTTTATTAATCCTATAGTTTTTTAAATTATAATTTTTTTGCTATCTACTTCTGAACTGCCTTAAGAGTAAGATGATAAATTTCTATATAGCTGAAGATAGTTTTAGATGGGATTTAGTTACTTGCAGCCAAATGCCTCCTAACGGATTTCCAGTTTTGCACTGGACGAGCTCTAGCTAGAGGACAAACAAATGCTGTTTGAGTCCATATACGCAGAGGACTCCAAAACACTTGGCGACTTCCCCATCAGCTGCCCCCAAGAGATAAGTCTCATGACCCTGTGTCTCAAGGGAGGAGAGCCTGACCAGGAACCCAGGGACTTTCACCAGAATGTGGTAAGGGGGCTGGGAAGTTAGTCAACATTAAAAACAAATAAAGATGCTGTGTTGTCTCTCTCCCCATCCCCTCCCGGAAAGAGAGTCCCCCGGGACAGATAAGCAAAGACTTTGCACAGTTTCCACCCTGCCCCCACGCTGCTGACCAGGCCAGAGGAAGTAATGGAAATAAACTCTAGGCACATTCAACATTTTCCTACAAGATCCAGCCTCCACCAGCTTCAAAACAGGAGAGCAGCAGAGAAGAGCCAGATGCTCCAAAAGGTAGGGAGAGGAGATGCTCCAGGAGAACCTGTGCTTGGGGCCACAAGCCACCTGCCAAGGCTGTGGTGAGGCTCTGTGCCCTGGGCCCCTGGGCCAGCACAAAAAAAGAATCAAGCTTCTCCCATAAGCCATCAAAGGGCTGATGGTGGATGAACTTGGAAAGCCTTATATCAGTGAAAGAAAGGCAGTCACAAAAGTCCACATAGTTGTTGATTCTATTTATATAAAATGTCCAGAATAGGCAAATCCATAAGGACAGAAGGGAAATGAATTTCCAAGGGCTGGGGACCAGTGCGAGGGAGGAGGTTAGAAGTGATGGTAAAGCATACTTGCTTCTTGGGGTAATAAAAGTGTTCCAAAATTGACTGTGCCACAATTCTATTAATATAAACATACCCCAAACCACTGACCTGTGTACTTTAAATGGGTTGATTGTATGGTATGAGAATTATATCTCATAAAGCTGTGCCCCAAAAAGGGGGGCGGTGGGCTAAGAGCATCAATGTGGACTACCTGCAGCCATAACATGAGGATGCCCTGCTCCCACTGTTTCCTGTGTTTTTATCATTAATAATGCTTCGATGCCAGCCACCAGCTCTATGAGTCTGTGCTGCTTTTATTATCCCTGAAGCTCAAGGAGATTAAAATAATTTCCCAGTCACGTGGCTTGTGGGGGACTCTGCCTCACCTGTAACTGCGGCACTCTGCCCCTCCGCCCTAATTCACATCAGCAATTGTTGTTGTTGTTCAGTCACTAAGTCATGTCCAACTGTCCAACTATATAACACGCCAGGCTTCCCTGTCCTTCACTATCTCCCAGAGTTTGTTCCAACATGTACATTGAGTCAGTGATGCCGTATCAGCAGAGAGTCAAACAAGTCCACAGGGTTAACACCGTAATAGTTTAACGCCTAATATTAATAGCATTGGTGCTGGGAATTTATTAAAGGATGGCTTTTGAAAATTTGGGCTGCTGAGGCTGCCTTGCCTGAATCCACCTACTTCCTAGGGTATAGCCTGGCTGATGTTTGGGGCACATGGGTGAGGCAGAGTGGCTCTTTACGGTTCTCAGGAACGCTGGCAGGAACTGTCTGCTCCTGAGGAGTTGTTTGGAATCGCTGAGCTGGCTGGGTACCAGGGAGTCCTCTCCCAGCAGCTCGGGGAACCCAAGGGTATCTGAGCTCCATGAATGAGTCCCAGGACACATATCTGGGACCTCGGCTTCTGTGGGATTTCCCACTGGTCTGACATGAGCTCTCATGGGTGGGAGTGGCCAGGGAAGCCCAGGGGCCCCACTGATTCTGTCTGTCAAGAATGCACACTGATGAAATGGCTGCCCTCTGCTCCTTCCAGGAATCCAGGCTAGGGAGGCCTGTTTCTCTGCATGTCACCTTATTAGAGGTTAGATCACATAACAGATAACATAGACATTTCCACACTACCCCAGCCGCATACACCTGGACACGTGACTGGCTCACCGTAAAACAGGAGGTGGACATTTGCTCTTGAAGGGTAAAACCAAGTATAAGGTTCCTTACTCAGCAGAAGTGTGTACCTACCCTCTCCTTGAGGCCCAGGGATGAACCCAAGGACTCTTGCAGCTTCCTCCCCACCCCTTCTCAATTCCTTGCCCACTTCCTCAGTCTCTCCTCCATCTTCACCCCGGTCAGGGTCACAACAAGTCCTTCCTGGGATCAGGCCCTCTGGCGTGTCTACATCAGTCTGGTTCAGGCGGCCCTGCCTCACAGCCTTCCTCCAAGGCCTCTTCTGAAGCCAGAAGTCATGTTCCTGAAGCAAGTGCCCTAGATGGAGAGGAGGGCCCTTTCTGTGTGTGCAGAGTACGGTAGAATTCCACCCACCAGCTCACCCCACGTGGGTGGAGGGAGCAGGGGAGGGTAGACGTTAAGAGGTTGGTCAGACCCCAGTTCTACCACTTAATAGCGCTGTCACCGTGAGTCAGCGACTTAACCGTCCCCATCCCTAGTTTCCTTACCCATAAGATGGGAGTAATTCTATCTTTCTTCTGTGAGAGTGAAATGAGGTCTGCCAAACTCAGAAAAGGCACAGAAGAAAAGATAGTTATGGTAAATACACGTGAGAATCTATGAAACCATTTTATACTAAAATCTAAGCATTTCTGGACCCTTTAGCCTGATCATAAGGAACTTTCAAGGATACAAGATGGCCCCAGGAATATGCCTGATGAACAACGACCCAACAGCTTGTACTCCACATACACACACACACACACACATAAACATACCACATCCAAAACACACAGACACACACACACATAAACACACACTCCCAAACACACAGATATAAATACATCACCCAGACATATCCCCAAACACCCATAACATACACACATACACAAGATATCCCCAAATACACCCCCACAACACACCAACGCACACACACGTGCACCTAACACATCCCCACATACATGTGCATTCCACACTCACTCATACACACTCCTTTTTTTCTATCTTCTTAAAGATGCTTTCACCAACTCTAAGGATACCAAGTCTCACCACAATTTCCAACACTGTTACAAGAAACTAGATTACAGCAATAAAAACAACAGAGTGTCTTGCTCGCATATGTCACCTTGTACCTGAGCACAGAGGCCAGAAACTCTCGTCCTTACTTCCTCAGACACACACTGCTGACCTATGCTCCGGGCCTGACCTATGATGGATAAAGACACTAGATTTCTGTTTATCCATAAGTCCCTTGTTTGTTTACTTCTGTCCTGAGACAAGTTTATATAAGGTCAGATTCCCACGTTTCTAAGGCCCTGCTTCTCTCCGTCAAGTTTGCATTGACTGGGCTCCTTCTCTGATGAGGTCTGCAGAAGCTGCTGTATTGATCAAGAATTCTTCAGCCCTGCCCATGATGACTCACTGCCTCTTATTAACTTAAAAAAAAAAACCCTGGATCGCATAAGGATCTTTTCCGACTCTTCTATAACAAGAACCCCAGGAACCTCCAGAAAGACAGCACGGCCTGGGGAACTGAGTCTCAGAGGTTCTCACTCCGGCTCCACCATTTGTCAGCAGGAGGAAGCCAGCTATCACAGTTTGGGTTCATCCCAAAGCAGACCCTGAGACAAGGCCTTGGGTGCAGGCTGTTTACCAGGGAGATGATTCCTGGAACCCCCAAGTGAGGAAGTAGGGAAAGTGAGACCAGAAAAGGATAGAAGCTGATTGTTGTGGTTGTGCAGTCGCCAAGTTGTGTCCAACTCTTTGCAACCCCATGGGCTGCAGATGCCAGGCCTCCCTGTTCCTCACCATCTCCTGGAGTTTGCCCAAGTTCATGTCCATTGAATTGGTGATGCCATCCAACCATCTCATCCCGCCACCCTCTTTTCCTTCTGCCTTCAATCTTTCCCAGCATCAGGGTCTTTTCCAATGAGTCGGCTATTTGCATCAGGTGGCCAGAGTGCTGGAGCTTCAGCATCAGTCCTTCCAATGAGTATTCAGGGTTGATTTCCTTTAGGATTGCCTAGTTTGATCTCCCTGCAGTCCAAGGGAGTCTCAAGAGTCTTCTCCAGCACCATAATTGGAGCTGCACTCTGCCATCTTTGTGGTCCAACTCTCACATGTGTACATGACTACTGGAAAGACCATAGCCTTGACTATACAGACCTTTGTCAGCAAAGTGATATCTTTGCTTTTTAATACACTGTCTAGGTTTGTCATAGCTTTCTTGCCAAGAAGCAATCGTCTTCTATAGAGGGTACTTAATGGGCATGTCACTGCTGTGGGCATCTGGGGCTCAGTCCTGCTGGGGATCCTCTGGGCCTCTGGCTAGAAATCACTTCCAAATTGTCCCAGTGGAGAGCAAGCAGCTGAGATATCAACTCCCAGGGATGATGGAATGATGGGATGACAACTTGCCTCCACTCCCTCCCCTGGCCTCCCTCGGCTATACCTGCTTGGGTGGAGCAAAGCTCTCGTGGAGCCCTAGCTGGAGAAAGCCCTCCCCCAGAGAGGTGAAGTGGGGAGAGGGGACAGGGGGAAGCGGGAGCGGGGAGTTGCCAGCATGCTGGAAGCCACTGCAGGGGAACTCAGGTGAGCTCAGGGTATGGGGGACGGGCACTGATGGTGTCCTCCACATGTACAGTGCCTCTCCAAGCCTCTCTTACCTGCAAAACGGGCAGAAGACCTGCAGCCCTTCCTAGCAGGCCCCTCAGAGCCAGCAAGACCATTTGTGGGGAGCGTGACAACCTGGGACACCGCTGGTACCAGCAGGAGGCACCGCCACCCTCTGTGGGGGCTACCCTGCTGCAATAACCCCCTCCTCCCAGAAGCTGCTCATGAGAGAGAGGTGTGGGAAGAGTGTGATTCAAGGTTCCTGGTCAGCAAGGTCAGGCTGGAGTCCACCGACCCCCACCCCCGGTCCCCATGCCAAACCCCAAGGCTGTTTAAATGGCCACCAGAAGGAGAGTGGCCCTGAGATGCTTTCCCCGGTCTCGGGTTCTCAGAGTGACCCTATGAGGAAGGCCTGGGCACAGTCATCTGAGGAAACTGAGCTGGAGCGGTGAGCAGCACGCTCAGCACTGGAAAACCCCCTCCTCTAGAACATGCCACGACCCCCAACCCAGATGCCTCTATCACACACGCCAGGTGGCTTCTCAAGGCTTCTCTATGTATATCTGTCAGGCCTGGATTGATGGGGAGCTGCCTACACCTACCCTGCTGGCTCAGCTGACAACAGGGACCCTCAGGCAGCACTAACCCTGCCCCAGGCACTGTTCTAAGTGCCTTTATCATCATTATCTCATTTAATCCTCCCAACAATCCTATGAGGATGGCACTGTTATTATCCCCATTTTATAGAAGAGGAGACTGAAGAACAGAGAAGTTAAGTGACTTGTCTAAGGTCATATGGAAATAAATGGAAGAGGGGAAACTTGGATTTAGGCAATCTGGTTCCAGGGTCCTGCTCTAAACTACTTTGCTATGTTCCTTTCAAAAGTGCAGCCTGATTCTCATCACTGTCTATCAGAAAGTGTTACCCCAAATGTTGGGAATGAAACTGCCACTGACCTTTCTCCTGGGACAAGAACAGTACGGCGGAGACAAGACAGCACACTCAGCCTCCTTTTTAAAGATCAGGCTTCCAGGAAGACGGGGCAAATGCTCCATGCTGAGTGAGGGTCTCTTTTCTGGGGGCTTCATGTGCCCACAGTGGCATGTAGCACTGAAGTCAAACACAATTGGGGTCAAGTGCCTTTTTTTTCCTTTTTGAGAATGATAACTCTGGATGCTTTAATTGGGGCTCCCAATACAATCTTTCCACAAGGGAGGATAGATTGCAAGGAAGAGTCAAAAACACAAGAGTTTCCCGGAGTATGGAGCCAAGGCGAGCTGGCCCACAGGGAGGTTGTGAAGATCACATGAAAGAACATCTGGGGGCTCACACATCAGCAGAGATAACTGGTCAACCCCAGGGGATCTGCCCCACCAGTTGAAGGCAGGTCATGGCCTCGGACTCAGTCTTCTTTCCGTTTCTTATATTACATCAGCAGAACCACTGCCAAGTAGAACAGAAATCCCAGCTTTCCTTGCTTGTGCCTGCATCCTGCTTTATAACCAGTTCTGCCATCACCCCCGCTCCCCACCCTCAGCCTTTCAAGTGGAAGTTCTGAACACAGGCTAGAAACAAAGCCAAGTGAACGGGCACAGCCGCGCGAATCCAGCCCTTAGGAGAGGAGCCATTCTGTCAGTTCTTGAATGTGTGCCTGCAAATGACTCTTTCAGGGGGTGTTCTGTCTTATCTGTCAAAGGGAGCACACATTATTCCATTCATCGAGCTCTTATTCTGTGCTTGGCACTGCTCATCTACTCCTCACCACCAGCCTGGGAGAGGCGTTTATTACCCATGTTGTCCAGATGAGAAACTTCCGTGGGGAGGGCTCCAGTACCTCCCTGGAAGGCACAAATTTCCTGAGTGCTAAAGAGAGGACTCAGCCAGTCTGGCTTCAATGGCAGAAGCCAGACAGCACTGTACCGTCTTAATCCTCACAGGATGCCAGGATATAGAACCCATGACCAGATTTTTGTCGTTGTTGTTTAGTCACTAAGTCACATCTAACTCTCTTGTGACACTGGACTGTAGCCCGCCAGGCTCCTCTGTCCATGGAATTTCCCCGGCAAGAATACTGGAGTGGGTTGCCATTTCCTTCTCCAGGGGATCTTCCCAACCCAGGGATTGAACCCACATCATCTGCATTGCAAGTGGATTCTTTTACCACTGAGCCACTGGGGCAGCCCAGATTTTCACAGAGAAGGAAACTGAGGTTCAGAGTTAGGCTACCTGCCCGAAGTCAGCAGCTAAGCAGAAGAGCCAGGAGCAGAACTGATGTCAGAGTCTGGAGCCTGAGTTCTGTGATCACCATGAGCACCTGAAGGGCAGGACGGGACAGTGCCAGCATGTGGCCAACAGGTCAGCACTGCCTGGGAGAGGGCATGCCAGGGCACACCAGCTGGCCACCAAGGCAGGCTGTGCAAAGTCCCCAATGCCCCATGCCATTAAACCCAAAAGAGGCGGGCCAAACGAAAGCCAGTGGCTGTTGACAGACGGGCAGCGACAGAGACGATACAGCCAACAGCTGCTGTTTATTTTGGGGCCTGGGAAGAGAGGAAGGACTAGTTAGGGCCCAGCTCATTCCAACAATAAACCGGGCAGGGCAGATGGGGAGGTGCCCCCTCCCAGCTAAAGCAACAGCCCTGGCCACCTGCTGGGCTTTGCTGAGAGCTGAATGGCCTAGGTGTCAGAAACGTCTTGCCAGACGCTCTAATCTGGCCTCCACCAACCTACACATTGCTCCCCACTCCACCCCGCCCCCGTCCCCAGCCCCAAGTGCTGGACTTGTAAATGGCCCAGGAAGACAATGGCACACAGCAAACCCACCCCCTGAAGTGTCAGGTTCCAGGAACAAATGGTTTTTCCTGTTTCAGGGACAAAGAGGGCCGCTCCTGCCTGCCACCAGTGGTCTCTGTTCCCTGACTTCTATACTTGGTATCTAAGGTCTATGGACAACCTAGGCAGTGGCAAGACTGGCTGGCAGGATTCCCTGGAAGGCCAGGACATAAGATACAAGAGGCTTGTATCCCCATTGCCTGGCTCAGAACCCCAGGCCTGCCTCCTCCTAGCTTATAACCATTGGTAAATTAACCTCTCTGTGTCTCTGTTTTCTCATCAATAAAGTAAGGACTGTAAGAGTGCTTTTCTCATCAAGTTGTTGTAAGGATTCAATGAGCAAAGTGCTTAGCAGAATGACTGGCACATAATTCATGCTCCAAATATTATTAGTAGTAGTATTATCATCATCATCACCATCGTCATCAATTAGCCTGGAAGTTTCCTTCTCACTGAACAGTGGAGGACAGCTTCCCTGGATATTACACATGGACTAAGCTAGCCCGTGATACAGGTGAACTAGAGACATCTGGTTCTTGATGCTATAATTGCACCTACTCAATGGATGAGAAAGGTTTTGGGGACTGGCCTGAGGATCTGACCACACTTAGAATATTACAAGGATGCATGCTTAATCACTAAGTTGTGTCCGACTTTTTGCAACCCCACAGACTGTAGACTGCCAGGCTCCTCTGTCCATGGGATTTCCCAGGCAAGAACAGGAATATATACTTGACATTTCAAATAACCAATTGCTACAATTGTAAGTTAAAAGCTGTGGTTCTTTTTAAAAAAAAAAAAAAGGAGTTGGGTAGGAGGAAGGGGGTTTAATAGAATAAAGACTTCATCTACAGATTTATCTCACTGTTTGAGGACCCACTGTGATCCAGACCTTCTACTAGCATTAGGGAAGGGGTGTTAAAGACGGGAGGATGTGGGGGCTGCCGCCTTTGTAGGAGCTTGCCACCCTCGGGCTCCCAGTCGGAGAAACTGCTTTCAGCATGGTGGTGCCCTGCACGCAAGTAGGTATTTTTGGCCAGTTTCCATCTTCAGCAAGTCAAGAAGCCTTGCTGCTGAGCAGAGCACCCTGCTCGGTCTGGACCCAAACTGGATCCTTTACCTGTCTGACCTCACTGCCCACTGCTCTGCCGTTGCTCATGCCCTGGGGCCACACCAGCCCCCTGTTCCTCCCTGAAAGGGCCAGGCATGGTCTTAGCTCAGGGCTTTAGCATTTGCTATTCCCTCTCCATAAACCACTTCCCCTCCAAACATCTGCAGGCCTCACTTGTCCTCCTCCTTCAGATCTTATTCAAAAGTCACTATACTCGGGGGCTGTCCCTGGCCAAGCTCTAAAAGCTAACACAGCAACTCACACCACGGCTGCCACTCCCTGTCTCCCTCCCCCGGCTCAGTTTTCTCTACAATGTTTATCCCCCATCTACCACACTCCAGATTTCACCAATTTTTCATTTGTTTATTGTTTCCCTTCCCCTATCAGAATGTGAGCTCCAAAAGGGCAGGGATTTTTAGCAGTCCTGCTATGTTCCCAGTGCCTGGCACACAGTTAACATTCAAATGTTGATTGAGTAACTGAATGAATGAATTAGTATTAAAATGAATGAATAAATGAATATAAATAAGCATCAGATCAGAGTCCAGCCCTCAACAAGCTTTTTAACCAGTCAAGACATAGGCTTGCCCCAAACTGAGCAACCCAAGGTCATTCTTGGTAAGAGTTACAGGAGAGGTAAAAACAATAAACATTATAAAAATTCACAGACAGGAGACATTGTAAGATGAGAAGTCAAAAAAGCTTCTGAGAGGTGACAGAAACTAAGCAAAACCATGAAGCATGAGGACTTTCCTGGAGGTACACTGGCCAGGAATCCACCAGCCAGTGCAAGGGACATGGGTTCGATCCCTGGTCTGGGAAGACTCCACACGCCTTGGAGCAACTAAGCACCGTAAGGATGGAGTCTGTACTCTGGAGCCTGAAAACTGAACTACTGAGCTCGCATCCCACAACTACTGAAGCCCGAGCACCCAGAACCTATGCTCCATAACAAAGAGAAGCCCCTGCCACCGCAGCAAGAGAGATCCCACACACAGCAACGAAGACCCAGTATAACCGAAAAGGAAAAAACTAGAAAACAAAACAAAAAAACCCAACCAACCAACAAACAAAAAAGAACCATGAAGGATGACCAAGATAATAATAACAACAGCTGCCATTTATTGAAAACTATCATGTGCCCAACATTATGTAGAGTAACAGCCTGGCGTGCTGCAGTCCATGGGGTCGCAAAGAGTCAGACACGACGGAGCGACTGAACTGAACTGATTTACATTTTACAGATGAGAAAGCTGAGGCCCATGGCAGAGAAGACATGTGAACAAGTGTAACAAGGCAGTAGGAGTTTCAGAGCTGAGCCCGTGGGGCAGAGGCGTTGTGCTCTGCTCCCATCCTCATGTCCTCAACTTCCAAATGCGGACACCTGAGGCCCTCTCCAGAGCTGTCCAGTTGCCAGAGCCTAGTTTAGCCAGAACAAGCAGCAGGCTGCAAGTGCCAGGGAAGTAAACCACTCCCTGCTCCCAGCCACGGTGCCATGCTAGCCCCCATCCTCCAGGAGAGGATGGAGAGCCCCCGGCAGCTGGAGCTTCTGAAGGAGCAGGCTTTCAAAAGTGCTCTGGACAAGAGTCCGGGGGGAATAAAACTTTGAATCCCAAAATAGCGGCCAGACCTTGCTAGGGGTCCATTCTGGGTAGCAAGAGGCTTGTTATCTTATCCCAAGTGCCAGCTCCAACCACATCATGTGTCAATGGAGGGGCTTGGGGGGAAGGTCAGGGTGGGCAGATAACCAGGGTTTAGTCCAGACCCTTGAAGTTTTATCAGGGACCCACGTGATGTGTTCCCTAGGCCCCCAGCCTCTCGGGAAGCTCTTGAGAGACAAAACCACTATAAAGCTTCAGGGCCCCAGCCTTCCAAGGGAAGGCCTGCTGTACATAACCCTTTGGGTTCACTTCCCTTCTTCAGCCCAGGGCAGTGCTCTCAGCTGTCTGTACCCCAACAGAACCACAGATCATGGCTGGGATTCCCAAGGGTGCATGAAGCAGAGGGAGAAATACAGCCACGGAGACCAGAGTCTGATGAAGACCAGAGTGGGTAGAGAAAGACCCAGTGCAGCTAGTTTTTGATATGTGTGGATGTCTCCAGCTGGGGGCAAGGACAAAAGACTGATACTTCCAACTAGCTACCTAACCTTTGTGTGGCAGGGATGGGTGAGCCATCAAACCTGCACGGGCTTTGTCCCTGCAGACATCTGGGTTCAAACCCCGGCTCTCACTGTTCAGGGCCATTTGACGCAGGGTGAGAGGCTGCCCCTCCCACAGGGATGATGCTCAGGGTGGCGATGGGGATTCCAGAAGACAGCAGATAAGAAGCCCCAGCCCCATGCTTGCACCCAGAAGGGCTCTACTCACACATTCTCTGACTCAACTTCCCCACTTCCCCTACCCGGGAGCCGCGACGTCCAGTGATCATGGGAAAAATGAGGCTGCTTTTCTCCAACTGCCAGTGAGTGATGACTAAAGTCAATAATTAACCCCCGCTTGAGACCCAAGTCCAGACATTGCCTATTACAGGCCTTAGCTCTGCGAGAAAAGGATCAGTTTGCCAAGCTGCCTAGGCTTAGGCAAGCAAAAATCCCTGGGCAGCCACCTTCGGAAGCCCTGCCCTCATGGACAAGCAACTGGGTCCCTCCTGGGTGCCGGGGCCCTGTACTGAGAGCCCGCTGAGTCCTGCCCAGGAGGCAGAATTCAGGAAAGAACTGCATTCTCTCGGAGCCCCACTGCCAGCACCATGCCAGGCCTCCCTCCCTGTTGTTACAAAGAGAAATTCTCCCACACAGGCAAGGCCCTTAAAATAGCCCTTTGGGTCTGGGCCATCAGGAAACGGAATAAAGCTGGGTCAGAATGGGGCCTACCATGAAAGAGTTCACAGAGCAGCCGCTTCAAACGCCAGAGACAATCCCTCAGTGCTCAGAACCCTCAGGTGGGCAAAGCCGCAAGGCAAGCCCTCTCCACGAGGAATACTACTCCCCAGGAGGACCCTGTGCTGAGCCCGGAGAAGCCCCCGATACCCTGGGGCAGCACCCTGGATCCCTCTGGGAGAGGGACCCACATGTGAGTCATAGTGACAGTGTGACACAGGCATCGCCTAGGGCGAGGGGCCCAACACACCTGGCCTTGTGCTTGACTAACAGTGCGACCTCAATTTTCTGAGTCAGTCTCTTTATGAACAAAACAGGGTTTAAAATGCACATCCGCTCCATCCCTTACCCCACTTGCTCCGCCCTGAAGTTCTCTATCAGCATTGGGCAGCACCCCACCCCCCTACCCCCTGGAGTGATCAATTTCCACCAGGTCTGAAGTTCACACTCCAGGAATCCCAGAGACAGACAGGAGGGCCCCCACAGAACCCTGCTGCATAATTTATGCTGCACTGATACACAGAGAGGAAGGGATACGGCCCCCACCCCACCCACGCACTTCCACCCAGGCTCAGGGAGGGCGGCTTCCTCACCAGGCAAAGGAAATGACAGCAAAGGCTGGAGAGGGCTGCTGAGTGGACAGCAGAAAGTGCAGCTGCTTCCACATCACTAGCTCAGCCCCCTGGATGTCACCTCCTCCCCTCAGGTGACAGCAGGCAGAGATGGCACTGCAAATAGCTCTGTATTTCCCGTTCACAGAAATGACCAACTTGGAGAGAAGCAAAGTTCCCAGAGGTGGCTTTCTAGAGAACATCTTCACTAAGGGCCTAGAGTGGTCCTGAATTGACCCTGGCTACAACTGTGTGGATCACAATAAACTGTGGAAAATTCTGAAAGAAATGGGAATACCAGACCACCTGACCTGCCTCTTGAGAAACCTATATGCAGGTCAGGAAGCAACAGTTAGAACTGGACATGGAACAACAGACTGGTTCCAAATAGGAAAAGGAGTCCGTCAAGGCTGTATACTGTCACCCTGCTTCTTTAACTTATATGCAGAGTACATCATGAGAAACGCTGGGCTGGAAGAAACACAAGCTGGAATCAAGATTGCCAGAAGAAATATCAATAACCTCAGATATGCAGATGATACCACCCTTAAGGCAGAAAGTGAAGAGGAACTCAAAAGCCTCTTGATGAAAGTAAAGAGGAGAGTGAAAAAGTTGGCTTAAAGCTCAACATTCAGAAAACTAAGATCACGGCATCTGGTCCCATCACTTCATGGGAAATACATGGGGAAACAGTGGAAACAGTGTCAGACTTTATTTTGGGGGGCTCCAAAATCACTGCAGATGGTAATTGCAGCCCTGAAATTAAAAGACGCTTACTCCTTGGAAGGAAAGTTATAACCAACCTAGATAGCATATTCAAAAGCAGAGGCATTACTTTGCCAACTAAGGTCCGTCTAGTCAAGGCTATGGTTTTACCAGTAGTCATGTGTGGATGTGAGAGTTGGACTGTGAAGAAAGCTGAGCACCGAAGAATTGATGCTTTTGAACTGTGGTGTTGGAGAAGACTCTTGAGAGTCCCTTGGACGAAAAGGAGATCCAACCAGTCCATCCTAAAGGAGATCAGTCCTGGGTGTTCTTTGGAAGGACTGATGCTGAAGCTGAAACTCCAGTACTTTGGCCACCTCATGCGAAGAGTTGACTCATTGGAAAAGACTCTGATGCTGGGAGGGATTGGGGGCAGGAGAAGGGGATGACAGAGGATGAGATGGCTGGATGGCATCACTGACTCGGTGGACATGAGTTTGAGTGAACTCTGAGAGTTGGTGATGGACAGGGAGGCCTGGCGTGCTGCAATTCATGGGGTTGCAAAGAGTCAGACACAACTGAGTGACTGAACTGAGCTGAACAGGCTTCTTGGAGTAGAAGTATGGCAGAGGGACCTTGTCTAGAAACTTGCTTCAATCAGGAAGAGCTCCTTTTGGTAAAGCATCTCCTTCCCAAATGATGAAGAAACCAGACAGAGGGTTCTAGGACCCCTTCACACAGCTATTTTCGCTAGGCTCAGCATTTTCCAAAGCAGCTTTCATATCTACCCTCCCCTCTGCAAGGCAGCAGGCCAGAAAGGAAGCAATGAGCCCATTTTCTAGATGGGCAAATGGAGATCGAGTGCGGAAGGTGACATGTGGAAGGTTTCCCATCTTAAGG
The DNA here is from genome assembly GCF_029378745.1 of Bos indicus. NCBI lineage: Eukaryota > Metazoa > Chordata > Mammalia > Artiodactyla > Bovidae > Bos > Bos indicus. The sequence goes on from NC_091785.1 coordinate 24,264,993, forward strand.
AGCCAACCAGCCAGCCCTCAAGTGGAATCTCCTTGGGGCTTGGTCTTCCCAGACGCGAAGAGAGATCAAGGGCTGTGAGGCTGCTGTGGGAACAAAGTCAGCTTTGGAGCTGGCAGGCCTGGGTCACCTTCTTAGCTGCATGGTGTTTGGCAATTCATTTTAAGCTCTCTGGACCTCCGCATCCTGGCCTGCGTGAAGCGGATGTTGGTAGTAACTACACACTTCAGCACGCTGTTTTGAGAGTTTCCATGTAAAACTCAGAACGTAAAAAACATTTAGAAATGTTAGCTGTTATTATTACATTTTCCCTAAAGAGTCAGGCTTACTGGGGCATCTGACAATGGGGTGAGGGTTAAATAAACCAAGAGGTAGTTTGAAGCACTGTCTTTCTAACTAAAACCAGTTGAGAGAGATGCTGAGATAGAAGACAACGCTGGCCTGAAAGTTTCAGGTGACGCTGAGACTTTGGAGACATCCTGGGCTCCCAGCAAGCTGTTCAGCATTAGCCCCCAGGCCCTCCAAGAACAAGGGTCTCCTCTCTTGCCACTGGGGTGCTTGAGTGGCAGCGCTGGGGACTGGAGATGGAAATGACCTCGCCGTGACATAAGGCCCTGGCAGCGGGCCCTCCACGGATGAGGCCCAAAGCAGTCAACACCTCACTTCTTGCTGCCCCTCCACCACCCTCATTCCCCAAGACCTCTGGGGTGCAATCAACTTTTATGAGGCAGCCTGACCTTTCCGAGTAAGAGCTATAAACAGAGAAGGGCCAGGCGCTGGCCTGCCAACTGTAGAGTCCCCAACACACAGAGATGGTTCCCATCCCTACATAGGTAGCTCTGTTCCCGCCATGGCTGCAACAATGACCCTAAAGCCAGTTCTGGGGCTCACCAGAAGGACTACACAGTGACAATCAGGTCCCGTCCCCTGCAATCCTTGGGAGGAACGGAAGTTGCGGAGGTGAAGCCTCTTGATGCGTATGTGAGGCTCTCAACAGCTGGTCACCCTTGCTCCCTGTCCTTCCCGGCTTGGGTTTTGCCCGTGTTTTCCTTGCATGCTCCACCTCCAGCACCTTTGCTTTCCCTTTCTTGGCATGCCTTCCCCTCTTTTTCCCACCTAAATCCTATTCTTTCCCACCCCATCCCCAGTTACTCCTTGAGGCCCATCACGAAGCTGGCCTTCGCCAGTCAGTCTTCCCTGAAAAACTCCAGTTCACAGAGAACTCCTTCTGAAGCTCTGAAAGTAAAACTGTTGGTTGCTCAGTCGTGTCCAACTCTTTGCAACCCCATGGACTGTAGCCCACCAGGCTCCTCTGTCCATGGAATTCTCCAGGCAAGAATACTGGAGAGGTTGCCATTTCCTTCTCTAGGGGATATTCCCAATCCAGGAATTGAACCCAGGTCTCCCACATTGTAGGCAGATTCTTTACCATCTGAGCCCCCAGGGAAGTGGGTCTCAATATTAGTACAAATGCCTATGCAGCACTTAATATGTGCCAGCTACTGTTCTAAGCTCTTTACATTTATCGACTCATTTACTCTTCACCACAGCCCTTTGAGCTAGTTCCTATTTCCCCCTCATTTTTGTTTGTTTGTTTGGTTTGGTTTGTTTTTAACAGGTGAGGAAACTGAGGCACAGAGAGAGAAGGAACTTGCACCGAATCCCAGGGGAGTAAGTGGTAGAGACAGGATTCTGGCCTGGGGATAGCAGAGACCAGGAACTCTCCAACAATACAGCCTTCCAGACACACATCTTACTCTCAGGAGGTGTGGCCCAGACTCCTTGGTTCCTTTCACACTCCTCACATTTGACCTGGCTTTAATGGGGAAGAAAGTGACAAGCTCATAGACTCCGGTATCAGATGCCAGAGTAAGGATCCCAGCCCTGACACTGAATTACTCTGAGTGAGAGCTGCATAAACTTTCTGGGCCTCAGTTTCTACACCTGTAAAGTGGGGATAAAAACACTGACCTACTTCATGGGGAGGTTATGATGTTAAAATGAAATCCCCTCTGAAAGGTCTCTTCTGCACTGCCTGGCACATAGCAGGCACTCATATACTGGTTCTCCTCCTTCTCACTGCATCTCGACGTCCTCACTGGATTCTGCTCAGCACCCGCTGCTAATGTGAGCCACCTGGAGGCTCCTGGGGGCCTCCTTGTGGCCCAGTGTGCCACCCTCCCTCCCTCCTGTCCTGACTCCACTACACAGAGCAGCAGCCGAAGCAACCCGGTCCAGGCGAGAAGTCACACGCAGCCCTGGGAATCGCCTCCTGAAATGCTGATCACCCTCCTGGACTCTTCCGTTATTGTTGGCAATAGCCACGGCAGAGAACACCTCTGGCCCTGACTCAGAAACTGTTTCCAAAGCCAGAGTCTCCACCTCATTTCCCACACACACCCCTTGTCCTTCCTGTTCCCGGGATCCCTGTCCTCACCCATGATCCTGTTCCTGGACTCTGAGAACTCAAGAGGAGTAAGTGTGACTACCGTATGTATAACTCTATTACTTGTTTTATTTCATTTAATAAAGAGGCAAAAGAGAACAGAGTTGCCTGTTAGGCTTTTTCTGGCCAAGAAATAGTCTGGTCAGTGACTCAGGCTGAGGAAATTAGAAGGCAATTTCCAGGGACCGTGGTGCAAACCCCAAAGTCAGAAGTCCTAACAACACTCCTCTAATTCACTGCCTCCACCGACGATTAACTCATGCTGGCCTCGGAATATCTCTTTGGAAAATGCAGCAGCTGGCGCTTATATTTCTGGATCTGGAACCGGTCTCCAATGACATCAAATAGGTTTATTTTTCCCTTCCCTTTGCCTCCCCTCTGCCTGCCACCACACATGGTGATTCCAATCCCGACTTGTCCCCCCAAGCCCTCACTCGGCTGGCTCTAAAGAGGACCATGATAAATGGCTGACTGTGTTCCTTCTTCCATCAGCCTTGAAGGATGTGGTCGGTTGTTCCATGAGCAGGAATCTTTGTCAGACCCGTGAATCACCCCTAGATCACTTCCCTCCTTGGAGCAGGAGAAAAAACTTATGTGTGTGTGAGAGAGAGAGACAGACAGACAGACAGTAAGAAAACATGTACGTGTGCTCTGTCGCTTCAGTGGTGTCCAACTCTGCACCTCTATCAACTGTAGCCTACCAGGCTCCTCTGTCCATGGGATTTCCCAGGCAAGAATACTGGAGTGGGTTGCCATGCCCTCCTCTAGGGGATCTTCCTGACCCAGGGATAGAACCCATGTCTCCTACATTGCAGGCAGATTCTTGACCCTCTGAGCCACCTGGGGAGCCCAAAAGAAAGCAGGGCAGAGTGCTGACCCGTGTGTGGCACTGACTTTGGAGCTGGAATCCTATATGACCTTGCCCTCACCTGCAGCACCTCTCTACTCTGCTCCCCCAACACATGTTCCTTCCCAACACACCAGCAAGCCAACACTTGGACAGCTCCAGGAAGCCCTCCAGGTCTGAACAGCTGCTCCTTGTTTATCTGCTTCTTTTGTATGTTGAGTGTTTTCCACGGGGCATGTAGCCCACTTTCCCATCAGACTGTGAACAGCTGGCCTTCCTTTTTTGCCTCAGTCTTCCCTTCTCTCACAGCTTCGCCTATCAGATTCTAAATGTACTCACGGGTTTCAGTGATAAGGAGCACCAGACAGATGCTAGTATGTTGAGTACCCATGATGGGCGCCAGGTACTTACTTCAGTCGTGTCCAATTGTTTGTGACCCTATGGACTGTAGCTTGCCAGGCTCCTCTGTCCATGGGATTCTCCAGGCAAGAATACTGGAGTGGATTACCATGTCCTCCTCCAGGGGATCTTCCCGACCCAGGGAGTGAACCCACATCTCTTCTGTCTCCTGCATTGGCAGGGGGACTCTTTACCACTAGCGCCACGAGGTAAGACACTAAAAGTAGAAGCTTTGCCCCCAAATTATCTCAGATCAATTTTCTAAAATCCTTGTAAGGTTACAGGTGAGGAAACTGAGACCCAGAGTGGCTGGCTCCAGGCTGCTCACCCAGGAAGAGTCAGAGCCAAGATTCAAACCCTGAACTGCCCAACACCAGTAATTCTACAGTGGGACTGGCCTGAGAAGACCCTGTCCATACTGCAGCTGCACATCCTTCTTCCCCTGGGGCTGGATCCACAGTCTAAGGGCTTAAGGAAAAAAAATGAAAGGCAGAGAAATGAATGGGTCTATGCCCAATTCCTAAAAATGTAGCTCCCAGGACCAAGCCCCAAATCTGCGATGCTCTAAACACACAGGAGAATGTATTATTTCTCCAGGGTGGATCCTTCATTTATCAGCTCAGACATCACTGGAGAGCAGACATCATCTTGGGTTTGTTCTAATCCCCTGCCTCACAGTGACCTCCCCCCATTGCCTGTCACATGCTCTCCTCTGTGACACCAGGTCCCACATAGTGAGTGAGTTCTCAAACACCCCCTGGGATTGCTCTCTCGTTGTCCTGTAAATCTGAGCCTGGTCTCCACAACCAACTCCAGTGGAGGAGAAGGGCCTCACTGTAGGTTCGTATCTTCCTCTGGAGGTGAAGTGACCTGAGTGGACCCACATCTCTAACTGGGAGACCCTGAGCAACTTCTCACCTCTCCACGTCTCAGCTCACCCATCTGTATAAAGAAATCAAAGACTTTGCATGGACTGTAGGAATCACATGAAATCTTACACATTGAGCATCTGGCACCAATGACAGTAACTGCTCACACTGGCTATTATTTGCATTCCCTGAAGAGTCCTGTAGAGGATCAGAACATTCACGACTGGTATTTGTCTGAAATAAACAATCAGGAGAGGAAATGACTGCGAAAGCACAATGCCTCTCAAATCCAAACAAATAATTTCTTGTTTGCTTTAGATGCGCCAGCTCCTCTCCAACACCATATGACTTGACTTACACCTACACATGCGTGTGGGTGCAAAGAATGTGAACCAGAGCTCACATCCTTATGGAAAGTTGTCAAAGGTAACTGCAGTTTGCATCCAGCGTCATTAGGACCGTTTGAAAGACAAGTGGTCTGAGGCCAAAGCCAGTTTACCTAAGGTCTCTCCAGGGACAGCTCATAACAGCTGAGAGAGGAGCCCAACTCCAGGCATGGAGCCTGGTCTAAGCAGCAGCTGCCTACCTCCCCCAACACTCCTCCCTCCTAGCATCCCAAGCAAGGCCTTGGCAGAGAGGAAGGAAGCCAAGGGCTGACAGTACCACCCAAATGATGCAGGTCACCTGCCTGCCCTTTCATAAACAGGCCAAAACACAAGACCCTTGGTATCTAGGCGGCTCCACACCCATCCCAGAGACAAGCCTGCCTTTGGCTGGATGTCCTGAGAAGACCTCTGCAGTGTGTTCCCAGCGTTCTGGAGCCGGCAGAGCCCCTCCTGCTTGGGCCCCAGGCCTCTCATCAGCTAGCTCCGGCTAACGTGCATATCCCATAAAGCCGCTCAGCTCTGCAATTTGCCAAACTGCAGACTCAGAATTCACTATCACCTCACCAGGAGAGGTGGGAAGAGGGCAAGCTTCTACAGTGCAGAACGGCTTCCAGGACATACATGACACGGGCGCAGTGTGTCCTGCCAGCTACCCACACCAAAGTGCCTTGGCCAGAACACTTGACCTTCTGGTGTGTGGTGTCGGCCTTGCAGAGGCCAAGGGAGGAGGCGACCCTAGGCTTCAGAGGTGCTGCCTCCCCGCCTGGCTTCTCCTGCCCTGTTGGCCCCATCGACACATTCTACTATCAGCCCCCTCTCCTGATGCATTAATGCCCCGCACATGCAGGAACCTCTTGCTATGACCAGATATTTGTCTTCCTCAGCAACCCCAACCAGCCTTCCAGGGCGCTTAGATGAACCCAACAAACATGATGGGCAGAAGGCCAGTTAGACCAAGGTGCTGTGACTTGCTGTGTCACAAGCGACTCTACCCCAACCGGTTCTCAGTTTCCTTGTCTGTAAAATAACGGGTGGAGTCTCAGGAGTCCTCAGGTCCCTGCCAGCTCCACAGTTCCATAACACACAACACTGTCTCTTTTAGCTGTTTTCCACAACCTGCGTTCAGGGCTCTGTATGCTCCCGTCTGCTCAGTGACATCACTCCCGGCCCACATATAGCATCATTGATTCTTAACAAGGGAAGCGGACACATCCCAGAAAACACTGTCCATGAAAAGGGAGGAAATGATCATGTCGATGGAACTGGACGGGACTTTTTTTTTGTATTTTTCACAGAGAACAAGTTATTAGCAATCTTAAAACCCCAAATCTTTCTTCCTTCTTGCCAGACCATTAATAGCTGCTTTTCAAAAGTGCTTTCTTAGTCAGAATCATGCCAATCATAAGCTACCATCTAATGAGTGCCTTATGTGCCAGGACCGCACTAAGTGCTTTGCATGGATGATCTCATATAATTCTCCAGACAATCCTATGAAGTAGATACTACTATTATCCTCATTTGAAAAATGAGGAAACTGAGGTACATGGAGGTTCAGTAAGTTGCCCAAAGTTGCACAGCTACTCAGTATGTGAGCCAGGCTTTGAACGAGAGCCTCTCACTCAAAGCCTCAGCACTAACCACCTCTCAACACTGCTCGCAGCGGGCCCCTAGTCCCTTTAGCAATGCTCCTGGCTAGTGTGTTCCACATCTGTATGTAACCTTGGACATCACTGGTCATAGCTAAGGTCTGATGTTTCACCTAAGATCCACAGAGAGTGCCATCTGTTGAAAGCAGTGCCTACCTTACCTGAGGACTAGAAAAGAAGCCCTAAAACTGCAACATTAGAGAAAAGAAGTTAGGAAGGCTGACTTCATAATAAGGGCTGGGATATGCCAATGGACATCTGCCTCAGAGGAGGACGACCACATGGGAACCCAAATCCTCCAAAGACAGCTTTCTCAAAAGGGCAGGGCGGGGGGATGCCTGCTGGGCCAGTGATAGGAAAGGATGAACCCTCCCACCAGCACCCACCTTTCCGTCCCCTCAGGAACCAGACTCCTTGGTTCACCTCCTCCCCAACCTGAGTCCAAGCTCATTTATTCCACTAAAAAGAAACCCGAAGATCAGAGCTATTGGGGATAAAGACAGAAAGAGTAGCCCGAGGCTGACATTAGCACAAATCCAGTCCCCTTCCAACAAGGAAATAAAAGGCAGAGATCAATGTGCTGTCTAGGGCAGCAACCCACAGCCTGTTTTAATTGTGAAAATTAATGCTTTGAGCATTCTAAATGCTCCTTTAAATGCCTAATTTGCAAATAAGATGCAGTCCTTGCTGTCTCTTCTGTCTCAAGAACAGGAGCAAAGCTGCTAGGACTGGCAGCCTCGGGAGCCAAGGACACCATTTACTTCCTAAGGTGGGAAGGATGGGAAGACGGGATGGGCTGAGATGAAGGGGCGTCGCGTCCTACTGGCCCCCAGCTCGGCTCGGTCAACCTTAGCCCCTTCTCATTAAGTCTGGGAAGGCAGGGGGAGGGGCAGCCGGCCGCTCCTCAGAGACCACAGCAAACATTTCCCTCCTCGTGTCGGAGACGGAGCATCACTTAAGAGGACATGAACCCCGGTTAAGGGTCACGTCCAGAGGAGGGATAAAAGGAAAAGCCACAATTTTCCTCACACCGACCGACACGAGGGCTTTAAGAAGGTAATCAAAGCTCAGGGCTGAGGGTGGAGGTAGGGCAGAAGCGGCGGCTTCTCTCGGCCCCCCAGACCCAAGCCTGGGGAGACAGAGACCAGGGCACAAGTAGGAGGCTCGTGCAAGGCGTCCGTCCCCAGGGTAACCTCTGAAAGCATCTCGATCTGCGTGCGCCTGAGCGACCCGAGCCCCCAGGGAGGGCCGGGAAGATGCTCTTTCCCAACGGAGCTTCCCAGCAAGGGTTTGAAGAACGTTCCCCCCACCATCCATCAAAGCTCAGGCGGACAGATGACTTCACCGTTGTAACAGACAAGGGCAGCCACTTGCCAATTCCAATGCCAAAAAAAGAAAACGGGCGTGGGGCGGGGGGGTGGGGGGGAGCAGTGGAGGAAGGTCAGAAAAGGGTTCCCTGGAGATCACAGCCCTGCCAAGAGACCCCACCGCCAAAGGCTGCCCTGTAGGCGCTCAGCTCCGGGACTTAACACGGAGAGGGCTGAGGGGCCACCCAGGGGCCCTCAGGGGGTTCCTGGCCAGCCTCCCGCAGGAGTCGTGGGGGCGTACTCACATAGTGCTTGGAGGGGTTCCTCCGTTTCTCCACGTCCACCACGGTGGCATCTTGCACGCAGTAGGCGAGCATCTTCCCCCACAAAGCGAGTGGCGCCCCCCGGCGGCGTCACCTTCTCATCCCGGTCCGGCCCCGGCTCCTTGTCCCGCTTCCCGGGTTCCCGGGTCTCCCCAGCTACCTCGGGCCGGCGCGCCGCTGCCCGGGCTCCCCAAGCCCACAGGTACAGCCGCTGGACGGGGGCTGTTCAGAGGGCACGCGGGCTCCGTGCGCCCGGGCGGCTCCCCGTGGGCCTGCCGCGCTCCCCTTCCCTCCCGCGCCGCCGCAGCTCTCCGGCTCGCCCGCCCGCTCTCTCCGCCGCCCGGTGGGTCCGGCGGGAACTGGCGGAGCAGAGGAGGGGCGGGGGTGTGTCCCGCCGGCGAGGGGACGGGGCGGGGGCCCCGGAGCCTGCTGTCAGCGCGCTAGGGAGGGGCCGGCGGCGCCCCTTCTCTGCGCTCCGGCTCCGGGGGGCTCGGCGCTGACGGAGGCTGCGGGCGCAGGAGGCGGAGGCAGGGCCGGGCAGGCAGAGAAGGGAAGGGAGGGGAGAGAGGGGAAGCGCGCGGGGAGGGGCTCCGGGCCCGGGGGAGGGGCTCGGGGCGACGGGGAGGGGGGCTGCAGCCCGGCCGGAGAGGCCGGAGCGGGCCCGCGCGCCCCCACCGCGCAGAGAGCGCGGCCAGCGGCCTGGCGCGGCGCTGGGCGACTTGGCCAGGCACGGAAACTCGGGGTGGCTTCGGAGGGAGGAGGGGCGAGGGGGAATGAACCCAGAGCGCCCCCGCCCCGGCTTTCGGTCTGGGAGCGGATTTGTGCCTTTCGGCCCCCACCTTTACGGCCCCCTCCCACTCCTATCCCCCAGAGCTCTTTCATGAAAAGTAGTTTATTACCCCACCGTTTTCGCTCAGGCCCTCTGAGCTGGAGACAAGGACTGGGAAAGTAGGCGGCATTAAACCTTTCAAGCCAGAGCCTCTTTTGATAAACCACCTGCCCCCCTGCGGGTCACAAAGGGTATATTCTCCCCGGAAATGTGATCGATCCACTGCCTGAGTCGCTTATCGATCTGAGCCTGGATAACCAATCTGTGATATCATTCACCAGTGAGGTTACAAGACGATAACACTCCTGCCTTTAAGCCTAAGGCTTCCCTGGAACCCTCTCCTCCAGGTCGGGGAGGAGGGAAGGGAAAATCCACCACTGAGTTGGGGACCAGCTCATCACTGGCCCCAGACTCTGACTTTCTCACCACCTCTCCCTCTGGTTTAGAAAACCTACTGTTCAAGTCACTTGTCCATCCCTGGACTTGGGACACAATTACTATTTAATTCAATTTACACCCCACCCGCCACCCCCAACTGTTTCCAGCATTTTTCCATTCTAATTTCAAATATTTAAAGTAGTGTCTTCACAATTAATCCTATTGTTCACAATCACAATAAACTTTGTGACTGTGGAGCAATGCCAAGCATCTGAAATGGAGGCCAAGAGTTCTAACTGTGTTAATACTTTTTTCTCTGTACTGTCAGAACTCATGTAGATCCCAAGTTCTAAGACTGTTCACACAACTGCTTGGTACAGAGTAGCCTATTATCCTTCCAGCTTTCTTGAAGAAGGGTGCTAGGACACCAAAGGATGCTGCTATCTAATTAGTTGACCTGGAGCAAATCACTTAATACCACAGGCATTAGAGTCATTTTAAAGTTTTCTGTGAAATGGGGCTGCTGAACTAGATGGTCTTTTAAGACTTGTCCCTACATACATTCCAAACTCCTAGCAGTAGTTACTCCTTTGGAGACCATTTTGAGGGGGTTTTTTGTTTTGTTTTTCATAATTATCATGTATGGATATTGACATTTAAAAAATATATTTTTTTAATTTCTTCTCTAAAATTCTAGAAGTTTAGGCTTGATTGAGCACTTATTCTGTGCTCCTTTACAGGGCATTAAAAAACAAAAGAGAGAGAGTGAGAGAATTCAGGTGATGTTTGTGGAACTAAAGACTGAATCCAGTTGACAAATGCTTGTCCCTTCCCTCAAAGAGAAGAAAGTACACTCGAGAAACAGGGACACCATGAAGACAGTATGTAATAAAATGTCCGTTGCATGCTCAGTTGCGTCCGACTCTGTGATCCCACAGACTGTAGCCTGCCAAGCTTCTCTGTCCATGGGATTATCCCAGCAAGAATACTGGGGCACTGGGTTGCCATTTCCTTCTATAGGGGATCTTACTGACTTAGGGATCGAACCTGCATCTCCTGCTTGGCAGGCAGAGTCTTAGCTCTGAGCCACCTGGGAATGTCCATTATTATTGTTGTTCAGTTGCTGAGTCATGTCCGACTCTGTGACCCCGGGGACTGCAGCATGCCAGGCTCCTGTGTCCTCCCCTGTCTCCCGGAGTTTGCTCAGATTCATGTCCATTGAGTCAGTGATGCTATCTGAACATCTCATCCTCTGCTACCCCTTCTCCTTTTGCCTTCAGTCTTTCCTAGCATCACAGTCTTTTCCGATGAGTCAGCTCTTTGCATTAGGTGGCCAAGGTGTTGGAACTCCAGCCTCAGCATCAGTCCTTCTAATGAGTATTCAGGGTTGATTTCCTTTAGGATTGACTGGTTTCATCTCCTTGCTTCCAAGAGACTCCCAAGAGACTTCTCCAGTACCACAGATCAAAAGCATTGTTTCTTCGGTGCTCAGCCTTCTTTAAGGTCCAATTCTCACATCCCTATATGACTACTAGGAAAACCATAGCTTTGACTAGACGACCTTTGTCAGAGTGATGTCTCTACTTTTTACTATGCTGTCTAGGTTTGTCATAGCTTTCCTTCCAAGGAGCAAGCATCTTTTACTCTCATGGCTGCACTGTCCACAGTGATTTTTGGAGCCCAAGAAAGTAAAATTTGTTTCTGCTTCCAATTTTTCCCCCTTCTATTTGAAATGCCCTTTAGGATTCCAGAAAGTGGAGGCCTGGAATAATCAGGAGAACTTCCTAGAGGAAACTGTCTGTGTTGTAGGGACTCTGTATGGTCTCTAAAGTCTCTATGGGCAGAGTTTAGAATACCTTGGAATACTCTGCCTCTTCTGAAGTCCTCCAGGTCGGTTGCACTTGCCACAAGCTGTTCAACTTGTGTGTATTTGTCCATAACACATTCATCTCTTCCGAGAGTGGCTGGTGCACAGGACTGGCTGTAAGTTATCTCCTACTTCTTTGCACTCCTCATGTAGCAAACCTTCACCTTATCCACACTAGTAGTCACTGTACGAGAATCTGTTGAATGAATGATTGGGGGAGAAGGAAAGGTGGAGCGAGGACACTGAACCCTGAACCTGCAGTGATACACAGACGGCCAGGAGGATAGTGTGCACCTGGGGGAGAGTCAGGGAAGGGAGTGAGACACAGGAAAAGGAAGTGCCAGGGTCCTGCCCCGGCTGATCCAGGGTATTCGAAGGAGAGATGGCATAGGCGAGGATCAGGAAACAATTGCTTAATTAAACGTTAATTAAGGATATAAAGAGTGATAGAATGAGGATAGCTCAGTAGGAAAATTCAGTGGAGAAAAGAGGCTGAGTAGCTTGGTTTACTCGGGAGACCAATAAAACTTCAAGACAAGAAGTTTGCACCACTTATGTAGGCCACAGGCGTCCTTCCATTCTCCCGAAGGAGAGGAGACACTGAGGCCTCCCCGGTCGGATCTTAGAAGCCCAGGCATAATTAGTAAGCATGGTGGGTTCCGCGCTCCAGATGGAGACTCAGCCAGAGTGAGAGAGAGAGAGAGACATGGGGAGACCAGTATTTCGAGAAACTGATCCCAATTCTTTATTTTCCAGAGTCTGTTTTTATACACTGAGATGTTATACAAAAGTCACGTGGGGACAGCAGTCCTGACTTTTATTAAAGTCAGGTGCTTCACACAAATGTATACAGAGGTCTTAGGGGTGTTACATCATCTTCTGGCCAGGGGGGCCTGCTGACAATTTACGACCCTCTCCTTGTGACAGCGGTCAGTCAATCAGGACACTTATTTCTCCAGGGCTGATTATTCTCAAAACAGACGCCACCCAAATAAAGTTACATTCCTACAGGGTGAGGGTGTAGTGGGTTTTAGTTAAGGAAAGAATTTACTTAGCCTAAGGTCTAACGTGATTAATATCAAAGGTTAATACTTATTCCTTCTATATATTCATTAATGTGTGTAAGGGCAGGGGATATGGAGACTTAGCAACAAACGTTGGCTCAACAAATGAAAAACCCTGCACCAACACAATTTCTAATCAGCCCATTATACTTATACTAATAGTTTTCTAACTTTTCTAAGGAACCTGTTTTTAGAAGGTTTAAAGCATCTCGTGCCTCTCACGGTTGGGAGGCTGTGAGCAATCACATGTGGCCGGACGAGCCTGTCAGGCAGGCTAGAGAACCTTCAGAGGAGTTTGTAGGTTAAAACACTCTTGTCACACCCAAGAGTTTTTATTGACTGGAGCTCTAGGTTAACTCCTTCTCCAAAAGAGGTGGTGGGGGACAGCCCCCCGTAAAGTCAGAGGTGTAGGTAAGAGGACAAAGTAGTAAAGTAGGCAGGCTCTGGTTATGGGGGTAGACGCTCGAGGATTTCCAGGGGGACTCCTGAGGCTCGATCCCGCCTTTGCGTATGTCGAGCCTCCTTCCTCATGACCTTTGTCACGGGCGGAGTACCTCACTCTGGCCCCCAACATCGAAGCAAGGAAGGAAGGGCGTAGGGGCTCCAGACCGTGAGAGATCTTGACACCAGGCAACGGGCTTCTGTATCAGAGAGGATGGTAGAAAAATCACTGTGGATGCTGGGCAGGCGTCCTGGGAGAAGAAGATCTGAAAGTGATGCCCAGTGCTGTGGAAAGGAGGAGACCAGGCATCACTGCCTTGAGCAAGTCCTGTTCCTTGTGGGAGTGGGAGGGAGGCCTGGACAGACCCTCAGTGCTGAGCTCTGCAAGGAAAGGGCTGGGCTGTAGGAAAATGGGAGGGCTGCTGGTAGAAAATCTGGACAACCCATGGGTTCCTGGTCAAAAGATTCTTAACAGCACACAGCCACTCTTCTTCTGTGGACTGCAAGGTGTTCTGGAAGTGCTAGTGAAGCCTGAGAAGCCCCTAGTGAGGGGTGTTCAGCTGCTGGAGGGGAAAAAAAAGGAGAGGGTTAGCTGTCCTGAGTCCCCTTGTGAGTCCAAGCACTCCCCCAAGAGGCACTGGTGGTTTTCTGCTCACCCTCCTCCTTCTGGATCAGGATTTGAACATGGACCTGAGGATAAGAGATCTAGGGGAGAGAGGGAGGATGCTTGGCTACAAGGTGACGGCCTTCTTCTGGTTTAAGAAACCCCGACAACCTGACATCTCCTAAATTCAGGGTCTTGAAGCACAACTTGAGGACCCCCCACTTCTCCTTGTGCTCCCAATTACCTCAGTCGGAGGGAGCAACTGAGCACCAGCCCCCACCCAGCCCCATGGTGCCAAGATCTCTGGGGACTAGTTGCGTAGAAGTTATCAATCAATACCTATGGGAGAAAATCTCCCTCTCCTGGGGCTGTAGAGCCAAGAGACTGTAAGTATAAAATGGTACAGACTCTCCCTTCTTCCCTGGGTATGTGTCAAGCTTATGCAGACTTCTTTCCCAACAGTGCCTTAGGCATGCCTTTCTGCTCAACACATGTTTACTGAGTGCCTCGCATGTGCCTGGCACTTTTCCAGCAATGACTGACACTAGCTGAAGGCTCCTTGGAGACAAGATGGTGTCTCATTTGTTCAATGTCCGGCATGCCTGGCACACAGTAGGTACACTGGGTGGTCTGTGTTGAAGACATCTGCTCAAGGAGTTAGTAGTGCTGAAGAGGACTAGCTAAACCCCTATTTTGCCACCTCCATCCATGAATTGGGGATGACTCCAATTCAAGGACATAATATGAGTTCTAATGACAAAGTATAATGTCATTTTTTTTGAAGTTTAGGATAAATAAGGGAAAGAGGACCCAAAATAAAGATACAAACTGACTGATACCTGAAAATCTGATTTTTCAGAAACAGAGAACTGTAGGATGCTTAGAACCAAAGAATTTTCCAACTGGAAGGGATCAGAGAGTTTACTTAGTCCTTAATTTTACAGAGGCACAAACTGAGGCCAAGAGAAACTAAGCAAGCTGCCCAATGCCACACAGCTAGGGAGTACCAGATCTCCCATCTTTGTCCTTCACCACTCTCATAAGCCTATTCACATGCAAGAAGAAATCATTTAGAGCATTACAGATGCCTGCAGATCCAGAATGTTACTCTCCCTTGACACTCCAATTCTTCATTCACACAAGCATCACAGGCTCCTTAGAACCCCCTCTCCTGCCTATTCCAGGCAGGATGCTCCTTAAGGTCAGGGACCATGTGTGTCTCCAAAGTCCCTTTGTGCACATGCAAATCCGATCAGCTCCCATATGCAGAGCCCAGCCAACCTCCTCTCCCGTGTAATCTTCATAACCACCTCAAAGATGACAACATACAGGAAAACGGTGAAAACAGTTAAATTACCAAACATTCATTTGGCTACTAATTGAAAATTGCCCTATGACAGTTCAGCCACTACTGTATTGAACCCTTATTAACATCTTTTAATTTTTTTTCAAACTTTGCTATGCTTAGTTAGGTTGTGCATTCTAAACCAGTAAGAAGCAGGTGAGGGTCTGAGAACCATGGACTTGGACTGTGGCACCACCTTTTCCCTCCCCACCGTGATGACAGCACCCCGGCCACCTGCCACATACACCCCCAACCCAGCAGAGAGCCTTATACATGCCAGGCACTCAATGAATGCTTGTATTTTAAAATTGGATATTTGTCGACGCTGCTGATGAAAATGATGCCTACATGCTGCAAAGAGTCCCCCATCCTGGGTTCTAGTCCTACTCAACCACAACCCAATCTTGTGACTTTGAAGTCACTGCCCATCTCTGGGTTTCTGGTGGTAGTCTGGTACCATGCACGCTCTAGGTTGGTAGACAAAGTGAGGTCTTATGGGTCTGAGACTCCGGGAGTTGGCAATGAACAGGGAAGCCTGGCGTACTGCAGTCCATGAGGTCGCAGAGTCAGACAGGGCTGAGCGACTGAACTGAACTGTACTGACCCAGAGATGTGCAAATTTTAGTGAGATTTGGAGCCCCCTCCTGGTCAAAGTGGTTTTAGCACCTTTAACTCAAAGCTGCTGGCCCTGCTCTGTATCCCTTTCTGTCCCTGGCTGACCTCTGGCAGGAACAGGCAGGTGGGCCTGGTACCAATAACCTGCCAGTTTACAGACTATAAGCAGTCCGGGGTGTATATGCATCTCTCTTGATTTTCCTTGTTCCTTTCTCTCTTTCTTTCAAATCAGCCCTAATAAAGAACTGTTTGGGGAGCGTCTTGAGAATGGTTCCTCCGGAATCTGGAGTAGACAGTGAGATCAACTTCTGCTTTCACCAGAGGGGAGTAAATTACTGGCCAGACTTCTCCTCCCCTAGGTTGCTGGATAATGGGACCAGGATGAGACACCAGAATTGCCCTGTCTGCTTAGCCCTATTGTTCACTAATTGCAGCCGTAATAACAGGCCCCTCCTGCTTGCCAAACCACGAGGTGGTGGAAAGCACCTTTATTTGACTCCCAACACAGTAAGTTCATCAGCAAAATCTCAGCCAGCTTTTGTACAAGATGCGAGAGTCTCAGCCTCCTGTCTCAGCCTTGACTCTGAGGGTGAGGGTCCTTATGCAGCAGAATTATTTGATAGAACCAAATCAAGTTCCAGCCTTAGGAAATGACCATTGCCCTGGAATACCAGAGAGAAATCTGCCAACTTGCATATCCAAAGAAGCCAAGGACACAATTAGATTCACAACGGAAAAAAAAAAAAATTATTCCATAACTCCAGACTACATCCCTAACACTGATGGGACATCTGGTCCCCAAACTAGCACATGGTGCTTTAAGACCTTCAGGGATGAGGGTGTGGATGGTCTATCTCAACTACTGAGAATGCCTTCAAGTATATTCCTGCCTGGTAGGGACTTACCAGCATCCTCTTGGTATAAAAGATCAGTGTACCTAGTTCCATTTTAACCATAAACCACCACAGATTTTCTTTTTCAAAATCCCCTGGATTTTCCAGAAGCCAGCAAACCCTGACTTGTCCACTGGATGACAAAAAAGAACAGGAAAGAAAAAATCCGTTGGGGAATTCAAAGGCAGTTTCTTAAAATAACCTGAAGCCACAAATAACCAAAATTATGAGTCTGGTTTTGGTTTGACCGCCTTTCTTTTTTTTTTTTCTTTTTTCTTCCAGTTCTCTATTGAGAAATGTTAGAAATTACTGATCTTTATCCTGTTTGAATCCACTTGCCTATTTCAGGTGAAAGATCCAAGACTCTTAAAAGTCAAGTCTGGCTTCGGTAATGTCTTGCCCCCTCTGTCTCATACAGATCAGATCGGATCAGATCAGTCATTCAGTCGTGTCCGACTCTTTGCAACCCCATGAATCGCAGCACGCCAGGCCTCCCTGTCCATCACCAACTTCCGGAGTTCACCCAGACTCACGTCTATCGAGTCAGTGATGCCATCCAGCCATCTCATCCTCTGTTGTCCCCTTCTCCTCTTGCCCCCATTCCCTCCCAGCATCAGAGTCTTTTCCAATGAGTCAACTCTTCGCATGAGGTGGCCAAAGTACTGGTGTTTCAGCTTTAGCATCATTCCTTCCAAAGAAATCCCAGGGCTGATCTCCTTTAGAATGGACTGGTTGGATCTCCTTGCAGTCCAAGGGACTCTCAAGAGTCTTCTCCAGCACCACAGCTCAAAAGCATCAATTCTTTGGCACTCAGCCTTCTTCACAGTCCAACTCTCACATCCATACATGACCATAGGAAAAACCATAGCCTTGACTAGACGAACCTTTGTTGGCAAAGTAATGTCTCTGCTTTTGAATATGCTATCTAGGTTGGTCATAACTTTCCTTCCAAGGAGTAAGCATCTTTTAATTTCATGGCTGCAGTCACCATCTGCAGTGATTTTGGAGCCCAGAAAAATAAAGTCTGACACTGTTTCCACTGTTTCCCCATCTATTTCCCATGAAGTGATGGGACTGGATGCCATGATCTTCGTTTTATGAATGTTGAGCTTTAAGCCAACTTTTTCACTCTCCACTTTCACCTTCATCAAGAGGCTTTTGAGTTCCTCTTCACTTTCTGCCATAAGGGTGGTATCATCTGCATATCTGAGGTTATTAATATTTCTCCTGGCAATCTTGATTCCAGCTACCATAGTTGGTTCATTTCTTACCTGATAGACAATGG
The DNA here is from genome assembly GCF_029378745.1 of Bos indicus. Taxonomy (NCBI): domain Eukaryota; kingdom Metazoa; phylum Chordata; class Mammalia; order Artiodactyla; family Bovidae; genus Bos; species Bos indicus. Next base: position 24,282,534 of record NC_091785.1, read on the forward strand.
CAGGTTGAGGAAGACTTAGCTGGCTGGATTTTCCCACCTAGGTGAATCTGGCTGGGATTCTGACTGGCATCTACAAGGTGTTACCCCAGGAAGATTACTATGATCACTTTGATTAATCTTACTGCCTAATATATAAATAGCTCATGTTTCAGTTGAGACTCAGTTGGTTTACGAGTATTTGAGCTGAGCCGGCTGAAAGAAGGAGAAGGGGCTCAATTTCCAAGGTACAGTCCTATCTCATCCAAGGATGTCTGGACTTAGAGCCGAACCAGGAAGTAGCAAATCTTTAAGAACATGATACTTTCCTCCGTCTTTTATCTCTGCTTACGGGTGTGTCTGTTTTATTCTTCTTGAACTGCAGACTGCTTTTCTCTGTTACTTTACCCACATAGCAGGAGTCCCCTACTACCCAAATGTCTACCAGTCCCTTAATTTCAGACACTTGAGACTGGTTGCTTCTGTAGTCTAGATCCCAGTACCCAGGAGAAACACTCTGATTGGCCCAGCTTGGGTCATATGTCCACCCCGTTCCAGTCAATTATCAGGGGGTGGGGTCATGTAGCATGAGGATGACTATCAGAGCTAACCCACTGGACTGCGAATTAATTCGAACAAAGAGGGCTGGTGCGAGTGGCTCCCACACCCCGAAACACCCCTACTAAATTACTGTTTACTTTTTCAAGGACATTATTCATTCATTTATCCACTCAATGAATACTTAAGTTACCAATTATGTCACCCACTTTATTAGGAACTGGGGCTACACTTGGGGCAAACCAGACAAAGTCCTAGTCCTTAGGAAGTTTTACACTTTTAAGGAAGATACACATTGTTTTATGAATCATCCAAATAAATGCCATATTATAATTGTGGTAATGTTGTCAAGGTGGAGAAAACATACTAAAGTATAAATGTTGGTCATCTCTGGGGGTAGCGATACAAAGCTTTAAAATTAATTTATTTAAACCTTAAAAAATTCTATAGTGTACATTTCCTTTTGGAGAAAGACTGAGTTTTAAAATTTGCCTTTTAAAAGGATCATGATGGTTCCCTGGTGAAGAGGGCTGCCTGGAGGATAAGCGGGGGCATTTGGTGGGTTGGCAGTGAGATACAAGAGGCGATGACATTGACATACCCACACTACTACAGAGACAATAGTTGGACTTCTCTGGTAGCTCAGCTGGTAAAGAATCCACCTGCAATGCGGGAAACCTGGGTTTGATCCCTGGGTTGAGATGATCCCTGGAGGAGGGCATGGCAACCCACTCCAGCATTCTTTCCTGGAGAAACCCTGTGAACAGAGGAGGCGGTCAGGTTACATACAGTCCATGGGGTCGGAAAGAGTCGGACATGACGGAGGGACTAAGTGCAGCATAGCATATATAAAATAGATAACTCATAGGAGCCTACTGTACAGCAGGCCTCTGTAATGACCTATATGGGAAAAGGATCTTAAGAAGAGTGGATATGTATATGTATAACTGATTCACTTTGCTGTACAGCAGAAAGTAATGTAACATTGTAAATCAACTACATTCCAATAAAAAAAAATTTTAATTAAAAAATTTTTTTTTTGAGTGTTGGCCTAATTAAAAAAAGAGAGAGATGACAACAGTTTAGACTAGGCTGACAGTTCTGGGTGGAGTGAAGAGAACTTTAGAAGGTAGAGCATCCTCTGTCTGATGATATTGGTCAGGGATGAGGGAATCGGAGGTGCTGAGGACAATCAAAGGTTCTCAGCCTGCATACCTTGAGGGGATGATTATGCTATTTAGTATTCTGACTTTTTCTTAGCCTGCAATATACGGACGCTGTTCTAGTCAAGGTCAGAAGTTTCCTTTAGCTATAATAAAGATCATGATAATAATAACAATAATAAAAATAATATCAACAATTGTTTTTAAGCTCCTATGTGTTGTGCCAGGCACTCTGATGAGTAAGCATTGTGCTTGTGTATTCCATAAACGGGAATTTAATCACAAACAAGAATGCCCTCCCTTGTGGGGTTCACAGTCAAGGTAGAAGAAACAATGAATTAGACAAGAAAAAAACCAAGGCTTTGGGCCTCTTCAACTCTCTAGTATTTTTTAAAATTTTGTTCAGCATTTATTTAGTAAGGGCTGGAAGAAATAAATTTTCTACTAAATGTCCACTTTTCTCCCTGCATTGAAAGTAAGGCATTTATTATATGCACTGAAAGCAGTATTTTTTTTATTTCATGAGTTTTCATACCTGGATAATGTCACTTACATGCTTGCTATCAGTAAAAGTAACTTACATGGATACAGCTTCAAACTCATAAAAGATATTTTAAAAGTTTTCATTTTAATGGAAATCAGATGTTTCCTATTTGTCTGGAGTTCTTGTTTTCCCTTTAATTTGGGGAGGAAGAGGAGGAAGTTTCTTAATAGTTAACTTCTTGGGAAGTATATTGAACGGTTTGAAGTTACTTAAAACAAATCATTTCTTCCAAGAAAACAGCACTAGACCCTACTGCTGCACGTTGACCTAGACCTTGAAGTCGGGGGGTGGGTTGCGGGGGGGGGTGACTACTGCCGCCTGAAGGGCTGCCTGATGGAAGGAGTCCAAGTCCAGCTCAGCCCACAAGGGCAAAGCATCCTGCAGGAATACCCCACAGAGATGGGAGGCGTTAGAGAGGAGGGGCTGTGAATTTTCACTTGAGGATACTGTTTATTGTGGAAGGACCTAGACCATTTGTGCCAGGAGAGCCTTGGAAAACCCCAGTCTTTCAGGCCAATTTGTCTTCCTTGCCTAATACAAGAGGGGTTACCACTGCTCAGATTTTTAGAAACAAAATGGAAAATTCTCCCTGATGGACGGTTAAGAAATCCTGTAGATAAATGCCTGATGATTAATTCATGATATTACTGAAACATGAGGGGACTTCCCTGGTGGTCCGGTGGCTGGGACTCCGTGCTCCCAATGCAGAGGCCTGGGGTTTGATCCCTGGTTGAGGAGCTGGATCCCACATGCTGCAACTAAGAGTTCACACGTGGCAACTAAGGCCTGGGACAGCCAAATAAATAAATATTCTTTAAAAAAAGAAACATGAGAATGCCAGCTCATAAGGACGGAAATGTTGGTCTGTTTTTTTCACCATGATACACCCCCTGTGCTGAGAACAATGGCTGACACATGGCAAGTTTTCCACTAACTGTTCGCTAAACCAACGATAGTCAATATTTTCAATTTGGGGGGCCATACAATCTCTGTTGCAGCTACTCAACTCTGTCTAATATACCTATACCATGACCCTGCAATTTCATTCAAGAGAAATTTCACCCAAGAGAAATCTGTACATATGTCCACCAAAAAAATATGAAAGCATTTATAGCAGCACTAATCATAATAAGTCAAAACTGAAAGCCACTCTAACGTCCACCAATGCTGAGTGGGTTAGTAGAGGTGTTATGTTCATACAATAGAATACTATACACCAGTGAGAAAAACCAAACAACAGCTTCAGACAGCAAACTGGCTGAAGTTCACAGACACATATTGAGCAAACAGAGGCAGGTGCAAAGGATATAGGCATACTATATGGTTTCATCTACATAATGTTCAAAATAGCCCAAGTTAACTTGTAGTGCTAAAGGCCATATAAATGGGTGCCTCTGAGAAGTATGAGCTGAGACGGGCACAGAGGACTATGCTGGAAATGGTCTTTGTCCTGATCTGTGTTGAAGTTTTGGCTGTGCCCTGGCATTTTACACTTGAGTGTATATATTTTACAACTTGCTATGTGGATTGTTTATGTCTCCACAAAGTTCATATGTTCATTTAAATAAAAGAAGGATTTAGCTAATAACAGATTTTCTTGATCCAGATAGAGAGTAGTTTCTGGCAGTAATTTCTTTTCTCACTTGAAATGGTCATACCAGCATCTTGCTCTGGCCTGGAAAGTAAAAAAGTGAATTTCACTGCCCATATTATTATAATAACTCAGAAATGTCGGAAAAGTCTTCAATGTGAAGACAGTACCTCAGCATCACTGAGATGCTATATATAAAGTGCATTTTAAGATTCTCTTCTTGGAGTTTTCCCTGGTGGCTCAGTGCTCAAGAGTCCGCCTGCTAATGCAGGAGACACAGGTCTGATCCCTCATCCGGGATGATCCAACATGCCACAGAGCAACAAAGCCCGTGCGCCACAACTACTGAGCCTGTGCTCTAGAGCCCGGGAACTGCAACTACGGAGCCCACACGCCGCAGCTACTGAACCCTCATGCCCTAGAGCCCATGTTCTACAAGAGAAGCCACCGCATGAGAAGCCCACGCACTGCAGCTGGAGGGTAACCCCTGCTTGCTGCAACTAGAGAAAAGCCTGTGCAGCGAAAAAGACCCAGTACAGCCAAAAATAACTAACTAAATAAAAATTATTTTTTAAAAAAGATTCTGTCTTCTTGATGATGGCTAATGCTTGACGTATGGATCATATAATGACAGCTTAACCCTGGCACAGGCACAACTTAATAGAAGCCACCACTTCCTCACTTTCCCCCATCACTGTTTTCTCCCCATCTGAATGTCACTACTACATTTTTGCTAACATTTCATGGCAGGTTAAAAAAAAAAAGATCTTTCTTTTGATAGCTTTTCTGAATGCAAACACGGCAGAGGAAGGCGGTGGAAAGAGAGTGGCTCTAGGTTTGGGTTCTTGCTCGACCGCTATTCTCTGTGCAACTCTGAAAGCTGTTTCACCTTTCTAAGCTTCTGTTTCCAGCCTGTAAAATAGAGATAATAATGCCTACCTTACAGAGTCACTGTCAGGTGAACATGAGATCAGTCAGGTATTGGGTTGACCAAAAGCTCATTTGGATTTTTCTGTGAGATGTCATAGAAAAACCTAAATGGACTTTTTGGCCAACTCAATAAAATGGTGAGCACAGTGAGGTCACATGATAAATCCTCAGTATATGTTGACCATTATTATAATTATTAATATCATTTACTAAAATAAACACCATTTGTTCTCTGATCCCATTGGTCTGTAGATTGTCTATAACTTTAGCCTTCAAACTTCAAGCAAGTTGCAAGTTGGAGTATTAATTCATTCAATGAGTACTGAGTACGGTTGGACTTCCTTATCCACAGGGACAGAGGCCAACTCTACTGTGTGGTTTTACACACGGGACTTCAGCATCTTCGGATTTTGGAATCACCAGGTGTCCTGGTGCACAAGCTTGAATCTAGATTGCTGGGAGAAATATCAATAACCTCAGATACTCAGATAACACCACCCTTATGGCACAAAGCGAAGAACTAAAGAGCCTCTTGATGAAAATGAAAAAGGAGAGTGAAAAAGCTGGCTTAAAGCTCAACATTCAAAAAATGAAGATCATGGCATCCAGTCCCATCACTTCATGGCAAATAGATGGGGAAAAAATGAAAACAGTGACAGACTTTATTTTCTTGGGCTCCAAAATCACTGCAGATGGTAACTGCAGCCATGAAATCAAAAGACGCTTGCTCCTTGGGAGAAAAACTATGACCATCCTCAGTTCAGTTCAGTTCAGTCCCTCAGTCATGTCTAACTCTTTGTGACCCCATGAATCACAGCACACCAGGCTTCCCTGTCCATCACCAACTCCCAGAGTTTACCCAAACTCATGTCCATTGAGTTGGTGATGCCATCCAGTCATCTCATCCTCTGTAGTCCCCTTCTCCTCCTGCCCCCAACCCCTCCCAGCATCAGAGTCTTTTCCAATGAGTCAACTCTTCACATGAAGTGGCCAAAGTATTGGAGTTTCAGCTTTAGCATCAGTCCTTCCAATGAACACCCAGGACTGATCTCCTTTAGGATGGACTGTTTGGATCTCCTTGCAGTCCAAGGGACTCTCAAGAGTCTTCTCCATTACCACAGTTCAAAAGCATCAATTCTTCTGTGCTCAGCTTTCTTCACAGTCCAACTCTCACGTCCATACATGACCACAGGAAAAACCATAGCCTTGACTAGATGGACCTTTGTTGGCAAAGTAATATCTTTGCTTTTGAATATGCTATCTAGGTTGGTCATAACTTTCCTTCCAAGGAGTAAGCGTCTTTTATGGCTGCAATCACCATCTGCAGTGATTTTGGAGCCCCCCAAAATAAAGTCTGACACTATTTCCACTGTTTCCCCATCTATTTCTCATGAAGTGATGGGACCAGATGCCATGATCTTAGTTTTCTGAATGTTGAGCTTTAAGCCAACTTTTTCACTCTTCTCTTTCACTTTCATCAAGAGGCTTTTTAGTTCCTCTTCACTTTCTGCCATAAGGGATCCAACCTAGATAGCCTATTAAAAAGCAGAGACATTACTTTGCCAACAAATGTCCATCTAGTCAAAGCTATGTATGGATGTGAGAGTTTTACTATAAAGAAAGCTGAGTGCCAAAGAATTGATGTCTTTGAACTGTGGTGTTGGAGAAGACTCTTGAGAGTCCCTTGGACTGCAAGGAGATCCAACCAATCACTCCTGAAGGAAATCAGTTCTGAATATTCTTTGGAAGGACTGATACTGAAGCTGAAACTCCAATACTTTGGCCACCTGATGCGAAGAGCTGACTCATTTGAAAAGACCCTGATGCTGGGAAAGATTGAAGGTGGGAGAAGGGGACGACAGAGGATGAGATGTTTGGATGGCATCACTGACTTGATGGACAGGAGTTGAGCAAGCTCTGGGAGTTGGTGATGGACAGGGAAGCCTGGTGTGCTGTAGTCTATGGGGTTGCAAAGAGTCAGACAAGACTAAGTGACCGAACTGATTGGGTGTCCTGGAACCAATCCCCCAAGCAATCTGAGGAACAACCGCATTTACTCTGTGAATGAGGTAGACCAGAGCCTTGCCCTCAGGGAACTTGCATTTCTATTGAGATTTGTGCATTAGCAAACTTCTCTCTGGGCAGAATGATCTGCAGTGCTTCCACTCTTCCCCAGTAGCTTGTTCTTTCTGTGTTCTTATTGCCCGATTACTAATAGGTCTTATTAATTAACAGCTTGAGGTTTCCTAAGCTCTTCCTTAATAGTATGTTCTTCTCAAGACTTCATGTGCAATGTGTTGTTTATCTGTAGTACTGTACATTCATTTTCATCACCAGACTTCTTTGCATATGTTTTTATGAAAACATTAAGCTGTTCATTTTCCATGGAATGAATCGTAAAGCTTTGTTTTCATGCTCCACTGTATTTAGTCTCAAAATGGCATTGCTGCTTGGCAGGGTCTATAAAAATCAGGTGCAAAATTTACTACACAAAACATATTTAGGACTTGGGTAATTTTTATTGCTATAAAAGGTAACTTTTCCAAACAACTAAATATCATTATTCTCTGTTGCCATTGAGTGGCTTTTTTTTTTTTTTTTTTGGCATGAGCATTTTTGACAGCTTTGTGGCTTTTCCCTTTATAAGCCCCTGCCTCCTCTACTCTGGAATATTCTTTCAGTTTTACTTGAATCAGTTTCTCCTGAATTGTAATTCCTAAGATCCCAATTAAACTTGTTTCATGTTTTGCGGCCTTCTTGGTCAACACAGTCAGAGATGTAGTCTTTACTCTGAGAGTGTGGACCTTCCATGGTTTCAATTGAAAGCTTGAGTTGTTTGCCAAAGCCCCATAACTTGGTAAGAAACCATCACCCCTGGGATGGGCAGTGGTTGAAGTCTCTGCTCCATCTCTTTCAGCCATCAACTGTTGTTTTCCCCCGGATTCCTTTGAGTCTCACTTGGACATGTACAATTCAAGAGTCGGTCAAGGATTCGAGGAGAATTTATACACATTTTGGGACTTCCTACTCTGTGACTCTCCTTTTCAGAATTTTCACCTCAATTTCCAGCCACTCTATTTGCAAACTCCTGCTCAGAATCATCAGGCCACTAAGCCTGTGATTTTAGTCTTTCAATGACCTCTACCCTGTGTGAGCTGATTGTGGTTCTCTTAGTGTGGTCCTTCAACCAGTAATTAGCATCACATAGGGAATGGGTAAAATGCAAAATTTAGGGCGGCATCCCAGACCTAGTGAATTAGAAACTCAAGGTAGAGTCTAGCAATCTATATTTTAACAAGTTTTAGTTTGAGACTGACTGCCTTAGTGGTAAAGCTATACGAACGTGGGTCTCACCCAGAGTGGTTCCCATCCTTTACTGTCTGGATGCTCTTCAGTGCCATCAAATGAGGGGGTTTTTGTGTGTGTGTGAGGGGAGGGGTCCAGAATTTTGTAATATTATTTGTAGAAGGAATTAGCCTGAAACAAGCTACTGTACCAGATGGGAATTTGGGCATTCACTTTGTCGCATATATTCCATACTGTATACTGCTTGATTCCCCCACTTCCAAGCACATATATCTTTGTAATTTAAAAAATAAATTTAAATTCTTTTAAATTGAGATTTGAATAAAATGTTTGTGAAACCCTGGAAGCACCTTATAGTTTTATGGAACACGGCTTGAAAACCTCTAGTTGGTGTTGATTGACAGTATGGGTCAGGATTAGCCTCAACCATGCATAGGAGAATCTCCATAGTAACTGTCACCATAGCATCAAGCCTATGACAGAGGTGATAAATGAGCTTGAACAGAGTGGGGGAGAATCTAGTGTGGTATCTTCTGGTCTCCCTTCCAGCAAATCCCAAAGACATGCCTGTACCTTTGTTGCAGGAGGGGGGACCTCCTTCCAGGGCCCAAAACTGGGCTCGTCTAACACTTGGAAATGAATTGTCCGAGGAGACACATGTGCTGACAAAGCAAGAGATTTTATTGGGAAAGGGCACCCGGGTGGAGAGCAGTAGGGTAAGGGAACCCAGGAGAACAGCTCTGCCACGTGGCTCGCAGTCTCAGGTTTTATGGTGATGGGATTAGTTTCCGGGTTGTCTTTAGCCAATCATTCTGACTCATAGTCCATCCTGGTGGTGAATGCCTTGTTCAGCCAAGATGGATGCGAGAGAGAAGGATTCTGGGAGGTGGTCGGACAGGTGGTGTCTCCTTTTGACCTTTCCCGAACTCTTCCAGTTGGTGGAGGCTTATTAGTTCCATGTTCCTTACCGGGACCTCTTGTCGTAAAACAACTTATGCAAATGGTTACCATGGTGCCTGGCCAGGGTGGCCGGTTAAATCAGTGTGCTTCCCCTAACACCTTGAGAGAGAAAGCCTGCAGGTAATGACCAGGTGAAATGACCTGACATTCTCCAAAGTGCAAAGGGTCTCTGCTCCTCAATGAGAAGCAGGGACTCCCCCTCAAGAGGGAATTAACCCCTTACAACTTCAAGAAGAGGGAATACCTTCACAATACTGTCATCCTACCAACCCAGTAGAATGGAAAATTCATCTAAAAACTCACTCTAGCTTCTCTCCCTTTCCCTGCCTCCACCCCCAGACAGACCCACTGGTGTTTTATCCCCTGGGGAGCAGGCCCTGGGCAGTACTTTTCCAACTTTAATGTGCGCTGGGGATCTTTTTCAAATGTAAATACTGATTTAGTAGGTGTTATAGGCTGAACTGCATCTCCTTCAACTTCATATGTTGAGATCCTAACCCCAGTATCTCAAACATGACTGTATTTGGAGATACGGTCTTTAAAGAGGTGAGTAAAGTGAAATGAGGTCACTGAAGTGGTCTCTGACCTAATATGACTTGTAAGAAGACAAGACAGATAGACACAGAGGAAAGACCATGTGAAGATACCCAGAGACCCTGAAGAGAGAGACTGTAGAAAAAACTGACCCTGCTGACACCTTGACCTTGGACTTCAAGCCTCCAGAACTGTGAAAAATAAATTTCCATTGTTTAAGCCACCCAGTTTACTTTGTTAGTGCCCAGTGGGGCTTTGTTCTGGCAACCCTAGCAGACTAATGTAGTAGGTCTGGGGAGGGAACTGCGATGTTACATATCTAACATGTTCCCAGATGATGCTGATGCTGCTGGTCCAAGGACCAGACTTTGAGTAACAAAGATCTGGAGAATCAGGTTCCTTTTTGCTTGATGGCAGGCATGGTCAGCAGCTTCCCAAATCACCTTGCACATTGGAGAGGAGGACACTTTTTCTCCACTTCTGCTTTCTTTAGGATGGCTAAGGCAATTGTTCTCAGCCTTCTTATGTTTGCAGCACTTTAAAAAATATAGAGTGGCACCTTTCAGGGGATGAGGCACAGGTTAGGTTATGTAAATGAATGAAGTGGGCTGGATACAACACAGGACCTGATGGATGCAGTAGGTAAATGGGGAGCTCACGCCTCACGTGAAGTGGGCAGATCTACACTGTCTCCAGTCAGAATCTGAGCTTGGTGTACCCAGATTTTCCAAAATTTCAAGAGAAGATAGAAATTTGGATTTTTATATTAAATCTCCAGAGTTTTTAAATGTTGGCAACTCCGTTCATTTCTTTTTGAAATGTGAAACAAAGGAGCCCCTGAGGTCCTGGACAAGTTATTGATTTGTATCTTATTTTAGAAGTATACATATGTAAGGGCTTCCCAGGTGGCGCTAGTGGTAAAGAACCCAACTGCCAGTGTAGGAGACATAAGAGATGCGGGTTAGATTCCTGGGTCAGGAAGATTCCCTGGAGAAGGACATGGCAATCCACTCCAGTATTCTTGTCCAGAGAATCCCATGGACAGAGGAGCCTGGTGGGCTATAGTCCATGGTGTTGCAAAGAGTTGGACATGACAGAAGCAACTTAGCACGCATTCATATGTAAAAATTCATCAAACTGCAGGATTAAGATTTGCACCATTTACTGCTTTTAAGTTATGCCACAATAAAACACCTGCATCAGGGTGATGCACACCAGCTTCAAGCAGTCGTTATCTGTGGGAATGGAGGCAAAGCAGGACTGAAGTTGGCTTTATCCGTATCGTCAATGTTATGTTTCTCTCTAGAGGAGAACTGAAGCACAGGTGGGAAAGGAATAACAGCTGTCTCGTCTCAGTGGTATCTAGATTTTCTGCTTCATTATTTTCTGTATGTTTGGACTATTTCATCATTAAACATCTTAAATATTAAAAAAAAACAAAACAAAAACAAACCCCGAGAATACCAATACTGCATGGGCTAACCCAAACCCCTTGGAGGTTACTGAAACATATTCTCTTGGTTTTCCTCTGGGACCATATTGTTGTTTAGGTAGGAATGTTCTCTGCCTTGTCCCAGATCTCCTGCAGCTTCAGGAAACACCTGCTCCCTCCCTGCCATGGGTGTGACGTGATGTCACCCCACCCACTCAACCCATATAACCTCCATCTCCAGAAGTGGTGTTCTCAGTGCAGGCTCAGCCGGAGCAAAAATAAAATATAAACATCAACCTAAACCTGAAGACATTGTGTTGAGTTCCCAGTTCTGAGCCACCAGAGAACAGGCTTCTCTGATCCTGAAAGCAGTACAGCCTAGTGGTTAAGCTCACTGGGTAGAAATCTGGCTCTTCCACTTAGTCAGATCAGATCAGATCAGTCGCTCAGTCGTGTCCGACTCTTTGAGACCCCATGAATCGCAGCACGCCAGGCCTCCCTGTCCATCACCAACTCCCGGAGTTCACCCAGACTCACGTCCATCGAGTCAGTGACGCCATCCAGCCATCTCATCCTCTGTCATCTCCTTCTCCTCTTGCCCCCAATCCCTCCCAGCATCAGAGTCTTTTCCAATGAGTCAACCCTTCGAATGAGGTGGCCAAAGTGCTGGAGTTTCAGCTTCAGCATCATTCCTTCCAAAGAAATCCCAGGGCTGATCTCCTTCAGAATGGACTGGTTGGATCTCCTTGCAGTCCAAGGGACTCTTAAGTCTTCTCCAACACCACAGTTCAAAAGCATCAATTCTTCGGCGCTCAGCCTTCTTCACAGTCCAACTCTCACATCCATACATGACCACAGGAAAAACCATAGCCTTGACTAGACGAACCTTTGTTGGCAAAGTAATGCTCTGGTTTTGAATATGCTATCTAGGTTGGTCAAAACTTTCCTTCCAAGGAGTAAGCATCTTTTAATTTCATGGCTGCAGTCACCATCTGTAGTGATTTTGGAGCCCAGAAAAATAAAGTCTGACACTGTTTCCACTGTTTCCCCATCTATTTCCCATGAAGTGGTGGGACTGGATGCCATGATCTTCGTTTTCTGAATGTTGAGCTTTAAGCCAACTTTTTCACTCTCCACTTTCACTTTCATCAAGAGGCTTTTGAGTTCCTCTCACTTTCTGCCATAAGGGTGGTGTCATCTGCATATCTGAGGTTATTGATATTTCTCCCAGCAATCTTGATTCCAGCTTGTGTTTCTTCCAGTCCAGCGTTTCTCATGATGTACTCTGCATATAAGTTAAATAAACAGGGTGACAATATACAGCCTTGACGTACTCCTTTGCCTATTTATGTACTCCTTTCCTTCCACTTAGTAGGTAGTTACATATCCTTGGGCAAGGGAGTCAGTCCTGGCCTCAATTTCCTCATCTGTAAGGTGGGAATGATAATAGTATATACCTATTTAGGTTTATGTTAAGATTTAAGTTGGCTGGGTGGCTGGTGCATAACTGTTCAATAAAAGTTAACTCTCATAACTGTTAGTATTATTAAGTACTTCCACTTTACTTTAAACATCTTTTATATGTCGTGGACTAAGTCTGAGGTGAGGCCACGATGTTAATAAATTGGTATCTGACCACTGAGTCCCAAAGAGAAAATATTTTCAACTGTGCTTCAAGTAGTAAATGTGATCAAGCTTTGTCATGCATAAGAAAGGAGAATCACAGAGGCTCCAGGCTGGTTCATTTGCTGCTTGCCTCCAGCCTCAGGGCTGGGACACCTGCCCCTCCCCGTGGATGGTGGTGTTGCCAGGGCTACAGGGCTTGTTGATGCACAGGGTTGCTGTTTGGGGTTGGTTGCTCAAGGTAATCCTCCCAGGAACAGCATCCTACTGGAGGCTCAGTGACCCAAAAAAGGGCTTCAGAAGTGACTAATATCGCTGCAAAGGATGCACATAGATTCAAGAAAATGCATTCCCTAAAGGGATACGATTTCAACCACTTAGTTGGTGCTTCTTTGCCTTCTTTAACCATAAGCATTAAGCTTCTCTGTTTGAAATTCTAGTTTCCCCAGGTGGCATTCTTCAGAGGGGCCGTTTTCTCTGGTAACTCACGGAGACTCTGACTACCTGGAATGGGGTGGGGAGGAATATTCTTTCCAAAATGTAAATCTGATGTCGGCTTTCAGCTTTAAATCTTTAATGCTGCCCTTCTCCCCACCTACACACTGCTTCCAGAGTAAATGTTCCCAGTACTGTTAGAATTCTTTGTCAAGAAAAATCCAGAAAGCTAGACTTTGGTCAGGACTTTCCCCATCCCTTTTTTATTTGTAGAGTTATAGCATTTTACACATCAAAAAATTACAAAACATTGCAATAAGTCTCCTACCCACTTCAGCCCCCAATTCCGTATCTGAAGAAGACACCCCTGATACAGTTTCTTCTGTCGTTTTTCAAACACATACACACCTTTTTTTTTTTAATACAGATGATAGCCAATTTTTTTTTAATGTTGGTTTAATATTTTTACCAATAGGAAAGCATGGCGTGCTGCAGTCAGTCCATGGTGTCACAAAGAGTCAGACACGACTGAGCAACTGAACTGAACTGAGTATTTTTAAACTCTGAGGGTCAAACAAGACCATATGTATCCATGGGTTGTAAGTCATATAGACATGTGCTTATGATCCACTCTACTTCAAGTGTCCTGGAGACAGGGTTGCAGCTTTGCCTTGGCATCCCCCTCTACAACATGGCATGATGCCTAGCATACAGTTGACACTCAATAAGTACAATGCGCTGGCCAAATCCACTGAAACATTTATTAAGCACCATTCTGTCCCTACTGCTGGGTCTGTCACAGAATTCCAAGTGAACTGTGATGTGGGCAACCTCTGAGGGAATACATGGGAACGGTCAAGTCCAAGACCTCCGCTGGCTATAGGTTCAGAACCTGTCCACCTCCTATTTTTCCTCGTTACCTGGGTCCACAACAAATGGACAGGAATGGCAGATGCCTCCTCACCTCGCCCTCAGGCTCACCCTAGGGTGTGGTGTGTGGGCTTGTGCCCAGCCCTCGACGGAGTGCTGACACCACCATTCCCAAGCTGGCTCTTGTTCCCAGGAGTGGTGTGTCTACTTCTTGCCTTCCACCAGGTCAAGGCAAGCTGGGACTGGAAGGAAACCACACAGGCTGTTTGCTGACTCTTCCTGAGGCGCTGGGCTGGGCTGGGCTGGGCTGGCTGCTGGATGAGTCAGGCCTTTTCAAGCTTCTTCATGTTGGGAGAAGACTCGCTGCTCAGGTGGTTTGGGGTCTTCTAGGTTAGATCCTCTCTGATCGCTTGCCTGTGGTCCAGGTCACGTCCAGCTGGTCACCATGCATGATGGTTGCAGAGAGGGTGACATTTTCAGTTCATGATAAGTGGACCCCACTGATGATACATAACAAACTCATCATATGGCCCTCCCCATCTCCTGAGGCTGCGATTTCCAGTTGTTTCCACAGTGACGCAGGGCAAGTGGTTTTTGTATGCACGGTGCTCCTGCTAGAGTATTTGGGTTGGCCAAAAAGTTTGGGTTTTGCCATAACAGCTTACGGACAAACCCGAATTAACTTTTTGGCCAACTCGATATTTTTTTCTTTCCCTTCCACTCAACAGACCATTCTGGATGCAAAAGCGGGTGGGGTGGGAATGTGATCTTGTTCTAAAATTCACCTTGCCTTGATTCTCACTGCAGTGCAGTAGGAATCTTACTCCTAAAACTCAGGGTGAGGGGGGCAACACATCATATGCCTTCTTTTTCTTTATTTCAAGTTAGCTGAGGCTTGGGAGCCCTCATTCTCTAGGCTGGAAAGAAAGTAATATTGGTGGTAATGGGGTGGGGCAGGCTCTCCCCTTCTCTTGGGATGCGTGAAAATCCATCATATAGGAGGGTACATGGTGCCTGGAAAATGGGCGCTGTGTCCACTTTTCTGAGACCAAGTCTTCTGCTCATGTCCCCAGGGTGTTCCTTTAGAGGACGCTTACAGAAGCTTCCTTTCCAAGCTTGAGAATCTCGGCTGAGGCTGGGGATCTTAAGTCAATGCTTAAGTCTGCAAGAGACACTGCAAAATCTCCCCACAGAAGTTCTGCCAACCTGCCACCTGCCGCAGGCACCCTGGGCAGCACATTCTGGTCTGCCAGGCCTGAAGCCCACTCATCTCCAGTCCCTCCCAGGCTCCAGGCTTCCAGAAAACATAAGCCAGCTTGTCTGCACAAACAACTTCTGGTTTCAGCCTCCAAACCAAACCTCCTGGAGGCAAGGCTGGCTTCTTGCTTGGAAGAAGAAATTGAAGACAGGAAATACAAATCCCATGCTAACAGCTCAATATATTATTCTGCCACCAAATTTATATTAGAATAATCATTCAC
The DNA here is from genome assembly GCF_029378745.1 of Bos indicus. Classification (NCBI taxonomy): domain Eukaryota; kingdom Metazoa; phylum Chordata; class Mammalia; order Artiodactyla; family Bovidae; genus Bos; species Bos indicus. Next base: position 24,297,937 of record NC_091785.1, read on the forward strand.
AAATTTCAGTACATCAGAACACTGTGTACTTCTCACAGGTTACTTGTGCCACATATCACTGCTTGTGTGACACCACTGTTGCTCTGCTCTAAAGTAAAGCTAAAAAAACCAAAAAAGAAAAACAGAAGCATTTTCTGTCTTCACCCCTGCTTTCTTTCCTCCATTCACTGACTGTCCTCAGAACAAAACTAAAAAGCCTTCTCCCTGAGGATGCAATTTCCAGCCAAGAAGATTATCCAAATGGGTGTTGCCCAGTGCCCCATGAACTGTACCAAACCTGGTCAATGATGAAAATGCAAGATCACCTTATTATGATAATTAGGCTATGCTGATTAAAGTGGAAGCATCATTAAGGCCATTTCTATTACTAAACCTATCTTCTCCACTTAATTAGCACTTTCTTAAAAACATCTTTAGTTTCTTACAGTTTATCTGACTGGGGACAGAGTCACTGAACCAGAGTTGAATGGCGTCTGGTTTATGAGAGGACTGAGTCTATAATATGGTGATTGGTTTTTAAAAGATTGCTGCCTTCATGTATTATATAACATTTGGGCAGGCATGTGTCCAAGCACTTGAAGTAGCAAATGGGGAAAATTGAGGTTTGAGTTCTTCAGGATGTTTATTCCAGCTGTGTATTAACTAGGACCTCAGCGTCCGGCCTTGGACTATTTCTGTGGCTGATATGACCAGGCCTCCCTCAGCTTCTGATGGAAGTAATGGCCAGTGTCCAGGGCAGAACTACATTCGTCCAGAGGTTGCCTGTAATGAACTGATGCTAGATGCCACTCATATCTAAAGTAGAAATGCAAGCAAAACCTACAAGTTGTTTTTACCAATCAGATAGACAGTGATTAAAACTACTAATAATATGTACAATTTTAATATGTACATTCTCAGTTGTGTCTGACTCTTTGCGACCCCACGGACTGTAGCCCTCCAGGCGCCTCTGTCCATGGGATTTCCCAGGCAAGAATATTGGAATGGGTTGCCATTTCCTTCTTCAAATATGTACAGTGTTGGTGAGCTTGTAAGCAAAGAGTAGGCTCATAAATAAAAGAAAATAGGACTTACTTCCCTGGTGGTCCACGGGCTAAGACTCCACACTCCCAATGCATGGAGCCCAGATATGACCCTTGGTCAGGGAACTAGATCCTACTTACTGCAACGAAGAGTCGCATGCTGCAACTAAGACTCAGCACAGCCAAATAAATAATAAAAATTTTAAAAATAAGTATTTTTTTAAAAAGAGAAGAGATAACAGATCAACCTTTCCAATGAATATTTTGAATTTTTAAATGTTCAAGACCTTTCTCCTGGTGGTTGTTAATAAAAATTTACCATACAGGGACTTCCCTGGTGGTTCGCGGTTAAGAATCTGCCTTGCAATGCCAGGGATGCTGTTCAGGGAACTAAAATACCACATTTCTGTGGAACAACTAAGCCCCTGCACCACTAGAGAGTCTGTGCCCGCAATGAAGATCCCAATAACTGCAACTAAGACCCGTCACAGCAGCCAAATACATAAAAACAAAACAAAATAAAACGTACCTTACAAATATATGCAAACATATGTCAAAGAAAAGGAAAATGTACAAGGATGTTTCCTGCATAATTGGTCACAATAGCAACAAACTGGTGACCAATTAAACGTCTTTCATTAGAGGGTCTGGTTAAAAACCTTAAAGGATACATAAAAACGTTAAACATACAAAGGTATTATCTGACCATTTAAAAGAACGTAGTCAATCTTGCATGCTGAAGTGGAAAAAAAAAAAAAAAAAACCTGAATTTTAAGATATGTTATTAAACAAAAAAGCAAGGTGCATTTAAAATAATGACATATATTTTGGGCAAAATATTGTTATTTTTCTAAGTATACATATAATCTAAAAAAAAAAAAAAAAGAGTACCTGGGAAGTGATACACCAGTTTTTCTCCTTTCTTTGTACTTTTGGATATTAAGAAAATTTTTTTTAAAGAACAAGGCTGTGACAGGGACTTCTCTGGTGGTCCAATGGCTAGGACGCCATGCTCCCAATGCAGGGGGCCTGGTTTGATCCCTGGTCAGGGACCTAGATCTCACATACTGCAACTAAGACCCAGTGCAGCCAAATAAGTAAGTTGAAAAAAAGAATGAGGCTGTATGTATATAAAACCTGAAAGATTATCTGTGAGTGATTATATTTCCCCAGTGTGGCCACAGCAATATTCCCATTCTACATGCACTTCTCAGACAGTTCAGTCGCTCACTCATGTCCGACTCTTTGCGACCCCATGGACTGTAGCACTCCAGGCTTCCCTTTCCATCACCAACTCCCGGAGTTTACTCAAACTCATGTCCATTGAGTTGGTGATGCCATCCAACCATCTCATCCTCTGTCTTCCCCTTTTACTCCCGCCTTCAATCTTTCCCAGCATCAGGGTCTTTTCCAATGAGTCAGTTCTTTGCATCAGGTGGCCAAAGTATTGGAGTTTCAGCTTCAGCATCAGTCCTTCCAATGAATATTCAGGACTGCTTTCCTTTAGGATGGACTGGTTGGATCTCCTTGCAGATCTACGTGCACTTCTGGAGCCTTGTTACTCCCCATCAGGGGTACTTTATTCCCTTCTTCTGGAGTCTGGGCGGCACTCGGTGACAGCCCTGACAATCAGAATGCTGCAGAAGTGACACTGTGCGGCTTCTGGGACTCTGCACAAAGTGGCCGTGCAGCTTCCGTGTGGGATGTGCTCTTCCTTGGGGTGCCTACCCTGGAACCCTGCTGCCATGCTGTGAGGAATCCCAACCTAACTCACAGTTCATTGAGTACATTCAGAGTTGTGCAAACACCATCACTACCTAATTTCAGAAAACTTCTGTCACCCCCAAAAGAAACCCTGTGCCATAACTCTCCGCCTGCCCCGACTAATCCATTTTTTGTCTTCATGGATTTGCCTATTTTGGACATTTCCTATAAATGGAATCATAAAATATGTGGCCTCTTGTATCTGACATCTTTCACTGAGCACAATGTTTTCAAGGTTCATCATACTGTAATATTTATCAGTACTCTATTCCTTTTTTATGGCTGATTAATATTCCATTGTATGAATGTATCACATCCGTTTATCCACTTATTAGTAGTTGGTCATCTGGGTGGTTTCCAGTTTCTGGTTATTAGGAATAATAGTGCTGAGAACATTTGCGTACAATTTTTTGTATGGAAGTATGTTTTCAAATCTCTTAAATTCAAGTGCTATAAAATCACCTATTGATATTAAATGATATATAATACATAAAAATGACACAAAATACATAAAAAATTAAGTGATACTGAATAATAACAAATGATACATAATTTAAGTAATCATTCATTAGAGCAGCTTTCCTAAGAGCAGCAAACCTGTTCCCTCATAGTAATTCAGACATAGTATGATTCATTGGGTAGACCAGAAGTCACAAGATGGCACTATTTCAAGCCCAGGTTTTTCACTAACTTACACAAAGATTTCACCACATCAGTCTGAATTAATGAGACACCACTTTACTGTCTCTGTTTAAAAACAAAAAACAAAAAACCAGGGCTATTTTGTGGTCTTCAAAATTCCTCTTTTGATGTTACAAAGTGAAAGCTATCATTTAAATTTGACATACAGGGAGAGGCTGGAGTCTCTTCAGGAATTTGGGATTTGATTTAGAATTCCTCTGAACATGGAAAACCTGGGACTGACCTGTTTGGGTTTACCTAATACAAGTTCAATAAAAATAAGTCATTAAAAAAAAAAATTCTGGATTAAGTAAAAACTCACTTATGTGGGAGTCTGGGATCACATTTAGAGCCTCCACCTGTAATAGACTCCTATGCAAATAAAAACTCTATTGCAAGGTTCTTTGTCCACGGACATGATTTCCCTTCAGGTTGCTCTACTTCTCTCCCAGCACCTGCTGCCAGCTTCTCCAGCAAGCCTCATCACCGTCTTCCTGAGTTTGCCTGTATGCTTCATGTAAATCTAGTAAGGAAATAATGAGATGCTTTTTTCCGGCAGTTGCTCTAGAGGCCACTTGTAGAGAAGAGATGGCACTAATAAAAAAGTGCGGATGTTTTCTCCAGTGGAAAACTACAAGTTTGCTTGGTTTTAATCCTTGGCACCAAGTTTTGGGTTCCTCATCACTGAACAGACTTCTTTCTGCTTGGCTTCTTCCCGGCCAGTGTCCTGGCACACTATCAGAGGGGGAAATAATTAGAAAGAACTGTCTTATAGGGATGAGAAGCACTGGGCGCTTACCAGATGGGGATAATCAGGAGTCTTCAAACAAATCCTTGACCAGACAGAGCACCATGTGTCTTTTCGCTTACGTTAACTATAGGCAGTGTTCCCGGCTCCTGAAATGTGTGCGTGGAAAGGGCAGGGGGACGTCTGCTCAGTTTCCCTCATTCCCAGGGGGACCCCTGGGTTGCTCTTCGGTTCGTGAGCAGTGACCCAACTGTAGCCCCAGAGAGTTTTCTAGGAGCTTCCCTGATCTCACTATGGAGGGAAAAGTCTCATTGCATTCTTGGTTCACTGAGTGTGGGGTGGGGAGCGAGAGACAGCTTTGTTATTTCTGCATGACACTTGGGACTCTCCTGGTGGTCCAGTGGTTAAGACTCTGCTCTTCCAACGCAGGAGGCACAGGTTTGATCCCTGGTTGGGAAATTAAGATCCTGCATGTTGCTTGCTGTGCCCCCAATTTTTTTTTTTAATTAAAAAAATGTTTGTGAGACAGTTGGGGAAGTGTATGACAACATTTACTAACTGTAACACTACTCAAGTATAGATATGTAGTTAAAAAGCATCTGACATCTCACCTTCCAGAGGTAACAAGTGTGTCACTTTGGGGAGCATTTCTAACAATCTGATGTGCATAATTATTCATTAGAATTTCAAATAAACTTGTGAGCATTTGTGTTGTGCTTGTTCAGAATCTGACCCTGAGACGAGAATCAAAAAGGAAGCCGTTCATTTGGGAGAGGCAGCAAACAGTATTGGAGAGGGGTAAAGTAAGACAGGGTAAGGTAGCCGAGTGAGGGTGATTATCAAGTTAGCTGCTGTTGTGGGCGGATGGAGCCTAACCCCACAGACAAACTCTGCGAAGTGCTGTAGAACATGAGCCTCAGATATATTTCACTGGAAGGGTGAGGGAACAGAAGTATTTACACCCCAGGTCCCATTGGCTGAAGCTGGTAGGTGTTAATTCTGAGTACTTCCAGCCTGAACTGGAGAAAGTCCCCAGGAAAGAGAGGAAGCTCTTAGCAGGTGGAGGGGAGCCACACACACACACAGTCGTGGTATCACTTGGAAGATGTGCTGGGCCCTGTTCTAGGTGCTGGGACACAGCAGGAAATGAAATAGAGAAAAAGTCTTGCTTTCATGGAGCATTTCTTCTGTTGGGGAGAATATAAGCAGGGTAAGTAAGAAACATACAGAGCGTGTTCCACGTGATGAGAAAAGCACTGTGGAGCGGGGCTGCTGTGCTCCGCTCCACAGTGGGAGCTGAAGAGGGGCCAGGGAGCAGAGAGGACAGTAGGAACCCCGCCATATTCCAGGCGTGGCAGTAGAGGAATGAGATGCCGTTATGGGCAGGTAGGACATGGGATATGAGAGGAGAGGAGTCAATGGGCTTGGCCTGAGCAACTGGGAAAATGGAGCTGCCTCTTCCTGAACCAGGGAAAACTTCTGAAGGAGCATGTTTGGGGTCAGTGGTGGTTGGGGCCTGGCTTTGGGTATCTTACATTTGTGATGTCTGTTGGGACACCTAAATGATGCTGTCAGCAGGAGGCTGATTGGAGGATCAGGAGTTCCAAGAGGTGTGAATTGGATGTAAACTGGGGTTTGTCAACATACAGATGGTCTGAGCCTTGGGACTGGTTGAGATTCCCATGGGAGCAAGCTAAACAGAAAAGAGGTTTGGGACTGAATCCTAGGAGTGGAGTGGTCAACTGTATGTATGCATATACTTGCCACATTTATATGGATGGATATGCAAAACACTCTCTTTTTAGAAACATACAGACACACACAGCGGGTTGCAGGTCAGTGGTATTATATAAATAGATTTCCAACTCAATTTTCTTCCCACTCAATCTCCCGGGGATACTGCTCCATGGCAACAGTATTTGTCTACTCCATTGACTTAATGGCTGCATAATAGTTCATTGTGTACATGTACCCTAACTGAGTTTTCCCTATAGAGGAATATTTACCCCAGTTTTACACAGCAGTGGGCACCCTGGACACTCTCTCCATCCTCTGTGATCACCTCCTTGGGGTTATAGCCCTCCTAGAAGCGGGGTGGTTGTGTGCAAGGATGTGTCCTTTTTTTTTTGTTTTTGGATGTGTCCTTTTTATGTTCCGACTCAAGACCCCTTCCTGGCAGCTCCGATAATCTGAGATGTGTTCAGCATGGAACAGCTGCTGACCTCAAGGAGGAACCATTGGGGTGTCATTACAGGTAAACCCTGTTCTATAGGAACCCTTCTAAATACAGGGCACCTATCTGGGTAATAACTGCTAGAAGCTGGGCAGAGGTTTGGGTCAAGTCAGGAAAGTCCAAGACAGGAAGTCGTCTGTCGGGACTCATTCCAGGACTCACACATGGAGCCACAGGCGACTTCTGAGTATAAAACCACTGTTTCCACACAGAGCAGAACAGACCAGGCCTGCAGGCTCTCCAGTAGAGCTGCTAAAAGCTTATTACATCAAATTCTAAGGATGCAGCCAAAGGCAGATGTGCTTTTGTGAAATGACTGTAATTAACTCCAAATCTTTCCCTGCACTTGCTTTTCGCTGGCTGGATTTGTCATTGAGCTGTTAGAACAAGCCTATGCTGTACCTGTCTTTCCCAGCAAAAGCATGACCCCATCACCTGTCTGGGCACATCCCGAGTGTTTAGAAGGTGTCAGGGCGTCCTGCATGTTCAATGGTAACCTTGAAAATAACATCTATCACTGCCAGGTAATTGGCCGGCAGCCTCGGAGAACTTCAGGGTATTAAGAGACGATGTGTTGAATTTAGTCAGTGTCCTCAAGCACAGGGACATGTACTGAAATGCCTTGTGATTCAGAAGGGAGAAAAGGAAAATGGCAAACACAGAGCCATGCCTTAGATTCTGTTTTATTCCCATCATTATAAACAATTCAACCCAAGACGGGACCCACTGCTGGGGTTTGATCCACAGAAATTATAGGTCAGCAACACTCATCCAGGGAGACCTAGTCCCCTACACCAGGGTCTTAACCACCAAGAGATGCCAAGAAAGTACCTGATAGTCTGAAGTTTTCAAAAGCGTCTGAGCTGGTGATCTGTATGCTCTTCTGTTCCCGCGTCCAGGGGCCTTTACCATGGAAGGTCCCTTCCCACGGCAGAACCTCCATCCAGGCCAGCCACCAGCAGTTTCTTCCTCTTCTGCTCCGTGAGTGATGCTTGGTCCAGCCCAGAGTCCAATGAGGAGGGTTTTCTTGCATGTTGTAGCTGAGATAAGTCATTTTATCCAGGATACAGCAGGTAGAAGTGAAGAGCTGATTCATTAGAAAAGACCCTGATGCAGGGAAAGATTGAAGGCAGGAGGACAAGGGCACGACAGAGGATGAGATGACTGGATGGCATTACTGACTCGATGGACAGGAGTTTGAGCAAGCTCTGGGAGTTGGATGGACAGGGAAGCCTGGCGTGCTACAGTCCCGAGAGTTGGACACAACTGGGTGACTGAACTGACGGCAGGTAGAAGGCAGCCTCCAGAATTTATGCCAAATTCCCATTCCTCAAATCACCAGATTTCATAGTTTGTTATGAGATAATTGCCCCCAGACCTATAAGCCTGGGCACGATGTTAAAACCAGAGCTTGGGAGTGAACACCAGCTGGTTTCCCTCCTCCCCGCTCTGCCTGTGCTGCCTGCTGGCCTCTGCTCAGAATGCCGTGTAGTATTTCTCCGTGGTGCTGACGATGTCACTCTGGTCCTCCAGCAGCTGCAGCACCTGCTGCAGCACAGGTTCACTCAGGCCTGGGCTGAGGCTCAGGCGGGCACAGGCCAGGATGTGCAGGAAGTGGCAGCCCTTCTCCACATCTGTGGGAAAAAGGGAGTTGGCGAAGCTTGAACACACCCGTCAGACCCTCCTCTCTCCCCCACGTCCTCTCCTCTACATGGAAGTCCTTCTCTGTATTTCCTGAATCAGAACCTGCAGCTTCGTAAGACCTCCCCACCTGCCTGGTGATTCTTGTGCACGTTAAAGCAGGAGATGCACTGGCCTACCTTACTGATGACAACAAACGAAATCACCTGTTCTCAGGTGTGTGCCAGGGACCACTGCTCGGGGACACAGGCCTTCAGCCTTCCAGGATTCCCAATCAGTAACTGTATACTCATAACCCCATTGGGGTTTTAGCACTTGATCATCTTTTTCTCTCAGGAAGTCACATGTACAGGTGCACATGTTCAGTGCCAACCCCCTAGCTTCCCAGGTGGGAGCCCTCCTGAGGTGGACAGCAGAGCCAGCCTGCAGCAGTCTCCTTATTCCTTCCATAAATCCTGGACCATGAGACTGCAATGGTGACCTCTGGCCTCTTCTGACTCCTCTCTGCCTAGGCTTCCAAACAGTCTGTCTGTGGTGGCTGTGTTCGAGGAACTTCTCACCCTCCACCAGAACAAATGGGACCATTTATGACAGTTCAGGGTGACTGACCACCTTCCTAGCAGAAATCAATCATTTTGCAATAGTGGTATTCATACTGAAGTTATGACCACTAGAGGATCATGAAATCAATTTAGTGGGTTGTGAATAGCATTCTTTTCTTACCAAACAGACTGAGGCAGACCAGAATATGAGATTACAGAATGTATTGCATTTTAGGTAGGATAAATACTAAGGTAGACTAAATATTAATTTATATTCAATTATATATGTATATATATAGTTGAATTAAAATGTATAATAAAATGATATAATTTACTGGGTCATGACACAAAACTTATTTGTAACATTGAGTCAAAGTCAAACCTCATTCCTGGAAACCAACCCTCCCCAGTTTTCAGCAGTCAGGTCTCTCACTGACATATGCCTAGCACTTGGCCCGCTAGTGCTCTGCACAGTCACTGAACATTGTTTTCAGATGACAGAATGCGTTAGGCTCCAGGAAAGTCCTGGAGGGGTTGTGGTGAGGGGCAAAACATGGCTGTGGCTTTGGGCAAGTCACTGCATCTTCAAGCCTGGTTTTCTGATCAATAGGGAGTGGGACCGGAGGTGGGCGCACCTCTGAGGTCCTTCCCAGCTCTAAGGGTCAGGGCTGATCACAGGTAGTGGGCTAACAAAGACTTGTTAATTCTGACCTCTAGTGGCTACTCAACTCATTATTCCTACCAACCGGGGTTTACTGTTGGGAAACTCCACTGGTCTCCACATTTCCAGGCTGTTTCTTCAACATTTGTTTGATCAAAATTTCCTGAACACCTACTATTAATACATGTGCGGCACTAAGCAAGTGGGAACAGGTACAGAGGGCAGATGGAAAGCAGACTCTGGAGTCCAAAGGACCCAAATTCAAGTGCTGGCTCTATGACTGGGGCAAAGTGGTCCATGTTTCTCATCCCGCATCCTCATGTATAAAATGGGAAGAAAAGCACCTGCTTCACCTCTGGTTGTGTTGATGAAAGGAGACTGACGGTGCGTGCTTCATCTTTGGAGAATTTACTTATCGTTATATTCATAATCTAAGAAGATGCACTAAACCTAGTCCGTGCTCTAAAGAAGCTTCAACTTTTCCCAAGAGGAAGAGCTGATGATGCTGGGTAGAGAAGGACACCAAGCAAAAACGGGTTTGCTCACGGCAGAGAGGGAACACTGGGAATCCCAGCACTGCTCAGCTTGTAACCTTAGTTTTTATAAGACCTGGGTGCTCAGGCTCAGGCAAGGTGATGTACACGCACGTATGTTCAGCAGTGCTGACTACCCCAGAGGTCTCAAAGGACTTCACAAAGGCCATTCTGCCATCTGAGGGTTGTGTAGCAAGGCTGTTCATAGAGGGGTCTTCCTGTCAAGGCGGAAAAGGACTGGCATTAGTTCTTTAAATGTTTACAATTCACCAGTGAAACCATTAGGTCCAAACTTTTCTTTGTTGGGAGATTATTTATTACTGATTCAATCTCCTTACTGTAGATCTATTCAGATTTTCCATGTCTTCATAATTTAGTCTTGGTAGGCTCTGTGTTTCTAGGAATTTGTCCATTTCATCTGGTTATACAATTTGTTGGCATACAAGTGTTTACAGTACTTTTTTATAATCCTTTTTATTTCTGTAGAACCAGTATTGATGTCCTCATTTTCATTTCTGATTTTAGTAATCTGAGTTTTATCTCTTTTTTTTAGTCTACCCAGCTAAATGTTTAGAAATTTTGATGATCTTTTCAAAGAAGCAATTTTTGGTTTCCTTGATTTTCTCTATTGTTTTTCTATTCTCTATTTCATTTATCTGTGCTCTAATTTTTATTATTTCCTTCCTTCTATTAGCTTTGAGCTACTTTGTTCTTCTTTTTTGGTTCCTTATATTGTAAACCTATGTAAGTGTTCTTAGCTATAAAGTTCCCCTTTATACCCAGCTTTTGCTGTGTCCCGTAAGTTTTGGTTATGCTGTGTTTTCGTTTTCATTCATCTCTAAGTATTTTCTAATTCCCCATGTGATTTCTTCTTTGGTCAATTGGTTAAGAGTGTGTTATTTAATTCTCACAAATCTGTAAAATTTTCAGCTTTTCTTCTGTTACTGTCTTCTAACTTCAAAAGATACTGGTCAGAGAGAAGATACTTTGTATGAGAGCTATCTTTTAAAATCTGTTGAGAATTGCTGATGGTCTAACATGTTCTGTCCTGGAGAAGGGCCCCGTATGCTGCTGTCAGGTGGTCTTCTGTGTGCACAGGTCAGATCTGGCTGACTTGTGGTCTTATTTAAGTCCTCTGCTTCCTTATCTTCTGTCCAGTTTTTCTATCCACTATTGAGAGTGGAGTACTGAAATCTCCAACTATTATCGTAGAACTATTTATTTCTCCTTTCAATTCTGTCAGTTTTTGCTTCATGTAATATTCCGATGGTCTGTCACTAAACACATAACATTTAAAATTGCTATGTCTTCTTATCGAGCCTTTTATTAACATATAATATCCTTCCTTGTTTCTTGTAACAGTTTGATTTAAAGGCTATTTTGTCTGATATTAGTATAACTGCCCCTGCTCTCTTCTTCTGAGACTCCCATAACACATACGTTGGTCCATTTGATGATGTCCCACGGGTCCCTTAGGTTCTGTTCATTTTTCTTCAGGGCCCTGTTGATTCTTCTTCCTGTTCAAATCTGCCTTCGAATCACTAGTAAATGTTGCATTTCAGTTCCTGTCCTTGTCAGAATTTCTTTTTAGTTTTTCTCTTAATCAATATTTTCCATTTTATTCACCCATCATTTTCATGAGCATCTTTAAGACAGTTGTTTTAAAGCCTCTGTGTAATAGATAAGCCATCAGGTCTTTTCCAGGGATAGTTTCTGTTGCTATTTTCCCCGTTCCTTTGAATGGGTCATAGTTTCCTGTCTCTTTGTATATCTTTCACTTTTAGTTGAAAACTGGACACTTGAATCTAATAATGTGGTAATTCTGGAGGTTAGATTCCTCCCCTTTCCTGGTGGTAGCTGTTTTTTTGTTATTGTTTCTAATTTATTTCAGTTGTTGAAGGCCGTCTCCAAGCCAAGAATAGCCTGAGATGGAAACCTAAGGTCTTCTCAGGTCTATTTCTGAGTCTGTGCCTTTTCCTGGGTATGTGAGGTCACTTTCTAATTTTCCCCATATATGCAGTTGATTTTGAATGTCTTAAGTCGTTCTCTTCTGGCTCCAAAAGGGGCAAAAAAAAAAAAGAAATGAAGGGTTTTTAAAAAGAAGGGTGCCAGTCTTTTAAAAATCCCTTGGAAGTCACCTCAGCTGTTGGGTGAGGCAGGCACAGCAATGGGAGGAGGTGCAACAACGGCCACCCACCTCTCTGTCCACAACTCTGTGATCAGAAGCAGTAACGAGTGACCAGAGCACAGACCCCTGACACAGAAAGGACTGGGCCCTTTCTGCCCACCCTAGATCCAGAAACACATGCACAGCTGCCTGCTCTGTAGTTGGAGGGATGGGATGGGCAGCTGCTACTAAGATTTGAATCTTGACTGGAAGCAAGCCGAATTACTGTCCAAACCTTCCTCTGGAAGTTGCCAGCCTTTATAGATACTCTAGAGTTCCAAAATAGCTATAGCAGACAGATGGGACTGCTGTCTAAGCGGAGGGAAGGGTTTTTGGTGTTTCTCACTCTTCCAGCTTCCTGAGAGTTTTATAAAACACCAGTTTATTTCATCCTTATAACAATCCACAATGTAGGTACCATTATTATCTATTTTGCATATAAAGAAACTGAGCCACAGACTTACCCAAGGCCACATAGCTTCAAAGTGGCAGAACCAGGATTCAAACCCAGGTAAGGTGGCTCCAACAGCTCGCTCTTTACAACTATGCCACACGGCCCATCTTTAGACAAGCCTAGTACCAGTGCTTTAGGGACTTAAAAGTGGCCCGTATTTATGATCCTGTCATTATTGTAGGTTTACCCCTTGCTAAAATACTCATCAGTTCAGCTCAGTCGCTCAGTCATGTCTGACTCTTTGCGACCTCATAAGTGACTATAAAGATTTTAAGTTCTCCTACCAATCATTGATGCTTTAGAAGTGTGGTGTTGGAGAAGACTCTTGAGAGTCCCTTGAACTGCAAGGAGATCCAACAAGTCCATTCTAAAGGAGAGCAGTCCTGGGTGTTCATTGGAAGACTGATGCTGAAGCTGAAACTCCAATACTCTGGCCACTTCATGTGAAGAGATGACTCATTGGAAAAGACCGTGATGCTGGGAGAGATTGGGGGCAGGAGGAGAAGGGGACGACAGAGGATGAGATGGCTGGATGGCATCACTGACTTGATGGACGTGAGTCTCAGTGAACTCTGGGAGTTGGTGATGGACAGGGAGGCCTGGCGTGCTGCGATTCATGGGGTCACAAAGAGTCGGACATACTGAGCGACTGAACCAATCATCCTGTCAAGGAAAACTCAATTCTATGTTTTGTTTGAAAGGTTAGGAATGAACTAAAGGTTCAGTTGTTGTAGTTCAGTTGCTCAGTTATGTCCGACTCTTTGCAACCCCATGGAATGCAGCATGCCAGGCTTCCCTGTCCTTCACCATCTCCTGGAGCTTTCTCAAACTCATGTCCATTGAATCAGTGATGCCATCCAACTATCTCATCCTCTGTCATCCCCTTCTCCTCCTGCCTTCAATATTTCCTAGTATCTAGGCCTTTTCTAATGAGTTGGCTCTTCACTTCAGGTGGCCAAAATATTGGAGCTTCAGTTTTAGCATCAGTCCTTCTAATGAATATTCAGGGCTGATTTTCTTTAGGATTGACTGGTTTGAACTCCTTGCAGTCCAAGGGACTCTCAAGAGTCTTCTCCAACACCACAGTTCAAAAGCATCAATTCCTTGGCATTTAGCCTTCTTTATGATCCAATTGTCACAGCCATGATTAAATAAATGGTCAAATATCTGTCTATCAATACATATAGTGAAATATAAAGACAGCTATTAAAAAGACAGGTACTTAATACACATACTGTTGCTGAATAACCTCTAGATTTAAAATATAATGTATAGAACATTGAGTATTATATGCTAAGCTTTATTTAGGCATTTTAGGAAGGATAAACTATACAAATGTGTTTTATAAATGCATATGACATCTCTAGGATACACCAGAAACCAATGACATCTACTACCTTGGAAAGGGAAACACAGAGCCTGTGGCTTGGTGCTGGGAGGAAGTCTGACTTTTCTCTGTGTGTTTTTGTACTTTTTTACCCTATGCATACAACATTCCGAATAACTTTTTAATGTCATAGGTATTTCTTATGAAAAGGGGTGGCTGCAACAGACTCTAAGTCCCTACATGATATTTTTGTTGGCATCCTGTTATTCATGCTCCAGAATTCGTCTCCTGGGAATTCACTAGTTTCAGGGAACTGGCTTATCATTTTTAGAGGCTCCCTTTTATAGACTGACTAGCAGAGCTTTGACAGACACACTCACCAAAGCAGGACCTGGCCTGTGGATTAGAAGTGGATATAAAACCTGCCACTTTATAGACCCTCAGGTCACCCAGGCTATTTGATTCTCTTAAGAAAGGTAGTGTGAATTACCTTCATTTGCTTCACCAGGCCCTAGGATTACTAATCCTTTATCCATCCTGTTCCTAATACACATCCAAATAAGAATCTGGCCAGATGGCTTGGGACTAGCATGAGTGGAGGAATGTCACCTGGGAAGCAGCCTCCCCTCTCATCCCTTCTTGGTGGAAGAAATGCGCATTTCATTGCTCTAAAAAGCTCTTCAGTTGTGGACAGGCAGTTTCCCCTCAAGGCAACTAAAGGATACTTTTCCTTCTTGTTCTGAATGAAGTGAACAATAGTTAAGAAACCTTGCATCAAATAATAGATTGCTTTCAGTTTATTTTAAGAGCTGTTATCACACCACTCTGGGAGGTGACCTCATGGGTCCTCAAAGGCTAAACAGGGCTGCATACCATCACCACCAGGGCTGGAGACCTGGTCCTGCTCCACCCACTGACTCAGCCTGGAAAAGATCCAGGTCTCAGGCATATGTGGGCTTTAAGGACAGGAGGTGGACCTCTCTGGAAAGAAAGCAAGCAGGGGGAAGAGGCCTGCCTGTGCTCCTTAACCAGCCTTTCTACTCTTCTTCTGGCGTCATTTGTTGACATATGCTGACATTTGTTCTTAGCATATGTTTACAAAAGGTAGACTGTGAAAAGTCACCTTTAAGAGTGGTCAGTTTACACAGGATTTAAAGATAAGACAAATGCTTTATTTCTAACTTGTGTGAAAATGGCAATGTCTGTTGTCAGACTATCTACAATTTGAGTTTCTAACCACTAGGGGTTGACCTAACTCCACTAAAATCAACTCTTTTTCTAAACCATTTCTCTTGCAAATTATCAGGCTTCTAGGTGACTGAATTATACTCTTCATAAACTGTAATGTCTAGAACCACTCCCAACACTGAAGGGCTTGATGGTAGAAGAGAGGAAAATGTCAGGTTTGGGTTTAGAGACAAGAAGTCAGAGTGGAACAAGGAATAACACAAATTTGGTGGTGTTAGTGGTAAAGAACCCACCTGCCAATGCAGGAGACATAAGAGATGTGGGTTCAATCCCTGGGCCGGGAAGATCCCCTGGAGGAGTGCATGGCAACCCACTCCAGTATTCTTGCCTGGAGAAGCCCATGAACAGAGGAGTTTGGCAAGCTACAGTCCATAGGGTCGCAAAGAGTTGGACACGACTGAACCAACTTAGCATGCACACAAGAGACTATGACACCAGAAAGACGTCAAAAACTCCTAGCCTGACAACTTACCTCGCTGTATCAGAGTCACCTGAGGAGTTTATTGTCTAGCCCCCAGCCCAGCCCCGAGTGAATCAGAGTCCCTGGGGCTGGGACCTGAGAGTGGTATGTTCATAAAAGCTCCAAGGTTGACTCTTAGATGTGGCCCAGGTCAGAACAGCCGTGCGAGGCTAACATTCACTTGAGCCAGGAGAAACCTGAGCCTCCAAGAAGGCAGGTGTCTGAACCAGTCACATCTCTAAGCTGTTACTGGGAAAAGCCCTAGGTTTCCTCACCCTCTGACCAGTGCCCTCCAGGAGGGAACATTTCCCCTTCCAAGACACTGGAATACACGGATATTACACCACTTACGATTTGGTTTCTGGCATTCTTCTTGAATGATCCGGTGGATCTTTCTGTGCAATTCTTTGTCTTCTCTCGTTACCTAAACAGGAAAAGAGAGTTTGGAGAGAAAGGTTAAGTGACAGAGAGGCTGTGTCACCTACCCTGCCAAATTATTATTTAGGGTAGTTCCTAAAGATTTCATAATAATCATCATCCATTCGCCATCAATGAGTGTGGTTTTCAAAATCAGACCTGTTGTCACGTCAGTTCTATCCCCAAGCAGCTTACTGCTGTGTGTGTGACCCACAGACATATTCCCATGGGAGGTGGTTCACTGGGGCCAGGATGGAAAGAAAATCTGGAATCCCTTGGTTTTGAGGAGCAACTTTCTTCTTAAATATTTATAACACATTCATAAAATTTCTCTTATTTGTTATATTTTTGAGGGAGGCACAGTGATCAAATCCCAGGACTCTTTCCTCCTGTGTTTCTTCTTGGGTTTCATGTTCCTTCACCCAACCATAGGGAAAAACAACAGAAATAAAACTGTGAGGAAAAGCTAGGAAGAGAGTAAGTCTAGCCTATAAACAGAAACACTGTATGTTCTCAGAGGCAAATATAACCTGGGTTCCTTTCTCAGCTAGCTCAGGTAACAGGGAAACAGCCACCAAATGGGCTTCACCATCACATTCAGTAGTAAATCTAATGACACACAAAAAAAGAGAAAGGAATAAAGAAAGGAAAAGAGGAAGAAAAAGAGAGAAAAAAAAAGAATGGAAGAAAAAAAAAGAAAGAAGTGGACAAACACATAACGTCAGGAATGCACCCTGGGCCGATGGGACGTGGAATGACCAGATTTAAGATGATGATACTGACAAGGACCCATCTGTGGACTCATGGGCTTGCTGGGAAGATTAAGGCAATGTGGGAGAGCTGCTGAAAGCTGGAAAGCACTAGACAGACAGAGGATAATGATGCCCCTGAGGCAATACCCTCAGGAAAACAGAAACCTAGGGCCAGGGTTGAGATGGGGGCAGGGAGTGAAATCAGCGAAGTGGGGTGGTTCTGCTGAGGAAAATATAGCTATTATAGCTGGATCACCTCACTCCAGCTCAGACTGATTCACAGGAGGAAGTGCCCCAGCCCTGCCACACCTCAGCGCTGGATGGCTGCCCACATCTGCTGTTCCTCAGGAAGAGCTGCTTCCTACCAACCCAGGAGGCCACGCAGAGCCTCATGGGAGAATGCGACAGTGGGGGTGGGGGTGGGGGCTGTTAGGGTGAGCTGCCCCACAAGAGGCAATCAACTTCCCTGCCCCCCCCAACCGCCCGCCCACCCTTATGCAGAACGGAATACCCTTTTCAAAAGTTACTGAAATAGTATTTAAAACATACCTTAATTTTTAAAAACTTTCTGAAACAGGGGAATCACTAGAGTAAATCAACATCAAGAAAATGTCCTGTTAAGGAAGGCTTCCCCTCAGGAATCACACTGTAGAGAGTAAGGCTCCTGGGTATCCTCAGGGTTTTGCTCTGTCTTCAGGAGAATCATGTGCTGCTCAAGCCACATCTATGCTACTGACGTGGACATGGATATCACTGTCAGCTCTGTTCCTCCAGTATTAAAGTCAGGCAGTGGGAGGTGAATTTTAACTCTAAGTCTGAAGGAAATGGCAACCCACTCCAGTATTCTTGCCTAGAAAATCCCATCGACAAAGGAGCCTGACAGGCTACAGTCCATGGAGTTGCAAAGAGTCGGACATGACTGGGCGACTTTCATTCACTGAGACAGGCAAGTGCTTGTATCCCTGGTGGGAATGGTAACTGTTACCACCTTTGGCAGAGCCAAGCAGATTGTATTGACCCAAACCATAAAGGTACATGCCCTTTGCTCCAGCCATTCCTCTTTTAAGAGTCAATCTCACAGAAATACTTACATAAGTCCACAAAAAGACAGACACAGCAGCAGTGTACTCGAGAACAGAAGATGGAAACAATATAAAAGTCCATCAGAGAGAAGTGGTTAAATAATTGATGGCAAGTACCCATCAGATAGACTACCATACAGATGTCAAAAAGAATTAGGTGGACATCCAAGGACTCATATGGAAAGAGGCCTGTGCTGTGCTGTTCTGGTATCCAAAAACTTACAGAGTGTTATTTAGAGCCGTGGTTCTCCACTGTCCCAAGGGATACTTGCAATGTCTGGAGACACTAAGGTTGCCACAACAGGGCCTGCTGCTACTGCTCTCAAGTGGGTGAAGACCAAGGACACTGCCAAACACCCTACAATACAAAGGACAGCCCCCCACAACAAGGAGTCAACTGGCCCAAACAACTGAAGTTGAGAAATCCTGATTTAGAGGATGATAACATTTTTTTTTTTTTAATAACAGGAGCATATATTTAGAAGTGTGCAGAAGAATGTACTGCCAAAAATGATACCAGAGGAAAGACAAAGGCCGGCTTCCATTCCTTATGTACCTCCTTAATGACTGACTTTTAAAAACAGCAAATAAGTTTCATCCACCTCATTAGAACTGATTCAAATGTATTCTTTTTAATGGCTGAGTAATACTCCATTGTGTATTTGGAGCCTATTATACAGAGTGAAGTAAGCCAGAAGGAAAAACACCAATACAGTATACTAACGCATATATATGGAATTTAGAAAGATGGTAACGATAACCCTGTATACGAGACAGCAAAAGAGACACTGATGTATAGAACAGGCTTATGGAAAGAAAAAAAAAAAACAGCAAATAAGTATTCCTAAGTAATACATATATTTGCAAATGGAAGCTAAGGGAAAAAAAAGTTAAGTTGCAGGTCTCTTACATAGAATAGGTTATCAAAACCACCATCTTTCTGGAAAACGAGTCCTTCTTCCTGCAGCAGCTTTACAGCATTCCTAAATATACTGTGAATTGCTCTGGAAGTGGTGTCATTCTTAAAACCCATCTGTAGGAAGGAAAAAAAAGAAGTCAGTCCCATCTTATAGCACTTGAGGGCAACTCCCTAGACCAACTGGTTATAAATGCACCCAACAGGCTTTTTATGGTAGAGTCAGAAAGATTCAGGTATGCACGGGCCTAGCAGGATAGTATTTAAGGAGGGCTGGGAAGTCTGCTCTGGCAGAATCACACTTGATAACTGTTCTGCTGCTGCTGCTGCTAAGTCACTTCAGTCGTGTCCGACTCTGTGCGACCCCATGGACGGCAGCCCACCAGGCTCCCCCGTCCCTGGGATTCTCCAGGCAAGAACACTGGAGTGGGTTGCCATTTCCTTCTCCAATGCATGAAAGTGAAAAGTGAAAGTGAAGTCGCTCAGTCGTGTCTGACTCTTCGCCACCCCATGGACTGCAGCCTGCCAGGCTCCTCCGTCCATGGGATTTTCCAGGCAAGAGTACTGGAGTAGGGTGCCATTGCCTTCTCCGGATAACTGTTCTACCCCTTAGTTTTTTGTTTAATTAATTTAACTCAATGATAGGTAATAGAAAAATCAAGATGAAAGTCTTTAATTTTTTTATACAGAACAAAAGATTCTATACATATTGGCTCATTTCTTTGATAAAAATTGTTTTATCAATTTTAATATGGTCAATATTAAATTTTGTAATAATTTATTTACAATATTAAAATTTGTAGATAATCAAATTTACATATGGCCACAATTTTAATCAAAAAAGTGAGCCAATATGTATAGAATCTTTGGTTCTGTATAAAAAAAATTAAAGATTTTTCATATATGTATATATATTATATACATATGAATATATACATATATACATATAAGGGAAATCAACCCTGAATATTCATTGGAAGGACTGATGCTGAAGCTGAAGCTCCAATACTTTGGCCACCTGATGCAAAGAGCCGACTCATTGGAAAAGACCCTGATGCTGGCAAAGATAGAGGGCAAGAGTAGAAGGGGACGATAGAGGGTGTGATGGCTGGATGGCATCACGGACTCTATAGACGGGAGTCTGAACAAACTCCAGGAGACAGTTAAGGACAGGGAAGCCTGGTGTGCTGCAGTTCATGGGGTCGCAAAGAGATGGACACAACTTAGTGACTGAACAACAATAATACAACTTCTTCCTAAGAACATCAAAGAATTTTATACACACTGAAATAGGTTAGAGATTCCAACACAGACAGCGTATTAAATAGACTCCTTATTTTAAATAGAGGATAGTGAAGGCAAACAGCTGTGCAGAGACCTATCAAAGGGGAGGGTCCATGGGCTGAAGGCAGACAGGGCCCCAGGGGAAGCAAGAGAGGCACGAGGCTGCTATCAGGTTGCTCTCTCTTCAACTTCGGTATCCCTTCCCTTCTCTAAGCGTGCCTACAGAGGTTGCCAGGTCATCCTACTTCTTATTTCAAGGAAGCCATGTTTTCCACCATGTCCCACCACGGTTAATCAGATTGCGGGCTTCTTGAATTGGGGACTCTGTGCTTCATCTCGGCCACCTGCTCCCTGACACACAGTGGGTGACCAAGAAAATGTATGTGCCATCAGTGGAAAGAAATACCCTGTAGAGATAGGAAGTAGCTTTCTAACTATTCCACTAGGGATTTTCAGTTCCTTCCTAAAACAAAGGAAGTGGTGAGTAATAACTGTCCTTCAAGGTACATACCCATTTTTTTTTTTTTAAAGATGTGACCATTTTTTTTTAAGTCTTTATTGAATTCGTTACAATGTTACATTTTTGGTTTTTTGGCCATGAGGCACATGGGATCCTAGCTCCTCGACCAGGGATCAAACCTACACCCTCTCCACTGGAAGGCAAAGTCTTAACCACTGGACCACCAGGGAAGTCCCCAGGTCCATTTTTAATGTGAGAGAAATCCGTAAAGATATTAAAAAGATCAGAGAGCCTAAAAAAGGAAAAACATGGCAAAGCGAAGGCGAAGTCCTGCCTCTCTAGTGGGAGGACCTTATGGAGGCTGTCTGGACAGCACCCACAGATGCTGAAACAGAAAGTGTACCTCAGATTTTCTATGATGTTCCCTCAAAGTGACAGGTAGAGAAAATGCACCCCCACGTGGCCTCCGGTATTGACAATTCCATCTTGAAAGAAACCTTTGCTTCCTAGGAGAGGCCTCCCAGACAACATAGTTTGAATTCAATAGATCCTGGCAATGTTTTACCAACGTGCTCTCCTGGGCTGAAGAGAAGAGTCTAACTTCCTTGATTACATTCAGAGTCGAGGTTTTTTTCCTCAACAGAACAGGCCTGGGGAACCTGGGCATTAGAACCTGGGTCTGAGAGTTGACAAGCATTCCAGATAATGACAGCATCCATTCTCTGAAGGGAGAATAAGGTTGAGAAATACTTGATGACTCCCACAGGCAGAAAAGCTATCTGGGTGTGTTTAGAATAAACACCTCATCCAGTCATCCTCGGCCACATGTCTTTTTACTCGGGGCGGGGAGGGCTGGGGGAGAGCTATTTCTAATTTCATACATGAGTGCTCGTACTTAGGAAAAGCAATGATCAACCCAACACAGGCTCCCCCACCACAACTCTTCATCTTCAACAACTTCATCTTCATAATTCTAAGGTGATTCATCTTTAATAGAAAGATCCTAAGGGTTGAGTTTATTCCATCTCTTACCAATATAGAAGTAAATTGGAAATTGACTAGAAACGCTTTTACGTGGTTATTCCTGTCATTGAAAATGACTGTTGATTATCCCCAGACCATACAGGAAGCCCGATTCCTCCTCCCCGAGTTCAGTGAGACGGAGCAGCAGGAAGGGAGGGTGTGAGGCATGGGAGAGTAACAGCAGTTTCGGCTGTGAACCAGGGGGGCCCAGCAGAAAAGGCTCTCTGTAAATATCAACAATGTGTGAAGCTTCCTTTCCAAAAACATTTGCCTCAGCTGACCTTGGGACATAATTCCCTGCTGGTTGTAAAGACATGGTCCCGAGGACAAAACCCCCAGTGGTCCTTGTAGCTAGTAGGTTTCCCTGGGCTGAGAGGTATGTCTTTCTTGTCTTTTTCTAAAGAGCAGTGACAGACTCATCCCATTCAGGAAATCGAAACTGCTCAGAAACAAAAACAGTGAGTGACTGGCTGAACGGGCTGAGCCTCCGCAGGCCTCTCCTCGTGGCGGGTCAGGAACTGGGTGGATCTCTGAAGTATATATATAGTCTTCATTCCCAAACAAACTCAACATTTATCCAGCTGTCAAAGAAACAATGGTTTTGCAAGTTTGCTTATCATGTTTCTGGATGTGCTAAGATGGGCCACCATGGAAAAAAAAGAAAGGAGGAAAACATTCAAAGCCACTCTTCCTACCTTCTCAAATATAACATGATCACAACAATTTTTTGTTGTTGTTGTTAAGCTTTCATCTGTATGACTACACAAAGTGCCAAAGGATCTAGGGTTTCACTGTCATTGTGAAGTGTCTTAGGTCTCCCAGGCTCTATTAAACAGAATTCAATGTCATGACACTGACCTCCCCAACCAGAGCCATGTGAGAGAATAATTCATAATTGATGGAAAAATAGCTTGCAGAGACAAAACAGATATAGCGCCATATTCATTGCTTTTTAAACATACAGCACCGGGCAGGCACGGATTTCTGCTCTGAACATTTACAAAAAGATAATCATGCCAAAAGTCCCCTTTGGAATGTTCTGAATGGAGGGGCTTTCTAGTCCTCAGTTCTCCCCACTTAATTCTTGCAGAAGAGCTGGCTCACAGGAAGAATGTGGTCTTTGGTAAGCTTCAAAGTTCCCTTCTAAACATGCCAAGAGAGTGCTCTGAAGTCCTGGGAGGCCAAGTTGGCACTGAGCCTCCTCTAAATGATTAAGTGGGAGGAAGGTCACTGGTGCTGTCAGTGGACAGCTGGGGAGCTAGCCCTGTGCAGAAGCCACGGCGGTGCAGAACAAAGCGGCCAGTCCTGAGCCACCCCACCTCGGTGTTTCCTGAAACGGTATCCCTCACCTCCGTGTATGAAACTGCGGATCACTGGGCATGCGGCCTGGTGCCAGGAAGCGATAATTAGGTTCATGAACGAAACTGAGAAGCAGTGGTCGCACTCAGAAGGTGGGGATGGGGACTTGGTATCTGTTCCACCAGAATGCTGTTGTTGATTAGTCGCTCAGTCGTGTCTGACTCTTTGCGACCCCGTGAACTGTAGCCTGCCAGGCTCCTCTGTCCATGGGATTTCCCAGGCAAGAATAATGGAGTGGGTTGCCATCTCCTTCTCCAGGGGATCCTCTGGACCCAGGGACTGAACCCACATCTCCTGAATTGGCAGGCGGATTCTTTACCACTGAGCCACCAGGGAAGCCCTCCATCGGAATGGTGAAGAATAATCATGTTACCTCGCAAGGGTTATTACGCCAGCCCTGCTGCTAATGACAAAAGACTAGAAAACTCTGAACAGTCCAGGAATGACCAGACCCCTTATGGTACACATAAGAAAATTCTGGTACACATAGTAAAAGATTATTATGGAGTGGCAAGTATGTTCACATGGCTGGGAAAAGGACCTATAAGACACACACACACAATGAAAAGCTACGTAGATATAGTGTTTAGTAGGATACCGTTTGTGTAAAAGAAAGGATACAACTACTTCTAGTTTATATGTGCAGATTATCTGCAGAAGGATATTCATGAGACTAGTAGGAGCACTTGTTTCTAGAAAAAGGGGAGGAGGAAGGAGGATGGGAAAACTAGATACTTTCAGGGACTATTTGGATTTTTATTTTCTGTTTATTTTTGTTGCTTGTTTCCTTTTACTTTTTGGCTATGCAGTGAGGCTTGTGGGATCTTGGCTTCCCAATTAGGGACTGAACCCAGGCACTCGGCAGAAAAAGCTCCCAAGCCCTAACCACTGGATTGCCAGGGGATTAATTCCTGGGCTACGTGAATTTTTAAAACCATTCATTGTTTCTATCAACAAATAACTGTGGAGAACATACTTTATGCCAGCTCTGTTCCAGGCCTCCTTCTAGACAGCAAAGAAAGAGACAGACAAAGCCTCTGCTCTTGGAGAACTTAAATTCTGGTGGAGGAATAGGCAGCCAAACAAATAAATACCAGTGTTATCAAGAGATGTGGAAACAGGGTGATAACATGGTGAGGAAGCTAATGGCTATTAAAGGAGAAGGTCAGGGAGGGCAAGAAGGTGACATTCAAGCAGAGATTATTCCTGGTGGAATAAATAAATACAAGTTGTGTTACAACAACGAAAAAATTGAGGAACTGTGCTGAAAGGGAAAGCCTAAAAGCAAAGTCTCAGATAATTTTTAATTCCAGGCCAATAAGTAAAGACCAAACAACTTGAGTTCACCCTATAACACTATGGGTGAAAAAACGGGGATAGCTCTTTCTAGGACAAATAAAAAATTATTTGAGTGTTCCTTAAAATTTTTGCTTATTAACCAGACTGAATACAACTTGTTCTTTATTCAAACTCCTAAGACAGGACAAGTTAATCTTATTATGGAGAAGAGAGAGCAAGTCATTAAAAACCTTGGTTGAAGTTCAAGAATCATCTTGTTGTTCAAAAAATAATTTTGCAAGAATAATCAGTTCTTCTCATCTATTTCCCCCTTCTTTGGCTCCTGCTGAAATTAAATGCCCATCTTAGTAAATACCAAGTACTATGAACCTTAGACTTTTTTTTTTCCCTACCCAAAGATTAAGCTTCATGAGATTAAGGAGGGGAAAAGGGCACGTCCATTCTCCTTTCAAATTCTCAGTGGTCAGTGACCTTTCCAGAACAGAATCAACATAACCTCTACACTCTGAGTACACCCTGTGAGTCTTAATGCCACAGTCATGTCTACCCACACTTTCCAGCTGCAGATCTGGGGCAGGGGCCTTGATTTCTCACGTGGGCATACCACACTTACTTGCCCAGAGCAGGCGCTGTGAATCACAGGCTGGTTGGCAAGGGACAGAAGGGACTCCACAGTTTCCAACTCCTGCTGGTAAAAGCTTTGCACTCTGTTCTCCACAAGGAACTCTTTGGCCTTTTCACTCAGTAGACATGTGAGACTGTCAAGGTCCAGGGTCCCAGGATTGCTGCTGGGGGAAAGTTTCAACAGACTTGCAGAAAACCATTATGTTTGTTCCTTTTGAACATGCATGAACCTGAAACGGGATCCCCAAGTGGCACAGTGGTAAAGAATCCACCTGCCAATGCAGGAGATGTGGGTTCGATCCCTGGGTTGGGAAGATCCCCTGCAGAAAGAAATGGCAACCCCCTCCAGTATTCTTGCCTAGGAAATCCCATGGACAGAGGAGCCTGGCAAGCTATAGTCCAGACGTTTGCAAAGAGTCTGATGTGACTGAGCATGCACACACACAAATGGCTAGCAAATGCCATGTTATAAGGATGTGTGTTTTTCACAAAAGGGGCAACGCAGGCAGGGAACACTGCACGGTTGTTTATAAGTATGAGGCAGCACTATGGGAACTGATATTCGTGATTGATTTAGAAAAAAATCAAGCTGAAGAACAGTATGTGAAGGACAGTGCCGTTTTTGTCAAGAAGCAAATGACAACCCACAACATATGCAGGTGGATACGCAGGCTTGTGTGTGTGCAGAACAAACAAGTCTAACAGGATACACGCTGCGACCCTGCACAGTGGTAACCTCTGGGGAATGGTACTGAGGCGGGAGACAGGAAAATGGAGAACTTCCACTGTTTACACAGGTCTCTAGTCTGGGGATTTTTTAAAGTAATTTTTTGGAATATGTAATCTGTAAGTATGTTTATAAGATTAAAGGATACATGGTAAAGAGTTTCTTTTCCACCCTCCTCCCAGCCCCCCATCTACCCATCCCCAGCAGCCACTATGGTTATTTCTGTCTTCTCTGAGTTCTTTGAGGCACAGAGTTACAAACACACATATATTCTTACTCCTCCTGTTTATTTTTCCCTCCCTCAAAGAGAATCAACTCCTCTCTGGCTGAGGTATTGTTTCCTTGATCACAGTGAGCCTTGGTGCAGTTTTCTTCAGATTTCTTGGGGTTCATGGACCTTCTTGGATCATCTGTGAGTGTTCAGTTCTTATCAGACTTGGAAAATTTTCATCCGTGAATTTTTCAAATATTTTTTCCCTGCTCCCCACTCCACTCCTTCAGAGATTCCAATTACACATGTCTTTTCCTTCCCACCACCTCAGAACACCTGCACTGCTGCCTCCTTCACGTTACAGATGAGGACATGGAGGCATCTGGAGGGCGACAGACTTGCCCGGAGCCCCACAGGGAGGGAGTGGACGGCTCAGGCCCACCCCAGCATCTGGGATCCCACTGGCTGGCCCACACCCACAGCAGTCGCAGTCCATAACTTACCTCAGTGCCTCATCTTCCTTTAGGGCAGGGCTGTGGAAGGGCTGGTCATACACTTTCCTGTAGATGGCAGGCAGCTCCAGCATCCTTGCGATCTGAACGTTGCACACTGGGTCATCCACTTTATCTACGAGCCACGGAAACAACACTGAGATTAGTTCTTTCCCAAGTCCAGACTGCTGCTGGGGCAACAGTAAATGGGGCCCTTGGTGAGCCTTCTTCCTTATGGATGCCCAGGATCACACGGTCTAGAAGCACTAAATGGTCTTCGGCCATCCCATGAAAGGGGAGGCGATGCCCTGAGTGTCATAGACATGACCAGAGTAGACCAAGGCGAGGGAAAGCATACAGACATATTCACGCATCTGGTACAGTGGTGGATAACTGGGGCTGTCCTTGAGATTTCCAAGTGCAAACCAGCCAGATCAGTGCAAAGGGCATGGCTCAGATGACAAAGGACTGTCATGCTTCCGATTAGCTGACTTCCTCAGTGGTGCTCCAGAAATCTCCCGTCATTTTGAAGACTATGAACGCTCTTCCCTAAATGGATTCATACTAAAAACTTCAAAGTATTTTACAGACTCTACTATGTTGTCCAAATAAAATGTCAGTCATATATGATAAATCACTTATTTTCTTTCCCAATTTATTTAAAATTACTTCTCTTAAAAATAAATAAATGCTGATTTTCTTAAGGAATCATGTTGCAAATACAATTTTTTTCATTAAAGCTTTTTATTTGAATTTTTCAGATTTGACTTTTTACTAAATGAGCTTACTGGACACACACACAAAATAACAAGCAATTGGGCAGAGATACTGTATGCTTACAATAAGTCGTGGCATGAATCTCTCGCTCTCCTCTGAACATGCGGATGTGGCCTCTGACCCGGATAATGTCCCCAATTTCTAACTTTGCTCTCTGTGCAATGGTCTCTTGCAGCTTCTTAAGCTGAGAGGTTAAGCTCAGCTCTCTTGCACTTGGAGTGGCTGTAGCTGTTGGGGTCAGAAGGAAAGAAGGAAATGTACAACACGATCACTCCACCATCTTTGGGAGAGAGCTTGGGGTAAGACAGGCACAAGACATCTATTTATTCTACTTCTGACTTGTTGCTCGACTGTAGGAAGTCTGCGGCATCCTTCAAAATCCTCTACTGAATAAAAGGCATAAGCTGTAATTATCCAAAGGTCTGGGTGACGGGAACAGTCTGGTGGGAGGCTGGACAACCCAGTGTCCAGTGTCTTCTTTCCTCCCCCAGCACCACCTGTGCAAGGGCCTGAGCTGAATTCTGTGTGAGTTCAGCTGGGTTTGGTGGCAATAGCTCTAAACAACCCTTGAAAGTGTCCTTGCAGGGAGACAGAATATTGGCCTGAGGGGAAAGGGGCCCAAGAGTCTCCATTTGCAGTTGTTTATGGGGAAGGCAAATCTGCCCAAGGCTGGTGTTCCACTGAGGTACTCAATACCCTAATCTCTCTCACTTCTCTTCTTTGTTGAGTAACTAGGCTGACTTCTTGCTCTCTCCTGCTCTCGCTCACTTACTTACACACACACACACACACACACACGAACACTCACTCACACCACTTAAAAACTATAAATTTAAGCAACTTCAAGAATTTGCCTGCCAACGCAGGAGATGCAAGAGACAGAGGTTCTATCCCTGCATCCGGAATATCCCCTGCATGAGGAAATGGCAACCCACTCCAGCATTCTTGCTTGGGAAATCCCATGGACAGAGGAACCTGGCGGGCTACCATCCATGGATTTGCAAAGAGTCAGACACAACTGAGTGACTGAGCAAGCAACTTTATGGTGAAAAGAACCCAATGCACATTCAATTCTAAATAATTTCCATCACTTGAATTTACTTCCAAAATGTATTAGTTAAATAATGAAAATAAGAACAGCCATGAATGCTCAGGTACTGCCAGTGCTGTTCTGAAGACTTTATAACCTATCAGCACATCTAATCCTCACAACCACTCTTATTTATTATTAGCCCTATTTTACTAATGAGGAAACTGAGTTACAGAGACATCAAACAACTTGCCCACAGTAAAACGACTGGTTAGCAACAAAGTTGGAGTGTGAACTCAGGCAGTCTCTAACCCCAGAGCCTTCCTGCTTATTCTTTATTCTCAGCTGCTTGTGCCATGAATGTACTCATATTTTCCATAGTTACAGCTAGTGTGTATAAACAATTTCGTGTTGTTTTCCTGTCTAGCATCACTTCAAATACACACATGTATCCACAGAATCTATACAATCCAGCATCTGAAATAACAACACAGCATTCCGGCATGTTCATACGCCACGGTTTTAGATAGTCTCATTAGATGTTTCCTCTGCTTTGGTAATTTTTTTTTGTTTTGGTTTTTATCACTAGCCCTGTACGGGGCTTTGAGGTCAGCACTTAGGTAATGGAGTCAGACAGACCTGGCTTGAACGTCAGGTCACTTCCTGTTAGCTGTGCGACCTTGGGCAGGCTGCTTAACCTCACTGTGCCTGTTTCCTCAGTTCTGTTGTGGATGCAACAGTCCCTCTCGCACGTGGACTTGTTGTGTGTGGTCTTAGTTAATCCTTACATCATGAGCTTAGCATAATGCCAGATCCACCACAGGAAACATTCAAAAAATGTCAGATACTTATGAAAAATGAACAATTAGGCCCTCAAAACAAAAATTTTGTTTCCCTTGGGGTCTTTCATTTTTACTGGATAGAAAAGGACAAACAGGTTTAGAGTTCACTGCATATTATCAGAATGTGTGTCAGAAAATAAACAATCACCATTCTCTTTTTACAAAGTGTCACCAGCAAGGCATGTAGCCTTGTGGCTCCTACACTGGCTTCAGTCATTTGGGTTTTTAACACCTTAAAAAATACATAATGATTCTATAGCATTTCATTTGCTTTTAAATTGCCAGACTATGTGTTTTTATATAAGATGATCTACTCTCTGCATTTCTTTATGCATAAGCCCTTCATGTCTTTTGAACATTTTATGTTTATTTCTGAAAGAAATGCAGGGAAGCTTTATCAATAATGGTGATTACATCCCTTCTCCACATTCCAGTGCTTTTTTTTTTTATGTTTATTTGATTTCATTTTCATACATACAAGTTTGAAAAAAAATCATTTAATCTATCTCTTGTCACCAGTGATAGCTTTCTTTGCTGTAACAGCTAAACATATATAAGAGCTTAACATAGATAGCCCCGTACTTATTGTGATAAATATGTAACTCTATCTTCTTCGGGTTATTTTATGTAAGTTGCAAGACAGTGGTCACAGTTACCTCTTTTTAAATATTGTTATCAACCTAAACCAACAACATTTGTTAAATGCTTACTTATTTCCTATTGTTGTATTATTTCTGCTTTGTCATATACTAGGGTTCCTGTAATGGAATGAATAATAGTCTATTGACCAAATTTTCTGCTTTTTAATCTAATACAACTGAGATAACCGTGGCTCTGTAACACACAAAGGCACTACTTTTCTTTTAATACACTGACTATACTAAGGGAAAAAGCAACCCAAAGAGCTCGGAGAACTCTTGTAGACCAGTAACCAGTAGCTTGGAATCTAGACACAATCAGCTTAATGTTACTCGACTTACTGGGTTTCTTCAGAAAATACCCAAGTATTACTTTTCAAAAAGTTATTCTGTCTGGGTTCCTATCTTTAAGTCCTCTTCTATTTAGGCTGAATTTTAAACATATTTATAAATTTCACTGCCATGATTCAGACGTTATAAGTAATAATAAATGATTCGTATAGAACTGCTGAAATGATCAGACTGAGAGCTAGTCTGAGAAAAAGAGGTTCAGCTTTCATTTAAAGGGTGAACCAAACTGCTGAAAGAACGGCTCAAGCTGTGTAATTTAATGAGTATAATGAGATGGCTGGAGCCTGACAATTTCATTTTAAGTAGCCTATTCCACTCCGAAAGATAAATCCCCTTTAAAATTCTAATATTAAATGCCAAGCTTTCTTAACTTTTCTCATAAGCTGAGTCCAAATGGTACATTCAATGTGACATTTATAAGAGTTAATATTATATTTTTACATTGATACCAACTGGAACATGATTTTGGACTTAGACTAAATTTTGTTTAAAAAAATTAGTCTTCAATGGCCACTTTCCAGCAGAAAGCTTTAAAACTGAGGGCAATTAAATTAAAAGGAGAGAATGGGCTAGTTGGGAACAATTTTAAAATATCACTTCGTATATAACATGATGAGGATCACTTTCAGGCTTTCTCCTTGTACATTTACCCTCACTTTTATTCTCAAAGCAATTTCTAATTAAGGCTACCAACTGTGACTACTCATCTATTGGTCTACTTACAGTTATTTTTAAAATCTCACTTTCAGTATTAATAGACATTTTATCTTAAAAGTTACTAAGAGTTACATAATATATCTGATGATATCATTTTTTTTTTAAAAAGAGTTGATTTTTAAAATGAAAACAATGTCTAAAAACAGCAGTGTATCAATGACAGCCCATGGACCAAATCCATCCACAATCTGTTTTTATAAATAAAGTTTTATTGAAACACAACCATGACCCTTTGTTTATGTACTGCCTGTAGTCATTTTGGTGTTACAGTGGTGATGCTGAATGGTTGAGATGCAGACTATGGGGCCCACAAAGCAGAACACAATTATTGTCTGGCCCCGTATAGGAAAAGCATGCTGACCCTCAATCTAAAGACAGCACATTGAAACTACCCCTTCTGATTGAAGACCGTGTCAATACAACCACAAACCTGAAAGTAATTTTAATACCCTGGACATACATGAAAATTCAAATATCTGATTGTTTCATAGGTTTATTTCATACCTTGTGACGTATCTGCATAAAAAGCTGTTGTCTCCCTTCATTTTTTTTTTTTAATCTACAAAGCTTCCTCAGCTTAGTAGTACCACTGATACCAGTGTTCCCAAATTAGGAAATGGGAATATCAAAGTGATATGAAAACAATGGCCAAATTCTAAATGTAAATACATCCAAAAATTAAGCAAAGGAGCATCCTTACTGGTCAGTAGAGTCAAAGTAGGGAGATGAGATTCTAACAGGTAATGTCAGGGGAAAAAAAGAGAAGAAACTACTCCAAGTGTTATACATTCTCACCATGTATAACAGAAGGACATAGATAGTACATGTTAGATATCAGAGCTGGCAATATTTATTGAATAACCCCAGTGTACATGGCACTATACTGCATATGCTGCAAAAAGAGAGATATAAGAAATAAGCGAAATTTCCATCGCTTCTCTAGAACCAAAAATGATCACCACTATTGTACAATACATGTATTTTTTTAATATTATGAATTTAAGCAGCTCATAAACTACCTAAGGACTACTAAAACATATTCAACAAATTCCAAAAGATGTTTCAGTTATAGCCAATGAGTTCAATACAATTTTAAAGTTCTTCTTTAGTTTGTATTATTTAATGGCTAACTTCAAAGGAATCCTATCTTACCTTCTCATCAGTCTCAGAACTCCTGGCATGTCTGTATGAATAAGCTAGAGATTTCAGAAAATCCAGATCATGCTAACATAGAAGCTAGTGGCAACCATATCAGGGCAAAGGCTTTCAAAAGAGCATTGGTCAAATGATACATCCAGATCAAGGGGATTCTCACTTGATCAGCAATTAGGCTAAACCATCTTGACTTTTATAATAACTGGATGGTAAAAATGAAATGCTGAAACTTCTAGTTATCTATTTACATTCCTATAGGCTTAGGAGGAAGTGAGCATCAAAGAAATGGAAGCAAGAAAAGCAATGGGCTCCCCTATATCAGTTTACAGAGCAGCCAAAGTTCTGGGTATAGTGCTTCAAGTTATCAGTGTAATTCACCAACGGATAAATATGAAAATTAGCACTACCGCTGTTCACCTGAGCTAGCTTGAGTTACATCTGTTGGCCAGCTGTAAAAGTAAAGTGAAGTGAAGTGAAAGTCACTTAGTCGTGTCTGACTCTTTGTGACCCCATGGACTATATGGACTATACAGTCCGTGGAATTCTCCAGGCCAGAATACTGGAGTGGGTAGTCTTTCCTTCTGTAGAGGATCTTCCCAACCCAGGGATCAAACCCAGGTCTCCCATGTTGCAGGCAGATTCTCTACCAGCTGAGCCAAAGGGAAGCCCCGTAAAGTAAAGAAGCATGGCAAATAAAATTACCTGATGAGGATTTGGTATTATTCAGCCTTTTCCAGCAGATGCAGTTTATAACTCCAGTGCTATCATCCACTGCAATAGAAGTGTCAAAGAGTAAACAGAGACGTGGGCCACTACAGTGTGCAATAGCAGCACACTGCTACTGCATCCAGCCAAACTAAAAGATGACATTTTTCAACAGCCTGGTTAGGCAAATCCCTGATCAAACTTTTTTTCCACCCTTAGAAATAACTGCTTACCACACCCCAGTGGGAACTGATTCTCTGGAATGTCAATGTAATACATGAGCCCAGCAGAATGTAGTCAACGTTTCTCTTGCCCTATCTCAAGGGTATTAACTTCTGCCCAGGCCTTATCACTGCAGGGGATGTAAGGAAAGCTAAACATATCACAGACAGCCATGTTTTACTTTCATGATACAACATAATTATATCTTGGTCACACAAACAGTACTGGTCTGGCTTATTTTATCCACAGTGCAAAAGAAAAATAAAAGAATTTCCATTGTACTTGGATTTATAACTGCAGAGAAATTTAGAGATGTTTGATCAGGGATGGTAAGTGTTTCTCTTTGCCTAATTTCTGACAATCTCAGAACAGAGACGGATCAATAAGGGGTCACTGGGCTTAATGATTTTTTTAAAAAAACCAACAGCTAGACTGTTATAAAAGCACACTATGTAATACAGAAGAAATACATGGCAAAATCTTTTTATTGCTGGTTTAAATCTGTGTTTAAATCTGGTTTAACGCAGAATCTGAGAAGACTTCTTAAACTAAAATAAATTCTAGATGGATTTTATTTTATTAAATATAATACAGGTAAACTTCAGAAGATGAGAAGAAAACATGGGTGAATACTTTCAACCCTGGACTTAGAGTTGGTGGGGGGAAGACTTCTTTAAGCAGACCTGAAAATCAGAATTCATTAAAAAAAAAAAAAAAAATCTGATATATTTGAACAACTAAAAACTAATTCTGTATAGCAATTTTACAAATGATGGGGTTAATATCTTAATATATAAAGAACTCACAGAAACTAATAAGGAAAAGATCAAGACTATAAGAGAAAAGGTGGCAAAAGAAAAAAAATATGCCATTCATGAAAGGTATAAAAGTGACCAACAGACATATGTCAGTATGCTAAATCACTAGTTACCAGAAAAAAAGAAGAAAATTTAAATGATTTCTCAGATACTAGAATGACAAATATTAAAAATACTGATACCCTCACATGCTGTTAGTAGGAATGTAAATTCACACCAAATTTCTAAAGATTAAGTTTGGAAATATGCATCAAATTTTGAAGTGTTTATATTCTCTTAGTACTTACTTCTGTAATTTATGATGATGAGAACAACAAAACAAATATACACAGATACATACATCTTATATAAAGCTATTCATTGTAAGATCGTTTACAGTACTGAAAGCTGGAAACAACCTAAATGTTTGTAAATATCTAACTGGTTAAATGGCTACAGTCCATAAGGTCGCAAAGAGCTGGACAGGACTGAGCACACACACACTGGTTAAATAAATGACAACGGCGTGATGGACGAGAATACAAAGCACAGTGAAGATCTACAGTCACTGCGGGCTTCCCTGGTGGCTCAGCTGGTAGAGAATCTGCCCGCAACGCGGGAGACCTGGGTTTGATCCCTGGGTTGGGAAGATCCTCTGCAGAAGGAAAGGCTACCCACTCCAGTATTCTGGCCTGGAGAATTCCATGGACTGTACAGTCCATGGGATCGCAAAGAGTTGGACCCAACTGAGTGCCTTTCAGTTTCACAGTCACTGCTGTTAAAAGTTATCTCACTGTAAAATAGAAATGATATGCTAAGTCGCTTCAGTCGTGTCCAACTCTGTGCGACCCCATAGACAGCAGCCCAGAAATGATATATATATAGACATATATGTCTTATATGTAATCTAATTTGCATAAAATATTAGTCTGTTTTGATAGAAATGATCTTAAGACACTAAAATATTTATGGAAGTTTCTTTTGGAGAATATAGAAGGAACCCCAAAGTCAATGTATACATTGACTGTAAGCTTAATTTCAGGAATATTAAAATGAGAAAGAAATATGCATAATAGCAATGAGGAAAGAAGGTATATCTATGTCTCTTCATACTGTGCTCAGTCATGTCTGACTCTTTGTGGTCCCATGGATTGTAGCCTGCCAGGCTCCTCTGTCCGTGGAATTTTCCAGGCAAGAATACCGGAATGGGTTGCCACTTCCTATTCCAGGGGATATTCCTGACCCAGGGATCAAACCCGTGTCTCTCATGTCTCCTTCATTGGCAGGTAGATTCTTTACCACTAGCGCCACCTGGGAAGCCCCATTTCTTCATATTAGGAACATGTTAAAAATATAGGAAGGATGTTCACCCAAACACTGACACTGTTTTTGCCTGATTTATAGATTTTCACAGGAATTTTATGAAAATTTATTAAAATTTTCTCTGGCTTTAAATTTTATCTTATAATGAGTATCATTTTAAGAAGCAAAAAAAAAAAAATCAATAAAATGTATGACGCTTCTAGGCAACACTACTTTTCTGGCCAGTTTAAAACTCTTGATTTACCATGTTAAGTAAAAAAATATTAGCACCCAAGCATTTGTCCTAGAAAACGTGAGGTCATTCTGGTCTTAACTATAGTCTCCCTGGATTCTAGGTTTGAGCTTGAGTTGCTGCCAGGTGCTGTGTGTGCTCAGGATCCCCCCACCAAGCTCTCTGACTTCCTGGTTTGTAACCTCTCCTGGCAGACCCTGTCCCGACGCCCTGAGGTCTCACTGCTGGAAGGCCCTAGAAGGGGAGCGTCCCTGCAGTGCTGGGCAGTCCTCCCACACTGGGCGCCATGACCTGGGCTGCTGACCTTTTGTTTCAGCCATGGGAAGAATCGGGCTAAGCAGGAAGCAAATCTAGCATATAGGAGTGGGGTGAGTCAGGAGGAACAAACAGGACCTGGGACAGCAGGAGTGGCCGCCTGGCAGGTAGCCCGAGAGCCAAGCTGGGCCTAAGAGTGTCAGGGAGTGTGTAGCTCTCTCTTGAGCAGGCCTCACGAGAATTAAAGTCGCAGAAGTGTTTCTACTCTCAACTTTCAAATGCTTTTCATGTCCCCACAAACCACAAATGTGTCACACTCTCACGATATCCAGTCTAAGAGAAAGGGTTATTGGGGAAGAGGCAGCCATATCATCTTCATCTTTTCATAATGAGAAAAGGGGTTAGATGAAGCCCTTTTAGGTCAGAGACATTATATCTGGCCTGGTTCTAGAGCCAGGACTAATGTCCTCAAATAGCCACATTTTGATCTAAAAATCAGAAAATTAAAAACCAGATGCAAGGACTTCACTGGTGGCCCAGTGGTTAGATCTTCACGGTCCCAAGCAGAGGGCCTGGGTTGTTTGATCCCTGGTCAGGAAACTAGATCCCACATGCCATAACTAAAAAAAAAAAAAAAATCCTGTATGCTGCAAATAAGACCTAAGCCAAATAAACAAGTTAAAAAAAAAAAAAAGGTGCAGCTGATCTTTTGGGGGGAGGGGTGTAGGAGAG
The DNA here is from genome assembly GCF_029378745.1 of Bos indicus. Lineage (NCBI taxonomy): Eukaryota > Metazoa > Chordata > Mammalia > Artiodactyla > Bovidae > Bos > Bos indicus. The sequence goes on from NC_091785.1 coordinate 24,333,839, forward strand.
AAAAAAACCACATTTGAGTTATACAGAGACTACAAGAACACTGGAGTCAGTAAAGAGATTGGATCATCAGTGGAACCTTGAACAAATAACTGAGCTTTAGTATTCTCGTCTATAAGATGGCAATAATATTTGTCCTTTCGACTTCAAAAGATTAGGAGGAGAACAACATGAAATTATGCATGTAGAAGTGCTCTGTAAACTGAAAAATACTAATATTTCATCACTGGTACTTGGAGAGGAAGTACTATAACGTCTTACAGATAAGGTAGTAGCCAGTAGTTGAGAATGCTACAGGAACTTGGTGAATGTTTATTGAACTGTCTGGAGAAAAAGAGAACCAGTATCTTTGGTAAAATAAGGCACAGAAGAGATCCAGGATGGGGATATATGACACGATGATCTATTTTAGAGTTTAAAAAAATATATGTAGGCTGGGAAAAAGCAGAGGGTGTGAGAAATCTCCCCTCTCACATGTCATAAGCACAAGACAATCATCCCCAGGAAAATGAATATATGTTGGAGAAACTGTATCTGTAAATTATCAACCAAACACAGATAGTCAAGGGGATGTTCTTGGTCACCTAGTTCAACTACCTTCTGTTTTTCCCCCAAGTAGAACAAGAATGCAAATCCAAGTCAGTACAACAAAAAGTGACAAAGTCAATTATAGCAAAGGTTTGGAATTCAAAGTTAAGGTTCCCACAAAACATTTAGCTTGGCCTCTTAACTATGAGAATTGTAGGCAATATACTAAAATGATGACATTAAATTCAATGAAAAAAAAAAACCAAGACCAGTGACACTAAATCATATTCTAACAATTTGCTGGTGTTCAAACTATATAGAAACCCTTTATTTAGTTTCTGTCATCGTAAGGGAAGGGAAATTTTCTGATATTCTTTACACCTTTGGGTACCAAAATGTTTTTTTTAAAAACTGTTTTGGATATAAATCTTGTAAATTATTTTTCCATCTGTCCCCTCTTCTTTAAGTTTACTTTAATGTTAGTCTGGCCTTCTTACTTTAAAGGTTATCAATATAAACGTATACTACCATCGTCTGCTATTTATAGCTATGCCCTAGGTATCAGGTGTCTGGCCCTGATCAGCCAGTGACCCTGGACTGCATTTTAAGTCTTCTGTCTCCCAGCTCCCAACAACTGTCACCTGACAGCATTCGTCAGTATCATTCCTACCTGTTGCTTCATTTGACACTTAGTCCATGTTGGTGGCTGCAAATGGTTCCCATTAGGGGCCAAGTACATAAGAGTTTGTGAGAGACCTCCGCTGCTCTGAAAGGCTGGGGTTTCTTTAGATTCAATGTCCAGCTAAGTGTGGTCCTTCCGCATAAACTCAATGCCAGACAAAATTGTTCTTACCTCCGTAACTGTAGAATGCATCTTTTTCTCGCACTCCAATCACGGTTCCTAAGATATCCACCTGTTTTATTGGATGCCCATTGTAAAAAAATACACCTGAAATTAAAGGGAAGAAGAAGGCAAAGTCCATATAATGTATGATGACGTTTTCTGCTTCAGTAAATGTTAACTGTGTCAGAAACTCAATGGCATGCTGCTTGCTAAAATTTCAGACGGATCGGCTATTGACCAATGCCAAGCCCTAAGAAATGCAGATGTCTTTTCCTCAAGGGTTATAAGTGAAAGTTTGGTTTTTAAGAAGCTCGAGCGAGTACAGAAGAGAGAAAACCAATACTGCTAACTACATCAGGTTAATCTCTCCACCTGTGACAATGAAATGCACCTCCCTGTAGAACTCTCATAAGGGGCATAAAGACAGCCATGGTATTATGAGACCTGACACAGTACTTATATTTTGAGGGACTGGAAAAGGAAAGAGAGAGCAAACCACGAGAAAGGCTTCTTTGGCTTTTATAGGAAACCAGTCATCATTTCTACGAATTAGCAGGTTTTTTTTTTTAAAGAAAAAGAGACAATAATTAGGTTACAAAACATGACCCTTTGGGGCCAGCAGATTACAACTCAAAAACTTCTCTTTTAAAAATTCTACTTCCAAAACTTAGGCAACAGACAGATGCCAGCAGGCAGGTTCCCCCCAGAGGAGAAACCTGAGAGGGAGAACCCTACCCACCAACAACCAGAGGCCTTTTCTGGACTCAGTGACAGAGACGGAACAGAGAGGGGGACTCCTGGCACTGGTGAGTTCCCTGTTCCCACCTGAGGCCCCAGTGCTGCCCCACCTCCTGGGAAACCCCCAACATCCTTACCTGAACTGCCTATTTGAGCTTAAGCTACCTGCACTGGGTTCTGGGGATTAAAATCTTTCCCAGCCTTTTTTTTCCACTCCCTATGACGACTGAATTCTTTACTTTCAGAAAGAGGCTATAAACGGTGACTTCCTTTTCAAATACATACATGAACTGTAAACAAAGACTCAGTTATCACTCAGTTATCAGCATTTGGCCACCCTCACCCTCTCTGGTTCTTGCCAAGCCTGCTCAGAGCTTATCTTTTCCACATCGCCTGTGGGGAGGGGGCCCTGCACTGAACCCTGAAGCCCTTCAGAAACCACCAGAATGACTTTGCTGATGGTTCTCTTGTTTCCCACATGGATACAGGGGCTGGGAACCTGTCACCTGTGGTTCAGTCCCCAGGTGGGAGATGGACAAGGAGACTCTGAGCCTCAGTCAGCCTGCGATTTTAGGAGAGGGGGACATGGTTTGAAGGTGTCAAATTTAGCCGAAAGAAGGGCCATCTCCCTAGCAGAGGCAGACTTCTAAAGATGACTTAGCAGACTGGAGAGCCTGTGCAGAGGGCAACCTTGGGGGCCAAGAGCTGAAGTGGCGGGGCCACATGGGCTAAGGAGCCTGGATCCCTGCGTCACTCCTGGAACAGAGCCGCTTCCTCTAGGAACACCTGGATTGAACAGGGTTGAACTGACTCCGTGGAAAATCCACGAAATCTCCAGAGTAGGGCTGTACTTGAATGACTTCTGAGTTCTTACCATTGAAATCCAGTGATGAGCTGCGGGGAGACCCTCAGTCCCCCGGCCCTGCCTGCCTGCACTGACCAGACACAGAGGAGAGAGTGAGCCTTCAGAGGGAGCCAGGTCCCACAGGACCTTTGCCGGCAGGCTCAGGCTTCCTGTGGCAGAAGGGAAGTTTAAATGAGGGCGTGGGGCATGGCGTCCTCGGCACCACCCCCGCGCCAGGACATGCTCACACGCAGACAGGGGCCATGGCGGCAGACCTTGCTTTCATCCAGCTTTGCTGTAGGGCCGGATGGGGGTGATGGTGACCCAAGTTCCAGACTGGTCTCTGGCTGTGGTCAGCCCTTTCTGCTTCCCCAAATGCCCTGAACTTTCTATTTGAGTACTGAGCAGAGCTAACTTAGGGAGAACGCTCTCCTAGAACCTGACTGGCCTCTCCCTCCCCCAACCTAACTGAAGGTCGGTCCAGGTTGTCAGGCTTTAGAAACGGTGCGCTCCTGGTGCCATGAGAGATGCAACAGCCCACCGGGCTCTATGTGGTTGGCTGTGGCTCCCAGGACACCAGCAGTTAAGGGCAGAGCCATGGAGCCTTGTGGACCCCTGGAGGGCCTGCTGCCTGGCCCTGAAATGTCTTTCCAGCACCTTGAAGCCACGAAGGCTTGAAACAAGCCCCAGGACTCTTTGGGTCTTCCTGGGATAACCTGGTATGTACTGCTATGGTGGTTTTTATAACGAAGAGTGGATATATTTTAAGAAGGGGAGAAGCGCCAGCCAAAAGGTGTTCCACCTGGGCTGAAGTACACGGAAAAGCCAAGTACATGGAGTATACAGGATTGATGACACAAAGCCAACCAAGTCCTCAAGTTACCTGTGGTGGATGCCAGTCCTCTGACATTACCAACTCTGCATGGGGCAACACTTAAAAAATATCTGAACAGGTAGGCTTTCTTGAAAACAGATTGAAAAGAGAGCCCCCTAAACTTTCACCTCATAGACTGTCAATGCTTGTCTTCAAGGCCAAAGTCACTCAAAGATGCAAAATAACAAGGAAAAACATACAAGCAAGATAGAACAGTGAAGGACACATATAGCAGAAAATAACAGATGATTTGAGTAAAATCATTCAGAGAAAATTGTTTGAAGAGGAAATACACTGCTTGGAAGTAGAGAAGGAAGTTCCCCCAGTACATAGAAACTCAGATGATAGACTTCAGAAGCACAACCTCCACAAGGAGGAGGACCTTGAAAAAGCAATGGAGAGAGCCACTTCCTTCTCTCAATACCAAGTCTCTTCTGTGAGAAAAGGAAGTTGGATGGCAGCTCCACGGACAGAGAGAAAGCCTGAGGAGCAAAGAAAAGAAAATCACCACCACAACAGATACTGGCTGACAATGAGTTTAACCTGCAGCCTTTGTGAAGTGGGCCTTTCACTCCTGGTGCCTTTGCTCCACATGCGGCTCCCAGAGCCCCAACCACCTCAGGGGATCCATTGCCTGGATCGTCAGGTCCCCAGGAAGGAGGACGGTCATGCTGGGAGGGCTCAGGGACCCAGGGTCACAGGCAGCTTTGATTCAGCTTTCACAGCAATGACCTGAACAGCCACACCCACTGCGAGACATCGGCCTTTATTCTCTTTCTTAAAAGCAACTTTGATTTATTTGTTGGTCTTGTTGTTTTTGTTCAGTCACTCAATAGTGTCTGGCTCTTTGAGACCCCCGTGGACTGCTGCACGCCAGGCTTCAACTCCCAGAGTTAACTCACGTCCATTGAGTTGATCTAACTCCTTTTATTTAATTGATGCTACAAACACTCTTCCCCAGTGGCTCAGACGGTAAAGCGTCTGCCTAAGGTGCGGGAGACCCGGGTTCAATCCCTGGGTCGGGAAGATCTCCTGGAGAAGGAAATGGCAACCCACCGCAGTACTCTTGCCTGGAAAATCCTATGGACAGAGGAGCCTGGTAGGCTACAGTCCATGGGGTCACAAAGAGTCAGACACGACTGAGTGACTTCACTTCACAGATACTCTTACTGAAGTCTGATAGCATTAAAATGCCTAAGATAATATTTTTTTAAATACATTATTCATTTAATATAATTCTTATAAATACATTATATCCATGTCATTGGGTCCTCTACAATTAGATAATATAAGCATCGTATTTTGATTCAAATAAAAGAGTCTCTATTATTTTATCCCATCAGTAAAGCTTGATATAGATAAGGAAATTCAGAATAATAAAGACCATTTCTGTATGCTATGAGCTGTAACAAACCAAATCAAACCAAACCAAAACCCCAAACCTAAGCATCATCACCACCATAGTCAAATTTCAGGACATCCTGTTAGTTTAACGCTAAATTCATAGGTTAATTTAGGGGAGCTGACAATTGGCAACCATTTTGCAAGGCAATTCTGATGCTGACTAGCCAGAGTAAAGTTGAACTTCCCAGGATAAGGGCAGAGTCTCTCGTAAGAGACTCGTACTTCAGGCACCAGCCCCAAGTTTGAGGCTCCTCAGGCCATGCACACTTCTGACAACTGGCTACAAACACCCTCCACAGCAAACTCAGGTCTGATACTTTCATACAATGACACGCGGGACTCGGGAAGGTGCTATACTTAAGACTATAGTTTTATAATGAAGGGGACAAACCGGGACCAGCCAAAGGAAGAGATACATTGGACAAGGTCTGGGAGAGACTAAGCATAAGACTGCCGGGTCCTCAGGACACATCGCCTTCACACATTGATGTAGGATTACCAACCAGGAAAGCTCACCCAAGCCTCAAGGTCCAGAGTCTTAATGAGGATTTCATTACACAAGCGAGACTGACTCAATCACTGCCCACTTGACAACTCAATCGCCAGTCCCCCTCCCCTCCCACAGGGTTGGATTGATGTCACCTGGCTCAAAACCAACCCTCTTAATCACATGGTTGGTTTTTCAGGCCTGAAAGGCCCCCACCCTGAAACTACCTAGGGGCCCAGCAGGAGGTTCCTCATTAGCATAAAATCAGATGTGGTTCAAGGAGTCTACCATGAATAACAAACACACTATCATTCCAGAAATCCAAAGATCTTCCAGGAGCCTCCCACAAAAGCCACCCGAATTCTTCATTATACATTTGTTTCTTTTTTTTAAGTCGTTTTTTTGGTTAACTTTTGTTATTTTAAAATATTCTTTGCTGTTTAAGCATTTCTAAATTTTATGCGGTCAAAATAAAAGTTTTTTTCTTTATGACAACCAAACCAAACACAACAACAGCAAAACAACACAAAACTAAAACCTAGACTAGTAGTTACTTCCCACCCTTCAGGATGCTATAGTCTATAGAAGATCACTCTGTGAAATTAGTTAATGACTTCTTCAGCCATGAAGTTTTGAAACCAAGCTGGTTGGTTTGAACACCAACCATGAAGTTTTGAAACCAAGCAGGGCCTTGCAGGGGCTCTCCTGGGTACAAAAGCATTTCTGTGTCTGTGTCGATTTTTTTTTTTTTGGTAGAAAAAAAGGTTTCAGCCTCTTAGACCTTCCCTGAGTTCCAAAGGGCAGATTCAAGCAGTTACTAATTAAGGGAGTGGGGGATGCAGAAGCAAAGCCCAAGCAGTCAAGAAACAATAGTGCCTCAAACAAAACAGACTCCCAGTTCCCCCTTAAGGGGAATACCTAACAACCTGATTCACACCTTTGAGTTCTTCTGCAGGCACTAAGAACCCCCACCCAGGACGATGGTAACTACAAGCTGAGTGCCCAGACTGGTCAAAACCAGGAGACTGACGATTGCGATTCCGGTAATAGCAGCCTGTTACCTGACCACCAACCAATCAGAAGAAAGGCATACACCCCGTAGCCCTCATTCCAAATATTGCTTTTCAAAACTCTTCCCTGAAAACCACGAAGGGAGTTCAGGTTTTCTGAGCCTGAGATGCCTGTTCTCCTTGCCTTGGCCCTTACAATAAACCTTTCTCTGCTCCAAACCCCAACATTTTGGTTTCTTTGGTCTTGCTGTGCAAGCGGCACACAAACCTGGGTTTGGCAACAGTTTCGTTTTAAAAATGACATCTGAAACATTACCACCAGTGACTGGGAGCAGTTTTCCATGATGTGTTAATACATTATAAAGTCCTTCACCCACAGGAAGAGTTTGGCCCCTGTCATGTCCCTGATACTTCCTTGAGCACCTACAGAAGACCTTTAAGCAAGACTGGCATTTGGTGTGAATTAATTTCTTCCCAAGGAGATGAGTTATGAAGAATACCAGACTGGTCTGAGAAACAGACAACAGAGAGGAAGGACGGCTGCCTTCCAAGGAAAAAACCAGATCATCTCCAACAATACTTAGAAAATAAAGGTGTGGTGAAAAAAATCTGTACAAAAGCCTTTGGTATAAGGTCATCCAAATATATTGGTAATGAGGATGGGAAACACACAAAACATGGTCTCATTAAAATTGTACATAGTTGAGATTCTTAACCACTTCTGACTCATAGCTTGCTATTCATTCAAAATAGCAAAGAGAGTTTAATCAAACTTCTCAGATAGCATAATAAACATGTGAAGATTCATCCACAGCTATGTGAATTACTTATTATCCTAAATTGTATTTGCTATACTTGGAGGTATGAAGATCCTACCTTTAGCGACCACCACTCTGATTTTAAAAATGATTTCTAACTTTATAATGCTTTGTTGCTCCAGTTACTATGATTCGAGAGCCCATTAGAGGCCAGGCACTGTTTAAGAGCTGGGATTACATAGATGAACAAGGCAGATGATGTCTTTCCTCTTGGGGAGTTTATATTATTTTGATTCTGATCTTGATTCTGATCTATTCAAACAAAACCAAACTCCACAAGAAAATCAGGCACAGTTAATCCTCTCTTTACAAAGAAAACTCTTAAGCTTTACAGGTGAGTCACATACCCATACCCAGGCCAGGTAAGTGGTTAGAAAAAGAAGTAAGGCCTAAGTTTTCTACCACAAACAGGTCCAGAGAAAAACAACTGAGCATTTTTAAATATGAAAGACCTCAAACCCAAGTAAAAACATTCTTCAGTACAAAGTTACTGCCCCAAACATCTATTTAAAAAAGATTTAGATTGTTTTGAACTTGCACAGAAATGAACTTGTCTAAGGATGCAGGTTAGGTCAGTTTCAAAGCTGCAACTGGAAAGGTTCTTCTAAGCCCCTAAGCCCCAAATTTCTGCAGCTTTGGGGGAAGGAAGGGTGGGGTACAGATGCAGCCCAGAGTAGCCACCTGGGTGACCAGCCACATACCTTGTACCTGGCCAGACTCCTTCAAGTCCAGGATGTCCCTGATGTAGAGTTTTGCAAAGGCTAGAAACACAGGATCCAAACCCCACAAGAGGGAAGGAGTTTCGTCTTCACACTGGCTGGAGTTAGACTCCATCTGGAGACTGGGCTGTGGCTTCCAGCCAGCCCTGAAAAGCTCAGCATCTAGAGCCGAGATCTAGATGGGAGACAAAAACCAGGACGCAAAGCTGGTAACTTGGGTATTGAAATCGTCACGGCCCCTAAGCTGTTCCCTGGGCAGGCATCCCGAACTCTGGGAGGGGTAAACCCAGGGCCCCGGGCCTGTTAAACTGCGCGCCAAGGGCTTGAGGAAGGAGGTATTCCTCCAGTGAGGGCCCCTGAGTTCCTCAAGGCTTTTTCTTCTGCCCCACGGCAGTGTTTCTCCTTCTCCAAGGTACCCATTTCTAAATGGCTAAACACCAACTTTTCACTTGGGGGACATAAGGCCATATATGCGTACCCCGAAACCGCTTTAATACGTGGGTTCCAGAGAGGAATGGGCACCCTCGTGGCCAGACACGAGAGGGGGTAGAGTGGGTGGGACCGTTTGTAGCTAGGCCCCTGCATCTTCCGGTGTTGGGGATGAGACTGAGACAGGGAGGAAAAGGAAACGAAAAACAGACCCGGTCGCGGCCCCTCCCGCCGCACCCGCGCCGTCGGCCCACAGGTCCTCGGAGCGCGCATGCCCGGCCCGTCCGGCGCTCAGAGGCCGCGGGCGCCCAAAGCCTGGAGGCGGCGCCGCCAACCCCGCCCGGAGCAGAAGCGCTAGGTCGAAGTCACCTCCCGTGCTCGCAGCTAAGGAGTTGGGGGGTTGGGCCCGACACCCTCCCGCGCGCGGGACCTACCACTGTGTCCCCGCCCAGGCCCTTCCTTCTGGCCGTCCGCGGCTCCGCCCCTTCCCAACGAGGCCGCGCCCCATTTTGCATCCCGCTGCGGCCTAGCCAGGTGCTCCTTTCCAGGTGGTGGCCGGCCTTGGCAAGGGCTGCGCGGGGCCCATTGCTTCTAGCAGCGACTTTCTTGAGTCTCCGCGGAAGTGCAGAACCCAAATCTCCGAGGCCTGGAAGCTGGCCCTAAAACTCCTGCTGCCCAATCCCCGCCTTCTTAAGTCCCCCTTTCATCCCAACTTAGTGGTGGGACCCTGACCCATGACCTCCAAGAGGTTAGGACTGGGTCAGACTTTTTTCTTTCCCTGATATGTTAAATGAACAAATAAAGCAATACCAAAAGCAGGGTTACATTGTGGTATTTTAAATATTTATTTACACTTGATAAATGATTTACTAACACACCCACTCTTTGATACTATACAGTCTCACTTTAGATAATGTTGGTACCTAAACTCGAGTTCTTGAGTGAATGTGAGGCCTTGGCTCTGCCAGAGACTAGCCTTCTTTGCAAGAGCATGACAAATTTTGTCTCCTTTGCTCTTATTCTGTGTGTACTCCAGAATGTTGTGCGTTTAAGACTTTTGAAGACTGCCATTTTGGTAAATTATGGCCACCTTGATGGTGCTTGTCCCCTGTATCCCCAATTAAAAGTGAGAAAAGATAGCTATGTTACTCTCATAAATAAATAAGCCACATCATGACATTGCTTGAGATGGCAAGAGTTCTTCCTAACTTACAGGGACTCTGTAAAATGGCAGAAAGGGTACAGGTCATGCTGGAAGGCCATGCCTACGGGAGATAAGTGGTGGCCAAAGAGATAACTGCCAAACTATTTAGCAGAAAAGGAGCTTCAAGCAGCTGGAACGGAAAATGTGTGTCATTGAAACAATGGCATTTAATTACATCCCTGGCCACTGAAGAAGCTAAAAAACAGAATCCTTGGTAAAGAAGAGCATCCCCTGTGATGAACAGTTGAGTCTATCAAGATTGAGGTTTAATTAAGAGAAGTACTTTTCTAATAGGGGGAGGTTCTCTTCAAGGAAGGACACCCAATATGAGTAGGGTAGGATGAGTGCTTCCAGCTGACTTGTAAGGTGGGGAAAGACAGGTTGGGTGACATTTCTGACTACACACATCTGTCCCAGGGTGGAACTCGAGAAGAAAATCACTATTGAGTGTAGGCAGAGCCCAACATTTTAGGAATGACTCTTATGACTCTTAAGGGTTGGGTGCTAGAAACCAAGGCCCTTCAGGACTCCAAGCTTATTAATGACCTTGGGGACGGCCACATCCATTTGGTAGGTGTGGCCCCATACCCAGGGACAGACTGCCCCTGAAGTCATCATTTACCATGAAAGGACTCCTTGGAGTTTAAGGATGTTCCTTTTGATCCGAGCTCAAAATGTAGTTGGGTGTAGAATAGAATGTTCTAGACTGTTGAAGCATCTGGAAGAGTTTGCAAGGATCCTCTTCTCTGTTCCCTGGAGAAGGAAATGGCAACCCACTCCAGTACTATTGCCTGGAAAATCCCATGGACAGAGGAGCCTGGTAGGCTACAGTCTATGGGGTCGCAAAGAGTCGGACACGACTGAGCGACTTCACTGTCACTGTCTTCTCTGTTATCACCATCAGGAGAGATTCCAAGTTCCAAGTCATGCTTACACGTGCAGAGGGCCTGGAGGACTCTTGGCTGGGATTCCACAGCACTGCAAAGCAGACACTTTAAACCCAACCATCGACACAATGCTAGGAACCCTTCTCAGAGTGAAATAACTTGGTTTTGCAAGCATTTCTGACAGACCAGACAATCCTTTCCAGAAACTGAGACTTTAATAAATTCTTCTAGAAAATGAGGGGATTGAACTGCATATCTTCTACCTCAAAGCACAAACCATATTATCTTAACTGTTTTCTACACAGGTAGAATAGAGTGCTCTCTTGCACATTGACTTAAATTTGAAGTTTACGTTAGTAGAGTAGCAGTTAGAAGTTTATAATAAAGACAGCTTATCAATGCTATTCGGAGAAGGCAATGGCACCCCACTCCAGTACTCTTGCCTGGAAAATCCCATGGATGGAGGAGCCTGGTAGGCTGCAGTCCATGGGGTTGCATAGAGTCGGACACAACTGAGCGACTTCACTTTCACTTTTCACTTTCATGCATTGGAGGAGGAAATGGCAACCCACTCCAGTGTTCTTGCCTAGAGAATCCCAGGGACAGCGGGGCCTGGTGGGCTGCCGTCTATGGGGTCGCACAGAGTTGGACACGACTGAAGTGACTTAGCAGCAGCAGCAGCAGCATCAATGCTATTATGTTAATGTTATAACCCTGGGGGGTGGGGTGGCATTTTTGGCCACTCAGCCTACTTTAAATACTCTCTGCGTGCTATGGGGAAGCACTAGAAATTTTTATTTCACTGGAGCAAAAAGAGTAATATATTAAATAAAACAAGAGGCTAAATTGTGTGGCCTGACTAATAACTAATACGTGGGTTACAGAAGGTAAACTGGAAGGGAAGAGAAGGGGGCTTATCAAATAAAATAATGTATGTAACCACTGGAACAAAGTAAGCACTCAAAGTGTGTCCAGCTGTGATAGTGAGTGATGATAACATCTTATAAGCACATATAAGCTGTTATCATCTTTCACTATGGAGGGGGGATTTAAGCTGGATTTTGAGACTGTGGAGGAACGATTCATTCATTCATGAAATGTATTTGTCAAGCACTGTACTGGACACTGGTGGGTAAAAAGGAGATAAGACAGATTGAGTACAGCCCTCAGGGAGCTTCCATTCTGTTGGAGGGAAAGGGGAAAGACAGTAGACAAATAAATGAATAACACAAATACAGATTGGTCTTAGTGCTTTGAAGGAAATTGGAAGTATGTTATGATCACTTATAATGGGATGTGGGATCTGCGTTATATAGATCTGCTTTGATTGGATGAGAGGAGACCTGAAGGATGAGACAGAGTCAGCCATGAAAACTGCTAAGAGCATCCCAGGCAGTGGTCAAAGTAAGGGTGAATGGAGGTGGGAAAGGACTTCCCTCCTGGAGGAACAGAAGAGAGGATGGAGAGAAGAGTTGCATACATAATTGGCACACGAGCAGAAGGCAGATCCCAGAGGGCCTCACAGGCCATAAGAGGTTGGAATTTTATTCTCAGTCTCCCTGTATGTAAAAAGAGGGATAATATGGTGATGGGCTGGGAGCAGGGCAAACACAGCAGGATGGCACATCTGTGAGCAAGCCAACAAGGCAGACTGACCCAGGAGAGCAGCTAGCAGGAACAGGCTGGAAATCAAGATTGTAGAAGGGCTTGAATTAGGTTCTATTTTTCTTCCCTGTAAGCAGTAAAGTGTTGTTATCTACCAGAGGAATGATTTAACATTTTTTTTTAATTGCAGAGGTTCCTGCTGAATCTAACATACTATGGTAAGGAACCCAAAAATATGTAAGAAGACTTCTCTACCCAATTTACTGAATCTATTCAAAAAATTGTGCCAAGGGATATTTACCAAATGATAATAAAAGACTAGAGTAAAAAAACACTACTGGCTATCTTGCTGGGGGCCTCACCTGTACCACTTGTCCTGCCTCCTCAGCAGTCTTGCTCAGTCCACCGCGATGTCACCGTCTCCCTCTCTCTGACTTCCCCTGGGCACATCCACAGGCTCACCTCTCTCTTTTAAGCTTAAGAAAATAGCCTTTCTGAAAACTCCAGCCCTTGAACTACTGTTCTCGCACTCTCTTGCTCTCTGTTCAAAGTTTCTTGGAAGAGTCATACATATTCCCTATCCACACTTCCTCATCTCCAATTTGGTATATCATTGTTTGGCTCACCCTAACTTAACCTTCAGCTAACTCTACTCCAGCACACCACTCCACTGAAACTCCTCTCCTAAAGTTAACAATTATATTCAAATTCTCAAATGGTACTTTCCTTTCCTTATCATTCATTTTTTTCCTGATTTTCTAGCTTTGGAATGATGAGCTGATTATATTCTCTTCCTACCCACCTTGGTTTCCTGGTATCCTTTTGGGTGCCTCTTCTACCTTTCTGTTGCTTCCTTTGCAATGTCCTCTTCCTCTGTTAATCTCTTATGTGTTGATGTTCCCCAGAGTTCAATGTCCTTTTCTAAAAACCGTATCTAGTTTTGATTGTGCTGGGTCTTCATTACTGTGCATGGCTTTCTCTAGTGTAGGTGAGCGGGGTGGCTACTCTTCGTTGTGGTGTGCAGGCTTCCCATTGTGGTTCAGTTCAGTTCAGTTCAGTCACTCAGTCGTGTCCGACTCTTTGTGACCCCATGGACTGCAGCACGCCAGGCCTCCTGTCCATCACCAACTCCTGGAGTTTACCCAAACTCATGTCCATCGAGTTGGTGATGCCATCCAACCATCTCATCCTCTGTCATCTCCTTCTCTTCCTGCCCCCAATCCCTCCCAGCATCAGGGTCTTTTCCAGTGAGTCAACTCTGCATGAGGCGGCCAAAGTACTGGAGTTTCAGCTTCAACATCAGTCCTTCCAGTGAATACCCAGGATCTCCTTTAGAATGGACTGGTTGGATCTCTTTGCAGTCCAAGGGACTCTCAAGAGTCTTCTCCAACACCACAGTTCAAAAGCATCCATTCTTCAGCACTCAGCTTTCTTCACAGTCCAACTCTCACATCCATACATGACCACTGGGAAAACCATAGCCTTGACTAGATGGACCTTTGTTGGCAAAGTAATGTCTCTGCTTTTGAATATGCTATCTAGGTTGGTCATAACTTTCCTTCCAAGGAGTAAGTGTCTTTTAATTTCATGGCTGCAGTCACCATCTGCAGTGATTTTGGAGCCCCAAAAAATAAAGTCAGCTGCTGTTTCCACTGTTTCCCCATCTGTTTCCCATTGTGGTGGCTTCTCTTATTTGTGGAGCACAGACTCTAGGATGTGTGGGCTTCAGTAGTTGCAGCACATGGGCTCTGGAGTGAGGGCTCAGCTGTGGCACAGGGGCTGTATTTGCCCCTCAGCATGTGGAATCTTCCTGGACCAGAGATCAAATCCATGTCCCCTGCATTGGCAGGCAGATTCTTATCCACTGCACCACCAGGGAAGTTCAAGTCCAGTTTCCTGCCCACTTCCTTGTCATCCCATGTCCTCTTACTGAGTAGCCTAATCCAAACCCATGGCTTCAACAGAACCATTGTTCTAGAGACTCTCCCCTCTTCACATCTAGCCCAGAACTCTCCTCAGCTCCACATCTGAAGTTCCAACTGGACTCTCCTGGGTACTGCAGGCTAAACCTCTTGCCCCACAATTCTGTCTCTCTCTTTTCTGTCATGTGAATATTATCACCACCTGCCAACCATCTAAATCAGAAAACTGGAATGTTTTATGGATATCTCCATCTCTTTCACCCTTAATGCAATTAATCACAAAGACCTGTCAACTCTGCTTCCTAGATACGTGCTCTTAATTTAGTCCCTCTTCCCTGCTCCTGTTACCATAGCCTCAGTCCAGGCTTTCATCATTATGGCCTGGATCACTGCCACCACCTCCCAACTAGTCCTTCTGCCTCTCGGTGTGCCTTCCTCCAATTTATCACCTATGCTCCCGCCAGGATGATCCTTATAAAATGCAATTTAGACAATGTTTCTCCCTTGTCTAAAATCTTCCAATGACTATATGTAGTTTGCAAAATAAAGTTCAAATTTCCTTGTATTTCATACCTAGTTCCTCATTGCCTGGGTATAATCCAGCTCTATGGGCTGGGACCCCACCAATCCCTCATAGCTATACTTTCTACGTCGGCATCTTCATTGCTTTTCCTCAAGACATTAATAAAAATCTAGACAAATGAGATTGAGAACAAAAGAAAATAGATTTCACCTCAGTAATGGGCACTGAGAATGTCCAAGAAATTGACAGAATAGGTCAAGTTTGAGCACCAGACTCTATTATTAATAACATCTCAAGGTGTTCAATTTGGGAAATGCTACTAAAGGCATCTGAACCAACTGAGAGTTCCTGGAATATGGAACTCTCTTTTGTTTCTCCCCTGTCTGCCTGATGCCATTCACCTATTAATTAACTTTTTGAAATGAACCCTATGTGCTAAGGAATTCTAGATACTAAGCATACAAACGGCAAAAAGGCTCTGAGTAAGCTAAGCAAGTAAACCCATGAATGCAATATGTCGTAATAAATGCTATGTAACTTCAGAGAATAAGGTGGGGGACCAGAGTTGGTGGGATTAGGAAACAGTAACCTTGCTTCCCCCTTTTTCACTTGGGTTATCTCTGACATAGTTGTCAGTTTTCACTTCATGTATTCTGAGTTCTAGTTAAGTGCATGTCCATTTATAATTGTTAAATTTTCCTTACTACTCTTTTATCATTTTGAAATGTCCCTCTTAGTCTCGAGTAATATTTCTTAACGTCTATTTTGACTAATAGTAATATAATCGCTTCAGCTCTCAAATGGTAACTGTTAATGGAATATCTTTCTCCATCCTTTCACTTCCCATCTATTTATGTCTTTGCATAGGTGTGTCTTCTGTAGGCAGCGTAGTTGGATTCTGCCTTTTTATCCAGTCTGACAATCTCTTCATTTTGATTTGAGTGTTTAGACATTTCATAGGTAATGTAATTATTGATATGGTCAGATTTATATTCATCATTTATCTGTTTTCTATAGCTCAACTCACTTCTTCATTCTTCTGCTCTGTCTTGACTGGCTTCTTTTATGTTAAATATTTTCATTGTAACATTTAAATTCTGTTAAGTTTCAAAAATAATTTAGTTTTTTAGGGATTTTAATATACATCTCAATTTTATCACAATCTACTTCAGATTAATACTAATTAAATTCTAGAAATATGTAGAAACTTTGCCTCAATATACCTCTATTCCCTTCTCCGTTTTTGTGCTATTATTGTCATATAGGGTACATCTATGTAAGTTATAAAACCAGCAACACAATGTTATAATTATTGCTTTAAATAATTGTATGTCTTTTAAAGAAGTTGAGGCATAAGAAATAGATAACTGCAGTCTTTTATACTGGCCCATATAATTATCATCTCTGGTCATCTTCATTTCTTCCTGGAGGTATGGGCACTTCAAAATGAATGAGCCCCTTCAATGGTGGCAGAGGTGCTTTTGGTACTGACAGCCTGCTCTGTCTGGACAGAACTTCTAGATTGACCAACCTGGATCTAAGAATGGGGAAGGAAATGGCAGGGGCCACAATGCCACAGACTTTCATTTTCTTACCTGAAGTCGAAGCATGAGCACTTTTCAGATAGTTGCGTGCCTTTGATCTATTCTCAGAGTGCTGATATGGTTGTTTTGGTCCATTCTTTTCTTTTTTTAGGTCACACCTTGTAGAACATGGGATCTTAGTTCCCCAACCGGGAATCAAACTCACGCCTCCTGAATTGGGAGCACAGAATCTTAAACACTAGACAGCAGGGAAGTCCTGTTTTGGTCACTTTTGTCTACTTTTCTGATTACATTTTAGAGAGATCATTGCTGATATTCTCAATGATCCCAGCTTTTGGTTAATAGTAGATCAATCAAGCAGGATAAGGAAGCCAAGAAATAGGGATAAAGGACTGAATCTTAGAACAAGGTCAGAAATTTACCTAGTTGGAGAAAGCAGTTACTCACATTCCATCCTACTTTATGGAGTTTGAGAAGATGCCTAAGTCAGCAGAAGGCACTGTGCATACCAGTGCAAACCATTGGAGAACTTTCTGGAATGAGAAGAACTGGAATTGACATTAAGAGGTGGCTGAGGCTGAGACACTGTCTAGGTCCTTGCATTTAAAACAAGTAGCTCCTCTTTCCTGCATATGTGGTCTAATTTCACCAAAGGGGATCCAAACCTTAGGAGGATGGCCTCTGGAAAGCTGAAGACAGCATGAGGTAATGAGCTTGGGTTCAGCCTAGAGGGCAGAGAATGACTTCTCATAAGTAAAACTTGTGTTCCAAGAGCCTGGCTTGAGTGAATAAGAAATAATTTTGAATTTTGTATTTTAAAAGTCTGTATCTCAAAGAAAGAAGGACAGTGGTTGCCAGGGACTGGGGGGAGGAGCAAAGAGGGAATTATTAGTGCACGAGTACAGAGTTTCAGACACGACTGAGAGTGCACACATGCACAGTTTCAGTTTTGCAAGATGAAAAGAGTTCTGGGGATGGATACTGGTGATGGTTGCCCAACAACATGAATGTACTTAGTATCACTGAACCATACACATAAAAATGATTAAGATGGTAAATTTTGTGTGTTTGTTACTACAATTTTGAAAACTGGGGAGAAAAGCGTATATCTCAGGACAATGCTAGGCACAGCTGTGGTTTGCGGTATGTAAACTTATGTGACAGTCACCTGTGTACTACTTCATGCCTGGTCAATTAAGCCACAAATCTACAGGATCTGTTGCCAAGGTTGGAGGTTCCTGGGCTTACCAGGTAGTTTATGAGCTAGATGGATGATTATGAATTGAACTCATAATGAGGTAAGTAAAAGCGATCCAATCTTGACTCTTGACCTTAAGTTTTAGATGTACACCCACTCTTCTGAGCAAGCCCAAGAGCGCCACTCTGACTGATGACAGGTGTCTTTGCAGGGGCAGAGCTGGCAACACAACCACTTCCCTAGTGGCAACCAGCTACCAGAGAGCACACCAGCTGGAAAATAAACTATCTGTGTCTTTTCTTATATTTCCCTTCTTATTATAAACATTCTGCAAGGATTGTGAAGCATTTGGAACTAAGGATTATGTTTTGGAGAAACGGGATTAGTAGTTAATAATAACAGGCCAGCATAAAATCATTAATAAAAACATCAAAAGAAATGAGAACTTTTTGGGGGGAGGATAGGGATAAATTAGGGCTTTGAGATTAACAGATACACACTACTATATATAAAATAGATAAATGACAAGGACCTACTGTATAGCACAGGGAATTATATTTGATATCTTGTGATAACTTATAATGGAAAGGAATCTGAAAAAGAATATATATATTATATACATATATAAATGAATCATGTTGCTATACAGTGGAAATTAATACAACACTGAAATCAAGTATACTTCAATTTTAAGAAGATGGAGATATGCCATCTTTAAAAGTTTAAAAAATGAGAACTTTTAACGCAAGACTTTCGTAAAAGCTTATAATCTTGATCAAATAAATTATGTACAGACATTAAACGAATTAAAAATGATGGTGTGTTTTCCAATTTTTTACTGTCGAGTATATATTATTTAATAACAAAAGTCATTTTAAAATTAGCGTCCCTTAAATTTCACAAATGTGATGCTGAGTGAAACAAGCCAGATACAAAAGAGAGTGTATACCGTATGTTTTATTTACAAAAAATGCAAACCAAGTGTAAGTATTCTATGTTGCTTGAAGTCAGGATAGTGGTTATTTTTGGGGGAGGGTGGTGCCTTTCCAGAAGGAACCATGAGGAGCTTCTGAGGATATGTGTGTGAGTGCTCAGTCGCTCAGTCATGTCCAGCTCTTTGTGATCCCATGAACTGTAGCCCACCAGGCTCCTCTGTTCATGGGATCTCCCAGGCAAGAACACTGGAGTGGGTTGCCATTTCCTTCTCCACAGGATTTTCCTGTTCCAGGGATCAGACCTGGGTCTCCAGCATTGGCAGGTAGATTCTTTATCACTGAGCCACCTGGGAAGCCTTCTTCTGAGGATACTGGTCATTTAATGTTTCTTCATCTATATTTTATTTCAATAAAATATTAACAATTTTTTCATCCTTAGCTTTGAATTAATTGCATTTAAAGTTGAGAGGAATTAAAACGTGAAAAGTTATTAAATTATAAGACCCCACATTTTGTGTTGCTGTCACTTGTGTAGAAAAATAGACCATTTTTAATGTAATTCAAGTGATAAGATACAGACAACATCAGCCTTCACTTTTCTTAATTATTTGACCTGTGCCTATAGGCTCAGGTAGTCATAGCATTTCATAATCATTATCACAAAGCTGGCCAATGGAATAGAATTTTGTTTCTGTTATCGATTTATAATTCTCCCCAGGGCGACTTTCAATCAAGGAAAAATTGAACTCCCCAATGATGTCAAAGACAGCATATTGCAGAGGTTAATTAACGAGTCACCCGGAGAAGATTGAATAGCCATTGTGCTGACATGTTCAAGAGCTAATCGGTTCTGATGATGTAATTTGCGGTAGTGCTTGATGTCTATTAGCCTGATGGCTGACAGCTGCTGTGGACCCTGAAGATTAAAGTGTGAAGTATGCGGGATGAGTGCTTTCAATGGAGAGAAACTTATATAGAGCAAAGTGAATATGACCTGGTCATGCTGGTTATTCTACTTGGAAATCCTGCCCACTTCTTCCTTATTTATACAGATTGCTTTTACCAGGTCTAAGGCAATCTCAGCTCCAGGCTCACACTATCCAAGACCACCCCAGTCAACACAGACGCTCTGTTCCCTGAACTCTTGTGAAACTTACAGTCAGAATTATATGCTTTAGCACTTCCTGAATGTTTATCATGTACCCTCAACTTGACCATAGGCTACTAAGGATATCTTTCTTTTCTGTATCTCTCACAGTGTAGAACCTAATGGTTGGCACAAAATTTAAATAAAAATAATTGGGGCAAAATATTGATAATTGCCTAAGCAGAGGGATGGTTACATGTGGATTTCTGCTATTATTCTTGCTGCATCTGTGTGTTTGGAAATTCCCTCAATAGCAGAGTTGACAGATTTAGCAAATAATAATGCAGGATGGCCCACAACATTTGAATTTCAGATAAACAGTGAAAATTTTCTTCTTATTAATAATTTATATTATATTTTATTATAGAACCCATAATTTTTCATACTATTAAATTTAATCATATAATTTATAATAATATTCTTGTATATTTTTATTAAACATTATATTACTATGCCATTATATTTTATATTACTATTTTATGTTCCTATGGGACATCTTTTTACCAAAAGTTATCTATTATTTATCTGAAATGCAAATTTAATTGGGTATCCTATACTTTATCTAGCAACCTGACTTTCTGGAAACTTAAAAACATAATTGGTGATTAGTCAATAGACTCAAAGAAGTGGGTGATAGAAAGAAGTAGTGCCTTTCTCTTAGACTGTGACCTGGTGTCACTTACTTATTAAAAAGGCAGTTCCCTAGGGTCTCCTCCCCAACCTTGGGGTGCCAAATCAGTATTTCTGCTGGTGGGACTCTGCATCTGCAATCAGATCTCAGATGATTCTGATGCTATTGCTAGCCAACCTGATGCCTTTATTTTAAAACAGCCTGATGTTTTTAGTTTTTCTGATATGGTATTAAAAAAAATTTATGAAAATGTTTTTAAAAAATAAATGAAAAGTTTAAAACATTTAAATTTATTATTTATTTATAATTTATATTTAAGGATGAGCTTTACATATATATAATAAATAAATAAATTATTTATTATTATTTGTTGGGTCTTCGTTGTGGCACTTAGTTGCGATCTTTGTTGCAGCGCATGGACTCTCAAGTTGTGGGGCATGGGCTCCAGAGCTCACAGGCTCTGTAGTTGTGGCGGGTGGGTTTATTTGCTCTGCTGCATGTGGGATCTTAGTTCCTTGACCAGGGATGAAACCACTGGACCACCAGGTAAGTCCCTGATATGACCTTTTATTTCCTTGTAATGGTCTTATTTGAGTAACTTCTCTGTTTTCATGTCAAGGACTTGACTGAAGAGATACTGATTTTCTTGTACCATGACTCATCCACTAAAGTTACAAGTCAAATGCTGTTACAAATATTCTAGTAGCCTTTTGTAGTTAAGCTCATCCTTAAATATTCATCAAACCCAGCATCTTAACTACTGATTTTTATTTTCCTGGTACTATTCATTATTATTGAGAAATATGTCACTGGCAAGTTTGCAGCTCCTGTTAGTATTTTCAGGGATTCTAGAGTATCAAAATATCCTGATTTGTTTGGGACTGTTCTAATTTCAGCATTGATGTTTGTGTGTCCTGGGAGGTCCCTCGGCCCTGGTTGCCCTGGCCATCCTACCTGAGTAGATGCCCCAGTATCCACCCAGATGCTCATGTCACAACTAGGGCACTCTTTTCACCAGTTGCTGGTAGTGTCAGCTTACAGTTGAGACTGTACTCAGACAATTGCCTCACTCCAAATTATGGCCTGTCCCCAGGAACTGTAAGCCATTGATGGAGCCCAGTCCTCAATTCAGGACTTCTCTGATTGGCCATCCCTTCTCTGGAGATCCCTGTGGTGACAACTGAAGCCTCTGTTACAACTCCTTGCAATTCAACTTCTCCTTCTACACAATCCTGCTTCCCTAGCTCCCTTGCAGGGGCAACCCCTGCAGGCACTCCCTAATATACCGGCTACAGGCTGGTAATAAAAACCCCTCACTAGTGGTAGGTCACTCAAGTACTCTTGCCTGGAAAATCCCATGGACGGAGGAGCCTGGTAGGCTGCAGTCCATGGGGTCGCTAGGAGTCGGACACGACTGACCGACTTCACTTTCACTTTTCACTTTCATACACTGGAGGAGGAAATGGCAACCCACTCCAGTGTTCTTGCCTGGAGAATCCCAGGGACAGCGGGGCCTGTGGGCTGCCGTCTATGGGGTCGCACAGAGTTGGACAGACTGAAGCGACTTAGCAGCAGCAGTGGAAGGTAGTGGCGCTATTATTCCCAGGTGGCGCTGCTGCTGCTAAGTGGCTTCAGTCGTGTCCGACTCTGTGCAACCCCATAGACAGCAGCCCACCAGGCTCCATTGTCCCTGGGATTCTCCAGGCAAACACTGGAGTGGGTTGCCATTTCCTCCTCCAATGCACGAAAGTGAAAAGTGAAAGTGAAGTCGCTCAGTCATGTCCGACTCTGCGACCCCATGGACTGCAGCCTACCAGGCTCCTCCGTCCATGGGATTTTCCGGGCAAGAGTACTGGAGTGGGATGCCATTGCCTTCTCCTGCCAACCAACGCAAGAGATGTAAGAGTCACAGGTTCGATCCCTGGGTCAGGAAGATCCCCTGAAGAAGGGAATGGCAATCCACTCCAGTATTCTTGCCTGGAGAATCCCATGGACAGAGGAGCCTGACATGCTACGGTTCATGGGGTCGCAAAGAATCGGACACAACTGAAGCAACTTAGCATTAGCAGTGGTAGGTGGAATCACTGACAAAATAGTGCAACTGTAAAACTTTGGCCAGCAGTGAACAGGAGTGGAATGCTAGTGGAAGGGAATGCACTGGAGGGAATGCCGCATCCCGGGCACCCAGAGATTCAGGGAAAGTAGTCATTTAAGGACAGTAAAACAATGGGTTTTACTGGCCGCTATCAATGTATTAGGGAGAGACAAGAAAGGCTGAGAGTGATTAATCACCAGTTTGAGAGGCGAGATCTCCTGGGGCTAAGGCCTAGAACTTAAATTACAAGGTAGCAGAGCTCCAGTGAAGACAGAATTCTCAGTCCTAACAAGTCAGCTGGAGAAGGCAATGGCAACCCACTCCAGTGCTCTTGCCTGGAAAATCCCATGGACGGAGGAGCCTGGTAGGCTGCAGTCCATGGGGTCGCAAAGAGTCGGACATGACTGAGCGACTTCACTTTCACTTTTCACTTTCATGCACTGGAGAAGGAAATGGCAACCCACTCCAGTATTCTTGCCTGGAGGATCCCAGGGATGGGGGAGCCTGGTGGGCTACCATCTACGGGGTCGCACAGAGTCAGACATGACTAAAGTGCCTTAGCAGCAGCAGTAGCAGCAGCAACAAGTCAGCTATGTCAAAGTCATGACCTTAATTGAAAAGGAATGAGATCCTGCTATATGGGATGAGGACCTGTGGGTCAATGTCCTTGTAAATCTTGACTCTCCAGGTGTCCTCTGAATCCTTTGGCCTCCAGAATGGGCCCGCTCTCCAGGTTAAAATTTAGCACTTCTAGCTTTTGAAGTTGATACAGAGATTTTTGCCTTATAAGAAAACACTTCCTATAGATATACACCACTGTGTATAAAATAAACAATAGATTTACTATACAGAACATAGAACTATATTCAATATCTTGTAATAATCTATAATGGAAAATAATCTGAAGCTGTACACCTGAAACTAACACAATATTTGAAATCAAGTAAAGTTTAATAAATAAAATTAAAAAAATTTTTTTTCCTCAAAGGATCTTAACCTACTCTGCCACCTTCACTCTCCACCCAAAAACCAATAACTTTGAGTTAAGTCACAACATAAGCAATGAGAAGAAAAAGACATTATGTCTCAAAAAGCTGTATTGGTAGAAGCTGGAAGAATATAGAGAGAGCTTGGGTATATGTGGTCAAGGGGGGCTAAGAATATAAAGTTGGAGGAGGAAGAATTCATTCCAAAGAGAGCATTCACCTGTGACATAGGAGTTTATTCAGGCAAGAACCCCAGTTGTTGCCATCACACTGCTAGAATGACACTGGGAAGTTTGGAGAAAATATCCTAAATCAGTCTTCGGCATCAATGATAACATATTAATCACACTAGGTGAGCAGGAAGTGTCAGTAAACTGAAGGCCTTGGTGAGATGCTTGTGCATCAGAGGGTGGGAGTTAAGCCCTACAAAGATCCAGGGCTCTTCTATATCAGTGAAGTTTTTAGGGGTGTAGAGGATGGGCTATGCTGGGACATTCTCTCCAAAGTAAAGGACAAATTTTCATTTCATGCCTTCCACTACTGAGAAGGAAACACAATGCCTGGTAGGCCCTTAGGGCTCTTCAGGCAGCCTTATCCACGCTCATGAATACTGCTTTGGCCCTTTTGCTGGTAACTAAGAATTGATGCTTTTGAACTGTGGTGTTGGAGAAGACTCTTGAGAGTCCCTTGGACTGCAAGGAGATCCAACCAGTCCATTCTGAAGGTGATCAGCCCTGGGATTTCTTTGGAAGGAATGATGCTAAAGCTGAAACTCCAGTACTTTGGCTACCTCATGCGAAGAGTTGACTCATTGGAAAAGACTCTGATGCTGGGAGGGATTGGGGGCAGGAGGAGAAGGGGACGACAGAGGATGAGATGGCTGGATGACATCACTGACTTGATGGACGTGAGTCTCAGTGAACTCCGGGAGTTGGTGATGGACAGGGAGGCCTGGGGTGCTGCGATTCATGAGGTCGCAAAGAGTCGGACACGACTGAGCAACTGAACTGAACTGAACTGAAGAAGACTTCTAGGGCTTTCCTGGTGGCTCGGTGGTAAAGAATGCATCTGCCAATGTAAGAGACACAGGAGACTGGGGTTTGATTCCTGGGTCAAGAAGATCCCCTGGAGGAGGAAATGGCAACCCACTCCAATATTCTTGACTGGGAAATCCCAAGGACAGAGGAGCCTGGCGGGCAACAGTCCATGGGGTCACAAAAAGTTAGACACGACTTAGTAACTAAATAACTACAACAGCAAGACTTCTAGCTTTGACTGGGGCTTTGAAACAAGTCCAGAATGTGGTGACTACAGTCCTGCCTCTTGAGCCTTTCTAGCCAGCAGACCAGTGCATTTGAAGTTGTTTGCATTGCCTTGGAAACCCCCTTTCCATCACCTTCTAGCATCTTCAATGAAGGGGTACCTCCTACCGCTGGTGCGAGAGGCAGTGGAGTTTCATGTTCAGATTCTTGTGCTACAAAATGAAGACTCTAATATAAAAGTTAAACCCCCAGGCAACAGAGAACCTAAATACCCTGGAAACTTTCAGAAAACTAGAGAAATAGAGCCCAAATTGGATTGGGCAGAGGGACCTCAGCAGACAATAGGTTGCACGTCCAATTCCTCATTATTCATATTAGGAAGGCGGGGAGGAGCTGTTCAAAAAGAAAGAGCCAAATGAGTTATAAAAGGCAACAAAACATTAATGCTTTTCACAACTGTTCTCCAACAATTTGCATAGAAAATATAAAGGTGCTGCTAAAGCTTTAACCCACGTTTCCTGACTAGGGGGTAAAAATTGGGATCCTGATATAAAAATCATATTTCTCTGGCTCTTCTCCCAGATACCAGGTGGCATCACTGTTTCCCTCCTCTGGCTCTGTTCCACCTCCCTGGGATTCTGTCTGGCCAAGGCAGCCAATGCCGGGGACCCCAAAGCACTTGATTTCTACTGCAGATGCCCTTGCTGTCCCAGGGGCAGGGCAGCCCCTGCCAAGGCTGCCAGTCCCCACACTGCCACTGCAGCTGCTGCCCTTTGGGCTGTCAGAGCCCCACAGACAACCCAGCTAAACTGTCGTCACGGCCTTGACCTCCCTCCATCACAGCCTTCCCCCAAGACAGGAACTGAGCTACCCTGGGTAACCTATACTCACTTGTACTCAGCAGTACCGTACGTAATGATGTGATACCCAGAGGGGATCAGTTTTAATCACCCTTCCATCTGATCAAATTATTCTCAGTAATAATCATGAAACAGAACAAACAGTGATAATGGCCAGGAGAGAAATGCAGCAGGGAAAAGTTTCCTTTTTTTGTAGTTTGTATGTATCATAGGCCTGTCCTATAGATAAATACAGAAGGAAAACAGAAGGAAAGATTATAGCAAAAGAAAAAGATAAAAAGAATGTTTTTAATCCCATAAACATATTTTTCCATTTTATTACAAATTTTTTCAAGCATATAGCAAAATTGAAGAAGTTTTAATGAACATATACACCTAGCACATAGATTTTTACCAGTAAAAATTTACAGTCCTTGACTTATCAGATAGTTACCCACTTATCTGTTTCTCTCTCCACCTATCAATCTTATCTTTCATATTTAAATAAACTAGTTTAAACTGGTGTTAGATTTACAGAAAAGTTGTAAAAATAAGTACAGAGCTTTGCCATATACTCTCACCCATTTCCCCCTATTATTAACAGCTTACATTTGTATGATACATTTGTTAACGAGCAAATTTGGAAAACCCAGCAGTGGCCACAGGACTGGAAAAAGTCAGTTTTCATTCCAATCCCAAAGAAAGGCAATGCCAAAGAATGCTCAAACTACCATACAATTGCATTCATCTCACACGCTAGTAAAGTAATGCTCAAAATTCTCCAAGCCAGGCTTCAGCAATATGTGAACCGTGAACTTCCTGATGTTCAAGCTGGCTTTAGAAAAGGCAGAGGAACCAGAGATCAAATTGTCAACATCCACTGGATCATGGAAAAAGCAAGAGAGCTCCAGAAAAACATCTATTTCTGCTTTATTGACTATGCCAAAGCCTTTGATTGTGTGGATCACAATAAACTGTGGAAAATTCTGAAAGAGATGGGAATACCAGACCACCTGATCTGCCTCTTGAGAAATTTGTTTGCAGGTCAGGAAGCAACAGTTAGAACTGGACATGGAACAACAGACTGGTTCCAAATAGGAAAAGGAGTTCGTCAAGGCTGTATATTGTTACCCTGTTTATTTAACTTCTATGCAGAGTACATCATGAGAAACGCTGGACTGGAAGAAACACAAGCTGGAATCAAGACTGCCGGGAGAAATATCATAACCTCAGATATGCAGATGACACCACCCTTATGGCAGAAGGTGAAGAGGAACTCAAAAGCCTCTTGATGAAAGTGAAAGAGGAGAGTGAAAAAGTTGGCTTAAAGCTCAACATTCAGAAAACGAAGATCATGGCATCCGGTCCCATCACTTCATGGGAAATAGATGGGGAAACAGTGGAAACAGTGTCAGACTTTATTTTTCTGGGCTCCAAAATCACTGCAGATGGTGACTGCAGCCATGAAATTAAAAGACGCTTACTCCTTGGAAGGAAAGTTATGACCAACCTAGATAGCATATGCAAAAGCAGAGACATTACTTTGCCAACAAAGGTTCATCTAGTCAAGGCTATGGTTTTTCCTGTGGTCATGTATGGATGTGAGAGTTGGGCTGTGAAGAAGGCTGAGCGCCGAAGAATGGATGCTTTTGAACTGTGGTGTTGGAGAAGACTCTTGAGAGTCCCTTGGACTGCAAGGAGATCCAACCAGTCCATTCTGAAGGAGATCAGCCCTGGGATTTCTTTGGAAGGAATGATGCTAAAGCTGAAACTCCAGTACTTTGGCCACCTCATGGGAAGAGTTGACTCATTGGAAAAGACTCTGATGCTGGGAGGGATTGGGGGCAGGAGGAGAAGGGGACGACAGAGGATGAGATGGCTGGATGACATCACTGACTCGATGGACATGAGTTTGAGTAAACTCCGGGAGTTGGTGATGGACAGGGAGGCCTGGCGTGCTGCGATTCATGGGGTCGCAAAGAGTCAGACAGGACTGAGCGACTGATCTGATCTGATCTGAATGAAAAAATATTGCCACATCTTTTTAAGCTAAACCCATACTTTATTCAGATTTTTTCTAGTTTTTTCCATAATATCCTTTCTCTGTTCCAGGATCCTATTTATAATATTACATTACATTTAGTGGCCTTGTCTCCCTAGGCTCCTCTGGGCCATAACAGTTTCTCAGACTTTCCTTGTTTTCAGTGACCTTGACAGTTTTGAGCAGTACTGGTCAGGTATTTTGTAGATTGTTCCCCAGTCTGATGTTTTTTCTCATGGTTCTCCTGGTGTTACAGGTTTTGGGGAAGAAGACCACAGAAATCAAGTCATTCTCAATACCTAATGATCAAAAGTCCATGCTATCCACATGATTTATTACTGATAGTGTTCACTCTGATCACCTGGCCAAAGTAGTGTTTGCTAGGTTTCTTCATTGTGGGGCTACTTTCCCCCCTCCTTTTTCTTTTTTTCTTTCTTTTTCAATATACATATATTTTGGCCTCACTGTGAAGCATGTTGGATCTTAGTTCCCTGACCAGGGATCAAACCCTTGTCCTTTGCATTGGAAGCTTGGAGTCTTCACGTCTGGACCACCAGGGGAGTCTCCTTCCCTCTCCTTTTCATACTGTGCTCTTTGGAAGCAAATCACTTAGTGTAACCCACGCTTAACAAGTGGAAAGGGGATTATTTAGGATTCTTTTGTATGGGGGAGATTTGTCTCTTCTCACCCATTTTATTTATTCAATCATTTATTTATATTTGTATTATAGGCCCTTGGATATTTATTTTATGCTTTGGATTAAATCTTTTTTTTGCCCCAATTTTTCCAGCTTTGGCCTTTGGGAGCTCCTGCAATTAGATTTGGTGTCCCTTTGATGTATACTCAGTTTTATTATTATTATTATTTTGAGTGTTTCCTTATTTTCTAGCACTATAAGATGCCCCAGGCTCATCATATATATTCCCAGACTCAGTCCTAAAATCAGCCATTTTTCCAAGGAGTCCTGGTTCCTTTTTTTATAGAATGGTGTCAGAAACCAAGATCTGGGCACTGTGGCTGCTTGTTACTACTAAAATGTGGTTGTTTTAGAGCTGCTGAGCCCTTTCAGCAGACAGAGCTAAGAAATACATGCATGTGTACTAAACTGCATACAAGAACATATCTAGATATGTAGATATAGATTATTATGTTATGTCATATATATATGTATATATGTATGTATGTATATATATATATGGATACAAGTTTGGAGAAGGCAATGGCACCCCACTCTAGTACTCTTGCCTGGAAAATCCCATGGATGGAGGAGCCTGGTAGGCTGCAGTCCATGGGGTCGCTAGGAGTCGGACGCGACTGAGCGACTTCACTTTCACTTTTCACTTTCATGCATTGAAGAAGGAAATGGCAACCCACTCCAGTGTTCTTGCCTGGAGAATCCCAGGGACGGGGGAGCCTGGTGGGCTGCCGTCTCTGGGGTCGAACAGAGTCAAACATGACTGAAGCGACTTAGCAGCAGCAGGATACAAGTTAAATCTGTGTCCATCAATATCTACATTGAGATTATTAACATGAGTTCATACGAATGTCTCCCAGTCTAATCCAAAACCACAGGGCTCATTCTAGCCTCCTCTCTTTGCTTATCTGTAACCTCTCTCACTGATAATGGGGACTGTGGCTCCCACCACTCGTCAGTCATTTAATTATTCTCTCACACACATATAGCAGTTTTGGAACTTGTTCCCCTGAAGAAGCACCTTTACCAACCATAACATAGTGTGATGTACTGTTTCTTCTGTCTTTAGTCTTTCAGTTTCCAGTCATTTCCAAAGCTAGGTAGGTCAGCATCTCTTTTCCCCCATTTCTGTAGTGAGGATATATTGCATAATAGTGATACAGTTAGACTCTCTGGTCACAGGCTATATTCCATCCCAGGATTCTCCCTCTCTTTTAGTTGATTTTTTAAAAATTTGTATACATTACGGTTCACACATGTTCTGTAAAGTTCTGTGTTAGTTGCTCAGTCCTGTCTGATTCTTTGCGACCCCATGGACTATAGCCCACCAGGCTCCTCTGTCCTAGGAATTCTTCAGGCATGAACACTGGAGTGGGTAGCCATTCCCTTCTCCAGGGGATCTTCCCGACCCAGGGATTGAACCCAGGTCTCCTGCATAGCAGGCAAATTCTTTACCATCTGATCCACCAGGGAAATTCCAAAGAAGTCACCTCCCTGTCATGGAATTGAACCCTGGTCTCACATGTGACAGGCGGGGATACCCATAGCTGCACGGGTGGCTCAGATGGTAAAGTTCTATGGGTTTCTACAAAGGGATAGTGCCATGTAGCTACCACTACAGTAACTCACAGAATAGTTTCATGGTCCTACAAATCCCCTTTTCATAACCTGCTTGGTCCTCCTCTCTTCCCAAATCCCTAGCAATGACCGGTTGACCTGTTTTCCATCTCTAAAGAGTTTTGCCTTTTCCAGAATGTAAACTACCGTTCTGGCTTCTTTCACTTGGCAATATGCATTTAAAATCCACTCATGTTGTTCCATGGATGAACTCTTGTTCCTTTGGGAAAAAAAGGAAAAAGCATATGCCAATTTTTGTTCAAGCTCAATAATAAGTAATAACATTTTGAGACTTAATATCTGTAAATTGGTTAATGACTTCATCAAACTTGATCTGTGCTTCTTCATGTTCAAAAGACGGTACAACCTGATTTGACAATCTACCTACTCACAGTTGATCAAATAACACTTTTTATTCATTTTAACTTTGAAAAGTTTCTTTCACATAAAATATGTGCACATTTCACAGAAAATATGAAACCTTACCACTGTTAGAGCTATAGGAAAAGATGTTCAATTTCACTCTAAGAGAAATGCATGTTAGAATCATGCAATTTACGCTTCTCACATGGCCAAAGATCAAAGAGTTTGATGACATAAATGTAGGTGAGAAGGTGAGAAAGAAAGAACTTCAATATATTGTAGGTAGAAGTGTAAACTGGAGTATCCTTTAGAATTATGACAATAGCTACCAAAATTACAAACGCACATGCCTTTTGACTCTGTATTCTACCTATAGGATTTTTTTTTTTCCTGTAGAGAAGCTTATCTATGTGTGAAGTGAGGTATGTAAAGATTATTTACTGTAGCATTTCTGTAATGGCCTGTAATTAGAAACAAGATAAATGTCCATCCATGAAGGACAGAATAATCAAATTAAGTCAAATCAGGTCAATTCAAATTATACACTGTCATTAAAAAGACTATATGAAAAGATCTTTCAGATATAACAAGTGAGGAATGCAAGGTGCAGAACAGTGAGTATAGTATTTGTACTAGGGCTTTTTAGAGAAATAGAACCAATAGGATGAATATACAGATAGATCAACGGACACGTATGAGAAGATTATAGGCACTGGCTCATGGGATTATGCAGGGTGTGAAATCCCATGATCTGCCATCTGCAAGCTGGAGAACCAAGAAAGCCGGTAGTGTGTGATTCTGTCTGAGCACCAAGACCTAAGCAATAGATGAGAAAAAACATTCTAAGAATATGGGAGGATTTTTTTTTATCGAGGATTGGGCCTGAAAGTCATCTTAGACATTTTTTTTCTCTGCATCTACATATCTATGAATCATTAAATCTTAGCAATGTAACTATCAAAAGATATCACATATCTCAACTTTCTTCCACAACTTCCCTAGTCTAATCTACCACCAGTCACTGCCCCAGACTGGCAGCCCTGAATCCCTTCATTCTAAATTAGCATCCTTAGAAGTCTCTATTCTGTCTCACAGAACTCTTTATCTTCATAACTCTTGTCCATGTATAAAAATACTTATTGGTGTACTTGTTTGATTAATGCCTCTTTCCCCAAATGGACTATAAGCTCCAAGAAGTCAGAGAACATGTCTGTTTTGCTGATCACTATTTGCCCAGCTCAAACTTCTGTGTTGGGTAAATGAATGAACTTGATTATGGAACTCATTGAATAAACATAGTTGTGTATATAAGGGGAATACTTTATAACTGTATTGAGGAGAATATTATTCTGACAATAATATAAACTGTCAGAAGCAGCTGTGTATTTGGTCATGGAGGACAGTCTAGAAAAGACACTAGTTTTTGTCAGTTTCTGACCTCCGCAAGTGTGCCATGCTTTGAGAGCTGTCAGCCTAGATCCTCCAACAAAGTGTGGCTTCAATACCAGTAAAGTGAACAATTTTCCTTTTCGTTGTTTCACTCTATTCTGCCTTTGTGTGCAAGAGCAAAGAGCTTCTTATTTGAAGAAGTGAGGTCAAAGAAGGCTATATATATGTGTGTGTGTGTATACATATATATATATTTTTTTTTTTTTTAGCAGCACCTCCCTTGCAAGTCTGTACAGGCTGAATATGAACTGGGTGGAGTTCATGGTGAAGTTTTGCTTCAGGAATTTCCTGAAATAACTCTCCACTAAAATTCGGCTCTCATAATTGAAGATTACATTGACCTCATGCACTGCTAGTGCACATTTAAAAATTTTCTGGGACTCAAAACCATCATGAAGAAGTTTCCAGCGAATTTGTTACCAGGTTTTAATGACCAAGAGAGCTTTGTACACATTTTTTCGTGTTCCATTGTGATAACTGTAATGCGTTATAATAATTTATGTGTCAGTCTCTCCTACCTTTGTTCTGTGCCCTCTTCAAGGACAGGAATATAATGGGAACTCCATAAATATGTCTTAAATGAATAATCTGACTTTAGTACCTGAATTTGCCTCTGGGAGGAAAATTTTATTCTAGGGAGAACAGTTCTAGTCCAATTCACCACTTATTAGCTCTGTAACTCTGGATGGGTCATTTAATCTTTCTTCATTTTCCTCCCTTTTAAATAATTATGAAAAATGTAAAGCTACAGAAAAATATAAAGAATGATACAATGAACCCAGTTAATTTCTATCTACCACCCATTTTTTATAAAATTGTAATACTTTTATCAATTATAACGGAGAGAACACTATATGTTTATCAAATCCTATTTCATTTTCCTCTTCCTGGGACACTCAAAAAAACTTCATTTCTTAGCCTCCTTTGCAGGCAGATTGGGAGCAGAAGACTAGTTCTACCAGTGGGCTGTAAACAGATGTGGTGTGTGTGTAAGTTCCAAAGTAAGCATCAGTTCAGTCGCTCAGTTGTGTCCGACTCTTTGCGACCCCATGAATTGCAGCATGCCAGGCCTCCCTGTCCATTACCAACTCCCAGAGTTCACTCAGACTCATGTCCATCGAGCCGGTGATGCCATCTAGCCATCTCATCCTCTGTCGTCCCCTTAATTCTCTGAGCTCTCTTTCCTGCTGCAGAGACTGTGGAAGCCATGCTTTAAAATGGTAGTACTGGAAGATCTGGATCCTCCATGAGCCTGGGTGATTGATGTAGCCCTGAATGACTATACAGATCAGTGTTTGAGAATCTCTCTTGCTCTACGTCTTCATCGACATTGAGTTTTCTTAGTTTTAAAGCTTTTCTGCCAGTTTGAAGATATGGAATCAGTGTTTTAAATTGCGTTCTGCTGATTATGAGTGATGCTGGAGAATGCGATGGCACCCCACTCCAGTACTCTTGCCTAGAAAATCCCATGGATGGAGGAGCCTGGTAGGCTGCAGTCCAATGGGTCTCGAAGAGTAGGACACGACTGATCGATTTCACTTTCACTTTTCACTTTCATGCATTGGAGAAGGCAATGGCAACCCACTCCAGTGTTCTTGCCTGGAGAATCCCAGGGATGGGGGAGCCTGATAGGCTGCCATCTATGGGGTCACACAGAGTCGGACACGACTAAAGCAACTTAGCAGCTTAGCAGCAGCAAGCATCTTTTCAAATGCTTGTTTGTCCTTGAGTTCTTCTGAGACTGCCTGTTCCTTTGTGATGGAGGTGGTGGGCTTCCTTATTCTAGTGTTTTGTGGAAATACATTTTTAGTTTGGAAATTAATCTTTTATCAGTTACATTCACTGGAAATACCTTCTCCAAATATGTGGCTTATCTTTTTACTTTGCTTAAAATATTTTTGTTAGGTAGAAATTTATGTTTATTAATCTGCTGCTGCTGTTTTATGTGAGAGTTCTTTCCTGTCTCATGGTAGTTAAGATATTTTCTGTATTTCTTTTTGAAAGTTGTAAAAACTTCTCATTTTTAAGCATTTGATCCATCTGTAAAAGTTTCTGAGCCTGTATGCATGTGTTTGTGTGTGTGTAGTAAGTTATGAACTTTGTTTTCCCATAAAAATACCCAATTTCTCAGGGCTTTTTGTCCATTTTTTGGCCATGATGCTCAGCTTATGGGATCTCAGTTCCCCAGCCAGTGACTGAACCTGGGCCATGGCAGTGACAGCCTGGAATCCTAACCACCAGGCCACCAGGGAACTCCCTTCAAGACCATTTATTGACAAGTCTATCTTTTCAACTGATGGTAATACAATTTTGCCATATATCAAATTTCCATTTATGCAGGGTTCTGTTTATAGGCCCTTTACTCTGTTTCACTGGGCTATGCTGTCTTAATTGCTATAATCCTATAGGTCTTGATATCTGGTAGTTTGGATATTCCTCTATCTTGATCTTCATTACTGTCTCATCTATTGTTGAGCCTTTTTGTTTCAATGTAAACTTTGGGTTGAGA
The DNA here is from genome assembly GCF_029378745.1 of Bos indicus. Classification (NCBI taxonomy): domain Eukaryota; kingdom Metazoa; phylum Chordata; class Mammalia; order Artiodactyla; family Bovidae; genus Bos; species Bos indicus. The sequence goes on from NC_091785.1 coordinate 24,367,982, forward strand.
TTGTCATACTCTACAAATAACCTGAGGGTTTTTACTATTACATTTTCTGGTTAGTACCAATGATGCATAGAAATTCTATTGATTTTCATATGTTGATTTTGTATCCAGAAGTCTTTTGCCCTGATATCAATTATATGTAGACTTTTTAGAATTTATAGATAAGCTACAGACCATAAATAAAAACAGCTTTGGTTCTTCCTTTCCAGTTCTTATATTGTTTTTATACATTATTAAATCGAAATGGTTAACTTTATTCTTTATTTTAATAAAAATGTCTTTAGTGGTTCACAAGTATTTGTTTGCTCTTTTTTTCTCTCCCTACACTGTTTTGGTGGGTATACTTAAGCTAAGGAAGTATATTCAAACTTTTTATGCTTCAGTCTCATTTGTAATATGTAGATATCATCACCTATTTCATCTGTTTTTTTAGGCTATAGTGAGGATTAAATGAGATACCTTCTAGAAAAGACCTTTGAAAATAGTAAAGTAGTATATTCAAATGTTAGTTTGTGTGTGTGTGTGTATTTTTGTTCACTGCTGTATCCTCAGCACCTAGAACATTTTCTGGGACAAAGTTAGTGCTCAATGAATATGTGTTGAGTGATTGTGAAGAAAAAGCTAAAATTAAACAAATGTTTCATGTAAAGAAATATTTCCTTACATTGTAGCAGAGATGACAACAAGGGCATTCACGCTGCCACTCCCTGTACCAGTGGCAGAAGCCAATAAAGTATCTCAGAATCCCTTCTGAACTTGATCACTGAAACTCAGAACCCGGTTCAACTCAGTGTTCTAGTCAGCCATTTCTAACCCATTGTAGTTGGCATATGAAAAAGAACTTGTTTGCCAATTGTGCCTTAATAATAAAGCCAAACCAATAATATTTAATCTCTACTTGATTGGACATTGGGGACTGCTTGAAATAGAGGTTAAGTATTCACAAAGGTAGAAATCCACAGGACGGCTACATAGCAACCAGCACATAGAAATTCCATTCTGTTTAGTTAGTTTATTTTTCTCACATCTTTCTTCAAAAGTGTAATACACAATGATATCTTTCCTTTTTGTTAGTAAAATGCTTTGTTCATAAGTTTATCTTCAATATTATATTGCTAGCTAGAAATGAATTATGAGTATGATTTTAATAATTACCCTAGTTTTTAAAAAGTTTTTCTAGCAAAGCTTACTGAATCTTCTATTTCTGATAGGTAGAAATTGAAGCGAATCATAATAAATCATCCTCTTCCATACAAGAATAGATAAGCACCAAATTTCCAAAGTAATTGCTTTATTTTATACATTTACATGCTTCTCATAGGGCTTCAGAAGTGGCTCCATCGGTAAAGAATCTGCCTGCAATGCCAGAGACAGACGTGGGTTCGATCCCTGGGTTGGGAAGATCTCCTGGAGGCGGAAATGGCAACCCACTCCAGTATTCTTGCCTGGAAAAATCCCATGGACAGAGGAGTCTGGCAGGCTACAGTCTATGGTGTTGCCGAGAATTCGACGCCACTTCGAGACTAAACCACCACCGCCATTGCTTCTCATCTATTTGCCGTTTTCACAATTTCTCATGTTATTAATCGGAGAAGGCAATGGCACCCCACTCCAGTACTCTTGCCTGGAAAATCCCATGGACGGAGGATCCTGGTAGGCTGCAGTCCATGGGGTCGCTAAGAGTCGGACACTACTGAGCGACTTCACTTTCTCTTTTCACCTTCATGCATTGGAGAAGGAAATGGCAACCCACTCCAGTGTTCTTGCCTGGAGAATCCCTGGGACGGGGGAGCTTGCTGGGCTGCCGTCTATGGGGTCGCACAGAGTCGGACACGACTGAAGTGACTTAGCATAGCATAGCATGTTATTAATCTACAGTTTCATGTCAAGAGAGACCGGTTGTGCTTCTCTTCCCGAACATTTCCACCTGTCACTTTCCTCCCACTTATCACAAACCCCTGACAATTTTTGCGCTAGAATATACAAAATTTGGAGCTTAAAAATAGAACTGTAAGGTGTGTGCCCTGGAAGGACACATTCATTTACTGCGAGGTAGGTGACCAGTGAAACACCTGAAAAGATCTGTGATTTTCCTGTGGTCCCTGATGCCTGTTATTTCTCACTTCTTGGTTCCTGGAGAAATGAACATGTTCCAACTTTGCACTCTGCTACTGGGCTTTTAGGAAATGTATCATAACATTAAAAAAATTCAGATGCTATTTTCTCCACCAACCAACTTTGCCAAAATCAAGCCTGGAGTCTTTTATGAAAGATTAACATTTCAAAGCTACCACTTTGCAGCAAAGGGCATATATCATTATTTTGTTCTAATCTGCAACCACCTGACAGGCTCAAGAAGCAATCATGGCTAAGAACCAGAATCTCAGATATTGTATAAGTCATTGTTGCTTTCCAATTTAGATTTAGCTGATTCAAAGCTAGCAAGAAAGGAAATTTGCATGAGAGAATATTATATGAAAACAGAGTTCACAGTAGTATGCTTTATATATATACACACACATACATATGTGTGTCTATATGACATTAGGCAAATTAGCCAAGGCCTCAAATTTCCTCTTCTGGAAAATGGAGATAATAGCATCCATCTATCTCATAGGATTACAAAAGTGAAAGCGTTAGTCACTCAGTTGTGTCCAACTCTTTGCAACCCCATGGACTGTAGCCCATCAGGCTCCTCCATCCATGGGATTTTCCAGACATAAGATTATGGTGGGTGTTAAATGAGATTATCTATGCCAAGTGCACAGCACAGCACCTGGTAAGAATGTGTACCATAATATATAGCTTATGTAGCAGTGTATAATTATCCATTTTTTAGAGCAAAGGTTGGATAGATATAAACCTAAGTCTTAACAATGGTTATTTGCAGGGGCGGGTATTACAGGTGATTTCTATTTTCTTTCCTTTGTTTTGATACTATTTCTAAAATTTCTCCCATGAGTCTATATTACTTTTTTTTTTTTAAATAAGAAGTCAGTGTCCCTTTTGTACTGACTACCAAAGTAGTTAGGAGGTTCTCACTTACTGGAATTATGGGGCATATAAATGAGTGTCTGGAACTGCCTGTGGTGGGTCATCATAATGGTCCCCAATGAATCCAAGTGTCCATGTCCCTTTCCAAATGTGATTTTGCTGCTCCTCCCATCAACAAAATGAGTCCAATTTTCCACCACTTGAAACTGAGCTGGCTTTGTGACTTGCTCTGACTGATAGAACATGACAGAAGCAATGCTGTGTGAATTTCAGGACACAGATCTTAAGAGAACTTGCAGCTTCTGCCTTTGCTATCTTGCAACCCTGAGATGCTTCATGCTGTGCAGACGCCCAGTTTAGCACACCTGGAGGACAGCCATTGGGCCCCGAAATACAGCCAGCGTCAACTGCCAGACACGTGAGTGAGACCATCCTAGACTCTGTCGCTCCAGGCAAGTGGTCAGATGACTACAGCTACACAAGTGACCACAACTGAGCCTGAGAAGTAGACATCTATTCAATATACAATATTGAGAGACACAGTATAATATGGATATTTTAAATTGCCTTGTGTTGGGTTGATGTGTTACATAGCCATGGGTATCTGAAACACTGCTCTTCATAGATGCCTAGGTTGCCCTACTTCATAGTGGATGCTGCAGAAAGAAGGGTTTCTCTCCAAACATATTCATTGTACAGTTGCAGAGAGTAAAAAAAAAGTCTTCCTTTTATCTTTGCTTTGTTATCTGAAGTTAAGCTTGTGTGCGTGTGCCTGCTCAGTTGTGTCCAGCTCTTTGCAACTCCATGGACTGCAGCCTGCCAAGCTCCTGTGTCCATGGAGCTTTGCAGGCAAGAATATGGGAGTGGGTTGCCATTTCCTTCTCCAGGAGATCTTCCTGACCCAGGGATTGAGCCACATCTCTTGCATTGGCAGATGGATTTTTTACCATTAGAGCCACCTGAATTTAAGCTTGCTGCTGCTGCTGCTGCTGCTGCTAAGTCACTTCAGTCGTGTCCGACTCTGTGTGACCCCATAGACGGCAGCCCACCAGGCTCCCTTGTCCCTGGGATTCTCCAGGCAAGAGCACTGTTGTAAATCGATATGATTGTCCCTTAGTGTATGAAATTGAGGATTTCCTTAATCACCTATGCCAGGGGCAAGAGTGCTCATTGCCAGGGGTCAGTGTTGGAAACTTTTGATAAACGTTGTTTCACTCTTAATTTCTTGTGTGTCCCTCATTTTTTCTGGGGCTACCCTGACTTGGATATCAAGGGCCAAAACATTCATTCATTCGTTATAAGTTCAGTTCAGTTCAGTTGCTCAATTGTGTCCAACTCTTTGCGACCCCATGAATTGCAGCACGCCAGGCCTCCCTGTCTGCTGGGGTCCAGCCTCGGCTGATCCAGGGAGTTCGAAGCGGGGACGGCGTCGGTGAGGATCAGGATACAATAGCTTCAATTAGATATTAATTAAAGATGTAAAGAGTAATAGAATGAGGATAGCTCAGTAGGAAAATTCAGTGGAGAAAAGAGGCTGAGTAGCTTGGTTTTCACGGGAGACCAATAAAACTTCAAGACAAGAAGCTTGCACCACTTACGTAGGCCACAGGCGTCCTTCCGTTCTCCCGAAGGAGAGGAGATACTGAGGCCTCCCCGGTCGGATCTTAGAAGCCCAGGCAAAATTAGTAAGCTTGGTGGGTTCCGCGGTCCAGATAGAGACTCAGCCAGAGTGAGAGAGAGAGAGAGACATGGGGAGACTGGTATTTCGAGAAACTGATCCCAATTCTTTATTTTCCATGGTCTACTTTTATACACTGAGATGTTATGCAAAAGTCACGCGGGGTCAGCAGTCCTGACTTTTATCAAAGTCAGGTGCTTCATGCAAATGTATACAGAGGTCTTAGGGGTGTTACATCATCTTCTGGCCAGGGGGCCTGCTGACAATTTATGACCCTCTCCTTGTGACAGTGGTCAGTCAACCAGGACACTTATTTCTCCAGGGGTGATTATTCTTAAAACAGACGCCACCCAAATAAAGTTACATTCCTATAGGGTGAGGGTGTAGTGGGTTTTAGTTAAGGGAAGAATTTACTTAGCCTAAGGTCTAATGTGGTTAATATCAAAGGTTAATACTTATTTCTTCTATATATTCATTAATGTGTGTAAGGGCAGGGGATGTGGAGACTTAGCAACAAACATTGGCTCAACAAATGAAAAACCCTTCACCAATACAATTTCTAATCAGCCCATTATACTTATACTAATAGTTTTCTAACTTTTCTAAGGAACCTGTTCTTAGAAGGTTTAAAGCATCTCATGCCTCTCACGGTTGGGAGGCTGTGAGCAATCACATGTGGCCGGACAAGCCTGTCAGGCAGGCTAGAGAACCTTCAGAGGAGTTTGTAGGTTAAAACACTCTTGTCACTCCCAGGAGTTTTTATTAACTGGAGCTCTAAGTTAACTCCTTCTCTGAAAGAGGTGGTGGGGGACAGCCCCCCGTAAAGTCAGAGGTATAGATGAGCACAAAGTAGTAAAGTAGGCAGGCTCTGCTTATGGGGGTAGATGCTCGAGGATTTCCAGGGGGGCTCCTGAGGCTTGATCCTGCCTTTGCGTAAGTTGAGCCTCCTTCCTCATGACCTTTGCCATGGGCGGAGTGCCTCACTTTGGCCCCCAACACCTGTCCATCACTAACTCCCAGAGTTTACTCAAACTCACATCCATCGAGTCGGTGATGCCATCCAGCCATCTCATCCTCTGTCATCCCCTTTTTCTCCTGTCCCCAATCCCTCCCAGCATCAGAGTCTTTTCCAATGAGTCAACTCTTCCCATGAGGTGGCCAAAGTACTGGACTTTCAGCTTTAGCATCATTCCTTCCAAAGAACACCCAGGACTGATCTCCTTCAGAATGGACTGGTTGGATTTCCTTGCAGTCCAAGGGACTCTCAAGAGTATGCTACTCCTTAAATATTTGTTGAGCACACTGAGACTGGGTGAAGCAATAAAGGAAAACAGATGACTTTAAGGCATGGTCACTGGTCTCCAGGACAGGAAGACAAGATATGCAGATAATGTTACTAGAAACTAATACATGCTACAGCACAGAGTGAATTACATACAACTCATCCAGCATATGAGTGTAGGGGAGAAAGCCTTCCAATTATAAGGGTCCGGATTGGGTGTATAGGAAACACACAATTTGACTTTAGCCTTAAAGACTGAATTAAGAATTTGGTGGAGGTGAGATAGTAAACATCCCTCTGGACAAGGAAATATTCACAAACAAAAGACAGGAAGGAGAGACATACAAGACACAAGAGAGGTGTCCAGAATACAAATTTAACTGAAGTGGAGGGTTCATTGACTGATTCATTTATTGATTTAACCAGTGTTTACTGAAGGCCTGCTAAGTGTCAGACACTCTGTTAGTCTCTGAAGAAAATATCTCTGAGATAAATGGCAGGTGGCTCATCTCTAAAGAATCTAGTGTGCCTGCAGCAATACACCATTGTAGTGGATAGGATGATAAGTATCAAGGCAGATAAGTCTGGAAAAGTAGGTCTGAGGCCTAACTATTGGAAGACTTTGAAAGCCAGGATTTCCCCCCTGTGGTTCAGAGAAAGCTCCACTTAAAAAAAAAGAAGGAAAAAGAAACTTTCTTTTTTTCACATTAAGCTTTCTTTGAACAGTATAATAGATAAAAATGGAATTTTTCACTCTCCATCCTTTTCCTTATGGAAGCCCCAGGGTTCCTCTACAGTTTTAGAGAACACAGCTTCAAACATGATATTATTGTGCAGGCTATATAGAGGCTTATTGAAATTCTGTGGTTAGAATCAAGAGAGTCACATAATGTATGTACAATGTCCAGTCAAAATAGATCAAAATTGTTGAGCAATTTACTAGGTAGCAGGTATCATATCTACGGTTTCTTGTATATCATTTAATCTTTACCACAACCCCATCAGGATGGTTCTATTATTATTAATATTATCCACATTTCAGAAGGGACAAGGGGTGTTCAGAGGTGAAGTAAATTCTCCAAGTTGCTTAGAGGCCAGAATAGAGTCAATGAGACCTCAGGCTGTGTATCAAAGTAAAGCTGGGCATGAGGCCTCTAGGCTATACTTTCTCTTAATCTACTCATCACACATCAGACACTTGATTACTGGTATTTCTTAGTATTGTCATTATTTCTAGAGTACTTAAGAGCATAAGTACCTAGGAATTGCTTCATACCTTTGGATACTATCATTTTTGGATATATAAATTTAGTTAAGGCAGCTCCAGGAGATGGTGAAGGACACGGAAATCTGACCTGCTGCAGTTCATGCAGTTGCAGAGTCAGACACGACCAAGTGACTGAACAACAAACGCAGAAGAGTTAATGGCTAAGAATCACTAAGTTTAAAGACAACTTGTTCCAATACAGTAAATAAGATAGCAAATGACCCATTATTTACTATTCATTTGTTCTATTGGGGTGTTACACAGAATCATGAGAATATCATCTTAGTGGGTTTTGAGGTACTTATAACCATTTTCTCCATAAAGAAAAATGAAAAAAAAAAAAAAAAAAGGCCAAGAAAAGTACTAAGAATTGTATGGATATAACTCATAGTTAAAGAAATGTAATTTCAAACAATGAGTTTCCAGAGCTGCCAGGTAGAGTCGTTCAGCTTGGACAATGTGCAAAGGTGACTGACCAAGGGAGGAGCGGTGTGGAAATGGAGCCCTGAATGGAAAATGTTACACTCTGTTGTGGTTGGTGTGCATTTAGAAAGTTGGGGGTAGGGAGGGAACTTTTAAAATTCATTCACCCAGGCTGATGGACCAGCAGTAGCTACAAAAACTAACCCCAGATCCTACCTTGTTATTAAAAAGATTTTGGATGCTTAAAAATTTTTTTTTTCATTCACCCAGAAGGGACATCTTTTTAAAAATTCAAAGAAATGCATTCTACAGGTGTAAAGTAATATTTCCCACCTATTATCATTGGCAAAGATGAAAACCTTTTTGTTAAGCCCACAATTGGTGAGAGTGCAAGGAAAAGGGGCAGTCTCTTGCATTGATTTTAGGAATTTCTGGAATTTAAATTGGGACTGCCTTTTAGGAAATCAGTTTGGCAATATCTTAGATTAAAAAAATGTTCTCGCAGCATTGATCTAGGAATTCTACTTCTATGAATCTATGCTTTAGATATACTACACAAGTGGGCAAGGATAGCATTATAAAGTGTCCTTTGCAATGTTTGTGAAAAAAACAAAAACAAAAACCCAGAAAACTATCTACATATTAGTGTAGGAAAGTCTGATTAAAAAATTATCGGGACTTCCCTGGAGGTCCAGTGGTTAAGATCCTGTGCTTCCAATGCATGGGGTGTGGATTTGATTCCTGGTCAGGGAACTAAGATCCTACATGCCTTGCGGTGCGGCCAAAAAAAAAAAAAAAAAAAAAAAAAAGGTGTGTCTATATAGTGGTGTAATATGGAGCCACTAGGAAGATATCTGTATGTACTAGTATGAAAGGATATATGGAATGTATCTAAATGAAACCAATCAGATTGCACAACATTTTACATATTATACTCTCATTTGTGCAAAAAAAAAAAAAAGGGAACATACATGTGTGTGTTTGTGGAGCTACAGGACATTTCTGGAAGGATATATGAACAATAGTTAACAAATGATTCCTTCTGGGAAACTAGGAGAGTAGTGGTATGGATTTTAATCTTCCATTTTATATTCTGTTTGGTTGTTTATTAAAAAAAAAAAAGATGAAAACAGACAGGAGGCGTTTTGGGTTCCATGTTCACTGACCATGAGGGTATTACATAAGGGAAATGAGTCAGAGAAAGACAAATACTGTGTGATATCACTTACACATGGAATCTAGGAGAGCTGAACTCACAGAAGGGAACAGAAGGATGGTTACCAGGGTTGGGGTGTGGGGGAAAATGGGGAGATATTGGTCAAAGAAGAACATACTTTCAACTGTAAGATGAGTAAGTTCTGAGGATCTAATGTACAGCTTTGTGATTATAGTTATTATTATATCATACACTGCTGCTGCTGCTGCTGCTAAGTCGCTTCAGTCGTGTCCAACTCTGTGCGACCCCATAGATGGCAGCCCACCAGGCCCCCCCCGCTCCCCCCCGGCCCCATCCCTGGGATTCTTTGGGCAAGAACACCGGAGTGGGTTGCCATTTCCTTCTCCAATGCATGAAATACACTAGAAACTTGCTAAGAGAGTAGATCTTAAATGTTCTTACCACAGACAAGGAAATGGTAATTATGTTACATGATGGTGGTGTTAGCTAGTGCTATGGTGGTAATCATTTTGCAATATGTATATATGTATATACTGGTCATACAGTGGATTTATACAATATGTCAATTATATCTACTACAGCTGGGAATAAGGGAGTTTGAGGGAAGCCAGCTGTGAGACAGAGATAACTGTGCTGCAAGTTTATTACTTGGCATGCACAGTTGTGTTCAGCTCCTGTGAAAGGGAAGGGAAGGAAGCAGGATTGGGCAGGAAGAAGGTGGGCTATGAAATTGTCTCAACAATACTCTCAACTAAGCCTTTTGGAATCTCTGGAGCTGGAGTGGCTCTTCAGAGTTGTCCTGCATTGGAGTGAGAGGGCCAGGTAAGTCTTGATGTACCCTGGCACCAACCCGTCAACAGTAAGCCTGTCATAGGAAGATGTAACCTCGGGAGAGGAAACTCAGTGGCTGAGTCAAATCTGGTCTCCTATCATGCAAAGGAATAAGTCTCCCAGTAATTTTATTTTTGAAATTTATGGCATGCTAGATCTTAGTTTCCTGACCAGGGACTGATTGAACCTGGGCCCCCTGCAGTGGAAGTGTGGAGTCTTAACCACTGGACTGCCAGGGAAGGTCCAGTCTCTTCCTCCTAAAGAAGGAACTGAGTGGTATATTTAACAGCACTACCGTTGAAAAGAGGAGGGCATGGCAACCCACTCCAGCATTCTTGCCTGGGGAATCCCATGGACAGAGGAGCCTGGAGAGCTACAGTCCTTAGGGTTGCAAAGCATTGGATACGACTAAAGCAACTTAGCACACACGCACGCTGTTGCAAAACCCATTTTTCTGTAGGCTCAATAACATTTTGAATTTGTCAGGAAAACGCCACATAGTTAACCCTTTTATAGACAACTGATCCAGCTAAGAATGGCCCTGGCTTTTGGCTCTTATTCCTCAAACCTCGCCTTCTCATATTAAAATATCAACCAAAACCATATAATTGCTGGTCTTCCTGAGCCCTTAATTTCTCATATTCAGCAAATTGTAAAAGATGAAATGTCTTCTATATTAGAAGCATCACTTAAAAAAAAAAAAAAAAACCAAACTCTGCTTCCACCCACTCATTGCAGTGGTCTTAAATCCTCAGAATATGCTACCTGCCCTTGGGAATTAAGGGAATACTGCAAGCAGCAGCAGCAATGGCACCCCACTCCAGTACTCTTGCCTGGAAAATCCCACGGACGGAGGAGCCTGGTGGGCTGCAGTTCATGGGGTCGCTAGGAGTCGGACACGACTGAGCGACTTCATTTTCACTTTTCACTTTCATGCATTGGAGAAGGAAATGGCAACCCACTCCAGTGTTCTTGCCTGGAGAATCCCAGGGACGGGGGAGCCTGGTAGGCTGCCGTCTGTGGGGTCACACAGAGTCGGACACAACTGAAGCGACTTAGCAGCAGTAGCAGCAGCAGTAGTACACGTAGAAGTAATACTTTGACTACACAGAAACCCTCATTCTTTAACACAAATAATGTTTTATTGAAGCTGAAGAAGCATATCACCTTCCAGTGTTTTTATATTAATAATCAAGCTAGCTTGTTTTGCCTGTTCAATAAAGGGGCGAGTAATTTGAAAGTAATTAAGTTGGCCTGGTTTACAGGAGTGTACCACCTTGTAAATGAGTTTATCTGGAGAATCTGGATGCAATCAAAACATAATGGAACACAACCTCCCTTTGGGAAAGTAAATCATGTGGCTTGAGAGGAAGACAAAGGAAAGCTCTCTTGAAGGGAGCTTGTGCTTCTGAGTTTGTGGGTTTAGCAAGATCGGTTCTGGGGTTGGATGGCAATAATACTGGCTTCAAAGCAGTCTTTATCCTTTAGTAATTCCCTAATCCTTGTTGTTATGTGAACCAGCAAACATCTGAAAGGCAAAGCTGTAGAGTGGAATTAAGATGGTTTCCTGAGGCGGAGAGCTTCAGTGGGAGCAAAGAACTTGCAGGGTTCTGCTGGAAGCCTACATTTTGAGAAATTTAGTGAATGTCAATTAGAAACAAAACGTTCAATGAATCTCAGGATAATTATCAGTGCTAATCACAGGTATACAAACCACCAAAGTGGCTTCCACATTATAGAAAGAGTCACTAAAAGGGGGAGATCTCTCCCAGGGGTGACACGGAATTGTATGTGTTGGGAGCTTACTGGTTTGGAACTGGAGGCTGGAGGATCTACTTCCAACCATTTACAAAACGCTGAGAAAAACCATGTCTAAAACATTGGTCCACTTCAAAGAATGGAAGGTGTCATTGCCAATGGAGATGATGGATGCATCGAAGCCCGCTCAGGTCGCCCCTGAATGCTACCATTTTTCTTTTCTATGAAAATAAATATTCAATGAACAAAGTTATCAAAAGACCATTTCTTAACGTTTTGCTTAGGGACTCTGATTGTGAACTTAGTTGTATAGCCGTATATAAACCGGGGTTTATTATTACTGTTACTAAGGAGAAACCCAGGAGCTGCCTTTAAATAAGATACTAGGTCATAATAATTGACTAAAATTACTGATTGATTGGATAACATCATTAAAATGTAATTTTCAGTTTCTTGAGGTGTAAAAAGCACAACAAATAGCACATATTTAAAGTGTACAGTCTGGTAAGTTTTGACATATAGATTCACCTATGAATCCGTCACCATAATCAAAATAATGAACACACTTATCACCCCCCAACCCTGCGCAAGCTTCCACGTGTCCCTGAGTAATTCCTCTCCCACCTCATTCTCAACAGCCATTGGCATGATTTTTATCACTATGGTTTAGTTTGCATCTTAGTTTCCATGTACTTTTTTTTTCTTCTCGGTCTGGCTTCTTTCACACTGTTCAGTTTTTGAGATTCGTTCGTGTCATTGTGTGCATCTCATAGTTCATTCCTTTTTGTTGCTAATTAGTATTCCATTGTATGACATGATGGTTAATTTTAGTGTCAACTTGACTGGGCTAAGGGACGTCCAGATAGCGGGTAAATCATCATTTCTGGATATGTCTGTAGAGGTGTTTCAGAAGAGATTAGCATTTGAATTGGTAGACTGAGTAAAGAAGATCCACCCTCACCAATGCAGGTGGGTATCATCCATCTAATTTAGAGGGTCTGAAAAGTGAAAGTGAAAATCTCTCAGTTGTGTCCAACTCTTTGTGACCCCATGGACTATGCAGTCCGTGGAATTCTCCAGGCCAGAATACTGGAGGGGGTAGCCTTTCCCTTCTCCAGGGGATCTTCCCAACCCAGAGATCGAACCCAGGTCTCCTGCATTGTCTGGATAGAACTATAAGGCAGAGCAAGGGTGAACTCGCTCTCTGAACAAGAACATACAACATGTTAAAATTATTTTGTTTTCTATTAAAAAAACTAATTAAAAAGTAATCATAGCTTTCAACTTTTTAAAAAATTGTAATAGAAGTCAATAGGATTTACCTTTACAATTTGAGTGTTTGCACATTATATATGAGACTGTTAGAAAAGGGGATAATTTGGGGTGGGTTGGAAAGAACGGAAACTTCTGCTGCAGCAGGGAATAGAGGACTGTAGAGACTAGACTTCTCAGGTGGAGGGACAGGGCATTAAGTCTATAAAAAGAGGGGATATAGGAGAAATGGAATATAGAATCATAGAACTTGAGGCACAAAATTCTTTAGAGGTCACCCAGTCGAATGTCTCATTTTTGAAAAAAATGTCTGAAATGCCATGGGATAGCACAGAGCCTAAGACAATAGAAAAGATGGAAAGGGAATATGGAATATTCTTGATGTTTAAATGATGACACCTGAGGTCTATGTTAGAGGCCGGTGATACCATTACTTTCTAAATTATCTTTGTTAAAACCAGAAATGCCTTTGGGCTGATAGACTCATAGGCACCCAGCCTGGTTAAAAAAATGTGTGCTGGATTTCAGCCTTCTCCTACCCCTTGGGCAGTGTGCTTTCGTGAGGTGTGCAAAAGCCACACAAGTGTCCTTCCCCAAGCCAAAGAGAAATCTGGGAACCAGCATTTCTAACTTCTTTGGTTTGAGAGGGAGGTGATTAGAGTCAGTGCAGTTTGAACATGAAGGTTCAAACAAAAAATAACTTTTCCAGCAATCAGGCATAGAACGGGGTGGCTAAAACTTGACAGTAAGGCCAGTGGATTGAATTTAAGGCACTGAGGATCTAGGGTAATAGTGGATTAAAGGCAAACTGGAGAACTCTATTTGCAGAGGTCAGGTTCCAGTGGAGCATCTGTAAGGCTAAAGAAGGATGATCACAAGGGTACCTGAGAAACTGGTTAGTATACTATTCTGAATGTAGCTGTTCAGTCATTCAGTTGTGTCCGAATATTTGCAACCCCATGGACAGCAGCACACTAGGCTTCCCTGTCCTTCACCATCTCCTGGAGCTTGCTCACACTCAGGTCCATTGAATCAGTGATGCCATCCAACCATCTCATCCTTTGTCATTCCCTTCAAATCTTTCCCAGCATTAGGGTCTTTTCCAATAAATTGGCTCTTCACACTAGGTGGCCAAAGTATTGGAGTTTCAGCTTCAGCATCAGTCCTTCCAATATATATTCAGGACTGGTTTCCTTTAGGATTGATTAACCAATCAATCCTTGTAAGGAGATCAAGGAGATCTCTTGATCTCCTTGCAGTCCAAGGGACTCTCAAGAGTCTTCTCCAACACCATCAATCATCATCTCCAAAAGCATCAATTCTTGGGCACTCAGCTTTCTTTATGGTCCAACTCTCACATCTATACATGACTACTGAAAAAAACAATAGCTTTGAATATACAGATCTCTGTCAGCAAAGTTATGCCTCTGCTTTTTAATATGCCGTCTAGGTTTGTCATAACTTTTCTCCCAAGGAGTAAATGTCTTTTAATTTCATGGCTGCAGTTATCATCCACAGTGATTTCGGAGCCCCCAAAAATAGTCTGTCACTGTTTTCATTGTTTCCCCAACTATTTGCCATGAAGTGATGGGACTGGATGCCATGATCTTAGTTTTTTGAATGTTGAGTTTTAAGCCAACTGACACTTTTAAGGCAGCTCCCCTCTTTCATCCTCAGCAAGAGGTTCTTTAGTTCCTCTTAGCTTTCTGCCATAAGGGTGGTGTCATCTGCATATCTGAGGTTATTGATATTTCTCCTGGAATCTTGATTCCATCTTGTGCTTCTTCCAGCCCAGAATTTTGCATGATGTACTCTGCATATAAGTTAAATAAGCAAGGTGACAATGTACAGCCTTGATGTATTCCTTTCCCAATTTTGAACCAGTCCTTTGTTCCATGTCTGGTTCTAACTGTTGTTTCTTGACCTGCATACAGGTTTCTCAGGAGGTAGGTAAGGTGATGTGGTATTCCTATGTCTTTAAGAATTTTCAGTTTGTTGTGATCCTCATAATAAGCAGAAGTAGATGTTTTTCTGAAATTCCCTTGCTTTTTCTATGATCCAATGGATGTTGGCAATTTGATCTCTGGTTCCTCTGCCTTTTCTAAATCCAGCTTGAACATCTGGAAATTCTCAGTTCATGTACTGTTAAAGACTAGCTTCGAGGATTTTGAGCATGACCTTGGCTAGCATGTGAAATGAGTGCAATTGTGTGGTAGTTTGAACATTCTTTGTCATTGGGATTGAAACGAAAACTGACCTTTTGCAGTCCTGTGGCCACTGCTGAATTTTCCAAATTTGCTGGCATATTGAGTGCAGCACTTTTAACAGCATCATCTTTTAGGATTTGAAATAGCTCAGCTGGAATTCCATCACCTCCACTAGCTTTGTTTACAGTGATGCTTCCTAAGCCCCACTTGACTTTGCACTCCAGGATGTCTGGCTCTAGGGGAGTGATCACACTATTGTGGTTATCCAGGTCATTAAGATCTTTTTTGTATAGTTCTTCTGTGCATTCTTGCCACCTCTTCTTAATATCTTCTGCTTCTGTTAGGTCTATAATGTTTCTGTCCTTTATTGGGCCCATCTTTGCATGAAATGTTCCCTTGGAATCTCTAATTTTCTTGAAGAGATCTTTAGTCTTTCCCATCCTACTGTTTGCCTCCATTTCTTTGCACTGATCACTGAGGAAGGCTTTCTTATCTCTCCTTGCTATTCTTTGGAACTCTGCATTCAGTTGGGTATATCTTTCCTTTTCTCCTTTGCCTTTCACTTCTCTTCCTTTCTCAGCTATTTGTAAGGCCTTCTCAGACAACTATTTTGCCTTTTTGCATTTCTTTTTCTTGGGGATGGTTTTGATCACTGCCTCCTGTACAATGTTATGAACCTCTGTCCATAGTTCTTCAGGCACTCTGTCTATCAGATCTAATCCTTGAATCTATTTGTCACTTTCACTGTATAATTGTAAGGGATTTGATTTAGGTCATATTTGAATGGCCTAGTGGTTTTCCCCACTTTCTTCAGTTTAACTCTGATCTGAGCCACAGTCAGCTCCCAGTTTTGTTTTTGCTGACTGTATAGAGCTTCTCCATCTTTGGCTATGATACTCTTTTTATAGGGTTGTAGTACTCTTTTTTTTTAAGTAAAATTCTGAATTATTTAACATTGATTCAGTTATAGATTGCTGCTTAAGAAACTTTTCTGAAATGTAGTCACTTAAAGGAGTTGTTTATGTAGCTCATGAATCTGCAATTTGGGCAGGGCTCAGTGGGGAAGACTTGGTTCTTCTCCATTGGATGTCAGCTGGGGTAGTTTGAATAACGTCAGGAGGATCTACTTTAAGATGGTTCACTAGCATGGCTGGCACGTTGATGCTGGCTGTCAGGTGGAGCTCAACAAGGACTGACAGCCTGGGGCCTCTCTTTCCTTCCATATAGTTCCTTCCACATGGGCCTCTCCATGGGTTGTTTTGGGCTTCCTCAGAGTATGGTGGCCGGGTTCCAAGAGTGAGCATTCCAAATGGCAGGAAGTAGAAACTGCCAATTTCTTACAGTCTGGGTCTGGAAATTTGCATAGTGTCACTTCTGCTCTATTATATTAGGTAAGCAGTCACAGATCTAAGATTCAAGGGGATGAAATGTTGATCCTTCACCTCTTGGTGGGAGGAGTTTCAAAAAATGTAGTGGGTGTATGTTAAAATTATACAGGTAGAAAAATGCACCAACCGTAAGGGCAGAGTTAAGAGAATTTTTTTGAGTTAAGAGAAATTTTGCATAATAAGTGTATCCATGTAATCAGCAACCAGAAGTCACCCTCTACTCACCCCCATACACTGTCCTCTTCCACTCACTACTCTCTCAAAGGCAATCAACATCCAGGACTCTAATATTAAAGATTAGTTCAGTGTTTCTCAACCTCGGCTGGATAATTCCCTGTTAGGGGTGAGATGGGGAACTGTCCAGTTCATTGCAGAATGTTTAGCAATATCTTTGGCCTCTACCTACTAGGTGCTAGGAACACCCCATCCCCTTATCGTGACAACTAAAATGTCTGTAAAAATTGCCAAATATCTGGGTGGGGGGGCAAGTGAGATCACCCCTAGACCCTAGTTAAGAATCACTGGGTTAAAGATATTATCTCTTCTTTATTATTTGTCTAAATCCCACTTAATCATTGAGAACATAAGTTCTAAGAGGCTTCATGTTTTTATTTTTTTATTATTATTAATTCTGTTTTGCTTTCAACTGATTCCTCAGTCCCTAGAATACTGCTTGGAGTATAACAGAAAATTGAGACTACGTATTGGATGAAGGAGTGAATGAAAGATAGCAATTCTGAATAGGGATTTAAAGACTCAACTCTACATATGTTTATGCAGCTAAACCTTCAGTCACACATAATTTGTTCATTTTTGTTAGAGATGCCATTTTGTGAAGTTCCCATGGATAAAAAGTCGAGAATATATATGCTTGTAATAAAAATCTATATTGGTTAATTTCTTCCTGCAGCAACAAAAAATATGGGTCACAAGAATAGACAAAAATTATAATCACCCAGACAAACAGGCAGCATCTCATGATAGTGTTAATGATTTACTGTAATAGGCCACAAAATGTGGTTTGTAATTGCAGTGATGGCTTTGTGAAACAGGAATGTGCAATAACAAAGTTTTCTTTAAAACCTTGGGTGAGGTACTAGGTTCTAAAAGATTAGAAGAGGAAGAGGAAGAAATACGAGATGGTAACAAGGGGGTGGTAAGTTATTTCTTTACAGGAAAAACCTAAAAATTTCTTTTGGAAGACAGCCACTGACTTTATTCTGAAAACATACCTTCTTCCCTCCAGCATGTGACAGTGTGACGTCTTACTAGGTAAATTTCTTAAAGGTTATCCCAAGAAGAGTTTTCAGAGAGATTCTCAATGACTTTTGGCAGACATGCCCTTCTTTTTAAAATTCCTAACTGCATTTATTTACTCTTCAGTCAAAATTGTGTCAGAAAAATGGACACAATTACTAGTATACAAGGCAACTGAAGTTAGGGGTTTCATGAAAACAGAAGTTTGTAGTTGAGAAGGCTCTTAAAGATCATATGATCATTCTGAAGAGGCAAACTATAATACTGCACAATTTTGAATACCTTGGGTGTTATCCTGCTTTCTGGGTCATTCTGAATTATTTTATCTCCTTGAAGCCACCTCTGTTAAAAGTGAAACTTGTGTAATCCTCAGCGTGTAGGGTAGTGACTTGCCCAAAGAACTGGTTAATCACAGGAGAAGTATTATTTTAAATATATTTTACTTTTATTTATTTATTATTTATTTGGCTACACCAGGTCTTAGCTGGGACATGCAAAATCTTTAGTTGTGGCATGTGGGGTCTAGTTCCTTGACCAGAGATTGAACCGCCACTGAAACACCAGGGAAATTCCAGGACGAGTAATTTTGAGCCAGTCCTCAAAAGAATCCCACCCAACATACATCTTATGTAGCAAAGATAGAAGAAATGTAATACATAAAAGCATAAAGCAATAGATGAGCACAAATACTTCTATCATCAACCTTACAGGCTTGACTGACTTCACAGGCTTTGTTGCCTGAATAATGTGGCTAGTTAACGTCTGAATGAAATAAATTTGATATGGATCATTCAAATCCTTAAAGTTCAAAAGATGTTACGCTGTCTAGATTTTTACATTGGAATTTGAATACCACTTGTAAAAGAAGTATGTCTGTATAGTGGGTTTTTTTTTTTAATTTCCTAAAGATCTGAATATGTTAAGACTTGTTACGCTGTGAAATGCTTATGAGTCATTTCAGCAGAAGTGGTTAGGGATGAGGAAAGGGTGGGAGTGTAAGTGTAACAGTTCTGTATGAGGCAGAAAGGGAGATGAAGGAGAAGGGAGGATATTTTTGGATTCCCTTTTTGAATAAAAAATAGCTTAAATCAGGTAATTTGTTTACTTTTAAAACAGGAAAAAAATGACCAAAAATCTGGTTTGGATTTTCGTGAATGACACACAAACTCTATTTCAGGAGAATAATTGTCATAACTGCAGTTTGCTTTCTTAAAATATCTGAAAAAATTCCTTCCTAAACTGTAACTCCACAAGGATAGAAAAACATATTTATACCACAGGGTACTTGTACACAAAAGGTATTTGCTCCTTCCATGTAACTTCTACAGCAATATTTAAAGAACTTGGCAAATTTACTGCTTAAATTAGAAAAAAGGAAGGGAAAAGGAATTGACATGTAGTTTGCTTTCACTAGGTATAAAGTTCTTTTATTTTCATTCCTTATCTGACAAAAATATACAGAATATGACAGACACATTGGGCTAGATGCAGGGGGTGTAAGGATGAGCAAGACACAGTCCCTGCCCTCCAAGTGTTTTCAGTCTAGAGGGAGAAACATACACATACCTTTAGAGATACATGCTCACACACACAAACACACGTATCCCTATACACAACATATACACATTCACACACAAACATACCCAGCACCCATACACTTTCACACATGCATACACATTTATATGTAAAAATATTTATACACACACACACACACACAAAGTTTGGGAGCTCACAAAGTGGAGACCATGAGTAGAGGATGCTTTCAAGTTACAAAGGGAAGGAGAAAGAAATAGCAGAGACAACAATCCTGTGAGACAGCTGTTACAGAAGCTCAGTAAGGATGAGAACAGAGTCACAGTGGAGTTGTTAAACGCTAAGGAATTGGTTTACTGAGATCTGCATTCAAGTTCGAGTCTTCCATTACTACCTTTGAGGCCATGACCATGCTATTTATATTTAATGGTGTCTCAGTTTTCCTCACTTTTACGTGGGAGCTATCACAGAACCTACCTCACAGGGTTGATATGAGGTTTAAATGAGATGATGCATGGAAACCACACAGCGCAGTGTCCAGCATGTAGTAAGCACTCCATATATATTCAGTTTCTAATTTTCAGTGGTATCCCTGCTGTTATCAGTGAAGATTAGTGATCTGATAAATTGTGAAAATAGTTCTCCTCTTACCAATCTGTTAGTGAGTGTTAGTGACAAAACATTGGGTATTAAATGAATATTATATATATGTATATATATATTTTTTCCACGTGGTCACTGTTTAAGCTTAATTTTTAAAGGATTAAAAATTCAAGGGAGCCAAATTATTTTTTACAGATAACACAAACATCTAGATATTACGGGAATCCTAGTCATTACTGGGAAAATTGGAATCTGTCTAAATATCGTCTCATTTGGCATTATTAAATAATTTCTGTGGGTGTAGCTCCATGGAAAAGCTATAAAAGCTATTATTAACTCTCCATGATCATTTCACCAAAGTATATTAGTGAGGTTCTTGATCATCTCATTTATACAATAATGACAATGTCATTTGATATTATTCATTGATATGATGAAGCAATTTATAAAATATGAGGTAAAAGTGGCCAGTATATACCTGAAAAGGCTACATCACCAATAATCAGAGAAATGTCAATAAGAGATAATTTTGGACTATCTTGGCAAAGATTAAAAAGACGGATTGGTGCTATTGAGAGTCTGGTAAAACTGACATTCTCATACATAGATTGTTAGTAGGAAGAGAGAGCAGCACTCTACAATCTTTCTGGAGGCCAATTTGGCAACAGGTAAAAGCACTTTAAATTATGTTCTTTGAGTCAGCAGTTCCACTTCTTGAACTTTCTCTTAAAGAAATATAATCAGACAAATACACAAAGATGCTTGTATATGCATGCTCACTGCAGCGTTGTTTGTAATGACAAAAAACTGGAAACCACCTAAATGCCTGCCAATGGAGAAATGCTTCAATAAACGATGGTACAGCTATATATACTGGGATTCTATGTCCCTATTAAAAAGGATTAGATATATCTATTTGTGCTGGCATAGAAAGATGTCCATGATCCATATCAGATGTCATTTTATATTAAAAATCATATGCACAGAAAATAATTTGGTCATATTTTTTTGGTCATACATCTATAACTTTTTAAAAGTAGTTTAGTTTTGGTATAATTCCTTTCTCCAGGGGATCTTCCCAACCCAGGGATCAAACTTAGTTCTCCTGGATTGTAGGCAGATTCTTTACCATCTGAACCACCAGGGAAGCCCCAAATTCACCCACTGTAAGTCTACAATCCAATGATTCTTGGTAAATGCCTATAGTTTTGCAATCATTACCACAATCCAGTTTTAGAACCTTTTTATTACCACTCAAAGTTCCCTCCTGCTCATAAGGTTTTAACTCTTAACATGGTTAGGTTGGGGGTGAAGTTGGGTAGGGTGAAGTCAAGAGGGGAGAATTATAGACAGCTTCCTAGTTTATCATTTCTGTATCATTTGACTTAATTTACAACAAGAATATGCTATCTTTTAATTGAGAAAATGGTAAAGGTTTTTCTATCTTGAAAAGAACAAAAAAAGGAAAGACATATCCTTGGACCCAAATCTACTTCTTATAATTTATCCTAAGGAAATAATCAAATATGTGGAAAAGGATCTGTGAACAAAGATATTTATCAATGTTTATCAATGAAACAGAGAAAAGTTGGTATGTAATCTACTAAATATCTCATGATGGAAGAAAACACTAATCACTGAAATATGAAAAGCACAAGTTTCAAATCTTTATAGGCAGTATAATTTTATCCATGTAAAAAAAATTAATGTACAGCCAGAAAGTTCTGTTTGGAAATATGATGAAGTCTTGCCAATGGTTATCTCTAAATGGTAGAACTATAACACTTTTAATTTTTTTGTGTATTTCTTCATTTTCCACAATGAGCACATATTATCTTTTCATGTAAGCCACCTACATAAATGATAGCAATTGAAAATAGATTAATTATGGCATTGTTTTCACAGGTGTTTATGCTTGTCAAAACACAAAAGTATATAGTTTAATTTTATTTATTCCTTACAACGACTTATTTTTTAGTTTTAATTTTTATTAAAATATAGTTGATTTACAATGTTATTTTCAGGTGTACAGTGAAGTGATTCAGGTATACGTATATATATTATATATACATGTTCGTTTTTATTCTTTTCCATTATAGGTTATAAGACTATCAAAAAATATAGTGTCTTGAGAAACAAAATCACCATATTCCTCTTACTGGAAACCGGGTTTTGTTATGTCACTTTGGGATTGGACGGCAAAATGATTTGGTAGGGTTGCTGCTGCTGCGGCTGCTAAGTCGCTTTGGTCGTGTAGGACTCTGTGCGACCCCAGAGATGGCAGCCCACCAGGCTTCCCTGTCCCTGGGATTCTCCAGGCAAGAACACTGGAGTGGGTTGCCATTTCCTTCTCCAGTGCATGAAAGTGAAAAGTGAAAGTGAAGTCGCTCAGTCGTGTCCGACTCTTCACGACCCCATGGACTGCAGCCTACCGGGCTCCTCCGTCCATGGGATTTTCTAGGCAAAAGTACTGGAGTGGGGTGCCATTGCCTTCTCCGTTGGTAGGGTTACATAGCAATATGTCTTCTGCTCCAGATAACATTCATTCATTCATTCATTCATTCACGAGACCGGCTTACCTGTCATATGCCAGGAATGTTGGTATAGTACCTGGATATCACGATGACTAATCAGCGACTGCCTTGAAAGTGCTCTCTTCTGAGGACGGGAAGGCACCATCTGACAGATCCTAGCCAGCGCCCACAGTAGGTAGTCTTCCACTAGTGCTGTACAAGGGGGCAGGAGACAGGTCAGGTAGTGAAGGCCTTAGTTGGCGGTTCAGATGGAGTCATGAAGGGTGATACCAGGATGATGGCTATGGAAGTGGCCAGAAGACAGATTAGCCTCAAAAGAATGCCCTAGTCATCACTTAAGAAGTCGGCTTAACTTCTTTATATTTATGTCTATTTTACGTGCACATTTTTAATAACAGCCAGAACTGAAATTGAGCATTTACCAGCGCAGGCACAGTGCATAGGGATTTTTTCCATTGCCTTTACTCCTCGCCACAATCCCCAGATCGGGACTTTAAGGACCTTGACTTCATCATGAAGAAACTGAGGCTCGGAGAGGTTACCCGCCCAGGGTCAGAGAGCTGATAAATTCTGGATCCTAAGCAAACAGCCATTGCATATTCTTCCCTCTCACTCTATTCTGGGGCTCGTTTGAGAGCGAAAAAGTCCAGATCCGGGCAGCTCAGCTTTCACTCTTTACACATTTTCCCAGATCCAGAATGGAGGCAAAATCCGCTAGCACAACCAAGAGGGTCGTGCGCAAAGGGCAACTCCGTCAAAGCCGTGGACTGACAAGGATTTGGGGCTTGGAGGGCAAACCCCGGGGAACCATCAACCCGCTGCCCGCTCTACGATCCACCTCGCACCCGGCGTAGGGCGCCAGCAAGCCTCTTTGGGCAGCCAGCTTGCGGGACTCAACGCGCGTGCGCGGCGCTAGAGGTGCCACCCCCGCGCGAGCGCGCGGAGAGCCGAGCGCGCGGCCGGGGGAGCCGGCGGGCGCGCTGCGGCGTCGGCGTCGGTGCGCGCTCCAGGCAGAGGCTGCGTGGGCTCGGGAGGGAGCGAGGCGGCGGCGGCTGCGCCCCAGAGCCCAGGGGACGCGCGGGCCTCGAGCCGCGGGAGCTGACTGCTGCAGAGGAGACCCGGGGTTTCCGGCCCGGGGCAGGAGAGCTCGGCCAGCCGACTGCTCGCCTCAGAGCCGCCAGCTGCGTCCCTAGCCCGGAGTAGCCGCCGCCCCTGGAGACTCGCTTTGACAAGGGCCTAACCGCCGCGGCCGCTGGCGTCCGGACCGCTCGGACCCGTCGGGCCGGGTGGGGACGAGCGTCGGGGCAGGTGCCGCCCCACAAGGGCCGGCCGGGGGCCAGGCGTTTAGCCGTGCAGCTCGCGGGCCGGGCTCGGCGGAGGGGCCGCCGCGCAGCGCCCCCACCCCGTGGGCCGGAGGGGGAGTCGCGCCCCGCCTTCCCCCGGGACCGCCTGGCCGGAGCGGCGGGAGCCCGAACTGCCCGCGCCCGCCGCCGCCGCCCGCCGGGCTCGCGCGGGAGACGAGGGAGGAGAAACTTTGCCTCTTATTGTTTTTGATCCTTAAGTGTGAGGAACTCTGTTGGGGAGGAAAAATGTCCTTCTTCAATTTCCGTAAGATCTTCAAGTTGGGGAGCGATAAGAAGAAGAAGCAGTACGAACATGTGAAGAGGGACCTGAACCCAGAGGAGTTTTGGGAAATTATAGGAGAATTGGGCGACGGAGCCTTTGGCAAAGTGTACAAGGTAAGAGGGAGAAAAGGGAAGTTACACTTGAGAGATCAAACAGCCAGCGGCCGGGAGTGGCACGAGGATTTCTCGCTCTCGCGTCCCGTTCCTATCTTTGGGACCTTCTTTTGACTTCGTAAACGTACGTTGAAACTTTATTTAGGTTACCATCCGAGGAGTAGCTAAGACGTAGGGTTTACAAAATAGGGCCTGCATGTAGTTTAAAGAATGGTTGCCAAAGAGAGGCAAGGGATACAGTCTACTCTGTTAAAGGTTAAAGGAAATGAGGGTGTTCTTACATTAAAAGGAGGGGTCTGTCTGGTTTGGCCCTCAAATGTTTTCATATCAGAAACTCATTATACTTTAAAGTGGATTTCTATTTTTCTGTGAAGCTGTTTGCATTCATTTAAAGTGGATTTCTATTTTTCTGTGAAGCTGTTTGCATTCATATATATGCTTATACTAAAATAGTTCCCTTTTGGGGTCCAGGGTATGTATTTGGTTGTATCTATAGCTTATACATAACCAGTCTCTTGGGATGAGAGCAAAGCGATTGCTACTTGTAGACTATTCTTGAGTTGGTTGCTTGACAGCATACTGTAAAATGGAATGTAATTTCTGATAGAAAATTTCCAGAAGGAAACCTGCATCTGATACTAGTTTCTAAATATAATAAGCACTGACTAGAAATCCATTCCAGGGCTTAAGAAATTAAAAAACACGCCCCCCCCCCCAATATATATACACACAAATATTTTTTATACCCAGATATTCATCTCAGTAGAAGGAAGTTTGCTGTTTTAGTCTGAGGGCATTTGTGTTAAATGTTTACTATCCTGTAAGGAGTATACGAATGATGTCATTGGAATATTTTCATCTGAAGGGTGAGGTTTTTATGAGACAGTTTTTAAGGGGAAGGACCCACAGGGTTGCCTAGATGTGAAGTATAAATAACTTATGTTTAACTTACACTAATTTGGCCCCCACAAAAGTCCTGGGAGACATGCAGGTCACTAGTATCTCCATTTCATAGATGAGGATGCTGAGACACAGAAATTGTTCACATTCACACCAGTCACAGCCTAGATTTGAACTCAGCTCTTCTGACCCTGTGTTTATGATTACTGCTTTTTTTTTTTTTAACTTAAACCTCTGGTGGTAGAAGTGATATCATTTTCCCTTCTTTCTAAGCACCATCCCACCCTGCCTTTACACTGGCTCTGACACATCTCAAAGCCCCGCCTTCTTAGTCTGAAATGTCTACTCTCTTCTGTGTGCTTTCAAAACACATTGTTCACATTGCTACTATGGCACTATTAACACACATGTTAATGTGTTTATGCTATTATGATAAGACCAGGGGCCAAATTCTGATACACATTTGGGTTAATTCTATTGCCTTAGCACATAGTGCATTTCTCTTTCTATTTGTTGAAATGAAAGAATGTGAGTTACCTGCTTGTGAGTGCTGCTGATGCTCTTGTGTGCTGTGAAAGTTGGCAGAGTAAACTTCAGTACCTAATGTGGAGGGTGTGGATTTCAACAAGAGCTTACAGTATAGAAGTGTGGTGCTGCTGCTGCTGCTAAGTCGCTTCAGTCGTGTCCGACTCCGTGCGACCCCATAGACAGCAGCCCACCAGGCTCCCCTGTCCCTGGGATTCTCCAGGCAAGAACCCTAGAGTGGGTTGCCATTTCCTTAGAAGTGTGGTAGACAGGGCTTTTAGTGCAGTGGGAAGATGCTTCTGGGAGTTAAGAATTGTGTTTTATTGCTGGTTGTTGCAAACGAGCTTTGAGGTCTTGGACAGGACACTTAATGTCTCTGGACCTCCTTTTTCTTAGCTGGAAAATCATAGATTTCCCTAAATGTTTAGATTCCTTTACCCATTAATGTTGTGTGAGTATGCAGTTATCTAGGAAAGGCAGTAATAAATCCTCGAGGTATCTGGGATCTGGTAGTTAGAAGGCAGTAGGTGATTATGGGCAGTTTTCATGGTATAAATGTTTTATTGAATAGAAACAGTGTAGTATTAAGATACTGGCTCTGGAGTTGGACTGTATCTTGGCTCCCTCAATAGCAACCTCTGACGTTGGGTAAGTTACTTAATCATTCCATGTCTCGTTTTTCTCATCAGTAAAACTTACTCCTCAGTATGTGAGAATTAAAGGAAATAATAAATGTACGAGACGAAAAAGGGCTCAGGAAATGGCAGAAAATTACTGTCGTTATATTTAGAGCTTGAAAGCGAAATATGGGATGGGACAGGAAAAGGGACCTAGGAAGATAGTAAAACCATTTTCTGGCACAGGCAGATTGTGTTGACATGCTAATACTCTGTGATTTAATTCTTTCATGACATTGCAAAGTGAATATGTCTTCCTATAGTGAGATACCTATTGAAAATTTTCTGAAAAATAAGAGCCTTACTCCATGTAGTTTAACACTGTAAGACTGTGTCAAGGATAATTTTTGTGGGCTTGGTATATATTTTAGTGTGATATTTGAAGAATGGGAGTTCTTTGCATCTTCTGTTTTTGTCTCACTATTTTATGCTTCCAAGGAGTAAGCTGGGAGCTTTTTAAAACAGAAAATTTAAAATTTAAACTTGTCTCACTTGTTACGTCTTTTTCATAACCTCTTTTCCTGTCCAAGATTCCCTAGAACATTTAAAAATTTATAAACTTCTTCCGTGTAGGAGAAAAAGCAATCAAACCTTACAATAGTATGTATAGCGTGCAACAGAAAGCTGTTTCTGAAGTTGATTCCAACTCGCATATGTTTATAACTGTTTACAAAGATTAATTTCTAAATAGGCGATTGTCTTGTGTATTTAGTTTGAAACATTTTTTCATCATATAGTTGTATTCTTTCCACTTAGTCCTGCACTACATAGCTCTGTAACAGTTACTGTCTTGCTTGAAAGAGCTTCCTGATTTTAAATTTATTTTCTCTTTTTTTAATAGTATTATTTGACATATAAATGAAGATATGTAATATCCCTCACTTTTTTTTTACATTTGGAATTCTGTTGCTTTTAACAGAAAAAAAAGAAGGAATGCCATAAAATGATCTGTTGAATTGAAGCTGGGTTACTGACTTGCGCTGGATGAAAAGTGATTCATTTTATGACCCAGATGGGCATGCGCCTTTTTAAAAAATAGTGAAACATATAATCATTATATTGAAAAGTACAACACATAGATGTACATTTAGCAAACAGTAATAAAGTGAACTCAGTATTAACAACCGTCAGAGTAAAGGAATTCTGCCAGTGTTCTAGAATCCTTTTCACCTCCTTTCTGAATTGGTTCTGCTCTCCCACTAAAGGAAACCACTATCCTGTCTGTAAGTTATTCATTTCTTTGCTTTCCTTATACTTTACTACCTAGCAGTGTATAACCAAGCATCCTAACTTTTGTGTGTACTGAGTGTATTTGGCGTCTTACCTCTTTCAGAATAGCTTTAGGTTTGTGAGATTTGTCTTTCTTATCACTAGAGCTATAGTTAATTTTAATTGTTGCATAGAATTCCAATATATGATTATATCACCAGTTATCTACCATTGTCCTGTTGGCTATATCAGTTGTTTTCAGTTTTTGGCTTTTATACTGGTGCATGTATGCATGAATTTCACCAAGACTTAACTTAGAAGTAGAATTGCTAGGTTATAGGGTAGTGTATACCGGTTTACACTCCCACCAGCATCCTATGAGAATTTTCCTTACTCTGCGTTCTCTCCACCATTTGATATTGTTGGAATTTTTTAGTTTTGACAATCTGATGTTTTATTTTGCACTGTGGTTTTAATTCATCTTTTCTCTGACTACTACTAAGTGTTTCTTTGCATAGGATTGTTAGTAACTTGGATTTCTTCTTTTGTGTTCAGTGTCCTGTTCATGTTTCTCTTGGATGTCTTTTTCTTGTTTGTTTGTTGTGTGTTCTGGATTTTATCCATTTGCTGATTATGGCTATTGCAGATACATTCTTCTTCTGTGCCCATCTTTTCATTTTCTTTATGGTGTCTTTTATGAACAAGAAATTCTTGGTTTTAACATGCTTCATCTTGTCTGTTTTTTCTCTTTCAGTTACTGCTTTCTGTATTGTATTTGAGAAGTGCTTTCCTGGGGTGCCCTTGCAGTTGTTGGATGGGATGCTGCCTGATTCATGAATCACCTAATAAAGCCAATTCGATTTTTGAATTAAAAAAAAAGGCGAGAAAAGTTTTCCTAACCTTAGATCATGGAGATAAACCGCTATCTTATCTTCCAAGAGCTTTTATGATTTAGCCTTTAACATTTATGTCTACAACCCACTTAGTGAAGATTTTTGCAAATAGTATGAGGCCGGGGGTCCAATTTCCTTGTTTTCTACAGTGGGCACACACTTGTCCCATGGCTCGTCATTGGGGGAGACTGTTCCTCACTGCTCTGTAGCATGTGTCTGTTTCTGGGGTTTCTAGTCTCTTCATTGATCTGTTTGTCTGTTCCTTTATCGGTTTTCCACTGTCTTAATTAGGGAAGCATCAAAACAAATCTCTGCTAGAGAAAGACTTCCTTTTCCTCTTCTTCAGCAATGTCTAGTATATTCTTGGCCGTTAGGGCTTTCATGTACATTTTAGAATTAGCCTAACTGAGTTACACAAAGGGCTTCCCATGTGGCTCAGTGGTAAAGAATCCTCCTGCCAATGGCACCCCACTCCAGTACTTTTGCCTGGAAAATCCCATGGATGGAGGAGCCTGGTAGGCTGCAGTCCATGGGGTCGCTAGAGTTGGACACGACTGAGCGACTTCCCTTTCACTTTTCCCTTTGATGCATTGGAAAAGGAAATGGCAACCCACTCCAGTGTTCTTGCCTGGAGAATCCCAGGGACAGGGAAGCCTGGTGGGCTGCCATCTATGGGGTCGCACAGAGTTGGACACGACTGAAGCAACTTAGCAGCAGCAGCAGCAGCCAATGCAGGAGACACAGGAGATGTAAGTTTGATCGCTGGGTCGAGAAGATCCCCTGGAGAAGGAAATGGCAACCCACTCTAGTATTCTTGCCTGGGAAATCCTGTGGACAGAGGAGCCTGATGAGCTACAGTCCGTGGGGTTGCAAAGAGTCAGACACGACTAAGTGACAGAGCCTGCACACACGCATGCACAAGTTACACAGAAAACCTGTTGTACGTTTTTGAAGGAGTTTTATTGAATTTATAGATTAACTTTGTAAAAAATAACATCTCCATAATACTTGGTCTTTCCATCTATGCATCTGTTTTATTTCTAGATCTTTTTAAAAAATATCTGTCAATCAGATCAGATCAGTTGCTCAGTCGTGTCCGACTCTTTGCGACCCCGTGAATCGCAGCACGCCAGGCCTCCCTGTCCATCACCAACTCCCGGAGTTCATTGAGACTCATGTCCATCGAGTCAGTGATGCCATCCAGCCATCTCATCCTCTGTCGTCCCCTTCTCCTCTTGCCCCCAATCCCTCCCAGCATCAGAGTCTTTTCCAATGAGTCAACTCTTCGCATCAGGTGGCCAAAGTACTGGAGTTTCAGCTTTAGCATCATTCCTTCCAAAGAAATCCCAGGGCTGATCTCCTTCAAAATGGGCTGGTTGGATCTCCTTGCAGTCCAAGGGACTCTCAAGAGTCTTCTCCAGCACCACAGTTCAAAAGCATCAATTCTTTGGTGCTCAGCCTTCTTCACAGTCCAACTCGCACATCCATACATGACCACAGGAAAAACCACAGCCTTGACTAGACGAACCTTTGTTGGCAAAGTAATGTCTCTGCTTTTGAATGTGCTGTCTAGGTTGGTCATAACTTTCCTTCCAAGGAGTAAGCGTCTCTTAATTTCATGGCTGCAGTCACCATCTGCAGTGATTTTGGAGCCCAGAAAAATAAAGTCTGACACTGTTTCCACTGTTTCCCCATCTATTTCCCATGAAGTGGTGGGACCGGATGCCATGATCTTAGTTTTCTGGATGTTGAGCTTTAAGCCAACTTTTTCACTCTCCACTTTCACTTTCATCAAGAGGCTTTTGAGTTCCTCTTCACTTTCTGCCATAAGGATGGTGTCATCTGCATATCTAAGGTTATTGATATTTCTCCTGGCAATCTTGATTCCAGCTTGTGTTTCTTCCAGTCCAGCGTTTCTCATGATGTACTCTGCATATAAGTTAAATAAGCAGGGTGACAATATACAGCCTTGACATACTCCTTTTCCTATTTGGAACCAGTCTGTTGGTCCATGTCAATAATGAATCATAATTTTCGTCTCTAGAATCTTAGGAGCTCAGACTACTTTGGGAGTGTCTTAAATGCTTTGTTTTTGTATTGGAATTTCCTCCTTGTTTTGGTTATATACATCTTTCAGTAGTCTTCTGAGAAAGGATACATGGAAGGTTTATTTTTTTTTTAAGACTAGGCCTGTCTGAATATGTCTTTATTATAAAGTCACACTTGATGTATAGTTTGGTTGTAGAATTCTAGTTCAAAAGTACATTATTCTTAGGATTTTAAAGACTTTTCCATTCATTGCCTTTTGGCCTCAAGTGTTGCTACTGAAAGTCCGTTGCCATTTTGTTTTCTGGTCCATTGTGACCTTTTTCTCTTGATAGCTGTTAGAATTTGCATTTTATCCTCTGTGCATGGTAATGTACTTTGATATAGGCATTTTTTTTCTTCCTTTCATTTTGCTGGGCTCTTGGTTAGTCTTTTCAGTTTAAAGACTCATGTTCTTCAGTTCTGTGACATTTTTCTTGCTCTTTTTATTTGACATCTCCTTGCTCACCTAATTAAATGGCTCTTGTGGTCTTAGGATTCAAGTAAAAGAGTTAAATGGACACTTAATTCTTTTACTTGACCTCTCTCTGGAGCATTTGAGACCTTTGACCATCATTTCCTTTAAAAAGCTGGCTTTTAGGTCACCATAGTCCTGAATTTTCTCGTACCTCTGTGTCTACTCTTCAGATGTTTTTGCTGGCTCTTCTTGCTCTTCCTGACTTTCAGTGTTGGGATTCCACAGGGCTGGATTTAGGCCCTCATCTTTTCTTTTGAGAGCCCATCTTTTCCCGTGGCTTCAGTTACCATCTACATGCAATTTTGGTCTCTATCTCGAGATCTCCTTTCTGAACTCTGGATCTACCCATCGAGCTATCTATTAGAGCTTTCCACTTGAATGTCTCACTGCTGCTGCTGCTGCTAAGTCACTTCAGTCGTGTCCGACTCTGTGCGACTCCATAGACGGCAGCCCAACAGGCTCCTCTGTCCCTGGGATTCTCTAGGCAAGAACACTGGAGTGGGTTGCCATTTCCTTCTCCAGTGCATGAAAGTGAAAAATGAAAGCGAGGTCGCTCAGTCGTGTCCGACTCTTAGCGACCCCATGGACTGTAGCCTACCAGGCTCCTCAGTCCATGGGATTCTCCAGGCAAGAGTACTGGAGTGGGTTGCCATTGCCTTCTCCGTGAATGTCTCACAGATTCCTTAAACAGCAAGTAAAAAACATGAATTAATTGAATTCCTGATGTCAGTCCCAAATTTGCTTCTCCTGTGTTCCTCATTCAATAATTGACATCTTCATCTACCAATTGCATAGACCAGGGACCTGGAGGTCATTCTTAACATCTTCTACTTCCTTATCCCCCAGACCCAATCAATCACCAAGCCTGTTAATTTTACCTATAAATATTTCTTCAATCTGTCTCCTCCTTTCTTTCTTTATTGTTGTAATACTAGTCATAACTGCCATTCTCTCTTACTTAGACTACTGCAGCATTTTGGTGTATTTTGGGGCTTCATATAAATGTAAGTATACGTGTGTTTTGTGTCTGGCATCTTTTATTCAACATTATGAGTAAGAATTCGTCTCTAGTTGTATGTAATAGCCCTCTCATCTTTTTTGTTCATTGTTCTATAGTATTGCAATATATGAAGTACTAAAATTTATCCATTCTACTTTTGGTGAACTTCTGGATTGTTTCCACTTTTTGTATATTAAGAATAAGACTTGTGAATATTGTTATACATCTTGATGTACATTTACATCCATTTCTATTGGATAAGTACCTGGGAATGGATTCTCTAAGTTATTGGCTACATGTGTTTTAAGATTCAGAAGATACTGCCAGTCTTCTAAAGTGGTGGTACCAATTTACACCCCATCAGTAGGGGTGGCAGTATTCTGAATTGTTCTATATCCTTAGCAACACTTGCCACTGTTATTAATATTTTATGTTAGCTATTGTGAGTGAGAAGTGGTTTTATTTATATTTTCCTGACGACTGAAAAAATTGAGTACCTTTTCATGCCTGTTGAATGTATTTGGGTATTTTTTTCCAGTGAATTTTCCTATTTGTTGCCGATGAAAAAAATAACTTTATCAATGTATATAAAACACAGAATTCACCCATTCTATGTATATAATTTGTTGAGTTTTAATAAATTAGTACAGTTGTGCAACCATGACTGCAGTCTAGCTTTAGAATCCTCTTATGACCACCTGAAGCTCTCTTGTGCCCATTTACAGTCAATTCCTGTTCCCACTGGGGTTTTATTTCTCTGATTACTAATGAGATTGAGTTTCTTTTTATATACTTATTGGCAAGTGCTCATGTTAAAGTCTTTTGGGTTCTTTTTCTCATTGGCTTACGGGAGCCTGTACTCCCTGATACTAATTCTCTCAAGGTATATGTGATGCACCTTCTTTTCTCTTGCTTTACAGTATGTCTTTTGTTTCTCCTTATGATGGCCTTCTTTATATAGATGTTTCAGATTTTAGTGTAGTTCAGTTTATTAGCTTTTTATACATAGTTGGTGCTTTTTGTCTTCAGAAAATTTCCTTACCCAAAGTGGTGAATTGTCCTTCTGTGTTACATTCTTAAAGTTTTATGGTGTTGTCTTCTCTATTAGGTCTGTAATTAAACTGATGTTGGTTCTTGTCTACAGTATGAAACAGGGAGTCCAGTTTCATTTTTTCTATGTAGATACCTAGTTGTCTCAACACCATTTACTGAAAAGATCACCCTAAAGCCATATTGCTTTTCAGTGCCTCTGGCATATGTCAAATGTCCATATACTCATGATATATCTCTCTGACATTCCTTATTTCTTTAGGATAAATTCTTAGAATTGTTAGGGCAAAATACATGATCATTTCTTAATGTTTACTGTGAAGTTAACTCTAGAAATGTATAAACTTATCTTAAAATTAATTTTTAGTTTTGCAACGAATTTCTATTGATAAGGAACATTAACTTATTAGGGATAAAGTTAGTCTTTTTGGCCATCACTCTAATTATTGTTCCTTCTCTTCTCTCCGTAAATGTAACTATTCGGTTTCTGTATCAACTACCATGGTTTCTTTCTTTCCTTTTTCCTTCTGGCCCTGCTGCACAACTTGCAGGATCTCAGTTTCCTGAGCAGAGGTTGAATCCAGGCCATGGCAGTGAAAGTCACCACCAGGGAACTCCCCATCATCAGTTTCATGTATATGTTCCTCGATATTTTCTGTATACTTAACATACATGTACATGCGTTATGCCTGTTTAAACAGCCTAACAATGTTCTATTTCTGTGCCTTTTTGTTCCTTGACCTTTTTCAAGGTTAGTTTTTATCCTTTTAAAAAATATTTACTTTTTCGCTAGACAAAAAGAGTATCTGTTTATTTCATTTTCCATATCTTTGATTTCTAAAGATATTGCCATTTTAAAAATAATTGAATTATCCATATTCTGATGAGCTGTTTGTTTTCTTGTTGATCTGAAGGTACATTTTATGTACTATGAAAATTAGCACTTTATTATAATGGTGCATTTATTTTAGTTAAATTAGTTTTTGTTGCTTTTTTGATATAAAGACATAGTGTTCTTTATTTTAAAAAAATCTGTCAGTGTGTTTCTTTGCCTTTTTTCTTCTTCGCTTTCATGCTTAGAAAAACTTTTCCCTACCCAGGAATTAGATACATATTTATCTATATTTTCTTCTTGACTTTTAATAGTATAAAGAGTTTTAATTTTAATTTATCTGGAATTTAATTTTTTTCTGTAAATTGACATGAAGCTCTATTTACCCTTGTCGTTTAGTCACTAAGTTGTGTTTGACTCTTTTGCAGCCCCATGGACGGTAGCCCACGAGGCTTCTCTGTCCATTGCATTTTCCAGGCAAGAATACTGGAGTGGATGGCCATTCCCTTCTCCAGGTTGTCTTCCCAACCCAGGGTTCAAACTCGCGTCTCCTGCATTGGCATGCAGATTCTTTACCACTGAGCCACCAGGGAAGGGCCTGTTCTACCTGAAAAAAAAAAAAAACCCTAAAATATATTTTATCTGTTTCTAAAAATTTGAATACTATTCTTGAAATAATATATTATATTATAATATATATTATATTAATATAATATAAAATATTATATTATGCAGAATATAAAGGCTATATAAAATATTATATTAATATATAAAGTATTATAATATATATTATGTTAATATAAAATATTATGTTATGCAGATTATAAAGAAGACTATATAAAAATAATACCTTTTAGGTTATATCTTTTAGGTAACCTGTTAACAAAAATTCAAGGGGATACTAATGTGGTTAGAAGGTTGAACAGTACAAAAATGATAAAATTGAAAAATGAAAACGTTTCCCACCAGTTTTTTTCCCCAAAGTCAGTCACTGTAACAATATCTGTGTGTCTTTTCAGATAAAATTTTATGCCTGTTTGAGCATATGTATGAATGCTTGTTTGTAAAACTGAAAATATATTGACACACACACACACATGTATGTACAGGTGAACTCAACTGCATATCAAATTGATAACATAGGCATACTGGAAAAGTGCTTGAAATGATTTTTGAGTAGAGTACTCTGACTAGTGGGATATATTTATTTATTTATTTATTTTTAAATTTATTTATTTTAATTGGAGGCTAATTACTTTATTGTAGTGGTTTTGTCATCCATTGACATGAATCAGCCATGGGTGTACATGTGTTCCCCATCCTGAACCCCCCTCCCACCTCCCTCCCCATCCCATCCCTCTGGGTCAAGACTAGTGGGATATATTTAAAGGATAAAAAGAATAGGAAAGAATGCTTGAACTTGATTTATTATTATTATTAATTTAAGTTTATTATTTAATAAACTAGGTTTATTACTAATAGTGATATTGATGTTATAATTCTGAAAATACTTTATATATACTATAGGATAGAACAAATTAGTTAATATAGTTTTGTTTTAAGAACTAGGGTTATAACTGAGAGAAAGGGGTTAAAAGCTTGAAATGTAAGGAAGAACCCTGTGATGCTGATTTTTGAACTAGAGGTTTTAGTTTGAACTTACGATATAACACATTCACTTGTGTGCACATGTACACACATACAATCAGTTCAGTTTAGTCGCTCAGTCGTGTCCGATTCTTTGCGACCCCATGAATCGCAGCACTCCAGCCTCCCTGTCCATCACGAACTCCCGGAGTCCACCCAAACCCATGTCCGTTGTGTCAGTGATGCCATCCAACCGTCTTATCCTCTGTCGTCCCCTTCTCCTCCTGCCCTCAATCTTTCCCACCATCAGGGTCTTTTCAAATGAGTCAGCTCTCCACATCAGGTGGTCAAAGTATTGGAGTTTTCAGCTTCAACATCAGTTCCTCCAATGAACACCCAGGACTGACCTCCTTTAGGATGGACTGGTTGGATTTCTTTGCAGTCCAAGGGACTCTCAAGACTCTTCTCCAACACCACAGTTCAAAAGCATCAATTCTTCTGCACTCAGCTTTCTTTATAGTCCCAACTCTCACATCCATACCTGACTACTGGAAAAACCATAGCCTTGACTAGATGGACCTTTGTTGGCAAAATAATGTCTCTGCTTTTATAATATGCTGTCTAGGTTGGTCATAACTTTCCTTCCAAGGAGCAAGCATCTTTTAATTTCATGGCTGCAATACATGTATACATATTCCTATTTTCCACCGACAAAGGCCTAGAAATTATGATCATTAATACTCCTAGCTCTGGGTTTCTAAATACCATTCCCCATTAAAACTAACCAGGACTCATTGAAATGTCTGATCCAGGTCTAAACTAGAGAAGTACAGAATTGATAAAATTGAAAAGTAAAATCCTCCCCACTCCTCATTTTTTCCCAGAGAATCCCGGGATATATTGTACCAGAAAGCTCAAGAATATGAGCTTTATGCTCATATGCTCAAAAATCAAAGAATATGGTCAAAAATTAATGGGGACATGCCAAAGAGTACAGGTTAGTTTGAACTACAAAAATATCAACAACAAAATAGTAACCTGCTAGAGGAATGCTAACTAGTTGATATATAAAGACTGATATAATTCAAAAAAACTCATGCAACCATACGATAGTAATTCAGGCAAAAATTATTGATGGACACTAAAATCATTGTGTGAAAGAGTGTGGAGGAACAGGGTTTCACCCCATAAGTATTGTGATACCACCCCATATAACTCACCTTTACAGTAGAGAGAGCTGATGGATACCATCTTAAGTGATCAAACCTAGGGTTAATCAACAGTAGTAAGATAAGCTGTGTTTTCTGGTGCTACTCATTGGGAACTGTATAATCACCTAATGTTGTGTTTTTTATTAAAGATATTTAACCTGAATCTGATAATGAGGAAACAGACAAATCCAAATAGTGGGACAGTCTACAAGAGAGGGATTTGAAAGCAAGGATGACAGATGTTAACAGCTGGTAACTCTGGGTGAGGGCTGTGTGGTTGGTCACTGTCTGTTTACTCCATTTCTTTGTAGGTTTGGATTTTTCAGATTAAAAAAGGAAAGGATCATATTTTTAAATACTGTTCTGCACATTGCTTTATTTCACTTAACAGTTCTTCTTTTCTCATTTTTTCTCCCTTTATATAGTCTTCACTTTTCTCTTTTTATGAAAGAAGAAAGAAAGTCTCTTTTCAGAATGGGTAACTACTTCTGTATTATGCTACTGAAGTTACCTGGTGTTTATTAAATGCTGCATTGTATTTTGTACTCAATACCACCTGAAGTCCAAATTCCTAGCATATATACATTTATGTTTTAAAAGAGGTAACTGAAAGTTTGAATTGTAAAAATGGCTTTAATGTGCTGGCTTATCTTTTTTCCTTATAAAAATCTTAGTATTTGTGTTGAATTTCTTATCTTGACAAGAACTTGTTTTGGCCCTTTTATAATTTAACATTGAGAATGTTTGTGTGGTAATGATCTTCCTTACCATTTAAAAGTCTTTATTTTTCTTGAATTAATTTCCAGAGGTAGTATGTCTTTGTCCTATTTCAAAATATTTAAAAAAAATTCTTTTTGTGTTCTCATTTTTTCAGCCTTTCAACTATGTAACCCTTGCAAAGTCCTAAAGCTTATCTATCACAGAATTATCAAAAATGTTGCAATTTATTCATGCTGCTCAGAGTCAGCAAGTCCATGAAATAAATGGGAAAACTATGTTATCTGAGAATTGGTAAAACATTTTAGAAATTACTGATTTAACCAACATTAACTTACTATTGACATTCTGTTGTTAGTATCTTGACTGACCAATAACTAGGTTTTCCGTAAATAACCAGAGCAATATAAATAAAGTAGCATTTGGGAATATAAAGTATATTCTTTTCTTTTTTGCAGAATTCAGGAAATGGCACGAAAATGTGTTCTTTTAAAAGCATTTAAATTAATTAATTTGGCCACACCACATGGCATGCAGGATCTTAGTTCCCTGACTAGGGATCAAACCCGTGTCCTCTGCAGTGGAGAAATCCTTTAAAAAAGGATATCTGTAATATTTTCTACCTGTTAATGTAAGAGTATACTGTATAGCTGATCCTCATTATTTGCAAATTTATCTACTTACTAAAATCTATTTGTAGCCCCCAAACCTGTACATGCGGTGCTTTCGCAGTTATTTGTGTACACGTGCAAAGCTATATAAGATGTGAGTGCCTGGATGCCCTTGTTGCGTGCTGAGCTTGAACTTGGTAGTGCTCTGTCTTGTCTCACCTCTCATACAGAGAGGTCCGGAGGATGGAGACAGGCGGGGCTGTGTACTGTAGTGCAAGAGGCTCCTGGTTTGAGACCCATTGGATGGGGTTTGAACCCAAACTCTGGCACCTGTTGTTGGGGCAGCCTCGAACAAATCACCTAACGTTTCTGAACTTCATTTTGTCTTTTGTGAAACAAATAGAATCTACCAGGATGAGTTGTTTGAGATCTAAGGTCTGTATGGGACAATGTGTGTATGTATTTCATCTAGGAGTAGTGGTTCAGTATTCACTAATTCAGGGTTTGTAGTGACTATAGAACAAATGAGAATAAATAGTGGAAATTAACTGTGTATCTTTGCTAAGTTATGTTGAGTAATTTTATTCTTATCTGATATTCACTCTTATTCCTACCAAAATCTTATCTGGTTTCTGAGAAGATCACCAGGATTAGCATGTAATATAAAACAGTTAATAGTATCTAAACAGTCTAAAACTATCTTCTTTCTCTAGTGCTGTTTTTTTTCCCAAACTGCTCTTTGGAAATTTGAATATTTATTAACCAAATATTTAATACTACTGTGTCTTAGTTCTCCCATCTGTAATCCTCAGCTCCCAACACCCCTTTCTGTGGTTCTGCTTTGTGACGTTGTTCTGAGATTTTTGCAGATTACTGTTTCTGTCTTGCCAGGTGCTCACTTTTAGGTTTCAGAAGCGTTGAACACTACAGGAAGGCTGCAAGGAGGCGGAGAAAGAGCCTACATCTTTCTGTTGCCTGTGGCTCCCTGTCGCTTTGCTGTTACTTTGACCATCATCCTAGTGGAACTTCTCACCCCAGCAATAGCTGTCCCAGATTCAGTTTGTAGTTTTTCTAACACTCACAGAGCTAGTCTTATCATAACCTTTACAAACACCAGCTCTGATTGGCTAGTCCTTTCTTCCTCAAAAGGTACCCTGGTCTCACAAGATCCCTCTTCCAAGTTCAGAGACTCAGCAGCAGCTGAGCACCACTCTGTCCTCAGGGATCTGAGTTTCAGCTTTGCAGAATCTTTTCCTCCAAGTTGCTGAGTTTGTGTCATTGCCATCTCTTTCTTTGGTGCCTGTGATTCGTGAAGATAAAAACATAGTGATTTTTAAGTGATCATCACTGATTTTTGAAAACTTTACCTATTGAAATTATAGCTCCTTTAAAATAACATCTGAGTGTTTGTTATTTCATTCTTGTTTTTATTAACATTTGTTTAGTTAAAATTTTGTCTAGAATTTTTATGCTTTTAGGTAGTAGATGTGATTGTTTCTTTTTAACACCTTATTTGCATTATGTTTGTTTAAAGTATGGTTTTGCACACATCAATTTATTTCAGTTTTGAATTTTAGAGTTCTCTCAAACCAGATTGTGATGAATATTTTCAATCAGTAATGTAAGAGGCACTGTATTTTCTAATGTAAAATTTATTTAGTATTTATATTAAACCAAATGGTACTATCACTGACTTAATCAGTATATCCAAGGCAATGGAATAATGAAATTTGTTGCTACAAAGAACCTTAGAGATTATCTAGTATTAATTATTTTTCTTCTTTCATGCCATTCTATTAACAAGTGAAAGATACGTCTTTAAAATCTCTCCTGCCATGGGTAGAGGCATGCAAAAGAAGGACGACTTTTTAACTCTCCTCACAATATCCTTGGTCTCTTACCACTGCTTGTATTTTATAGTGTTCCTTTTCAAGGACAGTTGCTCTGCTCTCTTTCTTCCCAAAGTGTTACATTAAAATGGTGAGAGAAGGACATTTCTCACTGACTTATTTCCTGACTTGGGGGAGGGTGAGTTCCATGTATTATTTTTTCAACTAAAGTGTCTTTCGTAGATAAACTTAATGCCATGTTTCACCCAGTTATGATAGACCTTCAGCTTTTGAACATTTCTGAGACTGGGACAAGTCCCGATTTATTGTTTGATGCCTTCACATTGTTCGCCAGGCGGCAGTTGTGATATGTGTCATCGTGCATTGTGAATGTAGTTGTATCTCCGGTATTATACAGTTGCAGCCATTGATGTTTTAATCAGTAAACCATTTAAGAATGTTGTGAAGAAAGAATGTGAGTCCTGGTTGTCATCTAAAAGCTTCTTTTAGCATCTGTGATAAGATGAAGAGAATATCAGCATTATGATTTCAAAATAGGAGGTAGTTGGCTTCAAAGAAAATTTTCGAGACAGTAGTAGAGGAATACTTTTTAAAGAAATGCTGTATCACCAAAGCTTTTCGTGGCCAGAGAATAATATTGTGTGAAAACACAGACATTAGATAGTTCTGAGTGAAAAAGTGACTCAGAAGAGTTAAGTGTGAAGAAGTGTTTTATTTTTCCTGTATTTACAAAGATAATATACAATAGCAATTTTTCTCTAGCTCTATCCAAAAGAGCTCTTAAAAAGGAATAATGTGAAAATTCTAAATGACAAACTTCTGTCATAGTTTATTAGCAGTTTTTCTTTCTTTGCAGAACATAAGATAATGGGTTTCCCTGGTAGCTCAGTCAGTAAAGAATCCGCGTGCAATGCAGGAGACCAGCTTTCAATCCCTGGGTGGGGAAGATCTCCTGGAGAAGGAAGTGGCTACCCACTCCATATTCTTGCTTGGAAAATCCATGGACAGAGGAGCCTGGTGGGCTAAAGTCCCTGGGATCACAGAGAATCTGACATGACTTAGTGACTACACCATCATTCTCTGAACCCTAAACATTAGGGTTACTTTGTTAGTAATTAGCATTAATTTCTACCTCTGTTTTTACCTAAGGAGGGAAAATGAAGCAAAGTCTACTTAGGAGAATTCCCACATAGAGGCTTATACCTAGTTTAATTGTTCTTCCATCATCATCTCCAAGATTAGGTAATAGATCCCTAAGAAATATCCCATAGACTGATGTTTTAGTACCTTATTGCCTCTATAAAAATAATACATGTCCATTTAAAAATGTAAACTGTGAAAAATACAGAGAAAGTCAAAGGCACGTGAAACTGCCATCCCCCGATGATGTCTTTCCAAGTATTTCTTACATAACTGCTGCTGCTGCTAAGTCACTTCAGT
The DNA here is from genome assembly GCF_029378745.1 of Bos indicus. Lineage (NCBI taxonomy): Eukaryota > Metazoa > Chordata > Mammalia > Artiodactyla > Bovidae > Bos > Bos indicus. Next base: position 24,408,987 of record NC_091785.1, read on the forward strand.
CGTGTCTGACTCTGTGTGACCCCATGAACGGTAGCCCACCAGGCTCCCCCATCCCTGGGATTCTCCAGGCAAGAACACTGGAGTGGGTTGCCATTTCCTTCTCCAATGCATGAAAGTGAAAAGTGAAAGTGAAGTCACTCAGTCGTGTCCGACTCTTAGCGACCCCGTGGACTGCAGCCTACCAGTCTCCTCCATCCATGGGATTTTCCAGGCCCTATGTAAAAATGTATGTGTAGTTTTTGTAAAATCGCATACCTTTCCTGTTTGCTGCTGCTGCAGCTGCTGAGTCGCTTCAGTCGTGTCTGACTCTGTGCGACCCCATAGACGGCAGCCCACCAGGCTCCCCCCGTCCCTGCTATTTAGTAAGTTGCTTTCTTCCATTCAGCAATATATTGTGATTTTTGTTCTGTCTTAAGAAATATTAATTGATTAGTCAGTTAATTTTAATGGTTGCATAATTCTCCATTATAGAGGCATACTGAATGATTTAAGTAGGTTTTTGTTAATGGACATTTAGGCTGATTAAGTTTTCTTTATTATAAACAGTGCTTAGATGAATGTTTTCTGCATGTATATATATATTTTATAAAATTTTCTCCTTATAAATTATTAAAATGGAATTGGACATTTATTTATTAAGACACTTATTACTAGCTTTTGAAAGTTTGCTGTTTTTTCTTATAAAATGATAGACTTGCTGAAGTGATGGTAACATGCATACTGTTGAAAATCTCCTTTAAAGACCTTTGTGTGTGTGCTCACTCAGTCTTGTCCAGCTCTGCAACTCCATGAACTGTCGCCCACGAGACTCCTCTGTCCATGTAATTTTTTAAAAAACCTAGTTAGTATTTTATGATTTGATTCCTAACTTTAAAATAATGATCTTGACTTCTACTACACATTTGGAAACCTTTCCTTTGTAATAAATGGAAATGAGAAGTTATTCAGTTAAAGAAAGAAAATGGAAAAGTTAAAGTACTAAAAACAATGAAAAATGATTAAACTGATGGAAATATAGGAAAACTGGGAAGGGTAATGATTAAGATAAAGAAAAAGTTTTAGAAACAGCCTGGATTTGAATCTCGATTCTGCCTCTTACTTCTTCCTGACCTTGGGGAAGCATTTTAATCTAAGTTTATTTATCCTCCTTTAAAGCAGGAATGCTAATATATCATGGTATCATTTTGCGGATTAACTAATAATAGTAATAATTCGAGATAACATTTTCGAATCCTTTTTACTATGAATGGCAGGCAGTATATTAAATGTTTATATGTATTTTTTCCCTTGGCAAATATCTGTTATATTAATTCTCACAAACTTGTGAGTTGTAAGTACATTTTATTGATGAGGAAGCTAAGTCTAAGGAAGGATTTTGTAAGTTGCCCAAACAACATAGTTATTAAGTGGCAGAATCAGAATTTGAACCCTAACAGTCTGATCCAGTAGAACCTGCAACTTGAAATTCTATCGGTATTAAGCACTTAGCATGTATCTGTTAATATTTATGTTTAGACTACCTTTAAAAAATAAGTATAACAGAGAATGAGAAAATAAGCCACTGACTGGGAGAAAATGTTTGCAAATGACATATCTGATAAAGCACTGTAATTCAAAATACATTAAGAATTCTTAAAACTCAACAGTTTGAAAACCTTTGGTCTGATTAAAAAATTACCAAAAGATTTGGGCATCTCACCAAAGAAGGTATTCAGATGGTCAGTAAGCATATGGAAAGATGCTCAACATCATCTGTCATTAGGGAGTTGTAAATTTAAACAAGGGGATACCACTACACACGTATTAGAATGACAGAAACCTCCACCAGCACAACCAAGTGCTGGCAAGGGTGGGGAGCAACAGCTCAGTGCAGTCACTCGCTCATGACCGACTCTGCGACCCCATGGACTGCAGCACGCCAGGCCTCCCTGTCCATCACCAGCTCCTGGAGTTTACTCTAACTCATGTCCACTGAGTCCATGCTGCCATCCAACCATCTCATCCTCTGTCATCCCCTTCTCCTCCCACCTTCAATCTTTCCCAGCATCAGGGTCTTTTCCAGTGAGTCAGTTCTTTGCATCACGTGGCCAAAGTATTGGAGTTTCAGCTTCAGCATCAGTCCTTCCAATGGATATTCAGGACTGATTCCCTTTAGGATGCACTGGTTGGATCTCCTTGCCATCCAAGGGACTCTCAAGAGTCTTCTCCAACAGTATAGTTCAAAAGCATCAATTTTTTGGTGCTCAAAAAAAAGTTGGACTTTATAGTCCAACTCTCACATCCATACATGACTACTGGAAAAACCACAGCTTTGACTAGATGGACCTTTGTTGGCAAAGTGATATCTCTGCTTTTTAATATGCTGTCTAGGTTGGTCATAACTTTTCTTCCAAGGAGCAAGCATGGCTGCAGTCTCCATCTGCAGTTATTTTGGAGCCCCCAAAATAAAGTCTCACTGTTTCCACTGTTTCCCACTTTAGAAGACAGTTTGTCAGTATCTTGCAAAACTACACATACTTTTACCATATGATCCAGTAATTCTGCTCCTTCGTACTTACTCAGAGAAGTTGAAAACTTAAATCCACACAAAAAGCTGCATGCAGATGTTTATAGCAGCTTTATCCATCATTGCTAAAACCGGGAAACAACCAACATGCTTTCAGTTGCTGAATGAATAAACATGCCTGCTGCATCTGTGTATCCAACTATTATTTAGCACTAAAAAGAAATTAGGTATCAAACCATGAAAAGATGTGGAGGAATCTTAAATGCATGTTACTCAGTGAAAGAAGCCAATCTGAAAAGGCTACATACTGTATGAAAAACAGAAGACTATGGAGACAGTAAAAAGATCAGGGAAGGGGTTAGGAGAAAGAGTGGGATGAATAGGCAGAGCATAGAGATTTTTAGGGCAGTGAAACTATTCTGTGTGATATTAACATGGTGGATACATATCATGTATTTTGTCCAAACCCATAGAAGGCACACCAGGCGTTCATGCTAATGTAAACAGTGCACTTCAGGTAATGATGATGTGTCAATACAGATTGCTCAGCTTTAACAGATGTACCACTCTGGTGCAGAATGTTGGCAGTGGGGAAGGCTGTGCATGAATAGGGAAGAGGTGTATGTGGCAACTCTTTGTACTTTCTGCTACGTTATATTTAGTTTGTGTACATTATATCTACTACTGTGGACAAGAATCCGTTAGAAGAAATGGAGTAGCCGTCATAGTCAACAAAAGAGTCACAATGCAGTACTTGGATGCAGTCTCAAAAATGACAGAATGATCTCTGTTCATTTCCAAGGCAAACCATTCAGTATCACAGTAATCCAAGTCTGTGCCCTAACCAGCAATGCTGAAGAAGCTGAACGGTTCTTTGAAGACCTTCAAGACCGTCTAGGACTAACACCCAAAAAAGATGTCCTTTTCATTATAGGGGACTGGAATGCAAAGTAGGAAGTCAAGAAATACCTGGAGTAACAGGCAAACTTGGCCTTGGAGTACAGAATGAGGCAGGGCAAAGGCTAAAAGAGTTTTGCCAAGAGAACGCACTGGTCATAGCAAACACCCTCTTCCAACAACACAAGAGAAGACTCTACACATGGACATCACCAGATGGTTGATACTGAAATCAGATTGATTATATTCTTTGCAGCCAAAGATGGAGAAGTTCTATACAGTCGGTGAAAACAAGACCAGGAGCTGACTGTGGCACAGATGAACTGTTTATTGCCAAATTCAGACTTAAATTGAAGAAAGTAGGGAAAACCACTAGGCCATTCAGGTATGACCTAAATCAAATCCCTTACGATTATACAGTGGAAGTGAGAAATAGACTCAAGGAATTAGATCTGATAGAGTGCCTGAAGAACTGTGGACCAAAGATTCGTGACATTGTACAGGAGGCAGGGATCAAGACCATCCCTAAGGAAAAGAAATGCAAAAAGGCAAAATGGTTGTCTGAGGAGGCCTTACAAATAGCTGTGAATAGAAGAGAAGCAAAAGGCAAAGGAGAAAGGAAAGATATACCCATTTGAATGCAGAGTTCCAAAGAATAGCAAGGAAAGATAAGAAAGCCTTCCTCAGCAATCAATGCAAAGAAATAGAGGAAGACAATAGAATGGGATAGAGATCTCTACAGGAAAATTAGAGATACCAAGGGAACATTTCATGCAAAGATGGGCACAATAAAGGGCAGAAATGGTATGGACCCAGCAGAAGCAGAAGGTATTAAGAAGAGGTGGCAAGAATACACGGAAGAACTGTACAAAAAACATCTTCACAACCCATATAATCACGATGGTGTGATCACTCACCTAGAGCCAGACATCCTGGAATGTGAAGTCAAGTGGATCTGAGAAAGTATCACTACAAACAAAGCTCATGGAGTTGTTGGAATTCCAGTTCAGCTATTTCAAATCCTGAAAGATGATGCTGTGAAAGTGCTGCACTCAATATGCCAGCACATTTGGAAAACTCAGCAGTGGCCACAGGACTGGAAAAGGTCAGTTTTCATTCCAATCCCAAAGAAAGTCAGTGCCAAAGAATGCTCAAACTACTGCACAAGTGCACTCATCTCACATGCTAGTAAAGTAATGCTCAAAATTCTCCAAGCCAGGCTTTAACAGTACATGAACCATGAACTAACAGATGTTCAAGCTGGTTTTAGAAAAGGCAGAGGAACCAGAGATCAAATTGCCAACATCCGTTGGATCATCGAAAAAGCAAGAGAGTTCTAGGAAAACATCTATTTTTACTTTATTGACTACGCCAAAGCCTTTGACTATGTGGACCACAAGAAACTCCGGAAAATTCTGAAAGAGATGGGAATACCAGACCACCTGACCTGCCTCTTGAGAAATCTGTATGCAGGTCAGGGAGCATCAGTTAGAACTGAACATGGAACAACTTGTTCCAAATAAGGCAAGTAGTACATCAAGGCTGTATATTCTCACCCTACTTATTTAACTTGTATGCAGAGTACATCATGAGAAACGCTGGGCTGGAGGAAGCACAGGCTGGAATAAAGATTGCTGGGAGAAATATCAATAACCTCAGATATGCAGATGACACCACCCTTATGGCAGAAAGTGAAGAGGAACTAAAGAGCCTCTTGATGAAAGTGAAAGAGGAGAGTGAAAAAGTTGACTTTAAAACTCAGCATTCAGAAAACTAAGATCATGGCATCTGGTCTCATCACTTCATGGCAGTGGATGGGGAAACAGTGGAAACAGTGAGAGACTTTATTTTCTTGGGCTCCAAAATCACTGCAGATGGTGACTTCAGCCATGAAATTAAAAGAGTATTGCTCCTTGGAAGGAAAATTATGACCAACCTAGACAGCATATTAAAAAGCAGAGACATTACTTTGCCAACAAAGGTCCGTCTAGTCAAGGCTATGCTTTTTCCAGTGGTCATGTATGGATGTGAGAGTAGGAGTATGAAGAATGTTGAGCGCCGAAGAATTGATGCTTTTGAACTGTGCTGTTGGAGAAGACTCTTGAGAGTGCCTTGGACAGCAAGGAGGTCCAACCAGTCCATCCTAAAGGAAATCAGTCCTGAATATTCATTTGAAGGACTAATGCTGAAACTGAAGCTCCAATACTTTGGCCACCTGCTGTGAAGAACTGAGTCATTTGAAAAGACCCTGATGCTGGGAAAGATTGAGGGCGGGAGAAGGGGACGACAGAGGATGAGATGACTGGATGGCATCACCGACTTAATGGACATGAGTTTGAGTGAACTCCAGGGGTTGGTGATGGACAGGAAAGCCTGGCGTGCTGTAGTCCATGGGGTCACAAAGAGTCAGACATGAATGAGCGACTGAACTGAACTGCACTGTACTTTCTGCTTAGATTTGCTGTGAACTGAAAAGAAAAAATAAAGTTTATTAAAAAATAATAATATTTATAAATCAAGTATGCATTGTAATTGTGGACATAATGATACTTTTGTTTTTAGGCTCAGAATAAAGAGACCAATGTTTTAGCTGCTGCAAAGGTGATTGACACCAAATCTGAAGAAGAACTTGAAGACTACATGGTTGAAATTGATATATTAGCATCTTGTGATCACCCTAATATAGTCAAGCTTCTAGATGCCTTCTATTATGAGAATAATCTTTGGGTAAGTATTTTGGTCAATCTGTAGGAATAGCCAAAATAAGTTAATCGTCCTGAAGAGATTTCTAAGTTGTGTAGACCTTCTTTGAACTACCTCTTCTATTTAGTTACTTATGCTTCTTGAGTGAGAATTGACCCATTGATGAGAGGATGATTAACAACATAGCAACATATCCTTAGCTTCAACAGATGTTTAGATGTGTATTTTAGAACACCGTGTTTCATGATTATTTGACATTGGACTGAAATGTAGAAACTTGGTGAAGAATTTAAAATTTCCTAAATAACGAAATTACATTCCTTTTTTGTTTTGAATTAATATTTTTTTCCAGTTGGAACTTCTTTCTTTCTCTCAAGTCTTTTTTTCCCCCCAGTTTTTTAATTTATTTATTTGTTTTTTAATGTTAGTTTGATGTGTCTTATATAAGTTTCTTAATTTAAATTTAAGTATTTAAATTTTTTTTTAAGTTTCTTTTGTTGTGGCCAGGTCTGTATGTAAAAATTTTATTCATTTTTAGAAAATGTTAGGCATAAATAAATATATAAATAAAATGTTAATATTTATAATAACCAGTCAGTCACTTGCTCTGCACCAATACTAATTTAATCAAGAGGACTTTTTAAAATGGAGTTTTAGTTTGTCTCCTTAAAGGAATAAGCAAAGTATTACAAAAGAAGAGTAGATAGTATAAGCTGTACCTGGCTGCAAATCAAAAGACCTTTCCTTTTTTATTTTGGTGATACTAGGCAGGAGCTTGGATAAATCAGTTAATCTTTATCAGTCTGTTTACTCCACTGTAGGATAATAATGATCTGTCTCCCAAATTATTTTTCATATGATATAATGAATTTGAAAAACAACTTATTGTAAAATAAGCTCCTGTGAAAAATAAAGTGTTGTTCTATAGAGGAGAAAAAACTATGAATCTATACAATTTGTTAAGCTCTGTAATTAAAAGCAACAGCTAGACAACTATGAGGGACAGTGGGAGGGAGAGAGAGACATGAATTAATTGAAGAATCATAAAAATACAAAATGAAAACTGTGATGAGGATTAAGAAGGAAAAATGCATGGTGCTATGTACCAGGGAGGTTTGGGAAGGCATCCAGTAGGATGTGATAAGTGAGCTAGTATCTGAAGCTTTTGTGTGTGTTTTCCCCAAGTTTCTAGAAAACTAAAAGCAATCTTTCAGGATGTATTCCTGTTAGTAAAGTTAAAAAATATTCTTGTTCATTTAACTCACAATAGTTACCTTAAGAAAGGAGAGTATAAAGTCTTTGAGTGGTGAGGGCGTGGATGTATAATATGGCCCTTAATAAACATTCTGTACCAGATAACTTTAGAGAACCTGGGACACTACAAGTTGTGATGAACAAAAATGCGCATACTTCCACAGTGTGTTCCCTTTGTACTTTCTCAAATGTACAGCAAGACTTGTGACTCTTTTTACAAAGGAAGTCTTCATGGTTGTTAGCATAATATTGTTTATGTAACTTAGGTTATTTGATAGCTCTCTCTTTATATTTTTTGCTAGCTTGAAGGAAAAATACTCAGAATCAGTGTGGTGTTAGACATGTGCTTTTTATTTGCCTGCAGATCCTCATTGAATTTTGTGCTGGTGGAGCAGTAGATGCTGTGATGCTTGGTAAATGCCTTTTTGTTCCTTACATTTATATCTTAAATTATACTTTTAAAAAAGTCAGTGGATTTCAAACATTTATACATGTATATTTATCTTATTGTTGAGTAACATTCAGTAAGTTAAATCAGCCTAATTTTTGTATTCTTAGATGACCATGATAAAATTTTAAAATTAAATGTTGTTGCTTCCTGACCTGCATATAGGTTTCTCAAGTGGCAGTTCAGGTGGTCCGGTAGTCCCATCTCTTTTAGAATTTTCCACAATTTATTGTGATCCACACAGTCAAAGGCTTTGGCGTAGTCAATAAAGCAAAAATAGATGTTTTCCTGGAACTCTTTTGCTTTTTCGAGGATCCAGCGGATGTTGGCAATTTGATCTTTGGTTCCTCTGCCTTTTCTAAAACCAGCTTGAACATGTGGAAGTTCATGGTTCATGTATTGCTGAAGCCTGGCTTGGAGAATTTTGAGCATTACTTTACTAGCGTGTGAGATGAGTGCACTTGTGCAGTAGTTTGAGCATTCTTTGGCACTGCCTTTCTTTGGGATTGGAATGAAAACTGACCTTTTCCAGTCCTGTGGCCACTGCTGACTTTTCCAAATTTGCTGGTATATTGAGTGCAGCACTTTCACAGCATCTTTTTTTCAGGATTTGGAATAGCTCAACTGGAATTCCATCACCTCCACTAGCTTTGTTCGTAGTGATGCTTTCTAAGGCCCACTTGACTTCACATTCCAGGATGACCTGCCTCTTGAAAAACCTATATGCAGGTCAGGAAGCAACAGTTAGAACTGGGCATGGAACAACAGACTGGTTCCAAATAGTAAAAGGAGTTCGTCAAGGCTGTATATTGTCACCCTGTTTATTTAACTTATATGCAAAGTACATCATGAGAAACGCTGGGCTGGAGGAAGCACAGGCTGGAATCAAGATTGCTGGGAGAAATATCAATAACCTTAGATATGCAGATGACACCACCCTTATGGCAGAAAGTGAAGAGGAACTAAAAAGCCTCTTGATGAAAGTGAAAGAGGAGAGTGAAAAGTTGGCTTAAAGCTCAACATTCAGAAAATGAAGATCATGGCATCTGGTCCCATCACTTCATGGGAAATAGATGGGGAAACAGTGGAAACAGTGTCAGACTTTATTTTTCTGGGCTCCAAAATCACTGCAAATGGTGATTGCAGCCATGAAATTAAAAGACGCTTACTCCTTGGAAGGAAAGATATGACCTAGACAGCATATTAAAAAGCAGAGACATTGCCAACAAAGGTCTGTCTAGTCAAGGCTATGGTTTTTCCAGTGGTCATGTATGCATGTGAGAGTTGGACTGTGAAGAAAGCTGAGTGCTGAAGAATTGATGCTTTTGAACTGTGGTGTTGGAGAAGATTCTTGAGAGTCCCTTGGACTGCAAGGAGATCCAACCAGTCCATCCTAAAGGAGATCAGTCCTGGATGTTCATTGGAAGGACTGATGCTGAAGCTGAAACTCCAATACTTTGGCCACCTCATGTGAAGAGTTTACTCATTGGAAAAGACTCTGATGCTGGGAGGGATTGGGGGCAGGAGGAGAAGGGGACAACAGAGGATGAGATGGCTGGATGGTATCACCGACTCAATGGACATGGGTTTGGGTGAACTCCGGGAGTTGGTGATGGACAGGGACGCCTGGTGTGCTGCGATTCATGGGGTCACAAAGAGTTGGACATGACTGAGCGACGGAACTGAACTGAACTGATAATATGTGAAGAAACTAATATTTGTGTTATACTTTTTAAAAAGTCATTTCATTGTATATAATCTTCAACAGTGACAGTAAAGGTATTAAAGGTATATAACCTGCTGATACACTTTCACTGTACAAAAATGATTATTTTTTTACTTTTTCGTTGCAGAGCTTGAGAGACCATTAACTGAGTCCCAAATACAAGTAGTTTGTAAGCAGACTTTAGAGGCTTTGAACTACTTACATGATAATAAGATCATCCACAGAGATCTAAAGGCTGGCAACATTCTTTTTACCTTAGATGGAGATATTAAGTTGGGTAAGTTTATTCTTTTAGATAAACCATTTGGTTTTATGCTGTGAGGTTTTTCCCTATATGTCTGTTACTTAATATTGTTCTGTTAGGACTCAAATATTAATATGTGAAACAAAGAGAAGTACGTTAAAATATGTAAAACATGAGAATTACTTCATGTTAATTTTTTAAATTGGGGCTTCCCAGGTGGTGCATTGGTAAAGAATCTGCCTGCCAAACAGGAGATGTGGGTTTGATCCCTGAATTGGGAAGATCCCCTGGAGAAGGAAATGGCAACCCACTCCAATATTCTTGTCTGGGAAGTCCCATGGACAGAGGAGCCTGGTGAGCTGCAGTCCATGGGGTCGCAAAGAATCAGACACGACTTAGTGGCTAAACAGCAGCAGCGATTTTTAAAATACTTCTTGGAGGGAATTCCCTTGCAATCCAGTGGTTAAGACTTGGTGCTTTTACTGCCAATGGCCTGGGAACTAAGATCCCGCAAGACTGAGGTGAGGCTAAAAAAAAAAAAACTTGGGCAAATAGTTATTCATTAACTCCCAGAATTTCTAAGTATAGGCACCTAATATAAAGACTCTTTAAACAATAGGAAAGGATGGATTGTTATTTTTAAAAAGACACACTTTTAAAAGACTGCCTAATAATTTTTCCCTTAAATTTTTATATGTAGAATTAATATTTATAAATACAATACATTTAGAAAATGACACATTATGTGAAACCATTTAGTTTTGTCTTCATTTCCAAAACTCATATCTAGTTGTTTTCTTTTTCCGTCTTTAGTTTTATATTCTATTTTGTAGATACGGTATCTTGGCTAAGCTCACAAAGTAACTAAGTGTAAAAAAGATGCTAAATTAAGTATAAGATTGAAAATAGTTTTTTTTTTTTTGCACTGAGGGAATAAATGATAATTTCATAAGGAGGAATAGATACAGACTTTAGATGGGAAATTAATGAATTTCATATATATACATACAGATAGAAGATACAGTCCTTTTTAAGTATCCCCAAGGTATGAATTCCGAGAAGGCAATGGCACCGCACTCCAGTACTCTTGCCTGGGAAATCCCATGGACAGAGGGGCCTGGTAGGCTGCAGTCCATGGGGTCGCTAAGAGTCGGACACGACTGAGCGACTTCACTTTCACTTTTCACTTTCATGTATTGGAGAAGGAAATGGCAACCCACTCCAGTGTTCTTGCCTGGAGAATCCCAGCGACAGAGGAACCTGGTGGGCTTCCGTCTATGGAGTCGCACAGAGTCGGACACGACTGACGCGACTTAGCAGCAGTAGTAGCAGCAAGATATGAATTAAGAAAAAACCTCTGGTGATGAAGCCTGAATTTGAGTATTTTGGACAGATATTAAAAGGACAAAATATACCCAAAGGCCATGCTGATACCAGTGATCATAGTTCACTTTACTTTGTCATGACCTCTAAGCAGGTATACTTTGATATACTGCTGCTGCTGCTAAGTCGCTTCAGTCGTGTCCGACTCTGTGCGACCCCATAGACGGCAGCCCACAAGGCTCCCCCGTCCCTGGGATTCTCGAGGCAAGAACACTGGAGTGGGTTGCCATTTCCTTCTCCAATGCATGAAAGTGAAAAGTGATAATGAAGTCGCTCAGTCGTGTCCAACTCTTCACGACCCCATGGACCCACCAGGCTCCTCCGTCCATGGGATTTTCCAGGCAAGAGTACTGGAGTAGGGTGCCATCACCTTCTCCTTTGATATAGTACTAAATTTTAACTTTTTTTTTTGAGAAATACATACAGATACAGGAAACCACATTAAGAGTTGTGTAGCTTATTGACTTGTAGCTCTGTACGCAATAGCTTTGTAATCACCACTTAGATAAAGAAATGGAAGTATGTCAGGCACCTTAGGAGCTGCATCACGTGCCTCATCTCAAGTCACTGTCCTCTTCTCCACAGGTAACCTGTATACTAACTTTATAGTAATCACTTCCCTGTGTTTCTTCATGGCTCTATCACCCAGTGTTCATCTCTAGACTTTAGACTTGTCCATGTTTAAAACCTGCTTTTTCTTTGAAGTCTCTTTTGATTTATGGGTCATACCCCCCTCCCCACCATTCCTTTCTTCTCTTTATGTTTTATCTATGGCATGCGTTTTCATGGCATGCTTTCTCAAAGAAATAAAATTTTAGTATTACCATGGTTGTGACCCTCCAAAGGCCCACTGATAGTACATGAACAGATATACAGTATATCTGTGACATTAAAATTTCACGAGGAGAGAGGATCGGAGAAAAATGTCTAAAAAGGCTCTTTAGGAGAGGTGAAAAAAGAAGTTGAGAAACACTCTTCTGTGGGACCTGAGCTGTTAGACCTGTAGTTTCTCTTATCTTGCATTTTGCTGGCTGCATACTCTTGATGCCTTAAGTAATTTCCTCTCTGTATTTCCCTCAGTTTGCAGATAAATCCAAAGACTTTTTGGCAAGAGTCTGTGTGGTTTTGTATTCTTTCATTTAGTAGGACATGGTATTTTAAGACCACAGTCTGAATGTTAAGTATGCTTATAGTTTCTGGACTGGCCTTCATTCTAGGCCCTTCCAAAGGACAGAGCAAGGCTCTCCTGAATTCCTACATATGTCCTATTCAAATTCATGTGTTAATGTTCTTCCTTTTTGAGGCTGAATAATGTTCTGTTACCAGCATATGTATGCACCACGTTTGACTTACTCATTTATCCATTGATGGAGACTTTGGTTGCTTCCCCCTTTGGGCTTCTATGAATAATGCTGTTGTGAACATGGTGTACAATATCTGTTTTGAGTTCCTGCCATCATTTCTTTCGGGCAGATACCCAGATTGTATGGTAATTCTATGTTTAATTTTTTGAAGAACCATCGTACCATTTTCCACAGTGGTTGCACAAATTTACACTTCCATAGCAATGCACAGGGGTTCCAATTTTTCTACCTCCTTACCAGCACTTGTTATTTTCTATATTTTTGATGATAACCGTCCTAATGGGTGTGAAGTGATAGTGGGTGTGAATTTGTTGTGTTTATTTGCTCTTGCATTCCTCCTAGTTTAGTCTTTGTTTCTAAAATGGTTTTTTATTTCTAATTTCTCTTGTGTTCTGTCACCTCATTCATGAGGTTTAAAATGCTGATATATGTTACTTTTTTATGTCTTATATCATATTTTAAAGTCTTATTGCTTGTTTTGAAATAGTATAATTTGGATCTATTTTTGGTACATGTTTTCTGTAAGTGTTCTAAAATCTTATTTGAATACAGCAGTATACTTTTGTATAAAATAATACATGCCATTAAAAATAACTATATTTTTGAAGATTTAGGATGCTGAAATAGTTTTGCGTTGGTTGACATTTAAAATAGTTGCACTTTATTTCATTAATTCATGCATACAGAATGTCTTCCATTTCTGTGACATTGTATTAAGTATACACAGATATTATAGAACCGTAGTATCCTTAGGAGCCATATATACATTGCAATAACCAAATTTTTATTATCAGATCACATTCTTGCAAATGGAGATAAATATGTAAATGCTATTTCAACAGGCCAACATATATCTGCCACATTATTGTAAGTAGAACTGTACAGTACTTATTAATGACCTTAATTTCCCCCTCGCACAAGAATGAAGGTGGCCTCTTGTCCCTCCTCAGGTTACCGCCTGCTCGTAAGAGTGCTCAGGGAGGTACGGCTGTTGGCGGTGGGCATTTGTGGTTTAGGTCTGGCTTTGGACCTCCTTTCCCAGTCATGTTCTGAGGGAAAAAAGTAAAAAGACTGCTAATGGTTCTCAAAAAACACTGAAATGGAGTAAATACTGAGTTGACTGTGTGCTTAATCGCTCAGCTGTGTGCAACTCTTTGTGACCCCATGGACTGTAGCCTGCTCCTCTGTCCATGGGGATTCTCCAGGCAAGAATACTGGAGTGGGTTGCCATGCCCTCCTCCAGGGGAATCTTCCCAACCCAGGGATCAAACCCAGGTCTCCCACATTGCAGGCCGATTCTTTACTGTCTGAGTCACCAGGGAAGCCCAAGAATACTGGAGTGGGTAGCCTATCCCTTCTCCAGGGTATCTTCCTGACCGAGGACTCGAACTGGGGTCTCCTGCATCGCAGGCAGATTCTGTACCATCTGAGCTACCAGGGAAGCCCTCATAACACCATATTAGGAAGTGTAACATCATTCTGTAGGCAGTAGGCAGCTACCAGGGTGTTTTAAAGCAGAACTACCTGGTTAAAAAAAGAAAAAAAACTATATAATAGATACAAATAATTAGAATACAGGGCAGGATTTCATGAGTTTTAAAAGTTCTACTGCCAAAGTATCACAGAGGTTAAAATTACATATATTATTAGTGATAGTAGCTGCCATTTATTGTGTGTATTCTGTGCCAGACCTTGGGGCATGAATACAAATACTAGATCTTTGGGATTTATTCAGTTTTGAGAATTGTGGCATGTCAGATGAAACTTTAGGAGTGAAATGTATATGGCATGAGGTAATTTATGCCGCAGTAGCAATTTTGTGTTGCTATTAATGATCAAGCTCTAAGCTGAAAAGGAGAAAAAACTGATAAAGTTATGATGTTGCTGTGCCCTGTGATTTAAATCAGAAAACATCATTCCTGAGTTTTTTCTTTGTGATGTAATATTATGAGGGAATTAGCAAGACATATGCTGTCATTTGGGCTTCCCCGGTGGCTCAGCAGTGAAGACTCTGCCTGCAATGCAGAAGACGCAGGAGATGCAGGGTCGGGAAGATCCCCCGGAGAAGGGCATGGCAACACAGGCCAGTATTCCTGCCTGGAGACTCGCATGGACAGAGGAGCCTGACAGTCTACAGTCCACGGGATCCCAAAGAGTCAGACACAATTGAGCACGCAGGCATGCTGTCATTTAAGGCTTCTTTGGTGTAATTTCTGTCTTTCACACTATAGAAAAACTGTCCTTCAATTTAATTGTAACATGTAGCACTACTGGACATTTATTTTGAAATGGACAGACTGGTCTGTTTTAAAATTACTATTTTTTTTGTCAGTTCTGAAGAATTTGTGATCTGAAGATGTATAAAGATGGTGGTATTAAGTGTATTAATGATGGAATCTTTTCTGTGGCAGTTTTTTTTTGTGGGGTGGGTGGAGATATGGTAGAAAGAGCGTGGTCAAAATTAGGGTGAGAGGGAAGTTACTTCTCTTTCCATTTTGTGTGCTGTGCTTTGTCACTCAGCTGTGTCCGATTCTTTACAACCCCATGGACTGTATAGCCTGTCGGGCTCCTCTGTCCATAGGGATTCTCCAGGCAAGAATACTGGAGTGGGTTGTCACTCCAATTCTATTTTTCTTACCCTTTAATGACAGTGGTCTTATTAAAGACTTGATATGCTTCTCCCTTAAGTTGAATATAGCAAACTTTGCTTAAAAACTATCAGTAATACTTTTGTATGGTTATTTGTTTCAAGCGGATTTTGGAGTATCAGCTAAAAACACAAGGACAATTCAAAGGAGAGATTCCTTTATTGGCACACCCTATTGGTATGTATTCAGTTTTATGGATTTGCTGCATTAGTTATGTCAGCAGTTATTATATGTTAATTTTGTCCATGTTTGATTATACTGTCTGTCTTTTATGTGGTTTGTGATCACCATTTTAAGTTAAACATCTTAATTTTCAATTCTCTGTCTTCATAGGATGGCTCCTGAGGTAGTCATGTGTGAAACATCAAAGGACAGACCCTATGACTACAAAGCCGACGTTTGGTCCCTGGGTATCACTTTAATAGAAATGGCTGAGATAGAACCACCTCATCATGAATTAAATCCAATGAGAGTGCTGCTAAAAATAGCAAAATCTGAGCCCCCTACATTAGCACAGCCATCAAAATGGTAAAATATTCCTAAACAAAACTTTTTAAGAAGCAAAACTTGAAACTTTATTCTTCTAGCTTTCCAAGGGTATTTAAACTTAGGTACATGGTACGAAGGTTGTATGAAATAGAAAACTGATACTGGTGTGTTTTCGAGACTTAAGGATTATATAAATGTGTATAATTAACTTTCCCCATCAGTTTGAAAATAGCAGTGATTGGAGTTCTACATGAAAAAGTATTTTCTGTGAGAAGCTAAGGCATATATGTGATCTGTATTTGTGGAGGTTAATATAATGGAAGAATTTTTGTGATTTTTAGCTTCCTTATGAACATTTGACTGTATCTCAATGACTTAAGACTATAAGCCTACTTACATACATGTGACTTGTATTTATAAATGAGTGACTTATGGATGTTCTCATGAACTAGTTTTATGCTGAGTTAATACTATTACATACATGATAGAACTTAACCATGGTTTATCATAGTTTTGATTTTAATAACAAGAAAATAAAATAGAATGTCATTATTAAAATTTTATTTTGAAGGTCTTCAAATTTTAAGGACTTTCTAAAGAAATGCTTGGAAAAGAATGTGGATTCCAGGTGGACTACATCTCAGCTGCTGCAGGTAAAATAAGAGTAGTGTGACAGTGGCAAACCATATAGCTGTTGCAGCATCTCTTTAAGATGAATACAGATTCAGATTCCTTCAGTTTTCCTGTCCAAACACAGGATACATTGAGTAGTTAACATTTACTTTACAAACGTGTGGGCCCCTTACTAAGAGGCATTTATTTAGCTTTTAAGTAATTTCTCCTATGCTTTTCTGATTCAGTTTGTGTTCTTTTCATTTTGTTTAGTTATTTCCATTTTGTCAATCACATCCATTCAGTTTCTCCATTACTAGAAAACAAGTACCTTGGTGACAGGGGCCGTGAGCTAATTAATTTTTTTTTTTTAGTGTCTCTTACAGTGAGGGTAAATGTTTAGTAAATATTGCTAACTTTAAGAAAAAATGGGGTTGAAGTGATTGAATAATTTTGTTTTATAGCAGGACTTGTTTGTAATATTTGAAATAAGATTTTTTTTCATGTTTTATTTATTTATTTTAATCTTTATTTTATTTTTTTAATATAAATTTATGTTGATGTATGGCAAAACCAATACAATATTGTAAAGTAATTAGCCTCCAATTGAAATAAAATTTTGTCAAACAATAGTACAGGTAGACAAGTAGAATGACGGATCTTGAAGCAGTTACTGTTCAGTTCAGTTCAGTTCAGTCGCTCAGTCGTGTCCGACTCTTTGCGACCCCATGAATCGCAGCACGCCAGGCCCCCCTGCCCATCACCAACTCCCGGAGTTCACTCAAACTCACATCCATCGAGTCAGTGATGCCATCCAGCCATCTCATCCTCTGTCATCCCCTTTTCCTCCTGCCCCTAATCCCTCCCAGCATCAGAGTCTTTTTCAGTGAGTCAACTCTTCGCATGAGGTGGCCAAAGTACTGGAGTTTCAGCTTTAGCATCATTCTTCCAAAGAACACCCAGGGCTGAGTTATTGTACAACTCCTCCATTATAGTTTTTTAGGTTGCTATTTATCTGGAGGAAGAAGCAAGAAAAATTGCCTTTCTGTCTGTACAAGTATAACCTTCAAATGCATCTTCTCTTGTTTCACTTCCTCCACACTGGAAGACCTTAGTCTGTGCCAAACACTAAGTGCAGAGTACAGAGATGAATAAAATATCTTCTTACTCTTAAAAACATTAGAACTATGTAAAAAAACACAGGTGTTTATATTCACTTTTAACAGAACTTTAAAGCTTTCTGTAATTATTGAGGTTTTATATGAGATGTAAGCATACTATTACTTTTTAAGAACTAGTACTTTATTTGAAACTTGGTTTAATTTTAATTTAGGTTTTAGATTATGAAATTTTCAGACATACAGCAGAGTACATGAAGCTATTACCCAGAAGTAATGTGTTGTCATTTTTGACATATTTCTTTCAGATTCTTAAAAAACATGTGCAGATAGAGTTGCAGGCGGCTCCTATTCCTATTCAGTTCCCTTCCCCACCATCTTATCCCAGATGTACTATCATCTGAAGTTGTTTATATTTTTCCTATTTACATGTCAGTGTTTTTACCACATAAGAATGTGTTTTATATATATGAAACTCACTCCACAAGCATTTCAGTTGTTACTAAGTGAGCTCTTTTTAACGATCAAACAGCATCCTTTTGTGACCGTTGATTCCAACAAACCAATTCGGGAGTTGATCGCAGAGGCAAAGGCTGAAGTTACAGAAGAAGTTGAAGATGGCAAAGAGGAGGATGACGACGAAGAAACAGAAAATTCTCTGGTCAGTATTTAAAAACAAAATTGTGTTTTGGTAATTTTTAGAGTTGAATTTTGAGTTACGATTGCATGTATGTCTAAGAATTAATTGATTGCATTGTTGTTTAGTTGTTAAGTCGTGTCCAGCTCTTTGGCAACCCCATGGACTGTAACCCATGAGGCTTCTCTGTCTGGGATTTCCCAGGCAAGAATACTGGAGTGGGTTGCCATCTCCTTCTCCAAGGGTCTTCCCAACCCAGAGATCAAACCTGTGTCTCCTGCATTGGCAGGTGGATTCTTTACTGCGGAACTACCAAGGAAGCCTGATTTATTGGGTAGCAATACAAAAACCTTTAATTTAGAGGTGAAGATTTATTGAGTTTTCTCCTTGCTTTCAAGTTTGCTCCTTGCTATCCATTTTTGTCATATTTATTATGTGAAGATTTGTCAGTTCTTTAAGTTATTTTTATAATTTTATCAGATTTTACTGAATAAAAATATTAAATCACTATATATATGAATTCATCATTCATATATATATATATATATATACGCACACACATATATGAAATATTGTTTTGGTCACCATCTTATACATTTTTAACACTAAAACTGTATAAAATCTTTTTTAGCCAATACCTGCCAGTAAGCGTGCCTCCTCTGACCTGAGTATTGCCAGCTCTGAAGAAGATAAGCTTTCACAAAATGCTTGTATTTTGGAATCTGTCTCAGAAAAAACAGAACGTAATACTTCTGAAGATAAATTTAACAGTAAAATTCTTACTGAAAAACCCACCAGTGATGAACCTGAAAAGGTTGTGGTGGGTACTGATGAACATGTTAATGATACTCATTTAGAAGCTATGGCTGAACTTCATAATAAAGCAGCAGTAATTGAGGAAAATGGAAGAGAAGAGAAGAGACCCAAGCTTGAAAATCTTCCTGACACAGAAGACCATGAGGCAGTGGACATTAATTCAGTCAGTGAAGGAAAAGAAAATAACATAATGATAACTTCAGAAACAAATACTGAACAGAATCTGAAACCTGAAGAAGAAACAGATCAGGAAAAGCAGCAGATATTTGAAAATAAGATTATAAATTCTGAAGAAATTGAAGATACTACTGTCCAAGGAATGGATTTAGTTTCTGAAGAGACTGGAGAAAAAGAGGCAGATATTCAGGCAATTGAAAATGAAGTTGAGTTTACAAAGGAAGACATCCAAGAGAAACTGGGAAAAGATGACAAAACTGAAAAAGATAGGATCAGTGATACAAGCAAAGTGATAGGAACAAATGAGGCAGAAGATGTTGCTCAGAGGGCAGCTGAGAGCAGTGCTGAGGATGCTCAGCGTAGTGATGGGAAAGAAGTGGGTGACGTAGGCCAGACATTAGTGATCAAGGCCACGGAGGGTCCCGAGGCTGGTGGTACTGAGAAAGCTTCTGTTGAAGAGAGAGTTGAAACTAATGAGACAGACAAAAAATCTGTAGACGGTGAAGGTGAGGAACAACTAATCAGCAGTTCAGAGAACCGATTGGAGACCCGTGAGGAAGTTGGGACAAATGATGTTGAGATTACTGAATCAAGTGGCACTGAAGGAACAGAGGTCAGAACTGTAGTGACTGATACTGACCAGAAAGCTTTAGAAAATGAAACTCCTGATGTTCATAAAGCCACTACTGAGATGGACACAGAGCAAAAAGAAATTCCATGTGAAGTGCCAGTTAAAGCAGAACCTCAGGTCACTGCCGCTCCACAGCCCAGTGAACCTCAGCTTGTTCCAATACCCAGTATTAATATCAATCCTGAAGATGCAGAAAATAAAGGAGAAATAGGTGCTTTGTCAAAAACTGAAACCATGTTACCAGAATCTGAAAATCAAAAGGAAAATGATACTGATTCAGGCACTGGTTCCACTGCTGATAATAGCAGCATTGACTTGAATCTATCCATTTCTAGCTTCCTAAGCAAAACTAAAGACAGTGGATCAATATCTTTACAAGTAAGTGTATATGGGTCCTTGTTTGGATTTGTCTTTGTCGTTTTGGCAGTTGAGAGTTTATGTAAAACTGATGACTTTCAAACAGACCAACACTAAATCAGTGTAGTATTAACCCTATAAAATTCTTCAGGGCTATGAGAGCAATCAATTAAAAAAAAAAACTAGAGAGATTCTGGATGTAATCGTTAAATTTTTTGGTAGTACCTATTTTTGCCAACTCAATATAAATAGTATAATAAATTGCTTACTGGTATTTGGGTTTTCCTACTGCACATCTCTTTGTAGAATTTTAGCAAGAATCAGTAATATTTGACAGAATAGAGGGCTTATAAGAATGATCTCTTTTAAAGAATGTTGAGGATTTAAACATTTCTTGATTTACTACTGGCCATGTAGATGAGCACTCTTAACTCCTCAGTCATAGCCATTTCTGTTGCTGTGTAAATGATTGTGGGAAAACCAAACCAAACACTAAAACCCAGAATGCTTGGAGCTGTTAGAGCATAATTCTCCAATCTGAGTGTGCTTAAAAAGGTAATCATTAGGGAGAGCTATGTAGAAGTATGGAGTGAGGCCGGAGAATCAGTGTTTGTAACAGAAGATCCCATGGAATTCTGACACAAGTGAGCCACAGACTGCTTAGAGACTCTGGATTGACAGGTGGCAGAAAAGCAGGAACTTAGAACTGACCTTAGGGATAGGACTCCAGGGCATGGCTGATCCGCCTGCCTATAATGCCCCAGATTATCACTACATGTATTGCTTAGATGGTCTTCAGTTTTCAGTTTATTTTGTTTCAGTGCCTGAAATTCCATTTTTCTGAAGTTCATTTACAAACTTAATAGTTACAGTTAGCCTATCCAAAAAAAAAAAAAAAAAGGCAAATATTTCTGTGAGAAGGCAACATTAATTGTGGATGCTTTAGTAGGAACTGAAGAAATGGAGAATTTGGAGGTTACAGGGAGGTAGGTTAATTTTGGAGCATGCCCACTTTAGGTTTTAGAAGATGTCTGGATAGGGTGGCCATAGTCCAGAGCTTAGGGGAGAGCAGTGTGAGGATACTGGAAACCTCGAGAGTGGAACAGTAAGAGGGTGAAGACTGCAAAGTGCCAAAGACCAACTTAAAAATTCTAATGCCTTTTAAATGTAGTATTTTCACATTTTCCTTTTGATCCCTCTGCTTTCTAACCATTTCCACCTATCACAACTAAGTAATTATCTGTTCTCAGTGTTTATATGTTTATCAGTGTTACATACTTCTGTTATTTCTCTTTGCCTTTAAAAAACATTTGGATACCAGTTGAGGAATGAAGAGTTTGGTCTTGATAAAGGATTTCAGGCAGAAGCTAGCTGGCAGATCTGGTGCTTTGGGTGGTGTGGTGGAGGTGCTGTCTTTCTAGTAACTCTAAAATCACTCCATCTCTGACCCTGAAATGAAGGAGGGCTGGTGATATTATTGTTGTTGATTAAATGAATTTTGAATCTCAGTTGTGGCAGTATTTTAAAGTTATCTGAGAGCCTTTTCAAAATAAAAGCCTCAGCCTTTTCAGACTTGCTGATTTAGATTCTTTTGAGGGATGTGCCTCAGGAATTCATTTTTAATGGTGTTGTGTTTCTGAAACAGAAAAACAGAGGTGTCTGAGAACCTACAAGGTAAAAAGAGGAAGAAAAGATGGTTAACATATAAAGATTGTACTAATTACTCATTTTGTGAATTGGTCATTACCACTTGTGGCTAATTGTGATGTGGTATCATAAGAATTATACATGCATATCATCAAAATGCATAATTTCACTTGAAAAAGATTGATTTCATCTGTAAAGTCATGTGAAAATCAGATGAGGTGTATTTGGTATAACTGGTTTCAGAGATGTCTTACTGCTTTCTGTTCAGCTTTGTATGTGTAGTCTTCATAGCAGTTAGTTCCATTTCTTGTTTTTGTTTTTTTAAGAATATGTTTTCCTTCTCTAGTATTCCCCATATAACGCCTAACTAAAATAAATCTTCCTCAGGAAACAAGAAGACAAAAGAAAACATTGAAGAAAACACGCAAATTTGTTGTTGATGGTGTAGAAGTAAGTGTAACAACGTCAAAGATAGTTACTGATAGTGACTCCAAAACTGAAGAGTTGCGGTTTCTTAGGTGAGTAGAGGAACAACGTGACTTCAGCTGGTTTTGTGACTTCTCAGGTCTCTGCAGAGTCTGAAGAATAGAGAAACAAGTAGTCTTGGCTAGTTTTGAGTTATTGTTTTACTACTTTCCCATTGGAAGAAAATGTTAGTTTTCAAGTTTTTTCTTGTAAAGCATTACTTCAATGGTGTAATTTTTGCTCCTCTTTTTCTGTTGTCACCGTTAAATTTTATCAGACGTCAGGAACTTCGGGAATTAAGATTTCTTCAAAAAGAAGAACAAAGAGCCCAACAGCAGCTCAATGGCAAACTGCAGCAACAGCGAGAGCAAATTTTCCGACGTTTTGAGCAGGAGATGATGGTAAAGTCTTGGAATTTTGTACCATCTTGTTCATAAAGAAATTTACTGCTTAAAAAAATCACTGCTGGGAGGTTTTAGAACTTCTTCTCTGGTTACTAGATTTCTCTGGCTTTGTGATATGTTTTTGGCCTTTGTCTCTTTGGTGTTCTGGGTGTTTTCTTTTTCTTTTCTTCCGTTTTTGGCCATTTGCCTGACTTACAGTGTGTTGGGTGTCTTTGTTTTTCTTTGATTAAAATCTGTCGTGGAAACCTGGAATCATGAAGCTAATAGATGGTTTGCAAATGTCAATTGCTGGACAACTTTTTATTGCTAAAATTTTACCTCTCAGAATCCAAGATTTTAAGCTGCTCTAGAACAGTTGTCTTCAAAATCGGTTGAGTATTAGAACTTCTTGGGGGATTTTTCAGAATATGCTTACTTCTCTGGCTACTACAGTTCAGCTTCCACATCCCTTTTCACAGCTGCTAGAGAAGTTAGTGCTGACTTATCAAGGGTAATTGTCACTGAGTCTTTAAATTTTTACTTTGTGTCCAAAGTTGGAAAAGAAATTGTTAACATGATATAAAATTTCAATAACTTAAGTTGAACATCTAGCTTAATGTAGGTTAGAAAAAAGGATCATTTGAAATGTTATAGGATTCATGGTTGATTATAGTTCTTATGTTTTTTAAGTGGTAAGGATTGTTTTGTGTGAAGTTTGGCATTGCTGATTTCATTTTTGGGGTCCTAACTGAGAATTCCTAAGGAAATAATGAGCTTTTGTTTTCACTGAGTATTTTTGCAGTATATTCTGTTTTTTCAGAACCTTACAAAAACTCTGTTTCTCCTCTCCCCATATTTTCCAAAATATTTTACTTTTTAATTTTTTAAAAGAAAACACTCTTTACAAATAAGTACCTATGTCTAACATTGCAGTGTTATTCAAGTATTATATAAACAGGAATCTTTTGTTGAGAGAATAGCTTTATAATTCTAAAAGGTTTGTTTCAGTGAAATAGGATGTTTATTTTAAGAATTTTGATGAGGAAGAGTAAGTCTAAAAATGACAAGTAATGGTATGTTCTTAAAATAGACTTCAAATATGACCTTTGATTTATCAAAAATCATATAGGAAAAATATTGAAATTTTTCTTTAGTATTTCATAGCAATTGGATATTCTTCTGGATTGTCTATAATTTTTGAATATTCTATACTTATATAATAGAAGAAAGTATTTTCCTTATTAGAAAAAAATGAAAATGCTCATCTTTTTGAAAAATTTTAAAACATATTTTAGTGAATTTGACTTGTTCAGTATTGCAGAGGGTACGTATTTTATCACTAAGTTTAAATGCCAGTTATCAATATGTGCTCTTAGTAAACATTTTCAGTATAAGTTGATATGAGCATTAATGTTAAATGATCTTGAGCTACATCATTTTACAGAGCAAGAAACGACAATATGATCAGGAGATTGAAAATCTAGAAAAACAGCAGAAACAAACTATTGAACGTCTAGAACAGGAACACACAAATCGCTTACGAGATGAAGCCAAACGCATTAAAGGCGAACAAGAAAAAGAGTTGTCCAAATTTCAGAATATGTTAAAGAACCGAAAGAAGGAGGTAAGTGTAACTACCCTTTTCAATGTACATGTGTTTAAGGAGTAAAAAATAATACTTGTTAGTTAAGTGGCACTCATTAATTTTTTTTTTCCAGTCTTCCCAGCAGTCATGTAGGGTAGCAGTAAGGCTAGAAGCTACCTAATTTTACTGCCAAGAAAACTGGAGTAGAAAAGGTTTTAATGACCTTTTCAAGTTCATAAACACACATTAAATATCCAGCTAACCCTTGAATCAAGACTTCAAATGGAGTCTAATCCATTTTCCTTTTAACCTATCATTCCTCCTTTATTAATGCAATATTCAAGTCCTGACATAGTGATGTTTTTTCCAAGAAAACATGCTATGATCTATTTGCAGGTGGCAACAATATTTCAATTTAGTGTTTATTTGCAATATTTAATTCATGCTTAAAAATTATTTTTTCTTGATTATCTTGAGTACCTTTCTGAGATACTGTGTCCAAACAAAAGCTGAATAACTTGAAATTTGAAATAATATCTCCAAGTTTATCAAAGTGTGAGATACTTTGAAGAATCACAGGTGGAAAATATCTGTAAAGTCATTTGACAAGAATGAATTTTTTCATTTTTCCTGAAACTGTTCCATATTGTCATAGAATCTGTTTTTGTGGTATTATTTACTATTATTATTTTTATTATTGTATTAATGTGTCTTTTTCTTCCCCAATTAAAATAAAACTAAGAACTTTTACATACTAGCAGTTTTGAGAGATAATTTTATAATTTATTCTGTTCCTTTAGTGTAGGAGGAGAATTTATCTTTATCTTTATGGACAATATTATGATCAGATTTATTAGTTTTGGAGCAAACTAACATCAACCAAACTAGGGAATACATTTTCACTTTTGTTGCATGTCCCCAGTACTCAGATTCATTGATTTTAACAATGAAATGCAGAAAATGGAATATCATATTGCTGAACTTCAGGATCTGGTTTTAAAAGGATAGAATCAAATATTAATCGTACATTCTTTGATTTCTCTAGGTAAAGATGAGTGAAATGGTATATAGCCATTTGATGTGGCTTCCATTTCTAAAAATTACTGTTTTGTTACTGTTTATTTTATTTCATATAGAATTGCTTTATATACCATGATGTATGACTTTACTGAGACCAAATGTTAATTTTTCTTAAAACCATGGATAGATGGATAGTTTTTATTAAAAGGTTGCTTTCTAATATCAGATTAAATTTTAAAAATTTTGTAGGTAAATATGTGATTTAATTTTAGAGATAAAAATGTTTCTAGTTATTGTTACTGTTTTAGAGTAGGAGAGGTTTAGCCATCAAACGTGTTTGAGATCGTGATATGCATATTTAAAATAATTATGTATTTTTTTCCTTATTGCTAAACTTCTTGCATTTGGGGAGTCTCTTCTTTTTAATGGTGATTTGGTTTCATGAGAGATTACTGATGGGAAATTGTAAATACACTTGTTAAATCAAAATCAGTCTGTTTCACAGACCGTAAATGGCATGTGGTGATTTGGAATCTGGTTGCTTTTGGTGCTTCTACTTATACACACATGACCGTCTTTCATAGTTGGATTACAGATTTGTTCTTAGGTGGAATACACGTCTCGGATTTTGAAGTGATTAAAAGAAGGAGCTCTAAAATACACTTTATTTTATAATATATTTATCTGGTATAATAAATCATAGCATACTAAACTTATTTTTTGAGGGCTTTATATTATAGATTTTAAAGTTGACAATTGATTTTGGCTTAATTTATCAGCAAAGGAGAATGTTATTCTAATTTAACCCCAAAGTTTTCAAATATGTTCATTTTTATCACACCATGTATAAAATGGTGTTTTATAAAAAAAGAAAACTTGGTGTGCATTTATTTCTCCTTTGTGTTATTCTAAGGCTTACTATTGTTTTTCTTTTGATCTCATTAAGTGGATTTCATTTAGAATTATCTCAGTGGTTTTATCAAGCCAATCATGAAATGTTGCAGTTTTATAAATGAATGGTGTTAGTTTTCCTTATATCCAGTATATCAAACAGTGTCAATAGACAATGTCAATAGATACGTTTATAATTTTATGGTCTTTCAAGGTCAGTTGGGTTTATTGCCTTTAGTTCAGCATCAGTGCTGCAAGTAATTCTTTACTGATCACCTTCAAATTTAAGAGAGAATGATATGTAGGGATAATTAAGCAGCTAATTAACCTTTATATGGTGTAATGTCCCTTTCTGCATTATGATTAAGCATGTTCTATCCTTTCATTTCTTTTTCTTCAAACTAACACCTGTGCTGATGCATGTTGAAAGGAACTTTTTAACAGCTTTATCTGACTTGTAGCTTGTCTGCTCACATAAATGCTTGCTGTGGAGAAAGTATTTTTCCCCACCTCCTGCATGCTTATACACTGTAGGTTATAAATGAAGTGGAGAGAGCACCCAAAGAGCTGAGAAAAGAGCTCATGAAACGCAGGAAAGAGGAGCTTGCACAAAGCCAGCATGCTCAGGTAACAGCAGCAGCTTAATGCTACTAAAAACAGAAAGCGGCATTATTCTCACAGCTCAATAAACCATGGTTAAAAGGGTAAATTCTGTACTTATTATATGATGTTGACATCTCCTCAGACAAAGGGTCCCAGGGCATTCTTTATGTAGTGCTAAATTCACACTAATGGTGACATTTAAGTTGCTAATATGAAATTAAGTGAAATGTTTAGAAAGCTGACTGCAGATGAAATAAACATGTATGTTAATGTATAATCCACTGTATTCTTATTTTAATCGTGATGGAAGCTTACATTTTTAAGTGGTAATGTCAATGTTTGATAGAAGACTTTTAGGACAGAAAAATATAGAGGGTGAGTATATAAGCTTTGTGCGTACAAAAAGAATGCATATTAAAAGGCCATTAATTTGGGAGTCCTCTGTTGGCCTGGTGGTTAGGATTCTGGGCTTTCACTACTGTGGCCTGGGTTCAGTCCCTGGTTAGGGAAATAAGACTCCACAAGCTGGTAAATGATAATGTTAAATGGTAGATCAAACATTTATTACTGTTAAACTCAACAATATAAGCTACTTAAAACCGTATTTTAAATATTAAGTATGTTCTTTTTGATTCAGAATCTAGCAGTTACAAAAATAGTTGTTACCTAAGTAAACTTGATTTTAGGTTATAATAAGGCTGAACCTGTTAATGGGTAAATTCTTTACAAAACTAGATAAATTGGTATTTTCAACAGAATTTTCTAGAATTACCTCACAGTACTCTACGAGGTCTTTTATACTTGGGATCATCTTTCTTTTAATTAAGTTTGTACTCAGCCTGGAGGCAAAGAGAGAAATGAGCTCAGTTTGTAGTTACAAATGTTAATGAAAGGGAGAAGAGACATGGATTATTTATTATTTGTTGCTTTAAATTTCCTTTTGAATGTGGGTTTTTATATAATTTAAAAAGTTGGATCCCAGCCTTTTGAATTTTATAGATTCATGGAAAGGAATATAGAAACCAACAGAAACCTTTGGGGACCATGACCAGTGCATTGTCATTAAAATTTTTTTTGTTGTTTTTTGTCAAGGCAGGATATTTGAAACTGTCATTTACTTGTCACTATCATTTCAAACTAGGAATTATTTTAACACCATGAAAAATAAGAAAAATATCTTGGAACTTTAAAATTTTAATAAAATTAGGCTATTTAAATAAATTTATTATTTTTTTTTTCCTGTGAGTCAAAATTTTGTCTTGGCCTAGTATGGGAATTGCTACAGGCACACCTCTTTTTATTGTTCTTTGCTTCTTTGTGGTTTTGCAGTACTGTGGTTTTTTTTTTCCCCCACAAATTGAAGGTTAATGCAACCCTGCATCAGGCAAGTCTGTCAGCACCATTTTTCCAACAGTATTTGCTTGCTTCATGTCTCTTTGTTACCTTTTGGTAATCTCACAGTATTTCAAACTTTTTTATTATTATTATATTTGTTATGGTGATCTCTGATCTAAAATCTTTGATGTTACTACTACAACTTACTGAAGGGTCAGGTAATGGTCAGCATTTTCAGCAATAAACTACTTTTTAATTAAGGTATGTATGTTGTTTTTTTCAGACAGTGCTATTGCATACTTTATTTAATAGAATACAGTATAGCATAAACATGACTAATGTATTTGGGAAAATTCATGTGTTTTGCTTTATTGCGTGGGCTAGAGCTGAACCTGCAGTATCTCCAAGGTTATCTCTGTTATCAGGTGATAACGCAGGCGCAGTGTTCACTGTGGGTCGTACTGATTTCACCTGTATGAACTCGTGTAGCCTCACAACATAGGAGGTAGTTACTCGTACGACCCACATGCTACAGGTGAGGGGACGAAAGCACAGGAGGGTGAATGTCTCTCCAAGTTCACACATTTGGTTAATGGTGGAGCTGGAATTCTCATCTCGGCACGTTTGCCTCCACGTTTCACACACTGAACCATGTCATCCTGCCTCGTATTTAAGCTACCTGTTCTGTGCCTGGTCTGAACTCTTACTGGCTTGGCCCAGTGGTCGTTAGCCATGTCTTACTGATAGCTGAAGAGGAAGTCCTTCTTGGCCCCACATCTGTTTTTGGATAATTTCAGATTTCACGCCAGATAACAACAATTTGGTTTTGCCTTGTGAAGGGATATGGAGTTTAATTCCAAAAGGCAGTATGTCAGACTCTATTATAGAGTCGAAAGTAAGAATTTAGTGTTGACTGAATCAGGTGATCCAGTGCTTTAATAATGCTTTAATAAAACTTTGTAGGTGATTTTTCATATAGTTTGCGATGCTAGCCTGTATTTTCCGACTAAAGCTAAAATCAGTAGTAAATTTCTTTCTGTAAATTTAATGACAAATTTAGTAAATAACTGATTTCAAAAGTTTTTATATTTAGCTACTGCTTTTGATGAAAATGCTAGATAACTTTACAGAGTCTAATATTTTAAACTTTTTAAAGACTATGAATAATAACCATATAGCCACGAAACTAGAATTTATTTGATAATCTAGTCCAGTGGTCTTCAGACTGTACTCCTAGGAGCTGTTGAGTTTGGAAGGAGCACATTGAGAATTCTTCAGAAATGAGAACAGTAGAGCTCTGTACTCCTAATTCCAGAGCAGTACCGCTTTTCATCTGTTTTATAAACTGAGATTTTTTAGACGAATTTTTTAAAAAGAGAGTTCAGCTGGTTTAAAAAACAACAGCAACAAACTATAGAGGTTGGAAACCACTGATCTAGTCCAGATCCTTCATTCTACAGGCCCTTTTGTTAACTGACTTGTTCCAGGCCTCAGGAAGTTCAGCGTTTGTATAATTATTCTTGCCGTTTACAAAAAGTCATTCAGCTCTGTTCTCACCTGGGAGGCGCGTTGTATTCTGATCCACAGGGCGTTGCTCAGGTCATGATTCAGTCTTTTCAGTTGTCATCTTGTGCAGTCTTCAACGCCCCAATGCAGGACGTAAGTCCCCCGTGCCTTACAGGAGGATGCCTTCTGTTTTACCTGCTTTTCTTTGGCTCACATGTGCCTTTTCACTGTTAGTTTCATTTGTTATAAATCTGTAAGATTGATAAATGACAATGTCAATAGTAATAACCCGACATGAACTTTATAGTATAGTATTCTTTGAAGAATATTCACAATTCTCACTGCCAACCCCCTAATATGGAGGTGGCGTGTACCCATTTTACAGATGAAGACATCGAAGCACAGAAGACTAAGTGATTTGCCTAAAGTTGCAAAAGAGATTAGTGGTAGAGCTGGAACTAGAACACTTCTACTATAGTGTTCTTTTTTCTGTCTACTCCACCACAGATTTTAATCTGAGATTTTCCTCTTTTTTTCAAGAAATGTCTTCCCAATAGTTTTTTCTGTGTTTTTGCACATGTGAGAAATTGAATGAATGCTGTGATTAGATTTTTATCTTCGTGTGAAGTGACGTTTTGATTGCATATATGTTTATGTAGATATTTTAATTATGGTTATGGTCAGAAAAGCCATGTTAAAAGTGGTGATTTCAGTTCCATTTAGTTTTCACTATTCAAATTGTCCCATTATGAATAGTGGGTCGCTATTCTCCATGTTGTAGTTTTAAATTAAGTGTGGAATTCCAGGCTGTATTCTTTCTCACAGTTTCTATAGGGAAATGAGTAGCTTATTTAACACTATAATTTTGTTTGTGATGTTTGATATACACAACTGGAATAGATAGAATACAGCTTGATTTCAACCCCTTCTTCCCCCTCTCTTGAAATTACTTATTTATCTTTATTATTGACAGCCATTGGATTCTATTGTTTTCTAAAAGAGTAAGCAAAATGTTATTTTATGATGAGAGGGAGGAATTAATGAATACAAACACTTTTCTGATCATTACCATTTTACACTTTTCTTTTAAGTTAAAATGATCAAATTCTGTATCCAAATAGCCCCACATATCATAATTCTTCCTTATAGTTTCCTAGAACCCAAAGCTGTATTTTTAACGTTTACAGTTATCGGACTAATAAAATTCCATATCAGAATTAAAACTTGTACATTTAAAGGGCACTCATTTTACAATTTGTATGTCCATTTTGAAATTGTTACTCCTAGTGATAGAATTGATCTGTTGTTATTTTATTAAAGTGAATGTAGTTTGTGCAGTCTTTTTGGAATGTAAGATCACTTTTCTTTTAGATCCTAAGTAATTTCTAATTACAGGTTCCCCTGTGAATGTATTATTCTCGGCTTTTGAAGTTAGGAACTTTAATGAAAGCTCAGTGATACTAAATCTTCATTTCTTTTATGATAATAAAATATATTCATTAGCATGTAAGGGACCCTTTGGACTTCGCTGGTGGCTGAGACGGTAAAGCGTCTGTCTACAATGTGAGAGACCTGGGTTTGATCCCTGGGTTGGGAAGATTCCCTGGAGAAGGAACTGGCAACCCACTCCAGTACTCTTGCCTTGAAAATCCCATGGACGGAGGAGCTTGGTGTAGGTTACTGTCCTTGGGGTCGCAAAGGGTTGGGCGCGACTGAGTGACTTTGATCTTCCCTGTAGCTCAGATGGCAAAGAATCTGCCTGTAACGCAGGAGACCTAGGTTTAATCCCTGGGTCAGGAAGATCTTCTGGAGAAGGGAATGGCAATCCACTCCAGTATTCTTGCCTGGAGAATCCCATGGACAGAGGAGCCAGGCGGGCTACAGTTTGTGGGGTCGCAAAGAGTCGGACACAACTGAGTGACTAACATTGCTGCTACTGCTAAGGGCTCAATAAATAGGAGTTAACTATATTGGTGTTGAAGAAAGGGGACAGATAACTGTGATGGAAGTCAAATCTTAACCATATTGAAAATCAGTATCAAGAATACCTAATGAATAAGGGACCCTTTTAGGTATTTTTAAGCTTTAATATAAACATCAGTTGCATATATTTTGGCTGTGTAATCATCCACACTCTGCTTAATTATTCAAGCCCATAGCTCAGTAAGGCAGTTGATGTCTTTGCAGACTTGGAAGATGAGGAAACATTTCCATCGTTTATGTGCCTTGGTTCTTACCTGTTGATCTGTGTTTTATCTTCTGGAGAAGCATGGTGCTAGTTGTGCCAGCTTCTAGATAACAGTCTTCGCTCTTTTTTTCCCTCTTATATACTGGCCACTTCAGGGCATGCTTCTGCAGTTCTTTGTCATTCACTTTGAATCTTCATTTCTGGATCCTTTTATTCCTTGCTTTGAGTTCTCTGTGGTTTACTTTGGAACTTCTGAACGTATGTTACTGAGGGAAGGGGCCCACTATGCTTTATAGGGACTGACAGATAAAACCAATTTGGGACCAATAGCGTGGAAGCTCCTTGAAGGGAATGCTGTCTTTTATTGATTTTAGTAACCATGGAAGTAGCACAGACCCCAGCATTTATTAAGTGCTTGAAAAAGGTTTTCTTTGAACTGAACTCTTACTTAATTTAGACAAATACAATAATATAACCAAAAATTGCATTGACAAGAAATCACATTCACTTTTTTAATGGCACTGGTTTATACAGGTGACCCTTCAACAATTTGGGTTTTGGGGTGCTGACCGTCCACGCAATCGCACATTCACGTACAACTTCACAGTTGGTCCTCCACATCACAGTTCCACATCTGCACAGTCAGCCAACCACATGATGTTTAGGACATATTTAGTGAAAAAATCCACCTTTATTTGGACCCATGCAGCTCAAACCTGTGTTGTTGAAGGGTTCACTGTATTTACCTTTTTATTTTCACCTAGGTACTTATTTGTCCAATCTTTTACAGTTGATTTCTTTGTCCAAATGTAATATTTATATTTATGATAATTTGGACCAATTATTTTTGTCCACACATATTTTTTTTAAGTTATATATGCAAACTAATGATAAAAATACTGAACAAAATAAAATTTTTGATGTATCTGCAGGTTATATTGTTTATTAAACAAGTTTACATATAG
Source organism: Bos indicus (assembly GCF_029378745.1). Classification (NCBI taxonomy): domain Eukaryota; kingdom Metazoa; phylum Chordata; class Mammalia; order Artiodactyla; family Bovidae; genus Bos; species Bos indicus. The sequence goes on from NC_091785.1 coordinate 24,441,585, forward strand.
AAATTTTACAGTGAAATTAGAGAATCAGTTTAATTTTTATTATAAATGATATTTACTGTAAGAAAAGAGAAGCTTGAACAACTTATTTTGTTATAACTGCTTATGATAGGATGGAGATTTTGCAGTCTTATTAAATAAATCTAATTAGCTTTGTAATAGTCATTGAGTTCTTTTCTTTTTTGCTATGATAAAGTTATGTGACTGTAGTCAAGTTGGCATTTGTAATTTTTTTTGTATAAATGCTCAGCATTAATTTTATCTATGAAACTGACAATGTACATTGTGTCTTTTTTTAATGACACATAAATACATTTCTTGTCCGCAGTACAAAAGATCATAATCGATACAAAACTCTACTGGCAGTTGTACTTCTTAGAAACAGTTCACTAGTCTTTCTGCTGTACATTTGTATTCATGCTAAAATACAAATCACAATGCAGATGATACAGCAGCATTTGTGACAGCAAATTAACAGGATGTCATGGATGGTGAGACCTGATTCTCATTTCCAGAGAATCAGTAGTAAGAGAAGCATCTTGAGGAACATTGCCAGGCTCACTCTGCATTGAAGACCAGGCTGGTGGTGGTCCAGATGCTGCCAGACTCTGTCCAAGGCCTGAAAAATGGTTCCAAAACAAATCCTGAGGTTTTTATCATCTCTTAGATATACAAGAGAAGGGATTATAGGTGAAGTGCTGCTTCAACCCTAAAGCTCTAAACCCACACTCAAATTGATAAGAATATCCCTTGAATTAATCACAAGCTACCGTAACTGCCAAATGAGGGATAGAGATCCAATTGGTTACTTGAAAATTTTGCATTTCTTCAATATGGGTATTGTTCCTGTTCCATCCACAAATGTATAATCTAGCATAGCAACCATAAGTCCCTTTAACCTTTTCTTTCCTTATACAGTAATTGAGGGATTTTTAAAAAAGCATAAATTTGGCATTTGAGCAAATAGTATGTATTCAGTAAATATTTGTTGAATGAGTGACTCCCAAACATGTTGGTGGAATTCTCTGATTATAAGGAATTTTGTTTGTAGAGTTATAAAGTGTAGCTGTCTTTCCTGTTTCTAGTTCCTGCTTCTCTAGCAAAGCATTATTTCTCACTAAGTCCTTAAAGTATGGCTCTTCTTACACACAGGCTGGAGATACAGACACTGTCTTTCTCTGTTAGTATAGCCATGGTGTTGCTTCCTAACTCTGTTAATAGAAAAATACAGACTTTAAAATTCCCAACTCCTGTTTTACTTGTTTGTTCTTTATTGCCCCCCTTCCTAAAAGGCATTCTTTTTCATTTTTATTGTAGCCACACTCTAGTGGATTGAATAGTCAGTTTTAGAAGGTGTAAGTTTATTTTTTTCTCAAAGATGTCAGCATATTGGGCATTTAATCATGAGTAGTTTATATAGACTTCTTTTGTGTGTATTATTCTTAGTAGTGAGTTCACAATATTAAATATGCTAGTACTTTCTTTCTGGTCTTGAGTTGGGTGACAAATAACATGTTATGCCTGTACTGTATAATTTTTAAATCTAGTTAACTTTAGAAACTTGGTTCAGAAATCTTGTTAATCACTGAGACATACAGCCACATAGATAACTGGATGTTTTGCTCCATAGATACTTACTAACTGATGGTTATGTCTATTAGGAACAAGAGTTTGTTCAGAAGCAACAACAAGAATTAGATGGCTCTCTGAAAAAGATCATCCAACAGCAGAAGGCAGAGTTAGCCAATATTGAAAGAGAGTGCCTGAATAACAAGCAGCAGCTCATGAGAGGTATATGAAATATGTGGCATATGTATATACATAATATGTCTTGAAACATTGCAGAGATATGCTTGGAAATTATTTGAATGCTTTCTTTTGCTAGAGTGGTAGAGGGAAAGATAAAAAGGTAAATAAGAGGAATATACTTTATAAAATTCAGAACTACTGCAGGACATAGAATTCCTTTATGGCAATAGAAGTGAACAATAGAAGTGAAGTAAACATATAATCCCTAAAACATCTTTTTGTCCAGGTGATGCTAGAAATACACCTAAGTAATTTTAGGTGTTCCTTATACCCTGTAATGGTATACTTAATTGGCTACATGATAGAATGGAATTTTAAGCACTTATTTCCTTGAACAAATACCTTGGGTATTTTTTCTTTCTCACTGAGATGATTAAATGGAATTTTAGTGTTGGGAGTGGGGCATTCTTTGTTTACAGGACATTAGAACAGAATGGAAAGTGGTAATGGATATTATCTTTACATTGGTAATATTTCTTTTATAGCTCAGAATGTCTTGTGTGTATTAATTAGTGTATTAGAACACTTTTATGTAAATATTAAAACAAGGACCAGAGTACATTCGTGAAAAGAGCAAAGTGACATTTTGAAAATTACCTTCTCCTTCCAGCTCGAGAAGCTGCGATTTGGGAGCTTGAAGAACGACACTTACAAGAAAAACACCAGCTGCTCAAACAGCAACTTAAAGATCAGTATTTTATGCAAAGACACCAGCTACTTAAGCGCCATGAGAAGGTTAATGAAAAGAAATTTGTTCACTTTTTTGTTCATTTTAAAGTTTGCAGAGCTGTTTATTTTTGAAACTTATATTTTTTACAGAATTAAGTTTTAAGTATCCTTTCTTTTGTCCTAAAATTTATTTGATGAAATCTGGAGTAATTAATATATGTTGATCATTATTGCAAACTTCTTTTCTACAAATTCCAAGAAAGGTAACTAATAAACAGTGCTTAAAGACCTGTTACACATTATAGTCTTCATCTTGTCTCTCAAAGGTAGCTATTTTGGCTTCTTTTTAATTCAGATATCTTAAAAATGTGGACTCCCTGTATTTAGTATAAGAGAGTTAACATAAGACTCTTATTACTATTAGCTTTATTTTTCTTATAAATTTCTTTCTTTCTTTTTTTTTTTTTTTTTTGTCCTAATGGTTTACTGATCAGAATGTAACAAGGGAGAGAATAATTTGGGGAACAACAGCAAAATGACATGTTTGAGCATATTTGTGGGTACTGGGTATTAAATTATCTCAATATCACTGGATTCTGAAACTTTCTTAGGAAACAGAACAAATGCAGCGTTACAATCAACGACTTATTGAGGAATTGAAAAACAGACAGACTCAAGAAAGAGCAAGACTGCCTAAGATTCAGCGTAGCGAAGCCAAGACTCGAATGGCCATGTTTAAGAAGAGTTTGAGAATTAACTCAACAGCAACGCCAGATCAGGACCGTGACAAAATTAAACAAGTAAATAAGCAGATTACTCTCTTCTTTTTTTAGGTGTAGAAGTTTTGGATGGTCTTTAGAAGGACCACATAATTGTGTTGTAAACATTGGGGCCACTTTGGGGTTGTTGATGTTCACCATGGCTCCGTACACACATGGTGTGTCCTAGCTCCCTCTCCTCCAGTGCTGGCCACAGAGAGCTGCTGTCTCCCAGGCCCCGCACAAGATCCAGGTTGATCCCAAGACCGGCCCTGGGAATAAGGTGATTTGACCAGCTTTACAGTCAAACATACGGCCTCACTGTACTTCTGTAGTCACAGTTCCCACACACAAATTAACTGAGGTCACTAAGCAGATAGGAGAAACAAGGTTTGAATCAGAAATCTCTCCCCACCTCCCTACCCCAACCAAAGCCATGATGTAGACTCCAGCTTTGAGTCCTAGCGTATTATTACTTGTAGCTTTAGTTTATTGTACTTTAAGCTTTGTTAAATTCCTTAATTACACTTTTGGAAGATGCAGAAATTACATTGCCTATTAACCATATTTATCTTGTTTTTCTTTTTTATAGTTTGCTTCTCAAGAAGAAAAGAGGCAGAAGAATGAGAGAATGGCTCAGCATCAAAAACATGAAAATCAAATGCGGGATCTTCAGCTGCAGTGTGAAGCCAACGTCCGCGAGCTGCATCAACTGCAGGTCAGCTCCAGAAGCCAGAAGGCAGAGCTGGTGGTAGAGGCAGCACCAGCAGCACCGGTGGCTGGCTTTAAGGAAGTGATAGGTACTCACAGTAAGCTGCACATGGCTTGAGAAGATCCCAGAACGTAAAGGTTTTCTTTCCTCTGTAGACCCAAAGGAAGATCAGTTTAGTATCAGGGGCACCTGTTGAGATTTCCTACAGCCATGATTAGTATAAACATGAAGCTAATTTATGATATAAGAAGTTGCATCTTTCAAAAGTACTATTGAGAATTTGTAGTGTATTTTGCAAAGAAGATGAACAAAGTTTTGAAAATAATGTAGGCTGTTTTGTTCTGAATTTTAAAATTCTTTTATTTCAGTATAAATAGTTCATTTTCTTCAAGGTTTTTGAAAAAAGCGATCAATATATGAGAAATTTTCTCCTGATATATAATTTCTAAAATGTTTACAATTTCAGAGTAGTATATATACATTGTGGATATCGTATATACTTGCTTAATTTTCTAGAGCAGAAAATAGTTTCTAATCCCGTGTTCTGGTACCATTGGATAAAATGCTTGCAAGGTGCCCTCTGAAGTGTCAGTTTTGTGAGTAAACCTTAGAATGGGAAATCAGGATCAAACTAGTTCTTTCCAGTCAAGTTCTTTTTATATGGTAAGTAACAGATCTAGCCTCTAAATGTGCAAAAGTGAAACTATGACTCATTTCATAATTCTTGGTCCTTGGTTGTTAGAAGACAATTTCAACCTCAGTAGTAGCTTTATGTTTGATGAATGTATATATATTTTTATTTTGGAAGATAATTGTATTTGTGAAAAATTGCTAATGTCATCTGAAATTTTTTTAATTCAAACTTTCTTTTCAGAATGAAAAATGTCACCTCTTGGTTGAACATGAGACTCAGAAACTAAAGGAGTTAGATGAGGAACACAGCCAAGAATTAAAGGAATGGAGAGAGAAATTGAGACCTAGGAAAAAGGTAATTTTAAAAGCTTTAATTAAAATACACTTGCATTCGTCCTCCTAGCTGTTGGCTCTTTACCTAATATGTGTCAGGGACGAGAGACACAGAGATGAGGAGTCCAAGTCCCAAAGGTTCAGAATCTAGTTGACGAGCAGCTGCAGATGAGTAGGAGCGTTTCTCTGAAGGAGGTAAGTACACAGTACAGAGTAGAGTAGCACAGTGTACCAGCAACAGAGCAGGAGTACTTCAGTCTGCCCGGGGAAGGCAGGAGGCGTGAGAGAGGAGATGCCTTGTGAGCCAAATGAGGCCTGATGGATGAGTAAGAGCTTGCTGGAAGGACAGACAGATTGGAGTGGGATGGGGCAATTTAAGTACAGAGAAGAGAAAGAGTGAAAATGATGTGTACAGGAATCACATGTGGCTCCCTGTCATGGTAGGGTGAGAGGCAGTGTGTGCCTGTGTGTAGGCATTAGGGAGGGAGAGAAGGAAGGGATGACAGCTTAGTCTGGATGGATGAACTGGAGCCAGATTATAAGGCTCTTACGTGCTGTGTTCATTGACAGTCTAGGAAAGTAAGAAAGGCTTCCTACCCCACAACCAGCCAACCATCTTCCTTATGTGCACTTGACTCCCTGCTAGCCTGGCCCAGCTGGTCAACCATTTGAACTCTGTCTTTTCTATTCCTTATATGATTCTCTCAGTTTTCAAACTTAAACCTTTATTTTCTCTTGGGCTTCCTGCCTGCTACACATTTCAACCATTCCTTTCTTCCCTTCATCCAGTCAGTTAATCAAGGAAATAATATTTAGTTCCTATCATGTGCTGATAAAACTTTCTAGAACTGACCAAGTGAGCTGATAGTGTGGCTTTTAAACTTGAATTTTGTTTATTGTTATGTTTTTGAATAGGTGGTACATTGATGTGTTTCTGAATTCAAAGGGTACACATGGGATGAAAGTGAGAATTCCCTTCTCCAGTTCCTCCTTTCACTCTAACTGTTGCTTTGAATTCCTCCCCAGTTGAACTGGTTGACAGTGGTCACAGTCCGGTGGCATTATCCACCTGTTATTCTTAAAAGTCTCGTCTCACCTGAAGTTTGTGACATAGTCTCTTCTTTCTCTGTGCCTTTTTTTTTTTTTTTTAATCACTTTTCTATGTCATCCAGTCACCTGAAAGGTGGACATTTCCCATTTTGCATTCTTACCTCTGCTCTTTGCATGATGATCTTACAGATTGTCCTGGCTTCAGCTGTGGCATATTTAAGGACAATTCCACAACTTGTATAGAATACAAATTCTAAAGTGATGCAAGTCTGGGTTCGAGTCTCAATGCTGACACTGGTTAATTTTTTCTCCTAACACCTCTGAGCCCCGTTTTCCTCGTGTGTAGAATGAGGATGTTACTGCCTCCCTGATTGGCCTTGTTAAGACAGTAAACAGAAGCTGTGTGTACAGTCCTTGTCAGTTCTTTACAGCACTTAAGATTTGGTCAGGATCAGTGAGTGTTTGTTATTGCTGTAATTTTATTGTTTTTATTATTGGTTCACGCTCTCAGTTCCCATGTCCCATCTGAATGTTCCATTCCTCCTCATTTTATTCCTTCTGTTCCATTATCATCTCATCAGAGGTTTCTTTTTTAGATGACTGTATAAAATAGCTTCAGTGCCCACCTTGAACACTCCTCTGTCCCCTCACCTTTCTTTGTTTCTCTTCATAATATTTATCACCACCAGACACATTTCTTTATTGTTTGTCTTCTCTCACCAGAATGTGAGCTCCTTGAGGGCAGGGGCATCGTATCTCTGTTCACTCTTACATACCCAGCTCCTGGAACAGTTCCTGCACATTGTAAATGATCAATACATGCCTGTTGAATGTTATTCAGTGTTGACTAAAGATTGTAAACTCAGTGGAGGTAAAACTAAACTCAGTAACCCTTTTCATTCGTCTCCATCTCACCTTTCCCCTCTCTCCAGTCCTACCCACCATCGGGTGTTCTTCCCAATATTCCTGTCCTCTTAACTGACATCTAGGCTAGAAACCTGAATTATCTTTCATTTCCATCAGACCCCACATTCAGGCAGATAACAAATAATTTGGACTCTCATTTCATAATCTTTCTTTCCCTTTGCTGTCTTCCTTCTTAAAATTGTTAGTAATGTCCTAAAGGCCCACCTGGTCTCTTGTTCCCTTTCCTCTCTTCGTCCTTGGCTGCCGTCACCAGTGTTTATCCTCAGGAGCATCTCTGATGCTGTCATAGTGGTACTGGTAAATCTTTAGTTTCATCAGAACAGAATGTAAACACCTCACTTGGACTTTGACGCCTTCACGGTGCCACACTTTGGTCACGTCAGCCCTCCTGACTTACCTCCCGCTCGCCACCTTGTTCCCAGTTTCTGGTCCAGTGCTGGGTGTGATCACCATTACTCACAGCAGCTCCAACTTCCTGCCTCTGCATTGTGTCAGCTCACCCTCCCTGGGGTGTCTTCCCCATCCTGTCTGTCAAATTCTTATCTGTCCATTGAAACCAAGCTCACAGTCTTCCTCTGAGAAACTTGCCTGTGTCCTTCTGTCTTTTCCTGTACTTTGTTTTCTGCAGTAGGACTTCTCCTGAGTCACTTTGTCCATAAAGTAACTGATTACCTCAGATACTTAGCAAGTACTTAATATAGTTGTTCCATACTGTATGTAAAGATGAATCTGCCTTAGGTCTTATCTTTAATCTGTGGCTCAGTGTAGAAGAGAAGACATGCATATCAGTAATCAAAATAAAACGTAGAAAATGCTGAAGTTCCAAGTGGAAGAGACGGATAGTAGTTAATAATAGGTGCCATCTGCTGAGTGCCTAATATGGGTTAAGTACATTATTAACACATTTAATCCTCACATAACAACCCAGTGAGGTAGATGGTATTATCCCTGTTTCACAGCAGAAGAATGAAATGGTTCTGTAATATAGAGAAGTAATTGAAGTTTCATGTGGCTGAGCCAAGACTTGAACCCAGAGCTGCGCAGCCTGTGGTCCTGGTGTTGAACAGTGTCTTCTTCGTTAGGATAACGTACAAAGACTTTGGGGCAAGTGATTTTGTCTTGACTGTTTCAGAGTAAATTCTGTTTGTAATACTAGTGCATTATTTCTTTTTCCCTTCCTTTTTAAGACACTGGAAGAAGAGTTTGCTAGGAAACTACAGGAACAGGAAGTGTTCTTTAAAATGACCGGGGAGTCTGAATGCCTTAACCCATCGACACAGAGCCGGATTTCCAAATTCTACCCCATTCCTAGCTTGCATTCCACTGGATCGTAACAGAGGGAAGCATGCTGTGGTTGGGTTTGGCTTTTTAAGTACGTCATTCTGTTCTCTTCATCTTTAGCCGTAGTCTATCAGAGAGCTCACGAAGACAATCACCTGCCTCACCTTCTCGGTGTTTTTTGTTTGTTTTACTTGTTTAGTAACGATGGAGGGGAAGGAACTAAGACAGATGCTGGGCCATGTTGGCAAAGTAGCATCTCACAGTAATTCCCTAAGGTGATTTTTGCATATGCTCTTAAAAATCGTGTTATTTAGATACTGTTACCTGAAAGTTATTTAAAGAAAACTGTTACGTCATTTAAGTATTAGTAAATATCTTTTTACATGACAACTTCTCAGTGATGTCTAAAATCTATAATTGAAGCTCTCTACACTGTGGAGAATTGGAATAATTTTTTGGTGAAGTAGCTCTCATGAAAAAATTTTGAGTGGCTCAAAATATGATATTGATTCAGTAAATAAATCTCTTTAAATGTTAGCATCGGACTCTTTTAAAAGAGAAAAATTATTTCAGTAATTTGTCTAAAATAATTACTTGTTTAGACATAAACTAATAATTAAGGGTGCTAGCTTTATTATATAAAATAGTGCCTAAAACACTAAATTTCAATTCAGTCTAAAATAGCATTTCCTCCTTTTGATTCAACAGGGACAAAACACCCTTAGCATTAAGCATTATTGTTTTTTAAATCTTGCTCGTATTACCATTTGATAGAAGTTTTCATCCTAAAGTATAAGTTGGAAAGATGAAAAAATAAAAGGTAGCTTTTAGATGTCCAAATTGAAAATATAAAACTCACCAAATTAAAAAAAGATAGATTTAGCTATCTCAGCTTATTTCCTAAAGTAATACATGAGCTGGTTAAATGGCTTCTCCCATCTTAGCAACTTCTGTTTAAAATTCTGTCATAGGCCGGCAGGCTCTGAGTTATATTTATGAATATATTTTTCTGAAATGAATCTCAAAAGAGGCATTTGTTCAGAGTAATTTTGAAGGAAGAATTTAAATAAAATATTTAGGCAAATACCAGAAATGACTTTTTATTGTTTTGAGATAAAGTCATTCATATTTTGGTTTTGTTTTTTCCATGTTTAAATTATTTACATGATTTGAGTGGGAAAGTCCTAAAACCTTTATCCTGTGGCTGCTTGATATGTGTAATTATTAATGAAATGTTCACTCTAGTCCTCTTGAGGGTTAGATTTTCAAGCACGTGTCAGGTCAAACAGTATTACAAACCATATTTTGAGGTTGTGAGACAGCACATTTGTACATGAAGCTTGCTGCCTGCCGTTTGCAGCCTATTAATGAGTGCTAGGTACCAAATTGTAGAAATGTCAGTTTTTAGTTATGTTACAGTTGAGGCTGGTGAAAAATGCAAATGAAACTTTGTGGGAACACTGATTCATGTTAAGAAAATGTAAATATCTGTAGCACTTTCTTACAGTTAATTTGAAAACTTTGAATGCTGAACCTTAGTTTGTCAGTGGTTTATAGATGATTTAAAAATGCATGTGATTTTAATTTTGTAATTGTTTTGACAAGCATAATTTACTTGGACAACTTTGTAGGTAGCCTTAATTTCTGCCCAAGTTTGTTTTTTATATAAATATATATACATATATATATTATGTATGGTTGTAAATTCATACACTTATCACATGAATGTGTTACTGTATACAAAACTTTGAACGCTTTATTCTCAAATGCTGGACTGAAAAATGTTTTGAAAGCCTTTTAAAATATATATATATATATATATCTTTATAATGTTCAGGATGATGGAAATTGTTTATATTGTTATGATAGAAATGACAGTATAATGTTACCCAGTGTATTTAATGATTTATTTGAAGGAGAGGAAGAAGGTTCTCCTACCACTTCCTCCTTTGAGATTTTCAGTATATTGACTTTTTAAAAATGAATACTTCAGGCAGTAGACATTTTTTCAGTATCATTTAAATGATATCCTATGTGATGAATGGCTTATGGCCCATAGTTAATTTGGTCTGAATATTTGGTTCTTTTTATTCCTTTCAACTTGACATTCAGAGAATTGAATAAAGGAAAGAGGCTCAGAGTAGAAGGATGGACCCTCTGGTAAGTTTATTAGCAGCTCTTGCATCTCTGTAAAATTACCCTTTGGATTCCTTGTTCACACTCGAGTTCTCTTTCAAATATGACCAGACCATATTCATGTGGGAGCAGGACTACAGAATGATACATATGTAGAGGTAAAACCTTCATTTTAATACTTAGAGTTACATAAATCTTTGCAAAAAGTGTTTTGTTATAGACCGTGCTGTTTGTGCCCATCCCTGCCCCCTTCCTGCTAGGCCCTGTATTCACATACAGAAGAGTGGTCTTTCTCTCTTCCATGAAGTGTACATAGGAGGTTGGGGGGGGCAAAGACACCTTTGCAGTTGAAGAATACAGTCAAATCCATTCCTGATTTGGTGGTTTTGTTGCTGTGACAGAATGTGCTAGGAAATGCGTAAAAGCAGTTCTCCATCCGTGCCCCGTAGTTACTCGGCCTCGCCCCGTCCCTGCGTGCTGTGGACACGCTGGCCACCACACTTCTGCAGGCCTAGCTCATGCAGCTCGTTGCACCAGGTTGCCTTTCCTAGTCCTGTCAATCCATGGTTAGGTGCGAATTGCTGAATTAGCTGCTATAACTCTATGGAGTCAGTTAAGCTTTTTCTTACCCTTTTCTGTGAGGAAGCTATAGGGTGGGTAAAGAGGAAATTTGGAGTGCTTATACCTTGCTGAAAATGTTAACACTTCCCTGTGACAGGATACAGCAAATTGTAATTAAATATAAACTAGAACCAGAGCTACCTCTAAGGAGTGTCTCCTCAAGCACAAAGCTCTCAGGCACATGAGACTCACTGTCACAGAGGGCCTCTGACTTCCTGAGCGTCAGTGAGCTTCAGAAGTGACTGTCCTTTTGTACTCTCCTAGTTCCCTTGTAACTACAGTTTTCCCCATTCCACACTGTGCTGAAATGACAAAGACTCTTCTGAGAAGCCAAATCTGTCAAATGATTTGCTAGAGATACTGTTGACTGAAGGAAAATGGACAACTGAGGTGGAGGAGGAGAGCTCTTTAGTTCCAGTTCTAATAGGCTTCTGATTGAATAAATCCATTCTTTTCTGGGAAATGATCTTTTATAGGAAATGGGATGTTTTCAGTGCTTTTCTTAAGTTGAAGGCACAGCAGTTAATGCCACTCTTGTTGGTAGCCTATGGCTGACGTGGTTTTGATACAGCTTTAAAACTTCTGCTGCTCAGCTTGGGGTAGAGTGTTATACCAGTGTTAAATGTTGGCTGTAGCTTTTTGTGATCCTTCTCTGATTTGCAGTGTAATAACTCCACAAGCTACATTTTTCAGAAAGAATTTGTTTCAGAAAATGCCTCTTGTCTGTTTGGGAGCAACATGTCTTTTCAATCATGGGATTGACAAATGAAAAATAAAGTTATTTCTTAATCTACTTTGGGAAGCAGTCTTTTATTGAGACTCTTTGAAACTAGATTGTCCTGCGTGAAAATGTTCTGTAGCCGTTTTAAAAATCCTAGCTGTATTTTAAAGCTTGCAGTTCTCCAGATCGTCTGACCGGGACAATCAGAGGTACCATTGTTCCAGAGTGTCTACTCACCACACACAAGTGTCCTTTTCACTGCTAACTTGGAGGGAGTGGCTTTTGTCAAGCAAACCCCTCCTTTGAGTGGTGCTTAAAATATTTCCATCAACATATGTGTATATATATACCTCTCTTTTAATGTCCTTTTTTTTCCTTGAAATAGATTATTTTTCTCAAAACATTTCACAAACCACATGACTCATTTCTGCTAAAAATAACCTGTTTTTTTTCATCACTAATATGTTCTGTGAGAATCAGTAGACATTAGGCAGCATCATCTGGCGAGTAGTCAGCTTGGCCGGAGGGAGGCACCATGTGTCACTTTCTAATCCAGGAGCATTGCATACTGCAGAACTCATGCTTGACTTGTTTTTTTTTTTTTTAATGAAACAAAAGAGGCTAAGACCCACTTCCATCCAGCTGAGGACATATCTCATATCTGGGTTCTATTCAGAGAAGTTAGCAGTTTGGGGCTTTTACCCTATTTCTCTTGGGTGTCAGATTCTGTGAAGACTTTGGATAGCTTGGATGGGTAAGTCTCAACTAGGACAAAACTCAAAAGTTTGGTTAATCAAGATAAGAATCATTAACGGGGATATGAATACTTGAGCTAAGGCTACTATTACAAAGACAAATTGAGTCAAGCCTCTAGGTAAAACTAAAATATGAAAAAGGCACGATGCAGTCATTCATTATGCATAGTAAGTTTTCATTAGTAAAACGTCAAACTTAATAAACCAAAAACTATTTTCTTTTCCTTCTTTGCCTCCTTTCCTTTCTTCCTTCGCCCCCCGCCCCCGCCCCGCTTTTATTTATTTATTTTTTGGTTAGATAGATCACATTAAAACATAATGTTAAAAAAGAAAAAAGCCCTTTAATTGGAGATTTTGCAATTGAAATGACTCTTCATCTAACAGACCACGTAAATGTTTATAGACATTGAAAAGTGCTTTCAAACCAACTGCACCCAGTCCCCCACGCGTTTCCTAGGTGCAGAGCAGGGGTGCTGGCTTCCCCGGCAGGCAGGCTGCTCTCCCTCCCCTCCCCTTCTTTCCTCTTTGCCCCTTGCCCTTCTCGTCCTGTCTGCCACAGCCTGGTTCAGGGTAACATACTATCAGCTCTAGTGTGGACCTACGGGACAGCATAGCTGCAATCAAACAGACTTCCTAAGTAAGTGGAAACGTGATACACAGTGAGAAAGAACTAGTAGAAACCCTGTCACCACCCTCAAGGGAAGTAGATTTCTTAATTTTTTCAGTTGCGAGAGTTTCTTCTCAACCAGCTGATTCTGTTTGTTACGACTAGAGAATGCAGGGTAAAGAGGAGAGAGAGGAGCTGGGAGCACAGCCCTGCAGCGTTAACCAAAACAGCCTCCTCGAGTGGTACCCCAATCCCGTCTTCCAGTTTCTGGGCTTATTTTTAAGGAAAAGCTCAAGGGCGCCTGAAACAGCTTTTATGTATCTGGCTTTCCTAGGCTGGTGTTAAAAGAAGCCAAGGCGCTCGGGCCTGGACAGCAGGGAGACCGGCCTCATCCTACAACACCGCACGTGGCCACTCCCGAGTCCACCCTGTGAAGCTGTCTCAGACTGTGTATCTTGGACTGAATTCTGCAGACATACACATTGTCCCAGACTAAGATAAGGGTTCTAGTTGACTATTTGCTGTGTCAGTAAGACAGTGAGCCTCCAGCTTTTACCCTCTGGAGAAGTCTCGACCTAAGTGCCATAAGCCACTGCAAGAACTGGTCCAGGGGGCTCTTCCACCATGGGTTGCTTATGGCTTGACGGCAATGCTTCTCCTCCTCCGCCCAATGTAGAATTGGTCACCTAGAAGTGGGCCAGTGAACAGGAAGTTAGGAAATGCCTTGCAGTCTCTGGGGACTTTCTCTTGGGTAATCACAGCAAGTGTGACCACGGCAAAACTGGCTTGAAAGATGAACTCTTCTGTAAGACTGATTTAAATGGATTACCCCATTTCATTACCAGCCTGGTTTTCCCTCTCCTCCTTGCACTGACACTCTCCTTCCTTTCCCCCTGGTGGTTCACTTGATTGTTACACAATTGACATTGTTGGCAGTGTCTCCTTGTAGTAACTGGCATTTGCCTAAGATTTTCAAGCTTGCTGTGGCACATGCCGCCTGTCTCCCAGGCCTCCAGAAACCCACACCATAGTCGTGAGCCTTACCTTTGTCTCCTTTTTCTCCCTTGTGCCCTCGAGGACCTGGTGGCCCAGCAGGGCCCCTCTCACCTAGGAGGACAGGGGGGCACAGCTAAGTGGGGGCACAGTACAGGGCTCCTCCCCACAGGAGGAGCTGCACGCACTCCCCCATGGCTCTGGCAAGGGAGCTGCTTCCCACAGGGGTGGTCGTTCCACAGGTGGCTGTTTCAGCCACCACTTACCTTTGGGTCCAGGGATGCCCATCTCTCCCTTCTGCCCAGGGGGTCCTGGGATGGCTCCATAAGCTGCAAGGGGGAGAAGCGGGCCTTAGACTAGAGATCACCCGGGTGCTTGGCAAGTAAAGTGATTTGTCGATAATGGTAGAGTTTGGACTTGTAAGAGGAAAACCAAGTTTATCAGCTTTTTAGCATCTCAAGTGTTAATGAGGTTTTTCGGGACTCTGGTTCGTGAGACTGTGCAGCAAGGTAAGTCTGGGGAAGGTAAATGGGGGCTGCCCTTACTTCGGAAAAAGTCCATGAGGTCCTCAGTCACATTGCTGTAGGCGGAGAAGATCTTGCTGATGCCAGGGGGCCCCTGGGGCCCAGGCCGGCCTGGGGGGCCCTGCACCGTGTAGGCCATCCCTTGGAGCAGCCCCTGACCTGTGAAACACAGAGTGTGGTGGGCACAGGGAGTAGGGGTCACCGGCCCCCTCTTCAAGGTGGGAGCGCAGGGCCCTCTGACTAACTCCCAGTACAGTTTTGACTCTTATGCAGCAGCGAGGAAGGAGCCCTGCAACTTTTGTCTCCGGTGTTGGTGAGCAGGTCTCCACCTCCAAGGGCTTATATTGCAGGCCTTTTACTATACATTGTTGTATTGGTAAGCCACAAGGGGAAAGGGCTTAGCCACCAACCTTCCCTCAGCCCCCCTCCACAGTCATAGACACTTCTGAGAAGCACAAGTAAGAAGGGGAAACAAAGGAACCCCAGCTTCTCTGCTCCCTGCAGCACAGGTTGCAGTGCTGACTGGGCCACTTGAACTAAGCTCGTCTTCAGTCCCGGCCCATCTGATGCCAGGACCGCTGTCCTCCTCAGCGTGGAGGTGCTCTCATGCTCCCAACCCCACAGCCCTGAGGCTTCATGGCCCGACTTACGCTGCAAGCTCTCCGACACCCGAACAGCCAGCTCGTTGTAATCCAGACCTCCGGCAAAGCCAGTCCCGAATCTGCCATTGCCGCCATACATGCCATTCTCGGCTGCGGCCCCGTAGCCTCGGCCCATGTCCATGCCAAAGGCTCCCGCTTCGCCCAGGGAGCCTCCACTGGCTCCTCCTATGCCCATGGAGGAGCTGTAGGAGGTGTCCCTACTGAAAGAGGAGGAGCTGCCACTCCGGCTGTAGGAGCTGTCCGTGGACACCAGGCGGGTGTCCCCGGGGGGCCCCTGGGGCCCAGGGGGACCCGGGGGGCCAACGATGAAGCTACGCACATCAGGACCTGGGGGGAGGAAGCGGCATTACTGGGAGCCGGGTCTGGGGGAGAGGAAGAAGTGGGAACTGGGGTGGGGGGCTGGTTCTTGACACCCTTTAGCAGGATGTGAACTCGCACTGAGTGGAGTGTGGGCTGAGAAGAAGCCGGACTTCTCCTGCTGGGGTGGCTAAGGTGTTTAGCCACCAGGCCCTTCAAACCCTGGCCACCCTTTCACAGAGAGAAGCCCGGACTGGGAGGGGACAGAGGAGGGACAGGGACGCCAGGGGCACCTACTTGTGAGATAGCTAATCAGCTCACTCCGGAAGCTGTCACTGTTTTCAGCTGCGTATGTCGCCAGAGCTCCTGAGATGCCCGGGGGCCCTCTAGGGCCTGGGGGACCCGGGGGACCAGGAGGGCCTGGGATGGATGATAAGCCGGCAGCTGAGCAGGAAGCAAGAGACAGAGAAGAATCAGGGATCCAGCACCAGGACCACTGAATTCCCAGCCTGGGCCCCTCTAGAAGGAGGCAGAGGGAGACCCACACACCCGGGTCCTGGCTTCCTCCAGAGTAAGTGCTCCCCACTGCCCTCCACCCCCAGTCCCTAGCCTCATTCAACCCACATCACATCCCCTCCCCCAGCTCTTCTGGGACTCAGAGCTCCCGGCTGGGCACCTGGTCATCTGCTGGCCCGAGCTCTCCCATGACTTCAGAGCACAGTCTCCCCAACCCACCCCCACCCCCACCTCGCCACATCTCCCCCTGCAGGGCTGAGAGCACCTCGCCTGCCTCACTCCTTACTCTGCAGGTAGGATGAGAGATCCTCCGTGCTGATGCTGGACCATGAACTGCCTGGGAGCCCTGGGGGCCCAGGGGGACCTGGAGGCCCAACGATACCTCTGAATTCAGACCCTGAGACACCGAGGAAGAGCAAGGATCAGTTAGGCCTGGACCGCGGGGCTCTGCCCTCCACCCTGAAGCACTTGATCAGATGGCCCTGATCAGCCCTACCTTGGAGCAAGGAGAGGAGCTCCTCATAGGATGTGCCCGGCAAGCCTGGGGGCCCCGGGGGGCCAGGAAGCCCGATGCTGACTCCAGTGCCTGAGGAACGAAATCCCAAGTTGTGATGGATGCAGGTCAGGCAGGGAAGGGAGGGTGGAAACACCATATCGGAGAGGAAGCCAGATGGAAGCCACTTGAACGGAAGTAGGGGCCGGGAAAGGGGTGAGAGGGGCAGTAGGGAGAGACTGGCAGAGACGCAGGCGTGAGATCCTGGGCAAGGACACTGCAGAGGAGGGACTCTGAGGCTGGGGAAGAGTGCAGGTCAGCTCTCTCCTGCTGGGTGTGTGCATGTGTGCGTGCATGCAAAGGTGGGCGTGTGTCTAGAGAAGTGTGCATGTGAGTAGTGTGCACAGTCCTTGCAGAACAGTGCCCGGGGCACTCGCTCTGGCTTCCCTCGCCAGGCTCTGTGACCTGCTCTGGGGCACAGGTTTGAACCGCTCTGAATACCACCCCTCCTCTGGGTTAGGTGCAGCCTAGTGGGAGAGGGTCAGGGATGTCTAGCCCCTGCATGCCCACCCAGGCCCTCCTGCCCCCCTTGCCAGGGGTGCAGACACTCACTGGACATGTAGCTGAGGATGCGGTTGCTCAGCTCTGCATAATCCAGAGACTGGAGGAACCAATCTCCACCGGCTCCTTGCGGCATCAGGTACTGCTGTAGATACTGACGCACATCATCTCCTGAAAGGAGAGGAGGCGCCATGGGCCACTGGCCAGCTTGGCCTCCTTGCAGACCGGCCCAAGTGATGTGTGAGCTTGGACATTGGCAAGCTGCCAGTAGCTGAAGGGGTACCTGCTACACTCATCCCTCAGGAGAGATCTGACACCCTCTGTCCAGCTGACTGCTGGGAGCGAAGCGGGAGTGGCTCCTTGGCCCGAGGGACCGCCAAGTGTGCCTGATAAGTCAGCCAGGAGAGAGGGGCACCCTTCAGCCCCCCAACCCCCACTGCCCCCCCAGGCAACTCACGCCGGAGCGCAGCCAGGATGTCTTCAGAAGAGATGGAGGTGGAGGATGTGCCAATGTTGTAGCCGGAAGCTGTGGGGAAGGAAACCGGGTCACCTGCTTCGCTGGTACTGAAGCAGTGCCCTCATAACTCCAGAATCAAAGGCCTGGTCACCCAGCTGCTTCCCTTGGGGGGAAATGAATGAATGGGGCATTTGCAGGATATTTATAATTTCTATTTTTCTTAATCTGAACAAACCTTTTTTGGAAGCTAGATCCAGCAGCCTGATTACTATGAATTTAATATTGAGCATCACATTCACAAAAAGGGCAAAGCAAGCAGCAAATTAAGAGATGAGGCTCCAGGAATGACCGTGGACCTGGGAGGAGGCTTGTCATCACAGGGGTGGCAAGAGGCTTACTCTGTAAGTAGCTCACGACGAGGCTGGCCAGCTCTGAGTAGTTGAAAGTCTCACCGGTGATGGTGGTGACAGGCCCGGGGGGACCAGGTGGGCCTGGGGGACCCTGAACTCCAGACAGATAAGACCTGATACTGTCACCTGCCAACAAAGAAAGCAAGTCAAGCCTGTCCCCAAGAGGGCGCGTCTCCCCCACAGAGGTGACCTGAGCACTTAACCCACTCGTGGGCCAAGGCAGGTCCAGCAGGGAGCCTGGACCCCCCTTGTTACAGATGGAGAAACTGACGCAGAGTCTGTGCTTGGCCTGGTGGATCTTGAGGGCTGTGGGCCAGCAAGACCCCAGTCGGTGACACATCTGACCAAGCTCTGGTGCCCATGTGTGTGGAAATCACGCCCTCACCTCCATGGAATGTGCAGGGATGCAGCCTGGGGCACGCACACAGGGGTGAATGTGTGTGTGTGTGTGCACACATGGAAAAGTGTTTGTGTATATGAGCCTCTACTGGGGCTCTGTGTCCATGTACAAGTCTATGTGCGTGGGCAGGTGTGAGAAGGTGGGAGTTAGGGAGCTCATGGACCTGCACACCTAGTACACACCTGTGCACACACATACACACGCATCCTGCCCCACTCAGATGTGGGGTACTCACTCTGCATGTAGTCAGAGATGTATTGCTGAATCTCCAGGCCAGAGCTGCTGAGGGAGCCTGGAGGCCCGGGGGGCCCTGGTGGGCCTGGCGGACCCTGCATGAATGTGGTACTTGACGACGATCCCCCTGCAGGAGAGAAGGCCACTGAGTTGGTCTGTCCTCTCTGGGGTCAAACCAAAGAGCACAGGCAATGCCTTCACAGTCTGAGGAGAGAGAGGCTTTCTCAGGAGAACTAGGACAGTGGCAACGAGCTCCTAGGAGCTCTCCCAGGCTGAGTCCTCCCTTTCCTTCGACAGCCTGCGCACTGCCCACACAGCCCTCCTCACCCCTGCACCCCTAGCTCCCGATCTCTGTTCTCGCCGTCACTGTCATCGGCATTGTTAGTCATCTTTATCGTGCAGGCATCCTTGTCTCCCACCCCTGCTATCTTGTAACCTCCTCAGGGGCAGTTCAGAATCTAGCATGTAGAGAAAGTACCTCATTAACACTGAATCATGGATTCGTGAATGAATTAGTTAATTAATATCCTTATTGGCACAATCAACCTCACTTGAAGACGGGGAGAATTTTGGGCACCTTGGCTTCTTACCTCGAGAGGGCCCACCAGGAATGCCAGGAGCCCCTGGGACTCCGGGATCACCTGGAATCCAAAACAAGAAGCTGTTTGCATTGCCTCCTCCAGGAAGCCTCCCCTGGTTAAGCTCAACCACTCTATATCAAATTGTGACTCAACAACTGACCCATGTTTCTCAGTCTCATTTCTGAAATGATACCACAGCTTCCTTGGGCAGAGACTGTATCCCTCCAACCCCGTCCCTTTCTCCCTCAGGCTCTCCTTTCTTCAGCCTCTTCTTCCTCCCACGGCTGGAGCACCAGCACTTAGTCCTTGCCCTCTCTTCGGGCTCTGGGAGCCAGCCTTGTTCCCACTCTCCACTGCCTGCACTGACCTTTGTCACCCTTGGGTCCCTGAGGGCCGGGTGGGCCTGGTGGTCCCTGCAGGTTGAGTCCAAGAGAACCGGAGCCTGGAGGCCAACAACACAGTGCAGTCAGCGGGCGGGAGAGGCTCCAGCAGAGCCTCTGGGGAGAGGCTCCAGTCGGGGGGGACGGCGGTGCTCAGCACTTACCTGAGCCTGACAGCCCTGGGAGGCCTCGCTCGCCTGAGGGACACAGCAGAGAGGGGACGGTCAGCTGCGCCCGCCTCCCTCTCCTCATGCCCCACCGAAGACACCACCTCCCTCCCGAGGCTCCCTAAGACTTATGACACAGCTGGGGCAGCACCGGCCCTCGGGCAGTACCTAGAGCTGCCGCATAGACACGTGCACACACGCACACGCAGGCACACAATTCTCAACCACAGACACCCTCTGATCACTCATTTGGACCAAACCCCAGAAGCTCAGGGATCTCGGAAGGTCAGCCTCCACCCCCTAGGATCGTTTGAGGCCAGTTCTCCTGTACCTTGGTGTCCTCGGGGGCCTGGGGGGCCTGGGGGAGAAAGCAGACAGTTGTGAGACATGTCCCAACCAGATGCTGCGACTTCAAGGGGCCCGAGGAGGGGGCGGGACAGGGCTCTGGGCCCAGAGCAGACTCAGGGCTTGGGGCTCCCCACACCTCTGCTCCAACAGGACAAGGCAGAGGTGGACATGCTTTGCAGAGCTTCTGACCAACCCCCGGCCCCTGCTCCAAGCTGCTGAGCTCCTAATGGGGTGTGGCAGGAGAATGAAGACCTGCCCCAGCTCGTCCAGCCTTGTCCAAATTCCTCTGGCCACCAGCAGGCCAACCAGGGCCACACTGACTCCCGGGCCCCCTAAGACACTGCTCTTACCTTGGTCTCCCTTGGGGCCTGGGGGGCCAGGTGGGCCTGGAGGGCCAGAGAAGAAAGTCTCTGTTGAGGGAAGAAACAGTTTTGAGTGTGGACGCAATGATGTTTGCGAGGGAGCAGCATCTAGAACAGCACCAGTCGTTCTGTAGATGATCAACATTTGTCAAATGGATGGATGGATGGTTGGTCAGGAAGTTGGATAGAAAAATACTTAAAAGTAAAGAAGGAATGAAAAGCCTGGTGCATGGACGGATGCATTTTCTGCGAGGGATAAGCTCTGGGCTCAAGTTTGCCCTAAACTTATTTCCGTATGCTTCTATGTTCTATGGTCAGCATTTATCTCATGTCAGGAGCATGTGTCCTGCCTGCTTTATCAGAACTGGACTCCCTGATGATAGGAATTAGGTCTCTCTAGTCAGCCAGAAGCTCCCCACAACAGAATCGGCTGTCTCCCCCAGGCTGGGCTACCAGGGGCTCTCAGGGTGGCTGGGCTGGCATCAGCACCCTCCTTCCCTGCAGCAGGTAGCACGGCATTTATGCAAACACATCCATGGTGGCAAGTCAGAAGGAGGGAGCGTGGAGAGTAGGTCAGGAAGACTGCACGCCCATGACCGCTGCGTGTGTTGGGGTTGGGGCTGGGGCCGAGGTGGAGAACAGGAGTGATTTGACCCCCCAGCATTACCTGAGCTGGTCAGGAGAGATCCTGGTGGGCCTGGTGGGCCTGGCAAGCCTTCCCCTAGAAAAGAGAACCGCCCAAGACTTATCAATTCCAAGAGGTGGCCAGGAACCCTCTGCCCAGGAGGAAGAGCAGAGAAGCTCTTCCTAAGAACCAGCCAGGAAGCAGCCCGGGCTCTGGTCCCACTGTCTCCCACCTACCCCGCTCTCACCCGCTGGGCCTGGGGGTCCTGGGGGGCCTGGCATGGACAGTCTTGTAGAAAAGGGTAAGGAAGAAGCAATGCTGAACCCAGGATCTTGCTTCCTCACTAAGTGCCTTGAGCCCTGCCCTGCCCCCAAGATTTCCCACCTTCCAAAGACCCCTGAGTGCTCACCTGGTGGCCCGGGAGGTCCAGGTGGGCCTGGGGGGCCTCGTAAATCAATACCCTCTGTGGAAAGAAGAAACCAGAAATGAGTAAAAGCTGTCATGAGACTGCTCTCTCTGCCAGCGTTACCCCTCACCAGGATCATCAGCAACTCTACTCACACCCCACACCAAGTCATGGGTCATGGCCTGGGACCCTCCAAGACACCCTTGGCTAGAGGTGCCTTTTGCTCTGAGCAGGGTGGGGCTGAGTGGCGCTCCCTGGTGGCTGTTGCCGGTGTGGCAGTGACGAGCAGGAGCATGGCTTCGGTGTCAGGAAGCCTGAGTTCAAGTCCTGCCTGCTGGCTTGTGACTTGGGGCAAGATCTTGAGGTCTTTCAGCCTCAGTTCCCTCTGCTGTAAACCAGAGGCCCGAGACCGGTATCACCAGGGCGTTGCACAGGCTCTGTGGGACACCAAGGCAGAGTGGCAGGCACATGGCAACTGCCGGACCGGGGCCGGCGTTGTCTTTGTTAAGGTGTCCAGTTGTTAAGGTGTCCGGGAGGGCGGCCCGCAGCATCTCTGCCTGGGCTCTTTAAAGGATGGGGAACAGGAGGACCCAGGAGTCAGCCCTGCCAGGCCGAGTCTGGGGCTGAGAACCCAGGGACCCCTGTGGCGGCTTTGGGTGGGGAGGTCCAGGACTCCTCTCATCACACCCGCAGGGCTGGGTGCAGACACCCCATGTGGCCCTGGTCCTCCTGGAATCCGAAGAAGCTCTCTGACAGCTGCGCCAGCCCCTGTGACTCATCTCCATGGCTGATAAAGCCCCTCTGTTCTCTTCTCTCAGCTAGCACTGCGTCTCAGAGGAGCTGGCCATCCTTATGCTGGGGCTCACGATGACTCCCGGGTGCAGCTGCCGCAGGCCCCCATGCTCGGCCACCTCCCCACTCCCACCCCCGCGCCACCTGTCCCAGAGAAAACGGTGGTACTCACGGGTGGACAGGACCTCAGAGAAGGAGCTGCTGCTGCCCATGAATGATTCGCCAGCCAGGCCCGGCTCCCCTCGCGGGCCTGGGGGGAGGACAAAGAGTTGGGGGTCACCGCTCTCAACAATCTGTCAGTGTGGGGCTGAGCTGAGGATGGGCGGGAATGAGCCAAGTGTGGGTGGGGCCAGAGTGTTGGCTGGGAACCAGAAACACCCCAGGAAGAAATGGAGGATCTGGAGCCAGATGGTATTTTGGATACAGTCTGGATATTTGGCTAAGTTGCTGGACAGTGACCTGATTCTCAGGATCTGGTCACAAGAAGCCTGAGGCCTGTGAAAACTGCTAAGCTAGATCCTGATCCAGGAGCCTCAATCTCCCTTTCTAGGGGAACCCCTACCTCCTCAGAAACATGGAAGGGGGTGGGAAGAGGTGTCTCCTCTGGCTGCTGAGGCCTTGCAAGGGCCTTGTGATGAGCTGGGGGGCCCCCTCGCCTCCCTTCCCGGGATGCAGCTCTCTCATTTCATTTTAAAGATGGGCATATTTCCACCCTGGGAAGGAAGCTCTCCCCACAGCCTATGGTCATGCATTCTTTCAGAGCGACACATACCTTGCTGTCCTGGAAGACCAGCTGGACCAACGGGGCCTGGAGATGGGGTTGGGGAAGAATAGGTTTTACCACACCTTGAGGGTCAGAGTTCTAGAAGAACTGAAGAAAAGGCAGGTGCCTAGGTACATAAGTGGCTTTCTCACAAGGCATGGAACAGTGGCCCAAAGTGATCAGCTTGCTTATTTGAAAGCAATAAGCAATTTGAGACCAGCCCTGTGGTCTGTTCTGGTGAGAAATTCTCTGCCAGGCCCTGGGGCCCTGGGATGGGCAGGACTCTGACACTGTCCTCTGATGATTCGAGATTTCTAAACGCCCACAGTGTGCCCTCTGTCGCTGGAATTTATCAGGAGAGAAGGCACTGGTCTTCTTGCACTGGTCATGTTAAATAATGTATTTCACTTACACACAAACATTTTAAATAATTGAAAAAGACATAAAAAAATAACATGCATTTTAGATAAATAGAAAAAACATCACCCATAATTCTTTAACTTGCAGGCATTTTGTTTTATTTCCTTCCAACAGTTTTTTCTTATAAAAATGTAGTTGCAACCACCGAGCACACATTATTGAGCATGCTGTGCTAAGTCACTCAGTCGTGTCTGACGCTTTGTGACCCCATGGACTACAGCCTGCAAGGCTCCTCTGTCCATGGGATTCTCCAGGCAAGCATACTGGAGTGGGTTGCCATTTCCTTCTCCAAGGGATCTTCCCAACCAGGGATAGAATCCAGGTCTCCCACATTGCAGGCGGATTCTTTATTGACTGAGTCACCAGGGAAGCCCATTATCGAGAATTCTCCTCTTTAAACACCTTTCCTTTAAGTCTTCCTATTTTTGTAGCCATCTCATTCTTGTTGGACAATTTAGGGATGTTTGCTTCAAATAGACTCCTGGCATTTTTGTTGCCCCTGATGCATGTTATCAAGTTGTTTTCCAAGAGGAAACAATTTGAGGACAGACTCTTGAGAGGAACCTGGGCCAAACCCTGACTCAGCTACTTCTTGGCTGCATGGCCCTAAGCACATCGTTTACCTGCTGGGGCCTGAAGTGGTGCTGTGGGGCCTGTGGAAGCAAAGCACACTCAGGGCTTGGGATACTTGCTGGGGAGTAATCAGGGCTCACCAGGCTGCCAGGGAGGGGCTTTCTCAGCCTCTTCCTACTCTTCCCCGGGTTCCAACCCAGGTTTCAGATTTGACTGAACGCTACTGTAGTCAAACATCAGCAAGCCTGATGCTGACCTGGGGCAAAGCAAGAGAACAGACTGACCTGGGGCTCCTGGAGGTCCCGGAGGTCCCATGGCTCCAGGAGGTCCCGGGGGACCTGGGACAGTGATAGTCGACGATCCCTCTGTAAACAGAAGGCACATTCAATGCTGAGCCCCACTCTCCTCATTCAGAGGCACAGGGACCAGGCCGGGCTGTGGGCCAGGTTGGGCCAGTACAACCTCTAAAATTCCCCCACCCTCCTCCCTCTGACTGGCAGAGCCAGCACTGCATTCTGCCCAAAGCACTGAGCCTGTAGATGTGGAGGGTGTGGAGACAGAGCCAGGACAGATGCCCAGTACCCTCTGCAGGGCCTGCCTACCTGAAGTCATGATCTTGCCTGGAGCTCCTGGTTCACCTGGGAGGGGAGGAAGAGGAGAGTGGTTCAATAAATCATTTTCAAGGCTTCTGATTGCATTTGAGACCCATTCCTAACCCTCAGGCTAAAGGCATTTGAATGAACTGAAGGGGAACAGGCAGGATGCATTAAGCACCAGTCTGTGCCCAGGAGACCCTGGAGGCCAGAGAGTCAATCTTCTTGGCTCACAATAGCTTTTGGACGAAGCTGGGTCTCTGCAAAGGGGCTTCACTGGTGGGTGTTGGAGAGTGTGCCTTTTGATGAGGCCAGAATATGCCAATTTAGGAATCATTCCCACTCCCATAGTCTATCTTCTCTCACCAGGGGCATCGAAGGCTCTTACTGGGAATTTCTTTAGGTGGAAAGAGTACCGAGAGGTCAAAGAGCAGAGGTAGTAAGCCTGCAGGGTCAAGTCTAGTTCCCATGCTCCTCAGGTGCCAATTCCCCGGGACAGGATAGGGGCCGTGCAAAGTTAAGGTGGTGGTGGTGGGGGGTGGCGGTCTGTGGTCTGAGGAATCCCGAGTTATGTAAAGGTTAACAGACGTCTTTTCTGCCCTGTGTTTCAGAGGATTGAAAGGGCAAATGTGCATGGGAGACTTCCAAGACGGGGATGGCAGATTCACACTTTCTCAAGGCCATCTCAGTGAGGGATCTCTGTGGACTGGAGACCCACAGATTCTAGAGAACCAAGAGAGTGAAGTAGAGGACAGAAGAGTCCTTGACTGGAACTTTCTTGTCATTTCCCAAGGCCTGTGGGTATTCAGTCATCCACACACAGAGGGGTGATGCTGATTTCCCCCTTTGGGGGAGCAGAGGGGTGGTCTCTACTTGTGTCCTGCCAGCCCCTGGGGGTCAAATCTAAGAAAAGTACTTGAGTTATTTTTGTTGGAACACAATCCAGTATCAGGTACAATGTCTGCCTCTTGTGCACACTGGACAGAAAGCCACAGCCCCTGGAGAAGGGCAGGGGCTCTCCTGGAGAATCCCAGGCCTCTCCCTGAGCAAATCTGTGGACCCAGAGATGTGTTTGGCCAGGATGTGCCTGAAAGAACTCCTTGGCCCCAACCAGTTGTTGGAAATAGTTTCTGGAAAGTAGGTCCCCACAAGGTGACGGTGACAGAGGGCAGCTCTATGGAATGTCAGGGTTCAGGATGGTAGGCTCACAGGGACAGAAGGAGAGGACCGTCCCTGAGCAATGCCTGTCCTGGACTGGCCCAGGGTTGGGGGCGGATGCTAGCGTTGCCCTACGCGGAAGGGTCCAGTCCTGAGGATGCTCCCCCCAGAACTCTGACTTTGCCCTCTCAGTAGCTTCTGAGACCCTCCTGAATGAAAGCCCCCTCTCAGAAAGGGGGTGGCAGTGTCCCAGTTACACTGAGGTCTATGTGGGTTATAAAACCTGTCCCAGGGAAGAGTCACACTACGGGGGGACCAGCCTAAGTGAGGGGATGGAGCACTCTCGGGGTGTTTTAGAGGTGGGATGGAAAGGCCTTCAGGGGTGGGGGCAGCACCCTTCCAGATCCTCCTTCATCAAAGGCTGGGGGAAACCCAGGCACCAAAGTGAGGTTCTAGATTGTGGGGAACAGAGTGGGGCTTGAAGATTCAGGGCTTAGTTGATCAGAAGAATCCTTGGCTCCTCAACCTCACAGCCTTCCTCTGAAGCCACTAGATGCCACTGTTGATCCAGGCTCTTGCCAGAGAGGGGCCTCCTGCAAAAATGACTAGTGACTGTCTAGTTTGTTTGCAAAGCCACTTACCTTTAACTCCTGGTCGGCCGGGGGTACCAGGAATTCCTGATGTGATTGAAAACAAGTGAGTCAGGATGATGAAGGGCAGCAATCTCAGACACCCTGTGGTGGCACCTAGCACTGGGTCACCTAGCAAGGCCGCAATCACGCACTGAAACCTGCAGGCCCAGCTGACTGACTTCCACCTGGGCCCAGAGGCCCCTCAGGCAGCCTCTTGCTCTGAGCCCTTCTCCATCTCTAGGAAATGGGGCAACAGCTGGGCTGGAGAGAGGCGGAGGTGCATGGACCCTGCTGTGGGGGATCCCCTGAAGCCTCGGGGAGTAGGGACTGGGCTATATATCTGATATATCAGATACATTCCTATATATTCCTATATCTGATAACACTGCCTCTTGCTTTCATCCACTGAATTCCACCAGGAAGCATTAGAAACAAGTCCCTGTGTGCTGAACTGTTGGGGGAGATGTTGTTTGATTTTATTTTGTATCTTTGCCTAATTTCCTTTAAGAGTTGGGGCTGGTGTGGTGACAGTTTCTCAGATCCAGGTGGGTGCACACTATTCAGCTATTGGACAGACTGGACACTGGCGCTGTCCCAGAGAGGCTGGGCCCTTCTGCATGACACGACACCCACTCCCTGCTGAGCCATGGAGGCTGTGGTCTCTGTGGGACTAACGGGACTTCTGAGCCTCCTCACAGGGTGGGGGGGAGTGTGTGTGTCGGTGGGGGGGGTGGGGAGGTGGTCCCTGCACCATAGGGGGCCAGGCTCAGGCAGACAGAATTTGCTTGTGATCTAACCTCATCTCTCCAGAATGCCTTTCTAGATTGTTCTGTGAGTATTTTTCCTGCCTAAGGTGTTTCTTCAGACTCAGTAAAATGACCTGAACCCATTCTTGCTGGAGGGTGAGGGGAGGAGTGGAAACACTCTGGTGACTGGAGAAGCTTCTGCAGAATGCCAGGGGTGGGAGTGACCCAGTAACTCACCCTGAGGTCCTTGGGGTCCAGTGAGACCTATGCAAAACAAGACATGAAAGGAGAGTTGAAGGGCTGAGGAGCCCCCGCCTCAGCCCAGGAGCGGTGCAGGGAGATGAACCCTGTGTGTGGGGCAGCCGGACTCCAGGGTCCTCGTCACCCTCTGGGTGATGTGCAGTTCTCTGACCCACCGCTCCACTGGGGGGTGGTCCTTAGCCTTTTTGGCGTCTCAGACCCTTTGGTGTCTGAGAGCTACAAACCCAGAAAGTTCACACACTCATTGACTCTCATGCTGCCCCCTAGGCTATCTCCTTGGCACTCCCCATCTGTGTACCGGCCAGAGGAGCCAGGGGGCCCCCTGCTCCTCACAGGCCTCGGAGGATTGCCATCCGCCCTCTTTCCTGTTTTGATTTATCCCTCCTGCAGCTCTGGGGATCTTGCTCCTGTTGGGTCTTTGGTGGTGACCCTAACAGCGGCTTCTTTTCCCAGACTGGCAGCCACTGGTGACTGTCCCAGCTATGGCCTGAGGAGGTCTGGAGGGCTCAGAGGAACCAGGAACCGAGTGGGTGATAAACTGCCATTTTTAAGACTCCTTGATGCTTTCTAGAACTCCTTGCTTTTGGTGGTGTTTTTTATTTCCTGAGTTGCCAGACTTGGTGACTGGGCTGTCAGGACCCACAGCCATTATGCCTGGCTCCAGCCAGCATTTTCCTGATGAGCTTCTGGAGGAAAATGGACTCAGAAAGGTATACACGCACACACACACAGCACGGCCAGCTCCCCCTTCCCGCTCTTTACCTGGCTTCCCTGGGTCCCCAGAAGGTCCTGGTAAGCCCCGGGTTCCCGGCATTCCTGGAAGACCTTGTTCCCCTAGAGAGAGCAGTGCCACACGGAGAGTTTTCCCTCTAGGCAAGCTGGCTGGCCCGCACCTGGGAGCTGGGCGCTCTTGGGGTTCTACTGAATAACTTGCCAGCAGATGGAAGGGAGGAAGTGGGTGAGACCCGGGCCTTGCACACCTCCCTGTGATATACACCCACTGGCATTGTGATTGGGGTGCTGGGAGCTGCCTGCTGGGATGTGGATGGGGCTCAGAAGGGTAGGCGGGGGAGGGGGGAGAGTGAGGAGAGCAGCTCCGTGACCAACCTCTTGGGCCTTGATGTCCGTCAGGGCCAGCAGGTCCTGGGAAAGCAGATCAAAGCTTTTCAGTGACTCTGGGAGCTTCCCTGGGACTCCTCCTTCAACCACCCTACAGCCTCACAAGCTGTCTCCTAGGTGGGGGAGGGGGAGCCCATGCAGCCCCTCCAGCAGCCATGAGACACGGAAGAAGCCCTGTCCTTGTCACACTGCTGGGCACAGCTTTCCCCTGTCCTCTGCTCCTAATGCCTCTTTTCCTGCCGAGAACTCTTCCATGGCCCACACTGCATGTCCCCGACAAGATGCTCAATGTGTGTTGGCCTGGAGGTCAGAGCCCTCTAAGATCTTGTCTTCTCTGCTGTAGGCATCATTCTAACCTCTGTCCAAAGTCATGTCCATCTGGGGCCAGCTCTTGCTTTTTGCCACCTCTCCGTCTTTCCTCACTCATATGGCTGCCTCTGGGGTTAAAATCTTCTTTACTTTTTCAAACCATCTGAAGAGCCCCTTCCTCCCTTCTTCTGGTTGGAAGAAACCTCTCTCTCTGCTGTTTCTTCAGAGCACCCTGTACCTCTCATGACCCTCATCACCTCACACGAGCTTTATCTCCCCTCGAGGGAGGTAAAGCATCTTATTGCCCAGCACAGCATCCTGAACTCCATCAGCACTTCCTAATAGTTTGTTAAATGAATGAGATCATCAAGGCACCACATCCCCATCAGTGGGGCTTAAACCCTTCTGGGACATGTTGCCAAATGCCTGGCCACCTGGGGGGTCTTTGGCTAGCTTCCTTGTCCTGGCTGACAGGCCCCTCAGGAAGGGTCAGCCAAAGGACTGAACTCTGCGATCTGGCTGTGAGACCAGCCCTGGAGTATCAGGGCTGTGCCTAGAATTCTGCGGGTTCTGAAGAACCTCAGCTCTTGCCCATCCTCCCCAGGGGCCTGAGTACCTTGGAGGCAGGAACTGGCGGGTGGAGGGGTGCGGAGGAGGGTGGCAGGGGAGTGGGGTGGACCATATCTTGCCAAGGCCCCCCACCCTCAGAGCAGTAAGACGCTGTCGGAGACAGTGGCAGCTCTGTGAGCCCCAAGAGGATGCCCAGATCCAGGAATAGCCTGTAAGTGGAGTCTCTGCCAGGCGTGGACAGATTGATTAGAGAATGGGAGACACAGCTCTACACGGATCTCAGCTCCAGGGCATGATGATGATGGCAGCGGCGCAGACCCATGGTGCCTGCTGCTTTGAGACACTCACCCATCGCTCCTTTAGCCCCGGGCTCACCCACGGCACCAGGTAAACCTTTCAAGCCAGGCTCGCCTGCAAAGGAAGTGGACTAGGTGATGGAGGAGCTTGACCATAATAGAGCATGCCACCCTGCCAGACACCCTGAAGCCTGCCACCTCTCTGACCAGAGGAACTTGGCATGCCAACCGGAGGCTGGGGACACAGCGTCTGCTTTCATTCTAAAGTCAGGCCTCCCACCCCTGGCAGCAGGCATGGACTGGCCCAGAGGCCACGCCTGGTCTGGAGGGGCCTGTGTCTGAGTCTCATTTCCTTGGCAACAAAAAGCTACCTCCTGTGGCCAAAGCACTAGTACTATTTCCTTTCAATCGTGCAAGCTGGCAGGAGGTGAGAGGAGAAAGGGATATGAGTAGTGTAAAGGCAACTAAATTCTTCAAAAGAATCAGAGACAATCAAACTATCTTTCCTGTCCCAAACATATATTGCTGATGCTGGCTTATACTCCAGTCCAGATTGCAAGTCCTCTGAAGGTTTTTAGACAGAGATTCTATCTGATGCTTCTGTATTTTTTTTCCCCCGCTTACAGTATCCAATGGATTTATAAAAAGTCTTTAAAGTAACAGTAGATTCCTGTGTGGGACTGACCTGTGAGGCCTCGGGGTCCTTTCTCACCCTGGTCACCTGAAATAAACATGGGGTGGGGGGCAGGGGTAGAGAAAGCAAGCATCAGTCAGGAGCAAGGAAAAGAATCTCACTCAGCAAGGGGAACCCTGGTTGCAGAACAGTTCCCATAGTATCTGGAAGCTGCTGTCAGCTGAATGTTGGCGAGAACTCAGCGTTAACAAAGACCCAGAAAGCAAGCTAGATAGATTTCTCCTGGGTCAGGGCCCACCTGCAAACTGACCCAGGCCTTTCTGTCTCACCAGTGGGTGCTGGGGGTAACAAGGAGTCCAGTCTAGTGGGGAGAGGCCTCAGGGCTGTGTCCTTGCCACTCCGAGGACCACCCGACTACAGCGCTGTGACGCTGGTGCTGCTTCCCCTCTCTGCCTCAGCAGCACTATCTGAGAGGCTGGACTAGAGTCTTGGATCCCTCCCAGCCCTAGGGTCTGGTCATCAAGACCCCGGGGCAGGGTTCACATCTGGGTTCCCAGGCCGTGGTGATGTCCGAGCAGCAGCAGGAGCAACATACCTTTGGGCCCCGGTGGTCCCATGGGTCCTTTGTCACCTGAAAAGGAAATGGTCACCTCAGTGTGAAGAGCCTTGGTGGGACGAACAAGAAGGGGCAGAATCTGTGTCTGAAGTCAGGCTCCCCCACCGTCCTGACTGCCCCTTCCCCTCATATCACCTGTCAGCCTGCACAGGCTGTTGGCATGTCCACCAGACCCTCCCTGTGCCCCAGACCTCCTTCTTGAGTGAGTTGCATCTCTAAGCTAATGTCCCCTCCCTCCAGCCCCTCCACCCAGCTTACCTTTGATACCAGGGAGTCCCACTTCACCTCGGAGTCCTTGGGGACCTATAGAGCCTGCACACAGAGGAAACCACATGGGTGGAGGAGTGTCCCCAGCTTTGGAAGGGATGGACACGCACATGGATACATGCCTACATCCACACACACATACCTCCTGGGCACACACATGCGCAGACAAACACACTCCCTGGGGTAGAAGCCAAGCGCTGCTGTTTACGGTCTCCTCCCACGTCCCCACTGCTTCATCCTGGACTAGGTTCCTGGCCCCTGCGATTCCCAGGCCCAGGCATGAGAGCCCCTTGTGGGCACCCTGGCAGAGACGCTGGACCGCAGGACAGTGTGGGCTGCAGCTTGAGACGCCTGGCACGAGCTCTGGCCCACAGGGATGAGGGGAGGCAGGCGCTTCGCTCAGATCACGGCAGGATGGGAGCCGCCTGCTGGGAGGGCTGGAGGGTCTGGTGCCCCAAGTCGGGTAAGAACAGAGTCTCATGGGACCCACTGTACCTGACCTTAGCCACAGGGGACACACAGGCAGAAGTGAGCTTTGTGTCTCCAGGAGGCTGTCTTTAGAATTGCTTCTTTGGCTTTAAGAATATTTGTTTCTCCATTTAACCGCCCTCTCTTTGCCTCAGAAATAGCATCTATTTTTGAGAAGAAGGCCACTGACCTGGGGGACCCTGCGGGCCAGGAGAACCGCTGGAACCTGAGGAGGACAACGCGACAGTAATGACCAGATGTGTCAGGTACAGGCCGGGACACTGACCCCATGCGGAGTGGCATGTGGCGGGGGTGGGGCGTACACCCCAGGTGAGGGCTGCGCGTGCGCACCAGGACCCCAGAGTCGGCGGGTCCAGGAGTGACCCCAGTGTGAAGTCCTCCTTAGGAGGAGGCTGTGGCTGCCAGGATCAAGAGACCCCTTGCTCCTTCCCAGTTGAGCGTTTGGGCTGAGGCAGGGGCAGGGAGGAGAGGGGACCAGCTGGACATCGCACTGTGAGAAGGCCCTATCCCTTGGCGTGTCCAGACAGATTGCTCTCGAATGTTTGCCTCTGGGCCCTGACTGGCAAGGAAATTGTCTGACTTCACCCACTTAGGGGCCACATAACAGGGTCATTGAACAGAGATGGAGGCATAACCCCCAAATTCACCACAGAGCCAAAAATACAGCTCCAATCCTGACACCCAGGGATTCTTTTCTGGGGAGGGGGACCCTCTCTGGGCCTGTCAGCCCTGGAGCTGTGGATTAGGGCTGTCTGGGCTCCCAGTGCCTGGACCTCTGAGATCCTTCCTGGACATGGCAGACCTGGGCACTGTGTGGTCACTGGACTTACCTTTGGGACCGACAGAGCCTGGGACACCAGGTGGGCCCGGAATACCCGGTTTACCAGCATCCCCTGGGGAGAAATAAGCACTCTGAGAGGGCCCCCCCCAACTTCAGTTGCCCACTCAGCCCATGTGGTATCCTTTGCAGGGTGGAAAACACTTCCCACCCCGCTGGTGGTCTTGGATCCTCTGGGCCTGAACCCACTTCCCAGCCCATGCCCCTTTCTTAGACCACAGGATCCAGCACAGACCCTGGCTCAAAGCAGGTGCTCAGCTAATGCAGGTGAAAGAGGGAGGGAAGGAGAACCACGTGAGGAGGAAGTGGATGCACCCAGTCCTCCCAGTGAAGGAATCGCCTCTTACCTCTGTCTCCTTTCTCTCCAAACCCAGGGGGCCCTGGTTCACCGCGAGGTCCCATGGGGCCTTCTCGCCCTCTCTGGCCCATGGGTCCCTCCATGCCAGGCTCACCTAAAGACAGAAATGCCCACCTCAGCTAGTCGCCAGCTAGGCAGCATCTTGCTGGCAGGACGCCTGCCTGGAGTCTCCACACCCATCTCCCTACTTCTCTCCCTCTGCAGCCCAGACTCAGTGCAGAAGCCAGAGAGCTTGAAAATGCAAGTGGATCATGTCCCATTTCTGCCCCAACCTGCAAACAGCTTCTCAGTTCACTGAGAATAAAAGCCATATCCTTGCAAGGTCTCCAAGGCCCCTCCCTCTTGACTCTTGGCCTCCTTTGAGGGCTCCAGACACCCTCCTCCTCCTCCTCCTCCTCCCCAAGCTCCTAGACCCTTGCCCCAGGCCTGTAGCTTCCCCCTCTGCCTGGAAGGTCCTGCTGGATCATCTTAGGCCTGCTCCCTCTCCCACTTCACATCTCTGCTCAAATGGCACCGTCTCAGCGAGGCCTTCCCTGCCAGCCTTATTTTCAATTACCCCTCAGCCCTTCCAGGCCCCCGGGCTCTATGCTCCTATTTCACCAGTGACTTCCTCCCTCTGTATACTTCACTTATCTATCATGTCTATTGTTTATCTGCACCCAAAAGTAGAAAGGCGTTCTCTGTTTTGTTCGCCATTCTCTCCCCAGCACCTAAAAGGGGGCCTGGCACACAGCGGGTACCTAACAAAAACATTTACTGAATGAATGAATGAATGAGGGCATAAGTGAACAGAGACATGATTCTTACCCACGTTGCCTTTCTGTCCCTTTGGTCCCTCCGGACCTTGGTGGCCCAAGGGCCCAGGGATACCTGCGGACACACAAGAATAGCTCAGCCTTGCTTTCCTCCCAGACCCCAGGAGCCAGGACCCATTAGTCCGCAACCCTAGCAGCACCCTCAGAGGCTACACACCTGGAGTTCCAGGGAACCCGCGGTCTCCTGTGGGAACGGAGAAAGAAAAGTCAAGTAGAGGACCCGGGCTGATCACCTAAGGGAGCCTCCGGTGGAATTCAGGTAGGATGGCCAAACCGCAATATGGGATGCTCAGTTAAGTCTGAATTGCAGATAAACACTGAACAAATTTGTAGTGTGTGGGGCATACTTATAGTGAAGAATGAGTTATTGTTTATCTGTGATTCAGATTTGACTGCATGATGGTGTGAAATGAAAATATCTCCTATATTAATGAACAAGAAATTTCACAGCCATCAGCGATTTCTGGCCTCCAAATGTGGATGAGGACTCCCCAAACTGCGATCCAGCAGATGCTGCCATGCCCACGGTGATTGCTGAGGAGCTGGGGGGATGCAAGAAGCAAGGTGAACAAGGAAACAGGATTGAGCCCAGACAGCTGGGTGCACACGAAAGAAATGAATTCAGCGAGCCCAGAGGCTTGCCTCCTTCCATACACAGAGTGCTCACTTCCTTAACTGGATATCTGGTCTTTGATGTTCAGACCGCCTGCTCCCTTTGTTGCAAACTTGTATATAGCCTGACCCCCACTACCCGCTCAGAGCAGTTCTCTCAGAGATCCTGACGCGCTGTTTTCCGGGCTCAGGGTCCTGAACATTCCCACCGAACAAAACAACTCTCCACTTTCAGGTTGTGACTGTACTTTTCAGTCGACAACGGTCAGGATGTGTTCACAGCCTGCAAGCCGGAGCCTTGGGGAGTGGAGTGCAGAGGTGGAGGCCCAGAGTGTGCGTGGGGGGCAGGGAATCCTCAAGTTGGGAGGCCGCCAAGTAGAGGAACCCCAGTTCCTGCACTGGGATCTCTTGGGAAGGGCGGTGAAGCTGAGAAGAGAGGGGGTGACCCTGCCATCTCCAATAGCGATTCTCAGAATGGTCTGTGTACCCCTGGCCTTGGAACCACCTGGGCTGATTCAGACCACAGGCCTCCTCAGGGTCCTTGCTGTGGGAAGCCCTGAGATCGGGTCAGCGACAGTACTGCCCCAGGGGCGCAGCTCTGTTCTGTTGGGAAGCCCACACCTCCCCCACTCCCTGCCCCTTCCCCAAAAGTCTGCGGGTCTGCACGCTGCTCCACAATTCATGGTCCTATCACAAGTGGGGGATGGCCAGGGAGGGTGGGAAGTGTGTTTTCTGGCACTTGCTGACTGCTTTAAACTGTCAACCCTCACTAATATCTAAGGTAAAAATTTACGTGTTCTATTTACCTTTAGGGCCTTGAACTCCCATGTCACCTAAAATAAGAGAGACATGAAAACTGTGAGATGTGGTGAGAAGCCAAGGGCTATTCTCTCCTAGAGGTCAGTGGACAGCATGTAAATGACATTCCATAGTGAGCTGGCGTGTGGCGTGGCTTCCTCTCCATCACCATCGGTGTCTCCTGGGCTCGTCACTCGCCTCTCTTAGACGACACTTTAGCTCCCTTCCCATTCTAAGATATTCTGACGGTAGAGCCAGTTCTCAGCCCTCCCAACAGATTCTGTAAGATCTTTCCACTGCTCATCCTTTAGTTTGAAAAATAAAAAGTTTTCCAACCCCTCCCCCCCCACCCAATCCCCACCCCCAGAAAACTTGGCTCCAAGTGCAGGAAAAGGGCTCCATCCACTGCGATACCTTTAGGCCCAGGGCTTCCTCGGAGATTTCCTACAAGAGACAGCAAAGCCAGAGTTAGCTGCACATCTTCTGTGTCACACACACACAAGCACAACACACACATACCTGAAGGGGATCAGGGGCATGGTGGGATGAAACAGGCTAGGGCTAGCTACCTGATTCTAAAGTATGCAGGCTGGACAACGCTCCCCAGCTCTCAAGTTTTCTAACCATAAAATGGGATACCAATATGGGTCCTCCCTCCCTCCCAGAGCTGTCAAGAGAGCTGAGTGAGGAGCGCTGGGGATTGCCCTAAACAGACACCACTCCACATACAGGAGCCAGGACTGGGAGCTGCTGGCCTTTCCCCCTGTGATGTGCTCACCATTTTCCTGTTCTGTCATCAGCCTGACCTTCATGAATTGCCAGACGTCCTCCAGATTGTAGTCGTCAAGCTCAGATTTTCCTAAACCTTCCCCCAGCCTGGGCGCAACCCCCTGCACAGAGTCCTGGCTGCTCCTCTCCATCTTCTCGTTGTAAGACAAGCGGCCCCGCATTTTCTCCAGCTCCTCCACACGTGCCTTCAGTTTCCTCACCTCCTCGGCTGGAACAGACACACAGAGACAGCATCAGCACAGGAGCCTGCCAGCCAGTGCCCTCCTAGTGCTCCAGGGGAGGCTGAAATGGGGGCTGTGGAGTGGTGGCTTCTTCACGCTGGAGGGACATTTTACTGGAATATTTTTGGGGAGATAGTCTGCCGTGGCTACCAGCAGGTTGATCTACTCAAAACTGGAACTGAGCCTTGAAGAAGCCTGGCCATGGTGACAGAGCTGGCCCTCAAGTCTCGCAAGGCAGCTGGTGTGAGAGTCAATGGAACGTGGAAAGTAGAAAGGCTGTGAGAGGTCTGACCTGATTATTAAGGGCAGCCAGGTGCTTGGAGCAGGATGCCACTGGCATGGGGCCCTGGGCCCCTGAGAACCAGAAGCTGTCTTAGAGACTCAGCTCCGCCATGGAGAAGTCACAGGACCTTGATCAGGGGCCTCCTGGAGCCCCAGCCTCCTCATCTGCAAGAACAAGGGGTCTGCACCCATGATCTCAGGCCCCTTGGCACCTGACACTTGGGATACTTGCTGGTTCCTGCCCTTCTGAACAGGCAGCGGGGAGCTGCCACACGTACCCAGAGCGATAAGGCCGAAGAGCAGCCCCAGGAGCAGTAGCCAGGTGAGCAGCAGGCCCAGCAGCCACTTCCACCAGCTGCACCAGGAGCCACAGGGGCACCAGGTAGGCGCTGCCCCCCACGAGCCCTTGCCCCCTCCACCAGCGGCCCCACTGCCAAGGGCACCGCCGCTGCCGCCGCCGCCTCCACCACCACGGCGGTGGTCGTAGCCGTGGATGTCTGTGGAAGAGAGGGCAAGGGTAAGGTGAATGCCGGCGGCTCGTGCCCCGCCCCCTCCCTCCAAATTCTCTAACTTGTGGTGATTTCCTGCAGGCCTGAGTGAATATGAGTGGGCTTGCAGGTAGGTCCCTGTGGCTCCTGGAATAAACATGGAGCTGTGGTGGCTGGTGCTGAGCAGAGGTCTGACAATCCTGGGCTTGAGCTGTGTGAGCCTGAGAAGGTCCCTTAAAGTCCCTTAAGGTCCCTTAAGGAGAAGGTCCCTGTTTCCTCTTTTTATAAAATGGAGTTCAAAGTTGACCTTTCTTCATGAAATGGATGTTAAATGAGATAAGGCATGCAGCGTAATTCGCAGAGGATGTAGCAGAGAGCATCAGGGTTAAAATTCTTGATTATTAATATGGATCTGCCACCACCTTCTGCATTTCACTAAGCCCAAATCTGAATAATCCCCATCTCCACATCTCAGTTCACAAGCCTCTTTCTTTGTAATCCCCACAGTGCCTAGAACTATACTCAGCACTTAAAGGGTGGCCAGGAGGCTTTTTCTTTCTTTTTAGTGAAAGTGTATTTTGTTTTTAATATCTAAAGTGGGCCTATACTCCTTGATTTCCTTCTCTCACAAGATGATGGGAGCAGGTGAGGAAGGTGTAAGGGACTGGAGATGTGTGTGATCTTAGGGTCACCTTGAAGGTGTGTGGGCAAGGGGAGGAGAGTGGTTTGTAAGACCCACCAGTAGCCCTGCTGTATTGCTCCTGCCATGTTGACAGATCCTGGACAGATAGTTGGCACCCAGGCAGTAGGCACCCAGACAGTGGGCGTTCTGCAGGTACAGTGTGACTGTGAGCATGTCTCCTGAGCTGAGCTCCTTCTGCAGCCCTGCTTTGGCCCCCAGCCAACCCCTCCACCGCCCTCCACCCCACTCCCTTTGAAGGCTTTTGGGGAAACTCTAGAGCTAGGGTGTTCATGTGTGCACTGGCTCCAGGCTAGGGGGCTGTTATCTGGTCCATTCACCATCGCCAGCTCCTCCACTCCTGATGCTGTGGGACCCGCCGCTCTTACTCACCTGCAGAGGCCCCGTTGCCCTTTGCAGTCACAGTCTTCACATCTCCTGAAAGAAATACCGAGATCACTGTTTTGGCTGTGCCCTTAAACTGCAGGAGCCCACAGGATGGTCCAGCCTGTGCGTAGACCTGGAGAGGGGCTTGAAGTAGGTGTGCCCCAGGGACCTCGTGGAACAGCCGTGTGCAGGAACACCATTAACTCAGTCCTCACGGATCTCATACTGCAATAATTATGTTGATGAAGACTTGGCTTGGCAAACAGTTCACAGGGGGCAAAAATACACTGTAATAAACTTTTGTGACCTTAAAGCCCAAGACATTTTTTGGAGGATGTACTAGGGGTGACCATGGCATTCAAACAATAAATGTGCTTGTGAGAAATGACTCTTGATGTCTTGGTTAAAAGGCTTTGCACACAGGTTCCTAACCTGAACTGGAAGGAAAAGAAAGGCAAAGATGGGCTGGGAGGAGGGCTGAGAGTGAGTCCCAGATGCTATACAATCACTGAGTTTGTGGGTGTATGTGAGATTTTCTGGAAAAAGTGTTTACAGCTTTCACCAGGTTCTGAAAAGGGTCCTTTGGCTCCACAACCCAACCTCCACCCATGTAAGGAACTGCTAATTTAGAAGACCTAGCTTCAAATAATCAAAGAAGAAACACGTAAGTATCTCGAAAAAAAAAAGTAGAAGACTTAGTGTTACACCTTGAGAGGATTGTAATTGATTTCATTTGCATTAAAAAAAAAATGTTCCGTGGCTTAACTTTTCTCTTCCTTTATTGAGCTCCCTGAAATCCATGATTTGGAGAGATTCACAAGAACCACCATGTGAAGAAATATGGTAATCCAGGACAGAATCCAGGTATTCAGGAAGAAAAAAAAGCTAGCAAGTGGTTTGCAAAGCTTTTTTCTATGAGTTCTGAAAGTCATGGGAGGACTAGTAAGGGCCACAGGAAGTCTTTGCTTCCATGATAAGCACACACGAATCAATAGGGGAGTTTGGGAAAATGCAGTCTCTGACACAGTAGGTCTGGGTTAGGGCCCAGGACTCTGCATTTCTAACATCCTCTTGGCTCTGATGATACTACTGGTCAGGACCACACTCTGAGGTCTGAGGTCTCGGAAGACAGATCAATGACAGACGGAACGGCCAAAGTGGACAGCGATCAGATTTGCTCTTACCGTTAGCTTCTGACACTAGGTAGGTGTCGGTGTATGCAGCTTGTTTTTCCTTTTTTAGGGTGTCCTCTGAAAAAGAAGCTGTGCACACAACCCGTGATGATCCTGGATCTTCTCTCCCCACTCCCCCACCCACATCCTTTCCCGCTTGCAGAGGTGGAGGTTGGCCTGGTAGGAAGAGGGCCCTGCTTTCCTGGGGTTAACCCCCCCGCCCCAGTCTGGGCCTGTGGTTAGGTAACTTATTATTGCCCAAAGACCCTGTTAGGAGCTCTTTGCTGGAATTTTCCTAGCTTGTCTGCATTCAAGGCAGACCCCGGGACATTACTCAACAGACAGTTTTCATTTGAATGGAGTGACTATGGTTTCATCACTCAAACATCTCATACCACCTTGCTAGGACATTTGCCTACACTGTCTTTCTTCCAAAACCTGAGTCTCATGGGCTCCCACGTACTTGCAGCGACGCTGGCTGGGGAGGCTGTAAAGACCTTCCCGCTGTCCTTGGTCATGATCAGCAGCTCCATCTCCTTCTTGGCGGGCGTGTTGTCCTTCTCCAGGATCAGGAATTTACAGTCCTTGTGCAAGAGGTCATCATTCTGGACATTTGTGGTGCTGGCTGGAGAGGAAAGAAGTGGGTGATGAGGATGGAAAAGGTGGAGGGAAAGGAAAAGGGAAGAAGTAACCAGGAGAAGAAAAGGAGGGTGGAGGAAAAGAAAGGGATAAGTGGGTGTGTCTGAGGGGCTCCTGCTCTCGCTGACACTGACAGCCATTACTGAGAAGCATCTTGGGGACCAGAGACATCTTCCCCTGCGTGGCTGGGCCTGGCCATCAGGAGGTTGGGTCAACATCAGAAGCACTGGGGGCTGGCCTGAGGGGCTGGCTCCCATCTGGACTCTGTAGGATCTTCAGTGAATAGGCCAAAGTTGGTATGCCAGGCAGGCCCTTCTTTAATTAATTGGTAGGTTCATTTCTGATGGAAAGTCTCAAGTGTTTGCATGCTGAGGGAGCTTTTCCAGACCACCGCATCCAGCATGCACACATCCCTGTCTCTACCACCTCACTATGTCTGTCCTTCAACTACGTGTCATATTCTGTAATTACATTGTATACTTTGTCCACTTGTCTGTTATCCACTTTGAACTGTCAGCCTGGGGAGAATGGGAACTTAGCCTCTTCATCTGTGTCTGCATAGCGCCTGCCTGTTCAGTCGCTAAGTTGTATCAGACTCTTTGCAACCACGTTGACTGTAGCCCACCAGGCTCCTCTGTCCATGAAATTTTCCAGGCAAGAATACTGGAGCAGGTTGCCATTTCCTCCTTCAGGGGATCTTCTCAACCCAGGGATAGAACCCTCATCCCCTCCATCGGCAGGTGGATTCTTTACCAGTGAATCACCTGGGAAGCCCCTGTGTCTACTCCTGGCACTCAGAACACTGTCTCACACAAAGCAGGTGCTTGGTAAACAGGTTTTGGATGGATAACTTGTTGAATGGAGGGAAACACACCAGGATCAGAGCAGCGGAGAAAACAGGCTACCATGTGTCATGTGCCGGAGTTGGTAAAGATGCCAAAGAAAGTAGGGAGGGTGTGGCAGCTTCCAGGGGGCACCTTGGCTCTTGTGGTGGGGGCTGGGCTGTGTGGGCCTGACCTTGGGCAGGTATGGAGGGTGGAGCTTCATGGCCCCCTTGGACAGGAAGGCCAAGGTAAGGTGAGAGGCACACCCAGCTGCTCACTTCTGGAAAAACCAAGAGGCCCTCGGGGTGAGTCCCATTTGTAGTCCCATTTGGACCCCCCATGGGTTATGTCCCCTCCTGCCACATGTGACTAAGGAACAGACCTTCCTGTGTGCTGGCCTGCCTCCGGTAGCTGGCGACAGCACTTACCTGCAGAAGTGGACACCCCAGTGCTCACAGCAGTGGGGCTCTGGGGCATGTTTTTCTTCACACCATATGCTGCAAGACAAGAACCACTGAATGAGTGGGGCACAGGAGGCAGCTCCGCACTGTGTAGAAGCAGCTGACCTGCCCTGGAGACAGGCAGCCTCCCCAGGGGAGAGGAAGATGATAGTGAACAATAATAATGAACAGAATAATAATGAATCATGAAATCAACTCTCTCCAGCCATGGGGACAACAACTTAGATGAAACTTTGTATGATATAATCCTCATCCTTGGAGGATTGTCCCAAAGGCCACCTCCTCAATGAAGACCTCTTAGACTCCCCCCTCCCCAAACACACACACACATCTACTTCCCTTCTGAACTCCTACAGTACCAACACCTGCTCGGTACACCTTGATTCATGCTCTGTTACAGGATCCCCCAAATGTTTCATATGTGTGAGATGTTCACTCTTTGCGACCCCCTGGACTATATAACCTGCCAGGCTCCTTTGCCCATGAGACTTTCCAGGCAAGAATACTAGAGTGGATAGCCACTCCCTTCTCCAGGGAATCTTCCTGACCCAGGGACTGAACCCAGATCTCCCACACTGCAGGCAAATTCTTTAGCATCTGAGCCACCAGAGAAGCCCTCCAACTAAACAGTAAGCAAGTTGCGGGCAAAGGCTGAGGCTCGTGCCTCTTCTGCCCTGCCTCCCCCACGTTTGCACAGAGGGGTGCACTAGAAAGTCAGCCAAATGACTGATATGCAGTGACAGCGGGCAGTTAAGGACAATGGTGAGACGTGGGGACACAGAGGACACACCCCAGCAAGGCTCTCACTCGCGTCTGAGCCAGCACTTGACCGAGACTGGCACCTCTGGTCAGTGTATGGAGGCTTGTTTCTTTGGTGGCAAAGGTCAATTGACTTTTAGGGACATTTTGGTCCCACTAATTCCATTGCTGAAAAGGCCTATTGTGAGCTATAGCTGCAAAAAGGCGTTGCTTCCCAGCCCCTAGGCTCCAAACCCCAGTTACAGACCTGTGGAGGTGGCGGCCATGCCATGGGACAGGGTGGATGAGCTGGGGGCCAGATTGTTCTGCATGCCGAACACTGAGAAGAATTGAGGATGGGTGAGAGCAGGTACATAGATGAGGCCCTCTAAGTAAGGCAGCCAGCCCCAGGAGCCCCCTAAACCACTTTCACGATGAGTGCTCTTGCATATGACAGAGATTCTGAACCTTCTCAGTTCCCACACTCTTACTGACATGGTAATTTTTTAAACACTGTTTCTTCCTCCCACTGCCCCATCCAGAAAATTCCTAAGCTCCATTTATTGACTAACTTAGGTCCACACAACTTAATAGTAGTAGTTTGCATAGGGTCTGACAGATGTTACGGTATGCCTCAAATATTTCAAATATCCCAGGGGTTCCCTGCAGGACCCGGGGATGCCTTGGTATACAGCATGGGAACTGCAGATCCAGACACAATGGCTGAGGCACCAACAGGGAAGGACCCTATTTTTCCTTCTGACTCAAGCACATAGAAGTCCCCTCACCCCCAGTAGTATTTCAAAGACTGGTTGGTTGTCCGTTTTTAACAGTGTAGAAGCTCATTCCTCCCTAGCTAACAGCTTCTTGTATTCCATCCTATCTGGAGTTTGGGGCACAAAATCCAACATCAGCCCACCCTCCTGAGTGAGGACTTTGCAGAGTAAACTAGCAAAGGCAAGAGGAAAAAAGCTTGAATCTGGTATCTGCTGGGTTTGTGGGACACTAGTTAATTGGAGGTGTTGAAATCAGAAGTTAAGAAGGTCAAGGAAAATAAAAACGGCCTACATCACTATGTGATATTAGTCGTGATATCACGAAAGAAGGCAGATTCCTTTAACAAAAGAAATGGGCTGATAACTTATTCACATATAGGCTATGATGAGTGAATAAATACTTTTAAAAGATTATACATCTGCATTGGAAGCAAAGCAGTAACATTGTTTGAGCCCCCAAGGAACTACAACATTTAAGATGCAGTTAAGTTCTTTCTAAATTAACAGTGCTTTCCACCTAAAAATGTCGCGAGCTCTGCCTCACTTAGTCCCTTTACTTCCATCTCTCCGCCTCTCATATTAGATAAAGGGACAGGCACAGAATAAGCACGTAAGTGCAGCCTCTGGCCCCCTTTTCCTTGGGGACTGAGCTGCTTCTATGATGGAGGGCAGGCTCTGGGCCTTCTAACGCAGCTCCTTGGTTACTGTTCTGTGCTGCCGTGTGTATGGAGGAAGTCCTCATGCTCTTGGTCAGGAAGAACATCTTCCCTACAAACCATTCCATTTCCCTCACTAGGCAAGAGCAACCATTTTTTTCAGGCTGGCAAGCACTGACCTGAGGAGCTGGTGCTGATTCCGGGCTGCAGAGTTGCGGAGCAGGAGGCCATGTTATTTGGAACTCCAAAGACTGCGGGGGAGGGAAGAAGGTTGGTGAGAGTACATCCACACATAACAGGGGCGAGAAGCACTGGAAGAAAGGCCAGCGTTGCACTGTGTTACACTACTGTTTTTAGGAAAACCTTGGGCTCCTGCTTTGCAGCATGGAACCAATCATTAGTCCATGGTGTGCCTTGGGTCATAATAGCCAGTGGGCAGCCGCAGGTTGGTGGGGTTTTGAATGGACATCGATTCCAGCCAAGCCCTTCTCGTTCGTGACTGCTTCATAGAGAGGGCACTTAAAACCTAGAGAAGTTAAATGATCTCTCAAGTTCACACACTTAATCCTTATATTTGTTTTCATGTTCTTTCTCATGATAAAGATATAGATATAGCTATAGATAGATACACTTTACCATATAGTCCTTTCCATAGGGGACCCACCAGAGGAATCAGCATAGAAGTTGAAGTTCCAGTGAAAAAATCTTGGGCTGCTTGGCCACAGGAAGCCCTTCTAGGAAGGCATGGGGATGGCAAATGCCGGTGGGGCCGTTCAGCTCCAGCGTGAGATGTGGAGGGGTCAGGACAGGGAGGGGCTGTGAGCCGCGAGCCACATACCTGATCCTGCAGAATAGGCATTGGTGTTGAGCAGGGATGAGCTCTGGGTTGTGATGTTGTTGTGATAGGTGCCCATGGAGGACCCCGCCGGCAACGTGGAGGACCACACGTGGGAGGGAAGGTTGGCATCCAGGATGGTTGTATCATAGGTGCCAGACACTGAAAACATACACACACCCCAGTGAGACAAACCCATTCTCCGTGCTGGGGGAGCCCAGTGGGCTTGGTTTGCCAGGACTTTCCCAGTTTAGCCCTGCAGGTCCCTAGTCCTGGCAACTCCCTCAGTCTAAGGAAACTGCAGGAGCTGGTCATCCCACTTCTGTCTGAAATCTTGTTGCTGGTGAAAACCTGATCTCTTGGGTCAGAAATTCTTGTTGGCTCTTGATGAAATTTGAAGTAGGTAAATTTTGCTCTAGGGTCCACCCATTTCTCCTGCTAAGCCCCCCTCACCACCTCCCAGTGCACTGTCCCCGCAATGGTCTCTCTCTCTCTCTGTTGCTGACCCCCGTTCACAGATGCCATGGAGCTATGACTCCTTTACAGTAGAATTCCAGACAGCAGTGCAGGAAGGGAAGTCCTCAGTTCCGAGGCCGCTCTGTACCGGTGGCAGCCTTCTCCTGTTGAATGCTCCTTAAACATTTCTTTGTGCCAACCAGGCCCAAGGGGCATGCTGTTACCCTGAGTGGCCTTGGGCGCATCTCAAATCTGAAGCCAATTCTGCCTATTTGTTACCTGAGTGGGAGTTAGCCACACCGGTCACAAACTACTCTGAGGTTTTGGTTTTATATTGAAAAACAAAAGATGACTATCTCAAGCTTTTTTTTTGTTTTTTTTTTCAGTAGTGAGAGGAAAGCTTCACCTCATATATAGCAGAACTGGCTTCTCCTCAC
Organism: Bos indicus; assembly: GCF_029378745.1. Classification (NCBI taxonomy): domain Eukaryota; kingdom Metazoa; phylum Chordata; class Mammalia; order Artiodactyla; family Bovidae; genus Bos; species Bos indicus. The sequence goes on from NC_091785.1 coordinate 24,486,509, forward strand.
CTCCCCCCAGGGACCTGCTGATTCATCTCTCTGCCTCCCACAGAACCCACCTTGCACTTGGCAGGCACATGATGTATGAGTGCTGAACTACACTCATCCTGCTTGTCTTCCCCTCAGTCTACCCTGCTCATTGCCTTTCCTCAGTGCCCGGTGCTTGGAATAGAGGCAGTACATAATAAATGTTTATCGGGTGAGTGAATGAAGGACAGAAAACACTACAACTTTCCCCGATATTCTTCTTTCAGGGAACCTGGCCAACACATTCCCAGGACATGTCAAGAATTTCCTGGGAGAATCTCTAGGCTCTAGAGCCAGACGATGGCCTGCATGCGGGAAGGCTGATGGAGGTGAGGTGAGGAGGATGCAGTCCACGTTTCACGCTGCAGGAAGAGCAATGCTCAGGGTTTTGCGAAGGCTCCGCTGCATCCTGAAAAGCCTGCCCGGGCACGCCTGCACCTTATTCCCTTCCTTCCACAGCAGCCTGGGGCTGAGGGGCTTACCTGACTGGGAGCTCGCTGTCACCACCTTGGTCTCCACGGTGCCTTTCTTGGGGATGGGGAGTGTGTTAGAGGAATTCCGGGTGGGGCTCACGCTTGCTGAGCGGCTCCCCTTGAGCAAACGCTTGACGTCATCCAATTCTGTCCCTGAAAGGAATCCCCCAGTTTTTCATTAGGCTTGGGATTCCTTCCCAAGTCCGTGAGTGGTGAACATTCACGGCACCCTGAGCCCCAGGGAGGACGAAGCATCCACTTCGCCTGCTGGGACATTTCTGGTTAGCCTTGTCATTTCTGCATTTTGCCAATTTATAGCACTGATTAACCTGGCACTTTGTAATGTTAATGGCCTCATAAATCTAGTGGCTCTACAAGGAGGTCAAAGTCCTCAGTAGATATTTCCTAATTAGACATCACAGGGAAGATTCTGTGGCTGGAAGACCCTGTCATCCTGGATCGAGGGGGAGCATTCACACCTGGGATAGCCAGAGAACAAGACTCCTTGAAACAAATGATTCAGCGGTGGTCTCATCCCGGGCAGAGGCTGCCTCGGGTGTGGGGTCTCTGACCTTGTATGCTCTGAAGTGTCAAAAGAAATGTGTGTCCCTTAACTCTTAAACATTACGCTGCTCTCCTGTGAATTAATTTCCAGACCCGCTGGCTGATAGGATTTGCGATGAGGAGATTCAGTGGAGTAAAACACGCTGTGCCTCCCAAGGTGGCAAAGAGAAGAGGAGGGCGGCATTGTGCAAGGGCAACGTGTGAGAGGAGGCATTTGCTGATGACATGTGCCGGAGGACTGCCAGGCACCCCCGCCCCTGAGAGCTCCCGACTGTGCTCAACAGCCCCCTCCCCAAGCCTGGAAAGACTCAGGTGAGACCGTGTCAGGCCTGGAGTTGGATCCCACGGCCCAGGCCCTGAGCTCTTGGGACAAGTCCCAGTCTCTGCTTCCTGAGCCACCCGAGCCAGCTCTTTCTCTTCCTGGTCTTTGTTCTTGGCTCCCACCCACCCACAACAGGAGTGCCACACGGTCAACAGAGACAAGGGAACCCCTGACATCTGAGATAACCAAGTTCGAACTCTCACACTTCTGCCTTCTCTGGAAGGTGAGAAGGATGTCAGACCTCCTTGAGTCCCCTCCTGCTCCTTTTCCTTCAGGTGTACCGAAACTTCCTCCCGTGTCTCTGCCCACTCGTCTCGCTGAGACCTTCCTTCAGTCTCCCTTCAAGTGACTGACTAACCCGGGAAGACTCCTCTGGCCCTGACTCCCTCTGTCCCTGAGCTGTCATGGCCGGTGCTTTATTGTCTGTGAACTACAACGCAGCAGGGACCAGGACTTGCTCAGCTCCTCGCCCCTGCACGCAGCCGTGGGCCCCTGTCACAACCTTAAACATGTTGTTTATGGCACGAGTGGCTGCGCACACACAGCGGGAGCCCTGGACTCTTGGGTCCTTCCCAGGATGGAAGCACTTACAGCGGGTAGATGGGGATGCGCTCTGCAGTCGGACTCGGATCTCGCTCTCTGTACAGGGAAGAGACGGAACAGCTGTGAATGAAGGAGCTGGGCTCACAGTGCCCTACACTGAGCTCTGGGCTGCACATTCATCTTTGGGCTGCTCTGTGATCCGGGGACAGAAAACCTAGGTGTGCCCTGGATGAGTGCTGCTTAGAAAGAGGTGTCCTCTCCTTACCCTGGATCACAACTGCACTCCCCCCGCCCGCTCCCACCCCACCAGCCGCTGAGAGCAGGAAACCCCAGGCTGAGCCTGGAGGTGCCATCATAATCGATAATAACCGACCCCTTTTCTAGGGCCCTGGAGAAGGAAATGGCAACCCACTCCAGTATTCCTGCCTGGAGAATCCCATGGACAGAGGAACCTGGTGGGCTGCAGTTCATGGGGTCGCAGACAGTCGGACACGACTGAGCGACTCAGAACAACTTCCTAGGCCCCACTCCTCTTTACCAGAACCAAGCTGCTCTCCTGTCTCTAGGGTTTCTCAGCCAATAGCAAGAGAATTCTAGTGTTTCCTTAGCCATCTTGGCCTCTTTAGGGCAGCAAGTGGGTGATTTAACATTCTAAGTTTCAACATCAATCAACTATCAAGTTATGCGTGGTTGGTATGTGCCTAACTTTCCAGGCCCCTGGGAGGCTTAGACTGGCCCTTATGAATGCCCAGGGCCTAGGAATCCTGCCTTCAGCACTGCCCTGACACACTTCTTGCCACCTTCATCAGATAAATCAAGGGCAGCTTTCTCCAGGACCACATTCCCTCCTAGGGCCTTATCCACAAGCAGTTGTGGAGAGTGTAAAACTCTCGCAGAGAACTTCGTCCCCTGGAACAATGCAAAAGAGGGGCTTGTGCTCATTTTTTTTTTTTTTTGCTGTGTAAATGCAATTACAGGACAACTTGTTAAAGTCACCCAGGAGACTGGGCGTGAAATGAGATGTGATGCTAGCACCTTCAGACAATCCACAGCAGAGTGAACCACTCCACACGCTTGCTAGACTGCTGTTAAAAGCCCACCCTTCCCAAAGGGGACCCCCAGGTGCTACAGGCTCCTTGAGGGCAGAAACCGTGGCTTATTCATTCTTTACTCCTCACTTTTCCTGGCTCATGTCTGGACACATGTTAGATGCTCAGAAAATACTAATTGGATGAATTGAACTGAACCCAGTGACAGAGATTACCTCGTGTTTGGCTCCGTCCTCTGGTTGAAGAAGATGCTGAGAAACAAAGAAAAGTAATATTAGGCATATATGAGAGGTGGCATGCTAAATATCTGTGACATGGAGGCAGACCTATTTGGGTGGGGAGGTTGTTTTCATAGTGCATTTATATCCAGATAGAAACCTTTATGGATGGTGGATGTTTAATAAATGATGCCCACATGGCCAAAGGGAAGAGAAAATTATGTAAGCCCCAGTGTGTTTAGGGTGTTAAGTTAGCAAATGAATGTTAAATTGGCTCACACTTAGAATGTTAACTAAGGTAATCATGATCCATTTGGACTGGTTGATCACATTGATTAAATGTATCAAAAGACTGCCAGGTCTTTCCTTTAGCTTTTTTTAGAGACTGTCTTGGTTTTTGCACTGTAGGCAGGTAAATAAATGAAATTATAATCACTCATATCATCAATTCTTACGCACAGTGGGAACCCAAGACTGTGGACTCAAGATTTAAGATCCCACCTCATGTTTCATTTGGTTAAAACGTGCCCCTTTAAGGCTGCTGTGGTAGAGGTGCTGGGATGCTTGATATTTGTGCATCCTCACCCCTACTCCCCTTTGTAGGAAGGTCTCTGTGGGTCCTGTGGAAGGGAAAACGCTATGATTGTTGCCTGGCCTTAGGGCTTATCTGCCCAAGCCTGAGCCTTGTATGAGAAGCTTGCCATTTCATGAGCAAAGACTTTTGACGGCAAACTGATACGTCTGACCATCCATCCCCTTAAGAAGCTTTAGGATAAAGAGCTGAGAAAAAGAGGTCAGCAGAGGTCAGACTCTTCTAGAAGAAGCCACTTAACTCATGATGCTCCCTCCCCATCCCTGCCAGGGTTGACCAACCATTTCTTTAGAAAGTAAGGATAGGACATACCAAATTCCTTCCGAGGATACTCGGGGGAAGAGTTGCCACTGGAGCTCCCTGGAGAAAGGACAAACAGTACAAATGGCCACTTAACCCAAATAGCTTCCGAGAGGGTGGGTCCTTTCTGCACCTCTGCAGCCTGGGTGTTCAGCCCAGGATTTAAGCACATTATGCCCAAGGGACTTGCTTGCGGCACTTCCTTCTGGTCACTGATCTACTTCGGTGGGACGAGGTCTGAACAAAAAACAACTGTTTCATTTCCTTTTTGTTTTCACTTCCTCAACTCTGCCCTATGCAGTGCCGACGCCGATGCCCATCTCTGATCAAATGAACGTGCTGTCGGCACCAGCAGTTCTCTGACCTTGTGCGGCTTGTTCCGGAGGTGGGGCTTGTTATGAAGAGACCAGTGCTGGCAGAGCGGCAGGGTGCACTTGTGGTGATCCCCTCCACCTGGCCTGGATTTAGAGTTCTCCCTACCCTTGGCAGCCCTGGGTCAAAATCATTTACTGGGATATCCAGAAGCAGGATACCCTGCTTTTTCATCACCAGTACCCATCTCATTCACTATTAGACCCATTTGCACCGGGCTCGTCTGTTTTCCACTAAAACTCTAGATTTATGTAGACCACCAGGAATTCCAGTAACCTTAGGAGAAGACCCCAGATGTCTTCCTCTCACCTCCTCCTTCTTGATCATGAGCTTGCCCCCTTTCTCTCTGACTTAAATGGCATTGTAATTGACTCTTCCTTTTTGTGATCTGGCTCTTCTTTGTGCATTTCCCCCCAAACTTTATCTTTCTGTGTTCTCTTCTGCTTTTGAACTCTCTTCCCTGACAAACTCCTTCAGTTTTCCAACTTCTGCTAACAACCCTTTGTGGATAACCCCACACTGGGTGTCTTGCCTTGACTTCTTCCCTGAGCCCAAGTCCTGTGTGTCCTGTTGCCTGCGAAGTAGCCCCACCAGAAAGTCATGCCAGAGGCTCTACTTTAGGACAAAATAAATTAATTCATTCAAAGGATGAGAGAAGCTACTGAGGGGAGAGAGTAGTTCTTTCTTAAAGTCTGTGGGCCCGTACCTTCATATGTTCCATGGCGGGTGACATGAGTCTTCCTCTCAAAAGTTGAGCCTGGTGAGTTGGGCAGAGTGGAGGCAGGTGAATGGGCCCTCCTGTAACTGGAGGTGGAGGCATTGCCTCGCAAGCTCCCACCTACAAGTGGGGAAAGACATAAACCCTCAGAGCACTTCACGGGGTGACATATAGTTATACTAGGTACACGCTAGTATACTAGCTTATACGCTTATACAGTTATACTAGGACACACTAGTCAGTCCTAATGAAGGAGGGCCCTGTGGAGGGGCCAGAGGCCTTCAGCAGAGCGTGACCGAAAGGGTGCTCAGAAATGGAGGTGTAATTACTGCTGCTGCCCTTTTCAAGAACCCTGAAAGGCAGGGAGGTCCTTTCTGTGTGTAGCCAAAGTGCATGGAAGTGGAGAAGCAGGATGCTTCCTAAAGACCTGGCCTGTAATTGTAGACCACTGCTGGGTGCGCTGGAATACAACCCCACATGCAAATATTTCTCCACAGGTAAGGACATATGCAGCTCTTTAGCAGCTCAGCTGTTTGCATATCTTGGGTCTTCTCTCTTCAGTGTCATTCCAAGATTTAAAAAATGACTTTGGACTCACAGACTTAGAGAATGAACTTCCAGTTGCAGGTTGAGGCGGGGTGGGCAAGGGGAGAGAATGGGGAATGGAAGTAAAGGATTGTTAGGGAGTTTGGGATGGGCTTCCCTTGTGGCTCAGTTGGTAAAGAATCCGCCTGCAATGCTGGAGACCTGAGTTTGATCCCTTGGTTGGGAAGATCCCCTGGAGAAGGGAAAGGCTACCCACTCTAGTATTCTAGCCTAGAGAATCCCATGGACTGTATTGCAAAGAGTTGGACCCAACTGAGCAACTTTCACTTCATTTCACTTTGGGGTGGACATGTACACACTGTGGTGTCTTAAATGGATAAGCAACAAGATCCTACTATATAGCACAGGGAACTCTGTTCAATGTTATCTGGCAGCCTGGGTGGGAGGGCAGTTTGGGGGAGAATGGATACATTTATATGTACAGCTGAGTCCCTTTGCCATCCACCCGAAACTACCACAACATTATTAATTGGCTATGCTCCAATATAAAATAAAAAGTTTAAAACTATAGCTTTAGAGGCAATGTGCATGTATATGTGTTTTCCCTGCTTTGTTTGTTGTGTTTCGGTTGAAAGTTACCAGGAAATATTATTTCTTTGAGATCCACTGGGTCTGTGGATTTGCCCAGTGGAAGCTCACACTGTCTGGGGTTGCATGTCACCGGATTTCCTTAGCACAGTAACCTAATCCTTAAGTTTCTTTTGTTGTTTTTTTTTTGTTGCTAATTCAAACTGTAAACCCTCAGACATGGATACCCTTTTCTAAAAGAAATGACTTAAAGAGAGTTAGTAGTTCACTGGGAAAGGAGTCACCTCTCTAGGAAGGCTTCTTAATCGTGTTATTTATATTGGGGACATAATGACAACTGATCCCTTTTGAAATAGGCCTCACAGCTCCTTGGGGCATTTGGAATGGGTGACAAACAGTGGTAATGATCCCTCTCCCTGCCCATCTATCCTTCCCCGGCCCCTCCCACCAGCAGGCACTTACTTGAGTTTATGTAGCCGCTGCTGCCATGCGTCAGGCTCTGTTTCTCCAGCCGGCTCCCTCCACCCAGAGATCCTGTTTTAGCATAGCCATTGCTGGTCCCCCCTTCTGCAGAAACGAGGAGCAGGTGACTTTACAAGTGGACTCAGCAGCCCCTCTCACCCGCCTTCCCTGGCCTCTCACCCACGACCCTCTTGGTTTGGAGCCCCTTTCCCACCGGATCTCATTTTGTTTGTTTTTGATACAAATGTCAAGAGCAAATATTCTACCCACAAGAAAGTTTCCAGGGTGATTGCTGATTAGGATAATTTAAATATTAGAAAAGTCAGCAAGTGATGAAAACTCCTTGAGGCCTGGGCCCAGGTTGGACTTTTATGAATGCCTGGCCAGTGCCCTGGACCTGGCAGCCACTGGAAGTGTCAGAGGGCCGAGTGCCAGCGCTGTGAGGATGGTGTTTCACCTGGCAGCCCATCACACTCCAACCTGTGTGTGGATGCGGAGGCTTCCCATCCCCTCCTGAACCAGGATTCCCAGGAGGTGCAGGGCTAGCTCAGGGGCTTGGATCTCCATTATAGAACCCACTAACCCCAGCGACCTCCTGAGAGAAGAGCAGATTCAAACAGAAGCCTGACTATGGTTTCCTCCTCCTAACCTAGGCCCAGGCTGGAGAAGATTTCTGGTATTTTAGTGTCCAATCAAATCTATAGAGACAGAAACCAAATTTGTGTATTTTAGAGGCCAGGGAGAGGGGAGAGAGGATGGAAATGTTCTAAAATTAGATTGTTGGGGCCACATGACTCTATGGACGTGCTAATGACCATTGAATTACACACTTCAAACTGGTGGATTCCGTGGGATATAAGTTAAAGTCAACACAGCTGTTAAAAAAAAAGATTTCCGATATTCTGGATTTGCTGGACTGACGAGTGAGAGCCCATGAGAAAGGTTACACGTGGAGCCCTTCACATGAGCCTTAGTGAGATGCAAGTTCTCAAAATAAGTCACTTACTTGGTGGTAAGGATGTAAGTCTTGTAGTTACTGTTTCTGTGATGACTAGAAAAAGACAAAGAAAAGAGGAGATCTTACATAATGCACTGAAATTCCTCCACTTTGGCAAGGTCTTGCATCTTTCATAAGCTCAGCACATTAAGTTAGGTTCAAGGTAGATTTTTATACACTTGTGCTTCAAGGGATTTGATTTGACCTTCTGTAAAAGCAAATAGGTGCAATAACAATGGGACTTAATGTACCTAGAAAATAGGTTTATATTTCTTTGGGACCAAAAGTAGTTAGTAACCCACTGATTTGAAAAATGAGTTACCGTGCATTAATGTCTCTCATCTAACAATTAGATCTAGCTCAGGCCTGGATTCACCTTTGAAGAAGGGTCAGAACCTCAAGCCACTTTTCTCTGCACTGTCCCTTCTGAACTGTCACCCAGTCCAGCTGAGGCCAGTACATCTTCCTGGCTGATTCCACTGTGATGTGGATAATGACCTTGAACTTCTCTGTGAATTTGGGGGTATCTCAAGGGCGCATAATTCATTCTAAAATCTTCAGGGCCATGCCTGAGTGTGAGGAGATGTATGAAGGAAGGGGGTTGATAAGTCACATTTGGTGCTTGGTGAAATCATGGACAGGTGAATATCCAAGACAGACTTGAGAATCAGTCCCTTTGCCTCCTGAAATGGAGAAGGTGCCAAGTGCCACCGTGGTGAGGCTATGGAGGTCATAAAAGTTTTTTGTGTTTTTTAAAAACACCAGTTAGAATAAACTGAGTTAGAATAAACTCTTGCCTTCCTGAATCACTCTCTCCTCTACAGCAGCATGGGGGTTGGGTAGATTCTGAAACCATAACTGGGCCAATTTTGTGCTCTGACTGTGACCATCACCAACCACTACCTCCTTCTGGGTTGGACATCAGGTGCCCCTATTTAGCTGAGCCCCCTGTTTTCTGAAATCACACTTCTCATGCATATGTGTGTGCACAAGCCCAAGTATATGCATATATGTGGTATGTATGCAGGTATGGCTCATGAGAAGAGAAAAGAAAAGGATGAAGAAGATGATGAAGGAGATGGTGGGGCGTCACTTGGTGTGCTGGCAACTGCTCCCTCCCACACGGGTCTTACTGCTCCTACCCGTCACCCTTTCTTTCTTCACTCTGCGTGTTCCTATTAGTTTGGTTGTCTTCGCAGCAACACGGGGTTATTAAAGGAGCAGAAGCAGCATCACATGCATAAAAGGAAATGGTTGTAGAGACAAAAATGGCAGCTTGATTTGAATAATAGTCCTTGAGCGTTCACTAAACCTCTTGTTGTGTGGACTTCTGGGATTCCATGACACATAAAAATAAATTATTTCTTAACTTAAGAGTTCCAAGTCTGTGGACGCAGAGTTTTTTTGTTTTTTGTTTTTTATTGGAGATATATGAAAGTCACAGGATAGATGAAAGAGTTAGAGCTGCTAAGGGGACAGTTTAAATGTCTCTGAATTTATCATCTGGGCAGTTTCACACAAGAAATGTGCCTGTTTTCAGTTTTCAGTGTAGATTGCAACTGTGACACCAGTGTGATTCCAACTTTGTCCCAGTAATGGGGATATTATTCTTTTGGATTTCCATCACCTTGTATCCCTAAATAAGAACACGACTGAATAAACTCTAGCAAATTCATTCAACAGGATATTATGGAATCATTACAAATGCTGGTTATAAAAACTGTAACATTGAAATGGCAATTCTGGTCTTTGAAGAAAAAATGGAACACATTTCAATTACAAGTGTATTAAAAAAAATCAACAAAAGCCTTCTTAAAGGAAAAAATAAAGCCTATTTAGGAATACATTTAAAATTGTACAGTGAAAAAGGCAAAAAACTAAGAAAAAACTAAAAACAAAAAACATAAATAGAAAAAAAGATACAGTAGTTGTGGTAGAATTAGGAATGAATTATTAACTTTTTCCAAATTTTTGATCGCTTTTATAATGACATTTATCACGCTCTTACTTCTTTCAGTGACTTCAGTGCCATCCCGTTTGTTCTTCTGGGTTATGTCCATATCATCGCCACCTACAGAAAAAGCCAGAAACCAGGACTAGCCATGTCCGTTACCACCCCTTTTCATAAGTGTAGGTCCCTACTATTCAAGCTGAGAACTAAAACTGGATTCCCATGATTCAAAGCATAATTCTTTCGTGTGCATAGATTTTAATAAGGGTCATTCCCATTTCTTGTATTAGTGTGGGAGTAATTTAATAGTTCCAGCTTGGATCCTATTCTTTTGTACTGAGATCTTTTTTTTTTTTTTTTCAGGGTCCAGTTGACCAGGTTGCACCCTGCTGAGCATTAAAGGTCTTACATAGATCTGGCACCCTGACATTTGACTATAAAACTTCCACTTTTTGTCAAGTAATACAATATCTCCCAAAGCATGTGGTGCTTTCAGCTAATTCATTTTGATGTATCCCACAATGTTCAGTGTTCTATACAATGCTCTGTGAATAGAAGACATTCACGCTTCATTATTTAGAGTTCAGATGTGAGAATGATGTTTGATGGGTTGAAATCAGGATAAAAATTATTATGATTGTCATACTTGTGTGGAACTTTATACTTCACAACATGAAATTTTCTCTTTAACACAACAGCCCTACTATGCTTCTTTACAGACTTATGTAGGAAAAAAAAAAACAAAAAACAAGAAAGTCAATGTAAAATCTGTTGAAATATGTAGGAAAAGATTTGTACAAGTCATCTGCGTTCTCCCTTCACTCTTACTCGGGGCAGAAAAAAATCACTGAGATCTTGTCCACTGTGTCCTGAAGCATGGATGGGATGAGGCAAGGCTTTAGGGGTGGGGCGGGGCTGGGCTGGGCTGGGGAGGAGCACGGTTCAGGAGACCAAGGCAAGGATCCCTGTTCCAACTGGGTGCTTTTGGCTGTAGTCACCAGTCTCAGGCTCTGCAAGGACTTGAAACCTGGCTTTCCCTGGGGTTCTCTCTGCCCAACCTTCCTTTCCTCCTACTTGATCTTTTGGGTGCAGTTCAGATTGGGATTTTAGAATTCAGGAGCAAGCTACTCCCACCCAGGACACCCCTTTCTTGAAGATCTCTCCTTTCAGTCTTTTTCTCCTGCCTGGTGACTTTATGGTCTACTTATCCACTAGGTGCAATGGACACAGGGCCTACTCCCATCATACTTTCAGGGGCCCGCAAATCAAACGGAAAAATGAACACACTCTAACTTGGAGTATATTCTTTCAAGTCTTTTTTTTTTTTTTTTTAATGGAGGAAGGACATCCACAAAGGCAAAAGTATCTAGGTCGACAAAAGTCCTAATGCAGCCCGGGGTGAGCTCCCCACTGAAAATCAAGACCACGCAAGACCAACTGGTCAACTGCCTGGTGGAATCTACCAAGATCCGCACAGTTAGTGTCAGAGCCTGATCGAATGTGCCAACTCTTTGCTCACCGGGGTTTTTTAAATGCAGCTCTAGGCAAGGAATGAGGCATCATGGAAAAATTCCTGGCTGCAGCTAAGAAGACACAGATGTTCTTTGCAGGTATGTTTCCCAGAGCCGAAGAGCAGAGGCTCCATGAGCAATTTAACAGTGGAGTCCAGCTTTATCAGAGGGCCAAACCTGACTTGTGACTCTGTCTGTACTCCTGTAGGCCTATGTCCCACCAATCTACGTACAACCTGACACCCTCTTTGAAATCCACCGTTTAAGCATTAATTGCCTTTGGCATCTCTGAAGCTCCCCCCACCTCTTTTTTTTTTTTTAATTCATCATCAGCTATGAACCAGGAGGCATTTTGGAGATTAAATGTTCACATGCCCCTGGCTGCCAGTGGGGAGCCACCTAGCATGGCAGCACCTGAATTGTTATAAACAGTTCCTTTCAGGATAATATTTCATAACAACCTATGGAAACTTTAACTTTCCACAAGTTATCACTTATTACCATCCTTAAATGAAAGTTGCTGCTGGCAGCTATAAATTTGGATTGGCTGGGTCGTTTCCACTTATAGCCATCAAGGCAGACTGATGATAGCTCCAGTCCATTTGATAAGAGCTTCTAGGCAGCCAAACTGGCAAGTGTTTTCTTGTTCTTTCTGTACCTAAAAATATAACAAACATTTCTAGGTAGCTGCTATCTTTTTCTTAGGTCCCAATGATGAACCCTTAAGATTTGCAACAAAAAAAGCCAAGAGTTCCCTAACTTCCAGAAGGCACAAGGAGATAGCCTGCTAAGAAATCAGATGCCCCCCTCCAGAATGGGAGGGAGGGGAGCCCTTACTGCTCAGTGCTCTAGAGATAGAAGGGCCCCTGGGTGGGTGAAGGTAGATGCAACCTCTCTCTCAGCCTGGAGCTCCTACATGGCTGCATCCCATGGCCTTACACAATGATTTCTTGGGCCTGAAATAAGGAAGGAGCTCTGCTGGCTTTACCCAGACCAATAGTCAGAAATGGTAGGGATGTATCAGGAGACAAATGCATTTCAACCAGAGCTGAGAGGAAATTTTCTGTGACTTATCAAAGCGAAAATGATGGGTTGAGGCACAAACCTGGATGGGGATCATCCCATGGGGCTACAGTTTTCCCACAGGATTTCCTTCTTAAATATTTTAAGTGCCGAGAGTTTTTAAAAAGTGTAACATAAGGGAAAGAAAAGTACATGCCCAGACTCGTGGCTGAGCCTGCCTCTCCCAGCAGTGCTTATCTGAACACCTTGCCCCAAAAGTACTACTTAACGAGAGCACAGTCAAGTAGCATAATTTTAAACTTCTGGGATGTTTGGGCCACTTTACTAGAACTGAGGATAAGCAAGTCATTCAAGTTCTCAATTCCAAAGTTATGTTAACTTCCATTCATAGTTCTAAGGGGCTGCTTCGTGGTTATTTCATAATGTTCTTTTGAAGACATAAAAATGATCCTGTGCCATTTTCTTATGTAAGAAAACACAATTCAGAATCATTTTCCTACTTTTATGAGTTTTTTTCCTTTCCTCTTCATTTAAATGGTGTCACATCGACCTAAAACTATTACTATTGATGATGGGGTGTAACCCAGGCACAAACAAGGCCAAATTGCTGATACCAAGAGAAAACCATCTCAACCGACCTTCTTATAACAATTCACGAAACACTTGGTCTTTAGCACAAAGAAGGGAACAGAGAAGGAAATGTTTTTCTATTTTAGGAATAAATGTCCCTATCCTCTGCTAAGGAATCATAGGTATCCTTACAGCTCTTGTTACTCCAATCTTTGTACACTTTACATTTTAAAACAATAAAATAACCAAAATGTGGGAAAACCACCCACTAGCTATTGCCCTGTTAACACAGACAGGCCAAGCAGTTTGCAGGGGGTATCAACCTATCAAGCCTATCATGCCCTAGGGTTGATAGTCTCAGAGGCTTCTGTCTCTACACCCCTCTGGCAAGCAATGGGTGCCCCCACCTCTGCATTTAGCATCCTCCATTTTCATAACCAGGGCTGGGGGAGCTTGGGCCCTAGCTTGGTGATTAAGCTGCTTGTTTATAGCCATGTTTGGTTAAATCCTGCTACCACTAACAATGGCAAATGAGCCAAACCAGGCAGATGCAAACTTCTTTTGGTCAGGCATAATTTTAAAATGTGGTTAGTTCTTAGGTCAGAGCGGTTTCAGCAATCTGGGTTTCTATCCAAGCTTCAAGCAAGACTCCTTGCTTTAAGTGCCCCCATGTTAACGCTGATCAGATTCGTGGGAGTGTTTTGAAGGGGCTGAGAGTAAAGCAAGCCTTCTCTGATTTTCAAAAGGGCTCCACTGGTGGCTGTACATTTAGTTTAGTTTCAACTTAGATTTGTGCCTTAGCTCTAAGAGAAAGCATATGGGGGTAAGAGAAACGATTCTGCTCTCCAAACAGATTTCTTTAAAAAATCTCCCTACATTTTATGGAAAGAACAAATCCAACTATTAAGCTACTGATTAGCTGCTTCTCAAAGAAATGAGGCGCTAGAGGATTTGCCAACACTTCAAAAAAGTAAAGTGGTAAATTGTCAGTTAGTAGTTAATGTGGTCTGTGAGATACCTAAACTGGTAGTTCTCATCCCAAAATGAATTTATTTTGGTCTACATTGGCCTGTAAAATGTGACAGAATTTTTTTTTTCTTGTTCCAAGTTAGACTCCAGGAAGTTCCTGGATTAACTATATCATTTCAGACATTTCACTTTACTTTAGATTAGGGGTGGTAAGTGTAGAGTGTGATAAGCTCAGCCAACCCCTTGAGCTTAGTCAGAAGCTGCCAGCACAGACTCTGGGGGAGCACATTGGTGCTCAGGGGTTACTTCTAGAAACCCCCACTCAAACCCCCACTTTGATTTCTGAGCTGTTCTCTGCTATCAAGGGGAGAGGGGGAAAGTAGAGAAGGGTGGAGAGAGACAAGGAGAGAGAAACCCAGATTGAGAGAGAAGGAATTTTAAACTATTTATATTCTAAATAAAACAGTTTAACACAAGTCATTTTACAATACTGAAAACAATACCAAAGAAATTTTGTCACCAGAGTTCACTTTATCTTCACTGGCTTTTTTATTCTCTTTCCCACTGTCAAAACTTTCTTGTCCCTTTAAAAGACCTACCCTGAGTAGAACATATAAGTCAAACTAATCATTTATGATCAATTAATCACATCAACAGAACACTGGAAATTAAAGGATGTCATCTTAGATTCTCCGACAAACATTCACGTTCTCAGCGGCAAACCTCAAATTAAAGTCTCACAAGGAGCAAGAACCACCAAGTTCCTATGACTTACCTAGTTTGAGATGCTGAAGGAATCGGAAACAACTTTGAGTAAATGCCCCTTCTTTCTTCCCCTGACGTTTTCTTCTAGACTGTTTGCCGTTCCCACTTTTTTTTTTAATCCAGACCCAGCCAAGGTGTGTTAGAGCTGAGTGATCTTTCAAAAATGTTCACTTCTCTCCCCCTTGTTTCTTTCAGTTCTTTGCTTCCAAACAAGTCCTGACAAAGGTGTGTCGAGGTTTAAAGCATGACTCCACCCTTCCAATTATCTGACACTTGCAGGATTAAAAAAAAAATCTGCCTCCAGGAATCAAACTTTACAGGAGGCAGAAAGCTTCTCCAGTTTAGAGCTATGGGATTAACCATTTATGGGCCATGGGAAAAGGGAACAAAGGTTCAGCATAAAGGAAATGACCTTTTATTACTCCTCCTTACCTTTTATAGCCAGAGGACTGCCACAGCTTGGTATTCCCCTCCCTCGCTGCCATCAGATTGGCTCAGTTCAGTCGCTCAGTCATGTCCAGCTGTTTTTGACCCCGTGGACTGCCGCATGCTAGGCCTCCCTGTCCATCACCAACTCCCGGAGTTTACTCAAACTCATGTCCATTGAGTCAGTGATGCCATCCAACCATCTCATCCTCTGTTGTCCTCTCCTCCTCCCACCTTCGATCTTTCCCAGCATCAGCGTCTTTTCAAATGACTTAGTTCTTTGCATCAGTGGCCAAAGTATTGGAGTTTCAGCTTCACCATCAGTCCTTTTGATGAACATTCAGGACTGATTTCCTTTAGGATGGACTGGTTGGATCTCCTTGTAGTCCAAGGGACTCTCAAGAGTCTTCTCCAACACCACAGTTCAAAAGCATCCATTCTTCAATGCTCAGCTTTCCTTATAGTCCAACTCTCACATCCATATATGACTCCTGGAAAAACCATAGCCTTGACTAGATGGACCTTTGTTGGCAAAGTAATGTTTCTGCTTTTTAATATGCTGTCTAGGTTGGTAATGGAGAAGGCAATGGCAACCCACTCCAGTACTCTCACCTGGAAAGTCCCATGGACGGAGGAGCTTGGTAGACTGCAGTCCATGGGGTCATGAAGAGTCGAACATGACTGAGCGACTTCACTTTCACTTTTCACTTTCATGCACTGGAGAAGGAAATGGCAACCCACTCCAGTGTTCTTGCCTGGAGAATCCCAGGGATGGGGGAGCCTGGTTGGCTGCCGTCTGTGGGGTCGCACAGAGTCGGACACGACTGACGTGACTTAGCAGCAGCAGCAGGTTGGTCATAACTTTCCTTCCAAGGAGTAAGCGTCTTTTAATTTCATGGCTGCAATCACCATCTGCAGTGATTTTGGAGCCCCCCAAAATAAAGTCTTTCACTGTTTCCATTGTTTCCCCATCTATTTGCCATGAAGTGATGGGACCAGATGCCATGATCTTAGTTTTCTGAATGTTGAGTTTTAAGCCAACTTTTTCATTCTCCTCTTTCACTTTCATCAAGCTCTTTAGTTCTTCTTCACTTTCTGCCATAAGGGTGGTGTCATCTGCATATCTGAGGTTATTGATACTTCTCCCAGCAATCTTGATTCCAGCTTGTGCTTCTTCCAGCCTGGCATTTTGCATGATGTACTCTGCATGCTGCTAAGTTGCTAAGTTGCTTTAGTTGTGTCTGACTCTGTGTGACCCCGTAGATGGCAGCCCACTAAGGCTCTACCGTCCCTGGGATTCTCCAGGCAAAAACACTGGAGTGGGTTGCCATTTCCTTCTCCAATGCGTGAAAGTGAAAAGTGAAAGTGAAGTCGCTCAGTCGTGTCCGACTAGTAGCGACCCTATGGACTGCAGCCTACCAGGCTCCTCCACCCATGAGATTTTCTAGGCAAGAGTACTGGAGTGGCTTGCCATTGCCTTCTCCATGTACTCTGCATATAAGTTAAATAAGCAGGGTGACAATATACAGCCTTGACATACTCCTTTCCTGATTTGGAACCAGTCTGTTGTTCCATGTCCAGTTCTAACTGTTACTTCTGACCTACATACAGATTTCTCAAGAGGCAGATCAGGTGGTTTGGTATTCCCATCTCTGTAAAAATTTCCCCCAGTTTGTTGTGATCCATACAGTGAAAGGCTTTGGCATAGCCAATAAAGCAGAAGTAGATGCTTTTCTGGAACTCTCTCACTTTTTCAATGATCCAACAGATGTTGGCAATTGGATCTCTGGTTCCTCTGCCTTTTCTAAACCCAGCTGCCATGGGAATAGTCAAAATCCCAATGTGTGTGACTCGTGGTGTATCCAGGCCCGTGGGGGACCTGTGGTCAGGGTCTGAGCCTGAGCCCTAGAAAAACTATGAAGTTGACAGGATTTATTTCTGAGATCTGTTTCCCCTATATATCACGGACAAATGCTGGTGGCTTAAACAGTAAAGAATCTGCCTGCCATGCAAGAGACCCGGTTCTATCCCTGGGTCAGGAAGATTCCCTGGAGAAGGAAATGGCAACCCACTCTGGTATTCTTGCCTGGGAAATCCCATGGACAGATAAGCCTGGCAGGCTACAGTCCATGGGGTCGCAAAGAGTCGGACATGACTGAGCAACTAACACTAACTAACTAACTCCCCTATATATACCTTTTCCCTCTTTCTCTGATTCTGCCCCAACCCAGGTCAAGCTTACCTTAAGGAAACAGTGGTGAACTAATTCAAAGTAAAATGTTAATGACTGAAAATACAGAGTAATTTGGTGGCATAGGGTTCACATTTTTAAAGTAACCAGATAAAGTAATACTGACCCCACAGAATGAAGTGAGGAACAGGATTTTAGGCATTTAGCCAGCTAATAATGGAAAGAGATACTGTTGGGGAGGGTTAAGGACCTTCTTGACCCTCAAATCAGCATCCACGTAGTCTCTATACAAGCAAAGACACATATGAACTCCCAGAGGCCCTGTAACTCCAGGTACAACTCATAGGACCCTTAGACTTTTCTGGAGGGCCAATTTGCACCAATCTAGAAAGTTCTCATGAACACTGGATGGCATCTGGTTTTCTAGGACCCCCCTAAAACTACTTGAGACTCTTGGTATTGGTAATATGGGAAATCTGACCCTGGAACTCACTCAGGCAGTTCTTTGGAGCCATAACATCTTCTTGGGACCCAATGCCAAATCTGGATTCCTTGATCTGAGGCATCATTCCTGGATCCTAGAGGGGAGTTGTGGGATTCTGGTAGCATAGTATCCATGCTTGTCTGGACCATGCTACTGTGGGTACTCATACTGAGTGGACGAGTAGCAGACTACAAGCACCCCCTATGGGGTTCTCACTCATAAGCTCCCAATATTTCTGCACTGCAGTTGCTCATTTCAGAATACTTTCAATGGTCTAGAATGTGACACTATTGGGTTCTTGTCTCCTGGAATGTTCCTGACTTCCCTAAATAGTTACTCATCATGTCTGCTGTTCATCTCACAGAAGAGTATTGAAGAATCTGGAAGATGGAAAGCTTTCAGCATGAAATTAACATAACGCTGTCTCATTCATTCACTTATTCATTAATTCATGAATTAAACAAAGATATACTGGCTTTTTGGCTCTTACTTGAAGTCAGACATTGAACTGAGAATTTGGTGGTGAAATATAGATATATTTTCAGTTATTATGGAGTTCAGGGTCCAGTGGAGGCAGACAGGTCTTAAATGTATTAGTCTGCTAGGGCTGCTGTAACAAAATACCACTGGCCTTGCTAAAGATAAACAGCAAGCCCCAGATGGAGTCATTTGCCCCAACAACACAGCAAACCAAGACTTAATTGCAGTTTTCACTTTTCCTAGGAATGGAATCTTTAAGTAGACAATCCTAAATTTCCTAATCAGCACTTAGGTAATTTGCATAATAAGAACCATGCCATTCCCTTTCCACCAAAATAACGACCTGGCCTGAAACAATCTTTCTTATCTTTTGCTAATAACATCCTCGCCCACCTTCCTCTGTCTATAAAAACCTTTCATTTTGTACAGCCCCTCAGAGAGCTTCTATTTATTGGACCAGATGCTCCTTGATTCTTGAATCTTTGAACAAAGCCAATTAGACCTTCAAATCTACTCTGTTAACTTTTTCTTTTTTAACAGATTGGTGGCAGCAGTGGGATCCAGGTGAACTTCTGAAGGCATTCAGAACATTCAGGCCTGGTGCCGCATAACCCATTCTGAGTTCACTCCTTTCTCACTGTTTCCAAGGGATGTTGGCGAGTTCCTCTCTGCTAAGCTATGCTTTTTTGCATTCAAGCTCCCAATCTAATCGGCTTTCCTCCTCAGGACAAGTTTGCTTGAGCATGTAGATGGTTCTACTCAGAACCCAACTGAACTGGCAGATGGTTCTGCCTGCAGCCCAGCCTCTAACCTTTCAGACCACAGTTGCCCAGGTGGGAAATCCAGCCCTTGGCTCTGTCCCTGGATTCCACACTGAACACTGCTGATAGTTTGGTCTGCAGTTCTGTTGTGAATCCTTCCTCAGGTTTCATGTTGGTAGCTGCTGCTGGTAACTGGAGCTTTCCATTTATGTGGAAGCAGATCGCAGGCCCCATTCCTTGGGGTTTGCTGGTCCAATCCTTTCCCCAGTCCAAGGTTCCACGGGAACTGATGGTGGTGCACACAAGGCTGTCTTCTGGCCAGGACATGTGAACATCTCTTAGTTGCTGCCAATACATTAAGGTGTTTGTCTTGTTTTGTGCAGATAAAGGCTATTGCTCAGTTGGTACCTAGAAAACCAAAAGAAACTCCTGTGAGGTTTTTCACCAGATCCAGATCCCATGTTGGGAACTACTGGTGGCAGTGGTAGCCCTTTATTTGGAATCATTCCACAGTCCCCATTTTGGGGGACCTGTGGATTCAGTTCTTTCTCCATGCCCCAGATTATTAGTGTGGCTCCAAGAAACTCAAAGGCCTAGTTAAGAGCAATGGGATACTTTATATCTAAAGAGTTGTGTGAGCCACCTTATGGCACACTCATTTGCTTTATGTTTAACATCAATAGGCCCGGAATGGAAGTTGAAGATGGCAAGATTTTACAAAAAACAAGCTAGAATTACAATGGTCATTATGAAGAAAATTTCAAACAGACAAGATCATTTTAAAAGTGACCCAGCAATCCCACTGCTGGGCATACACACTGAGGAAACCAGAATTGAAAGAGACACATGTACCCCAATGTTCATCGCAGCACTGTTTATAATAGCCAGGACATGGAAGCAACCTAGATGTCCATCAGCAGATGAATGGATAAGAAAGCTGTGGTACATATACACAATAGAGTATTATTCAGCCATTAAAAAGAATACATTTGAATCAGTTCTAATGAGGTGGATGAAACTGGAGCCTATTATACAGAGTGAAGTAAGCCAGAAAGAAAAATACCAATACAATATACTAATGCATATATAAGGAATTTAGAAAGATGGTAATGATAACCCTGTATGCGAGACAGCAAAAGAGACACAGATGTATAGAACAGTCTTTTGGACTCTGTGGGAGAGGGAGAGGGTGGGATGATTTGGGAGAATGGCATTGAAACATGTATAATATCATATAAGAAACGAATCACCAGTCCAGGTTCGATGCAGGATACAGGATGCTTGGGGCTGGTGCACTGGGATGACCCGGAGGGATGGTATGGGGAGGGAGGTGAGAGGGGGGTTCAGGATGGGGAACACGTGTACACCCGTGGTGGATTCATGTTGATGTATGGCAAAACCAATACAATATTATAAAGTAATTAGCCTCCAATTAAAATAAATAAATTTAAATTTAAAAAAAAGTACACTTAAAAGCAAGAGTTCCCAAATCAAACAGAATGGAATACCTATTTTAATTAGTATGATGAAGCCTCTAAAATTTTTTGAAATTTCAAAACAGTTTCATTAAGTTTTTTTGTAAAAGACTAATGAAAAATGAAAGACACAGCCAGTATTTAAAACAACAACTAGGCCTCCCCCATTACACTCTTCTAGAAGTTCATCAAAACACTGGCCCAGAAATTGATGTTTCAATTATAAACAATGGAAAGAGACACTGGAAAAAAGATTGTCCTCAAAGGCCCTAGGCAGATTCTTCAACATCAACTTAGGTGCCCTGATATAGAATCCTCCCAAAGTTGACAAAACGAAGGGATTTTCTGGTAAACTGATGCATTATTCCCTTAAACAGCCAAGGGGGAACTAAAGTTAAAATTTATTGGGTTGTTCAATACTGCCAGAAATATTCAGTTGGTCCCAAATTAAACCTGACAAGATATTTGAAAGGATTTAATGACTTTATGATTAGAAATGTGGCCAGATTGGAAGCTGTTATTCAGGGCCTGCTAGGAATTTTTTTTTAAAGGGCTTTTCCCCTAAGCTAAATATATTGAGAGAAAGAGACATTCCAACCATAGGTGGATGGGTGCACCAATCCTTTTTTGTCAATTCTCAAACCTCCTTTATTCATTTCAAAATAGTTGTAGATATCAGGACATTAGGAACACAATTGTCTGGTAAATATGCCCCCCAAACTCCATCTTGGAGAAAATTTGGATACCTTCTCTATGAATTTTCTACCCTCATCTTCTCTAGAACCTAAGAGCCATTCTTTGAAATACACATATTTCTCATCAGAAAAAAAAATGGGGAAGAAGTATTTGGAAATTGGGAAGATTAAAAAAAAAAGCAAAAACTCAAGTGTCTTCTCCACAAATATGAGTTGCTATAAGATCTCTGCTGGCATGTCTATGTGTGTCTATATGTACATGTTATGGATGTGTGATACTTTGTACCTATGGCTGCTATTGCCAAAAATAATTTTGCAAAAGAGCTGTATTTAATTTGTTTTAAACTCAAGTGCTTATATAAACTAAGAGTTGGGTATTCCACAACTCTCAGAATATAGAGACTAACCCAAATGTTCATTTTTAAGTCCATGTGATCTAAAATTAATCTTTCATAAATAAAATCTAGTTAAAGTTTGTTGGTTTAATTAAAACAGACATGTCTTTAGAGTTATCAGCATTAAATATTAACACTTTTTATTCTATATTTGTTTACAAATTTATCAGTAAGAAAAATAGATATAATGAAGTTCAGATAGTACAAACCACTTTTGGGACCAAATGATTTAGTTTGGGAAAAGAGTTTATAAACATTTTAACAATTATATTTTCTGGCATATGTACTTAAAACTAACTTCTAAAATATTTTAGTAAATTGGAACCTTAGAGTTTTGGTAAAGTAAGGTTAATGATAGAAATTCACTGAATAGAGTGTTTCAAAAAAACTAAAATATTATTTATTGAACATAGGTTTATCTATTTTGGGCTTCTTTTTAGAGGAACTAAAGGTAAACTTGGTTCTGTTAGAAAACACGTCCTTTTTTCACAGTGAAAGTTTACATTGTGAAGAAGCACGTTTTTAGAAATAATGAAACATATTCACAAATTTGTCAATCTAAAGAATGCTGGTATATGAGACAGTGTAAAATTGTTTACATCCTAAATTTTCACTAGAAATTAAGGGTTTAAAATACTAACATTATTAAAGCTACTGAAAACAAAAAGCAAAGCATCTCCATATGCCAGGAAAGTAGATTGTGTTTCTGGCTAAGAAAAGGAATGAGGATTGAAGATGCATTTTTGTTAAGAGGAAGTGAGAGTAATTTTGTCTAAACTAGAATATCTGTTTATTTCAGAGAAAGGGAAGAAAATGAAGGACAGAGTAAATGTATACAGAAAGAAAGGGAAAAAAATTATTGCACCTCATGTAATCAAACTGGTTAAAATCCAATTTTTACTATAAGGGTTTTAAAATTTAAAGTTTAACATCATAGTGTATTTATGTTAAAGTAGAACTTAAATTTTCTTTCATCTGCTAACTAAATAGTTAAGAATTGTTTTATATTGATCCATAATCCTGTTTAGTCAAGTGTCCAACCCTTTGGACATTTCTGACAAAGTTTCCAAAATCAAGTTCCAAAAATGAAGTCTTTCTGATCTAGAAAAAACTTTGGGATTTTTCCAGAGGGCCCCTGGAACATCCCAAAAGATTTGTTAAACTAGTTAGACTTTCTTCATATATTAAATTACATGAGAAGCATTGCCAGATAAGAAGTAACATTAAGATCTTTTTTTTTTTTCTTAATGTTGTGTCTTCGGAGGTAGATGCTGTAAGTGTTCCAGAAATTATGTTAAATTCCTGGAAGTCTAACGCAGCCTGGTATAAAATGTCATCTGTCATCAAAATCGAGGCTCACACTAGAAGGACTGAACATGATATCAGGGAAATTCCCTGGCTGATTTTCATGCAAGGGCAGCAGCAATAGAATCTATAGCGATTGTGGCCCTTGGGGGTGAGGCCCATTCTGCTGCTGCAGAAAATGACCCCTCGTTGCCTAACTTCTGACATTCGGATGTCCTTGTAACATGGCAACAGTCTGCTCTTGAATTGGAGACATTAAAATGGGTAAACAATGGCTGTAAACGAAATGAACAGAAAGGGCTGTGGGGAAAAAAAAGGCAGTGGCTTGGTTCTTCCTGGTTCCCTGGCAAAATCCATTTTGTTTTCAAATTTATTAATCCACAATAGGGAAAACTTTTTATTTGTCCCCAGAGGCCTCAGAACTCCTCCTTCTGGGTCCTTGGAGTGTATCTACCTGGACTTTGTTCAGTTGTCATTTAGTACAGGCGATCAATATGTTTTTGTTGCTGCATGTATGGTTTCTGGATGGGTTGGAGCCTTCCCTTCTTGCACCTTCATCAACAATCAGGCCAAATTTAATATAAACAAGTTAGCTTCACTGAGATTATGCTTGGGAAAAATATAAAGAGAAATATTTTGTGCCTTTATAGATATTAGATTCTAGTCCTGTTAATTATCTTTGAGGTTTTGTTATATAAATGTAAACTAGACTGAATCCTGAACTCTTCTTCTGCTGCTGCTAAGTCGCTTCAGTCGTGTCAGACTCTGTGCGATCCCATAGACGGCAGCCCACCAGGCTCCCCCATCCCTGGGATTCTCCAGGCAAAAACACTGGAGTGGGTTGCCATCTCCTTCTCCAACTAGAATTCTTCTAGTTTCCTAGAATATCTGTCTGGGAGAAATGTTTTTAAATTTCTCCCACCCTTCTGTTTTGGAATCACAAGAACAAAGATGGCCCTTCGATCACCTTGAAAGGGGCTGTGACGGGTCCTCCTCACTACCCAGATGGCAGTGAGACTACAGGACCTGAGCCTCGGATACACATCTCACAACTACAAGGACTATACCTGACCTGTGGTTCTGTACAGATGCTAGAGATCTCCAAAGCTGACAAGGAAGAGCTGCCATCAAGTTAGGCTGCTTCCAAAGTGATAGATTAAGCTGCTGCTAAGTCACTTCAGTCACGTCTGACTCTGTGCGACCCCATAGATGGCAGCCCACCAGGCTCCACTGTCCCTGAGATTCTCCAGGCAAGAACACCAGAGTGGGTTGCCATTTCCTTCTCCAATGCATGAAAGTGAAAAGTGAAAGTGAAGTCGCTCAGTTGTGTCCGACTCTTTTCGACCCCCTGGACTGTAGCCTACCAGGCTCCTCCGTCCATGGGATTTTCCAGGCAAGAGTACTGGAGTGGGGTGCCATTGCCTTCTCTGGCAGACAGGACTAAGAATCACCAATTTGGGAGATTCTCCTCACCTGAGACCTTCTAGCTTCAGGCTGAGATGTATTCGTGGCCCCTCTGCTCAGGCTGTTTGATGGGGGTGGACCCAGTCCTTTCTGTTGCTTCAACAAAGACCCACCCAGGGCCTGAATGGGCTCACACTCTGCACTGTGATACCTTCCCAGATGCTGCAGCAGTGGGAACCCACCCTGGCTCAGGAACGAGTCCTGGCAGCCCCAGTGAGGCCTAAGCACCTCCCTTGGTGACATGTCCTGGGGCTCCAGTGTTTTGCCCAAGCTCTCCACTGTCCCTGGCCCTGATTTGGAGAGTGATGGGCTGAGCTGGGCAAACAAGACATGCCGTGGGAGACAATAAAGATCTGCTCCCATTCAGACATCCTCTTCCCTTCACCATCCAGAATCCCATGCTGACGGATGGCAGGAGGCCCCAGCCTCGGGCTGATGGCTCACAGAGAGGGCTGACAGCCAAAGACTGGCCAAAAACAAAGGGCTTTTTGACTTTCCAATCCCAATGAGAAGCCTGGATGACTCCAGCAAGTTTGTTTCCCTAAAACTCACTCTCCTTGGGAACAATTTAAAAAGCTCAGAACAGCCAAAGGGAGGCATGGTCTTGGGGCAATTAATGACCCCCACAACAAGCTAAGGTCATTTCTATTATATGTAAGCTTGTTGCTGCTGCTGCTGCTAAATCACTTCAGTCGTGTCCGACTCTGTGTGACCCCATAGACGGCAGCCCACGAGGCTCCCCCGTCCCTGGGATTCTCCAGGCAAGAACACTGGAGTGGGTTATGTAAGCTTGTTAGTGAGAAAGAAACCACCGGTTGTTGCTGGCTCCTGCCGGTGCTCAGTTACTGTGGTGGGAAGGGGCTTGGGCTGTGCCAACTGCTCCTAATTAAACACGTCAGATTGCAGAATACCCAGGTCAGTACAGCTCAACTGGAAGAGAAATTAGGGTTCAGTCTTAGCACCTCAGTTCTGCCCCACAGTTAGAGGAACTTCCTGTGGCCTTTCTCGCTCTAGCCACTTGCCTGAAATAATAGCAGAGGAGCCTTGTGACCAATGGTCCAAAGCCCCTTCCCACCACAGATAGATTAAGACCTCCTACTTAAACATGAAACCCTTTCTTCTCTTTCCTTTACTCTGACATTGACCTAGAAAGATGACTCCCTCATCGGTATCTCCCAAGACACTGATAAGGGGAGTAACCTCTGAAATTTAGAGCAACTTTTATTTCAGGCTAAGAGAAAAATCTCACCAACTCCTGACTTGAAGGGGCTCACACAACAGTTCTTACAAATGAATCCATTAACAGTGCCGCCTTCATGGAAGCAAGTTTGTGCCCCAACAGGATTCGCTTTTGTCTGTGGTTGTAACCTGTGAGTGGACCTATGGGTGCCTGAATGGCTGAAGCAGCTGAGCAGTGCCTCCTAGGTTATCTAATCATGTCCCTAACTATTCTGGAAAGGACTGACCGGGAGTTTTTTCCTGATTCACAGTTTCTGTCGTTAGCAGTGAACACAGCCTAGTTTTCTGATTAGGAGTAGTGAGACTACTATGATCAGTAACCTCTCTGAAACTCTTTTTTTCTTAGTTCAGTTTTATTGAGATATAATCTACATACAGCACTGTATAGGTTCAAGATGCACAGATGAGAGACTTGATCTTCACACATCATGAAGTGATTATCACACTGAATTTAGTGAATGTCCATCATCTCACATAGATGTGAAATTAAAGAAATAGAAAAAAATATTTATTCTTTGTGATGAGAACTCCTAAGATTTACTCTCTTAATGATTTTCATATATAACATATGGCAGTGTTAATTACATTTATTTTGTTGTACATTGAAACGCTAGTACTTATATATCTTATAACTGGAAGTTTGTACCTTTTGACCGCCTTCATTCATTTCCCCCTCCTCCTGCTCCTCACCTCTAGTAACCACAAATCAGACCTCTTTTTCTGAGTGAGTTTGCTTTTGAAATATAGTTGGCCAACACTATGTTAGTTCTTGGTGCACAATATAGTTATTTTGTATTTCTATACATTTCAAAGTGACCACCGTAAGTCTATTTATGTTACTGTATGGAGGTATGATGTAGTTTTTGACTAGGTTTCCCACACTGTACATTTCATGTTTGTGAGTCATTTACTTTGTACTTCTTAATCTCCCTCACCTATTTCTCTCCTCCCTCTATCTTCCTGAGACCTCTCCTTAACCCTTGATGATAAAGCAGATTTTCTTGCTAAGCAATTAGCTTCCCAGCAAAAATCACTGGACTCTCTAGCCAAGTTTGTTCTTGACAATAGGATAGTCCTTGGTTTTCTTTTAGCTGAGTAAGGAGGTGTCTACGCTGTGGCCAACACTACGTGAGGCACCTGGATTAGCACTTTGTGAGGAGCTGAAACTTGGTTACAAATGATTACTGAGGGTACTCTTTCTGCCCCCTTCTGATGCCTATGTCAGAAGCTTTCTCTATCTCCTTTATACTTTAATAAAACTTTATTATACACACACACACACACACAAAACAAATGATTACTGAGTAAATAGATAACTAATGAGAACCTACTCTATAGCTCAGGGAACTCTGAGTGAGTGGAAGTCGCTCAGTCACGTCCGACTCTTTGCAACCCCACGGACTATACAGTCCATGGAATTCCCCAGGCCAGAACACTGGAGTGGGAAGCCTTTCCCTTCTCCAGGGGATCTTCCCAACTCAGGGATCGCACCCAGGTCTCTGGCATTGCAGGGGATTCTTTACGAACTGAGCTATCAGAGAAGCCTGTGGTGACCTAAATGGGAAGGAAATTTAAAAAGAGAGGATATACACACACACACACACACACACACATATGTATAGCTGATTCACTTCACTGTACAGTAGAAACTAACACATTGTAAAGCAGCTATACTCCAATAAAAATTAATTGAAATAAAATTTAAAAAATCACTGACCAAGCCACTTGGCTTAGAAATAACCCTTTGATGGTGTCCTTTTATTTGATTCTGATTGGTTTGGGTTTTGGGGACCATGGCTCCAAAAGTGCACTCCAAACCCTGGGAATTGATCTATTTATAGTTATTGTAAAAATCCCCCGGTGCATCATATCCTCTCAAAAACTGTAATATATGTTCGCAGCCACTAACTGCCAAGCAAATCATCTCCGTAAGACTGGCATGTCAGAAAAGGGAAGAGAATGACCGATTTAAGGATTATGAACAGGGACCTGTGACTGTCACAGGGATTAAACCAAAGAGAAGGACCTCAGGATACCACACCCAGGATTAACGAAGCTGCAAGAACTACAGAGTGGTGGCCAAGAGTGGCACTAATGCCTTAAATTTTGATCATGTCTCTCAGTTAGAGTTTATCAAAAGGGGATTTGCTAAAAAAAAAAAAAGACCCAAACCATTTGTCCCATGCTAGCATGCTAAGTTGCTTCAGTTGTGTCCAACTCTGTGGGACCCTATTGACTGTAGCCCACCAGGCTTCTCCAGGTAAGAACACTGGAGTGAGTTGCCTTGACCTCCTCCAGGGGATCTTCTTGACCCAGGGATCAAACCCACGTCTCTGATGTCTCCTGCACTGGCAAGCAGGTTCTTTACTACTAGCTCCACCAGGGAAGCCCCTCATTTGCCCCAGCAACAGCTACATGAGATTTAACTGCAGTTTCAACCTCTCCAGGTATGTGACTTTTAAACAGACATTGAAATTTCCTGATCAGCCCTAGTGAGGTAATCTGTATAAAAAGACCCTTGCCATTCCCTTACTCTCAACATAAGATGACCTGGCCTGGAACAATTCTTTTTCAAGCCAATAACTTATACCAGACCACCTGACCTGCCTCTTGAGAAACTTGTATGCAGGTCAGGAAGCAACAGTTAGAACTGGACATGGAACAACAGACTGGTTCCAAATAGGAAAAGGAGTATGTCAAGGCTGTATATTGTCACCCTGCTTATTTAACTTATATGCAGAGTACATCATGAGAAACGCTGGGCTGGAGGAAGCACAAGCTAGAATCAAGATTGCCGGGAAAAGTATCAATAACCTCAGATATGCAGATGACACCACCCTTATG
The DNA here is from genome assembly GCF_029378745.1 of Bos indicus. Classification (NCBI taxonomy): domain Eukaryota; kingdom Metazoa; phylum Chordata; class Mammalia; order Artiodactyla; family Bovidae; genus Bos; species Bos indicus. The sequence goes on from NC_091785.1 coordinate 24,514,819, forward strand.
GCAGAAAGTGAAGAGGAACTAAAGAGCTTCTTGATGAAAGTGAAAGAGGGAGTGAAAAAGTTGGCTTAAAGCTCAACATTCAGAAAACTAAGATCATGGCATCCGGTCCCATCACTTCATGGCAAATAGATGGGGAAACAGTGGAAACAATGGCTGACTTTATTTTTCTGGGCTCCAAAATCACTGCAGATGGTGATTGCAGCTGTGAAATTAAAAGATGCTTACTCCTTGGAAGGAAAGTTATGACCAACCTAGATAGCATATTCAAAAGCAGAGACACTACTTTGCCAACAAAGGTCTGTCCAGTCAAGGCTATGGTTTTTCCAGTGGTCATGTATGGATGTGAGAGTTGGACTATAAAGAAAGCTGAGCGCTGAAGAATTGATGCTTTTGAACTGTGGTGTTGGAGAAGACTCTTGAGAGTCCCTTGGATTGCTAGATCCAACCAGTACATCCTAAAGGAGATCAGTCCTGGGTGTTCGTTGGAAGTACTGATGCTGAAGCTGAAACTCCAATAGTTTGCGAAGAGCTGACTCATTTGAAAAGACCCTGATGCTGGGAAAGATTGAGGGCAGGAGGAGAAGGGGACGACAGAGGATGAGATGGTTGGATGGCATCACCGACTTGATGGACATGGATTTGGGTGGACTTCGGGAGTTTGTGATGGACAGGGAGGCCTGGCGTGCTGCGGTTCATGGGGTCACAAGGAGTTGGACACAAATGAGTGACTGAAATGAACTGAATAACATACTTGCCCCTCTCTCCTTCTGCCTATGAAAGCCTTCCATTTTGTACAGCCCCTAGGAGAACCCTTCTGTTTACTGAATGGGATGCTGTTTGATTCATCATTGAATGAAACCAATTAGATTTTCAAATTAACTCCATATAATTTTTTTAAAAAAAGCTTAAATGACATAAATTAATCGTCTCCCAACTCTTGATGACAGAAGTCCCAGATCAAGGCATTGGCAGGCTTGGCTCATCCTGCGGCCTCGCTCCTTGGTTTGCAGACAGCTATCTTCTTGCCTGGAGTGCTGCAGTCTATGGGGTCACAAACAGTTGGACACGACTGGGTGACTGAATGACAACAACATCTTTCTATATTTGCATGGCCTCTCTGTTCATGTGCATCTCTGATCTGTGTGTCCTAATCTCCTCTTACTATAGGGACACCAGTCAGATTGGATTAAGGTTTACCTAACAGCCTTTTTTTTTTTTTAATTTATTTTAATTGGAGGTGCTTTACTTTACAATGTTGTTGTGGTTTTTGCCATACATTCACATGAATTCAGCCATGGGTATACATGTGTTCCCCATCTTGAAACTCCCTCCCACCTCCCTCCCCACCCCATACCTCAGGGTTGTCCCAGTGCACCAACCCTGAGCACCCTGTCTCATGCGTCAAACCTGGACTAGCAATCTATTTCACAAATGATAATACACATGTTTCAATGCTATTCTCTCAAATCATCCCACCCTCGCCTTCTCCCACAGAGTCCAAAAGTCTGTTCTTTACATCTGTGTCTCTTCTGCTGTCTCACATACAGGGTCATCATTACCATCTTTCTAAATTCCATATATATGCGTTAATATACTGTATTGGTGTTTTTCTTTCTGACTTACTTCACTCTGTATAATAGACTCCAGTTTCATCCACCTTATTAGAACTGATTCAAATGCATTCTTTTTAATAGCTGAGTAATATTCCATTGTGTATATGTACCACAGCTTTCTTATCCATTTGTCTGCTGATGGACATCTAGGTTGCTTCCATGTCCTGGCTATTGTAAACAGTGCTGTGATGAACATTGGGGTACACGTGTCTCTTTCAATTCTGGTTTCCTCGGTGTGTATGCCCAGCAGTGGGATTGTTGGGTTGTATGGCAATTCTGTTTCCAGTTTTTTAAGGAATCTCCACACTGTTCTCCATAGTAGTAACAGCCTTGTTTTAACCTAATTGCTTCTTATAAGGTCATATCTCCAAATATTATCACATTCTCAGGTATTGGGGGCTAGGCTTCAACATCTGAATTTTGAGAGGAGACAATTCATAACAAATTATCCACATAACAAACACATATGTACCAATGTACAATTAAGAATGTAATAACTACTATACAGAAGAATTCTGGATACTGTAAGAGAGCAAAAGAGGAGACACAATCTTAAAGGATACACAAGAAAGTGCTGCTAAAAAAGTGACACTAACCTGGTGAAGGGAGAAAAGAGATTACACAGGGGAAAGGAGAGATGGAGAGTTCTGGAATCTAGAAAAAGGAAAGAGAAGGCTCTTAAGTGAAAGACACATGGTGAGCTTGAGGAAGAGTGATGGAGCAATATATTTAAGTGCACCAATTGAAGGGAGGGTGGCAGTGAAGAGAAGCTGGAGAGATAGGCAGGGACTAGATCACACAAGGTCTCATAAGCTGTGGTAGGGAGGTGTTTTTTTTTGGTACTTTACAAATGTTCTTAAATTGACATTAGGGAATAACTCTATGCAGCCACTGACTGAGTGTTTATACCATTATGAGAAAAGAGAGAGTAGAACTAATCTTTCTAATATGTATTATGTGCCAGATATTTTACACAATTATTTTAACCTCTACAGTAACTCTTAACCTCTACAGTAACTCTAAGAGGTATATACTGTTATTATCTTCATTTTATAGCTGAGAAGGGTGAAATTCAGAGAGGTTTAGTCACCAGGCCAAAGATCTTACATCTAATCAGTGGCTCCAGAAATAGGTAAGGAGATAAGTTAATGATTGATAATACCTACATGATGAGGCCTCCATAAAATCCCAATAGTATGTGATTTAATGAGTCTCCATGTTGGTGAACACGTCTACGTACTGGGAGGATGACACGCCTCATCCTCCCCCAACTCCATGGGGACAGAAGGCTTTGCTCTCAGGACCCTCCCAGACCTCATCCTATCTATGCATCTCTTTACCTAGCTGGCTGTTCATCTGTATCTTTTATCATATCTTTTAACGATTGGTAAACAAAAATGTTTCCCTGAATTCTGTGAGCTGTTCTAGCAAATAATCAAATCCAAGGGGAAGAGGGTAATGGAAACCTCCAGTCTGTAGCCAAGTTGGACAGAAGTTGTGAGCAACCTGGGGGCCTATGACTTGCCATGGGCATCTGAAATTGGGGAACCATCTTGTGGGACTGAGCCCTTAACCTATGGGATCTGATGCTGTCTTCAGGTAGAGAGCATCCTCACTGATTGAATTGTTGGATATCCGACTGTAGCAGCACTGACTAGTGTGGGGATAAAAATGCATGTGGTGTCAGGAGTGTTGAATATGGTAGTGGTGTGAGAGTAATGACAAACAGGAGGAGGATGGGAGATTTCTACACAGTGGCAGAGCCTATATTCCACTTGACTTTTGAACCCTTGTGTACTGTATCTTAAAATATAAGTATGCCCATAGCTTTGAATTGAAATAGGCAGTATCAGAACAGGTCAGGCTGAGGACAAGTGAAATAAGTTCTTAAATAAGAACTAAAATTATTGGAATTGTGGGGATATTTTCAGTCGACACCATTATGGTGCTGGTATAATTCATTGATGACTTTAGATAAAAGTCTGTCTATTAGGACTTGACACCCACAGAATCTATTATTCAGCTATAACTACTATATAAAACCAAACATGCTAACCAACCATAGGAATCAGCATGACGGGTTTTTTCCTTCCCTTGGGTTTCTGTAATAATATGGGTACTCTCCAGGGACAATGAAAAAGTCAGATCTAAAACAGATAAATCACAAAGTATTTCATCCAGGATCCTCTGAGCTTACTCAATAGCTGTGTGTATGGAGGTATGTGTGTTTGTGGTGTGTATGGATGCTCCCATCTATTCATATGTGCATGTGGATACTGTTTACAGAGTCTTGTACTAGGCACTTTGAGGAGAAGAAAATTAGAATTAAGTCCTTATATTCTAGTTACTCTAGGCTCATAGTTTATTGCGCTTGGCAAAATCATTTGCAATAAGACATTATCTTGGTACATGGAGTAAAAGAAACCTTGTGTTCACCCACCACTCATATAACATGTTCCTACCATATGCTTGGTACTGAAATAATGGTCTTCTAAATGCTTTAACTTAAACCAAGAAGCAACAAAATTCTTGCTAAAATGAAGAACGAGATTTAGGAGATAGCAGTGACTAAGACACCGGAAAGGTGTTCCTTGTTCCTGCTCCATTTGGAGCTATGTTGATGAGTCATTTAATCAATTTTTTGATGCATCAGAAAGAAAATTTCCTTAAGAGGCAACTGAAAAAATATTCACCCTGCCCAGATTACCTACTGACTTTTAAATAGGTTGGGAAGGAAAAAATGTCTGTTCACGTGTAGCCCAGACTGGCACCTGGTGACCACTTTCATCCCTCACTGAGTGAACAAGAGTGTAGGTGGCCCCCATTTTCCATGGCTGACGAGTTTCTGAAAAGTGATGTGTAAATCCAAGTTTTGTCATCAGGGCGGTGTTTTTGTCAAATGGATAGTTACTACCTCACCAATCGTAGCTTTCTCTTGATTTGTTTGGTTAAAAGGAGTGAACCCTATAGATGGATTTCTACCTAATCTCTGAGCCTCTACCCATAAAACAGAAACACGTGAAAGTGACATGGCGTTCTTATGACACTTTCATCTGGGGATCCTGAAGCTTTGGGACACACTTGCCTTGCATTTCTAAGAAACAACATGAAGTGAAGTTCACTGAGAAGGAGGTGAAGTTCATGAGAAGGAGGTGAGAGAAGAAAGTTTTCTATTTAGTGAGACAATTTCAGTATCCATAATCATTGATTCAGCTCTTTTGTGGACAGTAAATCTGCTAAATTTAAAAAATGAATTCCTACACATTAAAATAAAAATGACACAATAATTATTTGCCACTGTTTGAGACTACCTTTCTAAGGCTAGAAGATCATATTTCCTATTAGCTTTCTCTTTGGTTAGCAAGTGCTCATGGATAATAAGACTTCCCTGTAAACAAGTATGATAGCAGCATATGTCAGAGTCTATGGAGAGGTTTGGCTTTTGGAATGGTGCAGCTAAAAAGTAGTACCAACTCCTACCCTTCACTATTAGCTTAATGTCTCCATCTGCTCTTCTTCTATAATGGTTCTTGAATTGTTCCCAAATTTTGTTCCTTGCTGCCTTTATTATAATAACAAAGCACCCTCGTTTCCTTTCTTCTAATTTCAGATCTATTGATTCTTTTATCCATTCAAAACTCACACTTATTTGTAGAATGCAAAAAGAAACATCTATCGAGAATCTACCATGAACAAGGTATTAGGTGTATAGTCACCATTGAGAATGAGCTCTAAAACCTGCCCTCGAGGCACTCACAATGTAAAGGAAAGATACATGGTTAAATTCACCACATGGACAAATAATAACAATATAGGGAAGAATAACTCACAAGAGAGTGAAGAACTATGGAAATCCACTTCCAGCTGGGGGCAAAAGCTTCATGAAAGTGGTGTTATTTGAGCTGGACTTTGAAGGCTGAATGGTCCTAAGAAAATGGGGGTGAGGATGGAATTTCAAGTACAGAGTCCATCATGAGAGGCACAGACCCAGGAGAGAGTAGAGGAGAGGAGGAAGGTGAAACATATTTTGAAAGAGGAGTAGGCAGGGAGAGCTCTGAAGCATGGGTGTGGCCTTCAGAGCATGGGGAATCTGAAATGCCAGTCTGCGAGGGTCTGTGTTGTTCCGTGGGTGAAGGACAGTTGTGGGAAGTAAAAAAAATAAAATGAGAACTGGGCTAAAGATGGATTTGGTGATAGTGTGGAGTAAAATAAGAGTAGAGATGGGATAGTGGGGCTGATCAGAAGACTATGGCAGCAATAGTTTAGGTGAAAGACAATAAGGGCCTCAAGTTTAGCAAGGCAAAGGTGAAAAAGGAAAGGAACCCAGGTGTATCAGTGAGGCTAGGACAAGACATCTAGCGATTCCTGTTGAATGAGAGAGAGGGCAGGGCCTAGGAAGACGCTGAGAGTTTTCCAAACCAAACACACACCACAGCACCTTCCCTCCCCTTTCCTACTAAGTTACCTTCCTCAAAAGTCTACCTGTTAGAGCTTACATTTCAGTGAAGGATACAGGAAAAAAAAGTCACCCTCTTTGGTTTGGATTCTTCTCTGTCTCCATTTTGTCTATGTTCATGACCTAACACATTACAAATACGAGGTTTTAAAAAATGATTTACTTTTCTGTCTTGAAAAATGTAGATATTAAGACAATAGGATAATATTAGAATTTATGAACAATAGGTAATACACTTAATAAGTGAAAAACCACCATGTGTTATGGCTAACACATGCCCTACTAAGTTATCTGCAGCTTGTTTCTAATAATTCAACATTTATAGATAGTTTTACCAAAAGTCAGGAACGGACCAAAGAAAAATAAGTAACATGTGGGTCTTAGCAGATGCCATTCTTTCATAATCAGAGAAAAATATGCTTGTAATCCAAAAGCTTCCTGCATTCATGGAAGAAATGAAAATCCTCTTGTCTGAGTGAGAAGTGATTTCTAGCCTTACATTTGGCAGTGTTGACCTGCCTACCCTGGTGGTGTTAAGCCTTTCTAAGAACTGGGGAAACCAAGATATTTGCACTTTATTTGCTCAGAAGTGACATGGGAGATATGTCAGAAGCATCAAGGGGATGAAAAGTTCAATGCTGCTCAGACAAAGATGTGCACTCAAAAGTGCATATAAGTAAGCCAGTTATTTAAAATTTGTATTAGGCTTTATCTCTATTGAGAAGCAAGAGAAAACAATTTAACAAAACAGCAGGAAACCACCTGACAGAGGGCTTTATTACTGTGTTCTATTGGCTTTTAGCCCAAAGGTTTGCAAGGTCTGTGTCAGGTGATGAGCTTTCCTTTGTACTGTAGGCCATGATTCAGAAGATGGGTTTGGTTCTCACAAAACATGTCCCCACAAGGACTATCTTTGTTAAGATGAAGACCACACCCTATTATCTGGTTTGTGATTACCACTATTTTCCTCATGGGTATTAACTCCTGTATGTAGACTCACACTGAAAATCAGATCTCATTGTCTGACATTATTCCACTGATTATAACATGCATTTGAAAGCTTCTGAATTATTGTTACACCAGTGGTTCCCATCTTGTGTTTTGGAGGATCTGGTGTTATAGCCATCTGCCAGAATCAGATGTAAGTCACATAAGTTACATTCAGTAAAATTTGTCTTAAGTGTCCTATGAGTTTTGTCAAATGCATATAGGTGTTTAACCACCACCACATTCAAGATACAGAACAGCTCCATCATACCCCCAAATCCCTTGTGCTCCACTGCAGCCCCACTTTCCAGTTCCTGGTGACTGTTCCTCTACTCTCTGTTCCAATAGTTCTGCCTTTTCCAAAATGTCCTGGCTTCTTCGACTTAACAATTGAGATTCATCCATATTATTATGCACATGATTCCTTTGTATTTTTATAACAAACTAATACTCCATTATTTGGATATGCAATTTTCACACATTCACATATTGATGGTCATTTGGATTGTGTCCAATTTTTGTTTAATTATGAATAAAGTTGCTATAATCTCATGTACAGATTTTATATGAATGTAAGTTTCCATCTCTCTTGAGTAAGTATCTAGGAGTGGAATACTGACTGAGATAAATACAGATAATGGATAAGAAACTGGCAAATTGCTTTAAAAAGTGTTTGTACCTTTTTGCATGTCTTCCAATAACATGTGAGAATTCATTGTTCTGCATTCTTATTAGTTCTGAGTATTGTCCATTTGTTTGATTTTTGCCGTTCTATTAAGTGTGGAGTGGGATTTTATTATGGTTTTACTTTGCATTCCTCTGGTGACTGATGACGTGGACCATCATGATGTGGATGGGTTTATTTACTACTCATATATCTTCTTTGGTGAAGTGTCTGTTCAAATCTTTGCCCATTTTCAAATTGGGTTGTTTTCTTATTATTGAATTTGAGAATTCTTCATATATTCTGGATACAAGTCTTTATCAGATAGGTGTTTTTCCAAATATTTTATCTTAGTTCGTGGCTAGAAGTGACATTTTATTGAGTTTCTTGGAAGTCCAATTTATCTTTTTTTTTCTATTATATTATTGGAGACATGTAAGAAATCTTTGCTTAATTCAAGTTCACAAGGATTTTCTCATTTTTTTTCCTAGAAGTTTTATTATTTTCAGCTTTACATTTATGTCTATGAATCATTTTGAGTTAATTTGTGTCAAGTGAGAGGTATGGATTAAGATTCATTTTTTAACACAAGGATGTCCAATTGTTCCAACATTATTCATTGAAAAGATTACCCTTTCTTCACTGAGTAAATTTGTCAGAAATCAACTATTCATAAATCTGGTTCTATTTCTGAGCTTTCTGTTATAGTCCATTGATCTGTGTGTCTATGTGATTTTTTTTTTAGCCTATTGATGTAATGGATTACATAAACTGATTTTTAAATGTTGTATCAGGCTTCCATACTTGTTACTGATTTCTAGTTTAATTTCATTATAATTGAGAGCAGACATTATATAACTTTTATTTTAAATTTGTTTAGGTGTGTTTATAGCCTAAACACACCTAAACAAATTTAGCCTAAACACACCTAAACAAATTTCGGTGTGATGTGATCATGTAATTTTTTTTTAGCCTATTGATGTAATGTATTACATAAACCGATTTTTATGTATATGATTGTTCATATGATTTTTTTTAGCCCATTGATGTAATTGTGATTTTTTTTTTAGCCTACTGATGTAATGGATTACATGAACTGATTTTTAAATGTTGTATCAGGCTTCCATACTTGTTACTGATTTCTAGTTTAATTTCACTGTAATTGAGAGCAGACATTATATAACTTTTATTTTAAATTTGTTTAGGTGTGTTTATTGCCAAGAGTGTGATTTATTTTGGTGAATGTTCCATGGAATCTTGAGAAAATGTGTATTTTGTTGTTTTTGGATGAAATAGTAGTTTATAGATAGCAACTATATTCAGCTGATCAATGATGTTGAGTTCAGTACTGTCCTTACTTATTTTCTGCCTGCTGAATCTGTCTATTTCTGATAGAGGAGTGTTGATGTCTTCAATTATGATAGTTGATTCATCTATTTCTCTTTGAAATTCTGTTAATGTTTGCTTCATGTAGTTTGATGCTCTGTTAGGTGCATACACATTAAGAACTGGGAAGAGCTACCCACTCCAGTATTCTTGCCTGGAGAATTCCATGGACAGAGGAGCTTGTCAGGCTACAGTCCATGGGGTCCAAAGAGTTGGACATGACTGAGCAACTTTCACTTTCACCTTTTTATAGTATTGACCTCTTTATCATGATGAAATGCTTTTCTTTACCCCTAATAATTTCCCTTGGTTTGTCTGCCAAATGAATGAATATTCCGGTTTCTTTAAGTTGTTAGCATGTTATGTTGTGTTTCCCTGGTAGTCCAGTGCTTAAAACTCTGTCCTTCTAACACAGGGGGCACTGGTTCAATTCTTGGTTGGGAATTTTCACGTACAGTGCGGCCAAAAACAAAACAAAACAAAGTCACAGTTGTTCTATTTTTCATCCGTACTTTTAATCTACATGCATCTTTATATTGAGAGTGGGTTTCTTCTAAACAACAAAGAGCTGGTCTTGTGTTTGGTCCACTCTGACAATCTATTTTAGTTGGTGCATTTATTTATTTATTTATTAAGATTTCTTTATGGACTATTTTTAAAGTCTTTATTGAATTTGTTACAATATTGCTTCCTTTATAGTCCAACTCTCACATCCATACATGACTACTGGAAAAACCATAGCCTTGACTAGATGGACCTTTGTTTGCAAAGTAATGTCTCTGCTTCTTAATATGCTGTCTAGGTTGGTCATAGTTTTTCTTCCAAGGAGCATCTTTTAATTTCATGGCTGCAGTCACCATCTGCAGTGACTTTGGAGCCCCCCAAAATAAAAGTCTGCCACTGTTTCCACTGTTTTCCCATGTATTTGCCATGAAGTGATGGGACCAGATGCCATGATCTTAGTTTTCTGAATGTTGAGCTTTAAGCCAACTTTTTCACTCTCCTCTTTCACTTTCATCAAGAGGTTCTTTAGTTCTTCTTCGCTTTCTGCCATAAGGGTGGTGTCATCTGCATATCTGAGGTTATTGATATTTCTCCCGGCAATCTTGATTCCAGCTTGTGCTTCCTCCAGCCCAGCGTTTCTCATCATGCACTCTGCATATAAGTTAAATAAGCAGGGTGACAATATACAGCCCTGACATACTCCTTTTCCTATTTGGAACCAGTCTGTAGTGGGTTTTTTTCTCTCAACACTTTAAATATTTCAATCCACTCATTGTATGGTTTCTGAGAAGTCAGATATAATTCTTATCTTTGTTCTTCCATAGGTAAGGTATTCTTCTGACTTATCAGCATTTTTTTTTTTAATCTTTTATTTTCTGTAGCTTGAAAATAATATGCCGATGGGTAGTTTTTTTTTTTTTTTTTTTTTTTTACCATTTATCCTGCTTGGTGTTCTCTAAGCCTCCTGTCTGGGGTTTGGTGTATGACATGAATTTGGGGAAATTCTCAGCCATTATTATTGCTTTAAATATTTCTTCTGCATCCTTCTCCCTTTATTATCCTTCTTGTATCCATGTCAGATGTGCTGCACCTTTTGCAATAGTTTCACAGACCTATATTTTGCAGTCATTTGTTCTTTTGCTTTTCTGTTTTTGTGAAGTCTATTGATATACCCTCTTGCCCATAGACACTTTCCTCAGCTGCGTCTAGTCTATTAATAAGCCTGTCGAAGGCATTTTAAAATTTCCTTTATGATTTTTTTCTATTATCTAGGATTTCTTTTTGGTTCTTTCTTAATATTTCCATCTCTCTGCCTACATTGCCCCCTCTGTTCTTGCATCCTGTCTGCTTCATCCATTAGGGCCAATGGCATATTAATTGTAGTAGTTTTAAATTCCCAGTCTGATAATTCCAAAATCTCTGCTGTATTTGGTTCTAATGCATATCTGATTCTTCATATTATGTTTTTTGCCTTTTGGTGTGCCTTCTAATGTTTTATTGATAAGCTGGACACAACGTACCAGGTAAAAGGAATAGCTGTAAATAGACATCTAGGTATATGGTGGTGAGGTGTGGGAGAGGGGAGCGTTCTTTAGTCTTATGATTAGGTCTCAATCTTAAAGTTTACGCCTTTGGACTGCGAACTTTACAACTATTTGGATTTTTTTTTTCTATCCATGTAAGTGGGACAGAATAGCTAGAGTTGGCTGGAGCTCGGTATTCCCTTCTCCAGGTCAGTTAGGCTCATGAAAATACTCCAGCAAGTTAGGCTCTAGTTGTTTTCCCTGAGGGTGGGCCTTGTTAAGAATGAGTTCTTTGGTATCTTTCAACATGATTCCTTTTTCCTCCTGCCAGAAGCAAAAGGGGATTTTTCCTCCAATATTTACTATGGGAATGAGGTCAAACACCTGAAAGTTAATCTCACAATATTATGGCGCTACCTATAACTGGGTCCCTCTGGAGTTTTCAACCCTCTGAGTTGTCCACACAGAGTCTTTAGCAGTTTGCTGGCTACAGTTCAGGTTTTCCTAAACCAGCACCTGTTTCAGGGGTCGTTTCTGCTCATGAATCTCTGCTCCAGTAAAACATGACTCCCTCTGTTCACCTAACTCTCCAATCTTGGGGGCAGTGGTTTGCTCTGTGTTCTCCCCTCTCTTAGGGATCCAAGAAGACCTGTCGCTTTTTCAGTGTATTCAGACATTTACTTGTTAGGCCTGAATGTTGGCTACATACATGTAGAACTGGAAAACCAGAAGTCTCTATTTTTTCATAGTCTCAGTTTCATTCATTTCTGCTCATTTATTATTTCCTCCCTTCTGCTTGATTCTAGTCTTTTTTTTTTTTCTTTTCTGGCCACACCTCAAGGCTTATGGGATCTTAGTTCCTCAACCAGGAATTGAGCCTGGGCTCTTGGCAGTGAAAGCATGGAGTCCTAACCATTGGACCGCCAGGGCATTCCTTGCTTATTGTTTCTTAAGATGGAAGCTTACATAATTGATTTGAGATCTTTCTTCTCATCTATTATAACCTTTACAGGTTTCTCCTGTGGCTCAGCAGGTAAAGAATCCACCTGTAATGCAGGAGATACAGGAGTCGTGGGTTCAATCCCTGGGTTGGGAAGATCCGCTGGAGGAGAGTATGGCAACCCACTTCAGTATTCTTGCCTGGAGAATCCTATGGACAGAGGTGCCTGGCAGGCTATAGTCCATGGGTCACAAAGAGTTGGACACCACTGAAGCAACTGAGCATACACACACATTACATTATAATGTGTAATATAAACATTACTGCTAAATATTCTAAGTATGTACAGTCTCCCACAAATTTTGATGTATTGTTTTCATTTCATTTGAGACATCTTTTAATTTCCCTTGTGACTTCCTTTTTGACACAAGAGTAATTTAATTTTAAAATATTTGGGGGATTTTCCAAATACTTTCCATTATTAATTTCTAGTTTTATTACATTGTGGTCAGAGAACATACTTGGTATGACTGCAGTTCCCTTAAATTTGTTGAGGTTTGTTTTATGCCCTGGAAAAAAGTCTTCCTTTATTAATGTTTCATATGCAGTTGGGAAAAAAAGGCTTTGAAACTGATTAAAACTTTTACCTGAATTTTTCTTAACCTCATTGTAAGGTGACTGGGGTCTTTCTGTGTGCCCTGCTATAGATGACCAGTACTTGTGTTCTGTGTCCTGGGAAAAGGCCTGCTGCTGCTGCTGCTGCTGCTAAGTCGCTTCAGTCGTGTCCAACTCTGTGCGACTCCATAGACGGCAGCCCACCAGACTCCCCCGTCCCTGGGATTCTCCACACAAGAACACTGGAGTGGGTTGCCATTTCCTTCTCCATTGCATGAAAGTGAAAAGTGAAAGTGAAGTCGCTCAGTTGTGTCCAACCCTCAGCGACCCCATGGACTGCAGCCTTCCAGGCTCCTCCGTCCATGGGATTTTCCAGGCAAGAGTACTGGAGTGGGGTGCCATTGCCTTCTCTGCAGATCTCTACAGCGAGGGGAAAAGAATTGAAAACATCCTTGCTTCTCGGTGCCAATACTTGAGCACCTGAATAAACAGTCCTGAGGCCACCTTACCTCTGGATCCTTTGCATGTGCAAGCATAGACTTTCTTATCATTTAAGCCAATATGGTTATTGGTGTTGAAAGCATCCTCACTGATACCTAAAAATAAATAATAGTTTTCTTCATATATAGATACATAATAAGTAATAGTATTCTCTAAATATATGTAAATGCTATTGTGAATAACAAAATACAAATTTATTTTTAACATTATCTGAGTCAACGTAGCCCTCTGGCATAGCCTAATTTTCCAACCAGTTGATTCCAAAAGTACAAGTATCATGATATAAAACTCTACAAAATATTTGACCTTCAGAAGAGGTATTTATATCTTCAAGAGTTGAGAGTGATTCACGCAAATGTAAAGGCTCAAATGTACCTCCCTCATTGTGAAGACCACACAGACACCTAGTTTTCACAAGTACCATGAAGAGATTAAACATTCTCCGAAGAACACTAGACTCTGAGACTAATTTTGGTTTAAAATGGGCATGGTTCTAATATTAATATCATAAAATCTTGGAGCTCAAAGAGGTCTTAGAGATCAATCAACAATGATGCAAGTGAGAAAATTGATAATCAAATAGACTGAATAAGTTGCTGAAGGTAATTAATGGTAGAGTCAGGACTAGGATACAGATCTTTTGTTTGCTTGTTCATGCTATGGCATTTGAGAAAGTTGTTTAAGATGCTTTTACCTATCCTAAATACTGAGGAACTTCAAGAATCACACCCAAATTTGTGGTCCAAATCTATGCTATTAAAATCTTGTGAAAGTTTTAACAATTCTCAGTTATGAGGTTTTTTGCTGACTTTTTCCACCCACTATTTTCTCTTGGAAGAAATGGGCTCAGATCTCCTTCATACTAACAGGTTATTTGAAAGGGCAGGATAATTAGTGTGGCATAAAGTCAAATATGTTGTATAAGGTAATGTTTTTGCCACTTACATTTATCAGACTGTATGCATTTCATCTATATTAAAATAACTGCATCAGGAAGAGTACCTGAAATGGGGTACTAAAATTTAATAATTTCTGATTATCTCAAATACTCCACCTCTCTGGACTAGCTAAAGAACTTAATTAAACTTTTCAATGGCAAAAAGGTAAAGATCCAAGAAGCAGTCCTTCTTTTTCCCTAGAAGCAACAAGAAGCAACTGTAACTTCAATATAAGTATTTCATAATAATCCTATGTAACTTTCAAGAGTATTATGAGGTTCAAGAAGTAATCAGTTAACAATATATTACCATAACTTAAACACCATTTTTTTAAAATAACATTTTAATAGGTAGTTTTGAAAGGAAGTCACCAATCTAAACTGAAAACCTGGGGAAACAAACCCAGACTGAAAAGAAATATCCCAGTTGATGGCTTGCCATATCCATTTACTATATATAGAAGCCTTGCCAATATTCAAGGCTGTCTGCTTTCTTAGGGATAACTCGTCGGTAGAGAGTAAGGTTCTTGGCACAGGAAAAGCACAAAAGGGGACTTTTCCTTTAAAGGGATAAAAATGTAGCAGGTATGTGACCTTTGAGTTTCCACTTTTGGTTTGTCTGGGTTAACTCAGACATCTGAGAAAGGATTGAGTGAGTTAAGTTGTTTACATGAAACTTAATTTATTCAACCTACCTATGAAGATTTTTTAGGTGAGGAGAGAGACACGAATGGAAGACAGAAGAAAGAGGAGAGTTTTCTCTGATGCTCAGACAAAAGGGGCTGGGGGTGGTTCAGGGTGGGAGGGAACTTGCATTAGTTTCAAGATCTGATAAGTTAATACTCAAAGGGGGTTTTATCACAAAAGCTGGAAAGTCTGAAACAGAAAGTTAATTTCATTTGATCTCATACCACACAAAAACTCCACAGTAATGATCTACTTGTACTCCTAGTTCTTACAGCCCATCAGATCGCCAGCTTTATCACCCCAGAATACCCTCAGGCTTGTTCTAGGGCCCAGAAAACTCATGGGAAGAGATGTAAAGATATCACTGGCTATTTTGCAAAATCAGTATAGTGTTAAGCCTGACAATAAAGCTAAAGAACCTAAGCTTCTTTAAACTACTTGGAGAGAAGATCTTACAGGTAGCCATGGATTTCCTCTCCCCATATAAAGGTGGAAACTGTTCTGCCACTCAGAGATCAGTACCCAGTTAGAGAAAGAAGAACACAAATCAGAAAAGCTAACATCCCATGGGTGAGACTGGGGAAAACAATTTGATATCGATTGAGCCTCAAGGGCCAACCTCAAGTTTAATGTCTATGGACACCATTCTGGCTGTTCTGCTTAATGAAACTGAGAGTCTGACTTGACCCTGTTCCCCTGCAGGGGGAGGGAGGGGGGGTACCTCTGGTCACTTGTCCTGTGTGTGTCTTCAGCATCTGCCCATTTTTTTTCTCTCTGTGTCTTGTAACAGTTGAATTTTCTTAAAATACTTTGTTTTTTTTTTTAAGTCCTTGGAGAAATGGGCCGAGTTTTATCTTTTCACTGTATTCCTAATATTGAACACAGTGCCTGGAGTATAAGGGGCATTGAATAAAACTCCTTTCTCTCTCTCTCCCTCTCTTGCTCCCGATTAGTATTCACAACGACTCCTACTTACCTCCACAGATGCCCTGCTGCATTTAAACTCACCATGTTAAAAACCAGACTTGTTACTTCCCCTTCTCTCTCCTCAGTCATAGTCGTGATGGTCTACAGGGCAGGGTCTGTATCAGGCCCCCTGTGACTATTCAGAAAATATTTACAATGGAATGAGGAATGAAACAAGGAAAAAGAGAACAGAAAACAAGTATGAGGGAAAAGTAGTAAAATAAAGATGGGGTTCATGAAGTTAACAAAGAAAACGAAAGAGGGAAGAGGAGAGGAGGACAGTGGATGGGATGATGATAAGTATATTTTAGATTGTTTTTCCTCAAATTGGAAGGGATTGGATGCATCTACAGCCCTCCACGGAAAAGTCAGAACACTTTTCCAGCTTAGTCCTCTTCCCTTCCAATGCTGTATTAACAGCTTCCAATTTGGGTTAGACTCTGAGACACATTCTGAGCGTGATGAGAGAAGTGACGGAGGGGCACGTTTCCATCTTTTAGCCATTCCTGTACATGCAGATGATAGGGGTGGTCGGGCCATTTGCCACTATGGAGCATGTTTCTGTATACCAGCTGACAAAAATAGAAAAGGAGCTTGTTCCTAACCTCCTAGTTCTCAAGATGAAGCTCTGAAATGAAGCTCTGGGGTTGGGGTTCATTTGTTTTTCCCATGGGGAATGCTTCCCTATTTTCCCTTAAGTAGGTAAAGGGACAAGATCTTGCTTGCTCTTTGGTCCTGGAGTTTTTACAATCTTGTAACTTTTTGTGTGTTTTCTTTTTGGGTTCTGTTGCCAGCTTATTTTAAGTCTGATGCTCTAATCTCTTTGAATGATGACATGTCATAACTGTAACCCCAAGACATTTTCAGGTAAAGGCAAGATGCAGGCACTCCTTGATTTTATTTGTGGGAGGTACATTCTAGCCTACAGGGAAATGTGTAAGAAATATTCCGTCATTGTAAGGGGCTTGGTAAAATCATGCTGACATCAGGTAGTTTTGAAGGGTGCTTAGAGCTATGAAAAGAGCATTTTCCAGAAAAATTATTTGTTTTCAATAGTTGTTCCAAAAAGAGGCTTAAAGGACATCTGTGATTTTTCTTTTTGTTTAAACCAGTGAAAGCACCTGTCATAGCTTTCTTGGCAGGAAAGCCATGACAAATCTAGACAGTGTGCTGAAAAGCAGAGACATTACTCTGCCAACAAAGGTCCATGTAGTCAAGGCTATGGTCTTCCCAGCGGTCACATGTGGTTGTGAGAGCTGGTAAAAAAGGTGGAGCGCTGAAGAATTGATGTCTTTGAACTGTGTGCTGCAGAAGACTCCTGAGAGTCCTTTTGGACAGCAAGAGGATCAAACCAGGCAATCTTAAGGGAAATCAACCCTGAATACTCATTGGAAAGACTGATGCTGAAGCTGAAATTCCAGTATTTTGGTTATTTTATGCGAACAACTGATTCATTGGAAAAGTCCCTCATGCTGGGAAAGATTGAGGGCAGAAGGAGAAAAGGGCATTAGAGAATGAGATGGCTGGATGGCATCACCAAAGCAATGGACATGAACTCGGGTGAACTTCGGGAGATGGTGAGGGACAGGGAAGCCTGGCATGCTGCAGTCCACAGGGTCACAAAAAGTTGGAAATTGGACAACTGAACAACAACATTTCTAAGGCAGCTGCCTTTACATGCTGAGTTTCAATCTGTACACTCCAGAGTTTTGGCATCCCTGGCAGAGGTTTTTCTATTGGAATAGAGAATTTCACTAAAATATGAATGGGTAAGATGTTGTGAACTAACTCCCTCAGTCAGCAATGAAGCAGGATGTGAAAATCAAAGGTGGTCCCTTTCAGGTGAGACCCTGGCCCAGAAACTTGAAGCATATTCTTTTTTGCAATCTTTTAAACAAAACAGTATGGGCACTCAGAGTTGCTTATTCACATGTTATAGACTGTATTAAGAATTTTCTGTAGGTTTCCAACATCAGTGAATACTGAAAACACAATTCAGCCTATTGCCTTCAGGTATGTTGCTCACAAGGCATTAGGCAACATTATTGATTAGGGCTCAGTACCTCCCCATACAACTCAAAAAGTTGTCCTAAAAATTTATTTATTTATTTATTTATTTTTTGTTCTAAAAATTTAGAGTTCAGAGCCAAGAGTTATTTTCATCTGAGAAGAACAGTGCATTCATTCTTAAGGCAGATGACATCCACCACACAGTAAATGAAATGAGCACACAGTTTATTTTTAGATGAATGTGATATTCCAGAGATCATTAACTCTGTGGATGGACCCTGTTTACCTTAGTGCAGTTTTAGTCACCTAAAGACAACGTGGAAAGATATTCCCATTTGAATGCAGAGTTCCAAAGAATAGCAAGGAGAGATAAGAAAGCTTCCCTCAGTGATCAGTGCAAAGAAATAGAGGAAAACAATAGAATGGGAAAGACTAGAGATCTTTTCAAGAAAATCAGAGATACCAAGGGAACATATCATGCAAAGATGGGCACAATAAAGGACAGAAATGGTATGGACCTAACAGAAGCAGAAGATATTAAGAAGAGGTGGCAAGAATACACAGAACTATACAAAAAGATCTTCAGGACCCAGATAACCATTATGATGTGATCACTTACCTAGAGCCAGACATCCTGGAATGCGAAGTAAAGTGGGTCTTACAAGCAATGCTAGTGGAGGTGATGGAATTCCAGTTGAGCTATTTCAAATCCTAAAAGATGATGCTGTGAAAGTGCTGCACTCAATATGCCAGCAAATTTGGAAAACTCAGCAGTGGCCACAGGACTGGAAAACGTCAGTTTTCATTCCAATCCCAAAGAAAGGAAATGCCAAAGAATGCTCAAACTACCCCACAGTTGCATTCATCTCACATGCTAGCAAAGTAATGCTCAAGATTCTCCAAGTGAGGCTTCAACAGTAAATTGCCAACATCTGTTGGATCATCAAAAAAGCAAAAGAGTTCCAGAAGAACATCTACTTCTGCTTTATTGACTATGCCAAAGCATTTGACTATGTGGATCCCAACAAACTGTGGAAAATTCTGAAAGAGATGGGAATACCAGACCACCTGACCTGTCTCCTGAGAAATTTGTATGCAGGTCAAGAAGCAACAGTTAGAACTGGACATGGAACAATGGACTGGTTCCAAACTGGGAAAGGAGTATGTCAAGGCTGTATATTGTCACCCTGTTTGTTTAACTTACATGCAGAGTACATCATGCAAAATGCTGGGCTGGATGAAGCACAAGCTAGAATCAAGATTGCCGGGAGAAATATCAATAACATCAGATATGCAGATGACACCACCCTTATGGCAGAAAGTGAAGAACTAAAGAGCTTCTTGATGTAAGTGAAAGAAGAGAGTGAAAAAGTTGGCTTAAAACTCAACATTCCGAAAATTAAGATCATGGCATCTGGTCCCACCACTTCATGGCAAATAGATGGGGAAACAGTGACACACTTTATTTTTCTGGGCTCCAAAATCACTGCAGATGGTGACTGCAGCCATGAAATTAAAAGACATTCCTTGGAAGAAAAGCTATGATCAACCTAGACAGCATATTAAGAAGCAGAGACATTACTTTGCCAACAAAGTTCCGTCTAGTCAAAGCTATGTATGGATGTGAGAGTTGGACTATAAAGAAAGCTAAGTGCCAAAGAACTGATGTTTTTGAACTGTGGTGTTGGAGATGACTCTTGAGAGTCCCTTGGACTGCAAGGAGATCCAACCAGTCACTCCTGAAGGAAATCAGTCCTGAATATTCATTGGAAGGACTGATGCTGAAGCTGAAACTCCAATACTTTGGTCACCTGCTGTGATGAACTGACTCATTGGAAAAGACCCTGATGCTGGGAAAAATCGAAGGCAGGGGGAGAAGGGGAAGACAGAGGATGAGATGGTTGGATGGCATGACCGACTCAATGGACTTGAATTTGAGCAGGCTCTCGGAGTTGGTGATGGACAGGGAACCCTGGTGTGCTGCAGTCCATGGGGTCGCAATGAGTTGGACATGACTAAGTGACTGAACTGAAATACATCTGAGAACCTTGCTCTTCCGAAAGCAGCTAATGGCATTCACTAGAGGACAGATTTGACCTCAGAATGGGGAAGCCTACTGGTATCTCAGTGACTTTCTCAGCCATACCTGAACCAACAGGTCATGATGTATCACTAGGTAAGAATTTTGTCAGTAAAGAAAGAGATGTCTATATATTTGCTGTTTCTAAATAAGATTTATGATCCGGTGGATAGAAACAACAAAGATGAGTAATAGAGGAAAAACATATAATTCACGATATTTTGAGAACTCACATAAGCTTCAAGTAAACAAATACTTGTTATACAATATAGGAGACAATCCAAATGAGCGAATGTAAAAAGGTCACCCTTGCTTTGCTGCACCTCAAATTCCGGTAACACACTGCTTGGTTGTAGTGGTTGAAGACACTATATTATTGAATAGGTAATTATCATCATGTTTGTAGGTATACAAGTAGGTAAAAAAAGTGTTGAAAAATGGTTTTATTTTTCAATAAATTGAAAAATAAAATTATGGGGAATTCTAAATAATTCCCCATTATTCTCTCATTTTAATATTTCCCATGAAGAAAAATTTCATTAAACCTCAGGTCATTGCATATCAATCCAGTCCTTCCTGAAGTTCTAATTTAGAAAAATTAGTATTATAATGAGACTGTACCAGTGTAATTTTTGTATTATCTGATTTAAAATGTTAGTGAACCCATCCATCTCATAACAACAATGAGTTGCCTTGGATGTGATCTTTGACTTTCATTATTTCTATTTGGGTTTCATTTCTATCTGGGGATTGTGTTTATGTGACAAGTTTTTTGGTTGTTTCTGAACACCTGTGAGTACATCTGCTTTCTCTTCTTTCAGGAAATAATCAACACTTCTAGTATGTTGTTCTTTTCAGTGACTAAAGAAGTGGATGTTTCTCTAATCCAGTATCCATAATTATATATCCAACAAAGTTCACTCTAAGGCCAAAATGCAGTCTTTAGATTTCCCCGTTGTCCTGTATACCTGCTAGAAGCTACCACAATACTGCTTATCCTTAGTAAACTAAGGCAGGAAAGAACAGTTCTCTTCCCTTCCTGGCATAATGTTAGTCATTTCTGAGGCTCTGCCCTGGGGAATGTAGAGGGAGAAGAAATCTGCTGTCCAGATCCTCTCCAGGTGAGTATGATTTATATTCATATGGTAACATGTACTAAGCTTTTTGAGATGACTGTGCCAGGAGCAAGAGCGTACACATCCTGTCCCAACTCTTGTGTTGATTCAGAGCGTGACTCAGTGAACCTCACTGTGGGGACTGAGGGTAGAATGGCCTATGGCAAGTCTTCCTTGAAACACTATAATAGAATCTTTCACCAGAATGTTGACACATCTAACTGCCAAGGACAAGTGGAAGGTAGGCTATCCCTAAAACTGTTGGCTATCCCTAATCCCAGTTGCCTGGGAAGCAACTTCTTTTGCCCAAGTTCTTAACCCTAAAGCCTTAACTTGATATTACTTAATTCAAACCAATGGCTAATGGCATAAAAAGAAATTTACATCCTATCAGGGAAACAGTCAGCAAGGGGAAAGAATAATTATTACAGAAACTACATGTAGCTAAGAAACCAAATACCAACTTAAACTAAAATTAAATTTAAAATCCATTCAACTGTAGTGGTGGATATACTTCATTACACATTTGTCAAAGCTCATGGAATGTATACCCCAAAGAATGAACCCTCATGTAAACTGCAACTTTAATAATAATGTTTCAATACTCTTTCACCAATTGTAACAAATGCACCACACCAATGACACTAGCTACTAATAGAGGAAATTATGTTGTTGGTGGGAAGAGGAAGTGAGCAGGTATCTGAGATCTCTTTGTAATTTTTACTCAGTATCTCTGTAAACCTAAAAGTGCTCTAAAAATAAAGTCTATTCATACAAGGATTTAAAAAAATTAAATATATATATATATATATATATATATATATATATATATATATATATATATAGTATTATACCTTCCCTGGTGGCTCAGATGGTAAAGAATCTGCTTGCAATGCTGGGGACCCAGGTACAATCCCTGATTCGGGAAGATCCCTTGGAGAAGGAAATGGCAACCCACTCTAGTATTTTGGCCTGGAAAATCCCATGGACAGATGAGCCTGGAAGGCTACAGTTCATGGGTTGCCAAGAGTCAAACATGACTGAGTGACTATCACACACATGTAGTATATAAAATGTAGCTAAGGTATGGAAGTGCTTGTTACCTTAAAACTAAGGATTTTTAAAAATTAAATAAATATATATATAGTATATAAAATGTAGCTAAGACATAGAAGTGCTTGTTACCTTAAAACTTAGGCTTTTCTTATAAATCCAACTGAGGTCTGGGTTACAGAAACCTTGGTAAGAGAGACTGGTATTCCTCATTTTTTTCTTAGCATTTCAGATTCCACTTCACAGCAATGAAGTCAACCCTTGAGATAAGCAGTTAGCAAAAATACAAATAATTAAAATTATAATCATGACACATCCTTGAATGTGAAACATTACTTGCAAAATGCAACTTGACTTGAACTGAAGTGTTTATCCAAGGCTTGCTTCAATAGTATGAGTCTATGTGGAGAAACCTAGACTTGGGTCCCAAAATTCACGCCATGTTCTTTGAGCCATTTTATCTTTGAATAATAAGATTTTCAAATACTTTTCTTCTATGCCTCTGGATAAACATGGTAGGCTCAGCAGGATAAACGTGCAAGAAGTAACCCTGCAGCCCCACCATAAGATGAGGGCTGTTCAAGGCTACTCAGCAGACTGGCTTCCTGCAGTTCTCAGCAATCAGTCATGCCAGTCAATGCCTAGAAATGTGCAAGACTCACCTACTTGTCAAGAGTAAGCAACAGACAAGTTACTCTGAGACTCAGAGGAGTTCTGAGAGGAAGATGAGTCAAGATTTAATCATCATGTTTTCCAAATTTGAGCACCCACCTATTCAATCATTAACTGTGAGCTTGACTGTTCTCTTCTCTTGAAGATGGCTGGTGAAGAGCACAGGCTAAAACAGGACATACTTCTTTGACATTTCCCGTTTCCTAATCCCAATCCTTGGGATATCCTCCTGTACAGTGACTCCAGGAGGTAGAGATGTACTTATTCATTCACAGCCTCTACCATAAGTAACAAAAATGTGTAACAGATCTTTTTCTTTTAAATTCTGTATCTGTAAGGCAGTGTTTCTCTAATATAAAAGAGACTTAGGAGATGAAGGGTTGGGTTCTCCTTGGATACTTTAGTAAAGTCTAAATTGTGCCCTAAAAACCAGGACTCTAGAGCTTCAGACAAGGGGATGCTGGCAATAACAGACCATGTGCTTCTGCAAGTGGTGGAGCAGGGGGATGCCATGGTGATTTGGGGATTTCATGCTTTTTGCAGAATAGCATGAAATAAAATCACATTTAATTTTGGCACTAGGAGCAATAATATCAGCAAGAAAGTGACCAAACTTTAAAAAACTTTATGAAACAATCATTTGTTAAATATTGAAGGAACACATAAAACAAATCAATTTACTGATGTTTCTTCTTAACATGAATTTTCTACCTATCCATCCTGTTATCTGTCATCCATTAACAGATGCTGAAGTTTTAAGATGAGTATACAGAAAAAAAAATTGTTTTAATTTTTCCTACATATTTAAAAATGATCACCCTAATTTTGATTTTACCTGTGAAACACCTCACACCAGCTCATAGAACACTAATGTTCTTTTGGAGCACAATTTGAGAAATTTTGGCTAAATGAAACAGATGAGAAAAGTTCCCTTATCAAGCATCTCTCTTGTGCTGCCCCTGCCACCTGCTTCCATCCTCAGCTTTCAAGTGGTGACTTCAGGTAATCACCATCTCCACTGCCAGCACTGCCGCCTCCATCCCTGTGTTCAGGGTTACTGTCTGCCACATTCCATACTAAGCACTTCATCTGCCTCACTAGATTTAATGGCATAGTTATTATTACCCCATTTTATATAGTATGAGGAAACACTTTTACTGAGAGCATGAGTTAACATGGATTATAAAGGCAGAGTTGAGATTTAAACCCTGGTATGTCTGACTCTACTATCCATTCTCTTTTTAACTGCTACCTATGCTTCCTCATGACTCAATATACGGCAACAAGGGTGGAAAACAACAATCCATTGTATTTATAAGCCTGTCAATAAGCCCTTACATCAGGTGTTCAAAAGTTTCTCAGTCACAATCTATCACTATATTATTACCCAAGGTGTCTCTGTGTCCTGTAATTGGGTTTATATACTTACAGAATATATTTAACAGAATTAGTTACAAAAAAAAGATGTTGATTGAAAAGTAGGAAGGAAGATTATATCTGGATTGTTGTGAAGACAATAACATATAGCGCAAATATCATTTTTTCCCATGAAGCCTTCCTTGACTCAACCTTCTGGGAACTCCTTAAACACTTTCCCTGTACCCTTAGCATTTTATCTCCCAATTGAACCTCCCAAAGTCTGCTAAGTCTTTTGTGCAGGTGCTGGGGATACAGAGATCAAAGACACAGTCCTTGATCTCAAATTCTCATGATGATATCAGATTAGATCAGATCAGTCGCTCAGTCATGTCCGACTCTTTGCAACCCCATGAATCGCAGCATGCCAGGCCTCCCTGTCCATCACCAGCTCCCGGAGTTCACTGAGACTCACGTCCATCGAGTCAGTGATGCCATCCAATCATCTCATCCTCTGTCGTCCCCTTCTCCTCTTGCCCACAATCCCTCCCAGCATTAGAGTCTTATCCAATGAGTCAACTCTTTGCATGAGGTGGCCAAAGTACTGGACTTTCAGCTTTAGCATCATTCCCTCCAAAGAAATCCCAGGGCTGATCTCTTTCAGAATGGACGGGTTGGATCTCCTTGCAGTCCAAGGGATTCTCAAGAGTCTTCTCCAACACCACAGTTCAAAAGCATCAATTCTTCGGCGCTCAGCCTTCTTCACAGTCCAACTCTCACATCCATACATGACCACAGGAAAAACCATAGCCTTGACCAGACGAACCTTTGTTGGCAAAGTAATGTCTCTGCTTTTGAATATGCTATCTAGGTTGGTCATAACTTTCCTTCTAAGGGGTAAGCGTCTTTTAATTTCATGGCTGCAGTCACCATCTGCAGTGATTTTGGAGCCCAGAAAAATAAAGTCAGCCACTGTTTCCACTGTTTCCCCATCTATTTGCCATGAAGTGATGGGACCGGATGCCATGATCTTTGTTTTCTGAATGTTGAGCTTTAAGCCAACTTTTTCACTCTCCACTTTCACTTTCATCAAGAGGCTTTTTAGTTCCTCTTCACTTTCTGCCATAAGGGTGGTGTCATCTGCATATCTGAGGTTATTGATATTTCTCCCGGCAATCTTGATTCCAGCTTGTGCTTCTTCCAGTCCAGCGTTTCTCATGATGTACTCTGCATAGAAGTTAAATAAGCAGGGTGACAATATACAGGCTTGACGTACTCCTTTTCCTATTTGGAACCAGTCTGTTGTTCCATGTCCAGTTCTAACTGTTGCTTCCTGATCTGCGTACAAATTTCTCAAGAGGCAGATCAGGTGGTCTGGTATTCCCATCTCTTTCAGAATTTTCCACAGTTTATTGTGATCCACACAATCAAAGGCTTTGGCATAGTCAATAAAGCAGAATATGTATTATGAAACCTATTGGGTGCTGTAAAAGAGGAAAAGCATTTAACTTTAGCTAGATGACTTGGGCAGAGGAGAACATGGGTTAATGGGAAGTGAGACAGAAAGGAGATTTCGACTCTGATCCTAGTGAGGTGTGAGGAGAAATCAAACAGAAGGAGGTGCATATGTGTTCATAGGCATGCTTGTGTGCAAGCATACACACGTGCCTGTGTTTTCCAGGCAGAAGAACCAAGTTAGATGACAAGCAGGAGAGGAGCCTGGTCTGTTTTGGGAACTGCAAGCACGTGATTCAAGAAGGCTTGTGTACAGGGTATGTGCTGAGAAATGGTACCAGCTCAAATTGGAAAGGTATGTTTGAGTGATTTAGTGAGGAATTTGGATTTTTATCCGGAAGAGGTTTGAGTGTCACTGGAAAACTTAAACATCTTTGGAACAATCGTCCTGGCAGTAATGTACAGAACGGATGGACCTGGTAAGTGAGATGCACAGAGAAAGCAGGGTGCAAGTCTAGGAGTCAGGGGATGTGCAGGCACCCAGGCTGGAGCTTGGGCAGCGCTACTGATGCTGAGGAGGAGTGAGAGACAAAATATATTTAGGCAAATAAAATGAATAAATGGGACAAAATAAAAGCAATCTCAGTTTTTCAGATAAATAAAACTTACTTACCTTCTTCTGTTGTCCCTGAAACAACTCACATTTCTCTACTTTTTCCAGAGGTTGTACTATTGGTAAAAAGCTCTGCTGCTAAGTCGTTTCAGTCGTGTCCGACTCTGTGCGAGCCCATAGATGGCAGCCCAACAGACTTCCCCGTCCCTGGGATTCTCCAGGCAAGAACACTGGAGTGGGTTGCCATTTCCTTCTCCAATGCATGAAAGTGAAAAGTGAAAGTGAAGTCGCTCAGTCGTGTCTGACTCTTAGCGACCCCATGGACTGCAGCCTACCAGGTTCCTCCGTCCATGGGATTTTCCAGGCAAGAGTACTGGAGTGGGGTGCCATTGCCTTCTCCGAAAAAGCTCAGTTAGCAGAATGAATAGAATTAGCGTTCTCTGAAGCAGCCCAACATATATCCAGGCCACGCTTCAGCAATACAAAATGAACTGTGAACTTCCAGATGTTCAAGCTGGTTTTAGAAAAGTTAGAGGAACCAGAGATCAAATTACCAACATCCGCTGGATCATTAAAAAAGCAAGAGAGTTCCAGAAAAACATCTATTTCTGCTTTATTGACTATGCCAAAGCCTTTGACTGTGCCGTTTCAGTTCAGTCATTCAATTATGTCCGACTCTTTGTGACCCCAAGAATTGCAGCATGCCAGGCCTCCCTGTCTATCACCAACTCCCGGAGTTCACCCAGACTCATGTGCATCAAGTCGGTGATACCATCCACCCATCTCATCCTCTGTCGTCCCCTTCTCCTCCTGCCCCCAATCCCTCCCAGCATCAGAGTCTTTTCCAATGAGTCAACTCTTCGCACGAGGTAGCCAAAGTATTGGAGTTTCAGCTTTAGCATCAGTCCTTTCAAAAAACACCCAGGGCTGATCTCCTTCAGAATGGACTGGTTGGATCTCCTTGCAGTCCAAGGTATTCTCAAGAGTCTTCTCCAACACCACAGTTCAAAAGCATCAATTCTTCAGTGCTCAGCTTTCTTCACAGTCCAACTCTCACATCCATACATGACCACAGGAAAAACCATAGCCTTGACCAAACGAACCTTTGTTGGCAAAGTAATGTCTCTGCTTTTGAATATGCTATCTAGGTTGGTCATAACTTTCCTTCTAAGGAGTAAGTGTCTTTTAATTTCATGGCTGCAGTCACCATCTGCAGTGATTTTGGAGCCCAGAAAAATAAAGTCAGCCACTGTTTCCACTGTTTCCCCATCTATTTGCCATGAAGTGATGGGACCAGATGCCATGATCTTCATTTTCTGAATGTTGAGCTTTAAGTCAACTTTTCACTCTCCTCTTTCACTTTCATCAAGAGGCTTTTCAGTTCCTCTTCACTTTCTGCCATAAGGGTGGTGTCACCTGCATATCTGAGGTTATTGATATTTCTCCTGGCAATCTTGATTCTAGCTTGTGCTTCTTCCAGCCCAGCGTTTCTCATGATGTACTCTGCATAGAAGTTAAATAAGCAGAGTGACAATATACAGCCTTGACGTACTCCTTTTCCTATTTGGAACCAGTCTGTTGTTCCATGTCCAGTTCTAACTGTTGCTTTCTGACCTGCATACAGGTTTCTCAAGAGGATCACAATAAACTGTGGAAAATTCTGAAAGAGATGGGAATACCAGACTCCCTGTCCTGCCTCTTGAGAAACCTGTAAGAGGAAAAGAGTTGTAAACATCAACGTATGTTATTTGTATTCAGTAAAACTTGTGTTCAAACAAAAATCCCAAATGCTTCCCCATTTTCCCCAATTTAAACTGACAACCCAAGATTATATCATGTTTAGTACAGATGCAAGCAACCTCTCCTTCACAGTTTGTGACCACAGCCCATTTCACTTGCAATTCACTGCATACAGCAACAAAATCAGCAAAGAAAAGATTTGGAAGGCCAAAGAAGAATCAAGTAGGTGAGGTCTGTGGCTTAACAGCTTTACTAATTTAAAACTTCACCTATGGTAAAATGTGGCTTATCTCGCTTATAAGATACAATCAAGTTTAACATGATTATTAGAATATTATATCAGCCCTAAGAAAGTACATGTATATCTACTAAATTCATGTTTACATCATAAAACGTTAATCATAAAATCATGAACTTCCATATCCTTTTTAGTCAGTTATATCAAAGGCTCTTAAGAACACGAAGTATGCATTTCTCGTTAAGGAGGAAATCATGATTTTCTCAGAATTTCGCCCTAATTAAGTGGGCTCAGTTCTCATGGTGTTTGATCTGCTATTTGGATCTCAAAACCCAGGTTAAATCTGCAGAATAATTTGTAGTATGGAGGAAACAAGCCTGCTGCTGCTGCTGCTAAGTCGATTTAGTCGTGTCCGACTCTGTGCGACCCCATAGACGGCAGCCCACCAGGCTCCCCCGTCCCTGGGATTCTCTAGGCAAGAACACTGGAGTGGGTTGCCATTTCCTTCTCCAATGCATGAAAGTGAAAAGTGAAAGTGAAGTCGCTCAGTTGTGTCCGCCTCTTAGTGACCCCATGGACTGCAGCTTTCCAGGCTCCTCTGCCTGTGGGATGTTCCAGGCAAGAGTACTGGAGTGGGGTGCCATTGCCTTCTCGGGTAAACAAGCCTAGTAATCGGTAATCTGTTATAAAAATTGTGTTTTAAAATACAGAAGTTTTGTTTTGCTTTTTTTTTAAGGGCAAGAAACACATAGTAAAAATATCTCACTCCCTTCCCTTTCTCCTTCCCTCTCCTCCTACATAATTCTTTGCAGTCAATTTTGAGCTCTTGAGGACAGCTTCAGTTACCAGCATAGTGGTCCAGAAGAGCTTCCTGTAATATTAGCTTGAGTATTGATTGAAAGGTGATGCATTTGCAAGGTCTGCCTTGAGAACTGCTAATTAGTACTTGTAAATGTCCAGTTTGAGTCTCAGAGGTATTCTCAATAGTCCACATGTAATTCTTACCAGTAGTCTTTCAACTGTGATAACATGCTACTTTCATTCCTTAAAATCAAGTGACTCCAGGTACTGGCTCACCACATCTTTCATATCATTGATATCCATGAACTTCTTTTTCTGAAATGGATTCTCTTCCCAGAGCTTACTTTGGGGACTTAATCCCATTCTGAGTGCAGAAGAATCTACCTAGATTGAGGGGAACAGTAAACCTGATTCTTTCAAACTATAAAAATGGAAAGTATTTATAGGGTTGTATTGGTGGGTAAAACTGGTTGATTGATTCATCCTAAAATCTAGTGACTGAAAATAAACTGCTATCCTTGTAGACAGTTATTAGAATGAAATAAAGTCAGGTTTACATACCTTCAAAACCTCAGGAAAATAGATTTGAGTGAAAATAATATGCACTGGGAAACTGCTTTTTTTTTTTTTTTTAAAGAGGAGCATCTTGCCAAAGATTCAAACTCATTACTTTTGGGGTAGCTTAATTGCACAAGCTTTATGCTAATTATTGTTATATTAAAATATTTGGCAGCTTAACAAAAATCTTAAACTTGTACATGCACGTTCAAAATACCCTGTTTCAATGGCCCAGAGTCAGGCTACGAAAGCATTTCAGAGAATGCCAACCCGTAGTAATGTTGTTGTTGTTGTTTTTCCTTTAAAACTGTGCAGTTTATAATTTATAATTTCTTAGGAACTTGCTTAACAAATATGTACGTGATTAGTTGCTTACCCTCCAAAACCCAGCTCCATGTTCTTTGGTATCAAGGGATGCTTCCTGCCAAATGACAGGCTTGAAAGCCTGTCAAGAAAACCATCTTTGCTGGTGAGTGTTATTCCTGCACTTGGTATGAATTTCACTCTCAGCACATCTTTGGCAGCATAAAGGTTGAGTTATCAATATCCAGCATTTATTAAAAAGGTACAGATTCACAAGTTATAAACAAGTATGAGGAAGAGAGTAAAAACAGTATAATAGAGTACTGTGGAGTATTGACAAGAAATTAAATAACTTTCTTAATGATTAAAAAGAAGATAAAAGTTGGAAAGTGGCTACAAAGAAAAGGATAATTTGACTCAGAATTCATAACTTACAAAAAGTGAAAAATAACTGAGATGATATATGTACTGGATAGCTGCTATAATAATAACCATAGTGACATATGGGGAAATTTTGGGAGGTGGAAACTTGGGAAGAGTTTGAGCTAAAAGTGTACATTGTTGAATGAAAAGTATTACCTGTCTTAATCTTCTGTTAATAAAGTTTAAATAGCTGAATGAAGTCTTGGAGAACCGTGTGAGGGTGAATATAGGCTGTATTCTATGTTCTTTTTCCAAGATCCTATCTATGGGAGGGATATATTTTGACTACAAAATATAGTGATATCATTTGCTAAATGTGGGTCATCAACATCATCATTAAACTTCATACATTATTTTTTTGAGAGCCACAGAAGTGTGATAGAGGTGGAGAGCTGGGTAATGTTGATATCACTGGCAAGCAGTGTAATTTAGACACAGTGTGGGGTTACTGAGCACTAGCCATGATTTTGGAGGTGGAAGGGAGAGGATCAAGGAAAGGAAGAGATGCTTTTGTCAAGTTGTCTTCCTCACCTTTGACCATGCTTCTCCAGGGGATCCTCCCTAGGGAGTCAGAACTCATGGTCAGAGGTTCTGGCATTCAGTGGGTTTCCTATTGCTCATAAACGTCCATGATGAAAATATAAGACATCTTATGTTGCCTTTGGGAGTGGTGGCAAAGGGATCAAGTTTTGGTTTAGCTCTTAGATCCTGAAAGAAAGTAAAAGTGTTACTCACTCAGTCATGTCTGACTCTTTGTGACCCCATGGACTGCAGCCCACCAGGCTCCTCTGTCCATGGAGTTCTCCAGGCAAAAATACTGGAGTGGATTGCCACATCCTTCTCCAGGGGATCTTACTGACCCAGGGATCGAACCTGGGTCTCCTGCATTGCAGGCAAATTATTTACTGTCTGAGCCACCAGGGAAGCCCTTAGATCCTGAGCTGGACCAGAAAATTCCTGGTTATACAATAATTCACAGATTTACTCTACTGCTATAGATGGTGCTAGTGGTAAAGAACCCGCCTACCAATGCTGGAGACAGGGGTTCCATCCCTGGGTCGGGAAGATCCCCTGGAGGAGGGCATGGCAACCCATTCCAGTATTCTTGCCTGGAGAATCCCATAGACAGAGGAGCCTAGTGGGCTACAGTCCACAGGGTCACAAAGAGTCGGACACAGCTGAAGCAACTTACCATGCATAATTACCATCAAAGTTTGCCAAGATGTGGAAGAGCAGAAGCCAAAAAGGTCAACAGTGTCCTAGAACATGGTAGAATCGTCTCTTAACTCCTTATTTTCCTGGTACTAATATACATTCTTAAGGCATCCGAGGAGGCTCAGTGGTAAAGAATCCACCTGCCAATGCAGGAGATACAGAAGATATGATTCAATCCCTGGGTCAAGAAGATCCCCTGTAGGAGGAAATGGCAACCCACTCCAGTGCTCTTACCTGGAAAATCCTGTGGACAGAGGAACCTGGTGGGCTACAGTTCATGGGGTCCCAAAGAGTTGGATACAACTTAGCCACTGAGCAATGGACATTCTTACTCCTTCATCTTAAAAAAGCATCACCAAAAAGAAATCTTTTATATTTTCAAGACTAAAACAGTAATAAGAGGTGAGAGTAGAAAACTGAGTTGACTTCTTTGTCGGCACTTCAAACAGATTTCAATACTGTGAAATTATCTTGGGAGTTGTTATCTCTCAAACTTCAGGTGGTTGAAGATGATTATAAGACATGTTTTGTTGCTTGAGGATTTGCTGACATCTATTGCCTTTTTTCCCCCTCTGAATAGATGTAGCAGTGACATTTCTGAGTTAATAAAGGATCTGAGAAAGATGTGGCCTTGAGCAATACTTTTATTACCATTACTTTTCCACAATCTAGCTCCTCTGCCACGACCCTCCCACTCACCCACACCCTACCCCCTTCCTCACAGTTATTAATCTAACCTGAATCACTCTATTCTTCTCCAAGAGAACACACCCCACTAATAGCAGTGAATCATAGACACTCTTACTTCTCTAGTCTCTAATGCACTTGACAAAATGCCAGATCTAATAGAATAAAAGGACAGGAACTTCATGTGAAAGGATCTCTTTAGGTTCTTATTCAGTATACTACCCTCAACATTAGTTACCAGATCAATTTTATGGTTGCCTGGTGGTGAACAGGTTTTATCATTGACCCTCCACATACCTGTTTGCTTGAAGTAGTCATTCTACTCAGTGAGGCAACCATTCAGGCATGCCTAATATCTAATTCAAGGGCTCTTCCTTCTTGAAGTTGAAAATAAAATCCTCTCTTTTTAACCTGATGAAAAAATATTAAAGAGTTTACTCTCAAAGAACACCCTTTGGTAACAGTCTTCAATGGTCTCTATAAGCAAATTAATTAAACATTACAGAATTCCATTTAAGATAACTAAGCAATAGTGAAAAGAAATAGAATTAGTTTGTCAATTATTCAAAGGAAAATTTATGAGATAACAGCACACTAAAATACATCTTCTTCATCATGGATAGGTCTATAGGATGAGACTTGAATTCATGGCAGGAGAAACCTAGAGTTTTTTTAATCAATTTTTATTGGAGTATAGTTGCTTTGCAATGTTGTATTAGTTTCTGCTATATAGCAAAGTGAATCAGCTATATGTATACATATATTCCCTCTTTTTTGGATTTCCTTCCCACTTGGGTCACCAAAGAGCACTGGGTAGAGGGGTAGAGCTCCCTGTGCTATACAGTAGGTTCTCATTAGTTATCTATTTTATACATAGTAGTGTACATAGGTCAATTCCAATCTTCCAGTTCTTCCCACCCTCACCTCCCCTCTTATAGCCATATGTCTGTTTTCTATGTCTGTGTCTCTAGTTCTGCTTTGTAAATAAGTTCATCTCTATAATTTTTCTAGATTCCACATATAAGCGACATTGTACAACATCTGTTTTTCTCTTTATGACTTACTTCACTCTGTATGACAGTCCCTAGAGGAGAGTCTTTCAACTTATATACCAGCGTCATAAGAAATATTGAACGCTAGTTGAGAGAATTTAGTAGACCTTCTTGTGAGTGTTATACAGTTTAACTTGTTCTAATGCAATTTATAAATCAACTTAATCTCACCCAAGTGAATTTGAATTCTGGTTTTAAAAGTGTGTATTTATATATTAATTGTTAAAAAATACCTATGGATACTGTGTCTACACAATATGAACTTTGTTGTCAATAAGAAAAGTCAATGGAATGGAATCTAGATCATCCGGAGGTGACTATTAAGATTATTAAAGTAATGTTAAAAATTAAAAAAAAATTAGTATAATAAAAATTTAAATTGTAGCTTAAAAGAGTGTGTGTGTATGTATGTGTGCTTTGCTGTACAGAGAGACAGAGAGACTATTCACTATTCTCTTTTTGCTATTAAAAAAGAAAAAACCCACATAAAGGTTTTTCGGTTTATGTCATTATCTCACCAACAATAATCATAGACAAGAATGGACAGAAGCATTTCACCACACCCTGATGAATAACAAAGTGGTGAACAGTAGCCTTGGGTATGAAATTTAAAAACACACAGAGAAAGCCTGCCTTAGGTTAATATTAATTACTATCATCACTGAATTCTATTGCTCAAATTGTTATTTATGGTGGAGTAGGATCCTTGCCTTCTGGTTCTCTAGGGCAGGATTTTTCCTTGCCTGAAGTTTGAATACAATGAAACATACTATGTTTGAAACATACTATGAAACATACAATGTCATGTGTGGGAAACAACTACTTACAGGCCAGTAAACTTCAGGCTCTGAAAGACATGGAAATGATTGCTAGGCCTTATCTAAAGATACAGTGAAAACTATAGAGGCTATATTCCAGATCCCTTACAGTAAATTGAGAGTGAAAGGTCTATTTACACTTTGGTATGTAATGGGAGTAAGTAAAATGCAAACTTGTGCATGGGAAAATCGTTCAGTTCTAACAACACTGGAAATCAGAGATGTAGGTCAACAAATGCACATTTCTGAAATACAGGTTCTTCTGAGTACTCCTGAAGTTCTTTGAAAATCTGGCCAAAACAATCCATTTAATATACAGGTTCATATACTAAGCAAGTCAGAACATTTGCTAGGCAAGATGTTTTCATTTATGGAGCCAGCAAAAACACAGTTCTAAGCTTAGGTTATAATGATAAAAGGGTTTTGGAGCAGCTGATCTTAGGGAATCATAAAAACAACCCAATGTTATGCCCCAAGGTGTAAAGAATATGCAGAGTGTGCATTGTGCTTCTAGTGTCAGGACAAATCACTCTGCTTTTTTCAGTGTAACTGATGCCAATGGATGCATAAAGGGAGAAATAAATGTACAGACTTGGATCTGTGGCTTAGCAAGCCAAAATCACAACTTCTCACTTTCATTTTGTAAATTCCTTGAGATTTATATAATTTTTGAAAATTTTAGAAGAATCATAATACATTATTTAACTATATGTGGCAGCTCCAAGTTTTCTGCTATTTATGGCTTACGTCCTACAAATCATTCCATCTTTTAAAAATCTGTGGCCTTTTGAGGGGAGATAAGGGATGGATGAAAGGATTATATGATGCATTCCTTTAGATCAATTAGAGAATGATGACTATACTGTAGTTCCTTATATAACAACTTTTGAGTGCTTCCTAGATATCTATTGCTGCTTTTCACTGCCTGTCCTGAATTCTCATTTAATTCTTCAAATCCTAGGATTGATACTATTATCCCCTCTTTATGGATGAGGAAGCTGAGACAGAGACACACTCCATTACAAACAACACAAAATAAAGGCGCTGGGATCTGAACCTAAGTAATTTGACTCCAACATTTATGTTCTTAATCACTGCATTAGGTGGTCTTCAAGTTCTGTGGATACATTCCACTGTTTAGCACTCAGTTATTCCTTCTGGGTCCTTGCTACTTCTAAGCCATTTATATCAGATATTAGTAAAAAGACAGTGCCAACGTTTAAAATGGCTATTCCTTAGAATTCAAAACACTGCCCCGCTAAAATTCCCAACTCCCACGTGACTCAGAAATTACTCAACTGTCTTTTCCCAAACTCAGTGCTCCACCCAATTAGTTCACTTTGTTGTTGCACAGCAACGGAACCTCGCTACACAGGAAACAAGGAAGGTTAGACCGAGGATGCCGCTGCCCAGTATTCAGCCAGGGTTTGGACCAACCTAATCTAAGTCATTGTTCTGCTTCCTGTATTGCACCCCAACGACTTTCCTTGGGCTACATTTTCTTTCAGATTTGACGAAAAGATTCGGAGCCAAGCTAAGAAATCCAAATTTTCAGGTAGATTAGCCAAAAGAAGGAAAAAAAAAAAAAACAAAACGGCCCGTGGCGGGACCGCAGACTTTGAGGCAGCAGTCTAAAAGAAGCTCTACTGCATCCGCTGGGGTTCTTAGATTTCTAATGTGTCTGACTGTCAACGGGCCATTGACCCTTCTTTATGTAGCCTTTGCCTTTGGAGTTTACAAGCTGGAAATACAACACACAGCAGGCCCGGAGTCTCTGGGTCCCGTGGAGTCTGAAAAAAGGCCTTTGCTGTGGGGAGCGCGAAGAGATTGACGGGAGCCAGAACAGGAGGGGCATTCTCAGGCGTCCTTTAGAAACACAAAAACCAGGAAGCAGCAAAGGAAGGCGGTATTAAAAAAAAAAGGAGAGCGAGGAGAAGCCGCGAAGAAAAGCGCGCCCCTCATGGGAACCGTTAGTTGCTTTAAAGCTCTTCCCAACAAACGGCCGCGCGCACAGCGCCCCAACTCTCTGGCGCTGGACAGCTCAGAGCCGCGCGTCTCGGTCAACTGGGCCAATCACGCGTCTCGGCCCTTCCGTTTCTTCCCGCCCCCTTGCGGAGTCTTGAGAACGTGCGCGCGCGCAGTCCCGCCTCTCCGGGCGCTGGGCGAAGACGAGCTGCGTGTCAATCAATCTGGCCAATCGCGCGTCTCTTCCTCTTCCCGCGCGGCCCGGCCTCTGAGACGCCGCCGCGGCTGGCGCGCTCTCGGTGCTGTCTGGGGATGGCTGAGGGAGGTACCGTGCGGGGTGTGGAGTGGGTGTCTGACAGTTGAACTTTTTCGGGGATCGGATGGGGATTTGAATACTGCTCCCTTTCCGCTGTCACGGCACCTCTCAGCTCCACCTCAGGTTTTGGGTGTCCCGAGGGCTCGTGTGGGCCTTCTGTAGTGGCGGGAGGGGAGGAAGGGCTCCTCTGGTATTTTACCCTGTAGCATTTGAGAAACTTCAGTCATTCCTTTTCACGGTCTCTTCACTATTTAGTTGAAAACCATGCAGACAGGAGTAAACTTACCTGTGCTTGTGCTCCTTATTCCTCACCCCCGGGGGTCGTTAGTTTTAGGCACACAGCTTCTAGGAATTAGGGTAATGTAACAGGTCTGATTATGTTTAAGTGGGATAATAGTGGGAAATAGAATGTGATCCATAATCAAGAGGAAGAGTAATCAATAGATAAAGGCATAAGATGAACTCAATTTAAAAACTAACCGACAAGCACTTTAAAGAAGTTATAAATATTTTTAAAAAAAAATTTAAAGAAAATATTGGGCTTCCCTTGTGGCTCAGCTGGTAAAGAATCGCCTGCAATGCGGGAGACCTGGGTTCAATCCCTGGGTTGGGAAGATCGCCTGGAGAAGGGACCGGCCACCCGCTCCAGTATTCTGGCCTGGAGAATGCCATAGACTGTATAGTCCATGGGGTCGCAAAGAGTCGGACACGACTGAGCGATTTTCACTTAAAGCACTAAAAGATTTCAATTACATTTTCCTTCATTGTGAAACTGGCTTAATGAGATTAAAGAATTCCTGACTGTTACTCTCCTCCCCCCACCCCCATATGGCAGGTTTTGAGACTTTTATCATTATTTTATCAGTCAGTAAAAACAAATGGAGAGTTCTTATCTGAGATGCTAGCTGGGTAACTTGTCATGAAAAAACTAGTAGTCACCATAATGACCAACAATCTAATTTAGAGAAGTAAACAGAAAATTGCACACAAAAAAGCAAGAATGAATCACAGCTAAGTGAAAGAAGGAAGTTACTTGGCTTGTTATATACAATAATTTGTTTAAAATTGAATATATAGAGGTGTGGGCGAATTTGATTTCTGTTTTGTGATTATTTTTTGTTTTTTAGAAGTAAAGCAAGATTTCAAGATGGAAAGTCCATCAAACTCGGCTTTGATGTTACCTAGCACTCCACAAGCTGGTGCCAATCCACCATCTCCCAATTCAAGTAGTTCAAGAAAACAAGTATGAAAATCTTAGTTCTTTCACTGGATGTATATTTCTAAGTATTGCAGTAATGGTGGTTTTAAGTCTACTGAACATTGTTAATTAACAGTGTGTAGGTTAATAAGTTGGAGAAGGCAATGGCATCCCACTCCAGTACTCTTGCCTGGAAAATCCCATGGATGGAGAAGCCTAGTAGGCTGCAGTCCATGGGGTCGCTAAGAGTCAGACACGACTGAGCGACTTCACTTTCACTTTTCACTTTCATGCATTGGAGAAGGAAATGGCAACCCACTCCAGTGTTCTTGCCTAGAGAATCCCAGGGACGGGGGAGCCTGGTGGGCTGGCGTCTATGGGGTCGCACAGAGTCGGACACGACTGAAGTGACTTAGCAGCAGGTTAATAAGTACCATTTTTATTAACAAATCATTTTAGGTGTTTCCTTTTAGAAAATGTATTGGACCTTCCCCTTAGATTTTCATCCTGACTCAATTATTTTCATTTATTTTCAGTTCAGGTTATTACAGCATTCCAAACAAAAAGTTTGATGTCATGGAGGTCTTTGGTGGAAAGATCTTTTTCCTTAATTTGTAACTAAGCACCTAACCATATCAGGCTTGGACTAATTGCTGAACAAATGTTTGTGATTACTGAGATAAGTGTCTCAATGATATTTTAGAAGGGTGCTGGCTTAAAAAGAGAATAAAACTTAGTGGTGCTTCCAGAAATTGAAAGAAATTTTGTGATGGTTACTTTAGATATATGGAGACAGAAAGCCATCTAGTGGTGTCTACCACAGAAATTAGTCTTGATTCCTAGTAGACTTATGTATATCAAGAATGTTTTTCTTGACTGACATTATTAACGTTTGATGCATTTTTTCAGCCTATGAGTGCAACCCTTAGAGAACGATTAAGGAAAACCAGATCTTCATTTAATTCCTGTTACAGTGTGGTAAAACGGCTTAAAGTAGAGAGTGAGGAAAATGATCAGACTTTTTCAGAGAAATCAGCACCTTCAACAGAAGAAAGCTGTTTGGAATTTCATGAAAATTTTAAACACATAGATAGTGAATTTGAAGAAAGTACATATTTGAAAGATACCTTCAAGAATATCAATGTTTGTGAATCTAAATCACTTGATACTGAGTCATGCAGTGATCTCCAAAATGACTTTATGAATGAGAATCTTGCCAAACATGAACTAAACAAAGAAAAAGCAAAATTGATGAAGCAGATTCAAGAGAAAGAAGACCTTCTTCGGAGGCTGAAGCTAGTCAAAATGTATAGATCAAAGGTGAGAAGAATTTCAGAGCCATTGCCTAATAATTTTTTTTGTTTTTTTTTAGATAAATGGTAGGAAAGTATTTCAAAAAGAAAATACAACTTTATTTTACAATACTGAGAAATAAGCCAATTACCAAGAGACCTGGCTTCCAACAACTTTAACTTAAATATAAGTCATAGATTAAGAAAAGAGGTCTTAAACACCAGGTATACATTTTTGAAAGCTCCGGCCCACATTTAATATTCAGTTGAAGCTTTTCTCTCTCGTTTCCATCCCACAGCAGTATTAGAAGTTTCAAATGTTAGCTGCAGATTGCATTGAGAATAGAAGCAACAGTGACAGTGAAGAGAAAAAGGCTAAAAATGGGCCACAGAGTACAATAAAAAGTATTTTTAGTAATGATTTTGTTATTAAATTATTACCAACCAATTATTAAAATGTTTCAAGCACTTTCTTTAAGAAAACAACAAAAATATAATAAATTTTAGATCTCGACCCAGGTAGGTTGAAGTAAATAGAATTTGGGCACTTGGAAGATGACCCTTATTTATCTGGATTATTCATTTATATTGTAATGGCTCTTTTCCAGTGTGTAATCAGTGATGGAATGCTATATCTTATTTGCTCTTTTGAATTTTTAGGATTTCTCTAAATACAACTACTTGAGTTTTATGAAATTGTGACACTAAAAAATATTAATTTGAATGTAATTTTTAAAGTATAGCTGTAGTAGAAAAAGTAGATATTTTTTAACCTATATTGTTACTTCTTTACATAGTTTTGCCTTATTTTTTTCTCTGAGGGTAAGATTTTTACTTAAAACCATTTTTCTTTTTTCCTGGGTAGACGTCTCATTCATGTCCAAATGTGTTACCCTTTAAACCTACTATTCATTGACTGATTTAACAACTTTCATTAAGTAAGTTAAAATAGGATGACATACATTTGTGCCTTTTTTTTGTTTCTGTTTCAGAATGACCTGTCTCAGTTACAATTGTTAATAGAGAAGTGGAGAAGCTGTAGCCAGCAGTTGCTTTATGAGTTGCAGTCAGCTATGTCTGAGGAGAACAAGAAACTAAGCCTTACTCAGCTGATAGACCATTATGGGTTAGATGATAAATTGCTACACTATAACAGAAATGAAGAAGAATTTATAGGTGTTTAATTCATAATTTTTTTCTCCAGAATATCTTTGTGAATGACAACTTAATTAAAAGATACTTATACATTTTAAAGGGAAGATATAAACTATTAGGGCTTGGAGAAAGGTATCCTGGTGAACCTGGATCAATTTAGGGCCTCTGTTATATATAAACAAGGTTCAAAAATGAAAATTTAGTGTTTTGAATAAATTTCCCAAAGAAAACTTGCCAGTTAAAGAAAGGTGAAAAAAATTTTTTTTAATTAAATCATGTTAAGATAATTTAGAGAATTGTGGAAACGAGTTTTAATACATTATCTTATTTATTGTGGTAAAACGTTTTATTTTAAATGTTCACTAGTCCATCTAGTGAACGTCTAAACGTAAACTTGTCTAAAAATACTTGCCTCCCGTAAGTTTATGCCTCTGCCTTGTTTTCACCCATTTATCACATGTTTATCTGGATGGTATAGCAGGTATTTAAACTCATGTTCAAAATTATATTAATTTCTGTCTCTTCAAATTTGTCACTTGTATTCTGTATCTCATTTAGTGAAATGGTCATCTATTTTTTATAAAACCACATATGCTCATTTTCCCACTTCAAGGCATGGTATACAGCGTCTTTTATATTCATCTGCCTTTACAATCATACCTGTGAAAAAGGTTAAAGTTAGCATATCTATTCCATTAATAGGCTTCCCTGGTGGCCCAGCTGGTAAAGAATCTGCCTGCAATGCTGGAGACCTGGGTTCCATCCCTGGGTTGGGAACATCCCCTGGAGAAGGGAATGGCTACCCACTCCAGTATTCTGGCCTAGAGAATTCCAGGGACTGTATAGTCCATGGGGTGGCAAAGAGTCAGGCACTACTGAGTGACTTTCACTTTTACTCCATTAACAGTGACTCAGCCAGAAACCCACCGGTACCTAGTCTGTTATCCTGGCCATAGACAGACATATGACCCAATCTGGCCCAGTCCTTGAGAATCTGAAACTATAAAGAAAAGAAAGCCTGTCTCTTTGTGACTGGAGTGGTTGTATGTGAACTTGGAAGCAGAAAAGCTTGTGTGTTTAAGTGTGCCCTTAGAGGGAAAGGCAGAGAGAGAACTCTGTGAGTCAGTGGTTTCTTGGTTCAGTCTTCCTGAGGACTTTCTGGGGTTTTTGGGCCATTTTAAGGGCTAACACAGCTTTGCTTGGGTTTTTTTGTTTTAGTTTCCCTCTACACCCAACCAAAAAAAAAAAACTCTTAAAAAAAAAAAGTACTTCCCTACTACTTGGTAAATAGCTATTACCCTAAGCTTCCCCCTCCACTCCCAAGTGCTCCTTTTTTTCAATCCAGTCCTTCCCCATGAGCCAACAAACTATTGATGTTGGCATATCAGGACTCTGTTCTTGTATGCATTCTGTTAGTGCCCATGTAACACACCCTCCCCTCCCCCAATTCTTACCTTCTAGACATTGCCATTGTCACCGGCTTCTGTGAATCCAAGAGGACTGGCCCAGTCCTCACATGGGCCTTCCCTGGCTCTAGTTTTCCCAGATGGGCATCCCTGGGAAGCTATGTTGACCAGCCTCCACTGCTTCTTACTGCTCAGCCTGAAGTCCTAAGTGGGGCTGGGGAAGTGGCTTCCCTGGTAATGGTGCTGGCATTTGACTGCAGCTGCCCCACTGCTGATTAGCACATCTGGAGTCACCCTCAGATGTCCACTTGGAAGAAGTACAGCATCAGTGAGACTCTGGTTTGGGAGAGTTGGGGAGGAGGTGGGGGTACAGTAAGGGGGATTTCTAAGGCATTGGCTGAGGGCTCCAGCAGCTCAGTGGGCATTTCTACAAGTGGAGGGAGATCATGGAGTATGGATGGGGATAATGGGAGAGTTTGGGGCCTAGGGATGCCCTTGAAGCAGTCCCCTTTTAAATAATTTGTTAATTTCACCTCCATTGAATAGGATATATATTTTTAAAGAACTAGTGAATAAGAACTATTTTTATCCATTAAGATGAAAACTAACACTTAGCACTTGCTTTGACCATATTTCTAAAAATATGTTAACTCATTTGAGTATTATAATTACCAAACACTCCAGTTTTAAAGACAAGGAAATTTTAAGATCAAGTGGTTATCCCAAGCAACCCAGCAACAGAGCTCATACTCTTAAGTCCTATCCTCAAAACCATGTTATGTTTGACCCAGTCAATTATATTACTACTTGATAAAATAGATAATATTTTAAAGGGCTATAAAAATATGAATATAACTGCTGTTAGTTCAGCAGAAGCTAAGAAGAATCAAGAGGGGATTGGGTTGCATGACCCATGTGACTTTCCAAAGCACCTACCAACACCCTCAAACCAGAAGATGCCTCCTGTTGAAAGTGCTGCTATGCTACTAGAATTCATCTTGGGGGCAAGAGACTCTTGTTAATTTCCATTCTGTCTATGCCACAAAGATGAGGCATTTAAGCAAGGAGCATTGCAAGATCACTCAGGGTGGACATTAAGAAACAGAAACCACACAGGTTGTTTAAGACCCAGCAATCCACAGAGCACTGTGCAGTGATATTTGTGGCCTTGACTAGTAGCAAATGGAGGCTCCAACAGTTAATTTAGGTGACATGGAAATGTTACTAATGGACACTACCATGCTTAATCAGCCAAACTGACTAGGACTCATTCTAGGGCTAAGAAGGGGAGCTGTCAAAATGATGCTGACTCTTATTTTTCTTACTATTGCCACTAAACAGGTGATCACTGAACAGGTGATCAATTATGGTATATCCTGGCAGTTTTTAAAACTTCTAAACAATTTTTTTTCTAAATATAATATTTTATAATTGCTCTCTTGGCTTTACCTACACCAGTGTACACTGGATATGGTATTGCAGATTAAACTTAACAATTTACGAATTGCAGAACAATGAGACATTGATACCATTTGGAGATTTTGGTCAATGATCCCGCTGATTATCACCTTGGAATGCAGTCAGTCCATAGGCTATGGAAAGGCAAAGCAGTTTTCTGAACAGTTAATCTCATTACTTATCATCATTTACATGAATAAAGTGAGAAACTATTTCATGGAAATATAAGAATTCCTATCACCAAATTCCTTCGCTTGTGGCTGTGTTTCTCCACACCAAACAATTCTCAAACACCATGTGGATGTCCTATAATACAGTTCAACTCAATTCTGACACATCTGGAGATAGCATCGGATTCCACAAGATAAGGTCTCAGTCCCATAAGACTGCCCTCCACTTTAGATGTCAACTGAAAGCCCAGATTGTCAACTCTGCTTCTGACCCACTGGCAATAAATAGGTTCCTGAGACTCCTTCCTTGGGCTCAACTAATTTGCTAGAATGGCTCACAAAACTCAGAGAAACATTTACCAAATTACCATATAAAAGGATCTGACTCAGGAACCTCCAGATGGAAGAAATGCATAAGGCAAGGTATGGGAAAAGACTCAGAGCTTACTTGCTCTCAGCACTCTCTCCAAACCCTGTCCTTGTAGGATTTTATGGAGACCTCCATTACATAGGCATGATCAATTAAATGACTGGTCGTTGGTGATCAATTCAATTTCCAGTTCCTTTACCTTCCCTGGAGGTGGGTGGGAGGGTGGGTAGGTGGATTGCAGGTTGGGACACAGCGTTGGTTCGGGCAACCAGCCCCCATCCTTACGTGCAGTCCAAAAGTCACCTCATTAACAAGACACCTGTACCTCTCTCATCACTTAGGAAATTCCAAGTGTGTTAGGATCTCTGTGCCAGGAATGGGGTCGAAGACCAAATATATATTTCTTATAAATCACAATATCACAAAATGAGAAAACGTGTTTTTTCTGTTTACTAAACTGTTGGGTGGGACACAAAGTTAAGTTCTGTTGTAATAAATATGAGATAAAGATGATTATGTCTAGAATGCTTACGTAGAAAATATCTTGTAATTTACAAATGATTTAGGGCTTGGTAAAAGTAAACCACTTTGTTCACATTGACAGCAGAGGAAATAATCTTTAACATTCTATGATTTTTTTTCCAATTATAGAGAAATGCTTACAGAAGAAAA
This sequence comes from Bos indicus, assembly GCF_029378745.1. Taxonomy (NCBI): domain Eukaryota; kingdom Metazoa; phylum Chordata; class Mammalia; order Artiodactyla; family Bovidae; genus Bos; species Bos indicus. The sequence continues at coordinate 24,558,789 of NC_091785.1, forward strand.
TGGGAAATACAGAAAAATATAAAAGATAAAAATCATAATCTCATAATGTTTCTGGTAATTCTATAAAATTAGAAATGGCAGTAGTGGCTAAGAATAATTTTTTGTCTTTAAGACTGTCTATACTACTACTGTGAAAATATTTTTAATTAAGAATAAAATAGATCTTGAATATTCTGAGATAAAATCTTATTCATTCTTGAATAAAAATAATTCATGTTATTTTAGACATTTATTCATGCAGGACAAACCTTTTTATAATGATTAAGACTAAAATCAAACAATTTGCTATCAAAAATATGACACTAAGAGAAGATTCTACTTAAATTTTCTGATATAAGAGAAATCATTTTAACCAAATGAAATTATTTTTAAAATGATTGATTTGATCTTACATTTTCCACAGTATTTTTACATTTGAACAAGAGCAGGAAATGTTTTCATTCTTAATCTTTCAACTTCAGCCTGTAGTATTGAAATCTGATCAGCTTGTTGTTTTGAAATTTTTGTTAACTTTTGTTGTCTCATCATGTTTTCGTATCGTTCTTTGGCAATCTTTTCACAGGTCAGTTTAGACCCTATCCCCAAAATGAAGAAGGAATTAGTTGAATTATTATCTATAGTTTAAAATACAGAAACAGCACTCTGAAATAGTTAAACATACGGAACAAATACTGGTAGTTTTATAACCACTGTACAGATTTTAGGAATTCTGATTACTTTTAAACAAACTGACAGTTAATTAAAGAAAAAAAATCTTACCCATTGCATTACAGATGTCTTTTCTCTCTGAGACAGCCACCAGCTCTTCTCGTAAATTGCAACTTAGGGTATAATTTGCTATATCTTTTTGATTGCTGTACCTTCTCAGTTTTTTAAGCAGCTTTTTGCAGTTCTCCACATTTTTTTTGTGGGTCTGAAATTTTTGTTCCCAGGACATCCCACAAAAATAATTTTGAAAGAAAATATTTTATAAAGATCTTATTCTTAAAATTTAAATACATTGTCATCATTAAGATATCTTACCACCATACCCCTAGTGCTTAGCATAATACCCACACACAGTAGGTACTTAAATTATTTGTTGAAAGATAGAATGGTCTGTTAATACACATTTTAGAAGAAACTTTATATATTCTTAGAAATGAGAGATTTTAAGAACACAGCCTGGAGAATACTTTGTTTCCATCTTATATATGTTAAACACTCAAAACTGAGTGCTCAGGCAGTTAGGGTAAAACAAAGCCTTTACAATGGCTAGGAAAAACTATCAACACTTCTACTACATAAAATCATAACCGAACGTGAAACAGGAAATTGACCTACACTCCAGTAGCCCCAAAGGATGTTGAAGTGCTTCACAACCTAAATGTCCATTAACAGATGAATGGATGAAGATGTGGTACATATATATAATGGAATATTACTCAGTCATTAAAAAGAATGAAATAATGACATTTGCAGCAATATGAACAGACCTGGAGATTATCATACTAAGTGAAGTAAGTCAGACAAAGACATATCATATGATCTTGTTTACACCTGGAATCTAAAGAAAATGATACAAATAGACTTATTTACAAAACAGAAACATACAGATTTAGAGGACAAACTTATGGTTACAGAGCTGGGGAAGGGTGGGGGGAAAAACAGAATGGAAGGTTGGGATTGAGATATACACAGTTCTATATTTAAAATAGATAACCAACAAGTGAAGTCGCTCAGTTGTGTCCAACTCTTTGTGACCCCATGGACTGTAGCCTGCCAGGCTCCTTCGTCCATGGAATTTTCCAGACTAGAATAATGGAGTGGGTTGCCATTTCCTTCTCCAGGGGATCTTCCCAACCCAGGGATTGAACCCAGGTCTTCTGCATTGCAGGCAGACTCTTTACCATCTGAGCCACCAAGGAAAGCAAGAGGATAACCAACAAGGACCTACTGTATAGCACAAGAAACTTCGCTTAGTATTCTGTAATAACCTAAATGGGAAAAGAACTTGAAAAAGAATGGATACATGTATATGTATAACTGAATCACTTTGCTGTACACCTGAAACTAACACCATTATTCATCAACAATACTCCAATATAAAATTAAAATATTTTTTAAAGTCCTTCAGGCTATCACAATGGTTATGGTTGCAAAGACACTATTTAGGGACCTCTAATTACATCCATCCTAAAGGAAATCAGTCCTGAATGTTCACTGGAAGAACCAATGTTGAAGCTGAAACTCCAATACTTTGGCCACCTGATACAAAGAACTGACTCATTTGAAAAGACCCCGATGCTGGGAAAGTTTGAAGGCAGGAGGAGAAGGGGAGGACAGAGGAAGAGATGGTTAGATGGCATCACCGACTCAATGGACATGAGTTTGAGTAAACTCTGGGAGTTGGTGATGGATAGTGAGGCCTGGCGTGCTGCAGTCCATGGGGTTGCAAAGAGTCGGACATGAATGAGCAACCGAACTGAATTACATCCTGAATATCATTATAAAAGACCAAGTTTTTATAGGTTCTATTTGGATTCATGGTTTGAAAACTATTACTTTGTTCATATCATTCACAAATACTGGAAATATAATGATCAATATCTTTGATTCCTACCTTATCTAAAACAGCAATAGTCTGCTCCATTATTCCAATCTGAATGGCAATCAGAGTCTCATAGTTTGGTTCATTTAGGTACTTTGAGAGGAAAAAAAGAAACCACAAAGTAAGTATATTTTTCTCTATTTCTTCCAAGAGATAATTTTATAAAGATTACCTTAGTTTTGGAAGTTCTGTTTCTCATAAAAAATATCTATCCAAGTGAGGATTGACTTGACTTTGTGCCATAATCTTTACTCATGTTCAGTTACTGATGCATTCACCTATATACTAATAACTACCAATGCCTAGTTTATTTTCTCATTCATTCATTTATTCAACTCACCAGATATTTACTGTGTTTTATTTGACAGTGTCTCATGAGTTCCATATTAACAATATCCTACTAATAGTTAAAGATACTGAGGGAGATAACAAAGATAGATAACATGACCTAGACATCAAGAAGAAGAGAATAAGTAATATGATACACTGCCAGAAGATACATAAGTGACATGCAAATTAAAAGGTGGTTTGAGATGGGCTATGATTTCTCTGAGCTTGGGAAATCAAAAGGCTTTATGGATTAGGTGGCATTTAAACCAGACCTTCAAAAGTAGATTCGGGATGTGAAAAAAATTGAGGAAAAATATTCCAGGTAGAAGAACCAGTATTGCAAAGGCACAGAGGTAGAATCCTAGAAAATATAATCAGTTTGGTTTGAAAATACTGGTGTGTAAAAGACTAACAGGGGAAATGAATTTGAGAAAGATTGAAGGACACTCAACACCACTTAAGAACTTAAAAATTCATTGGCCAGGTAAGAAGAGGAAGTTTAAAATAGAGCAGAGTAGGAATGTTAGAGCTGAATAGGAATGTGAATCTATAGATGAGATAGAGAAAAACCCAAAGTCAAGAGACTTGTTAGAAGATTGTTATAAAATACTAGAAACCATTGAAAAGGAAGAACTGAAGCAAGGTAAAGGCTAGGGGCCCAAAGAATGAGGGAATAAATGGATACACTAGGCAAGGCTTGGAAGACAAGGGAAGCAGAGGAATCAGAGGACAGCAACTTTAACCCCAAGTGAATGGCTGAAAGAACAGAAATAAGCAAAATAAGAAGAGGTGCTGTTGGGAGATCACACAGAAATAATGCTTGAGAAAGGTCAGGTTCAGAGAAGTGAGACTGGAATTGAATTGGAATCCAGAAAGCTTGGATGAGTCTTAGGAGTGATCATGGAAGTTAGAAAAAGAGAAGTCATCAAAGGAGAGGACACGGAAAGAAACACAGAGCTGAGGGCAGAATCTTAATCACTATACTTAAGAGGTAGAAACAAAAGAGAAATCAGGAAAAGAGGCAGAGTGATTTGACATGTTGGAAGAAATACAGGAGAAAGGAGGGATGATCAAAGCCAAAACAACAGGCAATATTAAAAATGAAGATGGACCTCCCAGGAAGTCCAGTGGTTAAAACTCTGCTTCCACTGTGGGGGGCGAGGGAGTTTGTGGGGAAATGTACATATGATCCCTGGTTGGGGAATTAAGATCTCACATGCTCCTGGCCAGAAAGAAAAAAAAAAAAGAGACAGAGGGAATGAAGATGGTCAATGTCAAATACTACAGGGATGGTGATGACTGGGAAAGGGATCACTAGATTTGACATTTAGGAAATTCCTGGTGAACTGCAAGATAGAACTATACTACTGACTGGGTCACAAAGAACCAGAGGCAGCAAATGTAAACTACAGAAGAAACAGACAGAATCCAGAGTCACATTATGAAATACTATGCATAGGACATGCTTGACATCACAGAGCATCTTATTAAATATTGGTTGAATGAGTGAATACTTTAATGACTGAAATTAAAATTATATAGTGGGGCACAGGGAGAACTTACCTTTTGACGATCTCTTGAAAAAAACAGCATCTGAATATCCCAAGCCTTCTGATTTAGATCTTCCATTTCCATCTCCATCTTCTTATGTTCCCACTCAATCTGAAATATTCCTTTATGGACTTCTTTACTTTCCATCATGCTAGCAACTTTCTTTTGTCCTTGAGTCTTAAAAAAAAAATCACACACACAACTGGCATTCGTATTAACATTCTGCATTCAGAATAGTTGAAGCTGAATGCTTTTCTTAGAAAACACTTGGAATGCAGAGATAATTCTATCTTCTTTTAAAAATGTAGCAGACATTAAAAATTACTTCACGGCACAATCTGATCATGATATAAAGCAAAATAGTTACTAAACAGAAAGGATTATAAGATAATTTGGCATAGCCAGTTTACTTTTATGTCAATGATTAGGCAGGAATTCCTTCTGCCATCATCAATCTGTACATGTTTGTACCCCTATTCTCCCCTGCTTCTTGACACTAAAGATAAAGGACTGTAGTTTAATGCACTAGGCACAACAGTATCTGGTTGGTAGCTAGTGAGAAAATAAGAGAATTGAATAGGTTAAATATAATATTTAATCATTTGGATGTTCTATACTTCACTTCAAATGGACTACATGAAGTTCAGTAATATTTTCATATTTTCATGTTCCCCCAGATTGCTAACAGTGAAACTACTAAGATTCTAAAATAAATTTGCATGTGAGTTTCATCAGTTAACATTTTATATTTTTCCTCTCTTCTCCTTAGAGAACTTAGCTTTTTCAAGATCATTAGACTATGGACTACTTCTCTTTGTAAAAAGTAGTATGGAGAAGGAAATGGCAACCCACTCCAGTATTCTTGCCTGGAGAATCCCATGGATGGAGGATCCTGGTAGGCTACAGTCCATGGGGTCGCTAAGAGTTAGACAGGACTGAGTGACTTCACTTTCACTTTTCATTTTCATGCATTGGAGAAGGAAATGGCAACCCCCTCCAGTGTTCTTGCCTGGAGAATCCCAGGGACGGGGGAGCCTGTTGGGCTGCCGTCTGTGGGGTCGCACAGAGTCGGACACGACTGAAGCGACTTAGCAGCAGCAGCAGCAGTCTTTAAAAAGACTACTACTCTTTTTAAAAATTATTTTTATCTTTTGATCACTGCTTGGCCTCAATTCCTCGAATTTCTCACTTTCAATGATATTTTCTCTGTTTGCTCAGCCACCCAGATCCCATGAACATACCCTTGATCTTGTCAACACCAGATCCCAAATCTTAAGGTCAAACATTTCTCTGCAGCAGTATCTCTCAAATGGGCAAAACATTGCCCCACCAGCGGACATTCAACTACATTGGGAGGCATTTTGGCTGACACAACTGGAAGGGGAGGCATTGCTACGAGCATCTAGTAGGTGGAGGCCAGGGGTGCTTCTAAACTCCACACAATACACAGCACATGAGCTCTCTCCAGCAAATAACCATCCAGCTCAAAAGTCAATAGTGCTGAGGTTGAGAAACACTTCTGTCAAACTACTACATCTCCTCTCTGCTTTCCTTTCAATTTTTTCATAAGATTTATTAATAGTCCTGGTCTCAACTTCCTCACTTCATATTATTTCTTCAGCCATCGCCATTTGAGCTCCTGAACCAACACTCCGAGTGTTGAGAACCATGCTCTTGTCAAGTAATTGATACAGTGCATGGTTCCCTCTTCCATGGAACTGTTTATTTCATGGTTTTTAAGTATATAGAAGATCAATATGGAAATAAAGGATTTGAACAAGACCTAAGAGACATACACAGAATGCCTCACTCAGTACCAGCAGAATATACACTATTCTGTATTCTCAAATACAGACCATATGTTTAGCCATAAAATGAATCCAAATACATTTTAAAAGATGAAAATCATACAAAGTGTCTGATCTGACTACAAAGGAATGAAACTAGAAATCAATAACAGAAAGAAAACCTGAATATTTGCAAATATGTGGAGATTCAATCATATATTATTAAATATTCAATGGGGTCAAAGAAGAAATCATAAGCAGTATTAGAAAATACTTTTAAATGAATGTAAGTGAAAATAGAACATACCAGAACTTACATAAATCCTTCTCAAACACTTAAGAAAAAAATTGAAAAGAAGGGAATACATTCAAACATTTTATGAGGGCAATATTTCCCTGTTATCAAATCCAGAAAAAGACACCACAATAAGAGAAAATTGTAAGTCGATATCCTTGATGAATATGGATGCAAGAATCCTGGACAAAATATATTAGCAAGCCAAAGTCAAGAATACATTAAAAGGATCATACACACACACACACACATACACCCCTAGACATATGTTCAGACTTCTGAAAATCAAAGATAAAGAGAAAATCTCAAAGGCAGACACACTATATTAAGAGGTACAAAGATTAAAAAGATACAGTAGGCATCTTATCAGAAGTTCTGTAAGCCAGAAGAAGATGAACAACTTTAAAGTGAAAAGACAGAGAGAGAGTCTGTCAATCCAGGGAAACCAGTAAAATACCTTTCAGTAATAGAGGTGAACCAAAGACAATTTCAGACAAAGGAAAACAGATTTCATTACTAGCAGACAATTCAGTTAAAAGTTCTTTAAGCAGAAGGTATATAATACAAAACAGAAACTTCAATCCACACAAAGAAAGATCTCTTGAAATGGTGAAATTGAAGGGAAATAGAAAATCATTTTTTCTTTATTTTTAATCACTCTAAAAGACAACTGACTGCTTAAAGGAACAAGAGTAATGCAATATGGGTTACGAGCAAGTAATACATGTAACAACATTAGCACATAATTTCCAAATAGCCCCAAATTCCCAAATATTTGGAAATTAAATAACATACTTCTAAATAATCCATAGTAACTTCTAATAGAAAGTTACATGAGGAATTAGATAATATTTTAAATGGAAAGAAAATAAAAATACAAACTATCAAAATGTGTAGAGTGTAGCTAAAATAGTGCTTAGAAGGAAATTTTTAACATTAGATGTTTATATTAAAAAACAAGCAAGATCTGAAATTATTTATCTAAGCTTATCAAACATCATTAGGTGAGGAAATTGACTCTAACAAAATGATGGTATAGTAGAATGAACATTTAACTCCATGGTCTTGAACTTCTTTTTACCTTAAAATTATCTGGGAAGCTTTTAGAAAATATATCCATGTCTAGATGTGGGGCCTGGACACACGTGTAAACTTCTTCAGGGTAGGAATCACCTACTGACTCAACTGAATGATTTCCCATAGAAATGGGGGAACATGAAAAATATTTGGCACAGCAGGTGACATGTTTTTTTCTTTTTAAAAAATGCTAATTACCCGAATCACAGAATTCAAGTCTTCAATTATGATCTTGTTGATGAGGATTGCATCAGAATAATCCAGCATTAACTGGAAATTCTCCAGTTCTACCTGTCCTTGTTTAAGGAGGATTTGGATCGTCAAATTCAACTGGAATTTCACTTTCTCTTCCTGTAATCTAAATTGAAAAAGACTTCAAAATAAGTAGTTGTGACATATTTATATTTCAAATTTCACCTATAATTTGATATATACATTCAATAAAATATGTATGATATAAAATTCAAAATTAATTTTCCTTAAGCTGAAAGGAAACACACTGGAGATTAATGTGGAAAATATTTTTCCAATGACAAGCTGTCCTAGAGATCTCTGTGATACTTCTTTTCTTGAGGATATGGAATTACACTTGGGCTATTTACAGAATGGTATGCACAGAAACACATTCATAAAGTTTTACTTCATGATTAAGAAAAGATTAATATGCTTTTGAACGTAAGTGGAAAAAATCAGAGACACTACCAAATAACAAATCTCTTTAGGTAGATTTGTTCTGACTTCATGTATTGATCTCTGATATTATATTAACAATGTTTAATCTGCATGCTACTTATCAAATCTATTTTTAGGTAATCCATATACTTGCTTATCACCTAGATCTGAAAATGATGTTTAATGATGAACTTGGAGACATCAGAGAAGTATTTATCAATGTGGCTATAAATACGGCCAAAAGTGAAGTAAGGACAGAAGACAGTATCTTAGTCACTCAGGAAAATGCAACAAGCTCCCCTGAAGAAAAATACTAGCTTATGAGGCATACAGATGGAAATTTCTTGGATATCTGCCTAAATTTCCACACTGTTTTGCCTGTGTGGCTTGAGCCTAAAAGTACTTACTAGCAGAAACATATTCTTTGTATTTTTATGTGGAAGGAGATTAAAATAAAAGCCTTTCCCCAAACTTACATGTTTGTTAAGTAAGTCACAGGGATGTAAGGTATACCATAGGGAATATAAATATAGTCAATAATATTATCAGAATTTTGTATGATGACAAATGCTAACGAGGCTTATCATGGAGATCACTGAGTAACGTATAGCAATATCAGATCACTATTGGTGCATCTGAAACTAATATAAGTAAATCATACTTCAAATTCTAAAAAGGAAAAACATTAAAAAGTAAAAAAAAAAAAAAAAACTTGATGGTTTGCAGTAAGAACAGGGAGCATGAAAGTAAATTTCATTCTGAAATAAGGTCTTACATAACAAAATGCACTTTCTCCAAGAGAAGCTATAAAGCACGAATAGGTAAAGTCAGTGCCAGCTGTAAACCCGTGAGTCAGCACTCTCCCCCCATGATAACACAACTTAATTTAGCCCTAGCTTATATTTTGAAAACATGAACGTGAATGAAAGGTTCAAATTACAGGATGAGCTCATGGAACACTTTTTCAATTTCATGTTGCACCTTCTCATCATCCTCAGTTCTTCTCCGTAGGAAAGCCACCATTTCTATTAAGCCAGCAGCTTTCTGCTTTACCTGAAGAAATCAAACCACAAACATCTCAGAACATATGGAGCTTTAGAAATAAAAGCAAACTAATTTTAAAGAACTTGAGAAATATACATCTTTTAACTTTATTACAAAACTTAAGTCCAACTTTCTAATAAATTAGTAAAAATTTAAATCCCTGCCATTATGTAATATAAGAAACTTGAAACTTACATGGCACATCCCATGAATAATTAGAAAAGTATCCCCCAAAAGTGTCAAAATTGCTTCTCATTGAAACACAATAGGCATGCAGCTAGGATTTTTCTTATATCTTATCATCTTAGACAAAATTTTACAGTCATAGATACTTCAACAAAAATATGACAGCCTCACACATGTGGCACCCAATTTAGGGAATCTGGGGGAGTGGAGGCAGGATGTGGTCAAGAAGCAACAAGAGGAAGGAGTCTTTTCCCAATTAAACACACTCTCAAATTGCTACTGTTTTTTTACATTAACAAAACATTCTAGCAAAACTATAAAGTTTGTTCTGGTTGGTTCTGGTGAAATATAATTCTAGTCTATGCAAAAAGAGATGAACACTACTCAAGACCAGAGCAGACAGAAGAAGTTGTGTCTATAACAGTGTTGTCCTAGAGAAACGTCATGTGAGCCATCAATGCCAGCTGCATACATAATTTTAAATTTTGTAGGAGCCACATTACAAAAGTGAAGTGAAACAGGTGAAATTAACTTTACTCTTTTATTTAACACAATATATCCAAAACATTATCATTTCAACCTGTAAAGAATATAAAAAATATTGGGACATTTTCCATTCTTTTTTTCATACTAAATCTTCTAACTCTGCCCATATTTTCCAATAACAGCATGTCTCAATTAGAACTGTCCACATTTATTTCGCATAAAAAATAACCATGTGTGGCTAATGGCCGTCATTTTGGATAGTGGGTCTACAAGTAGGCCTGTACTTAGCCCTCAATCGGACTAGGGTTAATATTTTATTTCTTTATAATTATTATTAATATTACTAACTGCTACCTTAATGGGAAACCTAAATAATTAGCTTTTCTAGAAGGACTGACCACCAGAAACTATATATTTGATACTAGGATACTAAGTGAAATGAAATACAATAGAATGATAAAATGTTATATACTTTCTGTTCATTTTCCACTTTTGCTCTTCTGGTCATGCAGAAATGTTCCCAGACAGAGGTGTCCAAGCCTTCTGGCATATTATTAGTACTGTCCAAGTCATCCATGGCTTTCATTAACTGGGCAAAGGCATCCTTATTCAATTTCCCAGATCCTGGTCGCTCTCCAAAAGGCACAAGACTGGTCGTTTCTGCATGTATTTTGTGTTTGTGAATCCTGGTATTATCAATAAAAGCCCATCAACGTTTCATATTTTCCCATACAAAACAATCACTGTTAAATAATATAACCTTTAGCAGAGGTGTGACACTGCATGGCACTTCCCTGTGGTTAGTGGGTGGATTACTCCAAAGAGAAAAGCACCTGCTGGGGCCTTTCGACATCTTTGGGATCCTCAGACATGACCGTAAGTGGACGACAGATGTCCCCCAACTGCAATCAGCACTGGAAGCGTTAACTGCACAAGAAAATGTCTCCCTTCTGGGCATTTTAAGCAGGCAAGTAAATGCCTGAGAGAAGTGCGGATGTTCCCTGGTTCTGGCCCACATGTCCTCTACTGATGTCTTTGTTGCAGGTGAATAGCCTGGAATGTGTTCAGCTATGCGTGCACCTGGAGAAGTGCCTCTTTTTTATCTACATTATGGACTGGTTTTGTTTGCCGGGCTGCAGCTGGGAAGAGAAGGGTACTGAGACTTGTGCCAGCACTTACCCTCAAGGCACCTCACAATGTGCTGTGAAGTTACTATAGTTACCCTCCTTTTCTAGAAGGAAGTGAGTCTCTGAGAGAAGTGACTGACCAAGGCCACAGGTCTGAAAGGTGTGGAGTTAGTATTTAAAGCTAATGCTGCTGGACAATACAGCTTATTCTTTTTCCATTACTGCCTTTCGATAGGTCTCACTTCTTTCTTCATAGGCATATATAACTCACTCCTTTAAAAACAGGGAAACCAAGATACAAGGTTTGTTCTAGGCTGAATTTCTCAGGTTGCATATAATCTGTCAAAAGTGAGAGAATCAGTCTGTATCTTAGACACAGATAAGCCTTTGTGACAAACTCCGTGATTCCTACATTATGTTTGATTAAAAATTACAGAAATCTGTATGGGTAAAAATTTGGAAATTTGTGAAATTAATTGTTTGGTACTCTCAAGTATCAAAATCAGATATTTCAGAACTATGTTGATAATGGTTATTGTCAGGCATTCATACTGGCATTTTTCAAACTTTGTCTTGAACACAATCACATGAGATGCTCTGAGGAAAGGGTCTGGAAAACACTTCCTACTCTATTTCTCACGTGGGATGCAAAGACTACAGAAAGTTCTGAAATGTTCTTCAGCAAAGAAAATTATATATCTTTTTCAACCCTGTATTTCCTTAAACTTATTTTGTCCTGGAAGCCTTTTATGTGTAATTCCAATTCACACCACAAGGGATGCATACGTGTTAGAACACATCTTGGGAAAAACAGTTTATAAATCTGTCTGCTATCTATATCTTGTCAGGAACGACTTTCATGTATAAAACAGAACCTATAATAGCACTATGATTACCTAGACACTTAATTTCTAAATAATGAAGTCATCAGTCTTCATTGTACTGTTAAGATATAATAATCTTTAAAAAACTGAGTTAAGATAAAAATACTTCGACATTTTCATGTAAATGATGTTACACCGAATATTATGAAATAATTTGGAGAAAAAGCTAAAATCTAATAACAATTTTTTTTTCTCAGAAACATGATAGCAAAGGAGAAACAAACCTTGGTCGGCGTTTAAAAAGTTTGTAGAGTATATCCACCTGATGACTGGGAATTTCAGAAAATTCCTTTTTAAAGCTGCGATCCAGAACCTAAAGAAAAACATATCATTCCCAGGATTGCAACTTTGTTCAGAAGGCTTTTATCTGTGAAAATACTCTTTAAAATATTAATTGTATCACTTTGATTTTTAAAAATCCATGAATATTTGGTTTATAACATAGACTTGTTAAAGGGTGACCACTCACTGTGCAAGGATTTCACAAAGATTTACCTTAAAGAAGAAGCACCTCAGTAAACTAAAAATATTATTTCATATAAGAAGTCTTAGAAACCACTTAGAACTGAAGTGAAGTGAAAGTGAAGTGTTAGTCACTCAGTAGTGTCCAACTCTTTGCAGCCCTATAGACTGTAGCCTTCCAGGCTCCTCTGTCCTTGGGATTCTCCAGGCAAGAATACCGGTGTGGGTTGCCATTCCCTTCTCTAGGAAATCTTCTTGACCCAGGGTTTGAACCCAGGTCTCCTGCATTGCAGGCACATTCTTTACTGTCTGAGCCACTAGGGTTTTATTTAGAACTGAAGTTTCACAAAATAATATTTATAAAACAGACAAGGTACCTCTATTTTGTTAATTCCATTCTATTCTTCTGTTTGCTTTTCTATCCTAGTCTTTTCCATTTATAAATCTGCTGGTCATAGCCTACTTAATTGATTTCATAACCAGCTAAGGGGGATTGCAACCTGAAGTTTGAAAGGCTCTGAAGTCTAGATGAGCTCTCTCTTTTTTTGTGCAAGAGAAAGTTTAAACCAGAGGGAAGTTTACAAACATTTATTTTACACAATGATTTTTAGAAATACACAATGGCATAGAATGGAGTTTACCCATAACTGAGAATTACAGTAGGAGAAAATTCTATGAGAAGATTAGATTGTATCCCTTTTAATCTTCCCCAAATCCAGGCAGCAGCAATGCTATCACACTGGGAAGTGACTGAGGCAACAGCTCTCACTTTGTCTTCCGCCAGTAAGTTGTCATAGTGTTCCTTGTACGTATCCAGGTCTTCTCTAGACTTCCGGATGGCCTCTGTGGTCTGGTTCTAGAATAACATCAGAAATAGAAGATTGGAACTGGAGAGTTTTCAGGATAAATACAAATATTGAGCATACTAAAAAGAAGAAGGAATTCCCTGCTGCTGCTGCTGCTAAGTCGCTTCAGTTGTGTCCGACTCTGTGCGACCCCATAGACGGCAGCCCACCAGGCTCCCCCGTCCCTGGGATTCTCCAACCAAGAACACTGGAGTGGGATGCCATTTCCTTCTCCAATGCATGAAAGTGAAAAGTGAAAGTGAAGCCGCTCAGTCGTGTCTGACTCTTCGCAACCCCATGGACTACAGCCCACCAGGCTCCTCTGTCCATGGGATTTTCAGGCAAGAGTACTGGAGTGGGGTGCCATTGCCTTCTCCAGGGAATTCCCTAGTACAAGATTAATGTGAATTGAAGTATCAATTACAGATAACATTCATAGTAGAAAGTAAACCCACTGGAGGCTTTGAAAGGACAAACATCCAATCACCTGTTTCAAAGTGTAGCCAGCTCTGTACACGAGTGTGTAAGTGACCAGGGAGCATACTACACCCTTGGCAGAGCAGTGTGGGTGATGAAATTGCACAGGCTTGGGAGTCATGTGGGCCTGGGTTCTGAGAGACTGGATACATATTAGTAAATGGAGGATGGCCAGGCCATATATAAAAATAGAACTGACTCACAGTCTGCAACCAGGCAGGAATTGAAACCACAACCTCTGCAGTGATTGGCCCCTAAACTGTCAGAACTTGGTCAATAACTTTCAGCTTTCCTAATTTTTGCCATCACTTTCAACTGAGGACCAACCAGGGAAAGCCAAATCTGCTTCCCAAACCAAACACATAGGTAGCCCAGGTTCTAATTAACTTGCCCCAGGCTTCCCCATGCCAACAAGTCTTAATCAGGATACAGCTGAAGCCCTTTCTTATTTTCATTAAATGGCTTTCTCATCCCCCAGCCTGCCTTTGCGTGTCTGGCAAACACAAGTGAATGTCATATGATACTTTAAATCATTCATTCATAAATATCATTTATTAATACTATTAATAAAACCTGACATCTTTTGAAAATTATGTGACAAGCATTTTGTATTCATTGTATCTTTCATGAAACATATCTATTAGCATTTTTAAAAATATTACAGCTTTTCATTCTATAAGCTAACCCATTACTTACATATTTAGTGAAACAGAGTGCCAAATGGCCCACAAAGAACAATACACCCTAGACAAGAGCTTGAAAATGTCTTGTCCAAGGTCCCATAGCCAGTCAGTGGTTAAAAGTCCCAGACAGGCAGCCAAGGAACACACACACGTTTGAGAAGGAATGTAGAAAGAAAGAAGGGGCCAGGCAGGAGTGTGGACTCTTGTCAAGCGGGAGCAATTGGTCAGAAACTGCTGATACTCAGATATCAGACACTGTATTTACCCTCTCCTCCTGCTTCCTTGCAAGGTAGTTGTTCAGGAATGTTTCTCTGGAGCTTATTTCTTCATCCAACAGCAAAGAGAAAATAAGGTTGTTTATTTTCAATTCCTCCTGTAGAAATATTTTAAAAGGGGAAAAACAATCAATGTGCCCACCTGGGAAAGGATTTTCTATTGAGGGTCACAGACTTGGCACTCACCAAGCAAGTTTATGACACACGAGAAAGAAAAATTCTTTTCAAGGAAAAGGGAATATAAACTTGCAATAACTACTCAGTTGTTTTTACCTTTTTTCAATTTTCATCGCAAGATAAAACATATACATAGGAAAACACATAAAACAAATATATAGTTTAATGAGTTATTATTAAGACAAAACACCACTGTAATCACCACTCAATTCAAGAACTGGAGCTTAGCCACAGCCCTTCCATGTGCCCCCATCCTCATCTCAACTCCAATAATAACCATTGTCTTGAGTTTTGCAGTAATTACTTCCTTGTGTTTCTTTACAGTATTATTACCCAAATACGCATCTTCTGGGTATGACTGTATAACTTGTCTGTTGGAAAAACTGTCACATTTTGAAAGCCTATTATTATCCACAGGTTCTCTTTCAGCCCTTTCTTTCCCTCACATTTATTTGTAGTTATCTGTAGTTTCACCTAGTCTGAGTTTTGCTCACTGCTCACTTATGGTGAGTTCAACAGAGTCCTTTACCCCATGTGTTTCTTGAAAATTTGCAGCTGGGTCGGGGGACAGATCAGACCTGTGTCTTAAAAGACCATAGGGGACATGGTGTTTTTTGATCAGGAAACAGGTAGTGTCAAATTGTCTTTCTTTCTGAGACGTTAGCAGCTGTAGATCTCAGTGCTTAGGTTCATTAATCCTTTGAGAGCTGCAAAATGGTGATACTGTATTTCTAGCATTCCTTCTTCACTTATTAATTGAAATCCTTTCATAAAGGCATGCTTCTCCCTATCTGCTATTTGGTTACCTGGCAGTGTAGTTCATACAGAAAAGCAGAGTAAATTCCTGACGCTTTCTCTTTATTAGTTTTTAGATAATAAACTGGAGAAGGCAGTGGCAACCCACTCCAGTACTCTTGCCGGAAAATCCCATGGACGGGGGAGCCCGGTAGGCTGAAGTCCACGGGGTCGCTAAGAGTCGGACACAACTGAGCGATTTCACTTTCACTTTCATGCATTGGAGAAGGAAATGGCAACCCACTCCAGTATTTTTGCCTGGAGAGTACCAGGGACGGAGGAGCCTGGTGGGCTGCTGTCTATGGGCTCGCACAGAGTCGGCCACGACTGAAGCGACTTAGCAGCAGCAGCAGCAGCAGATAATAAACTGGTTGTTATCCTTTGAAGGCATTTTTAAAATATCACAAATTCATTAACCTAATAAATTTGATAGGCTTCAATTAATTGCAATTGTTATCATTGTTGAATCTTAAATTGTCCCATTTAGGGGATCTTCTAAAGTGGACTCCTTTTGATAGTAGCCTTTAATAATTTCCTCATTGTCTTGTATGAAAATCTTCCCTGGTGGCTCAGATGGTAAAGCATCTGTCTAGAATGCGGGAGACCCGGGTTCAATTCCTGGGTCGGAAAGATCTCCTGGAGAAGGAAATGGCACCCCACTCCAGTATTTTTGCCTGGAAAAACCCATGGATGGAGGAGCCTGATAGGCTATAGTCCATGGGGTCACAAAGGGTCAGACACGACTGAGTGACTTCACTTATATGAAAGGATGTTTTGAATATGTCTTTTAAAAATAACAGCTTTATTAAGATGTCTTTCACAATCCATACAATTTGGTTCTTTAAAGTCTGTAGTTCAGTGGTTTTTAAACTTATATTCTCAGTTGTGCGACCAACACCACAATTTTAGAGTATTTCAGCACTTTAAAAAAAAAATCCGTTAGCAGTCATTTCGCATTTCTCCCCACACCTTCCAGAGGTCTTCCTGCCTCCACCCCAAGGCAACTGCTAATTAACTTTGTCTCTATGGATTTGCCTCTTCTGGACATTTCATATAAACAGAATCACTCAACATGTGGCCCAGAGTGTCTGGCTTCATTCACTCAGCATGCTTTCCAGGTTCATTCATGTGGTAGAATGTATTAGTACTTTTTATTGTTGAATAATATGCCATTACATGAATAAACAACATTTTATTTATTCATTTCACAGTTGGACATTTGGGTTATTTCCACTTTGGGGCCATTATGATTAATGCACTCCTATGACTAATGCTGGAGCACTCATTCTCAATCTCCCCCACCAACTACTATATGCACCCATTCCCTCCCTCCTGGGCCTGTGACCATGTTCTTCTCTCTGTGGCCACAACTCCTGAGGAACAGCCCGTCTCCCATGGCTACAGGTCTTACTGGGTCCTGGGAATAGTGCCCTTCCCTTGCCTCTTTAGCTCTAGTCATGATACTGGCTTCCCATTACCTCTAGTCTCTGGGAGTTTCACCACTCTTTGCTGTTTCCCTTAACCCTGCCCATACCTCAGTTAGGAGTCCCTGCATTCCCTCTCTTAAATGTAACCCTTTCAGGGTATTTTTCCTGTTGGGACCCTGACAATACAGATACTGTCCAGGAGCTTCCTTAACTCCTCTCATCTTTCTTGGTTGATCCCCTTTGCTTTGGTGAGATTCATCTTCCATTAACTTGCAGAGAATGGGTGCTCAAAAATTTTTGAGACCTTGCATTTCTCAAAATATCATTACTCTCTTTTTACATTCAATTAATAGTTTGGTCTGACATAGAATCTGTTAGGAATAATTTTCCCTCAGAATTTAAAGGCTTCATTCTTCGTCTTCTTGTTTTTAAGTTATTATATACTTCATTTACATTCTTACTGCTGAATCAAAGTAAGTCAGATTTTTCATCTGATTTTTTGGGGCATGTAGACTATTTGATCATTCCACATATAGGATGAGCCCAACCCTTTGCCAGTTGCTGGAAATATAAGGATGAACAAGAGAGACTCAGTCCCTACCCTCATGGAGCTTAGTCTTGGGAGCATTAAAAAGTAACTCAATAAATTAAAATTCAGTTGTACTAAGTGATAGAAAGTAAAAGAACAGAATATATAACAGGAAGATCTAACCTAGTTGGGACCTGACAGATGCGTAAATATAGTGCAGGAAGCAAAGAGGTTGGAAGACAGTATTATTGGCAGAGTTGGGAGCAAGGAGGTGGTGTGAACCAGGTGGCAGAGAGTGGAACATGGCAAGTGAGGGGGCGGGTGGTACAGATGAGGCTGGAACAGGATGCAGAGCCAGCAGGTCAGGGCCTTCCTGCCAGACAGGGTGCTGGTCTTTATCCTAAGAAGAGTGAAAGGCCTTGGAGGCTCCTTAAAAGAATGTCATATAAGTGAGGCTTTTATTTACCTGGTTGACAACCATCTCTGCCTTCACTCTCCTTTCAAAGAGTCTTTTCAAATGTTCATCAAAATTCTGTGTGCCTTCTTGAATAGAATTTTGAAGTTTCTTCATTTCTGTTTCTAAAGACTAAAAGGAAATCAGCAGCAAAGTCAACATGTTGGAACATCAGATGTTCCTAGGGAGTGATTGTTTACATTTTGCCAAAAGGAAGGGGCAGGTGGAGGGCAGGCCTTGTGAGGTGTTCTGGGCTTCCCCTTCAGCCACAGATGTTACTCCTGGGTCTGTTATATTGTCTCTCTACTTTTACATATGTTTGACATTTTCCATAATACAAAGGTTTTTTTTTTTTTTTTTAAAACAAACCTACAAAGGAGTCTTTTTTCTTTTGTAAATATAAGAGATGTATACAACACCTAAGACTACAGCATGCATCTACGGGAAAATCCAGTAGAGAGGGGCAAACTGGTGCTGCAGGGAAATGGGGGCGAGGGCTGGAGCGACAGCATTAAGCAGATGGATGGGACGGGACCCAGCACATGGAGTGGAACACGAGGCGTGGGTGGCTACAAGGCCATTTTACCCACAAGGAACAGAAAGGGAGGAAGGATATATGGATTCAAGGCGGGTGGGTGGTAGATGTGGTGGGAGAAGGGTAAGGAAAATCTCTTCTAGTTGCTCCTCTTCTCTGAGCGAAACCAAGGGGAGAGTTGAGGGTCAGGTGTCGGAAGTCCGAGGACAGAGGAGAGCACACGGCATGGTCCTCTAGGATCTTGCCACTTAAAGTGTAGACTACCGACCAGCAGCAGCAGCTGAACCGTGTGGTTGCTCAACAGAAATGGAGAATCTCAGGGGGCTTCTCTGTCCTCAGAATGAAAAAATCTGAATCTGTATTTTAAAAAAGATCCACCAGGTTAAACCAGGGGGAGACTGAAAGCTGGGGGGGATAGCATCGTTGAGCAGCTTTAAGAACCCAATAAAGACTAAGGTCATCAGAGTGAAACCATGGAGCATTTTTTCTTTTCTTTTTTTTAATGATCTCACAGTGATTTAATTTTTTAATTTTTCTTAATACTATGAGTGTGAACTATTATTTTTATTCTTTAAAATAGCTAACATGGGGTCATTTCCTGAGTTTGGGGGCAATGCTAAGAAAACTACAGGTATTGCCTTCTTGCATTCCCACAACAGTACAGAAGAAAGGTTCCAGAATGGCCATTTTACAGATGAGGAGACAGGTTTTGAGAGATAATAACATTTCCACGAGCCACATTGGATGCAAACTGTCCAACTCCAAAAGCAAAACTTATAGTCACTTTGTTATATTTCTTCACCCACTGTATGGTGTGAATGCAGAAAAAGTTGAGTGCTGGTTTAATCAAGGCTGACTTTTTACCAGGTGAGCATGGTCAAGGGGCAGGGGGTGAAGCTGTAGGCAAGAGACCATTTTACAGTGCAAGACCATGGAGCAAATGCCACCACTTTAGGCATCTGAATTCCGTTAACTTCTTGACATCTTTAGTGCACTCAGAACTACTTATTTTGGATAAAACGCAAGGGCACTGTTAGAGGACTGCAGTGAATAAAAACAGGGACCAGTTAACAATAGGTTCAAAGGAGATGTTCATAAAATATGGCCTCTATAAAGCTGACAAACTGTCCTGCCTTGAATGACGGTATGATTTTACTTTCTTCACAGAAGGATAAATATTAACTTGGTTGTATACCATCACCTTTTACATCTCTATTAGAATTGTAAGCAATTTCAATGTTGGAATGTTTCTTTATGATGGAAAGAGAAAAGTAGGAGACCTGCATTTCAAAAATCTCAAATTAGAATTCTATTGATTGCGTCATTCTTCTTTCAAGTCTTTTCTTGGAAATTGAGAGCAAATACAGCAAGAGCCTACAGCTTAAATTGATGTAGGCAAGAGACAGAAGTACCTTACGGTGCCTTGAACATACTGTCATAGGAGTTCATTAAACATCTGAAGAATGACTGGAGGATCAAATGAATTGAAATGATGTAAAATGGGAAATCAATAAGAACCTTCAATTTTGCTGTGTGTTCTTATTGTTTAAAATTGTTCTAAGTCTTTAAATTTATCTGCATTCACTTCCTCACATTCTCTTGAGAGTTTAAGCTGAAACAACATCCTGAGGTTACTAAAGGCACTGAGAAAATGCCTTTTGAAATGTCATTTGAAAAGATACTGAAACAAAACCCTTGGTAACGTAGGCCATATTCTCTGCTCTTCTGACCTTTCTATACTTATCTCTTTCTTCATTTAACTCCTTGACTTTTTTCTCATACTCTTTGAAGAGCTTCCTTTCCTCTTCAGACCACAAAGCATCAGGTTTTACCATGAACGGAGGCTGAGGAATCACCTGAAGAAATAAAGGAAAGCATCTAGGTTAAATATAAATGTAGCAATACAGTAAAACTCACAGTTACTGTTACAGTTTTAAAAAAGAGCCCTTTAAAAGGGTATAGTTCTTTACACTGGCGAGACAATGACCTAACGCTTTGACCAAAGGATATGAAAAAATGTTACAACTGTTTTTCTGTGACTTAAGCCAGGGTGAATAGTTTGGGATGAACCCTGATTCTGAGCTGACAAGTTCAGACTTGCAAGTTGATATCCTCATAGCTAGAGCTATGTCAGAGCTCCAGGGATACCTATATCAGGTATCAAAGGGCATGTTCCTTGGTGTATCTGGAGAATTACAGGTGAAATTTTATCCCTGCTTTTTTTTTTTTTTTTTTTTATCCCTGCTTTCTGTAGAGACCAAAACCACTGTAGTTGCTTTTTCAGTTGTTCATTTGTTGGCTTTTTTCCAGATTGGAGGACAAGCCTGTGGTTTCAAACTTCTTATTTGCCTGGTACATGTTTATAAGGTACTGAGTGAAGTGAAAATGTTAGTCACTCCGTCATGTCCAACTCTATGCTGCCCCATGGACTATAGCCCGCCAGGCTCCTCTGTCCATAGAATTCTCCAGGCAAGAATACTGGAGTGGGTTGCCATTCCCTTCTCCAGGGGATCTTCCTGACTTAGGAATCGAACCTGGGTATCCTGCATTGCAGGCAGATTCTTTACTGTCTGAGCCACCAGGGAAGCCCTTATGAGGCACTGGGGGTGGTGTATTTATTGCTGTAGAATTTCTAAAATTTAGGTTCACATAGGAAAAAATGGTCATGTTTAAGTAGCTTGCTCCATCCCATTCCACCTTCCATAAGGATGGCCAGGAATCTCACCATTCTCAAAATGTCTTCCTTCTTGACTTCCAGAACTCCTCCCATCATGTCCATGAGGGCTCGGCGTCTTGAGTCAGGGCCCTTGGGAAAGAGCCAGGGTCAGAGAGGGTCACTGAGACAGAGAGCACTCCAGTGGCACTAGGGACAGCCCCACCCCAATGTTAGATTGACTGTATTTAGGACTGGGGAGGGTGGGCAGTGGCATGCGTGGAGGGGAGAAGAAGCCACTGAGATTCCAGTGACCTCTGACCACGACGAATGCCCTAATGTGTCTCTCTGGTGGAGTAAAGTACAAGACTATTCAACCAAGTGAGGAACAAGTATCCCTGAAAGGAAAAAGGGTCTTAGGTACAACCAGAGAAAAACTGCATACCCGTGTCAGAAGCAATCGCTCCATTTCACGGGTCACAAGCAAGTCTGTTTTGGCTTTTTGCCATGGTTTAATATGTCTTTGAGCTGAAATCTGAAAGAGAAAATGCAGTTTCCTGCTGTTATTCTTACAAAACTCAAACCAAAGTTACCTTCTACACACTGGGAGGAGGTTAGACGGAATTAGGGGGATAGAGGGAATACCCAGGTTTTGCCACCAATTTCCTATTTTGGAATGAAGATGAGATCCAAAATGAGAGAGTTAGAAAAATAGATGATTACTTTCAACAGGGACTGTTAGTGCTACTATTACCGCTAAGCAACACTTTTATCTTTTGCCCTGAAATAATCAAGATTGTTTCATGTGAGCAAAGGTATTCTCTTTGAATCACTTCTTATAAATGAAATATGGTCATATTTGAAATGTTCTCTTTAGGTATTTAATTGTAACTGTCTCAGTGCCAAACAGGTTTTAAGAAGGCTGTCCAGTGAGCCCCTTCCTCTGGAACCCACACTGTTGTAATGGCTACATAATTACTGGAGCTCCATCAGTCTCATTCCCATGATGTGACCCAACCTCTATGGCTATAGGTGCTGGACCCAAGTTGGCCCAAAGAGCCTCTTTCCAGGCAAATCTGGACCTATGACTAAGAGATTATCATTTGGACCAGATGCTCTCTAGAATATAGGAGATGTAACACAGAAACTACTAGAGGCTGCTGAAATGCAGACAGAAGTCAATCAAAAGATGAAGAAAGAGCACCTCTGGTCTCCTCACAAGGCTCTGGTATGTGGTTCCTGCTTCTTTCTAGGCTTGGTGTCCAAATCTTGTCTGGACTCCATGGGATTCATAAAAGAAATCCTCATTATTTCTGGGGCTATGTTAGCTGATTTTGTTACTTATAACCAAGATTTCTACCTTATACAGTTGCTTCTAGCAGCAAAAACAAGAAGAATAAATAAGAGCCTGGAAAATGTCGTGAGAAAGAAGGCGAGAGATGATACACAGATAATCATACCTCACTACTTTCCACAACAAGTGTTCTCTCTGGCTTTTCACAGTCCTCAAATTCTGGTTGCCAGACTGATTCTTCCAACTGCAGATCTAAAATAATTTCTTTAATCCTTACATTTTTTTCCTTCACACGCGCAATTTCAATCTCTTTTTGTTTATATGCGGCATCAAACTCACTATTGAAAGCTGTTTTTACCTTGTAAATAATATCCTGAAATATCAATGTTATTATAAACACATCATGTATTATACCCTTACTGGCAACATGGGCCCACATTTTTACTTTTTCTCCAAAATCATTTTACAAATTATACACAAGTTAATCTAAAATACTGTTTGCATTAAGTCATTTTTTGGTTCAGTAATCTATAGTGGCATCTGACCATGAGCAGGATTAAGGCAACAGCATAACTGTTACACCACAATGTATACCAGAAATGTACATTGTAATTCAGTGTGCAGGTATATTAACAAATGCTGAAGTGGATAATGGATATGTGGAGGCTCTTTGGACTATTTTCTCTACTTTTGGGTATGCTTTTTTTTTTTTTTTTTAAATCCATCATAAGAACATTTGAAAAGCAACATTCAGTATTTGGGCTTCCCTGGTGGCTCAGATGGTAAAGAATCTGCCTTCAATGCAGGAAACCGGGGTTTGATCTCTGGGTCAGGAAGATCAACTGGAGATGGGAATAGCTACCCACTTCAGTATTCTTGCCTGGAGAATTCCATGGACAGAGGAGCCTGGTGGGCTACAGTCCGTGGGGTTGCAAAGAGCCAGACACGATTGAGCTACTAACACTCTCATTCAGTATTTAAGTTGGGAAAAGTCTTTTTTTTTTGGAATCGTGTTTGGGTAGACGAGGTGAAGAGAAGATGGGTTGTAGAGGTTGTTTGGAGAAGCTCCCAAAGAAGCACAACCATGTACAATATTCTTCCTCTGTATGGACAGGTCATTTTTAACTAGAAAGGGAGCCCAAGCTAGCTAGTTGGATCAGCCAATTACTAAGGTATCTCTGGTTTGGCAACTGCTTTGCCCCTAGCTCTACTGATGAGTAGAATTATGGGTCAAACTAAAAGTAGACTTAATTTTATCATCAGAGTTCAGTCTATGTATCTATTCTACTGAAGATGAAACCATTAAAGCAGGGTGGAAAATGGTCTTAGCAGCTGGCACCAGAATTTCTCCTAGCCTGAAAATACTTTCTGTAGAGAAGAGGTTTTAATAAAGTGGCAGGAAGGTGGGACACTGAGGGCATAAGTCAGCAGAAGCTAAGCAACCAAAGAGATAACTAAACAGTTCTCAGAATAAATACATAGGAATTTCAGGTATTGGAGGAGATGAAGAAGAGAAAAAATAGGAAGAGACAGCAGAATAACATAGTAGGAAGTTAGAACTCAAATTGCAGACAGGGCTGAAAGATTTTCAGGAATAGGGAGGACCAAACATTAAATATCAAACCATCTGCATTGGTGCAATCTCAAGTTACTGGGTTTTCAAAAGCCTTCAGTTGGCATGTACAGGTGGTGTGTTCTAAAGCTGACTTGTTGGGTTGAAAGTGAGGAGGAGCTTAGAGCCTGAAGGACACCATACCTTATCCCTGAGCCCCAGAAATTATAGAAATCTTAGAAAGGAAATGGTTTTTCCCCAGATTAAGGAGATAGATAAGCAATCACATCTTGATCTTACAAGGAGTTCCTAACTGACATCTGGGTTACCTAGAAGGTGGCATTCAAGGATTTCTTTTATCTTTGAGCTTCCCAAAGATCTTTGTAGAAAGATGCTTTGTGATGTTAGCCAGTGGAGGGTTCTCTTTACAAAACCTGCTATCACAGAACCCACTCCACATTGATGAAAACAACTCTTGTCCATAAGTCCTGTTTAAAGAAAATAGAGCTAGCCATCTGCATGTTTCTCTGTGTACTTTAAGGACATCATTTGATTGGCATTAGATTTCAGTTTGAGCCTTTGCAGGACACTTCATGGAAAGTTTGAGGTTTTCAAAGATAAAGAAAAAATTCACCCACTTTCAGCAATATAATTTGGTTGATTTTCTCCTCTCTGGAATGAAGTTCCAGTTGGCTTGACAATAAAGAGGCATGTACCCTAAAATCAGTACTCAGACTGCCAAGCATGTAATTCGGCAAGCTGGTATCTTTTACTGTCCCATCTTCTTCCTCTTCTTCATCCTCCTCTTCATGATGCTTTTTAACCAATGTAATTGCAGACTGAACCTCTACAATTTCTTTCCGTAGCTAAATATAGAAAAAGATGAAATGAGAGTTACGCAATAAGAAGAATTCTCTAAAGAGCAAGTTTGAGACAACTTAATTATTTCAACAAGTATTTTAAAATGTTAATTGTCTTGCCAGCAACTGAATTTAAAGTGATGGATAGTTCTTGAACCTGCTGAAGAGAAAGCTTCAGAAACTGATAAACTGTGGATAAATCATGAAACTAAAAAATGTTCTTCATAGTGTGTAATATTCATATTCTTCTGTCAGGATGACAGCTGCTTGTAAATACTTTGAGTCTTTCTTGGTACTTAAGCATTAAAAAATATACCTTCTCTTCATGTTTTATAGGAACTTACTCCCATAGGACTGTTATATGTAGGCAAGAAGAATTAAGCATGCCTTCAATTTATGTTTCAGAAAAAGAATGAATGCAAAGTTCTGGCTGAAATGAAACTATACCAATTGGACAGTATTTTTAAGTGGTTTGACAGAGATTGTTGGGAGGGAAATGCTAGGACTACTTTAGGAAAACCATATATCCCAGCAAAACAGATTCTACTTCATCCCTGGCCAACTATCTTAAAATATAATCCCCAGTGATAAGAGATGATAAAAATGAGTTATGAGTGGATGAAGAATTCATGACCAGAACAAGAACAAACTCCCAGATATAATTTTTACAAGTATATCATCATATTTGAGGGATGGTCAAAGTTGTTAGGATATAGGTTCTAGACTTACTATTGAGATATAGGCTCCTGTATTCATTAGAATATGTTGTACATGTGAACAAGGACCACAAACACAAACATAAACAATATCTAGCCTTATCTTAAGTAGTATTCCAACTCAAGTCTGTATGAAGGAAATACTGAAATAGAAAACATCGTATATAAACACACATATATATTTAAAATTGTACTTTAAGACACTCTGTTTCAATCTTCTTTTGCTGCAAAACTCTCTTCAATTCTTTCAACTCCTCATCTGTGCGTTCTTTCATTGGGAAGTTCTCAACCACATAGGGGATGTGAAAGCACTTGGGGGTGAAAAAAGCAAAATGAAAAAAAATACATTTTCAGTACAATTATGTGTATCTGGGGCACTGTGGGAGATGTTTTCTCTCATTAAAACTAACTCATAGGTTACCATCCTGCATAAGCAAAATGGCTGATGGAAGTTTTTAAAAAAGAACAACGCACGCCATCAGTATTGGTGTAACCTTTGTAAGAAAATACTGTACTTTTGTGAAAGATCTATTTCTAGAGCAGTGCTTCTCAACTAGAAGTGATTTTGCCTGCCCCTGTCCCCTCCTCTTCAGGCCCCCAGGGACGTTTGGCAAAGTCTGGAGACAGTTTTGACTGTCACTGATGGGCGTGGTGGACTCTACTGGGGCCTAGTGGACAGAGGCCAGGAAGGTTGCAAAAATCCTCCAATTCATAGGACAGCACCCATAACAAAGAATTATCCGGCCCCAAATGTGCCGTTCTCAAGAAACCCTGTTTTAGAGCAATACTCGAGCTCATAAATGTAGGGTGACCAATACTTCATGATCTAAACAGATGGCATATTTAAAAAGTGAAAAAGGTGCTGTTAATAGCCACTCCAGGATCATAGGCATAAACTGGGACTTTAGGTTACCCTAGACAAAGAGGGAAACTGCGTTGGGAGGAATCTTAATAAAAAGGCACAAAAACAGCCCTTTAGAAAATGTGAAGCTAGACACAGGTAGAAATGTGAACATTATTAGATCTAGTTTGCAATCTGTGTGGAATGTGAGTGAGGTGGCTTCTTCGGAATAGACATATTGAGACTTGGATGCAGGTGGTGTCATAGAGGAAAGAGAGAAAGAGGTGTAAGACAAATCTTAAGAGATGCTGGTTTAGAAGCACATGGGGACCGAGCAGAGAGGGAAGAATAAGACCCAGAGAAAGTGACACACGGAGGCGGATTCAGCACAGGAAGGGGCAAGGCATGGTGTGCTTTCCTATGTATGGACTTTCCTGCACTTTTTCTTTTTAAAATTTTCTGCCATGAGACTTTCAATGAAAATTTTCATTGGCTAAGATGTACTTGAAGTTACATCTGTTACCTTAAGAGCTCTGCCTTTCACAGCCATTGAATTCCAGCATTCTTCTTTGATGATTTCAGCCAAATATCTCTTGGCTAGGTTTTGCATCTCAACATCCTTCCTTATCTTAAAGAACACAGAAGGGAAAAACAATGTTGAAAATGTGACCTCAAAGAAAATAGCTTGACTGTAAATTCCTTAACCAGATGTACCTGGAGGGGGTATTCCCTATCTTTGGGAACCTAAGGTTTAGTCTGGAGGCTCAGGATTCCCTTCCTTGAGGACCAGGGTGTCAACATGAACACCACTAAGGGCAGGCAGATCCTACACAAGAGCCAAGGCAGGTGTACGGGCCGTTGCACAGCTGTGTTAGCTAGATAGCCATACACACTTTGCAGAGCTGGCTGGCTGGTCCAAGGCAGTGAAGCAAACCCACTGTGCCAAGTATTCTTGTTTTATTAGAAAGTTTGAAATAGCTAAAAATGTTGGCTTAATTCTTGTCAACACATATCTGAAGGGCCAGTTTGTGACCTCTGTCTTGGGGTCTTTACTGTACTAAATTCTTTTATTTACATCCACCTTGAAATGAACATTCTACTACTCCTGGGGATCGTATGATGTACTTTTTCCCATTTAGAAACATATGTTACCTTAATTAGCTTTTATCTCCTTAATTGATTCTATTACCTAATATTTAAGTGATGAAGTATTCTTATTTTAATAGAATTTACCAAAAGAGCTAGCCTGAAACTGACACCCAACAATCTTTAGTTGTTAGGGTCCTCTTCAGAATATTTTTTCAAAAAAATTTTTTTACTGAAATGTAGTTGATTTACAATGTTGTGCAGACCTTTTTTTTTTTTTAATTTCACTTTGTTGGAAGACTTATTAGAAAACTAGCTGAGAATAGTGTCTCCCAGATTCATTCATTCACTCATTTATTTTTATTTTATTCATTGTCTGAACAAATACCATGTTTAATTTGCATTTTGTTTTTGATTTTGTCCATTGAGTTAATGGCTAAAACAGTTTAAAATTACTTTTTCTTAAATAAACAGCTCTTTTGGCATATCAGTTGTCAGAATCTGACTGATTTCCAGGGCCCTTTCAGGCCTTCCCTTTACTACTTCTGAGGCTACTTGATCAACCCTTTCAGAAAAATATTAATACTGTTGGACAGTATTACTATTATGCATTAATTAATATTAATTAATGTCCACGTGGTCATTATTGGGCTTTGGTCTTTTCCTTATTGGTGGGATCCTGGCCAGAGCTGGCTAGTAGCCTGGTCTCTTTAGGATAGGGATCCCTTGCTCTTCCCAGGGACAAATATTCTGCTCCCAGGTGGATTTATGGTGCCATCTGCTAACAGCGTTCTGTACTGGACTGTTGGGTTCTACTATCACATCCAGTGTAGGGCTGATATCTCCTCAAAAGCCCAGAGTCCAGGAAAAATAAACAACATGAGGGAAATGAGCATGTGAAGAGCCTATCTCTGTACCAAAGTCTGAGTCAGAGGATCAAGGAAGCTCCTCCAGGGATGCACAGGAATTTGATAAGAAACAAGGAGTGGGGCCTCTGGGGCAGAGGCATGGGTTGGAGTCGAGTGAGCACAGTGGCTGCATCAGTGGTCAGGCGTCCAGAGGGGCGGGTTCACGGGGTCAAGCGGTCAGACATGAGCTTAAAGAAAGAAGCAATGAGAGGATGAGGATGGGAGCAGGCATCTAAGCCAACTCATTTTAGGGTGGTCAAGATGAATGGGCTGGGAGAAGCTGGTGGTATCCCAGGCCCGAGTGAGGCCAGGGCCAATGAGGATGAGCCAGACGCATGGTGGGCAAGACCAGGACTGCTTCCTGACTCTGACTCAAGTTGTATTCTCTTAACCAAGTGACTGAGTGTCTATGACTTGGTTCCCTTAAGTGAAGAAAACAATAACCTACCTTTTTGGGTTGTTACAACAATCAAATAACATTCAAAAAGGCCCTAGCTTGGTTCCTATCTGTTATAATAAGAAAAGGGGATACACTGCTAGTCTTCTCCAACCACCTTCACAATGGCTATAGTGTAGATGGTGCTCAAAGATTAGAAGAATCGGTGAGTACAGGAAGAATGATTTCAACTCTAATTAAGAAAGGGCTTACTAAACAAAAAATGTTTGAAGTTGGTTTCAGGTGGCTGAGGAGAATTTCAAAAATGTTCAAATATATGGCAGAAGATGGTTGTCATAAAGTCATGGTGAAGAGACCACAGTTGTCTGGCTGGTCTAGATGCTCTTCTTCCCCATAACTTCTCTGACTCATTCCATTATATACACTAAGTTTGCTTTATTCACATTATGGTAGAAAAGTTTTATTTTATTTGCATTATTCTGGTAAAGTTCTCCTTCCCATTTTCTTTTTACTTTCTTTATTAAATCTTTATGGTGCTTAAATAAAGTTTTTCCCTACCTTTTCCACTTCTTGCTCATTTTCATTACGCAGCCTTTCCAGTTCTTCAAGATCCAGGCCAAATTCTTGTTGCTCTAATTTTGCAATATCATCTACTGCTTCATTTTCTTCCATCATGCCAAGAACCTGAATTTTCAAGTAGGAAAGGTTGGAGATGAGTAAACAGTTAAACTTTAAAGAGATGCTTCCTTGAGTCTCTTCAGACAGCAACCAATAAAAAATAGATTTTCTGTTTATCTAAATGTAACTGTCAAGCAAAGAATTAGGTTAGAGGGTTAATTCATAAAAGCTTACTTATCTAAAAACAACAAAAATATGTAATGATATTAAGAAATTAGATATTTAGGTATGCTAATGGTATTCTTCTTAAGTATTTTCAGAGTTCTTATCTTTTAGATACATATACTTAAATAATTAAAGGTGAAATGATATGAAATCCAGGATAGTTTTCAAAAAAATATCCTGGAGGATACTGTATATGTGCATGGCGAGAGGTGCATGGGAGAGGATGGGTATATGCGCATGCTCAGTCACTTAGTCATGTCTAACTCTGTGCAACCCCATGACTCCTCTGTCCATGGGATTCTCCAGGGAAGAATACTGGAGTGGGTTGCCATTCTCTTCTCCAGAGGATCTTCCCAAGTTTCCTTGGGTTTGATCTCCAGCATTAGCAGGCGAATTCTTTACCACTGAGCCACTTGGGAAGCCCTAGTGGATGGTGTATAGGAAACATTATTAGTGATTAGATTTATTAGATTATTATTCCTTCTATTTATATGTATATTTGAATATTTCTATAATAAAAATATCTTTAAAAGTTTATAGCTTCAAAAGATTCAGAGACAAACGACACATCAATTCAGTTCAGTTCAGTCGCTCAGTCATGTCCAACTCTTTGTGACCCCATGAACCACAGCATGCCAGGCCTCCCTGTCCATCACCAACTCCTGGAGTCCACCCAAACCCATGTCCATTGACTCGGTGATGTCATCCAACCATCTCATCCTCTGTCATCCCCTTCTCCTCCTGCTCTCAATCTTTCCCAGCATCAGGGTCTTTTCAAATGAGTCAGCTCTTCACATCAGGTGGCCAAAGTATTGGAGTTTCAGCTTCAACATCAGTCCTTCCAATGAACACCCAGGACTGATCTCCTTTAGGATGGACTGGTTGGATTTCCTTGCAGTCCAGGGGACTCTCAAGAGTCTTCTCCAACACCATAGTTTAAAATAATTGATTCTTTGGCGCTCAGCTTTCTTTATAGTCCAACTCTCACATCCATACATGACCACTGGAAAGACCATAGCCTTGACTAGATGGACCTTTGTTGGCAAAGTAATGTCTCTGCTTTTTAATATGCTGTCTAGGTTGATTATAACATTCTAAGGAGTAAGCGTCTTTTAATTTCATGGCTACAATCATCATCTGCAGTGATTTTGGAGCCCAGAAAAATAAAGTCAGCCACTGTTTCCCCATCTATTTGCCATAAAGTAATAGGACTGTGTGGATCACAATAAACTGTGGAAAATTCTGAAAGAGATGGGAATACCAGACCACCTGATCTGCCTCTTGAGAAATTTGTATGCAGGTCAGGAAGCAACAGTTAGAACTGGACATGGAACAACAGACTGGTTCCAAATAGGAAAAGGAGTACGTCAAGGCTGTATATTGTCACCCTGTTTATTTAACTTCTATGCAGAGTACATCATGAGAAACAGAGGAGAGTGAAAAAGTTGGCTTAAATCTCAACATTCAGAAAACGAAGATCATGGCATCTGGTCCCATCACTTCATGGGAAATAGATGGGGAAACAGTGGAAACAGTGTCAGACTTTATTTTTCTGGGCTCCAAAATCACTGCAGATGGTGACTGCAGCCATGAAATTAAAAGACACTTACTTCTTGGAAGCAAAGTTATGACCAACCTAGATAGCATATTCAAAAGCAGAGACATTACTTTGCCAACAAAGGTTCGTCTAGTCAAGGCTATGGTTTTTCCTGTGGTCATGTATGGATGTGAGAGTTGGACTGTGAAGAAGGCTGAGCGCCGAAGAATTGATGCTTTTGAACTGTGGTGTTGGAGAAGACTCTTGGGAGTCCCTTGGACTGCAAGGAGACCCAACCAGTCCATTCTGAAGGAGATCAGTCCTGGGATTTCTTTGGAAGGAATGATGCTAAAGCTGAAACTCCAGTACTTTGGCCACCTCATGCGAAGAGTTGACTCATTGGAAGAGACTCTGATGCTGAGAGGGATTGGGGGCAAA
The DNA here is from genome assembly GCF_029378745.1 of Bos indicus. Classification (NCBI taxonomy): domain Eukaryota; kingdom Metazoa; phylum Chordata; class Mammalia; order Artiodactyla; family Bovidae; genus Bos; species Bos indicus. The sequence continues at coordinate 24,590,602 of NC_091785.1, forward strand.
AGGAGAAGGGGATGACAGAGGACGAGATGGCTGGATGGCATCAGTGACTCGATGGATGTGAGTCTGAGTGAACTCCAGGAGTTGGTGATGGACAGGGAGGCCTGGTGTGCTGTGATTCATGGGGTCGCAAAGAGTCAGACACGACTGAGCGACTGATCTGATCTGATCTGAATGGGACCAGATGCCATGATCATAGTTTTCTGGATGTTGAACTTTAAGCCAACTTTTTCACTCTCCTCTTTCACTTTCATCAAGAGGCTTTTTAGTTCCTCTTCACTTTCTGCCATAAGGGTGGTGTCATCTGCATATCTGAGGTTATTGATATTTCTCCTGGCAATCTTGATTCCAGCTTGTGCTTCTTCTAGCCCAGCATTTCTCATGATGTATGCTGCATATAAGTTCAATAAGCAGGGTGACAATATACAGCCTTGACGTACTCCTTTTCCTATTTGGAACCAGTCTGTTGTTCCATGCCCAGTTATAATTGTTGCTTCCTGACCTGCATACAGATATCTCAAGAGGCAGGTCAGGTGGTCTGGTTGCCCATCTCTTTCAAATTTTCCAGTTTATTGTGATCCACACAGTCAAAGGCTTTGGTATAGTCAATAAAGCAGAAATAGATGATTTTCCTGGAACTCTCTTGCTTTTTCCATGATCCAGCGGATGTTGGCAATTTGATCTCTGGTTCCTCTGCCTTTTCTAAAACCAGCTTGAACATCTGGAAGTTCACAGTTCACGTATTGCTAAAGCCTGGCTTGGAGAATTTTGAGCATTACTTTACTAGCATGTGAGATGAGTGCAATTGTGCAGTAGTTTGAGCATTCTTTGGCATTGCCTTTCTTTGGGATTGGAATGAAAACTGACCTTTTCCAGTCCTGTGGCCACTGCTGAGTTTTCCAAATTTGCTGGCATGTTGGATGCAGCACTTTCATATCATCATCTTTCAGGATTTGAAATAGCTCAATTGGAATTCCATCACCTCCACTAGCTTTGTTTGTAGTGATGCTTCCTAAGGCTCACTTGACTTCACATTCCAGGATGTCTGGCTCTAGGTGAGTGATCACACCATCATGATTATCTGGATCATGAAGATCTTTTTTTGTACAGTTCTTCTGTGTATTCTTGCCACCTCTTCTTAATATCTTCTGCTTCTGTTATGTCCATACCATTTCTGTCCTTTATTGAGCCCATCTTTGCATGAAATGTTCCCTTGGTATCTCTAATTTTCTTGAAGAGATCTCTAGTCTTTCCCATTCTGTTGTTTTCCTCTATTTCTTTGCATTGATCGCTGAGGAAGGCTTTCTTATCTCTCCTTGCTATTCTTTGGAACTCTGCATTCAAATGGGTATATCTTTCCTTTTCTCCTTTGCTTTTCTCCTCCTCTCTTTTCACAGCTATTTGTAAGGCTTCCTCAGACAGCCATTTTGCTTTTTTGCATTTCTTTTTCTTGGGGACACATATTACAACATATATGACAAAGTATTAATATCTTCAAGATATAAAGAGCCCTTACAAATCAACCAAAACAACAAAGACAATATAATGGAAAAAATGACTTCAGTTTCAAAATGGACTGAGAATGGGCTTTGCAATCTTCCTTTCTTGCCCCAATCCATAAAATCAAGAGAAAGAAGTGTATAATAAATCAATAAATCCAATACTGCAATCAAAAGAGGAAGAAAGAATCCTTCAGAGCATGGAAATTGGTTCTGAAATATGAAAATCAGTTGGATCTGAATGATGCAGCATAGCCCAAGGGTCCATGGGACAGTATTCCGGCAAAAGGTAGACTGGGATTATTGGCTGAAGTTAGATCTCCTACACATCTTCTTCTGAAGCTTGCTGCACTGTTGTGGTGAAATTACAACAGGGAATTTCAATTATAAAGATGAGCATGCAATAATCAAAAAAATAGATCTCCAAATATTTGGGGTATAACAAAACCACTGAAGAGAGACAATAAATTTAATAAGCAGAAAACTTGTTATGCAGAGAAAAACAGTTAATCAAGCAAGAAGAGTAGAATTTCACAGTAACTAGGGATGCAAAATATTGTATCATCAAAATAATTAAGAGATCATGGAACTGAAAAGTTTAATCTTCAAAACAAACAGAAAATTCAATAGATGGGCTGAATAGTGAAATGGACACAGTTGAAGATACTGATTGGTAAAAATCAGTTAAGAATCCTCCCTGTGTATAACAAAGGATAAAAAGATGAAAGTGTAAAAGGAAAATCAATAAATGTGTGTGATATATCTAGAAGAACCTGTTACTAATATGACTTTAAGAAGAAGAGAATAAGAGAACTGGGGCCACAATGTTTAAAGAAACAATAGGGAGAATTTTTTAAAGACACAATAAAGCATGAAAAGTCAAGATTTAATGAATAACCCAGGACTAGAAACAGACTGTGTTGAACAAGAAACAAATCCTAAACATTTCCAAAGAGGAAAAGAGTATCACAAAAATAGAAGAATAAGACCAAGGGAAGAACCCACATCAGTGACACTGAATTCAAGAATACAACGGATCAATAGCTTTGGATCAAAGTTTTAAGTGGAAGAAAAACTTTGAATCTCTAATTCTATAGTCAACAAACCATCATTCAAGTGTGAAGTCAAAATAGAGTAATTTGTAAAAATTCAGGGACCCAGAAAGTTCACTAATACCTACCCCTCTGAAAGGATTATTAAGGATATACTGAAGTCAGAGGAAATTCTTACTAAGTCTAAACAAGATTTACACATTTTTAAGAGTTAAAAAAATACCAATTTAAGCTATAATTCTAACTGATACCAGTGAGACAAAGTGGGAGAAGCAGAAGGAGATGAGAAAGTAAAAAGTAAGAACAAAGTAAGCACACTGGACTGTAATCTGGAGGGTAGATATGATATGACATGGGCTTCCTGGGTGGTGCTAGTGGTAAAGGACCCGCCTGCCAATGCAGGGGATGTAAGAGACATGGATTTGACTGGAGGGTGGCACGGCAACCCACTCCAGTATTCTTTCATGCAGAATCCCATGGTCAGTGGAGCCTGGCGGGCTACAGTTCACAGGGTCACAGAGTTTGACACGACTGCAATGACTGAGCATGCATATAGTATGACACACACTAAACCAGAGTTTCTCCAGCTTAATGTGCTTGTGAATCACCTGGGGATCGTGTCAAAATAGATTCTTATTCAGGATATCTGGGATGGGGTTGAGATTCTAGGCAATGTCAATGCCTCTGTGCTCTATACCATTAAGCAGGAAGGCACCAGGTAATGTTAAAAAAAAAAATAGTAAGTCAAGCACGTGGGCTAGAATTTGATTTTTTTTTTGGCCACACAATGCAGCATGTGGAATCTTAGTCCCCAGCCAGGGATTGAACCCTTGTCCTCTGCATTGGAAGTGAGGAGTCTTTAACAACTAGATCACCAGGGAAGTCCCATAGAAATGAAAAAAAAATAGAATTATGAAAAAAAAAAAAAGTCCCAAAATGGTAAAAAAAAAAAGAAGAAGAAGAAGAACAAAGAAAGAAAAGAACAATAATAACAAAAAATGCACAAGCAATCCAAACAGATAGGGAAGAAGGAGAAAGAAAAAACTTGGAAAGTAACAGAAAACCCAAAGTAAAATGGCAGGGATTAAGTTTAAACATATCAATAATTATAGTTAATGTGGCTAACTGTTAAGTCGCTCAGTCGTGTCCGACTCTGCGCTCCCCTGTCCCTGGGATTCTCCAGTCAAGAACACTAGAGTGGGTTGCCATTTCCTTCTCCAATGCAGGAAAGTGAAAAGTGAAAGTGAAGTCGCTCAGTCGTGTCCGACTCTTAGCGAACCCATGGACTGCAGCCCACCAGGCTCCTCCGCCCATTGGATTTTCCAGGCAAGAGTACTGGAATGGGGTGCCATTGCCTTCTCCAATGTGGCTAAATTCATCCATTAAAACTCTTAGATAGGATTTAAAGAAAGTAGTCCAGCTCTATACTAATTAGGGGACATAATAAAGTTGTAAATAAAGCAGTTGAAAAAGATATATAAATAAGAGCTAACAAAAGGAAATAGAGCAACAATATTAATATAAAAATTAAAGTGTACAGTTAAAAACAGCCAAAGAAGCAAAGATAAATATTTCACAAGGATAAAAGGAGCAATCTATCAAGGCAATCTGTCATGCACGTTTTTTCATCTAACATAAATATGATAGAAATACAGGGATAAATTGACAAACTGCTTATCACATCCTAGAAATCAGTTTAAACAGCAAAAACATAAACTTCACTAACACCATGAGATTGATCTAATAGGAATTTAAAGAACACTTTACCCACCTTGCCCCCAAAACCCAGAAAACAAAATATTCTTTCCTAACACATGAAACACGCACAAAAAATGACCAGGTACAAGGTCACAGAGATAATCTCAACAAGCTTTATTTACTGAGCATAGTGAAATAAAGTCCAAAGTTAGCAACAGAAAGATATGCAAAACAATCTGTAAGTAAATAAAAGACAAAACAACCTGGAAATAAAAAACAGAAAAATACATACATGCTTGTAGAAAACCTTTGGTTGATATGTTCAAAATGGAATTAGAAATATTTACAACTAAGCAATGATGAGAAAGTTGCATATCAAAATCAATGCAATGTAGTCAAGTGGTACACAGTGGAATACTTATGGTCACATGCACAGTATAATGGAAAAAACTAGGAAATAAACCACACTTCCAACTAAAAAAAGAGAGGAAAAATAAAACTGAATGAAGGAAGAATGAATAAAATTCTAAATTGATCAAATCCTAAATTTACAAAATGTATAGGTATAAAATTAAGTATAACGTTCTCTCAAAATAACAGAGTCAAATCAATAAAACCATACCTGATTCTTTGGAAATGTTAATAAAACAGAAATTCTGTTGGATAGGGTGATCAAGAAAAAAGATAAAAGTCACAAACATACAGCATTAGGAATAAAATAGAACTATAATGCAAAAATCAGAAGAGACTTAAAAAGTTGAATATTACATAATTTTATATTATACATTTAGACAAACAGTTTTCTAAGAAAATATAATTTACTAAATCTATACCTGAAAAGAAATATAAAACCTGGTAAGACTGATAACCATAGAAGAACTTGAAACAATAGGAAAGAATCAACTCTGCTACAGACATCAGAGCCAGATAGTTTTATATGTATGTGGGGGAGGGGAGGAGGGGGTTGTTTATCAAATCCTTTTTAAAGAAATGGAGAATTTCCATTTTATACAAACTATTCCAGAGAACGGGAAAAAAAGTAGAAAGCTACTCAAATCACTTGATAATGCTGTTCTAACTCCAATATGATAATTAGACCAAGAAAGTATATGAAAAATAGACCAATATTATTTATGACTAGAAATACAAAAATACTAATAAAACATTAGCAAGTTGAATCTGGAGTACTACTTAAAATGACCAAAGTCTATCTGAGGAATACAAAGAATACAAAACATCTGATAAATTTCACAATAAAATTAACAATAAAGCCTCCTATACAACAAGGATATCTAAGAAAAATAGTAGGCATTGCACTTAAAAGTTAGAAATGTTCCCATTAAGGTTAGTAGACAAGCACGTTCTGACCACTATTACATTAGAAGCCCTTACCATAAGATAAGAAAAAGAAATAAAGTAATATAAAGATTGATAAGAGACACATGACTTTCAGAAGATATTGATAGTCCATTTACACAATGCAAGAGATTCAACTGAAAAAGCAACACAACTAAAAAGAGAATTCAGAAAGGTGGTCATATGCAAAATTAGTAACATTCATATCCAGTAGTATCCAGTTAGAAAATGTAATAGAAAATATTCCACCCACAAAGGATCTAATAAGAAACATACACAAAGTCACTTTTAGACTATGAAACTTCACTAAATAACTTGTTAAAAATTTGAAAAAATATATATATACTTATTGATATGTTATATACTATATAAAAGATTTATAACATTTATAACATAAATGTTAAATAATATAGATAAACATATGTATAAAATTTCAGAGATGGCAAAGAAATTCTCCAAATCTGTAAGCAGTTATTCTCAATTAAGATGGGGAACACATATACACCCATGGCGGATTCATGTCAATGTATGGCAAAACCACTACAATATTGTAATTAGCCTCCAATTAAAATAAATAAATTTATATTAAAAATAAAATAAAATAAATCAGAGTTTTTTACAGAGCTTGACATTGTGATTTAAAAATTCAAATAAAAAATTGTGCATAAAGAGGCCAACATTTTCTGAAAATGAAGAGCAAAGGGAGAATTACTTTCAAGATATAACCAAATTTTATAAATCTATAGCAATCAAAATAGTTTGGAATTGGCTAAGGAAAAGATGAGTGCTCAATTTCAGAATACAGAGTATCTAGAAACAATTCCATATTCATGGGAATCCAGGGAGGCACTGCAAATCAGCAGGAAAAGGAAGGCCACATTCAATAAAATGAATTGGTAAAAGGCAATGTTTATTTTAAAAAAAAGTTAGATCTATGCCTTAGACAAAACAGAAAAATATTTGGAGTATATTTGGCTGAACCACATAAAATAGCAATCTCTGTGGTTCAATCTAACAATAAGGGCCACCTCTAGATTTGCCCAGTGCATGCCTCCATGCTCTTTCCCTCTTCCAGTTGAGTGGGATGAAATCAAGCAAGGCAACCTTAGAAGCCATGTGCTAGAAATAGCAGAGTCTCTGAATGACTGCATGGAACAGAGTAGCCACTGGCCTGAACACCCAGAACCATGATACAGGGAAAGAAAGAAGCTTCACATCCCTATGCCATTATGTTTTTGGAGTTTGTCGTCACAGCTTAGCTGTGATATCACAACACTTACAGTTTTAGCGAGTGCTTTGATTCCTCTTTTTATCTCTTTCCTTTTGTTGGAAAACAATTTAACCTCATTTTTGATGGCCTGGAATGGAACAAGTACATCATTTAGATAAGTAAGAGATCAGAGATACACATGTATGTATATAGATACACAGATAGCACTTCTCTAGAAAAATGAGGAAAAAAGTTAAAAAGACTAATAATATGAAGTGTACATGAAGGAGTAATGATACCACTGCAATACTCTGCTTAAGTCTAAACTGTTGCTATGTAAGTGACCACTGAAGCAACTTGGAACTGAGGTCAATGATAAGGCCAACAGTAAGAAAACAGTGAAAAATTAAACAGAACAGTTGATAAAGGAAAACGAGTCTGCTATTTCCTTGGGTATCGAGCGAGAGCAGACTAAATCCGGACACAGCCGCCACCTCTGTCACCCTTCTGCACATCTGAAGCCACAGTGTCTCTTCCTCGGTTCCTTATCCACCCCTTCCATGTAAGCCAACCTTGCAGCATCCTCTCAAATGTACTGCAACATGAGGTGTCACAGTTCATTCTTTGCTTTGGCACACCTGGACACTTTTCTTTGGTTTCACATTAGCCTAGGTACGGTGCTTAAAGCTCATATAACTTAATCTAGAAAGACTGAGCTGTGTTTGGTGTGCTTGCTTACTTTCAGGAAAGTTACACTTATACAATGTAATGCTCTGCCAACCAGTATCTCCACTTTCTAACTTTCCAATGGGTTTTCATAGGAAATGAATCTACTTGACACACCTACAAAGCATTATTTCAAACCTCTTTTATGTTTTATGAATACCTCTTGGCTTTTCTGTTGTATCCATGGAATTTCTTCTATATTACCAACTTTGACTAATTCCTCTTGTGATGAATCAGTGCTTAACTGCATATTCTCAGTTACCTTAGAAGAAGACAGATATTTCTTAAATTAAAAATTCATCAAGTTCTCCTCCTACCCTACTTCATTTCATTGCTTGAATCCCTCTGCACTTGTTGCATTAAAAAAAATACTAATAAGCATTTTGCCTGCTCAAGATGTAATGCTTAATTTTATTCCTTCCAATCTGTCCTTATATCAGCCATGCCCCTTACTGAGAAAGCAACAATGATCACCAAATCACTCTTGGCCTTCTTGCTGTTCCTGTAGACCAGATGCTATGGCCTGTTAAGGCCTGCCCCACCATTTGTGCTTAGGATCTTAATCTTTTCTTCCTTTTTGAGGCCTCTGCATCACCCTTCTGTATCATCCATTTCTGCCTTCTACTGAATCTTTCCCAACAGTATCTAAACATGCTCTGGAACCTCCTGTCCCAGGAAAGCTGCTCTTCACTGACCACCACATTCCCTTTTAGCTGCCACACTATTTCTGTCCTCCCCTTTGCGGCAAAAAGTCTTGAGAGAGTTTGGGATGTCACACTCTGTTGGTTCTCTTCACTGGCCGCTCCTCACTGGTTCTTCTCAATCTCCTTTGCCTCCCTGAACTCTTCTCCTGGTCTCTAGAAGTCGCTCTGTCTTAGTGCCCCTTGTATTTCTCACCATCCACTCTTCCATGATGATCTCACCTAGTGTTATGCTTTAAATTCCATTCATATACCCTCGACTGTCAAATCAATATCTCGCATCCTGGACTCTGCCCAGAACATCTATACCGTGGCCTACTTGGTATCTCGCTTGGATATGTTCTCATGCTAACAGTGTTCTAACAGTGTTCTCATGCTCAGTCCAGGGGACTGATTTTGGATTTTCTTCTTTCTCCCTACAGTGGCTCCCCTACCATAGTCTCTCCCTTCTCCGTGAGTGGTACCGTCAAGTAAAAGATCTAGGCTTCATCCTTGAGTCCTTTCTTTCCCTTTCCCTCTAGGTCCAACTCATCAGGAGTTCCGTCCCCTCTACCTCTACAACCTGCCTGGAGTCTACCCCTTCTCCACAACACTCTTCTACCTCTATTGCTGTTACCTGAGCTTTCTAACTCCTTGCTCTGTCTGCTTCCACTCCTATGCCTATCTGCTGCCTGTCAAAGCAGGCGGAATCATATTCCACACAGCAGAAGCAATCATTTTTAAAAAAGTGTAAATCAGACCCTGTAAATCCTTTGCTCAGAACACTTTAATAGGTTCTCACTACATGTAAAATTATGTCCAAATGCTACCTGGTTTACAAAGCCCTTCTTTGCCTATTCTTTTTCCCATTTCAAGGACCTCAGCTCCTACCACTCTCCCTTGCTCACTTCAACTGCACAGGTCTTTTTTATTTTTAGGTCTTCAAATGTACTAAGCTCTTTCTCCCTCTGCCCTGAGTACTTGCCCTCCCCCACACTTTTTTTTTAAGTCAAGTCACAGACCTTCTCCTTGCAGGGGCTATCCCAGCCAGTACTATCACACCAACTCCTTTTTATTCAGTAAATAGATCTTGTTACTATCTAATTTTCCTTATGTATTTGATTATTCATGTATCTTTCTCTGCTTACCCCCAAGCCCCAACTGGAATGTAGGCTCCGTGAAAGCAGACATTTTCCCAACTGTTTTTGGCTATATCACCATGGCTTAGCACTCTGTAGGCCCTCAACAAACATTAAATGACTGAGTGAATAAATGTCCCCTGGGTAGACACATTCTAAATAATGCACATGATCCAAAAGTACAGAGAGACTAGTTTGAACAAGCACCAGAATTGTAATAGATTTCTTTTTCCAGATAGACTTTGTACTATGGTTTTAAATTAGGTCTGAAATGTAATATTTGTGATTTTGCTTTGAGAAAATGTAGAATATTTTTCTCTTAAATGTAGTGCATGCTGTTTTTGAAAATCATGGGATATCTGGATAAAGAGGAATATTACTAAAATATCTGCTAAAACAAAACTATAATCTGAAAACATACCAATTTAGGAAGGAAGGCAAGAAAGGAGGGAGGGAGGGAGGAAGGAGAAAGAAAACTGTACTGAAACTCAACTGCATGTTCAGATTCTGATTCCAAATCCAAGGATTCTCTTCTTGCTATACTTAAATAATCATTCTCCTCATCCATGATGGTCTTCAGGTAAGTTGTAAGTTGCTGGCTATATTCAAGAATATCATTGGCTAAGATTCCTCCAAACCGCCTATATTAATAAAAAGGAAAACACATAGGCTGCTGCTGCTGCTGCTAAGTCACTTCAGTCGTGTCCGACTCTGTGCGACCCCAATTTGAAAAAGACACATTTAGCAGTGTTACTTACAGGTACCTATCCATTTCTACACAGAGAAATGTGTGGTCAATTCTCCACAGTGCTCTGAAGCTATTAGGACCCTGCTTCTTAGAGGACAGCACTCTCATGGGCTGCAGGACACAACAAGCTTCTTGATCTCCCTGGGGCCAGCTCTCCCCAGGCTGACCCCATGCCTTATCCTACAGGTCCTCTCTGCTCACCCAGCCTGGCCACTGCACAGAAGAGTTACTGCTCTGGTCGAAGCTTCAGAATGTACCAGGTGCTGTGCTGCCTCACACTGTATATAATCACCTTACCCTGTTCAGTCCTCACAGTCCCTGCCCCACACTGAAGCATTATTACTTCCACTCAGTATACCAGAGCATCTCAAACTTCAGGCATATCAGCATGGCCTGGAGGGCTTGTTAAAACAGATTCCAGGGCCCCACCCATAAAGATTCTGACTCAAAAATTCGATGAGGCCCAAGAATATGCATTTCTAACAAGCTCACAGGTGCTGCAGATCCCACCTTGAATAACATGGTTGTAGATGATTTAGAGGGGTTGTCAGGTGCCTAAGTAAGTTTTTACTTAAGTTATTACTGTTTTGCTTACAGGAAGCACTATGAAATAGTATTTTTGTGGAAACAAATTGCACATTGATAAGTGGTGTCCACTGGCAGATCAAATAAGGTGACATTTCAAGTCCAGGGCATTACCTGCATGATCTCTATGCCCTGGCCATTATCTGTATGCTTGGCGATTATTTGTTTATTTAGAATTTTAGTTTTAGTCTAAGCAAAGTCTAAATTAATTTAACATTGTCTGATTAGGAAAGCAAAGTCTAATTAGGAAAGTACATCTGTATGCATGTACAGAAACGCACATACCTATGTCAGGTTTTTTAGGGATAAATAGGACTTTTAAAAATGATCTACTGTTCAGAGTTGTCCTCATTCCTTGTGTTCTTCCAACAGATGTTATGATAGGGAGGACTGATCACTTCATAGGTCTTAACTGTGTCCTTTTATTTTTTGTATTTTGATGCTTTGACATCTGGGGTCTTGTCCCTTCCAGGACCAGCAAGTCTTGGAGATAGTAAACAACTTACCTGGAGCTCACCTTTCAAATGCAGACCCACAAGCCCACGACCCCAAGCAAATCCTCTATTGGTCTTTCAAACTTGGGCCACTATTTTCCTCTCCTAGTAATCCCTGGGTCACGTAGTGGACAACTAGCAGCAGCTCCTGTGGCCCAGAACCCACTGAAGTTATCCAAACTAGCCAATCCTAAGCCTGGCTGCTCCTCACCATGGAAACCAAAATGACGACTCTTGCCCATGTCTTCCCTGCTCCCTCTGTCTCCTAACCCTCCCTGGTGCCTCCCTATATGGCCCTCGCATAGCATGGCATCTTCCCTGGTCTTGGGATCATTAGTACAACAGTTGTTTCAATGGCAGTTGTCTCCAGTTACGCTGGCCCTGCTATTACCTAAATAATAACATCTGAGTTTTAAAACACCATATTATGTGAGGTTGCTTACTGCAACCTGTACTGACCTCCATCTTAGGTTAACCAGTGTGTTGTCATCTCTCCCATTCACCAGAATGCTCTGTCCATCCATTGAAATTCTCACCGATTGAATCCCGCGCCCCTGGTGAGAATGACTCCGACACCGAGTAAATGCTTCCTTAATAGTTTTAGGAACAAAGTGCAGAAATTACAAGTGCAACTTTACCACAGGGATTTTTTCTAAGGGGGTTACATGCACTTTTGCTTATGGATAAACCTTTTCCTATTTGTTAACAGCATTTTAGTTGGTATGGAGTAGCCTCTTAGTAATACATAGAACTGAAAATTACTAATACAAAATACATTCATCACTATTGATTTGATCTCCTTTCTAGGTAATATGGAAAAAGAGGAATTATTGTCACCAGTAGGGAAATCAGATATGGAAAGGAGAATAGACTTGCTGAGAATGGACAGTACAGGCAAATCCAGATGTCTTCAAGGATTAAGCAAGTCCCCTCGATGTGCAAAGAGGCTGAGCGTGATGAGAGGAGGCGATGGGCACTGAGTGAAGAATGATGGAGGAGGCCAATTAAATCAATTTAGTTAGAACCCAAACACATCATTAGTTGGTACACAGTGCAATGGTTTAAATTATTTGACCAAAAACAGATTTCTTTGTCACACTAGTTATCAACCATGATAGTTAAAAAATTTTTTTTTAATTTTTGAATAGGGAATACATTCAAATGTTTCAAAATTTTAAAAAAACTATAAAAGAGTATGCAATGAAATCTCCTTCCTTCCCCTTCCCCAATACCTCCCAAAGGCAATCAATATAATTATACCTTAACTATCCTTTCAGAGGATTTTAATGTATATAAATAAATTTTTATACAAACAATTTTTAATCTGAGGTAAAATATGTGTATTACACACTTTGCCTTTCTTACTTATTATAATAATATGTCTTGGGATTCTTTCCATATTGTTGCATTAAGACTTCCTCATGCTGTATTACAGCATAATATTCCATACTTTATTTATGCATGCTTATTTATTTATCCAGTCCTCTGTTGATGGACATCAGGTTGCTTTTACAAGCAGTACTGCCATGAACAACCACCCATATGAGGCATGTTGCACAGAATCATCCAGAAAAACTCTGACATCTTGCTGTCATGCCACTGTCAGTTGTAGCATACATTTACAAACCATTTGAATAAGAGAAAATGTACCAGTTTGCAAACTGTTCATTTAAAAATGATTTGTAAGACATTTAAGGTCTTCCCCTATATAATATGAAAGAATTAAATTGTACTGATAACCAGTACAACTTGATCTCAAAACCTAGAAAAGGGTCTTCCACCAGGGAAGAAGAAATTATTTTCATTTAATTAGAGATCTGAGAACAATGGAAATCAGAAGTGGTGGTAGGACGGGTGACCCTGAAGTCCGCAGCGGTGGGGGAGGGCTCCTCCGGGCCGCAGCAGTGGGGGAGGGCTCGTGCGCGCCACGCCCTGTGTGTTCTTCCACACCACAGGAAGACGCAGGCTGGGGGTGGGGGAGGGTGGCAGCAACCAGGCCAGAAGCCCTCCAGGCCGTGGAGCTAGCAGCAATCATCCCAGATTTGCACAGCAGTTCACTGTTTCCAAAGAAGTTCTGCATATACCCTCTCCTTTGCTCTTACCAGAATCTCACAGGGTGAGAATAAGCAAGGCCTTCCTAATATCGCAAAGGAGCAGTTCAGTGAATTTTCTCGCCACACAATAAGTGGTGATGGAGATGGGCTGGAGCTCATCTACTGCCCCATGTTCCTTCTTTGCAGATCTCCTTTAGAGACTGCATTTCCTCTCTTAGAGACTCAAACCTTGGCACATAACACCATCAGTGGTAAGTAAGTTATGAGTCAATTTACTTAACAGTTCCAATTCCTTTCCTAAGAGCTTTTGCTCCTTATATGAGATCAAGATGCAAATCCCATGATTGGGGGATAAAAAAAGGAGTTTACCAAAGTATGAATATCTCGGATACACAGAATTCCACATTTAGCTATTGTTATGAGCCACAATCCATGTGGAGACAGAGAGAGCATTCCAGGTCCATATTGTTTGCTTTGTATTTTTTGGTATGGCTTAAGAATGTGAACACCACTATGTTCCTGCCAATGAAAGAAAATGACCATATTATAGAAAAGATCAGGGGAGTGGCACCTTGCAGTTATGCGTATATAGTCAGATTCAAATCCAAAAGCATTGTCATTGGAAATAAACTGATACATGATAAAGTGGACACCTGTATTTGCACCACATTTTTTAATCTCTGATTGCAAATAAATGTTCATTTCAGCCAACTAAGAAAAGTCTCCTCTGTATATCAGCTACCATTAAAAATCCCAGCCTACAACTATCTTGATTTTTTAACTAATCCTTTTCAAATACTCCTATCCTCAACTTAAAATAAATGAGTCAATTTCCACCACCATCACCATCCCCTGCCCACCACATTTCTCACATATTCCCACCTTCAAACCTCTGCATGTGTTGTGACTTTTTTCTGGAATGTGGTTCCCCATCCCATGCCCACCAATCTGGCTTCCCTCCCTACTTCAGGAACCCCACCTCCCTGCCAAGATTATACACAATACTTCTCATGTCTAAATCTGAACAATTCTTCACAGTCCAGTTCAACTATTACTTCTACCAGGAAGCTTTTCTTAAATCCTCCTTACTACAAACCATTCCTTCCTTCTTTGAATGTCTTTGTTTCAGACCTTGCTGATAATTGGCTACTCTGAGTGAGAAGGCTTTTGATTGAAGGATTTAGAAAAAGAAGGGTGATATAATCTGGGTCAGTGTGTGTAGCAGGAAATGATGCAGTATGGAAGAAGTTTGAAGAGTATGATGAAAGGATACTAGAAACATAGAGGCATTTTGTTTGCAACTTTCTTTAAGACTCAGGTATAAAGTTCCACTGAAAATCATCAACGCTGTAGCTCCTGACCCCTGTAGAATGGATTTTCTAATGATAGATTTTTTTAAAATAGTTTTGAAAGTCACTAAACTAATATTGTGTCATCTGCGTGTTTATCTGACAAGTATGATGCATGTGCCACAAGTATGAGGTTGCTCAAATGTATTTTATGATGAATTAACAAATCATGCTAATATATCTAATTTAAAGAAGTTATTTTACTATAATAAAGACATTTGTTAACTGGACTAGAGTGTTAAAGGGTGGATCAGGTCTAATGAATACAATGTACCAATCTTGACTGCTAAGAAAAAGACAGAATGCTTAAGTTTGGCATACTTTTTCAGGAAGAAGATAGCTGCAGATGTATGGCACTTGGTTACAGAAGCCATATATTCGGTTACTATACAAGTTCAGGACCGCAGAGGACAGAGTGTGCTCTGTCTCATACACAAACTTATGAATGAATTCATCTCTCAGCCTCCCTCGTTCATCAGCAAAGTTTGCAGACACTGTAATATTTGGGGAAGAAGATAGATAATTTGTACCATTTATTGATTTTATTTTTTTAATTAGTATGACAACTATGAAAAGCAAAATAAAAAATTAAATGCTCAGTTAATATAGAGACTATTAGGGGATAAAAATGATTGGAAAACAACTTGGCTCCATTAGAAATACTTGAGTATTACATGACTAACAGTAAGTAAATTATGTTTTATCAGTTAAGTAGAGACATGATGAAACTCATTATGGTCTCAGTTCAGTTCAGTCGCTCAGGCGTGTCCAACTCTTTGCGACCCCATGAATCGCAGCATGCCAGGCCTCCCTGTCTATCACCAACTCTTGACAGTCTTAATTAAGACATAAAAGTACCTTGAGGTTTTTGACTTTCTTATACTCTATAATTAAATATTTGCAAAATAGCTACCCAGATATATTTGTTACTTAAAACAAAGTGTCTATTTTATCAGACCTTTTTATCCAGAAAGCTTTCTTTATGATTTTATCAATGAAAGTAACTACATAGTAACATATATGAATCTGACTCTGTATATTTAAAGCTACAAAAAAGAGTGGAGAAGGAAATAGCAAGCCACTCTAGTATTTTTGTCTGGGAAATCCCATGGACAGAGGAGCCTGGTGGACTCAGTCCATGGGGTCACAAGAGTCGGACACGACAACAACAAAAAGAGACATCACAAAGTGACAAATCAACTTACAAAAGTGACAGTTGATCCTTTTTTTCCTCTGATAGTAAGATTTGTATGAATGACAGGATCTAGTGACAAATAGATTCAAGGGATTAGATCTGATAGAGTGCCTGAAGAATTATGAACGGAGGCTTGTAACATTGTATAGGAGGCAGTGATCAAGACCATCCCCAAGAAAAAGAAATGCAAAAAGGCAAAATGGTTGTCTCAGGAGGCCTTACAAACAGTTGTGAAAAGAGGAGAAGTGAAAGGCAAAGGAGAAAAGGAAAGATATACCCATTTGAACGCAGAGTTCCAAAAAATAGCAAAGAGAGATAAAGCCTTCCTCAGTGATCAATGCAAAGAAATAGAGGAAAACAACAGAATGGGAAAGACTAGAGATCTTTTCAAGAAAATTAGAGATACCAGGGGAACATTCATGCAAAGATGGGCATAGTAAAGGACAGAAATGGTATGGACCTAACAGAAGCAGAAGATATTAAGAAGAGGTGGCAAGAATACACAGAAGAACTATACAAAAAAGATCTTCAAGACCTTCATGACCAGATAATCACGATAGTGTGATCACTCACCCAGAGCCAGACATCCTGGAATGTGAAGTCAAGTGGGCCTTAGGAAGCATCACTATGAACAGAGGTAGTGGAGGTGATGGAATTCCAGTTGAGCTATTTCAAATCCTGAAAGATGATGTTGTGAAAGTGCTACACTCAACATACCAGCAAATTTGAAAAACAGCAGTGGCCACAGGTCTGGAGAAGGTCAGTTTTCATTCCAATCCCAAAGAAAGGCAATGCCAAAGAATGCTCAAACGACCGCACAATTGCACTCATCTCACATGCTAGTAAAGTAATGCTTAAAATTCTCCAAGCCAGGCTTCAATAGTACATGAACTGTGAATTTCCAGATGTTCAAGCTGGATTTAGAAAAGGCAGAGGAACCAGAGATCAAATTGCCAACATCCACTGAATCATAGAAAATGTGAGAGAGTTCCAGAAAAACATCTACTTCTGCTTTACTGACTAGCCAAAGCCTTTGACTGGTCTGGATCACCACAAACTGTAGAAAATTCTGAAAGAGATGGGAATACCAGACCACCTTACCTGCCTCCTGAGAAATCTGTATGCAGGTCAAGAAGCAACAGTTAGAACTGGACATGGAACAACAGACTGGTTCCAAATTGGGAAAGGAGTATGTCAAGGCTGTACATTGTCACCCTGCTTATTTAACTTCTATGCAGAGTACATCATGAGAAACGCTGGACTGGATGAAGCACAAGCTGGAATCAAGATTGCCGGGAGAAGTATCAATAACCTCATATATGCAGATGATACCACACTTATGGCAGAAAGGGAAGAACTAAAGAGCCTCTTAATGGAAGTGTAAGAGGAGAGTGAAAAAGTTGGCTTAAAACTCAACATTCAAAAGACTAAGATCATGGCATCTGGTCCCACTACATTATGGCAAAGAGATGGGGAAACAGTGGAAACAGTGACAGACTTTATTTTGGGGGGCTCTGAAATCACTGCAGATGGAGACTGTAGCCATGAAATTAAAAGACACTTACTCCTTGGAAGAAAAGCTATGACCAACCTAGACAGCATATTAAAAAGCAGAGACATTACTTTGCCAAGGTCCATCTAGTCAAAGCTATGGTTTTTCCAGTAGTCATGTATGGATGTGAGAGTTGGACTATAAAGAAAGCTGAGTTCCGAAGAATTGATGCTTTTGAACTTCAGTGTTGGAGAAGACTCCTGAGAGTCCCTTGCACTGCAAAGAGATCCAATCAGTCCATCCTAAAGGAAATGTCTTGAATGTTCATTGGAAGGACTGATGCTGAAGCTGAAACTCCAATACTTTGGCCACCTGATGCGAAGAACTTACTCCTTGGAAAAGACCCCGATGCTGGGAAAGATTTAAGGCAGGAGGAGAAGGGGACAACAGAGGATCAGATAGTTGGATAACATCACTGACTCAATGGACATGAGTTTGAGCAAGCTCCGGGAGTTGGTGTTGGAGAGGGAAACCTGGCATGCTGCAGTCCATGGGATCGCAAAAAGTCGAACACGACTGAATGACTGAACTGAACTGAGAGGAAAGTCCACATTTCACATAATTTAGCAGTCACATCAGCTTTACTTTGTAAGACACAGAAAAGGTTTTGGCCATTTTAACCTCTTCACATGTTAAAAGAAAAAAAAAAAATGCTATCACTGGAAAAGAGAAAAAAAAAGCTATAGCAACTATTCAACTGGGTGCCCAGGACAGAATTGCTTGCTCACTTTTCTTTACCTTCTGGTAGTATTTTAGGCAGAGAAAATATTTCCAGCCTGCTTCTTCTTGTTTCTGGAAGTGGGGAAAGCACCATCACTTCTACTATGTCTGTTTCCAAAGGAGACACAGTGGATATTTGTAAAATACCTTTGCCCATCTCTGAAAGCAAATGGAAATCAACACAAGTCATTGTTGATATGTTTATAGAAGCTTTCATATTTCTAGGTAAGATATCACATTATAGACCTGTCTTAACAAATCTTTTGATCCAAATCTACTTATTGGATATTTAAGTGATCTTTAAACCTAAGTGATAGAAACATTTTTTGATAAACAGATGGGGGATTCTCCTCATGAGATGTCTAAGTGGGCAGATTCAATCCAGCTGGGTGGGACTCAGCTTCCATTCAGCCAGAGGGGCCTCCAGAGTCTGCCGGCTCTACCCTACTCAACAGTGCCCACAAGCTCTGGCCTCTTGAATGTCCACTCCAGCCATCTGCCCATTCCCAATACTGAATAAACATTTTTGCCACAGCCAAGGTATCGCAGGTATGGTAGGAATACACTTGCTGTTATGAGTGTGTCCTACAGTAAGCCAGCGAATCCCACCAAGGGGCCTTGCCTGGGGCCGCTTGGATTCTCTCCAGCTCCGCTACTGCCACTCCACACAGCTACTGCTCTGTGTGTGTCCACCGTCTCGGGCCCCATCTCAGCCCCTCCATCAGGTGTTATATAGGGTAGCCTTTCCTCTTACTGAACAAGGAAGACAGAGAACATCTGACATAAACTTGACTTCAACTTTCTTATCCTGAATCTCACATTTTCTGTTATCTTCCCTCTTCATTTCTTGACATTTTTAGGAATAAAATGTAACCCTTTCCATCTGTGATTTTGAGCCTACACCTCCAATATATCATTACACCATGTGCTATTAATTACCTCTTTTGATTTCCTTGGGTCTTTTAGGTCTTCTCCTACTGAGGCCTCAAGACTCCCCTATCTTCAGATTAGAATGTTCCTTCAATCCTGTTTCCCCACCAGTTACTAATTCTCTTTTCTCCACTGCAAACATCTGAGAGCAGAAATTGCTGTTTACCAACTTCCTTTTCTGACTGCCATTCCCACCTGAAACTCTGTCTCTCTGTCCCAAAGGAGTAGCTCTCCCTGGGCTCACACGGTGACTGCCGCATCCCAGCCCTCATGCCCTGACACTTCTGCCACAGTCCACCATTCATACAGCCTTCCTTCTCAAGCTCTTCCAGGTGCGGGTGACTCCCAGTTCTCTCGCCCATCTTTAGTTTTCTTCACTGCCTTGTCTTCCCTGTCTACAACTTCAGCGTAAGTAGCTTTTCCCATCCTATACTCTGAATGACAAGATATGTTAAAAAATGGAACATTTAGGCAGGACTGGTACCCATTCTAAGGTCAGCCATCAGTCCTCATCACACTCCATGCCATCTAATTTACATATCTAGGTTACCTGTTTGACCTCATTACACAGTTGGGTTTGCTTCAACTCTGTCTTAAACCATCTCATGAGCTTCCATGATTTCAAGATCAGAATTCCATCATTAAACTTTGAACTACAAATCTTCATTTCTGAATTAATGGTAAATGTCTCCAAATGAAGATCTTATTGGCTTCAACTCTACAGAGCTTGTCAGCTCACCCTATCCCTCAGCCTCCGTAACTTCCTTTTCCCTTGAGTTTTTACTTCAACTGATGACAGCACAAACTTCCACCATCTGGGTTAGAAACTTCAGAGTCGTTGCTGATCCCTTCCTTTCACATACAATCAATTATCAAGTTCTACCAACTCCATCATTCATAGCTGTCCACTCCTTCGCCTTTCCATGACTGCTGCAGGATCTTGTACACTGTGGATAAGAGCACAAGCTCTGAAGCCAGACTTCCTGAGCTCGAGTCCTGGCTACCTGCGTGGCTTTGGACAAATACTCAACCTCATTGTGCCTCAATTGCCTTATCTTTAAACTGGGCATAACAGTGGTCTCTACCTCACAAAAGCTGCCTGTAAGAATTAAATGAATTAACACACGCCAAGTACTTAGAATACTGGATATTACATGACAAGGACTCCTTCAATAAATGTTAGCTTTTGTTATGACTAACAGCATTTCTTGTGTGAGTTACTATAACGTTTTTCTGAATTTTTTTATTCCGTTCTCTTGCCTTTCTTCTCCAGCCTTCACACTGATGCCAGAGTCCTCCTCTAAAAACCAAATCAAATCACACTAGTCCCATCTTGAAAACGTCTGATGATGTGTCATTAGCTACAGAACAAAGTCCAGACTCCTTGGGATGATGTTCAAGACCCTCCACTTTGTTTCAAACCTTGTCGTCATGATCATAACCTGGTAAACTCATATACTTGTTATGCCAGACTTCTTACCATTCCAAGTGCCGTTGCTCAAACTTTTGTCCTGAGCTAGAATGCCAACAAGCCCCATCCTCCACTACTTTAAATCCTTGGAAAATTCTCCTGCTCCGTATTCTCTGTGCTTCCTCTTCACCTCCACTCCTTTCTTCACACCTGAGAATTAATTACTTCTTTTCCTGAGCCTACACAGCACTCTGCTATTTCTCCTCCACTAAATTTCTTCCTTGACATTTTCATGCTTCCACAGGGCCTAGGTTCAGCATTTTACACTTAGTAGGCACTCAATTTTTAAAAATCAGTACATAGATTTGAAATTTTACATTTATATTTGGTATATAAAGCCAGAGATAAAAATATTAGTTCTTACTATTTATCACCAAAGTGCTATCTCACCTGTCAGTTCTGTGGTTTACCTGGGCATTTGGACACACATTACTGAAAAAGCTGAATGTCTTTTTAAAAAAAATTTTATTCATTTATTTATTTTTGGCCACACCACATGGCTTGTGGGATCTTAGTTCCCCAACCAGGGATTGAACCTGAGCCCTCGGTTGTGAAAGCACAGAGTAAAGATGCATGTAACAAAACTTTCTTTAGATATCTTAATTAAATAGAGATCAAATACTATTTAAAAAGTTATTTCGGGACTTCCCTGGTGGTTCAGTGGCCAAGACTCCACACTCCCAATGCAGGGGGCCTGGTTCAATCTCTGGTCGGGGAACTAGATTCCACACGCGGCAACTACAGATCCTGCACGCCACCACTAAAGATTCTGGCGTGGCAACTAAGACCCAGCACAGCCACATACATAAATAAATGTTTTTAAAAAGTATTTCAGGGATAAACCAACTCAACTTCCGTTTGTAGTAACATTAAAAACGTTCAGCCATTTCATTAATTCATTACCTGATTCAAGAAGAGTTATTTAACATCAACTGTATACCAAGTAGATGTACCAAAACCTCTAAATATGATATGGGAATTCTCCTTAGTAACTTTGAACAGCTATTTAAATGTTTCTGTTTTAGAAAACATGCTACAAGTAATTGCTTCACCATGGTCCCATTTCCACAACTTTAAATTCTTTAGAATAAATTGACCAATATCTTAAGTTAATAAGCATTCTATGGCAACTTTCCTGGCGATCCGGTGGTTAAGACTCCATGCTCCCAGGGTAGGGGGCATGGGTTTGATCCCTGATCAAGGAACTAAGATCCCACATGCTGCCCAGATTGGGGAAAAAAATAATTCAGTGTAAGTACCTATGAATCCAAGAATCTCAAATAAACTTGAGGGTTTGGCATTGATAACAAAGATGTGTCCTTCTGATGTTCCAGCTAATACATACATTCCTCTCTGGTCATACCTAGAAAAGAAGAAATCTGATTATCAGATTCTACTTGTTTCACTAATAAGATGGTAAACAAATTTATTGAAAGACATCATGGAGATATATCCAAAACGAATTATTCTTATGGTTTATGATTTTTAATATTATCAGACTTTATAAAAGGTAAGTGATTATACAAAATGTAATCATTACATTTTAGGCTAATATTGTTTCTGAATTGTAACTTATAAGTATATGGTCAAGAAGATTCACTAAAAACGGGCAACTATGTCATCGTAAGTGAACAAAATATGACAGTAAAGCTTTCTGATATTTCAGGTGGACATAAGCAATTCTCAAATTAGAGATGAGTGGAGCATTCCAATGCCCCTCAGTACCAGTCCTGGCAGAAAGAAGAAGAATGTAGCAAAATGTTTCTATAGTTTGATCAAATTAGAAAAAGTGGGAAATGCAAATTAGGATAAGAGAGAAACATCTGAAAAAGGAGAGGTGCCAAAAAAATGATAGAGGAGTGGAATGTAAATGGAGAGAGATTACAGATCCTTCCCTGCAGAGGCAGCCGAGCTTGTAGGAACAGCACAGATGGTGGAGACCCAGCTCCTTGCAGTGCTAGCTGACGAATCTTGGCAAATGCTTCTTTTTGAACCTAAGTTATCTCACTTGTGAAACAGGGACAAGCATAATACTTTTCTGAATGTTTGACAAGTGTCACATTCAGTAAACTACAATGTGTAACAGCACATCAAGCTGTAAAGCAGGGCAAAAATGTCATTTCTTGTTAATACTTAGTGTTATGATAAATTAATCAAAGATATAATAATAACAATATAAGTCTAAACTCAGTGGCTCTAGGCTGTCTTCTAAAAAGTACTGTTTCAAAAAACTTGAAATCATCTAAATGTCTATCAATATACTGTCTCAAAAATTATGGAATGTATTCCATGTGATGGAATACTATGTAGCTATAAAAAAAGAATGAAGGTCTTCATGTGTGGATAGAAGACTCTCTAAGATATACCATTAAGTGAAAAAAATTGTGGTGCAGAACATTATATATAGTTTGCTACCCTATAAGAGCAAAAGCAATGACTCTGGAGCCCAATTGCCTGGGTTCAAATCTCAACATTTGCCATTTACAACATGTGTGATATTAATTGTTATTTAAATTCTTTGTGTATCATCTTCCTTAAATGGAGACAATAAGAATACCTGTCTCACGAGGTTAATACAACTGAAGTTCCTGGTACACTCTAAGTGCTAGATACACATTCATGCAATTAAAAGGAAGTACTTATTTTTCTGCTTGTTTGTGAATAAAATATGTCCAGTAAAAAGACACAAGAAACTAGTAACAAGCTGTCTCCAAGGAGGAGAACTGGGTATTTGGTGATAACAGTGGGAAACTGTATTGTACTATATACACCTCTGTATTTCTTGAATGTAGAACTGAGTCAATATACTAATTTTCAAAACAACACATGTAAAACCTAAAAAAAGTTAAAACTTCGGTGGAAATCTCAATAGACAGGCCTGACAAAGTTGCTGCGAGAAACAGGCGGTCCTTACAGGAGGTGCTGCACAGGTGATTCAGAGAGAAAGGCCTTATGAACTTCATGAGGGGATTCGACGTCCCGGACGTCGAGGAAGTGGACACGGCCGTCCTCAGTCCCCACGGCCGCAGACAGGGATGATGGAGAGCAAGCCAGAACTGTTGCCTGTTTAGGACAGATGCAAAACAGAAACAGACTCACAGATGGAAAACCAAGGAGTAGGGGGGCAGGGCAAAATAGGGGTATGGGATTAACAGACATAAACTACTAGATATAAAACACATTAGCAGAAGGGTACACTGTATAGCACAGGGAATTACACCCACTAGTCTTATAATAAGCTATAATTGAGCATACTCCACAAAGATACTGAATCACTATGCTGTTCACCTGAAAAATTAACACAATACTATAAATCAATTAGCTTCAATAAAAAATAAAATAAACCCCAGCTTCACTGCACCAAAAAATGAAGCCTGCTTTCCTACACTTAAGAGTTCTACAGTTTATTTTAAAAACCCGCAGAACAAGAAGAGTGGCAAGTGTCATGTGGTATTACAAATTATACACTCAACATTCTTCAGCTAATCAATCACATAAGAAGTCATAGGAATCTATATATCACATTCTTTTATCCTAAAATTGGAATGATAAAAATATGAGAAAATTGCCTGAACTTTAAACCATGACTTCATTTTTATCCTTAATTGATTAGAAAATGATTATACCTGATAATAATGAAAAATAAAATAGGAAATTTAAAATATATTCCTAGCATCATTTGGACATCTTTATTGAGTGTTAGTGATTTTTTAAAATCAGCATTCATCTGCTGGATAATAGTAGATCCTGGGATGCTGGTATAACTGAGCAAGACTTCAAAAAATAACTGTATCATGGAACACGTGGCCTGTCACCAAAGAAACGCATCACAGATTCCTGCTTATCCAACAGTCATTTACAGAAGATGATATCTAAGAGAACAAATTTGTGGTCATGATACTTTAGGAATCAGATTCATTTCTCTATAGTTTTCACTGACAAAGCCCACTGGGGTCCCCCAGAAAAGTCAGATGAAAACTAGGTGATAAGGTCTAAGCTCTTCATTTGTGCTTTAGTCTAATTTCTCCTGCTCACAGGGTACATGTGCAGCAGTCTCGTACCCAGCACTTCAGACAAGAGTTCTTAGTGTGAGACCGCTGCAACATCTCAGTTCCGTGGCTGTGCAGAGACGTACTGCCAGTAACACCTCAGTTCAAGACTTAAGATGGCCGCAGGGTGGCTGTGCACAGAGACGCTGCACCCAGAATTTGGATCCTGAGGGGAGCAGCACGGCTGGGCCGGCCCATGGCAACTCCGCCCTCCCCCAGGAGAACTCTACAGAGCAGCCTCAGCCTCTCCCTGGGACACAAGTGTGTGCTCCAGAAGGACAGCTCCCACCTCTCCACCCTCTGATCAAAAAATAAGATTTTCCTTTGTTGTTGAACCGAACTCAGTATTGCTCTATTGGCACAAGAAACACCAGAGAGGGGGACCCCTGTAAGTAACATAACTACATTTTGGAGGTTGTTTTGAATAAAATAACAGAATGTTAGAAATGGAAAAGATCTTGAGGTCATCCTTTTGCAGATTAGAAAGCAGAGGCAAAGGAAAATGTAGCAATTTGCCCCCAGGATCCCAAAGCTGATAACAACGCTCAGAGGAAAACTCAGGTGTCCTGCCTCATTAGAATGCAGTTTCTCCATTGAGCAGGTTTTCATTTTGTTTTTTAAAGTGAATTTTCTGAGGCTTAACCAGGTTGAGTCTATTGGTATCTCAGTATGAAACTGGGAACAAAGTGGTGAGGGTTTGGGGTTTTTTTAGTTGAAAACCTTTATGGGAGCTCTTAGTGTGTGTGTGTGTATCTGTGTTTCCTCAACACAATCAGTTGAAATTACCCTCCATTCCAGGGCAATAGTTGACTAGGCTAAAAACTGGCAGGTAACATCAAGTGAAGGTATTAGTGTTTGGGCATCCTGCCATCATGATGCTAAGCAGGGTTCTCTGAGGACCACTACCTAAAATGTTCATGGAGAATACAGTCCTGGACATAGGCAGGGCGATCTAGCCTCTGTACTGCTGGATCAACCCATTTATCAATTCTCCAGAGGGGAGCAGTAATCTTCAGTAAGGAGAAATCACTGATTTTCCCCAACAAAGGCTGATCTACATGAATGTACATGCTTGGTTTTGAGCTCAGTGAAGGGATGTCTGCTTAACTGTGACAGTTGCCCAATCTCTCCCTTCTGGTCAGGGGAAAGGAAGATATCTGAAGCAGAAAGAGGGTCTTTTGATGGTAACTATATCCCTCCTTGGGCTTCCCTGGCGGCTCAGTTGGTAAAGAATCCACCTGCAATGCAGGAGACCCTGGTTTTTTATTCCTGGGTCGGGAAGATCCACTGGTGAAGGGATAGTCTACACATCCAGTATTCCTGGGTTTCCCTTGTGGCTCAGTTGGTAAAGAATCTTCCTGCAATGTGGGAGACCTGGGTTCGATCCCTGGGTTGGGAAGATCCCCTGGAGAAGGGAAAGACTACCCACTCCAGTATTTTGGCCTGGAGAATTCCAAGGACTGTATAGCCCAAGGTATTGTATTGGTATATGGGAAAGAACAAACTTTTCCTTGGTGGCGATTATTTCTGAAACCCTAGTGATTTATATCTCACTCATGCTGCAAATTCATTGTGGATTGACAGGATCTCTTTTCCCCCATGGTCTTTCAGGGAACAAAGCTGACAGAGGCTCCACCAATTAATAGGGGCTCGCAAAGAGTCGGACACGACTGAGCGACTTTCCTATCCCTCCTTAGCCAGGAAGTGCAAGGTAAGTTCTGATTATACAAACCCTTAGGTTTGTATGTCTCTCATCTGTACAAAGAGGTGTGATCAGATGAACTTTAAGATTTTTCTAGTTCTAGTAATTCTAACAGAAATGAATACATATAAACCTTTGCCACACTGATTATGGAGTCCACACATACTCTTTTAGGTAAGAATTTTTATCTTTACTTTTTAGGATGAGTTTACTTATCTCATTGAATTATATATCTTTTGCATCTTGCATCCTCTTATATGAAGTATGATGCTTCATCTTGCATTGTTGAGATTTTAATTTACAATAGAGAAGGACTATAACTTTCCTCCCTACTATCTAGATCCATATCTCATCGAGAATTATGAAATATAGAAAAAATGATAATTTAAGAAAAAATAGCCTTACCATTGTTTCTTGGTCTTTTTATACTTTTAAAATATTATTTTATGTGCATGATGACCATGGTGGAAAGAATGGTATCACCTTATGGTAGGTTATGCTTAGGTTTAGGTGAGCAAATGTAGTTTGCCACCCAGCATACATACACCTTCCTTGTGGAAAATTTCTTGAATATCTTTTAAGAAACCATCTCTCTTCTATTTTCAGTTGAGTGGAATAGATCTAAGTCTCATTTCCAAGGCAGATTTTAAGCCAACTAGCATTTCTCATGCCCCTGTCCACAGTGATTAGTTCAGGGGTGTTATTAAGATATTAGGATATATCTACTAAGCCCTCTGAAAAGGAGAAACTTTTCTCTTCCTCCTCCTATTGTAGGAGGTTTTCTTCCCTGATGATCTGATGTGAGGTTGGTATTCGTGGCATTTGGGTATCACACGAAGTCTTAGATGAAATTAAGACATAGTACACAGACAGAAAGAAAGACGAGCTCCTTGGTAATATCATTTGAGTTGCTGGATAAAGCCACAGCTGAGCCCAGAGGAGCTCTATACTTTATAGTTAATTGAGCCAATAGCCCACACTTTTTCATTTTTGGCTCAAGCTGGTTAGAGAGGCACCTTTCTTTCATTTCTAACTGATCTTCTTGAGGTTAGATGGGGCCACTTAACTAGTTACAGCCAAGGAATGTTTTGTTTTTTATTAAAAACACTTAATTGCTAGTTCAAGACTCTCCAGAACTCTTCTCATCTCATGGTGTGCGTGCATGATCAGTCGCTCGGTTGTGTCTGACTCTTTGTGACCCCATGGACTGTAGCCTGCCAGGCTCCTTTATGCATGGAATTTTTCAGGCAAGAATACTGGAGTGGGTTGCCATTTCCTCCTCCAGGGGATCTTCCCAACCCAGAGATAGAATGCTCATCTGCATCTTCTGCATTGTCAGGCGGATTCTTTACCACTGAGCCACGTGGGAAGCCCATCCTGTGGTACTGAGGAGCTTTTAATTGGTGGAGCCTCTGTCGGCTTTGTTCCCTGAAAGACCACGGGGGAAAAGAGATCCTGTCAATCCACAGTGAATTTGCAGCATGAGTGAGATATAAATCAGTAGGTTTCAGAAATAATTGCCACCAAGGAAAAGTTTGTTCTTTCCCATATACCAATACAATACCTTATGTTCTACCCTCTGGGCTGTGGAACATACTTTACACACAAGAATTACTCTAAACATATAAGGTAAAATACATTAATGTCTCTGTAACAAGTATTTCCACAAACTGTTGACATGTGAACACAAAAAGGTAAGTTGGATTAGAATTAAATATTTTTTAAAAATCCATTTATAAGGCACACTTACTTGGATATTCAGATAAACCCTGCTGACACAAGCACCATCCTCTATACCCCAAACACAAACTTCCCCTGACTGTGTGAGTGTCTGTAAAAGAAAGAAGAAACTCAAATGGAAAACAAGACTGCTATGGGAGCATGTTCTAAACTTCTTTCTAGTATATCAATCACTGATGATTTAAAATAAAATTTCATTTTATTTATGTGGATTAAAATTACTTTGCAATCTCAATGTTAATACTTCTGATTTAAACAAATATTAACTATTACCTTTCAGTTCAGTTCAGTTCAGTTGCTCAGTCGTGTCTGACTCAGCGACCCCATGGATTGCAGCACGCCAGGTCTCCCTGTCCATCACCAACTCCCAGAGTTTACTCAGACTCATGTCCATTGAGTCGGTGATGCCATCCAAACATCTCATCCTCTGTCGTCCCCTTCTCCTCCCACCTTCAAACTTTCCTAGCATCAGGATCTTTTCAAATGAGTCAGTTCTTCACATCAGTGGCCAAAGTATTGGAGTTTCAGCTTCAGCGTCAGTCCTTCCAATGAATATTCAGGACTGATTTCCTTCAGGAGTGACTGATTGGATCTCCTTGCAGTCCAGGGGACTCTCAAGAGTCTTCTCCAACACCACAGTTCAAAAGCATCAATTCTTTGGCACTCAGCTTTCTTTATAGTCCAACTCTCACATCCATACATGACTACTGGAAAAACCATAGCTTTAACTACACAGACCTTTATTGTAATGTCTCTGTTTTTTAATATGTAAATGTGTATTTAATATGTATTAAATGCATATTAAACATGTATTTAATATGTAAAGTAGCATCTCTGCTTTTTAATATGCTGTCTAGGTTGGTCATAACTTTTCTTCCAAAGAGTAAGTGTCTTTTAATTTCATGGCTGCAGTCACCATCTGCAGTGATTTTGGAGCCCAAGAAAATAGTCTGTCACTGTTTCCATTGTTTCCCCATCTACTTGCCATGAAGTGATGGGACCTGCTGCCATGATCTTCATTTTCTGAATGTTGAGTTTTAAGCCAACTTTTTCACTCTCCTCTTCCACTTTCAAGAGACTCTTTGGTTTTTCTTCGTTTAATATGTGTTGGTATAAATTTTTTTGGTATTTATCCTTCTAGTGTTCTCTGAGCTTCCCAGATCTGTAGTTTGGTGTCTGACATTAATTTTGGAAAATTCTCAGCCCTCATTACTTCAAACATTTCCTCTGTTCGTTCCTTCCTTTCTTCTCCTTCTGGCATTCCTATTACATGTATGCTACACCTTTTGCAATTGTCCCATGTTCTTGGATATTCTGTTCTTTTTGATTCTTTTTTCTTTTTGAATTTCAGTGTTGAAGGTTCTACTGACATTTCTTCAAGCTTATTGATTCTTTCCTCTGCAATATTCAGTCTATTGATGAGCCCACCAAAGGCACTCTTCATTTCTGTTACAGTGTTTTATATTTTGAATATTTCTTATTTTCTTTCTTAGTGTTTCCATATCTCTACTTATATTTTCTAATCATTCTTTCATGTTTCCCACTGTTTTCATAAGACCCCTTAGTATTTTAATCATAGTTGTTTTAAATTTCTGGCCTGATAAATTACAACATCTTTGTAATTATTTGCAGATACAATATCTGAGTCTGGTTCTGACGCTTTCTCTGTATCTTCTAACTGTTACTGTCTTTTAGTATGCCTTATAATTTTTGTTAAAAGCTGGACATGATGTACTATGTAAAAGCATATGAATTAAGTAGGCTGTAATATGGGGTTTTATGTTTATCTGGCTAGGAGTTAGACTGTGTTTATTGTCTGCTGTAGCTGAATGTGTCAGAAACCAAAACTGCCTCTAGGGTCCTCGTTTTTGGTCTGAGATGTGCAGATTCTCCCATTGTAATCCCCCTGGGTGCTGGCTCCAGGGCTGGTTTCTACTTCTGGGTATCTGCTCCAGTAAGCTATGATTCTTTGCATCTGCCTGTCTGTCTCTATAATTTTGGGGGCAGTGGTTTCCCCTATGACCCCAATTCTCTGATGGGTCTGAGAGGAATGGTTAATTTTAAGTTTATTCAGCTTTTCTTTCCCCCTGTTGTAAGGTTCTTTACATGCTAGACTGGAAACCCAAAGTTCGTCTTGTTCATTTTTCTTCTTTCACAGGATCAAGACTGAAAGCATTTTAAAGTAACTGCAATGTGATACAGTTTAAATTCTGTTTCTTGAATAACAGGGAGTGAGTACATGATGTTGTGGATCAAGTATCTAAATTCTAAACATGAAAATCTTGTATTAAATTTTTAAATTTAATTCTTATCAGAGAATATCTGGAAGAAAAAGCATATAATCAGAATCTGACAACTGGAAGAACTCTTGAAAGTGAAGTTGCTCAGTCATGTCCGACTCTTTGTGACCCCATGGACTGTAGCCTACGAGGTTCCTCCATCCATGGAATTTTCCAGGCAAGAGTATTGGAGTGGTTGCCATTTCCTTCTCAGGGGATCTTCCCGACCCAGGGATCGAACCTGGGTCTCCTGCATTGCAAACAGGTGCTTTTACCATCTGAGCCACCAGGGAAGCCTGGAAGAACTCTTAAGTGTTACCTGTTCCATAGTTTATATATCTTTTTATTAATATTTGCTATAACTCCCAAAATCTTAATGGATTTGTTGATGAATCATATGGAAAGTGAATTATATTTCTTGAGATCAACCAAAGGTAAGCAGTTAATCATCAGAAAAAATTTTTCTTTTCTAAATGTGTAAGGTGGCTTTTTTTTAAGTAGATTGAATACATGTTTTATGCATGGCAACTATTTCATTTTCATTTTCAGATGGGGCTGGATCACTCTGAAAAAGGGTAAACACTTATAGTTTAATGAGTGTTGACAACTCACTAGCAACGAATGTGTTTAAAGATATGGCTTGGAAAGCTTGGATGGTGAATGCAAACAGGATGGCTCTTAAGATTTTAATTGCTTTGGTCATGTTCAGAGACTTAATATTATGAAGTCACAATGTGATGATGTCATTTTAACTGGGGAGTAGATCTAATGATGGAAGTGGCTGGCATTTCTACTGCATCTTCAAGAGGACACTCTGTTTCCTATTTGCAACAGGTTGCACATGAATTTCCAAATCTCATCCTTAAATCCTATTGTGGAACAAAGACAATATTCCTTACCATGCAGAATTCATTTCCAGGTGTGATGAAGTCTGTTGCCTGAAATTTCCCATCACAAGCCTCTAGGACTTTCTCAAAGGTTGGCTCCTCACCAAAAGTATAAATAAAAATAGACCCCTGTAAATATACCAAAAAAGAAAAAAATAATGCATTGTTGTGTGTTCTGTTGAACAAATAGTTATTAAATGTTCACTGTAAAGAAGACACTGTGTGGGAAAATGTGTTGGGAAAGTAGAGATAAACTCAGTAAGGCCCTGACCTTGAGGAGTTTAAAATCTAAACACTTGCTTTATTGATTCTTGAGTTCACTAATCAATTAAAATATTCAATAAGTAAGACTTCTTTTCTCCATTTCCAGGCATTTATTTTTTAGATTACAAAACATAATGAAGCACTTTTTCTTGACTTCAAAAACTATGTTTACTTATACAGAAAGTTTGAAGAATGTGGAAAACCAAAAAAGTTGTTAACATGAACTAAATTCTATCACATACTAGACCATGATGGGTACTAATGAAACTTTTAAATAAACTTTTGTGAAGCTTGTAGAGGTGTGTCTGAAGCTGTTACTTTAAAACTTGTTTATCATTCTCAGGTTCCAAATTCACCTCTCTAAAAAAAAAAAAAAATCTATCCTGTACCTTATACATCTCTGCCAAGTAACTATACTATGGTATGGTTACTAGCAATAAGAAGTCTGCTTTAAACTGATCACAAATTCTTCACATTTACTTGAGTTAAACATGAATGTTTTTATTCTTGTTTATGTAAAAAAACACAACTCTGTAAAGTCTAAACTTTGGTAGGTATTTACTGATTTTACCTTTCATTCATTCCTTCAACAAATATGGAGTGGATACACTGTGCCAGACACAGGTCTGGATGCGGGGGCTATATCAGAGGACAGGACAGGCAAAAATTCCCTGTCTTCATGGAGCTCACATTCTACTGGGTGATTCAGTCAATACATAAGATATCTAAATAATATGTATTATAAGTTAAAGAGCAATAATTGTAGAAAGAAAACAAGATAAAGCAGGGAAACAGCATATGACGTGGCAAAATAAGAGGGTAGAATTCAAACCTGAGTGTCCAAGAAACACTTTACTGAGAAGGTGAGTTTAGGGAAAAGACTTGAAGGAAATGAGGAAGGTATTCACATGGACTCTGGGGAATGCATTCCAGACAGAAGGAGCAGCCAATGCACTCTGAAGGAGGAGTGAGCCTGGTGAGTACAAAAAGCTTACATGATGGCCAGCATGACTGAAGCAGGGTGAACAAGAAGACCCATGGGAGATAAGGCCAGGGTGGGGAGTGGAGTCTACATCATGAAGAACCTTGAAAAGCATAGTGAAGATTTTGGCTTTTACTCAGAATAACATAGGCAATCACTGGAGGGCTCTGAGTAGTAGAGATGCTTTTCTCACCTTGGCTACTGCGTTAAGTACACACATTTACTCTATTAAGTACTGAGAAAGTATATTAAAATCTGTTGAGATCATGACTTTGCTTTTCCTGGTCATTTTGTCATGTTTTGCTTTATATATTTTGAAGCTATTTTATTTGGTACGTATATATCTTAAAAGTTTATAGACGTCTAGTGAATTTAACATTTTACTATTCTAAAATATTAATAAACTCATTTATCCTTAGGAATGATTTTTGCCCAAAAGTCTATTTTGTCTAATATTAATATATCTCCAAAGGCTTTCTTTTGGTCAATGTTTGCATGATATATCTTTTCCTATCTTTTTATTTACTTTGAATTTTTAATTTGCTTTCAATGTTACTATATTTTTAAAAATTTACTTTCAATCTTATGCTTTAGATACATCACTTGAAAACAGTGCATAGTTAGGTTTGGCTTTTTTAAAATCAAATATACTAATATTTGCCTTTTAACTAGATCAATATTCTGTTTTGCTTTAATTGTAATTACTAGTATATTTGAGATTAAACATTACACTTTAATTTATGCTTCCTATTTTCTTCTCAGTTGTTGGTGTATCTTCCTTCTCTTTTCTTACCTTCTTTTGGGTTGCTTTCTTTAACACTTCCACTTTGCCCCTCTATTATGTGGAAATTTCATCTGATGTTTCAGTTTTTTTATGGTTACCTTACAGGTCAGAACATGTATACTTAATTTATAAACATCGTAAGAACTTAAAACCTTTACTCTCTCAGATGGTGAAAGAATCTACCTGCCAATGCAGGAGACTCAGTTTTGATCCCTGAGTCTGGATGATCCCCTGGAGAAGGAAATGGCAACCTGCTCTAGTATTCTTGTCTAAAATATCCCATGGACAGAGGAGACTGGTGACCTGCAGTCCAAAGGGTTGCAAAGAGGCAGACACAGCTGAGTGACTAAGCACACAGCACACTCCTTTCCCTCCAACTTCACATTATTTTTGTTGTTTTACACAGTCAGTCTTCACTTACATTTCTCCACACATTTACTACTGCTCTTCATACTTTTTGCATCACAGCCTTTCCATCTGGGATCATTTTCCTTCTGCCTGAAGTACATTCTTTAGAATTTTCTCTAGTGATGACGTACTAACAAATGCTCATTTCTAAAAATGTCATTTTTCATCCCTATACTGAAAAGTATTTTCCCTGGGTATAAAATTCAGTGATAGCAACCTTATTTCACTAAATCAGGGGTCAGCAAACTTTTTCTATAAAGGGACAACCAATAAATATTTTAGGCTTTGCAGGCTGTGTGGTCTCTCACAACTACTTAATACTATCACTGCAGTGTGAAAGCAGCCGTAGACAATACATAAACACATGGGTCTGACTGTGTTCCAGTAAAACTTTATTTACGGAAACAAGCAGGAGGCTGGTTTTGACCCAAGGGTCCACAGTTTGCTGATCCCTGAGCTACATGGAAGATATCATTCTACTCTTTCTTACTTATATTATCGCCAAAGAAGTCAGCTGTTAGCCTAACTGAAAGTCCCTTGAAATAATCTGATTTTCTCTCTGACTACTTTTAAGATTTTCTCTTTGTCTTTAGTTTTCAACAATTTCACACTGGTAAGTCTAAGTGTGCATATCTTTTTATGTATCCTGCTTGGGATTCACTGCGCCTCCTGAAGCTGTAAATTCATGTCTTTAATCAGTTCTGGAAAATATCTCCTTAAATATTGCTTCTGTCTGACTCTCCTCTTTGGAATTCCAATCAAATACATGTTGGATCTTTTCACTATATCATTCATTTCTCTTACCCTCCCTTCTATATTTCGTATACTTTCATCTCTTGGGTACATTCTGAATAACTTCTTCCAATATATCTTCAAGTTCATCTATTCTCTCTTTGGCTGCGCCCAGTCTTCTGTCAGACATATTCATTTAATTTTTATTTTGTAAGTATATTTTTCTTTTGTATGATTTCTATTTGTGTCTTTCTCCCTTCTCTTAGGTTACATTTTTAATTGTTTTCTGTCCTCCATAGATACTTCAAGTTTTTCATTTATTAAAACATCATTAACACAGTTGTTTTAACTTCTGGTAATTACAGAAGCTTAAGTCTTTCCATATTTCAGTTTCAATTTCTTTTAGGCAAAAAAATCATTCAATTTTACTTGTAATTTATCTGAAATCATTGCCCAACAATATAAACTGATATTCCTGACTTAGGAGTCTTCCTAACAGCATAATTCATGTGGGCATTTGATTTTATCCTGCATTTATTTCCCTCCCTTCTTCTCTTACAGAACCTATACTCTCCCTAGAGAACCACCCATTACTACAATCTCAGTTTATGTTTGAGTAGATGACAGAGGATGAGATGGTTGGATGGCATCACCGACTCAATGGACATGAGTTTGAGTAAACTCTGCGAGTTGGTGATGAACAGGGAGGCCTGGTGTGCTACAGTCTATGGGCTCGCAAAGAATTGGACATGACTAAGCTTCTGAACTGAACTAAACTGAGATGACTCTGCCTAGGCTCCAAGGTTAGACATGTGACCTAGGCCTGGTCAATGAGAATTTAGAATCCCTCTGGACATAGTAATTGACCCAGGGGTAGAAAAGTGACCCAAGCTAGTACAATAAGTCCAGGTTACAGGACCTTTTTTTTCCAGCTGCTATCTTTCTACTAAGGTCACCAAGAGGATAAAAATATAAAACTGGAGTTTCCGGAGGTTCTTTTGACACCATCTTCATAGAAAGGGAGGAAGTAGAGAGGAAACAGAGCTAAGATATGGCAGAAAAACAAGGCTAGTAGCATCACGGGAGTGCCCAGATTTATATCAGTTCCCTGTTTGCTTTCAGTTATATATGCACAAAAAGAAGAAACAAACACTCAAGTGTTGCCTGGACTTTTAAATTGGCTGATTTTTCATTTGCAAGCTAGAGTCTTGACTAGCAATGGATCATTATGCAGCACATTCTGCCCTTCATTCCTGTCATGCAATGATGATAATAATAATATCTGAAAACTTATCAAGAAATCACCATCTAGCATACCTTGTCTGTCTGAATCAGCAACAGTCTGTAACTAGGAGAAAACATCAAATGTTCCACCGGCCTTTCAACCTCAAGAAAATCCTCTACTTTGTAATTTGTATCTTTAATAAGTAAAGAATACACAAAGCCATCCTAGAAACCAAAAACAATGAGATAAATGAAGGAAATTAGTCTCAGTCCATGCATAGTATACTTTCCTCATCAAATCAGCTAAGATTTATTGATTAGCATTTACTGTTCATTTTTGGAAACATCATCTATATTTACAATATCTAGAATGCTCTGTCTTCTTCCCTTTATTTAGCCAATTTTTAATCATGTTTCCTGGTCAATTTTTAATTTTATCTTTTTTTCTGACACATTTTCAATTACCTAAAATTTTACTAATCTCCCCTTTCTTTGAACTTCTTTAGTATTTATCACCTTGCCACATTCTTCATGATAAAGGGCGTGGGGTAGGTGAGGCAGAGTTTACCGTGTGGCTGGTATTCAGCAGTCTCCTTACTTCAAAGGACCTTAGCCTTCATGTATGTTCTTTAATTATTATTTTGTGCATTCTTAAATCTCTAAATGACTCAAAGGTAGGGAGTGTGCTGTTTATTTCCTTTGTATTCTCCTTTCTAGTTTTCACACAGTGCTAGAAACAGGGCAAGTATCCAGTAAAAATGGGTTGGTTAAATGTTGATCAGTAAGTTGTAAACAGTTTTAGGTTAATTTAACTACTTTCAAGAAGAACTTAAGTTATTTTTACAGTAATGAAAAAATTTTGGGCAAACTCGCCGTCATTTCTAGATTAGACCCCCTAATGACTAAGAGGTATTTGTGAGATGGCTTGGTTCAGACTTGGGACCTGGGGAAAAACATGCAAGGTGCTTCCAAGCTCATTATCACTCTCCATCCCTCACCAGAGCAGACGCTCCAGGCTTCCCTTTAAACTAGATTTTAAAAAAACAACCCACCAAGGGTGACTTGAGAAGGACAAATGCAGACTAAATGTAGAAGGAGGTAGTCCATTGCAAGGTTGGGGAGAGGAGATTGTGAACTAAATGTAGGTTTATGAGCTCCAGACTGCTTGCTGTTGGTGGAGCTTGCATTCTGACAGCATTTCGCAGCTGCCCTTAGGTTCCTAGAGGTGTGATCTGTGGCAAAAGAAGAGACGAAGCTAACAGTGTTTTGGGACAGCTACCAGTAGACCAGAGATTTTACTGTAGGTTGGCTTCAAACCTTAGCATTGATTACAACCACATGGAAAAGTAATATGGTATGGCCCCTTTTCTTACTTACTGAAGCTGTGGGCCCTAAAAAATTAGAGAAAGGACTTTGGAGGTTACCACGCTTGGGTTC
Source organism: Bos indicus (assembly GCF_029378745.1). NCBI lineage: Eukaryota > Metazoa > Chordata > Mammalia > Artiodactyla > Bovidae > Bos > Bos indicus. The sequence goes on from NC_091785.1 coordinate 24,627,545, forward strand.
CATTTCCAGCTTCTCCACTTACTGGTTGGTGAACTCTGGAAGACTTGACTCCTTTGAGTGTGTGTGTGTGTGTATGTTTTGGGGTGGTGGATTTTTTAAATTTTATTTTTGTTTATTTGCAATAAGACAGACATATGATAGTTCACTATAATGTTTTCTATAATTTTGTATATATATATATTATTTGTAATAAAAAGTTTTATAATAGCACCCCTGACAAAAGAATTTTAATTAATAAACTGACAGAACTTGGTATCACATATTATGGTTCATCATAGTAAATGGCAGCAAATAGAAATTTTGTGTATTTTCTTTTTCCATTTGACATATTTTTTAACCATTTTTAATTGAAGTATAGTTAATTTACAACATTGTGTTAGCTTCAGGTATATATTTTCTTGAAAGCAATTAATTTTGAAGAAAAAAAATACATTACAATTCCAGAAGCAAGCACGCCTCCCTTCTGATACACCATGGTGACTGGACTGATAAGATTTCTTTCAACTTTGGGAAAGAAAAACAAAGTAAAACAGGTGACACATAATTAAAAGTACCATACAGAGTAATTAGTCTCACTTGCTTTACTAGGACTACTCATTGCTTTGTAATTCCTTTTTCTACAGATCAACTTTCTATCAGAATATATGCTATGATGCCTCTCAAACAATAAAGAATAAAAGCTGCTTTGCAATGGTTACTGATGATAATGATTAATTAATGATTAGTGATAAATCACACAAGTTTTTTTTTATGTTCTGTATCATCAGATCTATGGGAGTAACATTGTGGAATTATATAGTAAATATATTTCCTTTTTTAAGGAAACAAATTAGAGATTTTAAGAGGCCAGGGGGGAAAAAAAGACAAAAACTATATCATTTTTAAGCTTTATACTTAAGATTTGCATATTTTATAGCATGCAAATTTGTACCTCAATAAATAAAACATAGTGGATTTTTAAAAATAAAACAAGATTTATAAGATCTTTGTTATTAATAAAATATTGTCCTGGGGGAGCATCACAAAAAGCACACTAGCTTTTATGTAGATAAGCTGCAAGAACTACAAGATCAAAGGCTCAGAGACACCTGCCAGACTTTTATTTATCATATACTACCTGCTCAGCATTTTGCCAGATGCTAAGAAGCATAGTGCCCTTTCCTCCAAAGACTGTTCACCTCCCAGTAGCTTCTTCTCTTTAATCCAACTGCCACCGAAGTCCGTTGCTATGACTCCGGCCTAGTCTAGATGCCTGCTGCTTACAGCTACTCCTTTCCTAAACGATGGATAATTTATGTCCGCAAGCACAGTTCCAATTGGGGTACATCTCCACTCAGGAGTTGATGTCATTCCACTGTCAGAGGGATTAGGTATAAACACCTTAGTCAGACATTCAAGGTCAGATGTGGTATCACTTAGATGTGCCTTTATTCCCACTATTTCTGCATAACACTTGATGCTCCAGACCAACTGGACAACTTCTTGTTTCCCAACCTTCCCCATGTTTTCTTGTTTACACAGACACCATTGTCCAAAATTTCACCTACCCTCACCTCTGCCTGTGAACCTATCCTTTAAGGGCTATTTCAAATGCCACCTACAACATGACTTAATTTGGCATTTTTCCCTCATCTGAATTCCCATAGAGCTTTATGACGCTTTCCTCACATCTTGATTTTTCTGGCTGCAATTATGTGTCAACTTGTCTTATTCTCTTCAATAAAATATAAATACCTTGAGGCTGTTGATTATGAGATTATATATTTGCCACTTATATCAACTCAAAGGCACCAGTGTCCTCCACATTGAAGGACACTGAAGATAGAAAGAAGATAGAAAACATTTGTTTGGAAGTTAAACAAAAGTTATTAAAATATATATGTATCATGAAAATGATAAGAAATAGTATATAGGATGGAATTAGTGAGCAATAAAAGACTATGTACAGGGACTTCCCTGGAGGTCCAATAGTTAAGACTCTCAACTTTGACTGCAAGGGGCGCAGGTTCGATCTTTGATTGGGGAACTAAGATCCCATATGCTGTGCAGTATAGCTAAAAAAAAGACTATATACAACTAAGTCCTAAATTGTATAAAACATCGCAAAATAGGAATTTGGAAATGAGAAATATTGTTTTATAATTCACTTTACAAACACAAAGAGGTGCCAATTTACCCTCTAGCAATCTCTGGGATTAAACTATAGAGCCAAAGTTGAAGTCACTGTTCCTAACTTCAGAGTTGATGACTAGTGGGAAAGACAGTCTTATTTAACTTATATGCAGAGTATATCATGCAAAATGCTGGGCTGGATGAAGCACAAGCTGGAATTAAGATTGCCAGGAGAAATATTAGTAACCTCACGTATGCAGAAACCACCCTTATGGCAGAAAGTGGAGAAGAACTAAAAAGCCTCTTGATGAAAGTGAAAGAGGAGAGTGAAAGAGCTGGCTTAAAAATCAACATTCAAAAAACTAAGATCACGGCATCCAGTCCCATCACTTCATGGCAAATAGATGGGGAAACAATGGAAACAGTGAAAGACTTTATTTTGGGGGGGTCCAAAATCACTGCAGATGGTGACTGGCAGCCATGAAATTAAAAGATGCTTGCTCCTTGGAAGAAAAGCTATGACCAACCTAGAGAGCATATTAAAAATCAGAGACATTACTTTGCCAACAAAGGTCCATCTAGTCAAGGCTATGGTTTTCCCAGTAGTCATGTATGGATGTGAGAGTTGGACTATAAAGAAAGCTGAGCGCTGAAGAACTGATGCTTTTGAACTGCGGTGTTGGAAAAGACTCTTGAGAGTCCCTTGGACTGCAAGGAGATCCAACCAGTCCATCCTAAAGGAGATCAGTCCTGAATATTCATTGGAAGGACTGATGCTGAAGCTGAAACTCCAATACTTTGGCTACCTGTTGCAAACAGCTAACTCATTTGAAAAGACCCTGATGCTGGGAAAGATTGAAGGCAGGAGGAGAAGGGGATGACAGAGGATGAGATGTTTGGGTGGCATCACCAACTGTATGGACATCAGTTTGAGCAAGCTCTGGGAGTTGGTGATGGGCAAGGAGGCCTGGTGTGCTGCAGTTCATGGGGTCGCAAAGAATCACACACAACTGAGCAAATCAATTGACTGAGTGGGAAGGACCGTCAGGCACAGGAGGCATTATATTTTGATAGAGGATGAGGCTATAACAAAGATGTGAGTCTGATGGAACCCCAGATGGGGCACCTGAGTTTGCCTATAGGTTGGAGTGAGGACACAGAGGCTCTACAATGGATAATTTCACTAGGTAGAGAGGAAGACATGGCATCCTAGACAAAGGTAACTCCCAATGCCAGGAGGCAGTATTTAGAGAGAGTACAGGAATGATGAGAACTTCTATGAGGCTCAAGTGGGAGAGCTGAAACTGGAATGACCGGCCAGAAGAGAGACTTATTTTTTAGAGAGCTGAGGGATGGCATTGTGAACATAAGATCAGAGGGTGGCCCAGGCCTGGAGAGTACAGATGAGAGTAATGGGAAGAGTGAGGTAGGGGGAGTGTGGTAGGCTGGGATAGGAAAGCTGAACCTAATGGCTCTACTTTCACAGTGGAGTGTGAGTCAGGGAACAGGAGAGGGAGTATATGAAGATGTGTAGATGGGGAAGACTTGCTGTAGGATGTGGTGTTTGAGCTGCAAACTGGAGGATTCAGAGTGAAAGGTGACAAGGGAATGAGCTGGCTGTGAAATGTCTGTGAAATGATGGGAAGAAATGACTGGCTAGATCAGAAAACTCATACTGGGGAGTAGTCAAAAATAATATTAATGGTGCAGGTAAGAAAGGATCAGAGAGGGCTTGAAATTAAGCCATAGTCATCCTTGAGTTAAATGTGGAAAATGGTCTTCAAGAAGGGCAGTTTGGCAGGGATGGGAAGAAGGGCAGTTTGGCAGGGATGGGATGCCTGGTTTGGGTCGACTATGGATTGAGCTCAACGAAATCAGCTCTATGGTTGCTGCAGAAATCAGGGTGTGAAAGAATAAGAAGAATTAGAGTGGAAAGTGCATTGGTCAGGTTGGAGAACTTGCCCTGGTGAGACTCCCTTCTCAAAGTGTCTACATGCAGCTTCACACAAGGTGATATTGGCTTCTCTGACCCAGGACAACTCTGATGGGACCAGGAGTGGACACTTGATCTAAGGAGAACAGATCAGATTCTCTCAGAAATGCTAGTGAGCCCACGGAAAGTAATTTTCAAGATGGCAGTTGGTCCTAAAGGAAGGTCTCGTGGAGAAAGAGTTACTGTGGAAGGCAAGGAAGGGCATATTAGCTGATTAAACAGGCATATTATGAGGAGGGCTTCCCAGGTGGCACTAGTGGTAAAGAATCTGCCTGCAAATGCAGGAGACGCAAGAGATGCAGGTCTGATCCCTGGGTGGGGAAAACACCCTGAAGTAAGAAATGGCAGCCCACTGCAGTATTCTTGCCTGGAAATTTCATGGGCTGAGGAGCCTGGTGGCTACAGTCCATGGGGTCACAAAAAGTCGGACAGAACTGAGCAACTGAGCACCTATGTATGCAGAAGGATACAGCATAGTAAGAACTTGGACTCTGAAGTCTTATTGTCTGGGTTCAGGTGTCAGCTTTATAGTTTACTAGTTATGTGAATTTGGGCATGTTTCTTAAGTTCTTAATGCCTCCATTTCTTCATCTATATCATGAAGATAAAAATGTATTTCCTTATGAACTTGTTTTAAGGATTATGTGAAATATGTATATAGAGTGAGTAGAAAGTCTAGAGCATAGAACACTTAATATAGGTAGCTAAAAGAAACATCCAGAGGACTTGGTAACTACCTAGAGGATAAAGAAGAAGGAGGAATCAAAGACGTCTCTAAAAAGAGAAAAATACGGAACAAAACATCCTTTGTCAGGTGGAAAACCATCACCAATGGCTACACTTCTGGGAAGATGAAGCAAAGCAGTTTCTTACCCCTTGGTGATCCGTCTTCTATCTTATTAAGCACAGTTACCTTCAAAGTTTCTCCATTAACCATTAAAAGGTGACCCTCTTCACAGCCAATGTATAGGTCACTTGTTGGAGTCCAGCAGTGCATAGTCGGGTGAAGCAAAGAATACAGATCGTCTTTAGGCTTCAAGGAAAGATTTAAAACCTTGTGTTAAGACAACAGTCATGCCTAAGAGCCAGAGAAATACTCAACAAAAACAATTTCCAAGATGAAAACAAATTAATATGTGTCTACATGCATTTATTGGTCCTGCCCTTTGCCCAGAGCTAAATGAACTTCTTCCTGCTCCATTTCTCTCTCTACATTTTAATTCCCTAGGAAAAGTATTAGGGGTTTTTGCCAACACATTGAGAGTTCTAGTGTCATAGTTTTTTTGCAGAAGTCTTGAGTAATAATTTGTATGCTGTTTCTTGGTGAACTTTTTGATATCTTGGACCTAAAAAAGCCATTGTTTAGCGAAAGTCACCCCATTTGAGGAAGATTTGGGTCAACCTTTTCTCTCCTGGTTCATGGCAGGGGGCATGAATGTGATTTTTCTATGGAGTGGTTGGCCCCAACCCTCTGCTTAGCTCTCTGTAACGGAGGATGAGAAGAGGACCCCTGGTCTGGTTCTCAACGCCTCTGTAGTTCATGAAACATCCTACCTGACTTTGATTCCATGGAAAACTCAGAGAGAAATGCACAAAATCTATGGAATGTACCTAGAAAAAAAACTGGCTTTGGGAACTAAAACTAAGGGTGTAGGGCAAATTTTTCCTGTAAAGGACTATGTGAAAAATAAGCTTTGTGGACCACATAGGTCTCTGTTATATCCCTTTCTTTTTTTTTTTAAACACTTTAAAAAAATGTAAAAGAACAGTCTTAGCTTGCTTGAAGTCACATAAAGGCAGGTGATAGTTTGCTGATCTCTGCCTTTGATGATAATATCTCAGTGTTATGCCCCCTGTAGCTTTAAACATTCTGTCCAGCAGGGGAGAGGCCACTCCCCCTTTCTGTCCACACAGAGCAGGCCTCCTTGAAAGTCCTGGACCACCTGGTTATCTTCCCAGAGGTACAATATTTTGGACACACCCTCTCACCTCTGCCCCCCAAAGCACTGACTAAGATTCTGAATTCAGGGTACTATAAAGTAACATAGTATGGCATTCTTTCCTTTCTATTTAAACAAGTCAAACATCCTACACTTTACTCTTATTTATCTATTTACATATTTGTTTATAACAAAACATTTAGTACTATCTGAGGGTTTTTTAAATACTATACTATTATTTAGAATTGCATTAGCTACAACATAACAGCTTTGTTTTCTTTAGGCATCCTTATAGCCATAGGAACAGAAAACATTTAAAATAAGCTAATGGCCAAATTAATAGAATTCTTATATCTTTGAGAGATCCATATTTATTTCATTCATTTATTCATTCATCTACCAAATATTTACATATCATGCACTGTTCTAAGCACAGGGATGTAGCAATGAATAAAACAAAACAAACAAACAAACAAACAAAAATATATATATATACCCTCATGGGACTTAATCTTGGTGAGGGAAAACAGAGCAAAAAGAAATTAAGGAAAAAGAATTATATATACATACATAAATAAAATATTATGTGTTGAAAGTGCTGTGAGAGAAAAATAAAGCTGGGGAAGTTGGAATAGGTCTCATGGTTGGGGAATATGGTAAACCCATATAAATAGCCATTTTGTCCATTCAAAACTTGACAATGCAGGCCACCATTGTAATAAATACTCAGTTATTTAAATAGCATACACTGCTCTTTAATTTAGGAAAGGTAAAGCAGGGGTAGCCCTGCCAAAGTAATTATTCTACTGGATTCCCAATGGATACAAAATTTTGCATTTTAGTATTTCCACAAACATTTACTGGGTATTGATTATATACCATATATTGTACTAGAGAGATCTCTTGTATTGCTAAGATTATCCCTCTTCTCAATAGGACAATCACCTATTGAAGGAGAAGTAGTTATCAACAAACATCAGAATCAGAAAACATGGTAGTTTATAGCAGAAGAGTATTTAAATATTACAAGAGAACCTACAAGAAAGCACTTTGTTCTTCCTGATGGAGTGAAGGAAATGCACAGAGAGAGAATTGTCATTTGAGATGGACCATGAACTATGAAAGCATAAGTCCTTCGTGTACAGAAGCGCTTCTCACTATAAGCTTTTTAAAGGCCAGGTCATCTTGTCATCTTTAATGTACGGTTGGTCTATTTCATGCCTCCATAGCCTTGAATCCTTAGAAAATAAAACTTGAGCCACAATTTGGCCACCCAGTGGGCATAAAAAATGGACAAAATCACTCAAAAGGATTAAACTGTTGCTGATCAATGACATTTTTGTGGTATCTAACTGAGATTTGACTCAGAGGGAAAAGAGTTAGTGACTACCATTATGTAATCTTCATAATTTAAAAGTTCTTTGGTTGTCTTGATGACATTTGACTATAAATCACAAAAAGAAAGGCTCTTTCCTAGTATGGCAATGAGCTTGAAATTTTTTTAAAAAACCACACATATTTGGTTCTCATCATGTTAGTGGACATATATGCCTCAGAGGGTGAGGATTAAAACTTGGAATTTTCTTGCCTTAGTATATTAAACTAGTACTGTGTGCAGTTTTGTTTAAGATAAACCTGGGCTTGTCTTCCTATTATTTTCTTTCATCAATAAATATGTTCTGTGCCATTTAAAAATGAATGTGATATTACACGGTGTAAGCAGAAAGAATAACTTTCAATTATGGAAATTGAAAATTTTAAAAGAAAAGGTGCTGACAGTGTTTAAAAGTATTTGTTGGTAACACCATATCCTTGCTCAGTCCTCTGGAATCAAACATTTTGATGACTTGAAGACCAAACATAAAATACTCAAGCCCAACTTAATATTGCTTCAGAAAATGTAAGCATCCGAATATGTGTCACAATACTTGAGCTTTAAGAGGAATTTCTATTTAGCAATTTTTTTTCAAGGTCGATGGAAAAAGAAAACTGGACACTTCAGATTAAATTCACTATCTTGGATACAATTTCTGCCCAGATAACATCTGCCTTTGATTTCCCCCACGCTACTACTAGATACCATTTCTAATGCCCCAAATAAGTTGTGTAATGTGATGCCTGCCCATTTAAAGGCCTATTATGTGCTATTCTACCATTAGCTACAAGAGAGATAAGGGGACTATTTAATATTTGTAATTTTATAAAAATCCACATTTGTCAATTTTTAAGACCTTTAAATAGGTCAAATCCTTACTAATTTCTTTGCCATTGGTACTGGGCCACAAGAAATTCCATTCAAAGGAATAGAATCAAGACATTTGAGATCTAAGTTTAGTTACACTTTCACTCCTATAGACATTACTCAATGTGTTAGCAATTTTTTTTTCCACCTTATTTATCTATAAGATGAAAGAATTAAATAGTGGCAAAATTGACTTCTAATTTAAATGTAAAATAAATGGCTTTAGTAACAGTCTCTGTATAATTTAGAGATGTCAAACTTTAATATTAAATTTCTGTTTTCAGGAAAAAATTGAAATGTACTGAGTTACAAAGTCCTAGGAAAGAAATATGTCTGTTTATTATGAGCATTTAAAAAAAATGGTAACTCCATATTTAAGTATTTAAAGAAGGCATTTCTGTACTATTAAAAGAATTAGCTATTTTCTATAATTTGAAAAAGTGAATAATTGTCATCCTTTAGAGGAAATACTAAGAGCATACAATCTTTTCTCTTACTTGACATTTTTTAAATGATAAGAATAATTGCCTGAGTTTTAAATGCTCTATGTAGGATCCATGAAGTTGGTACACAGGGTGAATGATGGGGTTGAAATAGTTGAAAATGTGGCTTCTTTGGTATCAAAAACTAAACAAAGAAACATATTTTCCAGCTGTAAATCGTGAAGGCCGACGCGTTTGTTTTTACTTTGCTGCCCCACTGTGGCTGAGTGTGGTTGCATTTCCAAGGCTAAGACTTGAACTATTAACAGGAATTAGTTACCTTCTGTAATCAGGAAAAGTGAGTAACTGTCATCCTTTAGAAGAAATACTATAGGCATACAAATTTTGCTTGCCAGAGACTTTTTCATAAACTAATTATTACACGGAACTATTTGAAACATCTGTAGCCTAACGCTCTGCAGTGGTCAGAAGCATTTGGGAACCTCTACTTCCATTCTCCTTGGCTTGGAGCTTTCACACAAGTGTTCACACACGCAGGTTCCAGAGCCGCAGCAGAATCCAGCTCCTTACTTTCACCCCAAAGACCCTGTAGGTGTCACTCTCTGTCCCGGGCCTCCTTCTTGACCATCACTGTGCCTTACTCCCCAGCTCCCTGTTTACTGTGCTCCAGCCACAGGATTCTCCTCTCAGCTCCTCAAGAATACTGAATTCTCTTCTCTCCCCAGGGCTTTCGCCCGTGCAGTGCCCTCTGCCTGAACACTCTTCACCCTGCTTATAGCAGGAGGAATGCCCCCTCGTCCTTCAGTCATCCCTCCAGAGGCCTTCCTTGAGCAGCCTGTTGATCTCTCCCTCCCCTCCACCCCCATCTCCCATCTATCCTGTTATAACACTCGCCACATTTTGCAACGATTTACTCTCTCTCTTTACTTTTGGTACTGATGTCTTGTCTCTGTCTCCCTAATACAATGGATGCTCCGAGAGGTAGGCCTATGCCTGGTTGGTCACCACATGACCCTGTTGTCTAAAACTGTGACTGTTATACACAAGGAGCTTGGTAAGTATCTGTTGGATGAAAAAAATAATGAGTAACTGTTGGCAAACTCCCTTATGAAACTTTCTTCCACTGTTTTCCAGGGCCTCATTCTCTCCTGGATTTTCTCCTATTTCTGTGACTGTGCCTCTTCAGACTCTACTTCTTCCTCCTGTCTTTTGCAGACATTTTCCTCTCTGGCTCTCTTCCCTGACACCCTCTCTTTCCTTTCCCTCACCCCCTACCCATTCCCCCACCTCATGCTCCATGCTCCCACTATCCTCTCTGCAGTAGTAACTCTAACTTATTTCGTCTTCAGCCCTGCCTTCTCTCTGATGCTAGGTCCACATTGCCCATTCCACCTGGCATCTCCACCTGGATGCCATCCAGCAATCCAAAATCAGTATGTCCAACTCTGAAATCACAGCTAGGCCTCCTGCTTCAGTTAGCAAGGGCCATCATCTTCCTAGTCACTCAAACTCAAACTCAGAACTCCAGAGCCTTCATCTTTCATGGTCTCCAGGGTTAATCTGTAATAAAAACCAGGAAGATCCTCTCTATCTTGCCTGTCTCATGGGATGGTCATGAAAGCCAACAGGCACACAAGGAGAGGGGCCAGGTCATTACCCTGAAAGTTTCTGCCTCTTCACCCACGAGTCCAGCAATGGCTGACACAGGGAGCACAGGTCCATAGATAGGATCCTTGGGCAACGACTGGGGAAAAATGACATCTGTCTCATTAAAAAAGGATCCATCTTCCAAAGGCAGTTTTACTGACCTGTAGGGGGAAAAAAGACATCAGAACAATCAGATTAACAGAAACTAGTCATTGATAGAACTGCTTCATATAAGTGGTAAGCAAAGTGGGAGGTGTTACAACTCATGAAAAAAAAAAAAACTAACAGAAACCATTCAAAAGTAAAAGAGTAGATTTAAAACTATTTATCATAAAAGGACAGGTAATACACAGTCATGAATCAAGTACATAGGGATTTTTCAAACATTTTAAAAGTTAGTATCCAAAGCAGAAATTGGAAACTTGAATGCTGCCAGGGGTTAGGCTAGTGTTGTGTGACCAGGTGGGACTGTGGCAGATGGGAAAGGATTTTCCCTCCTGTCTGGGCACAGAGTTCCTGAAACTCTTATAAGTTCCTAAGTGCATTAGGAGCTTCTTTTGTTCTATTGAGGCGATTCTGGGTGGGCTCCTGAAAGGCTCCTGAATGGGTACTGCTCACCAGAAAGACCAAGCCATGACTAGAGGCTTGGAAGTTTCAGTTTCTACTCCCATCTTCCAGAGAGAGCAGAGGAGCTAGAAATGGAGCAAATAATTGATCATGTAATGGTAGGGAGTCTGGAGAGCTTCCAGGTTGGTGAACACATACACTGGGAGGGTGATGCAGTCTAACCAACTCCTAGAAATGGGACAGAAATTCCTTCATTCAAGACCCTCCAAGACCTCACCCCATGTATCACCACTTGGCTGCTCATCTGCATCCTTCATCATATCCTTCAATAAACTAGTAAATGTCAGTAAGTGCTGTCCTGAGTTCTGTGACTTGTTCTTGCAGATTAATGTAACCCCAGGAGTGGGTCATTGAAATCTGTAATCTGTAGCTGGTTAGTCGGAAGTACAGGTAACAACCTAGTCTGAAGCTAGCATCTGAAGTGGAAGGGGGAGAGCAGTCTTGTAGGACCGAACCCTTAGCCTGTGGAATCTGGTTCTACCTCTGGGTAGAGTGTCAGAATTGAGTCGAATCGTAAACACCCAGCTGGTATCACGGAGAATTGTTTGGTGTAGAGGGGAAAACTTCCTCCACAAATGTTAGAAATGAAGTGTTCATTGTGAGAGTAAAGGAGACTCAGGCTTTTTTAAAAAAGAACTAGGCTTTTTCTCACAAAGAAACAGAAAATCTAAGAATTTTTTCTCTGAACACACCTCCTAAAGCTGGCAGGTGCCACTCAGTTCTAACCAAGAGGGTTGCTGAATTGTGAGAATTTTGATTTCAAGATTTCAAGAGAATATCATAATCTGGAATTGATGAGAAATTTCTCAAATTTTAAATATTGGTAACTAACTCCAATAAAAACACATGGACCAAAATTAACATATATGTAGATTAAACTCAGCTACCTTTACAACCTCTGGTATCAGGAATTTATTTTCAGATTTACCATATATTTACTTTTAAACTATAACATGGTTATAAAGATGAGTTTAGAGAACTCATAGCTTTAGTGTTAAGTTCAAAACGTCCTTGGTTCTGTTGAATAATTTTGAAAAATCATCATGCAAAAATAGTATTTACCACTCAAATGTAAGGCTTAACTAAGTATTTTCAAATCCTGCTTGTTTTCTGATCCAGGACAATCCACTTACTTGACCTCTCATTTTATTTTCTTATAGAAAAATCACAACTCAACATTCAGAACTAGAGAAAAATATTCAAGGGAAATAAAAGAAAATGCGATAAATTACTTGCCTGCCCTGGCAAAGATCTGATAGAGGCATTATCCACTTTATGAAAAGGTACAGTGTTGTCAACTCTGCCATGAGACAGATTTGGCTATTCAATCAATTATCTTAAAAAAGAAATTGAGACATAAAGAATACTGAGGAGAAAGAAGTGCCTCTCTTAGGGTTCTCCAGTTTGAAAACTTTATTAACTAGCTTTACATTTCTCTTTAAGAAGGCAGGTTTTCAAATCTGCAACTTCAAGAATGTGCATGTCCAACGTCCCCTTAGTCTTTGACTTTGGGGAGTATGGAGAGAATGGTAGGCTCAGGACCACCTTAAGTCTTTGAACTCTTTTCAACAAAGGTACCATGATCATCAGCTATCACCAGGACATTGGTCTTTTAACTTCTCTTTGACCCAATCCTATCGAAATAGGCAATTCCATGACTTCACTACATGCAACGACCCTCTTATTTATAGACAATGTGACTGAAGATATGATCTATACATTTCCCATATCTAAAATGTTCTTATTTTTGAGATTTCAATTGGGTATCAAAATAATAGGTACAAAAAACACGCTCTTTTAGAAATACATATATATTTAATACAATAGGCATATTTTGAAATGGCAAGAGTAAATACAATTTTGGAAAATTAAACCATGTTGTGATAAGGTTGATATTTAAACTCAGTGGGAAATCAAGTTAAAGAGAGTCCCTTCAAAATGCAACCAACCACTCCAAAGTATGGGAAAAGATGTTTTAAGATGTGTGTATAAAGCCATTTAATTCACCAAATCGACCCAATCCCGTTACATGAATGCAAACAAAAATCCCCACTTTGCTATGTTGTAATGAAGTCTCTTACTTTGCTTTGAGATAATGCTCCTGGTTACTTCTTTCGATGGCCCACACGGTTACTGCACTTGGACTTGACAAGCACAGCTGGCGCCAATTCATGGGGTTAAAAGTCATCTGGCTCACATCTACACCGGGTTGTGACTTCCTGCACAGAATGACACCTGATTCCCAGTTCCTGAGACAAAGTTGAGTTTGGTGAAAAATAATTCATTTGAATTTCATGTCTTGAGAACATATATCTAATTATTGGGTTGGCCATAAAGTTCATTCAGGCTTTTCCATAAGAGAGAATGAAAACCTGAATGAATTTTTGGCTATTCCCAAAACTTGAAAACAACTTACATAACTTGAGAATTTATTATATAATTTATTAATCTATTATCTTAATATCAAGATTAAAATAATTATGCTTATAATTATAGTGTACCCTCCTAGGAAAGCAAGACAATTATTTTAAAATATTACTTTGCAATGTGATACTAAGGCTGTTTCATGCTCCTTATCAAATCTGGATTTGACCCATTTATATCTAGAAAGTGGAAAGTACCATCGCATGTGCTGAAAAGTGTAGGTGCCTAAATCGCTTAGTACTACAGATGAGTACTCCTTATAAGTTGAGATGCCCTGTATGCACTGATGCCAGCTGAGCATTTACTGAGTTTTAAAAATCACAGTAGGCTTCCCAGGTGGCTCAGCACTAAAGAATCCACTTGCCAATGCAGGAGATGCGGGTTCAGTCCCTGGGTGGGGAAGATCCCCTGGAGAAGGAAATGGCAACCCAGTCCAGTATTCTTGCCTGGGAAATCCCATGGACAGAGCAGCCTGGCAGGCTACAGTCCGTGGGGTCTCAAAGAGTCAGACACGTCTTAGGGACTCATCCACCTGTCCCTGGAAGAGCCCATAGGGTTATGCTCGGTAATACTAGTACTTTAAAACAGATTACTTCATTTACCCACTTGAAAGAATATCTTGAATGCCTATCATGAGCAAGGTCCTTTGCTAGATAAACAGAAGAAAAATTCATGTGAGCTGTCCCCTCACAAGGAGCCAGAACTCCACTCAGGGTTGCGAATTGCAAACTAGAACTAAATTATGTGGAGTTCACCCTGTCTCTTGGCTCCCTCCTGCTTCCACCTCCTTCCATCCCCATCACAGAGGTCCCATCCATCATATTAACTAATCTCTTGCTGGTATCACTGATTCCCTGGATTGTTTTTACTTTCGGCCTCAGATGCCTGGGAAAACACATCAACCTTGGATGGATATGGCTGAAAACCTGAGCTGCTGAAACAAAGGAACAAATATCACAGGACTATGTGTGTCGGTGATATTATAAATTCATGTTTACCACCTACGAGGACCCTCAATACAACCTCCAACCCTCCTTTGTTTCTCTGGTTGGTTCTCTTTCCTATTCTCTAAAGTGCTGATTTTTAATATTCTCCATTTTCCTGAAGGCTCTAACTCCTCCAGCTCCTTCTTACTCTCAGTAAATGGCCTTGATTTCGATGAAGAAAACAGAGGTTATCAGCTGACAATTCCTCCAAATTTCTGAGATCAAGTGTGACAACCTGCCAAGTTCTGTATCATTCTTTCCTTATTCTCTTCTGTTACAATGGAAGACATATCCTCCCTTCTGCTTAAGGCCAGTTTTACCACCGGTGCTCTGGACCCTACAGGTCTTGACTTCTTAAGAACATTAGTTTACCCATTATTCCTTCTCTTTTGCACCTTTGGGCTCTCCCTCTCTCCTGACTCCTCTCTGTCAACCCTGAAGTGCTCATCTGTACCATCTTTTAAAAAATCCCTCCCCTAATCTCACACTTTAATGTGTCTTCCCTTGGAGCCAACCTCCCTGAGTGAGTTGTTTAAACTCACCGCATCGTCTTCCTCACTCCTGTTCTCCCCTCATCCCAGGATATCTGCACCCCATCACCACCATTCCACTGACATAGATATCTGTCTCCCATCTGTCTGTCTCCAAATCCACTGACATCCACCTTCATCCCAAACCTGGCAGGCTCTTTTCAGTCCTTGTCTAACTTAACTTCTACAGGACTGGACTCTGCTCACCACAACTACCTTCTGGGATGACTCTTGGACTCTGTCTACAAAGCTCTTACGTGAAACCCCTAACTGTCAGCCCCATGCTGTTTCTGGGCCCTGGATCACATGGGCCTAGCTGACTTGGTGGCTGTCTAACTGCATAGGCTTCAACTGACTTCATGGGCCCACTTTGCTTGCACCTCATCTCATGCCTGCTCTACACACCAAGAGCCTCAGGTTGCACTAAGTCTGAAAGTGGGGCGGAGTTAATACCCTGTGCAGGGGACTTTTGATTGATGGGGTAACAGGAGTGGTGGGCAAGTTCCCATATCTTCCTCTCCCCTTCCCAGCCCCTTGTGTCACGGCCCAGGGACTGTCCATGTTCACAGTATTCCACAAGGCCTCTCCAAAGACCACCTGTGGCAGAGCAGCTAAGTGGTGCCCAGTGAATTAATGTGCGCTCACACCGGCTCTCTTCCTTCCCTCCCTCCCCCTTTCTAGCTTGCCTCCTTCCTGAAACTGTAGTCTCTCCTAGAGAAGGGGCATGTGAGTTTCTGCCTCAGGCTCTGCTTTCTTCAGAATTCAGGCTCAGGTGCGTTCTGGAACCTCCATGCCCCTGTCCGTCCTCGCTCCATGACTGCTCCTTCTGAATGTCCTGTGAGGCCCTTTTCCGCTTTCAGCCTCTTTTATTGGTGTTCCTCTAGGTTCTGTTCAAGGTTCTCTTGTAGGTGCCCTATCCACTTTCAGCACTCTGACTACTAATCTAACAACCCCCAAATGTTAACCTCCAGCACTCTCTCCTGAGCTCTGGTCCTAGCTATTTAGGATAGAGGCAAACTGCGTCTCTCAAAATCTATTCTCCATTTCTCCTTGCTAGTAACAGAGTCCCCTAGTTTTTAACCAGGTACATGGTCACCCACAGTGAGGACCATATTTCCCAGCATGCTTTGTAGCTCCCCGTGGCATGTGACCAAGCTGGCCAGTGGGCTCTAAGTGGTAGTGATGCGTGCAGTTCCTACGCTACGTGTCCAACAAAGGTTTGTGCTTTCCCCATTATGCTTTTCTCTTCCATGTGGCTCCCAGAAATGTATGGCTGGTACCCCACTTTAGACTAGAGATGAGGGCAACACCCTAGGAGTGTGAGAACAACAGAATAGGGGAGACAGATCCCATACACCGGTAAGCCCCCAGAGCAGCCACAGGCTGCTCATACCCAAACTGCTACACGGGAGAAAAAAACTCCTGTCTTGTTTATGCCATCTCTTTAGGGTGATTTGGGTTTCTGTAGCAGCAACTGAACCTTAATCCTAACTGATATATCAACTGCCAACTAGACATCACCATTTCTTTATCTCAGGCACCCTCAACTCAGCTTGTCCCAACTCATCTTCCCCAAACGCCTCTTCCAACCTCCCTCCACCCAGGCCTTCTATATCTTTCTGAAAAGCACCATCATGTCCCCAGGTTTCCCAAGTCACAGCTCTGGGTAAAACCCTCAACTGACCCTCTCGCTCAGCACCATGCCCAACATTCAGTCAGTCACCAAGCCCAATGGTGCTGCCTCCTAAACACCTCCCAAGTATCTCCACTTTCCTGCATCCCTATGCTCACTATTCTAGTCCATGCCACGACTATCTCTCATCTGGACCACCAAAGCCTCCTAATTGATGTTCCCTCCTTGATGTGACCAGAAGATCTTTATATGCAGACTGATCATGTCATTTTCACATCCCTGGTAAAAGCCCTTAATAGACTCCCATTGCTTCTATGATAAAGGACGTGCCAACTTGCATGACTTACACAGAGGATGAGTATCCTTTTGCATTAATTATTAATAACATACCCCTTTCATTCTCACAAGTGTCCAGATTTGGATGATAAACTCCACGGTCACTGTTTACAAGGATGATCACACACTGGCCACACACTGTCCCTTTGGGCTTGCCTCTCATGGCTGGTCTCTTGTTTACATCATTACGACCTCTTAAATTAAATTAAATCTTCAAATTTGCCATATTTTCTGACCTCATGGCCTTTGAGCATGCTTTTTCTCTGCTTAGAATCTTCTTCCTTCTCCTCTTCACAAATCTCATTCCTCCTCATCTTTTAAGCATTGTTATGGATGGATTTGTGTCTCCCACAATTCATAGGTTAAGGTCCTCACCCTCAGTATCTCAGAGTGTGACCTTATTTGGAAGGAGGGTCTTTCCTAAATGAAATGAAGTCATTTAGTGTGGCCCGACTCCAATATGATTAGTGACCTTAGAAAGGGGGAAATTAAGAGACAGATATACAAACAAGGAGAACACCATGTGAACATGAGGACAGTTATTCACAATCAGGAACAAATTCTCTGTCACAGCTCAGCAGGAATCAATCCTGCTGACACTTGATCTCAGATTTCTGCCCTCCAGAACTGAGACAATAAATTTCTGTGGTTAAACCACTCAGGTTGTGGTACTTTGTTAATGGCAGCCCTAGCAAACTAAAACAATCATTAACAGGTGAGTGAGTAAACAGATTGTGCTATATACCATGGAATACAAAGGAATGAACTCTCGAAACACACAGCAGCGTGGGAGAATTTAAAATAACTGTGCAAAATGGAAGAAGTCAGATTTAAAAAACAGTATATAATGTATATGCAATTCTATAAGACGCAAACTAACTCAGAGTGAGAGAAAATACACCACTGGTTCCCCAGGGGTGAAGGCAGGGAAGCAATGGTGTACAGGCATGCGTGCCCAGTCACTCCGTCACGGCCGACTCTATGAGGCCCCACGGACTGTAGCCCACCAGGCTTCTCTGTCCATGGGATTTCCCAGGCAAGAATACTGGGGTGGGTTGCTGTTTCCTTCTCCAGGGGATCTCCTCAAAACAGGGATCAACCTTGAGTCTCTTGCATCCCCTGCATTGCCAGGTGGGTGCTTTACCCTGGGAAGCCACATGTATGTGTGGCATACCTGGATCTGAAGGAAGGATCTGAAGGAGCACAGGAAAACTTTCGGAGATGATGGATATATTCATCATCCTGGTCATGGTGATGGTTTCATGAATAAGTCAAAAGTCATCAAGTCGTATATATATAGTTTGCTGCTGCTGCTGCTAAGTCGCTTCAGTCGTGTCCGACTCTGTGCGACCCCACCAGGCTTCCCTGTCCCTGGGATTCTCCAGGCAAGAACACTGGAGTGGGTTGCCATTTCCTTCTCCAATGCATGAAAGTGAAAAGCGAAAGTGAAGTCGCTCAGTCATGTCCGACTCTAGTGACGCCATGGACTGCAGCCTACCAGGCTCCTCCATCCATGGGATTTTCCAGGCAAGAGTACTGGAGTGGGGTGCCATTGCCTTCTCCAATATATATAGTTTATTATACATCAATTATATCTCAGTAAAGTTGTTTTATTTTTTTTTAAGTTACTCTATATAAACTAAATGTTGTTCTCTGAATCTAGATTATTACATTCTTCCATGAGAAATGCTGGTGTGTGTGTGTGTGTGTGTGTGTGTGTGTGTGTGTGAGAGAGCACTCAGTGATGTCTAACTCTTTGCAACCCCATGGACTGACACCCACCAGGCTCCTTGGAACCTTTCCATGGAACTTTGCAGGCAAGAATACTGGAGTGGGTTGCCATTTACTTCTCCAGGGGATCTTCCCTACCCAGGGACTGAATCCAAGTTTCTTGCTTCTCCTGCATTGGCAGGTGGCTTCTTTAACAGCTGAGTCACCACAGAAACCCCGAGAAAAGCTGGTATGTAAGGGGTATTCTCAATCATCGTTGGAACATTCCATATTTCACCTTAATAAGACAAATTCCCCCAGAAGGAGTCTATGTTATGGATAGAACAGTGAGTGCATCTTTGAAGGTGGCCACATGAAGTGACCCAGTAAAGACCAGACTTATTAACAAGTCTTATTAACAAGTATTTTCTTTACAGCTGGAAAATGGGGTATGATGTTCTACTCTCTGTACATATAATTGTTCTAATGTCCCTAAAAATAATTACTTCAAACTGAGCTCTAATATAGGGACATCTTAATTTCAACATTAGTGGAAAATATAAAATAATTCAAAGGTATCATATGATTTAAGAAAAGATAAAACTTTATGTAATTATCCATGTATTCTTTACCTGACAAAGGAATATTATAACACATTGATAAGAAGAGAAAGACAGTAGTTAATCTGTTAGCTTTTGCCCTGCCAATTTGCTGCCTGAAAGTGGTGATTAAGCCAATGATTAGGACTTTTATTTTTTTCACTTTTCCTTGTTCCAGATTTTTCATGTAGATGTCCTTTGATACAATCTAGAAGGATACGATCAAAATGTGACCCAATGAAAAGAATTCTGCAGGAGGCTGCAACTTACCAGAGGGCCAGTTCAAATTCTGGAAGGGAGGAGTAACTAGCCAGGTAGGTGCCACAGTAACTGAAGGAAAGTAAAGTGTAGTCTAGGAGAACGTTGCCTATAATATAAAAACCCATTATAAGGATTTAATCATGTGCAGATTAACTATAGTCTTATAGTTTAATTTCCCTTATTTAATAATTTTTACATAATTCAAGAGCTTTGGGCCCTAGAATAAGACATGTCTTGACTGACATCTAACACTATTGATAGAAAGTTATGAGCAAAGTGAAGATCCATTTTTAAAAGATTTTAGAGTGAATTAAGCCATGGGGTTGCTGTCTCGTGACTTCAGTGCAAAATTGAGTACACTGCACCATGCACGTCCCCATGTGACTGGAAATGGCCCAAGAATAAATACATGAAACATGGTAATTATAAAAGTTATTCATGCAAACAGCTTGAAAAACCTTGAACAGCTGCAATAATTCTAGCTTGCTTCCATATCTCTGCCTCGTAGGTCATATCTGGCCCTTAGCTTGATATCTTTCAGCCTTTAGCACAACTAAAAAAGTTCTTTTCTCATTTGTACCTGCAGCTGAAGAAATGAAACATGACTTTAAAAGTCTTAGCAACATGTTTAAAATGTGCACAGTGAGGATGCTAATACAGGGAAGTATCTGTTTCTGCCTTCCTTATATGTGAGGCTCTGGTCTCCCCTCCTTTAGCTGCTGCTCCTCAGTGTGGCCCCAGAGATGCAAGCTTTGCCTTCTATGTTTGTCTTCTTTACATTCATGTCTTTGTATCACTTTTTACCTCTACCTTCAACAACAATAACAAAAATGTTATCAATTTAACACTCTGCCTAGCAATTATAAGCTTTTAAAAAATTGTGACCTTGATAAGCAGAAAAATTTCATCTCAGTTTAAGATACTCTTTTAAATGAATGTTGAAAAATAAATAAAATGAATATTGAGACAGAAGACTTTATGCTTTTGGACATTGTTAGTCTTGTGGTTTGGATAAGCTCTTTTTCCACTGCTCTATCAGAATATCTGTCTTTGTTCCTTATTTCATAAATTCTCTGAAAATACTTGGTCATATTTGTTCAAATATTTCCCTCAGTTTGTTATTTGCTTTTTAATTTTTATGGTATTTTAGATGTTCACAAGTTTTAAATTTGTATGTAATCAAAAATATGTCTATTTTAAGTTGCATCCTTTATGTGAAAAGTTCTTCTCCGTCCTCAAATTATTTCAATTTTCCACCACATATTTTCTAACTTTCGATGGGTTTGTTGTTTAGAATGAGGTCTTATTTTTGTTTGATATAAGTTTTGGTGTACAGTATGATAACAATGAGTACGTAACTTGATACTTTTGTTCTAATAAGTTTTCTTAACACCATCATTGAATAATTCAGATCATCTATTGTGCATGTGTGTGCATGTCTGGGAGCATCTTCATCATATACTTAGCTTTATAGATCCTAGAGCCTCTCCCCAGCCTTCAATTCTTCCACTGATGGAGTGATCTCTACACCTATACCACAATCTACCTGTCTACAACACCATAATGCTAAGAGGGCCCTTGGCCTTGGCATCAAGCTCTTTCAAATTATTCTCATTCTCTACTTTTTGTTCTGGAATAACATTTATTTAAGTACTCCTGGCTCTCTAAAACATGATAAACTTATGATTTACATTCTGTGAAGAATATGAGAAATATAGTTATAATAACTATAATTTTCATGCAGAAATACACCTTTTATGTTTAAATATTTTGTATCAGTGACTTTTATGTTTTTCTTCATTGAGATCAGTCACATTTCTTCCTTGAAGCATTCCTAAGTGTTTAAATCTTCCAATTGCATGGATATTTATTTTGAAATCGGCATCTTACTGAGCATTATTTTATTAGTCTTATTACACTATTATCTATTAACTCCTTTTCCATAGGTATAATTTTTCAGTTTCATATTTTGTTGCATTGGCTGGGAACTCCAAGTTGGTCTTAATATTAATGGTAACAACAGGTATCCTCAGTGACTTAGTCCTAACTTAATTGTAAATGCTTTTAGAGTTTCACTATTTAACATGAATGCTGGCTATTGGTTTGAATTAACTTTCATTGCTTGAACAGGGCAACAGCCAAATAATAAAGCTTTGGGAAATTTTAAAGAAGAAGGGTAGTTACATTCATGTACTGGCATACTTTGGAGATTCTGGGTTTGGCTTCAGACCAGTGCAATAAACCAAATACTGCAAAAAGAAAGTCACAAGATTTTTTTGGTTTCCCAGTACATATAAAAGTTATGTTTAAACTATACTGTAGTCTAGTAAGTGTGAAATAGAATTATGTTTTTAAAATGTACCTTTCTTAATTTTAAAATATTTTATTACCAAAAGATGGGGCTTCCCTGATAGCTCAGCTGGTAAAGAATCTACCTGGAATTCAGGAGACTCCGGTTCGATTCCTGGGTCGGGAAGATCTGCTGGAGAAGGTACAGGTTACCCACTCCAGTATTACTGGACTTCCCTGGTGACTCAGACTGTAAAGAATCTGCCTGCAATGCGGGAGACCTGGGTTCAATCCCTGGGTTGGAAAGATCCCCTGGAGAAGAGATTACCAAAGGATGCTAAGCATCATTTGAGCCTTTAGTAAATAACAATCTTTTTGCTGGTGGAGGGACTTGCCTCGATGTTGATGGCTGCTGTCTGACTGGGGAAGTGATTGCTGAAGGCTAGGTGGCTGTGGCAATTACAGGAAGACAATATGAAGTTTGCCACATCAAAGTCTCTTCCTTTCATGAATGATATCTCTATAGCATACAATGCTGTTTGATAGCATTTGACCCAGTGTAGAACTCCTTTCAAAACTGAAGTCAGTCTTCTCAAACTCTACCATCACTTTATCAACCAAGTTTATGTAATATTCTAAGCCCTTTCTTGTCATTTCAACAACCTCATAGCATTGTCACCAGAAATAGATTCCAACTCAATAAACTACTTTCTTAGCTCATCCATGAAAAGAAACTCCTCATCTGTTTAAGTTTCACAATGAGAGTGCAGCAATTCAGTCACATCTTCAGGCTCCACTTCTCATTCTAGTTCTCCTGCTATTTCCACCACATCTGCAATGACTTCCTCCACTAAAGTCTTGAACCGCTGAGTCATCCATCAGGGTGGGAATCCACTCCTTTCAAACTCCTATTAGTATTGATATTTTGACCTCTTTCAATGAATTACAAATGTTCTTAATTGCATCTAGAATGGTGAATATTTTTTATAGGTTTTCAATCTATTAATACTTTGCCCAGACCTACTAAAGAGTCACTCCCTATGGCACCTACAGTCTTACAAAATATATTTCTTGAACAATAGGACTTGACAGGAGAAGTTACTTCTTGATCCACAGGCTGCAGAAGGGATGCTGTGTTATCAGGCATGAAAACATTAATCTCACTGTACATCCTCATCAGAACCCTTGGGTGACCAGCTGCACTGTCAATGAGCAGTAATATTTTGAAAGGAATTTCTTTTCTGAGCAGTAG
Organism: Bos indicus; assembly: GCF_029378745.1. Lineage (NCBI taxonomy): Eukaryota > Metazoa > Chordata > Mammalia > Artiodactyla > Bovidae > Bos > Bos indicus. Next base: position 24,650,569 of record NC_091785.1, read on the forward strand.
GTCTCAATAGTGAAATATTAAATTATTAAACATTAAATATTTTACTGAATATTAAAATATTTAGTAAAACATTCTGTAAATAGATATGCTCTCATCCAGGATGTGTAGAGACAACAGGATTTGTACAGTACACATAGAGTAGATTTACCACAACTTTTAAGAGCTCTAGATTTTCAAAATGGTAAATGAGCATTGGCTTCAACTTCAAGTCACAAGCTGCATTTATCCCTAACAAGAGTCAGCCTGCCTTTGAAGCTTTGAAACCAGGTACTGAATCTCTTCCTCTATTTCTTTGCATTTATCACTGAGGAAGGTTTTATCTCTCCTTGATATTCTTTGGAACTCTGCATTCAAATGGGTGTATCTTTCCTTTTCTCCTTTGCTTTTCACATCCCTTCTTTTCACAGCTATTTGTAAGGCCTCCTCAGACAGCCATTTTGCTTTTTTGCATTTCTTTTTCTTGAGGATGGTCTTGATTCCTGTCTCCTGTACAATGTCACGAACCTCCATCCATAGTTCATCAGGCACTCTATCAGATCTAGTCCCTTAAATCTATTTTTCATTTCCACTGTATAGTCATAAGGGATTTGATTTAGGTCATACCTGAATGGTCCAGTGGTTTTCTCCACTTTATTCGATTTCAGCCTGAATTTGGCAATAAGGAGTTCATGATCTGAGCCACAGTCAGCTCCCGATCTTGTTTTTGCTGATTGTATAAAGCTTCTCCATCTTTGGCTGCAAAGAATATAATAAATCTGATTTTGGACATCTGGTGATGTCCATGTGTAGAGTCTTCCCTTGTGTTGTTGGAAGAGGGTGTTTGTTATGACCAGTGCGTTCTCTTGGCAGAACTCTATTAGCCTTTGCCCTGCTTCATTCTGTACTCCAAGGCCAAATTTGCCTGTTACTCCAGGTGTTTCTTGACATCCTACTTTTGCATTCCAGTCCCCTATAATGAAAAGGACATCTTTTTTGAGTGTTAGTTCTAGAAGGTCTTGTAGGTCTTCATAGAATTGTTCAACTTCAGCTTCTTCAGTGTTACTGGTTGGGGAATAGACTTGGATTACCGTGATATTGAATGGTTTGCCTTGGAAATGAACGGAGATCATTCTGTTGTTTTTGAGACTGCATCCAAGTACTGCATTTTGGACTCTTTTGTTGACCGTGGTGGCTGCTCCATTTCTTCTAAGGGATTCCTGCCCACAGTAGTAGATATAATGGTCATCTGAGTTAAATTCACTCATTCCAGCCCATCTTAGTTCACTGATTCCTAGAATGTCGATGTTCTCTCTTGCCATCTCCTGTTTGACCACTTGCAATTTGCCTTGATTCATGGACCTAACATTCCAAGTCCCTATGCAATATTGCTCTTTACAGCATCGAACCTTGCTTCTATCACCAGTCCCATTTACAACTGGGTGTTGTTTTCACTTTCACTCCATCCCTTCATTCTTTCTGGAGTTATTTCTCCACTGATCTCCAGTAGCATACTGGGCACCTACCAACCTGGGGAGTTCATCTTTCAGTGTCCTATCTTTTTGCCTTTTCATACTGTTCATGGGGTTCTCAAGGCAAGAATACTGAAGTGGTTTGCCATTCCCTTCTCCAGTGGCCCACATTCTGTCAGGACAGAAATGGTAGGGATCTAACTGAAGCAGAAGATATTAAGAAGAGGTGGCAAGGATACATAGAAGAACTGTACAAAAAAGATCTTCATGACCCAGATAATCATGATGGTGTGATCACTCACCTAGAGCCAGACATCCTGGAATGTGAAGGCAAGTGGGCCTTAGGAAGCATCACTACAAACAAAGCTAGTGGAGGTGAAGGAATTCCAGTTGAGCTATTTCAAATCCTGAAAGATGATGCTGCAAAAGTGCTGCACTCAATATGCCAGCAAATTTGGAAAACTCAGCAGTGGCCACAGGACTGGAAAAGGTCAGTTTTCATTCCAATCCCAAAGAAAAGCAATGCCAAAGAATGCTCAAACTACCGCACAATTGCACTCATCACCTGGTGGGCTGCCATCTATGGGGTTGCACAGAGTCGGACACGACTGAAGCAACTTAGCAGGAGCAGCACACGCTAATAAAGTAATGCTTAAAATTCTCCAAGCCAGGCTTCAGCAATACATGAACCATGAACTTCCAGATGTTCAAGCTGGTTTTAGAAAAGGCAGAGGAACCAGAGATCAAATTGCCAACATCCGCTGGATCATCGAAAAAGCAAGAGAGTTCCAGAAAAACATCTATTTCTGCTTTATTGATTATGCCAAAGCCTTTGACTGTGTGGATCACAATAAACTGTGGGAAATTCTGAAGGAGATGGGAATACCAGACCACCTGACCTGCCTCTTGAGAAACCTTGTATGCAGGTCAGGAAGCAACAGTTAGAACTGGACATAGAACAGCAGACTGGTTCCAAATAGGAAAAGGAGTATGTCAAGGCTCTATATTGTCACCCTGCTTATTTAACTTCTATGCAGAGTACATCATGAGAAACACTGGGCTGGAGGAAACACAAGCTGGAATCAAGATTGCTGGGAGAAATATCAATAACCTCAGATATGCAGATGAAACCACTCTTATGGGTGAAAGTGAAGAACTAAAAAGCCTTTTGATAAAAGTGAAAGAGAAGAGTGAAAAAGTTGGCTTAAAGCTCAACATTCAGAAAACTAAGATCATGGCATCTGGTCCCATCACTTCGTGGCAAATAGATGGGGAAACAGTGGAAACAGTGGCTGACTTTATTTTTCTGGGCTCCAAAATCACTTCAGATGGTGATTGCAGCCATGAAATTAAAAGACGCTTACTCCTTGGAAGGAAAGTTATGACCAACCTAGACAGCATATTAAAAAGTAGAGACATTACTTTGTCCACAAAGATCCATCTAGTCAAGGGTATAGTTTTTCCAGTAGTCAAGTATGGATGTGACAGTTGGACTGTGAAGAAGGCTGAGCGCCGAAGAATTGATGCTTTTGAACTGTGGTGTTGGAGAAGACTCTTGAGAGTCCCTTGGACTGCAAGGAGATCCAAACAGTTCATCCTAAAGGAGATCAGTCCTGGGTGTTCATTGGTAGGACTGATGTTGAAGCTGAAACTCCAATACTTTGGTCACCTGATGCGAAGAGCTGACTCACTTGAAAAGACCCTGATGCTGGGAAAGATTGAGGGCAGGAGGAGAAGGGGACGACAGAGGATGAGATGGTAGGATGGCACCACCGATTCAATGGACATGGGTTTGGGTGGACTCCGGGAGTTGGTGATGGACAGGGAGGCCTGGCATGCTGCGGTTCATGGGGTTGCAAAGAGTCGGACATGACAGCAACTGAACTGAACTGAACTGACCTCTTCTCTCTGTATTAAAGTCCTAGAAGGCATCTTCTTGCAGTACAAAGCTGATTCATCTAAATACACTGAAGATCTGTTCCATAGTCTAGCCACCTTTATTAGCAAGATCTCTCGGATGACTTCCTACAGCTTCTTCATCAGCACTTGTTGCTTCACCTTACACTTCTACATTATGGAGATGACTTCTTTCTTTAAACCTCATGAACCAATGACTGATAGCTTTGAATTTTTCTTCTGCAGCTTCCTCAGCTCGCTCAGTCTTCATAGAACTGAAGCGTTAGGGCCTGGCTTTTGATTAGGTTTTGGCTTAAGGGAATTTAAGGCTATTTGATCATACAGATCATTAAAACTTTCTCCATATCAGCAATGATGCTATTTTGCTTTCTTAGATCTGTGTTCACTGGAGCAGCACTTTGAATTTCCTTTAAGAACTTTTCCTTTGCATTCACAACTTAGTTAACTATTTGGTGCAAGAGGCCTAGCTTTTGACCCCTCTTGGCTTTTGACATGTCTTCTTCACCGAGCTTAATTATTTCTAGCTTTTGATTTAAAGGGAGAGGTGTGTGACTCTTCCGTTCACTTGAACACTTAGAGGCCTTTGTAAGGTTATTGTGCTACATGCTCAGTCGTTTCAGTCGTGTTTGACTCTTTGAGACACTATGGACTGTAGCCTGCCAGACTCCTCTGTCCATGGGATTCTCCAGGCAAGAATACTGGAGTGGGTTGCCGTTTCCTCTTCCAGGGGATCTTCCCTACCCAGGGATCGACCCACATCTCCAGTGCCTCCTGCATTGCAAACAGATTCTTTACCACCGAGCTACCAGGGAAGTTATTAATGGCCTAATTTCAATATTGTAGGGTTATTAATGGGCTTAATTTCAATATTGTTGTGTCTCAAGAAATAGAGAGGCTTGAAGAGGGAGAGAGAGACAGGGGAATGGTTGTTTAGTGGAACAGTCAGCACATAACAAAAGATTTAGAGATTAAGTCTGCCATCTTATATGGGTGTAGTTTGTGGCACCCCAAAACAAATACAACGGTAACTGTATTCTATTGAATAGGGCACTGATCACTATAACACATATTATAATAATGAGAAAGCTTGAAAAATTGTAATAACTACTAAAATGTGACACAGAGACACAAAGTGAGCAAATACTAATTGTTAAAATGGTGCCAGTAGACTGGCTCAATGCAGGGCTGCAATGAACCTTCAATCTTTAAAAAATACAGTATCTATAAAGCACAATAAAGCAAAGCATAATAGAACAAGATATGACTGTAGATAGTTCCCAATGCATGAGTCAGGGTTATGTTTTAAATGTTATTTTACTCTGTTGAGAACACAGATTTCCCACAAATAAAATATTAAATGATAAATTTCTTGGCATGATCCAAACACTTCTTTCACCAAAAGTTACTGAATTAAGACGCTACAGCCTCAAGCTTTCCTGAGATTCTCCCCAAGATGTGTTACATGAGGGAATGGTTACATTGGGGCTTCAGTAGATGTGCAGTAGGCCAGTCTGGGACAGTTGTGTCTATGAATGAGTTAATAATAACTTAAATGGTAGGAAACATTGATTGATATTGTATATATGACATACGGAGAAAGAAGCGGCAACCCACTCCAGTATTCTTGCCTGGGAAATTGCATGGACAGAGGAGTCTAGTGTACTGTCCATGGGGTTGCAGGAGTCAGACATGACTAAACAATATGTGATATATATATATATATATATATATATATATACACACACACACATTATATATACACATATTTTCACATACATTATATATTATTCAATTATATATGTTATATATAATTTAATTTGTTAACAGTAGATACCATTATCTTCATTTCATGCATAAGGAAATTGAGACTCAGAGACTTATCCTTTAGAAGTTATATGATATCCATTCAGTTAGATTTTCAATAAATCATAAGGAAAGAAAATATTGTTCTGAAAAAGTTTTACAAACAGCATTTACTGTTCTAATAGAGTATTCTAATCCAGCACCTTTCAAGTTTAATGTACATATGAATCACCTAGGGAATCTGGTTAAAATGTAGATTACAATTCAGTAGGTACGGGATGAGAGCAGAGTTTCTGCATTTACAACAAGCATCCGAGGTGATGCAATGTTGATTGTAAGGAGAACACATATTGAATAGCAAGGCTCTAGCCTACTTAATTAAATTCTCAGTGATCACCCTGTTTCCTTCCTTATAAATGTGTATTCCAAAAAAACAAAACAAAAACCACCAAAACTGAAAAAACAACCTTTCAAAAGAAAAAAAAAAAAGAAAGAAAACCTTCATGTATAAGAGCTAGATCTGGTCACATCTTAAAACAAAATCTTTCCGTCATGTCAGAGGAAGGGTCTTGTACGATACCTTTTAATTTGGTCCTTCTGGTTAATCCAGGAAAGTTGTATATGTATATGAGTGGTCTTAGCCGTCGATCAGAAAAAGCCACAACTTCATAAGGAATGTTAGTTGCCACGACACCCACAATTCCATTCATACACTGGAGTACAGTTCTTTTCTTGGTTTCAATATTGATAAATATTACGAAATTCCCAGAAGGGTAGCAAATGGTGCTGTCGTTGACAAAATGAACATTCTGCTTGGGGAATCCTTGCACCCATCTTTGGGGGGAAAAAATAGGTCACATCAGTAGAATAGAATATATTTCAAATACTTTTTCTTTCTGTTTTAAACAAGGCAAACAATAGATCATGAACATTTTTGAAACTCATCTATTCTCTTTTCACCCCCTTTCTGCCCCAAACCATCTCTCAGATAAAAGAACACACAAGGTTGCTGTGAGACCAGTTCCAGTTCAGGCAATAAAGAAACTTAAGTGAAGACCTAAAGTTCCACAGGTCTTGAGAATCTTCTTCAGAGAGTTTTCTAGTGAAGCACAACCTCTGTTCAAACCTCTGAGAAAATCTCAGAAGGATTTCTGAGGTCTTGTATGCATGGAAAAGAAAAAGTAAAAACGAGAGAGAGCAAAAAGAGCTTGATCCTAATAGAAAACAGGTGTATCCTTAGCCTTACCTTTAAAACTAATTTTAATTTTAAAATAAATGTTTAAAAAAGCTTTAAATAAGATAGCCTGGATCCACCTGAAACTATCACAAGATTGTTGGTCAGCTATGCTGCTGCTGCTGCTAAGTCGCTTCAGTGGCGTCCGACTCTGTGCGACCCCATAGACGGCAGCCCACCAGGCTCCCCCGTCCCTGGCATTCTCCAGGCAAGAGCACTGAAGTGGGTTGCCACTATACTCCAATATAGAATGAAAAGTTTAAAAAAAGAGAGAGAGAGCCTGCTTAGTGGTTCTGAGCCAAATAGGAAAGTTGCTTCTTTACTAAGATGGAGTGTGTGCAGCTATATTTTAGATCTAAAACTACAGATAAATGCACAAAGTAAAAGAAGTAAGTAGACATGAATGAAAAGGTTAGAACACAAAAGTAATATATTTTTAAGTAAGGAGTGTGTGGTGAATGCTAAGCTAGAGGAAGAAGACAAAGATGAGAGTCTGAGATGAGGGGAGAGTCTACCTCTATTTAAATGTTAAAGATAAGCTTAAAGATGATGTAGGGAGAAGGCAATGGCACCCCACTCCAGTACTCTTGCCTGGAAAATCCCATGGATGGAGGAGCCTGGTGGGCTGCAGTCCATGGGGTCGCTGAGAGTCGGACACGACTGAGCGACTTCACTTTCACTTTCATGCATTGGAGAAGGAAATGGCAACCCACTCCAGTACTCTTGCCTGGAGAACCCCAGGGACGGGGGAGCCTGATGGGCTGCCGTCTATGGGGTCGCACAGAGTCGGACACGACTGAAGCGACTTAGCAGCAGCAGCAAAGATGATATAGAGGACCAGAGAAAGACATTGGTTCGGAGAGAAACTTCAAGGGAATAGGGAGTACAGCCAGGACCGGTGAAGGATGCTGTGTGGAACACGGTGCAAGTAACACTCTAGAATGTGGATGGAAAGCAATACCAATTTACACCTGCGCAGCGTTTTGTTTTTCAAAAGCCACTACAAGTGCAAACAAATCCAGAGTCGGTGGATAGGAGAGAGAAGGAAGGGACTGATGGCCCTAAGTACGGAGAAAATCACCAAAGAGCATTAGGATGGAAAGAGGGCTGTCACCGGGATGCGTGTGGGCGGTGGGGAACATGAAAGGAAAAGATTATTGAAGGTAATAGCCAGAAAGAGGAGGCAGAAATAAAGAGTGTAGGAGAGCAGTACTGGGTAAGACAGCGGCGGGGTCGGGGGTGGGGGGTGAGTTTGGGGGAGGGGCAGGGAGGAGTAGAAAGAGATGGAACTGTTGTCATTGAATAAGGAAATGAGGGGAGCGAAGTCACAGAGAAAGGAAGTCTGAAGGAAGGCGTTGGTGGCTGAAGAAGAGGTCGAATTTGTGGGACGGCAGGTCTACAGGACAAGATGAAGCAAAGGGTAAGGAGAGGTTGTAGTTCTGAGGGAAGAATTTCCGCGAGGAGTCAGTCGCAGGGACGCCGCACCTCACGGACAGGGACGCGCCAAGGGCGACGTTGTGGACTTCATCTCGTTCCCGGCCTTGCGCCATGGCCCAGATATTTCTCAGCCGGCCGGGGGCAGCCAACACCTGACCCAGGGCAGGGTCCGCAACGGCCACCTAAGGTCCCTGGCTGCTGGGCTGGCAGAGCCGCCACTGTTTACACCGTATCCGGGATACCATAACTCCTGAGCCCATTGGTTCTGCCCTTTAAGCTTCTCTCTCTTAAGCCAAGCGGATTGGTGGAAGAGCTGAGCTGTCTCAACCAATGGGAGAGCGGAGGGCAAAACAAGAGGCTGGCCCCGGGTGGGTGCTGGAGTGATCCAGCCTCGGACAAGTAATTACACAAATAATAAATGGCATTAACAGGCTTTAGTATTGAGTGCTGACCGTGCCAGACGTTGTTCCAAGGGCGGTTCAGATATTATTTCATTTAATATTCAAATCCTCTATCAGACCCATTTTGTAGAAAAGAAAAGCAGGGTGAGAGAAGTAATTGCCCAAGACTACAAAACTGAGAGGGACTTAAAGCCAGATCGAGTCTAAATCTAGAGCTTCAAACCTTTGATTACTAATTACATACTCTAATATACCCTCCACTATTTCAAGGAGGCATTCAGCTTCTGGAAGTAACGGATCAAAAGATTCGCAGTTTGTTCTTGCTTCCTCCCTTCCCTCTCTTGCCCTCCCCACCTTTACTTCTGCACTCCTTCCCTCCCTTCTGGTCCTCTTTCTTCCCTTCTTTACGTCTCTCCTTCTCATCTTGCCATCTTCTCGTCTTCATTTCACTCGCACATATTAATATTTACCGAGTATTACTGTGCATTGTGCTAGTCGCTTGGAACAAAATAGTGAGCAAACCAGATACAGTTCCTTTCTTTGTGGAACTTAGAAGAACCTCCTTCTTAGTGGGGCCCAGCGAGTGAGGAATAGACATCCATTTCATTACATAAAGGTAGAATGGTAGATTGAATTAAGAAGAAAAGAAGAACGATATTATGAGGGCTTATGGTGTAATTCTCTCCTGGTTGCATGGGCAGTGTCAGAGCTGATTGCTGTGTGCATGTGCTGTTTTCATTGAGATTTAAAGGATAAAGAGTGATGGCTGAGGGGCAGGGGATGGGGAAGGAATAGAGGACAGTTTTTTAAAAAGTATCAAGGCAGGACAACAGATGGTAAGCACTGGGAAGGGCAGTGTTATTGAAATAGAGGAAGGTCAGTAGAAAACACTGAAGGCTGGAGAAGGAGCAAGGGACAAGTAAAGGCCAAGTTGTGAATGCTGATCTTTATCCTAAGAGCCAGGGGAAGACATTGCTGCTGCTGCTAAGTCACTTCAGTCGTGTCTGACTCTGTGTGACCCCATAGACGGCAGCCCACCAGGCTCCCCTGTCCCTGGGATTCTCCAGGCAAGAACACTAGAGTGGGTTGCCATTTCCTTCTCCAATGCATGAAAGTGAAAAGTGAAAGGGAAGTTGCTCAGTTGTGTCCAACTCTTCGTGACCCCATGGACTGCAGCCTACCAGGCTCCTCCATCCATGGGATTTTCCAGGCAAGAGTACTGGAGTGGAGTGCCATTGCCTTCTCTGGGGAAGACATTAAATGATTTAGAGGAATGACAAGATAAGATTTATGTTTATAAAAGATCATTCTGGCTGGAGGATTATCAATTGGGTAGGAGAGTGAGGAGAATAGAAATAGGAAGATCTGTTAGGAGTTGATTTCATGATTCTAACAAGGGAAGCAAAGCAGGGTTGTCAAGCTGAGCACTACTGGCATCTGGGACTGGATATGGGGGTGAGTCTCACTGCAGGATGTTTAGCAGCATCCCTGTTAGGGCACCTCTACTGTTGTGACAATCAAAAATGTCTATAGGGACTTCCCTGGTGACTCAGTGGTAAAGAATCCACTTGCCAATGCAAGAGAAATGGGTTTGATCCCTCATCAGGGAAGATCCCACATGCTTCAGAGCAACTAAGCCAGGGAGCACCAACTACTGAGCCCATGTGTGACAATTACTGAAGCCTCAACACCTTGGAGTACGAGCTCGGCAACAGAAGCCACCTCAATGAGAAACCTGTGTACTGAAACTAGAGAGCAGCTCCCACTTGTTGCAACTAGAGAAAAGCTTGCACAGCAGCAAAGATCCAGCACAGCCAAAAATAAGTAAGTAAGATAATTTTTTTAAATGTCTGTGGATATTGTCAAATGTTCCGTTGAGGGGGGGGGGCAAAATCACCCCCAGTTGAAAGCCATTGAGGAGGCAATGTGTTAAAAATATTTTAAAGGTAAAAACCTATATCAGGACTTCCCTGGTGGTCCAGTGAAGAAGACTGTTCCTAGTGCAGGGGACCTGGGTTTGGTCCCTAGTCAGGGAACTAACCCCACATGCTGCATCTCAGAGTTTGTAAGCCACAACTGAAGACCCCACATGCCACAGTGAAGATCAAAGATCCCACATGCTGCAACTGAGACCTGGCACAGCCAAATACATAAATATGAAAAACAATAACAACAACAGCTATGGGCTTTGGTGATGGATTGATAAATAGGGGTAAGAGAGAAGGAAGAATCCAGGATGCTCCTGGGAGTCTGATTATCACAATCAGAGATGGTGATGCACTTTGCTGACGTGGGATGAGGAAGGAGTGGAGCTATGTGTTTCTGCTCTGAAGAATTTCTTTGCTGAAATGTGAGTGCCAAACACAGGTGGTGCTTGGTGTTAAAGGTCTGCACTGATTGGCTGACAAAATCCCACATTGCTGAGCCACAGAGAGAAGTGGCTTGGACAACAGTCAAACTTTCTTCTCAAGTACTTCTTAAGCTCGGGATAGTTTATGTTGCCACTCCCTCACTAGTTGACTTATTTGTGTTCCATCAAGCCCTCCCTACACCCCCACGCCACCCCCAGAAAACACAATATTCCTTTAACTACAACTTGAGCATTTTAAAGCCATCATTAGAAAAGAAGGTGAAGAGGCAAATCTTGCTACTTCTCCCAGAGTAAATGGCAGGTAGGTGAGGCAGAAGGTGAGAAGAAGTGTGAACTCTAGGAAAGAGATACTGATCTGGGCTGGAATCAGCCATGACCTGGGAAGTCGAACCTGCCCTTTGCTAGAGCAAAGGAGAAACTGAACAAAATCAAATTGAAAAAGCATTGGAAAAGCATGTCTTACTCTCTGCAATCTGACTGGGTTTTAGATGAAAATGGAGGTCTCTAACTGGGTTTCTGGGGAATATCTGTGGCTGGTATTCAGGTGGAGATGCCGTGACCTCTACACCGTGCAGATCACAGGAAGAGGAGTGCTCTTTCTTTCTTAGTCTGGAGGTGAAAGACAGACTATCCCAGAAAATGGACTTGGAGGGACAATTGAGGAAAATGGGTGAGTTCTCACTGTGAATGATTTTTGATATTAGAAATAAAATCTAAGACCCATAATTTTTTAATCTAATCAGTGATGCAAGGAGCAGCCCTGAGCTTCCAAAGATGATAAGCAGTGTGTTTCACTATTTTTAGGAAGCCTGCAATCCTCCTAAACCCATTTTAGCTCTTTCAACTTTCTTTCCTTGCAAATCTCCATCCCATCATCACTAGACCAGTCCTGGACAGATTAAGCCTAATCCTCACCTTGAGGTTTTATCCCTTTGTAGATCTCAGCTTGTCTTAAAGGCCAAAAGAGCAAAGGTCTATTCGAGTTTATGGAGCTCTAAAACCCAAAACCTGTCCAGAACCATCCACAGGAAAACACAACAACAACAAAGGACATTTATTTTCCAAGAAGAATTCATCTCACTCCCAGCTTCTCAGCTTTTCTTGGGTTGTAGCCAAGCTCTGTGATATCTGAAAGATGACTTTTCTCATCTCGCTAAAATATTCACCCATGAAGTAGGTTTTCTAGGATCTTTAAACATGGAAAAAGATTATACAGCATATTGGAAATTACTCCATTTATTAAGTACACGTATCAATGACCTTCTGTGTATTAGACAAGTATTTGCTTTTTGTGAAAGGCAATGTGTACAAGAAAATTGAGAAAGCAACATGTGAGCATCATTTCTCTGGATAGAAAGATGTAAATAATCAAAGTTTTTACAGTAAAGGTAAGCAGTTGCAACAGAGAGTATCTACTTATTTTCCTGTAATTGATCCGTTTTATAGTAGTCATAATAAACCTCAATTTATTGAGTTCCTACTATGTATTAAGAACTTAGTAAAAATAGAATCCTTCCAACAACCATACTGCAGAAGAAACAGGCTCAGAGAGGGTGAATTTAAGACTCCAGTTTTCACATGTACTGCAAAGGCGCCTGCAGTGGGAATATCGGCTGTGATCTCCCTCCAGGCACCCAGGCTGCGGTAGTTGGGTCTTCCTTCTTGGAGAGGGTGGGGAATCCGCCTGCGCGCTGGGTCGGGTCGCCCAGGGGCCTCTGCGCTCAGATTTCCTTTCAGCGCCCGGGCAGCGCGGGTCCCTGCGCACACAGCCCAGGGCGGGCTGACGGCTGCCCCAGCCTGGCACTTCTGAGAAAAATAGGGGAGGCGCGACCGACTTCCTGGTTGAACTTTAAACTCCATTGGGAGCTCGGCCTGTGCTGCGCTGCAATGTCCGGCGGAACGGTCAGAAGCCTGGGGAAGGGTGAGGCTGCCCTCCGCGATCTGCCGCGGGGATCTGGGCGACCCTCGGCCGCGGGTCGGCGTGCGGCTGAACCTCCTGGGAAGGCACCCGCCCGGGGAAAGAGGCCGGGGCCGCAGCGCGCGGGACCTCTCCACTGCTGGGTCCGGGGAACAGCTGGAGGCTGGGGGTCCCTGCCACTCTCTGGGTTGTAACTGCGTCCGGTTCTCCCCGCAGGAAGCGCGCCCCCAGGGCCCGTCCCCGAGGGCCTGATCCGTGTCTACAGCATGAGGTTCTGTCCTTACGCCAAGAGGACGCTCCTGGTCCTGAGGGCCAAGGGAATCCGGTGAGGACCATGGAGGGGGCTGCTCCCCGATTTGGCCATGAACCAGCTGCTGAGGAAGGCCAGCTATTTGAGCTCTGGCAGATCCCTGAGTCTTGCTATATTGCCCTATATCCCAGTCCAGAGTCCCGGCCTTGACTCTGGGTAGAGTACTGAGTTAATTGTACTGTGCATATTTCTATAGTTTGGGTTATTGGTTGAAGCAAATAAAGTGTCTATGCCTAAAAATTCATGCTTTGGGGAAGCCACACAGCAAGGTTATTGACATAGGCGTTTCCCACAAGAAATCTGCAAGTCATTGGCTTTTCTCTGACACTGAAGAGCCACTGGAACCTTCTCCCTTAGAGTGACCTTTGGAATCTGTTGAACAAACATTAGATATATGTGGTGTGGAAGTTTTAAGAGATAGTTTCCATTCCAAAGAAATTTTCTATCTATATGCTTAGAATGTATAAACTACTTTTAGTCTTCTAGGGGGAGAATTAAGCAGGCAATTCCTTTTCCCTAAAAAAGGTAAGATATATTCCAAAGGGTAAAAAAAACACATTATTTATCAATTAGTCATCACTGCAGTAAGATTTCCATCATATTCTGGGTGAAACTGATTCTGAACACATAGCAAAATATTCAACATTTAGTAACACTTATCAAAACATTGTCTTATCTAAATATCATAATATTTACTGTATTAGAATCTCTTATTGCAATTAACAGATATCCAATTCAGTTGGATTGAAAAAAGACATATCTTGTGCTCATACAATTGAAGAATCTAGAGTGTAACTCCAAAACTAGAGTGTAACTCCCACTCTCCACAACTAGAGAAAGCCTTTGCACAGCAACAAAGACTCAGTGCAACCAAAAATTAAATTAATTTTTTTAAAAAGAAAAATTCAGCATTAAGACACAGCTGGATTTGAAGGCACCAAGTCCTGGGTGAGTGCCCCTCTGGACTTCTAAGTTGAAAACAACCCTATCTTACTGGCACAGTTTTCCAAAGGGAAACGGGATTGATTTACTATAAAAATGTGTGATAGGGGGTGAAGGGTGGTAACAGCTGCTGGGCAGTGCAGACAACAGAGGTCTACTATGTTCATGGATTAGTTTTTAGTCCCAGGGGACTTTGATTAGAGAGGTAGCTGACTTTACTATGGGGCTTCTCAGGTGGCATTAGTGATAAAGAAACTGCCTGCCAATGTAGGAAACTTAAGAGATGCGGATTCGATCCCTTAGTCAGGAAGATCCTCTGGAGGAGGGCACGGCAACCCACTCCATATTCTTGCCTGGAGAATCCCTATGGACAGAGAAGCCTGGCGGGCTACAGTCCTTAGGCTTGCAAAGAGTCAGACATGACTGAAGCGACTTAGCATGCATGCACGCTGACTGTACAGCATTAGCAGTTCAGTCTAGTCGCTCGGTTGTGTCCAACTTTGCGACCCCATGGACTGCAGCGTGCTAGGCTTCCCTATCCATCACCAACGCCCAGAGCCTACTCAAACTCATGTCCGTGGCATCAGTGATGCCATCCAACCATCTCATCCACTGTCGTCCCCTTCTCCTGCCTTCAATCTTTCCCAGTATCAGGGTCTTTTCCAATGAGTCAGTTCTTCACATCAGGTGGCCAAAGTACTGGAGCTTCAGCTTCACCATCAATCCTTCCAATGAATATTTAGGACTGATTTCCTTTAGGATTGACTGGTTGGATCATTATAGAATCTACTAAAGCCTGGTTTTCTCTGAAAGGCACATCTTCCAACTTGCTGCAGCAGGTATGTTACCCTGTTGGCTCATCGTGCCAGATTACCAAAATGCATGTGTTCTGAGAACCTTGTTTATTACAAAAACCCAGAATTTACCTTTTCTTTTCATAGTATGAAATTTCAGAAATCTTGATAATTCCTTGGCAGAGAGCCTCATTATTCTTGCAGTGGCTTGTATATGAGTGTACAGTAATCTGTCAGCAGACAAACCCTTTAATACATACACACAAACGCCACTGTTCGTTCTGGCTATTCCTTTCTTTCTGTGGGAGAGAGGGTAGGATTGTGTATTTAATCCTCAAGCTAAATGATTTTGTAGCTACTCAGGTGGATGGGGATAAAGGAACAAAAGACGTTGGGGTGTATTATTTCTGAGTAACTAATTGGTTCTATTAACACTTTTCCAGCTTTGACAATGATATGGACCTGAGACCTGACTTTAACAATTATATGAACCTTCCCTTCCGTTTGTTTCCCCTAAATCTTTCAGGCAGGACAGAAATCAGATCTAAAAACAATCAATATAGTTCGGACTTCACCTGTTTCTTCTTTATGGGTTTATTTAGTGTAATTTACTCATATGCCATTAAAAAAAAAAAATCAATGCATGGAAATTTAATCTGAAAGCTTATTTTGTGGATGAATTTTTTGGATTCCTTAATATTCTTGTAAAAATTGATGAACTTTCTATTCAGATTAGCAAAAGAAACTGAATTTTATTAATACCATGTTGATTCTCATGTAGTGAGACCTGAACAAACTCAATTAGTTGGCTCAGATATTTTTAGTCCCAAATGGAATATCTAAATGACAGTCTTGAAGAATTTCCACTTATTTATTCAACCAATGTGTGTTGAGTACCTATCTAAAAATGTTTATATATCTTCATACCATTTGAATCTATTTAAAACTTTGCTCATTTACATGTTTGTTTATGAATATGACCAAGACACACAAGCAGATCACTGCTTTCATGGAGCTTACATTCTAAGGAGGTGACATAACAAATATGTAATTAAGTTAGCAAAGTAATTTCAGATGCATATCTTAAGTTCAATGAAGAAAGTAATTCAAGAGATATAAAAAAGGCCAGTGTGGTCAGATCATAATGACCAAAGCAAAAGTCATAGGAAACAGATGTGACAGGTAACCTAGGGCCAGATCACATGGCATAAAAAGGGGTTCAGAGTTTATCCGCATTGCAGTGAGGAGCAGTTGTAAATAAGCAGGAGGGTGGCCTCATTCAACTTACCTTTGTATATGGAGAGTGGGGACTTCTCAGGTGGCTCAGTGGTAAGGAATTCACCTGCCAATGTAGGAGATACTGGTTCAATCCCTGTGTCTGGAAGATCCCCTGGAGAAGGAAAAGGTAACCCACTCCAGTATTCTTACCTGGGAAATCCCATAGACAGTGGAGCCTGGTGGGCTACAGTCCATGGCCATGGGGTTGCAAAGATTTGACACGACTTAGCAGCTGAGTACACAGGCACTCGAGTAGAGTAACTGACTGTAGGGAGGCCATAGTGGAAGCAGACGGGCCAGTGGGACTACCGTAGAGGTCCAGGTGGCAGATGATGTCTTGGACGAGGTGGCAGTGTTAAAGCTGAGAAGCAGATGAAGCCAGACTGTGATTTGAAGGTCTAGCTGACAGGTCTTGCTGATCCATGCGATTTGAGGAAGAGGGGGCAGGGGGAAGGAATCAAGGCCACACTGACTCCAAATTTTGGGGTCTGATCAGCTAAGTGGGTGATGAGACCGTTGACATTTTATTCAGGAATACAAGAAAAATGTTACTGTCTTCACTGTCTTTTGTGTGTTTTTCAGGCATGAAGTCATCAACATCAACCTGAAAAATAAGCCTGAGTGGTTTTTCAAGAAGAATCCCTTAGGCCTAGTGCCGGTCCTGGAAACCAGTCTGGGTCAGTTGATCTATGAATCTGCCATCACTTGTGAGTACCTGGATGAAGCATATCCAGGGAAGAAGCTGTTGCCAGGCGACCCCTATGAGAAAGCTTGCCAAAAGATGGTCTTTGAGTCCTTTTCTAAGGTGCGTGTTTAAGCAATTTCAGCTCCTATTGAAAATGTCTTTGTTTTTAAAGCTGAATCAGTGCTGTCACTCTAGGTTCAGTGATTTGGAAGGGAAAGAAACAGGATTATGCTCTTGCCGGCTCTGACATGTCCCGTGCGCCCTTTCATGATCTGAATCCTTTTTACTTTCCTAACGCTTTATATTCTTGTCATGCTGAAATTTTTCCCAGACTTGCTACCTTCTGCTCTAGTCTTTCTAGAAGACTCTTCCCCCTTCTTACTTTGCCTGGTTGTCCCAGGTTCTCTTTTGTGCAGTCTGCACTCCTGTATGAGTGGGACCATAGAGGCTGAGGGCTGACTATACTGTGCCGATTTATATAAGGGAGTTGAGCATTCAGATTTTCCTATCTGGGGGCGGGGTGTCCTGGAACCCAACCCCCACTTCCACCCCAACCCTGCCACCCCCAGCAAACACTAAGGAACCACTGTACCTGTCTGGAGACTGCTGTCTCCCAGAAGCTTGTTAGTGCCCAGCTCTGTGTTCTCACATGTGCTAACTTCCCTCTGTGGGGACTGCTGCCTTCTTGTACGTAAGTTGCATGCCTGTGTGTTGTACCAGGGCTGTGAGCTTCTGAGGATGAGAGCCGTGTTTCCATCACTGCTGGCTCACTGCCTAGGCTTGTCACCAGCCCTGCCACTCCTTAGCTGTGTGACTCTAAGCAAGTTATTTGTTATTTGCCTCTGTACCTCAGCTCATGTATAAAATGAGTATAATAAGGGTTCCTGTGCCACTGAAAAAAATCGGTTAATATAAAACACTTGAAGTCCAATACATGGTGAATACTCAGTGTTGGCTCTTGTTCTTCTAGCCACAGTGTTTATCTGTGGGCATCTCCTGTGTGTTGGCAACAGCTCCTTATGGGCTGAGTAATGGCATTCCTGTAGAGAACTTCCTGTGTTTGAACTAGCATCAGTATTAATTCAAACAGTTAGATTAGTTCAAACAGTTAGTATTAAAAAAGAAATGACCAAGAGCAGACAATGTGAATAGCCGCATCAGGTTATATCTATATAATGTCTGTATAATTCTGTTAGTTCATCAGGATATATGTCAGCATAATAGGAAACATCTTGTCTCTAGGGAAAGAAATGGTGAAAAAAAATCTACAAAGTGAGACTTGTAGGGAGAACATATTGTCTAAGGAAACACTGAAAAGGGAAAAACCAGTGGGGAAGGAAGAGGGAGTTGGCTGGCTTAGCAGAATGACAGTGAAAGAATGCTAGAGATTTCCACTGTCGAAGATGATAGACAGGGGATATGGTGTTTACAAGAAAGATATTGGCGAATTAAAGAATCATAATACTGAGATTTCTTGTACTGTCTAGAAAGAAAAGGCGCTAACAGCTGGAGACGCCCACCGTTTCTTCCCTGCTCACACTCAGAGAAGAGGTGGGCTTAAGTACCGCATGACCCCATCCTCCTGACCACAGCTCAGGAAGCCAGAAAAGCCCCCAGCCGTACCCCAGACCAATAATTATTTTCCTGAGAACTTGGGAATGAGACACAAACTAAGACAATAAAGGTGTTGAGATTTTGGAGCTGTACGTTTATATCACTGGAGACCTAACAAACCAAAGACACACACAAAAAGAATTTTTAGCAAAGCAGAGGTTAAGAACATTGCAAAGGGAACTGACATTTGGCAAATAATATGAAGCAGACATTCAAGGAGAAGCAGAGATGAAAGACCATCCAGACCCAGATGGAAATGTGGAAGGAACGGCTGCCTGCAAACCTCAGTTCCAATGAAGGCAAGCTGTACCAACATGGATAGGCTTTCTGGACATTCTCCTGTACTTTTACAAGGGCCTGTTTACTTACACTGGGACAAGTGGATTTCTGTCTCTTGCAGTGAGACAATACCAAAGACTGAGCATTAAAACACAAACACCTCCACCACAAGCATTAAAGCATCTGCTGCTACACCTGTCAAGTCTTCAGGTTGTCAGCCACTTTGAGCTGTCTTCTCATGCTTGTCCCAAGGTAGAGATCAGGAAAATCTCCTTCCCAGCTCTCTTTGCAGCTCGTGCCAAGGCCTGGGATCTACGCTCTTCCTCTCACATGCACACATACTAGGGTTCAGTTCAGAAATGAGACATGTGGAGAAGTAGGCATGGGCTGGGGCACCGGTTCTGCTGATGAGAGTGGCTGGTAGCAGAGCTCCTGGCTTTCAGGAGCTGGGGTGATTGCAAGATTCAATTCCAGCCTGGCATCACTAACCTTATAGTCCAGCATCTGGCAGGGGCACAAACTGTAGCACTGAGTGCTCAATTCACTGGTGGCAAAGAATGCTTCCCATCAGGTCCGTTTCCACCATGATTTTGGAATGGTCCAGTTCAGTTCCAGACCTGTTTGTTCCGCCTCTCAACAATTCAATGAGCAACAATTCTATCAGTGTCCTTTCAAGATATGTTTGACTCAAACTCAACAAGATGGCTTCTCCTAATAGTTCCTTATAAAATCTTGACTCTTACAGCATCTTAGGCCACAAAACTGTTTTTAAGATCAGTACCTGACCTCTGTGAGTACAGAAACTAAAGTTTCCAGAACACCCTGACTCTGGGACTATAAGGGTTCTGTGGTGCTTTTATATGAAGGGGCTGATATCATTAGCTTCACACTGATAAACTAAGAAATTTTTCTCTGTCTAGGTACCATCTTTGATGGTAAGCTTTCTTAGAAAGCAAAATAAGGAAGATTGCTCTGGCCTAAAAGAAGAACTGCATAAAGAATTCAGCAAGCTGGAGGAGGTAATCAACCCCTTCTTGATTTTATGGGAGTAATACATGGTATCCATTTTTTCTTCTATTCTTTTTTTTTAATATTCCCATCTCCAAAATCACTTTAAGGTAATTAGCAATAACACCAAAAAGGAAATTTTAGTTTACAACAGATAGCTATAAGCTGCTGTGTTTAGGATATAAATGACAACACCTAAAAATGTTTTGTCATGGACTTGCTTTTAGAACATTTTATTGCACTGACATTAAAATATCAAGGAAAAATGTCACCCACATTTCCACAATTTGTCACCTGTTTTAATTTTTCTATGCTTGTTCTATGTATATTTTTAAACATTCAGATCAGATCAGTTGCTCAGTTGTGTCTGACTCTTTGCAACCCCATGAATTGCAGCACGCCAGGCTTCCCTGTCCATCACCAACTCCCGGAGTTCACTGAGACTCGTGTCCATCAAGTCAGTGATGCCATCCAGCCATCTCGTCCTCTGTCATCCCCTTCTCCTCCTGCCCCCAATCCCTCCCAGCATCAGAGTCTTTTCCAATGAGTCAGCTCTTCACATGAGGTGGCCGAAGTACTGGAGTTTCAGCTTTAGCATCATTCCTTCCAAAGAAATCCCAGGGCTGATCTCCTTCAGAATGGACTGGTTGGATCTCCCTACAGTCCAAGGGACTCTCAAGAGTCTTCTCCAACACCACAGTTCAAAAGCATCAATTCTTCGGCGCTCAGCCTTCTTCACAGTCCAACTCTCACATCCATACATGACCACAGGAAAAACTATAGCCTTGACTAGACGGACCTTTGTTGGCAAAGTAATGTCTCTGCTTTTGAATATGCTATCTAGGTTGGTCATAACTTTCCTTCCAAGGAGTAAGCGTCTCTTAATTTCATGGCTGCAGTCACCATCTGCAGTGATTTTGGAGCCCAGAAAAATAAAGTCTGACACTGTTTCCACTGTTTCCCCATCTATTTCCCATGAAGTGATGGGACTGGATGCCATGATCTTCGTTTTCTGAATGTTGAGCTTTAAGCCAACTTTTTCACTCTCCACTTTCACTTTCATCAAGAGGCTTTTTAGTTCCTCTTCACTTTCTGCCATAAGGGTGGTGTCATCTGCATATCTGAGGTTATTGATACTTCTCCCGGCAGTCTTGATTCCAGCTTGTGTTTCTTCCAGTCCAGCATTTCTCATGATGTACTCTACATATAAGTTAAATAAACAGGGTGACAATATACAGCCTTGACGTACTCCTTTTCCTATTTGGAACCAGTCTGTTGTTCCATGTCCAATTCTAACTGTTGCTTCCTGACCTGCATACAAATTTCTCAAGAGGCAGGTCAGGTGGTCTGGTATTCCTATCTCTTTCAGAATTTCCACAGTTTATTGTGATCCACACAGTCAAAGGCTTTGGCATAGTCAATAAAGCAGAAATAGATGTTTTTCTGGAACTTTCTTGCCTTTTCCATGATCCAGCGGATGTTGGCAATTTGATCTCTGGTTCCTCTGCCTTTTCTAAAACCAGCTTGAACATCAGGAAGTTCACGGTTCACATATTGCTGAAGCCTGGCTTGGAGAATTTTGAGCATTACTTTACTAGCGTGTGAGATGAGTGCAATTGTGCGGTAGTTTGAGCATTCTTTGGCATTGCCTTTCTTTGGGATTGGAATGAAAACTGACCTTTTCCAGTCCTGTGGCCACTGCTGAGTTTTCCAAATTTGCTGGCATATTGAGTGCAGCACTTTCACAGCATCATCTTTCAGGATTTGGAATAGCTCAACTGGAATTCCATCACCTCCACTAGCTTTGTTCGTAGTGATGCTTTCTAAGGCCAACTTGACTTCACATTCCAGGATGTCTGGCTCTAGGTCAGTGATCACAGCATCGTGATTATCTGGGTCATGAAGATCTTTTTTGTATAGTTCTTCTGTGTATTCTTGCCATCTCTTCTTAATATCTTCTGCTTCTGTTAGGTCCATACCATTTCTGTCCTTCATCGAGCCCATCTTTGCATGAAATGTTCCCTGGTATCTCTAGTTTTCTTGAAGAGATCTCTAGTCTTTCCCGTTCTGTTGTTTTCCTCTATTTCTTTGCATTGATTGCTGAAGAAGGCTTTCTTATCTCTTCTTGCTATTCTTTGGAACTCTGCATTCAGATGCTTATATCTTTCCTTTTCTCCTTTGCTTTTCGCCTCTCTTCTTTTCACAGCTATTTGTAAGGCCTCCCCAGACAGCCATTTTGCTTTTTTGCATTTCTTTTTCATGGGGATGGTCTTGATCCCTGTCTCCTGTACAATGTCACGAACCTCATTCCATAGTTCATCAGGCACTCTATCAGATCCTAACCATAATCAGAGCATAAATCATTCGTGTTCTTTTTTCTACTTATTATTATATAATAAACATTCCCCGCCACAAAGAGATGCCATGAATTAGACAGACACTTGGGGAAGCCCAGATATAGTTTACCTGCTTTGCAGAAGAACTGCCATTTGGACCTTTACACGAGAATTCCTCTTCCATTCACACTGAGCGTTAGGTTTTTACTGAGGGAAGACACAGTTCCTGTTTCATATGGAAATGCAGGCTTTTATCAGTAAGTATGAATTTTGCTGTAGATTATTTCAGAAACCGTTTTTTTTTTTTTTCCATTAAGAAAGTTCTATTACTGTCTCTCTCTTTAGTCACTAAGTTGTGTCCAACTCTTGTGACCCCATGGACTGTAGCCTGCCAGGCTCCTCTGTCCATGGGATTCTCCAGGCAAGACTACTCGAGTGGGTTGCCATTTCCTTCTCCAGGGAATCTTCCCAACCCAGGGATCAAACCTGGGTCTCCTGCACTGCAGGCAGATTCTTTACCAACTGAGTCTTGAAGTTTGCTGTTTTTTTTTTTTTTTAAGCCATGAATGAGTGTTCGATTTTATTGAATGCTTTGTCTGTTCCTATTACATTTTTTCAAATGTTCATAAAAAATTTTTCCCTTTAAACTGAAGAGTATAGTATAACTAACAGATTTTTCTGGTGTTGAACTATGCTAGTATTACTGGGATAAAACCTAATTGTTTTAAATGGTTTTCATATATATTCTAAAATTAGTTAATATTTAAAGAATATTTGCGTATTTGTTTATATAATAGATTACTTTGTTCTAATAGTATCTTTATTTGGTTTTATATATCAAGGATATTCTCACCTCATAAAATGAGTTGTTACTTTCTCTGGATGTCTAAGCTCTGAAACCATTTGATATCTTTTGGCTATTTCTGTAAAATATTTGAGTCTGGTGTCTTTTATGTGGGTAGAGTTCAATTTTTAATGGTGATTAATTTGGGGGGGTGTTGTATTTTTTCTTAAATCAATTTTGGTAATTTCTATTTTTACTGAAAATTGTCCATTTCATCTAAGTTTTCGTATATATGGACATGAAGATGATCATGTTTCCTGATTTCAAAAAATCTCTGTGTACAACTATAGTTGGCCCTGAACAGTGTGGAGGCTGAGGGTGCTGACCCTTTGAGCAGTAGAAAATCCATACACTTCCTGCTAAATTTGGGGTTAGTTGGGAGGCATATGTTTCTTCCCATCTGTGCTTATAGACTCCCAGTTAAGGACTAATACATTTCCATGTTTCAGGCTGCTGAGAGGTTATTTCCTTCTGACTGAAACTATACTTACTTTATTATGCACAATACAATTACCAGTCACTACAGTTTTAAGGACAGTCCCAAACAATATTGATTCATTGTAGCATTCTAAGTACCTAATAATTCAAGGTACTCTGCTGAACAGTATGGGAGGTAGAAAGTGAGAGGCAGTTCATACTATGCAGATGGTTAATTTGGTGGTAGACCAAAAACATACTCAGGTAGGTATAAACAACCTGTTTACAATGCAGAATATTATAAGGGCCCTGAAAAAAAACTATGGATATCTTATAAATGGCAAAATGGTTTGGTGTTAATTAGCTAGACAGTAATCTCAGTTCTTTTCTTTGTAAAACCATAATACCAATTCACCTTCTTAAATTTCAGGCATACACTTTTGTGCTTTGTTTTCAAAGAATTTTACTTGGCATCTGTTTAATAATTAATCTAGTTATTTCCAATATATTTTAAGTAAACTTTTCTACTGAAGTATTATATGCAGAGATTTACCCAAAGCGTAAGAGTATATCTTGATGAATTTACAAAGTAAACACAACCATGAAACTGGCACCCGTATCAAGAAAGAGAATATTAGTTTTGAATGATTTTTGTACTTCATACAAATGGAATCATAATATTCACTCTTTGGGGTCTGACATCTTTCATATAATATCAAGTTTCTGAAGTTCATCTATATTGCGTGTAGTTAGTTCATTCCTATACTTTGTATAGTGTTCCAATGTATGCTGCTGCTGCTAAGTCGCTTCAGTCGTGTCCGACTCTGTGCAACCCCATAGACGGCCTCCTCTGTCCCTGGGATTCTCCAGGCAATGTATGACTACTGCACAATTTATTCATTTTAGTCCTAATGGACAGTAAACATTTCCACTTTGCGGTTATAAAATAGTGCTGTGATGAACATTCTTATACCTATGGTTTAGTGACTATATGTTCACATTTTCAAAAAGTAGAATTACTGGGTTATAGAGTATGCATGCACTCTGCTTTAGGAGACAATGTTAAAAAAAAAAATGGCTAAACCAATTTATACTCCTGTCAGCAGTGGGTCTACAGAGTTACTAACTTCATCTTATTCCTTTTAGCCATTCTGATGGATGTGAAGTGGTATGACATTTTCATTTTAATTTGCATTTCCTGAATGACTCATGTAGCTGAGCACTTTTTCAAATGATTATTGGCCATTTGGAACTTCTCATTTGTGAAATTCAAGTCTTGCCCAATTTTCTGATGAATTGTTTGCCTCTTTCTTATTGATTCCCAGGAGTTCTTTCTATATTCTGAATACCAGTCCTTTGTTGGGTATGTGTATTGCAAAGATCTTGTATTCTGTGGCTTGTTTTACTTTTTTCCCCTTTCCAGTAAAATAGACTGTTTTGCGTTATCCCAAACCAAGAGATTCTAAAGCTTAAACTAATCAGACAAACCCCAACTTGACTATGTCAGGGCAAAAGTTGCTACTGTCACTTACTTGACTTGCCTTACCAGATGCAGAAATAAGAAGTATTCTTATGCTGTTTAATGTTCAGGTTCTGACTAATAAGAAGACAACCTTCTTTGGTGGCAGTTCTCTTTCTATGATTGATTACCTCATCTGGCCCTGGTTTGAATGGCTAGAAGCCTTGGAGTTAAATGAGTAAGACATTTGAATTTTTTTTTGCATAATTTAAGATAATGATAACTGGAATTGTATACACTAACCTTTTTATGGACAAAATTAATGTATCTCATCAAGTAGATTAATGGGAGCAGCCAACAGAAGGATACTTTGACTTTCCAGGGCATGTCCTATACCTATACTCACGATTTTCTCCCATCTCTGGGGGTGGGCAAGGGTGGGGAGTTCTGTGACAGGTAGTAAAATATTTGAAAAATGATTTACTCCTTCCCTCTTGGTTAAAAATCCATAAGGATATACATTTTCATAACGACGTCAGGCAGGATTGTGTGACTAATGCCACCTCCCATTTACCAGCAAGAGTCCCTCACTGTTATCCAAACTCCATGTTTTGAAGTTTAGCAGCCACCTTAGCTTACTCCTACTTCCTAGAGCTTACAGTTACCATTAGTCACAATCTGACCAGAGAGTAATAAATATGTAATGTTCTTGGTCGTCTTTCACTTTCTCATTTAAAAAAAATATCAGTCTCTCAGTTTGGACAAGTTCTTAGGTTAACTGAGCAATTCACTTCACTCTAGTTTTAGATTCCTCTTCCACAAAACAAGGACCTCTACAATATCTTCCAAATCTCTTATTTTATGGTTATGCATATCTTAAAGAAATATTTCTAAAGGACTACTTGAAAAGATTAGAGGAAAACAATATGAAACTGGCAAGTTACAGGAGCATTTGCAATGCCTTCCTACTTAGCCTTGTTCATCCCTCCATTTTTTCCAAATCCTGCAGGTGTGTAGACCACACTCCAAATCTAAAGCTCTGGATGGCATCCATGAAGAATGATCCCATAGTATCATCCCTCCCCACCGATGTGAAGACCCTTCAAGGTTTCTTCAACCTCTACTTACAGAACAGCCCCGAGGCCTGTGACTATGGTCTCTGATGGAGACAAGAGTCAGCAATGAAGACATAGCTGATACTTTGCTTCACTAACATGAATAATACCATGCTTTTATTTTACCAAGTGTTCTCATGTCTTATTGGATCACCTTCTCTGATTTGACATCAAATTTGGCTATACTGTGGGCTTTCCTTAAGACCCTCCTGCAGAAATATAAACATATTTCCTGTCTCAGAATGCTCAAATGACTCTAAGGGCTATCACAGTCCATGCTGATAGACTGGAGGATAAACTGCAGTGCACTTATTCTTAGGGCTGATCATGAGCTGGCCTCAGACTGTTCCTGTGCTTGCCTCTCATAGCTGATCTCTTGTTCACATCATTATGATTGCTTAATTAGATCTTCAAATTTTTCTGACCTCATGGCTTCCGCATATGCCTTTCCTCTGCTTGGAATCCTCTTCCTTTTCCTCATCACAAAGCTCATCCTTTAAGTATTGCTAGGAATTGAATTTTGTCCCTCAAAATTTGTAGGTTGATGTCCTCACTCTCAGTATCTCAGAATGTGACTGTATTTGGAAGTAGGGTCTTTATGAAATGAAATGAAGTAATTTAATGTGGACCTACTCCAGTATGATTAGTATCCTTATAAAAAGGGAAATTAAGAGACAGATACACACAGAAGGAGAACACCATGTGAACACAAGGACAGTTATTCACAATCAGGAACAGATTCTCCGTCGTAGCTCAGCAGGAATCAATCCTGCTGACACTTGATCTCAGACTTCTGGCCTCCAGAACTGAGACAATAAATTTCTGTGTTTAAGCCACTCAGTTTGTGGTACTTTGTTAATGGCAACCCTAGCAAACTAATACAGCCATCAAAAGGTGAGTGGGTAAATAAACTGTGATATATATCCATACCATGGAATAGAAAGGAATCAACAACTAAAACACAGCAGCATGGGAGAATTAGAAAATAATTGTGCTGCATGGAAGAAGCCAGACCCCAAAGAAAGAGTATATAATGTATGTGTAATTCTTGAAAATGCAAACTAACCCAGAATGTGAATAAGCACATCAGTGATTCCCTGGGAGTGAGGGGCAGGGCTTCAGTGGTGTACGGGTATGTGTGGTGAGAGCCAATAAGGAAGGACCTGAAGGAGCACAGAAAAACTTCTGGAGATGATGGATATATTCATTATCCCAATTATAGTGATGCTTTTATGGGTAAGTCAAAAGTTATCAAGTTGTTTATATACATATAAAGTTGTTTATATATATATATATATATATACACACACATATATATATACATACATACAGTGAATTATACATCAATTATATCTCAGTAAAGGGCTGGAAGAAGCACAAGCTGGAATCAAGATTGCCGGGAGAAATAACCAATAACCTCAGATATGCAGATGACACTACCCTTATGGCAGAAAATGAAGAGGAACTAAAGAACCTCTTGATGAAAGTGAAAGAGGAGAGTGAAAAAGTTGGCTTAAAGCTCAACATTCAGAAAACAAAGATCATGGCATCTTGTCCCATCACTTCATGGCAAATAGATGGGAAAACAGTGGAAACAGTGTCAGACTTTATTTTTGGGGGCTCCAAAATCACTGTAGATGGTGATTGCAGCCATGAAATTAAAAGACACTTACTCCTTGGAAGGAAAGATATGACCAACCTAGATAGCATATTCAAAAGCAGGGACATTACTTTGCCAACAAAGGTCCATCTAGTCAAGGCTATGATTTTTCCAGTGGTAATGTATGGATGTGAGAGCTGGACTGTGAAGAAAGCTGAGCACCGAAGAATTGATGCTTTTGAACTGTGGTGTTGGAGAAGACTCTTGAGAGTCCCTTGGACTGCAAGGAGATCCAACCAGTCCATTCTGAAGGTGATCAGCCCTGGGATTTCTTTGGAAGGAATGATGCTAAAGCTGAAACTCCAGTACTTTGGCCACCTCATGTGAAGAGTTGACTCATTGGAAAAGACTCTGATGCTGGGAGGGATTGGGGGCAGAAGGAGAAGGGGATGACAGAGGATGAGATGGTTGGATGGCACCACCGACTCGATGGACATGAGTTTGAGTAAACTCCAGGAGTTGGTGATGGACAGGGAGGCCTGGCATGCTGCAATTCACCAGGTCGCAAAGAGTCGGACACGACTGAGCAACTGAACTGAACTGAACTGAACTGAAAGTTGTTGTGGGTTTTTTTTTGGCCGATTGAGGGATCATAGTTGCGAAACAGGGATCAAACCTGTGTCCACTACAGTGGGAACATGGAGTCTTAACAACTAGACCACCAGTAAATAGTAAAAATTTTCTGCACAAACAGTAAAGAAATTCTGCATAAACTAAATGTTATTCTATGAATCAAGATTGTTACATATTTCCATGAAAAATGCTGGTATGTAAGTATTCACAATCATTCTTGGATTGAGAATATTAAGTATTTCCCCTCAATAAGACAAATTTCCCCCCAAAGGAGTTTATATTATGGATAGAACAGTGAATGCATCTTTGAAGGTGACCACATGAAGTGATCCAGCAAAGACCAGACGTGTGTCTTATTCACAAGTATTTCCTATACAGCTGGGAAATGCAGTATAATGTTCCAGTCTCTGAACATTTAATTGTTTTAATGTCCCTAAAAACAGTTACTTCAAACTGGGCTCTAATATGAAGACCATCTTAATTTCAGCATTAGTGGAAATAATGAAAATAATTCATAGGTACCCTATTAGGAAAAGATGAAACTTTATGTACTTATTCATGTATTCTTTACTTGACAAAGGAAATATTATAACACACTGATGAGAAAGACAGTAATTAATCTGTTAGCTTTTGCCCTGCCAATTTGCTGCCTGAAAGTACTGATTATATTAAGCCTTATGATTAGGACTTTTATTCCTTCCATTTTTCCTTGTTCCAATTTCTCATGTAGACGTGCTTTGATAAAATCCAGAAAGATAAATTAAAATGTGACCCAATGAAAGGAATTCTGCAGGAGGCTGCAACTTACCAGAGGGCCAGTTCAAATTCTGGAAGGGAGGAGTAACTAGGCAGGTAGGTGCCACAGTAACTGAAGGAAAGTAGAGTCCAGGAGAACATTGCCTATAATATAAAATACAGTGCAAGGATTTAATCATTATGTTCAGGTTAACTATAGCCTTATAGTTTAATTTCTTTTATTTAATAATTTTCACATAATTCAAATATATTTGCCTCGTGCAATGTCTAGGCTGGTTTCTTACACTATTAACAGAAAGCTATGAGCAAAGTTAAGATCTCTGTTTAAAAGATTTTTGAGTGAACTAAGGCCATGAGGTCACTGTCTCATGACTTCAGTGCTGAATTAAGCACACTGCACTATGTATGTCCCTGTGTGCCTTGAAATGGCCCAAGAACCATAAAATATTCCATAAATATATGAAACATGGTAATTAGAGAAGTTATTCAAACAACTTGAAATACACTGGGCAGTTGCAATAATTCTAGCTTAATTGCATGTCTCTGTCCCTTAGGCCATATCTGGCCCTTAGCTTAATATCTTCCAGTCCTTAGAACAACTATAAAAAGTTATTTTCTCATTTGTACCTACAGTTGAACAAATGAAACTTGACTTTAAAGTCTTAGCAACAATGTGTTTAAAATCTACACAGTGAGGATGCTAATGCAGGGAGGTGTCTGCTTCCGCTTCCTTGTGTGTGAGGCTTTAGTTTCCCCTCCTTTAGCTGCTGTTCTTCACTGTGGTTCCATAGACACAACTTTTGCCTTCTCCTATGTCTGTCTTCTTTACATTCAATTCTCTATTGCTCATTCTGCATATTTTTAATGGCCCTGTTCTCTGCATTTTTACACTTTTCACTTTAACTGAACTTACTATTCCACTAAACTTTATCATTTATTGGGTTTATTTAGCATAGTCTGATCAATAAAAACAGCTTATATTTTCTGAGGATCCAGTGCAAAAATAAATATAATTTCTTGTTGGACAGGGGCTTCAATGGAATAATTTTCTATCCTTGCTAGACAGACACTTCCTCCCATAATTGAAGATTATTAATTTTATATTTTCTTTACATTTATTTTACAAAACACAAGACTTTTGAAGAAAACACACACACACACTAGCCATCCAGAGAAGAAAAACAAACACTCCTTAATTATACTACAAAATTTGATAAATTTGTTTTTGGTGTTTTCTTGTGTTTTTACTTATAAAAATACATTTTTTTGTTAATATAACTTTGCTTTTTATAGCTATAATAATCATGGATTAAATAAATAACCTACATAATAATTCATTTTAGAAATGGAACTTGGATCATATATTCCATGATTTCTATTGAGTTTTTTTTTGCTTGTTTACTTTGAGCATTTTATCATTAATAATTTTTCAAAAATACGAATTTTAACATTCGCATAGTACCTCTTTATGGGATCTTTAACTTATTTAACCATTCACAGATTACTGGAAATTTAGGTTGCTTCCAATCTTCTGCTATTATGACAGTGCTTTTAATTCGTTTGCACACAAATGTGTGGCCCTATTTCTGATTATTTCCTTTAAACTGAATAGTTCTTGAAGTGGATATAGAGTAGATATTTACTTCTCGGGAAGCTTGTATGAATTCATATGCCCACCATTAGGAAAAGAGCGCTCCCAGTTTCACTGCAGTCTGTGCTAGCAAATATGAGCTTTAAAAGAATTGTGACTTTGATAAGTAGAAAAACCTCACCTTTGTTTAAATGACACTTTATAAAATGAATATTCAAATGAAACATTTTTTATGTTTTTGGTCATTAGTAGTTTTGTGGTTTAGGTGAGTTCCTTATCCATTGTTCTAATGAGATATCTTTTTTCTTATTTCATAAATGGTCTGAAAATATTTTGCCATATTTGTCCCAAATACTTTCTTCAGTGTATTATTTGCCTTTTAACTTTTCATGGTATTTTCAATATTCATAGGTGTAAAATTTGTATATAATGAAATATCTCAATCTTTCTATTTCCACTTTTTTCCTTTGTGCAAAAAGTCCTTCTTCAACCTTAAATTATTTCAATTTTCTACCACAGTTTCATCTATTTTTCAATAGGTTTGTTTATATTCTCTCTTGCTTTTGTTTGATTTATGTTTTGATACACAGTCTAACATAAAGACTTAACTTGATACTTTTGTTCTAATATTTTTCTTAACACCATTGTTTAATAATTCATATCATCTACTGTGTATGGGTATCATTCTGGGAGTGTCTTCTTCATATACTTAGCTTCATGTATTCCAGAGCCTGTCCTCACTCTTCAATTCTTTCACTGATTGACTCCTGAACCAATCCCACACCCTATATGATGACAGCACCATAATGCTAAGGAGGGCCCTCTACCTTGTCATATTCTCTTTCAAATTATCCCCATTCTCTACTTTCTGTTCTTCTAGATGAACCTTGAAATCATTCATTTATGTACTCCTGGTCTCTAAAACATTTGATAAAACTATGAATTTCTTTCTGTAAAGAATATCAGAACTACATGTATGATAACCAGACTTGCCATGCAGGAGTATGTCTCTATATGTCTAAATATTATGTCAGTGATTCTTGTAATTTTCTTCATTAGAGTCACTCCTAAATATTTAAATCTTCTAATTGCAAGGATATTTATTTTGAAACCAGCATCTTACTGAGCATTCTTTTATCAGTCCTAGAAGATTATTGTATTATCCATTATCTCTTTTCTCCTAGCTATAAGTTTTATATGTTCATATTTTGTTGCATTGACTAGAACTTCCAAGTTGATATTAAATAACAGTAGTAACACTGTGTATCCTTGATGATTTAATCCTAATTTTATTATGGATTCCTTTAGAGTTTAATGATTCAACATGAATGTTGGCTACTAGTTTGAATTAACTATCAATTCCTTTGATAAGACTATACCAAGTAACCAAACTGGGAGTATTTTAAAGATGAAGAGTAGATACAGTCCATATAGAAGCATATCTCAGAGATATTATAGGTTTGGCTCCAGACCACAGGAATAAAGTAAATATTCCTATAAAGTAAATCACACAAATTTTTTGGTTTCCCAATACATATAAAAGTTATGTCTACACTATAATATAGTTTATTAAATGTGTAATAATATGTTTAAAGAAATCATTTATACAACCTAATTAAAAAATACTTTATCTCTAAAAATAATAACCATCAGCTGAGCCTTTAGAGTCATAAGCTTTTTGCTGATGGAGGGTCTTGCCTTCTTGTTCATGGCTGTTGACTGGGGTTGGTGACTGCTAATGCTTGGGGTGGCTGTGGCAATTTATTAAAATAGGACCACAATGAAGTCTGCTTGATTTACTCACCCATTCATGAATGATTTCTCTATAGCATGCAATTCTGTTTGTCAGCATTTAGCAACAATAAAACCTCTTTCAAAACTGGAGTCAATCCTTTTAAACCCTGTCACTGCTTTGTCAACTAAGCTCATATAACGTTCTAAACCTTTTGTTACCATTTCAACAATCGTCATAGCGTTCTTGCCAGGAGTAGTTTCCTTCTCAAGAAAGCACTTCCTATGCTTAGCAATAAAAAAACAACTCTGCATCCATTCAAGTTTTATCATGAGATTGCAGCAATTCAGTCACATCTTCAGGCTAAACTTCTAGTTTTAGTTCTCTTGCTATTTCCACTACGTGTACTGTAACTTTCTCCACTAAATCTGGAACCCCTCAAAGTCATCCATCAAAGTTAGAACCAACTTCTCCCAAACCCCTGTTAATACTGATATTTTGACCTCTTCCAGTGAGTCATGAATGTTCTTAATGGCATCTACAGCAGTGAACCCTTTCCAGAGATTTCCAATCTACTTTACCCAGATCTAGTAGAAAAGTCTCCAGAGAAGGCAATGGCACCCCACTCCAGTACTCTTGCCTGGAAAATCTCATGGACGGAAGAGCCTGGTAGGCTGCAGTCCATGGGGTCGCTTAGAGTCGGACATGACTGAGCGACTTCACTTTCACTTTTCACTTTCATGCGTTGGAGAAGGAAACGGCAACCCACTCCAGTGTTCTTGCCTGGAGAATCCCAGGGACGGGGGAGCCTGGTGGGCTGCTGTCTATGGGGTCGCACAGAGTCGGACACGACTGAAGCAACTTAGCAGCAGCAGCAGCAGTAGAAGAGTCACTACTTATGGCAGCTATTGTCTCACAACATACATGTCCTAAATTATAAGACTTTAAAGTTGAAATTACTCTTTGATCTATGGGCTGCAGAAAGGATGTTGTGTTAGGACATGAAAACAGCATCAATCCCATTGTACATCTCCATCAGAGCTCTTGGGTGACCAGGTGCATTGTCAATGAGCAGTATTTTGAAAGGAATCTTCTTTTCTGAGCAGTAGGTTTCAATAGTGAGTTTAAAATACTCAGTAAACTATGCTGTCAACAGATGTGTTGTCATCCAGGCTACGTCGTTACATGTATAGAGCACAGGTGGAGATTTATTATAATTATAAAGGCCCCTGAACTTTCAGAATGTTAAATGAGCACTGGCTTCAACTTCAAGTCACGAGCTGCATTAGCCTCTAACAAGAGAGTCAGTCTGTCCTTTGAAGCTTTGAAGCCAGGAATTGACTTTTCCTATCTAGCTAGGAAAGTCCTAGATGATGTCTTCTTCCAATATAAGGCTGTTTTGTTTACACTGAAAATCTTTTTAGTGTAGCCACTTAGTTAGATCTTATGGATAACTTGCTGAAGCTTCTACATCAGCACTTCTTGCTTCACCTTGTACTTTTATGTTATGGAGATAGCATCTTTCTTTGAACCTCTTGAGCCAACCTCTGGTAGCTTCAAACTTCTCTTTTGCAACTTCTTCACCTCTCTCAGCCTTCATAGAATTAAAGACAGTTAGGGACTTGCTCTGTATCGGGTTTTGGCTTAAGGGAATGTTAAGGCTGGTCTGATCTTCTATCCAGAAGAAATATAAAGTTTCTCTATATTAGCAATGTAGGCTTCCCTGGTGGCTCAGATGGTAAACAGTCTGCCTGCAAAGTGGGAGATCCTGGTTTGATCCTTGGGTCAGGAAGTTCTGCTGGAGAAGGAAATGGCAACCCACCCAAGTATTCTTGCCTGGAGAATCCCATGGATGGAGGAGCCTGGCAGACTCCTGGGGTCGCAAAGAGTTGGACTCGACTGAGCGACTGCACTTACTTACTTATATCAGCAACCAGACCTTTTCACTTTCGTATCATTTGTGTGTTCACTGGAGTAACACTTTGAATTTCTTTCAAGAATTTTTCTTTTGCGTTGATTCCTGCCTAACTATTTGATATAAGAGGCCTAGCTTCCAGTCTGTCTCAGCTTTTGACATGCCTTCCTCACTAAGCTTAATTACTTCTAGCTTTTGATTTAAAGTGAGAGATATGCAACTCTTCCTTTGACTTGAACACTTAGAGGCCACTGTCATGTTATTAATGGGCCTAATTTCAACATTGTTGGGTCCCAAGGAATAGGGAGACATGAAGAAAGAGAGACAGGATAATGGTTGTTTGATGGAACAGTCAGAACATACAAAAAATTTAGAGATTAAGTTTTCCCTCTTATATGAGTATAGTTCATTGCCTCCAAAAATGAATACAATGGTAACATCAAATATCACTCATCACCATAACAAATATAATAATAAAAAGTTTGAAATATTATAAGAATTACCAAATGGGACAGAATCACGAATTGAGCAAACGATGCCAACAGATTTGCTCAGTGCAGGGTTGCCACAAAAAAATTAAAAATGCAATATTTGCAAACAATAAAACAAGGTATGCCTGTAGACATACCTTGTATTGCTACAGGGAGGAAGCCAATTCTGACTCCATGTTGGAAACTGTCTCTCTGACTTGCTTTTTCATTGCTTTTATTATTATTATCATACTTAGTGGTGTGCCTGGAGGACCCTGCTCCTCTGCTTGACTGTAAAGTGCCTTTGTTCAGCACATGGAGAGAAACTTTGTCCCTACCCACCTGTGAAAGGAGAGATTAACACACCCCTTCCAAAGGCAGGCCATTCCCTTGGAGATGTTTTGCAAGACTGAACACCCTTTCAACTTTACTTCCCCACTGCATCACCCTCTCTATTCTGCCTTTTGACTTTAGTTCCTCATTGCTTCTTTCTCTCTGATCTATAAAAGAGTCTGGCATCCAGACCCCAATAAGATGGTTATTGTGAGGCTCTAGCCTGCCATCTTCTCTGTCAGTTGGCTTTCTGATCAAAGTCTCTTCCTTCCCTCTGCACAACTGAGTGACTGAACAACAACAACAGTGATTGACGTATTACATAAGTGACATTTATACATGTAATTTATGTGTTAACATATATGTTAATTATACATAACATATAAGGTTATATGTTATATATAATTTCAATTTTTTCAGCACAGTCTTGACAGTAGATACCATTATCTTTATCATAGAAAAGGAAATTGAGGCTCAGAGACTTATCTTTAGAAGTTATACACATCTCTTCAGCCAGATTTTCAATAAATCATCAGGAAAGTGTCACACGAGTGTATGTTCCTCGGTTCTTTGTCTCGTCACAACAAAGATTTGGAGCAACGGACATTAAAGCCCTCGGCGCATCACAGGTCTCGGGTCTTGGACAAACCGTGTTACAGCTCTTAGGCAAATCAGTGTTACAGCTCCATTTTATTTATAAGATAGCAGGAGAATCCAAGACTCGAAGAGAAGAGAGTGGAGGAGTGCATGGGGAAGGAGAAAGAGAGAGAGAGAAAGAGAGAGAGTGCATGCACGCGCGCGCGCGCGCGCGCGCGAGAGAGAGAGAGAGAGAGAGAGAGAGAGAGACCGAGAGAAAGCGCTTTGGCTCCTCCTTTTATATGTTTTTTTTCCTCCACCTGGGCCTGCCCTATGCAAATTGGGCTTAGCCAGGAGTGCTGTTTGTTCTGTTTGTTCTGCCTGAAGTCTTCTCTCTGGTCCTCGGACCTTCCTTGTCTTTTAGCCACCGCCATTTTAGACTCCTTTTCCCTATTCTACCTACCTAACAAAAGGGAAAAAAAAAAACTGTTCTAAAAAAGGGTTTTAAACAGCAGTTAGTGCTCTAGTAGTGTTCTAGTCCAGTGCTTCTCAAGTTTAAAGTGCATATGAATTAACTGGGGAAATATTGTTAAAATGCAGATTCTGATGCATAGGTCTGTGATGGGAGCAGAGTTTCAGCCATCCTAGGTGATGCAATGTTGACTGTAAGCAGACCACACTTTGAGTAGCAAGGCTCTAGCCTACTTAATTAAATCCTATGTGATCAGCCTGATTTGGTCCTTAAAAATGCTTATTACCAAAAAAAAAAAAAAAAAACCCAACCAGTCAAAAAAACCCCCAAACCCTACATTTATAAGAACTAGATTTGGTCACATCTTTAATACAATCCTTTGGTCATGGTAAAGGAAGAGTTTTGCAAGATACCTTTTAATTTGATCTTTCTGGTCATTTCAGAGGAAGTTGTATATGTAGATGAGGGAACAGAGCTGCTGGTCAGAAAAACCACAACTTCATAAGGAACACTAGTTGCCAGGATGCCCACAGTTCCATTCATACACTGGAGTACAGTCTTTTTCTTGATTTCAATACTAATAAGTACTATGAAATTCCCACAAGGGTGGCAAATGGTGCTGTTCTTGACAAAATGAACATTCTTCTTGGGGAATACTTGCACCTCCCTAGGAAAAGATACAATCGCCATCAATAAAATACATTTTAAATACTTTTCATTTTTTTTTTTTTTTAAATAATGCAAGTGTCAGGCGAGTGTATGCTCCTCGGTTCTGTCTCGTCACAACAAAGATTTGGAGTGATGGACATTAAAGCCCTTGGCGCGTCACAGCTCTCGGGTCATGGACAGACCGTGTTATAGCTCTTAGACAAATCAGTGTTACAGCTCTGTTTTATTTAGAAGTTAGCAGGAGAATCCATCCTCAAAACGTGAGGGTATACCAAGATAAACAGCGCACCCACGCTGGGGAGAGACAGAGAAAGTGCTTTGGCTCCTCCTTTGATATGTTTTTTCCTCCCCCTGGGCCTGCCTTACGAAAATTGGGCTTAGCCAGGAGTGCTGTTTGTTCTACCTGAGGTCTTCACTCCGGTCCTCGGACCTTCCTTTGTTCTATTTTCACAGGTTTTTCCCTTCCTCGTATTTTAGCCACTGCCATTTTGAATTCCTTTCCCCTAGTCTAACTACCTAACACAAGCAATAGATCATTAACATCTTTGAAACTCATCTATTCCCTTTTCACCCCATTTCTGCCCAAAACAATCTCTCAGATAAAAGAACACACGAGGTTGCTGTGTGTTCTGAACTGGACAGTTACAGTCCAGGCACTATAGAAACTTAAATGCAGACTGAACATTCTCTAGGTCTCAAAAGCCTTCTTCAGAGAGCTTTTCCAGTGAAGCACAACCTCTGTTCAAACCTAAGAAAACTTTGGAAGGATTTCTGAAGTCCTGTATACATGGAAAAGAAAATGTGAAAACGACAGAGAAAAGAGCTTAATTCTCAAAGAAAACAGGGTGCATTCTGGGCCTTACCTTTAAAATTAGTTTTAATTTTAAAAATAAACTTTAAAAAGCAACTTCGAATATGACAGCCTGCTTTATGGTTGTAAGCCCAGTAGGAAATTTTGCTTCTTTACAAAAAAGGAGCGTGGGTAGCCATATTTTAGATTTAAAACTTAGAGATAAATGCAGAAAGTAAAAGGAATAATCATAGGACATGGATGAAAAAGGTGAGAACACAAAGGGAATATATTTTAAAGTAAGGAGTGCGTGATGAGTGTAAGCTAGAGAAAGGAGAGTCTGAGAGGAGGGGGGAGTCTACCTCTATTTAAATGTTAAAGATAAGCTTAAAGATGGTGGAGAGGACAAGAGAAGGACACTGGTTTGGAGATAAACTTCAAGGGAATAGTACAATCAGGACCCGTGGTGGATGCTCTTTGGAACACAGTGCAAGTAACACTCTAGAATGTGGAAGGAAAGCAATGCCAACTTACACCTGTGCAGCGTTTTATGTTTTTCACGTGCACTGTAAGTGCAAACAAATCCAGAGTCAGTGGATAGGAGACAGAAGGGACTGATGGCCCTAAGTACGGGGAAAATCACCAAAGGCGGGAAAGAGCTGTTATTAAAGTG
Source organism: Bos indicus (assembly GCF_029378745.1). Classification (NCBI taxonomy): domain Eukaryota; kingdom Metazoa; phylum Chordata; class Mammalia; order Artiodactyla; family Bovidae; genus Bos; species Bos indicus. The sequence goes on from NC_091785.1 coordinate 24,688,389, forward strand.
AATAACATTGAATAACTGGACGCGCTGGGGATGGGAGCGGGGAGGGGCGGGAGAAAAGTTACAGAGAAAGGAAGTGTGCAGGAAGGCATTGGGGGTTGACCGGGAAGAGGTGGAGGGAAGGGAGAGGATGTAGTCTGAGAGAAGAATTTTCTCAAGACCAAACTGTGAGCAGCGAGGCCGGGGGTGCCGCACTTCAAAGACGTGACGCTGTAGGCCTCTCTCCAAGCCTTGCCCCAAGGGCCCTGTGTCTCTCACCCCGGCCAGGGGCCGTGAGTCTAACTGTTACTCTGAGGCCCGGGACTGCCCCCAGCTTGCAGACGGGAAGCCTTCACTGTTTAGGTTCCCATGCCCCCTGCGCCCATTGGTTCCGCCCTCTCGGCTGCTCCCCCTCGAACCAAGCCGATTGGTGGCAGCGCTGAGCTGTCTCAACCAACGGGAGAGCGGCGAGTGAAGGAGAGGGGCGGGCCTCCAGTGGGTACTGCAGTGGCCCAGGCTAGGGCAAATAGTTAGGTTAGTAAATAACGACAGTCGACTTTAACGTTGAGTGCTGACCGTCCAAGCGCCGGTGCAGGCATAATTTCATTCACTATTCAAATCCCCAATTAGCCCCGTTTTACAGAAAAAGAAAGGGAGGATAAGACAATTTCCCCAAGATTACAAAGCTGAGTAATTTACAAATTACAAAGCTAAAAGACTTTAAAGCCAAGTCTGATATGCAAAGCTTTCAATTAATGTACACTTTGTGGTCTACCGTCGGCTATTTCAAGGACAGCTTCTGGAAGTAACTGATAAGACAGGTTAGCAATTTGCCTTACTTCTGACCTTCCCTCTCAGACCGTTACTTGCCCTCTCTTCCCTTCTTTCTTCCCTCTCCTCCAATCCTCCCCTCTTCCCTTCTTTAGGGCTCTCCTTCCTGTCTTGCCAAATTCTTACCTTCATTCCGTTGAGAAATGTTGATTGAGTTTGTCCTGTGCATTCTGCTAGTCAGTTGGAACTGTAGAGGGAAGTACTCAATAAACCAATCTATTCTAGGAATAGAAAAGAGGTTTTTTAAAAGCCATACTGAGGATGAAAGGCTGGGAGACAGACTCAAGAAGCAGTTGAATTGTGTTCCACCAGACAACCAACCCTGCTCACACCTTGATCTGGGACATCTAGCCTCCAGAATTATGAGAATAAATTTCTGGTGTTTAAGTCACTCAGTTTGGGGTATTTTGATAATGGCAGCCCTAGCAAACTAAGACAGGCGTGGAATCATAATCAAACTCAGGCAGGAAGGCTCCAAGATGGATGTGTTTATTAATTACCACAGTCTGCTGCTCCAGTAATAGAGCTAATAAAAAATAAAAACACACCATGCCTCTCCCTTCCCAAATAAATGGAACAGTTCAGTTCATTTCAGTCACTTAGTTGGGTCCGACTCTTTGCGACCCCATGGACTGCAGCACGCCAGGCCTCCCTGTCCATCCCCAAATCCCTAAGTTTGCTCAAACTCGGTCCATCAAGTTGGTGATGCCATCCAACCATCTCATCCTCTGTCGTCCCCTTCTCCTCCTGCCTTCAATCTTTCCCAGCATCAGGGTCTTTTCCAATGAGTTGTTTTTTGCATCAGGTGGCCAAAGTATCGGAGTTTCAACTTCAGCATCAGTCCTTCCAATGAACATTCAGGACTGATTTCTTTTAGGATTGACTGGTTGGATCTCCTTGCGTCTAAGGGACTCTTAAGAGTCTTCTCTAATACCACAGTTTAAAAGCATCAATTCTTCGGCGCTCAGCTTCTTTTATAATAATAAATAAATGGCACAGTAGTCAAATAAAACATTGACTACTCTTTTCCAAAGAGAGTAGGAAATAGCAATCCACTCCAGCATTCTTGCCTGAAAAATTCCATGAACAGAGGAGCTTGGCAGGCTACAGTCCATGGGGTCACAAAGAGTCAGACACGACTGAGCGATTGAGCATGCACTCTTTTCCAGTATCTGTATTACGTGCTCTGGAAGCCCCTCTTTCCTAATTAAGAGGGGGCTGAATGAGTGGATGACCTGGCCAGACAATTTTCATAGACCTATAGACTAAATCCACTAACCTACTTGACTCTGAGCATGTACCCCTTCTAGGGCTTCAAAATCCAGTAAATTTTTGAAAGCAGCATTATCCTTCGGATACTAGTAATATCCAAATTTGTACTGTTTCCTTTGGGTTAAAATTAAAAGGATGTGTCCTAAGAGTGACGGTAGGGACAGCAACCCTCCCAGTAGTCATATTAAGTTAGTCCAGACAGAAAAAGGGAAAAGGCTCTCCAGGTGGCTCCACGACTGGCCCTGGGCTATGGAAAGGAACCTTGGGAGAGCATGTTCTGGAATCTTCAGCAAGCACTGGAGCCCAGGCCACAGGCCCTTAAGTATTGGAAGCCTTGGGGTAGGAAGAGCTGCAACTAAGTCAGAGCCACGTGACTGCGGCCAGAGCTCGCCTTCCGCCGCCAGGGCGCGGGGCGTGGGAGGTCAGGGTCTGGGTGGAGCGTGGATCCACTCACAAAGTGAAGGCCACCATCCTTCGGGGTCAGGAAAGGGCTCTGAGGATTTTGAGCGTCATTTGTGCATCTCGATATGTCAGCACCTCTTGGCCAGCACGATGAACTCTGGCACAGTCGCCACCTGAGATGTTTTAATTAAGACTTAACCCCCACCAAACCCGGAAGGCCGGCGCTGCCTCTTGGCTTACGGGGTGGCGTCCGGCAGGCGAGCGGGCTGCGGCGTGTTCCTTCTTGCAGAGCGTGGGGAATGCAGCAGAGTGCGGGGCAGGGCCGCCCCAGAGGGCTTCTGCGCGCGGGTTTGGTTTACTTCTGATAGGAAGGGAGGGAGGGAAAGAGGGAAGGCGGGGCGATCGACTTTTTAATTGGTCTGCAAACCCCTGCGAACCCCGGTGCCAGTTTTATCTGTGCGGCGGCGAGATGTCCGGAGGATCAGCTAGGAGCCTGGGCAAGGGTGAGACCTGCCGACCGTGATCCGACGCGTGCTGGGGGGTGGGGGGTGGTTCTGCTCCGGAGCCGAGCGGCCTAGGAGACTTCACATTCGCGGGAAACCAGCCGGATGCTGGATGTCCCCACTGCGGTCCAGGCTGTAACCGCGTCCGCTTCTCTCCGCAGGAAGCGTCCCCCCGGGGCCCGTCCCCGAGGGCCTGATCCGTGTCTACAGCATGAGGTTCTGCCCGTATGCCCAGAGGACTCGCCTGGTCCTGACCGCCAAGGGTATCCGGTGAGGACCGAGGCAGGGGCCGCTCCCAGCCTGCCCGGAACCAGCTGCTTGGGGAGGCTTGGGCAGCCCGTGGGCGGGGTACGAGAATCTCTGATAGGGTCCCCACAGCTTTCTTTACTGCCAAATACACTATTCTCAGCCTTCTGCGGGGTGATAAAGGCCTAGTGGTAAAGAACTCGCCTGCCAGTGCAGGAGACAATGAGACTCGAGTTGGGTCCCTGGGTTGGGAGGATCCCCTGGAGGTGGGCATGACAACCCACTCCAGTATTCTTGCCTGGAGAATCCCATGGACAGAGGAGCCTGGCGGGCTACAGTCCATGGGGTTGCAAAGAGTCATACAGGACTGAAGCGACTTATTGCGTGCATAGAAAGCTATGAACTCTGTTCCCCTGGTGGGGAGTGGAAGGAATGCCATAGACCACTGCACCAGTTGAGGACATCTCGTTTAGATTAACCTAACCGTTTTATGGGTCAGCAAAGCTGGGGCTCCAGTAAAGTTGGTGGTATGCAGAGATCACTGGAATGGGAATCACAGGCAGCGGCTCTTTTAGCTCTGGCACATCCCTAAATCCTTCTGTACTGCCTTCTCCTTCATCCCATTTCATTCATGTCCTATTTATCTATATATTGTTTACATTTATTCTGAGGATATAGCCCTTTCCTGAACAGTGGGTTGAACAGACATCAAATACCTGTGATGTGGGAGTTTAAAACATAGCCCCCATTCCAAAGAAACTTTACATCTATATGCTTAGAGTTTTAAAATTAACTTTAGCCTGCTAGAGGGAGAATTAAGCAGGCAATACTTTTCCCTAAAAAAAGTAAGCTATATATTCTAAAGAAAAAAAAACAAATTATTTTTGGATTAATCACTTCAGTAACTCTTGTGTCTTTAGATGAAACTGTTTCTAAATACATAGCAAAATATTTAACATTTAGTAACATTTATCAATACATAGCAGATATCCAATTCAATTGGATTGAAAAATGACATATCTTGTGCTCATACAACTGAAAAGTTCAGGATCAAGACAGCTGAATTTGGAGGCACAGAGTTCTGGGTTAGTGCCCCTCTGGAACTCTAGATTGAAAACTTTATCTTTCTGGGACAGTTTTCCAAAGGAAAATTAAAGTGATCTTATCATAAAAGCGCACGTATGGAGAGTGAAGGGTGGTAACTGTTGCTGAACAGTGCAAACAACAGAGGAGCCTGGTGGACCACAGTCCATGGGCTCGCAAAGAGTCGGACATGACTGAGCAACTAACAAACTATGTTCATGGGTTAAAGTCCCAGGAGACTTTGATTAGATAAGTGGTAGACTTTACCACATGATAGAATCTACTAAAGTACGGTTTTCTCTCATCTTCCAACTTGTTGCAGCAGGTATGTCGCCCTGTTGGCTCATCATTACCAAGATACCAAAATGCATATGTGTTCTGAGAGCCTTCTTTATTACAAAAGCCCAGGATTTACCCTTTCTTTTCACAGTATGAAATTGCAGAAATCTTGATTGGCAGGGAGCCTCATTGTTCTTACAGTGGCTTGTATCTGAGTATACAGTAATCTGTCAGCAGACGAACCCTGTAATACATACACACAGATGCCAGTATTCAATCTGGCTATTCCTTTGTTTCCATGGTGGAGAGGGTGGGGTTGTGTATTTAATAGTACCTCAAGCTAAATGCTATTGTAGCTTCTGAGGTGGATGGGGAGAAAGGAAACAAAAGATGTTAGGGTGTATTATTTCTGAGTAACTAATCTGTTCTATTGAACACTCATCCAGCTTTGAAATGATATGGATCTGGCTGTAGCAATTATATGAAACTTCCCTTCCGCTTATTTCCCCTAAAATCTCTCAGACAAGAGAGAAGTTAGATAAAAACAATCTTAGTATATGTCTGGACTTCACCTGTTTCTTCTTTATGGGTTTACTTAGTGTGTTTACCCATGTGGCAGTTTTAAAAAATATCAATGCATGGAGATTTAATCTGGGAGCTTATTTTGTGGTTGAATATTTTGGATTCTCTAATATTCTTATAAAAAAATGACTAGCTTTCTATTCAAATTAGCAAAAGGAATTTAATTTTATCATATTGATTCTATATAGCGGGTGTGGACAAACTCAATTAGTAGGCTGATTTATTTTTGCAATTAAGATACATCTTAGTCCCAAATGGAATATCTAATTGAGTCTTGAAGCATTTCCACTTATTTATTCAACCAGTGTGTACTGAGTACCAATCTGAAAATGTTTATATATTTTTTCATAGCATATAAATCTGTTTAAAACTTTGCTGACTTACATGTTTGTTTATGAATATGACCAAGACACACAAGATCACTGCTTTACTGGAGCTTATATTGTAGGGAGGTGACATAACAAACATGTAATTAAGTGAGCAAAGTAATTTGTTACATATCATCAGTACAATGGAGAAAGTAATTCAAGAAATATTGAAAAAAGTAATTGTGGCCAGATCATAATGACCAAACCGGAAGTCATAGGAAACATGTGACAGGTAAGCAGGGGCCAGATCACATGGCATGGGAAGGGGTTTAGAGTTTATCCTCACTGCAGTGAGGAGCATTTGAGGGCTGTAAGCAAGCAGGAGGGTGGCCTCCTCCAATTTACTTTTGTAAATGGATGTGGAGAATGAACTAGAGGGAGGTCACAGGGGAAGCACAGGGGCCAGTGGGACTGCTATAGAGATTCAGGAGGCAGGTGATGTCTTGGACGAGGTGGCAAGTGTTAAAGCTGAGAAGCAGATGAAGTCAGACTGATTTGACGGTCTAGCTGACAGGTCTTGCTGATCCAGGTGATTTGAGGAAGAGGGGGCAGGGGGAAGGAATAAAGGCCACACTGACTCCCAAATTGGGGTCTGATCAGCTCAGTGGGTGATGGGACCAATGACATTTTATTCAGGAATACAAGAAAAATGTTACTGTCTTCACTGTCTTCTGTGTTTTTCAGGCATGAAGTCATCAACATCAACCTGAAAAATAAGCCTGAGTGGTTCTTCAAGAAGAATCCCTCAGGCCTGGTGCCGGTTCTGGAAACCAGTCAGGGTCAACTGATCTGTGAATCTGCCATCACTTGTGAGTACCTGGATGAAGCATATCCAGGGAAGAAGCTGTTGCCAGGCGACCCCTATGAGAAAGCTTGCCAAAAGATGGTCTTGGAGTCCTTTTCTAAGGTGCGTGTTTAAGAAATTTCAGCTCCTATTGAAAATATCTTTGTTTTTAAAGCTGAATCAGTGCTGTCACTCTAGGTTCAGTGATTTGGGAGGGAAAGACAAACAGGATTATGCTCTTGCCGGCTCTGACATGTCCAATGAGCTCTTTCATAATCTGGACCCTGTTTACTTTTCAAAGTTACATCTCTTCACTGTTCTCCTAATACTTTATATTCATGTCATGCTGAATATTTTTATTTTTCCCAAACTTGCCACCTTCTTCTCTATTCTTGCTAAAAGACTCTTTCTCCTTCTCACTTTGCCAAATTGTCTTCAAGTCTCTTTCATGTACAGTACATGCCATTCAGTGTCCTTTTAAGATATATTTGATTCAGACTCACCAAAATGGCTTATTTGCAGCTTAAAAAATCCTGAACAGTATAGCATCTTTGGTAACAAAACTGTTTCTAGGATCAGTATATAACCTCTGTGAAGAGGAACTCGTGCACATATCAAGTGTATAGAATACCCTGACACGGACTGTGAGGGTTCTATCCTGCCTTTATGTGACAGGGTCAGTATGGTTAGCCTCACACTGATAAACTAAGACATTATTCTCTGTCTAGGTACCACCTTTGATATTGAAGATTCTTAGAACACAAAATAAGGAAGACTGCTCTGGCCTAAAAGAAGAATTGCATAAAGAAATCACCAAGCTAGAGGAGGTAATCAATCCCTTCTCCTTGATTCTTATTGGATTAAGTGATATATTATACCCACACTCATTTCTCCTCTTTTCTTCATACTCCCATCTCCAAAATGAGTTTAAGGTACTTAGAAATAGCATCAAATAGGAAATTTTCATTTACAACAGATAGCAGCTGTAAGCTGCTGTATTTAAGATACAAACCAAAATACCTAAAAATGTTTTGTCATGGGCCTGCTTTTAAAACTTTTTATTGCACTGACACAAAATATTAAGGAAAATTTTCAACCAAATTTCCACAGCTTTACACCTGTTTATGTTTTTCCATGCTTGTTTTCAATCCTTGAACATATATTTAAAACGTTAACTATAATCAGAACATAAGTCATTGTGGTTTTTTCCACTTATGTTATATAATAAACTTTATGGAAATAAAATTATTTTATACATTAAAACTTAAAATTATATAAAAATGTTTATTATATAATGAACATTTCCCACAAGAGTCTGCCATTAGACACGCTTGGGGAAACCCAGGTGTGTTTTTTCCTCCTTTGTGGGAGAGATGCTATTTGGACCTTTATATGGAATTCTCTTCCATTCACAGTCAGCCTTAGGTTTTTACTGAGGGAAGACACAGTTCTTGTCTCATATGGAAATGCATCCTAACCTTTTATCAGTAAGTTTGAAGTTTACTGTAAAGTGAGTGAAGTCACTCAGTTGTGTCCAACTCTTTGTGACCCCATGGACTATAAACAACCAAACTCCTCTGTCCATGGGATTTTCCAGGCAAGAATACTGGAGTGGGTTGCCATTTACTGTAGATTTTTTCAAAGCTTTTTTTCCCATTAAGAAAGTTCTATTACTAGTTTGCGAATATTTTTTAAAAAGTCATGAAAGTGTTGGATTTTATTGAGTGTTTTGTCTTCATCTATTACATCTGCTGAAATGTTCACTGAATATGTTCCCTTTAATCTGGTGAATAGTTATGGTAGCATTGACAGATTTTTCTGGTGTTGAACCATGCCAGTATTACTGTGTAAAACCCACTTGCTTTCAATGGATTTTCATATATATTTTAAAACTAGTTGATATTTGATTATTGCACATTTGTTCATAAAAGAGACTACTTTGTTCTTATCATATCTTTGTGTTTTTTTTGTTGTTGTTGTGGTTGTTTGTTATTTTGGCCATGCCAGGAGTCCCCAGGCAATGAAAGCACAGAGTCCTAACCACTGGACCCCCAGGGAATTCACTAGTTGGTTTTTGTATCAGGGATTTTCTCAACTCATAAAATGAGTCCCATTACTTTCTTTGGTTTTCTAAGTTCTGAAACCATTTGATAGGGTTTGGCAATTTGTGTAAAACATTTGAGTCCGGTGTATTTTATAGGGGTAGAGTTTTTATCAGTAGTTCAGTTTCCTTAATGTTAATTGATTTTTAGGATTTTTGTATTCCAGTTTTGTAATTGGATTGTAATGAATTGTAATTCATTTGTAATGAATCAGTTTTGTAATTTATATTTTTCTTTAAAGTTACATATTTCATATTCTCATATATACAGACAGAAAGAGAATCATGTTTCCTGATTTAAAAAAATCTCTATGTACAACTACAACTCACTCTTGAACAAGGTAGAGGTTTAAGGTGCCAAGTCCCCAAGCAGTAGAAAATCCACATACTACCTACTAAATTTGGGGTTAGTTGGGGGACATATAATTTTCTTCCCATCTAATTTCAGACTCCAGGTTAAGGACTCATGCGGTAAAAGTAAGTGGTACTATTTCCATGTTTCAGGCTGCTGAGAGAGTATTTCCTTCTGACTGAAACTATCATACTTAATTTAACTTATGCATAATATAATTACCAGGCCCTACAATTTAAGGACAGACCTAGACAATATTGGTTCATTGTACAATTCTGAGTGCCTAGTAACTACAAGGCACTCTGCTCAACAGTATGGGAGGTAGAAAGTGAGAGGCAGTCCATACTGTTTAGATAATTGGTTTGATAGTAGACCAAAAATAAATACTCAGGTAGATATAATCTATCTACAATGTAGGATGTTATAAGGGCCCTGAGAAAAATCATGGATGTTTTATAAAATGCTTTGGTGTTTATTAGCCAGATAATATTCTCAATCTTCTGTTTGCAAAACCATAATATTAATTCACCTCCTTAAATTTCAGATATATACTTTGTACTTGGTTTTCAAAGAATTTTACATGGCATTGTTTAATAGTTAATCTAGTTGTGTCCAGTTTATTTTCAGTAAAGTTTTTATTGACGTATCGTATGCAGAGACTTACCCAAAGCGTAAGAGTACAGCTTGAATTTACAAAGTGAACATTAGTAAATATTAGTTTTGGATGATTTCTGTACTTTGTACAAATGGAATCATATAATATACATTTTGGGGTCTGACTTCTTTCATACAAGGTCAAGTTTCTGAGGTTGTGTGTGTTGTGTATAGTTCATTCCTATTCTTTGTAGTGTTCCAGCATATGACTGCTGCACAGTTTATCCATTTTAGTCCTGATGGACAGTATTCTTATGCTGTTTAATATTCAGGTTCTGACTGATAAGAAGACAACCTTCTTTGGTGGCAATTCTCTTTCTATGATTGATTACCTCATCTGGCCCTGGTTTGAACGTCTGGAAGCTCTGGAGTTGAATGAGTAAGACACTTGAATATTTTTTGCATAATTTAGGACAATGATAACCAGAATAATATATACTAACCTTTCATATAGACAAAAATTAATGTATCTCATTCAATTGACATGAATGGGAACAAGCAGACAGGAGGAGACTTGGACTTTCCAGAGCATGTCCTATACCTACACCCTCCATTTTCTCCCATCTCTGGGCTGGGCAGGGGTGGGGAATTCTGTAACAGGTAGTAAAATGTTTGAAAAGTGATTTACTTCTCCCCTCCTGGTTAAAAACCCATAAGGATGCACATTTTCGTAAGGACATCAGGCAGGATTGTGTGACCAATGCCACCTTCCATTTACCAGCAAGAGTCCCACACTGTTTCCCAAACTCCATGTTTTGAAGTTTAGCAGCCACCTTGGCTTACTCCCATTTCCTAGAGCTTAGAACTGCTCAGTTGCTATTAGTCATGGTCTGACCACAGAGTAATAAATATGTCATGTTCTTGATTGTCTTTCACATTCTCATTTTAAAAAAAATCAGTCTCTTAGTTTGGACAAGTTCTCAGGTTAACTGAGCAAGTCACTTCACTCTAGTCTTAGATTCCTCTTCCACAAAACAAGGACCTCTACAATATCTTCTAAATCTCATATTTTATGATTATGCACATCTTAAAGAAGTATTTCTAAAGAATGCTTTGAAAAGATTAGAGGAAAATGATATGAAACTGTAGAGTTATAGGAGCCTTTGCAATGCCTTCCTACTTAGCCTAGTTCATCCCTTCATTATTTCCATCTCCCACAGGTGTGTAGACCACGCTCCAACTCTTAAGCTGTGGATGGCAGCCATGAAGAAGGATCCCACAGTATCATCTCTCCTCACTGACGTGAAGACCTTTCAAGGTTTCTTCAACCTCTACTTGCAGAACAACCCTGAGGCTTATGACTATGGACTCTGATGGGGATGAGTCAGCAATGAAGACATAGCTGATACTTTCCTTCACTAATATGAATAATACCATGGTTTTATTTTACCACGTGCTCTCATGTCTTACTGAATCACCTCTGATTTGACACCAAATTTGGCCACACTGTGGGCTTTCCTCAAGGCCCTCCTGCAGCAATATAAACACATTTCCTGTCTCAGGGTGTTCATATGACTCTAAGGGTTCTATCACACTCCATGCTGAAAATTTCTAAGTCACCTCTAGTGAGAGCTGGAAGTCAATCTGGATTTTTAACTGCCCATAGGACATTTCCAAATAGATACTGTGTTGTCATTGCAAGAGATGCCCTTTAAAGTTTGTCTTCTAGGTTCTGAGTTAAGAACTTCTCAATTCCTCATTCTTTCATTTCCATGTCTGACTCAGTTTCATGCCTTTTATACAACAGTAATAACTGCTGTTGCCACTGAAGTCCAGACCCACATTAACTTCAAAGCCAAGTGACTAGGTGGTCTCCTATTGGCTCTCTCAGGCTTCAGTCACTAACCCTTTCAAAATCCTTCCTACCAAATCCTATGCTGCCCAGCACAAAAGGTGTTCCATGTATATAACTAAATGCTGAGAAGGCCACATCCATTCTAAAGCTGGATGAGTAATTCAGAAATACTAATATCTTTATACACTTCCATAGCTCATTGGGCTTCTTACTATTCACTTTATATCATCACATCACCTCCATGAGAAAGTAGGTCCGGAGAGCATCATTTCATTCTACAGATGATTCAATTAAAGTCCTGAGGTTAACTGAAGTCTTAAGATGCTGGAGGAAAGTGCTGGAGAACATACGCAGTACAGGGCTCTTATATCAGAACTAGGGAGCGGTTTCGACCTGCCCTCATACTCTTAAAAGAGCGCCTAGCAATCCCCTAAGGCTCACCCCTGGATTTCCGATTCGGTAGGTCCGGGTGGGCCCAGGAGTACATATATGAAATGGGTCTTTCGTCCTATGGTGATGCAGGCGACCTGGGGGCCGCACCCTAGGAGGCAGCAGCGAACTGACTGACTTCACAAAAGGTCTCCAGCCGCCCACCTCCGCCGCCACCAATGCCCACGCTCCGAGCTGACTCATCTCTGCTGCCGTCCGCCTGCCCCACCCAACAAGCCCGGGTCCGCTGCGGGCGGACTTCAGTCGGATGTAGACCCGGGCGCTGAGGTGCCACGACCAGCCACTATTCGGCTTCCACTTTGGCCAGCCACATACCCGTTGGGATCCAAGATTCCGGTACCCAGGAGCCTGTAACGCGGCCGCCCATTAGCTCAGCTTTCCACCGGAGCGCTTCCAAAGGCTTGGCGGATTGGTGAAGCTCCGGGCGCCGCAGCCAATTGGCGGATAGAGTCGCGTTCTAAGGGGCGGGTTCCGCCTGTGCCCCGCCTCTCTCTCCGACCCGCCCCCCCCCCCCCCCCCTCCCCCAGCTCCATATCCGGTCCCTTTGCCGCGCGCCGGGAGGTGCCTCGGGGGCGTCTTATCATTTTGCATGCACCGGGTGGGTTGCTTGGCCCTGCGTAGCATTGAAGGGGAGAGGGGTTTGAGGTCAATTCTGAAACTTGAGATTTTTTCATGAATTTGGGGACCCAGAATGGGATTGCCGATTTTTAATTTTGCCTAACACTTTTAGACGAAAGCCCAACTACGGAAGCCCAACTGTCTTCACGAAAGTTTCATCAAAGATTTTAACATAAAAAAAAAAAAAGCTACTCTGAGAATAAGAAACAGGTCTTTAAAGCGAATACCTTTAACTTAAAGGGGGGAAAAGTCCTAAATCTAGGCCCATTTGCACAAGAGCCTTTTTCCTCACTTGTCTAACTCTTTGAACTTGGTGAACAATAGTGGAACTCTCAGTAACATAATCTGTCATGTAAATCAAGCTTCTGAAACATTAAGAGGAATGTCTTCCAAGTTCTTCCACTATCCGAGATTAGTATGACAAAATAACTTTGAAAAATTGCAAAATGCAAACCCCATTTCCTCTCCTCAAAACAGAGACTCATGTAAATAGAGTGAAAAGATTATTTCTGTGGTGGCACTTTTTTTTCCTAGAAAGCTTAAGACATCTTCACCCAGGACTGAAGATCTCCACATTTTCAAAACAGATTCCATCATATTTCAAGTCTCTGGAAACCAATTTGGAGTAGGTTTAATGTAGCCCAATTACCATTTATTCCTTGCTTGAGTGACTCAGTATAATAGAGGTGTAAACATGATATAATAACAAACAAGGGAAATTTACAAAGAGGATTTCCAAGCGGTACTTACTGAGTCTCAATGAGAAAATAGGGTTAAACTTAAATGTCACAATTAAAACCTTTCTAGGGTAACCATATTGTTCAGTGGTAAGATTAAAAACTGAAATGTAACCTGCAGCATTCAGCCCATTCAATTGTTGTTAAATAGGTAACTGGTGAAATAAGCGTTCTGAGTTGAACTTTAATTCTGATGTGCAAGGCAAAGCTCAATCGCAGTGCATTTTATCTTTTTGGATATAAAATCAGAATGTACTATACTATCAAAAATGTGTCCTTATTCACTAGGTTTAATCATTAATTTTGAAGTAGACTAAACTCTTACTATACTGAGGATAGCCACCTGAACAATTGCATTTGATACTCAAAACCCATCGAGTAGGTACTTCGTGTTCTCATTTAACAGGTGAGGAAGATGAAGATCATAGAGGTTAGATAGCTTGCCTAAGTGCCAAGGTCAGGGTTTGAATATAGTGCCAAGTGAGAACCTTGACAATATTCCTTCCCTTCAGAGGAAAAACATTCCACTCCTTTGTCCATTCTCCCCTGACTACATCAAATAGACCGTCACCCCATGACTTCCCATATATTAATACAAGTATACAGTTGACCCTTGCACAACATGGGTTTGATTTGCAAGGGTCCATGGATACCTGGATTTTTTTCACTGAATATATGCTACAGTACTACATGGTCTGCAGTTGGTTGAATCTGCAGGTGTAGAAGCACAGATGTGAAGGGCTGACAGTGGAGGACCAGTGCCCTGAAGTCTCTAGTTGTTCAAGGGTCAGCTGTATTTTTAATAAACAATATTTACCAGCTCTCAGAGTTGGTTTTATTGAAAAGGTGGGAATAAGGGGACACAACATGAAAATACATTCTCTTCTAGTGTAGTAGAAAGATGGACCCAGGAACCTTTTACTTTTCCAATGGAAACCTCAGCTTGGTTGCTAATCCAGTCATCATCAGTGTATACCAGGGATGGGCAAACTAAAGCCAGAGGGTCAAGCCAAGCCCACTGCTCATTTCTTTGCAGTTCAAGAGCTAAGAATAGTTAGGGGAAAACATTTCAGTGAAGAAGTATAATTTATAACATGTGAAAACTACGTGAAATTCACCAACAGTGAGTCCTAATGCAAACTAGACTTTGGGTGATAATGATGTTTCAATATAGATCCATTGATTGTAAGAAGTGTACCACCCTGATCCAGGATGTTGATGGGGAGGCTATGCACGTGTGGGGATAGGTTGGTAGGAAACGTCTCTATATTCTGCTAAATTTTTCTGTGAACCTGCTCTAAAAAGTAGTCTGTTAAAATATACCTGTATATGAAATTCAAACTTACTATTCATAAATAGTGGTTTATTGGAACACAGCCATGCCCATTTATTTACATATTATCTACGGCTATTTTCACCTTACGAGGGTAGAGTTTAGTAGCTGAGACAAGATGGCTTGAGAAGCCTAAAATGTTTACTGTCTTGACCTTAACAGAAAAAGTTTGCCCATCTCTGATATAGATTAAGATTCTAGATGGAGTGACTTGCCCTGGAAATCAAACTTCCCAGGCTTCATAAACCTCCTTCCACCTCTTACTAGTTATCAGGCTTTGGTCAAGTGACTTAACCTTGCTAGTCTCAGTTTACTTATCTTTTAAAATGAGGTAAGAAGAGAATCCTTGTAGGATTATTTTAAGGATTTAGTGAGTTAATACACATAAAGCATTAAATACATGTTAGTATAATTTACTTTGAATTTAGAGAGTTTCACATTCCTCATATGGCCTTTCCCTTTAGAATCTGTTTATATGAAAGTCAACTATTTGAAATACTATACTTCCTTTATGTGAGTGTCACATTTACCTGATCAGAACTACTTTCCTTGTCTACCAGAAGCTCTCACATGACATGGGTATGTTGACTGTTTCTTTTTTATGTACCGGTCAGTTCATTTTAGTTCAGTCGCTCAACTCTTTACGACTCCATGAACTGCAGCATGCCAGGCCTCCCTGTCCACCACCAACTCCCAGAGTTTACTCAAACTTATGTCCATTAAGTCGGTGATGCCATCCAACCATCTCATCCTCTGTTGTCTCCTTCTCCTCCTGCCCTCAATCTTTGCCAGCATCAGGGTCTTTTCAAATGAGTCAGCTCTTCACATCAGGTGGCCAAAGTGTTGGAGTTGCAGTTTAGCATCAGTCCTTCCAATGAATATTCAGGACTGACTTCCTTTAGGATTGACTATTTTGATCTCCTTGCAATCCAAGGTGCTCTCAAGAGTCTTCTGCAACACCACAATTCAAAAGCATCAATTCTTCGGTGCTCAGCTCTCTTTATAGTCCAACTTTCACATGCATACATGACTACTGGAAAATCCATAGCCTTGATTAGACAGACCTTTGTTGACAAAGTAATGTCTCTGCTTTTTAATATGCTGTCTAGGTTGGTCATAACTTTCCTTCCAAGGAGTAAGCGTCTTTTAATTTCATGGCTCCAATCACCATCTGCAGTGATTCAGGGTCAGAGCAAAGGCTAGTTAACCCCTTTATCTCATGTAGATGAAAGAGCTATCCAAGTGACCTCTGTATTGCTGGGCTGTTGGCAGTATGTCCTTAGTAATTAAAAAGGGTCTGCTCTGAAATGTATACTGGGAGTTGAAGAGAGTGCACAGATTTGTCTCTGCCTCTAGATATCTGGTTTCCTATTCATTACCAGTTTTTCACAACTTGAGTAAAATCTCATAAATAAGGCTGGAACTAGAGTAGTGAGGACATAAAATTAAAGGGGACACTTTAGGGTCATGCAAGATCTTAACACTAAGTTTTTCTTCTTATCTGCTAGATGATGAAAAAGTTTGGCCTTATTTTATAATTTATTTAG
This sequence comes from Bos indicus, assembly GCF_029378745.1. Lineage (NCBI taxonomy): Eukaryota > Metazoa > Chordata > Mammalia > Artiodactyla > Bovidae > Bos > Bos indicus. The sequence continues at coordinate 24,704,302 of NC_091785.1, forward strand.
GCTGGGTCTTCATTGCTGCATAGATGGCAAGCAGGGGGTTACTCTTTATTTGCTGTACCTGGGCTTCTCATCGATGCGGCCTCTCCTTGCCAAGCACAGGCTCTAGGGCACATGGACTCAGTAGTTGTGGTTCCCAGGCTCTATGGCACAGGCTTAATAGTTGTGGCACATGAGCTCAGTTGCTTCTGGGTATATGGGATCTTCCCTGATCAGAGATCCAAGTCCTGTCCCACTGAGCCACCAGGGAAATCCTTGGCCTTATTTTAAGACAAAGTACACTCATGTACAGAGTATGGACAGGAGGGAGGGCTTAGAATGAGAAAGAAAACGTTAGTGTCACCCTGGTCAGTTTGTATTAAACTCCCTTGGAGTAAGTGAAATTCACATGCCTGTTCTTCACAGATTCTTGATGCAGAGAAAAGACCGCGCAGGATGTTGTGAGTTCAAAGCAAGGGGTACTTTTCAGGTTTGTTTGTTTTTCCCACTCCTGCTACACTGGCTTCTGAATCTGGGGCTCTGTCTCCTCAGGTTGAATTATCTTAGCTGCCGTCCTGGATCACTTCCCTACCACCCCGACACGGCCCTGTTGCTCCAAAGTTGCATTTGGAGCCAGCGGGGCGCGCCGGAACGTTGCCGTCCTTGGACCCTGCGCCGGCGGCAGCAAGCCTCACGGCAAAGACTGTGAGCGTTGGTCGTTGCGCAGACGCCGGGAGAGCATGACTGACGACGCGACCAGGACCTTGGGGAAAGGTGAGTCCTCTTGACAGTTGTCCGCGGGCTGGGGGTGCCGGCTGGCTGGATGTTGGCTCTGGAGAGGCGGTTGCCGGTCCTTGGCTCGCCGATCAGCGCAGCGGCGAGGAGGATCGCGGTTCCTCCGCAAAAAAGACACGTGCAGGGAAAAAAAAAAAAAGGTGTCCTCTCTGGGGCCCGGGAGGCGGAGGACCGCGGCCCTCGTGGGGTCCTGGGAAGGCGAGTGAGCCCCTCTCCACACAGAGCTAATCCGCGTCCCCGTCCCCCCTCCACCCGCAGGGAGCATCCCCCCAGGGCCGGTCCCTGAAGGCGTAATCCGCCTCTACAGCATGAGGTTCTGTCCCTACGCGCACAGGACGCGCCTGGTCCTCCGGGCCAAAGGCATCAGGTGAGCGGTGGGAGGCCCCATAGGTTCACCATCCGGGGGTCCCCGCTTAGGTGTCACAGGCTGTCTGTCACTTTCTTCTGAGACGAAGTCAATAAACGGTTAGCAGAGGGCAGGTGGGTTCTTGAGTGGGCCATCCTGAAATGCAGAATCAGGTCTCTGCAGGAAACTGTTAGGACCACTCGGAGTAAACTGAATGATGCTCTGGTGAGCTGGGTTTCTTCCCTAAAGTTTGTGAAAGAGCGGACCGCGGAGGCTACCGAGGCCTTCTCTGACAGCTCTATGAAATGCAGCCCAGACCCCACCCCAGCTATATTCAGGTCAGTTCTGTTCCCTTTATTGCACTAACAACGTTTCCTTACTTATCTGTTTTTCCTCCACACTCCCCAGACTCACTTCCATTGCCCCTCCCCCAACACCCACACACCTGTACTCACACACACACTCACACACACTGTCTCTCTCTCTCTCACACACACACACACAAATGTATGTTCTTGAAGGCAGGGACTTTTTCTTATTCATGGGCTAGAAGAGAACCTGGCCAATAATAGGCACTTAAAACTACGTTTTGAATGAATGAACAAATAGTTTCAAACAAAGAAATAGAAAGGACTGCTATCAAGAGGTTTCCCACACACCTGAAAAATGGGGGCACACTGGTCATAGAAGTAATTTTGCAAGACGAGCTCCTGCAAAGCAGGTCTGGATTTTGAAGGCAGAGCAACTTTACTGGAACGGGGGAGGCTGCAGGGAGCCAGCTCAAAGCTAAAGTGTTACTTCAGCCTCCAGTGTGTATCATTAGGGGATGACTTTGGAGTTTTGTGTTATAGAGACGCAGAGACTGTTACAGAGACTTTAAAAAAAAATTATATAATTCTGCTCTGTGGAGTGTCTATGGCTTTTTCCAGGTTATTCCCTCTTGCTCAATTCTAGTTGGCCCAAAGTTTACTTTTTTAAATAAAAAAGAAAAATAACAACAGATTGATGTTTTACCCACAGTGATGAAGTGGCAGCTTGAGAATTGATGGAAGTCCTTCTTTAGGGCAGAGTTTCTCACCCTTGGCACTGCTGACATTTGGGGCAGATGATTCCTGGCTTTGTGTGTTTGGTGAGGGGGGAGGAGCTGTTCTGTGTGTTGTTGGATATCTTGCAGCGTCCCTGGCCTCTGCCCATTAGGTGCCAGTAGAATCCCCCTCCCTCCAGTTGTGGCAAACAAAAAATGTCTCCAGATATCAGATTTGTACTTTCAAACTTTAAAATGTACTAAAATCTGTGGTGCCGTGGTTAAGCTTGTGAGCTCTGAGTCAGACTGCCTGGCCTTCCATCTTGGCTCTGCTACTTCCTGGTGGGTAATATTGGGCAAGGGATTGAACCACAAGGAGCCTTATCTCTCAGAAGGGATGTGTTAAATGATTTCTTTGCCTTCCTTTGTTTGCACCTCATCATGATTCCCTAGTTTATCTCATGGGAATCATGGAGAGTGAATGCAATAAGGCATAAAAAAACATTGAACACATCCTACTGTTGAAGAATGATGTTGTTATGTATTTTTCTTTGTACAAACCTCAATTTAAAAACCTTGTTGCAAATTTTAATTTTATAGATTGATTGTTTCTGCTTTCAAGATGAGTGTCTGGGGATTTCCCTGGCAATCCAGTGGTTAAGACTCTGTACTTGCGCTGCATGGGGCACAGGTTTGATCCCTGGTCTAGACACTAAGATCTTACAGAGGGTCTTTGTGCACTTCAGGGGAAAAAAAAAAAAAAAGATGAGTGTCTGCCTAATCCTCTCATTTTTGTTCTGTCCTGTTTTCCCTTTGCTTTATAAGACATGAAGTTATCAACATTAACCTGAGAAACAAGCCTGAGTGGTACTTTACAAAGCATCCTTTTGGCCAAATTCCTGTCCTGGAGAACAGCAAATGTCAACTGATCTATGAGTCTGTCATCGCTTGTGAGTACCTGGATGACGCTTACCCTGGAAGGAAGCTGTACCCGTATGACCCTTACGAGCGAGCTCGCCAAAAGATGTTATTGGAGCTATTCTATAAGGTATATCCATTTAAAGAAAAACAAAAACACTTAACACTCTATTTTACTTTGTATGTCTTTCTCAAACTCCAGTCCATTTTAAAAGTCAAATCATTGGTGAAATTGATTTAATACCTGTGTGTGTCTTAGGAGGATAACTCGTGTGGAATTATAGTAAAGCTGTGACCTCTGATATTAAAGGTTAAAGTCTTTGCCAATAACTACTTTTCCAGTGGAACGAACAGTCTCAAGAGTTATGATTATGGCATAGTTATGACTGTGTAACTTGAGACAAGGAATATTGAAAGAGTAGAAAACTAGTGATACTTTGAAGGAGCTATTTCCAAGGTCTCAGGTGAAAAAAATATCGGGGTGTGAAAAAGGTAATGCACAGAAGGAGATTGCCCTTTATGGGGAACAGGAGTGCCGACTGCCCAGGAAATGTGAAGAAGAGAGAAAAGGACACAGCTGTTGATATTGGGAGAGAATGTGATGGAGAAATTTTATGATAGCTTTTTTTTTAAAGAAACATAAATGACTCAATGATATTAGTGACTGATGTCTACTGAGCCCTAGCCATGTGCCAAGCACGGTTCTAACTATTTTATAAACGTTAATCTGTTTGATCCCCATCACTGCCCTCATCAGGTCCCACCCTTTAAGGTGGGTACTATTCTTGTGTCCATTCTTCAGATGAGAACACTGAGGCTTAAAGAAGGAAAATGCCCCACCTAAGATTGTACAGTATGGAAATAGCTGAACAAGTAAGGCGTACCAAAGAGCCCCCTTTAAAGCACCTTGTTTACCAGAGTGCTGTGACAAGTGGATTCCTGAAACCATAGAGATGGCCATCAGGTGGCACTGTTGACAGAGTGACAGAGCTCTGGCTGCACTGTCAGGCAGAGCAGGAGCACGGAGTGCCCTCGGACTTCTCTGCTCAGAACCTGTGTCCTCCGATCAGGTCCCACATTTGACCAAGGAGTGTCTGGTAGCATTGAGATGCGGGAGAGACTGCGGTGATCTGAAGCTGGCCCTGCGTCAGGAGTTCTGCAACCTGGAAGAGGTAAAAACGGGGCCCTCTCCTGGCCAGATGTGGTGGATAAAGTGATGCAGGTCCACACCCTGGTCACCCTGACACCCTCCGCTTTCACGGACTTATATACTTCTCCTGTCAGACTTTGATAAGTTCAACTACTGGTCATCTAACTTGTAGGTCCTTGCGCTCCACTGACCTCCTCTGGAATTTTTCTTGAAAATATGCCTAGGGGTAGGGGAGGGCATGTGATGAACTTGTTCCTTTCCCAGAATCACCACATTCCTGACCTATCTCTGCATGGATTCTGTAGCTTCTGCTTAGGAGTCCAGGGTCAATATTGGTTAGGGATTGTGTTTGGCTTCTAGTATTGAAGGCAATGGCACCCCACTCCAGTACTCTTGCCTGGAAAATCCCATGGACAGAGGAGCCTGGTAGGCTGCAGTCCATGGGGTCGCTAGAAGTCGGACACGGCTGAGCGACTTCACTTTCACTTTTCACTTTCATGCATTGGAGAAGGCAATGGCAACCCACTCCAGTACTCTTGCCTGGTAAATCCCATGAACAGAGGAGCCTAGTAGGCTGCAGTCCATGGGATCGCTAGGAGTCGGACACGACTGAGCGACTTCACTTTCACTTTTCACTTTCATGCATTGGAGAAAGAAATGGCAACCCACTCCAGTGTTCTTGCCTGGAGAATCCCAGGGATGGGGGAGCCTGGTGGGCTGCCGTCTATGGGGTCGCACAGAGTCGGACACGACTGAAGTGACTTAGCATAGCATAGCATTGATTTAAAAACTTATAAGGATTTATTCTTTCACACACACACACACAAGCCTAGAGGTACAGTACTATAGGGCCGTTTTGATGGCTTCTTTATGAAGTTAGCAGGGACTGAGGTTTTTTTGTTTTTCTCTTCCTGTTGTGTCATTTTCATTGTGAGGCTTACATCCTCAAAATAACAAAATAGCTGCTGGAACTTCAGCTATCACATCCAAGTTCCAGGTTATAGAAAGGACAACAGAAAGGAAAAAACTGGCAAAAGGCCATACACCTTTAAAGGCTTTCCTAGAAGTTCTGTCCAATGATTACTTAAGTTTCATTGACCAGAACGTAGTCATTGAGTTATAAGTATCTGCAGGGGAAGTTGGGAAATTTAATCTCTTAGCTGGGACCACCTTGCATAAAATCAGAGTTCTGTAATTAAGAAAGAAGGGGGAAAAACTTCCCTGGTGGTCCAGGGGCTAAAACTCCATGCTCCCAATACAGAGGGCTCAGGTTCTATCCCTGGTCAGAGAACTAGGTCCCACATGCCACAGCTAAAAATATCTCACATGCCACAACCAAGACCTGAGCAGCCAAATAAATAAATGTTAAAAAAAAAAAAAAAAGAAGAAGAAGAGGAAGAAGGGGGAAGTGTCTATGGGTAATCTTTGTTACCAGATCCTCCATGTATCTAGCAGTAATAGGGCTATTTACCCTGTAACTCTCTTATAGTCTGGAAGGTGGTCCTTTGACTTCCTTTATCTTTGTTCTACTGCTGCTGCTAAGTCACTTCAGTCGTGTCTGACTCTGTGCGACCCCATGGATGGCAGCCCACCAGGCTCCCCCATCCCTGGGATTCTCCAGGCAAGAACACTGGAGTGGGTTGCCGTTTCCTTCTCCAATGCATGAAAGTGAAAAGTGAAAGTGAAGTCGCTCAGCCGTGTCGGACTTCTAGCGACCCCATGGACTGCAGCCCACCAGGCTCCTCCGTCCATGGGATTTTCCAGGCAAGAGTACTGGAGTGGGGTGCCATTGCCTTCTCCATTATCTTTGTTCTAGAAACTGATAAATTCCCCTATGGGTGGGTTGTGATTCTTTGGCAGCCAGGGAATGCTATTTTTATCCCCTTAGAAGAAGGCTGATTACTAATATTCTTCCATCTGACCTTTGTGAAGTGGAAGCTGTTAAATTTATTTACAGTTACAGCTGCCTGTCTTAGATTTATATAGTTTCAGCATTTATGGATTCAGCATCATGTGTAAGAAGTGTCAGCCTTTGGTCCTGAGAACTCAGACTGCGGTCTTAACTCTGAGGAGGCAAGTAGGGTGAGGTAGAAAGAGTCTTGGCTCCTGGGCTTGGCTTTATGGGATTCCAGAACCTTCATCAAAGTTCTGGACCTCTCTGTGCCTTTGTTTCCACATTCATAGAAAGAAAGGGTCTTTTAAAAGGTGTGTTCACAAGTTTTGCAGAGGGACGGCCCAGTGAGAGGAGGTCTGCTGGTGGTTTTAGAGCCTGCTTCAGCCAGACCAGCCCTGGTTTCGACACTGTGTTTAACAAGACATCTAATAAGCTTGAATTTGAAGAGGGAGGGGGACCTTGCTTTGAAAAAGAAGTTTGATAGCTGTTGCCCATGGAGAATTTTTATGGTCTTTATTTTCAAAGATTAGCTGAACTGATTTTATCATGTCTGGTTACCTTCTTACAAGTTAAATGCTTGGCCAGGGAAAGGAGCCTTGAAACAAAATCTTTTAAATTCAAAGATAATTGAAAACATAGGTTGACCCATCTCTTTCCTACTCTGCATTTGAATGATGGATGAACTTTGAAAATTACAGATTGCTAAGTAAATGTATAATATTACAATGGAGGCACAGCTCCTTAGTTTGGGTTCTTCCAGGGAAGTGAGCCTGTATTTTCGTGCTGGGCATGATGCTAAAGTTGCTTTGCATACTCCTCTTATTTAATCTTGCCAATGACCCTCTCAGATGTAATAAGTAGCATCAGTGAAATTCTGGCTAGTTAAGGGCTGCTGCTGCTGCTAAGTACTGGAGTGGGGTGCTAGCCAGGGCTAATTAAGGACCACTGAATATGCAATATTGTTCCAGATTTGAATTGGGTTTTGTCCCACAGAATGTTAGTAGGAATTGTAAGTACAACATAGGTAATATCAGAATCTGAAAGATGCCCACTGAGCTTGAATTATTTGATACATTCCTCTCAATACCAGTATATTGACTCTAGGAGATTCTAGTGAAATTGAAACTTGTCAGAATAATTCTAATAGAGATGTTTTCTCTCTATTATAGAGATGATGTGTACAATTTTTTCTCCATGGTTTTGTACAATCAGGATTTTCTGTGAGTTGAAAATATCTTAAATATCTATGGATTGTCTTGAGTGATAAGCAACTCAAGAGACCAGTGTATAATGGTCCATGTTATCCACAAGCAAACAGGTCAGTTTAAGTTGGCAGCCTTATACTCTAACGTTTTCTTCTTTTTAAATAAATGCCGTTTGACTTTTACATTTTTCTTTCAAACAAGTATCATCAAAATTGAAGGTTTATTTGTGCTTGTTATATAACCTCATTTTCCCATGTTATTTTTATAGGTCTTTGAGATACATTTTTCTGTTGTTCAGTTGCTTAGTTGTGTCCGACTCTTTGCGACCCCATGGACTGCAGAGGCTGTCCTTCACTATCTCCCTGAGTTTGCTCAAACTCATGTCCATTAAGTCAGTGATGCCGTCCAACCATCTCATTCTCTGTCACCCTCTTCTCCTCCTGCCTTCAGTCTTTCCCAGCATCAGGGTCTTTTCCAATGAGTCGGCTCTTCGCATCAGGTGACCAAAGTTTTGGAGCTTTGGCACCATCCTTCCAGTGAATATTCAGGGTTGAGTTCTTTTAAGATTGACTGGTTTTATTTCCTTGCTGTCCAAGGGACTCTCAAGAGTCTTCTCCAGCACCACAATTCTAAAGCATCAATTCTTCAGTGCTCAGCCTTCTTTATGTTCCAACTCACATCCGTACATGAATACTGGAAAAACCATAGCTTTGACTAGACGGACCTTTGTCACCAAAGTGATGTCTCTGCTTTTTAATATGCTATCTAGGTTTGTCATAACGTTTCCTCCAAGGAGCAAACATCTTTTAAGTTCATGGCTGCAGTCACCATCCACAGTGATTTCGGAGCCCAAGAAAATAAAGTCTGTTACCGTTTCCATTTTCCCCCCATCTATTTGCCATGAAGTCATGGGACTGGATGCCATGATCTTAGTTTTTTAATGTTGAATTTTAAACCAGCTTTTCCACTCTCTTTTTTCACCTTCATCAAGAGGCTCTTTAGTTCCTCTTCACTTTCTGCCGTTAGGATGGTATTATCATCTGCATATCTGAGGTTATATGCACAAATGTAAATAAACTCCTAGAAAAATGTCTGGAGAGACTCAAATCAGACTTGGCTGGTGCCTACTACTGGAAGGGGATTAGCCTGGGGGTGGGAAAGAAGAGTGGTTCAGAGCAAGGATAGGAAGGGAGAGCCTTTGCCTTCTATACTGCTTTCTGTGTTTGAATCTTTTTTTTTTAATAATGAGAATATTTTTCTCTATTATATGTGTAATTATTAAAGATGGAAAAAAAAACTTTTCATTCTGCATAATTTGCCATATGCATAAGCCAGAATTATGTATCCAGCACACTCATTAGGGTTATTTAGATTGTTTCAGTTGCTTATCATTATTAATGATGCCTCCCAGAAACAGCAGCTCCTTTGCATAAAAAGCCCTTTCTCTGTTTTAAAATATGTCCTTAGGCCAGACTTCCAGGAACAGAATTACCAGATCAAAGGGTATGACCATTTTAGAAGCTAGAGCTGGATGTTGCTAAATTGCTTCCCCCAAGACTTGTGCTGTATACCCCCTACCCTCTGAGTGTCAAAAATGCCCTTTGAACCAACCCCTTTTCACTGTTGGGAGATTTCATTTAAAAAGATACTTGCCTGTCTTGAGAAACAGTAGTTTCTCATAGTTGCTTTAATGTATATTTCTTTGATAGTGAGATGGTATGTTTTCCCCAAAGTATTCCATTTCTTTGTGTTTTATTTGTGCAGATGGTCTGCTACCCATCTGTTTGTCAAGATCTTCCTGATTTTCCTTGTTAATTTTTTTAAGAGTTCTTTATATGTAAAGGATATTGGCCTGCTTTTAAGATACATTGTTTTAACTTTTTGTCGTCTTTGTACATATAGAAATTTAACATTAAAAATATTGTGTGATCTTTCCTGTTGTGATTTCTTCCACTGCTTTTGTACATAGGAAATCCTTTCCCCCTTCAGAAATTTGATAAAATGCTTTTGTATTTTCATCTACCACCCATCACTTTAAAGATATTTGACTTGTCAAGCCTTGCCCCACTAGCTTCCCTCCACTATTATCTTACAAATATATTGCAACAAAAAGAATTAAACCTATGAAAGGGATTCCAGGATAGAATTTTCAGGGTGGCCAAATGTTGACAGGTTGCATTCTGAATCTTCACAGGAAACTCCTGGTTGTAAGTGGTGACCAGCAGGAGGGGTGTGTTTGGCACAGACCCTGCTTCTCAGGCTTCTTTCCAGAGAAGTGGGTTTTATGTATACTCTAAGTTTGTTCTGTATCCTTGGTTTGTTTTAAGGAGAATCCGTTAATCTTCATTAGCTCAGCCTCAGCTATAGTATGTCAGTGGAGCAGACACCTGAAATTTGAAATCTTGAGAATCTTCCCTTATCTTGTACGAACTCAAAAGATATCTGCCCTGGAGTGGATTGAGTATTTCTGCTTCTGGTTAGGGTCTGCATTGCTGATGTAACAGCAGGTGGCTTTGTGTATTTTATAGGAGGGGACTGGTTCTGCTTCATAAGAACTGTTTCCATCAAGAAAAACCGCTTCCTTCCTCCTCCAGCCAGGCCAGAGCCAGCATGCTGTCCTGGTTAGAGCCAGGAGACTTCTCTTGTGTGCAGGGCAGGTGGTGCATTAAGACCACAAGTGCAGTTATTGACGCTGCACTTGAGCGCCCAAGACTGTAGACTGATGATTCTTAGGATGTCTGGTTTGAGGAAGTCTGGGCTTCTCTTTGTAATCTTGACCCTCACAAAAAATTTTGCAGATTTCCTTTTCCTCCTTGGTGAACGTCCTAGCTGGGGAGCCTTGGCCAGTGCGCCTCACCACGATGGCCACGCGGGGGAGCCCAGCGCGCTTCTTCCTTCTACGTGCGCTCTAGCGGGAACCTCTTTTTGTCCGCCTGGGGGAGCCCGAGAGGCCTTCGAGGCAGATAAGCGGCCCTTCAGGGTTCAAGTTCAGGGGTGGAAACAGCGTACTCAGGTGTCACCAACCATTCTCTCCCTCTTCATTTGCATGCTCATTCCTTTTTCCGAGTCACATCCAGAACCAAGAGAAGGATCTGTAGTCATTTTTCAGTGAACTGGAGAACAGAGAAATTTTAAAAATAACGTTTTCTACTATTCCAGAACGTCAAATGGCTTTTTCCTGAAATAGCTCACGTCTTAATCTGAATGGAAGATGTGTTAATACATTAAGGAAATCCTAGGGCTTGAAGCTAGAGGCTCAGTTTCTTCCTCAGGCCATGTGTGGCCTAGGGCCTTGGTGGAAAGTATCTTTTCTAAGAAGGCCATCTTGAAGGGCAGTATTTCTGAGAATGAGAGAGTCCATTGTGAGAAAAGTTATTCAACATTAAGAATGACCAATATCACTATATGTGACAGGCAGGTGACAGAAATACCGCAAAACAGAGTTGTTTTTTTTTTTAAAACACATTGGCTATTAGCATAGCCACTGCTCAGTGGGTGGAGGCAAAGCTGCAGCTTCCTGTTCTGATGACAGATCATTTAGGAAAGATAAGACATAGGAAATTAACACTGTCATATTATTTTACTTCTGACTGTCCTAAATTTGTCAAGATGTGGGAGTTGGACCATAAAGAAGACTGAGTGCCAAAGAATTGATGCTTTAGAACTGTGGTGCTGAAGACTCTTGAGAGTCCCAAGACATAAAACCAGTTAATTCTAAAGGAAATCAGCCCTGAATATCCATCGGAAGGACTGATGCTGAAGCTCCAATACTTCGGCTACCTGATGCAAAGGGCCGACTCATTGGAAAAGACTCTGATGCTGGGAAAGATTGAGGGCAAGAGGAGAAGGTGGCGAGAGGATGAGATGGTTAGGTGGCATCATCGACTCAGTGGACATTAGTGTGAACAAACTCCAGGAGATAGTGAAGTACAGGGAAGCCTGGCATGCTGTAGTCCACGGGGTCGCAAGCAATTGGACACGACTGAGGGACTGAAGAACAACCACAAAAGGGACTTAGTTTAAACTGAGAATACGGAAGAACTATTTTAAGTCAAGTTTCCTGAAGACCGTCTTATCCATGGAATGAGACAGGAAGGAGAGAATTTTGAAAAGCTCTTTTGCCATGATTGTATCTCACCTCTCCATCAGTTAGTTGCCTGACTGAGAGAGAAGGAGAAAGAGGAAGATTGCGAGGCGGGGGTGGGGGGAGTCCTCACAGGGACTCTCAAAGCTGGGCCGGTCCTTGGCAGAAGGAAAGAGGGTTTCGGGGTTTGCTGATTCTGAGCTTGTTGCTGATACTTAAATTTAAGGAACAGACAAAGAATTCACAAGAGACTTGGGAAAGCCTCTGTGATTACAGTCCTCATACATACATATTTGACGTTGACACAGGGTTGACACTAGGCTGGGACTTAGGAGAATGGTGTCTTTGTCTTGGCTCTGGCACGAACCAGAGAGCCCTCTTACTTCCCTGGGACAGAGTTTCCTTCTTTCTAAGCAAGAGTGTCTTCCACACAGGAGACAAGAATCAGCTCACTAGCACGCTTTCCTCTCTGAATTGCCAGGAAACTCAAGTCAAATTCAAAGCTTTATTTATTAAGGAACTCTGCAGGAGCCTTGGCTTGATATCTTGAGACCATTTTCCTTCCTTATTTTGACCTTATGTTCTTTTATTTTTGCCTTTCTTAGCATGATTTTTCATATTTAATATTTTAGTGTACACATTTTTATACAATGCACCTCCAATCCTTTGTCTAGTGAGCATGGTATAAATAAATGGAAAAATGGAAGGGAAGTTATGCTAGATGAATCCAGGGGCCCTTCCAGTACTGAAGTTTTGTGATTCTCAGGGAACAAGTCTTTGTACATGTCTGGAATGTCTCAGGTTTGCGGAGAAGGGAGCTCTCCTACTGAAGGTCCTAAAGATGGTAATGAGCTTCCAAAGAGGCCTAGCCACAATGTGCCCCTGGGTCACTGTGATGTGTCTATAGAGAAGCTGGCACTTTGGTTTATAGGAAGACTGCTTTTCTACTGGGACGTTTAGACTTGCTTTGTATGAAATCTGGTGGAGAAATGCCTGTTTGAGGCAGGGCTCAAGAATCTGCACCTGTATCAAGAACTCCAAGGAATTTTGATGTCACACTTGGATTTAAGAAAGTCTGAGGGAATGTGTAAATGTATCACAGGGGCAGGGGAGAGGCTGGCAGAAGACATCAGTCTCATCTATATACTTGTCTTGACTTTTTATTGTAATGAATACCTTGATAAAGGTTGAATTACATTATGAATGGCTTTTTTTTTTTTTTTTTTGACTACACTGCATTGGCATGCAGGATCTTAAGTTCCCTGACCAGGGATTGAACCCATGCCCCTTACAGTGGAAGTGCAGAATCTAATCACTGGACAGCCAGGGAAGTCCTTATGAGTGTTTACACGGCTGAGGGTAGTTTTACAAAGATATTCCTAAAAAACAGAGGACAGACTTCCTTGATAAATAGAAGTAAAACAGTTTCGATGGTTCCTAATGTCTGAATGAATAAGTGTACCATTCTGTTAAAAATTCATTGCATCCAAATGATGATATGTATTCAAAGACATACTCTCACTTTGAGTAAATGAAAGGTTTTAAAATATACTAAATAAACATCAATTACTAAGCAATTATTCATTTTCAAAATATCTCATCACCTTAACAAAAGACTTATCATGGGTTCTAATAAATGCCCATATATGGTCTGTTTTGATAAGGACTTTCTCAAGAGCATCTCTGCTCTGTAAAGCAGAAGAGTTATATAAAAGTTCCAGAGTCAGTCAGTTCAGATTCAGTTCTGATTTGTGCCATGAAGGCCAATAATAAGCTGGACATATACGTTTCAAAGCCAGTGATAAATGTTTGGGTAATTATTATCTGATCCTGAATATAAAGAAGGGTTAGGGCTTTCTGGAATTCATGAAAACTGGATGGTTCCTCTTCCTTGTAAATCAGGTCTTACTACATATGATTGAAAATAGCCTCTTTTAAATTTTCATTGACCAGGCTCTGCCGTTTCAGTACCGTCTTCTTCAAACAGCGGGCTGCAATCCATGGGGTCGCTAAGAGTCAGACATGACTTCACTTTCCCTTTTCACTTTCATGCGTTGGAGAAGGAAATGGCAACCCACTCCAGTGTTCTTGCTTGGAGAATCCCAGGGACGGGGAGCCTGGTGGGCTGCCGTCTATGGGGTCGCACAGAGTCGGACAGGACTGAAGTGACTTAGCAGCAGCAGCGATCCAAAGAGAAGGCAATGGCAACCCACTCCAGTGTTCTTGCTTGGAGAATCCCAGGGACGGGGAGCCTGGTGGGCTGCCATCTCTGGGGTCGCACAGAGTCGGACACGACTGAAGTGACTTAGCAGCAGCAGCAGCAGCAGCATTGTTTCAGCTTAGTCAGGGGAACTCCTCTAGGCCATGCCGGGAGATAATGAAGACATAGACATTAGGGTACCAATATTTGCTTTCTCTTCTGAGAAGGGTGGTGGCGAAGGATTTACTTTCTGTAGATGTAACCTCTAGAGGTTTCTGTGATTTTTCCTCAAGAGAGCTCACGCTTATTGGGCATGATTCCATCATTCCTTACCGTAACCTCTAAGGTGGGCAATAACATTACCACCATTATACAAATGAGAGCACTGAGGCTTGGAGGAGAAGGTGAGTAAATTGTCTGGGTTTCATGTTGAATGAGAGGCGGAACCCAGGAGAGGACCAGATCTGCCAGCCCTAGAGTTCATTCTTAACTCCACCCCTAGACTACCTCATAGAAGCAACAAGCTGGCCTGAAGGATGAAGAATCAAGCCTGAGAGATAGGAAGTTTGAAATCTAGGTAAAGGACGTGCTCAGTTGCTCAGTCGTGTCTAACTCTTTGTGGCCCATGGACTTCAGCACTCTAGGCTCCTCTGTCCAGGCAGGAATAGTGAAGTGGGTTGCCATTCCCTGCTGCTGCTGCTGCTGCTGCTAAGTCGCTTCAGTCGTGTCCAACTCTGTGCGACCCCATAGATGGCAGCCCACCAGGCTCCCCCATCCCTGGGATTTTCCAGGCAAGAATGCTGGAGTGGGTTGCCATTTCCTTCTCCAATGCATGAAAGTGAAAAGTGAAAGTGAAGTCACTCAGTCGTGTCCGACTCCTAGCGACCCCATGGACTGCAGCCCACCAGGCTCCTCCATCTATGGGATTTTCCAGGCAAGAGTACTGGAGTGGATTGCCATTGCCTTCTTCGTGCCATTCCCTACTCCAGGGGATATTCCTGACTCAGGGATCGAAATCACGTCTCTTTCATCTCCTGCATTGGCAGGTGGATTCTTTACCACTAGCACCACCTGGGAAGTCCAGATAAAGGATATAGGAATCTAGATAAAGGATATAGGGATCTAGATATTTTGCTACAGGGAAGTATATAATTGATTATGATTATGTCAGTCCATTATGATAGTCCAGTTATGACATTTGGATTATGTCAGTCCAAAGAGTCTTTTGTTTGACTTAACTAGATAATTGGCATCATACTTTTCTCAATGGGAAGAACTGGCCCAACAATAACCTCTGCTAAATACTATTGCCTTTTAAATTTTCAAGTACCTCCCCGTCCCCCACTCCCCCGCCACCAATGTCTTTGGCTAGCTCTCTGTCAAGAGTTTGTTTTCTTGATGGTTCATCTATCTGTGTTGATTTGTCCCATTTGGGAATGAGAACTTTTGTTTTAATGCAAAAATTTGATAATGTTGAGTGGCCAACACATATGAAGTTCAAAAAGCTCAAATAAAAAAGGAAAATATGGTAGAAAGACAGTATTGGGATTTGAGAGAGCCCATCAGATAGCCCTGCTCTTCCTTGCCTTAGTTTTGAATTGGCTGAAAAATAAGGCTAAAGAGGAAGACATGTGGAGGCTATGGTATCCCCTTTATTACAGATAAACTGGATCCTGGAGAATGGGGGGGGCACGACCACAACAAGTGAGGTTCCTTATGTGGCCCCTCCCTCCCAGTAATGGGCAGTGCTGGTCAGAGGCAGGGCCCCTCTCCAGGGGCTGAGCCCTAGAAAGCTTAGAACAGGGGGTAGCCTGTTCTAGGCTGAGAGAGGCGGGTTGTTCTTCCAAATCCTCCAATCAGATGAGCCGCTGGGATACTCCAGGGTTGAAAGGAGGGCGGGGCTAAGTGTGGCCTGGACAACAGACCCTAAAGGAAATGGAAGAAACCTCAGAAAAAGGGTAGAAGCATTCACCTAACCAAATGGAAGACGACGCCAAGCCTTGGGTCTCCTTCTTTGGGACTTAATTTGATATTTGTATTTAGTGCCTATAAATACATTAGCAGATGGGTTAATTAACTTGCTTTTGCTCTGTTTAAACTTCCAGATTCTTGGCTATCAGAACACCGTCTTCTTTGGCGGAGATTGTATATCCATGATTGATTACCTCTTTTGGCCCTGGTTTGAGCGGCTGGAAGTATATGGAATAGCCGAGTAAGACATTAAGCTGTATGGTCATAGATTCCGAGGGTCGCACTGGGTAGCAGTGCTTCAAATGATCTTTGTGCCATCTGTCCTCCTCTGGACATGTTTCACGTGAATGTGGAACGTAGAGCTTTAAACTGTGTGCTTCTTTGTTCAAAATGCACCTGTGCTCTTGTGCCACTAACTGCGGACACACACTTTATCCATGTTGCTGCTGCTAAGACTGCATCCCAGAGCCTCCCCAGTGTTTCAGAGCCGCTGGCTGTCCTCACCATGCATCCAGCATAGCTGGGGGTGAGTGTAGAAGCAGGTGGACGGTCTCAGTCACAGGGTTTTGGTGGCTTGTCTGCAGCTCCGTCGGTGGCCCTCTGCCTGGTCCTGCCGTGTCACCCTGTGGCCCTCACATCCCTTACAGGGCACCTTAGTTACTGGAGGAATCTTTCTCCAGATAGGCATACCCTTAAAAAACAAATGATTTTAAAGTAATATATGCTTGATATCAGAGAAACAAAATGGCCAGCCATATACACCACACGAGTATAGGGATAAAGTAGAAGAAATTGCCCTGTAGACTCAGGGAGACCACACAGGGGCCCCAGACAGACATGTGCTTTGTTCCCACGACACTCACAGGAGAACCTGAACTTGAGCTGGCTCTGCTCTCACACCAGCCAGTCACATGGCGGGTGCCGGACTATTCTGGTGTTGGGGAATGCCGTCCTGCCGAGGTGGAACTGCATCTGGACTTTTATAATGCACATGCTTGCGTTTATCCAGGATTCATCTTATAAGCTCCTCACTTAGGGCAGGTCAGATGTCACAGACTTGGATATTTTAAACCATGTCAGAACATAAACCTCGCCAAAACCTGTCTCCTCTGGGGACAGAGCTGAACCACACATTAGGAACCTTCTCCTCCTGGATTTTCCATTAACAAGTTTACTGTCTGGGCAAGTCACTACAGATCCGAGACCTACACGTCCTGATCAGTCCCTGAAAGGGCCCAGTCAGCTCCATTATTTCAAGGTTTCATGATCGTTTTACTCATTTCTTTAAAAATGTGTTTTTGAAAACTTTTTTTTTCAATCCCCCAAAAGTAAAATCTGAGAATGACTGAAGAATGCATCTTTTTGTTGGTAAACAGTAAAAAACAGATACCTTATTTCCCCAGAGCGCTCAGTCCACAAGTATTTTAACTGCAGGGTTAAAAACAACAACTTTGGTGATTCTAAAGACACACAGCCATTTCAAGTCAGATTTTCCTCCAGTAAGTGACTGTGCTCAGTTGATAGGAAGGTAACTAAGATAGCTCTGTTGCCCCAATAAACTCGTCCCTCGTAGCTTGTAGTCTGAAAAGTGACTTGCGTCCCCCTTCACCTTCAGACCGGCTAACGCTTCTCTCCTGTCCTGCAGCTGTGTGAACCACACCCCTGCGCTCCGGCTCTGGATTGCAGCCATGAAGCAGGATCCCACAGTCTGTTCTCTTCTCACAGATAAGAACACCTTCTTGGGCTTCTTGAATCTCTATTTTCAGAACAACCCCGGTGCCTTTGACTACGGGCTAAGTTGCTGAGCCTTGCAGTCCACCCCTTCACCACCCAGAATTCCCAAGCCTGTCGTGATTCTGCACTTCTTTTGGTGGGGCAGTCAGTCTCTCTTCATTTTCTTTAAGGTTCCAAATAAACATGGAGACAGAATCATTTCTGATAATCATTTTATGACTCCTGTAGCCCGTAGCATCTAGTCATTCTCTAGAAATCTCAGTGTTAACATCCAGAGATGTTTAGGGAGACCGTGTGCCTCCCAGCTTGATGACCTTTGCCCCAGTTTGACCTCCAGGTTATTGGTGCCGATGCTGATGCTGAGGTTCAAGGCCGCCCCATCGCTGATGCTGTCACTACAGATTGGTACCCTGCATATCCTCCTGGTGAGAGAGATGAGAAGGAAGAAAGCGCTTCAAGTCCACATACTCTCCATTTGGCAGATGAGAGCTGCAGTCCTTGTGGGCGTGCATGAGTCTATCTCTGGCTCCAGCTTTTTGGCTGTGGGCCTGGGAGACACCGAGGTCTTGTGACGGAAAGAATTCCAAAGCAGGAAACGAAACACCCAGATCACCCTGGACTAACGACGTCAGAATATCACCGGTGCTCTCGGCGCTCAGAATGGCTCACAAAATGTTCTAGAGTCGACATCCTGCCTTAAAAAATTACACATACCCTAAACCTGGTCCCAGGCAAAGGTCATTCTGTTGGATTTGCGTCACAGATGCTTTCAATTCACCCCAACACATGCCCCTGACTGCCTGTTGTGTACCAAGCCTGGGCCACGTGAGTGACCAAGATGACAAAGACACCAGAGCTCCTGATCTCTTCACTGATCCTGGTTGAGATTTTACACCTAGAGCTTTGGAGCTGCTTGCCTTGTAGTGGGAAGGTTTCTCTTTTTAAAAAAGGTTGTTTAAACCGAAGTATAGTTGATTTGCAATGTTGTGTTCATTTCAGGTATGCACCAACGTGATTCAGTTACATATACAGATTCTCTTTCAGATTCTTTTCCATTATAGATTATTACAAGATAATGAACACAGTTCCCTGTATTATATAGGAGGGTCCTTATGGTTTATCTATTTTATGTTTAGCAGTGTGTATCTGCTAAGCCCATACTCCTCATTTATCCCTCCCGCATTTCCCCTTTGGTAACCATGCTTGTTTTCTATGTCTCTGAGTCTTTTTTTCTTTTGCAACTAAGTTCATTTGTATTGCATTTTTAATTCTATACATAAGTGATATATAGTATTTGTCTTTCTCTGTCTGACTTACTTCACTTAGTATGATAATCTCTAGGTCCATTCATGGTGCTGCAAATGGCAGTATTTTATTCTTTTTATGGCTGAGTAATATTACTCATTACTCTCCCTTGGTGGCTCAGTGGTAAAAAAATCCATCTACCAATGCTGGAGACGTGAGTTCGATCCCTGGGTCAGGAAGATCCCGTGGAGAAGGAAATGGCAACCCATTCCTGTATTCTTACCTTGGAAATCCCATGGACAGATCTAACATAACAAAATAACATGACAGGCTACAATCATGGCATTGCAAAGAGTCAGACAGCACTTAGCAACTAAACAACATGTGATATATATATATATATATATATATATATATATATATCTCTCTCTCTCTCTCTCACATCTTCTTTATTCTAAATGTCCACATTTAAGTTTCTTCTATGTCTTGGCTATTGTAAATAGTGCTGCTATGAATATTGGGGTGCATGTGTCTTTTCGAATTAGAGTTTTCATGTTTCCCAGATATATGCCCAGGAGTGGGATTGCAGGATCATATGGTAACTCTTATTTTTAGTTTTTAAAGGAATTTTCATTCTCCAGGGAAGCCACACCAATGTATTGGAATGCTTCCATTGGGCAGGCATGGCACCTTGGCGGGCTCTGTCCAGATGTGCCCTCCTCCAAAGATGATAAGGAGCCCCAGAGGATGGCCAGGTGTGACGACAGGTGCCTTAGGAGTGGGACAGGCCTGGCCAACACCATTTTATCTCAGGGTCTCAAGATCAGCCGGTGATCATTTGCTTTGTTCACGTGGGATCTTTTCCCAGCCTCTAGCCACGCTGAGACCAGGCAGTGGCAGGAGCGATGTGGAGCAATGTTCAGACTTGTTAGTGCCCACGGAGGAGCTGTGTGCTACTTCTGCCTCTGACTCAGCCCAAACCCGCCCATTACTCCCCATGTCTCATCCTGACCTGGCCATCTGCTGCCGCCTGGTGGATTTTGACTCATGTAAATAGTTACCAGTGTGACTCCGTGCCAGCTGGACAGAGTGAGCCAGCTCGGGGAGGTAGCCAGTCTGCCAGAGCAGGCACCACGTGACCAGGCAGTCTGCTGTGCCATCTGCTCAGGATGGGGTGCTCTGTTGCCATGGCACCCGAGCCAACGCAGAGTGAGGTCTGCGAGTCACATTTCCTTGGGATGCTTGCTCGGCTTCCGTGGCTCTCCTGGGACTCAGGGACTGATCATCTTTGCAGGTGTAAATCCTGTGTGCTGGCCAGCATTTGGCACGGGACCAAGACTGCTGTTGAGACAACAAATAAAGGCCTGTCGCTGGATGGCTAAAACCAAAGATATTCTCTTCTGAGGCTCCACGTACTAATTTAGAAAGCTTAGAGAACCAGGAAATAAAGGATGGAGGAGAGTGCCCATGGGAAGTGTGCAGGTTGGGCCTTCCATGACTTCCTTCTCAATCCTTTATGTCATCTGTCTGACCACAGAGGGATCCGAATTATCGACCTCTGGATGAAACTAGGCACATTTAGCCTGGATAAAAGAGACAATTAAAATAAGGCTCCATGAGGAGCTTTCAAAATAACCACTTATTTTATTGGTGCGGTAGGGGAGGTAGAAATAATACATCAGGGTTAAAAAAACTTCAGTGAAAAAGAAACAGGAGGTTGTGCATCATCCCATGTCCCAGAGAGAACCACTTTTGACAATTGAAGAATATCTTATAAAAGCATGTTGAACTGTGGATTTAGGGTGAAATCTGTTCTCTATGTCCAGCAAATTAGAAAAAAGTAGTTTAAACCACCACACTGAAAGAGCCTCATTGTCATAGACGATGTTAATATCAGAGCTGATGATCAGAGGAGTCATGTGGACTTCTTTTCTTCGCGGTTCTGGACAGAAGCCCATCTGGGCTGAGTCCAGTTACATCCTGACACAGTGTAGGGGGAGTGATCAGGATAGCTGGCCGTGGTTATGGTGGTGGGTGGGTGGTGGGGATGTTGAGTAAGGGTTACTTGAGATTCCTTCTAGCTCTAAACCTTTCTGATGGCGGACAGCAAGCAGAGTGGCTGGGTTAGAGTGGATTAAATCTAAACAGTCAAGTCCAAGGTGGAGCATCTTCACTGTCACAGGGACTCCCCTCAGGTACCTCCACATTTCTCCACGTTGGAGCTTTGGTGGTCGGGGTGGGGATGGGGTGTTTCTCTCCCTTAAGTTCTCACCTCGTGTACCACCTGGTCCACATCTCCTCTGTCCGAGTCAATGGTCCTGATGGAAGGGGACATCACCGCTCTGCCTTAGGCTCCTCTGTGGTTTATGTCAGCTTGGTTCTGTTTGTTATCAAAAGTTATACAAACAGTCAACCATCCAGCCCGAGGGGCTTCTCACCGATTAGCCTTCAGCCCCTTCTTCCCCTCACACACATAGTGAGCACTGGGCCCACCCGGGAGCCCCCACCCGCCCATTTCCCTTTCATTCACATCTGTGAGTCCCCGGAAGGCTGAGCATCTGGTCTTTACCAACATTTTGCTTGCCTCCGCCTTGTCAGACCTCTAGAGCCTTTGCAAATGCTGCTTCCTCCATTCTTGAATCTTCCTCAGAGCAGCCTCCTGGTGCTTTTCTGCAACTAGATTTTCTCTTGCAAAGTTCAGATAAGAATTCTTCTTTGGGCAAAGAGGTGGTATACCATAGAGGATAAGAAGGGGCCTGTGTGAATGGGTTCCAATTCTCACTCTGCCACTCATTAAATTCCATGGGCAAGTTGCTCCAGCTTTCTGAGCTTTAGTTTCTTATCTGTAACACGGGACCACTAAGGACCTGTTCCATAGGGTTGTTGAAGAATGATGGGATCATCCATGTCAGGACTTAGCATCTGCCAGGGAAATGCTCAGTGAATGGACAACAACCCTAACACCATGGTGAGTGAGGCTTCTGCGGATGGTCAATCATGAACTCTGAGTTCATTCTCCCAACACTTCGCCGAACAGGATTGCACACAGCTTGATCCATGGTTTAGAGTTGTTTTCGGGTGGCTTTGGGGCTTACCTCATGGCTCAGTTGGTAAAGAATCCGCCTGCAATGCAGGAGACCATGGTTTGATTCCTGGGTTGAGAAGATCCCCTGGAGAAGGGATAGGCTACCCACTCAAGTATCCTTGGGCTTCCCATGTGGCTCAGCTGGTAAAGAATCCACCTGCAATGTGGGAGACCTAGGTTCAATCCCTGGGTTGAGAATATCTCTGGAGAAGGGAAAGACTACCCACTCCAGTATTCTGGCCTGGAGAATTCCATGGACTATACAGTACATGGGGTTGAAAAGAGTCCGACACAACTGAGCGACTTTCACTTGGGTGTGTAGGTTTAATCTCAAATGCTCCCTTCCCCCATTCCCATTCAGTGCATCCAAAGTCTAGTTTTAATATCGTGCCTCTTGGAATCTTTCCATGTTGCTGAAGATGGTAAAATAAATACTCTCTCCCATGTTATGGAGGAGTACTCAGAATCTTGCTTCTCTACCCTCTTGGAGCATGTTACCACCTTACACGGGTGAGAGGGTTAGGGGTTTGCAAGGCCTGCCCAGCTACCAGACAGCTTGGATGTTGCATGGAACACAAAAGCAGCTGGGACCGCGTTGTTAATGGAAAGGATGATTACCACGTGCTCCAGGCAACAACTGTGGGCTACTCTGCCATATCATTTCCTCCCAAGGATCCACCACAACCAAGAATGCCTTCACAGGCAGCAAGAGTCCCCCAGCCCACTTTGTTAGTAGCAGACAGCCTCCTCAAAGGGAGAGCAGCAGTCAGCTCACTGGCTTGGAGCCAGTGGGAAAGAGCCATTCACAGGCCCATCCATCAGCCACACAGGACAAGCAACTGAGGCAGGCTCTGTGCTGCCTGCCCTGGGGAGGCTGAGTGCGGCACCCCTCCGCCAGCAGCGCAGGACTGAGGGCTGGGAAGCAAGGAGGGTAGATGTCTGCTAGCAGGGGTGTGTGTGCTAAGTCACTTGGTTGGGTACAACTCTTTTTTGACCCCGATCTGCAAGGCTCCCCTTGGAGTGCATTGCTATGTCCTGCCCAAGGGGATCTTCTCAACCTGCGGATCGAACCCATGTCTCCTGAATCTCTTGCATTGGCAGGTGAATTCTTTACCACTAGTGCCACCAGGAAGCCCCCAGACTTTGCTAAATCTGGGTTTATACTTCCAAAGCTGTGGAATATTTCATTTATACTTCACGGGTTTAGGAAAACCTCTCAAAGTGTGTGTGTGTGTGTGTGTGTGTGTTTCTGGGTATCTCTGTCAAAGGAGCAAAGTACCAGGATGAATACTGAGGAAACTTATAAATGATCAGAGCAGGAGATAGATAGTTAAGAAATTCTATCCTGAAATAAGTACTGGCCATTCATGTGCTAAACAGAAAGGTGCCCTTGGGGTCTTTATCCGGGACACTGTCCTGGTAATCTGCTGGCAGCAGGGGTGGGTACACACAGTCTTCCCAGGTGCAGCGACAGGGGCACTGCTGAGCCTGAAGCCAGGGGAGGAGAGCTGAGGCTCTGCGGAGGAAGCTCTCATCTAAGACTGGCTTTGGGTGTATGGAGGAGGGAGCTCAGGGTAGAGTCAGACAACAGAAAATCTTCCATTTACTGAGTGCTTGCCTGCCATATGTCAGGCACTTTACATATCCTAGTGAAACCTCACAGTCTTTCAGGTAACTGCTAATTACCCCCATTTTACAGATGGGTAAACCGAGGCTTTGAGATGAAGTAACATGTCCAGATGTCACATGGCCAATAACAGGCGAAGTCCAGGTTTGAATGCAAGAAGTGGACTCCAGATGCCATGCTCTTAACCTCTGCACGCCTCTGCTCCCCCTTCACCCATACCCACTTGCCTCCTGCCCTCCTTTGACTTCTCCTTCTGCTTACCTCTCTAGACTGGGAGCTCTCTGAAGGTAAGAATAGTGTCTCACTTAAATTTTGACTTCCTAGCAGCTAGCACAGTGCCCAGCATATAGTAGTGATAGCCACTCAGTGTTTTGTAAAAGGGCAGATGTGATTGCATGGATGACAGAATGAAGGGGTGTACGGACGACATAGAAACCTGCACCCGCCTCCAGGGGCTGCTTCCAGGCAGCTGTCATAGCTGATTCCCCTCTTTGCTGCCCAGAAGAGCACCTGATCTCCCGAGAAACAGGGATGCTCTGCCTGGTACCCTCTCTCTGGCTCTACTGTTTCTATGCAACTGCTGGTCTAAGCTGTGGTTGTTCTGCAAAGGGACCAAGAAAGCAGAGGACGCAGAGAAGCCAAGCACAGTGCCCTGACACTACGGGCAAGTGTAATTTCTGAGCATGCGCCTGGCCCTAAGGTAGGTGTGAAGGAAACAGGTCCTGCAGGTCCCATGCTGTGTGCTGAGGGAACCCAGGGAAGACAGACTCACGTGGGGAGAGTGGGTACTTAGGGACAGCCTCATCATCAGTGGGGGAAACACGAAGTAGGAATTTGGCTGTAAGGAGCCCTCCTAAGGGCAAGGGTAATAACCGCTGCTGTTTTTGTTGTTTATTACTCATCAAGCCCTAAGCTAAGTGCTTCCCGTGTGGCCTGTTCACTCAGCCTTCTCAATGACTCCACGAGATGGGCAGCATTATTCCCAATTTGCAGAAGAGATGGAGGCAAAACCATGGCTCATAGAAATTAGTTGACTTGCTGAGCAGGACGTGGCACTGCTGGGACTTGACCACAGAGCCCAAGCTCTTAGCCCCTGTGCCATCTGCACTGTCTGGAATCTCAGTCCTATTGGTTCTTGCATGGCTTTGTCACAGAAATCTGGGTCTCCCAGGGGCAGAACCTCACAGCGGTCCTCCAGTTTGAGCAGACACATGGAAAGGGGCCGGGGGACCTCCCTTCCTGTCTCTCTGGTTCCTTGAACACTCAGCTAAGCAATCTTACTGCTTGAGGTCTTGTCCTGTCCTGGAGGGGTGTGGCTTCAGTAGCTTCCCTGTCTGAAGGATTACAAAATACTGTGAGGAGACAGATGTGTGGAGAGAGCATCTCAGGAATTCTTCTGGTGGGAGCTGTGTCGTCAAGGGGGCTGGACGCCACCCACCTCTCTGGCCTTGAATCTGGCTCCACTGAAGTTTTTGCTGTCGCCTCTGCTGGCCCTGATTCTGGGGGTATCAGGAATTGGGGGCATGTATGGGTTAACTCCTGGTCTCTGACAGGGGCCTCTTGGACCTGAGGTTCAACTCCTGGGGGATGATTCAGCACCAGCCATGCCTTTTGGGAGAGATCCAAGGCCATTTTCAGCTTTTGGAGGTCCAACCAATGTCCCAAGAGACCTTTGGTCTACCATAGCTCAGTCGTCTCCAGCAATAGGTGAGAAATGAGGCTTGGGGGCTGTGTGAGTCATCTCCGGGAAGACAGGCCCAAGGGAAGCTTGTAAGAAGTGGCAGGAAGTGGGTCTCTGCTTTCTATTTCTATTTCAAATAAACTGACCCTAAGAGAAATCTTAAATATTACTGATCGATGGGTTTTAAAGAGACAGATGAGACTGAATTCTTCCTGACTCCCTATCCCCACCCCACCCCCGGCCTGAAAAATCTCACCTTGCAACTTCTAAGACCTACCTGTTCTGATCTAGGAAAAAAGAAGTATCTTTGAACATCACTGAGATTTGTGTGGTTCCATCTTGGTGGGAGAGAATTTGTTGTTGACAGTTTTATCTTCTGGTCTCTTTGTAGGGCTGTAGAGAAACACCAAAGGGATAGAAAACACCACTGTCATCTCTAAAGCAGGGTTCCTCATTGTGCAGAAAATAAACCAGTCCTGGGGCTTAGATGAATTTAGCACAGGCATTTGGTGCTGGAACAACAATCGCACAGATTTGATTTTCTTTGGGGAGGCTCTTCACATTTTCCTGTTTAAAAGGACAAAGGGTCTCACTTGCACTTCGTTTTCCTAGCAGCTGGCACAGGGCCTGGCATATACCAGTGATAGCCACTCGATGTTTTGTGAAGAGCCAAATATATGAACACATGACTGGATGAATGATGAAGAGATGTGTGTTTGTCTTAACAGCTCAAACCCTAAGCTGATCCAGCTGCTCATATTCCTGTCTCCCTGCACAGGCCTCAGAGCCGAATTGTTTCACTTTCAATTACTTACCAGACTTCATTTTTCTCTGGCTTACTTTGTGGACGTTGTTCTTACCTTCCTAAAAGACCCAGTTCCTTGGGGAAAGAGCCCTCCCCTTGTTTTATATTTCTGTTCCCTACAGATCATCTGACCCAGGGTGGAACACAAGCTGTTACTCAGTCCTTGGTTAAAAAAAAAAAAAAAAAAATGCTCTTTCCTCACTCCAGAGTCATGGTGATTAAATCAATCCCAGAATAAAGGGGTTATTCTTAAGATGCTTGGTGGTAAATCCATATGCAACAAGTTGGTGAGTACAGATTATAGCAATTATTAGCAGAGGTTCACCTCAAAGCAGGTTTAATACAGAGATGTTCACTGCAGTGTTGTTTAAACAGCAAAAAAAAAAAAAAAAAAAAAGTGAGGATACTTAAGTGTTCCTCAGGGGAGGGTGGGTAAATTAGGGTACATCTATCACACAGGGTGATAGCCAACAGCTATTTTAAAGACTAAGGTAGATCAAACAGTCAAAAAAGATGTCCAAGAAAAGTTAAGATGCTGTGGTGCAATTTAAGTGAAAAAGAACAAAAGGCAGACTTCCCCTGTGGTCCAGTGGTTAAGATTTCATACTCTGAATGCAGGGGGCATGGATGTGATCCCTGCTTGGGGGGAGCTGGGCGCTGTATGCAGAAGAGTGTGGCCAAAAAAAAAAAAGAAAAGGGATGCATCGACACATGTGACACATACACAGAAAAACGTGCTTCCCAAGTGGCGCTAGTGGTAAAGAATCTGCCTGCCAATGCAGGAGACGTAAGAGAAGTTAGATCCCTGGGTGGGGACGCTCCCCTGGAGGAGGGCATGGCAACCCACTCCAGTATTCTTGCCTGGAGAATCCCACGGACAGAGGAGTCTGGGGACGGCTATAGTCCAAAGAGTCGCAAAGAGTCAGACACATCTGAAGTGACTTAACACGCACCCACACGGAAAGATGTTGGAAGGATACACAAGTCACTTCCTATTCATTAACACTGGGGGAAACGGGTTGAGAAGTTAAGAGTGGGGGCTTTTATCTGTTATTTAATTTTTTGGTCAGTGGCTGGATTTTTTAATAATGACTACATTGTTTTTGTTTAAAAAAACAAACCATGAGTTAGAAAAACAAGCTATCTTTGGATGGCAAGGAAAAATGTTAACTCTGAAAGATGTCCCTCCAGGGTAGTGAGAGAGGGTGAGGCAGTGAGGCAGGGGAGGGGATGGGGGAGGTGAACTGAAGGCCCACACTCTGTCACTGGTTCTTGGCTTTCTCTGCTTGTCATCCACTGGCCAAACCAAACAATCTTCCGGCTCTATCCCATGGGGCAGAGACCAGACAGGGCATGAGAACGCTCTGAATCACAGTCTGCAGAATGACTTCAGTTAGAACTTCCGGGACATTTGCTGACTGCTGCCACCAAACCCACTCTGGAAGGGTGCTTGCTGCATAGCAGGGGTGGCTTAAATATTGCCTATGTCCATGGTGCTTTCCTGGGGGCTCACAAAGTAAAGAAACTGCCTGCAATGCAGGAGACCCAGGTTCGATCCCTGGGTCAGCAAGATCCCCGAGAGGAGGAAATGACAACCCACTCCAGTATTCTTGCTTGGTGAATTCCATGGACAGACGAGCCTGGCAGGCACAGTTGGATATGACTGAGCAACTCTCTCTCTCTCTCTCTCTCTCTCACACACACACACACACACACACACACACACAAGGTGCTTTCCTGCTCTCACTCCATGGTTCTGGCTGAAATGCTTTTCCTGGTCAGTCCTGCCCAGCTTTGAGAAACAGTCTCCGGCAGTGCCTGACCGTGAGGCCTTCCCTAATCCTCGTTATCAGGAGTTCTTGGACTTCCAGCATCACCTGGGGAACTTGGCAGAAGGCAGATTCCTGCACTGAACTCTTAAGAGACTCCACTGAAGTCTGCTGTGTGGCCCAGGAAGTCGCCTGCCAGTGATACCCAGACCTGACCTGCCAGAAAGGAGTGCTCACCAGCTTTGCCTTCCGCATCCTCTCTGCTTCTCATACTAGTGTAGTCTCAGAAGCCTGTGGCATGCCAGATTCCCCTTGGACCACAGATCCCAAGCAAGCTCCTTGGCTTCTACCAGGTCTGTGTTCTAACAGCTTTGGAAAGGAAGTGAAAAGCCATGCTCAGCCAACTAGGGGGTATCATCGGTCACTTGAGGGCGCTTTAGGAGCCTTACCTGGGTGCCCTGTAGGTTCAAGTTGGTGTCTAGGCATTTGACCTAGCTCTTCATGTTATTCTGATGTCAGCCTTGATTACAAACCAGTGCTGGTTTGATTACAAAGCAGGTTCTGAACTTAAGCTGTGCTTTGACAAGGTAGAGAGAGGGGCTGGGGTTTTGAGGAGGGACGAGGGGTCCTCCTTCAACCTAACCAACCTTGTGGCTTCAGGCCAGCCCTACTCATTTCACTTGCCAAGATGCACAGAAAAAGTCCTGGGCATTTGGCATAGCAAGTGAGCAGACGCTGGGTAAAGTCTAGCATCCTTGGGAAGAAAAGAGATTCCTTGGAGAAAGTTGTCCTTAGTGAAAAGGCCCTACAGGCCTAGATCTCTTCTGTTTAGAAGGCAATCTGTTTTCTTCAAGCCAAAAGCTTCTTGTTACTCCCAGGCCCCCACAGTCTGCACACAATCAGCTGTGTGAAACATGGTTTTGTGTTGAAATCCACCCTATAGCTGGCTTTCAAAGGCCCTTTCTGAAACTCTGCAGGCTGCCTCAGAGATGGGCCAGAAATACTCGATTTTGCAATTTTAAAAAGTTTTCCAAAAGCATAAGAATAAAAAAGGGAGTGAAAGCTTCCTCTTGTTAATAGGAAATCCACCCTCTCCCCAGCTCTGCCCTGGGAAGCTCACAGATTTCCTGAAGTTAAAAACAAATACTGTGACCAGTTTCTACTCCTTGCAAGAATTTAATTCTTCCTTTAATATAAATAAGGCAGCATGAAACACCAAGAGTCCCGCTGCTTCCTGCTTCAGAAGCAGCTTTGGTGCATACAAGATCCCCATTTCCCCGCTGAGTTGTTGTCTCTGTATAAACAAGAGGCCAGAAGGTAATTTTTCGGTGAATTTTCTTCTGGAAGCAAAGGGGAAGCTGGGGGAGACTGAGGCTTGATCTTGGCTTAAGGAGACTGGTTCTTGGTCACTGGGGTCTCTTCAAAGTACATCAGATGAGGATGAAGATCAGAAAGTAAAGGCATGGGTGACAATAAATAAGGAAATTCACCCCAACTCTGGAAATGAATCCCCACAGAATGGGTGCTTAGGGTTATTGCTGGAGACCACGTGGGCCTGGAGAGGAGCAAGCCCAGGTGCTGCTCAGTCTAACCCCAGCTCACATGGAAAGCTTCCTGCAGCTTCCTACAGTCTGTAATGCCTCATCACAGCTGAGCCAACCACTGCGAATTAACCCTGTCAGGCAAACTGTCCATCTTCTGGAAATTTCCAAGGCTAGGTGAGAGCACTCCTGGGGCAGAGACAGGATCTTTTCTTCGTTCATGGTAAGCCCGACACCCCCAAGGAATCAGGCATGAGTCTGGGCGGTATGGGCAGCTTCAGCCCTGGAGGGAGAGTGCTGCAGAAGGAGCACTCATCCTTGCTTTCTGCTTGGCCCTCTGCAGGGTGACTGAAGCGATGCCAAGAGAGGAGCTCCCAGAGGGCTAGTGAAGCCACAAACGGAGGAGGGAGCAGCTTCAAGCCCCCTGAGCCAGGCCTGGAGGCGGAGGCCAATGCTGACCACAGGCTCTGTGCCTGCCCCGGGGCCGTGGCCCAGTAGTGCCAAGGCGCCCTCTCTGAGGCTTGTGGGCTGTGCCTATAGTCTGTCTTCATGTGTCCCAGTCAGCCAAGGCTCTGTCACGCTCTTCGGGTGTTGGTCATCTGTGTGGCCAGCAAAGCCCATCCAGAAAGGGGGGTTCTGTGCAGTGAGGGAACCCCACTGGAATGAACAACCAAGGGAATGTGGGGGTCTGCATGTGGAGCTGGGATTCCACAACAGATGTTGCTTGCAGGCACCCTTTGCCCTAAGGATGGAACCCTGAGGGAAACCCAGGGCGATGGCATCCCTCATCTCTATGATCTTCTCTGAACTGGGCATCTTTTCTGAAGGCCAGACTTCAGGCCAGACCCCAGCACCCCAGGTACCAGGCTCTGTCCTTCACCCCAGTTACCCTGTGAGTGCCCTCTTTCTCTCTCATCTTCCGCCTTCAGTGCCTCCACCTCCCAACATACTGGTGGCTGGAGAGACCAGCTGTGGAGACAAATGAGGGTGAGGAGCCACTGAGCTTGTACCCACATGGTATGTGGCCCCTACTGGGTCCAAAACGCAGCATCCAAGGGGAAGGGGCAGAGAGAAATGGGTGCACCCTGAGTGAGATGTGGAGCTGAAGCAACGGCCAACTTCAACTTCTCTCTGCCAGGTACCCACTTCCGTACAACAGAGCCGTTAGCCACTTGGGCTGCGAATCTGTCTTTTCTCCAAACAGTATAAAAATGGCAGCCACAGTGGGGATCCCTATAGTGCAGGCTATGGATTGAACGCTGCAAATACCCATATTGATGTCCACTGTTTGGCTGCTACCGGAAAATCAGGGTGCAGGGTCTTAACTTGGGTTCCTGTTAGCATTCCTGTAGATCCTTTGTTGATATTCAAGTAAAGACTGGACCTGGGATATAAAAAGAATCACACCCAAATCGCTGTTTGCATTGTCCCGCAACTCAGAATCCATTGAGTTCTATCATCATCTTTGTCATTGGTAGTGATCCACAAGTCAGCTGCAAAGGATCAGTCCCTAAACCCAGACAATAGCTTCAACTGGCAAATCCCAAGGGCATGAACGCAAACCAGCTTTGGCTTGGAATTCCATTTCCTCTGTGCTATAGGGTCTGGCTTCCCCCGCAGGCTAAGCCATGGCACCCTATAAAGCCTGCCATCTTCCCAGGACAGGGCCTGCAGATGCCCCCAGGGGTGTGAACGCACAGGATGCCCTGTGTCCTGGCCCTCTGGGTCATGGATGCTCTACAAGATGACAGTTTTGGGGGGCAGGCTGGCATGGTCTGAGGGGATATGGAGGGAGTACTCGCTAATGAGCGCTGGGGCATTCTTGAGCATCTCATAGAAGGAGTCCACTGTCTTCCGGTAGAGACTTCGCTGTAGGACGAAGGGCCGGAAGAGGTTGAGAGGCTCCGCCCTGCGCACGGCCTCAGGGAGCCCCATGGCCTGTGGCACCTTCCGGTTGCCGATGAAAAAGTGCTGGAGCTTCTTCTCCAGCAGGCTCTTCTCCAGGAAGCAGAGCAGTTCGTGGAGACGAGCGTCGAGCTGCTCGGCTTTCCAGTCGGCAGGCCGCCGGGCGAGCAAGAGGTGCAGAAGGGCGGTCTTCAGGTGGTAGCTGCCCAAGCCGCTGGGGCCGGTCAGGCGGCTCTGCTTGGAGAGCAGGAAGGAGGCGATCTGCAAGCAGCTGAGGTGGCAGGCGCCCTCGGGCAGCGCCTTCGAGGTTACCCTGAGGAAGTGGCGCTCATAGACAGCGAAGGACAGAAGCCAATCGGTGCTGGATGCCCGGGTTCCCCCGCCGGGCTCCCGGGCAAGGTGGGAGACGAAGTACAGGTCGGAGTCGTCACACTGGATCACGGGAATCAGGTTGAAGGGCATGAACTTCCCCGAGCGGAACCTGATCTTGAGGGACCCTGGGGTGTCCAGCTGACCAAAGGCCAGGTCGAACTCGTACTTGTGCTCGATGCGGTGCCAGGCTCTGGTGAGGGCGGTCTGGAACCACTTCATGACGCGCATGGTGTCCAGGTACGGGGAGTTGGGGGCGCACAGCGGGTCTGCTGCCTTGCTGCCGTGGTGCACCACGTTGTTCCTGCCGTGGAGGAGACACAGCATGTCTTCTCCAAGCTTGGTCTTGCCGCAGATACAGCCCAGCGTGTCCTCATCGGCCCGGACCACCTTGATCTGGCCATAGCCCTGGCGATCCAAAGGCACGGAGCGGCTGGAGCACCAGAGCTCTGGGTGGAAGTGGTAGGGCTCCGGGGGCATGAAGGGTACGAAGAGATCGCACAGCAGAGGCTTGTTCACCTGCCAGTTCTCGTACATGCTGTCCACGCCGATGAAGTCCTCCACCTCCATGTCCGAGTCCCGGCTGCACAGGCTCCTCAGGGCTTCCAGTAAGTCATCCACGAAGCCTTCCACAAACTCCCGGGTGCGGGCGGCATCTGCTGTGGCCCCCCGGATGCAGCGCTCGTAGAAGTGGTCGAGCGTGGCCCTGTTGGGCAGGGTGAGGCCCCGGAGCGGGGCGCCCTCCAGGTCGGGCAGCTCGTCCTCGTCCGAGCCCAGGCACTCGGGTGAGGGCGCGTCCTGGTGGTCTTGCCGCCACACCTCGATCACCAGGAAGAGGATCATGCAGAGAGTGCTCCATAGGTCCCAGGCGGTGCGGCTCTCATTCTGCTGCTGGCCCTCCTCCGCCACCCGCTCCAATGCCTCCTTCTCAGCCTCCTTGTCGGCTGCCAGCCGCGCCATCTCCTCCTCCAGGCGCAGCTGCTCCAGCTGCAGCTTCTCCTGGTGCGCCTGCATCTGACGGATGATCTCCTCCTCGTTCTCGGGGACTGTGGTGTTCTCTCGCGGGAACAGCAGTGGGTGGTTGATGATGGCCGTCACCACCACTAGGCACACCCGGAAAAGCCCCAGGGCCATGGCGGCAGCTTTCCTGGGAACAGAGAGAGAGACACGGATGGTCACACCTAGCTTTCCTCAACACTGCTCACTCCCTTGTCGTTCCCTCCCGCGGACCTCCGCCCCACCCAACCCACAGCCCAGCCTTGTTGGGAACAGGAACCCTGAAGTCCCACACCAGCATCCTGGCTAAACCACCACACTGGTGGACCTGTTTCTGTCTGTCCAAACAGTCCTCTTTGTGGGAGCAGCACCCACTTCCCCTGGGAACCGAATCTTTTCTACTCCTAGTCCTCATGATTTGGGAGGGGATGAGGGGATGAACCCACCCCCAGTCAAGGGGTGAGGATATAACCCCGGCCTGACTACTTCATACTCCTCACCCTGGCAGTGGTTGTTTCTGGATGAGTTTATGACCTGCTCTGGCCAGTGGGAGACAGAGGTAGGATATATTGGGACCAATGGGGAGAAAGGCTCACCCTGTTGCCTAGGGTAGCTCAGGGAACCCTGAGGGGTTACACCTGCTATTGGCTCTCTGCTGCTGCTGCTAAGTCGCTTGAGTCGTGTCCGACTCTGTGCGCACCATAGATGGCAGCCCACCAGGCTCCCCCGTCCCTAGGATTCTCCAGGCAAGAATCCTGGAGTGGGTTGCCATTTCCTTCTCCAATGCATCAAAGTGAAAGGTGAAAGTGAAGTTGCTCAGTCATGTCCGACTCTAGCGACTCCAGGGACTGCAGCCCACCAGGCTCCTCCGTCCATGGGATTTTCCAGGCAAAAGTACTGGAGTGGGGTGCCATTTCCTTCTCCGATTGGCTCTCTAGCTACCTCAAAGGGAGATCTGCCAGAGAGAGGTGCCAACATGGACCCAGCAGTGCCTGAAGCCAGTACCTCTGGACTTTGTAGTCATATAAATCAATACATTCCTTTTTTATTTTGGCTGCACCGCATGGCTTGCAGGATCTCAGTTCCCTGAGATCAATAGGAATTGAAACTGGGCCTGGCAGTGAAAGCCCAGAATCCTAACCACTAGGCAACCAGGGAATTCTCAATATATTCTCTTTTTGTTTAAGTCAAGTTTCTTTTCTAACACTTGAAACCAAAATAATCCTGTATAAGACATCCTTTCTTCCCCCTCAGTCAATGGCTGATTCCTCGGTATAGTATAGCCTAGTGCTTAAGAACAGAAGGGCTGGGTTCCAAAGCCTACACAGCATGGTGAACAGCATGTTTACTCAGCAGCAGCTGAAACAGTCTTGAGCCCTTATATATACCCCCAGTGAAAACCTCTCACTCCAATCGGAAGACCCCACCCTAAATTCAGACACTGTTCTCCTGGCTGATCCTGGATCTTTCCCTGGCCAATCTAGGGAACAACCAGAGTGACTGAGTCATTGACTTTCCTCTCACTAGTCATCTGAACTTCTAACCTGACTTCTTAATTGTGAAAGGAGACGTGCCATTCCTCCAGGATTTTTAGGTCTCAAGTGACTTTGGGGTAAGGACTAACCTCTTATAATACTTGCTATTCAGACTGAGCAGCTGCAACATCCCCTGGGAGTCCGTTAGAAATGTAGAATCTTGGCCCCACCCCAGACCCACTGAACCAGAATCTGCATTTTAATACCATCTACATTAAAGTCTTCGAAGGACTATCTCACATCGTAACCCTTATATTATACCCTCTCTTTCCCCTGGCTGGAACCTTGGGAAGTAACAATTGGCCTTTTTGGCTTTTGCCCCACCCACTTCCCGTTGGGGACCTCAGCTAGGAAAGCAAATGGAAAAAGGAGGTCATTGCTGGAGAACCAAGAGCCCCCATCTCTGCCCCAGTGCATGCCAACAGACCTGATAGGAACCCCATTCTCTGACCTTGAATTTGCACCCTGAAAGTCACATGTTCTGGTTATTACCCTAATGGTACCAAGAAGCAGGTATCTACCAGTAGGTTAAGAACACCTCTGGATGGCATCACCGGTGCAATGAATTTGAACTTGGGCAAAGTCCAGGAGATGGTGAGGGACAGGGAGGCCTGGCATACTACAGTCCATGGGGTTGCAAAGAGTTGGACACGACTGGGTGACTGAACAACAACACCTCTGCAGGTTCTACCTGGCAGTGCCAGGATGTAGGTAGCCTGAGTTTTCACACTTGGGTAAAACCTGCTGCTCAGAGGTGACCCCTCCTCATTAGCAGGAACCAAAAGTGTTGGGGTTGGGGAGGTCCAGCAGCAGCAGAATTCAGTGTAGTTACGTTCAGGCCTAAGAGGTGAACTCTGAGACACTTATGCATTTCCACTTGAGAAGTCAATGGAGGACAGGAGACAGTGGAGGAAGTTGGGCTGGGAGAGAGGTAGGGTGAGGAAAAAGGGCAGGGGGCAGCCAGCCAGTTTCTCTGCCCCAAGACAAGGAGCAGCGTGCAGGATAATTGCATGAACAGGCCAGCTCTGGTTTCTACATTAGAGAAACATCAGTGGAAAATTTGACCAGGGTGGTCCAGGATAAGATTGTAAGGCTGGCTGATAAACATGGATCAGAACTTTAGGATAAAGGTGTGGAGTACTAGTAATAGAAATGACAACCCACTCCAGTATTCTTGTCTGGGAAATCCCACGGACAGAGGAGCTTGGCCGGCTACAGTCCATGGGGTTGCAAAGAGTGAGACATGACCAGGCGATTAACACATACAACATACATACAGGCAGCAGTCAGTCAGGAGATAATTTGGGCATTTTGAGGCCTTAAAGGGCCTGTACTACAGACGGCCACATTTGGGCACAGGCAGGCCCTGATAAGTCACAGCCAAAGTCTTTGGCAACACCTGATTTTTGAGGTCAGTTTCCAGGGTAGGATGCCACCAGCTGGGGAGTGGGGTGCTATCACTAAGTCCCATAACTGGGAAGTCCTCCTCTTCTCTATCCAACAGCTTCCACAGGGCTCCCTGTGTATGTCCTCATGCCTGCTATAAGATGATGTGCTAAACTAGGGCAGCCAAGTTTCAAAACTCCAAATCAGCTAGAGCAATCAGCACTGTGATGAGAGGATGGACTCTAGAGGGGACAGACTGGGTTAGCACCAGCATGTGCACTACTAGATATGTGACCTTGACAAACCATTCAACTTTTCAGAATCTCAGTCTTTTCATCTGTAAAATTGGAATAATACCTGCTGTTGTAAAGGAAATAATGCATAAAAAGCACTCAGCAAAATGCTTGTGTGTTAGTCACTCAGTTGTGTCCAACTCTTTGCAACCTCATGGACTACAGCCGGCCAGGCTCCTCTGTCCATGGAATTTTCCAGGCAAGGATATAGGAGTGGGTTGCCATTTCCTTCTCCAGGGGATCTTCCCAACCCAGGGATCGAATCCAGGTCTCCTGCATTGCAGGCGGATGCTTAACATCTGAGCTACTAGGGAAGTCCAAAATGCTTGCCCCTGAGCAAATTTTCATATAAAAGGTTAGCTGTAATGGGATGGGAGTAATAGATGAACCTGCCTGCAGGGGTCTGCAGATGCAGTGGGACAAACAAATGCCCCTACAGGAGATGTAGGCAGCCAGAGAACACTAGCAATAGTAAGGTTAACAGCAAGACTCAAAAGGAGCAGGAATCACAAAGGACCCTGGGCTGCAGAGAGAGGCCCAGGTTTGAACCGTGACTCTGTCCTTTGCCGAGGGGTCGTGGGTGAGTCACTTAGCTTCTCTAGGGCTCCACTGCTTTACCTGTGAAATGGAGCTAACAGCAGGCCCTCCTTCAGGTTAAGCAAGACCATCCAATTCAGGTGCTGAGCAGTGCCCAGCATACAGTAAGCACATTACAACACCAGCTCCTTCCCCCTTGGCCTCTAGGGGCTTATTATCTCACCTGTCAAGCACACCAACCCTACCCAAGTCCCAGGGGTATGGAGGAACACACGCTCAAAAGTGCTCTGAAAGCACAAAATGCTTCCCTAAGCCTGCTGTTCCTCGGTAAACCACTCCATCCACCCTGCCCCCCAGTAACAGGGGGTGGGGGTGGGGGCAGTGGGGCGGCAAAGCCTTCCGAGCCTTGGATCCTCCTGGAGGTGGAGTTCCCTCTGACTCACTTCTAGTTTAAACCACCTCCACCCTCTGGGGATGGGATGGGCTCCCAGCTGTTGTCTTGCTCCTGATACCCTTTGTGCAGGCTGGCTTTGCCTGTGGCGCCTAGGTGATGGGGAACAGGACGGAGCTGCTGAGTGCGCACTAGGTGGGGCTGGGCTAGAAGCCTCCATTACTTCCCCTCCCCAAGCCAAGTCGCAAGAACTCTGCCCCAGGGTCCTCGGGGGTCAGAAGAATAAGGGAGAGAATCTGGATGTTGGGACTTTTGGAGACCACAGGGGCAGGACAGCAGCTAGAACCTCTCACAAAACCGTGGATACATGCATGCACACACACGCGCACACACACACACTCCTCACCAAAGGGTCCCTTTCCCCAGACTTAAGTATTCCACCTCTGCCTTGGCCCAAATCTCTTACCTCTGCAAGGCTGCCCCATACAAGTAGTCTGAGACATCCAGCTGGGTTCAGTTTTGAATATAAACCTGGGTCACTTGGAGGGCTTTTGTGGGTCTGCTTGCCAGGAAGCAGGGAGGAAACCTGCTGAGTTCCTCTCCACCCCCGCCCCTGCCCACAGAGCGTGGCAGCCCATGCAGGTCACGGCTAAACTTAGCCTGGCAAATGTCCAAGGTCACTGGGGCTGGGGCGGAGCGCTGTGTGTGGTTAGCCCGGACCAATGGTCTACTCAAACCCTTACTCTGAGCCTGGCTGCAAGCCCCAGACCCTGGGGGAGAAATCTAAGACCTCCCCTTCCTTCTGTGGATCCCTCACTTCCACATCCCCCAGGCCCCCGAGGCACCCTCACCACAGCTTAATCCAATAAATGCCACTACGAGTTGGTTAATAGTGGGACTTCCCTAGCGATCTAGTGGTTCAGACTCTGCACTCTCAATGCAGGGGCATAGGTTCCATCCCTGGTCAGGGAACTAAGGTTCTGCATGCCACATGGCCCCCCCAAAATAGTGATACACTTCATTTTATCCAGCCCTCACTAGGATGTGGGGCTTCCCTGGTGGCTCAGATGGTAAAGAATCTGCCTGAAATGCAGAAGACCTGGGTTCAATCCCTGGGTCACAAAGATCCCTTGGAGGAGGGCATGGTAACCCTCTCCAGTATTCTTGCCTGGAGAATTCAATGGACAGAGGAGCCTGGAGGGCTGCAGTCCATAGGGTCGCAAAGAGTCGGACATGACTGAAGCAACTTAGCCCTCACGCACAAACCTAACACAGTGGAAGCAGCTTGGGCTTTGGTGGAGGCAGTCAGAGCAGCTTTCTCAGCCTAGCTGTGCCTTTTCTAGTTGTGTGGCTGGAAAATTACTTCTCATCTTGGGCTTTGGTTAACCCACCCGTGAAACAGGGGTAACAACCCACCACTTAGAAGGTTCCAGGGGTTGCTGTGAGCAGTGCCCAGCACATCCTAGTGAAGTAAAAGTGCTGGAATTCTCCCAGCAGGAATACTGGAGTATGGTGCCATGCCCTCCTCCAGGGGATCTTCCCACACTTAATAGTGTG
Source organism: Bos indicus (assembly GCF_029378745.1). NCBI lineage: Eukaryota > Metazoa > Chordata > Mammalia > Artiodactyla > Bovidae > Bos > Bos indicus. Next base: position 24,742,321 of record NC_091785.1, read on the forward strand.
CAAGGTTGGGTGCTACAGGGCCCACAAAGATGAGGATGGCATGATCCTCAGTAGTGAAAACACTACAATCCATGCAAGAGGCAGACAGAATGAACAGTAGGCTACAGCATTTCAGAAGGAGTTTCATTGCTGTTCTTTGTAGGAACTTCTTTATCTGTAAATCTCTGCCCCCATTGACCTGGTTCCATATCCACCACGCCCCTTTCCTTCCAGGCAGAATTCCAACAACAAATCGAGAACAGCAGGAGCCTGTGTCCAGCCCTATAAACGTGTTCATCAACACCGGCCTGGCTCTGTCACCCACCTGCCCTCACCTGGGGCTGGCTGACTGTGGCCTCAGCAGTGGGGGTGCCTTTCTTAGCAGCCCAGCAGCCAGGGCCTCCGCCTCCCCGGGACAGTGGTTCCAATGTGGTTGTGGCTCAGCATCCCTAACATCACTTGGAGATGTGCTAGAAAAGCAGATTTCAGGTGCAGCTCCAGACCTACTGATCAGAAATTCCTGGGGTGGGGCCAGCACCTCTAGGTGGTTCTAATGCCCACTCCAGTCTGAGACCCACCCCTTCCCAAGCCAGGCGGGCTTCTAGGGAGGAGGAGGGTGGGACTCCACAGTGTCCCTGCAGCCCAGATCCTGGCACTCGCCAAGGGTTTACCTCACACCTAGCCTCTCAGATGCAATTAGCTTTGCTAATTACCACGGCAGATGTAGCTCAGGCCCCGGCGTCATCTTCAGAGCTGAAAGGAGAACCTATGTGTCTTTACAAAATGGAATAGGGAGGTGGGCTGATGGCAGGGGAACGCACTGACAGCCCAGGTCCTATGGGGTTACTGGAGTCCCTTTCCTGTTGCTTAGGTTCTGGGCCTCCCAAGAAAGAAGTGGCTAAAGGAGACCCAAACTGTCCAAAGTTTAGGCTGAACCCCTCCTGTGTCCCTGGCCTTGTGCTGGAGTTTCACAGTCCTGGCCAATGAGATACATGTTGTTAGGGGGAAATAAACCCACAAATTTAAGAAAGTCAGAATTTAGAGCGGTACTCATCTAAGCCCCATTTTACAGGTGGGGAAACTGAGGCATCATGCGGCAACACACTTGACTGGGAGAGTGGGTAAAGGTGGAAGTGGTCCAGGTGGACTGTGGACCCTCGCAGGCAGAAGAGGATTAGTGAAAGGTGATATTTTCATTAACAGCTAACAGGAAGCTAATTACTCTGTGTGTGTTTTGTCATTTAATTTTCAGAACACCAGATAGGTGGTTGCGGCATCCCTATCTTGTGAAGAGACTGGTGGTCAGGGACTTTCACTGGGTGGCCTCCAATATTTCCTGGACTGCAGTCTGTGATGAAGCCTGCCTTCCTCTCTGTGCTTTACTCCTTCCATCCCCGCAGGGGCTGATAGGAAACCTCCCCCGCCTGGTGACACCTCCCTGGGTTCCCTGCCAGTGGTGATCACCAAAATCATTAGGTTGGCTGACCCCAAGCTTCCTAGGCCTTGGAGAAACAGGACTATAAGCAAAGAGAGGTGGAATGCGGAGTGCGAGTTTGACCCCGAGTCTTGGTTTGCAGTTTGGGCCCCTGGGGCAGGCTGTCTGAGCCCTGGTGACGTACGGTTTGTCTGTCTCATGCCCGATTCCACTCTTCTCTCTTGGCAGAGGCCATGTCTCATGCTGGTGTCTGATCAGCTTCCCTGCTGTTCAATAGCACCCACCATTCAGGGCCGGCTCAGGGGTCCCTCCTCCGGGAAGCCTGCCCTTTTCCAAACCCCGTGGGTCAGGCCACATCCCTGCTCTTTACTGTGTGGGTTTACGCTGTGTCCCTGCCTTTCTACCTGCAGTGCCAGCAAGGGCTCGAAGCTGAACATCATCTGCATCCCCACCCCTACCTCCTCCAGGCACCACACACGGGGCTGGACACCTGCAGGCGGTGAATGTGTTAGGGGGAGTTGGCTTATCACCTACTTGGGAGGAATGGCCCGCCATGTTGAGTGATAGGTCTCCATACATTCCTTCCTCGCCGCCTGACTCTGGGCCAGGGGACAGACAGACTCAGCACAGACGGTGCCATAAAGGCAGCGCTGCAGGCGCTGGCTGCCGCCTTTCAGGATGGGACCCCTGCTGGAGAGGAGAGATCCCCCCCAGGCAAGGCAGACAGCCTCCACCAGTGCATTTCAGGCTGGGGTCTCTTCACCTGCACCCCGCAAGCGGATGGGGGAGGGGAATTTCAGGGAGAGGGTAAACAGCTCTGGGGGTGGGAACGGGGTGCTGGCTGGCCTGAGGCCTGGGCAGAGAGGGAGGGGCGGGCAAGGAAAGAGGAAGGAAGAGGACCAAAATCAGTTGAGAAAGTGGGTAGAAAGGGTGCAGTTTTGGGCCCCCAGGGCTTCCTCTTTTCAGTGTCTTTGCAACACCCCTACCTTCCACGGCATCACCTTTAACTCCTCCCACTGGTGGGCAGGACCTCCTTCTTGGCCTCAGCCTGCCACTTCTCAGACCTGCCACTTTTGTGGCCATTGGGCTCCTTCCTTTATCTCTTTTTCGCCTTCCTGGGGGCAGGAGTGGTGGTGATGTGGGGATGGAGTGGGGAGGGGACACTTCCCCACTGTAAATGGCTCAGTGCAGGTGCTGGACAGCTGGGCCACTCAGGCCTTCTCTGGGGAAGCCACCACACTGCACCCAAAATGGCATGATCTTTCCTGTTTCCTCCAAGAGAAGCCAGAAATCTGCATTTGACCAGCATCTCAATTTTACTCTGCTGTCCACTCTTTCAAAAATTCTTTGAAATCCATGTGAGCCAAATAAACTGTATCAGCGGGCCACCCAGTCTGCTGCCCCTCACATGCCTCCTCTCCCTGCCCACTGCCGCCCCCCACTCCCCGCCCAGCATTCCACTCAAGGCTGCCTGTGACCCCGGGATTCTCCTCACTTTTCCCCCTCAGCCACACCGCCACCTGCTAGCTAGAGCCTTTGCATCCGGGACTCCCTGAAATACCTGCCCCCACCGCTCACCCCCCCTCAACTTCTCACTCCTAGTCCAGTGCTGACCCCATTCCAGTGTCTTCCCGTCGGCCCCAGCAACCACCCTCAGTTAATCCTAACCAGCCGGTGCCTGGGGCTTGCATGCGCCTTCCCCACGGCCTCTCTAGGGACGAGAAGGAAAGAGAGTGACCATGCGGTCTAATAGGCAGGCACTGAGCAGCACTCAGATTTCAGTCCAAGGCCTGTGGTTCTCTCAGGACCGAGAGCTGCACCCTCACCACCCCTTCCTAACCCAGGGAAACGCCAGGGGTCAAGACTGGCCCTGGCCCTGGTGGGGGTGGGGGAGCAGGGCAGAACAAGGGAGGGAGCAGAGCCCCCACCCCCACGCCCGGGGAGGTGGACTACCTACCGATGGGCCCGTGGGAACTGGACACGCGGGGGGAGCAGCCTTTCCACTGATGGGAGCTCTGCTGTGGCCGCACGCGGCTACACTGGCCAGACTCCTTGAGGGAGGCTACTCACTCTGCCAGAGTGTGGAGTTTCCACCAGGCCCACTCTCAGAAAAGGGAGGCGCTTCCACAATGCCACCAGGATGCCAACCCCATCCTCTGGACTGGGGTCAAGCAGCCGGCCAGCCCGGGTGCAGCAAGTCCAGGTGCAATGGCCTGGACTCTGCCCAGATGGATGGGACAGCCCACATCCCTCCTGTTCCTGCTCCTCCACCGCACCACATGCACGTCCCTCGGCCAGCAAGGGATGGACAAGGCAGGGAAGCCAGCAGTCTCCCAAGAAGGACAGGGCCTCCTCCTGTCCAGGCATGCTGCCTGATTCCCCACCACCGAGGCCCTGAACCACAGGGCATCATGGGAAATCACAGTAAAATTTCTGGGATGGAGAGACAGACAGACTAAGGCCTGGGGTCTCAGAGGCTAAGGGATAACAAGGAGGCTGCAGTCACAGAGACAAGGAAGGGCTCTCCTGGCAGCCCTGAGTTGGGGCCCACACCCTCCTCTTTCATTCATCCTTCCCAAGGCTCCTGGAATACAAGTTACTGCTGTTGAATGGCACACCTCAACAGGACAAGTCCATGTGCTCATACCCAGACCCTGTGAATGGGGCTGTATTTGCCCAAAGGGTCTTTACACATGTAATTTAATTAAGCATCTTGAGATGAGACACTTCTTGATCACCCTGAATGCAAAGACAACTGTCCTTCTAAAGAGACAGAAAAGGAGAAAACAGACAAAGAGGAGAAGGTGGAGGATGGAGACAGAGGTTGGAGTGATGCTCCATAGCCCACAAACATCTGGAGCCATGGGAAGCTGGAAGAGGCAAGAGAGGATTCTTCCATAGAGCATTTGGAGGGAGCGTGGTCCTTGGAGTACCTTGATTTGACTTTTGGCCTCCACAGCTATGAGAGAGCAGAATCCTGTTGTTTCAAGCCACCACGTTTGTGATCTTTAGTTACAACAGCCCTTAGGTGGCCGATGCAATCTCACAGCGCATCCCAGCTTGGCCACCCAGCTTCCCATTTCTGCTGGTCACCAGCAGCAAACCAGCCATCACCTGGGATTCCAACTATAGGGTGCCACACTACTGGGCATGCCACACTCTCCCTCCTGGCCGGGTATCGTCCTTTGGAATCAGCTCCTCTGAGCTCTCCCCTAATTCCCAGCCACCTCAGGTAGCCCAGGCCCTGGAGGTCTCCCTGCCCCACTTTAGGGAGATCCTGTGTCCATGAGACACAGGTCTGAGCTCTAGTTCAGTCAGGGGACCCCCTTTGTTCCCTTCTCTCCTGCGAGGGCCACTTCAAATTATCTACTGTCCTCTGAACACCTCCTAGACTTACTCCCCCACCATTCCCTACAACGCCCACACCTAACCCCATCGTACAGTGCTCACAGTCAGCCCATTTCAGAAACCACTTGCCAAAGTCTTCGGGATCATCTCTTCCCCCAACTCGAGACAAATCCTTTTCTTGAAGGGGACGGATGAACAAGGGGAAGAGACAGCCTATTTACTAAACCTCTCAAGTGTAGGCGGGCATCTGGTACCAGTGTAGATGGTATCTCCAGAAATGTGACCCAAGTAGGGACCCAACAGAGACCTGCTCCTCAAGGCTTTGTTCTTGGCTCATCTGCCTGTGCAGCAGCTCCATTTCCCAGGCAGGAGCCCAAGGCAACGAGAGGTTGAGCCATTGCTCAAGGTCACACAAGTAGGAAGAGAGCAGAGGAGCCAGAGGCCTGTGCCAGGCCTGCGGTTCTGGACCCTGCTGTCTCCCCAGTGGACCCAGGCTGCTGCTTCATCACAAGGAGCTGTTGGCCTGAGCTCTGGTCGTATCTCACTGCCTTCTGTGGTTGGGCTCCTCTGGGGTCAAGGCGGGCCTGTATGCCTTGACATTCTGCAGAGCACCTGGCAGAGACCATATGCAGGGCCGCCTGCTCACTGTGCCAAGGACATGGCGACCCTGGGGACCCACTGGCTTACACCCTACATATGGAGACACTGCTTTCTAAAGGCGTCTATAAACACTCTCCATGTATTTCCTACAGCAGGTATGTACCCAGGGGCTTCCCTTGAAACCCAGTTCCCACACCAGGTTTCTAGACTTGAAGTTACAGGGTGCATTTTAACAACAGAAGTGCAGTACTAACCGTGTTCCACAGCGAAGCAGTCCTTCTGACTGTCAGACATTGGCTTGGCTTAAACTGCAGTTTCTGGGGTCTCCTCTGCCCCTGGGCCCCATCTCACTCCCAAGAGCAGCTGCCCGGAGGGAACATGAACACTCACTTTAGGGTGGCCACACCAGGGCTCCCCAGACTGTCCGCTGTCTCTCTCTGCATCCTGTGTTTTCTACACCCCAGGCCTCCAAGCACAACAGCAAATGCTCAGGGCAGACCCCGCTTTTGGGACACAGAGGGCAGTCTGCAGCAGGGGGTGGGAAGCAGGCTCCAGACCACAGCAAACACACAGGCTTAGGGGAGGGACTCAAGGGGGTGGAGCAGGAAGCTGAGAGTAAATACAAAGGACAACAAAGGGAAGGGAAGGGAAGGCCCTCCCACCCACCCACTGGCCCCTCTCAGAGCTAAGCAGGGGATGGAGGGATTAAGCTGATTGTGCCCCACCTTCCCTGGGTTGGAACAAAGAGCCCAGCGCAGGACCCACAGTGATGGGCCCCAGGGGCTTTTCTGTGGCCACAGAACAGCCAGTTCCCCCACTCCCCGCCTCTTCCCTCTCCCCACCCTCCCCACTGCCTCTGACTTCAGGCTTCGAGGGGTACTGGCCCCCACCACAGTGAAATCTCAGGCGGTGTTCCCACCCTGGTCCCCTGAGGCTTGGGCGTACCTGACACAAGGTCCGGGCCCCAGCTGGGCTGGGAGAGGGGGAGAGAGGTGGGGAGGAAAGGAAGCGCTCTGGGCCTCCTACACACACACACCCACACACACACCCACACACACACACCCACACACACACACACACACACACACACACACACACACGCTGCTCCGTGACTGCAAAGATCTAAAGACCCCTTTCATCTTAATAAAGGGGAACAGTAAGAGACTCAAAGGCAAGAAGGAGGCCAACCCAGCTGTAAAAAACATAAGAGCTGCGGTTGGCCCTCTTGGCTGGGCTCTCCGCTGCAGGGACCTCCCTCACTAGGGCCAAACCAGTCAGAGCAAACCAGTCCTCCTCCTCCACGGGGACCTAGGAACTGTGAGAAAGAGAAAAACAGCCCCCAGAATTACCCAGGAACACAGTCACCCTCCCTGTGAATTACACAAAACCACAATCTACAACCACACGGTTTTCCAGCCACAGGGTTGGAGGGATGACATTGTTGTGAGGATGCCCACGCTCTGTCCGAGCTTCTACCCCAGGCTACACCTGGCACACAGTAGGTGTCCCAGAACCAATTCAGGTACACACGGGTCTGGCTGGGATACGCTGCAAACTGCCACTGATACTGCCAAGCTTACCGGACATCCTACAACCCCAAGGCTACCCAGAAAGAAACAGCCCAAAGCTGTTCAGCTCAGAAGGGCTTAACACTTCGTAGAGGCTTCCTAGAGAAGGGCCAGACTCTGGAATCAGAGGCCTGGTTTGAATCCTGGCTCTCCCACTTGCTATAACAATAGCACCTACTTCATGGCATGGCAGTCACATGGTCGTGCTCCGTAAAGGACATTGTTACTGGCATTGGTATTGGTGAGGAGGCCAGGTCTCCGTTTTGATTTGTAAAATCCTGCTAGGTGCATCTTAGAGACTCCTCTGGGCATAGGTGAGATGGCCTACATTCCTGCAGCAACCCCAGAAGCCTGGGGACAGGGAAAGTTGTCACCTCTACCTCCTGTTTTCTTCTAAAGGCCCCAGGGGCTGCCACCAAGGGAGAGCAGGAAGTCTGGCACCTGGGAAGTTCACAGCTCCCTGCCCTGCCCATGTGGCAGCAACAATGAGAGCTCCTCCACCATTTCTGAGCACCTAGAAGGAGAAACCAGTGCTGGTCTCCGATACCTGGCATTAAAGGTGCTGCATGGATGCTTGCTGAATGAATGAATGAAGTCAGGACTAGGAAAAGAACCTCACTGCATTCCCTGGAGGAGGAATTTGAAATGGGAGTGGAGTGGGGCATCCTGGATAAAGTAAATTCTAAGTTTTTTTTTCCCCCTGGGAGGCACCCTGCCATCTGAAAAGCAAAGTAAAGCCCTAACAGTGGTCAGTGCCTTGGGAAATGTGAGCACACCCCTTGGGACAGACCACAGCCACTTTAGGTCTGTACAGCCTTCTGCTAACTGCAGGCTGGCTAACCACCACCACCGACCACGATGACGTCCCAAGAATGAACTCCGACACAAGTTATCTGACCCTCAGCTACCTCTCCCCTTGACACCCACCTCCTCGCTTGAGGGCCTTGGAGAAAAGGAAGACAAATGAAGGATGACAGGGTGAGATGCAAAGCAGGCAAGGGAAGAAGCAGAAGAGCAATCCTTGGTAGAGTGACAAGCAGCTTGGTCTCTCTGGAGGACACCAGACAAGCTGCAGGGCCCTGACACCCAGGGCAGGGCTTAGTAAACAGCAACTGATGCACTCCATTTATTGAGATTCAAGCATGATGCAAAACACTTTACTTTGCTATATCATCCTCACAATAAACCTCTAAAGGAGGCACAGAGAGGGGCGGCCACCCACACCAGCATCACGGAGCGGGGATTTGAACCCAGGACTGTCCAACGTTCAAGCCCCTGGTCCTTCCGTGATACCGTGCTGCTCAGTGAGCTATGAAACATCAGACACGCACCTATGGGCTTTCCTTCCCTGTACCATTTAGGGAAACTCTCTTGCTCAATGTGCTCAGTCGTGTCTGACTCTTTGCGACCCCATGGACTGTAGCCCACCAGGCTCTTCTGTCCGTTGGAAAAACAGGTGACAATTTAGGTGAAATGTGGGCATGGTGCAAGGAGTCAGACTTAATGAAGCTATGATGCTCCTTCCATCCAGAGATTCTGGGTGTGTGACCCTGGATATCTGAGATGGCTTTTCAGTTCAAAGGATGGGGAAGCCTCCTCCGCAGTGCATGGGGAAAGAGGACTGAGGTCTCTTGAGACCCTGGGCAGTGCGTTTAGGGGTGAGGCAGTAGGAGGAAAAGGCATGGATGCATGGGGGCATTCAGAGGAGGCACACAAGGGTGGGGCCCAGGCATCCCCGCTGTCTTCCCCTCCGGCCCAGGCATGCCTACCTCCTCAGTGACTCTGAAACAAAGTCAGCAAACAAAGGACCTTTTCAGGAACTCCAGGCGGGTTCCCAGACTGCTACTAAGAAGGCTATTGAAACAAGCTCCCAGGAGAACTTTTTGTTATGAGCACGTGGTTTTGCATCAACCAGCTGGGCAATTATGAGGACAACGCCTTCCCTGTGGTTTGAGGCAGGGGTAGGAGACACTCCTGCATCCGCGCTGCAGGGAAGTGACCTGGAGGGAGGAAGCCCAGGAGAGCTACAAAGGGGAGCCCCTCCTCCTGGGCACAGCAAGGGTCCTGCTGTGCTATTCACCTGGAAGTGAGTCTGTTAAACACTGTGGGTTTTCAATTTTTTCCTTAGGAGTTCCATCAGAGGATCTCAAGTGTACTGAGTATTATCTGCTTCTGATTGTTACTGTCCCCATTAAACAGACAGAGAAACTGAGTCCTGTGCGTCAATATCATAGAGCAAGAGAGGACCTGGGGTTGGCAGTCTGCCTGTTGTCCCCTCACCATTGACACTCAGACTTTGTCAGATTCTGTCCTTAGGCAGGACACCGTGGACACCCACGGCTGTGCTCGCTAACACCACTCACCAAATCTCCAGTATATCTCAGACACCCTCAGATTCCTACATAAACTGCTGGGGAGGAAAGCATTCCACAGGTCTCATGTAACCCACTTAGAATTCCCCGGGGCATGCCAGAGCTGGGTGAGAGGCAGACTCAGAGACCTTGTTTCTACTTCCAGTTGGTAGCCACCCATGGGGCAGTGGATTCTGCACAATCTTCCTCTGTGTGCATCTGATCACAAGGCCCCGTGAGGCTACTGAAGCCCCAGCACAGTGTCGGGCACTTTGTAGGTGCACAGTAAGAGCATACTTGTTCCATCAATGAATGAAGGTTCTCTCTTAGGTCAGCCTCCCCAGGAAGGAGGCCATGTTTCTTACTTTCCTTTAGGGGGAAGAGGTGAAGAAGAAGGGAAAGCCCCTTTTCTGACCTCCCCTTCACTACTCCTGGCTGCTCTCGCCCTACTCCCTTTGTGGACTGATTCAGGTTGTAGAAGGGAGGCTCAGAGCCATGGAAGCCACAAGAAGCCCCTCAGGAGGCATCCTTCTTGCTGTGAGTTGCAGCTCAGAGACCCAAACAAGAAGGCAGCTGTCAGTACTTCAGGCCTGGAGCAAACCCAAAGCCCAAAGACCCTTCACCAAAAGGCTCATAGCCCAGACCTCGGACTTGCAGCCTTGCCCTCTTCCCCTAGCCCATCCCGAGGAACACACCTGTGGATGTAGCACTTGCAGCGCTCCTTCCCTTCAACATGTGTCTTACAGTTGGGTGGTTCTCGTTCCTCCCAGTATAACTTAAGGTGGAGGTGTCTGTTGCCTTGGGCAACAGTGATGTCACTGGTGAGGTGCTTCCATTCTGCTGATGTCACGGGGTGGGCCACGAGGATGAAGGGGTTTGAGCTTCCTACAGGAAGACATCCCAGGTTCCAAACTGCCCAGGTGGACCCTGTATACCTCGTGGGCACAACCAAATGATCCTCTTCCTGTCCCAGAAAAACCTCACCCTCTCTCCCCTCTGGGTGCCTGTTCAGGCCATGCCTCATTCCCCTCTCCTAGTGTTGGTGGAAACGTCTGGATGGGTAGCTTTACCCTCAACTCTGAATGAACCCCACACCAGGGCACCAATCTCCTTTTCACCATCTGGGAGAGTCTGGGTCCTTGTGGCCTTGCCCTTTGCCCAGAGCTAAGAGGAGGAAGCAGTGGGGAAGCGAGGTCCCAATCTGGCAGAGAATGATGATCCTCCATTGACCTCCCATCTTTAAGTGCTCATACCAGCCAGACACTGGTCTGCACCAGGCACCATCACAGTGGCTTATAAGCAGACCCTGTGAGGGGTTGTCCACATTTTACTAATGACAGAGCCGAGGCTTGGAACAGTCAAAGCAGTTGCCCAACTCCTGAGCTCTGGAGCCAGGACTCAACCCAAGCCTGCCCTAAGTCAAGGTCGATGTGAGTCATACCTCCTTGGCTCTGGGACACCTGGAGGCTTGTGGCTTTAAAGAAGAGCCATGAGGGGGCCTGGACAGAGGCCAGGGAGAACCTTTTAAATCCAAAGAGGCCAGCTGGGCAGGCCAGGTGGTTCAGACAGCCAAAGCAAGGACTTAGGACTGTATCACCCTCATGTTCACACTGGGGCTGCAGTAAGTGGTCAGTCCTGGCCCTTCCAGTTCGTTGAGTATCTGTGTTGACTAAGGACCATGTTTCTTTGCTCTGTACTTGACTTCTTGTTGACCCATCCAGGCCACCTGACCATCTCCTTGGTTTGCATTTACCCCTGTGGCCTGAACCTACAACCCTGAAATTTTATAGTAGTTATTTAACTTATGCAAATACAACTTAATGTAGCTGGGAGCTACTATTTAGAAAGCACTAAATGAAATAAGTAAATAAAATAAAAAATGCTAAATTATGAAAGAGGACAGGGAGACATCCTACTGGCAAACACTGCCCTTGAGGGACTGGCTAAGGAGATATACATAACATACAGGACTGCTGATCTACCTGGCAGGCATCTCTCCACTGGTGACGGGGCCACAGAAGCGAACGGAGTCCATGCTATTGGACCACTGCTGCCCCTGCCCTCTGCCTCCCCTGACCTGAATCCAGCTCTGCCAACCACAAGCTGCCTTCTGATTTCTAGTTTCCCATGTGGCTTGCCCAGAACTCAAGAAGCCAGTATCACTGGCTCTACAATGGTTACGAAGTCTTCTTGCAAATTAATATGCTAGCAATTTTATTTGTACACTTTGTAGTGTACAAGAGCTCTCTGTAGATGACTCAGTAGCTCAAGTCCAAACTGTTCTGAAAATTGTGGAGACAGGGCTTCTGAACGCGTGCAGCTAAGAGCCAGATTCTGGGGCAGGTCACATGCCTGGGAAATCGGCTAGGCACCAGTCGTCCCTTTCCAAGGCGATGATGAATTTCCCATTAGCTGAGAAGTCTATTTTGTTTAAAATACTGTCTACAGATAGTAGATAGTAAAATGCTCCGTTCCAGCTAATTAAGTGCTGTAATGTATAGGGTGAAAAAAAAGTGACCATATATACAGAGCTGTGAGATGCAGTTTTGGAAGTCTTTCTGGATGAGTTGGGAAGGGCGTTTGCACACGAGCAGCACTGGACAGGGATGGGGCTATAGAGCTTGCAAGTGTCAGGACAGCGTGTTCAGATACTTTTTCCATCCTCCATTCCCTCAGGCATTCTCTGCCCAGGTCAGGGACCCTGCATGGCCCCTTTCCTCTGCACCACACCCAGGCAGCACTTACTCACCACCCTCAGGACAGGCCCCAGACTGGATGTGCGATGTCACACTGCCCAGTGATTAAAAAGGAAGGACATCTGAGGCTTGGGCCAGCCCTGCCTCTCTTTTCTTTCCTTCAGGTGCCAGGTAAGTTTTCCATCTTCCTCCATCGGAGCTGACAGTGGGTTTCCTTCCTCTGACAAAGAAAAGACCAATCGCTCTTATCTCTTTCTCACGAGGGGCCCCAACCAAAGTACCTTTTGAAACTTTACCTGCTTCTTGCTCTGTGAATGCTCAGCGACTTTCAGGCTTCTGAACACTATACCTCTCTGTGATTGAGTTTCCTCAACTATAGAATGGGGATACCAATACCTATGTCACCGGGCTACTGAGAAGATTAAATGAGTTAATACAGGCAAAGTGATTTTGGGGGAAAAAAAGCCTGGCAAATGTTAAGCCCTCGGTAATTGGTTATCAGGCTGCTGTGTACGGTTGTATGGGTGGTATACTGCTCAAGAACACCTGGCTAGGAGAGTGGAAAGGATGAATCAAGCTCAGATGCCAGCTTGCACAGCTATGTGCCTTGGCTCTGTCCACCCAGATGAGGCCCCTGTTTTCTAAATGATACCAAGGTGCCATCTTCTTGTTAAGAGGAAGTACCTTATTCTAATTCATGCAGATGACGGAACAGGCTAGCAGCAGTCTTGGAGGTTATTATTGTCAGCTCTTGGCACTCTCTCGGGTACATCCCTTTCCCAGCAAGACAAGATTAGTCCCAGCCACAAGTAAGGTCCTGCTCCTCAGGTGTCCAGCACATCTGGAGCACTTACCCCTCCCTTAGCAGGCTCGTGGGATAAAGCTTTCCCCAAGGGCCCCCCAGGGCTGCCCTCCAATTGAGGGGACTCTGCACCCCAAACATGGAGCCACAGAGTCTTGGACTCTGGAGGGACCCTCTCCTTCATAATTGTCGATGGCCACCTGTCTCCTGCCAGTGATAGCAATGCCTTAACTACTGAGGTGCTCCAGTTGTCAGCAAGTTCCTCCTTATTTCTGAGTAAGTAAAATCCATCTCCTGCTTCTCCCACCCTGTGAATCTCTAAGGCCAGACAGAGCAAGTCTCCTTCTCTCGAGTGACAAAGTGGGAAATTCCTGAAGGCCAGAGCCACCTTCCCCTAGGTTTCTCGTCTCTGGAGGAAATACTGCCAGTCATTCCCTTCTCCCTGACAAGAAACACTTTCCCAACTCCCATGGCATTCCACCTCTCCCCTGCGGACAAGTGAGAACAGGGCTGTGCACTCCAGCCCTCCACCCAGAGATACGTCTCCTCCAGACAGAATCCTCCATCTTTTTCCCTTTATTGATCCCAAGGGGGTCCAAGAAGGAAAAAAACACAAGACCAGGTTCCTCCCAGACAATACCTTCTCAGGTGGGCAATTTTGCTAGAAGCCTCTACCAGAAGTTCCTCCACTTTTTGTCCTCAGATAAAAAGTTCACCCACAAACCCTCATCTTTGTTCCTCTCATGAGTGCTGCAGAAGCTGGGAGGTGTTCTTGCTGACAACTTCTGGGCTGATGGCATGAGGTTAAAAGTTCAGATCCTTGCCACCCGAAAGTTGGAGCTTGAACTGCTACATCTTTGAAAATTACCGAGCTGGAGGATGGCACTTGCACAAAACTCTTTCCATTGGAGAGTCAGCCTAACCACTTTACGGTTACCCACAAGTGGAAAATGTGAGGGCAGGATGGCCTGGAGCGGCAGCAGCAGCACACAGGGAATTAGCAAACAGTGAAAGCCACTTCAGGCACGTAGGCTGGAGCGAGGACTCAAAAGCACAGCCCATTATGCTATAAAGGAGAGGTGAATGGCAGCAATTCTACCTGCGCACCAGGCCTTTTTGCAAGGCTGGCTTGGACCTGGGACTGCACCCTGCACAGGTTTGCTTTACCTGGCAGCCACTCAGCAGTAGAACTAGTTTATGAAAGGGAAGAACCTTGGGTCAAATCCAAAAGAAAAACCTCCCCACTCCCTCCTCCCCACCAAAAATAGGACTCTGAACTGATTTAGATTCAAAAGGACAGGGTCCAGGATCCACCAGTACTTGGTACTCTTCTAGTTTTGGGGAGCTGGGGGGGGGCAGTATAAGGAGGGATGGTTCTCACAGCTTTCAGAGGAGCAAAAGGCAAAATGTGGTCCCTTAGGGGTTCAGTAAAATACTTGCCCTTCCTGGGACACAGCACTTCTGTTTTTAAAGAAAAGGAGCGTTCTGGATGGGAAGCCCAGTCCTGGGGCATCCAAGTTCCTCCAAATCGCAGCCAGGAAGTTGGAAACTGGGAAGGGGTCTAGGATGCTACTAGAGGTCAGGTGGAGACTAGCAGCAGCCCCAAGAGAAAGTTCTGCACGGCGTGGGGTCTCCTCCACTAATAGCCCAGAAAGAGGAAGCGGCGGGGGCTTTATCCCGCCTCCAGCAACCTCATGGCTTCACTACGTTAAACCTAGAAAACAAAGACTTCATACCTACTCTCTCCTTCCAGGAGGGGGAAGGAAGGATGGAAGGGAGCTGGCTAAGAAGCAGGGCGACTCGACTACTCTTTCAGCTCCAGAGCTCTGCTCACACGGTCCAAAGTAACGGATCTTCGGGGCGGTAGAAACAACAACGTGGTCCCGCTTCCGGCATCGCGGTTCGGTGAGCCGGGAGGAGGGGCTGCCGCCGCGCGGGGCTGCAACGGACATCGCTCACTGGGGTCTCCGCGGCCGGGAAGAAGCCACAGAGGCGAGGCTGGGATGCAGGACCCCGCACGGCGCGAAGAGGAAGAGGGCAGCCTCTCCCCCACCCGCGCTGTGCTCGGGCGCCGTATCCCAGTCCCCCAAGTCAGTCCCAACCCGGGGGGGGGGGGGGCCGAGCGGGCGCGCCCCTCCAATCCGCCTCCATCTCCGGCGCAGCTCCCCTGGTCCCTCTTCTTCCTTCCAACCCACGAAATGCTCCGGGAGGACGCAGAGCCTCGCGGCCGCGGGCCCGGTACTTACCTTCGGCTTCGGTTTCCGCTCCCCGAGGCGGGAGGGATCGCACGAGTCCCGGCTGCGTTCGCGGGTCCCGGGGGCCCCGGAATCCGCTGTCTGGCCGCCGCTGAGGCTGAGCTTCCCGCCCGACAATTAGAGGGACGGGGGCGGCGATACCTCGGCTGGCTCCCGCCTTCTGGCCCCCATCCGCCGGGCTCTAGAGGACTTCAGAGTTACTCATTTCCTAGATGTCAAAGAAACTTTTCCTCCATATAAGAACAAACACCCGCCTCTCCTCCCCGCCGCGGAGGCTCCTTAAGGTGGACCGTGAGGGTTAGGGGGCGGCTGACCCAGGGTCCGGCGCGGAAATCTGCGCATCGACCACCCCAGAAACTCCACAGGAGCCAGCAGAACTGGAGGGTGATCGGGCAAGACGGAATCTGGCTGCTGGATTTAAACTGGAGCGAATGGACAGGGAATCAGGAGAGGACGCCCTTAAAAGTGTGTTTGGGCAGGCGGAAAGGAAGGAGTTAAGTCCCTGCACGCCTACACTGGGTTTTCAGCGGCGCGTTTTACAAGCGGTGGAATTCCAGGGGCCACTTATTTTGTCCTTTGGAGGGAAATATAAGTCGAGACACAACGCCGGTTCTTTTTTTCGACTTCTAAGTGGATTAAAATAGCTCACCAAATTCTATGATCAAATTGAACGCATCTTTGCCTTTTCCTGAGTAACTAGGCACAAAGGAACATTATTACTAAATACTTTCATCTGTAGAGGGCGCTTTAGTGTCCAAAGCGTGTTTACGGTAGGGATGTTAGACCACTATTTTAGAAGGAGGAGCTGAGGCCAGGACGGACTGTAGTACCCTGGTCAGACTTGATGGGTTATGAAATCCACAGCCTATTGTCTTCACTTTGTGACTTGCCCAAATTCCACAGCCATTAGAAGTGGCTGGGAAGGGCTTGAATAAATCCTAGGTAAGTGGCTTTGCAGGAATTAAAGGCCACTGAGGGTACATTGGGGGAAATTATGAGAACACACTGGCTAAATGATTATCACCATTGCCACTGCTGTTTGGTTTTAGATCACCTTCTTCCTCTCCTCCGCAAGCCAGCCAAATAGCTTTCACAGTCGCCTGGAAGACATTAGGCTTAGTTTGAAAGATAAACAGGCAATGAGAACAAGTTCTAAAAATAGACCCCCTGGCCCTTGGCCCAGGTTACTCTTGTTTTCAAGCTTCTGCTGCTGCTCACAGTTCTTTCCTTATATCAGAGACGGTTATAGTAGAGTTTTGGAGGGCTGTCGGGGAGAGGTGAGGAATGGGGTGATCTGTGGAAACCTTCCTGAAAGGGTGGTGATTTTGAAAATGTCTGCCAGTTGGATGGGTGAGGTATTCACCCACCACCCATCCCCCAAGTAGGGGGAGAAATTCCTGGGAGGTGGGGACCCTGGATTGAGCACCACTACCCTGCCTTGTAGTCCTTGGGGTAGAACTCAGGGTTATATTATGTACGGTAGAATGCCGAGAACAGTGCTTGAATGCCCTCTGGGATTGTCCTATAAGCAAAGTTGTTTCAGCGTTTTCTAACGGTGGTTTCTATTTACTGATGGGGCAACAAATCTATTACATTTGTTTTCCTTTCAGACCTGTTGATTTCACTCTCCGCGACCGCATGGTCACCTTCAGCACCACTCTGTTCTCAGCCTTAAGTCCACTTTCCTATCTAGGCACCTGAGTCGTTCATGAACTGGCCTCTCTTAATACTTATCTTACCAAGCACATATCTCATTCCATTTTCCACACTAAAATTCTTGTAGTTCTTGGAACTTGTGCTTCTCCGAATGTGATCTGAGGTTTGTTTCCCCCCCTTGGATGTTCACATGGGCTCTATCTTCTGTCTGCAACCTTCACGCCACCTTTTCCTCTAACCTATCATCCCCCATGTACACACACACATTTTTTTTTTTTTGCATGGCTAATGTGTGCTTAGTCTTAAGGTCTCCGAATAGGTGATTTCTTCTCTAGGAAGTCTTCTTTGAACCCCCACGCCTGGGTTAGACACTCCCCTCCCCCATGTAGTTTCCATAGCACATTGTGCTTATTCTAAGAAAGGTTTTTAAAAGACAGGAAAGTACAGGGATTTCCTGGTGGTCCAGTGGCTAAGACTCCAAGCTCCCGGTGCAGGGGGCCCTGGTTGGATCCCTCCTCAGGGAACTAGATCCCACATGCCACAGCTAATAGTTTGCATGCCACAACTAAAGATCCTGAGTTGTTGTTTAGTTGCTAAATTGGTCCAACTCTTTTGCTACCCCCATGGACTGCTGCTAGGCCCCTCAGTCCATGGGATTTCCCAGGCAAGAATGGGGTGGGTTGCCATTTCTTTCTCCAGTGGATCTTCCCAACCCCAGGGATCAAACCCGTGTCTCCTGCATTGGCTGGCAGATTCTTTACCACTGAGTGACCGGGAAAGCCCAAGTTAAAAAAAAAAAGATCCTACAGGTTAAAAAAAAAAAAAAGATCCTGCATGTCGCAATGAAGATTCCTGTGTGCTGCAACTAAGACCTGGCACAGCCAAGTAAGTAAAGTTTTAAAAAGACAGGAATGTGCAAAGATTCATCTTCTGGGAATGTGAGGGGCCAAGAATTCAGGGAACCTCTGCTGAATACAGAAATGCTGGGTCAAAAATCAACAATTGAAAAAAAGAAAGGGGGATCACTAGGTGTGAGACAGGAAGAAGGAACTCAAAGGCAAATAGGGTTATTTGACATGAATATAAGCACAAATGGCTAAGGACTGGGGTTGGTACCCACACAAACCTTGGGTTCTAGAAAAGCAGAGATCTGGACTTGAGACTCCTGCCTAAAGCTGACACCCTGGGAAGGATCTTAGGAGAAAAAAGTCTCCCACTATCCAGGGCCACACCAAAGAAGTTTGTGATTTGTGTGGGGCCTCTGGATGAATTTTAAAATGTGTGCTATAGAGACTGAAACCACTAGCCTGCCTTTGCCATGATTAGTTGTGAGGTCCCAATATTACCCATGTGTTGAGAGAACCCTGGAGTCCAGAAAGAACATAGAAGCTGATTCCAAAGTGATGAGTCCCCCAAATCCTGTCAGAAACGAATGCAAAACACAATTTTTTTTTCTTGATCTCTGACAGATAAAAAACTCCCATTCGAGATGAGTTTATAATAAGAAATTATAAACTCAACTAGGAAATGAACCACATGAGGGCCTGGATCGGTGATAAACAGGAGAATTAGCTCCTTAAGAACTTGAGGCAGTAGGACAACTTGAAAAAGACTAAAATAGTTATGCTCAACATAATTACAGAGACAGAAGGATAGAACATACCACTATGAAAAAAACAGGGCAGATTTGGAAAAGTACAAATATAATATTTAGAAATAAAATTTTAGTCATTTACATAAAAACCCTCAAGGGTAGAATTCTTTTTTTTTCTTAAGTCAATGGTAATATATCCAGCAAAAATCCAATGAAAATAACTCATTAAAAAGAGGAAAATAAAAGTAACATACAAATTTCACTTGTGAATACTGTTTTATAAATTCTAAATAAAATATTAACACAGAATTCCATAGCACATCAAAAGAATATTACATCACAAATAGATCAAAAACAAAAAACTGAAAGACCATCACTAAGATCTGAAGAGCCATTTGAAAAAATTCATCATCCAAACACAGTTAAACATTTCTGTAGTATGAAAAAAGTAGAGAGTGAAATTCTTCTCCAAAGCCAATATTATGCTTAATGGGAAATGTTAAAATTAGTGCAAGATGAGAATGTCCTCTCACCACCCCCCTCCACTTTTTTTAGATTTGTCAATTAGGGATGTGTTAGGTTACAAGGACTAGATTCAGTTCAGTTCAGTTCAGTTCAGTCGCTCAGTCATGTCCCACTCTTTGCGACCCCATGAATCGCAGCACGCCAGGCCTCCCTGTCCATCACCAACTCCCAGAGTCTACTCAAACTCATGTCCATCGAGTCAGTGATGCCATCCAGCCATCTCATCCTCTGTCGTCCCCTTCTCCTCCTGCCCCCAATCCCTCCCAGCATCAGAGTCTTTTCCAATGAGTCAACTCTTCGCATGAGGTGGCCAAAGTACTGGAGTTTCAGCCTCAGCATCATTCCTTCCAAAGAAATCCCAGGGCTGATCTCCTTCAGAACGGACTGGTTGGATCTCCTTGCAGTCCAAGGGACTCTCAAGAGTCTTCTCCAACACCACAGTTCAAAAGCATCCACTCTTCAGCACTCAGCTTTCTTTATACTCCAACTCTCACATCCATACATGACCACAGGAAAAACCATAGCCTTGACTAGATGGAGCTTTGTTGGCAAAGTAATGTCTCTGCTTTTGAATATGCTATCTAGGTTGGTCATAACTTTCCTTCCAAGGAGTAAACATCTTTTAATTTCATGGCTGCAGTCACCATCTGCAGTGATCCTGGAGCCCAAAAAAATAAAGTCTGACACTGTTTCCACTGTTTCCCCATCTATTTCCCATGAAGTGATGGGACCGGATGCCATGATCTTCGTTTTCTGAATGTTGAGCTTTAAGCCAACTTTTTCACTCTCCTCTTTCACTTTCATCAAGAGGCTTTTGAGTTCCTCTTCACTTTCTGCCATAAGGGTGGTGTCATCTGCATATCTGAGGTTATTGATATTTCTCCCGGCAATCTTGATTCCAGCTTGTGCTTCATTCAGCCTGGCATTTTGTATGATGTACTCTGCATATAAGTTAAATAAGCAGAGTGACAATATACAGCCTTGACGTACTCCTTTTCCTATTTGGAACCAGTCTGTTCCATGTCCAGTTCTAACTGTTGCTTCCTGACCTGCATACAGATTTCTCAAGAGGCAGGTCAGGTGGTCTGGTATTCCCATCTCTTTCAGAATTTCCCACAGTTTATTGTGATCCACACAGTCAAAGGCTTTGGCATAGTCACTAAAGCAGAAATAGATGTTTTTCTGGAACTCTCTTGCTTTTTCCATGATCCATCGGGTGTTGGCAATTTGATCTCTGATAGATTACCTGACTATAATTTTATGTGTGTCTAAGACAAGAAATTAAACAAATAGGGCTTTATTTTTCTCAAAGGAGAAGTCTGTATATAGGCTGCTTTTGTTCAATACCTTCCTAGTTTTGGGGCTGGTTGAAGGTTATGCATATTTACTGTTTTGCTCTTTATCGCAAAGTTGTCCTCCAAAGAAGTTTCACCAATTTAGACTCTCATAAAAGCATGAGAATGTTTGTGTCTCTGCATCTTTTTCTGCATTGACTATTTTTTGACTTTAATTAGTTTGCCTCTTTTATAGGTAAAAAATATCTCAGTGTCTTGCTGTGCATTTCTTTAATTACAAATGGGGCTAAACAGAACATTATTACTGACCATTTTGTTTGTGAGTAATCAGTAACAACTTCACCTGTTTTTCTGTCGACTTCTTTTGTGTGTGTGAAAGTAAATGGATTTTTTTTTTTTAATGGTCTTTGGTGCTAAACAGGGCTTCAAATTCCACAGTGAAAGGTGACTTGTGATCAACCCCAGAACAACTGCAGGGCAGCCTCACACTATACTTCACAGTCAGGAATGTTGGAAACAAACAGGGACAGGTTTCCTGTTCACCCCCAGCTGTGGTTATCCCAGTGTATGGAATAATACACGACAGTGGAAGAGACAGGAGGCCAACGCTGGTCCTGCAGGGTTGGATGGACGGAAAGAAGAGCTTTTCCCTTGATTTGGTCAGTCTCTTACCATCCTGATTCACCTGTGCATGCAGTTTTGAGAGAGAATAACAAATTGGCTTACATTGGTTTTTTCTCTGAAACAGGCTGCTTTGCTGAGACCTCAAAAGTGTCGTTGAACAGGAAAGATGATTTGCATTTGCTTTCCTCAAGGTTTGTGTTGGGAAACCACTTCCCATCCCTTCTTGGAATGTTGCTGCCAGCAAGGCCTTTGGAGATCTTTTTACCAACAAAAATGAAACCAAGAGATTTTAGGTCACGTACTCAAGGTCACATTATTGGTTAGTGACAGCATGCACGTGTATGTATTAAGTCGCCCCAGTTGTGTCCGACTCTTTGCGATGCTACGCACTGTAGCCCTCCAGGCTCTTCAGTCCATGGGATTCTCCAGGCAAGAATACTGGAGTAGGTTGCCATTTTCCTCCTCCAGGGGATCTTCCCAACCCAGGGATCGAACCCGCGTCTCTTATGTCTCCTGCATTGGCAGGAAGGTTCTTTACCACTAGGGCCACCTGGGAAGGCCGCATAATAATAGCTAAAATTTATACTCTGTGTTAGATGTTGCTCTAAACACTTCACATATGATCAGATCAGATCAGTCGCTCAGTCGTGTCCCACTCTTCGCGACCCCATGAATCGCAGCCCGCCAGGCCTCCCTGTCCATCACCAACTCCCGGAGTTCACTGAGACTCACGTCCATCGAGTCAGTGATGCCATCAGCCATCTCATCCTCTGTCGTCCCCTTCTCCTCCCGCCCCCAATCCCTCCCAGCATCAGAGTATTTTCCAATGAGTCAGCTCTTCGCATGAGGTGGCCAAAGTACTGGAGTTTCAGCTTTAGCATCATTCCTTCCAAAGAAATCCCAGGGCTGATCTCCTTCAGAATGGACTGGTTGGATCTCCTTGCAGTCCAAGGGACTCTCAAGAGTCTTCTCCAGCACCACAGTTCAAAAGCGTCAATTCTTTGGCACTCAGCCTTCTTCAAAGTCTAAATCTCACATCCATACATGACCACAGGAAAAACCATAGCCTTGACTAGATGGACCTTTGTTGGCAAAGTAATGTCTCTGCTTTTGAATATGCTATCTAGGTTGGTCATAACTTTCCTTCCAAGGAGTAAGCGTCTTTTAATTTCATGGCTGCAGTCACCATCTGCAGTGATCCTGGAGCCCAGAAAAATAAAATCTGACACTGTTTCCCCATCTATTTCCCATGAAGTGATGGGACTGGATGCCATGATCTTCGTTTTCTGAATGTTGAGCTTTAAGCCAACTTTTTCACTCTCCTCTTTCACTTTCATCAAGAGGCTTTTGAGTTCCTCTTCACTTTCTGCCATAAGGGTGGTGTCATCTGCATATCTGAGGTTATTGATATTTCTCCCGGCAATCTTGATTCCAGTTTGTGTTTCTTCCAGTCCAGCGTTTCTCATGATGTACTCTGCATATAAGTTAAATAAACAGGGTGACAATATACAGCCTTGACGTACTCCTTTTCCTATTTGGAACCAGTCTGTTGTTCCATGTCCAGTTCTAACTGTTGCTTCCTGACCTGCATACAGATTTCTCAAGAGGCAGGTCAGGTGGTCTGGTATTCCCATCTCTTTCAGAATTTCCCACAGTTTATTGTGATCCACACAGTCAAAGGCTTTGGCATAGTCACTAAAGCAGAAATAGATGTTTTTCTGGAACTTTCTTGCTTTTTCTATGATCCAGCGGATGTTGGCAATTGATAACTTGTTTAATTCTCATAATAACTGTAATAGGTATTGTTGGAAAGCCTTGGTGGTTCAGCGATAAAGAATCCACCTGCAACACAGGAGACTCAGGTTTGATTCCTGAGTTGAGAAGATCCCGTGGAGAGGGAAATGGCAATCTACTCCAGTATCCTTGCCTGGGAAATCCCAAGGACAGAGAAGCCTGGTGGGCTCTAGGTATCACAAAAGAGTCAGATATGGCTTAGCAACTAAACAACAATAATAGGTATCATTTGCATTCCCATTTCACAGGTAAAGAAACTGAGGCCCAGAGGAGCTAATTAACTTATCCAAGATCACACAGCTAACAAGTGAGAGTCAAGAAATTTGCTCCAGAGTTTTGCCTTCAACTACTTTGCTATGAAGAAGTAAATCCCTTTCAAATGTACAAATACACTGAATTTCCTCAAGAATGGGATTATAGTAGAATGAGATTATAATAGAACATTTTCCCAACCTTTTTTGAAAATACATTCTACCCCAGAATGTGAATACTCTCACATACAAGTACTTTACAGATGAAAGACAGTCACCTTAGAAACAATCCTTATGCTTACTACATGTAATAGACTGTGGTGTATTCCCTGTTCTGTTTCTCCTTGCATCTCTTATCCTTTTTTGAAAAAAAAAAAAAAAAAAAAAACAAAACGCAGGCTACAACTTACTCAAGAGTCATGATCCATGGTTTGGGAAAAATACCTCTTTAAACTGATCTTCTGATTCACATCTCTAAAGCTGTTAGTGGTTTTACTTGTTAAGTTTCCATTCATACACACCACTTGGAGTGGGAAAGACTGTCAGATAATTTCTATCAAGTGTATTTCTGGTCAGGAGGTATTCATTGCTCTCCTCGTAGTTAATGTCTAATGATGGTACATGAATGCTTTAAGACAAATCACCGTGCCATTACCTTAGAAAAATCTTCATTCCCTCATCCATTCGTTCATTCAATATGTGGGCACCTACTATATGCCAGGCATTGTGCTAAATCAGGAGTTGGCAAACTCTGGCTGGCAGGCCAACTCCAGAGTACCACTGTTTCTGTAAATAAGGTTTTCTTGGATCACAACCAAGCCCATTCATTTATATATTGGGCCACTTCTGTGCTTACGGCAGAGTGAAAATAGCTGCTACAGAAAATGTGTGGCCTGGTGAAGGCCAAAATATTTCTTAATCTGGTTCTTTATAGACCTAGTTTGCAGATTATGGTGCTAGATTCTAGAACACAGTGGTATTCTAGGCTGGTCTCTACCATCCTGGATGTTTGCATTGTCCTATTTAGCTTATGCTGTGTTTCCAGTTCCTTTGGTAGCACTGGAGAGGGAGTGTGGAGGTTCTTTGCCTCCCTTGCACTGCCTCAGAGAACACCTGCCCGCAGTAGATTAGTTCAGCAGGCATTTTTCGGTAGTGAAACTGTTAGGTAGATTTGGCAGCCGATATTGGAAATAAAGCAACCTATCTACAGGGTGGAAAGAATTTATTCCTTTAAGACAGCAAAGAGTTTCACTTTACAGATGCTTATCTTCGCTAAGAGAAGCAAATTGTAACTTTTGTTGAGTGCCTACTGTGCATCGAACCCCGTGGATAAAAAGAAAAGCCTTGGTTCTTTGACACTTGCATCAAAGATGGGAAGAGAAATGAGATACTTAATATCTCTATTTGAGGGCCTAGTGTGTACTTGGAGATGATTTTATTTAATTACCTTAGAATCTTAAATGTTTATGTTCCAATAGCTTTTAGCTAGTCACTAATCACTCCCAAAGTGATTGCTGTGTGCCTGAGTGCATAAGCTGCTTCTATTTTTCCTTTCTTCCTTCCTCTCTCCCTCTCTCCATTCCATCCTTCTTTCCATTTTTCCTTCCTTTAACAAACTTTCTGTTTTGAATGTCTCTTTTGGGTCAGCACCATAGATGTATTAAAGAAAAGACTGGTCTTTCCAGACATAGATATAAACACATGATTACAATACAGTACATTGATGGAGGGATGCTCAGATTTTCTAGTAATACAGAGAAGGTGTGCCAAACAGGGGAAGACTTCCTCAGGGAGGTGGCACAGAGCTGACTCTTGAAAAAACTCACTGGACAAAGGAGACATAGAATATTCTAGACAAGGCACCAGCACACGTTAAGACTAGATGTATGTTGAAAATACGATGTTTTCAGGGGATAGTAGAAAACAAGAGCAGTGGCCCATCATCAAAGGGATTTGTGCCTTGATTTTCTTTTTTTTCGCTTACAGTTTTCTCTCTTAAGGTGATTTAAAAAATTCTGTTTATTTACTTATTTACTTCTTCATTCATTTAGTGTATTTGGTTATTTGTAGTGGGAACAGTTTGTGTGGATCGATTCAGTCTTTTTCAGCAAGTCGGTTAGGTTAGCTGGTTGGTCTGTGTAAATCTTCACTAGTTTTAGGTAGGACGTCAAACTGCAACCTTGGCCTGGCCTCTTGGGCAAGAAGCACCCCCTGAGTGAGCTAGCTTACCTATCCAGTCACATCCAGAAGGAACTTGACCCAGTGGGAGCGGGGCAGTTAAGATGACTGGGTTGTGACAGTCTCCTTGTAAAAATGATCCCAGGCAGTGGAGATTGCACGCTGCCTCCACCTTGTGCCCGACCTTTCAATCTTCCTAATAAATCTGCCTGAGTTTTGCTGCCTCCTAGGGTATCAAGAGAGGCATTTGTATGAAGACCCTTTGGGAATCGATGTCAAATGCTCAGCAAATGTTCTGTTAAGTTAGGTCTGCAGCAGTGTGGAAAAGAAGCAGATTAAAGGAATAAAATACGGCCCAAACAGTTTTGGAGAGTACTAGCCAGCTGGGACTCTGTTTTGTCATTTAAGGTGAGCATGGGGTCATCTGATAAATGATAATTTTCTGTAACACGTGGGCTTTTAATCTTCCCAAAAGCCTGGAGGAAAAGTGTTAGCTCTGATGACTGGAGTTTTTCCCGTGTTGTTTGCAGCCCCAAATGCAGTGTTTAGATTTCATGGACATTAAATCCAGCGACATCACATGCCTGTGCAAACAGGACCTGTGTTGGTCCTATTTTGTCTTTTTCTTTTAGTGGGGTTGGGTGGGCAGATAAATAGTGGAAACTTGGTGCTTAAACAAATAAGGTGAATTTGTTAGGAGGATGCAAAATATCTGGCAGAAGCCAAGAGAGCAGGTGTGCTGGGCCCCCTCAGAGACTGCACCCAGCATCTGAAACGGCATCAACAACCAAGGGAGCCCCTCCCCCAATTCTTCCTCCCTCTCTTGAGCCTGTGGAATCCCCTTCTTGTTCATTTATTCTTCCCTCTATGCAGCCTGCCTTCTCTGCCTCTTTTGGGTGGCACGTACTCAGTTCCAGGCTTCATAATGAGCGACTTGCAACTTTTGGTCCTAATTATAAATTCCCAGGAAAGATAATGGGTCACGTGGGTTAAGTCTCCACTCCTGACCCTTTCAGCTATGGCCAGAGGTGGAGCGGGGAGGTGGGAGGAACATATTTCTGGATGGGGATTCTAGGCTCCACAGACTCCCCCCAAATTGCTTCTGCTACTGCTAAATCACTTCAGTTGTGTCCGACTCTGTGCGACCCCATAGACGGCAGCCCACCAGGCTCCCCCATCCCTGGGATTCTCTAGGCAAGAATACTGGAGTGGGTTGACATTTCCTTCTCCAATGCATGAAAGTGAAAAGTGAAAGTGAAGTTGCTCAGTCGTGTCCGACCCTCAGCGACCCCATGGACTGCAGCCTTCCAGGCTCCTCCATCCATGGGATTTTCCAGGCAAGAGTACTGGAGTGGGGTGCCATTGCCTTTTCCGCAAATTGCTTCTAGGAGCTCTCTGATCCATTGGAGGAGTAGGTTTCTTTTAGGACACAGTCATTTTGTATTGCAAGCTGGAATTTCCATGTGGAGGCGCATATCCATGTTTCTTTCTGCTTTTCTGGAGTTTCACTTCATAGCCTCATGGAATGCTGTTGAAGAGGTGAGCACTGTGTACAGAAAATGCTGCTTTTATTACTGAGTCATAGCACATAGCAAGTCCCAAGGAAGCTAAACAAGAGGCGCTATATCCAGGTCTCAAAGCTATGGTTTCCCGTAGTCATGTACAGATGTGAGAGTTGGACCATAAAGAAGGCTGAGTGCCAAAGAACTGATGCTTTCAAATTATAGTGCTAGAGAAGACTCTTGAGAATCCCTTGGACTGTAAGGAGATCAAACCTGTCAATCCTAAAGGAAATCAACCCTAAATACACATTGGAAGGTCTGATGCTGAAGCTCCAATACTTTGGCCACTTGATGAGAAGAGCTGACTCACTGGAAAAGACCCTGATGCTGGGAAAGATTGAAGGCAAAAGGAGAAGGGGGCGGAAGAGGATGAGATGGTTAGATAGTATCACCAACTCAATGGACATGAATTTGAGCAAACTCTAGGAGACGATGGAGGACAGAAGAGCCTGGAGGGCTGCAGTCCATGGGGTCACAAAGAGTTGGACACAACTGAGTGACTCAACAACGATATCCAGGTTTAAACAAGGAGCTTTGCATATGTATTACAGATCATGATCATACATTTAAATTATTTAGCAGAGCAAATGGGTGCGTCCTTTGCTGTCCCCGGTCCTTGAGTTTATAGCTATGTCTCTGCTAGTCTTCCAAAGGCTCCACATTCACCCAGACCCTCATATCAACGTTAATGTCCACGAGTCCCTGATATGGACCCCACCCTTCCTGGAGCAGGATTTTTGCCTTTTTACCTTGGTATCTGCTGGGTGCTATTTTCCACACTTGGGATTATTTCTCTTTTCCATGTCTCCATGTATCACTTACAGTCAAGTTTAAGAACCACATCTACCATGTACCTTTCCTTACTAATACCATCCATCCTTCACAGGTCCTCCTTATTTCAGAACTCATTCAATAGTCATTCACTTAATAGTTACGTACTGAGAGGCGTGATGGCCATTTGTATTAGTTTATTGGGGCTGCCATAATAAAGAACCACAGACTGGGTGGCTTACAATAGACAATAGACATTTGCTCACAGTTCTAGAGGCCGGATATCCCAGATCAAGGTGTCTGAGGGTTTGGTTTCTCCTATGACCTCTCCGCTTGGCTTGCAGATGGTCGCTTTCTTGCTGTATCTTTCGTCTGTGTGTCTCTTTGTGTGCCCAGATTTCCTTTTCTTATAAGAGCAGGAGTCAGATTTGGCCATTAGGGCCCACCCTAATGGCCTCATTTTAACTTATTCACCTCTTCCAAGACCGTATTTCTCAAATATAGTCACATTCCAAGGTACTGGGGGTTAGGGATTCCACATATGAATTTTAGGGAGATCCAGTTTAGCCCATAACACCAATAGAGACAGGCTGAACAAGAAAGAAAGAGATACTTGTTCTCTTGTTTGACAGCCTGGTAGAAAAGATGAAACTGAGCAGTACCCTCCTGGGTACAAAAGCCTATCTCTCCTTTCTTAATTGTAGGAAAAAGGCTTCCAACTCCTAGATCCTCCCTGAGTACCAAAGGGCAGATTCAAACATTTACTAATTGGGGAGCGGAGGGAATGCAGAAACAAAAGAGAAACAATTTCACGGCCATAAAGCAGGGTCCTAGTTCTTCCTCAGATGGTATACATAATAATATAATGTATCTCCTCTTGAGAGTCCCTTGGACTGCAAGGAGATCCAACCAGTCCATTCTAAAGGAGATCAGTCCTGGATATTCTTTGGAAGGAATGATGCTAAAGCTAAAACTCCAGTACTTTGGCCACCTCATGCGAAGAGTTGACTCATTGGAAAAGACTCTGATGCTGGGAGGGATTGGGGGCGGGAGGAGAAGGGGATGACAGAGGATGAGATGGCTGGATGGCATCACTGACTCGATGGACATGAGTTTGAGTAGACTCCGGGAGTTGGTGATGGACAGGGAGGCCTGGCATGCTGCGATTCATGGGGTTGCAAAGAGTCGGACATGACTGAGTGACTGAACTGAACTGAACTGATCTCTTCTAGGGCATCCACCTGTGGGGGATGGTAACTTCTTTCTAAACACAATCAGGAGGAACCCGGACTGTTTGGAACCTGAAGGTTGATGATTGAGATTCCTGGAATACCACCTTTGTTACCTCATCACCAACCAATCAAAAAAAGGTCACACACTTTGTAGCCTGCCCCTGACCCCCAAATCATCAGGGAGTTCTGGCTTTCTGAGCATGGTCTGCCCATTAAATAAAGAGACTCTGATTTTTCAGTTTGGCCTCACTGTGCATTGGGGACATGAACTTGGGTTCAACAACAAGGACAGATATGAAACAACTATTTCCTTGAATCCATAGTTAATTAACATTATGGGATGGTCCAAGAAGCAGAGAAAGAGGTACTTGAAGAGGTAGTGTGGTGTTGGGGGCAGGTCAGGAATGTCATCTAAGTTAGAGCTGAAGGAAGGATGGGTGGCGGTCAGCCAGGTTGAAGAGGGAAGGTCGATTATTCCATACTGGTAGCATGGAAGAACATGACATATACAAGGAATCAAAAGAAGATATTGCAGCAAGAAGTGAGTGGTGGGAGAAGGCAGCAGATAGCTGACGGGACCAGATTACACAGGATGTTCTGTCCTGACAGTGCTTACTGCATCGTGTCTTGGACTGATTTTTATGCGTGGAGGAGGGGGGCACTGTATGTTTAACGTCCCCTTCTGCTCCTTTAGGGAGGGGAGACTTTATTCCTTCATAGTCTCCATGGTGTGAAGGGATATAGCAGGTGCTCAGTAAACAAATTAAGTGGGTGTAATGAGACCTGAGATTGACGGAAGCACTCTTGTCTAAATTAGGGGCTGACCCAGTCTGGAGAGTTTCTCCCAAAGGCTCTAGAAGGTGAGGACTTTTGGTAGTACGATGCCACCTAGTGCTCCTTTTAATTACAGCAACAAAGTGGGAGCCTGGTAGTGAGTAGTCTTCGACTGTAATCTGGAAAATTGGAACACAAAGCATTTTTTTTTTCATCAGTATAAATTAATTTATCAAGCCACCCATCCTCTCATTCACTCATACATCCTTTTTGATGTCCTCCTGCATCTCTTTCCTGCGAATTAAAGATGTCATGTTCCTGTCCACCTCCAGTGGTTCCCTGAGTGTCTGTGTTCTGCCTTTCTGTCCCCACATGGTAAATACTACGCTCAGGTATCAGTGTCTAGATTCCCCGAGCACTCACAGTGCTTTCTGTTGACAGAGTCTGTTGTAAATGACACCATCACATCATGTTAGAATTAATTGTAGGTTTTTCTTTCTTTCTTCCCCCTAAAGCCAAAGGGCAGTGACTGTCTTACTCACTGCTGTGGCTCCTATGGCCAGCCTTGGGAGCTGTTGTTCTGTAGTAGTTGCTTAAACAAAGTGTTTTCTGCACTGAACTGCTGCAACCTTGGCAGGCCATCTGCTTGTGAAACTGTCCCATAGGCAGTTCCCAGGCAGTGGGAAGACACATGGCTCTGCAAGAGACACCAGTACGAGATACGGGTGGCCAGGGCCCTCTAGGTCTTCCTTTATGGCTGAGTACCTTTAACAATGTTATTATGGAGTTTCTCTGGACTATGGTGGTCCCACGAGCTGGTCCCAGTGTTGTAATCAAGTTTTCTGTAAACACAGAGCAGCCTGAGTCATCTTTCCTGCTCCATCTCCACCTCATTTCTATTAACTTGGCTTAAAGTTTGGTTCAACCTGCTTCTCCAGCTTCATGTGCCACCTCTTTCACTATTTCCCTGCGCATTATGGCTCAGTCATATTTTGTTCTATTTGTCCACCAGATACACAGTCTCTGTTCATGAATGAGATATCATTGTGCAAATGTTAATTTCCCTCAAATTAATTCATACATTCAATGAAGTTCCAATTAACACTTGTCATGAGGAATTTGAAAAATATCCTGAAAACTTATATGGGGCAATAAAGATTCATGAATAGCCAATGCAATTTTGACAGAGCAGGGAGGCATGTTCTGTCCTTTAACTATGATGACTGGCTACAAAATTATAGTAATAAAACCTTGTGGTGCTGACACGGGAATAAACCAGAGAGTTCAGAACAGACCCATCTATATTTGGGAAGATGTTGGAAAAAGGACTCACTCCATTGAGAAAAATAAAACTGGATCCTTATCTCACACCATATACGGATGGATTAAAGAACTAAATGTGTAAAAGGAAAATTATTAAGCTAATTGGGCTTCCCTGATGGCTCAGCTGGTAAAGAATTCACCTGCAATGCAGGAGACCCTGGTTCGATCCCTGGGTCGGGAAGGTCCACTGGAGAAGGGGTAGGCTACCCACTCCAGTATTCTTGGGTTTTCCATGTGACTCAGCTGGTAAAGAATCCACCAGCAATGTAGGAGACCTGGGTTCAATCCCTGGCTTGGGAAAATCCCCTGGAGAAGGGAATGGGTCCAGATGGATTGAACTAGACATGTTAAAGTAAAATTAGTAAGCTAATAGAAGAGGATGATAGAGAATATGTTTATAACCTTGGGATTGAGAAAGACTTATTAAATTATACTAAAAAGCATAAAGAGGATGAAGGGCTATAAAATGAAAGATTATTCTTCTACAAAGGATATCACAAGCAACATGGCCAGTCTTTGAAAGTAGATTAATGTCTAGATGTTACAAAGACCTCTTGCAAATCAAAAAGAGCAATAGAAAAATAGGCAAAGGCTATAAATAGACAATTCACAGAAGGGGACCCCAAGTGGCTTATAAATGTACGAAGAACTGCTCAATTTCACTCATAGAGAAATGCAAATTAAAACAATGTGCTAGAAGCATTTCCAGCCCAGCCCGGGGAGGCGGTTCATCGCTTCTGTGCGGCTGTCGAGTTGTGGGCTCGAGAGCTAGGGTTCCGCCTTGGGGCTCCCTCGTGGCATGAGGGTTATTATAAAAATAAAATAAAATAAAACAATGTGCTGACATGAATTCCATGATACTGACACAAATTAGGAACCTGGCTAATTAGATGAATCAGTATTGGTAAGGCCCTGAGAATAGTATCTGACACTTAGTAAACACTATATGACTGTTTATGAATAAATAAACCACTGCATGCTGGTAAGGATGGGAGTAGGGGACACCCTGGAATGTGGTGTAGGGCAGCAGTTCTGGTGTGCCATCTAGCAGTACTGGTGAAGTCAAGTACCCAGGGCTTCCACCAGGCTACTAGGCACCTTTGTGCCATTGGAAAATACTGTCCACCACAGTATGAATTTGAAGAGGGTATACCCTCTGGATAATCACAGCCTATAGGTTCATGGCTTGACTAAGGAACAAAACTTTGGTGGGAAGGAAAGGACATGTCTTCCTCCAGCAGAGCACATGACATGGGCAAGAGGGTGGGGTCTGTTTTTCAGCCCCCATTGGCTGGCTGGCTGGATGCGTCTGTGCAGGACAAGTTGAATATGGTGGCCTCGTGCATCCCCTTTGGTTTGAACAATTTCACTCCTAGGCATATATTTCAGAGGAGTTTGTTCATAGGTCCATAAAAGACCACTGACAAGGACCATAGCTGCACTGTTTATGATATTGGAGAGGTGGAGCCAGCCTTGGTATCCAGCACTGGGGGGCTGAACATAAAAGGTAAGGATGTCCAACACAGAAAGCAGTGCCACAGTGAGAAGCAATGACCTGGGATTACAACACCTACAAAACAGGGACAGAACCTTAAAAAGATTGCTGAGTGAAAACTAGGAAACAGGATGATCCTTAAAGTCCAATACCACTGTTACAATGAAAAACATGCACTAATGAAAATGCTATACATTTTTTCAAAAATATATACCCAGGCACGTGCGTGCGGGCTGTCGCTTCAGTTGTGTCCCAACTCTTTGTGACCCTATGGACTGTAGCCCGCTGGGCTCCTCTGTCCATGGGATTCTCCAGGCAAAAATACTGGAGTGGGTTGCCATGGTCTTACCCAGGGGATCTTTCCCACCCAAGGATCCAACCAGCATCTCCTAGGTCTCCTGAATTGCAGGTGGGAGCCACCGGGGAAGCCCATACAGCCAAGCACAGTAGCATGAATTCCTATGGAGGCTAAAGTTGAGGTGTGGGGAAAATGAAAAAAAAAAAAAAAAAAAAGGAAACAAGAGAGAGGTCTTTAATTAAAGAGTTTAATTACTCCAACCCTGCACCTGAAGTCTAAAGGAGTGGAGGAGGAGGGGCAGGGAGGAAGAGAGAAATCAGATACCAGGCAGATTTTCAGGACGTGGCTCCACGTATTTTTTCAGGATGCTTCGACCTTTGCACCCTATTTTCCTCACCACAAGTGACTACAGCCTTTGGGGGCAGGGTCTGTGTTTCCTCTACCTTAGTTCTCTTCCCCCCACCCCCTCCACCTTATGTCTTGCACACAGTAGCTGCTTCTCAAGGGCTGGAATTGACGCGAACCGAGAATATTTCCTGCTCCCGCGACCGAGTCACTTTGTGACAGAAGGCAGAGGGAGACTGCCGGGCTTTCCTTCATTCAAACCCTCTGATCCACATCTTCTAAGCGTCAGTCCTTGGTTCTCCATTGCCGGCTCCCGGGTCTAATCCCGGGTTTCAACCCGAGTCTTCTTGGTCTTGGGTGTTGCTCACTTCTGCACACCCCGGGACTCCTCCCAGCCGCTCAGAGACACCGCGGCTCATCGCCCTGGTCCCGCCCCATATAGGATGCACACGCGACTCTGAGGAGCACAGCCCGGGTGCCCGCCTCGGAGGCTCCACCCCTTTCGAACCTTCGCTAGCGCCCGCAGAGGGCTAGGCGGTTGCCAGGAGACCGGGGGACGCGCGGAGCGCCGGGTTTCGGCCCCCCTTCCCAGCCTGCGGCCCAGTTTCCACGGTCTCCGCAGCTGCCTCTGAGGCCACCCGCAGAGCGCCCCAGGATGGCCGAGGTCAGAAGTCAGCGCCCCCTTCTCTGTCGCCTCTCCTTCGACCCCTCCCCGTCGTCTCTTTTCTGCTATCCCGTGTCACATCCACCGATTCCGAATACTCCCTCAGTCAGCATCCTATCCCCTCCCACAACCTCACTCCCTACCGCCCCCCTCCCCGGGTTCCCGTTGGCGCTGGGTCCATTATTTCTTGCCCCTCCTTCCATTGGGTGGACACCTCCCCCCGCCCCCCACCCCTGACCCTGTTAAACTCACATGGTGCAAAGTGCGGTAGGACTTTCATAAGGTGCCCCCCTCACACATGACAGGCCCCCACTTCTAGATTTTGAGTCGAAAGGTGAAACCACAGGAGAGATACACAGAAATATTGATGTCTTGCTGAATGGGGAAACCTGGAAGAAGGCTTCATATATATCCAGTGTCACCCTTATTTACTGACCACGTCGCACCACGATTCCCTATCAGCTGATCACCCATTACTCATTTCAGCCCATCACTAACTGCCCTGTTGCTGTCACTGACCACTGTGTTAATATCTTATGCCCTCCTTTCACTCCCCGACTTTGTGACACACTCCAACTTCAGCCTCACTGATGAGAGGTTATTTCTGCAACTCTCTAGTGACCCCTCGCCTGTCCATTGTTGTTCAGCAGCTAAGTCGTGTGGGCCTCTTTATGACCCTGTGGACTGCAGCACACCCAGCTCCCCTGTCCATCGGCCTGTCCCTTAGCACCCTCATTTATAACCTGGACAACCTCAGATCCCTGTCCTTACTTGCCAGTCCCAGTCCTCATTCATTATGGCCCTAATTCAAATCCTTCATCACTCCATCAGAGACCTCCCCAATCTCTCTCATCACATGATCAGTCCCAGCCAGGATCAGTTACATAGTTTGTGGGGTTCAAGGAAAAATGAAAATGCAGAGTCTCATGTTAAAAAAAATTAACAGGTTTGAGCAGAACAGTAAACCAAGGGTGGACATCTTAGCAAGGAGGCTCCTGCATCTGAATAGTTCACACACCCACGAAGCCAGGCCTGGTCCCAGCGTCTCTCACTACCGTCATACCCCTGTTCTAATTCCTTCTTTGGTCTCTTTTACACCTTGCACATCCCCTCATCATTGCATCTCCTCCACACCTAGTCTGCCCTTGCAAATTCCATCTTCCTGCGGTCAACAACTCTCTCTCCTTATACAATCCCTCTTATACTCCATCTGCTTCCCTCTCTAGTCTCCATCACTCTCATCTGCTTCCCTCTCTAGTCTCCATCACTCTCATCCACCCTGCCAAATGTCTTTCTTTTTTAAAAAATTTACTTTTAATTGGAGGATAATTGCTTTACAGTGTTGTGTTGGTTTCTGTTGTACAACAATGTGAATCAATCATCAATCATCAATCAATACATGTATCCCCTCCGTCTAGAGCCTCCCCCCTCCCACCCCTATCACACCCCTATAGGTTGTCACAGAGCACTGGGCTGAGCTCCCTGTGTTAACAGCAACTTCCCACTAGCTATCTATTTTACACATCGTAGTGTATTCGTGGCATTGATACTCTCTCAATTTATCCCACCCTCTCCTTTTCCCCTGCTATGTTTACAAGTCCATTCTCTACATCTGTGTCTCTATTCTTGCCCTGCAAATAGGTTCATCAGTACCGTTTTTCTAGATTCCACGTTTATGCGTTAATATACCATACTTGTTTTTCTCTTTCTGACTTACTTTACTCTGTGTAACAGGCTCTATGTTCATCTGCCTCAGTTCAACTGACTCAAATTTGCTCCTTTTTGTGGTTGAGTAATATTCCATTGTATGTGTGTACCACAGCTTCTTTATTCATCTGTCGATGGACATATAGATTGCTTCCATGTCCTAGCTATTGTAAATAGTGCTGCAGTGAACATAGGGGAACATGGATCTTTTTGAGTTATAGTTTTCCAGGGTATATGCCCAGTCATGGGATTACTGGGTCATATGGTAGTTATATTCCTAGTTTTTTAAGGAATTTCTATACTGTTCTCCACATTAGCTCTATCAGTTTACATTGCTACTAACCGTGCGAGAGGGTTCCCTTTTCTCCACATCCTCTCCAGCGTTTGTTGTTTGTAGATTTTTTGATGATGGCCCCTCTGACTGGTGTGAGGTAATACCTCACTGTAGTTTAGATTTGCATTTCTCTGAAAATGAGTAATGTTGAGCGTTTCTTCATGTGTTTTTTGTCCATCCAAGGCCAAATTTCTTACCTTCAGTACCCACACTCATTCATACCTCTTTCTTCCCATTTCCTCCTCCTGTTCCTTCTAGTTCTTTAATTTTTCCTTTATTTTTTCCTTTATTTCCTTTTCTCCCCCCACTAGTCCTCTTGGTTTATTTCATTATTCTTCATTTTCCCTATGTAAGCCCCAGATATCAATACTATAAACTAATTGTTTCCTGTCTCTCTTCCCTTTCATAATCTGCTGTCATTTTTTCATCTATTTTTATTTTCATTTGACCTCAGTCAAATTTTCCTCACGTTTGCTTTCATACCCTGGAGAAGGAAATGGTAACCCACTCCAGTACCCTGGCCTGGAGAATCCCACGGACAGAGGAGCCTGGTAGGCTATAGTCCACAGGGTCGCAAAGAGTCGGACACGACAGAGCAACTTCACTTTTTGCTTTCATAAGTCTTCATTTCCATGCAGCCTCATTTTTCACTGCAGCTTGCTTTTTCTTTTCCCTTTTCCCCTACTCTCAGCTAATAGTACACACCCAAATCAGTGTTGTATGAAGGAGCATCACAGCGCCTTTCTGATCAGTTCATGTTGAAATCCTGCTTCTGAAGTAGATACTATTATATGCTATAACAGTGTAGATACCAACTGGTTATTGGTCACAGCTAAAAGATTGTTTTTGCTTTGCTTTGAATTGCAATATATTTTAAAATGAAAATACAAACAAATTTCTTTTGTTCATAAAAGTTTCTTTACAGCTTTTTTTCTTTGATATTTTTCCATGCCTGTGCTAGGTGCCAGGTGCACAGGGAGAACCTTTCTTGTGAACAACTCTTTAGGCTAGTGATCAAGTGTTGATGTTAATACCATTTCAGTTCAGTTCAGTTCAGTTGCTCAGTCCTGTCCGACTCTGTGACCCCATGGACTGCAGCTCGCCAGGCTTCCCCTATCCATCACCAACTCCCGGAGCTTGCTCAGACTCATGTCTATCGAGTTGGTGATGCCATCCAACCATCTCATCCTCTGTCATCCCCTTCTTCTCCTGCCTTCAATCTTTCCCAGCATCAGGGTCTTTTCCAATGAGTCAGTTCTTCATATCAGGTGGCCAAAGTACTGGAGTTTCAGCTTCAACATCAGTCCTTCCAATGAATATTTAAGATTGATTTCCTTTAGGACTGACTGGTTTGATCTCCTTGCAGTCCAAGGGACTCTCAAGAGTCTTCTCCAACACCACAGTTCAAAAGCATCAATTCTTTGGTGCTCAGCTTTCTTTATTGTCCAACTCTCACATCTATACATGACTACTGGAAAAACTATAGCTTTGACTAGATGGACCATTATTTTGTTGGCAAAATAATATCTCTATTTTTAATATGCTGTCTAGGTTGGTCATAGCTTTTCTTCCAAGGAGCAAGCGTCTTTTAATTTCATGGCTGCAGTCACCATCTGCAGTGATT
The DNA here is from genome assembly GCF_029378745.1 of Bos indicus. Lineage (NCBI taxonomy): Eukaryota > Metazoa > Chordata > Mammalia > Artiodactyla > Bovidae > Bos > Bos indicus. The sequence goes on from NC_091785.1 coordinate 24,779,401, forward strand.
TTTGGAACTCAAAACAATAAAGTCTGTCACTGTTTCCATTGTTTTTCCATCTATTTGCTATGAAGTGATGGGACCAGATGCCATGATCTTTGTCTTTTGAATGTTGAGTTTTAAGCCAGCTATTTCACTCTCCTCTTTAACCTTCATCAAGAGGCTCTTTAGTTCATTTTCACTTTCTGCCATAAGGGTGGTGTGTCATCTGCATATCTGAGGTTATTGATATTTCTCCCGGCAATCTTGATTCCAGCTTGTGCTTCATCCAGTCCAGCATTTTGCATGATGTACTCTGCATATAAGTTAAATAAGCAGGGTGACAATATACAGCCTTGACGTATTCCTTTCCCAATTTGGAACCAATCTGTTGTTCCATGACCGGTAAATACCATTTACAGGGAGGGAACCAAGAACTTTGCTGGGATAAATGTTTGTTGTGTGTTCATGTTAACATCAACAAGTGGAAAGCATTGAGCAGCAGCAGCATTCCTTGGAGAAGGAAATGGCAACTCACTCCGGTATTCTTGCCTAGAGAATCCTGTGGACAGAGGAGCCTGGTGGGCTGCTGTCCATAGGGTTGCACAGAGTCAGACACGACTGAAGTGATTTAGCATGCATGCATGCATTGGAGAAAGAAATGGCAGCTCACTCCGGTATTCTTGCCTAGAGAATCCCAGGGATGGAGGAGCCTGGTGGGCTGCTGTCTGTGGGGTCGCACAGAGTCGGAAATGACTGAAGCGACTTAGCGGCAGCAGCAGCAGCATTCCTTAATACAAGTTTTTCTGCTTTGTGGAATTGCTGTATTGTGATCTTTGCAATAATCTGCTTTTTAGTCAGGAAGAAAACCTCTGTTGAGTTTAATGTTAGTATTAATACTAACGTTATACAAAGCGTTCTATAAACATGCTTGTGACTCCATATCTGGTTTAAGATATAGACTCTGTTTTGCTTGCATATCATATTTAGAAGTGTGATCAACAGTACAGGTGTTTTTGAAGACCAGTAGCATGTCGACTTTCTCTATGTTGGAAAAGACGGGTTTGTCGAGGCAGAAGGTAAACTAGACAACTTACCCAAAGTCTGCAGGGTGAATCTGAATTTTACTTTATTATTGGGATTAGAGATTGTTTCAGTTAATTTCTCTGACTAGCAATAGAGGTGTTTCTTAAAAAAATTATTGGAATATAGTTGATTTACAATGTTGTGTTACTTCTGGGTGTGCAGCAGAGTGAATCAGGTATACATACACATGTAACCACTGTTTTTAAGATTCTTTTCCCATGTAGGTCATCACATTGTGTATTGAGTACAGTTCCCTGTGCTGTACAATAGAGGTTATTAGTTATCTATTTTATATGTGGTAGTATGTATATGTCAATCCTAATCTCCCGATTTATCCCTCCCCTGCATCTTTTCCCCCAATAACCATAAGTTTGTTTTCAACATCTGTGATTCTATTTTGGTTTTATAAATAGGTTCATTTGTACCTTTTTTTTTAGATTCCACATATAAGAGATAACATATGATATTTGTCTTTCTCTGTCTGACTTACTTCACTCAGTACAACAGTCTCTAGGTACATCCATGTTGCTGCAAATGGCATTATTTCATTCCTTTTTATGGCTAAGTAATATGAGTCATATTCCATTGTATATATGTACCACATCTTTTTAGAATTTTTAGTATTGGAGTTTAATTGCTTTGCAGTGTTAGTTTCTGCTGTACAACAAAGTGAAATAGCTGTATGTATGTACACATATATCCCCTCCCTCTTGAGTCTCCCTTCCCCCATCCCTTGTACCACATCTTCTTCATCCATTTCTCTGTTGATGGACAGGTTGCTTCCATGTCCTGGCTATTGTTAACACAATGAACATTGGGATGCATGTATCTATTTGAATGAATTATGGTTTTCTCCAGATATATGCCCAGGAGTAGGATTGCTGGGTCATATGGTAGCTCTATTTGTAGTTTTTTTAAGAAGCCCCCATGCTGTTCTCCATAGTGACTGTAGCAATTTACATTCCCATCAACAGTGTTAGCAATAGTTTCGATTTTAAAGCCTGTTTTAGTGGAGATATCAAAGCATAATGTTACAAACATAAATAAGACCTTTCAAAACTTATCAGTTCTTTGCTCAAAAGGTTAAGTGGTTACCTGTGGCTTCCAGAATAATTTGCTCTATATTCCTCAGAATGCTATTCAAGGTGTCCAGTCTGTTCCTAACTCCCTGTCTAGTCTCTGTCCCTCTCCACATCATACTTCTTTAGCTAATTTGAACTTCTTAACCAATTTCAAATCACGGACACCTGCTTGGCCCTGAGTCTTTGATCAAGTTTTGCCATGGGCCAGGAATGCCCTTTCTCTTCACCTCTACCTGTGAAAACTCCAATCTCCCTTTTATGCCTGCTCAAATGCCACTTCCTTTATGAAATTGGCTTTAATTCTTGCTGCTGGAAGTAATTCCATCTTCCTATAGGTCCTCATAGAATTTTGAATCTATTTTATGGCAGGTATCAAACTCCATGCTTCTATTTTCTGCATACATACTGCATCAGCTCTTAATGTACACATTTCCTATGGGAAGGCTGTTTATTCCTTACTTTGGTATCTCCTCCAGCCTCTTCATTCCAACTTATATACCGAAGATATTCAATCAATATTTCCTGAATAAATATATTAACCATGCTCATTCTTTATTATTATTATTATGCTGTTTGTAGGGCTTCCCTGGTGGCTCAGAGGTTAAAGCGTCTGCCTCCAATGTGGGAGACCCTGGTTCGATCCCTGGGTCAGGAAGATCCCCTGGAGAAGGAAATGGTAACCCACTCCAGTACTCTTGCCTGGAGAATCCCACGGATGGAGAAGCCTGGTAGGCTACAGTCCACGGGGTCGCAAAGAGTCGGACACGACTGAGCGACTTCACTTTCACTTCACTGTCTCGCCCTTTGTAGTAAGAAATAGGTGTATTCGTTGGCTAGGGCATCTGTAACATAGTACCACAAACTGGATAGCTTACAGCAGAAATTTATTATTTCACGGTTCTGGAGACTAAGAAGTCTGAAATCAAGATGTCTGCAGAGCCATGCTCCCTCTGAGACTAATGAATAAAATACTTCCTTGCCTTTTCCTAGCTTTTGGTGGTAGCCAGCCATCCTGAGTTTTCCTTGGCGTGCAGTTGTATCAGTCTAATCTCTGCCTCCACCTGTCACATGGGTTCTTGTGTGTGTGTGTATCTGTGTCCAAATGCCTCCCCACCTTTTTTACTGAGATATGATTGACATGTAGCATTGTATTAGTTTTAGGTGTATAGCATAATGATTTGATATATGTGTGTGTGTGCTAAGTCGCTTCAGTCGTGTCTGACTCTTTTTGATCCCATGGACTGTAGCCCACCAGGCTCTTCTCTCCATGGGATTTTCCAGGAAACAATACTAGAGTGAGTTGCCATGCCCTCCTCCAAGGGAACTTCCCAGTCCAGAGATCGAACCTGTGTCTCCCGCAGCTCCTGCGTTACTGGTGGATTCTTTACCACTGAGCTACCAGGGAAGTCCAAGAATACTGGAGTGGGTTGTTATTCCCTTCTCCAGGGAATCTTCCTGACCCAGGTATTGAATCTGGGTCTCCCACATTGTAGACAGATTCTTTACCATCTGTGCCACCAGAGAAGCCCCCTTGATTTATGTATACAGTTTGAAGTCATTATCACAATAAGTTTAGTTAACATCTATTACCCCACATAATTATAAAAATCCCTCCCTTATTATAAGGACACTAGTCATATGGTATTAGGACCCACCCTACTCCAGTATGACTTCAACTTAATTGTATATGCAATGATTCTATTTCCAAATAAAGTCACATTCACAGTTACTGGGGGTTAGAACTTCATCAAACCTTTCTCTGCTGCTGCTGCTAAGTCGCCTCACTCATGTCCTTTCTCTAGGGTACACAATTCTGCCCACAAGACTAGGGAAATATGAATTCTTATATAACTAAATCCTGGTTCTCATCTAAGTCAGACTTGCTTAAATTACATCTATATGCTTTTATTTTAAATAATTTGCTGCCCAGCTAATCATGGAAAGCAAATGTGGAGAAAGCCCATGACCATTGCCCACGGGGCATTTCAAAATTCTTGTGGAGATGAACTAGGCTAATTTTTAAAGGGGTAAAAATGATGGAATATTTTAAAATAGAATACTGTACATTCTGGACAGATTTCATTGTAAGTGTGATTTCATGGTATCTATGTTATGTCTGACCTCAGCATGCTGTGGCTTCCCTCTGCAGTCCTGGGGATGGTAAGAAGCAGGCTTGGAATAATCATAACAGCTCTCAAAATTTATTGAGTAACTCTGTTTGCCAGGCACTTGGCTAAGTGTTTAACGTGAATTATCCCATCTAATCTAATCCTTAGCTGTATGTGGGAGGAAATATTAGGAAATATTATCCTTATGCTTATGTATACATATATGCAGAATGCTTATGCTCATTCAGTCGTGTCCGACTCTTTGCCTGCCAGGCTCCTCCATCCATGGGATTCTCCAGGCAAGAATACTGGAGTGGGTTTCCATGTCCTCCACCAGGGTATCTTCCCAACCCAGGAAACAAACCAGCGTCTCCTGAGTCTCCTGCGTTGGCAGGTGGATTCTTTACCACTGAGCCATCAGAGAAGCCCACATACATGCAGATCTTCATATAAATCGCCTGCTTATCAGTAGCTTTTATTTTGCTTGTACGAAGGTCTTATTCACGGATAGTAACAGTCATTCCTGAATAGTGATGAGGTAAATATTGCAATCTTCATTCTCATCTTTGACTTTTTGAACAGGAAAAGACTGAAAAGCTAGTGCTGGAGGAAACTGCATATGAAGAAATCGAAAGGGATTTTCAGGAGGTTCTCAATGAACTTTCAGGGGACAGAAGTTTGGAGAAATTTAGGGTTGAATATGAGAAGCTTCATGCTGTCATGAAAAAGTCTTATGACAATGAAAAGCGTCTGATGGCCAAGTGCAGAGAGCTGAATGCGGAGATCGTGGTTAATTCCGCGAAGGTCGCCACTGCCCTGAAGCTCTCTCAGGATGATCAGACCACCATCGCATCCCTGAAGAAGGTCAGTCATCTTCTAGAAAAGGAACCATGGCGAGCTGCCATAAATGCATCCCATCTTTAAAACATCATCCTTTCATTATATTGGCAGCTCTGGACTCTAGTAAAAGAGTTATTAAGTAAAAATTTACATGATTTATGTATTCATTAAGCCTAGGGAATAATGGAAATTTTGAAAATTTTATGAAATTTTATGAAAAATAATGAAAATTTTCATTTTCAAAGAAAATAATTTGCTTGAGTGAATTTCACTATGTAGAAAATAATGTAGAACCTTACTGACTTGGTTCTAGGAAATACTGGGTTAGCAAAAACATTTGGCCATAAGTAGGAGATCAGTCCTGGGTGTTCTTTGGAAGGATTGATGCTAAAGCTGAAACTCCAATACTTTGGCCACTTCATGCGAAGAGTTGACTCATTGGAAAAGACTCTGATGCTGGGAGGGATTGGGGGCAGGAGGAGAAGGGGATGACAGAGGATGAGATGGCTGGGTGGCATCACTGACTCGATGGACATGAGTTTGGGTGAACTCCGGGAGTTGGTGATGGACAGGAAGGCCTGGCGTGCTGAAGTTCATGGGGTCGCAAAAAGTCGGACACGACTGAGCGACTGAACTGAACTGAACTGAAGTGCAATATTAGGAATCTCAGAATCTCTTGTTTGAAGAAAGATAAGTATTTAAATACCTTATGGTGATAGCTTATTAAAGATATTTTCATATCCCTATTTTTTCCAATAGTTTGGGAGAGATTACCTTGAGAATTTCCAGATGGTAGTTTTTATCGTCTTTTCTCTTATCACCCTTTTGCTTCTGCAATGATTGCCCCAGTTTCTCATAATGGGAGAATAGGGATTCAGTCTGGAGGAGTGGTTATTGAGGAAGTATGGCTTTATTTTACACTTTATTTTTTCATCCTCAAGTATGTTACATTGTTTTGAAGGTGAAACACAAACGTTCCTTGTGGACTGTAGGGTGATAAGAGGTTAAGATATTTTATAATCGAAACCCTAGAGCTGAAAAATAATCACAAAATGTTTAGATAATTCCCTTGATATCATACAGTTAAACATACCCCAATTTTTTCAGTGTCTTTCTCTCTCTATTGTTATTTTCTTCTAATCTTTGCAGGAGTACCAATATAAGAAGGCTTTAAATCATTTTATGATGAGAACTCCCTCCCACTTTTTATTGTAAATTAAAAAACTGAAAATTAAAGTCATGAATTGACTAAAATATAATTGGTGAAATTGCTTCAGACAAGAACCTCATATAATCATATTTTCATTTAAATATCTTTCTTTTGTTTTGCTGAAAATAGTACATATGGTTGCTACAGAAAAAAATATCCCATGAACTGACATTTTGTTTTGAATCACTAAATTATGTGCTGCAGTTACCCAAGAATCATCTCTTTCTAATGTAATGAGATGAATTTATTTAATTAAATACTTTCTTCCACTCATTTTATTCCTTGTCACATAAAAGTACAATATTTTCACCTTAAACATATAGATTCTTATTTGTGTAAAGGGGCTCACATTCCACTTGATGAAATTTTGCAAGAAAATTAAGTCGGAGGGCAAAACTCAAGTCTGTTGCAACATTTACTGTCCTTCATCCATGTACTCTAAAGCCTGTGATTCTCTTTTAAGTATTTCTGTTACTGTTCCCCATTGCATTCAGAATAGTATTGCTTTTCCCCTATAAGCATTCGATGAGAAGGTTAAGCTTGGGTTTCTGGAAATGGGAATTATCAAGGCTATTGTGTACAATTAGGTGACAGTCAAGGCCTCGTTTCCATGGATGGCTCTAAAGTTCACATTGCCATCCAGGAGCTCACTTAGGGCCTGAGGGCAAAACATATTTTTAATATGAAATTATGAAGAGCTTCACATTTAGGGCTTGGGTCCAAGACCATTCCTTTTTTTCTTTTTTTCCTATAAAATATGTGGACTTGGAAAGCACATAAACTTTCATTTTAGATTTTGTGAACATATCTTAACATCTTTATTAGAAATAATCCCACTAATTCTAGCAACTCTTGCAGTATGTGAACCCTGTAACTACATTCACCTACACAAGAAGAAATACCCTTTGCCAGTTTCCATCTTTAAAACAGCTCTTCAGTATTGACTAACTCATGCCAAACAATGCAGTAAGTCAATATACATTTAATACATAGTGTATAAGGTATAATCTTCTCTCCCTATAAATAACTTCTATATTGTATTTGTTTTATTATTCTATTTATTCAATTTATGTTGCATATGGAACCTAGTTTGGTTTTTCTCACTGATATCCCATGGCTCATCTAGGAAATTGAAAAGGCCTGGAAGATGGTGGATTCAGCCTATGATAAAGAGCAGAAGGCAAAGGAGACGATTCTTGCCCTGAAGGAGGAAATAGTGAACCTAACCAAACTAGTCGAGCAAGGGTCTGGACTGTCTATGGACCAAGATAGCAAGTAGGTCATTTTACTTGTGGAGGCCTCCTTCTTCAACAGACAGCCTGGGGCTTGCTGGTTCTTTGTGAATGTAAGACACTCCCTTGTTGGGTTCCCAGAGATAGTTGCTTGTCTATTACTGTTTTTTTTTTTCTTTTTAATACTCCCTTTTTCCACACCCAAGAACTTCATTTTTTTTTTCTTTTTTAAATAAAGGTATTCTTTTTTTAAAAACATTTATTTATTTATTTGTCTGCTCTGGGTCTTAGTTGCAACATGTGAACTCTTTAGCTGTGGCATGTGGGAACTGGTTTGCTGACCAGGGGTCAGACCTGGACTCCCTGCATTGGGAGTGCAGAGTCTTAGCCACTGGACCACCAGGGAAGTCCCCTCAGGACTAATTTGTGGTTACATCAAACTTCTGGCTCTATAAAGTCAGTGATACAGTTTGAAAATGAGTAAAGATTTTAAGTTTATTTCTATGAAACTTGTATGGAATGGAAATGGCTGACTTTCTACTCAGATTCCCAGTGCCTCCCAAACGTCCTTGGACCCATGATTAGCCGTACCACCATCCTTCCTACTTCCTCAGGTTCTAGGCCAGAAAATAGTTTGCTCTTCACACCTGTTACCCCTCCATCCCTTAAAGTTTTGTCTTGTTGACTCAGTCTTCTAAGCATCACTTCATTCTTCCCCTCCTCCCCATCACCACTGGGTGCCCCATTCTCTGCAGGATTTGGCAGCAGACTCCTAACTGTTCTCTCTGCCTTCAAGGAGACATCTCCCCTCTTTACCATCTTCCATACTAGCCTTATGCTCCTCAAACATGTACTACTGCATGCTTCCATTGCCAACACGTTGCACCCTTGACAACTACCCATTTCCAAAGGATAAAGACCAAAGTCTTGAACATACAAAGCCCTTTGTAGATCTGCCCCAGTCAGCCTTGCTAGACTCACATCCAGCAGCATCATGCTTGCCCACATCTCTATGCGTTTGGCCATACTGTTCTCAATGCCACGGATCTCTTTTCTTCCCTTCTCCACACAGTAAACAACTATTCATCCTTCAAGACCCATCTTAAACACCATCTTAACTTTATCACCATCAGCTTCTCTATTCCAGCCTCGTCCCTAGCCCCAGACCTAATGACCAGGCAGAGGAGTCATTGTGTTCCCTGGTTTCCATAGGACCCAATAGGTCATGCTTGTGTGCTCAGCTGTGTCTGACTCTTTGTGACTCCATGGATTGTAGCCTGTCAGGCTCCTCTGTCCATGGCTTTATCCTGGGAAGAATACTAGAGTGGGCTGCCATTTCCTCCTCCAGGGGATCTTCCGGATCCAGAAATCAAACCCATGTCTCCTGTGGCTCCTGCATTGGCAGGCAGATTCTTTACCACCTGAGCCAGGTGGGAACCCTGTCATAGGACCCAATGTTTCCCTCAAAGATGGCACTTATCATGTTGTACTTAAATGATTTGCACTTCTCTGCCCATTAAGCTATAAACTCCTTGAAGGGAGAAAGCTATCTTGACCTTTCCTCTATGAACCTAGCACTCTGCAGGGCATGCAAAACCTTAATGAACCAGGAATGAGCATGCACTTCCTTAGGCATCCTTGGCAATGTTTACCTGCTGTTTAGGTTTCCTGTGCTTTCGAGATACATTTATCCAATGTTGATAGATAGTTCTAAACGCAGGAGGGAATAGGAAAAATAAACAGAAGATGTGGTGTTCATAATGACTCCGTTTTCTTGTTAAAGAAGTCACATACAATCAGAGTAGCTATTGAAGAGCAACATGAGGGAGCTGATTTCGTTAGGAGGAGTTTTAACGAAAATTAGAACATGATGAGTAGGAGAGCTGATGAAGGAACCCGGCTTGCATTTTATCTTCCACAGTGTACTTAGATGTAGCGGTCTATCTTTGCAGTAACCTTAGAATTTCAGGTCGTCTTTTTGGAGAAGAGTTTGCGATTTTGAGGGTTCCTTATTAAACAATCATATCAAAGGATGGTCAGTACATATTACCCAATCACTGTGCTTCCAATAGTCATTTGATGACTGTCAGCTACAAGCATCTTAAATGCAAGTTCTCTGGTTCCTTAGCCCTAAAGTAGCTGCCTTGCTAAGTCACTTCGTCGTGTCCAACTCTGTGCAACCCCATAGACGGCAGCCCAACAGGCTCCTCTTCTGGGATTCTCCAGGCAAGAACACTGGAGTGGGTTGCCATTTCCTTCTCCAGTGCATGAAAGTGAAAAGTGAAAGTGAAGTCACTCAGTCGAGTCCGACCCTCAGCGGCCCCATGGACTGCAGCCTACCAGGCTCCTCCATCCATGGGATTTTCCAGGCAAGAGTACTGGAGTGGGGTACCATTGCCTTCTCCGAGTAGCTGCCTTGTTCTAGATGAATTCTGTGGTAGTGGTCTTATCAGACAGTTTTTCTGCTTTCAAAATGCTAATTCTGAAGAACAGCATGCCAAACCATATGCAATTGTTTTTGAAATGCTGAGGTAACTGGTTTACAATTTATATCAATAAACATTACTGCATACCCTCTTAAAAGGCTTCCCAGGTGGTGAAGAACCTGCCTGCCAGTGCAGGAGACATAAGAGACGCTGGTTCAGTCTCTAAGTCGGGAAGATCCCCTGGAGGAGGGCGTGGCAGCCCACTCCAGTATTCTTACCTGGAGAATCCCATGGACAGAGGAGCCTGGCGGGCTGCAGTCCATAGCGTTGCACAGTCAGACACAACTCAAGTGACCTAGCAGGCATGCGTGCACCCTCCCAAAACTGGCATCACTAATCATTTTCCAAATTTTGTTCTTGGGAACATTTTATGTGGTATGTCCCTTTGGGAGAGTGAATGAATGAATGAATAAAAAACTGACAATGTGTATTGTTTGCTTAGGCTTTTGCTTCATTTTAGACTTTATAGCTGTGGTTATAGCTCTCCAGTGAATATATTAAGCAAATAATTTCCTAAATTGACATCTCCTTAGGGTTAATTACAAGAGCTAACAGTAGCTCTTGTTAACTACAGTTTTATCGTAACAAATTCAAATACAACAGGAATATGGGAAGTCAGAGGTAAAAATCAGCCTGTCAACTCTTCCACTTTAAACTTCATTCCTCAGAGATAACTGGTTATCAGTTTGGTGCCTAATCTTGATATAAAAATGCCTATAGCACACACACATGGACTGTAATTGCTTAAAAACAAGAAAAGGGATCATATTATGCGTATTATTACTGGAACGTCTTCTTTTTCCAGTTAACAACTCACAAATAGCTCCCGTGTCAGAGATAAAGGTCTCTCTTTCACACTTGAATAGTGTTGATCCTTGTCCGAAAGTGTTTCCTCTGAAAATGAGTTCAGAGGATGATAAACAGGATCTCTGAGCAGATGGCTGTGGCTGCTAAGTCTGACTCTCATGTTCTTCTTTCGTAGTATCCGGGATTTGCTGAAGTTCAAAGAAGAAGTGACAAAGGAGCGAGACCAGCTGTTATCAGAAGTGGTGAAATTGCGAGAGTGCTTAGCTCAGACCATTGAACAGCAGCAAGAAATGGAGCGGTCCAGGGAAGAGGCAGAGCAGGCCATCATCCAGGTCTGCTCTGAACACGGAGAGAAAGATGGAGAAACATCACCTTCCAGAAGGAGCTTTTGTCCTTCTCCAGTCTCCCTTCCCGTCTTGTTCCTCTCTCTGATTTACCCCCCTGTTCCCCAGATGAAGCATCCATGGTTCTGCTTGTTTCTCTGGTTTTTGCAAGAGCGGTTTTACTTGAGTCATTCTTCTCAATAGCCTTTGCCTGAGAAGTCGCCAAGACAGGGCACTGCTTACGTTTCTGGCCCAAGAAGGAGTCCCCTGTGACAGCCAGGATGCCCTGCCTCTGGGGATGGTGGAAGCAGTTCCCCTGGGCTTTCTCCTTTGTGAGGAAGCCATCTATGAATCCTTCCATACACTTTGCTATAAAGCCAGGGGTCAAATAGATAGTACACAAATGCAAGCTTCAGGAGAATAACAGGAGACTCCTTCGAGCCTGAGATAAAAGAATGACTTTTCACAGAACTTGGCCATCATGATAAAACTATACGGTACTGTGTTTAGCAATATCCAGGACTCATGGAAAACACATTTGCATATTTAGGGTAGCTGGCTACATTTTACTTTGTTTCTATCGATGGAGAGTTGGATGAATTCTTTCCATGTTTGACCTCCCTAGAACTCTGGGCTTCCATATTTAACTGGACTTCATACCTTTCTTTGTAGATTTGTTCGCACCATCAGGGTATACATTTGGTGCCGAGGTTCTGAAAAACAATACAGAATATTCTTGAAAAGTTTGAACAGTGGGGTTCAAAGATGACTCTCCTACAGGAGAAATACTACTAAAATATCACTGCCCTGAAAATATCCGAGAGAGGGAGAAGCTCAGCTTGTTGACACTCATCCTAGAGAGGGGCTCATCTCTTCCCCGCCTGTCCTTTCTATGCCCGTAGTTCCAACAAGAAATCCAGCAACGTCAGAATGAAGCTTCACGGGAGACCCGGAAGAAAGAAAAACTAGAGAAGGAGCTCAGGCAGATTCAGATGGACATGGACAGCAGGCAGACGGAAATCAGGGCGCTGCAGCAGTACGTGCAGAAGAGCAAGGAGGAGCTTCAGAGGCTGGAGCAGCAGCTGAAAGAGCAGAAGGTGGGCTGGGCAGGGCTGCGCCGTGGGGTCTGGCCAAAGGTGATTCTTGAATTTCCTCTGGAAAGCAGCAAATCCCTTCACTATGGATGTTGATGGATGTTGGTAACACAGCACGTAGCGCTGTGTTTGGTCTTCGAATGACTCTGATGGTAGAGATGTCCTCCCCTGTCCTATGCCCTCTCCTCCCCCCCCACCCCATACTCCAACAGGTTAATCTCTTTTTACCATTTTACTGATGTATAACGTAACACATAGAAAAGTGTATAAGTCACAGGTGTACAGCTTGATAAATTTTCTGCCCTTGAACACATCTTGGTCACCTGTATCCAGCCTGGGAGAAACAGCACTGCAAGAGCCTCCTCGTTTTGCGCCCCCTCCCAATCACCTCCTCCCACAAAGGTCAGCTCTCTTCCGAGTTCGGAGCAGACATTAGTGTTGCCTGCTTCTGTACTTTACGGAAAGGAAATCATACAGGAAGTACTCTTTTGGTGTCTAATGTCTTTCTCCTCATATTGTGTTTGTGAGATTCATTTATGTTATTGTCACAGTTACAGAACCACACTGTCTAATGTGGTAGCTAACCACATATGGCTATTTACATGTAAATTATTTAAAATCAAATCAAATAAAAAATTCGGTTCCTCAGTCGCACCATTTCAAGTGCTCACAGCCACATGGGACTAGTAGATAACGCAGAACAGAGAACATTTAGTTCATTGCAGAAAGTTCTACTGGACAGAGCATTCCAGCCTGTAAATATAACATGATTTATTTTTAACATGCTTATTTTTAAGTTTCAAGTCTGGAAAACCACACACAGTCTTTATGCGTTCTAAATATGATAGTTTTCTAATATTTCCTCTCTAGTAACAGTTTAAGGTAACATAAATACTAATCTGTCTTTTCTAATTTCTTAAAGAACCAATTCATGTAATTTAAAAAAGTCATTTCTTCAAAGTATGTCCTTTTCAGAAGTTTCCAAACTATTTTTCAAGCCATCCAGCATTTTTCTACTTAAAAAATTAGATATTAGAGCACATTCATTTGTCAGTTGCTTTATTAATTTTATGTAAAGCCAGAAATCAAGTAGATAATATATGATGTGCAATATACATGAGAAAAATATGAGGCTTTCTTTGAGCATGAAAACCTTTCTTTGAGAGGTTTTTGGTCATCATAAAACAATAGTCAGGACCCATGGAAAAGCTTATTTAGTCCTTATTGATGGGAAGTTGGATGGATTCTTTCTGTGTTTAACTTTTGCTTGAATGGAAGTTATTGGAATAAGTGTTTTCTAAACTATCTTCTCCCCCTTTCCCCCCCTTTAACCTTTTTGATATCCCTTCATCTCCCCAGTATTTTCCCAATAGAAATGACCTCCCAAAATATGTGTGTTTATAAATATGTATTTATGAAACCATATCTTCTTAGGATAGTCAAAGTAAGGAAGAGGAAAATCAAACTGACTCTGAAGTCAGGCAGTTATAAATCATTCCACTACTGTTCTACAGTTTTGACTTAAGTTGGATTAAGGAGAATTGTCTCTTGTGTTGGTGTTTAGTGAAAGGTTCTGTTCACGAAAGTATAGGCATGTTAATGCAGGATTTGCTTCTGAAGATGTAGCTTCTGAGCCCCATAGCCGATAAAGCCTGCTTGAATCTCTAGCTCATTTGCAATGATTATAGCGATTGTTGCATATGCGAAGCCTGCCAAATGGCAAACAGGCATTAAAATATTTATCCACCACCTGTGAACAAGGCTTCCCAAGGCTCCCAGAAAAAAAAGTTATGCTCTCTGTGTTATTCATTAGAAGGCATCATTTCCCTCAGCCATTTAACAGTCATCATATTTGAGTGCATTTGTGCTTTCACTGGGGAGCGAGAACCATTTCTGCAAAGATGAAAAAATGGGTGGTTGCCTTGCCTTGTCCCAGGAAGTCTGCCTGGCCTCCTGTGTGGGTATGCAGCCCCTGTAAAAGCATTAACCAGCTTGTTCTGCATCTTTCAGATACTCAACGAGAGAGCCGCAAAGGAGCTGGAGCAGTTTCAGATGAGAAATGCTAAACTTCAGCAAGAGAACGAACAGCACAGTTTGGTTTGTGAGCAGCTATCCCAAGAAAACCAGCAGAAGGCGTTGGAGCTCAAAGTAAACACGGAGTGACATATCTGTTCCTTTGGCACGCCCTTTTTCATTCCCTAGTAGTGTAAATGCAGGTTGATCCGTGCTGTTGGGAGCCCTTGGTTGCATAACCTGCATTAGCCTTGGTCCATCAGAGGCAGGTGCAAACCTACAGTGATTGCTTGATGCCCAGAAGCAGTTTAATATAATAGCGTCCATTCTCATAACATTGCAAAGCTGATTCTTGGTCATATGATTATGCAGATATTTTCCAAAGCGAGCTCAGATGTTCATCTCTGTAGTTCAGCCTTGCAAGTAACCAGCAGCCCAGAGCTAGAAACCATTTACACATGTGAGTGACAAAGAAGTCAGATTATATTTCACTGCTTGTATGGAAGGGGAGGGGTGGGGGATGGACTGGTACTGTTTGGTGTCTACTCTTAGGACTGCAGAATCATGATTTTCACTTCTGTCCAGTGTAAATTTCAAGAATGGTCTCCCTTCACTGAAGAGTGCTTGCAAATTAAGTTTGGATAACCGTTTTATACTTGGATACATATTGTCTGCCTACATGCTTAGCAGAGTGGCTTTATGTTTATCAGCAGTTCTGAAAAATCCATAAACCTTATTCTAGTATTGTTAGAATACTGGGCAATGACTAATCACAAAAATACATTGATTCGAGTAGTAAATCTTAACAGTTTTTGTGTCACAGCCCCTTTTGGGAATCTGATAAAAGCATGTGTGTGCATGCATACACACATACATACATACACACACTTACTAATATTTGTACATCTTATATATTATTTTGCATGCAGTCTTAGAAATTTTTCTGAAGTATCACTAGGAGGCCTAGATGAATAACTAGTGAATTAGAACATTTTTTTTTTAATTGAAAGGGATCTTAGATGAACTAATTTGGACCCCACAGGATCTGAGGCTGAGGAACATTTAAGCAGTCCAGAAAGGCTTGACTCACTGTTCTTTATGAGAATGCTCCACGTTAAAGCAGAAATGAAATGACTACTGAAGGCAAAATAATGTATTAGCCCCTAAGGTGAAATTAAAAATACTTAAGTCAATAATTCTCTCCTTTGGTAATGTGCATGAGGCACCTTGAAAAATGGAGTATTTTGTTATCAGATCCTAAACCTCTGGGATTCTGTTTCTAGCAGTGCTCTGAGCATAACATGCCCAGCTAAGTTCAGTCTCTTCATTATAAAAACTGAGGATAATTGCCACTCTTTATTTGCAGAAAATCAACTAGTTTCTAAGAATGGCAAATTTTTAAAAAAATTCATAAAACTTGAAGTCCAGAGACAAAAATCTGGTGCTTTACTTTGCTAGAATTGTCATTTTGATACCTTTTGATATCATGTACACTTGCTCATGAATGCCACCCTGTCCTGTCCATACGGACAGTCATAGACTAACGTACTCTGCAGAAGTAGCTATTTTTCTGGAATTATCTTGGTTTTTTATGATCCAACAGATGTTGACAATTTGATCTCTGGTTCCTCTGCCTTTTCTAAATCCAGCTTGTACATTTGGAAGTTCTCAATTCACATACTGTTGAAGCCTAGTTTGAAGGATTTTGAGCATTACTTTACTAGCATGTGAAATGAGTGCAATTGCGCAGTAGTTTGAGCATTCTTTGGCATTGCCTTTCCTTGGGATTGGAATGAAAACTGACCTTTTCCAGTCCTGTGGCCACTGCTGAGTTTTCCAAATTTGCTGGCATATTGAGTGTAGTACTTTCACAACATCATATTTTAGGATTTGAAATAGCTCAACTGGAATTCCATTGTCTCCACTAGCTTTGTTTGTAGTGACGCTTCCTAAGTCCCACTTGACTTCATTCTCTAGGCTGTCTGGTTCTAGGTGAGTGATCATACCATCGTGATTATCTGGGTTGTGAAGATGTTTTTTGTGTAGTTCTTCTGTGTATTCTTGCCACCTCTTCTTAATATCTTCTGCTTTTGTTAGGTCCATACCCTATGTGCTTTATTGTGTTCATCTTTGCATGAAATATTTCCTTGGTATCTCTAATTTTCTTGAAGAGATCTCTAGTCTTTCCCATTCTATCATTTTCCTCTATTTCTTTGAAATTGTTCACTTAAAAAGACTTTCTTATCCTCTTTACTGTTCTTTGGAATTCTGTATTCAGGGTGTATCTTTCCTTTTCTCCTTTGCCTTTCATTTCTCTTCTTTTCACAGCTATTTGTAAGGCCCCCTCAGACAACCATTTTGCCTTTTTGCATTTCTTTTTCTTGGGGATGGTGTTGATCTCCGCCTCCTGTGCTGTGTTACAAACCTCTGTCCACAGTTCTACAGGCACTCTGTCTATCAGGTCTAATTCCTTGAATCTATTTCTCACTTCCACTGTACAATCATAAGGGATTTGATTTAGATCATACCCGAATGGCCTAGTGGTTTTCCCTACTTTCTTCAATTTAAGTCTGAATTTTGTAGTAAGGAGTTCATGAGATGAGCCACAGTCAGCTCCTGGTCTTGTTTTTGCTGACTGTATAGAGCTTCTCCATCTTTGGCTACAAAGAATATAATCGGTCTGATTTTGGTATTTACCATCTGGTGATGTCCATGTGTAGAGTTGTCTTGTGTTGTTGGAAGAGAGTGTTTGCTATGACCAGTGCATTCTCTTGGCAAAACTGTTAGCCTTTGGCCTGCTTCATTCTGTACTCCAAGGCCAAACTTGCCTGTTACTCCAGGTATCTCTTGACTTCCTACTTTTGCATTCCAGTACCCTATGATGAAGAGGACATCTTTTTATTGGTGTTAGTTCTAGAAGGTCTTGTAGGTCTTCATATAATTGTTCAACTTCAGCTTCTTTGGCATTAGTGGTTAGGGCATAGGCTTGGATTCCTGTGATGTTGAATGGTTGCTTTGGAAAGGAACCGAGATCGTCCTGTTGTTTTTGAGACTGCACTCAAGTACTGCATTTTGGACTCTTTTGTTGACTATGAGGGCTACTCCATTTCTTCTAAGGGATTTTTGCCTACAGTAGTAGATATAATGATCATCTGAATCAAATTGCCAAAATTCTTTGGATCATAGAAAAAGCACAAGAATTCCAGAAAAACATCTACTTCTGTTTCATTGATTATGCTAAAGCCTTTGACTATATGGATCACAACAAACTGTGGAAAATTCTTAAAGACATCTGCTTCCTGAGAAACCTATATGCAGGTCAAGAAACAACAGTTAGAACCAGACATGGAACAATGGACTGATTCCAATTGGAAAAGGATTACGTTAAGGCTGTATATTGTCACCCTGCTTATTTAACTTATATGCAGAGTACATCATACAAAATGCCAGGCTGAATGAAGCACAAGCTGGAATCAAGATTGCCGGGAGAAATATCAATAACCTCAGATATGCAGATGACACCACCCTTATGGCAGAAAGTGAAGATGAACTAAAGAGCCTCTTGATGAAGGTTAAAGAGGAGAGTGAAAAAGCTGGCTTAAAACTCAACATTCGAAAAATGATCATGGCATCTGGTCCCATCACTTCATGGCAATAGATGGGGGAACGATGGAAACAGTGACAGACTATTTTCTTGGGCTCCAAAATCACTGCAGATGGTGACTGCAGCCATGAAATTAAAAGACGCTTGCTCCTTGGAAGAAAAGCTATGATAGACCTAGACAGTGTATTAAAAAGCAGAGACATTACTTTGCTAACAAAGGTCCATCTAGTCAAAGCTATGGTTTTTCCAGCAGTCATGTAAGGATGTGAGAGCTGGACAATAAAAAAGGCTGAGTGCTGAAGAATTCATGCTTTCAGAGTGTGATGGTGAAGAGTCCTTTGGAGATCAAGGAGATCAAACCAGTCAATCTTAAAGAAAATCAACCCTGAATACTCATTGGAAGGACTGATACTGAAGCTGAAGCTCCAATACTTCGCCAAGTATTCACCTGATGCGAAGAGCTGACTCATTGGAAAATACCCTGATGCTGGGAAAGATGGAAGGCTGGAGAAGGGGACGACAGAGGTTGAGATGGTTGGATGGCATCACTGACTCAATGGGCATGAGTTTGAGCAAACCCTGGGAAATAGTGAAGGACAGGGAAGCCTGGCATGCTGCAGTCCATGAGGCTGCAAAGTGTCAGACATGACTGAGCTACTGAACAACAAGACTAACGTACTCGAGGAAGGGGACAGTGACTTTTCTATTGTATGTAGTAGTTCCACAGTGGCAATGTGGATCCAAAAGACCAATATTTTACAGCATGTTAATAACCTACAGGAGAGATCACTTTGTGAGTCTGAAAGTTGGTAATCAATACAACATTTGTACACAAATTTCACACCTTTATGATACATACAGCTCGGCATTCTTATATTATTTGATTCAATGATTGTATCTTGAGACATCAGGTGTCTTTTTCATTGTTTTTAGCTCATTTAACCATATATTTTATTCAGAGACTAGAGTTTTTCAATTTCTCTCAAAAACTACACAGTGTGTGTTTTGATTTAATCCCACAGAATAATTCTGCACTGACCTAGAAAGAATGTTCTTCTATTGATATTGAGTTTACCATCATCCAGTCACCGGTCCTTTACTGACCAAGTATCCCTGGTAATCCTCTCTCACTAATTACAGGCCAAAGAGGAAGAAGTCCATCAGATGCGCCTTGACATTGGGAAGCTCAACAAAATCAGAGAACAAATCCATAAGAAATTGCACCAGATTGAAGATCAAAAGGGAGAAGTGGAACAGCACAAGGAAACCCTGAAAAATCAGATCTTGGGACTAGAGAGAGGTAAACCAAGAATCATTTTGTGTTTTGTTTTTATTAGATTGTAAGCAGTTTCATTGGTGACTTATGTCTTTTGACAACTCCACGTATGTAAGCACAAACCATGCGGAATGAATTCAGTGAAGCAACATTGAAACTAGTAAGTAGATAATATGGAGGAGACATCATTTTGTATACCTTGAACTTTCTTACCTTAAAAAACTCTTCAACGGATTATATTGAGCCCAAAGTATTGCTCAGTATTTGTCAATGAAGTAAGTAACAGTAGGAGACATAAGAGACACTGTTTTGTTCCCTGGGTTGGGAAGATCCCCTGCACGAGCAAATGGCAACACACTTCAGTATTCTTCCCTGGAGAATCCCGTGGACAGAGGAGCCTGGCCGGCTATGGTCCATAGGGTCACAAAGAGTCAGACACTACTGAAGTGACTTAGCACACACGTATACTCTTAAGTCTGGGTTCTACATGATCTTTCCTTAAGTTTTCTTTTTCACAGAGGATGCAGGAGAAATGAAACTTGAATATTCCCCATGAGCAGTATATGAGACAATAGTGTACCCGGAATCAGCAAGACAAAAATAAATGGCTTCCAACTCCTTTCCTCTTACCATATGGCAAATCCCTATTCTACCCAACTATCACTGTGACCTGTGGAGGGAAAATTTAAGTGCCACAGGAGGCCAGGTAGTATAGAAACATCGTTAAGGATACAGACTCTGAAGATGTGCCTCGGTTCAGATCCAACCTCCTTCTCATTTAGCTTTCGGGGATAAAATGGCTAATATCGAAAGAACAGTGCCTGGCATGTAGTAAGTGCTTACTAAATGTCATCTATTATTATCCAGATATATTACTGCTTATAAAAGTAATGAGAGAATGCTATCCCCTCCTGAAGAAGAATATAATTAAAAATATGGCATATACTAGTTAAATATGGTGTGGTAGAAACAGCTCAGAGACTTGGAGACAGAGGGGTCGGGATTTGACTTCCGACTGCACCAGAAAATGTGAGGCAGGAACACCTCACTGAACTCAGCCATAACTCACTGACTGAGATGACATACCCAGAAGCATAAACATGTACATTGCCTCCCTAAAAGTTAAGTAAAATCTAGATCTCTAGATAAGATTATTAGAAATATTTGTCACTAAAGTCTTTGAGAAGTGCCAATACATTTCCTTCTAAGACATCAGAAATAATCTTTTACTGAGGCACAGTTGCAGTTGATATTGGTCATTTTTCCATTTATGTACTCATTCAATAACCTGAGTCCAGACTGTGAGGAGGCATTATGTTAGGCATTGGGTGCCTGGAGGTTCCTGCCCTCAGGATGCTTACAGTGTAGCATGAGTTTATAATCTAGTATCTTCAATGACAGATACACACACACAAAGGTAGAACTGGTAGAGCACATTTTGTAATTGGCTTGGTGAATTTCAAAAGCATTCCCATATTAAAACTTCCATATTTTTGTAGACAATAGTTTTTAGCTGCCTGCAGAAAAAATTTCCCCATTAAGTATTGACCGCAGTTCTTCATTCTTAAATCATGTTTAAAGAAGTCATCGTGCTCTCTCTTCTGGTTATTTTGTGGATCTCGTTAGCATCATTATTTCTTCTTAGGGAGCACTTCCTTTTGATGTGTCCTATCAGACAGGGATATTGCACATAATGGTTAGGAGCCCGAGGCCCCCATATGTTATGATTTCCTGCCACAAAATCCAAGAAGTGAACTGAAAAATTGCCAGAACTAACAGGAGTTCAACAGGGTGGCAGGTTATAAAAGAAATATATAGATATCAATGGCTTTCTTTCCTACAAAGAATCAGTTACAGTGTATGATGGAAGACCCCCCTTTCACAATAGCAACTAAAGTAATAAAATATCTATGAATAAAGTTACCAAAATATCTGTAAGGCCTATATATATAAAACACTACAGAATTCTTTTGAGGGGTATAAAAAGGAAGACTTGAAAAATGGACCAATACACCAAGTTCCTGGATGAGAAAACTCAATATGGTATAGATATAAATCTGTCCAAATTAATCTGCACATTTAATATCTCCAATAAAAATTTCAGAGAGTTATGTTGCTTGGGACTTGAAAACTGATTCTAGGGTTCCTCCAGAAGAATAAACAGGTGACAATCGCCATAAAATTCTGGAAAAGAAGAGTGAGAAGGGAGCATTAGCCTTTACCAGGTGTTTAAATGTATTATAAAGCTTTAGTAATCAAATAGTTTAGTGAAAATGTGTGAATAAACAGATCAATGGAAAGGATTGGAAAGGCTACAAAAAGACCCGTGATTACCATCTAAGATAAAGGTGTTGTTTCATACCAGTGTGCAGTATGGATTATTAAGAAAATGACAGTAAGATAATAAACTACTTTTTTGGAAAAAAAGTTAAGGTCAAATGTAGGAACAGTAAAGCCAAGATGGAGAGATTTAATGAAATTAAATGTTAATAACCTACAGGAGAGATCACTTTGTGAGTCTGAAAGTTGGTAATCAATACAACATTTGTACACAAATTTCACACATTTATGATGCATACAGCTCGGCATTCTTATATTATTTGATTCAACCGTTCAATGGTATCTTGAGACATCAGGTGTCTTTTTCATTGTTTTTAGCTCATTTAACCATATATTTTATTCAGAGACTAGAGTTTCTCAATTTCTCTCAAAAACTACACAGTGTTGTTGTTGTTTTTTTTTGTTGTTGTTGTTTTTTAGCGACAAAAGACTCTATATTGCTGTTTAGTTGCTAAGTTGTGCCGGACTCTTTTGTGACTCCATGGACTGTAGCCTGCAAGGCTCCTCTGTCCATGGGATTTCTCAGGCAAGAATACTGGAGTGGGTTGCCATTTCCTTCTCCAAGGGATCCTCTCGACCCAGGGATTGAGCCTGTGTCTCCTGCATTGGTGGTAGATTCTTTACCACTGAGCCACCAGAGAAGCCCCCAAAGACTCTGTATAAGAAGACAAATTGACTAAAACATTGCCAAAGAGTTAGTATCATCATTATTAATATATATATAAGGTGCTCTTTCGAATTCACAAAAAGGTAAATAATTCATGAGAAAAATGGGCAGAGAGTTAGTGTGGACAATTTGAAAACCAGAAAACAAATAATTGATTGTGAAACATGAGAAAGTAGTCGACCTCACTACCAATCAAAGATATGTGAATTAAATATAAACATACTGGTTTAGGAAAAGCTATCAGGTTGTCAAAGATCAAGGAGAATGGTAATAACTGTTCTAGTTTGGGTATGGATTTAAACTACTATTAATTTTTGGAGAGAAATTCGGCAGCTGGAGAAAAAGGTCTTTAAAAAGAAAATCACTTTTGGTTCAAGGACTTCCTCTCCTAGATGACCAAATGAGCAGGAACTTTCATAAGATTATTGCTTGTAATTGCACAACAAAAAAATAAAAAGAAGCAATTTAAGTGTTAAGATGAGGATTGGCTTAATAAATTAAACATTTTTATACAGTGAAATATGAAGTCTTTAAATGTTCTGATGTAGATACACATTTATATTATAGAGAGGTATTTATTTATATTGGTTAGTTATAAAAGCAAGTTACAAGACTGTGTGTTATGGCTCCATCTTGGTGTATGTGGTATATAAATATATTTATATACACATATGTATTTGCATAGGAAAATGTCAGGAAAGAGGCACATCAAAATCTTAAGTAGATTCTGATTTTTTAAAATAAATTTGTTTATTTTAATTGAAGGATAATTGCTTTACAGTATTGTGTTGTGTTGGTTTCTGCCAAATATTAACATGAATCAGCCACAGGTATACATATGTCCTCTCCTAGATTCTGATTTTTTAAAAAAATTTTCCCTTTAGTTTTTGGAATTGTTTATTTTCCAATTTCTTCCTGTGTTTCTAATTACTTGTATAATAAAAAATATTTCAGGAGAGCAAGGACTTTGGGGGCTTCCCTAGCATCAGAGTGGTAAAGAATCTGCCTGCCAGTGAAGGAGACATGGGTTTGATCCCTGGGTCAGGAAGATCCCCTGGAGAAGGAAGTGACAACCTACTCCAGTATTCTTGCCTGGGAAATCCTGTGTCTGGAGGAGTCATGTAGCTCTCCAGGCTACAGTCCATGGGGTCACAAAAGAGTTGGACACAACTTAGGGACTAAATAACTAGGACTTTTTGGAGTCAGAAAGACCAAACTCCCAACCCTAGCCCTATCACCTCCTGGCTGCAGACCCTTGGTGTATGGGTCTCTAAGCCTCAGTTTCCATCTCTTTAGTGGGATGGGAAGACTTACCTCACTGAGTTATAATGAAGATCATGTACCACTCAACAGAAAGCAGTTTTATAGCTACAGATAAATATATAAAGCAGTTTTCATGTCACTGTGGCAGATTCTTTCTTGGCAGGCTCTCTTTATATTTATTATTGTTTTTCTCTCTGGTGATTTAGAGGTGGAGGCCTCAAAGAAACAAGCAGAACTTGATAAGAAAGCAATGGATGAGCTTCTGAGAGAAAGGGACATATTGAATAAGGTGCGTTTGTTACAGTAACACTGGTGAATAAATGTCTTTCTTTAGTGCTGTAATATCTGCCTATAACCGGTTGCAGGGGAAAGAAAACTCTGAGCCAAACAAAAGTAGATTAGAACTAATAATAGTGCTCAATTGTCCTCTACGCAGCTATGCACATCCATGTTCACTGGCTGTGAATTGAAACCACAGTATCACCTGTGAGCACAAAGGCACTTTGAAGAATTATCATATAAACTAGCAGGGGATTTCAGAGAGTCTTGTGGTTTCTGTTCCTATTGCTGGTGTCTTATTTGGCACCTAAGCAGTTGATCAAGATTTCTGATTTTAATATCTATAATTTGCAATTTTGTGCCAATCCAGAAAATACAAGTGAGTTCTAATAAACTTTAACTTTTAGGTGTTTCAAGGATGGCCGGTTGGCCATACCAAGAGTCTCTAACCTTTCCTCCATCTTTTCCCGAGTGCTGGAGGCCTTGGTTTCTGCTTCTGGTGCTTATTCCTCCTAGTCTTTGAGCCCAGTATGGTCCAAAGCTGAGGGAGAGGCTGTGGGGAGCTTGAGGCTTACAGACCCTGCCCCCATGCCCCTTTCCTCTCCCAGCCCCTTCCAGAGGATTACCTCCATTGACAGTCACTCTGAGGAGATTAACTACATTCACAGGTCTAGGGTACGTGTTCCTGCTCAAGAATTCCCTCCAGGGAGAATGAAGCATGAAGCGATGTGCCAGGTGTAGAGTGGGGAGGCTGCTTCCACAGCAGACAGCTTGCTGGCTTTTGGTCAATAGAGCTTCATCTTATCAAAGAAGATACAGCCTATATTCATTCATTTCAATTTTTTATTACTTTAATATTTATTATTTTAATTTTTCTTTAGGTTTCCCAGAAATGAATAATTGTTAACGAAGTAGATTATCCTGTAGTTTAGAGCAGACTAGGGAATCTCAGAAAAGAGTAGAAGATTAAGTATCTTTACATTCTGATCACTCCTTCAGAAAGTCATTAATTTTTTTTTTGCATAATCCTAGAACTGTGCCTTTATTCCATAAATTTATAAATAACATAAATATATAAATAATATAATATAAATAATAATATAAATACTATTGTTGGAGTTAGATTAAAAAAATTTTTTTGTAACATATACAACATTTAATCCATTTATATTTTGTATGTTCTGGTAAACCACTTTTGGATTTTCTGCCACAATAGGACACCTAACACTTTAATTTTACACTTATTTGTTTAATTTGACTACATCAGCTTGGTCTTGAGGGCAGGTACTTTTTTTTTTTTATTTATATGCTGTTTACTCTGAATCCCAATATAGATATGAACTCAGAAGTACAAATTAAAATCATATAAAACTTCAGCACTTCATGCACCACCACTACTTCCAAATGTTTGCATCCTTTCCAAACTGTCACCATTGAAAATTCAAATTTTTTTCAACAAGGCAGGTACTTTTTAAACTTTTTTTGTCTTTCCCAGCCATTGCATCCTTAGTGCCTGACAGTGTGCCTGCTCCTCTGCAGGTGTGCAGTCAACCTTTATTGATAATACATCCTTTCCTCACTGACTTGGAATGCCACCTTCATTCAATGAATGAGTGACATAGTTTTGACAGGCAGCAATGTTCATATATTTGGTTCTCTCAGTGTCGTGTTGAAGGGACTTTATCTTTCATAGAGCAAATGTTTAATTCAGTACTTGAAAGTAAAGTTGACCTTTTCCATTTTTCTACGTCATCATCCGACCAAGGTTTCATGTCCTTTTTTTTTTTTTTAAACCAATTTATATTCCAGTGGTTTTCAGTCCTGACTGCAGGTCTGTATTGGTTAGAGATTTGGGAAGGGATTACGAAGTGCCTCGTGGAACCCAGGGGGCTTTCCAAGTGGCTCAGTGGTAAGGAACCCGCCTGCCAGTGTAGAAGATGTGGGTTTTATCCCTGGGTTGGGATGATCTCCTGGAGAAGGAAATGGCAACCCTCTCCAGTATTCTTGCCTGGAACATCCTGTGGATAGAGGAACCTGGCAGGCGACAGTCCATGAGTTCACAGAGTCAGACACAACTTAGCAACTAAGCAGCAACACAGAACCTAAGGATACAGCTGGGCCTCAGGAACGATGAAAACCTGGCCTTTCACTCTTGGGATGCACAGAAAGCCCCTCCCTCCACCACTAGACTTCCAGCTGAGTCATGGCTTCATTTCTGTCTTTCAGTGAAATCATCTCTCTCTCTGTTTCCCTGTCCAAATGGCAGAAAAAAGCTATTGCCAATAAACAGCTCCTGAGTTTACATCTTCTACTGAGATACAAAAATCTAGAGGTTCTATTTCGGAAGTCTCTGGGTCCATTCAGCTGTGGCTATAGAAGCAGACATGCTGTGGTCCATCATGCGCGTGGCTGCAGAGTTGCACTGTATTAATTCTGTGTTCCAGAGGAATAACCTGACTTCTTGCACAGCCAAACCAAGGCACTTCCATTGTAGTAGCATCAGAAACCACCAGGGCAGCTTCCCCCGCCCCCAGAAAATGTAGGTGCCAGGGTCCCATCCCAGATCCACGGATCTCTGGAGTTGGGATGTGAGCATCTGTGTTTTTTTTTTTTTTTTTTTAAACAACCAGGTTAATTCTTTTTTAATGTAGTAAAATACACAGAAAACAAAATTTGCCAGTAGTGACATTTTATACATTCACAATGTTGTGTAAAACATCATGAATCTACTTCCAGAACATTTCGTCACCCAAAAGGAAACCCTGTACCTGTCAGGCAGTCTCACCCCACTTTCCCCTCCTCCCATCTTTGGGAGTTACTCATCTGCTTCTGTTTTTGTGGATTTGACCATTCTGGATATTTATATAACTGGAGTCATACCATATGTGACTTCTTATGTCTGACATCTTTCACTCAGGATAATACTTTCAAGCTTCAACCATGTTGTACTGTCTACTTCATTCCTTTTTATGGATGAGTAGTATTCCACCGTATGGATATAGCACATTTTGTTTATTTATTCATCCAGTTGATGAACTTTTGGGTTGTTTTCCCCTTTTGGCTTTTATAAATAGAGCTGCTGTGAATGTTCATGTACAAGTTTTTGTTTGAACACGTGTTTCAGTTCTTTTGAGTAGATGGCCAGAAGTGATGTTGTTGGATCATATGTTAATTCTGGCTGTCTGTATTTTTAATAAGAAGGTTTGTATTTTATTTTGCAGTCAAAGCCTGTGATACATGATTAGGTTCAGCTGTTCTAACTTCACAAGTGAAAGGCTAGCGTTGGAATAGAGATTGGCTTTGGGGTCAGCCAGCCCGGGATTCACATTCCAGCTCTGTCACTCCCCTGTTGGGTGAACTTGTGTGTGCGTGTGTATGTGCTCAGTCATGTCTGTCTCTTTGTGAGCCTATGGACGGTAGCCTACCAGGCTCCTCTGTTCATGGGATTCTCCAGGAAAGAATACTAGAGTGGGTTAACATGCCCTCCTCCAGGGGATGTGCCCAACCCAGGGATCGAATCCGTGTCTCCTGCTCCTCCTGTATTGCAGGCAGATTCTTTACCACTGAGCCACTGGGGAAGCCCATGAACTTGTAGGCAAGTAGCTTATCTTCTCATTCTCAGTTTCCTACCCCTAATATGGGAGCAATATAAGCCCACTTCCTGGGGATGTTGTCTCTCAGTGCCTTTTTATGTGTGTTTATAATGCTCTGTGCAAAATTAACATAACAAGCTCTTAGTAATCTGTAGAAAATATGATTATTTTTATTCATCTCCCAAACAATGCACCTAATTATTTTAGGATTAAGGCAACAAGTAAATTTAACCCAAAACCCACAAACATTTTTCGGTGCTGTCCTTATTTTCAGAATATGCTTAAGGCGGTCAGTGCAACCCAGAAACAGATAGACCTGGTAAAGCTCCATGAACAAGCCAAGAGGAATCTGGAGGAAGAAATCCAAAACTACAAAGAGGAAGCTCAGAAGCAGAGAAAGATCATCTTTCAACTGGAAAAAGAGCGAGATCGGTACATCAATGAAGCCAGTGACCTTACCCAAAAGGTAAGCTAGTCCTCCATGGTATGGGTTGAGCATCAGTGCATTATTTCTGATTGCCACACATTGTTGCAAAGACAGATTATTCAGATTGCAGCTTGTGGTTCACATGCTTTAAGATAGTGGGCAATAAGCTCTGCTAGCAAATCAGCTACTGCCCATTTAGAGTAAACAAATGCTGATTAGATATTTGCAGAATGTAAGTTTGGAGGAACACAAATACACGTGATCAGTCCATCCCTAGGAGGACATGTCTTCCTTGTAAAAGATGCCCCGTGATCCTCATACCTCTGGCTGGAAGCCACTGTAAAACAGCATATTCCTCTTACAACTTGATCATGTAAAAAGCTCCACTGATTGATTTACTGACTCTGAGAGGACTAGTTATCAGTTCAGGCACTCATGTTCTCTAGTGTGGCTAAGCTTGTTAGCCTCTGTATCCGTCAGATTCAGATCAGATCAGGTCAGTCACTCAGTCGTGTCCGACTCTTTGCGACCCCATGAATCGCAGCACGCCAGGCCTCCCTGTCCATCACCAACTCCCAGAGTTCACTCAGACTCATGTCCATCGAGTCAGTGATGCCATCCAGCCATCTCATCCTCTGTCGTCCCCTTCTCCTCTTGCCCCCAATCCCTCCCAGCATCAGAGTCTTTCCCAATGAGTCAACTCTTCGCATGAGGTGGCCAAAGTACTGGAGTTTCAGCTTTAGCATCATTCCTTCCAAAGAAATCCCAGGGCTGATCTCCTTCAGAATGGACTGGTTGGATCTCCCTGCAGTCCAAGGGACTCTCAAGAGTCTTCCAACACCACAGTTCAAAAGCATCAATTCTTCAGTGCTCAGCCTTCTTCACAGTTCAACTCTCACATCCATACATGACCACGGGAAAAACCATAGCCTTGACTAGACAAACCTTTGTTGGCAAAGTAATGTCTCTGCTTTTGAATATGCTATCTAGGTTGGTCATAACTTTCCTTCCAAGGAGTAAGCGCCTTTTAATTTCATGGCTGCAGTCACCATCTGTAGTGATTTTGGAGCCCAGAAAAATAAAGTCTGACACTGTTTCCACTGTTTCCCCATCTATTTCCCATGAAGTGATGGGACCGGATGCCATGATCTTTGTTTTCTGAATCTGTCAGATTAAGTTGTAGCAAATAACCCTCAGGTCTCAGTCGTTTATAGCAACAGAGATCTATGTTTTGTTCACATTAATGACCTTTGAGGGTCAGCCACAGCTCTGCTTCACGTCCTCTTCATTGCAGATGGACTCTGTTGGAGTGTGTTGGCCTCTTGCAGAGGGAAAACTGTGTAATAGTGAACCTTTGATATGTTCTCAGAGCTTCTGTTGGCAAAGGAAGGGTAAAGGGTCAGTCCACGTAACTCCCTTTGATCAATGAAATATTTGATCAATATTTCATTGATCAAAGGGAGTTACGTGATCAAGCCTGATATCCTCGGGCAGCAGTGTGATCCTACTGAGGGAGAGGCCTTACCTGGTGAGACAGAGACTACATCTGAACGCATAATCTGTTGTAACCTCCTACGTCTTCCTTCCTGGCAGTCAGTCTCCCGCCACTCCTGGCTGCCATCACACTGTCAGAGTTGTTCAAAATTCCAGTGAAATCTTATTATTACTCCCAGCTTTACAAACCTCAGTCATCTCTCAGCAACCTGGGGCAGTGCTTCCTAACATTCTTTGCATCACAGCATTGTAGAAAATAGCATGTCTATAGTATGTGGGAATGAGGGGGATGAGCCTGTGCAGGGCTGGAGGGGCTCACCCAGGGATGCCACCTGGCCCACCTACGGGTAGAGTGAATCAGTGTTTTGTTACATACCTGTAACCCATGTAGGACACAGCAGTTCATATATTCTGACTTATGCAACAGAGGCTAAACTCTTTGTTTTATCTGGAAAGCCCTTTCCTCCCCCTTCTCGGAATGAAAAATTCTTATTCATGCTTCAGTACCCAGATCAAATGCTCATGTCTGGGGTCAAACCTATTTTAACTCCTTAGGCAGAGCTAGTCACTTCCTACTTAATGGGTTTGTTGATATCTCTGGAAGAGCTCTTACCATCTTCTAGAGTACTTATTTATTTATACCTTTGTTTGTAGTGAGCTCTTGGGAGCAAGGACTTTCTCTTATTCTTCTCTTCATTTCCAGCACATAGTAAATGCTTGTAAATAGTAGGTACCAAAACTGGGTTTCACAAATAGACAGATGATGAGTGATAAAAAGAAGATTGCTGTCACTGATTTTAAAATAGGCTTGTGTGTTTCTTTCCTTATGAAGGAGAGCTACTGGTACCAAGTTTTGCTGGTAACGGGTTTTCACAATTTCTGATGTTTAACTGCACAAGGTTGCATAATGTCTCACCTAAATAATTTAAGCACAAGTTCTTAAAATATTATTTATCAACTATAATTTTTCTCTCTTACTTAACTCCTGACAGCGTGTATCAGTTGCTTCAGCAACTCGTGTCACTTCTGGACATCTTATTAAAAACATGTATGTCTTTTTGACACCTTCTCATATTTCTTTCTTTACTGCCACACACACAAACACACACACACACACACACACGTATTTCATTCCCACAAACAGAAAGCTCCCTGTCATGTATCCTATTTATAGGAAGTTGAGAAATAATACCAAGGACTGGGGGAAGATGTATGAAACTGATATTTTCATCTCCTTCTAAAGTGACCCCACAATTTCTTTTGTAAAAACTGAGTATATGAAGAATAAGAATGCACAGATTTTTATAAAAGAATATTCTTCAAAATAAATTGTGCAAATTTGCCTTGTGCCATTAAAATCACATGTTTGAAAAATATTTTTTAAATGGGGAATATGGTCACAATATGAATCTGATAAGAACAAAATGCAAAATTATTTATATGGTTTGACCTAAATTTTATCTTTGTGCAGACAAAAAGGATTGGGGTCATTATATCATGGGGTGGGTAGTGAAAATTAAATGAGGTAGTGTCGGTAAAGTATTTAGAATGATCTCTGGCACATAGTAAATGCTATGAAACATTTCATAAATAAGCAAGTAAATAATTAATTTGTAGATAAACAGCCCAGAATTTTTGTTTAAAGCGGCATTTGAATGTAGCTATTTTCAGCTTGTTAAATGTCAGTAACAGAGGAGAAAAGTTTTAATGGCATCAAACACTAAGGTTGACATAAGGCCATGCTGCAATAGAAGAAAAGAGATTGGATGAGAATTTTAAAGCCAGTAGAGGTGAACTGAGGAAAATCCACCTGGCCCTCAATTCACAGTCCCTCGAACTTGCTTGCAGTTGGGAAGGAGAGCGGCAGTGGTGAGCAGGAAATGGGGGGAGATAGCAGAAGATGAGAGAGTAGGCTGGGCTCTTCTGGGAGACAGGACCAGTTCCCAGGGCAGGAATGACTGAGGAAGTGCTAAGCATGGGACCTCCGATGTTCAAGTTTAAGTTCTTTACTTGCTCTGTACCTGCAACAGTGATAGTCTGCATCAACCCTGTGGCTGGATTGTGCTTTGTGGGGACAGGGACCGGGTGATGAGGGATGTGGGATATGAGGTAACACACCTAGAAAAGGAACCATCTGTGCCAGAGAAAAGTGCCAATCGAGAATCTGGAATTCTATTGAAATAGGAAATCAAAGCCACAGTGAATAGGAGAAATATAATTCCTCTAAGAATTCTTAGAGATACGAGGTATCATGTTGGGCTCCCTAGCACACAAAATGAAGATTATAGTTGTTCTGTTGTTGTGGTTAAGAACAGTGTGACCCCGGTAGGATAGAGGACTATCATCTGGGTTATAAGTCCAAGATGACATTACTTCTAAGACAAAACAAAGATAAAGAAAGGAAGTGATGGATAAAATAAGGACCAGTTGTAAAGAGACTAAAACACATGCAAACCTCAAACCAACCCAAAGCAAGCAATGGTAGATTTAAAATCCACATTGAAGTCAGTAAGTTAATAAAGAAAGAACTGATGTGGAAAATGGAATCAGTGAAGTGGAGTGCAAACTTGAGTAGTTCTCTTAGAATGTTCAGTTCAGTTTAGTCACTCAGTTTGTGACTTTGTGACCCCATGGACTGCAGCACGCCAGGCTTTATTGTCCATCACTGACTCCTGGAGCTTGCTCAAACTCATGTCTATCGAGTTGGAAATACCATCCAACCATCTCATCCTCTGTTGTCCCCTTCTCCTCCTGCCTTCAGTCTTTCCCAGCATCAGGGTCTTTTCAAATAAGTCAGTTCTTCGCATCAGGTGGCCAAAGTATTGGAGCTTCAGCTTTAGCATCAGTCCTTCCAATGAACATTCAGGACTGATCTCCTTTAGGATGGACTGGTTGGATCTCTTTGCAGTCCAAGGAACTCTCAAGAGTCTTCTCCAACATCACAGTTCAAAACCATCAGTTCTTCAGTGCTTAGCTTTCTTTATGGTCCAACTTTCACATCCATACATGACTACTGGGAAAACCATAGCTTTGACTAGATGGACCTGTGTCAGCCAAGTAATGTCTCTGCTTTTTAATATGCTGTCTAGGTTGGTCATAGCTTTTCTTCCAAGGTTTTCTTCATACTCTTAGAATATAGGTGGAAACAGAAAACAAAAATGATCAAAGAGTGGATAAGAGATAAGGACAGGGAATAAAAAGCATCGTATAGGTTGCTGGTCTCTGATGGAGGAACTGAGCACCAGATCAAAGATTTAACAGAAAATATTTTCTGGAGATGAAGAAAGAACTGTACATGCAGATTGAACATGTTTCTGGCAAAATCAGTGACTGGAGAAATCTCATAGACTTGCTCTGGGAGAAAGTTGTATGTGTGTGTGTTGTTTAACCAACAAAGATAAAGAGAAGTACCCTCTGAGAGGCAAGAAGAAAAAGCTGAAGTCTAGTTCCTTTTTTTTTTTAACAGGAAAAAGAGTAGAAGGTAATGGATCAACATGTGAAAACTAGGTATTTCTGAGTAGTAGGGATACAGATCATTTTTAATTTACCTCTTGTGTGATTTTTGTGTTCTTCAAATTTTCTGAAATGAATATGTATTACTTTAGTATCCCGATCCAAAGAAAAAATACTAAAAAACCTTGCCCTTCAGTCAAGGACCAATAAAACCTTAGAGGAGCTTTATTTAAAATGTTTTCTAATCCATCTGTACTTGGTTCCCCTCTCTGGCAGGTGAAGAAATCTGATGTTATTACAGTATCTGCGTTTCTGAGTATGCCTCATGCCATTTACAAGTTCCTCAAGGGCAAGTCTTCTTGAGCTCTTTATGTTACTTATTCATTAAATAGGTATCTAAATATATTTTGAAAGGGTGAACGGAAAGCATAATTAGACAACTGAATCAACCAAAGACTTATTTTTAGGTATCTATATTAAATTCTTCTTCAGTAATCTGTTATCCCATGAGGTCACAAAGTGGACATGACTGAGTGCCTAAACTTTCTTAAACTTATGGGTCTGCTCGCCTTTAAATTCTTTTGAAATAGGTTGCCATGATGGACAATGTTATCTTAACTATCGTTGGCAGTTTTAGCTGGCCTGATCTCCTCTTCCTTCTGGGCTACAAAAACAGTGTCAACATTTGCTTTCTGATTATTTTTATTTAGAAGGGAAAAAAGGTGAAATCTAAGCTGCTGAAAGCCCTACATTACATTTTATTAATTTGACTTGGCATTTGCAAATGAGAAAGAAGATCCCTTTTTGTGCCAGAATTGGATGGCTCAGAATCCCAAGCCTTTCCTTATGTGTTTGTCTCAGTCAACATGTGCCATGATATTACTGCATAATAAACAACCACCAGGTCTCACCGGCATGCAAAAACAAGCACTTCTTTCTCACTCACACACCTACAGTTGACAAGGGTCAGCTGATCTGGGCTGAGCTTGCCTGGGCTTGGCCTGGGGCTGTGGGTTGGGTCCAGATTTTCTCTGTGTGCTTCTCATCCTTCAGGATGTGTACACTGTTCTCATGGAGAATGGAAGGAATGCAAAGGACAGACCCAACTGCGCAAGCACAGTTCATGGGTCTCTACTTGCCTAATGTTCTCTGACATCCCATCAGCTATGGCAAGTCATGTGTCCAGGCCCAGCCTCAACAGCAAGGGCAAGTAGACTCCTCCCATAGAGGTGGTGGGAGCAAATATTCATGGAGCCATGACAAGCCATGACAAAACTAATAGTGTTTCAGCACTTGTTCTTTATAGTTGGACTTTTTTTCTTTTATTATTGGAGTATAATTGCTTTGCCATGTAGTGTTAGTTTCGCTGTACAGCAAAGTGAGTCAGCTATATGTGTATATATATCCCTTCCTTCTTGAGCCTCCCCCTACCCCATTCCATCCCTCTAGGTCATCAATGAGCTGAGCTCCTTGGGTTACACAGCAGCTCCCCACTAGATATTTTACACAGTATATATTCAGCACTTTTTATCTTCATGGTTTTTCCTCTGGTGCAGTATAAATTTTATTTTTCAGCTACATTGAGAGGCACCAAGAGTGGCATTATAAGTTGTGGTGGTTTAGTTGCTAAGTCGTGTCCAATTCATGTGACGCTATAGATTGTAGCCCACCAGGCTCCTCTGCCCATGGGATTTTCCAGGCAAGAATACTGGAGTGGGTTGTCATTTTCTTCTTCGGGGGATCTTCCTGACCCAGGGATCGAACCTGGGTCTCCTGCACTGCAGGCAGATTCTTTACCGACTGAGCTATTAGAGAAGCCCAATTATAAGTTATGGTCCACCATATTTACTCTTTTCTAGACTTTTATAAATTTTAGCTAAGATTTTTTCCTAGTTAATGATTAAAACTGGGGAACATTCTGCACATTATGCATTTGGCTCATTTTAGGACCCCCTTCTTTTTCATTCTAAATATTAAACTTCTAGCTATCCCCTCCCTTTTCTTATATACTGAAAAGCATTTTTCACAATGAATTCCTACTGACAAGTTTCTTAGCTCCCTGCTTATTTGCCTTATAACAATGTCAAGCAAAGCTCTCATAGACAGAGGTTCCAAGAAATGAATAATAATGTGCTTTCAAGGATTTAGAAGTAAGTGAGGATAGCAGAAGTTGATCAAAGAAATATCATTCACTAAATAGGTACTTCATAATAAAATGAAGTTTCTGTATTTTCAATATTAATTTG
Source organism: Bos indicus (assembly GCF_029378745.1). Taxonomy (NCBI): domain Eukaryota; kingdom Metazoa; phylum Chordata; class Mammalia; order Artiodactyla; family Bovidae; genus Bos; species Bos indicus. Next base: position 24,814,294 of record NC_091785.1, read on the forward strand.
AAGTTTTTAATACAGAGCATCTTTAATAGGGTAGAACTCTGGAGAGAGCCTTCAAGGGGACATACACAAATTATAAGCTTTTCATGTTATAATGAAATAAGTGTACTATGGATCACTCTTTTCCTGGAGGAGAACAGAGTAATCCATAGAAAAAACCAAATTGATTTTTAAGTGCTAATATTATATAATATCACATAATGTTAACATACCATGATAGTCTATTAACATTTATTAAATGATTAAATTATGATATGCCTGGTACTTATATTATGGTATAAATATAATTCTTCTCACTGTTATCCTCATTATAGCTCTCCTAGGCAGATATTATAGCTTTCATTTGTAGCATAACATGTTATTAAAAACAGATAGAAAAATAGATATGCCTCCCTGAATTTGAGATAGAGGATAAAATAAGAAAGCAAGACAAATAGAGAAGACTTAAAATTTCACATGACTGGGCACAAAGATTTTTTTTTTTGAGAGTGAGTTTTCCAGTTTTCTTATGGAAGTAAAGGCATTGTCAGCATTCAAACCATTGACACCAAGTCAGAAAAACTTACTTTAAAAGTTTATTGTACTGATATTTCATCAATTGCAAGTTAAAAGATTCCAAATTCAATGACCTACTTTCTCTTCCTGCCTTAGTACATAGGATGTTTTGACTATGGCTGCAGATTTCCTGCACACCTTATTGATTTTTATCTCACTATTATTTCTATTGGCAGGTTGTTTTAACAGGAAGAGAAAAGGCAGTAGGTTATAAACTGAGCCTGTGCCCTCAGAGTGCACTGTAAGCGTTTTCTGGTCTCCTCTGAAGTAGGCCTCCACACGCTAGCTCTCCAACCCTCTGGCTGTAATAGAACTCTCTACATTTGGATGTGATTTATCTCAGAGTTGGTTTGAGGTATCTAAAGTATAATCAATTAATTAAGCTCCAGGCCCATAGCTGGCATTCTGCATTCTCTGATATAGCCATTTAAACTGGGAACATTTTGCTGATGAAGGGTTTTGTGTCTACCTAATACTCTGCACATTTTATGAATTTTCAGGATTTGAACCTCTATGTGACATTGGTTTGAATGATTTCCCTCAAAACAAATTGAGTCCCAACACTTGGAACTAAATTGCTTTGTGAATTGTCTTTTCCCTTTGTTTCTCTACTTTAAAAATTTTTGCTGTTATTTAAACAAAATAACCTTTGATCTTTTTGGTATCATGATGGGTTCCTATTATTCCAAGCTTCAAGAATCTGGAAACAAGTTAGACTTTGTGTACTGTTGTTTGCAAAAAGATGAACCTGGCTAGCTGGGTACCCACTCCAGTGTTCTTGCCTGGAGAATCCCAGGGACGGGGGAGCCTGGTGGGCTGCCATCTATGGGGTCGCACAGAGTCGGACACAACTGAAGCGACTTAGCAGCAGCAGCGGCAGCAGCAGCAGCTGGGTACCCCAGAAAGAAATGCCCTTGGTTACATCTTTTCTCTGGAGCATTATTCTGTCTGTGCAAAGGATTATTCTTACTGTAATATTTCTCAAAGTGATTGAACAAGCAATTTTTTTCTTTTCTCTGATGTGCTGCTTGATATTCTGAATGCTGATGATGCTGTTCAAAGTATTTTCAATCTATTCATTTCCCTGACCCCAAGAAAGATGGTCATGTCCATAGAAAGGCTACATTTGGGGCTAAGATAGTGTCTTTCTTTAAAAAAATCAAACAAGTAACAGATCCAGGAATGGATACCTTATTTAGGTTTCCCATTTGTTCCTAACTTAAACATTTTTAGTTGCTAGTGGTGGTACCTTAAAAGGCCACCTGCTACTCATTTTCAAGGGATAGATCAAAGAGACGATGGAAGAAGGAGTGAAATGTCTTTTCATTTCAGATCTACCCACATGCCTCTTCTGCAGGCCTCCTCTTCTCAAGTTTTCTAATTTTGTTCCTTTAAGCCCCCTAACCAACAATGCAAGCCATTCACCACTGAGTCTGTATGTATTCTTACCTTGGGCCATTTTCTTTCCACACAAAGTGGGTGATGGAAATTAATAAAAATAAAACAGCAAAATAATATAAAATACTTTGTACAAGGACTTCCCTTGTGTCCAGTGTCTAAGACTCCACACTCCCAATGCAGGGGGTCTGGGTTTGATCCCTAGTCAAGGAACTAGGGATTCCCTGGTGGCTCAGAGGATAAAGTGTCTACCTGCAATGCCGGAGACCTGGGTTTGATCCCTGGGTTGGGAAGATCCCCTGGAGAAGAAAATGGCAACCCACTCCAGTACTCTTGCCTAGAAAATTCCGTGGATGGAGGAGCCTGGTGGGCTACAGTCCATGGAGTCACCAAGAGTCGGACACGACTGAGTGACTTCACTTCACTTCAAGGAACTAGATCCCACATGCTGCAAATAAAAGACCTTGCATGCTACAACTCAAGAGCCCATATGCCGCCTTAAGCATTGAGGATCCGCGTGCTGCAACTAAGACCCGGTGCAGCCAAATAAATGAATGAATGAATATAAAAAAGTACTTTGTGCAACTCTGGTTGCATAAATGTAAAAGATTGCTTAAAATAGATATTTTTCTTGAAAATATGTACACACATCAAGGCTTGACTCAAGGAGAAGTAGAAACCATAGAAAGATTAATAACCATGGAAGCCACCGAAACATCTGAGAGAGAATTAGCTCCAGTGTTGTCACTGGGGGTCTAATTATTTTAGAATTGGGTTCCTTCAAACTTTTAAGAATCAGATAATTCCCAGGCTATGTAAAAATTTTTTTCTGTATATGAATTTAGAAAAATGTATTGTATATTCTTGGGGGTATTTTTTTTTCTGTTGGAATTTCTGTATTTCATTTATTTTTCTCTTTTATTAATTTATTTTTTATTGGAGGATAATTGCTTTACAGTGTTGTGTTGGTCTTAGGGGTAATATTGATTGGCGTTACTTTACTGACCTAACCCATGCCTTCTGCTGTGATAGTGAACAAAAACTCCAGGCCTTGGAGAAAGCTTGGGGATGAATGGGTCCTTGGGTGGGATGATCTAGGAACAAGAAGGAAGAGGTAGTTCTCACAAATTATGTAAATACCAAATATTAACTTCTTAGATAAGATGTTTATGGCCACCCTATTATCCTCCCAGTGTTTAATTCTCTCATAACACCCTGTGCATATCTCAGATTATTGGTTGTATCCATTCCTTGATTATCATTTTACAGTGGAGCCACTCACTAGGAGTGAATTTGAGGGTAGGGAATGCATCTTATTTTTCTATACATCACTGGCGCTTTTATAGTGCCTGCCATAGATGGGCCCTCAGTGCATGTTCAGTGAGTGAATGAATAAGTAGGCGAGTGGTTCAATGAATGAACAAAAGGGTACTCAGCTCACTTTATGAAACTAGCAGAAATCTTGATATTAAAACAGAACCAAAAAGGAAACTGTAGACTTAGGTCGCTTATAAATATGTATGTAGGGTCCTAAATGAAATTCTAGCAAACCAAATTCAACAGTACATTAAAAGAATCACCCAGTATGACCAAAGAGGATTTATCCTGAAACCACAAGGATAGTTTTCTATTAAGAAAGCTATTGCTGGGGGTATGAAAATGTAAAATGTTACAGCCATTTTTGAAAGCAATCTGCTACTGCTAAGTCACTTCAGTTGTGTCCGACTCTGTGCAACCCCACAGACGGCAGCCCACCAGGCTCCCCCGTCCCTGGGATTCTCCAGGCAAGAACACTGGAATGGGTTGCCATTTCCTTCTCCAAGGCATGAAAGTGAAAAGTGGAAGTGAAGTCGCTCAGTCGTGTCCGACTCTTCGAGACCCCATGGACTGCAGCCCACCACGCTCCTCCGCCCATGGGATTTTCCAGGCAAGAGTATTGGAGTGGTGTGCCATTGCCTTCTCCGGAAAGCAATCTAGCAGTATCTATTAAAGTTAAAGATATATATGTCTTTTGAGCCACATACTCCTCTTCTGGGAATCCATCCCAACAGAAGTAAGAGAACAGTTGCCTAAGAACACGTATAAAATGTTTATTGTAGCATGGTTCAAACTGGCAAAAAAATGGAAACCAATGAATGCCTGTCAGAGGGGAGGGGTTCACCTGCACTGGAGAATTCCCACAAAGTATAAAAAGCAAGGTGCATAAAAATATATAAGAGGATCCCACTTTGCTGAAAAATAATGACCAAATTCAGAAAGCAAAAGGAAAACAAAGCCCTGAACCTGTATATTCACTAGTTGGCTAGCTGTGAACAACATTACTTCTTTTGACTTCAGTTTCCTTATTTGTAAAATTGGGATATGATAATGCACATCTATGAGGATTTTTGTGAAGATTAAATGAGTTAATACCTGTAAAATCCTTGTATATAGAAAGTACCTGAGAAATATTAGCTATTATTATGATAATGACATTAGTAGACTTAAATAGAATATGCAGAATTCAAAGAAAAATATGGAAGAACACATACTGGATCATTAACCTGGTTTCTTTCTATGTCAATGAGGGACTGATGTGGGTGGAAGGGAGAAGAAGGTTCAAGTAAATAAGAAAGAGAAGTGAAGTCGCTTAGTCATGTCTGACTCTTTGCGACCCCACAGAGTGCAGCCTACCAGGCTCCTTCGTCCATGGGATTTTCCAGGCAATAGTACTGGAGTGGGTTGCCATTTCCTTCTCCAGGGGATCTTCCCAACCCAGGAATCGAACCCAGGTCTCCTGCATCACAGGCAGATGCTTTACTGTCTGAGCCACCAGGGAAGCTATGAAAAAGAAAATAAATGTTTATTTCCCATTTATGCACTTATTTAGAATTATGGCATATGGGACTATGAATAAAGAAATAAAATCAGAATACTTGTAAAAGAAGACATTTGTTACTAAGTATATCAGATCAATAAAACTGATAGTGTAGTGCAAAATAATATATGCTAAAAAGACATTTGTTAAAATTTGATTCCATCCTTCCTTAAATATAAATCTAAGAAAACTTTGAAAGATATTGGATTTCACTGGTGGCTCAAATGGTAAAGAATGTGCCTGCAATGCGGGAGACCTGGGTTCAATCTTGGGATGATTCCCCTGGAGAAGAGAATGGCAACCCACTCCAGTAACATTGCCTGGAGAATTCCATGGACAGAGGAGCCTGCTGGGCTCTGGTCCATGGGGTCACAAAGAGTTGGACATGACTGAGCGACTAACATTTCTTTCACTATTTAAAGATATAAAGGGACATATATTAAGCACCAGCCATCATTAACTCTGTTGGGGAAACATTAGAAGAGGATTTCTTAGAATATATTTTCTGGAATACTAATTCTACAAGTAGAGTAAAAGGATTCGCTTCTGCAATGACTGGGGATCGGGAACATGATGCTCACAGGTATCCAAAACCTGATTATAATATCACCATGACAAAGAGATCCTTTTTGACCTTTAGGTTCTAGGTAAATCTGTTCTTTCAAGGAAGCTTCCCTGGCCGTGTTATTTCAAGTGCATCCCCTTCCTTTTTTCTCTGTCATGTTCCTCTGTTTATTTCCTTCAACTGCAGTCATTAATTAAGAGAATTCCACTGAAATGCAGTGAAATATTCTTAAGAATTTTCTCCTGGTGTGTTCTAGCTGTTAAAGTATAAGCTCTATTCATTCAACCAGTTTTCCTTGCAAAATTTTTTTTCTTAAGGAATTTTAGAAGATTGTCCTTAGAAAATCAGTTTCCGTGGTCATTGCAGCTAAGAGTCATGATGATGTCATTTCTACTGTGTGGATTGCTTGTCGAGAAGCACATTGGCTCACGGTGGAATTCTGGGCCTTGGTTTTCCATACTTGCAAAAAAGAGGCAGGTACTTCTGCATCTCATCTTGCCTCAAAGTGTTTTGCACACAGTAGAACACATGTTTTTATGAAGTCTTTTGGATTTCCCTGATGGGAGTGAGTTTGACATTGGTAAAGATAGAGTTATGATTACTATCAGTGTCAGAGGTCACTTTTCTTTCTTGTGGTTAACCTTATAAAGCCACGACTGTGGCCAAACAGCTAATCTATCTCTTACCCTTCCTAGTGCTTTGTGTTAAGATCTGTTTAAGCTTGTGCTTTTTTTTATTCCTTTCCTTTTTTGGTGGTTGGGGTGGGCAAGAGAGGTTTTCAGAATTGAAAGAATTTATTTTCTGTTCTGTTTTGTGATCACAGAATAACTGTGCTAAGCCTTCATGCTTTAGCAGAACGGTGCTGTAGATAAAGTATATGTTTGCCCCTAATCAGCTGGGCTGAACTTCTGTGTCATACCACAACGATTATAGCCACTGTCAGATTTTCTGATTGCTGGCATTTCTGCTCGCTACCCTGAGATGCAAAATCTGTTTGTCCTGAACCAATAACCACAGATGGGCTATTTAACCATCTTTATTACTTCTTTCTCCTCCAGGTCCTCATGAACATGGAAGACATAAAAGTCCGTGAAATGCAGATTTTTGACTATAGGAAAAAAATCGCTGAATCAGAGACTAAATTAAAACAGCAACAGAACCTGTATGAGGCTGTGAGGTCAGATAGGAATCTGTATAGTAAAAATCTGGTTGAGGCTCAGGTAAAAGAATATATTTATGTCTTTACATTTTGTCCCTTCCCATGCTGGGTTTAAAGCAGTTTCTGTTATTCTAATAGCAGAATTTACAATAGATTGAGAGAGAAATCGGGGAATTCACCTGAAAGAAAAGATCAGTTTATGCAGAACTGTCAGATTGTTTGAAATGGAAATGACACAACTTGATCAGATGTGAAGATTGAGGCCCCAGTTTTAATTATTTTGTAGAATTGCCATTCTCCTGCTTCTCATTTTTAAAACTGCTAATAGTTATCATGACTCAGAGGGGAGCAGCATACTCTTGTCATTTAAGTGCAGAGTTTTGCTTTGTAATTTTTTAGTTAAAAATGTTTGTTGTGATTCCAAATTGTCTCTTACAGTGAGGAGTAAAGTGTGTGCATGTGTGTATGTGTATGGCATATTCATTATGTATTTTTACATCTATCTCATGAAAATATTTGGAGAGTTAATGCTATGAAATACTTTGAGGTCTATGGGCACAAGATACAAAGATACCCAGTTGTAATTGATCAGGAAATCCTTGTTTTAAATGAATCTCCCTTAAAAGCTCTTGACTATGCGTTGAGCTTCCATAGTGGATGATGTCTATTTAGTTCACTTTCAAACACATCTCCTTTCATTTTGTTAGGATGAAATAACGGAAATGAAGAGAAAATTAAAGATTATGACCCATCAGGTAGATCAATTGAAAGAAGAAATCTCAGCTAAGGAGTCGGCACTTGTGAAACTACATCTGGAGCAGCAGCGCATAGAAAAGGAGAAGGAAACGTTGAAGGTACAGACCTTACAATAAAGGCAGTGGACCAGTTATCTGTCCATTAGACCCACTGGGGCCAGGCTCTGTGCTCAGTGAGGATAGCCAGGGGTGGTGGGGGCAGGGAGAACCAAAGCACCAGGGGGATGCACTCCACCACCTGGAGGTCAGTCTTCCCTGCAGGGAGTGCTCCCAGCTAGAACGGGAAGGGGCCAGTGGAGGTGCTGAGCTCCTAGATTACCTGTGCTGGTTATCATGGCCTCAGTGGAAGAGAACCTAGCAGGTCAGCAGTGCCCAGGAAGTCCTGGAACTTTCAGGCTCTCTTTGCTTTTACAACTCAAGTCCAGCCTTCTGTTTGCACTCAACCCTCCCACGCTCCTCCCCGGGGCTTCTATGAGACAATGCTGGCAGAATCCTTTGTGCCGCTGCCCTGATACTTATTTACTTCATGTGCACATGCTGTTTCTGCCCGCGACATCGTTGTCTACCAGGTGTCAGACTTTGTCCTTACTTGTTTGGCCCTCAACTGGGTTCATGGATCACCTTACTTCTGTGAGTCTAAGAACTTTGCAACCACTCCTCTAGGGAACCACCTTTGTCTTCACACATTACTTAGATATATCCTTTTAAATCTACAAATTTAGAACATTCTAGGTTTACTAATATAAAGACTCATCCCCCAAATATATGCCAAATAATCATACCATATCAAAACTTGGAATTAAATACTTTTTACTATACATATTCTTTAAACCTAATGAATTTCCTAGCCAGTCCTATAAATTTCCCTTCTAATCCATTTGACCAAAGAATTTAAAAAGAAACTTCTAAGAGAATGGTGCCACTTTTATTTTTTTTAATGTGTATGTTTATGAGCCATTTGCAGAAACTTCTATAGCCAGTGAAAGACTGAATTTCTGCACATGATTATCTTCAAAGATAGTTCCTATCTTGAAAATGAATATGTAGCATTGGACAGATTTAATGTCAAATATCCTTGATTCTATGATGCTGTAGACTGAAATACGCACTCTCAGTTTAACAATAGGTTTTGTCAACTTAATGATAGGTCTTCATGGAAATAGACTACTACATTAAATTAAGTTAAGGCACATGAGGATGGAGAGAAATTAAAATGTAGTGAAAGTGCTTTACAATAAAGATATGGCAATTGATATATTTACCTAAGACTTTCATCTCCTCACTCTAGCTCATGATAGAAAAAAACAGAAAATTCTGTACTAAAATTTATTTAGATGTAAAGAAACATAACTATATATTCTAAAATTTGAAAATACCTTGCATCTTTGCCCTTATTCTCCTTGTTTGAAAGCATATTAATAGTTTTGTAGGAGGTTGTTTGTTCCACCCTGGAAATCTATGGTGGGGTGGTGTTTATTTATCATTGGCTGAATCAGAAGAATCTTATTGCAAACACTGCTTCACTCATAGGCCTCATGGAGGCCTTAGCAAGGCTTCAGTGTAACTGGATTTGGTACATCATCTCTCCCTTTCAGAGGGTGACACTGATCCTCATCTCTTACTTTCCAAGGAATGCTCTTTTCAAAAGATTAATTATTGCTGCATAATGGGGTCCAAGGAAGACGAAGTCCTGCTTTAGAATAAGCAATGTCCTATGCAAAAAGGGATTATTCCTGATTCCTTAGTTGGACTTTGGTTAATATTTGTTTCAATTACACCCTCCATCATTAGACGTCTATACATATAGCTCCAAAGAAACATCATAATAAAATAAAGGAATAAAGTTTATAATAAAATAAGGTTTAAATCATAAACTTTATATTATTTTAATCATAATAAAATGAAGTTTCTGTTTCTTTGGTCCTGTGCCAGCAGACTTGGCAGCTGGTGACTAAGGGAGATGATTAAAGGGCTTCTGTTCTAGAAAGTCTGCTCCAAATGGTGAATCCTAGGTCTGGATAGCTTTGTGTCATCGATTACAGGAAGATGATTGCTTTGGACTTACTGTGAAACTAGGATGCCTTTTCCTCAGCTTTTCCCATTAAGGCAAGAATTAGGAACAGAGAAAAAGGCTGCCTCCTTGATTTATTATTTGAGGTTATCCAACGGTGACTTGCAATGGTGCTTTGACTGGATAATTTTGGCCTATCATTAAGCCCGTTTGACATCCTTTAGAAAAATATGACAGCTCAAATGTTGAGTTTCAGCCTCTTAACTTTTTTAGCCTCAAAGATGAATCACATTTACAGAGGTCTCTGAATTTCATGCATCTGAGCTTTGCAAACCAAAACCCTGGAGGAAAGGGCAGATTGTTTTTTTTTAGTAACTTTACTCCATGGGAAACATGTAGCTTATTATAGTGAGTTATACAAAGCTACGTTGGTACATAATCCCTCCCAGAAGGGCAAGCCCTAGCTTGTTTGGTAGACCATGAGATGCTTTTTGACAGGACAACCCAATTTATCGCTTCTCCAAGCCCACGACAAACAATTGTCCGTAAGTCATCCCCATCCTCATTCATCACCGCCCCCCCGCCCCCCCGCCCCTGATAGAAAAGTCTTGCTTCTTCCGTGTTTCTTTTTCAGTTGCTGCCAGGCTCTACAGACTCCTCAGGATTCTAGACATTATCAGCACATGATGGTTATGACAGGATGTCAATGGTTCCTTGTAGATGTTGCTGCATCTGTGTTCATCTGCCCATTCTGTCCCCGTCTTGTTTCATCAGCACTAAAGGGGCCATCTCATGTGGAGTGTCTGCCTTCCAGTCCTAACAAGCTCTCAATTCTGTTCATCACCACCCCATCATCCCACATCAATCTGACAGCACTTTGATTCTTGGTGAATAATTCAGCAGCAAATTCTCTGTGTCCAGAGCTCAGCGTCACATTAGCAACTGGCTTCAGGGCACCGTATCCTTATACTCAGTGGACTCTCTAGAGCAACATGGATGGGAACTGTTGGAGGGAGGGGGAGGGAGAGAGAGAGAAAGCCTAATTATTCTCATGGTTAGAAGACTTCAGATGGTCCTATTTATTTTGCAGGATATAAACAGATGATCTCTGTGAAACCCAGTGAATGTTGGGATCCCGTATGAAGGGGTCAAACTCCCTCAAGTATGCTTCTTTTTTAAAAAATTTTATTTATTTATTTTTGGCTGCACTGGGTCTTCTTGCCGCACAGGGCTTTGTCTAGTAGCGAGCAGGGGCTACCCTCCGGTTGCTGTGCGTGGGGCTACTCTTCATTGTGGGGGCCAAGGCTTCTTACTGCAGTGGCTTCTCTTATTGAGCATAGGCTCTGGGGTGCCCGGGCTTCTGTAGCTATGGCTCCCGGGCTCTAGAACACGTCCTCAACAGTTGCTGCCCACAGGCTTAGTTGCCCTGCAGCATGTGGAATCTTCCCAGACCAGGGATCAAACCTGTGTCCCCTGCGTTGGCAGGCTGATTCTTAACCACTGGACCACCGGAGAAGTTCCCAAGTATGGTTCTTGAGATATGATTTATGCCCGCAGCCAGACTGGGTGATACATACGCCATGAACACCTATCCCAAAATGTGTAATTGTAGAGGTGGTGACTGAAGAGCACGTCCTGCCATCGCATTACGACTCTATGCCTCGGGTCCCGTCTAGAATGTTGCTTGATGAGCTTTTGGGTGCACGGTACTTGTTACCATCTTTCCTGGATGAGACAGCTCAGATTTACAACTGCTAGATGCATTAGACCTACGGTATTTTGTTGATGTTAACATTTGCTGCCAACGTCTAACGCCACATCTTGTTTACAGCCCATAAATTTATGACATAAGGAGACCACTCAGAATTTTGATATATTAGGAGAAAAAGCACCAAGCAATGCCAAACACACGAATGGTTTTACATTTCAGACAGATACTTTTACACACCATTGATTGCATTTTAATAACACAGTGGTTTCATTTTGTTCTGCTGATGGATTCTGATCAGCTCTCGGCACTTAGGAACAGGGAAGTGAATGCTGCACATCTGGGAAAATAAAAGTTTTATTAAAGAAAGCATGAGCCAAACAGGTATTTTATTGCTGTCTTCGCTGTCACCTTAAATGATTACAGAAATAGAAAGGCTGGTTCTTGACTCTCTTTCCTAACAGGCAATCCCCCAAAGTAGTAAATACAATACCAGACCAGATCTTTTCTCACTAAGTGTTTCCCTTTGCTTATCCCTGAACCAACATATATTTCATGAATGAGCAAACAAAATGTCATAAAGGAAACCCTGTGTTTTATGGTAGCTAGCTGCATTTAGTTTGTGACATTACAGGTCTATTGCTAGGTGTGTGGCATCTTGTACTGTTTGGATAAATTTGAGCTATGGAATTAATGACTCTTGGTCTTCATGGATTAGAGGCAGGTAGCAACTAGAGTTGGGTTGGTTCATAGGCATTCACTTGCAAATACTTGGTTTTCTGTCATCCCTTTTGTGACATTTCTGGGTGGGTGGAGGTGGGGGAACCCAACTCTTCCTTGAAGGAAAAAGTTACTACTTTTTTTCATTTTCACATGTTGACCTGCAGGCCATTGAAAAGTTGGAGGCTTAATATTGTCTTGTCCTCTCCCTTGTGATTTCAGGTGTGGGTGAAAAGCAGATTTCTTCCTCCGTCTTTCCTTCTTGTGCTGACCTGGCTGTGATACCACCTGTCCTTGTATGGGCGTGGAACCTCGAAGCTGTATTCTTTTTTCCTCTAATATGATTAACTCTCTGGCTCCCAAGGGCATACTCTCCACGGCCCATGGCGTACGAGGCCCTTCTCAGGTTGTCTCAGCTCTTTTTCCAGGCTTACTTCCTGCTGTCCCCTACCTAGTACTCCAACTCAGCCACATTGGGTGTTTTGCCATCTGGTAAACACACCAGGTGCTTTATAGTTTGCATGCCTCTGTTCACGTGAGTCTGACCACTGACTGCTCTCCCCCAGCACACACATCTCCCTTTTAGAAATAACTGTCAGCTTCCAATGCCCAGACTTGTTTTTCTCTCTAATCCCCAGGAAGAAATAGGAACTCCATCCTGTACTCCCATGTCCTTCTTCACAGTGGAGAGCATCTCTACACTGTAGGGTGGTTGGTTATATTTGTCATCTCCAGTGGGTGGTAAATCCCTCAGGTCTTACTCATCTTCTGTATTTGACTTGAAACTATTGTATGGTGATAGCAAAGGGAACAGAAACTCTGGAATGAAAAACTCTAGGCTGGAATCTCAACTTTGCTTCTTATTAGCTGTGTGACCTTGAGCAGGTTGATTTGCTCTTCTTTGTCTCTAATTGCATTTGTGAAATTGGGACAAGAGTAGCTAGGCACAATACTTAATATCATGCAAGAGGTGTTGTAAGCCACAAATATACTTAAGGATTTGGAGCAAATGTGTCCTGTGATGAGAGGAATTTTCCTTCTGAAACTTACCAGTCAAAGCATCCTTTCCTTGCTTCTCTTAGGATTTCCATGTAGCCTCAAGAACCTCAAGATCTGAGTTCTTCCAGGAAGCCTTCCTAAGTGCTGCAGTCCTCTGACCTCCTGTGGCATCAATTCACTCTCTGTGTGACAAAAAAAATCCTGAAACATTATTGCCTGGACTTGTTAATATTTGCATAATACTTGTATATCTCATCTTCTTATCTAGATTGGAATCGTCTTAGGAGTAGGATCTATATATCTTTTTATACTATAACATCTCTTCTGTTCCATCAGGATGTTTTATAAGACAGTCGTTTGGTTGTTATCTTTATTAATTCACATTTTGCTTATAATAGACTTTATCTCTGCAGTTGATATGCTGATGATATTAGGATTGTTATAGGAGCTGATACATACAGATATACCTCCGCCCAGTCCCTCCTCCACCATGCTCACCCCCCACATCCTTCTCTGTACTATTTGTGGATTCTCCTCATGTTTATCTGGTAAGAGAACTGCTGTTGAATACCAATGAGGATCCTGCTATACTGATATAGAAAAATGGTGGAAATCCCTCAAGGGCACAACTCATAGAATAAACATGATCACCGTAATATGCATTGTTGTTTCTTTACAGGCCTTGTGTGTGTGTGTGTGTGTGTGTGTGCGTGTGCGTGTATACGTGTGTGTGTTAAGCTTTCTTTGCTTGCGAGGGTGATCAAAGCATGCTAAACGAGACATCGCAGGGAAGTATAAGAAGCACACTATCCATCTATCTGGGCCCTGTCGACCTGGTTTGTGCTGTTACAGAGTGAAACTGGCCTGTGTCTTTCACTCATCAGGCCGAGCTGCAGAAGCTGAGACAACAAGCCCTGGAGACCAAACACTTCATTGAAAAGCAGGAAGCCGAGGAGAGAAAACTCCTGCGAATTATAGCAGAGGCTGATGGGGAGAGGCTGAGACAGAAGAAGGAATTGGACCAGGTAGGAAGAGACCACACGTCCCCAGACCTGCAGATTCTATCAGCAGACACAATTGTTTGATTCAGCTCCTCACAAAACCTCATTCTTTTCTGAGCTCTTCCATTGAGTCTCTCAGAACAGCCCCAGAGGCCCACTTCCTGTTGATTAATTATGAAATATCCATTCATTTATTCTGCTCCTATTTACAAGCACTTCCTGTGTGTCACCCACTCCTTTAAGCTCTGGGGATATACTGACCAACAAGAAAATAAGTTACCCTGCCTTCAGGGGGTTTACATTCTAGCATAATATCATTGTTGCATATAATTACAATGAATAATTACATAATTTTGGGGGTTAGAAACTTAAATGCTTTCAGAGATCTAGCAGGTTAAAAAAAAGAGACATTGGCTTGTGCAAGACAGTGAAAGTAAAAGTGTTAGTCACTCAGTCATGTCCGACTCTTTGCGACTCCATGGACTGTAGCCTGCCAGAGCTCTCCCCATGGAATTCTCCAGGCAAGAGTACCAGAGTGGGTAGTCAGTCACTTCTCTAGGGGATCTTCCTGACCCAGGAGTTGAACCCAGGTCTCCTGCATTGCAGGCAGATTCTTTACCATCTGCGCCACCAGGGAAGCGTGTGGTACAAGACAGTAAGGAGTGGTAGAACTTGGCAAGAGCTTGCCCACCCTAAAGATGTTCAGACTTAAACACATACAATAACATGTTGGAAAAAACCCATGGGCCATAGAGTATTATTATTAATAATATAATTTGTTGTACTCTTTTCAACAAGACTGCCAACTCTGGTGGGAGGAGTCCAGTATTGGCTGTCTAGCAGGCTATTTTCAGTGCCTTACCTACTGAGTGCCTAGCACATGAGGGCATTGGATGGGCGTTCACTGATTCTCTGACTGCTGCTGCTGTAATGAAACGTGGGACGTTTTGTCCCCCAGTGGCCATGCCCTGCCCTACCTTTCTAGGTCATCAGCGAGAGAGATATCCTTGGGTCGCAGCTAGTTCGGCGCAATGATGAGTTGGCTTTGCTCTATGAGAAGATCAAGATTCAGCAGTCTGTGCTGAATAAAGGCGAGAGCCAGTATAACCAGAGGTTGGAGGACATGAGAATCCTCAAACTTGAGATCAAGAAGCTTCGCCGGGAGAAAGGGATTCTTGCCAGGAGTGTGGCCAATGTCGATGAACTCAGGTAACGGAAGACCCCCTCGGAGGTGAGAGCCTAGCAGCCTATGGGGACCTCCTAAGGACCTTATGTTCCTCCTATTGGTCACTGAAGGTCTTTTTTTAAAAAAGATTTATTTGGCTTCGCCAGGTCTTAGTTACAGCACGTGGAATCTAGTTCCTTGACCAGCGATCAAATCTGGGTCCCCTGCACTGGTCCCCTGAGTTTTAATCACTGGACCATTGGGGTAGTCCAAGCCATTGAAAGTCTTTTTCTGGTTGCATAAAATAATTTTTTATGTTGAAATGATTAGCAAATAATAAGAACAACTTTTCCATAACCCATAATCTACATCGTGTCCATTCTATGTCACAAAAAATGAATTCATTTCCTTTCCGGGGAACGTAAGCAAGTGCAAAAGTGTTTTTTGAAAACTTTATTCTGGATTTAGTGAAAGAAATTTCAGTTAAATCATAACCACAAAGTGGTTACAATTCAGAAAAAAAGTCCCCCAATGAGCTCTTTGGAATTTCTTTAATAAGGCAGTATGCAAGAGATGGAACATCAATATTTAAATTGAATCCTGGTAACATTTGCACATCTTTTTCTTGGAATTACACAAAGAATGAAAAGAGGGGGAAATTTTAATTTTATCACTATTTGAAAACTCTGTTTCCTTAGAAGGCAGCCAAATTTTACATCTCACTCTTGATTTATCTTCTGAAGCTTTCACTTGGGCTTAGTGCGCCTTCTTCTTGCTTTAAATCTTACATTATACAAGCTCTGCTTTCCCTTTGGGAAAACATCACCATGTTTTATATGGGCAATTGCAGGAAACCAAATAACAGGTCTGGTGTTTTCTTAGTAACTATCTTATCCTCCGCAGACTTGTAGATGAACAGTATCCTTGGCCACCTTGGGACAAGGACACAGTCTGGATCTGCTTTTTAAATTAATTGAATTAGATAGTTTTGATATTTAGACGCAGTGAATACGTTCGGGAATAACAAGAGAAGTTGCCACCATCAATAGATCAATACTCTCTTTTTTAAAGAGTTGTTCATATTTCAGATGATGAAAGTAATACAAATTCATTGTAGAAAATATGGGGCATGCAGAAAAAATGTAAAGAAAGGATTAGAAAATCACTGATAAGTCTCCTATCCAGAGATACCACCATTAACATTTTGGAGGCAATTGGATTTACTCTAAGACGCTGTTGAATGATCTCCAGGACCATAACTAAACTTGCCTGGTGGCTTAGTTGGTAAAGAATCTGCCTTCAATGCAAGAGACCTGGGTTCGATCCCTGGGTCTGGGAGATCCCCTGGAGAAATGAATGGCAACCCACTCCAGTATTCTTGCCTGGAGAATTCCATGGACAGGAGAGCCTGGTAAGCTACTGTCCATGGGATCCCAAAGAGTTGGACACGACTGAGTGATTAACACAAACTTGCCAGCCATGTGTTATTTTTATTACATATGCAAAGCACCAAATTCTATCCATTCTCAGTTTGTTGATACTAGATTTTATCTGTATAGTGGGAGGTGCATGTTCAGTCGCTCAGTTGTGTTTGACTCTTTGCAACCCCATGGACTGTAAACCGCCAGGTTCTTCTGTCCATGGGATTTTCCAGGCAAGAATACTAAAGTGGGTTGCCATTTCCTCCTCCAGGGGATCTCTCCAACCCAGAGATAGAACTCTAATGTTCTGCTTCTCCTGCATTGGCAGGCAGATTCTTTACCCCTGAGCCACCTAGGAATTCCTTATAAAGGAATTTAATAAACTTAATAAAGATATTGGAGGCAAGCGGGCATGAATTCCAATCTCAGACTTGCCACCTACAAGCTGTGTGATCTTGGGCAGATCACAACATATTTGAGCTTTAAATTTGTTAAACACGAAAATGTAACGTGCCTAACACAGAGTCTGATGCAAAAGAAATCATCAATCACAGTTCCCAATACCCTTTCCCTTCTCTGCGGATGACACTTTAGAAAATAGTAGTGTTAAAAATATGCTTTTAATTCTCAGCAGCTTTTTCTGAGCTCCCTGTTGAGTGAGCATCATGCAGTTAATTCTAATGGTTTGTCTTGCTAATGAGGGGAAGTTGTATTATTGGTTTAAATGAAGCAATTAAGTAAAAGAGATGGCTTGGCATTAGTAATCTGCACACTTGCAGCAGACGAGGACAGATAATAATATCCTTCTTGCCCGTGTCAACCTGAGTGCTTGCCTCTGCTCTGCCTCCCAACAAAACTTCTTGTTCAATAGACTGGCAGCCGGTGGATGGTTTAGACTATGGTCATCTGTTAACTAGAGATTTGAGAAGTGTATTTGAGCCAGAGCTAGTTCTTCGGGACTTTTTCAGTCACCTGTGTAGTTGTGGAACATGAGACAAATGATCACTCCTAATTCAGTATTTTTCAGTACTGGCTGCACATTAGAATTACCAGCTGCTGCTGCTGCTGCTGCTGCTGCTGCTAAGTCACTTCAGTCATGTCCGACTCTGTGAGACCCCATAGATGGCAGCCCACCAGGCTCCCCTGTCCCTGGGATTCTCCAGGCAAGAACATTGGAGTGGGTTGCCATTTCCTTCTCCAATAGAATTACCAGCAGAACTTTAAAAATCTATGAAACCCAAGCCTCGTGCTAGACCAGGTAAAGCAGAACTCCTTTGGGGGTTGGTCCAGGTAAAGGCATGTAGTCATAGTTCCCCAGGTGAGTCCAGTATGTTGCCAGGGTGGTGATACACTGTCTTAATGGATGTCAGGTTTCACCTGAGCCTCAGTTGCTTGCATTGCAGGGCCGTACCTCATGATAGAACATAGCTTGTTCTCTCGCTGCTACTGTAGAAGACATTTAGAAACATGGAACAATATATTAAAATCCTCATGATTTACCCTTTCCTGGTTCTTTTCATACACTTCTAAAATTCCCTGGGTATCAAGAATCAGTTCCTGGTACTTTTTTTTCCTCCTAAAGCTAAAGCTGAAGTTTGCCTTCTGCAAGAATTGGTATCACCTGTGTCTTGCCTTAGGAGGCTGGTCTCAGTGTTCCCGAAGTCTCCCTAATCCATCTTTGTCTGTAAGATGTAGCGTGCACGAAACCATGTAAAGAAAGGATACTCAAATACTGGGCAGAGAATTTGTTTGCTAAAGAAAGTTTGACTTATTTAGGCAGGAGCTTTTTCACACGCAAAGAGAGTTCCTGAAGGAGAGGACGAGATGCCGAGCCCTGGAGGAGGAACTGGAGAACCCCATGAACGTGCACAGATGGAGGAAGCTTGAGGTAACACTTGGGAGAGCCTTCCTCCCAAATCGCTCTCTACCCTACTTGTCTTCTTACCTAAAGCGCAGTAACAGGCAGTTTTATTTAATCTGTGCCATTGTCACCCAAAACGTGAAAGACTGGATCAAATGTAAATTAGATTGTTACAGATGGGTTTTGTTTTTAAAAGCCTTTGCATCCTTTTATTTCCCAAAAGGAAGCGCGACTTTTAAACTTGCCCTCTTTTCAAAGAACTAGAATTGTGTTCGTCAGACTCCTTCTTTTAGGATCTGGGGACACAGCCAAAGTCCCTTTGGAAGATGATGGATAATAAACCTCTTATTTTATTTTATGACCTCCTGAGATTCATTTCCACCAGCAGATAACAGTAATAGAGAAGCTCTGCTTATTCAATAAAAAGATGCCCATCTCCTCTAGTAGTACCCAGTAATGTGAGTACAAGAAGGGGCTTTGACTAAGTTAACAGTTGGAGTGTTGGGAGAATAGGCGTATGTGATATAAGAAGGAGCAAGGAAAAGGAGAAAATCAGCCAAGTAGGTTTTTGTTTTTCATTTTTATTTTTCCTTTAAATGAAGAAAGCGTTAAGGATAATGCATTATAAATTGTTATGTAAACACAAGGCCTGAATTTTAACAGTGTCCAGTCTTGCCAAGTGAATGTGTATGCCAAATCTATTTCCAAAATATGGATATCACTTGGCACTGCTTAGTATTTCTTAAGCAAAGTCATAGTCAGTGGAATATCTCCTGCCTTTTGGACCCTCATTTATTCCTCTTCAAATGCCAAGAGTGGGGTAGTTTACTAAACTAAAAATAACATGAATGTGTCTGGGGAAGAGAGATGAAAACTGTAAATTCATTTACTGTCACATCAGTTTATTCCATGTGTTTTCGAGCAAATCTTTTAAAGTTTCCAATTCCATGTCAATTTATATTAAAAAAATTGGAAAACAGAGACTCTGGGAGGCAGTTGAAAATATTTAGCTGCTAGATTAATTCCAAATGTCAGTAGTTGAAAGTGAACCTTTGGCTCAATGTCTAGAGGACAAATTATCAGTGTATAACAGTAGATCTTGTTTGAATTGTACACAGATAATTATTGAAGGTGCATCAGAGCTTTACAGATTGATAATGTCTTTTGAAAGCTAAATGCCATGGTCGTGTCCTGCTGCTAATAATTAGCAGACTTCCACATCCTGGGAACTTGCCCCATCGTAGGTTGTAATGAATCTTCTTGTTGATAATTATGAAAGGAGAACCCTGAGACCGAATGAGTTAGGGAACCCTGTCTCATTCCAGTGTAAACAAATGATGGTAGGGAAAACCTCAGAGCATAGTAATTAAGAAGCCCGGGCTTTAGAACCAGGTGTATCTGGGCTTGAGTCCAGCTCTGACCTCTATCAGCATGGGTAAATGACCTCCTCCGAGCCTCAGTTGCCTTTTCTGTAAAAGGGGAGAGTAATACTGTCTGACAGGACTGTCAAGTGACTAAAATTTGATAATGTGTGAAAAGCACTTAACATAGTGTTCAGATGTTGCAAAGAATCAGGTATTAGGCCCAGGAGCTGCCATCACTGCTGCTGTTATTATTTCCCCTGGTGGAATAAACATACTAACTTTCCTCTTGCAGGCTCACTCGGGACAACAGAGACGACACTAGCCAAACGTCAGTCTGTTTTGATGACTGTCTCATCTGTCGTGCAGTGCATTTCGTTTTGTTTGCCTTGTTTCTGATTCTTGTCTGTATTGGGTCTGTAACTTTGCAATAGATTTTAATAGAACAGTAATTCTGTAGGGACCTCAGTGCTCTGAACCTGATAATCTCAGCTGCTTTATTTTTTTCCCCTTGAATAGGCCAGTGACCCCAGTACCTTTGAGCTGATACAGAAAATACATACACTGCAGAAGCGTCTCATCAGCAAGACGGAAGAGGTGGTCGAAAAAGAGCTGCTCCTCCAGGTACCGTTTCTGTTTTCTGTGCTCATCAAACAAGCCTATTTCCTTAGCACCATCATCTCCAGTACTGTGTTTTTAGAGCTAGACAGTTGGCAGTGTTGCATGCCCCATTTTTAACTGTAGATGGCAACAGGGACTCACACACAGAGAACAAACAACCTGATTAATTGGTCTTTTATGCTGCCATCACTAATATTTCAAGAATTCTAGAAAATTAAGTTCAAAGCTACATCTACTGCATTGAGTAATGTGCGCTCCCCTCCCCCCAACTTCTCTGTAGTTTTGTTAGATTCTTTTAAACGCTTTTCTTCATATCTTCATATAATGTGAAATGCCATGACTTTGATTTTGAAAACTAGCCTTCACATAGAGCACAAATGTCCTCTTGAAGGTTTGTGAGAGCGAAATGGAAGAAAAGGTATCTTTTTGAAGATTTTATGTAGTAAGTTATTCTGAAGCAATCAACAGTGGTAACATCTTTGTGTATCTGTATCTTTGCAAGTACCAGTTGTCACTACGATCACCATTATCATCATTGTGCCAGATACTGTGCTGGTGGCTTTATCCCCTCATCCTCCCTTCCTCTGCACAGTTCTGGGGAGATGGTGGGGTTTGTCATTCCCAATCAGTGAACGAGAAAGTTGGACCCCAGGAGTTTGATTATGGATAAAGAATACAAGCTCTGGTGTGAAGTGGCCTGGCTTGTAATCCTGCTTCTGCAAATCTGTAGCTGTGTGGAATTAACTTCTGTGCACCTGAAGTTCTTGATCTGTATTATGGGATAATACGAGAACCTGAAAAAAGGATGCTATTGGGACATTAAGGGTGTGTAAGACTGATGGCTCAGAGATGCATTTGTGGTCACTGCAGCTCCTTCCGGGACCTGAGCGCTCGTGGTGGTGGTTTGCTCAGTTGCTTTTGCCTCGGCTTCAGTGTTTTATGGTGTAAAGCCACCTGAGGTGTTGGTCTGGCGCTCTCAGCAGGATTTCATTTTCTTTCCTGAGATGAACGGTAGTAGTATTCCTTAAGCGCAGCCAGCTCTGCAGCTCCGGTGTGCATAGATCTTACCCAACACCCTCAGCCTTACACCCCTGGGACTCTGTCTCTTCTCCCAAGATATAAGGGTGTGTTTCTTGCTGGCATTACATTCCTTCATTCAATTTAATAACATGCCCAGGTACTCTTCTATCTAAGGATATTGTACTGGACAAGGAGACAAAATGCACATCATCATGGAGCTTGTATCCCAGTGAAGAATAAGAAGGGAGTGGTTAGACATTTTGCTTGTTGCGGTTAGACAGGATCCTGAGATATTAATAATTTTGAGCAGAGGGTTGTGAGCAGGTATCTCACCTCCTAGCTGAAGCATTTATTTGTTGATACAGGACTCTAGTGCTATCTTTTCCTGCCTCCTAAGCACATACAGAGAGAGGAGCCACAAGATCAGAACAATCTGGAATGTCAAGCCCCTTATACTGGGGAGGGAAACCTGTTCTGGAGAGACCCCAACCCTATAATGGACTTTGTAGGAACGAGAAATAAACTTTTACTGAGTTAAATCACACATAGAAAGGCTGATGGCTCAGGAACCCCCTCCCTGACATCGTGCCTTGCCCTGTCTCGTGCACTCACAGCAATGCTCCTGGTCCTGACTCCCCAGAAGTGAGAGGAAAGCTCCCTAACTTTGCTCCCAGCCCCTATCTCTGATTCCTGAGGGCAGCCCAATATGGGGGAAGTCTGTGGTTCTCCCCTGTAATAAAATTAAGCAGCACTTGGTAGATAATTCTGGATATAAGGCTACTTGTTCCCAGGAGTTTAACCATTGAACTTCAACAGCTCCCTGCAATACCGAGTAATCCAATGCGAGAAAGACCTTGGCTTCACTCTGTGGGCAGCACAGAACCTAGCACGTAATTGTGTCAACAGAATTCATTTATCTCCCTTCACTTTACCTGCCCTCAGTCATCCCCTCAGGTTTCATCACTCTCATCCAGCCCCCATGTGGGGAAAGGGTTGCACTTCAGTGTCCTGGGTCACCATTTACCACATAGCAGCCACAGTAGCTCCCTCCTTCCCTGGGGCCCTCCATAGGCTGGCCTCACACAAGGTGTGGGTCTCTCCTCATTGTTTTCTCTGCAGTCAATGAAATCTGAATGTGGGATATGTGTTGGATGATATTAAGAAGTTAGTGTTGATTACATAAGGTGTAATAAGAGTATTATGGTTATGCTTTGTTAAAAAAAAAAAAGCCTTTTTAGTATGAGAGATGTACTGATGTATTTACAAATGAAATGATACGTAGTCTGGAGTTTATTCTGGAATTTTCCAGTAAAGAAATGAAGGAAAGGGAGAAGCGATGGGAGACATGTGGATGTGGAGATGGAGAATCAATGAAATAAAATTGGCAAGATGTAAAAAAATAGAAGGGATGTTGAAAGGAGGATTGAGTTTAACATTATGCTTGACATAAAAATTGCCAATTATTATTTATCATTCCAAAGCCCATAATCTTAACCACTGGGTTATCGTTACTAAAAGTAGGAGCTTCTCTATATGAGCAATGGGTACTTGGCCCTCTTATTTTACATTTTGCATTAGAAGAGACATTTTCCCTGAAGCTGAGTGCACAGTGAGTGGCCAACAGGGATCTTTTACAGACGAGCACAGGTAGTTAAGAGGATAGACTGGAGTCAGAAAAATCTGGTCTTGGATCAGTTCTAACAGTTTCTATTTCATGACTTGAGGAGAATTACTTATATTCCCCCAATTGTGGCTTCTCCATTTGTTTGTTGTTGTGGTTCAATTGCTAAGCTGTGTCTGACCCCATGGGCTGCATCATGCCGGCTCCTCTGTCCTCCGCTACTGCTCAAATTCATGTCCATTGAGTCAGTGAGGCTATTCAGCCATCTCATCCTCTGCCACCCTCTTCTCCTTTTGCCTTTAATATTTCCCAGCATCAGAGTCCTTACAAATGTCCTTACGGTTCTTCCTATCAGGCAGCCAAATTATTGGAGCTTCAGCTTCAGCAACAGTCCTTCCAATGAATATTCAGGGTTGATTTCCTTTAGGATTGATTAAATGGAGATACTAATGCCCAGTTTCATTATGGGAGGAGGATACTCCCGTCTGAATACACGACTCAGAGGTGCTATTGTAAGGACAATGAGTTAGTGCATGGGCACCAGGGTTCATGATCCAGGGTTTGTCCTGTGGCTCCACCAGTGCCAGCCAAAAGTCACATGACTGAGGCCAGGTAGCTGGTAAGTGAAAGAGTAGGGACTCAGTCAAGGCCATCAGCTCCAGCGCCCATGCTTCCTGTCACTTCATTACCCGGCCAAAAGGAACCAAATTTTGTGTTTTGCCAGACCTTTCTATTGGAAGCTTGTTTCATACTTCACTGACTGCTCTAACTTTTTAACTTCCATCTGCGTACTTTGGATTCATTCTGTTCTTTTTCTACCTTGTTAAGGTTGGCGCTCAGCTCGTTAATGTTCAGCCTATGTTTCTACTATAAATAAGCATTGACAGCTGCAAAATGTCCTTTAAAAACTTTAGTTTCTTCCCACAGGTTTTGAAAAGTGGCATTTTCATTTTCATTCAGTCCTAAATAGTTTCTCCTTTGAGAGTAAGTCTTAAAATATCCCCAGTTTCTGTGGATGTCAGAAAACATCCACTATTTAAAACATCTACTATTTCTTCTATGGTAATTAGAAGTACAAATTTAAATTTCCAATGTATGCCTTTAAGCTGCATGCATGTCATGTCACTTCGGTCGTGTCCGACTCTTTGTGATCCTATGGACTGTAGCCTGCCAGGCTCCTCTGTCCATGGGATTTTCTTACCTATTGTTTGCTGTGACTGCTGACTTCATTCATGGTCTTCATGGTGGACTTTTTCCTTTTGTGTTGGCTTTTGGATTATGAACTCATTTTCGGAAAGACTTTATTTATAGAACTTGGGAATGGTCCAGGTTAAGGGGGTATCCTTTCATTTGTTTCTGTCAGGTGCCTGAGGAAATATCACTTACTTGGGATAATTTTTTGTATTAGATTCTCACTTTGGGTAACCCAGTTAATATATATCAGAACTCTGAACTCTTATGATTGAAGACCCATGGATACAAATTCTTAAGGTAGCCATTTTTTCCCACCCATAACCTGGGAGACAGAGTTAGATTTCATTGTGGTCTTCCTGTCCTAGGGGATGAATTTCTTTCTGTTGTCTCTTTTCACTGAAGGTGTAACTCTTTTAAGTCCCTAAGTTTAAGTGGAGGAGTCTCTGTGGAGTGGAACTGCCCACTTCACGCAGGCTCAGCGCCTCATCGTTTATCCTCTTATGGCCATTCAAATCCAAGCCCCTTGCTCACTAAGTCTGGCCACATGTCCCAGTCAGCTCCCCACAGGAGAGCTGCAGTATCTATTTACTGTTTTAATGTGCAGTTCATGCTTTGATTTTGACACTTGACGATCAAACTACTTGCAACTGCCGTTTTGTGATTGAAAGGATGTGTTGTTTTTTTGAGCAAGTCTAATGCTTTGTAGACTTCAGTTTTTGCATTATTTAGTATGCCGTAATGCCATAAACAGAAATTTATCATTTATTCTAATCCCTAGTTTTCTCATCCACAAACTGAGACCCACCCACAGAACTGAGTGTAAATACTCATACAGGGTGATCAGAGTGTTTAGTTACCGTTATCATTATAGTGATGATTATTAATATTATTAACCAAAAAGCATTTTTTCCAGGTCTCCAAAGTTTAATAGCCTGCCTCACTCCCCTCTGTCCAGTTCCTCATTTCACCTTTTTTTTTTTTTTTGGATGGTTGGGCTGCCCTGGGACTGCTGTGAATTTTCTTCCAGAGCTTGAGCATCTGCAGAAAACAAGCCTTGTTATCTTGGTGAAACCCCAGGTGCTCCACAGGGTTTGACAGTTTCTCAATTTCTTCTGTTTTATTAAATTATTAGAGAGGTTCTCTGAATACACAACAGAACATTTTGCAATTAGGAAGATTTTTGGTTGAATTCTTCTGAGTATCAGAACATTTTTTAAATGACTTTAATCTGTTCCAGGGTGCTGAAGAGCCCCTATCATGTCCTGGCAGCAGACATAAAGGAAGTCTATTTGCCCCCAATAGACTGTGAGTTCTTTGAGGAAAGGCACTTGTTAATTCATCTTTCTAACCCCAGTGTCTGATATAGTACCAGGAACATAATAGGTGCTCAGTGAAGATGGACAGCCTCTGCCTGGGCAACTCCTATCCACCTTATAGCATGTGTGTGTGTGCTAAGTTGCTTCAGTCATGTCTGACTCTTTGTAACCCTGTAGACCATAGTCTTCCAGGCTGCTCTATCCATGGGATTCTCGAGGCAAGAATACTGGAGTGGGTTGCCATGGAGTGGGTTGTGATGCCCTCCTCCAGGGGATCATCCCGGCCCAGGGATCAAACCCACGTCTCATGTCTCCTGCACTGGCAGGCAAGTTCTTTACCACTGGTGCCGCCTGGGAGGCCCAGCGCTGAGCTTGAATGCTCATTCCTCAGGAGTCCCTCTTCGATCTCTAGGTTGGGTTTCTTGGTACTTTGCTTTCTTACCACTGTCACACTTGTAACTAATGAGATAATTGTAACTGTGTGCTTAATGACTTTCATGCTTGACCATAAGCTCTGCAAAGCAGTTCCTGCATCTGTTGTAATGATTATTTCATCCCTCACAAATATTTGTTTAGTGACTGATTAGACACTGCCAGAATGGTGGTTCTTTAGTAAGTAGTGTGTGGCGCGGTCATTTGCGTTCTGTCTTTGAGCTACGAGAGGTTACGGGAATTATTCTTCCTGTTGCCTTTGCATTTTTGTTATTAACTTCTAACTTTGCAGGAGCCTGGGATATACTGTGGTTTATGAATCAATAAACTTGATGAGAACTGCTTTTGCGTGCTGAGGCAGGCTAATTCATGCGGTGCGCTCAGGTTTCTCCCTTTGTTCAGGGTGAACATGGACATGGTTCTTGAACTTGGCTTTACAGCATCTGTAAGTACAGAAGTCTGTATTCTTGCCAGAACTGGAATCTAAAGCATGGATGGGAAGGCTTGTTTTTTCTTTTCCCACCAGGCTACCTTCCCCCATTCAAGGAAGTGAGGGCAATGCAGGCCTTGCTGAGATAGGCCTTCTGCTGCCCTCTCCTTTCTGTTTTTGCTCCATTTGTTTCTCATCTCCAAATCCCTCGGTAGTAATGATTTCTTTCTTTTTTTTTTTAAAGCATCTGCAGGATTAGGCAGGCATATGTGCCTTGAGTAACTGCTGTCTGTTACTGGGGTATCATTACATCATCATCATCATCACATCAAGAAGGGATTCCAAGAAGGACTTCCAGGCCTAAATCCTGCTAGCATTGGAGTAGGAGGCTCTGATCCCTTGCCAGAGGCACTTAGAAACACAAGGAACATGTATAGCAGCTGGGACTCATTTTGTCCAAGTGTTTAGCTCAGATACCCTCACCTTCAGGGCCAGACAGGTAACAAGAAAGAGCAAGGTGAACTTTGTGTATCATGATCATAAGTGGCAACTGACAAGAGGCCTGAGAAGGAGAGTCAGAAGGGAGTGGTGGGGACTACAGCGCACAGGGGGCTTTGGGTCCCCTCTCCAGGAAGCAGCTAACCTCACCCCAGCTGATTTCAGGCCCAAGTCATCAAATCTTTAATTTTTTTTCAAGAATAGTTAGATATATGGATTTTCATGTTCACTATACTGAGTTTAAAATATTGGCAACTCTAAGAACATCACCCAGGCCTCCCAGAAATATATTAACCAACCACCCTTGACCCATAGGAGGCAGTTTGCAGCCTCTAGCTTCAAGGCCTGGGGGAGAAAGAGATTTAAAGGAGCACCAGCAGCATGATCAGCTTTACTTATTTCAATTTCTTTGATCTAGTCCGTTGTTATGATTTCTTGATGGAAGTACACAGTGTGAGAATCAAGGGAAAGAGGAGCCGGGGAGGGAGGAGATGGGGGAGGCTGCGGGTTGTGCAGTGATGGACGGTCAGGAGTGAGTGAGGCTGGACTCCTCGGAGGAGGTAAGCCCAGAGACAGAGTAGGCAGGGTGTGTTTTGTGGGGGCAGCTGTAGGTGGGCTTAACAGAAAATGTCTTCTTAAGATGTCGTTTCCCCTGCTGCTAATGACTCTACCTTAATTTCATTTTACAAGCTTTTCTGAAACAGAAAAGTGTTTTCTGAATCGAAGAAGCCAAGGGCTGCTTCCTGCCCCTCTTGATGCATGGGCAGCAGATGGATGGCAGGCATCTGCTCAGCTAACATGCCAGGGCCCTGGTGAGACAGATGTAGTCCTGGCCTTGACAGCCCTCCTGGTTCTGTAACCACAGGGCAGTGTGACAAGTCCTGTGATTCTGCACAGGACTCAGTGCGACTCTGAGCAAGGCTCTAGAGTGGCCGGAGGTCACAGTTTGGGCTCCCCTAATCAGAGATGGAGATGAGGGCTGGGGTTCTGGTGGTTTGGGGGGTGGTCCCAGGAAGTGGGAGGGAGGGAGCAGAGCATGAGGGAGGGGAGGAGGAAGAGCCAGTGCAGGAGCGAGAGAGCTGGTCACCGCTGTGGACATCCACGTTCTGGTGACACTGGTGTTCCTCTGAGGAATCTCACTGGAACTGCTGCAGAACCGTCCCGTCAGAGGAAGAGAGGCTGGCGCTGTCCATTCTCTCCCATCCCCCACTGGTTGAAGGTTGCCCCGGCAATATTGGGTGGAATGCCTGTTGGATTATTGTGTGACATGTAAAAATGATACGAAATTAAAATTTCAGTGTCCACAAATCCAGCTCTCTTGACACATAGCCACGCTCATCCACTCATCTCTTGTCCACAACTCCCTTTATGCCACCACAGCAGAGCAGAGTAGTTGTGACACAGACTATATGGCCCACAAAGTCCACAGCAGTTACTCTCCAGCCCTTGACGGTAAGGATTTCCTGCCTCCTCCTAGAAACTTCCATCACTGGAATCCAGAACTGAGCCTCTCAACACTGTTCTATGACACCTCCTCCTAAAGCCACTAACCATCCCATTTCTGTGACTGCTCCCTCTCCCCGATTCCAAAGGAGTCGTTCAATTATTAATGAACTGCCTTAAGATGTGGAAGGTGAATTCTGACATCATGTCCCAGTCGCTGGTGGTGTGACAGACACCAGCCATGATTCTTGCCCACTCTGTTAGTGGATAGCTAAGTGAGCACTCTTCCCAAACAGGGCTGAAATTGTTGAAGGTACTCCCGGCCTAGAGAGACCGATGCACCGAAAGGCACAGTGTGAGCTGAAGCTACGGACTAGAAGCCCATCTGCAGGCTTCTGCTCTGGTTTAACATCAAAGGGAAGATAAATAAAGTGAGGGAGAGATACCTTCTGCAGAGCCTCCCATCCTCACCAGAGAATATCTAACATGTTGGGAATGGTGGCAGGGGCTTCTTTTCCAGTGCGCTCCTGGGGGGCTGCTGCTTCCCCGGCACCTCTTCCTGGAACTTCCCAGGGAATTCCTGCTGTCTGGCACATGCTGCTCCACGTCAGGGAGCACAGAAGGAGCAATTGGAGATAGATTGTGCAGAACACAGGAGGCTAATGCTGTGCACACATCCATGTGGGTGGCCTGCCGGGCCCCATATACCTCTGTCCACTTGGTTTGTCTGAGACAGCCTCAGTGCGAGCGCTTGGAGAGGGTGGCACCACAGAAACCATTCAGAGCACCACAGCATCCATTAGTGTCTGGTGGGCACATTATCAGAGTGCCTTCCATATATCTGTCTCAGTCATTCCCAAATGTTCCTCTGAGGATTGGGAAAATCTATATGTTTCCAAACATTCTTTGGTCTGTAATGCAATGAGTGCAGTTCAGTTCTGTTGCTCAGTTGTGTCTGACTCTTTGCGACCCCATGGACTGCAGCACGCCAGGCCTCCCTGTCCATCACCAACTCCCGGAGCCTACTCAGACTCATGTCCATCAAGTCATTGATGCCATCCAACCATCTCATCCTTTGTCATCCCCTTCTCCTCCTGCCTTCAACCTTTCCCAGCATCAGGATCTTTCCCAAAGAGTCAGTTCTTCATACCAGGTGGCCAAAGTATTAGACCTTCAGCTTCAGCATCAGTCCTTCCAATGAATATTCAGGACTGATTTCCTTTAGGATGGACTGGTTGGATTGCCTCGCTGTCCAAGTGACTCTCAAGAGCCTTCTCCTACACCACAGTTCAAAAGTATTAATTCTTCAGTGCTCAGCTTTCTTTGTAGTCCAACTCTCACATCCACACATGACTACTGGAAAAATCATAGCTTTGACTAACCTTTGTTAACCGAGTAATGTCTCTGCTTATGTCAAGCATAATGTCTTGCATAAAGTCAGTTTTATTTTTCAGTTTTGGGGACCTCTGTTTTTCCCATGTCCTTCTTTCTTGCCTTTGGAGATGTAAGATGTTATTTTTTGAAATGATAGCATTTGTATTTATTTTTGTGCATTCCTTTCCTTTATGAAATGACTGGTAAGAGCTCCTGACAGTTCCCTGGTTGTCGAGCACGTGGGTCCTGGAGCTGGACGACTGGAGTTTGAATCTTGGCGGTGCCACCAGCTCATGCCAGGGTGCTTAGTTGCTCAGTTGTGTCCTACTCTGTGACTCTTTTGGACTGTAGCCCACCAGGTTCCTCTGTCTATGGGATTTTTCAGGCAAGAATACTGGAGTGGGTTGCCATTTCCTCCTCCGGGGCATCTTCCTGATCCAGGGATCAAGCCTGTGTCTCCTGTGTCTCCTGCCTTGCAGGCAAATTCTTTACCCGCAAGCCTGCCACCAGCTCAGAAACACTAATTCAGTTTCTGCATTTGTTCAGTGGGGATAGTCATGCCCATCTCACAGCACTGCTGGGGAGATTATGTTCATATATGTAAAACATTTAGAACAATCCCAGACACAGAGCAGACACTACATTACCTATTAGTCTTTCTCTTTTTCATGTCAAAACTTAGCAAAAGAAGATGCAAAATGATGCTTTCAAGATCTGGGGAGGGGACTTATTCAGATCCAAGAAATCTAAAATCAGAAACTACTTCTCTATCTCTTAAACTTTGTAATGACCCCATTTAACAGGTCAAGAAACTAAAGTTCAGAGAGCTTTATGGGTCCTCAGAAAATGCCTCTGCCATTATTGGCAGCCCTCAGGGATAGGGCAATCGTGCTGCTTGTCTAGGACCCATTGGTCTCCTTTATGGGAGCAGGGTTTTAATATGCAGATGTTTTGGTCTTTTCTGAAAATTGTGTTCAGCTTCATTTAAGGTAAATAAGTTTCTCAGCCTGTGTCTCTTCACACTCGCCTAGGTATACTTAATGTTCCCAATTATCGAAGCCCTTTTCATATTCCCTCTCACTAGTTCTCTATAAATGTGCCAGCAATAACTTCCTCTAGCATTAGAGTCCTGCAAGCTTTAAGAGTTTCTTAAAAAGAGATTGGCTCTGGTAGACTCCATTAGGCAGATGGAGGTTAAAAACCGGTTTATACCTTCAACCATAAGTACCTTAAACACTTGTGATTTCAGCCAGCCCAAGGAAATACACAGCTGACTGGTGGGCTAGACCTTTGATTGGGTTAGGAAGGGTTTTGTTCATGTTATGTGGTTTGAAACAAGTAGTTTTTGAAAGGGGCTGACTTGATCAACTTCTTTCTCCTCATCCCTGTTTCGTCTTAGTATTGAGTTAGGGTTGAGGCATTTAAAAATGTCAGAAATCCAGAGCAAAGCAAGCCTGATTCCAGAGATTTCATTAGCAAAGAACGGACAGACACTAAGTCTGTGGTACATACTGAGGCTCTTCTCTCTCCTCATGGGAATACCTTCTACACCCACGAGAAGAAAGGGACTTCTGCCCAACTTCCCACCCATTTCTCTAACTCCTGCCAAGACTCCTTTTCCTCCTCACACTCATCCCCCTAAGACTTGGAAAGGGGGGCATTAATCATCTTATTGGTCATAGCCTGAGACTTGGGCCCCTTGTTGCTGATGGGCCAGGTTGTCATATGTTAGATAGCTCCTGCCCCTCTGCTGAAGTTCTCTTGCTCTTCCAGTTTCTGTGTCAGAGGTCAGCAGGCCAGAGCAAGACCCACCATGTTCACCATCCATCTCACTGTATCTTCAATTGGGTGCCTAGGCTTCATTGTGTCTGCTCTGCCCGATCACATAAGATTCAAGAGAATATCACAGCCCCGACAATTCTCCAGCCCAATGGACAAGAGAAGCCTTTCGTAGCATATGGTATAGGTGATATCAGACAGAAAAGCATAGTGATTAAGAGCTCTGACTTTTGAGCAAATAAAATGTGTTAGTCCAGGCTTACTCATAATACCACGTAACCCCAACCAACTTACTTTCTAAGCCTCAGTTCTTGATTTGTAAAATGTAGGTTATAATAATACCTTTCATATTAAGTTTTTGTATAGATTAATCAAGGCCATTTTTATCATCAAGTACATAGCCTCATGCTTGCAGTGAATGAGTGATACCTGCTAAATATCATAGATTGTACATGGGATGTAGATTTTAGAAGGATTTCCAAACTACTAGCTTATAAATGGCTTAATATAACTCAATATTTCATAGGCACACTCACTTTGGGAAATAAAACAAAGTCATTTATTAGATTTTGATTTCTTCAGTTGGCAATTTAGGCTGAGCTCAGCCAGCCAGTTCTTCTGTTTGGCTTGCCAGGACTCACTTGTGTTTCTAGAGTCAGCTGGCAGGTTGCTAGGAGCTGGTTAACTTAGATGGCATAATTCACATGTATGGTGCTGGCAGCTGGCTAGAGTGATGGAGTGACAGACCGCATGTGTCCACTAGGCTAGTCTAGGTTTATTCTCTTGAATAAACTGGTATCAATTTCCGGATTACCAAGAGCAGCAAGAAAAGACAAGCCCCAACATGCAGGTGCTTTTTGAGCCTCCATTTATGTTATGCTTGCTGGTGCTCCATTGACCAGAGCTAGTCACAAGACCAAGGCCAGATAAATGTGGGAGAGGACTAAGATCATGAGACACGCAGCCATTCTTGAAACAATATACCACAGTCTCCTTTCTTTGGTATATCTAAAGGGGAAATACTTTGTATTTAAGCATTCAAGTGGTACAAGATTTCTTTTTTTAAATCCTTTGTCAGATATGGTATTTTAATATGCTTGGCATCTGGTTGCTCTCCTTGGGTTTGAGAAATCCATTGCTGACATGTTTTTCTTTTCTTTAATCTTTTATTCCCTTTATTTGGGAAATTATAGTTTGCTGCAGGACATAGTTCTTTTTATAGGAGAAACATCTGTGATGTCATAATGGAGCACGTTTCCTCAGGGATGTGCATTTATCCCTATGCATTTGGAAACATTATCTGTAATCCATTTGTTCATTTCTATTTTGGTCTCTAACTTCATATTGAATAAGAGCAAGTATGTGAACCAAAAACATATAAATTGATAAGTTAATCTTTTAAAAATGTTTATAGTTTTCTTTTGATTTCTAGTTATTGAGCTCTGATAAGGAAATATTTTTAAAAAATTCAAAAAGGATTGCAGTAATATGGCTAGTAACTGAAAATGGAAACAGATTACTTAGAGTTAAAACAAAACATTTTCAATAAAGAATTTCTCAATGGAACATTTAAGTTCTTATTGAATCTGTATATAATTACATCTTACTCCCCAAACAAAACAGATTTCCAGTGATAAATGTTTCTGGACAGCAGCAAGATTCAATTCAGTGCATTTCAAGATGCAGATTTATTTGTGAAATTAGAAGAAAATAGTCACCAGTGAGAACCTGGGGGAGTCCTATCTATCTTTAGCTGTTATATTGGTGTTTCACCCAGAAATATCTCAGAGATAGAGGTGCTTCTTGCAAAGATGAGGAAAAAAACTGCAACTGGAGCAGAAATTAATTTGTATTTATAGTCCAAATGCCTACATGAATCCTTAATCTGCTTTTTTATGATTTTAGGGGAATTTATAGAATCATTTAGATTGGAAGAAATCTCCAGTGGGTCATCAAGTTCCCCCTCCTTATTATGGCAGCACTGATTTTATTATCCTTAAAGCAGCTCTGATAGATGGGTGTCAAGTCTGGCTCATGTTTCATGCATTTAAAAATGTGTATTCCATACCCTGAGTGTATTTAATGTGGAAGAGACAGGCCAGGAGCTGCCTATATGCCCAGGAGACTTTTTCTGAGTTCCTGACTCACAGTCTTCTCTGGAATTGATGCCAAATATGTAGTATAATAAGCATTATATTGACGTCATCAAACCCAGTTTGCTTCAGGCTTCTGACAACTGGAAACACTTTCCTCAGTGTGTTTAGGGACCCAGCTGTGCTCTCTCTTCTGAGAAAATAACAGAAGATCATTCATTCCCTCTTTCTCCTTTTGTCCTGCATACCTCCAGGGACCTGCAGTCCCTCCCCTCACCCCCTAGTTAAGCAAGCCTGCTTAGACCAACTTTTGCTAAAAGGTGTTTTGAGGGTATCTCTAATATCTGTAGAAGTCTGTGAGACACAAAGAAATATAAGATGTGGTTCTTCCCTGCAAGAAATTTGTACTCTATTGGGGAAGATTCCTGAGATATATCTGGGAAGAAATGAGACTGGTCTCTACGAACAGCGAGTGTCCTTCATGGTGCCACTTAGTGAAGGATACCCAACTGTGCACAATCACATTGTAATAGACCCCAACAAAAGTGAGCGCCCAATTATCCAGTGCAGACACGCTATAGGACAGTAGTATACAGTATGGTGTGTGTTCCTTAAAGCCACTGTAAGTGCCAAAGAGGCAAGAGCAGGGAAAGTAATAGGAACTAGCTTCCTCAAGAATAAAGAAGATGTGACTGGGTTGGATTTTGACATATTAAGGTGACTCATCCAGCCATTGCCTAAAAATATGTGTTGAGAAAGGTTGGGGTTGCAGTTGAGAGTTCAGACCTAGTTTTTGAGTTCTGATTTTGCCAGTGGCTGACTTTGTGACCTTGGGCAAGCAACTCAGCCTCTCAGAGCCCCAGTGACTCCAGCTCTAAAGTGACGAGAATAGTAGTCCTTGGTTTTTAGGGCTGTTGTGAGGATGAAATGAGAGAACGCATTCCAACTGCTCAGGACAGAGCTGGACACACAGGGTGGTAAGCGCTAAGTGTGTGTGATGGTGGTGGGGGGGTGAGAGAGGCAGTGTGGAAACAAGGCAGGGAGGTGATGGAAGGAGTCCTTGACGTAGGCATATTTGGAAACATGTGAAAAGGGCACGTTAGGCTGAAAGAAGATGAAGAGTCAAAGTTCTGGGATGGGGTGAGGATGCTTGGGTTCTGGAGATGGGGCTGAGTAGCATGGACCCAGAGCTGGTTGTTTTGTGTTGGGGAGTGCCTTGGATAAGTTGGGTGGGGACAAATTATATTGTCTTAGACACAAGCATAGGCATTAAACTTGCTCCAGCAGGCAACTGTAGACTCTAATTGTGGTAATGACCACAACTCTCATGGCAGAAGTTATGGGTTTTGAATGCCTGTTGAATTATTGTGTGTCCAGTCCCTAGATGGATCCTATATTTTATGTATTATTTGTAATACTCACAATAATTTTTATCACACATGCATTAGGCCAGTTTTACAAATGAGGAAACTGAGGCTCAGAGTGATCAAGTAATATGATCAAGGTCACAGAGCTAACCAGAGGAAGACTTGGGGCTCAAACCCATTCAGTCTGGAGTGAGAGATGAACCTTATATTCTAGCCCAGATTGGTTGGCCTTCCAGGCATACATTCTGTAGGATATTAACCAGTCAAGAGTGTGACACAGTAAGGTGATGAGAAAGAAAAACAGAAAGGGACATGAATTATGGACTGCAGCTGAAGGAGCCCCTAAGAGATGACTGTAATCTGGGCCCAAATTCCTGAGGATATTGGCAAGGGACAGGACTAGGGCTGGGGAGAAAGGAGTAAATCCATGAACTCTTTAAAAGGATCAATTTATAGGACTTGGCAATTGAATGTCTGTGCAGTAGAGAGGAGAAGAGTTAGAGGTGGCTTTCAGTTTTCCATCCCTGTCAGTGACAACTCCCAGGTTGGTGCAGCTGGCTGTGGCCTGGGGCCTGTTGGCCGCATCCCATCCATCCTGCTCTTACTCTCCCATGATCTCCCCGATGTCCCCACCCAAACCCAGAGCTGCCCAGGCTGAAACTTGAACCACGAGTCTCTTTAAATCTTAAACAGAAGATGAAAACAATACAAAGCAAAATAGGAAAGAAACTCTATGTCATAAAAAGGCTGCAGATAGTAACCATCACAGAATAATGAGAGACTCCAGTAATCCTCTCCTCCCACTTTCACTCTTCCTGATTGTGCCTCTGGTGGGCATTGGCAGCCAGGGTGAAAAAATCTTTCCCCTCCTCCAGGGGATCTTCCTGATACAGGGATCAAACCTGGGTCTCCTGCATTGCAGGCAGATTCTTTACCATCTTTCCCCCATTGTGTGTTCCAGTTGGTTACTTCCGGCATGTTGGGAAGCTGTTGATTTTTGCATGCTTATTTGTATCCAATCTACCATACTACAAGGGGCTTCCCTGGTGGCTCAGATGGTAAAACATCTGCCTGCAATGCAGGAGACCCGGGTTTGATTCCTGGGTTGGGAAGATCCCCTGGAGAAGGAAATGGCAATTCACTGCAGCACTCTCGCCTGGAAAATCCCATGGACGGGGGAGCCTGATAGGTTATAGTCCACGGGGTCGCAAAGAGTCGGACACGACTTCACCTTCACTTTCACTTTACCATACTACATAGCTTCTCAGTAAAATTTCCAGGGTTTTTAGGTCTTCTTCTAAGAAGTGATGATTTTCTTCTTCCTTTTCAATAATTATTCAACTTGTTTTAATTTCTTGACTCACCACTTCGTTTTTGATATCAGCTATTAAAAAAATTAGTTGGAATAGGAAAAACACTGTTGATTTTTTGAGCATCTGTAGAAAAGGCAGTGGCACCCCACTCCAGTACTCTTCCCTGGAAAATCGCATGGATGGAGCGGCCTGGTAGGCTGCAGTCCGTGGGGTTGCTAGGAGTCAGACACGACTGAGCGACTTCACTTTTACTTTTCACTTTCATGCATTGGAGAAGGAAATGGCAACCCACTCCAGTGCTCTTGCCTGGAGAATCCCAGGGACGGGAGCCTGGTGGGCTGCTGTCTATGGGGTCGCACAGAGTCGGACAGGACTGAAGTGACTTAGCAGCAGCAGGAAGGATGGACTATAAAATCATAGAGGCTAAAGATAGAGTGAATGGCCAGGAGGCTACTGCAACAGGATCACAGTGTTATGATGCCCAAGGCAATTGAAATGAAGGAAATAGTCATGAGAGAAAATGGGCTGGCCTTGTTATTGTGGTCTGGGCGTAGACGTTGACTTTTAGGCCTCAAATCCAAAGTCTGGTAATTTAGAGTCACCAGGAACTTGACTCTGTTGTTAATAGAGTTTGAAGCTTATTGCAATCAATTCATTTGAAAAGAGGTGAGAAGATGGAAATTAGTTAGAATTCTCAGTTTATAAACTGCTCCATGAATGTGGATTTAAAAGAAATTAGCAGGTATTTTAATTTTCTTCAATATTGCCATAGTCTGACTCTTAATCTACCTAGAGGCAAAACATCGCATAATATAATTTATAAATGTCTTTTCAGGTTGACAAAGCCATTTTCCATATATTGTCTCATTTTGTCTCCAACAACTCTGAGATAGATGAAGCGAGAAGATTTAACATTTGCTCAGCAAGTTACAGTTTGCAAAATTCTCCCACCTACATGACCTCATTGAATGCTCACCCTCACTCATTGCTAATGTGCACCCAGAATGCTTATCTAATTGTAGTTTTCTACATGCGGACTTTGTCTTTGAAAGTGAAAGTCCCCATGGAGAATGTCCAATCTTGCCTTGACCATACATGGAACCCCTCTTCATTTCTCAAAATCTTGTTCAAGGAAGACATTATCTTTGCCTCTTCCTCACAGGAGAGGGTGGAGTGGCAGGAAGCTGAGCAAAGTAGCTCAGGAAAGGAGAGCTCCGCCCTGTGGCCCTGGAAGGGGGTTGTGTAGAGGACAGCTGACAAGAAGTTCCCTTGGCAATGCTGAGGGTTGTGTACACTCTGATGTGGCCTTATCACCTTTTTCTTTCCCCTGAAGTGGAGCCAGTGGAGAAGATAGTGTGAGTGTGTGTAGTGTGCAGTTTAGAGGATGATGTTTCATAAGCAAACACATGTACATGCATATAGAGGCTCCCATTCTGCAGCTCCTCTCACTTCCTTTGATTTTAGGAGAAGGAAAGGGAAAGCTCATTTGATCATTTGCAGGATATTTCAGTGAAGTGTATCTGGTTTTATAATGGACCTCAGAGCTCATCTAGTAGAGGCCAAGGGAGAAGAGAGTTTCAAAGAGGGGGTAGGTCATCACTGTTGGTGTTTTTAAGAGTAGGACAGAGGGAAGGATGTGGCCATAAGGTAGTTGCCCACTGGTACCCTTTAAGAGTCCAGTTCTGGAGGTCGCTGGGCTTGGAAGCCTGGTGGCCTTTAAGAGTCCAGTTCTGGAGGTCGCTGGGTTTGGAAGCCTGGTGGCCTTTAAGAGTCCAGTTCTGGAGGTCGCTGGGTTTGGAAGCCTGGTGGCCTTTAAGAGTCCAGTTCTGGAGGTCGCTGGACTTGGAAGCCTGGCCACCAGGGGCTCAGAAGGGAAGAGATGTGAGAATGGAGGAAATAGACTTGGGTTACTTGTGTAAAACATTTAGTTATGAAGGATTGGGGGGAAATTTTTAAAAATATACATATAAACTGTTATGAAAAATTTAAAAACATTAATATAAACTGTTATAAAAGATTTAAAGAACTTAGAAACACAGAATTAATCATGCAACACTTCTGACCTTTTTTTTTGCATCTCCAAGTGTAATGGAGTGACATGCTCTTTCAATCCTTGGTAAA
Source organism: Bos indicus (assembly GCF_029378745.1). Classification (NCBI taxonomy): domain Eukaryota; kingdom Metazoa; phylum Chordata; class Mammalia; order Artiodactyla; family Bovidae; genus Bos; species Bos indicus. Next base: position 24,852,449 of record NC_091785.1, read on the forward strand.
CATTTTAGAGAGAAAGGGTGAGATTCATTTGCATGTCAGGCTGTGAGAGCAGAGAGTGAGCCCAGAAGAAGGAGAGGAGAAGATTCAAGGAAGGCATGATGTGTGTGTGTGTGTGTGCTGGGTGTGTATGTGTGTGTAATATGTGTGGTTTTTGTGCATGGGTGTATTTAGTGTGATGTTAGTCGCTCAGTCATGTCTGACTCTTTGAGACCCCATGAACTATAGTCTGCCAGGCTCCTCTGTCCCTGGAATTTTCCAGGCAAGGATACTGGAGTGGGTTGCCATGCCCTCCTCCAGGGGATCTTCCTGACACAGGGATCAAACCTGGGTCTCCTGCATTGCAGGCAGATTCTTTACCATCTGAGCCACCAGGGAAGCCCTGGGTGTATTCTACATGCATTTATTTATACACACATACTGGGAGAGAGGATGAAGCCATCCAGCTCTTCATTTGTCATGGACAGGAAGGAAGAGAACATTTATTAACACTGATGTCTTGTGATGAAGATTGGGGTCTCTTAAGACACCTCTGTCTGTTCAGATCAAGTCATCTGCTGAGAGGGAGTGTGACCAAGGTGAAATTGGAGTCCTGGGGTCCAGAGAGGCTGCGGGGGGGCGGTGACATCTGGGTGTTCACAAGAATGAAAGTGAGAATTGCTAAGCAGAGGAAGGAAGCAAGTCACCGTGCACAGCTTGACTTAGTAATGGCCCTGCTGGGTATGTTCATTCTGTAGTGGGCTCTGGCAGTACTGGGTAGCATGAGAGCTGAGAAACCCGACTGTCGGGCAGAGGTCAAACTGGGTGTATGCACGGTGGGTGTGCAGATCGGGGAGGAGGGAATTAAGAGTGCAGAGGGCATTGGCAAGTATTTGACTCTGGGTAGAGGTAGGGGAAGCAGGACAATACAGCCAGGAAGAGGCTAATGGGCAGTGTGGAGCAGGAAGGTTGAGTGACAGTATATCCCAGGAGGGTAGAGAGCGAAGGAGTGAGAGAAATAATAAGTGAGGAGCCTGCATTCAGAGAGGGGAACGTGGAATTGGGGCATTTTAAAGCCTGCTCTTGGAGTAATGACATTCATATTAAACTGGCTATGGAATTTCAGGTATACTATTTCAACTGGATAAAAGCAAAGCACCCTCCTCCCACACACACACAAACACCAGTGCCTATAGTGGTATATCAGACTCTATTTCCTGAATTTGTTTATGAAATTTTCCTTGTTACTGAAGCATCCCTTAGTGTCATTTCTGAAAATCACTGTGTCTCCCAATGGCACATATTTGGAGAAGTCTCAATTTCTCTTTAATACAGACTATTGCAGATGCTCTCTGACTTGTGAAATCCTTCCATTTCTACAAGGTCTAAGTAAAAGATGGCTACAAGGTACATTTTTATACCATGCCTTGCTTTTATTTTATAAAATGTGGTCTTTTAATATGTTTAGCTACCTGGTGGCTGAGATGGTAAAGAATCCTCCTGCAATACGGGAGACATGGATTTGATCCCTGGGTTGAGAAGATCCCCTGGAGGAGGGTATGGCAACTCACTCCAGTATTCTCGCCTGGAGAATCCCATAGACAGAGGAATCTGGCAGGTTACAATCCCTGGGATCGCAAAGAGTCAGACACCACTGAGCGTCTAAGCACACAGCACACACCTATGTTGACCCTTAGCCTAGCTTTGGCTGGTTTGGACAGGATATTAAGTATAAACTTAATTTTTTTTTTTCACAACCTTTCCTCTTTTCTGCCTGCTTGAGAGGGTTCTGCTTTGCCCTCTCACTGTCAGCCCCTTCTCTGCACTTGGAGGAAAGGATCTGTCCTTGTCTGACTGGTTTTCTCCCGGCTTTTGAGATACATAATCATGATCTCAGTGAAGGAGGGAAGGACAGACAGCACATGAGTGAAGTTTTTCTAGGAATTGTTGGGTCAGGGATGTGAGAATAGCTGCAGATTATGAGGGAAGGGGGATTTTAAGAACTGATGTAGATAATATGTCCCCTTTGCAGTAGTTGATACCAAGGAAGTTGTGAAGTTAGTCTGAAGTGACTTTTTATTACTTGTAACTTTCCTGGCCATGGTACTCCTCTGTGACTGGTCCTTATGGGTCTTAGTATCAAGAGGGCTTCATTAGCATCATTACTTTCCAGTCAAAAATAGACCACATTAAAAAGAGAGTAACCCCAGGACCACTGAAATAACATGAATTCATACAGTGATGATCCCTGGGACAACTGTATTTACTACATTTTAAGCTTCCCTGGTGGCTCAGATGGTAAAGAATCCACCTGCGATACGGGAGACCTGGGTTTTATCCCTGGGTTGGGAAGATCCCATGGAGGAGGGCATGATGACCCACTCCAGTATTCTTGCCTGGAGAATCCCCATGGACCGAGGAGCCTGGCCGGCTACAGTCCATGGGGTCGCAAAGAGTTGGACACGACTGAGCAACACAGCACTCAGCACTCGGGACAACAGAAACATTAGAAGACTGGCAACAAAATGCCATCATTCCAGCTGTTGTTTTCCATGTTACATTCTCACCTTATGATCTTCTTTTGGAAATGAATCTACTTTGTATTACAGAACTTAATACAAAATTTTCCACTTCCTTAAAATTTTATTAAGTGCTTTATAGAACAATTTGCGTAAGGTCTGATTTTCCGAGTTGTCGGCTGTGCAGCAAAATGACCTCATATTTTTTCATCTAGTTTCATGTCATTATTTATACAAAGAGGTGGATGGTTTGCATTCGGATTAGGTATATGTGAAAAGTGAACATGTTTTTTTTTTCTGCAATTTTAGATCTAAAACAACATTGTTTTTCTATTTCATTGCTGTCCAGTAAAAATGTAATTAAGCCATATCTGTAACTGTGAATTGTCTAGTAGTTTCAATAACAGGATAAAAAGAATCAGGTGAAATTAATTTTAATAGTATACATCTTTCAACCCAATTGATCCAAGATATTATTTTAACATGAAATGTGTTTTAAGTTATTAGTGTGATATTTTACGTTTTGGGGCTACTAAGTTCAGAGTATCTTAGTATGTATTTCACATTTTTACAGCACATAGCAATTCAGACAACCCACATTTCAAGTGCTTGATAAGCCGCATATGGCGAGTGGCTACTGTATGGATTGGCATCATCCTGCTTTATGGCCACAGCTACTCGAATGTCAGCATGGCTGCTAAATTCTTTCTGATTCACTGAGTGTGTTTACATAATCTGAATTTGAGAAAGAGAATTATGTAGTCATTTAGGTGAATTAACCATTCATTCATTCTTTTCATTCATTTACTCTTTCACTCGCTTTTGTTGATTCACTTATTCATTCATTTGTTTAGAGTCCTATTTTATATCATAAATTTTAAGAAATATTGCAAATGTAGAATAAAATAAAAGTGAATTTCTATATATTCTTGGTAGGTGGGATATGCTCTCCTTTTTTTCATTTGGAGAAAAAATGTTAATGCAGAAAAATAGAGTGTAACAGAAGAAAAGAACTCACTACCCATCCAGAATGGTAAATACTAATGTTTTGTCACATTTTTTTGAGAGGGTTATTATAAAAGGTTTATTATATTATAATAAACCTAATATAATGTACCTAATAAACCTAATACAAACGTATTATAAAAAGTTTATTACTCACACGATGAGGCTTTTGGGGGAGATCAGAGTGGCTGTCAAGCACATCCAAAAATGGCCTGTGAGAGAGCAGTGGCAGGAAACTTGGTTGGGGTTTTTAGGGTGGTTGCGGTGAGACCGGGGTGCACATTTGTTTTTGATTAGAAGATAGAGTAGATTTTTCACATTGAGTGAACGCCCCTTTGTACCCTTTCAAAGTTCCATTGTTTTCCCTGCCTTTCCTAGAGGCAACAACTATCATGAATTTGATGTTTATTCCTTCACTATGTTTTTATGCTTTTACTACAAATTGATGCATCTACACCCAACATAGAGAATTACTTTCATTTATACACATAGAGTACATGTATTACTATTCATTTTTGTTTTTTTCCTCCCCACTCAACATTGTATTTTGAGAAATATCCATGATGAATCACATAGATGTTCCAGGTAACTCTGTTGTATATTTCACTGTTATTTATCTACTATATTTATATTCTACTGTGTTTATTTTTTTACAAGGCACATTTAGTTTTTCCCCCAAACGTTCACTACTGTGAATGTATTTCAGTGAGCTTTCTTATACAAGTCTCCTGGTACACCTAGATGGGCATCCCTCTAGGTTATATACCTAGAGGTTGGGGAAGAACTTTCTAGTGTAATACCAAAGGAAGAAGTCACAAAAGAAAAGTGATAGTTTTCTCTGAAAACACTTTAAAAATGAAAAGACAAAAAAAGAAAAAAAGATTTTCAGCAAATATGGCAGAAAAAGCATCGATATCTTTAGTATATAACGAACTTTTGTAAATCAATTTGGAAAAGATGATCACCTCAATGAATAATTTAATAGAGATCATAAGTAAGCAATTCACAAAGGAAAAAATATGAAAGGTTAATAAGCATATAACAATATGATTAACATTACTAGTAATCAAAGGAGTGAAAATTAAAAAAAAGAATAGTTATCCTTTTTTCCTATCAGATGAGCAAAAATGATAAAAGATTGAATATACTTAGTGCTACTGAGAATTTAGGGGTAATGGGTACTTCTGTATACTGTGGGTGGAGCTTGAATTGATGTTAATGTTCTAGAAGAGAATTTAGTAGTATGTCAGACTTAGTATTTCTACTTTTTTAGAAATTAATTCAGAGAAAATAAGTCAGTTGTATAAAATGTTGTACTGAAGATGTAGTGTATGTAGATATTTCAGTGTTATTTATACCATATATAAAGTTAAAGATGGACCAGTGATGAATAATGTATCGTGAACTGAAGAATATGACTAAATCAATCCAAGGCTAAAATACCCAAGAGCACAGTGATAACACCAAAGATGCAGTTAATTAGAGGCAATTAGAAAGTCCTCCTAAGGAAGTTACTTTGAGCAGAGTCTTAAAGGATAAGGTGTTTGACCAGGGACTGAGGTGGGACTAGACTTTGTGGAGACAGGAGTGGCCAGAACAAAGGCATGAAGGCTTAAAAGAATCTGGAGGATTAGGGAGTGACGATGATTTAGCATGGTGGGCTCACGGGGAGCCTGAAGGGGAGCAAAGACGGAGCCCTCCATGCTCTGAGCCCATCGACGGAGCCCTCCATGCTCTGAGCCCATCCTGTGATGTCATAGTTCTATTTTTGCTTGGAAGCTGTTATTAGGATTTAATCACAAAATCTAAGTTACTTGGAGTTATTTCAAACTCGAGTATGTAATTCCATTAGAGTATTTCTTATTTTGATATTGAGTTGGCTTACTCAGAACTATGTACTTTCTGAAGAATTTTCCACGTTAGCAAGATATCCCTGACTACCTTTCACTGGACACATAGCATGTTTTAATAACTTGGTTGTGTAGGGTGCTTTATGCAGCTCTACGTACAGCTGCTCTGTTCTCCCCTGATCTCTCACTCCCTCTGGTCTGGCTGCTGCTGAGAGTAGTGGAGGGAGGTTGTTTGGCAGCGGATTGGAAAGAAGCCAGGAGTGTGTTGGTCCAGGCTTGGAGTCGCACTTGCCTGGGTTAGAATCCTGACTCTGTAACTCATAGGTGTGCTTGTGCAAGTTACTTAGCCTTGCTGAGCCTCAGTTTCCTCATCTGTGAAATGGAGCTTGTGTATGAGGATTACATACATAGTGTCTGTATTTTTCAAAGCTTGTGATACATGCTCAGTAAGTGTTAGCTAGTATTCTAGTGACTATTTTGTGAGTAACTGGAAGCATCCTGTCTTTTCCTATTAATCCCCAAGGGATAGTTTATATGATAGGCCTATTAATTTTTTTATGGTTCTAGGATTTTCTTTTTATTTCCTTCCTCAGTGGCACTTTGGTGAGAGGAAGCTTGACCTTCATTGTCTGGCCTGACCCTTCACCCCCAGGCTTTAAGGAGAAGAGATTAGGAGGCCCTAGATATGTGCTTGATTAAAGCATGCCCCTGCAAGGAGATCCAACCAGTCCATCCTAAAGGAGATCAGTCCTGGGTGTTCATTGGAAGGACTGATGTTGAAGCTGAAACTCGAATACTTTAGCTACCTGATGCAAAGAGCTGACTCATTGGAAAAGACCTTGATGCTGGGAAAGATTGAGGGCAGGAGGAGAAGGGGATGACAGAGGATGAGATGGTTGGATGGCATCACCGACTCAATGGTCATGGGTTTGGGTGGACTCTAGGAGTTGGTGATGGACAGGGAGGCCTGGCGTGCTGCGATTCATGGGGTCGCAAAGAGTCGGACATGCCTGAGCAACTGAACTGAACACTGTCTTTAGAAACCAAACGTTTAGAAACTAAAGGTTCAGGCAACCTAATTCAATCACTCTGAAAAAATCACTAAGATGCAAGGATCCCAGAGAGAGAGAGAGATCCAGGGGAAAGATGCATATGGACCCAGACAGGTGGCCTTTGCAGATGAAACCCTTGAGTGCTTGGGAAATTATATATATATATATTCTTTTTCCAGATTATTTTCCCTTATAGGTAATTATAAAATATTGAATATAGTTCTCTGTGCTTGCAGTAGGTCCTTGTTGGACACTTATTTTGTGTACAGTTGTATATATATGTTAATATCAAACTCCTATTTTACCTTCTTCCTCCTTTCCCCTTTGGTAACCATAAGTTTGTTTTCTATGCCTACAGGTCTATTTCTATTTGTATATAAATTCATTTGTGTTATCTTTTTAGATTATAAGCAATATCATATGATATTTGTTTTTCTCTGATTTACTTCAATTAAGTATTATGATCTCTAAGTCTATCTATGTTGCTGAAAATGGCATAACATTATTTTATTCTTTTTTATGGCTGAGTAATATTCCATTTTGTGTGTGTGTGTGTGTGTGTGTGTGTGTGTGTGTGTAAATACCACATCTTTATCCATTCGTCTGTTAATGAACATTTAGGTTGCTTCCATGTCTTCAGTTCAGTTCAGTCGCTCAGTCGTGTCTGACTCTTTGCGACCCCATGAATCGCAGCACGCCAGGCCTCCCTGTCCATCACCAACTCCCGGAGTTCACCCAGACTCACGTCCATCCAGTCAGTGATGCCATCCAGCCATCTCATCCTCTGTCGTCCCCTTCTCCTTCTGTCCCCAATCCCTCCCAGCATCAGAATCTTTTCTAATGAGTCAACTCTTCACATGAGGTGGCCAAAGTACTGGAGTTTCAGCTTTAGCATCATTCCTTCCAAAGAAATCCCAGGGCTGATCTCCTTCAGAATGTACTGGTTGGATCTCCCTGCAGTCCAAGGGATTCTCAAGAGTCTTCTCCAACACCACAGTTCAAAAGCATCAATTCTTCGGTGCTCAGCCTTCTTCACAGTCCAACTCTCACATCCATACATGACCACAGGAAAAACCATAGCCTTGAGTAGATGAACCTTTGTTGGCAAAGTAATGTCTCTGCTTTTGAATATGCTATCTAGGTTGGTCATAACTCTCCTTCAAAGGAATAAGCGTCTTTTAATTTCATGGCTGCAGTCACCGTCTGCAGTGATTTTGGAGCCCAGAAATTAGGACACTGTTTCCCCATCTATTTCCCATGAAGTGATGGGACCAGATGCCATGATCTTTGTTTCCTGAATGTTGAGCTTTAAGCCAACTTTTTCACTCTCCTCTTTCACTTTCCTCAAGAGGCTTTTTAGTTCCTCTTCACTTTCTGCCATAAGGGTGGTGTCATCTGCATATCTGAGGTTATTGATATTTCTCCCAGCAATCTTGCTTCCAACTTGTGCTTCTTCCAGCCCAGCGTTTCTCATGATGTACTCTGCATATAAGTTAAATAAGCAGGGTGACAATATACAGCCTTGATGTACTCATTTTCCTATTTGGAACCAGTCTGTTGTTCCATGTCCAGTTCTAACTGTTGCTTCCTGACCTGCATACAGGTTTCTCAAGGGGGGCAGGTCAGGTGGTCTGGTATTCCCATCTTTTGAAGAATTTTCCACAGTTCATTGTGATCCACTTTCTGGAACTCTCTTGCTTTTTCGATGATCCAGCGGATGTTGGCAATTTGGTTTCTGGTTCCTCTGCCTTTTCTAAAACCAGCTTGAACATCAGGAAGTTCACGGTTTATGTATTGCTGAAGCCTAGCTTGGAGAATTTTGAGCATGACTTTACTAGTGTGTGAGATGAGTGCAATTGTGTGGTAGTTTGAGCATTCTTTGGCATTGCCTTTCTTTGGGATTGGAATGAAAACTGACCTTTTCCAGTCCTGTGGCCACTGCTGAGTTTTCCAAATTTGCTGGCATATTGAGTGCAGCAGCTCTTGGAATTTATGTTTAAATAGGTGAGTAGACAATTCCAGTGGTTTCAACACTTGTCCTTGTTGACCTCAACCATATTTAATGCTATCAAACACTTTCTACACTTTCTTCTTCTGTTATCTCAGGGCTCATAAGTTTGCTGATTCTCCTTCCTTGCTGACTGTTCTTCTCTCTTGTTTCTTGGCTCTTTTCCCTCTTTTCTGCTTCCCTAGATGGTCACCATTCTCTGAGGCATATCTGTGAATATTGCTTTTACTGCCTTCTCCTCCTAGGATCTTGTTCTTAATTAAGGCTTTGATTTTCACCTTTATATAGATACAGTCTCAGAGGCTAATCTAGACTCTGCTGCATTTTGGATTCATATTTCTTAATACTTGTTGGTCAAGAGGATGTCCTATTGATTCACTTTTTAAAACTGAGCTCATCATCTTCCTGAATCCAGCTCTTCCCATAGCTTGCATGCACATTTTCATGGTGTGGCAGTTTTTCCAGCTATGAAGAAGCTTAAAATACCAAAGTCATGTCTAATTCTTCCATTCTCCTCCTACTATGTCAGTCAATTCCATCTTCAGATGATCTTGCGTCTGTTCCTAGCCTTATATTTTGCCCCCAGGCATCACCTTGATTTAGGTCCTCATTTCTATTATCTTAGACCTGTGTTCTTCAAAGTGGAGCACTTGAGAAAATCTACTAAGTTTTGGAAGAAAATATTAAAATTTATACATATATACATAGTTTAATCTCAGTCTTTAAAATACTCTATTATATATATATATATATATATATGTTTATCTTGTAAATAATTTGAGCCATACATATATACAATATAAAAATATTGTATAAATACTATAGTAATAATATATTAATATTACCCACCAAGAAACCCTCAATGATTTCTGCCTCTTATGTTGAAAATATAGTCATCTGCCTGTCACTCAAGACCCATCAATCCTTCTTTTTACTCTAGTAAGTTTGCAGGCGTTCATGTTCCTACTCTTTACCTTTATACCTTTGCTTATGTTTTTCTCTTCTTTTACTCTCCACTTGCTGTAAGAAGCAGTACATGTGTTACTTAAGAGCAGAATGGATATATCTCAGTCTTTGAAATATTCTTTTCATATCGGTTCAGATCTTGGTTCTGCCACTTTCTAGTTGTCTCATTTGGCTACGGCACTGATGCTTTTGAGCCTCAACTTTCTCATCTAGCAAACGGGAATAATAACAATCAGTTCTCAGGTTTGTTTTGATGAGTTATTGAAATAACATACATATTGAGCATCATGCCTGGCACATCCATAATACTTGTTCTGTAAATGGGAGCTGCTGCTATGGCTTACGATACCCTTTTTCCAATTTTCTTTGTCTGATTCCCCCAAATTGTGAGATTGTGCAGGAAAGTGAATGTTGTCATAATGTAAATATGTTCACTAATGAGCTTGTAATTTATGTGACTGTTATTACTCAGACCTCCTAACCAGCATCACGTGACTAACTCCTACCCATCTTGACATCACTGGTCTCTCTTTTTCAGGAGAATGGTCCAGTGTTATTACTACCCAACAGAAAGTGCAAATACGATGTAAAGCAGTTGTTAAGTAAAATTGTAAACTTTGTAAAAGATGTCAATTCTCATGAAGTCAATGCAAGAGCTACTAGGAAAATCATGCAATCACGTACAAAAGATGAATCAGTATCTGACAGAAAAAGAAAATTTAACAAGTAAAGTATAGGTACCTCAAAAGAATGTTTTATATCAAAGGATTAGGGGGATTTGGGAGGAATTAATGAGGGCTTTGAATATTTCTGCTAAGGGAAATCTTTTAAAAATAACTGGTTTGAGCACTTAACCAAGATAAAAAAAGCATTAACCATGAAATAAATTATAGGTAAATCTTACTAAGTACATTAAAATTAAGAATGCCTGTTCCTTTAAAGAAGTCAAAGAAAGCAAGTCACAAGCTCTGTATATCTCTCTATATAAAATATATTAAAAATCATAAGTCAATAAGAGAAAGACAACTCAGTAGAAAAACAGGAAAACTATGTATGTGAACAGGCATTTCTCAGAAGAGGAAACGCGAATGATGAATAAACATGAAAAAAATGCTCAACTTTATTTTCTAAGCAGAGAAATGAAATATACAACTACGTTGAGATACAATTTTGCAATTTCTAGAGAGATAAAAGAGGTTTATCTATTGCTCTGTTATAAATCACCACCTATTTCACAGCTTAATTCAATATAGACTATTTTATAACCTCCGTGGATCAGGAGTGTGGGTATGGCTTAGTTGAGTACGTGCTGAGGTGTACCTGGTGACACCAAGTAACGGCAGGGATGGAGATCCGTGGGGGTTTTTACACAACGCTTTGGAAAATTATTTTACATGGTCTTACAAAGTTGAACATTCATGTGTCTTGGAGATGCAGCAGTTCCACTTTTAGTTCTATATGCTGGAAGCATGTGTACTTCTGAGCTGGGGAATATGCACGAGAATGTTCCTAGCTACACTGTTGGTTAAAACAAAACCCTTAAAAACAGCCCGGATGCCCACCAACAGGAGAATGAGTAAATTGTAGAATTCTCATTCAATAGAACATCAGGTGAACTGCATGAACAGAAACACATGATGACATCAACAAATCTTAGACCCGTCATGATGAATAAAACAAGCAAGTCAAAGGAAACTAGGTAGGCTTGGATATGTTTTTATAAAGCTCAAAGCAAAACAAAATTAAAATAATAGTATATGATAAAACTCTATGAAAAAAATCTAGGAAAGGATAATAATGAGATTCAGAATGGTGCTTACCTTGACTGACGGTAATAGTAGTGTAGTCACAGGGATGGGACAGAAAAAGGAATGTACTGATTTAGGTGCTGCTGCTGCTGCTAAGTCGCTTCAGTCGTGTCTGACTCTGTGCGACCCCAGAGACGGCAGCCCACCATGCTCCCCTGTCCCTGGGATTCTCCAGGCAAGAACACTGGAGTGGGTTGCCATTTCCTTCTCCAATGCATGAAAGTGAAAAGTGAAAGTGAAGTCGCTTAGTCGTGTCCGACTCCTAGCGACCCCATGGACTGCAGCCCACCAGGCCCCTCCGTCCATGGGCTTTTCCAGGCAAGAGTACTGGAGTGGGGTGCCATTGCCTTCTCCGGATTTAGGTACTAATGATGTTCTATTTCATAAAGTTGGGGATTGATTAGTCATGAGCATTCAGTTTGTTATTATGCTTTGTAGTTGTATATGGTATTGATATTCTTTTGTATGGTTGTTAAATAATAAAAATTTAAGAAAATGGTGTATTGCAGAAGTCAGATACATGAAGTTACATCAAATTGTGCTATAAAAATGTTAGTTATGTTAAAAAACCCAATCATTTAAATTGATTTTTGTTCTAGTAAGTAGTATATCATTACAATTAAAATATAAAATATTAAATAAGACAAGATAAACTTCTTTTTATGAGTTTTAGATGAGTTTTTCAAGGAGAAACATCTCATTTGAATTTTCTTCCTTACTATTTCCTATGAAAAATGATCACATTTCAAGTGGATGGACTTCAAGTGGCTTTAGCTATTAAATTTGTCCTTTGATAGTGAGGCCCTTCTTAATTCATGAATACAAATATTGCCGCTACTAATACTACAACCAAGACCAATCTGACTATTGATATTTCCCTCGCTGTGGTCCACCAAATGAACCTCATCTCTGCCTTGAACCTACTCACAAACTGCACGGCACGCCTACCACCTCTCTGTAGGCCTGGCATTACTGTCTTGCTTTATGGCTTATTATTTGTTTTGCCTCAACTGAATAGTAAGCTCCTTGAACTTTTTGACCTTACTTGTCTTTGTATGTATGACACTGGCATAATCATATGCGTGTGATTAGTACTAATCGCGTGTAGTGGTAGTGGTACTAAATAAAAACTTATTTGGCTTGAATTTATCTAGACCTGTTTCATTACAAGCTTTAAGAAAAGACAACACGATCATTATGTAACATGTGCTAATTCTTCACATACATTAAGTTGCTCGGTAAGGTACAAAGGTATAACAAGCCAGTAGTCGTGGTAATAAAGTTAAGGCTGCTCTAGACAATTATATGCTTTGTGCTGCTGCTGCTGCTAAGTCACTTCAGTCGTGTCTGACTCTGTGCGACCCCATAGACGGCAGCCCACCAGGCCCCGCCGTCCCCGGGATTCTCCAGGCAAGAACACTGGAGTGGGTTGCCATTTCCTCCTCCATGCTTTGTACAGGTCTTCTTAAACATATATTTGCATTTGGACATAAAATCCCTTGTGAAAAGATCTCTCAAGAAAGTTTGTGTTAAAGAAGAAGGAAAAAGAAAGTCTGCATTGCTCATATCAGAAAGCAATAGAAAGTATTTTCTATTGTTACAAAAATGGTGAAGGTTAGTGCATGCAAATTTCTCCCATGCCTCATAAAACACTTAATCATCTACATCTGAAGCCAAGAACCACTGTGTAACCAAGTGGTTCCATGCTCATAAGGAAGTCAGCTGTGTAATTCTATTTCATCCCGAAATCTAGCATCTCCTATCCTCTCCAGGGGGCTTTACTACTTCATGACATCATAAACAAGATAGGTCCAGAGTTCAGTTTAGCTGACATTTTTGTTATAAACCTAATAAACAAGAAAGCCCCAAGGTATCAGCCATTATTTTTTCCTTTTCAAACGCTAGATAGAAATGTAATATGTTTACAAAGTTTCTAATTTATTTTCCTACTAATGAAAACAGGCATTCCTAGATAAATTAGGCAGTGTTCTGGAATGCCTTTATAGAGAGAGGGAAGCAATTTTGTTTAAAAATTTAAATCTGGCTTTAGTCTTTTGTTAAAAATTGTGGATGGGGTGGAAAGATAGAAAAGGACTGAAGCCAAGCAAAGAGGCAAAAGTGTATTGCATTTTTAATTATGGAAAAGAGTGATGTGTGCAATTAGAATTTCTGTGTTTAAGGAGGTTGTTAAAAATGTCAGCGCATTATTTAGTTGAGGACTGTAGTTAAGAATTATGCTTGCATTTTCATTCTTACATGTATCAGTGTGCATGTGCACATACAAGCAGTCTTCAGAATTAAGTGGATACATTTGTGAGCCTTAAGAATTAAAAAAAGTATTTGAAACAACTTGCACTATCAGGAAACCACTGTAAACATTTAACTAAAAGATCAAGTGATTTCCTCAATTACATACAATATACACAATGAAAAGTTTAGCTCAAATCTATGAAACTTACAGTATTGGCTCACAGTATTGAATTATATACAAGCTCTGTTAACAGGAAGGTGTTACCCAATGGCCTAATTCAAGTAAAAGTTCTTAACATAAATATGCTGCTAAGTTGCTTCAGTCGTGTCCAACTCTGTGCGACCCCATAGATGGCAGCCCACCAGGCTCCCCCGTCCCTGGGATTCTCCAGGCAAGAACACTGGAGTGGGTTGCCATTTCCTTCTCCAATGCATGAAAGTGAAAAGTGAAAGTGAAGTCGCTCAGTCATGTCTGACCCTCATCGACCCCATGGACTGCAACCCACCAGGCTCCTCTGTCCATGGGATTTTCCAGGCAAGAGTACTTTCCATGTCTTCTGCTTTGCCTCTACTGGAGTGGGGTGCCATTGTGTTCTCTGCAACATAAATATATCTTACCTCTATTGATGTGTCCTACTAAAATATGATGGGCATAGTTTGCTGACAATATAAATTGTAAGCAACAAAATTACTGAGTACCTCGAATGTGTCTAGATTAGTAGTAGGGTTGAGAGGGAGCTTTAGAGCAATCTGTTGTGGTTCTGACCTTAAAGCCTCATAACTCAATTGGAAAGAAAGAATGGACTCATAAAGATTAAATATTGAAGTAACACAAATGGCATCTGTTGACATTTTGGAAATGAGATTTTCTGTACACTCTGTGAAGTAGGCTTTCTCGGAAGTAGTGGTTATGGGATTAAAAAAAAAATCACCTTTGTCTGGAACCCATTGAGTGAGCAAGAGTGAAGGCAAGATAGGTGTCTCTTCTTTGAAATGTGTGCCATCTAAACATCTGAGTGGGTGCTTTTCACCCTGGCGGATGTAGACAAGGGTGTGTATTTGGATCAGGAGGAGAGTTGCTTGTTGTGCATGAGTGAGTTAGTCCACAGGGTGCGGTAATTATTCCCAATGCTCGCCCAAGCAAACTGATGAATCCAGGGTGAACAGAATCAATGCACTGGCATTTGCTAAGCTCAGATTCATATTAAAACAGAATAAATTAGTTCCTCTTAGTCAGTTGTTGCCTCAAGTAGGTGAGCTGAGGAAGAAGAGCATTAAGTTGCACACTGTGAACTATCTTCTGTTTTCAGCTGAAGAGGCAAAGCAGAAGACATGGAAAAGAAACAGACAGTGCGTGTAAAAGCGTAGCTCGGTGGGGAAAGGAGTTCTGTGAACAACTCAATTTATTCCTCTAATTATAGCCAGAATAGCACTGACTCTTATTTGCATAGACTGTTCGGAACAGAGACTTTTAATTTATTATTAGATGAAATACAAACACCTGAAGTCTGAGTGGTTCCATATCTGGAGTTTCCAATATGGGGTTCAGACTGTCACCATGTAATGACATCGTTATTTGAAGCTAATACTGTAATTAATTTCTTACCACTGTACTCAGCCAATATTGACAATGAGCCGTGCTGGTATCCAGAATCACTTGGCAGTGATTCTTGCAGCAAAAGAATCCATAAACGTATCTTACAGTCTGTCCACCTGAGAGACTGGGATGTCTAGGAAGAGAGCATCGTTTCAAGGATGGAAGTTGTATGGTTAATGTTATGCTCAGCCAAAGAGAGGGCTAGTCTCTTGGTGTTAATAGCTGAGCTTTTTTTTCCCCCCAATATAACTGTTCATAAAATAATTTAAAGCGTGAAGCATGCTACCAAGTAATATTGATGTGCACTAAGCACAGACTCTGAATAAATAAAGAAGTGCTGACCCGAAGATGTGATCTTTTGTTGGTGGGGAAATAATAAACTATTTATGATTTTCTTATGATGTTCCATTGGCATATGGCGCTTCTAACCCAGTGACAAATTAATTGACTTGGTTTAAAAAGAAATGGATGTGGCTTAATGAGGAAGGACAGGATATGTATTACAAGGCAGCTGGTTCTTCCACTGCTGGCTTATGGAGACAATATACATCGGACAGCTAATGAGTCTCTGTTGCATAAGATAGATTCTCTATATAATAGAATTGCATGCTTTGTCTCTAAATGGGGTTATTATACACACCATTGCACAATGTTTGAAGAGCTTGGTTGGCCCTTGTAGAGGGTTAGGAGGGAAATAAATTGGAAAACAATCGTACTTAAGACCTTCAATCCGTCAAACACTCCATGTTTATCTAAATTACTAGCACGTTCTCCCCAAATACAAATCTGTATGATACACACAGCTAGAATGTTAATGCTGACCAGGCTTCACGTTGGTTTTATCAAAAGCTAGGTTTTCTGTTGTAAGCATAGACCCAAGTCCATGCATGTTGAAGCCTGGCAGCTCCTTTCCAGCACCAAGCTCCATTCCCTCTTCCCATTTCCACCACTAAGCTCCATTCCCTCTTTTACTGTCTTCATCCTGAAGTATCATTTGGCATTCTTTCCACCTACCATGAATGCACATGCATCACTTGTCCTGGGTTATTTCACTCTCAGCACTTTTTGACTTTGAATACCCAGGCGATTTTCAGATAATTCACTCAGTTTCTTCATTTCTTCTCCACGCTTGTGGACCCTCACTATTCAGTCACTCAGTTATCCTTTAGAATAAACTTACTTCATTTCATTTTACAGCCACAATAAAACCCCAGGAAGTTACAGAAGACAGGACAAGTGGTAGCATCATCCACTCTATGTATGAAGATTGCATGTCCTGTTAGAGGACATAGCAAGGCCTGTCCAGACGGGCTGGGTCAACAGAAGGGGGAACCGAGTCATACTCTGACCTCTGATTCCCTCTCACCTGCTTTGTACCTGGCTCCATTCTCCTATTGGTGTTATTGTGTTGTTGTTGTTCAGTCGCTAAGTTGTGTCCAACTCTTCTCAACTTCATGGACTGTAGTATGCCAGGTTTCCCTGTCCTTCACTATCTCCTGAAGTTTGCTCAAATTCATGTCCGTGTAATCGTGTAGCCTTTAGGAGTTCTGTAACTCAGTGTGACCCTGATTGGTTATATTCAGGGCTGTAACATGTCTTCAAGCCCCAGAGGAGGTGTTGCACGGGAACAGTGATCCTTCAGAATATTGTGACGAGGTTTTTGACTTGTCGAAGGAATCACACATACCACTCATTCCTGTTGACCTTGTGATTCTCACCTGTGAGGTGAGGAAAAGATATTCGCTCCTTGAAGGCTTTTCTGTGACTCATTCCTCCTTCCCTACCAGGAACAATTGAAAAGAATTATGCCTGTGAAACGTTTGAGGGTTCTTGGAATAAGATGACCTTTTTCGGTTTAAGACATTATCATACCCCAAATTGCTCCCCCTCATCACTGGGAGATTCTTTACTTTTCAAGTCTTCCTGTACTCTGGGTATAGAGAACAGTGAGATTAAAGAAACGGGCAAAACAGTTTCATGGGTTTCCCCACATATTTATTACCCTCTCCAAATTGAATCTTGAAGTCTTGTCAGACGTGTTATTTTTCCATCAGAGCAGGTGTTAAGTGGCTATAGAAAATAGACTCACCTCCTGATATCTTTCTCATTGCTGGCTGCATCCATTTACTGGGAAGGTTATATTGTGAGGTGTGACAGGAGGTGTTGTACAGCAAAGGAAAATCACCACTTTGTAATTCTATTTGTCCAAGTTTTCTTTTTCATGCTGGCTTTTGGGTTTCCATGTCATTTCTGGAATTATTTCTTAAATGGTAAGTATTATTTTGGTATTTGTTTCTCTAGAAGCTTATTGCCGTCTGACTAATTTTTAAGTTGAATACACTCTTGTGAAGGTAGAGTCATGTTATTTGTAATAAATTTTCTATAATTTGTCCAGGAAAAGGAAAAATTAAAACAAATCTTACATCATCATCAAATAATCTGTTTTTTGCCAGAGAAAATAAATGTCATCTAAATAATAGGTAAAAGAAAATTCACTAACCAGTCATTTGATGACAATGTCAGATTACTTAGCTCTAGGTAAAAATTAGTTTCCATTTGACTGAATGTTTCATTTAATGAGATGGCTATTACTTATATTTTTTTCCTTAAACATAATTGATTACCTTAAGGAAGTGAGCGGTAAGTACAGAGACAAATGAGCAGACACACCAGTCTTTATCAATGTTTGTTCACATGAGTGCAGTTTAGAGAAATGGGAATCCAGAATTGAGATACCTTAGAAATAAATCTTTGCTCCTATCTAATATCCTTAGTTCAAGGATTTGAAAACATGTTACAAGCAATTAAACTTCAGAGCACAGGTGGGAATTCTGCATTGTTTATTGGTTTAATTAAGTCATAGAATTATGATTTGCTTTGGAGTCCTAGGAAGTCCTTTCCTTTAGTCCTACAAATTTGCATATCCTAATTTTCCTGGATTTCTACTACTCCCTCAAACCAGTCCAGATCTCTTGTCTTCCTATGTTGTATTTCTTAGAAGACTCTCTTTCTGTTACTTCTGCCCTGGTCTTCGGCCTCTGTGACCTTTGCTCCCCATGTGTTACGCCTGCCTTTCTGACCAAGGTTGCCTGGTCCTCACAGCCCAACCCAGAGGCCGTGTTCAGTCTTCTGTTCCTGTTTCTTCTCTTGATATCTTCTCTTTGATATCACTGACCATTCAAAGCATTCCTGCTTTTTTAGACATCTTTTTTACTCTCCCTCATTCTCTTTCTCTGGGTCTCTCTCACTTACCCACCCCTTCTTTGCTAGTTTTCTCAAAACTCTGCTTGCCCTGGCCCTCCCTGTAAGCCATCCCAGCCGATGAATCCACCTTCGTGGCTTTGGGCAAGACCCATCTCTAGATCCAACATGCTCTGCAATTCTCAAGTCTGAGAACTTACTTTCAACTCCTCTTCTAGATATTCCCACAGGGCTTCAACCTTAACATTTCAGGAACCCACTGAAGGTCAGCAGAGAATGTAGTAACAGTTCCCTGCCTTCTCTATCCTCCCCTTTCCCAGCCTCTTTGCCTCTACTGCCATCACCCTCCAGACTCCGAAGTGTCCATGTTAAAGACTCTGAGGTCCTCTTGGCTCCTGTTCCTTCTTTCCTCACTTGTCTGGTCATTCACCAAATCTCCCTGGTCCTACCTCAGAACTCTCTTCACATCTACCCACTTCCCCATTCTAGCGATCTTGGGTCCAGCTTTCTTCATCTTCTGCTTGTACTGGGGCTTATTCTGTTCTCTGATTTCCTGCTGGAGTTATTCCTCTGAAAACAAACCCAGACATGGCTCATCCTTGGCTCCCAGTTGCCTAAGGATGTGGTCCCAAACCACGTTGCCAACCTACACACCCAACCTTTGCTCTCTCTTCTCCCCTCACCTTCCCAGTGCACCTGCTGAATTGGACTTCACTTCAGTTCAGTCCCTCAGTCATGTCTGACTCTTTGTGGACTGTAGCATGCCAGGCCTCCCTGTCCATCACCAACTCCTGGAGGTTACTCAGACTCATGTCCATAGAGTCAGTGATGCCATCCAACCATCTCACCCTCTGTTGTCCCCTTCTCCTCTCACTTCCAATCTTTCCCAGCATCAGGGTCTTTTCAGATGAGTCAGTTCTTCCCATCAGGTGGCCAAAGTACTGGAGTTTCAACTTCAGCATCGGTCCCTCCAATGAACACCCAGGACTGATTTCCTTTAGGATGGACTGGTTGGATCCCCTTGCAGTCCAAGGGACTCTCTCCAACACCACAGTTCAAAAGCATAAATTCTTTGGTTCTCAGCTTTCTTTATAGTCCAACTGTCACATCTCTACATGACTACTGGAAAAACCATAGCTTTGACTAGACGGACCTTTGTTGGCAAAGTAATGTCTCTGCTTTTTATTATGCTGTCTAGGTTGGTCATAGCTTTTCTGCCAAGGAGCAAGCGTCTTTTAATTTCATGGCTGCACTCACCATCTGCAGTGATTTTGGAGTCCAAAAAAACAGTCTGTCACTGTTTCCACTGTTTCCCCATCTATTTGCCATGAAGTGATGGGACTAGATGCCATGATCTTAATTTTCTGAATGTTAAGTTTTAAACCAACTTTTTCACTCTCCTCTTTCGCTTTCATCAAGAGGCTTTTTAGTTCTTCTTTGCATTCTGCCATAAGGGTGGTGTCATCTGCATATCTGAGGTCATTGATAATTCTCCCAGCAATCTTGATTCCAGCTTGTGCTTCTTCCAGTCCAGCGTTTCCCATGATGCACTCTGCATATAAGTTAAATAAGCAGGGTGACAATATACAGCCTTGACATACTCCTTTCCCGATTTGGAACCAGTCTGTTGTTCCATGTCCAGTTCTCAATGTTGCTTCCTGACCTGCATACAGATTTCTCAGGAGGCAGGTCAGGTGGTCTGGTATTCCCATCTCTTTCAGAATTTTCCACAGTTTGTTGTGATCCACACAGTCAAAGGCTTTGGCATAGTCAATAAAGCAGAAGTAGATGTTTTTCTGGAACTCTCTCGCTTTTTTGATGATCTAACAAATGTTGGCAATTTGATCTCTGGTTCCTCTGCCTTTTCTAAAGCCATCTTGAACATCTGGAATTTCACAGTTCACATGCTGTTGAAGCCTGGCTTGGAGAATTTTGAGCATTACTTTACTAGTATGTGAGATGAGTGCAATTGTGCAATAGTTTGAGCATTCTTTGTCATTGCCTTTCTTTGGGATTGGAATGAAAGCAGACCTTTTCCAGTCCTGTGGCCATTTCTGAGTTTTCCAAATTTGCTAGCATGTTGAGTGAAGCTCTTTTACAGCATCATCTTTTAGGATTTGAAATAGCTCAACTTGAATTCCATCACCTCCACTAGCTTTGTTCATAGTGATGCTTCCTAAGGCCCACTTGACTTCACATTCCAGGATGTCTGGCTCTAGGTGAGTGATCATACCATCGTGATTATCTGGGTTGTGACGATCTTTTTTGTATAGCTCTGTGTATTTTTGCCACGTGTTCTAATATCTTTTGCTTCTGTTAGGTCCATACCATTTCTGTCCTTTATTGTATTCATCTTTGCATGAAATGTCCCCTTGGTATCTCTGATTTTCTTGAAGAGATCTCTAGTCTTTCCCATTCTGTTGTTTTCCTCTATTTCTTTGCATTGATCACTGAGGAATGCTTTCTTATCTCTCCTTGCTATTCTTTGGAACTCTGCATTCAAATGGGTATATTTTTCCTTTTCTCCTTTGCCTTTTTCTTCTCTTCTTTTCATAGCTGTTTGAAAGGCCGCCCCAGACAACCATTTTGACTTTTTGTGTTTCTTTTTCTTGGGGATGGTCTTGATCACCGCCTCCTGTACAATGTCATGAACCTCCGTCTATAGTTATTCAGGCACTCTGTCTATCAGATCTAATCCCTTGAATCTATTTCTCACTTCCACTGTATAATCGTAAGGAATTCTATTTAGGTCGTACGTGAATGGTTTAGTGCTTTTTCTACTTTCTTCAATTTAAGTCTGAATTTGGCAATAAAGAGTTCATGATACGAGCTACAGTCAGCTTCTGGTCTTGTTTTTGCTGACTGTATAGAGCTTCTCCATCTTTGGCTGCAAAGAATATAATCAATCTGATTTCGGTATTGACCATCTGATGATGTCCACGTGTAGAGTCTTCTTTTGTGTTGTTGGAAGAGGGTGTTTGCTATGACCAGTGCATTCTCTTGGCTAAACTCTATTAGGCTTTGCCCTGCTTCATTCCATATTCCAAGGCCAAATTTGCCTGATAATCCAGGTATTTCTTGACTTCCTACTTTTGCATTCCAGTCCCCTGGGTAAAGCGTCTACCTGCAATGCAGGAGACCTGGGTTTGACCCCTGGGTCAGGAAGATCCCCTGGAGAAGGAAATGGCAACCCACTCCAGTACTGTTGCCTGGAAAATCCCATGTAGAGAAGCCTGGTAGACTACAGTCCATGGGATCGCAAAGAGTCGGACACAACTGAGCAACCTCACTTTCACTTTCACTTTCCCCTATAAGGAGAAGGACATCTTTTTTGGGTGTTCTGGAAAGTCTTATAGGTCTTCATAGAACCATTCAACTTCAGCTTCTTCAGCATTACTGGTCAGGGCATAGACTTGGATTCCTGTGATATTGAATGGTTTTCCTTGGAAATGAAGAGAGATCATTCTGTCATTTTTGAGATTGCATCCAAGTACCTTGGACTACCTTTCCTCTGTTCTATCACTGAACCTTGGCATAAAAAACTCTTCTTTTCTCTCTCTGCTTGGAGAAAAATCCTACTCATTCCTAAAGGGACAGTTCAAATGACATTTTTGTGAAATTTCCCCCACTCCTCCAAATCAGAGTTAGTCACTCCCTGCTTTTATTGGCCATAATACTTTGTCAAAATTTTCTATCATCTTTGTCTCTCAGTCATGTGATCATAAGTTTAGGTAGAGAGAGATGTTTTCTTCCTCATTTGTCTTACTATTCATATCCAAATGCTGCGCACATCCTGGGTCCTTGATCAGGGTTGGGATATGCACAATTTTCAAAAATTGAGATATGGTTGATGTACAATATTATGTGCATTTCAGGTGTACTACATAGCGATTTGACATTTGCATATATTATGAAGTGATCGTGACACTAAGTCTAGTAACCATCTGTCCTCACACGAAGTTGTTGCAATGTTATTAACTAGTTTCCTTGTCCTGTATGTTATATCCCCATGGCTTATTTGTGTTATAACTGGTGGCTTGTAACTCTTAATCCTCTTCAGCTAAGGATCCCTCTAGCCCCCTCCCCTCTGGCAACTACCCACTTGTTCTTTTTATCTATGAGTTTATGTTTTGTTTTGCTTGTTTTGTTTTTCAGATTCTACCTTTAAATGAGATCATATGGTATTTGTCTTTCTCTGTGGGACTCATTTCACGTAGCATAATGCCCTCTAGGTCTATCCATGGTGTTGTAAATTGCAAGATTTTATTTTTCTCATGGCTAGTAATATCACTTAGTATACATATAAGGCATCTTCTTTATCCATTTATCTATCAATGGACACTTAGGTTGCTCCCATAGCTTGGCTATTACAAATGATGCAGCAATGAACGTTGGTGTGCATATATCTTTTCAAATTAGTATTTTTGTTTTCTTAAGGTAAATACCCAGAAGTGAGATTGCTGCATCATATGGTAGTTCTATTTTTTATTTTCTGTGGAACCTCCGCACTCTTTTCCAATTTACAAGTTGGCTGCACCAATTTATAGTCCCACTAACAGTGCAAAAATACTCCCTTTTCTCCACATCCTCACCAACACTTTTTATTTATAGTCTTTTCTGATGATAGCCATTCTGAGTTGGTATCTCATTGTGGTTTTGGCTCAGAGGTTAAAGTGTCTGCCTGCAGTGTGGGAGACCTGGGTTCAATCCCTGGGTCTGGAAGATCCGCTGGAGAAGGAAATGGGAACCCACTCCAGTATTCTTGCCTGGAGAATCCCATGGATGGAGGAGCCTGGTGGGCTACAGTCCATGGGGTTGCAAAGAGTTGGACATGACTGAGCAACTTCACTTTCTTTCACTTAATGGTTTGTGATGTTGAGTATCTTTTCATGTGTCTGTTGGCCATCTGTATGTCATCTTTGGAAAAATGTCTATTCAGGTCCAGTGTTTTCTAACTGAGTCACTTAGTTTTTTATTTTTTGATGTAGAGTTGTATGCGTTCTTTGTATATTTTGGATATTAACCCGTTGTTAGATTTATCATTTGCAAATATCTTTTCCCATTGAGTAGATTGCCTTTTCATGTTTGTTGATAGTTTACTTGTCTGTGCAAAAGCATTTTAGTTTGATGTAGTTCTGTTTATTTATTTTTGTATCTCTTGCTTGAGGAGATAGATCCAAAAAAAAAAAAAAAAAAAGTTTGCAAAGACTGATGTCAAAGAGTTTATTGCCTGTTTTCTTCTAGGAACTTTTATGGCTTTATGAGAAACTACTTTAGTTTGATTCTTTTGCAGGCGCCCTGTCCAGTTTTTCCAGCACCATTTATTGAAGAGGATGTCTTTTCCCCATTGTATATCCTTGCCTCCTTTGTCATAGTTTAATTGACCATACAAACATGGGCTTATCATTATCTCTCCTTCTAATCTAAATGATAACCTTTCCAGGTACATAATTCTTGATTGTTTAAGTTTTATCCTTTCCTCACTTTGAATATATTGTGACACTCCCTTGTGGCATGCAAAGTTTCTTCTGAAAAGTCAGCTGAAGTTCCCATGTATATAACTAGTTGCTTTTTCCTTGCTGCTCTTAGTATACTCCTATTATCTTTAATTTTTTCCATTTTACTTGTAGTGAGTGTATCTTGCTATGGTCCTGTTAAGATTGATTGTTTGATACTACTCCCTGTGCTTCCTGGACCTGGCTGGCTGTTTTCTTTCCCAGGTTGGGAAGTTTTCAGCTATTATTTCTTCAAATATTTTCTCTGCCCTTTTCTCACTTCTCCTTCTTGGGACCCCTATAATGCAAGTGTTTTTAACTTGTTGTTATACAAAATTTCTCTTAAACTAGTACTCATTTATTTTTTTAATTAATTTTTTTCTTTTTAGCTTTGGTAATTTCTACTACTCTGTCTTCCACTTTATCATTCCTTTGTATCATCTAATCTGCTGTTGATTCCTTATGGTGTTTTTTTTTTTTTTTTAAATCCCAGTTTCACTTTCATGCTTTGGAGAAGGAAATGGCAACCCACTCCAGTGTTCTTGCCTGGAGAATCCCAGGGATGGCGGAGCCTGGTGGGCTGCCGTCTATGGGGTCGCACAGAGTCGGACACGACTGAAGTGACTTAGCAGCAGCAGCGGCAGCATTGTATTCTTTGTCTGTGTTTGATTCTTTATATTCTCTAATGCTTTGTTGAAATTTTTACTGCATTCATCCATTCTTCTATCAAGTTCAGTGAGCATCTTTACGATTATTACCTTGAGTCGTTTGTTGAATAGATTGCTTATCCCCACTTCCTTTAGTCATGTTTCTGAGGTTCTGTCTTGTTCTTCCATTTGGAATATATTCCTCTGTCTTCTCATTTTGCTCAGTTCTCTGTGTTTGTTTCTATGTGTTAGGTACATTGGTTATCTTTTCCAGTCTTGGGAAAATTGCCTTATGTAGGAGATCTCCTTTGGAACAACACACTCCCCTCTGGTCACCAGAGCTGTATGCTCTAATGGTACCCCCATGTGGACTGTGTGTGTCCTCCTGTGTAGCAGGGCTGACTGCTGTGGGCATGCTGGTAGGTGGGGGTGGTCCCTGGCCAGGCTGGCTGTGAGGCCATTCCTCATGTGGTGATTGCCAGTCCCCTGGAGGGCAGGCTTCCCATGTGGTTGGCTGCA
Organism: Bos indicus; assembly: GCF_029378745.1. NCBI lineage: Eukaryota > Metazoa > Chordata > Mammalia > Artiodactyla > Bovidae > Bos > Bos indicus. The sequence goes on from NC_091785.1 coordinate 24,877,342, forward strand.
CAGTCTGGGGATCGCAAGGCTGCTGCCGACCAGCTGGTGGGCAGGGCCAGGACTCTCTATGGCTTGATGCTTGACTGGATGAATCTACGAGTGAATGTAATCAGTGTGGAGCTGAGAAGGACCTTAGGATGATCTCAAATCATCCTGACCATGCTGTTAAAGTCACTGTCCTTGTCTTGATGGGACTGCTTATCTCCACTTGTGGTTATGCTCTCCACCAGGAAAAGGAGAAACTGTATGTGGAACTAAAGCACATCCTGGCCCGGCAGCCTGGGCCCGAGGCCGCGGAGCAGCTGCAGATCTATCGCCACACACTGCGCGAGAAGACCAAGCAGCTTAAAGTAAGTGGGAGCCTCTGCGCCTTCCTAGCTGAAGGATGGCCACACTCTGGGGAACACCCCTGGACAAGTCCACCGCCGTGGCCCTAGAAGCCAGTCTCCCAAAGGCTGCACTCCATTGAAATCAGCTTTTTTAGTGCTCTAGTCCCAGGCAAGCCTCAAAGCTACCCCTCTGCTCCTAGACTAATAGACTCCCACAAAACAGGTAGACGAACGAGTGGAGAAACAGTTGGAGAGAGGATGATGGCAATGGAATGGAAATTTGGGGAATAGGGTTTGTGTGGATTATCTCAACACGATTTGGAAGATTTGCATCTCCCAAATATTTTAACACTATGGCCCACTGAAGCAGACCACTGTGTCAGAGCAGGTTTTTACTATTCATCTACCTGAAATAAATGTACACAAAGCACAGGCCACTCTCCTGTCCCCAAGGGCCTTGCTTCAAGACTGTCTAAATAAGTAGCCATGAAGGGGAAGTCAAATCATTTTAGGATTCCGTTAGCATAAGTTCTCTTCTAAGTGACACAAGAACCTTAGCTGGGGCGATGAAATGTTTTACAATTACACATTTTAAAGTTTTCTCAAAAACTGTGTGTTCCCACTCTATTTTCAGCTTTACCTCCTAAAAAAGTACTTAGATATTCTTGGCATGCTAGGGAAGCCTTCTACACACACATGCACAGACTATAGCATATGCTAGCTGAATTCTGGCATTTACCTGCTCAACGATGGTAATAGTCATTGCCTTTCTGCCTGGGGTAAAATAGATGCTGTGAGACTAATATGGTACTAATCCTTTCACAAAGAGAATGTTGTAAAATCACATCCTTTTACTTTAAAAAGGCAGATGAAACAGAAGTGTAATGAGAGCATTAATTTTCAACTTACCACTCTAAGCATTCGTTTTACATGAGTATCCTGAGACATAATTTGAGTTTTGTAAGAGGCATAATCTTTTGATTATTTTCATCCCTTTAAACAATTGAATATAACAAGCAAAGTAAAAACTTATTTTCTCAGAAGTTGGGTGTAGATTAGAAAAGCACATGTTTCTCTTTACACTACTGTCAGATGGGCACTCTTAGCAATGGGTTGCATTCAGTGGTTCATAGGAGGGTTTTGTCACTTTAACCCTTTATCTCAGGGTGTACGGATATTTTCCTCTGAATGACATGTGACCCCTAGTGGAAGATACAGCAGTGCATAGTACCAAGCCTGCCCATCAATTTGTCCTCATGATCTGGACTCTGTTAAGAAATTCCACATTCATTATTTGGAAACAAGGTCTTTGTTCCTAAGTTCAGTTCAGTTCAGTCGCTCAGTCGTGTCCAAGTCTTTGCGACCCCATGAACTGCAGCAGGCCTCCCTGTCCATCACCAACTGCCAGAGTCCACCCAAACCCATGTCCATCGAGTCGGTGGTGCCATCCAACCATCTCATCCTCTGTCGTCCCCTTCTCCTCCTGCCCTCAATCTTTCCCAGCATCAGGGTCTTCTTAAATGAGTCAGCTCTTCACATCAGGTGGCCAAAGTATTGGAGTTTCAGCTTCAACAGTTTAACTATGAAGGCAAATTTTCTTCCAACATGAAAATCATTTTCTCTAGCTTATGATAACATGGTCAGAATCCTTAGTCAGATAGGATAGGTAGAATCACAACAGTTAAGAGGAAGGAATTCAGAAGCAGTGTGTATGAGTATGTGAAGTTGCTTCAGTTGTGTCCGACTCTTCAACCCTGTGGACCACAGTCTGCTAGGCTACTCTGTCCATGGGATTCTCCAGGCAAGAATCCTGGGCCAGGTTGCCATGCCCTCCTCCAGGGGATCTTCCTGACCCATGTCTCTTACATCTCTTAGCATTGGCAGGTGGGTTCTTTACCACTAGTGCCAGCTAAGACACCTGTTCAGAAGCAGATGAACACTCAAAAGATAAAGATCGCCTTTTATGTAAATATTAAAAAATAGAGAGCTAGAGGAAAGACAGTTGCATCTATTACATGTTCCTTACAACGATAGCCTCCCCTTTTCCCCCTTGATTTTTGTTGGGGGCACCCTTCACTTGAGCATCCTTACACATCTGTTTAGATGAGTAAATGCCTTCTTTTTTTGTCCAGCCTGAAACCAGTAGCATCTACTGAACACAACAGAGCAAGAGGCAGGAAATTAGGCTTCCTAACACAGCCCCTCACATGTAGTACCCTCCCCCATGCATACGTCATAGCCCTCTGCATCTTAGAGGTAAATATCCCAGTGCTCCGATAAAGAGAGAACCTGTGAATAGTCCCAAAGGGTGCAGTAAAGAGGTGATTGACATTCAGCAGAACAACAACCTTGGAAAACACATAAATTGAGTGCCTACTTAATGCTGGTGGTGGCAGGATGATTCTGAATAGTTTTTACAATAATCCTTGGATGAATCACACTGCCTAGTAATGACTTTTCTGAACATTTTAAAAAAGGCTTTAAGAAGCAATTTTGTAGTATATATCTGGGAGTTTTTCTTTTTTTGACTCTCAATATTCTTGAGTGCATTACACCATTCATATGTGAGCCTGTTTGGATGTGCCTGATAGCTCTCCTTTTAAGCAGGGGAATGAGGTTTCATTAAGTTGGTCATTGGATTATGAGTCTTCAGAATGTTCATCAGATTTTTACCCAGATACAGACCTTGAACTGGTAGAAGCGTGCAGATTAACCATTAAATCTGGGCATGGTTTTGTATTTCTAGCCTCACCAAGGTAAGTGGCAGCAGATTAAAAAGATTTTTCAGAAAAGGATATTGTCTCACCATGTATCTTCTGTTAATGCTGCTTTATCTGTCATACTAGGTTTTGTCTTCAGAGCTGAATATGTATGAGTCACAGAGCCAAGAATACAAGTATGAGATCGAAAAACTTAGCAACGAACTGCTGAATTTAAAGAAGAAATACCTTGCTCAGAAACGTAAAGAATACATTCAGAAGTAAGAATTAGTCAAATGTTCTAGTTTTGTTGTGCCTTTTAACTGCTGATGAGAAAAATAATTGTGGACAGCTACAGAGTCACAGACCTCACTGGGGTAAACAAAGTCAGGGCTGAGCAAATAACTTTCTGCAGGATCACCCAGTGGGTTGTTGGCAGAGCAAGATGGGTGTCTTGTCTGACTTGACCCCTCCTTAGGACCCTAACAGGGATCCATTAATATCAGCTCTCTGGTGGACCTCCTGTGGAGCAGAGGAAACCTAGTGTGATGTTTTCCCCCACGTTGTTCTCACGGTTTGGGGCTGTGCCTGCAAAGGAGGTTCACAGTCACCGTGGCATGGGCTGAAGCACACTCACATTTAAAACCACAGGTAATTTTGTTAAGAGGTCTGGGTTTGCTAAAGCTGTGCTTTCTAATAATGTAGCTCAGTTCAGTTCTGTTCAGTCGCTCAGTCGTGTCCGATTCTTTGCGACCCCATGAATTGCAGCACGCCAGGCCTCCCTGTCCATCACCAACTCCTGGAGTTTACTCAGACTCATGTCCATTGAGTCGGTGATGCCATCCAACCATCTCATCCTCTGTCGTCCCCTTCTCTTCCTGCCCCCAATCAGAGTCTTTTCCAATGAGTCACCTCTTCGCATGAGGTGGCCAAAGTATTGCAGCTTCAGCCTTAGCATCAGTCCTTCCAAAGAACACCCAGGACTGATCTCCTTTAGGATGGACTGGTTGGATCTCCTTGCAGTCCAAGGGACTCTCAAGAGTCTTCTCCAACACCACAGTTCAAAAGCATCCGTTCTTCGGCACTCAGCTTTCTTCACAGTCCAACTCTCACATCCATACATGACTACTGGAAAAACGATAGCCTTGACTAGACGGACCTTTGTTGGCAAAGTAATGTCTCTGCTTTTGAATATGCTATCTGGGTTGGTCATAACTTTCCTTCCAAGGAGTAAGCGTCTTTTAATTTCATGGCTGCAATCACCATCTGCAGTGATTTTGGAGCCCAAAAAAATAAAGTCTGACACTGTTTCCACTGTTTCCCCATCTATTTCCCATGAAGTGATGGGTTCAGATGCCATGATCTTCATTTTCTGAATGTTGAGCTTTAAGCCAACTTTTTCACTTTCATCTTTCACTTTCATCAAGAGGCTTCTTAGTTCCTCTTTACTTTCTGCCATAAGGGTGGTGTCATCTGCATATCTGAGGTTATTGATATTTCTCCCAGCAGTCTTCATTCCAGCTTGTGCTTCTTCCAGCTGGACCACTGTAATTATGAGCAGTTCACACACACATGGTTTTCACCTATGTTTTAGATAAACTGTTTCTGAACCATCTCTCTGTCTAGTGCCTGACTTCTGTATCTGATGTAGGGTATCAGCATGGGACGCCTTTCTTCTAGGAGATGATATTGCACGTGTCAGGTGAACATTTTGGGTTTCAGGATGGCTATATGCCCAAGAACAAATGTTCTCTTTACTTTGTTATTGTTTTCCTAATCCTGGGGTGAATGAGGGGACCCAGATGAATCTGTAGGTTTGAACCTTGGCTATATGGCATTGCCTAAGTCATAGAGTTCATTCTGCAGAGGCTCACACTGGGAGTTGAAAGTCAGGCTTGGTGTGTCATCCACATGGACGTTTCAAGGATATGGTGAAAGAGGGTCTGAATGCATCCCCTGTGATTCATTAGTGGCAAATAGCTATTTAAAGTAGCTAGGTGCAAATTCATTTGCCAGTAAAAATCCACCCTTTTTGTAAATCAGAATATCCCCTCATTCCACATTTAGATGACAGTTCCTGGTTTCCTTTGGCCTTTTGATCCTCTCACCACACACACACACAGTTTTCTGGACAAAGAGAACATACTGACTGACAGAAGGATGCCCCTCTGATAGCTCTGTTCAGTTCAGTCGCTCAGTCGTGTCCAACTCTTTGTGACCCCATGGAATGCAGCATGCCAGGTTTCCCTGTCCATCACCACCTCCCAGAGCTTGCTCAAACTCATGTTCATCAAGTTGGTGATGCCATCCAATCATCTCATCCTCTGTCATCCCCTTTTCCTCCTGCCTTCAATCTTTCCCAGCATCAGGGTCTTTTCCAAGGAATCAGTTCTTTGCATCAGGTGGCCAAAGTATTGGAGTTTCAGCTTCAGCATCAGTCCTTCCAATTAATATTCAGGACTGATTTCCTTTAGGATGGACTGGTTGGATCTCCTTGCAGTCCAAGGGACTCTCAAGAGTCTTTTCCGATACCACTGTTCAAAAGCATCAATTCTTTGGTGCTCAGCTTTCTTTAAGGTCCAACTCTCATATCCATACATGACTACTGGAAAAGGCATAGCTTTGACTAGACGAACCTTTGTTCGCAAAGTAATGTCTCTGCTTTTCAATATGCTGTCTAGGTTGGTTACAGCTTTTCTTCCAAGGAGCAAGCATCTTTTAATTTCATGGCTGCAGTCACCATCTGCAGTGATTTTGGAGCCCAGAAAAATAAAGTCTGATAGCTCAGCTCCTCCCAGTGGCCCATCCACTAGAACTGTGCTGCCCCAGGCAGTACACCACTTGTGGCTATTTATATAAAGTGAATTATAATTAAATCAAATTAGAAATTCAGTTCCTTAACTGCACTAGTCACATTTCACCTACTTAGTAGCTGTATGTGGCTAGTGGATGCTGTATCTGGCAGGCCAGGTACAGGGTTTTTCTACTTTCTATCATGGAAAGTTCTAGTACCCTGCTCTAGACTCTCTGCTTTTGCCTTGATACTTATTCCTTGTGATTGATCTCTCCAGAGGGCATCAATGGTGGTTCCATTTAGTTGGGATCCATAAACTGGAGGGAGACAGAAAAATATGAGTTCTTAGGAGGAGAACAGCAGGAAAAAAAAAAAAGATTAAGGAGCTGAAGGAAAATATGACCAGGCAAGAACAAAAGTGCTGAGATGGTTTAGACTGAAAGGAAGAAGGCTAAAGGGAGTCATTAGGATGGTCTATAAATACATTAAAAAGATCATGTAAAGGAGACATTATTCCCGTTAGTCGGCTTAGGTCAGGCCAGAAGCATTAAGCTTTGGTTCCTTTGGAGAGGAAAATTTAGGTTATTTGAGGCAAGAGAGGTCAGGAGGAGGGGGGCCTTGCCTGCATCTAACAATGGTCAGGAGGTAGACAAGTTGTCAGAGTACTTGAAGGCGTCTTCTTTGCTGGATCCACTCAAGGCTGAAGCTTTTGTCCTATTTATGGAGGATGATTTTTATAATAATGAAATCAATTCTGCTAAGAGACAGCTGAATTGATGAACCAATCCTCTACAGATTCTTTCCAAATGGAATAATTTAGAATAATCTCCACGGATATTCTCCTCACACATACTCTTTATAAAATAGCAACTCATATCATTTTTACCTTTTTGCTTTTTTTTTTTTTCATTTTTCTCAAACACCATTTTTTCATGCTCCAATCCTGACCTATATACCCCCACCCACCTATCCTTGACTCCCCTACTCTATACCCCAGGCTGGCCTGGAGTTTGCAGTACAAGTCAGATTGTTTTGCAAAAAGTAGAGTTTTCTTCTCTGAAGTAACTCATTTCTAGTAGTCAAATCTAATTGGTTTTAATCTTAGTAGTTTGCTCAATTTTTATTTTGAAAAAGGGACTCCAAAGATGTTTTTTATAAGACCCTAATTATACAATAGGTAATCTATATAACTGTAAGATACTTCTGCAGGAAACCTGAATGTGTGTGTGTGTGTGTGTGTGTGTGTGTGTGTGTGTGTGTGGAGGGTCATTTAAAGAAGATCTATATAGAAGATATATTGTAGATTTTAGGGAGTTTCTTCCTTTATCTATTGCAAAATGTACTATCTTATTTATATTTCTCAGTTTTTCCTGTATTTTAAACTATTTCTAATAATAACTGCTTCTCATCTAAAGTTATAGGAAAATTTGTATTTTATTAATGTCCAAGTTTGGTGAAAATGCCCTGTGTGTGTATGTGTGTGTGTGTGATAAATATTTATAAGTTTCCACTGAAACGGAAACTTTTATAAAAGTTGATAAATGATGAATTAGTCATTATAATTGAGCCAAGAGAAAGATTCCTCTGACTGATCTTTGGAACTAAACAAATGCTTTATAAAATAGGAAGATGATTACAAGTCAGGAGCCTCTGGGCCCCAGCGCTTGAGCTATAATGAGGCCTTCTGTCTGTATTTAGATCAACATTAGGAAGGCCTGTTTAATTGTGTCTTTCCCTAATTCTATGTGTTATCAGTAACACCTAATTACATTTAAACCACCACCTTGTCTCAAACTGGAAGCTTTGATCAAAGCAGTTTTTAGTGGTTAACTCACCCTAAGAACTTAACACCAAACTTAGAAGAGGAAAAAGAAAGTTAACTCTCAGCTCCTCTCTTACAGAAACAAGGACAGAATAAGCATGGAGGACACCTTTTCAATGGCCAAACCAAGTGGCCCTCGTTTTACTGGGGGTGGATTTCCCCTTAGCAAGTCATCCAAGGCGAAGTCCTAACTTGAAGCTGCTGGCTGGGTCCTTCTGAACAACTCATTGGAATTCACTCTGAAACATTTTGGAGGAATCTCTTGGAAACCCCTTGTATCATGACATTTAGGGAAATCGGTCCTCAGATTCCAGGATGGAAAGAAACGCAGAACTATTATAGTCCTGTACATAGAAGAGTGATGACTTTCTATTTAATCCACATGGATATTAACAGAGTGTAATTAAATCTATTCAATCAGGTTGAATTATATCAATTCAACCATTGCATGAAGCAGATCTTTTGTTACTACCACATTGATTTATTTTGCAATGCACCACATCTAGATACTCCGTGTGGATGAAACTTTCGACCCTAATTTCTCTGCACAGACACCGGTGCATAGATTTTATATTTAAAAATGTTTTTTTTTTTTTTTTTTAATGCAGTGCATTCTTATTAATAAGAATCTATTTTAATTTTTCCTCATTAACAAGTCATTGATGAGATGAGAAAGGTGGACACTAAACTATTTAAAAAGTGTTTTGGAGTGATTTCTATGTGGAATTTCTTTTCAGGCCTGGCATATGAAAACCTATTCCAAAAAGACATGCGAATAAATACTTCATCATAAAAAATAAAAAGAAGCCTTGTAGAGATCTCAATCTTTGTTTTGGTAGAATATGTGAGGTTTAAAACTGCTGTGAGAAATGTTTAACACAAAGGTGTGACTCAGGACCAAGACTATAAAATGAGGGGTTTGGGCTGGTATCCTCTGAAAAGCTGTCCTTCCTAGACCTCACATTTGGAGAGCAGAGTTACAAGGGACAGAGAACTGTTTGGCTTCCAGGCTACAGGCCAGCATTTTCAGTAACTAAATCCATTGTTATTTTCTTTATTTTGAAACCACAGTTAGGTGGGCATCAGTTCAAAATTCCCCTGTTTAGAGTGTTCAGTGGTGTGGGACACCCTGGCCATCTTTCTCACAATAACTTGACCTCTGTAATTTTTAAAAAAATGTTTGAGGGGTAAGTAGCTCATGGATAAGCAAGGATAGTATAAGTGGATAATTTCATTTCATTCATCATGAGGAGCAGGAGACTTAAGGATCCCAAGATGTTTGTTTAGATTATCCACAGAGGTGGGAGTTTAGAGGGATCTAAAACCATGTTCTTCTGTCCCTCTTGGTTCACCACCAGAAGTAGACCCAAGGCAATGATGGCCATGAAAGTGATCCATTCTGCAGTGATCCCAGGAAACAACCTAAGCGTGGGGACGTGGGACACCAGGCTAAGGCGCGAAGTCAAGTTCTGCGGTTGCAGACTTTTGCTGGACCTTGCAGGGGCCTCTGAAAACAATGTAATCGCATCTCAGAGTTGGTCCCATCAGGGTGTGGGAGCTGGGGTATTTATACCCTCAGGCTTCCAGTCACTGACCAAGGACTGCTCTGGCAGGCTTCTTTTGGTCTTCCCTGCTGGTAGGCAGAGCAGATCTTAGACAAAGAGGTGGCAGTTGCTGACTGTTGAAAGCAGAAGTGGTTAAGTGCCAGGGAACTGAGTCAGGCAGCATCATCCTCTGCTGCTTCTCCTACATGATCCCAATTGAGATCTGCAGATGGAAATCAACCTCCAGGGTAGCTGGTGACCCTGTGATGAGCTGTGATCATCAGCAATTTGTATACCACGTGGGAGCATGAGGATGGTTACATACATGAGAGAATTTGCTTAGAAAACCTTAAACCTAAAGAATCACGATGGGGGCATTTCTATTTTTGAAAATCACAGATGCTGTCTTCCCTCAGAGCCAACCACCTGTATGCTAAGTCCCCTGTGTACACACCCTCAAGTTGTGAACTTTCAAAGATGTGAACATGTGTTCCTTCCGCATCAGACATGAGTGAAATTGCAGCTTGTCCTCTATCTCCTATTGCTGACAATCCTTCAGCTTTACCATCTCCCAGCTCCAGTTAGTAACTCTTCTTGCCTGTTCACTTGATGCCAACCCCTGTATGCCAGCTGTTGTACTGTACTACTGTACTTTTCAAGGTACTGTACTGTAAGATTAAAAATGTTTTCTTTATTTTTGGTGTTTGTTTTCTATGTATTATTTGTGTGAAAAGTATTATAAACCTGCTACAGTACAGTATCACATAGCCGATTGTGTTAGTTGGGTACCTAGGCTAACTTTGTTGGATTTATGAACAAATTGGACTTACATATGTGTTCTCAGAACAGAACTTGTTGGTGTGTAAGGGATTTGCTGTATTCTGTTTAGACAGAAGACTTTTGCAGGTAAGGTGAGGTAAGGCAGTTATGACATGTGCAGCGTTGGAGGGTTTTCCAGCTATTCAGGGACATTTTGAAGTATAGCCGTAACCAACTTCCTTCTGAGCCCTTGGGTGGCTTTATATTAGGTTCACTTCTCTAGGGATGGGGCTTCCCTTGTGGCTCAGCTGATAAAGAATCCACCTGCCATGCAGGAGACCTGGGTTCGATCCCTAGGTTGGGAAGATCCCCTGGAGAAGGGAACAGCTACCCACTCCAGTATCCTGGCCTGGTGAATTCCATGAACTGTATATGTAATCCAGTCGCAGAGAATCAGACACAACTGTGACTTTCACTTTCACTTTCTCTAGGGTCATGGGGTCTGTGATTCTTGTTCTATCGCAGTGTGGCAGAGACTCTGGAGACAGAGGCCAGGTTCAAATCCTGGCTCATTTTAACAACTGAATTGAAGATGAAATGAGTTAATGCTTGGAGCAATGTCAGGCACATAGTAATTGTTCAGTAAGTATCTACCATTATCATTACGTAAGAAATATCTTAAGTTTTGAAATTGAGAATAACAGTTATTACATAATACTTCACTATATCAATTATAAAGATGATTCTTTGTTTAGAGGGTGAATGGCATTAAAATGTCTGGAGGAAGTTATATTTGCTCATGTAATTTATAGTTTAGTATCTTGCAGAAATGCCATATTTGGGATTTCATGAAAACATCTGTTTTTTTTCCTTGTAGTTTTGATCTGGGGACAGATCCTTCACTTTCAGAAGTCAGAGCTTCCAGAGGGAAAGACCCTGGTGGCCTCTTGCTGCCATCTTCTTGTTTCTATCCACGTATGGAGAAGGGTGGTCAGCCTCTGCTGATGACCTCTGATTTTGGTCCCATCAGCTGAGATCACATAGGCTCTGGGAACTGACACAGCAGCTCTGTAAGCTCCCTGTGCTTATGTTCAAGAGGAGGAAGAGTAAATTAAGGCTAGCAAAAGGTGGGAGATACTGCTGCTACCTCTCATTTACTGTACGTCCTGACAGCCTAGGGTATTACAAGCAATAACTATTTAGGTACAGGTGTTGCCACTGTAGCCACAGTACGAAAATGAGCTATTAAAAACACTGAAATTTGCAGATCATTAAAGATAACTGTGAACTCACAGTGGGCTAAGGTGCTTTTAAAATCACAAATTTGAGCTGCACTGTAAAGCAACATTAGGAGATTATACAGTAGCGTCATGTTTACCCTGGGGTTTTGAGCATTTCAGAAAGGAGTCCTGTTGCTAAACCAGTCACTGACTCTCCACTGGGCTGATGGGGAGCTGGTATGGTTTCTCTGTTGGTGGAGAGAGACATGATAAAGGGGACTCCCTGGTCATTATTTGCTGATCATAGCTTCTCAGCAACTGCTGTTACAGCCAGGATTTTATTGTGCTTACCTCTGAAGAAATTGCTCAGAGCAAAGGTTTGTTGCTGTGATAAGCCATAGAGATGGAAGTGGCCATGCTAGGAGGAGACGGCAGCAACTCTCCTTGTGATGGGCTATAATTTTGCTATAAAAATTTATCCAGGGTTGATAACTATTGTTTGGTTTCCTGGTTTGCTCAACCAGATTCTGAAGTTTGACCTAGGCCAAGATACCCATCAGAAAATACCATGTCACGACTTTAGAGCAGAATGGCATTGCAGAGCCTAGACAATTTGAGGAAAGATATTCTCTCTCATGGGCTTCCCTGGTAGCTCAGTTGGTAAAGACTCCGCCTGCAATGCAGGAGACCCCGGTTTGATTCCTGGGTTGGGAAGATCCCCTGGAAAAGAGATAGGCTACCCATTCCAGTGTTCTTGGGCTTCCTTGGTGGCTCGGACAGTAAAGAATCTGCCTGCAATGCAGAAGACCTGGGTTCGATCCCTGGGTTGGGAAGATTCCCCTGGAGGAGGGCATGGCAACCCACTCCAGTATTCTTGCCTGGAGAATCCCCATGGACAGAGGAGCCTGGTGGGCTACAGTCTATGGGGTTGCAAAGAGTTGGACACAACTGAGCCACTAAGCACAGCACATTCTCTCTCATGATTGTATGGAGACCTAGTTGTAATAGGAGCAAAGGGAGGGCATTTTAGAATATTAAGATGGTAAAATAGTTTAAAAATATATCTCTCTATTTTCTTTGTAGTAGATAGGAAATATTTTTATGGCATTATCCATTTTTAACTTCTAATTCAATGCTGTTTTAGTATACCATTTCTCATATCTATTATTTAAAAGTTCCATTAGGGTTTTGAGACCCATTAGAATTTTATAACAGTATGAAATGTGATATCAACAGGTATACCATTTTTCTTTTTTATAATTAAAAATAGATTTCCTCCCCCGACTTTAAAGTACCTGATTAAAATACAGAATAGAAAGTTAGAGAATAAGCAAAAGAAGAAACAAGGCATCAATAATCACACCACCTATTGATAACTATTGTTTTCCTGGGCTAATACACGCCTCATTCACCTAGACTGACTGTACCAGTTATTTTTCCTGTCATCTGTTCTGACTAGTTGGTGCTTGTAATTCTCAATTATTAAATGTCTTGAACATTACCTTTGAAATACTATTATTTTATAATTTTGAATGTGTCTTTCTGGACATCTAAAATAAGTATATACAGATACATTTTGTTTTTAAAAATCAGAGATGTAATTGAGATACATATAATGAAAGCACTATTTTAAGTGTATAGTTTGGTGAATTTTGACAAATGCATATGCCCAAGTAACAAGTATCACAATTATCGATGCCCCCTCCACCCCAAGAATGCCCTTATGTCCCTTGGCAGTCAATATTCACAGCCCCATACAGCCTAAGCAATGATGGATCTGTTTTTCCATCATATACTAGTTATATCTTTCTTATATTTCATATAAATGGAATCATACAGTAGGCACTCTTTTGCACCTGCCTTTTTCCATGTACTTTAATGTTTGTGTGTGTGTGTGAGAGAGAGAGAGAGATTCACCCACGTTGTTTCTGTCAGTAATTCATTTTTATTGCTGAGTAATATTCCATTATATCAACAACACAATTTGTCTATTGATTTACCAGTTGATGAGGATTCGGGTTATTTCCAATGTTTAGCTATTATGAATAAAGTCTCTATGAATGTTCATTTTCAAGTGTTTATGTGAACAGATATTATCATTTCCCTTAGTAAATAAGAAGGAATGGAAATGCTGGATCAATTCAAGGGTTTTTATTGTTCAGTTGCTCAGTTGTGTTTAACTCTTTGTGACCGCATGATTACAGCCTTCCAGGCTTCCCTGTCCTTCACTATCTCCCAGTTTGCTCAAACTCATGTCCATTAAATCAGTGACGCCATCCAACCATCTCATCCTCTGTCGCCCCCTTCTCCTCCTGCCTTCAGTCTTTCAAGGGTACACATGCATTTAGCCTGATAAGAAACTGCCAAACTGTTTTCCTAACTGATTGGGCCATTTTACATGCCTACCAACAATGTGTGTAAATTCCAGTTATTCCAATCTTTGTCAATATTCAGAATTCTCAGTATTTATTTAAGCCATTCTATTGGATATATAGTGATATTTCATTGTGGTTAATATTTGTATTAGTATTTTCCAATGATGAATAATGTTAAGCACTTTATTCCATGTGGTTTTGGTCATTTGTATGTGAAGAGTCTTCAAATCTTTTGACCGTTTAAAAAACCTTTTTATTAGGTTGTAAAAGTTCTTTGTATCTTCTGGATACAGAATATTTATAAGATATATGTATTGCAAATATTTTCACTTGGTCTGTGGCATACCTTTTCATTTCTTAATAGTGTATTTTGAAGAGCAGACCTTTTGTATTTTATTGAGGTCTAATTTATCCTTATTTTTCTTTTGTAGTTTGTACTTTTCTTGTCCTAAGTAATTTTTGCCGACTCTAAGGTAGGAATGATTTTTATATGTTTTTATCTAGAAGTTTTATTACAGTTTTAGTTTTTATGTTATATTTATGGTCCATTTAGAGTTAATTTTATGTGTGGTGTGAGGTTAGAGTAGTGGTTCATTGTTGTTCCATATGGATATCCAGTTGTTCAGCACCATTTGCTGAAAAGACCGTCGTTTTCCATTGAATTACCTTGGCATATTTGTATTAATAGAAAATCAGTTGACTTTATTTGAATAGTCCTATATGTGAACTTTGTTCTGTGGTATAGTGCGATATGTATCTATTTTGATGACAATAAGTTTAAGTCTTGAAATTTAACAGTATAAGATCTTCAACTTTTTTCTTCTGTAGATATCTTTTAACTGTTTTTGGATTTATCTATATCTATATACACCTTAGAATCAGCTTAGTTTCTACAGAAAAACCTGCTGGGAATTTGGTTGAGATTGCATTGAATCTAGAGATCAGTTTGGGGAGATCATTCTGACAATATTGAGGCTTTCAATCCACAAACATGGCACATGTCCCCACTTATTTAAATTTTCAGTCCATGAACATGGCACATATCCCCATTTATTTAGATTAAAATTTTTTTCTCAGCAGCATTTTGTAGTCTTCAGTGTACAGAAATTGCACATTTTTTGTTAAGTTTATGCTTAAGTATTTTGCCATTTCTGATGTTATTGTAAATGATGTTTTGAATCTTATTTTCCATTTGTTATCAGTATATGGAAACACAACTGACTTTTGTATATTCCTTTTATATCTGAGGACAGTGCTAAATTAATTTGTTTTACAACTTTTTGGAAATAGTGTTTTCTACAGATGTAAACATGTTTTCTACAAATAAAGACAGTTTTTCTCTGTTTCTAATCAGTATGCTTTTTATTATTTGTTTCTTTGTTCATAACCACCATACTTGCATGGCTAGGACTTCAAGTATTTGTTAGATTAAAGTGGTGTAAGCAGCATCTGTGCCTTGTTCTTGATGTTAGGAGGAAGGTTTGATCTTTCATCATGAATTGTAATGTTAGCTGTAGGATTTTCATAGATGCCTTTTCTTAGGTTGAGGAATTTCCCCTCTATTGCTTGTTAGCTAAGTTTTTAATCATGCATGGATACTGAATTTCATCAATGCTTTTTCTGCATGTACTGAGTTAATCATACTTTTTTTCTCATTTATTTTTAAGGAAGCCCCTATTTATTTTCTTAACATGATGAGTTACTTTGACTTTCAAATGTTAAGCCAACTTGCATTCTTTGTGTAAACCCCACTTGGTCATTTTTATACATATCATCATCTTTATATGTTGTTGAATTAGATTTTATAGCATTTTGTTAATGATTTTTATAGCTATGTTCATCAGGGTTATTGGTCTGTAATTTTCTTATACTATCTCTGTCTGGTTTTGATTTCAAAGTTTTCTTGCCCTCACAAACTGAATTGGGAAATGATCTTTCTCCACTATTTCCTCAAATACTTTGTGTAGGACTGGTGTTATTTCTTCCCTAAATATTATACTTGATATTATTTTCCATTAAAGTTCTCTGAAATCACAATTTTTCTTATGGGAAGGTTTTACATATATATAGGGTTATTTGGGGACTTTCCTGGTAGCTCAGCTGGTAAAGAATCCGCTTGCCAATCAAAAAATGGGCCAAAGAACTAAATAGACATTTCTCCAAAGAAGACATACAGATGGCTAACAAACACATGAAAAGATGCTCAACATCACTCATTATCAGAGAAATGCAAATCAAAACCACAATGAGGTACCATTTCACGCCAGTCAGAATGGCTGCGATCCATAAGTCTACAAGCAATAAATGCTGGAGAGGGTGTGGAGAAAAGGGAACCCTCTTACACTGTTGGTGGGAATGCAAACTAGTACAGCCACTATGGAGAACAGTGTGGAGATTCCTTAAAAAACTGGAAATAGAACTGCCTTATGATCCAGCAATCCCACTGCTGGGCATACACACTGAGGAAACCAGAAGGGAAAGAGACACGTGTACCCCAATGTTCATCGCAGCACTGTTTATAATAGCCAGGACATGGAAGCAACCTAGATGCCCATCAGCAGATGAATGGATAAGCAAGCTGTGGTACATATACACAATGGAGTATTACTCAGCCATTAAAAAGAAAACATTTGAATCAGTTCTAATGAGGTGGATGAAACTGGAGCCTATTATACAGAGTGAAGTAAGCCAGAAAGAAAAACACCAATACAGTATAATAATGCATATATATGGAATTTAGAAAGATGGTAACAATAACCCTGTGTACGAGACAGCAAAAGAGACACTGATATATAGAACAGTCTTATGGACTCTATGGGAGAGGGAGAGGGTGGGAAGATTTGGGAGAATGGCATTGAAACATGTAAAATATCATGTATGAAACGGGATGCCAGTCCAGGTTCGATGCACGATACTGGATGCTTGGGGCTAGTGCGCTGGGACGACCCAGAGGGATGGTATGGGGAGGGAGGAGGGAGGAGGGTTCAGGATGGGGAACACATGTATACCTGTGGCAGATTCATTTTGATATTTGTCAAAACTAATACAATTATGTAAAGTTTAAAAATAAAATAAAATTAAAAAAAAAAAGAATCCACCTGCAATGCAGGAGACCACGGTTCGATTTCTGGGTCGGGAAGATCCTCTGGAGACAGGATAGGCTACCCAGTCCAGTATTCTTGGGCTTCCCTGGTGGCTAAGATGGTAAAGAATCTGCCTGCAATGTGAGAGACCTGGGTTCAATTCCTGGGTTGGGAAGATCCCTGGAGGAGGGTATGGCAACCCACTCCAGCATTCTTACCTGGAGAATCCCCATGAACAGAAGAGGCTGGTGGGTTAGAGCCCATAGGGTTGCAGACACGACTAAGCGACTAAGCACAGCACAGGGTTATTTGGACTTTCTGTTTCATCTTGGTTGCTTTTGATAATTTGTGTCTTTCAAGGAGCTTGTGTATTTCATATAGGTTGTTAACTTTATTGACTTAAAGTTGTTCAAAATATTCTTTTACTACCCTTAATGTTGCTAGCATGCGAACAAATATTCCTTCTTTTATTCTAGATACTGGCAATTTAAATCTCTCCTTTTTTTCTTTATGAGAGTCTATCTAGGAATTTATCAATAAACTTTTATTGATATTTTCGAAGAACTTGCTTTTTGTTTTAGTTTTCTCTATTGTCCATTTTTTATTTAATTGATTTCTGTTCTAATACTTAGTATTTTCTTTCTTCTACTTTGGGTTTGATTTTATCTTATTTTCCCATTCTTTTATGGCTTCTTAAGGTAATTGGTTTTAGCTCTTTCCTTATTTAAAATCTAGCATTAGAGCTATATATTTCTGTCTAAGCTCTGCTTAAAATGCACCCCATGTTTTGATATGTTCTGTTTTCATTATTATTCAGTCTGATTAGTTTCTGCTTTCCTGTGTGACTGTTTCTCTGACTCATGGACTATTTAGAACCATATTTTTTAATTTCACAAACATCTAGGTGCTTCTTCAGGTATCTTTCTGTTACTAATTTTTAATTTAATTCTGTTATCATCAGAAAACGTGTCCTGTATGCTTTGAACTATTCCAAAATGATTGCGATTTGTTTCATTGGCCTGGAGTATTGACTGTCTTGATAATTGTTTTATATGCCCTTGAAAATAATGTATATTTTGCTTTTGTGGGGGTGGAATGTTGTGTAACTGTCAGTTGGGTCAAGTTAGCCTGCTAGTGTTGTTCAAGTCCTGTCTTTTAAATTGCTACTGATTTTCTTTCTACTTGTTCTATTGATTGCTGAGAATGGAGTGAGAAAGCTCTAAATGTGGCTGTGGCTTTGTCTGTTTAGCCTTTCACTGTTGTCAGTTTTGATGCTTGTATTTTGAAGCTTTGAAATTAGTGCATAGACATTTAGGATTTTATCTTCTTGATACATTGACCCTGTTATTATTATAAAAATCTTCTCTTTGTATTCCTGGTAATACTGAGTATCTCAAAGTCTACTTTGTCTAATATTAATATCGTCATTCTAGTTTTATTGGTGTTTTTATATTATGGTTTTTCACATCCTATTATATGTAAGCTATTGGGCTTGCCAGGTGGTGCTACTGGTGAAGATCCCACTTGCCCACCCAAGAGACTCCTATAAGAGACGCGGGTTCTATCCCTGGGTTGGGAAGATCCCCTGGAGGAGGGCATGGCAACCCACTCCAGTACTTTTGCCTGGAGAATCCCATGGACAGAGGAGCCTGACGGGCTACAGTCCATAGGGTTGAGAAGAGTTGGACACAACTGAAGCGACTTGGCATGCACACATCCTTATAGTGAAATATCCCCACCGTACTAATAGATAGCATATAGTGCAATATTGCTTTTTTTCCCATTTAAGTTCAGTATGGAGGGCAATCTAGCCCTTTTAATTGGAGGGATTAGACCAATTACATTTAAAGCCATTATCAATATTGTTTAGTTTAGGTCTGCCATTTTTCTATTTGTTTTCTATTTGTCTCATCCATTCCTCTTCACCTGTCTGCTTTTGCACTGTTTCTTTTTATCTTTGTTGAGGTATAATTGACAAATGGTAAGATATATAAAGTGTATGACAGATGGTTTGGTATACATATTCATTGTAAAAGGAACCCCCACCCCTTTGAATTAATTAACAAATTCATCATCTCACATATTTACCTTTATCTGGGAGGAGTAGTGAGAACATTAAAGTTTTACTGTCAGCGAATTTCAGTTATATAATACAGTGCAACTATAGTCACCATATTATACTTGAATTCTTGGACCTTATTCCCCTTATAACTGAAAGCTTATACCCTTTTACCAACTTCTCCCTTTGTTTATTGGTATATGTTTTCTGGTACATATTTCTAGTTGTGAGTCTGTAAATATCCTTATCTTTATTCAACTGATATAGTGTATCTTAATTGCACTCATCTCACACGCTAGTAAAGTAATGCTCAAAATTCTCCAAGCAAGGCTTCAATAGTACATGAACTGTGAATTTCCAGATGCTCAAGATGGTTTTAGAAAAGGCAGAGGAACCAGAGATCAAATTGCCAACATCCACTGGATCATCGGAAAAGCATGAGAGTTCCAGAAAAACATCTATTTCTGCTTTATTGACTATGCCAAAGCCTTTGACTGTGTGGATCACAATAAACTGTGGAAAATTCTGAAAGAGATGGGAATACCAGACCACCTGACCTGCCTCTTGAGAAATCTGTATGCAGGTCAGGAAGCAACAGTGAGAACTGGACATGGAACAACAGACTGATTCCAAATCGGGAAAGGAATACGTCAAGGCTGTATATTGTCACCCTGCTTATTTAACTTATATGCAGAGAATACATCATGAGAAATGCTGGGCTGGATGAAACAAGCTGGAATCAAGATTGCCAGGAGAAATATCAATAACCTCAGATATGCAGATGACACCACCTTTATGGCAGAAAGTGAAGAATAACTAAAGAGCCTCTTGATGAAAGTGAAAGAGGAGAGTGAAAAGTTGGCTTAAAGCTCAACATTCAGAAAACTAAGACCATGGCATCTGGTCCCATCACTTCATGGCAAATAGATGGGGAAATAGTGGAAACAGTGACAGACTTTACTTTTTTGGGCTTCAAAATCACTGCAGATGGTGACTGCAGCCATGAAATTAAAAGCTGCTTGCTCCTTGGAAGAAAAGCTATGACCAACCTAGACAGCATATTAAAAAGCAGAGGCATTGCTTTGCCAACAAAGGTCCGTCTAGTCAAAGCTATGGTTTTTCCAGTAGTCATGTATGGATGTGAGAGGTGGACTATAAAGAAAGCTGAGAGCTGAAGAATGGATGATTTTGAACTGTGGTGTTGGAGAAGACTCTTGCGAGTCCCTTGGACTGCAAGGAGATCCAACCAGTCCATCCTAAAGGAGATCAGTCCTGAATATTCATTGGAAGGACTGATGTTGAGGCTGAAGCTCCAATATTTTGGCCACCTGATGCGAAGAGCTGCTTCATTTGAAAAGACCCTGATGCTGGGAAAGACTGAAGGCAGGAGGAGAAGGGGACAACAGAGGATGAGATGGTTGGATGGCGTCACTGACTCAATGGACGTGAGTTTGAGTAAGCTCTGGGAGTTGGTGATGGACAGGGAGGCCTGGTGTGCTGCAGTCCATGGGGTCTCAAAGAGTCGGACACAACTAAGCGAGTGAACTGAACTGAAACCTCATTCAGTAAATTTCTTATTTCAGATTTTTTCAGCTTTAGAAGTTTCATTTGGTTACTTTTGTATCTTTCATCTCTTTCCTCTTTATGTTCATGCATTCTTTAGGTATATTAGCTATTTTTATTTTTACCATAGCTGTTTTGAAATCCCTGTCTTCTAATTACATTGTCTATAGAATTTATGGCTATTTCTACTGACTAAATTTTCTTCTGGTTTGGGTCACATTTTCCTGCATCTTTGCAAATCTGGTAATTTTATATTGGATGTTAAATATTGTGAGTATTACACTGCTGAGTGTCTAGATTGTTGTCTTTAAAGAGTATGCAGGAGGGGTGCAAGCGGCGCTTTGGGGGGGAGGGGTCTCTTAGGCGCCTCACCTAACCCCGCTGCCGAGTTGTTGCTTCTCGTGGGGAGCCCTTCTCCCTGAAAAAAAAAAAAAAATAAAGAGTATGCAACTTTGTTTTGGTAGATATTTAATTGCTTGTGAATTACCTTAGAGTCTTATTCAAAAATTTTTTTTCAAATAAAACTTGTTTTTAGACTTACCGAAAAACTGCAAGAATTGTACAAAGTGTTCATTGATGCGTTTCACCCAGATTAACCAACTGCTATGATTTTACTACTTTAGCTTTATTCATTTTATCTATTTTTTTTCTGAACCCTTTTAAGAGAGATGTCTCTTTACTCCCAAATGCTTCAGAATATATTTCCTAAAAACAAGGAACTCTGTCACATAACTCCAGTAAAATCAATCTTAGAAAAATTAACACTGTGAATAATATTTTCTAATCTAGAGACTGTATTCAGATTTTGTATATTATCCCATAATTTGGTCATACGATTTTGGCAGAATATCACAGAAGTAATGCTGAGTTCTTCTCATTGCAGCACATCAGGAGACAGTCATTTCCCTTCTGATTATGTTAAGTTTAATATTTTGCTGAAGGTGGTATCACTGTGTTTATTTTGCTGAAGGTGGTATTAGTGTTTCTCCACTGAAAATTTATTCTCCAACCCATTGTAACTAACATATATACATGCTGCTGCTGCTGCTAAGTTGCTTCAGTCGTGTCCGACTCTGTGCGACCCCATAGATGGCAGCCCACCAGGCTCCCCCGTCCCTGGGATTCTCCAGGCAAGAATACTGGAGTGGGTTGCCATTTCCTTCTCCAATGCATGAAAGTGAAAAGTGAAATTGAAGTCGCTCAGTCGTGTCCGACTCTTAGCGACCCCATGGACTATGGTCCACCAGGGTCCTCCGTCCATGGGATTTTCCAGGCAAGAGTACTGGAGTGGGGTGCCATTGCCTTCTCTGACATATATACATATATATGTATAAAACAGATAAATAATTTTGGACTATGTCAATATTCTTTCCTCCTTAAATTTTACCCATTAGTTTTAGCACTATTGATGATTCCCTCCTGAATCTATAGCAGTTATAATATTTTGCTAAATGGTGATTTTCTTATTCTATCATTCCTTCTCCATTTATTAATTGGCTTTTTACTGGAAGAAAGAACGTTTCCTCCCTCCCGCCCTTCTTTTGCTCTCTTTTTTGTCCTAATATTTATATTTTCAAAGATATTAATACACACATGATTATAATAAATATAACAACTTAAAAAAGAACAAAAAGCTTCCGGTGTCTAAGCTCTTTGACAAAGTGACTATTTTCATCAATTGTCATTGTCTAATGATACAGTGACAATTGAAAGAGTATTTAGTCATCAGTACGTATGAGTTTATACTGTATATAATTTTTTTGTGCTAAACACTTAGAAAATGTAACGATGTCCTTATAAATTTTAGAATTTTTGCATTTTTCTCCTCTTCACTTTCAAGTTCCTTTACATTTTTTCCCCTGGCTACCCTTTTCCTCTTTTATTCTATCAAGTAAGAGAGAATGTCTCTACTTTTTCTCAGAGGCTAATTCCATCTCTGCCCACAATTCAATTCCCTTTTATGGCTTATGGAATCTTGTAGGTAGACAGGATGACATAGTGGTTAAGAGCATAGAGGGTTTGGGACCACATGGACTTTTAACTTGAATCCATAACCTTCCAATTATAGCTCTTTGAGCTCAGGCTAGTTAAGTAGACTCTCCAGACTTTGGACTCTCATTTATAAATTGGGGATAATACAATACCTATCTCATAGAATTGTTATGAGGGTTACAGGAGTCCATTTGTGATATTTGCACAATGCCTGGCAATCATAAGTACTTAGTCAGTGTCAGCTTTTTATTTATTTATTTTATTTAATCAGTGTCAGCTTTAATTACTATTATCTAAAAATCATCTCCTTGCTCCCAGTAATAGTCTGGAAAATTTTAAAATATTGTTCCAAATGGTGAATTGAATGGGTAATAAACATTATGAAAAATATTTAACTGTTGTCTGAATGAATATAGTCAAGAATCCTCAGATTATGAAGCCTTCTGTTTTGCTGTTTAAATGAGTGTTATAAAATCGAACACCTATTAAAGTATTTTGTGTCAATTTCATCTCTTTCACATAAGCAATTAGTTTTCTTACAATTAATCTGAGACAGAATGCCAGGGATTCTCTCCTCTAGTTCTAGAATAACCTTGTTTTTTCTATTTAAATTAAGATAATTCCTTTCCTCCTTCTCATTGTGATGGTGCAAGGGAACCGAATAAGTACAATATAACAATAACAGTACTAGCTATCATCACAAAGGCTTTCAATGACCCTGATGCCCAGGCCACACCTTAGAATCTTTGGGAGGGGAATCCACATTCTCAAACCTGGTTGCTATGGGAATCATTTGGGGAACTTTCAAAACTGCTGATGTCTGGTCCCTCCCCTAGAGACTCTGATTTTATTGGCCCAGGTGCATTGGGGGCATCAGGATTTTTTTAAAGCTCCCATGTGGTTCTGCTGCACAACCAGGCTTGAGAATGACCGCTGTACACATAGTATCACCTCATTGAAAGAAGTCTGTCTTCAGACACACTTGGCCTCACCAGCGAGAGAGGAGGCAACCTCTGGGGTCCTGGAGGTTGATTTTCAGAGGCAGGACTTGAACTGATATGCCTTTTTGCCTAGTCCGATCATATCCTTCCTCATGATATTGAGATTTTTCTCCATTAAAATTTTTTAATTTATTTTCGGCTGTGCTGGGTCTTTACTGCTGCATGGGCTTTTCTCTGGTTGTGATGAGCAGTGGCGACTATTCGTTGCATTGTGGTGGCCTCTCTTGATGCTGAGCATGGGCTCTAGGGCTCACCGGCTTCAGTAGTTGCAGCACATGAGCTCAACAGTTGTGGCTCCTGGCCTCCAGAGCACAGGCTCAATAGTTGTGATGCAAGGCATATGGGATCTTCCCAGACCAGAGCTTGAACCCATGTCTCCTGCATCAGCAGGTGGATTCCTTACCACTGAGCCACCAAGGAAGCCCTTTCTCCTCCTGATGGAAGCACAAGCTCATGGCCATCCCATTCTCATACTATTCAAACTGACCCAGCCTTCTATCCCTTCTTATCCTCATTGTGCCCTCTGAACTCTGACCTTTGGTCAGCAACTTCCAACATTCTCAACCTTTTAGTCTGAGTAGACTTCCCTTTCCTCCTCTTCTTGATCTAAGGGAGCCTTGGCTCATTTCTTCGCATCTCTCTTGAGTAGAGACTTTTTCTTCTTACAGCTCATATACTCCATCTGCCACTTCAGGTTGAGGATAGGGGGGAGGCATCATCTTTGTTCTGCCTTTCTAATTTCTATTCTTTTTTCCTTCAAACTATTAGTGTGTTTGAAGTTGGACCATCCTGCGGTATCTTCCATCAACCCTTTGAAGTTCATTCATCTACACACCCACATCCTAGGCACTCTCCTCATGAGTCTGCACATGCCTTGGATACTGGCTCATTGTGTTTTTTTCATGCCTATTTCTCTCATTGCTTCTGCTGACGTCACAGCTGTGTGGATGACCCACACAATGTGCTGGGTTCTCAGTTCCTTGAGATCCTCACATCCAGTAACTTTTCCTCCCTTCTGTGTCAAGTCACCATCCAATTATTCCACTTACTATGAATTATTCCAATTATTTATAGTCTTGAAGTCTTGATTTTAAATATTCTTTTTCCTGCTTTTCCAAAAATATGCTCCAGAATAACCAATGCACAGTTTTCCTTTATCACTGAGCCCTTCAAAACTTAGACACCACTGCTTTGTTATTACTTATCTCTTTTCCTCCTTTCCTTCCATATGACCTACAATGGACTGGCAGTGCTCCTAGTGTGAGTATGCTCCTTTTTTTTTTTTTTTTTTACCAACCTTCCTCTCTCCTTACCTTCTGATTTTAACTCATGGCTTGTTTCATACCTAATTGAGGATGCCATACTCTCTCCACCAGCCAATATAGAAATTCACTTAGAGCTTTGTCTATCTGTACTTCCTTCCATTAAGAGGTGAAAAGTGTCCCCACTTCTTTAGAAGGTCAACCTCTTTTCTTGTGTTCTGGGTCTTATCTCCTCACTTTCTCAAGAACATGCTGTTTCAGCAAGTTTTATTAGCTCTCTTTTGCAGAGATGCTTATTCCTTGGGAGGAAAGTTATGACCAACCTAGACAGCATATTAAAAAGCAGAGACGTTACTTTGCCAACAAAGGTCCATCTAGTCAAGGCTATGATTTTTCCAGTGGTCATGGATGGATGTGAGAATTGGACTATAAAGAAAGCTGAGTGCCGAAGAATCGATGCTTTTGAACTGTGGTGTTGGAGAAGACTCTTGAGAGTCCCTTGGACTGCAAGGAGATCCAACCAGTCCATTCTGAAGAAGATCAGCCCTGGGATTTCTTTGGAAGGAATGATGCTAAAGCTGAAACTCCAGTACTTTGGCCACCTGATGCGAAGAGTTGACTCATTGGAAAAGACTCTGATGCTGGGAGGGATTGGGGGCAGGAGGAGAAGGGGATGACAGAGGATGAGATGGCTGGATGGCATCACTGACTCGATGGACGTGAGTTTGAGTGAACTCCAGGAGTTGGTGATGGACAGGGAGGCCTGGCATGCTGTGGTTCATGGGGTCCCAAGGAGTCGGACACCACTGAGCAACTGAACTGAACTGAACTTTTGCATCATTGGTCAGTCCTACTCTACAGGATCATCCTCATTCACTTATACATATTTGCTAGCATGGCCCATTAGAAACCAACAACCATCTTCCTTGATTTCTCATCCTCCTTCCACTCATATCCCAGTAGTTTTTCCAGAAAATTTTCTTGAACCCGTTATCTATCCTTGGTCCTACCCACTCTTTTACCCTTTCCAATCTAGCTTCAGTTTTCAGCCACCCCTGTGGAAATAGTCAAGTCAGTAGAAACCTCCCTGTCCTAATCTTATACAATCTCTCAACAACATTTGACCCAGCCAGTTACTTCCTCTGCCTTTAAACAATAGTTTGTAGATATGCTTCTAATATGAACCTTTCTAATATTTTCCTCATGATTGGATTGAAGTTATGGGTTTTTTTTAAGGGAGGCGGGGTGGGTGGGTGGAGAATACCACAGAGGGGAAGTGCCCTTCTAATCCCTTCATGTCAAGAGGAACATGGCAGGCATGTAACATCACCGATGACATTCACCTTTATCGTTTGGTTAGGGTAGTGTTTGCCAGGTTTCTCCACTGTCAAGTGACATTTTTCCCTTTCCGTACTCTGGGTTTTGGAATTGAATCACTAATTCTAGTCTGGTGCAACCTCAATCCAAGAAGGGATGGTAGTAATTAAATTTTACCAAGGAAGATATCACCGACTCAATGGACATGAGTTTGAATCCATTCTTGTCACAAAGAATTGGACACAACTGATCACACATGCAGAGTCTTGAATGAGGAATTAGTTTGGTTGAAATTATTTAAAAAAGAAGGCATCCAGGTAAATGCAAATATATGCTCTCAGCAAGACACTTAACCATTTCTGCAGGCCCGTGTATAGGGCATTTCTGCAGGCCCGTGTGTAGGGCATTTCTGCAGGCCAGTGTAATGGGCAATACAAATAAAAAGAGGCTCCAAACAGTGTTTGCCATTGTCATCTAAGCTACCATGCCTCTGGCTCAGAGAAGAAAAGGTTTTAGAGAAGTGAATTCCAGCTTGTGTTCTTGTGATTTCAATCTGGCTGGCAGATGTGTTTCATTTGGCCTACATGATGTTTAAAATTATTTTCTGATTTGGTTGTCAACTTTCAGAAACTGGAAAATTTGAAATACAAACCCAGATTTCACGCTTCACTTGGAAATTTGGGAACTCCGGCAGCACTGGATCTTCATTTAGTTATGACAAATTTGCATGGTGCCAAGTCATTGCTCGTCCCTTTGGATGAGCCGCTCCCTGGTTTCCCAGAGTCCCACATAGCCTACCTACTGTGACTTTTGTAGTTTGAGCCCAACGCTCTTGCTGGGAGGGATGATATTGCTGTCTCTAGCTAGGTGAGGGGTTGCTAAGTTATAAGGGGAGTTGCTGTATACTGTGGAGTCCCTGAGCGAATGACCACAAACAATGACAAGTTATAAGAGACAACCTCCAGCAAAAGGAAGACAGAACGGCCTATACATGTTTGCAGTCTGTCAATGCAACAGGTTGCCTCAAATATGACCCTCTTGACCTCACATATGGTGACTGTTTACATCTGAAGTGTTGAAGCAGAGTGGGGAAGATCATGTATTAGGCTATCAGAGAATGTGTTCACTGAAGAAAGCTCCGGCAGACACATTGGAAGAAGCCCTCCCAACTCCAATATTGAAAGAAAAAGTGTGAGTCACTCAGTCGTGTCCGACTCTGTGTGACCCCATAGACTGTAGCCTACCAGGCTCCTCTGCCATGGGATTCTCCAGGCAAGAATACTAGAGTGGGTTGCCATTTCCTCCTCCAGTAGATCTTTCCAACCCAGGGATGGATCCTGAGTCTCTTATGTCTCCTGCATTGGCAGATGAGCTCTTTAATACTAGGGCCATCTAGAAAGCCCAAATAATTTGTATTACCTCATCTAAACAAAACCTGCTAGAGTCTCAACGTTTTGTTATGGGGTCAAATACAGACCGAAGGCAGTGGAGTTTTTAGTTTAGATGGTTAAATCCTTGAGTGCTAGCTGCGTAGTTTGTTACACTCTGAGATTGCTCCAGCTTTGCCCTGAGTTTCAGGGTCAATGTGGGCTGCCTTCATAGCATTACCACCTTTTATGTTATTGCAGGAAGTTAAGTGGTTTGGTCTAAGGATGTTTATGATCACAGATGTGAAGATTTGCCCGAGGATGTCCTTAGCCTCTGTGACTCTCTTCATCTGTGAAAAATCCTGGGGAAATCATTCACAAATTAATTTGGGACATTGTGTTACCAAATCAAGACAGGTAGAACACACCTATCCATCAGGTGGGCTGTTACCCTAACAGTGATAGAGACATTAATCTCCTTGGCATCACTAATGTTTGCAATGAGAAAGACATGCTTGTAGCAGCTAATTATATCTCCCTGTTTTAATTAACATGTGGAATGACAGTTTTGTTCACACCTTGTTGTTTTTGCTAAGGAAGAAGGAAAAGAACAATTTTGTGCAGTTCTTTGAAGATTTAGAACAGGAATCTTGGCTCTTGTATTTACCAGATTTCAGGATCAAATAAGAAAAGAAGAGAACTATTCCACTTGTGCTGGCTGGCTTAATAGAAAAAAAAAATTAATGATTTTTATCTTATTTTGGTTCAGACGTGTACCTGAGATATGATTTGAAATGAGTTTCCTAGTCTCAACTCTCCTTGCTGAAGACCTGGAGCTTCATGAATATCTCACAAAAGTAGGAAGCGCTGCTCAGTACGATTTGACACCGGCACTGCTTTCTTCTCCAAAGAACTGTCACATGTCTTTTTAACTTCTATAGATTTAAACAGGATTTATACTTCATGAACCCAAGTGTGTGTCCAAATCCTCTTGTTATTGTAAAGAATAACAAGACAAAAGCCACACTCTCAATAAGCCAGTTCTGTTTTCTATAAACCTCTAAAGAGAGATTTGTACTTTTCCCAGTCTGAGAATTAGAAGAAATAAACCAGGTCTGGCCAGCACCCCTCCCAGAAAAGCCCTGTCTGGGAACAGGCCCCGGGGCCCTGTAACTTTCTGAGCACTAATAGGAAGGACTCGGCAAATAGTTAGAGTCAATTTGTCACCACTTCTTATTTTTTTAAAGAAGGCAGCAGCTTATGTTTATGTTTGTCTTTCTGGAACATTGGTGTGTCATGCTGTTATCTAGTCAGAGGCATTTTTACTGTTTCCTTATGGGATTTATAACCTCAGGGTTTATTTCCCTACCGATGTTTAGCGCTGCATTTTAGAATTATGCCTACCTGACACCTCAGGAAATTTCCTCTGAAGAGGTTGTATTTAAACCAGAAATGGCCAGATTCGCCCTGAACCCACTGCTCAGCCGCTGCTCTCTATGTGGTGGAAGGATTCTGTAAATTGATTTTACTCTTTCGGAGTTAACTCTACCTTCTATTTCCCTTTTTCATTTGACTTTTTCTCGCTTGGCATCACTTTCCATTGCCTGCATATTAATAGAGATGATGCAGAAAATGTGGCTCCTGAGCACTGCACAAGCTTATCACACGTGCGATGCCTGAAAATGTGCATGCTACATGCAAACATATTTGGGGCCTGACAGGGAAGGACACACAGGGTTCATGGAAGGGATACAGGATGGAGTCAAGACAGGCTTGGGTTCAAGTCTGGTTCTTCCAGGTACTAGTTTTAGTCATTGATTTCCTACCTTCTAAAATATGTAAGGTTGTTGTAAAGGGACTACTTGAAATAACACATATAAATTGTAAGAGATGAATAGGAAATGTTAGCTTATTTCTGAGTGATGGCTGTTTTCCTTGGAAAATATATCAGATTCAGGGTCCATGTGAATATTATGAAACTTGGTGGTCAATCATTTAATGGTTTCCTATCTGAGAAGCACCAGCATCCCTTAAAATTTGTGTTCCTTATCTGACCAGTAATCCTACCTGCTCCAACATGAGTCTGGATATAAAAGTTTCAAATACTTTTGACTGACTGCTGCTGCTACTGCTGCTAAGTCGCTTCAGTCATGTCCAACTCTGTGCGACCCCATAGACGGCAGCCCACCAGGCTCCCCTGTCCATGGGATTCTCCAGGCAAGAATACTGGAGTGGGTTGCCATTTCCTTCTCCAATGCAAAAAAGTGAAAAGTGAAAGTGAAAAGTGAAAGTGAAGTCGCTCAGTCGTGTTTGACTCTTGGCGACCCCATGGACCCACCAGGCTCCTCCATCCATTGGATTTTCCAGGCAAGAGTACTGGAGTGGGGTGCCATTGCCTTTTCCGTTTGACTGACTACCATGTGTATTTCCATACCTGTGTGACAAAGGACTCCATGAAAAGTCCTGTGCCATACCCAGGCACTTTGATCCTATTCGAAATATTACGATCTAAGTTTAAGCTATTTCAAAGGCCTAATAATTTCCACTTTTATTCTTAACATAGAAATAACTCTTTATGCAGCCCCTAGCCCCAGCTGGAACATTTCTACTGCTGTTCCCAGGAAGGTCACATCCCTTTCATGCTCAGGGTAGACAATCACTGATTACATCAAGAGGCTACTCTCTCATGTCGATGATAGAAAATGCACTGGCTTTTACTTAGCTGCTAATGAGTAATGGCCCTGTGGCCGGCCGCTAATGTGGCCAGCCACCACAGGGCTATTGTGAGAAGGCAAAGACACTTTTATCCTCCAAGGCCTTGGGTGCTGCCTTCAGGTTTTGCTAAGAAGAAACTGGCTGTTGGGTCAGCACCCCGTGAGTAGTCCAAGACCCTGAAAAGACTTGCTAGACTAGCATGGTTGAGCAACATTATTTTTATCAAAAGACATAGCTATTGTCTTTCAGTGAGATGGTCAGCCTGGTCTCTCTTTAGTAGCAAAGTTGACTTGGGAAACTGGTTTAAGTCCCCAAAGTGTTGCTTGGTGAGTGTAGAATCAGAGTAATGAGACTGAGAGCTTTTCAGCATGATTTCTTTTTCTTTTTTAAATTATGCAAGTAATATGGTTTTTATTACAGGAAGATTAGAAAACATGATACAAAAAAAAAAAAAAAAAAAAGGAGCCACACACACCATTTGGAGATAACCATTTTTAATATTTTGATGTATAACTTTCCATACTTTTTTATTTCTCCTTTTTGAGACTTACAGACTCTAAGGCTTGGGGTTAATTCATTCTTTTAGAGACTTAAGGTCCTGCAAGAGGAATTGTTTTCAGATTTTATTTTGAGCAGGGACAAGAAGGGGAAGATCTTGTTCCTGTAAAACCAACTCTTTTGCCAGAAACGTGGATGGATAGATGGATGGGAGGGTGGATGAATGGATGGATGTGTTGCAGGAAAGGGGACTCCCTCCAGGGCCTGAGAGTGGGCTTTTGTCTGATACTAAGAAATGAACTGTCTGAGGAGACCTACATACTGACAAAGCAAGAGACTTTATTGGGAAGGGGTGTCTGGGCAGAAAGCAGCAGAGTAAGGGAACCGGGGAGAACTGCTCTGCCATGTGGTACACAGTCTCAGGTTTTATGGTAATGGGGTTAGTTTCCAGATTGTCTCTGGCCAGTCATCTTGGCCTGTATTTGGTCTGACTCAGGGTTCTTCCTGGTGGAGGTTGAATCTGTCAGTCAAGATGGATTCCACTGAGAAGGGTTCAGGGAGGTTGGTAGGACATATGCACCAATGTCTCTTCCCTCCTTTTGGTCCCTCCTGGATTCCCCTGGTTAGTTTTTGGTGGCAGCCCCGTGTTACTTACCAGGACTTTTTATTGCGAGACAACTCACACAAGTGGCTATCATTGTGTCTGGCCTAGGTGGGCAGTTCCCGTCAATGTTTCCTTAACAGATGAATGGGTGGATAAATGAGTGAATGGGTGGATGAATGGGTGGGTGGGTGGAAAAAATAGAGATGGATAGATTAATGGATTATTTGGAGTGAAGACACCTTAATTTAACCAGTAGAGTGAATTTTGAATTTGGATAACTTTCTTTGGGTGGCAGAGTTTTGTTTGCCAGCATCCTGTCCTTGGGGGAAACTCCTCTCCTCCTATTCAACGTGATATAGTTAATTATTAAAGATGCTGTATATATTCCCTCTCTCTCCAGATAGTATTGCCACAGATGACCCAGTCTGAGCAAATTTATTGCAACCCCTTGAATACAACAATTGGTCCAGGGAGTGGGCAGGTGATCCAAACAGTGATGATCAGAGTTTTTCCTGGAACTGATGTATGAACACAGTGTCAAAATATTTCTTTATACTGAGATAGCTCAATGGGGGACAAGGGCAGCCTGTTCTTGCTGGCCATGTGGCAGAGAGCTTGTCTGAGAGCTGGTGCCCGCAGTGCAGAGATAGACCTGGGAAGAGAGGAAGAGGGAGCAGGAGAAGTTAACGGGGAGGAAGAGGGACATACACTCACACACACATGGGCAGTTGAGAACACCCTCTCATCAACGAGTTGACATCATTCAAGCCCTTGGATCCAGCCATCCTTAAAATTCCCAGTTATGTTAGTCAACTGAAATTTTCACTTTTCCTTGGGACTTCCCTGGTGGCTCAGACGGTAAAGTGTCTGCCTACAATGCGGGAAACCCAGTTTGATTCCTGGGTCAGGAGGATCCCCTGGAGAAGGAAATGGCAACCCACTCCAGTACTCTTGCCTGGAAAATCCCATGGATAGAGGAGCCTGGTAGGCTACAGTCCATGGGGTCACTTTTCCTTAAGCTACTTTAAATTGTGCTGTGCTTAGTCACTCAGTCATATCCAACTCTTTGCGACCCCGTGGACTGTAGCTTGCCAGGCACCTCTGTCCATGGGGATTCCCCAGGCAAGAATACTGGAGTGGGTTGCCATGCCCTCCTCGAGGGGATCTTCCCAACCCAGGGATGGAACCCAGGTCTCCTGCATTGCAGGCAGATTCTTTACTGTCTGAGTTGGTTTTGATCAAATATAGCCAAAAGTCATAACTACTTCTCCAGCAACTTGGAGACAGGGGCCCTGGCTCACATAATCTCTAAACACACGGCCTGGCTCACTCTCTCTCTCTCCTTTTTTTTTTCGTGTGTGTGTGCTTAGGGTGTAACTTTTCTTCCTTTCATTCTGCCTTGAAAACTTCAGCTCCCAGCTCTGCATTCTCTGTGGCAATGGGTCTGTATCCTTCTGGGAAAAAAGGAGCCCAGTGTCCTTTAGGAGATGAGCATAACATGGAGAGCCCACGACTCCTCGGACAGCTGATGGGGTCAGATGGGTAGGGCAGTCTGGTTTTGATTAATATGCCTATAAAATGGAATTCTGGGACTGACCTCCATTCAACTCAAGCAACACAAAGATAATTGACCTTTGGAAACTGCCTTTGGCAGTCTTTTATTATTTTTATAGGAAAGTCCTGCAAACCAATTACATCTCACAATGGGCCTTTTATGGTGCTATTAGTTTAATGCAGCTTTCAGAGAAATTAGTCCTCAGGGAGCCTGAAATTCTAGAAAAAACGCCCTCCATGGACTTATTTGACTTTTGGATTAGCAGGAAAGATGGATTGGTAGGCTGATATTCCCTATAGTAACTTTTGGCATTTCGAGCCATCTGACCAAGGTACCACGTTCCCATTTTGTGCCCCTGGTGTCCACCCCAAGCAAAAGGAAAAAGTATAAATTAAAAAAACGACAAGCTGGCTCTTTAAAGAATTCAGTCTACAAATCAAAGGGGGTTTATTCCTCCCTCAGCCTGAGGTTAAAGAAGAATGGGAGTGAGAAAATTGAAATAGCACTTGTGTTTGAAGGTCTGGGTTTTCCCGAATGTGAAATCACAAATGTCCATCTCAGAGTCTCATGCTGGCTTCTGCACCTGTCACACCCTGACCACCATTATTTGTAGAGTGACAGTTCTGGGGCCACTGTCACAGGGTCAGGCAGTAGGTCGGGGCTGCAACAGAGGAGGCAGCGTCTCAGGAAAATCATCCAGCCCCCAGGTCAGGAGTCAAGGGTTCGGGGAGTCCTGCCCTGCAGCCCCACCCTGCTGAGCAGAGTATAGGAGGGAGGGAAGCTAGAAGATGCCCTTCCATGTCCTGGGGTCTGGGCCCAGGCTTGTCTGTCAGCTCATCCCTAGGACCCCGAAGGGGCTGCAGACAGGGTCCATATGGGGCAGAGAGCCGAGTGACTTGCCCCCTGGGCTGCTTCCGCATCAGCCCAACCTGGACCCTAGAAACCCCCACCCCTGCCTGTGCCAGTGAACTGGTCACCAGCGCGGCTTCACCGGGAGCTCCCAGTCCTCTGTGCCCTTTCAGCTTGAGGGCTTGCATTGCGTCCTTACATTCCTCCCCTCCCACTTACTGTTACTCTAGCTCTGACCTTGTTGGTGCTGCTCACCTGGCCTGGGCCCACCCAGCCGGGGCTCTCTTCTGCGGGCCCGGTGACTGTCTGCTGGGCTCCCTCCCCGGTAGGAGGAGCTTGCTTAGCCTGAGCAGGTGGGGTGGGCTGGCAGGCTGGGAGTCATCTCCTGTGGAAGCAGCCCTCAACTGTTCCTGTGAAGGTGTTGATGGGCTAAGACCCCAATTCCCTAACCCCTAGAGCGGGACAGCTCCTGAGTTTGTTGTGTGTTGTTGCCGGGAGTTACCTGTGCAGTTGGGCCCCAATTGCCTCCAATGGTAAACTTCCTGTTAACACGCCCGGTATTCACTTCCTTCCTCTTCTGTCTCAGTTCTCTAGTCCTTGCTATTACTTCTGAGTCACCCCCAGAGCCTTGTCTCAGAGCCTGCTCAGGGGCTGGCAACCTAAGCCAGATCCATTTCCTATTTCGTCCCCGACTCCCTCATCACGAGGCTAAGGTCCGCGGTGGCCTGTCCTGAACTGTTTTAGGCTCTTCTTGCTCCCTTCTTTACCTTGAACTCATGTGATGTCTCAGGGCATATCTACTTCAAGGTCCTCTGAACAATGACCTAAGCCCTCCCAAGGCCCATGTGGCCAGCGTTCCTCTGGTTTTGGCCCAGTTCTTGAGTGAAAGAAGTGGGAGAAAGAAATTTTAAAGGGAGAAAGAAATAGAAGGAAAGAGAGTGCCTCCCTCTCAAGGCGGGGCAGAGAGGGTAATGCAAGGACTGCACATGTCTCTGGAGGAGGAGCAGAGCCTGGAGGAGCTGTGTCCACCACCCACAGGGGCTGCCCTACATTCTTTGGATCAGATTCTGTCCTGACCCTCATATCCACCAATGGACTGGCTTTATTAGAAAGTGAGGTTGGGCCCCGCTCTCTTCCACCAATTAACTCCTCCTTTTGGAAGCAGCAATGTCTTGCTAATAAAGCAGAAAGCTCTGGCTGCAAGCTCTGCTTGTGTGACGTGGGGCAAATTGTTTAATCTCACCATAGCTCAGTGTCTTCGTCTGAAAAATGAGGCTCATCATGTCCACCTCATAGGATAGTTTCAAGGAGTAAATAAGACAATGTGATGAAGTGCTTAGCGGAATGCCTGGCATGTAGTAAGAGCTCAACATCGCTGGCTGTTATTATTAACCTGGCATGTACTGCCTGGTTTTGTTCATTATCCTTTGATATTTTATCTCCCTGAAGGCAGGAGGCACGCGGTGGCATCTTTCTTCCTCGTGTGTGTACAGTGTATATATAAAGGAGGTGTGTAAAAAGATCCACGGGTAGGGACCAGTTAGACTAACATCCTGGCTGGCCTTTGCTCTCCTTGACCTTTCCATTGTAGGGCTTCCTGGGGATCCAAAGGCATGTAGAGGTGATTCTGGCTGTGGCCAGAGCTCAGTCTTGTCCCTGCGTCCCTAAGGATGCAGTCTTGCTATGATGAAACTGCGTCATGGGTGGCCCTCCTTCATCATGTTCAGAACCTAAAGACAGTGCAGGGGCTGGGGCCCCAGGAGAAGCCAGGGCAGCACTGGGGTGTTTTGGACTCTGAGGTGCAAAAGTGTTTAAGCTGAACGCGCCACTTAAATAACAGCGTTATCTGCTGCTCCCCCTTCAGTGTTCCAGACAGATAAAGATAAAATAGCCGAGGTAATTGTGGAGATGGAGTGTCGCTGGCAAATGATCTGAGCACAAAGACCATTTCCAGAGACAGATGGAGTGGAGGCTCCGGTAATTTTTCTCGAATCATGTTTAAAGTGGCACAGCCTGGAAACCAATTCAGCAGGAGTGCCGCCCGGGGGCTCCAGGGCCACCTGAACTTTGAACACATTAAAGCCCAGTGAAGCTCATCGGTGACAAAAAAAGGAAGCAATTCCCCAAATAGCTCAGTGCTGGGGTGGCCTGGCGAGGGGACCTGATGATCACCCCTGGGACGTTCTGCCCACACAGTGCTGGATGCCAAGCACTGATGTGAAATTACCAGTGCATCTGGCTGTCTAAGCTTGGCTTGATTCCAGGGCTCAGAGAAGTGAGAGCGCAGCTCTGGGTGGGATCAGCTGAGCTTGAGAGGCTTCCTTGTTTGTAATTTGGTAGGTTCAGGGCAACAAATTTCAGGAACCCGTGCTGTGGTGTTTAAATGTGTCCTTGGGCCCAGAGCCAGCTCCACAGTGCAGGAAGCACCTGGGGACTTCCCTCCACTCACTGTCAACCTGCTGACGCAGGAATTGATGCAGGAATTAATGAGCTCTGAAGGTAGAAGGACAACAGCTTACCAAACGCTTTGCGGACATTAAAAACCACGTAGAAAGCTATCTGGGCTTCCCTGGTGGCTCAGATGGTAAAGACTCTGCCTGCAACGTGAGAGACTCAGGTTCAATTCCTGGGCTGGTAAGATCCCCTGGTGAAGGGAGTGGCAACCCACTCCAGTATTCTTGCCTGGAGAATTCCATGGACTGAGGAGTCTGGTGGACTATAGTCCATGGGTCTCAAAGAGTCGGTCACGACTAAGTAACTAACGAACATAGAAAACTATCTAATGATTTGGGGGGAAATTCATGCTAT
Source organism: Bos indicus (assembly GCF_029378745.1). Taxonomy (NCBI): domain Eukaryota; kingdom Metazoa; phylum Chordata; class Mammalia; order Artiodactyla; family Bovidae; genus Bos; species Bos indicus. The sequence continues at coordinate 24,913,548 of NC_091785.1, forward strand.
ATCTCTAAGGGGAAAAAGCAGACTGCAGAACAGCATGTAGGTATGCCCCTGTGTTTATTTTAAAAAATAAAATATTTAAAAAATATTTTAAATATTTAAATTTTAAATATAAATTTTTAATATTTTAAATATTTTATATTTTAAATATATTTTATAAATACATAAAATTATATATATATAAATTTTAAATATAACAAATTTTATATTTAAAATATTAAAATTTATATAAAATTTATAAATATAAAATTTTATATTTTAGATACATTTTAAATATTTAAAATATTAAAATTTAAATATAAAATATAAAATACATATACGCACACAGATGCAAAAAAAAATGACTCAAGAGGCAGCTGAAATATGTTATTTACAAATTTTCTTTACCTCTAAATCTTTCTACAGTTTCCAAGTTTTCTACATTGTGTGTGTATTTCTTTTGTAATGAGTGAAAAAGATATTAAAATCATATCCTATGTTCAAATAGTATTTAATATTTTCACTGTTTTTTGTATACATGGTTTTGTTTGATCCCTAGAACAGTTCTGCAGATTAGGTAGAACAGAGATTCCCACTTCGCAGATGAGCAGACTGAGGCCCTGAGTAAATCAGGGGCTTAAGTAACGTGATACCTGGCTTTTAAGTCCCTGAGCCAGGGTTCTAACTCAAGTCTCTTGTACTCTAGCTTTAGTGTTCTTCCTACTCTATATTAGGAGTTTGAGGATAAGCCAGTGGACAGTATCTTGCCACCTCATAATTGAGATCCTAAGTCTTGTCACTTTCCTGGGACTCCTACCCTGATCCTGCCAGTGAGACCAGGTTCCTCTGTTATCTGCTCTCAGGACCGAGTCTATTCTTTTCTATGTTGTCCAGTGCAGTAGGTACTAGTCTCCTGTGGCTATTTAAATTTGCATTTAAAGGGGCTCAGAGCCCCAACAATCCTTTCTTTTCACTACCTTCTTTTTGGGGGTAGATGGAAGGGACTGAAATTGTGGGGGGAGGTAGGAGGCACATCAATAAAGAGGAAACCACCACCAAAAAAAAAAAAATTTGCATTTAAGATAATAAAAGTTAAATAAAATTAAACGTTTGATTCTTCAGTCACATTAGTCACATTCTAAGTGCACACCAGCCGTAGGCATCTGTGCTGTGTCCACACGTATCCATCATCTCAGAAAGATCTGGGCAGGCTGTTCTGGATGGCTTATCACCCTTGATGACGATACATTTATTTGTTCAGTTATTATTGGATTCATGTCTGTTCTCTGCATGAAACTGTAAAGTCCGTGAGGGTAAGTATCGCATCTGACTCATTTCCCTTCTGGATCACCAGTGCCGTGACTGCTTTTTAAAAAATTTTTGTTTTATTTATTATTTTGCTGTGCCAGATCTTAGTTGCAACATGTGGGATCTTTTTAATTTATTTTTAATTGGAGGATAATTGCTTTACAATGTTGTGTTGGCTTCTGCCATACAACAACGTGAATCAGCCAAAAATATAAGTGTGTCCCCCCTCTCTCTTTTTTTAAATTTATTTTAATTGGAGGCTAATTACTTTACAATATGGTGGTGGTTTTTGCCATACAGTCACATGAATCAGCCATGGGTGTACATATGTTCCCCATCCTGACCCTCCCTCCTACCTCCCTTCCCATCCCATCCCTCAGAGTCAACCCAGTGCACCAGGCCTGAGCACCCTGTCTCATGCATCAAACCTGGACTGGCGATCTGTTTCACATATGAAAATACACATGTTTCAATGCTGTCCTCTCAAATCATTCCACCCTTGCCTTCTCCCACAGAGTCCAAAATCTGTTCTTTACATCTGTGTCTCTTTTGCTGTCTCGCATATAGGGTCATCATTACCATCTTTCTAAATTCCATATATATTCATTAACATACTGTATTGGTGTTTTGCTTTCTGACTTACTTCTCTCTGTATAATAGGCTCCAGTTTCATCCACCTCATTAGAACTGATTCAAATGCATTCTTTTTAATAGCTGAGTAATATTCCATTGTGTATATGTACCACAGCTTTCTTATCCATTTGTCTGCCGATGGACATCTAGGTTACTTCCACGTTCTGGCTATTGTAAACAGTGCTGCAATGAATATTGGGGTACACGTGTCTCTTTCAATTCTGGTTTCCTTGCTGTGTATGCCCAGCAGTGGGATTGCTGGGTTGTATGGCAGTTCTATTTCCAATTTTTTAAGGAATCTCCACACTGTTCTCCATAGTGGCTGTACTAGTTTGCATTCCCACCAACAGTGTAAGAGGGTTCCCTTTTCTCCACACCCTCTCCAGCATTTATTGCTTGTAGACTTTTGGATCGCAGCCTTTCTGACCTGTGTGAGATGGTACCTCACTGTGGTTTTGATTTGCATTTCTCTGATAATGGGTGATGTTGAGAATCTTTTCATGTGTTTGTTAGCCATCTGTATGTCTTCTTTGAAGAAATGTCTGTTTATTTCTTTGGCCCATTTTTTTGATTGGGTCACTTATTTTTCTGGAATTGAGCTGCAGGAGTTGATTATATATTTTTAAGATTAATTATTTATCAGTTGCTTCATTTGCTATTATTTTCTCCCATTCTGAAGGCTGTCTTTTCACCTTGCTTATAGTTTCCTTCATTGTGCAAAAGCTTTTAAGTTTAATTAGGTCCCATTTGTTTATTTTTGCTTTTATTTCCATTACTCTGGGTGTCCCCTCTCTCTTGAACCTCCCTCCTACCTCCTCCCCTAAGTGAGATCTTTGATCTTAGTTGCAGCATGTGGGAGCTAGTTCCCTAATCAGGGATCAAACCCAGGGCCCCTGCATTGGGAGCGTAGAGTCTTAGCCATTGGGCTGCCAGGGAAGTCCCCCTCATCTGGTCTTTATACACAGAAGTTGTTTAATAAATATCTGAGGAATGCTTTCTGCTGATTTAGGATAGAGTCCATACATTTTAGCATCGCTTCTAGGCTGTGTAAAGCAGTCTGGCCCCTTCACCAAACTCCCTCAAACACTCTCTTCTTTGTCTTCAACCATCCAGTTGTCCCAGATACCTTTCAGTTCCTTGGATATTTCATTCCTCTTGCTTTGCAACTTCACAATGCTGTTCCCTTTGCCTGTAGGACCCTTCCCCTATCTCAGCTTCTCTTGGATGACTTTCTCATCCTTCAAGTCCAAGGGTTAAAGGTTAAAATGCCTCTTCCTCCAGGCAGCCTACCCTGGCTCCCTGAGTCTAGTTTAGTGGCTTCTCCTCCATGCTCTCAAAGTACCCTGAATTTCCACCCCTATCTTAGCATACTGTAATGTAATGGCCGCTTAATATCTGTATCTTTTCGGCTAGATCATAAGCCCCATGGGGCAGAGGCTGTGCCTCTGTTAGTCACTGTTGCCTTTTGCCTAGAAACTGTGCCTGGCAAAAAGTAGTCAGTCAGTCAAAAATATTTATTGGGAACCCCCTACATGTCTGGACCATGCTGGGCACTAGGCTTATAGTAGTGACAAGAAAGAGTTTGTTTTCACCTTTAGGGGCTTCCCCAGTTTTTAGAGCCTTGCAGAATGTTTCTTGAAAGGATAAAGGACTAAAGCTGTGTCTAATAAGAGTGGCCTGTCCCGGGAGGGAGGTGGTGATTCTTTTGACCCTGGAGCTATGGGAGCAAAGTCAAGTAATGATACAGGAGGGGCCTCTGCACTTTCTGGGCTCCAATCACTAGGGCAGTGTTTTCCAAGATGGGGTGCTGGGGAGATTGGGAGAGGCATCTCCCATGGTACGTGTACTTAAATAACTTGAGGTCTTTTTGTGATTTTATCCCCATCCTCAGAATCACTGACAAGGTGTTTCTGGTAATAATAACACTGCTTATTACACATTACCACATGTCATTTAGAACACCACCTTTGCTAAAAACTTTACACACAAAAACTCATCTCGACCTCTAAATCCTCTACAAGGGTAGCAAAATGATCATCCCATTTGGACACAGAAAGGTAGAGCAATTTGTCACGGTCCCCAGCTAATGAATGGTGGAACCAGGACTGGAACCCAGGTAGTTCGTCTTCTGGTATGCGCTCTTAAACACTGAGCTAAAGCCTAATGAAAAGACTGAGAGCCACTCAGGTGGAGAGTTGGCTCCAAACTCATAGATTCCCTTCATCAAGAGGATCGTGTTCTTAGCTTACACTGGTTGGGAGACACAACTGCAACTCATGACACTATTCAAGAATATTCCAAGAATGTTCCAAAGCAGGACACAATCCATTGCTCCATCTGGAGGGCCAGACTGTGAGACCAGGTGGGATGGAGGAGTAAGGAGAGGACTGGATGTTCTGAGACAGGCAGGGTAAGGGCACATGAGGACCTGATGTGAAGTTGATCCAGAGCTTGGGGGCTGGGAAAAAGGGGGTTCCCCTGCATATTCTAGAAAGAACTTGAGCCCCTCCTTGTTAATCCATCATGGAGTTATTGAGTACCTACTCTGTCCAGGCACTGTGCTGGCTTCAAAGTGCATAATGTGAGTAAGAAACATCCAATCCCTGCCCGTGTGGAGTCTGATGAGGCAAATCAGTTTATTAAGCAAATGAGCGAACAAACACAAGGGGAGATAGATGATCTAAAGGAAAGAACACATCTCTTCAGGAACATATAACGGAAGGATCTGATCCCAGCTGGTCATGAGTAGGGGGAGGAGATCAGGGAAAGCCTTGCTTCCAAGAATTGTTTAAACTGAGATATGGGTGATGAGTTGAAGCTACTTGGTTAAAGGGGATGGCCAAAGGGATTCCAGGTAGAAGGTTCAGCACATGCAAAAGTTCTGTGGTAGGAAAGAGCATGACAGAGTGCAAGAAGGTCAGCTTGGCTAGAATTTAGAGCCAGCAGGAAGGTGGCTTACTCTGAAGGAGAGAGACTGGGACCAGAACACGCAGGGCCTGGATGGATGATGACCATATATCCTAGTTTTCTGGAGACAGTTCTGGTTTGCTTCAGTTTCTGCAGAAAATTTGGAACAGGGTCTCCCCTTACTCCAAATGGTTTGGATAACAGAGTATATAGTCACCCCCTTAGGTCGTGTTAAGGATTTCATTCTTATTCTGAAATATGGTAAGTCACTAGTGTTTTCAGCAGATAAGATCCTCCCCTGACAGTATCAGGTCCAAGTTTCTCAGACGAGTATCTGGCTGCAGAAAGGAGAGCAGACTGGCGATGGGGGCCAAGTTTGCAGACAGAAAGCCAGTTAGGAGACAGTTTCTATAGTGATGGGTGAAGAGTGCTCTTTCATTCCCAATGGTGAGGACTGCTCCCTTCGACTTCACGCCCACTCCAAGAAAGTTCCTGAATTCAAGTTTAAAATAGTTATAGAGAAAAGGGAGTGCTCTTGCATTGTTGGTGGGAATGTAAATTGATACAGCCACTATGAAAGATGGTATGGAGATTCCTTAAAAAACTAGGAATAAAACCACTATATGACCCAGCGATCCCACTCCTAGGCGTATACCCTGAGGAAACCAGGGTTGACAAAGACACATGTATCCCATTGTGCATTGCAGCACTATTTACAATAGCTAGAACATGAAAGAAACCTAGATGCCCATAGACAGATGAATGGATAAAGAAGCTGTGGTACATATACACAATGGGATATTACTCAGCCATAATAGGAATGCATTTGAGTCAGTTCTGATGAGGTGGATGAACCTAGAACCTATTATACAGAGTGAAGTGAGTCAGAAAGAGAAAGGTAAATATCATATTCTAACGCATATATACAGAATCTAGAAAAATGGTTCTGAAGAATTTATTTACAGGGCAGCAATGGAGAAACGGACATAGGGAATAGACTTACGGACAAGGGGAGAGGGGAGGAGAGGGTGAGATGTATGGAAAGAGTAACATGGAAACTTACCTTACCATATGTAAAAGAGATAGCCAACGGGCATTTGCTGTGTGGCTCAGGAAACTCAAACAGGGGCTCTGTATCAACCTAGAGGGGTGGAATGGCGAGGGCTATGGGAGGGAAGTACAAAGGGAGGAGATATATGTATACCTATGGCTGATTCATGTTGAGGTTTGACAGAAAACAACAAAATTCTGTAAAGCAATTATCCTTCAATAAAAAAATAAACAAAATAAAATAGTTGAAACTTTGCCTGGGTTTAGGATGCCCTGGTGTCTTGTCACTTGCGGCATGCAGCAATTGAATGGATGGGAGCCCTAGAGGGATTCCCTGAAAGGCCAAGGACGTCCTGCCTGGTCTGGAGAAAGCAGACATAGGTGACCCCACATGTCACCCATGGGCCAGCCAGCACATGGCAGAGGGCTGGTCATCAGTTGTCCATCCAAGTTGCCAGCTGTAGCCATAGTATCTATGCCAGGGCTGCTGGATGGACATTGTTGACGCAGGAGATTTTGGTTGTTGGAGCTCGTTTTCCGAGATCCTGTCTTGGATTTCAAGTGAGGTACCAGAGTTTGAGAGGGATGCTCTGAAACCCACTCTGTGGTTACTCTCTCTCCCCCTCTGTCATTTTCTCAGTCTCTCTGGAGCTTCTACTTTGTTTAAAATCTGTCTTAAAGTACACTTATTATTCTTTCTGCCAGCCTATTAAAGCTGCCTGGGCTTGACTGCTTTTTCAAAGCGTCTCAAGTCTTTTCTCTTGGTCGGTGAAATGAAAACACAATTATTCTAGTGGAACATTTTACGTTAGATGCAATCTAAGAAAACAGCTTACAGAACCGAGGGCTTATTCGGAAGCAGCTAGGGTTTGGAGGAGAGACGGGGGAAGGAGAGCTGCGGGCAGACAGAGCACATTCTTGGATGATGGGGTGGGGCGCGCAGGGGGAGCCAGGGCTATAGATGCCTCATGAAATTTGGTGGCTCCGGAATAAGTCAACATGAATTGATGACCCTTTGTAGTGCTCTTATCCCTTAGGATTTTATTTTATATTTTTTAGTCCAGAATCATGCAGCTCTTTAACAAGGCACCTCTCTCTCTTCTCCTTTTATTTCCCCCTATCCCTCCTGCTCTTAATTTTTGTTTTTTCTTCTACTTCATGATTTTACTGCTTTCCCAGGTCTAACCAGGGACTCCCTTTTCTCTGACACCCATCTGCTGTGCATCTTTGGGTTGTGTGTGAACCATCAGAGCAGGAAACAAAAGCTTCTGGCTTACCTCCTGCTAAGTGCTGGGGCTCCAGTAGCTGGGAGTGTTCAGCTCAGCCTGCCTCTAACAGGACATGGAGGGCAGGACTTGCTCTGAACAAGGATGGAGGCCCCTGGGGTCATTGTACAGCAGTTTCCCCAGCTGAACCAGATACTTGCTGACTCTGTGTGGTGCTGAGTTAGTGCCAAAGGGAGTCTCCTCCAGTCTTCCCACCTCACAGGAGGAGAAATGGGAGTCCAGGGAGGTTGACCTGTGGGAGGAGGAATTCACACCCTACCCCCACCCCCTCCACCTGCCATCCCACCCCGCAATGCCAGACTCCCAGCCCAATTCTCTTTGCCAGTTGAGGGAGAAACAGAGTCTGGAGGACAGAACTGCCCCACCCTCTTCTCGTTTTAAGGACTTCATGGTATGCCACGGGACCCATGTTTTCTGTCTTCTTACAGAATCAGGGGCCAATGGAGGGTTAGGATTTGGCTGGGAGAGTAGCTAAGCATGTGACGCTAGACCAGACACTGCAGATGCCCACGGGGCCTAAGGCTCCCTAAAAAAAACTATTTTCGTATCTTGTACAGTTTTTCATTAGTGATAACTGTCCTTGGGTGAGCTCACCTTTCCCACGGACTGTGGTTTATTGGCTTGGCAAGGGTGTTAGCAAGTTTGGCTGCAGCTTTATTCTCTCTCCCAGCTCTCAGAGAAGTGCTCAGCCCAAGAGACAGCCCAGCCTGTCTCTGTGGCGGCCAGAGAGCTGGCAGCAAGTGAGGAGCAAACATGGAACAAAAGTTGCTCCATTTCCTTCCTTCCTGTCCCTTCTGGGCATAAGAACCCCTAGGGCACACATCCCTCCAGGCTCTGTGCCCTCACTCCTGTCCTCTCCCTCTGGGATGACTAGGATAAGCCTGCCACCCCCTGCAGACCTTTGTCCGTCCTTCACTCCAAGCCCTGGCATAGGATCAAGTGCATGGTGGGAGCTCCACCCCCACCTGCCTCTTTGTTTATTATAGTCAGTGCATGAGCTGAAGCTCAATAGAGACGATCTTGTATTTTCATGAAGGTGGTACATTTCTATTTTTTTTTAAGGCAAAATCAATTTATCTTAGAGCTCATATATTTGCTAGGAATGGAAGTCCCCTGGAGTTAAGTAAGGGGAAAAATATTTTAAGGCAATGAGCCTGCTGGAATCCAAGTAAAATCAGGTCAGTTAGGCCATGGGACAGGTGGGGAGCAGGCTGCCCCCAGGACTAGAGCAGCAGTAGAGCTCCCTGACCTTGCATTCTTGCTTCTTCATAAGTGTGATCCAGCTAAACTCCTCTTCTGATCTGCTCCCACTTGTAGCTGAATCTCAGCTTTTCCATTTCAAATTCCCAGCAGTGGCCGATCAAAGGCTGTCATTTGGTCAAAATGGTCATTTTGGACTGAATCAGCTATGGGTAGGGTGCCCCCGAATGCTTGGTGCCCCTGATGACTCTACTGTATTATCATTAGCTGTACTATCATTATAGCTAAGATTAGATCAGAATGCCCAGAAGGGGTGAGGTCATCCTTTTCAATGCTTGTCCCCAAATGCCTCTGCTTTAAATTTTTTAAATTAAAAAAAAAAAAAAGAAAAAGTAATTTAATTAAAAATCACAGTGTGTACTTGCTGGGGCTGAGGACAAATGATCCCTCCTCCACGGGTCAAAAAGTGAACTTTGGAGGAAATCAGAGTGAAGAAAGCCAGGTTTCCAACCAGCCAAGAAGGGGGGACATCAGGGTTTAGATCCCAGTTCTGACCTTGGACTGTCCTAATTTCTTTTGGAAAAAAAATGATGGTGACAATGTAGAATGAGGATTGTATGAAGCTGGGATAGTAATGCCTCTGTTTTGAAGTAATTAAGAGAACCTGGGACAGTGATTAGCACAGAATAAATGCTCAGTAAATGGTGACTGTGATCATCAGCTCCTGAAGGCCAGAATCACACCTCAGTCTAAGTGCAAAATACAGTTATTAACTGAATAACTGATCACAGCATGGCCCGACGAGAGCGGAAAGTGGCTTTCGTGGAATGGACTTGGTGAAAGAAGACACAGACAACCTGACTAGTAGAAAAGAAGTTGGCAGAAAATGACCGTTGCAGGTTTTCAAAAATGCAAGTGAATATAACCAATTTGTTAATAAAAAAAGAGAAAATGGAATCAAATAAAATGCTTTGCAAAAAAAAAAACAACCCACAAAATAAAAAAAAAAGACTAGAAGACAGAGATAGGATCAGAGAACAAGGGTATCAAATAGAAAACAGTAGCAAATATGATAGATATTAATCCAGTTGTATCAATCATCACTTTGAATAACAGTAGTCTAAATGCACCAATTAAAAGACAGAGATAGAGTGGATCAAAAAAGGTGAAGTGCATGTTGTCTATAAAGAAACCTACTTTGTTTTCTTTTCCTTTATTAAACTTTTAATTTTGTATTGGAGTATAGCCAGTTAACAATGCTGTGATAGTTTAGGTGGACAGAAAAGGGACTCAGCGATACATATACATGTATCCATTCTTCCCCAAATTCCCCTCCATTCCAGGTTGCCACATAACATTGAGCAGAATTCCCTGAGCTATACAGTATGTCCTTGTTGAAAAAACCTACTTTTAATATAAAAACACGTGTATATTAAAAATAAATGGATGGAGAAAAACAGACCTGGCTAACACTAATCTTAAGAAAGCAAGAGTAGTTATTTTAATCTCAGAGCAGCTTTCAAACTAAGGAAACTTAGCAGGGTTGAAGAAGGACATTATATAATAATTAAAAAGTGGATTCTCCAAAAAGAATTAGCATTCCTTAACAACTGCTTCATAACTTAATAGAGCATCAACCCACATGAGGCCTAACCCAATAAGTATTGCAAAGAGAAATAGATGACTCCACTATCAAAGCTAGAGACTTCAACACTTCTCTATAAGAAATGGACAGATCCAGTAGGCAGAAAACCAGTAAGGACAGAGTTGATCTCAACAGCACGTTCAATCAACTGGAGAGGAAATATATATACTACTTCATCCAACAACAGCAGAATACAGATTCTTTTCAAGCTCACACAGAACAGTCACCAGACAGACCATATTCTGGGCCATAAAACAAACCTTGACACATTTAAAAGAATAAAAACCACACAATGTCTACCTTCAGACCACACTGGCTTTAAACTAGAAATCAATAACAGAAAGATACACAGAAGTACATGGAGACTAAATACCAACTTCTAAGTAACACAGGGTCATAGTAGAAGTCTAAACAGAAACTTAAAAATCTTTTCAACCAAATGAAAATGAGAACATAGCCCTAACAAAATTTGTGGAATTCAATGAAAGAAGTACCTAGAGAGATATTTATAGAATTGAGTGCATATATTAGAAAAGACGAAAAAGTAAAATCTATCAGCTATGTGATTCTAGGAAACCTATGAACTTCTAAGAACCTGGAAAAAGCAGAGAACCTTAAATCCAAAGTAAGCAGAAGAAAGAATAAGAATTAGAGCAGAAGTCAATGGAATGGAAAACAGGAAATCAATGCAGAAAATCAATGAAATCAAAAGCTGGTTCTTTGAAACAATCAATAAAATTGATAAACCTCTAGCCAGGCTAACTAAGAAAAAAAGAGGACAGAAATTACTAGCATCAGAAATGAAAAAGGGAATATTAATATACATCCCAGGACATTAAAAAGAATAGCAAAGCAATACTATAAGCAATTCAAGTGCCCCCAAATTTGATAACTTAGATAAAATGAACCAATTCCAAGGGAGGCGCAATTTGCCAAAATTCACAAGGAAGAAATAGACAGTCTGAACAGGCTTGCATCTATTAAATCACTTGAACCGATAATTAATAACCTTCCAAAACAGAAGCACTGGCTCAGATGGGTTCACCTAAGGATGGAATTGTACCGCTTCTCTACAGTCTCTGTCAGAGGAGAAGCAGAGGTGACAGTTCCTAACTCATTCTGGGAGGTGCTGTTCAGTCGCTCAGTTGTGTCCGACACTGCGACCCATGGACTGCAGCACACCAGGCTTCCATGTCCTTCACTATCTCCCAGAGTTTATTCAAACTCGTGTCCATTGAGTCGGTGATGCCATCCAACCATCTTGTCTTGTCATCCCCTTCTCCTATTGCCTTCAATCTTTCCCAGCATCAGGGTCTTTTCCAGTGAGTTGGCTTTTTGCATCAGGTGGCCAAAGTATTGGAGCTTCATTTAGCATCAGTCCTTCCAATGAATATTCAGGGTTGATTTCTTTTAGGACTGACTATTTTGATCTTCTTGCTGTCCAAGGGACTCTCAAGAGTTCTCCAACACCACAGCTCAAAAGCACCAATTCTATGGCACTCAGCTTCCTTTATGGTCCAACTCTCATATCCATACATGACTACTAGAAAAAGAATAGCTTTGACTATATGGACCTTTGTTGACCAAGTAATGTCTCTGCTTTTTAATACACTGTATAGGTTTGTCATAGCTTTTCTTCTAAGGAGCAAGTGTCTTTTAATTTCATGGCTACAGTCACCATTCACAGTGATTTTGGAGCCCAAGAAAATAAAGTCTGTCTCTGTTTCCATTGTTTCCCCATCTATTTGCCATGAAATGATGGGACCAGATGTCATGATTTTAGTTTTCTGAATACTGAGTTTTAAGCCAGCTTTTTCACTCTCCTCTTTCACTTTCATCAAAAGACTCTTTAGTTCTTCACTTTCTGCCATAAGGGTGTCATCTGCACATCTGCAATAGTCTGAGGTTATTGATATTTCTCCTGGCAATCTTGATTCCAGCTTGTGCTTCATCCAGCCCAGCATTTCACACACATGTCACAGGTACTCTGCACAGAAGTTAAATAAGCACGGTGACAATACACAGCCTAGATGTACTCCTTTTCCAGTTTGGAAGAAGTATGTTGTTCCATGTCTGGTTCTAAATGTTGCTTCTTGACCTGCATACGTGTTTCTCAGGGGACAGGTCAGGTGGTCTGGTATTCCCATCTCTTTAAGAATTTTCCACAGTTTTTGTCATTCACACAGTCAAAGGCATTAGTGTAGTAAATGAAGCAGAAATATATGTTTTTCTGGAATTCTCTTGCTTTATCTATGATCTGATGGTGATCTCTGGTTCCTCTGCCTTTTCTAAATATAACTTGAGCATATGGAAATTCTTGTTTCAAGTACTGTTGGAAGATTTTTAACATGACCTTGCTAGCTTGTGAAATAAGTGCAATTGTGTGGTAGTTTGAACATTCTTTGGCGTTGCCTTTTGAAAGTGAAGTAGCTCAGTCATGTCTGACTCTTTGTGACCGCATGGACTGCAGCCCACCAGGCTCCTCCGTCCATGGGATTTTCCAGGCAAGAGTACTGGAGTGGGGTGCCATCGCCTTCTTCGTTCTTTGGGATTAGAATGAAAACTGACCTTTTGCAGTCCTATGGCCACTGCTGAGTTTTTTAAATTTGCTGGCATACTGAGTGCAGCACTTTAACAGCATCATCTTTTAGGATTTGAAATAGCTCAGCTGGAATTCCATCACCTGCACTAGCTTTGTTTGTAGTGATTCTTCTTAAGGCCCACTTGACTTCTCAATCCAGGATGTCAGGCTTGAGGTGAGTGATCACACCATCGTGATTATTAGGTCATTAAGACCTTTTTTGTATAGTTCTTCTGTGTATTCTTGCCACGTCTTCTTAATAACTTCTGCTTCTGTTAGGTCCATACCATTTCTGTCCTTTATTGTGCCCATCTTTGCATGAAATGTTCCCTTGGTAGCTCTAATTTTCTTGAAGATATCTCTAGTCTTTTCCATTCTATTGTTTTCCTCTATTTCTTTGCATTATTCACTTAGGAAAGCTTTCTTCTCTCTCCTTGCTATTCTTTGTATCTCTGCATTCAGATGGGTATATCTTTTTTTTTCTATTTTGCCCTTTGTTTCTCTTTCTATCTCAGCTATTTGTGAGGCCCCCTCAGTCAACCATTTTGCCTTTTTGCATTTCTTTTTCTTGGGAATGATTTTGATCACTGCCTCCTGTACAGTGTTACGAACCTCCATCCATAGTTCTTCAGGCACTCTGTCCATCAGATCTAGTCCTTGAATCTATTTGTCACTTCCACTGTATAATCGTAAGGGATTTGATTTAGGTCATACCTGAATCTGTGAGATGGTGATCGCCCTAGTTACAAAACTAGACAAAGACATTACAGGGAAAGAAAACTACAGAACATTATTTCTCATCAACATAGATGCAAATATCTTCAACAAAATAGTAGCCAAGAGAATCCGACAATGTTTAGAAAGAATTATACATTGTGATCATGTAGGAAAAAGTATTTTCAAATGACACCTCTGACCAAGGACCTTTATCTGAAATATGCAAAGAACTCTTAAAACTCAGTAATAAGAAAAGAAATGAACTGGTTTTAAAGCAATTCAAAGATCTTAACAGACAGATACCTTATCCAAAAGATATATACAGATGGCAAATAAACATATGAAAAGATATCCCACTGCATGTCATCAGAGAAATACAAAATAAAACAACTAAGAAATACCACTCTACACCTATTAGCATGGCAAAAATTTACATTGATAATACCAAATGCTGGCAAGGATGTAGAGCAACAGGAATTCTCATTCTTTGATAGTGGGAATATGACATCGTATAGCAACTTTAGATGACAGTTTGATGGTTTCTTATAAAACTGAACATACTGTTAGCACATTATCCAACAACTATGCTTTTTGGTAATTTACCCAAAGGAGGTAAACATTTACGTTCACACAGAATTCTGCATACAGTTGTTTATAGCAGCTGTATTCACAATTGCCAAACTTTCAAGCAACCAAGATGACCTTTAGTAGGTAAATGAATAAGTATACTGTGGGACATCCAGAAATGAGCTATCAAGCCATGAAGGGATGTGGAGGAAACTTGAATGCATATTACTAAGTGAAAGAAATCAACCTGAAAAGGCTACATCCTGTATGATTCCAAGTGTAGGACATTCTGGAAAAGGCAAAATTACGGAGACTATCAAAAGTTCAGCGGCTGCCAGGAGGGACATAGGAGGAGTGCATAGGTGGAGCACAGAGAATTTTTCAGGCAGTGAAAATCCTCTGTATGACATCATAATGATGGATACTTGTCATCATACATCTGTCCAGACCTATTGAATACACAACACTATGAATGGACCATAGCGTAAACTATGGACTTTGGGGGATGATGATGTGTCAATATAGGCTCATCCTGTGTGACAAATGATATACCTCTCTAGTAGGAGCTGTTCATCGTGAGAGGGGCTATGCATGCGTGGGTTCAGAGGGTCCGTGGGGAATCTGTACCTTCCCTTCAATTTTGCCAAGAACCTTAAAGTGCTCTAAAAAATAAATGTCTTAATACAAGAAATATTAGGGACACTATCATTGACTAATTCATAAGAATCTCAGGGATAAGCTTGGGGAATTCTTTTTTCAAAAATGTTGCCTGAGTGATTATAAAATACAGTCAGGAGAATATCACTGGTCTTTAAAAAATCTGAATTTGCTTTAATTTTCCTTGATTATATTGATTTCCTTATGTAAACCAATGAACTTCCAAGGGTTTGGTTTTCCTAAACTTCTAGTTATTGTAAGAAGACTATCTAAATAGGAACTTACAGGTCGGTATCTTCTAATTGGTTTGTCTTATTAGTTAGAAATATGTTGGGTTTTCTAATTTCTTACTGAGAAAGGAAAATGAGATGAGTGGTAGGAAGAGTCCTCACCATTGGCCAGTCTCTTGCTGAGTATCCAATGTCTGTGACCTCCATTAATTATCACAAGAACCCTTTGAAGTGGGCCCTATTGTGAGGATAGATGTTAGTTATAGATAGAAGAACACGTGGTGAAGTAAGTCTCCAGACGTTGGCAGAAATGCTGGGAGCGGTGTGGTTGAGAGGCAGACTCCTATGGCTCAGACAGAGCCTGGTAGGTAGGGAAGGGATGGAGCCACCTTTTAGGAGCCCAGGGGGTGTTTGCTCAGCCCTCCAGATTCCCATCCAGAGTCCCATCCAGGTGTGAGGAGAGCACAGTTGGCTAATTAAGCTGAAAGTAGCATTGAGGAGTCCAGGGAGGAAATCAAGACATCTGTTCCCCACAGCTCATCAACTCGCTCCTTTGTGTTGCATTTTTGTAAGGATGAGCCCCCCTCCTCCCAGTTGATGGTCAGCACTGGGGGCTGAGTGAGGACAGTTAGCAAGGAGCTGTGAACTTTTTACTTTTACTTTTTACTTAACATCTACCTTGGTGGAGCCGGTCCCATTTCGATTTGTGAACAGCGTCCATAACCGATTTTCTCTGAACCCAGTGGACACAATTTACAGCATCTTCCTCACCCCTACCCTGCCTTCCTCCCTGCTTTATTTGTTTATTTTTATCCTGTAAGGAGAGGGACTCCTACTGCCCCATCCAGAGGGAAATCAAGGCCATGATCTGGGCTATCAAGGGTGATGAACAAAGTGAAATGCTAATGAAACCCCTGCATGTGGCCTCAGGTGCCTGGATAATGGATGCAGGCATCATTCAGCTCTTCTAAGGGACAGCTGGTGCAAAAACCAAAGGGAGTTCAACATCATTGGTTTCTTTGGTTTGCAGTAAAGTCACTTTGATGCATATATTCACTAACATTCAGTGTGTTCCTAGCCCCCTTCTGTCACCTGTTTGGGGCCCGAGAGAGGAGGCCAGAGAACAGGTAACTAACTTTTGTATAGTGAACATATAGAAAATACTATTCAGTGAACAATAAGTTCTATATCTTCTTATTTGTGTTATTGTTCTTAATAAAAGCTAGTATTTACAGAGTGCTTCTATCTTCCAGGCACTAATCTAAGTACCTTTTAATTCTCATTTATTTAAAAAAAATTTAAGTATAGTTGATATATATTATTATAAGTTATAGGTGTACACTATAGTGATTCACATTTTAAAGGTTATACTCTACTGTTATTATAAGATACTGTCTATATTCCTTATGTTGTACAATATATCCTTGCAGCTTATTTTACTCACCCAAGAGTCTGAATTTGCATCAGTTCTGTTATTCCAGAAAATGTTTAGCAGTCCCAGTGCCTAGAACAGTTGCCCGGCTGGTTAATTGTCTGTTGGATGGTGAATTTCTGCTCTTCTGCTCAACTATAACCTTTAGGCAGGGCTGTCCAGGCAGGAAGGTGGTGCAGCCTCCAGGGGGCCGTCTGCCCATGTCTGCCCCAGCATCCCTGTGCCCTGTGAGACTCTCCCTCGGGCAGGTTCCAGACCTGACTTTTCTTGCCTGTAGTATATCTTTCAATGTGGAAGATGTGCAAGGAAATAAGGATATGTAAATGAAATAAAAGCTCACCCAAGCTTTGTGAATGTTAATCTTCAAAAATACTTGGAATCCACTATAATTTAATGTTTCCAACAAGGTCCAGAAAGGGTACAAATATATTTATTAAAACTAAATCAGTTTTTCACAATCAGTAGGCTTCTGTGACGTCCTGAATCACGACACTTTTTTTTTTCTAATTTTATTTTATTTTTAAACTTTACATAATTGTATTAGTTTTGCCAAATATCAAAATGAATCTGCCACAGGTATACATGTGTTCCCCATCCTGAACAAGAAAGAAACATTGAAGGAAATGAAAAAGAAACCTTTAATTCTTTGTGTAACCCAGTGTCCATCACACCTGATCATTAGGGGAGCAGACAATTTTTGTTTGTTTCAGGGCTTCCTTAAGCTCTGTGGTTGGCTGTTCAGATATCCCCATCCTGTTTGGACCTGCTCCTCTCTGAGTCTGTCTACCGTCTTTTTCTGGACATCATCTCCCTCTGCCTGCCTGGGTTCCCTTGGTGCTCCCTGGGAAAACCAAGGAAGAACTGAGGAGCCTAAGTGCTCTCCTACTAGTATGAACAGTGACTTGTGTTCTCCCAGCTGTCTTCTTGAATGGAATGGTGGAATCAGAAACCCTTAGTTTATACTTGTAGCTCAGTCATGAGCTGGGTGAGCTTGGGCAAGGCGTTAAGCCATTATTAGTATTGTTGTTAAAGGTTTTTAAAATATTTAGAATTTTAAAAATTTCTTAAAAGTTATCATGTGCATAATAGGAAATCAAAAACAACACAAGAAGCAAAACACGAAGTCATTTGTAATCACACTTTACTGTCTGATGTGTCCTTCTAGGTCTCATTTGTGTACTTTCACAACTAAGCATGCATTTGTATATAGTTAAGATCACACAGCTATTGTTTTTAATTTAAGGAAGAAATTCTGAAATCTAACCTTCAGAGTTGCTTTACGAGGGCCGAGTCCACTGACATACCCTCGCTGACAACATGCCCCAGGAGGGTCTGGGAGTACAGCTCTAATTTTAAAATCGTCTCTTTATTTTAAACATTTCTGCAGGGTTTCACTATATTCTAGTCTATTCATGCCTGTTTTGCTATCCACTGAGCATCTCTGCCCCACACTTCTTTAGACAGAGAGCTGACATTCCAGGATGATGGTATATTGTGCACACGCTGCAAAGCCCTGTGACGTTTGCCATCAGCCGCCTGTCCCCACCACCCACTCCCCTTTCAAAGGCATGGCTGTCCGAGGCAGCACAAGCACAGGGCCTGGTGCTTGGTAAGGCTTCCGTGATATTGCTTGAAAACAACCTCTGGAATTCAGGCTGAAGAGATCAGCAGGTAAAGGGCTCTTGGGAGAGCGCCCGTTTGCCCTTCTCCTGCCCGGGGACCTGCTGCCCTCTGCTCCTTCACGTGGCCAGCCTCCCACTCCCCCTGGAGCCTAACACTGGCTGCTTATTGAGTCTGTCAGCATTTCCTCCGTGGAGCTCAGACTGACTAATTAGTCTTCCCCTCCTGATGACTGAAGCCACAGGGCATAGACAGGCCAGCACTTCTCCACAAGGCATCTGCTGAGGAAAGGCACGGCCGAGCCCTTAGGCTGGTCTTGTCAACTCTGCGTCTACGGGTAGGTCTTTTGTATGGGTGCCTGTGAACCTACGTGTCGGTGAATGTGGGAATATACTCCCATGGCTTGAGGGCTATGGAGTGTGAGTTCTGCTCATGGAGCCAGTAGATATTTCCCTGGACAGTCAGGGCTGATTGGCACTCTTGGAAAGACTTTAAGTCAATGATTCTCATCAACATGGAGGATAATTTAGGGTGAAGCTGGCACTGGGTAACTGAAACTATTACCCTCATTTTGATGCAAATTTTATTATTATTATTTTTTTGCCATCTCACTTGGGCTTTTGGTTTCAAAGAAGTCATGATCATTTCAAAAAAAAAAAAAAAAAGGTCAGGATGGATATCAGATGGTTCTTTCTCTTCACATGCATTTAATGTGAGTTTCCTCAGGCCATTGCAGCCTAAGGTTTAAAGTGGGTCAGGTCATCAGTAATCCTCTATGCTTTCCTAGCTCTCACCCTCTCCTGCTAGTGCAGAAACCTGATCCTTGCCAAAAGCCCCTCTGGTGTTCCTGGTGTGTGCAGGGGGTGCTCTGTGAGAGCTCACAGGGGAGCTTGGTCAGCTGCTGCAGGCTTCTGCTGTGCGCTGCTGCCTCTGGCCAACTGTGTGTATCTGTCTTTGCTGGATGTCACCACATCCACAGGGCACTGACCCTGCTCCCCACCTCTGCCTCATTCCCCACGGAGAGCCTCTGCGTCCCTCTGCGAACACATGCCCCCGCCCCCCACGGTGTCACTAAGGCTGCAGGGAACTTTGGAGGTGCTCATGCATGGCGGTCCGGGCACAGTTGGAGGGAATTGCTGTCTCCACTCTGTGCTTCCCCCAAACCATCCTGCCCACAGCTGCTGCTTAAAGAGTGGTCAGGCATCAAACATTTCAATGTTTATTTAAGGTCCTCTCTTCCGAGGGAATCAGGATAGCGTGAGGTTAGAATCTGGGCAATGGGTTCAGACTGACTGGAGTTTAAAACCTGACTCTCCAGTTCAGAAGCCGTCCATACTAGAAACATTTCTTTCCTTCTTTGAGCTTCAACACCTCCATCTGTGCAACAGAAACAGAGCAAGACCTGGTGGCTCAGCTGGTAAAGAATCTGCCTGCAATGCGGGAGACCTGGGTTCAATCCTTGGGTCTGGAGGATCTCCTGGAGGAGGAAATGGCAATCCACTCCCGTGTTCTTCCCTGGGAAATCCCATGGACAGAGCAGCCTACAGGCTACAGTCCATAGGGTCACAAAACAGTCAGGTGTGACTGAGTGATTGGGCACACAGCTCCTGACTTGGGACTGTTTAAAGGCTGAATAAGATAATGCATGCAGAATTCAGTGTATGTAGTGATGCTTGTAATGTTAGCAGATCAGTTCAGTTCAGTCACTCAGTCATGTCCAACTCTTTGTGACCCCATGGACTGCAGCACACCAGGCCTCCCTGTCTATCACCAACTCCCGGAGTTTACTCAAACTCATGTCCATTGAGTTGGTAATGCCATCCAACCATCTCATCTGTCATCCCCTTCTCCTCCTGCCTTCAATCTTTCCCAGGATCAGGGTCTTTTCAAATGAGTCAGTTCTTCACATCAGGTGGCCAAAGTATTGGAGTTTCAGCTTCAGCATTAGTCCTTCCAATGAATATTCAGGACTGATTTCCTTTAGGAAGGACTGGTTGGATCTCCTTGCAGTCCAAGGGACTCTCAAGAGTCTTCTCCAACACCACAGTTCAAAACCATCCATTCTTCAGCTCTCAGCTTTCTTATGGTCCAAATCTCACATCCATACATGACTACTGAAAAAACCATAGCTTTGACTGGATGGACCTTTGCTGGCAAAGTAATATCTCTGCTTTTTAATATGCTGTCTAGGTTGGTCATAACTTCTCTTCCGAGGAGTAAGCATCTTTTAATTTTATGGCTGCAGTCACCATCTGCAGTGATTTTGGAGCCCCCAAAAGCAAAGTCTGTCACTGTTTCCATTGTTTCCCCATCTATTTGCCATAAAGTGATGGGACCAGATGCCATGATCTTAGTTTTCTGAATGTTGAGTTTTAAGCCAACTTTTTCACTTTCCTCTTTCACTTTCCTCAAGAGGCTTTTTAGTTCTTCTTTGCTTTCTGCCATAAGGGGGTCATCTGCATATCTGAGGTGATTGATATTTCTCCTGACAATCTTGATTCCAACTTGTGCTTCATCCAGTCCAGCATTTCTCATGACGTACTCTGCATATAAGTTAAATAAGCAGGGTGACAATATACAGCCTTGATGTACTCCTTTTCCTATTTGGAACCAGTCTGTTGTTCCATGTCCAGTTCTAACTGTTGCTTCCTGACCTGTATACAGATTTCTCAAGAAGCAGGTCAGGTGGTCTGGTATTCCCATCTTTTTAAGAATTTTCCACAGTTTATTGTGATCCACACAGTCAAAGGCTTTGGCATAATCAGTAAAGTAGAAATAGATGTTTTTCTGGAACTTTTTTGCTTTTTCAATAATCCAACAGCTGTTGGCAATTTGATCTCTGGTTCCTCTGCCTTTTCTAAAACCAGCTTGAGCATCTGGAAGTTCATGGTTCACATACTGTTGAAGCCTGGCTTGGAGAATTTTGAGCATTACTAGTGTGTGAGATGAGTGCAATTGTGCGGTAGTTGAACATTCTTTGACATTGCCTTTCTTTGGGATTGGAATGAAAACTGACCTTTTCCAGGTATAAATTAGCTAATAGGCCCAAAGGAAACAACACAAGGGTTGGGCAAGAACAGGGCCCAGTGACAGCTTCTATGTTATCAGCAGAATCAGGCCTCAACTCTCATCTTGAGGGTTTGCTATGGGGTGATTTTTCCTTCTCTCCCTCTTCCTTTGGGAAATTTGCTGCCAGGAATCTTTCTCAGTCTTTATGTGGTGCGTGTGTCCTCAGTGACGTCCAATTCTTTTGTGACCCCTTGGATGGTAGCCCGCCAGGCTCCTCTGTTCATGGGATTCTCCAGGCGAGAATACTGGAGGGGGTTGTCATTTCCTTCTCCAGGGATCTTCCCAACCCAGGGATTGAACCTGCGTCTCTTATGTTTCCTGCATTGGCAGGTGGGTTCTTTACCACTAGTGCCACCTGGGAAGCCATCTATCTATGCGCCTTAGCAACTATATATTATAAGTAGCTGTTTGTTGTATGTATGTGTGTGTAGAGCTATTTGCTGTATATATATGTCTTTATGTGCTGTGCTGTGCTTAGTCTCTCAGTCATATCCAACTCATTGTGACCCCATGGATTGTAGCCCACCAGGCTCCTCTGTCCATGGGGTTTCTCCAGGCAAGAATATTGGAGTGGGTTGCCATTCTCTCCTCCAGGGGATCTTTCCAACCCGGGGGTCGAACCCAGGTCTCCCACATTGCAGGCAGATTCTTTACCATCTGAGCTACCAGGGAAGCCCAAGAATACTGGAGTGGGTAGCCTATCCCTTCTCCAGGGGATCTTCCTGACCTAGGAATCGAACCGGAGTCTCCTGCATTTCGGTGGATTCTTTACCAGCTGAGCTACCAAGGAAGCCTCATATATGTATATATACATACATATTTGTGTGTGTATTCCAACATACATGTACACACACATATAATTGCAGCTACTGAGTGCTTTGACTCTGTAGTTTAAAAATCTCCCCTGTGAGCAGGTATGTAGCACACTCTGTGAGAAGATACTGATGAAGGACTTGGTTCCCCAGGCTCAGGAAGACTTAGCTAAATGGGGCATTAGTGAACATGAACTTAGAAGATCTAGTCTGAGAATAAAAGCATAATCTAGTTTATCATGGAGGAGAGAGGTTTTCCAGAACAATCTGTGAGAGCCAGTGCAAATATACTGATGTTCCCTGAAAGCAGGAGTCTCCAGCAGACCCATTTTGGCTTCAAGTTTCCTGTCAATGAGCACGGTTTTATTCTGTTTACTTCCCCAGTACCTCTGCCAAATGGCAGAACTTTATATCATTTAAATGACCTATGATGTTAATTTAAGGAATTCACTGGCTCAGGTTAATAGCAAACCAGACGAGACAGGACTTTGGTTTGGGGTGTGGGATTTTGGTATCTGCTGGGGTTACTGGTGTTTTGGAGTCTTACGGAGACTAGGTTATGGGATATAAAGACGACCTATGTCTCTTCCTACATTTTATTCTGCCTTTGCCTGAAGCTCAGCTGCTGACTTACTTGTGGAGGTTGACAGTTCTGACTGAGGTCTGGTCCAAGTTGAGAATGGTCCAGAGACATGCGTGTGTCTTCTAAACCCATTTCCCCGCACCAGACTGACGCCGCCTGGCTGCTTGCCGCTCTCCTGTAGGCATGCTAGATGAGACAGGCCGTGGTGTATATGGCATATATGCCATGCTGTATATGCATGTCCTTTGGTTCTACGTGCAGTTCCATTCCTTCTCTCTTATTCAAGGAAGTATGTGGGTAAGTGTTCTGAAGAATCCTTGAGAAAATTCTATGAAGGACTTTAAATCCCTGGCAATGGCCATGTGATGGGTTTTTCCTTTCTAAAGGGTACAGAGGATACTAATAAATTATGACCACTGTTCTTAATCGAGATAACCTGAGGCTACTGCATCCTAAAATTTATATGCCTGTCTGCTTCGTTGAGGGAGAATGGAAAATCTATACACATCCTAAGCTTGGGTTTCATGTTTCAGCAAAATTTTACACATGCACATATATGGGCACATGTGCTCACATACACGTATCTTTGAATAGATTAAGAAAAAGTAGCCCCTTTGTACTTTGATTTATTAAAAATTTTTTTCACTGTTTTATTTTACTTTTATTTATGGATGTGAACAATTATTTTATTTTTAAATTTACTTTTAATCGAAGGATAATCGCTTTACAATATTGTGTTGGTTTCTGCCATCAGTTCAGTTCAATCACTCAGCCATGTCTGACTCTTTGCAACCCCATGGACTGCAGCACACTAGGCTTCCCTGTCCATCACCAACTCCCAGAGCTTGCTCAAACTCATTCCATCAAATCAGTTATACCATCCAACCATCTCATTCTCTGTTGTTCCCTTCCCCTTCTGCCTTCAACCTTTCCCAGTATCAGGGTCTTTTCCAATGAGTCAGTTCTTCCCATCAGGTGGCCAAAGTATTGGAGCTTCAGCTTCAGCATCAGTCCTTCCAATGAATATTCAGGACTGATTTCCTTTAGGATTGACTAGTTTAATCTCCTTTCAGTCCAAGGGACTCTCGAGAGTCTTCTCCAACAACACAGTTCAAAAGCATCAATTCTTCAGTGCTTAGCTTTCTTTATGGTCCAACTCTCACATCCATACATGACTACTGGAAAACCATAGCTTTAACTAGATGGACCTTTGTTGGCAAAGTAATGTCTCTGCTTTTTAATATGCTGTCTAGGTTTGTCGTAGTTTTTCTTCCAAGGAGCACGTGTCTTTTAATTTCATGGCTGCAGTCACCATCTGCAGTGGTTTTGGAGCCCCCCAAAATAAAGCCTGTCACTGTTTCCATTGTTTCCCCATCTATTTGCCATGAAGTGATGGGACTGGATGCCATGATCTTCACTTTCTGGATGTTGAGTTTTAAGCCAACTTTTTCACTCTTGTCTTTCACTTTCCTCAGGAGGCTCTTTAGTTCTTTGCTTTCTGCCCTAAGGGTGGTGTCATCTGCATATCTGAGGTTATTGACATTTCTCCTGGCAATTTTGATTCCAGCTTGTGCTTCATCCAGCCTGGAATTTCACTTGATGTAGTCTGCATATAAGTTAAATAACATAAATAAATTCGTGTCGATGTACGGTTTCTGCCATGCATCAACATGACTAAAGCAGAATGTTGTACTATAAGCTCACCATGGAGGGTGCTTTCCTTTAGAGGCCCATAATCTTTTCCTGGGAGCCCCAGTTTGACTGTCCACAGGAGCTGTAGAGAGGACTGTTGTGTGAGCCAGACTGTGATAAGACACTGGAGTACAGTACACATTGCATGTCTAAAGGCAGTAAAAGTCAAATGGTAAAAAACCCGCTGGCCCATATGGATGGCTTCTTCTGAACAGGAAGCCACCAGGCTCTCAGCCCCTGCCTTGCCCTACTGCTGGGCACCCCTGGCCTCTTCTCCCCTGTTCTCTCCCTCCTCTACTCCAAAGCTGGATGTTTGCAGGGTTCTGATTCTTTCAGAAGTACAGTTGCTCTGCTCAGTTAGGCTTTGACCTCTTCAAATGCTGGGGCAGACAGATGTGGACTTAAATTTCACCTCCACCGATTCCTGGCCATGTGGCTTGGCTATGAAATCTGAACGTCAGGCTCCTGATATGTAAAACTGGAATGTAGTATTGGGTTGGCCAAACGCTTCATTTACGTTTTTCTGTAAGCTGCTATGGAAAAACCTGAATGAACTTTTGGGCCAACCCAATATCTTCTTCATGGGTTGTTTAAGAAAACAATGATAATATAATTCATTTAACACAGTGTCTGGCATATTACAGGGCTTCCCAGGTGGCGCTAGTTGTAAAGAACCCACCTCCCAATGTAGGAGATGTAAGAGACGCAGATTTGATCCCTGGGTTGGTAAGACCCCTTGGAGAAGAAATTGGTGACTCACTCCAGTATTCTTGCCTGGAGAATTCCATGGACAGAGGAGCCTGGTGGGCTAGAGTCCATGGGATCACAAACAGTTGGATATGACTGAAGTGACTTAGCATGCATGCCTGCTGACATATTACATGGGTTTAATAAATGCTGGTTATTATTGCTGTTATTAATATTTACCATTCATTCATTCATCACACATGGTCCTCTGTGTCCGTCCATCCCTGTTCACTGACTAACAGCGTATGTGAACAGAATGAATCTAGTGAAAGGGAACAAATTCCTCCTGAGGTCTTGGGACATGCTATGAATTAGCACTCATCTACCTGGGTCAGAGGGAGGATCAGGCTTGGAGTGTCCAGGAGGGAGCTGGGGTTTGGGGAGCAGGTATCAGGTAGGGTTAGCTAGCAGGGGACTGGGCTCACTTGGGTCCTTGACTTCATTCTCAGCTCCCCCATGGGCTACTCTCAGATCACAGAGGACTCTTTATATCCATGCATGGGCAGGGTCACCTCTGCACACCTCTGTGCCTGCAGGGGGGCTGTCACTTAACCCTGAGCCTAGGTTTTGGAAGACAGAGATGGTGGCCATTTAAATGCTCTGAGGGTTTTCAACCTGTTGTCTACGCTCGTGGAACCCCCAGGTGGACTGGGGCCGGCCAGCTCTCGTGTCTTCTGTTGTGTCTCTCACTCCCCTGCAGAGACCCCCCCAGAACTGACTCCAGTGGCAGTGCCCGCCTCCTTCTGAGCAGCCTTCTCTTGGCAGCTCGATACCTCTATCTTTACCCTTCCCTCCTTTTTCTTTCTCCACTAATGATTTTTGTAGTTAATGAGATTTCCACCCCTGTACTCTAATTACATGACTCTGGGGTCAGTTCAGTAACCATCCAGCTCTTTGTTTATATACCACTGGGCTTCTCAGCTCTTCCTCCCAAAGTCCCTCCATGACCCCTTTATTTTTCACTGCTGCAGCAAACAAAGTATGTCTCAAAGTAGATGGTTATTTTCCTAATAAGGTGTCTCCGTAAGTGAAGAGACACTGCTGTCAAATGTGAATAATTAATAAAAATATTGTTGGGATCCTTGGCCTTAAAAGCAAGTATTTGGCAGCTCAGTTAATGCTCATCTGAAGAGGTCTAATATTCTGTGGGGCTTTCTCACTGTTAAAATGGAACCTAACAGTGACAATGGCTGCTAGGAATAGTCCCTTCTTGTCAATCATATTGATCACTCACACTGCATGTCAATCAATTGATTAAGTCCTTCTCGAACATTTGTTGAACTCAGTAGTGTGCTGTTTTCTCTAGGGAAGTGACTAGGGGAGCTCTAAAAGAATAGATGCTTACTCCATCCCAGGGTCTCTGAGCATCCAAGGTTACCCACCAGACTCTGCTGATATGCAGACACGGTTGAGAACCATAACTCTGGGAAAAGAAAGGAGACTGTGTTTTCCTCACCTTCTGGAAGCTTAATGGTATTCAGAGAGTTTCTGTTGTGTGCTCCGCAGTGCTGGGCACTCTTACAACTATTATTTCACCTTCTTAGTTCTTTATCTGGACTGATCTCTCTAAATTCTAAGCACAGATGCAGATTCTGAGGCTCAGCATCAAAGTTAGACAGTCAGGGAGTGGCAGGAATAGCCTCAAGCCTAAATCTCTCTGGCTACAAACCTCATAACTTTTGCACCCTCTCAAGCTATTTATACCAGGAAAAGACACAAGGCCATGTATAATAAATGCCACATCCTTGATTCTGGTTCATTTAGAAGAAGAAGAGGGGGAGATGAGTACAGTTTGGAGAATTCAGCCATGATTTTGCTGAGGAGGAGAGATTAAAGCGGGACTTGACAGATCCCTGTGATGAACTTGGAAAAATAAACAATGCTTCTTTCGTTCCTGAGCACAATGAGAGCAATTTCCTAGGTCTTTCTTTTGTTTCATTATAAACAGGTGTGTGATGTGGGGAAGACGGTGGAGGGAGTGGACAACTTACAACCCAGGCTGGGCCTCCTCGCATCTGTGATCCTCTAGGGGGTTGCCTTCGTCCTGGTCTTGCAGGTTTAAAACTTTCTGTATGGGCCAAGCATTGAGATTAGGCGATATGAATTTGCTGTGGGTTCGAGACCTGTGATGGAGTGTGATGTGGATATTTACAGCAGAGGGCCCCTCCAGCTTCATGTACCTGCAAGGGATATTGCCTCCTGGGGTGGGTGGGGAGCAGTGCTTGAGAAAGCCCCTACCATAAATCTGAATATTGCCTGGGGACTCCAGAAGAGAAGCAAAGGGAGTCGTATATTCACCAGGAATATTGCCTCCTATTTAACCTGAAGATACTTTGGCTTCATTCAGAAGTGTCTATTGTTAGAATGAGAGCAGGCACTCAGCTGGGCAGGGATACCTCAAAGTATGATTTCTTTTTTTTTTTTTTTTAAAGCATGATTTCTTTTGCCTTTCTGAACTTCATCTGATACGTTATGACAGCTTAGTCAAGGCCATATGTAATGAAGCTTATCTCCTTCATTTTTTAAATCTCCTTAGTAGGTTTTTATTTTTATTGTGGTAAAATTAACCTGACACCGACTTACGATTTTAACCATTGTTAAGTGTACAGTTCCGTGACTTTAAGTGCATTCACATTGTTCTGCAGCCATTACCATCATCCATCTGCAGAATTTTTTCATTTTCCCCAGCTTAAACTCTGTACCCTTGACATGCTAACTGTTGGTTTCCCCCTTTTACTGGATTTGAGATACCTGAGGAAATATCTCAAGTATATAGAAAGCTGACTTGGGAGGGTATTTAAATAGAATCCTAGACCTCCCCTTCATAGATTTTGACCCTGCAGGTCTAGAGGGAGATCTGTGAGCCTGAGTTCCTGTGATTCTGATACAGGAGGCCTGTGGATCTTAAAGTCTGAGGATGTTCAATTAATCCTGATCCATCCACTGACACCCCCCAGCCCTAAGAACCCCCTTCCACCTAACACTCTTCCTTGATTAGTGAGTAATCCCTTCCTGGGCAAGGGATCCAGGGTTATGATTCCTCTCTCTTCTCTCTAGACGCTCCTTGGTTTCTTTCTGGACACATAAGGAATGTCAACTTCTGAAGCTGTGAAATATTTATCCTCTCTTCTCTCTCCTTTACAACCACTTTGCTGCAAGGCTGTCTTTTTGACAGCCCCTGGAGAGCTGTAGTATGGGATAACTTAAGAGGACTTAAGTATTTCTATTGACTAAAATTTGGGATAATTCTAGGAAAACCGGAGCTCCTTGAGTACACGTGTATGGATACAGATGTTCACATTTATATATCTACTCTGTTCAGTCACTGGTTCTCAGAGTGGGGTCCCTGGCCCAGCAGCTTGAGTGTCACCTAGGAGACTGCTGCAAGTGCAAGTTCTTGGGCCTCATGCCTGACCTACTGAAACACTGGCATGAAACCTGGAAACCTATGTTTGAACCAGTCCTCCAAATGGCTCTGATGTGTGAGAACTGCTGCTTTAAATGCATTGTCTAATTGAACCCTCACAAGAACATAGAGAGAACCTCTACCCAAGAAAAGACAAGGAAACTTAGCAAGGCTAAAGATAAGAGGGTTGACTATATCCCCTCAAAAATCCCGGTGCCAGCAGATCTGGAGACTCTGGGGGTCCTGGGAAGGGTACTCTTTTACAGCTCCTTGCATTTCTAGCCAGCAACTGCTACCTAGAGAGAAAGGATCCCAGGCTTTTGCAAATACAAAGGACAAAGAGGGCAGAGCTTGCAGATGGGAGTAAAAGGCTTGGTGTCAGGGGGCTGTCTGTGCAAAAAGCAGCCAGGAAGCATCTTTGCACACAATTTCCCCTGTCCCGCATTTAGCCGACTGGCCCACTCCAGAGGGAAACCTTGGCTTCCTTTGGCGTCAGCAGCTGGCTGTGCTCTGCAGGAGGTGGGGAAGTGTCATCACTCAGGGCAGCGTGAGGGGGGCACAGGAGGCCAGCTGTTGGCTCTGGACCTGCAAAGATTGGTGCCATTTGGTCTCGGCTGTTGCTTCCCATGACCCCAGGGAACTGCTGCACTCGCAGCTTGTAAGCCAGCTGTTTGGGGCGCCTCTGAACAAGCATAACGTCCTCAATAGCTGTTTTTCTTATTCCTTTAAAGTTTGCTTTGATTAGCATGAAGTTTGCTAATGGAAAATCAACGTGTCTTTCTGACTCTGGATCTGGCAGCAAGGCTGCAGGCATTGGACTGTTGTCTTCCATTTTCTCCTGGTCCAACCTGAGGTTCAGATGAGCAGGGATGAACTCACCCACCAATTCTCAGGGGCTTCTGCTCTAGGCTGGGTAAGGTTCTACGGGGTAGGGACACAGTATGCAGACAGATCCTCCCCTCATGGAACTTGCCTTCTAGAGGCAGAGACTTCCTTGTTTATTTGTGATAGATGGTATGAAGATAGTGAGACAGAGAGATATGGTATCATGTGTCCATTGCTGTGTGATGTGTCATCCTAAGACTCTGGTTTAGAGCAATACTTATTCAGGTGAAAGCGTTAGTTGCTCAGTCATGTCTGACTCTTTGAGATCCTGTGGACTATAGCCTATCAGGGTCCTCTGTCCATGGAATTCTCCAGGCAAGAATACTGGAGTGGGTAGCTATTCGCTTTTCTAGGGGATCTTCCCAACCTAAGGATCAGACCTGGGTCTTTTGCATTGAAGGCAGACTCTTTACTGTCTGAGCTATTAGGGAAGCCCTATCAGGACTGAACTCATCAGGGTGGCTCTTTTGCTTAGCTTACTGATAGTCCCTGTGTGTGACTGCATTTGGTTGACAGGTTGGCCATGTCTGGCATTAGCTAGATCAGCTGCCTGCTCGCCCGCTCACCATGTGGCTTCAGGCCATCTCCTGCCTGTGGCTTCTCCATCTAGGATATCTAGGAAGAGGCCTGGATTTCTTACACAGGGGCTCCAGCCTTCCACGAGCACAGAAGCAGAAGCTGTCAGGCCCTCTTAAGGCACAGCATCACCTCTGCCACATTCTTTGGTTAAAACAAGTCACAGGACCAGCCTAGATTGAAGGGAATATGACTGTAGAAGGTACAGGTACCTGGAGGCATGGTGGACTGGGAACCATCATTTAAAGGGCTATCCCAGAGACCGAGATGAGATGGTGTGGGGGTCACACAGATGAGGTGCACGTGGGGATGGTAGGTGGGCTGGTGGGGGCAGCCCTCTCTGAAGAAGAGAGCTTTGGACTGAGGCAAAGGTCTGAGGGATGAGCATTCTGGTCAGCACAGTATGACTTTCTCTACCATAAAAGTGCCCTCCTCACCTTATGCTCCCCAAATGGAGCTGTGTGAAGACCCCCTTTATTGACAGGGATGGGAAAACGGATGGAAGGAACTGGAGGGAGGAAAATGAGGTGCTTCACAGTCATGGAGCCAGTCATGAGTCAGCCAGGGGGGACCAGGAGACTAGGACTGAGGGAACGGCCTGGGGACAACATCCCAGCTGGCTTCCTGAGCGCTTCTAGAACGGATGAATGGAACATGGGGCGTCGGCTCTGAAGAAGTTCTCTGCATTCTTTTGGAGGCACCAATGTTGTGGCAGCAGCTGTTGCTTTGCTTCTTGGGAGGGGAGACCTCTGTGGAAGGTTTGGGAATCGTTTTCAAATGTCAAGTGTCTTGACAGGTGTCTGAAAACAGCTCTTAGGGCTTTTTTTTTTTTTTTTTTTGTAATAGTACAGATAGAATGAAAAAGGATTGAACCAGTTTTTCTCTGAGTATGATCCACAGACCAGCTGCCCCAGAATCCCTGGTGAGCTTGTTAAAATGCAAATTCTCAGTCCCAATTTCAGACAGATTGATCAGAATCTGTGGGAGATAGACCCTAGGACTGCACGTTTTATAGACAACTCCCCCCACCCACAATGATTCACATGTCCATAAAGGCTCAAGAAGCACTGCTTTAAACTTCCATGACCACAGACAGTTACAAGTGAATCGCTTGGAAATGACATAGAGAATCATTCTTTGAACTCCAGCTCAAACGTTACCTCCTCCAAGAAGCCTTTCCCAAATTCCTTGAGATGAACCTGCTCGCACGGGTACTGGGGTGCTTAGTGCGCATCTTTGAGATGGTCTGGTGGCCCATCCTTTACTCTTGGCAAATCAAGAGCTCTTGTTGGTGGGAACAAAAGTTAGAAGGCTACAGGGGGGGTTGTCCTAATTTGTTAAGAAAAGGCCTCCTTCCCTACTCATGAAAGTGGGTCTTACAAGCAATTTCCTGGGCTCTACCTCCTGGTTCAGTTGGTCCTGGGAAGGAGTCCAAGAACTTCGTGCACTAGAGAATACTTCGTGCAATCCACTCCATCTATGAATGAAGACTTGAGTACCTAAGAGGCAAGGTGACTAACTCAAGGGCTCAAGGCCAGCTCGGAGTGGTACCCAGGTTTTCAGAGTCCCCGTCCAGTGCTTATTCTTCACATCCCAAGCTGACTTCTTCCTTCAGGTAATGGACATTTTGGTTTCATTTAGAAATTAAACCCTGACCATTTTCCTGCTCTCCTCCCATCTCACTGTGCGGTGTGGAAGGAAATTCGCACCTGAAGCAGCTCTTCCTTTGCTGTCCTCACTCAGGCCAAGCTGGGCGCAGAGGCAGGGCTTCTGCTGGAAGTGTCCTGAAGAGCACCTGGTCCCCCAGCTCCAGCAGGGACAGGCTTCCTCTGCCCCAGACCACCCCACTTCATTTTTCAGCCTGCAAATCCCATTTGGTGAACATCCCCTGGGGCTCCTTGCAATGAAGGTCAATGGCTGCTAAGGGTGCCTCCCTCTTCTTTGTGGGCAGCAAAGGGCTTGGGGTGGGATTTGCATATTGCTAATTACCTTTGATTCCAACTTCGGAGAAAAATCATTGATCCGTTTCTAACTTACAGTAATTTGCAAAGCAATTACCTTCTGGCATCTTCTTTCTTGCTAAAAATGTGTCATTATTTTTTTCTTTGAGAGAAAACTGATCTGGGTGTTATCCACGAAGGACCAGGCTCTCTGGTGCCTGAAAATCCTGCCAGGCTGGAACCTCATAATCTTTAAATCTCATTGGGCACCCACACATAGTAGGTGTGCAATCAGTCACTGGCTGAAAGAAGTGATTAGAAACACTGTGGGGATCTGCCGGACCATAGGACCTTCCTGTCTCCTCTGATGGGTGGTGCAGCGGGGCAGGATAGAGCCCCTGGGAGCAGACTGTCCAGGTTGGAATCCCGTCTCTCCTCTTCACTGCCTTTGTGACTTTGGACAGACATAGCTTTCTGTACTGGGCATTTCTTGAAATGGAAAGGCTAGCACTACCTTGCTCCCTAGATTTGACATAAAGATCGAATGAGATGATGTGGGTAGTGTACCCGGTCCATGGTAAATGTTAAATTAATGTTAGTGATGACCTTTTCTTGGTTTGACGAGTTGTTCGTTCTGATTCGATAGGTGAATTGTCATTTTCCGACTGGACACCCAGCAGACAAAAGAAAGGCTCTCTGGTGTGGACCGAGGGTGTTGGCAGACAGAGGGCAGTGAAGTTTTCTGCATGCATGGTGGGAGGCTCTCATGGTGGGGGATAGGCTCTGCCAACCTGCCTGAAGGAATCTGAGTGGTGGGAAAACAGGGGTACCAGAGGGTGTGAATCTGGGGAAATGGGACTTAGTGGAAAGAGTCATAGATGTGGGAGTCAAAAGTCCTGTGTTTGAGTGATGGTTTTGCACTTACTTTGTGATCTTGGGCAAATCACTCCACATCTCTGAGCCTCAGAGGGAAGATAAGCATCCCAGTGCCAGTCTTACAACCAGGGCCAGGATTAGAGTAAGGAGAGTCAGGTTTGTACCTTGGGTGCAAAATTTAAGCAGGAAGGGCACCAAAACCTCAGTAATCAAGATGAATAATATTTTAATGTAACATTAAAAAAAAAACTCTAACCTGGGAAGAGACAGTCTTGCTTGAACTCATCAAATAATGGAAAAAGAATATCCATCTCCAAATGTGGCACTCCACCAGAGACTGCATGGTCCCTTACTCATCTGACAAGGGTGGTGTGGCGAGCAGAGCAGGGACACAGACCCAGGTGTCCCTGGGTCTGAAATCCACAATACTGTGACAGTGCTTCCCTCCTTTCATCATCCTACTCGTTATGCAAGAGAATTGAGTGTAACATGTTTCTTCTGATAAACCACCTGGAGGGGGGACGTCTCTCTAACTATTCAACACTTTGCATCACTCTCAGCACCGAGCAATGTCTTGCATATGGCACATACTAAATAAGAACAAATCAATGAATCCTCCTTCTAATTTTGAACTCTTTGGTCTGCTTGACTAATTCCATCTTATTCACTCATCTTAATAAATTTAATAAAGATAAAGGGAACCCAACCAGTGCATCCCATTCTGCTCATTTAGACAGCCCTGAGTGGGCAGGGGGAACATGATCCTCTCTTGAGCCTCCCTGTGTGGAAAGTGAAAGTCAAGTCGCTCAGTTGTGTCTGACTCTTTGCGAGCCTGTGGACTGTAGCCCGCCAGGCTCCTCTGTCCATGGGATTCTCCAGGCAAAAATACTGGAGTGGGTTGCCATTTCCTTTTCCAGGGGATCTTCCCAACCCAGGGATTGAACCTGGGTCTCCTGCATTGCAGGCAGACGCGTCATCCTCTGAGCCACCAGGGAAGAACTTCTATCTAGAGAAGTAGTTCTCACAGCATGGCTGGCACCCAAGGGCAGCATTAGTGCCACCTGAGAAAGTTCTTGGGCCCCATCTCAGGGTCTACTGAACCAGGAGGTAGGGCCCAGGAAATTATGAGTGAGATCCACTTTCATGAGTTGGGAAGGAGGCCTTTTCTCTCCAGATTAGGTCAACATCCCTGTAGCCTTCTGATGCTTTTGGTTTGTAGGGAAAGTGTCTATTTTCTAAGGATTTACAAATGACTCCCTCTATCTTTCTGGCCTCTTGGACACCTCCCGCCCTTCCCACCCTAGTTAGTGTGTAGAATTTGTAACTTGCTTTTCTTTTTTCTTATCTTGATAGTATGGACATCCTTCCAAGTCAGTATTTATAGATTGATCTCATTCTTTTATTTTTAACAATTCATATAATTAAGATTCATACAATTTTCACACAACAGTAGGATGCAAATTCTATTCAAGTCCCCATAGACTATAAACTAGGAGACAATGGAACACATCCAGGGACATAAAACAAGGTGCAAACATTTCATGGTCTAAAGGTATTGAAATCATACAGAATCTGTTCTCTTATCACCATGGAATTATGTTAGAAATCAGTATCAAAAGATATTTGAAAATAGCCCATATATTTTCAAGTGCGATGTGATGTTTACCAAGAGAGATCTTTGACTTAGCCATTGAAAACCTCAGTAAAGTTGGAAGACTGAAAAAACAGAGGGTGATTGCAGAGAAAAAAACATTAAATGAGAAATTAATATCAAAGATAGTTAAAAAGCCCCATGTATTTGGAAAT
The DNA here is from genome assembly GCF_029378745.1 of Bos indicus. Taxonomy (NCBI): domain Eukaryota; kingdom Metazoa; phylum Chordata; class Mammalia; order Artiodactyla; family Bovidae; genus Bos; species Bos indicus. The sequence continues at coordinate 24,947,749 of NC_091785.1, forward strand.
TAAATGTCCACTGTTAAATGATGGGTGTATCTAAGAAGCCATAACAAGGTACATATTTGTAATGGAATGAAAACGAACAGAGAATCTACCAGAATTTGTTGCATTTGAAGCTGCTCAATGCAGCTGAATACAATGTGGAATCTTGAATAAGGTATGAAAACAAATAACTGACACGCATAAAATTTTGTGAAATTTGAGCAAAATCTGTACTTTAGTTAATACTGTTGTTGTTCATAGCTCAGTCGTGTCCAGCTCTTTGTGACCCCATGTACTGCAGCATGCCAGGTTTCCATGTCTTTCACCATCTCCCAGAGTTTGCTCAAACTAGTGTTCATTGAGTCAGTGATGCCATCCAACAATCTCATCCTCTGTCATTCCCTTCTCCTCCTGCCTTCAGTCTTTCCCAACATCAAGATCTTTTCCAATGAGTTGGATGTTTGCATCAGGTGGCCAAAAAGTATTGGAGCTTCAACTTCAGCATCAGTCATTCCAAAATAGTAATAAAACAATGAATATGACTAATACTGTATCACATGTTAATTTTCTGTTTTTTATAATCTTTTAAAAATTTATGTATTTATTTAGCTTTGCAGGATGTGGATTTTGGATGAGCTGGAAATAGAACCATTTCCTTCTAGCTCGGAGTTGCAGGGAGAGAAGGTATGATACAAAAGAATTTTCTCTGTTTCTCCAGGCTTAATGCTGTGCTCAATTGTCTTTAATTTTCTTGTCAGAACAGACAGGTTAAATATCATATCTCCTTCGCCCTCTGCCAGCATCTCCTGGCCTGCTAAGCTTGGGCTGTAGTTAAATACATTTTAGCAGCAGCTTTTTTGTTTCTTTTCTTTTAAAAGAGCCAAGTAAAGAGTAAACATGTTGTTTCTTTGCTTTCCCATTTAAGTAAATCTCTCTCTTTTTCATTTCTAAAAGTCTCTTCGCTCTAGTGGATTTGGTGCTTACATGAATCTCATCAACTCTTAATGCATGCATTTTTGGAAGAAGCATTAGAAAATAATCCCTCTGCCTCTTTCACTCTGCCTGAGCCCCCAGCTAGTCTAGCTAAAAAGCCATTTCTGCATAAAAATGCCATCATCCTTTGGTCAAACACATAGCTGAGAGAGTGTTCCGTGGTTAACTTGTAATTGGTTAATTTGTATTATGCGAGTTCCATTCCTCTCTCTGTTGACAAAGGCAGCTTTGTCTACCAGTAGCACTGCCCCATGGATGGAAATGTCCTGCATCCCTGGTGTCCAGTATGCAGCCGCTGGCCACAAGGTGAGCGCTTGAAATATATGCCTTGTGCAACTGAAGAACCATTTTCAGCTTTATTTAATCTTAATTCATTGAAATGAGAAAAAGCCATATGTGGCTTTTGTGGACGTGCAGGTCTATGAACAAGATCGCTCTTGATTAGAAGGGAATAACTCCTGCCCTCTCCCCCGTGTGCTGCTCTACAGACCACCTTGAACGCCTGGCGAGGGCCCCCTGAGGGGAGTGGGGTGGGGTGGTTGGCTTCCTGAACTGCTCCGGACTCCTCTTCCACCAAGCACACCACTGCTGTCAGCTCTCAGTGGTCCCGGAGTACATCTGGAAATAGGGGGGATGGTAGGTCCCACAGCAGTGGCAGAGCCTGAGCTACAGGTGGGGAGCTCTTAGACTGTCAGTTCAAGTCCTGAGACCACAAGACCCTTGAGCTCCTTCCTTAGCCGCTTGGGGTCATTGGTCCCTCTTCTGGAGCACAGGTCCACTGAGGAACTGCACAAAGAGCAATGGACCAGAGATGCTTTGCCTCCTAGGCTTGAGATGCTGACATAACCACAGGAGCTGGTGTCAGGAGACAGGGTTCAACAAGGAAAACAGACTCTGTGAGTTTTTACAATGCTGGACAGTGTAATGCGATGGAAAAGTCTAAGCTGAAAGGGATGGTGAGGCAACCCAGAGATTAGCAACCACAGGATGTAGTTGCCCCCACCCGCCACCACACACAACCCCCCATCAGGCTGGAGGATCAAGCTGTGTCTCCTTCCTCCCACCCTCCAGTCTCCTACTAATGTTTCCCATTGGGCCAACCCAGTCGGAAGGCAATTCACACAGGAGTCTGGGAAAGGTTCCCCCAAGTATGCTATTACAGAGGACAGAGCAGGAGAAGGGTGAGGACTGGCCCAGAGTCTACGTGAGTGTGTTTAAAATATGAGCCCTTACTGTTTCCCCCAGTGCACAGTCATGGGGGGCAAGAACCATTCCCCTGCTTCCTGCCCAGGCTTCCCCTCCCCTGGCGCCCCCTCCCAGTTCACAGCGCACTTTGGAAGGACTGACACTGAAGCTGAAGCTCCAATACTTTGGCCACCTGATGCGAAGAGCCAACTCATTGGAAAAGACCCTGATGCTGGGAAAGGCAGGAGGAGGAGGGGACGACAGATGAAATGATTGGATGGTATCACTGACTCGATGGACAGGAGTTTGAGCAAACTCTGGGAGATAGTGAAGGACAGGGAAGCCCGGTGTGCTTCAGTCCATGGGGTTGCAAAGAGTTGGACACGACTGAGAGACTGAATAACAACGCAGCACGCCTAGATGGAGTGTCAGGGGTGTTGATGGACTAGTCCTCTTAGAAAGGATGCTGTAGAGTGGGGTTAAACAATGGTGGTGATTCGGGCTTGAACTACATTAAAACATTTTTTTTGAGTTACTTTTAATTAAATTTTTAAAACTTGATCACAGTTAAAAAAATCACATAACATAAAATTTACCACTTTAGCCTTTTTTCTAAAGTTCAGAGGCATTAAATTTATCCACACTGTTGTACAACCAATTTCCAGAGCTCTCTTCATCTCACAAAACCCATCCGTTCTCCCCCAGCTCCTGACAACCACCATGGAGCTTTCTGTCCTTATGAATTTGACTGCTCTAGACACCGCTGAACTGAATTATTTTTGAAGTGGCTGCCAACCTGGAGATTCTGTGGTTCAGGCTCAAAAGTCTGTGTAGTACAATGTCCCTGTGATTTAAAAACAAAATGAAAAAGAGCATCTGGGTGAGATTGGCGGGGGTGGATTCTTCCCTCAGAAAAAGACAGACAGAAATTCAGAAAGGCCTGATGCTGGCAGGGTAGGCTCCTTCTGTGTGGAGTTCTCCTGGTGGGTGAGCTTCATTCCTGTGAGATCTAAGTCTATTAGATTGCTGCCTTTAACCATTAATAATCCATTAGCCAGGATTATTGACCAGAAGAGTGGGAGAGTGCCCAAGGTACCTAGTGATTATCTGGAGTTCCAGACATAATTTCTCTAGCCCTTGGTGAAGCAGCCACCCAGTCTCCCTTTGGATCAGTCCCCTTCCCCGGCTCAGTCGCCCCAGCCCACCCACGCTTGAGCCCCCTTTTCTGCCTGCTGGTTCAGCAGTGTGACAGGTGGTTCTGCCTCACTGACTGTGTCTGTGACTGAGGTTTAGGACACGAGAGTGAATCTATCCCAGGTCCACCTGGTTTGAACGTGTGTAAAATGCTTGGTTTTGTTACTGTTGGTTGGTTGCACAGTATTCATAGCAGCTTTATTTGGAACAGTCAGAAACTCTGTAGGAAGAATTCTAAGATTCCTGGCCCTTAGGATATATGTGCCTTTCCCTAATTATTCAAGAACTAATCTTGCTATGCCTGTGAAGTGACTTTGCAAATGTTAGGAAGGTCTCAAATCAGTTGAGTTTAACATAGGGAGATGATCAGCTGTAGTTTTGACCCGAAGCACACAAGCCCTTTAAATTTGGATCTAGAAGTCGGAGACTGGAGACGTCAGAGATTTGAAAGGTGAGGTAGGAGATTCAAGCATGAGAGTTTTTCCACTGTTGGCTTAAAGATGGAGGGAGCCATGTGACAAGGAATGAAGGCAACCTCTGGGGGCCGAGAACAGCCCCTAACTGATAGCCAGCAAGGAAACCTAACTTGAGTCCTACAACTTCAAGGAGCTATTTGACAATGGATTTGTTCTCAGAGACACCAAAAAGGAATGCGTTATGGCTGACACCTTGACTGCAACCTGCGTTTCTCAGAGCAGAGAAACCCGGCCACCTGGGCCCGGCCTTCAGGCCTGCGGAACTAAAAACAAACAGATAGATACTGTTTGCAGTAGGTAAGGTGGCAGTAATTTGTTATGCCTAAAATGTTTAGTTTTCAATTAAAGTAAGAGACTGGATTTAGCATAAAGTTCAGCTCTCTTTAAGTAGAAAGGGCTGTTGTCTACTACCTAACTGAGTTCTTAAATCATCATTACAGGTTATGCAGTTTGGATATGGATACAATTAATTACATAGTTAATTGTAGAATTAAAACTAATTCAATCTATGAGGAAATTGAGTCCCAGTGAGGATGATTGACAAGCCCAAAGCCCCCATCTTATTAGTGCCTAAGTGGGGGCTGGAGTCTAGAAGTCTCCTGAACTCAAGCCTGATGCTCTAGTTACACGCCCACATTCCTTTAAAACTATTTTGAAGTTTCAGGAGTCCATAGGAAGGGCAAGGTATGGCTGTCCCTTCCTGGGCTTTTTCTAGAGGCATTAGATGCAGCTAGAAGGCAAGCAGGGCCTTTGGCCTGTCTGTATGGGGAGCCTGGTTATCTTGACTCCATTCCTTGGTGGGGAAGCCACCACCAGCTGCAGCTAAGGAGGCTCTGGGCAGGTGTCTGCAGGAGATGTCGTGAAGGGATCAGGTGCTGCTCCAGCTGGCACCTGCTACCTTTATTTCTAAGCCCGACAATCAAGGTGCTCACTGGCAGAAATGGGTGGAGGCCCAAACAAGGGATCCTTGAGGGAGCATCTTCAAGACATCTGTTCTCATCTGTTTTATTCAAAGAAATTCCTACACTAGACTGTCCCTGTTCCAGGTGATTACGGGGGACCTGAAATCAGCCCCAGGCCGTGACTTAGATCTGGGCCCTGGAGTCTCAGAGATGGTGGAAGTAGGGCTTTGAGGATTTAAGCTGCGATTATTGAGAGTGAAAAGATGAAGGCTGGGCTCCCTCCTCGGACACCAGTCCACAAGTTCCCCCATTGCAGGTTCTGACCCAGGTAGTGTTGCTCCTTGGGGGCTCCCTTTATGTGCCTCAAGAGCCCTGGAGTGCTCCAGCTGGAAAGGACCCAAGAGATGGATTAGTCCAACCCTCTCACTGTGCAGGGGGAAACTGAGGGTGCTGTGGGCGGGTTGGTGGAGTGGGGCCAAGGTCACCAGATGGCAGAGTCAGGACCCGAACCTAGTGTCCTGGCAGATGGAAGACAAGCCATCTGTTGGGGAGAAGCTGCACTTCTGAAAGCTGTGGGCAGCCCTGTCTCTGTTAGTCTGGAGACAGACTTTTAGACATGCCTGTCTATTTTGACCTACTTACTGAGAATCTGCAGAGTTTTGAACATGGAACCCACAGACCTTGTTGAGAAACAGGTTGAAATCAGTAACATAGACCTATAGATAGTTAACACAAGGAGAATGCATTTGCCTAGAGTAGATTTGGCGTCAGACTAAACTACCTGGATTAAAATCGAACTCCACCAGTTACTAGCATATGACTTTGACCTATAGTCTTACTGGGCTCTATTCTCCTCATCTATAAATTGGGGATTTTAACAATTATAACTATCTGCTACTTAGAATTGTTAAATGAAGTCATTTAACAACACCTGGCATATTAGGAACACAATGCACTGAGTGTTAAGTATGACGAGTCTTATTTATGAGTATTAAGTATGAGTGTCTTATTTGTGCGGGTCAGCTAATTGTGAATTTGCAGTGATCTGCCTCATTTAACTTATCAGAGTCATTTGATTTCTTTGTGGAAAATACTTATTATAGTTAAATGCAAAACTGGGCAGCGTTCACCATCCCCTCTTACCTCCAAAGCTTTCTGAGGTAGTGAGATATTTTAAACAATTATCAAGTAATTTATTAAGCACCATTACCGAAACTTCAGGAGGTAGTAAGGGACAGGGAGGCCTGGCGCGCTGCAGTCCACGGGGTTGCAAAGAGTCGGACACGACTGGGTGACTGAACAACAACAGCGTGCTTGGCTCTGGGTTAAAGTCTATCCATGGAGTAGAGAAAGGGAAGACCTGGTCCTTTCCTTAAGAAACTTGAACTTGCTGGGGGCACTCACTGCATGGCGGCACGAGACATATCTGAATATGTTCTACCCTGCGAGAGGTATGTGCTGCTGTTTCAGGGGTGGGGTGGGGTTTGGGACCCAAGTATTTCTATTAGCTTTTTTTTTTTCCCTTTTTTTTTAAATTTTATTTTTAAACTTTACAAATTGTATTAGTTTTGCCAAATATCGAAATGAATCCGCCACAGGTATACATGTGTTCCCCATCCTGAACCCTCCTCCCTCCCCATACCTTCCCTCTGGGTCATCCCAGTGCACTAGCCCCAAGCATCCAGTATCTATTAGCTTTTTAAAAATACACTTTTAATTCTTAGACCACTTTTAGACCTACAGAAAAATTTCAAAGATAGTAATACTCCTCACCCAGTTTGACCTATTATTAAAGTCTTACATTAGTACAGTATGTTTGCCCTATGCAATGAAACAATATTTATTATTAAAACCGAAGTGCATGCTTTATTCAGATTTCCTTAGCTTTTTGCCTAACGTCCTTTTTCTGATTCAGGATTCCATCCAAGGTGCCTCATTTAGTCCTCATGTCTGTTTAGCCCTTCTTGGTTGTGACAGCTTCTGACTTTCGTTGTTCTGATGACCTTGACAGTTTCAAGGAGAACTGGACAGATGTTTTGTAGAATGTCCTTTGGGGAGAAACTAACACAAGATGCCTTTTGCTGATGGACTGAGATTGAAACATGAGGCTGCTGGAAAGAGACAGTTTCTCCTTCCCACATAGTAGACGGAAGGATGTAGACGTTGGAGGAGAGTTGACTGATGAGGGCTGTGGAATCAGGGGTGAAACTTGGGTGGGGTAGACTTAAGGTTTGGGAAGGAAACTCTAGACCAGTGGCCCCCAACCTTTATGGCACCAGGGAAAGATTTCATGGAAGACAGCTTTTCATGGACCCAGGGGATGCAAGTGATGGGGAACAGCTGTAAATAAAGATGAAATTTTGCTCACTTGCCTGCCACTCACCTCTTGCCACATGGCCCAATTCCTAACAGGCCACGGACTGGTACTGATCTGTGGCCTGGGGGTTGGGGACCCCTGCACTAGAGGGACCATCCTGGCATTTCCTCAAAGACATAGCCTATTTCCTGATATGGCATTGGTAACCACATTTTGGAGAATGTGATGGCAATGGATTGCCTCACACTGAAATGTGTGAAATGTGTGTGTTTCTAGGGTGGGCAGGACAGGAGGTCACTAGCTGGGGCTCAGAGCAGGCTGCACGGGGCTTGGCATGACCTGTGGGGGCAACTCAGAGGGACAAGTTGCTGAGGGCCTGCAGGCAATGGCATTAATTAGGAGGCTGACGGCTGTGGCCTCCTAATGTTTGGGGTGTGGCACTGGTTGTCTTTACATTATTTACTTTGGTATCTCAGTCAGTAAAGAATCTGCCTACGGTGCAGGAGACGTGGGTTTGATTCCTGGGTCAGGAAGATCCCCTGGAGAAGGAAATGGCAACCCACTCTAGTATTTTTGCCTGGAAAATCCTGTGGACAGAGGAGCCTGGCAGGCTCCATAGGTTCTCAAGAGTAGGACACGACTTAGTGACTAAACCACATAACATAAGCAAGCGAGAAAACTAATCAACCTGCCCCTCTAGACTTTGGGTTCAGCTTGGCTGGAATAACTGAGCTTGTGAAGGAGGAAGGAAAGTCAAGATTCAGGGTTAGTTTGAAGGGACTAAGGAGCCAGAGAAATCTCAGGATTAGGCAATTCTATCTGTATCCACCCATCCATCCATCTACCCATCCCTCCCTCCATCCATCCTTGGTCTGTGTGTGTGGGCAATGGGCAGGCCGTGGTTTCAGCATACAGGGAGACAGTCTTTACCTGGCCAGTCCAGCAGGTGAGTTTTCTCACCCACAGGCCCCTTCTGCCTCTACAGTGAGCCAGTCAAACACCTCTTGTTTGAGTTTTCACCCTGTACCAGTCTTGAGCCAGATCCCAGAAGGGATCCACAAGAAGATTAAAGACAGTCCTGTTCTTGTAATTACAGAAGAAACTGTCCCTGTAACTGAGAAGAGAGCACGTCCACTCTGAAAACAGAAGGTGCGGTTGGTATACAAAAATATTCAGTGACCCGTCTGTAACACTTGTCCTTTTCCAGCAAAGGAGGAGATGGGAGTGAGGTGGGGGTACTTGGGATATGATTATTTCTATTGCTGAGAATAAGCAGTGACCGTTAAAAGACTGTCTTCAATCCCAGCTGAGTCTACTGCAGGCTCCATGAGAGCGTCTCTAGGATGTCTGTCCTGACACGGTACCCTGGTTTCATCCTTACATGAACTGAGACTTCCTGAGATTGTTTCTCTGGTTGTTGCATGAGCCCAGACCTTCTCTTGGTCTGACACCTCCTGGGGCAAATCCCTTGTGAACCAGGGTCTCTGAGGACTTCCCCGTGGCCCCAGAGTGCTGTAGCAGCCCTGCCAAGCAAGGCCTCCCTGGGTTTTCTTGGGTTCCCATGAGAAGCCCAGTCTGACCCCTGAAGGGAGCATGTACTTCTGCCGTGTTCGTGACTTAAAATAATGAGGCAGTTGTCTTAGCAAGAGGAGGCAAATAAATCACTTGGAAGGGTTTTTCACAGGTCAGCAGGTTTGGGACTCGGATACATTAAGATGGAAAATTGCTTTTCCTTCTGAGAGGGGGGCTGGGGATGGGTGGGGTATGACTTGCGCTTCCCTGTCTAAGTCACTTTGTCCCACTTCCCAGAGCCCTTCCTTGGGACAAGTGGGGAGTCAAAGGCTCAGCACACCCGGTCACTCTTGACCCTGAAGTCTGTCACACACTAACTCTGAGACCTCCTGCCACTCCTTACTGCCCACTGCAGGGGCTTTCTCTAGCTCACCACTCAGGGTCTACTGGTCTTTTCACTCTTCCGTCTGCTCCTTCCATTCATGTCCCCATTTCTGTCCTCTGAAGAGTCTCTCATCTCAGCTCACCTCCTCCCAGAAGCCCTCAGGGATCCCTCTTCTATAGGCATCGACACTTGCCTTCACCCCTCACTGTGGACCTTCTCCCTGGGCTCCTCAGATGGTTTTGGTAGCTGTCCTGTCCCTCAAATGAGGCCAGACTTCCCTGAAGACATGGAACTTGCCTTAATGCCCAAGAGCCACTGGATCTGGGGTTAGACATGTCTGCCTTGTGCTTTTATGACAGTTCTTTTCACTTTCTGCCTTGTGGGGTGGGGCAGGATCCTATTAGGCACAGAGAATGAGATTTGGAGTCTGGATCTGGGCAGCTCTGAGTTCTGTCACTTTCTGCTTCAGGAACTTGGAGAGGGCACTGAACCACGCTGAGGCTCCTTCTCCATCCATACAAGGGGAACAAGTTCAGTATTATCTCATCAGATAGCTGTGAGGACAAAGTGCTAGGATGCCTGTCAAGTACTTAGGACAGCTCCTGGCGTCTTCCTCTGCACACCTTCCCGGCTGGCACAGTTCTACTTCAGCTGATTAGTTAAACCAACTGATATACTCACAGGCCTTTGTGAATGAGTCCCTCCTGTTGGAAGAACTGAAGTCTGGGTCTTCCAGGGCCGCCTGTGGGTGAAGCATCTCCATGTCGGGGTGGGACTCCTGGCCTCACAGGCATGAAGCTACCTTGTGGCTCTTAAATTCTCCTTCCAGGAGTCTGCACAGTTGAGGCAAGGCTAGATTTTCAAGTAATACCTTCCCAAGTTCTCAGGGTGTCAACAAGATGAAGAGAACTGAATAGTGATGGAAAACAGCAGAGGGTTTGAGTTTGATGCCCATGGCACTGGTATGCTGCCCCCAGCTCTTTCCCTACTGGGTGGAGGGACCCAGACCATCCGGGGTCAAAGCCGGGCTCGGCTCTGTGTAAGCTGTAGGCGCTCAGGCAGGAGGCTATGACGTGCAGTCTCTTCACGTGCACGCTGGGGACCCCACAGCGTGTGCCTCAGAGGGCGTGTGCCTCAGAGGGCGTGTGCCTGTGGCCACAGTGAGACAAGGCAGGCTTGGTGCTCGCTCAGCACAGACAGTGCATGCTCATGAATCAGTCCCTTGTTATTAACAAACGAGATCTGGTTTCCTCACCTTCAGCTGTGGCTTCCCACACTGGGACCTCTCAGCTCCTGCTTTCCCTCTTCAAGAACCCCTTCCCAAGACAGCTCTGCCTTCAGGAGCTGAGACTGAAGAAATCTAGGCTTCCCATCCTCAGGTTGATACCCAAGAAGACTTTCCCCAACCCCAGGGGCCACTCATACCTCCTACTCCAGCCCAGCCTCCTCCACAGGTCCCCTCAGGATAAGCCCTCAGGAATGCCACATGGTAATCCCGTATCCCTGTGTTCCTTCGGGGGGATGGCTTGAGGTGAGGAAAAGGAAGGAAGAAAGAGGGGTGTAAAATCATTCTGTTATAATGTCAACAGCCTCTCCTGCCATCTGGACCCCAAACAACACCCCTTATTGCAGAAATGTATCAATCTCTGGGCTTTTTGAAAGAGCAGAGGCACTTAGAACAATGTGCTGTGAGCTGTAACCACAGGGGGAGGGGCCCACTGATGGCGCCTCCTCACAGCTACCCGCGCTTCTGAGCGAGGCAGTGTTTATCCTCACAACTCCAAGGGTGAGTGCTGCCATCATTCCTGTTCCTCGGGTGAGAGAACCAAGGCATGAGAGGACCTAACCCTTAAGAACATCATTCCTCTGCATTGCTTTCAGGATGGTTACCTATACCCTATTTGAAAGGAAGGGAAATCACAGTTCAGAGACTCAAAGACACCTGCCCAAGGACACACAGTTAAAAATGAACAGAGCTGTGTTAGGATGCTGGCTGCCTAGCTCTAGCCTACCCTGGTTCTGTTTCAGAGTCAGGATGGTCTGCTCGAGCCCCTGAGCCCTGAGGCAGGTGAGTTGGGTGGGTTGGGGGTGGGGCGCTCTGGTCTGGTTCTCCCGCAGGGTCTGCAGGGAGATGCTGATGCTGGCAGCCTCGGCTGCTGCGGCTGAAGATGAAGAGGATGTGATACGGGGCCAGCCCCAGCCTGGGCGTCCTGCCAGGGCTGCTGACACTAAGTTGCATTTTGTCGTCTGCTCCCTCTGCCTGATTTAATACAACCTTAAATAATAATGGGGCCGGGGGAAGGGGGAGCAAGGGAGAAACAACCCAGCCAAGATTCTGTGTAACAATCTCATCAGGCCTGGCGTTTTCCCTTTGCTACTGGAAGAGCAATTTCTCCTCTGATGTAAACATTTTTTTTTGATGATGATTCCAGGCTGAGCGGCACCAGGAGCTGCTGCTCGATGCTTTCCTCCAGCTCCCTCTGGTCCTCAAATGGAGGCAGAATGGGGCCTGTAACCATGGCAATTCTCTAATGTTCTTCTTCCGTAAACTGTAAACATAGGGGAGTCTTCATTATGGCTTCTTCAAGGAGAAAACAAAGCTTTCCCTGACTGGGGCAAGGCAAGGTGGCAGGCAGAGGGGAGGAGAGGAGAAGAGACATCTTAGATTTTTTGTTTTCTTTTGCCACAGAGATGAATTGCCTCAAATTGGCTCAGTCCAATGCATGGTTCCAGCAATTAAAAAAAGATGCAGCCCCAGAGCCGGGCACAAAGGAGGTGCTTCTTAAATGTCTGTTGCAAGCTGGAAGGGAGGGAGACAGGGACAGAGTAGTGTGGGTGAGGGGACAGGATTTGAGGAATCCGAAGGAATAAGTTGGGTGACCAGATGGGCCCATATTTTGAAAGGGTTTCAAGTTTTGCTGACCTATCTAATAGGTTTCTTGAAAGAGCAAGATGATGTATGGATTGTCCTCCCTGAAGGCTGGCACGGCATCTTATCTTGCTTGTATTCCCTGGGCTAGGTACCTGGTCTCTGAATTGTCAGCATCAGTGTTTGTTGAATAAATGAAGGAGTGGGCCAAATTTTTAGACTTTTTTTTGAAGGTGTACTGAGGATTCTACTGAGGATAATTGTACTGAGGATATAGATTGATGAAAGCTATGAATTCTTACTCCAAAATTGTAGTCATGAAAGCACGCATTTTATTGGTTATTTCAGGGTGCTTACAGACTTACTCATCACCATCCTTAGACTTCACAGTGAGAATTCCTGGCTGCATTAACCTCTAGATGACCTTGAGCATTTGTTAGTTTGGATCATCAGCAAGAGAAGGGTCTACTATGCTGCCTTGGTTTCCCCAAAGTAATTGAGAACAGATGGATCTGAAGAGATAATCTTGCTCCTAATTTCCAAGTTTTGGGGAGACAATCATGTTTCACCCAAACTCTTTGGAGCTCAGGGGCTTCACAAGAAATTCTACTCCAGACACTTACAGAGAATTCAGATCCTCTTCCAGGGAAATGTACAAAGTGTAGACCTTGACCTGAAGCCTCTTAGCAAATTTCCATTGTCCTTGAAGCTGCCACATTAGTGCTGTCCTTGTGGTTTTGTGTTTCATGTGGTTTTGGTGTTGCAAACTGGTTCTATTAATTTCCCACAATCATAAGCCACACACCTGCACACGTGCAAACATCTCTTATCTATTCTGAGAGTCTTAAAGACTGCCTGATCTTTAAGGCAGGGTACTGTGTCTTGTTCATCTTTGGATCCCCAGGGCTTAGTAGAGTTTGGGGGTGCTGATGCAGGTCTTAGTTTAGGTGACTTCTAGAATTCTCTTCAGCCTGATCAAGTTGGGAACCCAACACCCCCTGCACCCTTAGTATCCAGTACTATGAAAGCAGTTTACAGTATAAAAGAACACATTAGGCATTGTCTTTGATCTTGGATTTCTTGTTCTTGATTGGAGAGCTAAGAGTCCTTGTTTTTAAATCCATCAAAATCATTCTTGTACCTAAGATATTTCCTCTCCTACAAAGTATTTCTTGACTTTCACAGACAGAATATGTCACTGCCACCCCAAGTTCTTTGCTTCATATTCCAGTGTTAACCTCTTTATGGACTTACTTCTTTTTTTTTTTTTTTTTTTATTAGGTTGTAAATTTCTGGAGGGAAGACTGAATGGAGTTCAACTAGGTATTCCATGGTGCCTTGCATATGGTAGAAACTCAGCAAATGTGGGGCTTGGTGAATAGCAGATACTTTACTTATTATGGGGAGGGGATTACCCCTCTCTATATCTGTTCCCCATGCTGTGTCACTTTGCAGTCCCTCTCACAAAGGTGGATTACATGTCCCTGCTCTTCAATGTTGGGCTTGGCCTTTGGACTTGCTTTGGCCAATAGGATACTAGGGGGAATGATGCAAGCAGAGGCTTGGGATGTGCTGATGCAATTGACTTGCACTCTTGTGCTGTGACCATTGCTTGACTCACCCCAACCCCAGGATAAGAATGAGAAACACGTGAAGCAGCACTGCCCAGCCAACCTGCTGAGTGACACATAAGTGCCTATTGTTGGGTGCCCATGGGATCGGGGTGGGGGGGTGGTTCATTCCTCAACAACAGTTGTTTAACACAACTGCTAACCTAAAATATAGATTGAGAAACATGGAAGGCTTTGAGGTGAGTTGTTTTTAATCTTTTAGAAAGAATGAAACATTGAAAAGTGACTTGAAGTGGTTGGTTGTTCCCCAAATGTAAGACTGAATGGAGGTGGAGGAGGTGTAAAAATTTTCTCAAACATCTTCCTTTCTTTACTGAGTCTGTTGCTATTAAGACCTGAATGATGACAGCTCTTGTGGGAGGAAGAAAGAAACTGAGCTTCTCTGAAGAGCAGTACTTTCCCCCAGAGTTACAAAAGGTGTTGTTTCCCACCCCTGACTTCCGTGAGCAACTCTGCAGCATAAGATAATGTGTGTGTGCATGTGAGAGTGTGTGGATCTCCAATAAAGTCTGACTTCGGTGCTTTTTAGAAAATCGGACTTCCCCATCATTCTGTCATGGGGTTTCCCAGTCAGCTCACTGCATTACTAGCGGCAGAAGGGATGATGGGACACAGGAGGTGAGGGAGCCTAATTGGGTTTCCTTGCTTGTCTGTGACTTGAGGGTTTTCACACCGTGCACTCTCTTCTTCTGGAGCATCGTGATGGCCATGCCTCTCATCCACTTCTAATGCACAACCGTTCTTCTAGGTACTGGCCTCCCTGAGCGCCTGCTGGTCCCCCGGAAGCTTTCACACTGTTGTGTCTTTTCTCTCACTGCTTCAGTCACCCAGAGTTTCCTTTCTCAGTGCCGGCTGTAGGCATCCTTCTCACCTTTCATGTTCCAACTCAAATACGATCTTTATTGGGAAGACTTCCTTAAATAATCTGTGGGATAGCATGTTGTTTCTGTGTTACAGTCCATGTCTCTGCACTTATTTTCTTGGCTGTTTTTCTTTCTAGGTTGAGTTTGGTGTCTTGCAGTGTCTTTCTATCTGAGGTCTCCCGTAAGTAGTTACTGCTGTCCCAACTATAGGCAAGAGAACGTGGGGTTCTTACATGGAAGGTGCTAATTGTCTGGATGAGGAAACCACAGACAGGTGCATAAAATGCCACGAAGAACAATCAGCAGTGATAGAGACGCGAAATGGTGCAGAGACAGTGGAAAAGCAATATGGTGGTTCCTCAAAAAATGAAACATGGAATTATCGTGTGCCCCAGAATCCCACTGCTGGGTGTATATCCAAAATCATTGAAAGCAGGAAATCAGACAAGTATTATACACCCACGTTCATAGCAAGATTATTCACAATAGTCAAAATGTGGGAACAACCTGTGTCCATCTATGAATGAATGCATAAACAAGATATGCTTATACATGCAATGAAATATGTCTCTAAAAAAGAAGGAAATTCTGATACATGCTACCAGATGTGTGAACCTTGAGGACATTATGCTAAGTGAAATAAGCCAGTCACAAAAGGACAAATATTGTATGATTCCACTTATGAGGTATCTAGAGTCATTAAGGAGAAGGCAATGGCAACCCACTCTAGTACTCTCGCCTTGAAAATCCCATGGATGGAGGAGCCTGGTAGGCTGCAGTCCATGGGGTCGCTAAGAGTTGGGCATGACTGAGTGATTTCACTTTCACTTTTCACTTTCTTGCATTGGAGAAGGAAATGGCAACCCACTCCAGTGTTCTTGCCTGGAGAGTCCCAGGGACAGAGGAGCCTAGTGGGCTGCCGTCTATGGGGTCGCACAGAGTCAGACACGACTGAAGTGACTTAGCAGCAGCAGCAGCAGAATCATCAAGCTCATTGAGGCAGAAAGTAGCATAGTGGTTACCAGCAGCTAGAGGGAAGGGTTATTGTTTAATAGGTATGGAGTTCAGTGTAGAGTGATGACAAACTTCTAGTGATAGATAGTGGTGTGGTTGTCCAACCATGTCAAGGTACTTAATGCCCCTGAAGGATGCACTGAAAACTAATTAAAATGGTAAATTTTATGTAATCTGTATTTTATCACAATGAAAAAATGAAAACAATAGCAATGACAAAAATTTAGCATGTACAAATAATGGTCTGTATACAAATTGGTTTCAGGCTTAAACGTTTTTGGCAGGGAATGCTGAGGTGGGTTTAAAGAGTGGGGGTTCCAGCAGGAATGTATGAGCTCTTTGGATTCTACCTTTGGGAGAAATGGGTGAAGGGTCTTCTGACATCGTGTCTCCTTGATTGGAGGTTCCTTACTTGAGTCCCAGAGGCTGACCACTAAGGACCACTCAGCTGGAGTCCTCCATTTCCCAGGTGCGTCTGGCCAGTGTGAAGGGCCAGCAGGTGGGAGGAGAGCAACAGGTCGATGAGGTCAGGGACTCTCCTGCCAACGTGGCAGTGACTTTGGTCCTTTACTGCCGTCACATCTGTGTATGAGCAGCAAATGGGAAGAAGGAAAGAAAAGGAAGGTTTCCTATACGTTTTTCACATATTTCTGCTCCATTTCATGTGGTCAGAACCCAGCTGCCTGGGGAGAGCAGGGCATATAGGCTTTATTCCTAGAGATAGTTTGTGGGAATAGGTGTCAGAATTCTGTTTCTAAGGAAGAAAGCAGGATGGACACTGGAGTGCCCTGGCTGGCTCTGCCATGGAGCTGACCAGAGCCCACTCATGACTGGGGTGGACAGGGTCAATGTGCCTTCTTTCCTCTCCCACTGTTGGGTATCTAGGCTTTGTCTGCTGGCAGAGTCTTAGCCAACTTGGGCCCCTTCTCTGTGCTGCATGTAGAGAAGGTACCATGTGCCCTGCCTCACAGGGAGAAGTTAAAGAACCAGAACAGATCCATGGACAAGCATTTTAGACCAGGAAGCTGTAAGTCCAGTTTGCACGCTTGTTTCTCCCATCTCTCAGTCATCATGGGACATAGGTTGCTATGGTGACAAGATGAGGGAGGGTCTGCTTTCACTTATACATAAAACTTCATAAAGTTTCCTCTGAGGAGCTGGACTCCAGATAAGGCAAAGCCTGCCCCTGGGTGCCAGAGGGCTCGAAAAGTTTTCCCAGATTTCTGTTCACCAAATGGATCTTGCAGGAAGCCAATGCTATAAACTGAGTCCAGAAACATCCCAGGAAGAGGAACGATTTAGTGCAAATCCTAAAGAACTGGAACAAGCTGAAAGAGCGCTTCTGCTTTGGAGTTGAGAGTGGGCACAAGGAGAGAGGTGGTCAGGACTGCAGCCTAGGAACCATTTCCCACCCCTCTTCTATCCCTGCCCCTCACCCCATATCTGGCCATCTGCACTCAGCATCGGAGTGCTGGTGGGGGTGTAGGCTCTGGCATCTCCTGGGCTTGAGTCCTTCTCCATCAATTTCTAGTTATATGACCTTGGGATAATTTCTTTCACTTTCTGAGCCTCTGCTTCCTCATCTGTAATAAGTAGGTAGCACCAGATTCAGAGGGGATTCCATGAGGGAATGCACACAACATGCTTAGCACAATGTCAGACTGGTGGCTATTTTAACTGGTATTTCCAGATGAGGCTTCCCAGGTGATACTAGTGGTAAAGAACCCACCTGCCAATGCAGGAGATGTAAGACAGGGGTTCATCTACGGCCATACCACCCTGAACACACCTGATCTCGTCTGATCTCGGAAGCTAAGCAGGGTTGGGCCTGGTTAGTACTTGGATGGAAGACACGGGTTCAAACCCTGGGTCGAGAAGATCCCTTGGAGAAGGACATGGCAACCCACTCAAGTTTTCTTGCCTGGAGAATCCCATGGACAGAGGAGCATGGCAGGTTATAATCTACAGGGTGGTAAAGACAGACATCACTGAAGCAACTTAGCACACGTGCACCCATTTCCAGGTGACCAAATTTCTGAGCGCTTCAGTGTGCAGAGATTTACAGTCTTTGGGGTAGAATTAAAAAGCACCCCGGGAGTGAGGAAGGGGTCAGGTTGGAGGAGGAGTGCTGTGGCAAGCAGAAAAGGGGACTCCTTTGTTCCTGAATTATTCATAGAAATAGGCTTTGAATAATTGGAGGCCATTTTTCATTATCATTATTTTCCAGAGAAATGACTCCATTGCTAAAATCTCAGGTGAGGAGGTACACTCAATTCGGCTTAGATTGCTTTCTTAAAAACTGCTTAGGGATGGCCCCAAACCAGAGGCTCATGTGGGGAGGTATGAATGCAAGGGTGGATAATCCCTGCCTTTTTGATTACTTCCCAAAGTGAAAGAGGAGGGGGGAGAGGGAGAGAGAGGGAGAGGGGAGGGAGGGGTACGAGGTAAAGAGGGAGTGGATTGAAAGGCAGGCTCTAGAATGTGTTCAGTCGCTCAGTCATGTCCAACTTTTTGGGACACCATAGACTGCAGCACGCCAGGCTTCCCTGTCCTTCACTATCTCCTGGAGTATGCTCAAACTCATGTCCAGTGAGTCGATGATGCCATCCAGCCATCTCATCCTCTGCCATCTTCTTCTCTTTTTGCCCTCAGTCTTTCCCAGGATCAGGATCTTCTCCAGTGAGTTGGCTGTTCGCATCGGGTGGCCTCAGAGGGAGTAGGGTTGAGAGGCAGACTCTAGAAGGATCTGACAGATGTGGGGTCAGCCTGGATCAGGGAGTGGTTCTGTGAGTATGTGCCTGGTGGGGCTCTGAGGAGCATGTCTTCCCATCTGTCCCCAACCTCCCTGCGATATTTTGTCCCCATCCAGGTATAGGGTATTGAAAAGGGGCAGAGCTGTTCCACCATGGGATGACCTTGGGCAAGCCCTGTTCCTGCCTCCACGCCCCAGTTTCCCTTTCTGAGAAATGAGGCTGGGAATGTGTCTTTTGCAGAATTGTTATGAGGGTTGAATGATGTAATGGATGTGATTTACCCAGCACTGTGTGTGAGTTACAGGAGGTTTATAACAGCTGTTAGAAAACCCATCTCCCTATCATTGAGTACTTCCTGTTAGAGACCTAGTCCTAGGGGTTCAGCATTGATCGCCCCTTTTCAAATGCAGAGGCAGATGCCCTTGGTGAGGGGCATGCCTTTAATCACAATAAATTACTTATCTCTGGGGCTGGAAAGGCCACTGGTTCTTAAGTGCGTTGTGGGTGGGCAGAGAGGAGGCAAGGGGAGGGGAGGCAGAGAGTGCCGAGGGAACAGGGAGAAGGTTGGCAAAGGCCAGTCTGAAGAGGCACACGCACACGCACACTCAAGCGCGTGCACACATCTGCCTGCTCTGAGTGTCACGAAGCCTTCTTGAACCCCTCACCTCTACCTGCCTGCTCTAGCCCGGCTGAACCTGCTCAAGGCAGATGCATTCATATTGGGTGGATGAGACATAAGTAGAAGTGTCACATGTCAGTATCTGGGAGCCTTCCTTAAGACAAGTGGCACATGCCCTTGGTTGTAATTTAATTGCCATCTGGGAGGTTTGTGGGGATTGCATCCGCCTGTCTAATGAGTTAGAAGCTCTCAGCAAAAGAAATACTTCTTCTGTGTCACGGTTCCCCCACTCCCGCCCCACCCATCTTGCCCAGGGTCAAGCACAGGGCTCTGGGTGTCATTAGCCTGCAATGCCCCACAAGCTGTTGATTGATGGCTGGCTGGATGTAAGCTGATACCACCTAGTGACACGTTTTGAACCTAACTGAGAATCCATCTGGGGGACCAATCTGAGTGGAGAGAGCCTAGTGCTGAGGAGAATAAATGAACCAAATTTGACAAAGGAAGATAAGCAGGGGGCCCCCTGTCGCCCCACTGGCAGAAGAAGCCCTGTACCTGGGGATCAGTTTCCCTGTCTATGTCAGTTCTCTTCATTCCATTCCGTGTGATAACTTCTTTTCGAAGAAGAAGAAGAAGAAAGTGCCGTATGTGTAGTAACACTGGTCTTGGCCATTTGGTGTTGTTCCTAGAGGGCAAAGCCTCAGGCAGCAGGATGGATACGAGGGAGGCAATAACCTCCTTAGGTCCTTTCTGGAGCCCCTGCTCTAGAAAATCACACAAGGGCCTCTGTGCTTGTGGTTTGTCTGGTGTGGGGACAGAGGGCAGCTCTGACTCGGCCCAATGAGTGCTAGCCCTGGCACCTGTGAGCTCCAGACCTGCAGTAAAGCTGCTTATTGGGGAGGGGAGTAACACTCACTTCAGTGATGTTCCTGGGTAACCCTGAGGAAGCCCGTGACAAGGCTCTCCACTGCGGAGGGACCCAATCCAGACAGCCAGCTAAGATGGTTCATCAAACCAAGTGGACATCTGAGCCTACTGGACCATTCCTGTGCAGGGTAAGCAAAGATTCTTATGAATCCATTCATTCCATCTGTGCAGATTTTCTTCCCTGTGATTTGCTTGCTGGCTTTGGCCAGTAATTTCCAGATATGCCTCATTCAGGGACAGAGATAGAGAGATAGGAGATGAGAAGAGGGAGATGAAGAGAGGAGATTATGTGAGTGTATTTGCTGTGTGGAGTGACTGTGGAAGAAGGCTGGAGAAGGCATGGCAGGGACTGCAGAGAGCCGCTGAAAGAGCGCATGAATCCTGTCATTGTAAGTGAAGATTAAACAGTGGAGAGAATGGGGCTTCACTGCAGCCACTGGATTAACAGCTTGTAGATTTCAATAATCAGTTTAAAGTTGAGTTTATCACTCATGCCAGGAAATGTAGCTCTTTAAGATGAGCTATGCTGTTGCTGCTGGAAATGGTTGAAAGTCAGGGAGGCAATTTGCAGCCTGAAGATGCTGCCTCTCAGAGAAGAATCACCCACCCCTGCAGCAGCAGCCCACTGGAACGAGAGATCCTGTCAATTCCTTAAGATCGTGAATTCGAGTTGAGATGCCCTGAGAGCAGGTAGATGCTATTTCTAAAGGTGACTGGGATCAACTGGCTCAAGAAGCCACTGCAGTGCCCCAAGGCCAAAATGTAAAGCTCTAAACCTTTGGCCAGAAGACTCAGCCTTTGCTTGGGGCCTCCTGAACCCATTTATGGCCCCTTCCTAGGTGCTCCTTCTCATAGGCCTGTCCTAAATCCCAGCCCCCATAATTCTTGATCAGCCTTCCTACCCAAAACATTCATTCTTTTCCACCTGTCTAAACTAGCCCACTCACCAACTCCAAATAGAAAATAGATGCCTCCACAGAAAGGTCTCTGAAGCCCTCCTCTCTCCCCAGGTGGGAAGACATGCCCCTGCTCCTGTAGGCCCCAGCACATTTTCCTTGTTATAATAGATAGGTCGTTGGAACATGGCCCCTGGCAGGTTGTAAGCTCCAGAGGCACACAGCTCATCTGGGCTTCTCCATGTGTCCTGTGGCTTGTACTCTGCTTGGCAGAGTAACTTGCCCATGGCTATCACATCAGATCCTATCTATTTATCGTGACTTTCCCATTACATTCTTTCACCTGCCGTAGCCAACTCACTGTCCCACAATGTACTGTGAAATTTCACACTTCTGGGCCATTCACTGATTCATTCATTCATACCTTCTTCCTTTCATCATGTATTTTTTGAATGCCTACTCTGTGCCAGACTACTCTACTTCCAAGACCCAGGGGTGAGTGCAAGACCCAGGCCTGGCCAATCAGCATTCCCTTTTCTTAGCCACAGGAATGGTTACAGATGGGCAAGTGCCAGGGTCCAGCCCCGGCTGATCCAGGATATTCGAAGGGGAGACGGCTTCGGTGACTATTTAAATATTCATCAAAGATATAAAGAGTAATAGAATGAGGATAGCTCAGTAGGAAAATTCAGTGGAGAAAAGAGGCTGAGTAGCTTGATTTACGCGGGAGACCAATAAAACTTCAAGACCAGAAGCTTGCACCACTTACGTAGGCCGCAGGCGTCCTTCCGTTCTCCCAAAGGAGAGGAGACACTGAGGCCTCCCCGGCGGATCTTAGAAGCCCAGGCATAATTAGTAAGCATGGCGGGTTCCGTGCTCCTGATGGAGACTCAGCCAGAGTGAGAGAGAAAGCGACATGGGGAGACCAGTATTTCGAGGAACTGATCCCAATTCTTTATTTTCCAGAGTCTGTTTTTATACACTGAGATGTTATACAAAAGTCACGTGGGGACAGCAGTCCTGACTTCTATTAAAGTCAGGTGCTTCATACAAATGTATACAGAGGTCTTAGGGGTGTTACATCATCTTCTGGCCAGGGGGGCCTGCTGACAATTTATGACCCTCTCCTTGTGACAGTGGTCAGTCAACCAGAACACTTTTTTCTCCAAGGGTGATTATTCTTAAAACAGATGCTACCCAAATAAAGTTACATTCCTATAGGGTGAGGGTGTAGTGGGTTTTAGTTAAGGAAAGAATTTACTTAGCCTAAGGTCTAATGTGATTTATATCAAAGGTTAATACTTATTTCTTCTATATATTCATTAATGTGTGT
The DNA here is from genome assembly GCF_029378745.1 of Bos indicus. NCBI lineage: Eukaryota > Metazoa > Chordata > Mammalia > Artiodactyla > Bovidae > Bos > Bos indicus. The sequence continues at coordinate 24,969,594 of NC_091785.1, forward strand.
AAGGGCAGGGGATGTGGAGACTTAGCAGTAAACATTGGCTCAACAAATGAAAAACCCTTCACCAATACAATTTCTAATCAGCCCACTATACTTATACTAATAATTTTCTAACTTCTCTAAAGAACCTGTTTTTAGAAGGTTTAAAGCATCTCATACCTCTCACGGTTGGGAGGCTGTGAGCAATCACATGTGGCCAGACAAGCCTGTCAGGCAGGCTAAAGAACCTTCAGAAGAGTTTGTAGGTTGAAACACTCCTATCATGCCCAGGAATTATTATTAACTAGAGCTCTAAGTTAACCCCTTCTCTGAAAGAGGTGGTGGAGGCCAGCCCCCCGTAAAGTCAGAGGTGTAGGGGAGAGCACAAAGTAGTAAAGTAGGCAGGCTCTGGTTATGGGGGTAGATGCTCAAGAATTTCCAGGGGGACTCCTGAGGCTCGATCCCGTCTTTGTGTATGTCGAGCCTCCTTCCTCATGACCTTTGTCATGGGCGGAGTGCCTCACGCCGGCCCCCAACAGGCAAGTGACACAGGTCATCCCACTGAGACTCAAATCTAAGACTCCTTCGGGAACTTTCATGTACTTTCCTCTGGAGTTGCCTAATAGCAGGTATCAGCCTGGAGCTGCTGGGGACCACTCATGAATAGTGAGAAGATAGTCCCACCAAGGAAAGCAGATCTGGGAGGCAGAGAGTTAGAGATTCCTGGGGACCTAGATCAGTCATGCCTGACCCACCCCTGGACTTCAGTTACATGAGTCAGTCAGTCAGTCCCCTTTTCTGCTTAAGCCTGTTTAATTTTGACTTCCGTAACATTCAATCAGTGTTCTCACTAAACTAAAGGTAGAACATGGGCCTTTAAGGATAGGAAAACCAGTTCTTTGTTTTCCTGGCTGTTCTATACCTGGGTTTAGACTGTCTTTGCTTTCTTGCTGCCAATAAAGTGGGTGGGTGGGTGGTGGGTGATGGTAGAGGAGTTGTTGGCTTGTCTGTTGTCATCTATGCCTGGCCTTAAGGCCCCACTTGGTTGTAACTTCCTGCTCTGTCTAGAAACGAGCCTGAGATTCTTGCCTTAAGAATACTTTGGCCACCTGATGCGAAGAAGACTGGTTGGAAAAGACACTGATGCTGGGAAAGAGTGAAGGCAGGAAGAGAAGGGGATGACAGAGGATGAGATGGTTGGATGGCGTCACCAACTTGATGGACATGAGTTTGAGCAAGATCCAGGAGTCGGTGATGGACAGGGAGGCCTGGTGTGCTGCAGTCCACAGGGTTGCAAAGAGACGGACATGACTGAGCGACTGAACTTAACTGAGCCTGAGATTGGTCTCCTCTCACATTTCCTGGAGTTCATGCATTAATAGCACACACAGATTGAATGATAGGTGCTGGATGATGGAAGAGAACGGGGACAGAGGTCACAGTTCACCCTTGTTCAGCTTGATTAATAGTTAGGTGTTGCTGCTGCTACTGCTGCTAAGTCACTTCAGTCATGTCCGACTCTGTGCGACCCCATAGACCGCAGCCCACCAGGCTCCCCCGTCCCTGGGATTCTCCAGGCAAGAACACTGGAGTTAGTAGTAGGTCAAATTAGGATTTGAATATGAACAGAGTTTTTTGGTATCAGATATCTATATTTGTCATTCCTGTTGTTGTTTTTATATTGAATTTTACTTTAGCTGCCATTTCACTTGTGCCCCTTGAGATCCTGAGGTCCCGTCATTGCCCCAGGGACTGAGAATGTTCCTGCACATTTAACGAAGTCAGCAACGGGTATATTTTTAGTTGGCTTGTTTGCATCTGTTCTCTCCCTGTTCCTTGCCTGATTGACACCCACTGGATGAGAGTCACAGGAGCATAGTTTTGCCATGGGAGCTACAGGTTACAGCAGCTGGCTCCATGGCACCCTCTGATTGTGTCTAGCCTGCACAGAGGCATGGAGAGTTCCATTTCTCTTAGCTTGCTTGATTCCTCTCTTCAAATGACCATCAAGGAGGTGAGCTGGCCTTATGGACCACCTTTCCATGGCTAGTGCATAAGAGACCCAGGATGCTCAGCTGTGCCCATTACTGTACCCCCCAGTGCCCGGTTCAGGCTGGACAGCCTGCCTGAGAGAGGTGTTTCCAGACTGTGCCTGTCTCTGGCTTGGAGTGGCTTCTCAAAATGTTTGTTGTTGTTGTTCAGTCACTCAGTCACGTCCGACTCTTTGAGACCCCAGGGACTGCAGCACGCCCGGCTTCCCAGTCCTTTGCTCTCTCTCTCAGAGTTTGCTCAGACTCATGTCCATTGAGTTGATGATGCCATCCAACCATCCCATCCTCTGTCACCCCCTTCTTGTCCTGCCCTCAGTCTTTCCCAGCATCAGGGTCTTTTCCAACATGGGTGATATTCAATACAGCCCTGCTGTCTTCTGGAGCTCCCTGGAGCCCTTTGCCAGTGGCAGAACCAGGGGAGCAGTTCAGGGTCCTGGCATGAAACAGATGGTACCTTCATGGGGGGTATAGAAGAGAGTTTAATAAAGGGACTGTTCACAAGTGTAGGCATGTTTGAGGGAACCATTCAAGGATGGGAAATACCTCTGAATTAGTAACAGCAAGAAACTTACCACACTCGCCCCCCACCAAGACATGAAGCACTTACGCACTCCAAGAAGACTGAAGAAGGGGCACCCAGCAGAGCAGTGGTTTTTCAGCAAAGGAACACAGCTATCACAAGCCTGGGGCTGGGCTATGAGGGAGCTGGAGGAATGAGGAGCCTGACCCCTCTCTCCTCCCACCCTCTGGTGACTTGATCCTTCTGTTGGCTGAACCCAACTAGTAAGGGAGTCTGATTTGCTGTACATGGATGCCAGCCTCCTGGGGGCACTGTCTAGTTTTCAAGTGCTGTCTGCTGTTTCAGGCGGGGGTCCCTGGGACAGAAGGAACAAAGCCACCCATGGTTCCTTCAAGGAGAAGTGAGCAGGCAGGGCACTGTTTAAGATGCCCAGGGAGGCTGTGCATGGGTGCCACATGGGATGGCAGGAGACAGATGATCTGCCAGGCCCCTCCCCATGCCACGCTTGGCCTTAAGCCTCATGGGAAAGAGATGATGCTGTCAGGACTAGAGCACAGTCTAACACAGCTGGACTTCGCATTATTTGTAACACTTACAGACGCCCCCTCCGAGTACAAAGTAAGGCATGTTCGTTGCAGCCAAAGGACACAGAGACCTGCAACGGAAAAGCCAACTCCCTCCCCCAACCCCACCCCCCAGATAAACATTAGCAGTTTGGTGTATGTTATTCCTTCCTTTTCTCTGTGCTCACTCCAAACATATTTAAATGTTTATAAAATATAAATTTTTTTTCTTCAAAAATAAGATCATAGGATGTGCATAACCTACAACAGTTTTTTCCACTAAAAGTATAATATCACCCTAGGTCAATCAATATATATGGCCCCAACTCATCGTTTTTAATTGCTTCCTATAGTACTCGTGCCTGGAAAATCCCATGGACGGAGGAGCCTGGTAGGCTGCAGTCCATGGGGTCGTGAAGAGTCGGACACGACTAAATGACTTCACTTTCACCTTTCACTTTCATGCATTGGAGGGGGAAATGGCAACCCACTCCAGTGTTCTTGCCTGGAGAATCCCAGGGACGGGTGAGCCTGGTGGGCTGCCATCTATGGGGTCACACAGAGTCGGACACGACTCAAGTGACTTAGCATGTCATAGTATCCTTATATAAAGATTTTTTGAGGAAATCACACTTCCCTTTCAATTAGCCAACACAGAATTCTTGGTGACCTACAAAGTCAAATTACTATAAAGATTGTCTTTTGGTCTCTAAGTATTAATACTCCTGGTCTAGTTAGGGTTGTAACTTCTGGACATGTGACAGAACTTATATTTCAAGATAACCCATAAATGGCACCTAGGTGACTTAGACTCTGGACACTTTAGAGAAAGTTGTTGGACTGAGAAGTCCTCGAGGGTCTCATGCGGGAGCAGGAGAGGGGTGACGTGAGCTGGACTTTAAAAGAAGGAGACAGTCACTATCACAATTTTAAGCACAGGTGGCAACACCAATTGGGGCTTCCCTGGTGGCTCAGTGGTAAGGAATCCACCTGCCAATTCAAGAGACACAAATTCAATCCCTGGGTCAGAAAGATGCCTTGGAGTGGGAAATGACAACCTACTCCAGTATTCTTGCCTGGAAAGTCCCATAGACAGAAGAACCTGGCGGGCTACAGTCCATGGGTCATGAAAGAGTTGGATACAACTTAGCGACTAAACACCACCACCAGCCACCACCACCAATTGGTGGCTGACAGAAGTGTTATGTGGCAGAGTCTGTCGGTCCTCTGAAGTAGGGAGACAGCTGTCACGCATAAGTGACACTGTTGAGATGCAGACAGAGGCGCTCGTGTCATTCCAAGTTCTTGAAATCTGGTTGCTTTTCTCCAAATAGGTTAATCATCCCTCTAGCCCAGAATTCTTTCACACTCTTGATTTGCAGAACACACTCTTTTTATTGAAAGCTCGCATGTCAGTTCGAGTCTTGTCTGTGTCTGCACGATCATGAGTTTGAAATAGGGCATGTTTCTGTTAATGAGATTTGACGTGATGCCTGTTAGCCAGTGAACAGCATGGGGCTCCGCGGTTCTGTATCAGACCTCAGGGGCCTCTTGGTCCAGGTTGCCATAAGCTTCCTGCAGAGGGAGAAGGAGCCCCTACTCTCTGGGTGGAGCAGGAGGGCAGCTGGGAAGAGCAGCTCCCCTCCTTCTGGTCCCACACCAGGGACATTTGCCTTTGTGCTTGCCTCCCTCAAGTGCTATTCCCTGATCTTGGCCATTGCCTCCTTTCTCTCCCCTCTCCCAAATCTCTGAAGGCATCTCCTGGGCTTCCAGGTGGCCAAGCATCCTCTCTGGCTCCCCAGTTGGGCCCCTCCCCCAGGCACCCCGGGAGCGTCTTCTCTATACTTTCTCTTAAGTTTCTGGCCACCTCATAGGGACATGGCCCCCGAAGGTGCTTGTCTAGGGCAGCCACATTTTGATCTGGCCTCCATTCATTTCCCAGAGCTCACAACTTAAGGACACAAGCTTTCCCATCAGACCCCTGCCCCAGCTCATTTACTCCTTGAACACCCTGTAATTCCTCACCCTTTTACCTCTCTGTTGCTGTAGCTTTGGACTCTTCCAAGGTTTGGGGTGTAACTATTCACCGTTCATCTCCAGGGCAAACTTAGTGCTTTAAGACTCTTCATTCAAAAGATTTGAGGAATCATTACAAACCCCAGTGAGGAAGAAAGAGACACACAACTTGATACTATCCCCTTTAAATGGGAGAAACTCCCAGTTATGAACCATATGGGGAGGCAGATTCTCACCTTGAAGAAGTGGTGCTGGGAATTGCTTTTCCTCTTCCAGCACTCTCCGAGCTGCTGAAATATCTCCCCTCATTATTGGGAGCCTATATGAAATCTGGTAAACTTTTATTGCAGGCATATTATAGCTTGACTTTAAAACATTCCCCCCACCCGCCCCTACACTTGGTAGCACTGAGGGATGGATTTCATATGAAATTTGCAACGGTCATTCAGGCCCTCTTTGACCAGGGATGGCAGTGGGGGATAAGTCTGGGAGCCCCCAGGGCCTCAGACAGCCTCCTCTGCCCCCAGGCCCATTCCCCTCGGTGTCTATTGCTGAGCCTTGCCCTCTCCAGGGGACTTAATGAAGGTCACAGAATTACCTGCACAGAAGGGATAGAGAAGGTCTTCAGGATGAGAGAGTGGTTCCCAGTCATTCCCCATTTGGGTAGCTGCATAGAAGGCTCTGGAGAGAGCTGAGACTGGCCAGGATGGCCCGGTTGAAATGGGAAGGTGTTGAAGAGGAAAGGGTCCACCCTCTGGACTTGGAGCCTCACAGAAATGAGCCCTCGATCCCCTTAAGTGACTCAGGGTTTGGAATCTAAGGCAAATGGGAAGTAGGGGAGGGGCAAGTGTGGGCTCTGATGTTAAATTCTTCTCGGTTGTCATCTTGGTGTCCACACTCATCAGCTGCATCTCCCTGGGCAAGTGACATCATTTCTCTGCCCTGAGACCTCTAATGTTTTAGTATAAGTAATATTCTATTGGAGAGGAGTGATGAAGACTAAACACAATCACATTTGCAAAACTCCCAGTGCTGGTCCTAGCTTAAAGTAAATGCCTTATTGATGTCGAGCCTCTCCTTGTATTTGATTCAAGCTGCTTCTACTGCAGTCATGGTTTCCCTCTGTCGTTAAGTTCTCAGTGGTCCAATCTTGTTGTTTTCTATGGAAATATGTCTATCAATTGAAGTGTTATGTCTCTTGCAAGGCCAACTCTAAGACTCCATATGTCCATAGTTCTCTACTAACTTTTCATAACTGTTCAACTTCTTTCTTTTCCTTTTGCCTTTTCTTGATCTTTTCTACGTTCTCTAGCTAGGACTACCCAAGCTCTCTCCCGAAGGGTTATCTGAAATAAAGGCCAAAGTTGAGGTTCAGGATAATGAAAGGATGATTCACATGTCTTAAATATCCCTTATATCCAACAAATTTGTGTGCATGATGGTAAAGCATTACCCAGTCCTGCCTAAAATGATTCAAACTGGCTCTCTAGATCAGAGGTCAGTAAACCACAGCCTATGGGAAAAATCCATCCCATCAACTTTTCTTATAAATAAAATTTTATTAGAACACGGTCACACTCATTTGTTTAGAAATTGACTATGGATGCTTTTGCATTATGGGTCTTCCAGGTGGCTCAGTGGTAAAAAAAAAATCTGCCTACCAAGGCAAGAAATGTGGGTTTGATCCCTGGGTTGGGAAGATCCCCTGGGGAAGGAAATGGTAACCCACTCCAGTATTCTTGCCTGGAGAATCCCATTAGAGGAGCCTGGTGGGCTACAGTCTATGGGGTCACAAAGAGTCAGACGTGACTGAGCAACTGAGCGTGCATGCCTTTGCATTACCACGACAGAGTTGAGCAGTTGCAACAGAAATTGTATGGCCTGCAAAGTGTAGAATACTATCTGACCCTCACAGAATTTTGCTGACCTCTGCTCTAGGTCATCTTCTGTTGATGTGTTCCATGGCTCCTGCCTCAGCTTCAAGGGGGCATTGAGGAATTAACTCTGCCATCCATTAGGTAAGCTCACCTGCTGAGCTACTCATTTATGAAGAAACGTTGCATATATATTGCATGACTCATATGTTGAGTAAGCATTTTAGGCAGTTTGGGCCTATCCTGACAAATGAATCTTAAGATTTATTTCAAGGATAAGGCCAATCCTGGATGTGCCTAGGAGGGTGAGAAAGATCTGAAAGGCAGTTAACTCAGCTGTCATCTGTCTCTGATGCTGATCACAAGCACTACTTGGGTCCAATACCTTAATAAATAACATCTTATGTTTATTAAACATGTAACTGTTTCAATAAAGGTCCATATAGTCAAAGCTATGGTTTTTCCAGTAGTCATGTACAGATGTGAGAGTTGAACCATAAAGAAGGCTGAGTACCAAAGAACTGATGCTTTCAAATTTTGGTGCTGGAGAAGACTCTTGAGAGTCCCTTGGACTGCACAGAGATCAAACCAGTCAATCCTAAAGGAAATCAATCCTGGATACTCATTGAAAGGACTAAAGCTGAAGTTAAAGCTCTAATACTTTGGCCACCTGATGCGAAGAGCCAACTCATTGGAAAAGACCCTGATGGTGGGAAAGATAGAAGGCAAAAGGAGAAGGGAGCAGCAGAGGATGAGATAGTTAGATAACATCACTGACTCAATGGACATGAATTTGAGCAAACTCTGGGAGATAGTGAAGGACAGAGGAGCCTAGCATGCTGCAGTCTGTGGGTTGCAAAGAGCCGGATGTGACTAAGTGACTGAAAAACAACAACAATCATTGTTTCATAGGACTCTAATATATGTATATATGTTTTTTTCCACTTGATTCTACTACCATTTTTGAGAGGTATACTCTGTTTTGTATATGTTAAAGGCAAGACCTGAAAGTGTTTCAGGACTCTTTTTACGCACCATGATTTATCTGTATTTTCACAATTACAGCCTTATTTTCAACCTCTCATTAAGCCTCATTCTGCTTTGCGTGTAGATCTGGACAGACAGCCTTTGAGGAAATGACAAGATCTTTGGCTTTATTCTGGCATTCATCTTGCCCAGATCTACGCTTGACTCAAACTCATTAAGTTTTAGGCCAGACTCTCTGCTACTTTCTTTCCCCTGTCTGCCATCCCTGTGAGAATTTGCCTTCTCGTGCTCAACTTCTTGCCATTCACTCAACATTGGACAACTCGCCTTCTAGGTAATATACTCTCCAGACAGTAATGAAAGTCTCCAGGTAATTTGTAAATGTTCATCTTCTTTTATAATAGATAGTTGGGAGGTTAAGGATATTTTGAAGAGAAGCAATGTGGTCTTTAAAGTCCCATGGAACTCAGCTCCTGACTTTCCATTTTGAAAGATACTTCAGGGTCTTTGGACAAAGGTAGGCATGCCATTTTTGCTTCGTTCACCATCTAGCTAAAGCCATAGCCTCACTCCCAGGCCCTTGACTAATTCTTCTTTTGATAGTCGCATGTAATGTTCTGCCACACGCAAGTGCCCAGGTGTGGAGCAACACATGATTATATTGCTTCCTTTAATAAAACCAGCTGTACCCTAGTGATGGGGCTATAGCTGTCTCATAGAGTGCCAATAAACAGTTACTCAGCATAACAGATTGAGGTAGGTGTGGGGAGAAGACAGGAAAACCAATCAGCAGATCCAGTAACCAGAATCTTCCTTGAGTTATAAAGAAGTGAAAGGGTCTTTAGTGATCACATACCTAAGTTCTCCATTTTAATAGTGAGAGAGCTGAGGCTCTGAGAGCAGAAGTAACTTGTCCAAGGTCTTTCTGGGAGTTAGTGGAATAACAGATATTAGAATTTAAGGCTTCCAATTTATCTTATGCAGGTAGTTTTCTAAGGGTTCAGAGACAGTGTCTCAAGAGACCCTTCAGGAGGGAAGGGGATGATGGGACCAATTTTATCTGTTTGATTTATTTTAATGGGAGTATTTTGCTCCCTAAAATGATTTGAAAGTCACAGTAGCAAAACATGCTGACTCTTGCTTGGAGGAGATTGAAAATCCTTAAAAGAAAACTGAAAAGTCATTATACAATTTGCTTCCATTGACTGTCTATTGTGTTCCATGTACTTGATGCTCAGTGGTTCACTTAATCTTAATAATATTCCTAGGAGGTAAAAGCTATGACCTATTTTAAGTGGGGAGACTGAATGTCATGCAGTTTAAGAAACTTGTCCAAGATTCATATTTGAAAGTAAGTGGAGTAACTGGAATTCAAACTGAGGTCCTTCTGATTTTTTAAAAAAATTTTATCTGAATATAATTGATTTCAGTTCAGTTCAGTCGCTCGGTTGTGTCTGACTCTTTGCGACCCCATGAATCTCAGCACGCCAGGCCTCCCTGTCCATCACCAACTCCCGGAGTTCACTGAGACTCACGTCCATCAAGTCAGTGATGCCATCCAGCCATCTCATCCTCTGTCGTCCCCTTCTCCTCCTGCCCCAATCCCTCCCAGCATCAGTCTTTTCCAGTGAGTCAACTCTTTGCACGAGGTGGCCAAAGTACTGGAGTTTCAGCTTTAGCATCATTCCTTCCAAAGAAATCCCAGGGCCAATCTCCTTCAGAATGGACTGGTTGGATCTCCTTGCAGTCCAAGGGACTCTCAAGAGTCTTCTCCAGCACCACAGTTCAAAAGCATCCATTCTTCGGTGCTCAGCCTTCTTCACAGTCCAACTCTCACATCCATTCATGACCACTGGAAAAACCATAGCCTTGACTAGATGGACCTTTGTTGGCAAAGTAATGTCTCTGCTTTTCAATATGCTATCTAGGTGGGCATAACTTTTCTTCCAAGGAGTAAGCGTCTCTTAATTTCATGGCTGCAGTCACCATCTGCAGTGATTTTGGAGCCCAAAACAATAAAGTCTGACACTGTTTCCACTGTTTCCCCATCTATTTCCCATGAAGTGGTGGAACCAGATGCCATGATCTTCATTTTCTGAATGTTGAGCTTTAAGCCAACTTTTTCACTCTCCACTTTCACTTTCATCAAGAGGCTTTCGAGTTCCTCTTCACTTTCTGCCATAAAGGTGGTGTCATCTGCATATCTGAGGTTATTGGTATTTCTCCCAGCAATCTTGATTCTAGCTTGTGCTTCTTCCAGTCCAGCGTTTCTCATGATGTACTCTGCATATAAGTTAAAAAAGCAGGGTGACAATATACAGCCTTGATGTACTCCTTTTCCTATTTGGAACCAGTCTGTTGTTCCATGTCCAGTTCTAACCGTTGCTTACTGACCTTCATACAGATTTCTCAAAAGCAGGTCAGGTGGTCTGGTATTCCCATCTCTTTCAAAATTTTCCAGAGTTTATTGTGATCCACACAGTCAAAGGCTTTGGCATAGTCAATAAAGCAGAAATGGATGTTTTTCTGGAACTCTCTTGCTTTTTTGATGATCCAGCAGATGTTGGCAATTTGACCTCTGGTTCCTCTGCCTTTTCTAAAACCAGCTTGAACATCAGGAAGTTCACGGTTCACATATTCTGAGGTCTGGCTTGGAGAATTTTGAGCATTACTTTACTAGCATGTGAGATGAGTGCAATTGTGCAGTAGTTTGAGCATTCTTTGGCATTGCCTTTCTTTGGGATTGGAATGAAAACTGACCTTTTCCAGTCCTGTGGCCACTGCTGAGTTTTCCAAATTTGCTAGCATATTGAGTGCAGCACTTTCACAGCGTCATCTTTCAGGATTTGAAATAGCTCAACTGGGATTCCATCACCTCCACTAGCTTTGTTCATAGTGATGCTTTCTAAGGCCCACTTGACTTCACATTCCAGGATGTCTGGCTCTAGGTGAGTGATCACACCATCGTGATTATCTTGTTCATGAAGATCTTTTTTGTACAGTTCTTCTGTGTATTCTTGCCACCTCTTCTTAATATCTTCTGCTTCTGTTAGGTCCATGCCATTTCTGTCCTTTATTGAGCCCATCTTTGCATGAAATATTCCCTTGGTATCTCTAATTTTCTTGTAGAGATCTCTAGTCTTTCCCATTCTATTGTTTTCCTCTATATAATTGATTTACAATGTTGTATTAGTTTCCACTGTACAGCAAAGTAAATCAGTTATACATATACATACATCCACTCTCTTTTTAGATCCTTTTCCTTTATAGGTCATTACACAGAGCATTGAGAAGAATTCCTGTGCTAAACAGTAGGTCCTTATTAGTTATCTAGTATATTTTATTCTTATTTTAAAATGCATTCTTTCTTTTTAGATTAAATTAGAGTATCAAATACCTTCAAGTTTATTGAGAATATACCCTAAGGGACCACAGACTCAGCAGTGGCCACAGGACTGGAAAAGGTCGGTTTTCATTTCAATCCCAAAGAAAGTCAATGCCGAAGAATGCTCAAACTACCACATAATTGCACTCATTCACATGCTAGTAAGGTAATGCTCAAAATTCTCCAAGCCAGTTCAACAATGTGTGAACCATGAACCAGATGTTCAAGCTGGTTTTAGAAAAGGCAGAGGAACCAGAGATCAATTTGCCAACATCTGCTGGATCATCAAAAAAGCAAGAGAATTCCAGAAAAGCATCTATTTCTGCTTTATTGACTATGCCAAAGCCTTTGACTGTGTGGATCAAAATAAACTCTGGAAAATTTTGGAAGAGATGGGAATACCAGACCACCTGACCTGCCTCTTGAGAAATCTGTATGCAGGTCAGGAAGCAACAGTTAGAACTGGACATGGAACAACAGACTGGTTCCAAATAGGAAAAGGAGTACGTCAAGGCTATATATTGTCACCCTGTTTGTTTAATTATATGCAGAGTACATCATGAGAAACGCTGGACTGGAAGAAGCACAAGCTAGAATCAAGATTGCTGGGAGAAATATCAATAACCTCAGATATGCAGATGACACCACCCTTATGGCAGAAAGTGAAGAGGAACTCAGAAGCCTCTTGATGAAAGTGAAAGTGGAGAGTGAAAAAGTTGGCTTAAAGCTCAACATTCAGAAAACGAAGATCATGGCATCTGGTTCCATCATTTCATGGGAAATAGATGGGGAAACAGTGTCAGACTTATTGTTTTGGGCTCCAAAATCACTGCAGATGGTGACTGCAGCCATGAAATTAAAAGACACTTACTTCTTGGAAGAAAATTTATGACCATCATAGATAGCATATTGAAAATCAGAGACATTACTTTACCAACAAAGGTCCGTCTAGTCAAGGCTATGGTTTTTCCAGTGGTCAAGTGTGGATGTGAGAGTTGGACTGTGAAGAAAGCTGAGCACCGAAGAATGGATGCTTTTGAACTGTGGTGTTGGAGAAGACTCTTGAGAGTCCTTTGGACTGCAAAGAGATCCAACCAGTCCATTCTGAAGGAGATCAGCCCTGGGATTTCTTTGGAAGGAATGATGCTGAAGCTGAAACTCCAATACTTTGGCCACCTCATGCGAAGAGTTGACTCATTGGAAAAGACTCTGATGCTGGGAGGAATTGGGGGCAGGAGGAGAAGGGGATGACAGAGGATGAGATGGCTGGATGGCATAACTGATACGATGGGTATGAGTCTGAGTGAACTCCGGGAGTTGGTGATGGACAGGGAGGCCTGGCATGCTGCAGTTCATGGGGTGGCAAAGAGTTGGACACGACTGAGTGACTGAACTGAACTGAACTAATGCTGGGAAAGATTGAAGGTGGGAGGAGAAGGGAACGACAGAGGATGATGGTTGGGTGGCATCACTGACTCAATGGACATGAGTTTGAGTAAATTCCAGGAGTTAGTGATGGACAGGGAGGCCTGGCTTGCTGCAGTCCATGGGGTCGCAAAGAGTCGGACACAACTGAGCTACTGAATTGAATTGAACTGAACTCTAAGGGAATAATTGGTGTAAAGAGTCAAGTATCAGAGGGTATTGCTTTCTTTGAAACATGAGGTGCTACCTTAGACCAGGCCTAGATGATGTCCGTGGGACAAACTGGACATGCAGGGGTCACGTTCACTGAGTGGGCGCAGGGGAGACATGTGTAATGAGATGGGTCTAGAAGGAAGGGGCAGGGCAGGAGCCAAAGGCAGAAACTAATCACTAACTTTTATTGAATATGTAGTGTGTACTGGTGGCTTAGATGGTGCCTGCAATGTGGGAGACCCAGGTTCAATCCCTGGGTCAAAAGATCCCCTGGAGAAGGGAATGGCAACCCATTTCAGTATTCTTGTCTGGAGAATTCCATGGACAGAGAAGCCTGGTGAGCTACAGTCTATGCGGGTCTCAAATAGCTGGACATGACTGAGCGATTGACACTTTCACTTTTTCACCAAGAACTCACTTATGCATTAGCTCTTCTAATCCCAAGACACCCTTGTGGTATAGGCATTATTATTACTATCTCCCTTTTATTGATAAGGATCTTGTGGTATAGAGAAGTTAAATAGCTTGCTTTAGTTATCTAGTTAAATAGCTGAAAAGTGCCAGAGTTAGGATCTAAACACAGGTAGTATCACCCCAGAGCCTGCATTCTCCATTTTTTTTTTTTTTTTTTTGGTAGAGTTTACAAAAGCAGGACTGTGAAATAATAAATATATGGAAAATATCCATGACTCTAAAGCTCTATTTGAGGCTTTCTCATCATACAGGATGATATAACACTTTATACTGCACATCTCTTTACTCTCTGCAGAGTATATTAACTTTATTGGATGGGCTGGAGGTGGATAGGGTCTGTGGATTGGCTGGCCAGAGCCTTTGGAGGGTGCTATATGAGAGGGAACATCTTGACTATGGAAACCAACCCTGCAGAGTGTTAGCCCTGCTCCATAAAGCTTCAGGCAGGGGTCCCACCCCATATCTTTAAGCCTTATTTTCTGCTTCTCTCCCTCTGTGGTTTAGCATTGAATGTTGGGACCACAGAATTTTCTTCCAGAATAAAGGGGCCCCAACGTACTCACAGCCAAACCAGACCTAAGTGAGGGTTTTGTTTCTAGAGAAAGTTTTCTAAAGTCATAGTCTGATAATTTGGGGTACCAGCCTAGTCTCACTTGGTCAATCTGGGGAAGTGAGTATGGACCTCCATTATGGATCTGGGGTCTGTGTTGTTACAGGCCTGGCTTCAGTCCTTCCTTGTTCATTTGGTCAATCATTTATTTTTTTTTTTAAAGGGTTGGAGTGTTCCTTCTGAGCCTGGTCCTGTGTGAACGTATGCAGGAGATGGGGCAGGGGAAAGATCCGTCTCTGGCTTCAAGAAGCTTCCAAGTCCATTGAGAAGAGAAGGCTCCCACTAGAAACAGTTGATCTACATCTGGAGCTTTGGAAAAGGAGAGGGTGAGAGGAGAGGGCACGGTGAGCTACTGTATAGCACAGGGAACTCTGCTCAGTGTTAGGTAACAACCTAAATGGGAAAAGAATTTGAAGAAGAGATACATGTACATGGATAACTGATTTACTTTGCTATATGCCTGAAACTAATGCGACACCATTAATCAACTATACTCCAATATAAAATAAAAAGTTAAAAAAAAAAAAAGTGAGGGGCGAGCTGCCCAAGAGTGACAGGACCCTAGCTGCCTATGCAAACTCCATCCATCCTGTGTCACTCAGCCCAAAGCCTCTCTTCTCTCTGAAACCTTCTGTGCTTTTGTGGTTATGTATATCTCTCCCCTCTGTGGGCTCAGCAGCATTTTTTTTGTTCTCTTATAAGACTTAGCATTGTTCTTTTTTTGACTTTTTTTTTGGCATTCCTCATCTGGCCTGTGGCAGAGCCCACTCTTATTCCCATCTTCTCTACTCCCTAACAGTACTTTAAAAAATTCATTGTGGAGCTGAAGCCCCAGAGAACTTGTTAAAATGCAGATCTGAATCCAGTTACTCTTGTGTGGATCCCAAGATTCTGCATTTCTAACAAGCTCCCAGTTTGTCAGATGCTGAACCCAATGGTCGTGGACCCTCGTTTGAGTAGCAAGGTTCTACAGTGTTAGACACAGACAGTACCTATTAAGTGAACTTGGTGATGTATTGAAGTGGTTAATGGGGGCATGTTATAATGGGGGCTTCCTTTCTCTAGGTCTCTCTTTACCTATAATCCAGAAAAGGAACTTTTTAGGCTTGACAGATGCTAAGGCTTCTGTACCCCCATTTTCCTCTCCTGTATCCTTAGCTGATATTGAAGTTAAAGATGGTATTCTTTCCCACTGAACTTGGAAATGTCCTCTTGAGAAGGATTTTCTCAATATAGTGCCCCAAAGATTCACTTTTGGTCCGACAGAGTTGGCTTGAGGATGAATCCTACCTGCTACTCTGGCCAAGATGTGCCTTAAAGGCGTCTTCTAATGGAATGATTTGGAATGTGTGGGGAAGCTGGGTGCTACACAGAGATGCTCCAGAATACAGTGTCCACTCTGGGAGATGAAGACTTTGCTACCTTCAGAGCCTCTCATGCTAGAGAAGCCCCACAGTCTGGGTTTGGGAAGTGAGAAGAGGGGCAGGAAGATGGAGAAGAGGTGATGGATGGGAATGATGAAGTCAATGGTTCTCCCTTCTTACACTGTTGGTGGGAATGTAAATTGGTGCAATCTCCATGGAAAACAGTATAGATTTTCCTTTAAAAACTAAGAATAGAATTACCACATGATCCAGCAATTCCACTGCTGGGCATATACCTGGACAAAATTCTAATTTAAAAAGATAAATGCACCCCAGTGTTCATAGCAGCTCTATTTACAATAACCAAGACATGGAAGCAACCATCAACAGATGAATGAATAAGGAAGATGTGGTATATATACAATAGAATATTATTCAGCCACAAAAAAGAAAGAAATAATGTCATTTGCAGCAACTTGTATGATGGAGAAATTATTATACTAAGTAAAGTAAGCTAGACAGAGAAAGACAAATATATGATTCCATATCTAAGTGGGATTGAAAAAAAAATGATACAAATGAACTTATTTGCAAAGCAGAAGTAGGCTCACTGACAAAAAACAAACTTACTGTTAACAAAGGGGATGAGGAAGGGGAGAGAGATAAATTAGGAGTCTGAAATTAACATAGGCACAAGTTTGGAATTAACATAGACACATTACTATATATAAAACAGATAGCAAGGACCTACTGTATAGCCCAGGGAACTATATTCAATATCTTATAATAAGCTATAATGGGAAAGAATCTGAGAAAGAATATACATATCTATATCTGAACTGCTTTGCTGTATACCAGAAACTAACACAACACTGTAAATTAACTATACTTCAATTTTAAAAAACGATTATAAAAAAAAGTCTGGTTCTCAGCCGAGATTGCATATTAGTAATAGAATCATGAGAAAGCTGTAACACGTAGTGATGCCTGGAGCCACTCCTAGATACTACATTTAATTGGTCTGGGATAAGACCTGGGCATCAACATTGAAAAATCTCCCAGGTGAATCTAATGTGCAATCAGGGCTGAGAACCACTGATTAAGCCCATATGTTCGTGCTCAGCAAGTGGCAAGGGATCAAGGAGCTGGGCTCACTTTCAATCCTGAGCTCCAGGAGAAGCAGAGTCCTGACCTCCCTCCCCTAACTCACCACTCCAGGGCTGGGACCAGTAAGCTCTTGGAAGCAGCTCCAGTTCAGAGAGCCTTGTGGTTAGAACTGACCCTGTCTCCAGAGGCCGCACCAAAGGTCAAGGGTTTGAGGAAAGATAGTGCCTTCCAGCCACCTTTTTTTGCTTAAAATGGATCCATCCTCAACAAAATGAGGTAAGGGAACGCCTTCTCAGGTGCCATATTTTCATGAGGGCATGTTGCTGTTATTACTGCTATTGGCTCTAGGTTGGCTTTTCTCCATGTTTGAGTTTTCTGCGGGGACCTCTTCTCCTTCCTGGTTGAGGGCTGGGGGGTAGAAGGCCGCCCTAGTCATCCTTGTCCTCCCTTGAACCCCACCCTTGAGTGTTGCCCTTCTCTTCTCACTTTCCTCCAGACACACACACCCTGTCTCCTCCATCTCCCAATCCTGTCGGCTCAACTGTTTGTTCCGATGAGAGACTGAATCACTGTTAACCTACCAAGATGTAGACGACTGATCCCTGCTCTCTTGGATTTGAAGAGTCTGCTCACTGTCCTAAAATGCTTTTAATTTGTGGGATTGCAGATCATGAATGAGGAGAACAGGAAGCATTTTCACAACTAGCATTAGGGGAGATTGGGGGGCTTTTGGGGGTGGGGTGTGGATGGCATTCCTATACTCTTCTGTGTAGATGTTTCCTTCAAAGGTGAGAACGGGGCATTGCTTGAGAACAAGCCAGATACCTGAGGAGGAGCAGTTTGTGCCTCTTCCCTCTTTGAAAAAAAATGACAAAAAGGGGTCTGCTTTAGGCAGCTTCAGCATATTTCTAATTTTAGTGCCCATTTGTAACCAAGACTTTGGCCTTCCAAGAAGACTTGATTACTACATTCATAATTCATTGGCAGCCCGTCTAGTCCTGATTCAATGATTTCTCCAGTCAGGGACAGAATCTTGATCCTTTAAAAACTGATTTTTCACTTTAGAAGAGCAAAAGCAATTAGTTTTATTTTTAGCTCAGTTAAGCAAGAGCTCTAATGAAGCTGAAAGGAGGTTTTTTCTTTTCTCTCTTCCCCCTGAGGTGCTTTGTAGGATTCAACCTAGATGTTGGCCTGCTGCTGCTGCTGGGTCTGGGTGAGATGCTTGTGGCTGGTGGAGGAAACCTGGAGTGCGGAGTTTGTGAGGGTGGAGGGTGGTTTTCAGAACTTTGTACTTGGCCATGTGTTTCCCGAGGCCGAGACTCCTACCTCGACTCTCGTCATGAAGAAGGGGGTGGAAGTGTGTGCAGGGCGAGCTTGGCAGCCTTAGTCCCTAAACTCTATGTTGTATCTGGAGTTCTTGGCATGAAAAGCGGAGAATAATAGTACTTGGCATTCAGGTCCTTTGTTCCAACAGTACTGGCTCAACTTGCCATTCCCAGGCTTGCCTCCCACCAGCTCCCCTGCACAGGCCCCCAGTCTGGCCAGAACGGTTTACACATGGGCCCCAAGCAGGACCACACACGTCTCCCACCTTTCCTTCACCATACACCCTGCCCCCTCCACCTTTCCCAACATTCTGAACTCCCTTTCCTCTGAATTCCTGGGAGTCTACTTGTAACTGTAAGTGTGAATTCCTAGATAGTGTTGGGCATGTGCAGTCATTATAAGCCACAAGTGAATCTGCTCAGGCTTATTAACCCATTCAGATGGCTCCAGGGTCTGGAGGGGAGAGGGGTGGTTGGCTTAAAAGAGAAAAGCTGACTGCAGTGTGAACTGTGCTGACCTGCAGAGCACAGGCCCAGTCTAAAGGCTGGAGCCATTCTTCAGCTACAAAAGATGGCTTTCATGCTGAGCTTCTGGTCTGGTGTTGTCAGATTTCCTATTTTTCAAGAGCAGCTGGAAATCCAGAGTTTAAAATGTAAAATCTCTTAATTTTTCAATGTTGGAAATTTGAGTTTCTTTAGTACCTGTGTGGACCAAATCCCCATGTCTGGGATCACCATTTTGATTCCTCAGCTTTAGGTTTTAAGAGCAGAACCTATAGACCCCAGCTGAGAGCCACCATTTTAAAACATCTTTGAGCCCCCTCTGCCTCACAGTCTTATAGATCAGGCAGAAGAGCCGGCCCTACATGCAACAGGCTGAGTGGTCCAGGGGGTTCCCAGTTACCACAGGGACCTTCACAGGTCCTTCGGGCAAAGCCAGCATTAACTTGTGGCCTCCAGCACAGAATTCTTTCCATCAGTTTCACACAGAATGTGTGGTGTGGGGTCAATTTTTGTAGCATCTTTACTGTTGAATCTTAATGGTAAATGAGGAAAACGCTCTTCCCTTGGAACGAATTAGATGAGAGAAAAGAATATAAGACTTCATTCCTGTTGAATTCTATGTCATTTTTTGCAGGAAAGATGCTACTAAAATTGAGCATTGAAAAGTGCCATTGAGGCTGTGCTGTGTGCCGGGCACTGTGAAACTACAGGGCAGAGTGAGCCACTCCCAGACCTAGTCTCTGTCCTTGGCAGGCTTAGAGTCGCAGGCTCTGGTCCACAGAGCTCCTAGAGCAGAGACTTGGCCGCAGTCAGCTGTACGTGTCTCCCAACCCTCAGCCCTCTGCCCAGCACATCAGAGGGACTTAGCAAATTAAAGACATGGCAACCCAAGTGAGGGACAGAAGAGAGAGGCAAAATAAGGCTTCCAACTAAAATACAAGACTGCTTCATCTTGATCTGAGGATGTTCCTTCTCGTAGGAATCAGATTTTGGCATCCTTTTCTCTTGGCGAACAACTGCTTGTTGTGACAGACTAGTGTCTTGAATTGATAACTGAATGATATACAATTATTCCAAGTGACATTCCCTGGAAAACCTGAGATGTGGCTGGGGGAGGGAGGGCAGGTGCTCTAAGGGTTAAAGGCTATGGTTCATGCACTTCTTCCAGGTCTTTCTCTCCTTTCCCCATCTTCTTACTCTATCCTGACTGCAGCCCCTAAGATATTCCCAAGGAAAAACGGAGCATTGCTACAGGTTCCCTATGTCCAGCGCCTGAAAAATTGCCTGCCATTCTCAGGGAGAAGGTGTACAAATTGGACCCCTGTGGAGGCCAGCTCAGGGTATTAGATGAGCCTCCGACAGAGGATGTGAATCTTGGCCCCGGATCTCTGTGAAGGATGGTGGGGCTGACAAGCCAACATCAAACACGCCTCTGTTCTGGGGGAGCCATCACTCACCCCCTGCGCTCTGGCGGCACATGCTAATGAGGGCCAGCTCGTATACCATCCCTGCCAGAGGCTGGGGGTGGGAGGGGTGCAGCCTCCTAGCAGATTGGAAAGGGAGCCCTTGGGGTTGGGAAGGAGACGGCAGTTAGCTCTACCCCCTCTCCTTTCTGGTAGTCCCCATCTGTAGCAGCCCTTCTGTTGTCTGCCCCTGCCTCAGTTTCCTAGTCACCCATCCTTCCTGAGGCATGGACTGCTTTCTCAAAGCCTGAAGAATTGCGTGTGTGAGTCATTCTCGGTGGCTTTTCTGTTTTCAGGAGGACCCCAGGCATAGGACAGATTCTTAACCTCAGGACCAAGTGACTGACTAGCCACTTCAGGCACCTGCTAGGAGAGGGTCTTGAGAGAGCCCTTGTGAAAACAGGTTCCCTTTTTATCAAGGTGGTCCTGCCAGCTCAGGGGGCACTGAGGACGGATGATGACAATGAGGATGACACAGTGGCTTCTCTGGTGGCTCAGACAGTAAAGAATCTGCCTGCAACGCAGGAAACCCAGGTTTGATCCCTGGGTTGGGAAGATCCCCTGGAGAAGGGAATGGCAACCCACTCCAGTATTCTTGTCTGGAGAATTCCAATGACAGAGGAACCTGGTGAGCTACAGTCCATGGGGTTGCAAAGAGTCAGACACGACTAAGTGACTAACACACACAAGTGCTTGCCGTGTGACAGAACTATTAAGAGCTTTGCACGTGTAAGCTCACTTAATTCCTCCCATGAGCTCTGTGGTAGGCACTATTGTTATTCAGAAAGTGAAGAAACTGGGGCTCAGAGAAGTTAAAAAGAACTCACCTTTGTAGCTAAGAAACATTCTTGGGACATGACCCAGAAATCCTGCCTTTCTGTAATAACGAATGTGGGGGCTTAGTCTGCTCTCATGCTACTTCCTGTGTGAAGCAACTGCCAGTCCCTGCCAGTTCCCCAGCGGTGCAGAATTGAAGGGAAATGACCTAAGGCTTGACTTTGAATTCCCATCTTGGACACTTAGAAGCGGCGTGATCTCAGGCAAATTTTATAACTTTTCTGAGATTGCGTCCCTCTGAGGTTGATGGGAACAACGTCATTTGGATAGCTGTGTGGGTTAAGTGTGTGGAGCCCATTTAACTGGCTTAGCCGTGCTACTTGAGCCCCCAGTACAGGTCTGCCCGTCCTTGGCACATGGTGCTACCCCTTCTCTTACAGGCAGCCTACCTCCTCCATCTTGCTATTTTATGCATATGCGTGTCTTCCCCATAAGGCTGAGTATCTGGGGGCAAATTCCATGTGTTATTCATCTTTGAAAATACTTCCCTTGGAACTTGACTTAGTTGACTAGAATTGGAATAATAATAGCAACCAACTTTTATGAAGTGCACACCTCATGTTATGCTTCATTCTAAGTCCTTCCAACCGCCTTGCTGTGTGGTCCTGTTGTGATGCTCATCTCTGTATCAATAATTGGAGGAATTATGACCCAGATAACTCAGATCTCTGACTTGGGATCCCACCATCAGCAGGTGGTGGAAGCTGGAAGTGGACCCAGGTGGTCTGAATCACAAGCCCTTAATCACTCGCCTGTGAGACCTTATCCTTTCCTCCAATCCCCATTCCTTTTAAATAAAAAGTTTCAAATGAGTGGAAACTCGAGGCTCCCAGAGGGTGAGCTGCTCAAGCTACGTCACAGGGCTAATTCGGTAGCCGGGCTGGGGCTGGAGTGAGCTCTCCCCACTGCCAGCCCAGTGTTCGTCCTCAGAGGTATGCCCTGTCATATGGTGCTGTGATTAATTGGGAGAGAAGCTGTAGGTGGTTGACATTTTCCCAGCCTCATCTGCGTTTGCTGCCCACACGCCAGGCCTTGAATGTCAAAGCCCCCCACGCTGCTTTGCCCGGTGGGGGGAGGAGGGAAGCCCACTCACTATTATTAAGCAATTAAAAATAAGGGCTGAGCAGATGTGGGGCGGCCGCCTCTCCTGACGTGTCGGGCAACAATTTAGCTGGCTCCTCTCACTCACGCTGAGAGACATTTAAGCAGCTGCTCTGAGCATTCAGGGGAGGCGGCTCTGAGCACTGCTGACTCAGTACCTTTCCAGCACAGCCTCCCCAGCAGCCTGCCGCTGGGGTGGGGTGGACCCTGGGAGAAGCCGGGGCTCAGGACTGTGGTCAGTAGTCTCCAAAACACCGTGGTTATATCATTATATCCATAAAGAGAGACAGGGTCTGAAAACTTTCTCTGGGTCCTTGGGTCTGTTCCCAAGGCTGATGCATTCCTTACTCCACTCCCCTACAGCAGTCTGGAACCTCAACAGTCAAGTTCATGTCAGGTTGGGCCCAAATCATTTCCTATTTTTCATTTCCACCTGTAAGGATGAGCCCAGGACCTAATCTGTTAGAAGAGGAAATGGGGACTGAGGTGGGTCAATCAATACCATGGTCTGATTGTTTAAAAATTTTTATGTTGCAATCCTCACCCCAAGGTGATGGTATTAGAGGGTGGGGCCTCTAGGAGGTGATTAGGTCATTAGGGCAGAGCCCCGATGAATGGGATTTGTGGCCTGATAGGAGAAGGCAATGGCACCCCACTCCAGTACTATTGCCTGGAAAATCCCATGAACGGAGGAGCCTGGTAGGCTGCAGTCCATGGGGTCTCGAAGAGCCGGACACGACTGAGTGACTTCCCTTTCACTTTTCACTTTCATGCATTGGAGAAGGAAATGGCAACCTGCTCCAGTGTTCTTGCCTGGAGAATCCCAGGGACGGGGGAGCCTGGTGGGCTGCTGTCTATGGGGTCGCACAGAGTCAGACACGACTGAAGCGACTTAGCAGCAGCAGCAGGAGAGGCCTGAGACATCTCCCCTACCCGCTCTGCCAAGTGAAGTTACATGGGGAAGATGGCTGTTTATGTATCAGGAAGGAGGCCCTCGGCAGATATAGAACCTGACCATGTCAGCACCCTGACACCAGACTTCCAGCCTCCAAAACTGTGAGAGACATTTCTGTTGTTTAGAAGACACCCAGTCTGTGTTAGTCCAAGGGCTTCCCTAGTGGTTCAGACAGTAAAGAATCTGCCTGCAGTGCAGGAAACTGGAGTTTGATCCCTGGGTCAGGATGATCCCTTGGACAAGTGAATGTCAACCCACTCCAGTATTCTTGCCTGGTGAATCCCGTGGACGGAGGTCCCTGGGTTGCAAAGAGTTGAGCCTGACTGAGCAGCTAACTCTTTCAGTCCATGTTAGTTTGGTTATAGCAGGTGGTGGTTATAACCCATTTGTCTGAATAGGTTGACAGTTGGGGAAAAAGGCTTCCTTTGTGTGAGACCTAATGCTCTTGATAGAATCTGGCCTTGGTACTCAGAAATGAGAGCAGAGGACGGTCTCCACAATTCTTTGCTTTTAGATACTTCCGTATCTGATGAATTGCCTTTTTCCATTCCTTTAAAATGTCTGTCATCGATCCTGACCTTTGCTTTCTGCATGTCTATGGCTGGATACACATCTCGTGGATGGAGAAGAAGCTAGGTCTCCAGGTGAGTCATGGGAGGGGGTTCAGGCCCTTCCAAGAAGGTTCACTTACTCTATGTTGTAGAAGGAAGACTGTAAGTGAGTCGCTCCCCACTGCTCCACAGTGCGTGATGCTGGGGTTTCCAATACATATCTACTGAATGAATGAGACACTTATAGACGGGGTTTGTGGGAAGTCCTTTATTTTTTGCTACCTGCAATTGATAATGACAAGATTTCAACTTCACTAATACTACAGAAATATTGAGTATGGCTTGATGGTTTGACATTTATATAGTGTAAGTGGAAAAATCACTTGTTTTAGAGTCAACATATACACATGCACACACTCATACACACACAACTTGGAGCACACCACTGCCATCTAAAGTGATGGAAAAAAATGTTAAGCACAAGTTGGGTCAGAGTTGGAGTGAGGACATGGAAGGGGGAATAAATCCTCTGAAATGCTTACCCCTGCATGTCGGGCCCCAGCAAACAGAAGGGATAAGTGGGTGGTTAGGCAGATTAAGGGAGAGTAAGGCCTCCCAAGTGGGTTAAGCATTTGACCAATGAGACTAGTCCTGCAGGTTCCTGTGTCAGGACATAGTTAAGTCTATGGGAACAAAAATTTCAGCAAACTACGGGCTTCCCAGGTGGTAAAGAACTATGGGCTAGTGGTAAAGAACCTGTCTGCCAATGCAGGAGACATAAAAGACACAGGTTCCAGCCCTGGGTCAGGAAGATACCCTGGAGGAGGCACAGCAACCCATTCCAGTATCCTTGCCTGGAGATCCCATGGACAGGAGCCTGGGGGGCTACAGTCCACAGGGTTGCACAGAATCAGACATGACTGAAGTGACTTAGCACGCATGCGTCCAAGATGGAATATCTTGGAATTTCAGCAAGAGCCCGCCCTCCACTGGTCATTCACCTCTGAGCCCAGAAGCTATTGGCAGCCATCTAGGTCTCCTTTGGGTTGGGCTTGGGTGTTCCTACCTTTGTATCTCTAAAGGAGCTTGAAAGATGTATCTTTCCCTCTCTCTCTTTCCAGATAAATAGAGGTGAGGAGAATAAGGAACAGCCAACACATCTTTTTAAATCTTTTATATTGAATTTTAGGCTTACAGAAAAAGTTGCAAAATGGTACAGTGTGTCCATGGCGAAGGAAATGGCAGCCCACTCTAGTATTCTTGCCTGGGGAATCCCATGGATGTAGGAGCCTGGCAGGCTGCAGTTCATGGGGTTGTAAAGAGTCAGACGTGACTGAAGCGACTCAGTATGCACACACAGTGTCTCCACGTACCAGTTTCCGAACATCCCCTAACATTAATGACTTCATAACCTCGGTGCAATGATCGAGACTAAGACATCAACCTTAGCACAGAACCATCTCTGCTGATATCCTTCTTGGGTTCCGGGGTCCTATCCAGGCCTCCACATTGCATTTGGTTGTTTTCCTGTTCATTTTCTGTACTCCCTAACAATTCCTTAGTCGTTCCTTGCCTCTTAAGACCTTGACACTGACAGAGTGTTGTGCTGAGGGCACATCTTCACTTCTGTGCAAAAATACGACTTGTGCATTTTTGCCAAAAATGCATAGCCTCAGTCTGATCATGAGAAAACACCAGACAAACCCAAACTGAAAGACAGTCAACAAAACGCTGGCCAACCAATACTACTTGAAAAAACCTTGAGCCTCTGTTTTGTAGTCTATTGGTCCCCAAATAGGGACCAGTGCTTGCTCTGGTAGAAAAATAGGACACTGAACTGGAATTTTAAACACGACCTCATGAGGGAGAGGGCGTGCTTCCGTGCGGCTCTGGCGATAGTCCTGAGCGGTTGGAGCTGGGGATTCTGATGTCAGTTCCCTCGTGTCACTCAGAAGCCTCCCAGATGCCTTTCTAAGACGTGGCGCTACCTCCTCTGCCTCTCCCAAAGGCTGGACTAAAGACTCAGTGAGATTATGTAGAGGGGCTTATCAGTTCTCTTGGGATGATTCCCAAGAAGGGACTGTTATTTCTAAACTTCACTGGGGACACAGAGAAATGAGAAACTGGTAGCTCCAGGCAGGCTAGAACCTTGTCAACTGGTCAACTCCCAACTCTTCCCGTGTGTGTGTGTGTGTGTGTGTGTGTGTGTGTGTGTTAGTTGCTCAGTTGTGTCCAACTCTTTGTGACCCCATAGACTGTAGCTCACCAGGCTCCTCTGTCCATGGAATTCTCCAGGCAAGAAAACTGGAGTGCATTGCCATTCCCTTCTCCAGGGGATATTCCCGACCCAGGGGTGGAACCACTTTCCCTTATTTAGCTGTAATCTTCCTGGGGAACCACGACGGAGAGGAAATATACCAAATTTATACCCCTAACTTTTTCTAGAGGGAGGTGACCTTTACAAGAGGTCCGAAAAGGGGAGATCTTGTAGAACTTTATATATGATATATTCTCATATGATCACCTATTATGTACTGGCCAGTATTCTGGATGCTGGACTTATGTCAATGAACAGAGCAGGCTAAAATCTCTGCCCTGTGGACGTAACATGCTGGAGGCGCAAGGGGCAGACACTAAGAAAAATAAGTAAATACAGCTATGCTTTGATATCCACGAGGATTGATTCTAGGACCCTGGTAGATATCAAAATCAGTGGATGCTGAAATTCCTTGTATAAAATAGTGTAGCGTTTGCATATAACCTATGCACATCCTCGTGTACTTTAGACCATTTAAAATGTACATAGTTGCCAGGTTATGGCAAATTAAAGCTTTGCTCTTTGGAACTTTCTGGATGTTTTTCCCGCCAAATACTTTAGAGCAGTGGTTGGTTGAGTCAGCAGATGCAAAACCTGAAGATAGAGAGGGTTGATTGTAAATAAGTAAATGTTTGGAGGTGATGGAATGCTATCTGTGAATTAAAAATTAAGTCAAAATAATCCTGGATAAAATTTATGTTGGGAGGTAGACAGTCTCTGCTAATAGGCAGGGGTGGTTATAAAGTAACGAATAGCATATATTAGGGGAGGGAAAATGGGTGTTGCCAAATGTCTCAACTGCCTAAGTGTTCTCATTTAAAGTTTCAAATCGGACTCCTCCTTTCTGTAATTAGGCAGTGCATGGAGCTGTTGAAATTCATACCTTTGACCTGGGAAGATGCCTCCTTATCATTCTCTCCTGATCCCCGGCATCCGGGGGAGGAGATGGACGAACAGAAGATCACAGGAGTAATTCGCTCTTGGAATACTAATACCAAGATGATAACTGAGATATGAGTTGCACACATCATTTCATGAAGAAAACTTGTAAGTGTAAAATACACACAAGACTGTTAATTAATAGCCGGAACCGGTGTTTGTGAGAGTGCAGAGGCCGCAGTGCTGAAGTGTGGGGTGAGCAGGTGGTGGAAAGGCTTTGCATACTTTGGTTGTTGGCTTGTAGAAACCAGTGAGTATTGCTCTTGTGGTTGGAAAAAGAAAATCTAAGGAAACACTTAAACAAATGAAGAAAGCAAGGAGGATATTAGGGAATTTCTAAGTCTCCATAGTTTATGTATATATTTTCTTCAGATTATTTATTCATTCAGGCAAACATTGATTCTTGTCTTCGTGCGACAGATAGTGCTAAATATCAAGGGGTGAGGGCACATAAAGGTGAGTGAGATTCGATTTCTACCTTCCAGTAGCTTTGTTTTTTAATAAACTATTAAAAATTCAAAAATTGATTTATCTGGTTTACTTTTTCTTTTTAACTGAGCTGAAATGTACACAAGATAAAAATGAACCATTTTAAAGTGAAGGATTCAGCGGAATTTAGTACCTTTACAATGTTGTGTCTTTACCACCTGTTTGTCATTCTACAATAGTTTTATCACCTCCAAAAGGCAGTTAACCTCCATTTCCCTGTCCCCTCCAGTCCCTGACAACAAAGAATCTGCCTTCTGTTTCTTTGGATTGAACTATTCTGGATATTTCATATCAATGGAATCATACAAGATGTAATATTTTGTGTCTGGCTTCTTTGGCTCAGTATAATGTTCTCTGGGTTCATCCTGGTTGTAGCATAAATCAGTACTTCATTCCTCTATATGGCTCAATAATATTTCATTGTCTACATATGTCACAATTTTGTATGCATTCATCCAGTGAAGAACATCTGGGCTTCTACCTTTTAATGGCACTGTTATGAACATGGGTATACAGATATTTGTTTCAGTACTTGTTTTCAATTATTTTGGATCTGTATCAAATATCCATATCCAAATTTGAAGGGACTTACTTATTTACATTGTAGCTCTAATTAACTTTTTGAGTAACCACCAAACGGTTTTCCACAGCAGCTGAATGCTTTACATTCCCACCAGCAACATACAAGGGTTCCCGTTTTTCCATATCTTCACCAACATTTGTGATTTTGTGTGTATGTGTGTGTTTTTTTTTTTTTAATAACTACCCTAGTGGGTGTGAAATGGTATCTCATTGTGGGTTTTGTTTATAATTCCTTAATGACTAATGATGTTGATTACCACTTCATGTGTGTGTTGCTGCTCATTTCTATATATTCTTAGAGAAATGTCTACTCAAGTCTTTTGCCCACTTTTTAATTGAGTTGTTTGTCTTTGAAAGCTATTGGATAAATAATCTACAAATACTCTTTCCTGTTCTGTAGGTTGCCTTTTCACTTTCTTGATGATGCACTTTGAGGCACAGAGTTGTAAAGTTTTGAAGTCCAATCTATTTTTTTCTTTTTTGTTCATACTTGCACTGTCATATATAGGGATCTATTTCTAAATTCAGGGTCTTTAAGATTTATCCCTAAATTTTCTTCTAAGTATTTTAGGTTGTTGACACATTTTGATAATATTTGTATATGACGTGAGGCAGAGGCCCAAACTCATTCTTTTGCCTTTGGATATCATGTTGTCCCAGCATGATTAAAAAAATATATTGAAGTATATAGTTGATTTACAATGTTGTGTTAATTTCTGCTGTATAGCAAAGTGATTCAATTAAATATATATATATATATATAGTCTTTTGTGATTTATCACAAAGTATTGAATATAGTTCCCTATACTGTATAGTAGAGCCTTGTTTATCCATTCTACAATATATACAATAGTTTGCATTTGCTAATGTCAAACTTCCAGTCCTTCTCTTCCCAACCCTGCTCCCCCTCGGCAACCACACATCTATTCTCTACGTCTGAGTATATTTCTCTTTCGTGGATACGTTCACTTGTGTTGTATTTTAGATTCCACATGTAAGTAATTTCATATGGTATTTGACTTTCTCTTTCTGACTTACTTAGCTTATGCGGTAATCTCTAGGTCATTCATGTTGCTGCAGATGGAATTATTTCAATCGTTTTTATTGCTGTGTTGTAGTCCAACGTGTATATATGTATATATGTGGCACATCTTCTTTATTCATTCATCTGTTGATGAACACTTAGGTTGCTTCCGTGACTTGGGTATTGTAAGTAGTCATGCTGAGAACATTGGTGTGCGTGTATCTTTCTGAATTAGAATTTTCGTCTTTTCCAGGTGTACGCCCAGGAGTGAGATTGTGGGATCATATGGTAGCTCTATTTTTAGTTTTTTAAGGAACCTCCATATTGGTCTTCACAGTAGCTGCATCAATTTACATTCCCACCAATAGTGTAGGAGGGTTCCCTTTTCTCCATACCCTTTCTAGCACTTATTATTTGTAGACTTTTTTGATGATGGCCATTCTGACTCGGTTTTAGAAAAGGCAGAGGAACCAGAGATCAGATTGCCAACATTTATTGGATCATTGAAAAGGCAAGAGAGTTCCAGAAAAACATCGACTTCTGCTTTATTGACATTAACAAAACCCTTGACTGTGTGGATCACAACAAACTGTGGAAAATTCTGAAAGAGATGGGAATACCAGACCACCTGACCTGCTTCTTGAGAAATCTGTATGAAGGTCAGGAAGCAACAGTTAGAACAGAACATGGAACAACAGACTGGTTCCAAGTAGGAAAAGGAGTACGTCAAGGCTGTATATTGTCACCCTGCTTTTTTAACTTATATGTAGAGTACATCATGAGAAACACTGGGCTGGAAGAAACACAAGCTGGAATCAAGATTGCCGGGAGAAATATCAATAACCTCAGATATGCAGATAATGCCACCCTTATGGCAGAAAGCGAAGAAGAACTGAAGAGCCTCTTGATGAAAATGAAAGAGGAGAGTGAAAAAGTTGGCTTAAAGCTCAACATTCAGAAAACGAAGATAATGGCATCTGGTCCCATCACTTTATGGCAAATACATGGGGAAACAGTGGAAACAGTGACAGATTTTAGTGTTTGGGGCTCCAAAATCACTGCAGATGGTGACTGTGGCCATGAAATTAAAAGACACTTACTCCTTGGAAGGAAAGTTATGACCAACATAGACAGCATATTAAAAAGCAGAGACATTACTTTGCCAACAAATGTTCATCTAGTCAAGGCTATGGTTTTTCCAGTAGTCATGTATGGATGTGAGAGTTGAACTATATAAAGGAAGCTAAGCGCTGAAGAATTGATGCTTTTTTTTTTATTTCTAATATAATTTTATTTTTTATTTTTTAAAAAATATATAAATTTATTTATTTTAATTGGAGGTTAATTACTTTACAGTATTGTATTGGTTTTGCCATACATCAACATGAATCCGCCACAGGTATACACGTGTTCCCCATCCTGAACACCCCTCCCTCCTCCCTCCCCGTAGTACCATCCCTCTGGGTCATCTCAGTGCACCAGCCCCAAGAATTCAGGTTCGATGCAGGATACAGAATTGATGCTTTTGAACTGTGGTGTTGGAGAAGACCCTTGAGAGTCCTTTGGACTGCAAGGAGATCCAACCAGTCCATCCTAAAAGAGATCAGTCCTGGGTGTTCATTGGAAGGACTGATGTTGAAACTGAAACTCCAATACTTTGGCCACCTGATGCGAACAGCTGACTCATTTGAAAAGGCCCTGATGCTGGAAAAGATTGAGGGCAGGAGGAGAAGGGGATGGCAGAGGATGAGATGGTTGGATGGCATTACCGACTCAATGGGCATGAGTTTGGGTAAACTCCAGGAGTTGATGATGGACAGGGGGGCCTGGTGTGCTGCAGTCCATGGGGTCACAAAGAGTTGGATATGACTGAGCGACTGAACTGATTCTGACTTGTGTGAGGCAGTACTTCATTTTAGTTTTGATTTTCACTTCTCTAATAGTTAGCAATGTTGAGCATCTTTTTATGTGCCTATTGGCCAGCTGTCCTTTTTTTTTTTTTTAATTGACCTGTTTGTATAGTTTGGAGATTAAGCTCTTGTTGGTCTCATCGTTTGCAAACATTTTCTCCCATGCCATAGATCGTCTTTTTGTTTCATTTGTGGTTTCGTTTCCTGTGCAGAAGCCTTTAAGTTCGATTAGGCTGCATTTGTTTCTTTTTGCTTTTATTTCCTTTTGGCTTGGGAGACTGACCTAAGAGAACATTGCCCTGATTTATGTCAGAGAATGTTTTGCCTATGATCTCTTCTAGGAGTTTTATGATGTCATGGCTTATATTTAAGTCTTTAGCTATTTTATTTTTGTGTATGGTGTGAGGGTGTATTCTAATTTTATTGCTTTTCATGTGACTCCAGTTTTCCAACACCATTTGCTAAAGAGATTGTCTTTTCTCCATTGTGTTTTCTTATCTCCTTTGTTGAAGACTGATTGACTATAGGTGTGTGGGGTTATTTCAGAGCTGTCTATTCTGTTCCACAGATTCATAGTTCTGTTTTTGTGCCCAAAATATATGCTGTTTTGATTGTGTATGTTGTTACACTTATGTTTTCCACAGATTTGTTAGGTTCTGTTCATTTTTCTTCATTATTTTTTCCCTACTCCTCAGACTAGATAATTTCAGTTTACCTATGTTCAAGTTCACTGATTTCTTTCTTTTCTTTTTTTTTTTTTACTAAAATCTATGATTAAAACCCTGTAGTAAGTTTTTGGTTTCAGTTATATTATCAGTTCCAGAATTTGCTCGGCACCTTTCTGTGATGTCTGTCTGTTCCTTTTGAAACCTACCTGTACGGAGTGTCATGGACAATAAGAATGCACACAGCTCATGGTTGCTTTTGAATTTTGATAAATGCACACGGCATTGGTACTCTCTTTTGAATGGCGACCACAGTCCAAATGGATGTGACCTCTGTGGCCCTGATGTGATACAGCCTGAAGGACAGCTAGGTGCCCCCTGACCTCCGGTGGGATGAGCATCCATCTAAAATTACAGCCAAGCCTTTGCTAGTGTCTCAGGAAGAAGCACCTCTTTATAGCTGGTCATGAGCCTTTAATATATTACCCTTAAATCATTTAAAACTGGACTAGCCTGAGCAGCAGTGAATATGCCAGTGCAGCTGGGAGCAATCTCGGGCAGGCCCAGCGAGATGGCCGAGATGATCTAATAGATCTTGCTTCCTTCCAACAGCCTATCACCCCGCCTCTCTCCTCCTTATTAAACCAAAGCTCCCCACTCACAGGAAATAAAACGGCTACCCGATATTTATATATCTTCAGAGTGTAGTGTAATTCAGAAACCAGGGAGAATGGTTTAAAACTATTTATTGAAAAGGAGACTGTTTCTTGCATGAAATAATCTTATTGGAAAAGTTACCTTTTCACATCCACGGCACTCGGAAAATCTAGATCATTTGTAAAGCAAAGGGCACAACAGAAATTGATTTTTGTTGGCATGAGGTTGGTCTTTGTACTTTGATTAGTGGCTTGAAGCTGGTGAGTCATGTGATGTTCTGATATTTTGGGGGAGGGTATTCAGACTGAGATCATAAGCCTTTTTGACCTTGACTTTGAGCAGAGTATTGCGGGAAGTCTTATGTCACCCCTAAGTCTCTGGCTGTTTGCAACCTTATGCTATCTTTTGGATTAATCTCTTGCATTAAGCAGGCCTCTTCCCTCCCTCACTGTGACATTCCTAGACTCTACAGTTTTGGATGGTTTTGTAACATCTACAGGGGAAAGCCCACATCCGTCATTCTAGCCTTCTTGCTCCTCTAAGCTCTAACTGGATCTGACTTCACTTTCAGCCTTCTTGCTCTCTTGCCTCCATGGTGTGAACCCTCTGCTACCTTCACCCTCTCTCGCTGCTCAGCATAACTCTGGGCACATCTCACCTACTTCAGGATTCAAGCTTCTGTGTGGCCTGTGTGCTCTGAGATATCTACTCCTTTTCCAGGTATGTGTCCAAGGTGGTCTCAGAAGCTCCACCCTACCCCCTGTTGCCTACCAGTGGAGCTTCTCAGCTCTCTACAAGCTCAGTATCCTCTGAAATTGACATTGTACCTGCCATCAACTCAGCATAGATCAAGTACCCGAAATATCTCATGTTGATGGTGTGTACATTGACCTCATGGAAATTCAGTTTTACCTGCTGGAGAGAGGGAGAAGAGGAGAAGGATGGGAAGAAAGGTTTTGTGTGTGTTAGTTGCTTAGTTGTGTCTGACTCTTTGCAAACCCATAGACTTTAGCCTGCCAGGCTCCTCTGTCCATGGGATTTCTCAGGCAAGAATACTGGAGTGGGTTGCCATTTCCTTTTCCAGGAAAGAGTTTACTTAC
This sequence comes from Bos indicus, assembly GCF_029378745.1. NCBI lineage: Eukaryota > Metazoa > Chordata > Mammalia > Artiodactyla > Bovidae > Bos > Bos indicus. The sequence goes on from NC_091785.1 coordinate 25,002,578, forward strand.
CCCCAAATTTATATATTGAGGCCCTAACCACAACACCTTAGAATTTGACTGTATTTGGAGATAGGGCCTTTAAAGAAATGATTAAGATAAAACGAGGCTGTTTAGGTGGGCTTAATCCAGTCTGACTGGTGTCCTTACAAGAAGAGGTAATTAGGCAGACATCTGTAAGCTAAGGAGAGAGGCCTCGGGAGAAACCAAATCTGCCAACACCTTGATTGTGAATTTCCAGCCTCCAGAACTTTGAGAAAATAAATTTCTATTATTTAATCCACCCAATCTGTAGCATTTTGTTCCAGCAGCCTGAGCAGACTAGTACACTCACTGCCCTCTCTAAATTAGTTCTCCCAAAGCAGAACCATCTCCTACTCATCCAGGTTTCCCAGGGAGTTCAAATGCAGAAGCTGTCTCTGGCTTCTGTGGTCACTTGAGATATGGTCATCCAGGGAAAGAGGGGAGAACCAGAGAGAAGAGGCTTGGAGAAGAGGTTGCATCCTCCATTTACATGGATGGAGGAAGGGAGCAAAGCCAGAGAGGCTGAAGAAGAACCAGGAGAAAGGTCTCAGAAGCTAAGGAAAGGGTTTCAAGAACAACAGGGAGATCATCAACGCCAAGTGCTGCAAAAGGTCAAGCTGGACAAGACATGAGAAAAGGCTTCGGGATAGGTAGGTAGATGGCAGGTGGGTGAACCCAGGGAAGCAGGGCTGGTTTGGTTGCCAGAGGTGAAAAGAGAGTGAATGGTGAGAGAATGTTGAAATGGCTGTAGACCAGATTCTTAGTCTTGACCCTACTGACATGTTGGACTGGGTAACACTTAGTTGTGGGGGGCTGTCCTGGCTATGGTGGATGTTTATCAGTATCCATGGCCTCAGATCATCAGATGTCATTAGCAACCCGCCCACCTCCAGCTGTGACAATCCCAAAGGTCTGCAAACATTGCACAATGTTCCCTGGGGGCAACATTGCCCCTCAGGGAGAGGTTGAGAATCACTCTGTACACCGGCCTTCTTCCAAATTAGTTGCCCTGGAGATGCTCCTGTGAAAAAAGGCTGCATGGTCATTGTCAAACACAGGTGGACAATGCTGGCGGAAACAGGTGCATCCGCTGTAGGAACACTCAGAGCCTTATGACACCAAGATGCACTGTAGCTCTCTTTCACACTGTGAAAGACTAGCTTGGAAGCAGGGATACCTGAACATTTTTATAGGACAGTGTTACATGGACCGCAAGGAGTGTTCTGGCGAGTATACTTTGGGAGACACTACTACAGACAGTGTTTAGGGGAAGAAGTGACCTAACGTGCCCACCGTCACTCAGGTAGTCAGCCCTGGAGGGCAGAGCGGGGCCTAGACTGTTTCTGCGGTCAATCCCAGTGCTTCCCTCTCCACTTTCACTAGGAGCTCACAACCCCTGCCGGCCCCATCTCGCAGCACAGGGCACATTCACCCCTGACTCCGCATGGGCCAAAGCTGAGATGGTTTCCCTTCACCTCTTCTCAGGCACTCAGAGGGCCTCAGGCTCTCCACAGGCGGGTTACATTCAGGGGTCTCTCCAGCTCATCGAGCCAGGGTGACACTTAGGAGCGGGTTCCAGCGAAACCTGTAGGCTCAAAGGACGGAGCATCTGAGCAGGAAGGCTGCGTCCCCACAGGGCTCTCGTTTGGACGGGGCACCGTCGGGGACTCACGGCATGCTCTGCGACAGGGCTGTTCTGTTTGCCACCGAACCAACGTTTACTGAAAGCCTTCTCTGTGGGGTCTCCCTAATTCTCTGCCTTTCGATTCTCTCTTCTAGCAAAGAAAAGGGTTCATGTAAGAATCTGTCAGACTCTGCCCAGCAGCAACTTCTGTTTTGTTCTTCCCTCTGCAAGGGCCAGGCGAAGCCCCATCAAGGCAGTGATGTCAGGGAACAGGCACTGACAATGAATGAATGAGTTCTAACCAAAAGTTCTGAAAGAAGAGGGGGATCCAGCCTGGATTTTTCTCTCTCTTATCTTATGGGTTGGCTTTTAATGAGGGATTGCTTATTTGCTCTTTGGGAACTTTATTTATTATGAGTTCTGTGTGGCAAGCACTTTTTGAGGACAGTGGGGAAAGCAGTGAGGATGAGGGTTGAGGGTGAGGCAAGGGAAAGTCGAGGTCTTTTGAAAGCATAGATTACTTCTCAGCAGCTCGCAGGGATGAGCCCTCGGAGAGCCAGGGTTCACTGCTGTAACTTCCCTCCATTATGGACTGAGAGTCCTCTCAAGGCCTCCGCTCTGTGTAGGGGCACCCCAGGGTGACCAGCTCAGAGCACCTGCTTGACTCTGGGTGATGCAGTCAAGGTGAGTGCCACTCTGCCTTCTGAGGCAGCACCTCCAGGTTCCTGGCCTGCAGATCAGAGCATCCTGCAGGGAGTCCTAAAACAGGCCTTCTCCCCAGTGTCTCTGTCAGACACAGAGAGGCAGCTTGACAATTCTCCCATCCATCTGTGACAAGCCATTGGTACCCTGTGCCTGGGGTGGACTTCTGATCTCAGCATGGGGCTTACTGATGATCCGAAGTCTGCCGTTCTCACCAAGAGCCAGCGGGACACGGTCAGATCACTGTTTGAACATGACAAAGGGATGATCTGTGCTCATGCTTATCCCGTGGTTTCAAAGGCAGCCGTCTAATGTGTAAGAGCGCAGAGACATTACAGAGAACAAACGATCTGGTGGAGACTAGAAGTGATGGGCACCACCATGATTTGCTACCTAGTAGACAGACTTTATTTTTTATGGCTCAGGTGCATAGCTTTAAAAGACTCCGAAACTGTAGGTAAGATTTGGAAAGTCTCAACTGTGCTCCACATTTGTGAAGTAGTCCCCTATGCTGGTGACATTTTTGTAAGAAGATGGTCTCCTTGTCATCACCAGATTGTCCCTTAAATTAGTTGAGGCCTGGGGGCCTTAAATTAAAAGCAAGAAATTACAACGCAGCAGATTGAATTTAGGTTCATGTGCTGTGTTTGAAATACATGAGCGGCTGTTGAAAACATAATTTTAAATGAATAGTGGGTTCCTTATGCAGCACCCCCCAAATGTCAGATTATTTGCATTGCAAGCCCAGTTTCCACCCAGTTAGTGCTGTGAAAAGAAGGTCTTTCCGTCCCTTAACCATTACCATGGCTCTCTGTCCAAGCCAGCTGGACCTGGCAGGGCCACCCTGGAGCCTGTGCTGATGCCAGTCCACCTGCTGGAAACTATTCCTAAATTCCTAAGTCAGACAAGGCAGATCTAGCCCTTTGGGGTCCCATCCCCCTCTTGGCCATCAGCAAGAGAGGTGCTCAAGGAGGAGTGAGAACTGGAAATCTTTACCAGCCTAGGGCTCAGGATCCTCCCTTTCTTCCTGGTCCGAGTCTCAGGGTGCTTGGAAGGCAACATTAAAGCCTACCGCTTCATCCTGCATTGTCAGTGAGGCTGTGCTTTCTGGGCAAGGGTCCACTCCTTCATGCAGCAATTTTTAACCCTGGATGCATATCAGGGGGCTTCCTGGGTGGTGCCAGTGCACGAGAAAAAGAGATGTGGGTTCAGTCCCTGGGTTGGGAAGATCCCTTGGAGGAGGGCATGGCAACCCACTCCAGTATTCTTGCCTGGAGAATCCTAAGGACAGAGGAGCCTGTGAGCTGCAGTCCATAGCGTGGCAAAGAGTCAGACACGACTGAAATGACTTAGCATGCACACATGTATATTGGGAGCTTTGGAAAAATACTGATGCCCAGGCCCTTACCCCTAGAAAGTTCAATGTAATAGCTCTGGGATGGGTCCTGAGGACTGATTGTGTGTGTATGTTTGTGTGTGTGTATGTGTGCATAAGCTTCTCAGTTTATTCTAATGTCCAACCAGAGTTAAGAACTGTTGGTTTGAGGGAAAAGGTTATCCATTTTCACTGTTGGAAGCAGGCATGTTTTCTTTATTCAGTTTAAGCAATGTGATGGGCAGACAATGCAAAATTAGCTGTGCACAGAGGGATTTCAAGACTCTAGGCACTTACGACAAAGTGAGCCATGACCTTTTCCCACTGTAGTCAAAATAAGAGAGATGAAAAAGCTCAGGCTTACAGAGGACAAGAATAGGGTCTTCAGGGGCTTGGGCAGGACTAGAAAGTAAGCAGCTTCAGAGCTAGAGGCTTGTAGAGTTGCACACATTTCCTCAAAATCAAATTCACTTATTCCTTCAAATTCACTCACTCTCAGTCATGCACTGCCTATTTCTTAAGTACCTGTTGGTGTCCAACAGTTTAATAAGTTCCAGGGGTGCAAAGAGGAATATTTTAAAGTTAGGGGCTCTAGACGTATTGGAAACACAGGAGATTAGGGTTAGTTTTCTTAATCACAGATTCTTGGCTTTTCATCTGGGCAAATGCCAGAACCCAACATCTGCCCTTGAATTTCCCCAGGACGGTGACAACACCACCCGCCCCCGCCCCCCGCCCCCAACCACCACGACCTTTCTGCTTCACCACTTGCAACAGCTTGCTGCTGACGTTTTCTCCAGGACGTTTCTGTATGACGATGAATGGCATATGGGCACCTCTTTGTCAGACACACATCACCCCCAATCCATCCTCCTCCCCATCCTGCCTGACTCATTCGGTGATTCCAGAAAACTCGTATGAATAGCAAGGGTGTGGGGACAGGAGAAACGTTTAGAATGTATCAAGGTTGAATGCTGGAATATATACACACACACACACACACACACACACACACGCATACATACATATATTCAGTAGATCCAGTACTCAGTCTCCATCTCATGGTTACTTCACACTTACTTGGGTGGTTGGGCTGGAGTTATTACCCTTATTTTAGGAAACAGGAATCTGAGACTCAGATGCTGGCTGGAAAGGATTTTGATCTGGATTCCTCCCCCTGTGGATGGTGGATATATATATATCCACCATAGAGATCTATCTATCTATCTATATCTATCTATCTATCTATCTATATCTATCTATATCTATCTATCTATCTATCTATCTATCTATCTATCTATCTATCTATCTATCTAGGATTGGTACCTGAAAGTACTTCCCTCCCCAGCTTGAAGCTCCCCATTGTAGAGACCCCAGAGCAGCCTTCTCCTTCTCCAAAAGCAACAGAAAAGCCTACCTTCTTATGGGCACATCTCAGCCGGCTAACTAGCTGTGACCACAAGAGGGCACCAAAGAGTTTCCATTACTTCCGCCTGCCTTACTTTTCTGCTGCGTAGTGAATAGGGACACGGTTAGAAAATACCGTGAATTTAGAAAAAGGGATGATGTTGGGAGGTAAGGCTTAAGCCCCAGGTAGAAAACGTGACTAGAGAGCAGAGATGATGCACTTAGTTTCTGCTTTGGTTGGAGAAGTGGGCAAGTGCTACTGGGCAGTGTAGATGTCTGATCACTATCAGGACGACTGTGAGCACGCGCCCGGGGAATGCTTCCATTCTTCCTTAAGAAGCACAGGAAGTTGGAGAGTAACATACAATATATGAAGGAGGCATTTGTTCATGGAGAGTGTGGTAGGACGTTAAGCATGTAGGGTGAGCTGAGGATTAGCAGGACTACGTGGATCACAGGAGGGAGTCCGGATTTTATTTCAAGTGCTGGGAGAGTCACTGGGGACATCAAGCCAGGGAGGGAGTGGTGTACTTGTTCCACTGTCTCCTCTGGAGGACGGGAAGCTGGGGCCATGGGCATGGACACATCAGAGAGGCTGATTCCGGAGACACTGGGGTGGGGAAGAGAGCACGTGCACGCGGGACCTCTGTGGGAGTCAGAATCTGCAGGATTCACTGGTGGATGGTCAGGGGGATGAGCGAGCGCAGGGCGTCAAAGATGACGCTGCCGCCTGGGTCTGGATCTGGATCTGTGCCCTGGCTGGGTGGGTACTTAGTCCCTCAGTCGTGGCCAACTCTTTGCGACCCTATGGACTGTAGCCTAGGCTCCTCTGTGCATGGGATTCTCCAGGCAAGAATACTGAAGTGGATTGCCATGCCCTCCTGAAGGGGATCTTCCAAACCCAGGGATCAAACCCAGGTCTCCCGCATTGCAAGCAGGTTCTTTACTGACTGAGCTACTAGAGAAGCCCTGGCTGGGTGGGGATGAGATTTATTGTGGAGAAGGGCTGTGGGAGGGTGAAGCTGGGCAGAATGTGGGGCTTATGGCTGACCCCTGGGGTTGCAGACAGGGCTGCCAGGTCCTCTGATCAGAGGGTTCTGGGTGGTTCTGGGTGCAGGGAATGGGGGCTGGAGTGTGAGTAAAGGCAGGACAGAAGGTCTGAGGGGCTCATTAGCGGCTAAATGTGGTCATGAGCTGAGGATCAAGAGGCTGAGCGAGGGGTCTTATTGAGAGGAGAGACCTAGCTGGAGGGAGGAGAGGGGTGCAGACAGAGTGAGGCAGGTGGCTATAGATTGACAGGGAGGTCTCCCCAAGGATAGATGGGGAACCTAGGGAAACCTTCCTGGGGCCCTTTCGATGGGCAGTGTTCTCTGTCCTCCTCCCAGACTGGCCCTTCTGGGGCAGAATAATCTCACATGTAAGCACTTGAAGGGGGGTCTGGAAGCGAAGCTTTGCATCTGCATCTGATTTGTTCTGGATGACCAACCAGGCAGCTTTGGACAGAGCAGGGATCCTCTTGGATGGTGATGAATTCTAACTCAAGTAGGTGCTAAAATGCTGAACCTGCTTATACTTCAGAAAAACAGGGTGTGAGAACAGGAGGCCTAAAAGGAGGAAGCCAGAAGTTATTTCTGGGCCCTGAGATTTGCAGAGTAGCTTCAGAAAAAGGAAGGCACAGGGTTGTTCTGTTCAGACAGAAAAAAAAGCCTAAAAAGAAAATAGGATGGGAGATTATGTGGAGATGGGCGTGTTAGGGCCTCCTTAAACCAGACCCTGCTAAAACCTGTCCAGTCAGCAGGAAGGACACATCCACGGGCTGCCCAGGCTCACCCTGTGTGTCTGGTGGAGTCTCTGTTACTCTCCATTCTGCAGAAGTCTGCTGGCCTTTGTTCCTTAATGTCTGTGGGTGAGGAATAAAATCAAGGTCCCCATCAGAGCCTGGGCCCTGAATGGCCCTCTGAGCACTTAGCTATCTTGATCCCCTGAGTCAGTGGTGCTGGCCCTACCACTGCAAGGGTGATTTCAATCTGCCCATCTCAGCTCCTTTCTTGGGTGGTTATGGGGCTGCTCCTTGTGTTCTTCCTTTGCCTTACCTTAAATCTGTTGGGGAAAACCACAGTCAGAAATTGGTGACTCAGGCAAGTAAAGAGTCTGTGTGTAATGTAAGAGTCATGGGTTTGATCCCTGGAGGGGAAGATCCTCTGGAAAAGGGAATGGCTACCCACTCCAGTATTCTTGCCTGGAGAATCGCAAGGACAGAGGATCCTGGCAGGCCATAGTCCATAGGATCACAAAGAGTTGGACATGACTGAGCGATTAACACTTTGACTTATCCTGAGAACACTTGGTAAGATGTGAGCAGGAAGCAGACCCCTGGGAAGTGGGAAGTGGATTTAAGGTGCTGTTTCAAGCAGGGAACAGGGACTGGGATAGGGGCTCCAGAGGAGAAAGCAGAGCCACCGGCAGCTTCCTAAGGGGTCAAAAAGCTGGGGTGTCCTCTGTAGGTACCTGGGAGGGCTGTCCTCTCCCTCCTACTAAGGTCACCTTGAAGCAGGCTGTGTTTTGCCCACCTGAGTGGGACAGAGATGGAGAATGAAGAAGGACAGAGGCATTTTGCACCCGAAGGATGCCCCAGGGACTCTAAATAGCCATCCTGTAGTGATGTCGGCTGCTCCCAAAATAACGGAGTGCACACATCACTGCAAAAGACGTTTTTCAGGAGAATGTCATCTCCGTTCAAGCTAGCTAGGGCCATTGTGTACCCAGAGAGGAAGCAAGATAGATAAATATTTGGGGGAATGAGTGTGTGGGAGAGATGAGCTGTCAGGGCGAGTGAACATTAGGTAGAATGGATTGCGTTTTCTTTCAGCTTTCCCCTAGCTCAGTAACAAGATCGCTCCTGGGTCTGGGTTTCCTGGTACGCATCTCCCCAGTGCCATTCATATTCATTGAGTTCCTTCCAATCATTGTCACTTGGGGAAGGAAAGGTGGGCAGAGAGCAGGGGAGCACATTTCCTCTGGGGAAGCGGGGAGAGGAGGTGGGTCTTGCCTTAAAGACTCATGATCTGTCAGTTGTCCCAACATTAGACACAGAGCAGACAGGTGAAGGGAAAGAGTGTGCAAGTCAGTGAAAGTTTCAGCTGCCCAGTCATGTCCGACTCTTTGCGACCCCGTGGACTGTAGCTCTCCAGGCTCCTCTGTCCATGGGATTCTCCAGACAAGCATGCTGGAGTGGGTAGCCAATCCCTTCTCCAGGAGATCTTCCTGACCCAGGGATCAAACCTGGATCTCCCATGTCGTAGGCAGATTCTTTACCGTCTGAGTCACCAGGGAACCCCCGTGTATGTCAGGTGCTCCTTTTATTTAAAGGGCACGAGGAGTCGAGAATGTTTGAGTCAGATCGTAAGTCTCAGACACATGGGGGATTTCAAACCATTTGTTAATCTTTGTCAGGTAACCTTTTGGATCCTTGCTAACTTTCCTGGCCTGGTTATTTATTTTCTTGTTGCTGGTGTTTGGTCATTAAGTTGTGTCTGACTCTTCCAAGTGCACCCCGTGGACTGCAGCACACCAGGCTCCTCTCTCCATGGGATTTCCCAGGCAAGAGTACTGGAGTGGTTTCCACTTCCTTCTCCATTGTTTATTTTTATTGATGTCTAATTCACACACCATAAAATTCACCCACTGTGCATGTACAATTCAATGAGTTTTAGTAAATGTAGAGCGTTGTACAGCTACCCCTGCAAACCTGTTTCAACACAATGTTGTTTTCATCATCTTGTTTCTCTGAATGATTACCTCCCCAGATTATTAAAGGAGATTGTAAGGTTTGGGACAAAGCTGCACAGCCATTCTTAGGAGAAGAGTGAACCTAAGCCATGGAGGTGGTGGAGCAACATGGATGGAAATGTTCCCTCTGGGAAGGAACAATGTGTTTGAACCTTATCACAGGAATCATCACATCAGCAGTAACTCAGTGAGCTGGGTGGCCTTGTTATTCCCGTTTTACAGATGGAGAAAACGGAAGAGGCTGAGTCGCTTGTACAAAGTGTCACTGCCAGGGAGTGGCTGAGCTGGGATTTGAACCCGTACCTGTCTGCCTGCAGAGTCTGCATGTTCAAACTGCTATAGTGGGGGGCATTGAAGACTCCAGTCTAGAGCATAGACTGAACTGTAAGATGATGACCTAAAATGCATCAGATCCTGACTGCACACTCAAAACCTCTAATTCTGTGACTCTTATCCAAGTTGTGTCTATTAAAGAGGAAAATGAGCTTCTGCCCCTAATTGATTCTAATTCTCCCCCACCCCCGGGTTCACTGTCATTTTGGCCACACTTGGAAAGATGAACACTAACCACTAGAATTTGCTCTCTGAGGATCCTGCTCTGACTCTCAAGCGGGAGAAGGCACCCGATGTCTGGTTCCTTCGCCTGCGCTGAGGAATAAAGGAACCTGAAAATACACTGCCATTTCAAAAAGAGCCTGCCTGCCACAAAGGTAATAGTGTTTGATGATGCCACTATCTTTCTTTCTCCCTTTCAAAATCAATCTTTAGATGGTCGGCCTGAAAACCAAGAGCCACCATCTTCTAAAGGTATGCCAGGGGTCAGAAACAGGATGCTACACAACACTTAGCATGTGAAATATGAGTTATCTGTGCGGGCATATATGAAAAGAAAGGAAAACCTAACAACAGCCGTCCTGTTGAGTTTTGAAATGTAAATGTTTGCTAATGGTTTGCCGAAGAAGACAGCTTCACTTGGGCTGAGAGCTGTGTGTAAAGAAGCATTAAAATGCATCATTTGCTCAGGGCTAAAAGTCATCAGCTTGTGATATTAATGCCCTTTAAAAAATAATTTGTCGGCATGAAATCAGAGCATGCCTTGTGCAAAGCATTGGCTCTTGTCAATTTCCTCATGGATCTACTGAATTGTAATTGCATTTAGATCTTGCCCAGAATGAAAGAGTTCTCTCTCTCTCTTTTTATTTTTAATCTCCACCTCTTTGTGTGTGCGTGTATGTGTGTGTGTCTGCTGGAAGACAGCCAAGGAGGTTAACTAATTTCATCTAGGGTAAAGGACCCCTGCCCTGCAGGCTGGAAACGTGCTGGGCAATAGATGGTCACAGGTTTTTACTGCTGCTCCTTCTCCATCCTCAGCTCTCAGTTTCCCAGTAGGGCTTATGGGGGTGATTGCTGGGAAACGATAAAGGCTTAGGGGCTCCTGTGACGGCATCCACACAGATCGGCTATCTTTATTAAGGCTGCTCTGGCTACAAGTGACAAAAACCTTCCTCAAACTGGCTGAGGCAGCAAAAGAGGACATAGGAGTGTGACTCACGGCGGCCAGGGACCCAGGGACAGGAGGTGAAAGTTTATCACACCTGGAAACAGGCTCAGTGGTACCAAGACTCTTATCTCTCTGGGGAGTGTCTGGATTGGGCTGTGGCCTCAGACTGCTCCTGGTATGGGGGCTGCATGGTGGTGGGGGGGTGGAAGGGGAAATAGAGGGGCAGATGAAGAGGTTGATTCTATGGAGCACCGCCTCATCTGAAGCAGCCCCACTTCTCCTGTGGCATGCCATCTGAGATAACGATTCTGTTATGAAGAAAGAAATTGAAGATGACTGGGGCAGTTAATTCCTTGGCCTCCTCACTGATGCTATGGTTTTGATGCATCAGCCTGCAGGAGACATCCGTGAAAAGCATTCCAGTGACATAATATGAGCAGCAGACACCTGCCCCACCAGACAGTCACCTCTCCACTGTGTGGTCGTTCGTGCAGCTGCCCCGAGCACCTCTGAGGTGCTGACCTCCCGTGAAGTGCTAGGGTAACACAGATGAGTCACAGCACCGGCCATCACGGTGCTTCTTATCTAGTGATTCTGGAAGCCTGCGTGTTCCTAGGGGTGAGGTTTATCACCTAGGGCAGCTAGGCTTTTCTGTTTTCTTTCTTAATTTTTTTTTTTATCAGGTTCCTTAAAATATACCCCTGAGTCAGGGAAGATCCCCTGGAGAAGGGAATGGCTACCCATTCTGGTATTCTTGCCTGGAGAATTCCATGGATAGAGGAGCCTGGCGGGCTACAGTCCATGGGGTCGCAAAGAGACACGATTAAGCAACTAACATTTCACTTTCAAGATATGTATACACATGCATTTATTTGATTCATTCTCTTAACACATGTTTATTGAGTGCCTACCAGAAGTTCTCCTATCTGTGGATGGAGCAGTGAACAAAATAGAATCCAAGCCTGCCCTCATGGAACGTGTGATCTTGCTGGGGAGATGGTAGTGACTGCTCTGCTTTTGGTCCCATTGGGGGGACAATAGGAAGTCTGCAGAATCAGCCTTGGAAAAACAATATGTCCAGGAAAACGAGGAGACCTGTGGTTTCCAGCAGCCTGGGGAGGACAGAGCCATGTGTGCTGGGCACAGGTGGACATGGGGTTTACCCTGCTGCTGGAGACTGGAGTCCCACTGCCATTCTGGAGTCCTTGCGTCCCCAGGTCCTGGGTGAGGTCTGGTGTGGGTGCATCTCCTGATGGAGCTGGGGTCACCTGTGCAAGGTCCTGTAGCCTGGAGCCTAGTGGAGTGTGCATGACTCCAGGTTCCTGTAGAGGAAATGGTGCTTTCTTATCCAAGAATGCAGTGTAGAAAGTGATGGGCAGCCAAAACGTCTGACCATTTCCCTTCAGCAGAGCATGTTTCCAAGATTCTGTTTGTTTCCAGAGCGTGTTCCTGGGGCTCTGGGTACCCTCTCTAGACCCTGAGCAGTAGAGGAGTTGTAGATCAGGGCAGTCGTGTGTTACCAATTCTGGTTCCATCTCCCAGGCACTTCTGTCTTTAAGCCTTGGTGGTTTAGGGTTGTCGTCTGTGTGTGTGTGTGTGTGTGTGTGTGTGTGTGTGTGAGTGAGTGTGACTGGATGACAAGCAAGGTGCATGGAATACAGAAAAAGGCAAGGAGAGTCTTTTACACTCTTGGGTCTGCCTTCTTTCCTAGGTGAGGAGTGGGGAGGAAGCTTAGTATAGTGCAGGAATTTGGAGCTATTTCTAGAAAGAGCAGACTAGGGTCCCAGTCTTGGGTCTGAGCTTTGCTTCCCTAGAGTTTCTGGGTAGGAACCAGGTAGTCACGTCAGGGAGCCCTGAGAGGCAGAAGGGAGACAGAAGAGCTTGCTGGACCAGGGCTCTTCATCCACTTAGCAAAGTAGGCATGTTCTATGCCAGTGGTCCCCAACCTTGTTGGCACCAGGGACCAGTGTCATGGAAGAAAATTTTTCCACGGACTGGGCCGGGTGGGGTGAGGTTGGGATAGTTTGGGGATGGTTCAAGTGCATTACATTTGTTGTGTACTTCTCTTATTATTACATTGTGATAGATAATGAAATAATGATGCAATTCATCATAATGCAGAATCAGTGGGAGCCCTGAGCTTGTTTTCGGGCAGCTAGACGGTCCCATCTGGGGTGATGGGAGACAGTGACACCTGAAGTGTGTTGCTATGTCCAGGCTACTCTGTAATCTCATTGCTGTCACTGCAGAAAGCCCTGCTTCACAAAAATCGGATGTTGGAAGTGGAAGCACGCTTTTCAGTGCTTTTGTGGCAAGCTCAGGATATTCCGCTTTGACTTTAATCTGTGGAGATTTGAAGCTGTCTCAAACACACCCTAAACCTAACCCTAATCTGCTGTGTGACTCGGTTCCTAACAGGCCACCAACTGATATTGGTCCATGGCCTGGGGGTTGGGAACCCCTGTTCCATGCAGCTGTCTCCACAATGCTCTCTCTCATCTAGTTTTTCTGGTTCAGAGCAACAGGTAGGCCTATGGAGGGGTAGGAAGAATTTGCACGTGGCTTGAGATGTAATGAGCTGTAAGACTCTCCCTTTACTGCCACCTGCCAGAGCTTTCCAGCTGCTGCTGCTGCTGCTGCTGCTGCTAAGTCGCTTCAGTCGTGTCCGACTCTGTGCGACGCCATAGACGGCAGCCCACCAGGCTCCCCAGTCCTTGGGATTCTCCAGGCAAGAACACTGGAGTGGGTTGCCATTTCCTTCTCCAATGCATGGAAGTGAAAAGTAAAAGTGAAGTCGCTCAGTCGTGTCCGACTCTTCACGACCCCATGGACTGCAGACTACCAGGCTCCTCCGTCCATGGGATTTTCCAGGCAAGAGTACTGGAGTGGGGTGCCATTGAGCTTTCCAGGGCCAGTGCTAAATCCCTTGTGGTGATCAGGGAGCTTGGGGTGACCCATTTGTTAGAGTTGGTGATCACGGCGGTTGGAGGTGGGCAGGAAGGTGCACCCCCCCTCCTACTAGGAAAAGGCAGTTACTAATAGAAGTCCCAGAAGAAAATCATGGATGAGAGGGTCTCATGGGTGCTGGAACTGGGGGACAGACAGCTCTCAATCAGAGTAGCAAGGCTGTGGGCTACTAGAGGGTGGGCACCTTATCTGACTTATCTGACTGCTTCTCTGACACATGGCAGAGTGCCTCACAGGGTGAATGATGGATGAATGGATGGCCACAGCATACAGGGCACCCGCCCAGTCAGGCTTCTGGCTCCTGCTTCCCCTCCCAGGACCCTCTCCCTCACCCAGTGAACTTACGCTAATAATACCTGGTGTTCAACCTGCAGGAAATTGCCTACTTAACCAGGGCGCCCATGAAGAGGTCCTGCTGAATGTATTCTTTTTCTCAAGGGGGTTTGAGTTTTTAAAGATGATAGTGAAGAGAGGGCAATGCTTTATCCAGGTTGGTAATTTTCTAATGCAATTTTCTCTACCTGTTTCCTCAAGATTTTAACTAATGTTCTGTAAAACTTTTGATTAAATCTTTTGTCAAGTGAATTTGAAAAACCTTGGCCATATCTGCAGCTCTTTCCTGAAGATTGAAAATGTACCAAAGGCTCTGAAACATCTTGTGGTTTAAGAATAACCCGTTTAATTGAAAAAAAAAAAAAAAAAAAAACAACAACAGTATTCTTGAAGTAGGGTTTACATGCAATAAAATTTGGTCATTTTAAGAGTGCAGTTGAATGAGTTTTGAATATATATACTTACTAACCAGTAGCACAATCAAGATATAGGACATTTCCATCAGTCGCCGAAGGTCACTCATAACCCTTTGTAGTCAATCTGTTTCCCCAGCTCCCAACCCTTGGCAACCAGTGGTTTATTTTTCTTTAACTATAGCTTTGCCTTTTCTAGAGATTCACATAAATAGAATTGACAGTAAGTAGTCTTTTGTGTCTTTGGTTTCCTCCCCTTAGCATAATGCTTTTTGAGGTTCAATCCTGTTGTGTGTGTTGGAAATTTGTTTACTGCCAAGTAGCAGTCCATTGTACGGATGTATCTTTGTTAATCCACCCAGCAGCTGATGGACGTTTGGGTTATTTCCAGTTTTAGGTGGTAAAAAAGAAAAATGCTGTGGATATTTGTGTACAAGGGCTCCTGTGGACATACATTTGTTTCTCTTAGGTAAACACCTAGGAGTGGAATTGTTTCATTTTATTTGCTCTTCTAAGAGCAAACTCAGCCCCTCCCCATCTCTGTCATCTCTGGTCTGCCCACAGCTGGCGAGCAGCGACTCTGGTCTGGAGCCAGGCTCTGAGTGCCCTCTCGCTGCTTCAGAGCCCAGACGGGACGGAGCCTCTGTCGCTGCTGTCACGAACGCCATCGTTGTCATCAGCAGATGGTGGAGGAGAGAGGCTAATTGAGAACTCCCGTAGCATAAAAAACAAAAACCAGCCAAAGGAACCCGCAAGGGAAATGATAGCATTATCAGGCAAAGTAAAGGAAGTAGCACCTGTCCCTGCCAGAACCCGAGCTGGGCTGCTGGGGAGGTGGCAGCTCCCAGGGGCGAACCTTGTGGGGAGGCGTTCTTCACCCCGCTCCGAGGGAGCTGACAGCTCGTCACAGGCTCCCACCGACCTCACCTGGAGAGAAGACTGCAAGCGTTGGACCAGGGCTAGACTTTGAATGCTTAGGGAGCGACCCAACTTCCTTTTGTTTACTGCTGTCAGATTATCATTACAGACTCTTGTGATCAAGCTTGTTGACCAACAGAGTAGGAAAAGGCACGCCCCGTATCCCACCCCCTGCTTTGTGTGGGGCAGGCACCACCTGGGATAAGCGTATGTGGGCGGCCAGCTTCTCTGATGTGAGGACTTGGGCTGCGGGAGGCACATGCCATTTGTAGTCAGAACCAAGAATTTAGACTCCTTCCCTCCCACTTAGCTCCACTTGGCTCTTAGGCCACGTTAACATCTGGAGAAGAACAGGGAAGAGACAGCTGAGTTTTGTAGCTGCCTTTCATGGGCATTCTGGGGTTTTGTGAAGAGAGCACAGATTTCTGAAATCAGACAGACCCAGGTTCCTGTCCTGGCCCTGTCACTGGCCGGCTGAGGTCAGGCCTCTCTCCTGTGACTTAGTTTCTTTGTCTTTAGAGTGGTGTTGGGTGGGGAGTATGCCTGCTTCTGTGGTGTTGAGAGCGGTTTGTAAGACACAGCATTTCCTGTGGATAAATGAGTGCCCAGGGGATATCAGGTGGAAATAGGAGATTGTAATCCTGAACTCCTGGGCCCACTCCCGTACATCCTCCCCCCAGCAACAGTGTATACCTGGCCAGAAGGCAAGAGAAAGAGGGGAAGGAGGAGAGTGTTTGGGGGAAAAGAACCTGTGGTGAACCCCCTCTTCCAAACACCACACTCAGAATCTTGGAATCCGAAAACCCCAGGCTAAGAAGTTGCCTCAAAGGTCCTTTAGTCACCTGTCCACTCCATGCTGGAAGTGGTTTTTCAAAGTCCGTGCTGAATGGCCCTATGACTTTCCCTGGACCGTCTTCAAAACAGAGCAGTGGGTGAGACCAAGGTCTCCATCACTTTCTCATCCTCGGCCTTGGGCTAGGTCCTTGCCCCCTGCCTGCCTGGGTTTCCTCATCTGTAAAATAGGAACGCTGACAGTACAGACTTAGGCTGCTCTGAGGATGAGGTGGTCTGTATAAAGGGCCAGAAGTGGCCCTTGGTGAGAGGACCCCCTCAAAACACATCACCTTTAAAGACTTGCCTTACTGTGTATGATGTTTTCGGGGATGAAGACTTGATATGGCCAGTGATACCCACACTGCCCCCTGGCACCTCAGGGTAGCTTTTGGTCCAGGAAGGGAAGGTCTCCCTGTTCTACTTGAAATTTCCACTTCAGAGAATCTATTTATTATCCTCCTCCTCAGGCTTTCAGTTTTTCGTTTTTGTTTTTTCCTCCCTTAGAGAGCGATTATCTGTCCTCAGGGTCTTTTCCTTGGTTACAAGGAACACCTTATACCCAAGAGATTATTATTCAGTTCAGTTCAGTCGTGTCTGACTCGTTGTAACTCCATGGACTGCAGCATGCCAGGCTTCCCTGTCCATCACCAACTCCCAGAGCTTGTTCAAATTCATGTCCATCAGGTCAGTGATGCCATCCAACCATCTCATTCTCTGTTGTCCCCTTCTCCTTCTGCCTTCAATCTTCATCAGGGTCTTTTCAAATGAGTCAGCTCTTCACATCAGGTAGCCAAAGTATTGGAGCTTCAGCTTCAGCATCAGTTCTTCCAATGAATATTCAGAACTGATTTCCTTGAGGATTGACTGGTTTGATCTCCTTGCAGTCCAAGGGACTCTCAAGACTCCAGTTCAAAGGCATTCATTCTTCGGTGCCCAGCTTTCTTTACGGTCCAACTATCACATCCATACATGACTACTGGAAAAATCATAGCCTTGACTAGACGGACCTTTTCTGGCAAAGTAATGTCTCTGCTTTTTAATATGCTGTCTAGGTTGGTCATAGCGTTTCTTCTAAGAAGCAAGTGTCTTTTAATTTCATGGCTGCAGTCACCATCTGCAGTGATTTTGGAGCCCAAGAAAATAAAGTCTGTCACTGTTTCCGTTGTTTCCCCATCTATTTGCCATGAAGTGATGGGACCAGATGCCATGATCTTAGTTTTTTGAATGTTGAGTTTTAAAGCCAACTTTTCCACTTTTCCTCTTTCACTTTCATCAAGAGGTCTTTTAATTCCTCTTTGCTTTCTGCCATAAGGGTGGTGTCATCTGCATATCTGAATTTATTGATATTTCTCCTGGTATCTGGATTTCAGCTTGTGCTTCATCTAGCTCAACATTTCACATGCATATTATTAGCTCAAAACATATGAAATTGCCATTTTGTATTTCAAGAGCTCCTGAATGTCAGCAAGTTCATATGGTCTCACCTAACATAAAGTTGGTCTTCCCTGGTGGCTCAGTTAGTAAAGAATCTCCTGCAATGCAGGAGACCTGGGTTCAATCCCTGGGTTGGGAACATCCCCTGGAGGAGAGCATGGCAACCCACTCCAGTATTCTTGCCTGGAGAATCCTCATGGACAGAGGATCCTGGAGGGCCACCGTCTATGGGGTTGCAAAGAGTTGAACATTACTAAGCAACTAAGCACTGCTGCTGCTACTGCTAAGTCACTTCAGTCGTGTCCGACTCTGTGTGACCCCATAGATGCCAGCCCACCAGGCTCCCCCATCCCTGGGATTCTCCAGGCAAGAACACTGGAGTGGGTTGCCATTTCCTTCTCCAATGCATGAAAGAGAAAAGTGAAAGTGAAGTCGCTCAGTCATGTCCGACTCTTAGTGACCCCATGGACTGCAGCCTACCAGGCTCCTCTGTCCATGGGATTTTCCAGGCAAGAGTACTGGAGTGGGGTGCCATTGCCTTCTCCGAACTAAGCACTGCACAACATCAAGTCACAGAAGCAGCACTGCTTTTGGGATTTCCTAGTCACTTTGGGCACCTGATTCTGGGCCCTATCCCAGATCTGAGTGGGTGCCCAGGAATCTGCTTTCCTAATGGTCCACTGATACAGTGGAAAAGATCCTGGCCTGGGAAACAGGACAGCCAGGTTCAAGGAGCCATCCTATGTCTGGCTGGTCATGCAACCTTGGGCAGGTCACTTTATGTCTCTTGGTCTCAGCTCTATTACCTCCACACAGAAATCTCCAGAGGGTGATCTCTAAGATCACTCCCAACCCTGACCTTCTATGGTTTGTGAAATATTTACTGGGTGTCCACTAGGATTCAAAGGTCACCAAAAATTACATTCCAAACCTGCAAGGGGTTTACACTGGTTGGGGAGATCCAAGGCCATGAGATGGAGTAATATCACATGGAATATAATACAGTATGATGATGGAGGTGATGTCACTCTTCAATCAAGGGTGAACCATAAATGTCCATTACTGATATAGAAACTCATAGGAGGATGGGGCAGGCTTCCTAAAGGAAAGGTGGAGGGACTTTGGCAAGGGTTTGGGCTGAGAAGGAAGATCACCTTAATTTCATTTCTCTGGGTATTCCCAGCTCACCAGCTCCTAAAATTTCCGTAGCCTTGAGTTACTTCATTTTTTCCTTTACTTATTCATTCATCTGTTCATTCACTGTATCCATAGATACATGTTGGGTGCTTACGTATACTGAACAAGATAAATCAGTTGTGGCCTTTATGGAACCTAACCGTGTAACGGAAGGACCCAACAAAAATGAACACAGCTCAAAGCAGGAGATGCGGCATGAGTGAAGATAATGGAACTAGATGAAACAATAGTGAGCGTGGTATCTTGGGCTGGGGGAGGTCAGAAAAGGCTCTCTGAGGACATGACACTGAAGCTGAGATCTGCAAGTCAAGAAGGAGCCGGCAGGATCTTCCAGAGAACAGAGTGCCCTAGCTAGAGAGAACTGCTAATGCAAAGGGTCCGTGGTGGGGATTAACTGGAAGAAAGAAAAGCCCGGTAGTGCAGGAGGAGTGAGGGGGGAGATGGGCGGGTGGTACAGATATATCTGGTGACGCAGGCAGCGTCAGAATGTAAAGGGTTTCATAAAAAAGGATGAGGATTTTATGGTTTATTCTAAGTGCAACAGGGAGCCACTGAATGGCTCTAAGTAGAGGAACATAATTTGACTTATATTTTTGAGAGCTCTCTCCAGCTACAGGATGAAGAATGATGGGAAGGAGGCAACAACGAGAATAGGAGGCTGGGTGAGGTTGGTGGTCCAGAGGAGTGATGGCGATGTGTAGACTAGAGCAATAGCTGGAGAGTGGGGTGCGGGTGTTAAATACTCAGGGCAGGGAGAGTGGGGTGAGAGATGCCAGGAGGTAGGGGAAGGTCTCAGTCTTTACAGCAGTATTTCTCAAAGTCTTCTTCCTGTCCTCGAGGGCGATGTTGTGTATATGCATCAAGAATGTAAACACGGTGTCGGTTCAGAAGTGATTCTCGTCTTGGTTTCCCTTGGAAAGTGAACTGCACATTGTTGCTGGAGGAATGTGGGGTACATGCTCTCCTCTACCGATGGACACAGGATTTTTGTGTCCTGATTATTCTACAAATCCTGACTGTGAGGGAGGGTGGCTGCCCAAGTGATAGGCACCATGTATAACTACAGCCCAATGTGACCTACTGAATGCTCATTCTTGCTATTTTGACCCCCTAAGGACATTTTGATTCCATGTTTATAAATAAGATCATTTTAATTGGAATTTTAAAAAAAACTATTTTTCTCCACACTCTGTGTCTCATATAATCTTAGTTCCATCATCAGAGATCAAACCCAGGCCCTTGACACTGAGAGCGTGGAGTCCTAACTACTGGACTGCTAGGAAATTCCCCAAATTTAGCTTCTTGATCATCTTTCGCTATCCGATAATATCTGAAAATTTCCAATAATTTGGCTTTCATTTCCATTTCATTATGAGAAGTTCTATTCCCTATACATTGTACAATAAATACATATTTGATTTATTAGGCAGGGTTTTTTTTGGACCATTTCAAATGTTCTTGCCATAATAATTTTATTCTTTTCAGGTCCAGTTTTCTCAGGGCCAATTTTGTAAATCTAAATTTGGTCAAGGAGATAAGACTCTTCAGTTGTATTTTAATTATAAGGAAATTTATCACGTGCAGCTTGAGCTGCTGTCTGTTTTACTTTCTGCTCTTTTTCCCCCAGTTCTAGTCACTATAAACTGAGGAGAGTTAATAGTTGTATTTGTATTCTAGCTCGTCTACGAGGATCTTGCCGGCTATTGTCTCAGGTATACCAGAATTGTTCTTGTACCTCAGCAGTCCCGGTGGGCCACGCGTATCCAGGCCCTGGAGATAGGCTGACCGGTTACAAGCCCCAGCTTCACCACCTTCAAGCTGGGTGGCCCTGGGCCTAGTTTTGTCACCTAAAAATGGGAGTGATGGTGGGAGTGTCCACCATCTAGGTTTCTGCTGCGGTGAGATTCGAAATGTGAATGTGCAGCAAGCACCTGTCACTCTGCATCAATCAATGAACCCCATTCATTGTTCTGGTGAAGGCAGGATCTAACCATGTGTCAGGAAGGCCAGAGTGGGTGCAGGGTACGTCAGCTGCCCATGTCCCCTTGGTATCATTTTCCTCTATTTTACTGTCAGTTTCCATCACCCTCAGAAGCCTCTTGGGCTCTCATTCCCACTGGGTTTTTCCAAATGGGATCTACAACCTGCAACAGAGTCAAGTGGAAAGTCTTTAAAGTGCAGATTTCTGTTGAGCTAGAATCTTTTATTTCTAGCCCATAAATCTGCATTTTAACATAGTCCCAGGTGTTTCTGATGCACACTGGGATATGCAAGAGATTTAGACCCTTATCCCTAGACATCCTCTATGGCTGAAGAGTAATCTGCTCTGCCTGTCAGACCAGGTGTCCACCTTCAAGGTAACCCTGAATTGCTCTCCGCCTAAGGTTTTTAGCAATAGCTTCTAACTTGGAAGCACTCAAGAAAGGCCAGAAGAACTTGACTACCTTTCCACGGCTCCTAGGGTCTGAAAGCTACCATCTGTGTCAGATCCATAGGCTTCATCTTACCCATAATTTTAATTGCTGCCGAATAGAAGCAATTCTATCATTGTTAGCATTCTAAGGTACAGTCCAACAAAATTATCAATGAGTGTTCTGGTTTCACATCAATGGTAGTTTATTGAATGGAAAACAAATCAATGTACCCATATCCAGTATGAATATATCTGAGGTTCACCCTCTCGATTTGCAACCAGTCAAATTTATAGTGCTTACAACACAGGAGTTTCTGGTCCCATGACCCACAAAGGACAATGTGGATTCTTTAGAAGGTCAAGTTGGCAGACAGGGAGAGAAAATGTTTGACAAGGTGCTATGTTCTCCTTTGCCTCCATGTAAGGCTGACACTGCTAATCCATTACTGCCCAGTTCCCATGAACCTGATGGACAGCCAGAGCTGATACTTTATATATAATACTTTACCTGTAATCATACTTTATATGTAATCATCTTCTGCGTCAGTTGGTAAATAGTTGCTGCTGGAGGAAAAGGGGACGACAGAGGATGAGATGGCTGGATGGCATCACTGACTCCATTGACGTGAATTTGAGTGAACTCCAGGAGATGGTGATGGACAGAGAAGCCTGTCGTGCTGCGATTTATGGGGTCGCAAAGAGTTGGACATGACTGAGCGACTGAACTGAACTGAACTGAGATTATTTGCTTGGACCTCCCATAACTGACCTAGCAACTGAAGAGTTAACATCCAAACTATCAAGGGGCCAAAAAGAGCTGATTGGTGGGTTGTTAAATATTTTGAATACCCCCCTGGGGAACAGTTTTAGACTCTTTCTCGGTAGAATACTCCAGGCAGTCATTACCAATTGATCAAAGTTGGTAGTTAAGATAAAATTTATTTACCATCCAGGGATTACGGTCTTATCTCCCCCCAGGGTATTTGGTTTTATACAGTGTGCTCTGGAAGTTAAAGAACAAGGCTTCCAGGACTGGACCTCTAATGCTGTAACTTCAAGAGCTGGACGTGAATGGACCTGGGGGCTGACAGCCTCACGTTTCCTTCTCTGACCTAGACTGGTTTTGACCCTTGAGCGTGAGATAGGGCTATAGAATGTACCTCAAACCCTCAGCCCTACCAAGGCTTCCAGCAGAGCAGAGACATCTCTTCCAGGTCTGCATTCAGACTCAGCATGCTCCAGTGTAGAAGCCAGGACATCAGCAGTTTCTCTGAAACACATTTTGATTTTTAGGGGAATGAAGGGACCTGTGCTGCCTACAGATGGCAAAGGTAGCTTAACATCTAAACAGTGTAACTTGTGCCCTTAAAAATCCTTAGTAAAAATAATTCTGCCATATTACATCATTTTTCTTTTCCATAAGTAGCAAAGTGCCCCTTGGTTTTAAGATGAATATGGTCATGTTATCCCCAGTGACAATCTGTGAAGAAAAGAACTCTTAGGGATATTAGCAGAGAGGACATGAGACGGGACCTTTGGCATAAATGACCATATCTGAATTAGATGGTCCATGGGAAGAACCCCATGAAGGCTGCTGGTGCTGTTGGAGTGGGATGGGTGGGAATAGTTACTCTCTCCAGGACCTCTTTGTTTGCATGAAAGACTTACACTCGACACAACCCTCATTTCATCAGTGAGATGACTGAAGTCCAGAGGGGTTCACTGACTTTTCCAAGATCACACTGCCTGGCCAAGACAGATGCAGAATCAATAGCGTCCTGACCGTGCATTCCGTTCACTTAGACAACATGGCAGTAATTTATCCTTTTCTTGATAACCCAGAGGTATCATTAGGAACACTAATTACCATATAACATTGCAATATAGGACTGACTGGGGTATGTGGCTCTGGTTGCTTCTATACTAAGGGGGCTTATTTGGTGCTATTTTGGGGTCTTGGTACTTTTTGTGTCTGTCTTCATCATCATCAATCTCTCATTGTGGCTACTTCAAACAAATCATCTAAAGTCTACCCCCCCTCCCCAACATTGTTGATTGCAAAAGTACAACAGCAATTTAATTTTACATAATAACACTCCCAGCATGGCTGTTGGCGATTTCCCCAGTTCAGTTTGCATTCTTCACGTTCTCAGCACCTCTCTCGGGCACTGCAGTGTTCTTGGAGGAAGCCTTTCAGAATTAGGGAAAGAGCAGGGTTCAATCCCGCAACTAGCAGTGCGACTGTGGGAAAGTTTCTCAGCTTCACGAGCCCTGGATACTCCCTTGGTCTTTCAGGAAGAATGTGAGGTTCGAATACCTGCATAGAGTTGTCTTTTAGCAAAGACTAGTTTCCTTTCTTCATTAGAGGCATGTTCTGCCTTTGCCTTTTATTAAGGTTGGTTATGGGCATATCTAGAGAAGGCAATGGCACCCCACTCCAGAACTGTTGCCTGGAAAATCCCATGGAATGAGGAGCCTGGTGGGCTGCAGTCCATGGGGTTGCTAAGAGTTGGACACGACTGAGCAACTTCACTTTCATGCATTGGAGAAGGAAAAGGCTACCCACTCCAGTGTTCTTGCCTGGAGAATCCCAGGGATGGCAGAGCCTGGTGGGCTTCCATCTATGGGGTTGCACAGAGTCAGGCATGACTGAAGTGACTTAGCAGCAGTAGCATGGGCATATCTGTCCTCTTTGGTAGAATTCAGGATCCTTGAGGTTGGTGACCTTGTTTCCTAAATCTGGGTTCCCCCCTTCCCTGCCTCTCCCACCACCATGCTTGCTAGGCTTGGTTGCTGTTTTTGTTGGTTCAGTTGCTAAGTAATGTCTGACTCTTTGCAACCCCATGAATTGCAGCACACCAGTCTTCCTATCCTTCACTATCTTCCAGAGTTTGCTTGGACTCATGCCCATTGAGTTGGTGATGCCATCCAACCAACTTATCCTCTGCTACCCTCTCTTCCTTTTGCCTTCAATCTTTCCTGCATCACTGTCTTTTCCAATGAGTTGGCTCTTTGCATCAGGTGGCCAAGGTATTTGAGCTTCAGCTTCAGTCCCTCCAATGAATATTCAGAGTTGATTTATTTTAAGATTGACTGGTTTGATCTCCTTGCTATCCAAACAACTCTCAAGAGTTTGCTGTAGGCTCTCCATTAATGCTGGTAGAGAATATTGTAGGTCAGTAAGTTCTGTGGAATGGCTGTGTTGTCTCCTGCAGGCTCAGGGATACAGGCCCTGGGGAGGCCTTTTCCTCTTTTCTGTGTCCTGGGAGGTATAGTTCCTGGAGCTCTGACCTCCACATATGTGGGACGTCTCTGAAAGTTTTGATGAGAAAATTTGACCTCTGTGTACTGGTGCCAAGTCAAATCTTAGAAACAGAGTTTTGGATCAAATAGAAAGGAATAGCTTTGTTGCTTTTCCAGGTAAAGGGGAAAACAATGGGGTCATGCCCTCAAAAACTGTGTGCCAACCCAGGAGGATTTGGTGAGAAGTTTTATAGCAGTGGTTCAAGGGTAGGGTTGCGAATGGGGATCAGGGTGCGTATGGAGCCTGTGTCCCTTTAATCTGGTTTCAGGCATTCTGAGGAATGTCTGTGATTCTCAGAATTATCAAACTGTGACCTTCTCTCTGGAATGTAGAATACTTACTCAAATATTTAACATCATCCATTTGTTGGGGGTTTTAGTTCTGCAGAAGAGCTCAAAGACATTGTTATGTGTATCCCTTGAAGTGGAACCAGGATCTTGTCCTAAGGCTTCTCTATTATCAGATATGCAGATGATACCACTCCTATGGCAGAAAGGAAAGAACTAAAGAGCCTCTTGATAAAAGTGAAAGAAGAGAGTGAAAAAGTTGGCTTAAAAGTCAACATTCAGAAAACTAAGATCATGGCATCTGGTCCCATCACTTCATGGCAAATAGATGGGGAAAGAGTGGAAACAGTGACAGACTTTATTTTTTTGGGCTCCAAAATCACTGCAGATGGTGACTGCAGCCTTGAAATTAAAAGATGGCTGCTCCTTGGGGGAAAAAAAAAAGTTATGACCAACCTAGACAGCATATTAAAAAGCAGAGACATTACTTTGCTAATAAATGTCCATCTAGTCAAAGCTATGGTTTTTCCAGTAGTCACGAATGGATGTGAGAGTTGGACTGTAAAAAAAGCTGAGCACCAAAGAATGGATGCTTTTGAACTGTGGTATTGGAGAAGACTCTTGAGAGTCCCTTGCACAGCAAGGAAATACAACCAGTTCATCCTAAAGGAAATCGGTCCTGAATATTCATTGGAAGGACTGATGGTGAAGCTGAAACTCCAATCCTTTGGCCACCTGATGCAAAGAACTGACTCATTTGAAAAGACCCCGATGCTGGGAAAGATTGAAGGAGGGTGGAGAAGGGGACAGCAGAGGATGAGATGGTTGGATGGCATCACCGACTCAATGGACGTGAGTTTGAGTAAACTCTGGGAGTTGGTGATGGAAAGGGAAGCCTGGCGTGCTGCAGTCCATGCAGTTGCAAAGAGCTGGACACGACTGACTGAGCGACTGAACTGAACTGATTGTCTCTTGACTGCCCCTCCCTTGTTTTGGCATCTCCTCCCTTCCGTGATTGGCAACTGTTTGAAACTGCCCTTTGGAACTCTGGAAGGTCTTGGGGACTGAAGCCTATTTCCTACAATCAAGAAACAGGGGATACAGAAAAGTGTCCATGCCCAGGATCCCCACAGGGTCCTGCTTGGTTTTTTATGATCTCTCTTTGGAAAGTGGCCCCCTTGCAGAGAGTCCTTCTCCTCAGGGAGAATCAGACTCAGAGGACCAATTTCAAAGCCTTTGTAAAATAAGCCAGGCTGCTCCTTCCCTGGGGGCACAGCAAATGGGGCACGGAAGTCTCCAAGGCAGTTAGTCCGTTCTTCGGAGGTAATGACTTTGAGGACTCTGCGAGTTTCTTAGGCTTCAGCCAGTCTCTTCATTCCTTAGCAGCAGGTTTAGTAGCCTAATAGAGAGCCCTGCCCATTCTATGCAGTGCTGGTTGTGCAGATGCAGAGGGGGCTGGTGGAGGGACTGAGATGAGGTAAGAGAAGCCTCAGAAGAGAGTTGAGAGAGCAAGACTGGGGGCATTCCAGAGAGACGGAGAGATAGGAGTCTGCCGTTCTCCCTGAACCTGGGTTCCTCAAGATGCTGCTCTTGACAGCAAACCTCTCTCCTCCAGTCATTTCCAGTGGGCTTTCAGTTGAGTTCAGTCACTTGGTTGTGTCCTATTCTTTGCAACCCCAAGGACTGCAGCATGCCAGGCCTCCCTGTTCATCACCAACTCTCGGAGTTCACCCAAACTCATGTCCATTGAGTCGGTGATGCCATCCAACCATCTCATCCTCTGTCGTCCCCTTCTCCTCCCACTTTCAATCTTTCCCAGCATCGGGGTCTTTTCTAATGAGTCAGTTCTTCGCATCAGGTGGCCAAAGTATTGGAGTTTCAGCTTCAGCATCAGTCCTTCAAATGAACATTCAGGACTGATCTCCTTTAGGATGGACTGGTTTGATCTCCTTGTGGTGCAAGGGACTCTCAAGAGTCTTCTTCAACACCACAGTTCAAAAGCATCCATTCTTCAATGCTCAGCTTTCTTTATAGTCCAACTCTCACATCCATATATGACTACTGGAAAAACCATAGCTTTGACAAGACGGACCTTTTTCAGCAAACTAATGTCTCTGCTTTTTAATATGCTGTCTGGGTTGGTCATAGCTTTTCTTCCAAGGAGCAAGGGTCTTTTAATTTCAGGGTGCAGTCACCATCTGCAGTGATTTTGGAGCCTCCCAAAATAAAGTCTGTCACTGTTTCCGTGGTTTCCCCATCTATTTGCCATGAAGTGATGGGATCAGATACCATGATCTTAGGTTTCTGAATGTTGAGTTTAAGCTAGCTTTTTCACTCTCCTCTTTCACTTTCATCAAGAGGCTCTTTAGTTCTTCTTCACTTTCTGCCATAAGGGTGGTGTCATCTGCGTATCTGAGGTTATTGATATTTCTCCCAGCAATTTTGATCCAGCTTGTGCTTCATCCAGCCTGGCATTTTGCATGATGTACTCTGTATATAAGTTAAATAAGCAGGGTGACAATATACAGACTTGATGTACTCCTTTCCCAGTTTGGAACCAGTCTGTTGTTCCATGTCTGGTTTTAACTGTTTTTTCTTAACCTGCATGCAGATTTCTCAGGAGGCAGGTATGGTGAACTGGTATTCCCATCTCTTGAAGAATTCTCCACAGTTGTGATCTACAGAGTCAAAGGCTTTCAGGACCCATTATAAACAGACCCCAGCTAATTTCTTCTTTGAATAACCTATGGGTCATGTGGCAGATTTCCCCACTTGTGCACACTACAGGGTGGGGCAAGGAAGAGATGCTGGAGGGCTAGTAGGTGATGTTTAATGACTGATGAGCTTGGGTGGCACCAGACTGGGCATGGAGATAGTGTTTGCCCACAGAAATGACAATACTGCTTGGACATTTTAGGGACAAAAAGCCTGTATATGTGTATATTTATGAGTCTGGTCCCTTAAACATATCATTTGACATAGTTTGCAGTGGTTTTGCAAAGGAAAATCCATTTGAATACAGTATTCTCAGATTGCCCTGTTCACTTAGTAATTAAGGTATATTACCCTTGTAGATTACTTGAGCCTTATAGTTTTTGGGTTTTCAGCTCTCTCCAAAGCTCCTTGAGACCCCTGCCAGGGAGATGTGTGGGGAAGGTTGTAAATGCCTTTGCTGCATCTTTCTGCCTAAGTATTTGCAGCAGATTTTATGGAGCTTGTAAATAGGAACTGATTTTCTTTTACATATGTGAGTCAGCCTTATTTGGGTCTAAAGTGGACTTTATGAACCTGCACGGATTAGAATAAACACTGTGCCCAGCAATCAGTTCTATATTTAGTTCTTAAATAGGCTAGGCTTTTTTGTAAGTGTGTATATGTGTATGTGTATATGAGAACTGAATATTAAGAAAAAAATCAAGTGTGAATACTGCTGGCTTGTGTGAAGCTGACTGATCTGAGGATGGGCCTGGGAGAATTCCTGGCCAAGTGGAGCCACAGCCAACAGCTAAGGGATCTTTTTTTCCCCTGGAAGTCATTGTTTGTTTACCTATTAAATGGATAGCATGGGTCTCCACAAAACCCTAGGATGGTTGTGCAGATCAAAGAAAGCAGGAAAGCACAAGGATCTAGCAAAGTGCTGGTGTCTAGCTGGGACTCGGTAAATACCTACTACTTATGAAATCTCAGCCTGGAAGGGACTGGAAGTTTCTGGAGGAGGAAGACTTGTGTTTTCTGCTGTGTCCCTGACAGTCTCCAGGAAGTCCAGGGTCAAAGAAATAATAATAGGTTTTTACATTGAATGAAAGCATCAAAGTCCTGCTAAAGAAAAGCTCCCATTCAAAACTGTTATTCTGGATCATGATCAGTAATAGAGGAGTGAGATGGGGAGATAGGAGGGATGGTAGAGGACAGGGCCTCTCAAGCCAGACTGCTTGGGTTTGTGTCTCAGCGCAGGCACTTGAGGAGCTGTGTGACCCTGGACATGTCATTTAGCCTCTCTGTTCCTCAATCTCTTCACCTGTAGGATGGGTATAATCAATACCAATGTTCTAGCGATAGTGTATGGACATGTATTATAGTTACAGATGTAACATGCTTAGTGTGCCTGACACACAGTGTTTGTTATTATTATCATTATCTTTATCTGTATTAATAGTGGTTAAAAAAGGGGATTTTGTTGGTAGACGTGGACTTGAGTCTTAGCATTGCCACTTATCAGCTCCGTGACCTTGGATAATTATTCAACCTTTCTAAGTCTCTGTTCCCTCATCTGTTATTTGGGATGTCTCTTCTCCTGGGGTTATTAGGAGCATCAAATGAGATAAGATGTTTAAAGTATTGAGCCTTGTGCCTGTCATAGAAAAAGCACTTAATCAATGTTATCTATTTTATTATCTCAAGAACTACTTGAATTTAATACCATTCATTCAACAAATACCGATGAAGCTGGTGTGGAGTGTAGGCCTGGTATGGAATGAGGTTTCTTCCTTCTCTAATGAGGGAACATGGACATCGTTTCTGTTTTGGATGAATATTTGCTTCTTCCATTGTAGTTAGAACATTGTAAGATTGCACGAAAAAATCTGGAGAAGAGACTAAAGGTGGGGCAACTTGAAGCCTCAAAAGGCAGTTTGGCTCTGAGAATTAGTGCTCTCATGGGGAGACCCAGGAACGAAGCAGTTGCACGTCAGGAACCTGGGACTTCCAGGGTGACCACCCGTCCTCGTCTTTGCCACTTACTGGTAACTGTGTCCCCTTTCACTTGAAAACTCCTAGGTTAGATGTTAAATTATCCGATTCCTCATACTTGAGCTACTTAAGAGAAACATCCCCCTGTATCTCAAAGGGGTGTGGCTGGAAGCACCAAGAGGCCCTGTCTGACTTTGGGAAGGCAGCCTGGCATTTTGTTGGGTCGAGAGGGTGAGGGGGCTTCTCAGGCGTGGCAGGGGAGGCCACAGGAGGGGAGACCGTGGAGAACCCATTTCCTTCCCTCACCTGGAAGCATATGGATGTTTCCTTTTTCCTCTCTTTTTCCAGGCCAGCACACATTATGGGAACTTTGTCATCTTCCTAGATTCTGAAAGTGAGTGGCTACTTGCCAGAGGGAGAGTGGTGCAGAGAGGACAAATGAAAATGACAACAGAACAACAAAAACCCACATAAAATAAATAAGCCACTAGCTCCAAGGAAGAAACTTCTGGGCTTAATTTGCATCCTGTTCTCTCCTGATTGTTTGTTGCCAAGGTTGTCATTGGGGGAGGGAAAGTGGTTGCTGGAGGGGTGCTCGCCTGCCCAGCTCTTGAGTTCTCACTTCTGCTTTTCAGCTCAGTGATGAGGACAGCCTGGATGGAGGGGGATGGGACCACGGGAGAGGAGGCATTGGCTAAATATTTTAAAGTAGTGCTCACTGAGACTCTTGTTAAAAAATAATTACATATAAATAGCAAACTAGAGATCCCCCAAGATTTCTGCAGTGCTGATGTGTTACTTTTAGTAGCAGGACAAAAAAAAAAAAATAGTTTTTGAAGACTAATAAGATCCCCTGGAGGAGGACAGGGCAACCCATTCCAGTATTCTTGCCTGGAGAATCCCATGGACAGAGGAGCCTGGTGGGCTACATTCCATAGGGTTGCAGTCGGACACGACTGAAGAGACTTAGCATGCATGCAAGATTAATAGTAAAGCTTATATAATGATAACAGTGTGCCGGATTTTCATCAGAGTATTTCACATGTGTTTACTTCTCTAATCCTCACAGCAAACCTCCAAGTTGGCCATATCATCATCCTCTGTTTCCAGATGTGGACCCTGAGGCACAGAGAACTTCAGTAACTTGCCCTAAGTCATATGTCTGGTCAGTGGCAGAGATTCTACCTGGGCAGCCAGTCTCCAGAGCTAAGTTCTTAAGCAAACTCTGTATCACCTTCTCGGAGAAGGCAATGGCACCCCACTCCAGTACTCTTGCCTGGAAAATCCCATGGACGGAGGAGCCTGGTGGGCTGCAGTCCATGGGGTCGCACAGAGTCAGACACGACTGAAGTGACTTAGCAGTAGCAGTATTACCTTCTGGGCTAAAAGTCAGGCTGAGAACTGGAAACTGAGGCACAGAAAGGTGAGGCTTAAGTTACACAGCTAGGAGGTGGGAGCAGGACCGAAGCTCAGCTGTGCCATGCTCCAGAGTTGTTAATGCTTAGCAGTTATTAATGCTTTTTCTCTTTCTCATTGGGTTCCCCAAAGGATTGTTGTGAAGGTCAAGTGAGACACAGCACGTGGTACGTAGGTGTGTTTGTGTGTTAAGCTGCTTAGTCGTGTTCGACTCTGTGCGACCCAATGGACTGCAGCCCACCAGGCTCCTCTGTCCATGGAGATTCTCCAGGCAAGAATACTGGAGTGGGTTGCCCTGCCCTTCTCCAGGGGATCTTCCCAACCCAGGGATTGAATCCAGGTCTCCCACATTGCAGGAGGATTCTTTACCGACTGAGCCCCCAAGGAAGTCAGTTGTAAAGTACCAAACAAGCTGTCATTCAGATACTAGATCTGAAGACAGGGGGGAAGACACTTTCCTTGTGTCCAGGGATGGCTTAGGCAGAGGCTGGTGGAGAGAAACGTGCACATTGGCAGCAAGTGGATCCAGCAGTGGAGATATAAGGTGTGAAGGAAAATCGGGTGGGGTCCTAAAACCAGGCAGACTGGAGGAGGGGAGTGTTCCTCTTCTAATGCTAGATGATGGAGCCAAGAGATCCAGCCCTCTCTCATCTGTGCCCGTGGCTCAGAGAACCCAGGGATAATAAAGCAGCATCACCATCGGGGACAATGACAGCAACTTTCTTTTAGCCAAAGACATTTGGTCTCCTCCCTCTCACCAAACTGTCCTTTCTTCAGGCTGTTTCCAAGCCTCTCCCCAGGTTATGAGCTCTTTGCAGACACCTCTGCAGTGGGGTCCTAATTTGCATCTTATATGGACATCTTTATCTTGAGCTACAGGGCTCCTCTGAGATGCAATCTGCCTACAGAAACACACTTACTGTGGATCTTGAAAGTGGCACAGAGACTGATGGCTCCTTCCCTCCTCCCTTCCAACCTTTCCACCCCCCCCACCCCCACCCCTAGTTTTCCCAAATCCTGGCGCCTGCTAAAGGCTCAGTTGTTTCCCAGGGGGGCACATACGCCTGTCTTTCTCTTCAGGCTGACTTACTGTACATGCCTTTCATCTGCTCAGAATCTGATTTAAATATGAATCCATAGAGCCCGAACACCCAGCCCTTAGAAGAGCTGTAACTTTGTTATATTTTATTTTGCCCAATCACAGCAGTTATCTTATTCTCCTCTGCAAGGTCCTGTCAAAAGGGACTAAATGACAACCTTTGGGAAGAGAGCAACCTTAATCACGTGAAAGTAATTTATTTTTAATCCACCACACTGCAGCTGTCCCCTAGTTATTTGTGAATATGTATCAAGCCCAAACTTTGAAATTTTGATAATTGGCTTCTTGCCGCTTCATTATTTCTCCTTCTCTTCTGGGTCTGATATGTGTGAAAAGTTTCCCAAGAATATATCCAGTAAATGCATCCTAGACTGAAAGATAGGCACAGTAAAGTGCAGTATAGTAAAGCCTCTGTTATTCACCTATTTAATGAATGTTATTTGAACGTCTTCATTGTTTCAGGTACTGGATGAGGTGCTGGTGACGCAGTAATAAGGAAGGTCAGCGTCTCTGGCCTCACAAACATACTGGCTAGTGGAGCAGAAGTCAATGGAAGAGCAAATAAAGGCATTTTACACATTGTGATAAATTCTGGGAGTGCAGCAAGTGGAGATATTATGACACAATATGGCTGTCCCAGTACAGAGCATGGTGAACTGATCAATGTCTCGTTTCCAGAAAATATAATTCTCTGAATGCAGCCTAAAACTGCATTTGTGTTGTTTCTTTTTTTATTAGCCACCTTACACTTTTTATCTGTATTGAGCCAAAATAAAATTTTTATTATACAAAGTATTTTCAGTAAATACTTATTATACAAAGTGACTGCAGCAAATGTGTGAAACAGAAAGAAGAAGGTGACCTGTATTATCACCACTGAGAGTTACTGCTTGCTACCTTTTGGATCTTCTTCCTATTAATAACTATGTTTATGTATGTGTCTTATAATTTTATAAACTGGTTTGATCCACTTACGAAAATGTTACATGTTATTTTCCCCCACGTCAGGAAGTATCCTATATTATCATCCATCGTGGTGACATGATACTGCACTGTGTGGTCAAGCGAAACACCTCATCACTTTTGGATGCGAAGCAGTTAAACCAGGTCTTCCTCCTTCTGTACTTGTGTAATGTTTTTTTTCTAACCTAAATGTAGGACTTTACATTTTTATTAAAAAATCGTATTGTTGCTTTTAAGATAAATTATTAGTCTGTTATGATCTTTTAAGTCATGATTTCATTAACCAATCTCTCCCAGGTTGATACGATTTTAAAATCAGTAAGGATCAAAATCACTGATACATCATTTTAAGTAGGATAGAGCCTCATAGCATTCCCTTGGAAACCCCCCTACAGTTACTCCATTGATCAAACACTGTTTAGTTCTGATCAATTAATACTTTTAGCTGTACTATCCTGTGGCTTGTTTCTCCATTGGAAAATAAGAACTTTCAAAAACAAGAAAAAATACTGCCAATCACTTTACCATTTGGATTCGTTATGTCTGTCATATTCCCTTTTATGCTCATCTTATAATTTTATTAATAACAGAAGATTGGTTTGGTACTCCTTGTTCTTTTTGAACTCATGCTGTTGTTCTGGAGAAAAAGAAATTGGTCAAATACTAAAATCCAATTCAAATTCCTTGTCATTCTTGAATGTATAGATTGGGCTTAAAGGTCTTAATCTTGACACATTCCTCAATTTGGAGATTAAAACTATTTTTTTCAGACTAAGGTGTTTGTTATTGTTGTTTCTCTTGTTATATACAATTGCTGGTGAAAAAAATGGGCTAATTAGTTCCTTTAAAAAATATTTAATTTAAGAAATGAACACATTTTTCTAATGTGTTAAAAAACCAACTGTTTAATTTTTCCAAGGATTAAATACAACTCACTGGACTGTAAATAATAAAATTCATTAAAAAATCCAGACAATTTTTCAATTCCTCACAGTCCTTCAGAGAGCATTCCCTGTGGCTTGGCATTCTTTAAGGCCTGTAAGCACACTTCAGTGTAGCTCAGGTGAGCCAAGCAATGTGGACTCACTCAAGGCAGTGGAGAGCTGTCTTCCACCTCCTCATTTATCTCAGATTTCTGAGCCCTGACAAAACATTTGTTCTACCCTCTCCATACGATGTTTACTTTTCTTGAAATGATAGAGGCAAAATACAAGTGGAATAATTAGTTGTGCTTTTCTACTTCCTCTTCCAATAATATCATCAGCTTCAAATATGGAACCATTTATTTCCTCTCTCAATTGAGAGAGAGGAATTTGCTCATCTTGAGATTCTCCATGGTGCCCAACACAACGTCTAACTTGTTATGGGTGTATTAGGTAGAACCTTTTTGGGTGCAAAGGATAGAAATCCAATACAAACTTTCTTAAACCAAAACATAGAAACACACACAAACGTGTGTGTGTGTGTGTGTGTGT
The DNA here is from genome assembly GCF_029378745.1 of Bos indicus. Classification (NCBI taxonomy): domain Eukaryota; kingdom Metazoa; phylum Chordata; class Mammalia; order Artiodactyla; family Bovidae; genus Bos; species Bos indicus. The sequence continues at coordinate 25,036,730 of NC_091785.1, forward strand.
GTGTGTGTGTGTGTGTGTAGGGGGGTTGTTTTCAATGAGGTCTAAATGCTGTGTTTAAAGCAAGGGCTTAGAGTACAGAAATTCTATCATGGAGGTGCTGAACACAGAAAGTTCTACGACATGTTGGGAGTTACGAGCAAAAGAAGTATTAAACTGAATCCCCAAAGTATAAAATGTAGCCAGGTCTAGACACCATGTTGTATCTGAGTAATTTTTGTGCCAATAAATGATATCAGGATTTAAAAAAAAATTAGAGTGTTTGTTCGATATATATATATGTATTGAATTGGCCAAAAAGTTTTTGCCATCCCAATGTATTTCAACAGCGCATTAACTTAACAGTAACTGGATAAACAGATGCAAATTATAGCATCAGGACCTGGATTCTCTCTCTCCGTTTTTCCTCAGTGCATTTCTCTTTGATTTTACTCAGAGTTTCCCTCCAAGTGGAAATTCCAGGCTTGCATCTTCACACCTCTAAGCTGTGAGAAAAACAAATTCTTTTTTGATTGCTCAAAAGTCCCAGGATTAGCTCTATTTGACCTGATTGGCTTCAGTTCAGTTCAGTTCAGTCGCTCAGTCATGTCTGACTCTTTGCGACCCCATGAATCGCAGCACGTTGGCTTGGATTAGATCATATGCCCATTTGTCAGTCAATCAGTCATCATGGCCACGAGCATTGATGCTGATTGGCCTGACCTGAGTCACATGACTCCCCAGGGTACTTGGGATATAATCTGCTCTATATAAAGGGCAGGCTTCCCAGGTGGCAGAGTGATAAAGAATCCTCCTGCTAATGTAGGAGATGTAGGCTAGGTGGGTTCAATCCCTGAGTCAGGAAGATCCCTTGGAGAAAGAAATGGCAACCCACTCCAGTGTTCTTGCCTGAAAAATCCTATAGACAAAGGAGCCCAGCAGGCTACAGTCCAGTGGGGTCACAAGGAATCAGAACTGAGCACTCACACAGGCATATAAAGGGCAGTGGGAGAGTGAGGCACTGGCTTCCTCCAGAGGAAAATCTGAGTATCATTGTCAGAAGAATTAAGGAAGGATGAAGGGTAGGTAAAAAATAACACAGAATCATGACAAGTTTTTCAATTAGATACTTTTTGAAGTAGCTAATTAGTCTTATTTTTTTCTACCAATGATTGTACATGACAAAGAGAAATAACAACAAAAAACTTTGTCTAAAAGAAGGTTAGTTTTAATCTCCAAGTGGAAGAATAATAATGAGATATCAGGATTAAGACCTTTAGGTCCAACCTATATATTCACGAATCATAAGAAATTTGAATTGAGTTTTGTATTTGACAAATTATTTTTTAGTATCTGACCAATTTTTTTTTCCAGAATATATGAATTCATTTTTCACTTTATGAATTTCCTGGAAGCAAATGCAATACTTCCTGCTGCTGCTGCTAAGTTGCCTCAGTCGTGTCTGACTCTGTGCGACCCCATAGACAGAAGCCCAACAGGCTGCGCTGTCCCTGGGATTCTCCAGGCGAGAACACTGGAGTGGGTTGCCATTTCCTTCTCCAATGCATGAAAGTGAAAAGTGAAAGTGAAGTCACTCAGTGGTGTTCGACTCTTAGTGACCCCATGGACTGCAGCCTACCAGGCTCCTCTGCCCATGGGATTTTCCAGGCAAGAGTACTGGAGTGGGGTGCCATTGCCTTCTCCACAATACTTCCTACTATCTGCCATTTAAATAAAAGATTTCTTTTAACTAAAAGAAAATTTGTTACAAGACTACTGTATACATGGCATCACCAACTCGAGTGAACTCTGGGAGTTGGTGATGGACAGGGAGGCCTGGCATGCTGCGATTCATGGGGTCGCAAAGAGTCGGACACGACTCAGCAACTGAACTGAACTGAACTGTATACATCAGAAAAGATAGTCTCCCTAGCTTGTGGTGGCCTTGGTAGAGAGTTGGGGGGTCTCAAGGACATTATCATATTAATGCATTGCTCCATAGTTTGATACTACCCTCTATGGTGCAATCAAGAAAAGGAGGCTGGTGCTCTGATGATGAGGTCATCTGAGACAGCCAGTATCCAGTCAGAGAAACAGAGTACATACTAATACTCTGTACAGTTAGTCAACAGAAGGAATTAAATATGAAGGATAGATTATAAAGGTGTTGGGAGAGTTGAAGAGTCAAACAGGACCATGAGGCAACCCAGAGATAAACAGAAGCAAGAAACCTCTACAAACTTTAAGATATAGCCAGTAAAGGGAGAAGATGGTATGACCAGAGTCAGAGAGCTGGAGTTCAAACTATTCAGCAGGGTCTGGGTCTACAGTAGACTGCCTGATGGGAGCTGGGACCACAGAGGAAATGCTAATCAAAGCAGAAAGAAGGGGGAGGAATACTCTGACTTCTCCCTCTTTTCTGCCCAGCAATCTCCCAACATTTTCTCTCATTGGCTAACCCAGAAGGCAGCCTGCAAGGAAGTCAGAGAAATGCATTTTTCCTGGGCAAAGGATAGGAATGCATCTGAGACAAAAGGGAAAAATGGGTGACACATGACCTGGAGCAAGATATGAAGCTTGAGGCCGTTTTCACGTGGAAAATTAACAGCTTTATTCTTGGTTCATTTCTTTTCTGTAGTAAGAGGATTTGAAGCCTTTCTGCTTAGAGGAAAGAGAAACTCATATCTGCTGACTCTGGGCAAAGGACAACCATGGACAATGAGGACCAAAGAATAGAAGAAGTGGGGATTTTTCAGAGGAAAGAATTAAAAGAAAATGAAGTGATTCACTGTAGGCAAAATCTTGGTGAAGCAGTGGGGAGGATGGAGACTCTCCTTCACAGAGAAAATGTAGGGGGAGAAAGAGAAGAGAGTGTTGTCTATGGCATCCGGATCAGATGGGTCCTGCTTGTTACTTCCCAACATTGCTAAAAAGTGTGTGATGTATCTGGACTGTTGAAACCACAGACTGCCTTGCAAAAGGCCCCTGAGCCCCAGGCATAGCATGAGACTGAAAGAAGACCATTAAGAGGGTCATATTTGGAGGGACCAGGAGTCATTCTCAAAGGGCAGATAATGATAGCTGACCCTTCTCTGGTTCTGTGGAAGATTTCATTGGTTGGCTCCTCACCTGCCTAGGGAGAAGTGCTCAGTAGAATCACTAGATCCTGCTCTCCTCTCCACCTACCAAGTGTGGGCATAGCCACCGCCCAAGAAAATGAGGCTGCAGCTCTGAGTACTTAGTGTGGGTACCGAGTTTGTACACTGTGAGTTTAGATACTGAGTTCAGATAACATGAATACCGAATTGCCTAAATCTTGTGAGCTTCTGGGCATGGATAACAAGAGTTGAGATAGTGGTAGAATCCTAGTATTTCAGTATTTTAACAGCTGGCACACTCGTGTGTCCTAATTGAAGAGCACCTCTGCCTATAGTCCTCTCTTCTCTAGGAAGACCTGGGGGATTATGGTCACTCATAGACATTCTTCCGGATCCCAGGTTGCTCCGTAACACAGTTAGGGCAGAATTCCTTATTGAGATTTCAATTTGTCCTTTTTATTGTAGTTATAACCCACAACACAGCTTCCAAGAACACAAAACATAGACAAAAATTTGAGTTCCTTTGCCTCAGGAGCTTTTGTGCCTGCCAAACTACAGCAGACTTTTCCTTTGTGTTTGAAATCTCAGGCTTTCTGAGACCATTTGTGTCTTACACAACTCGTCCAGGGCTGAAACCAGTGAAGAGCTATGTCCCATATGCCCTGAGCAGTATCATTGTGTATATGTATCGCGTGTGTGCGTGCACACACATGCATGCTCAGTCATGTCCAACTCTTTGTGACCCCATGGATTGTAGCCCGCCAGGCTCCTCTGTCCATGGAACTTTCCAGGCAAGCATACTGGAGTGGGTTGCCATTTCCTACTGCAGGGGATCTTCCCAACCCAGGGATTAAACCTACATCTCCTGCATCTCTTGCATTGGCATTTTAAATCTGACTGTTTTTAAATTTTTTAAATGAAGAAATTCTGTATACAAACCCAGATTTTAAGATTTTCCCAGAATATTAAGTGCCCAGTCCATACTGGCTCTGCATTTTAAGGGCCAGCAGTGACCTTGTCTGCTTTAGAACACCTGGCTGGTTAGCTACAATCCCTATAACTCTGTCTTGTCTTCCTCACCGAGACTTGAGAGTCAGTTGCCATTTTATAATCTCCCAGCTGGTAGATACCACTCATTTGTCCAGGTACCTGCTGGTCATCTTAGGTATTTAAGTTTCTGACTTGAGCTGGAGCAGGGCTTTTGCAGGAGAGAGACAGAGACAGCTGGAGGGGAAGTGGAGTTGAGATTCTTCAAGGTTAGGTGATGACTGACTTTCATGGGTTCTGTGAGGGGAGGAGACTGGCTTCCCACTTTGGGGTGATTGTGAGGTGAGTTTGCAGATGCTTGGAAGTTGAATACTGTGGCTTTGGTCACTGGGTTGGGAGATTTCTGGACTCTGCCTCGAATCTACCACCTCAGATGACCAGACTAGCTTAAACCAGGATCACCTTGTTGTAGCCACGGGGACTGGAGACAGGATTTTCCTTTGAACATTTAGAAGGTACAAGAACCCTGGGACTTCTGAACAGCACTAAAAGGAAGCCCCACAGGATTATAGAACTGAACATCCTCTGGTGACGTGGGAGAGAGTTCAGAGCAGAGTACTGATTGAGTGACAGACATCAGCAGTTTTGTATCAGCTTTGGGGAGTGTGGCTGTCCCCTCACGTCTCCCTGTACTGAGAGCTGTGATGAATCCCATTCTCCTCTCTGCAGGGCTGGATTAGTGTGGTTTGCTTCCGTGCTCTCACAAGGAGGGCCTTCTCTTTGTTTTGTCATTGTGTGAAGTTGCACATCTGAAATGATGTGGTGATGATTTTTCAAAGAGCTCCAAGCACAGAGCTCAGTATTTTTTTTTTTTCCTTTAAGGCAGCTGTTCTAATAGTCTGTCTCCTGTTTCATGGAATATGAAGGAGATGACTGAGCCATCACAGATTTCTGAGCATCAGTTAATCTTCCTGTGGGATATTCTGCTGTTATTCAGTCACCCAGTTGTGCCCGACTCCTTGAGACCCTATGGACTGCAGCCCACCAGTCCTTCCCTGTCCTTCACCATCTCCCTTGTCTAGTAACTTCCTAAGCAGTCTCCCACATTCTGCTTTCCCTGTTGACTCCATCCACTAGCTTCAGGGTCCTTTTCCCAGCTCCTGGGGCTATTCTGGCTACACTCACTCTTTCACAGTCCATTTCTGCATCCCAACCCACTCCAGTGTTCTTGCCTGGAGAATCCCAGGGACGGAGGAGCCTTGTGGGCTGCCGTCTATGGGGTTGCACAGAGTCAGACACGACTGATGGGACTTAGCAGCAGCAGCAGCAGCAGCACCATACCTTCATCTGGTGCCACAGTGGTAAAGAATTCCACCTGTCAGTGCAGGAGACTCAAGAGATGTGGGTTCGATCCCTGGGTTAGGAAGATCCCCTGGAGTAGGAAATGGCAAACCACTTTAGTATATTTGCCTGGAAAATTCCATGGACAGAGGAGCCTGGTGGGCTACAGTCCATGGGGTCCCCAAAGAGGCAGACATGACTGAGCATGCATGCACACACACACACACACACTCACTCTTTAATATGGCTTTCTAGACTCTTCCTGCATATTCAGCTTCATCCCTCCACCATCATGTGCTCCTCCCAACTTCCCGAATACTCTGTTCTCTGCTCCTCTCTAGACCTCTTGCATATTCTGGTCACTTAGCCTGAAGTGCCCCACCCCCCACTTTTTTTTTCAACTTTGCTTCTTAAACTTGTGTCAAACTCTTGTATTCAAAGCTCCCCTTAAATGCTGCTGCCCCCTTCCAAAGTTATTTCTGGCATTTCCAGAAGCATCACAACATTTTGGATCTCTGTCCCAGCACTGTCCCTAAATTACAGTGTTCATGGCCCCCTTCACCCCTCTAGTCCAGAACTCCATAAGGGCAGAAGTCCAGTACCCTTAAAGAGAATTTGGACATAAGGGAAATGAGGTAAGTCTTCTGAGAGTTAAGTAATAAAATCAGTCTATTAGGCCAGAAAAGTCAGATAGAAAGACAACTTAAGTAGTCAGAATGATTTCTGGTTCAGAATGTGATTTGATGGAAACGATCTTGAAAACAGCATTCAACAAACTGTGATCTGGGGGTTGGTGCGGACAGAATTCATTGTCTTATTGTATCTTCCTCTGGGTGGTTTGCATCATGATTTGCAAAGTCAATGTTCTGGGAAGTCCTGTAGTAATGAACCCCTTTAAATTTTGCTGAATCTAGTATTTTTGAATTAACACGGCTCTTTTATTTTTCATAGAACATTATGAAACGTAATTTCTTTATAGAACATTATTAATATCTGCTGGGCTAAAGAAATACTGTGCCAATCACAAGGAGAATTGTCTGTATTAAATATGGAAAAGGGACTATCAGATGGCCGGATGCCATCAGTGTCCATCCAAAGGCCACATGAAGGGGCTGATATCTTGGCTCAAGGTCTGGGCTGTTGGGTTCTGGCAACTGGTGGGTAGTTTCCAGGGAGGTGAAGGCAGTGTGCTCCCTTGACCTGATACCATCAGATCATTTGAGTCAGGTAATTACTTTCCTTTATTCTCACTTTACACTCACAAGATACCTGATTATACTTTATTTTCCAAAGTAAATTTCTTACATGGAGGAAATAATCTGGTCTGAGGACAGAATGTTTAACCACTTTGCAGTTTTATTGTGATAGTAAATTGTCATTCTGGCTTGCACATCAGTCCTTTGTGACCTCGATCAGTGAGAGAGTCCATCCCCGATTTACTGAGTCATTCTTAGTGGAATAAAACAAAACCACATTTTAGAACCTGAGAGGCTGTGGATGATATCCTAGCAAAGTCAAGACCTAGCATTCATGAAGCACCATTTCAGTTACCTGTTGTAATAAATCATTACTTCGTGGCTTGAGTCAAGAACAATCATTTTACTGTTTCATACTGTTTCTGTGGATCAGAAATCTGGAAAGATTCAGCTGAACAGTTCTGGCCTGGATTGTATTTGAACAATGACCAGAGAAATTCGGGGTTGACTGGCATTTCTCTCTTTTCATATCAATTCAGGACCTCCCCACACATTCTCTCCATGTGAACAGCTCAAGGCTTCCTCATAATATGTTGTTCCCAGGGCTCCAAAAGCAAGGTTCTCAGTGAACCAGGTGGAAGCTCTAACAACTTAAAATTTTTTTTATTTATTTAGTTTTTTAAATTGAAGCATAGTTGATCTGATGTAACCTCGAAAGTCACGTCACCTCCAATTGCCTGCCATTTGTTATAAGAGAGTCAGAGGTTCACCTAGATTCAAAGGCAGGGGAAATAGACTCCCTCCTTTGATAAGAAAATGCCAAGTGCAGTGGGAAGTAATATTGTGCCTTTATTTGAGAAAATACAACTTGCCACAAGCACTTACTGTATTCAATGCCACTGCTAAATATCCCACCCCCAACACACACACGTATTTATTCCTCACAATAAATCCACGAGATAGTTCTTACAATTCCACATTTTTATAAATGATGAAACTGAGTCTTACTGATGTTAAGTAATCTATCCAGGGACTTGTCGTTGGTTAGCTGTAGGGTTGCATTCTTAAACAATATGCTCCCCACTTCCTGAGGCACCAAGGTAAATGCTACCTGGAGAGGTTCCTGGCAGCCTGGCAGCCAGCCTTCCCAGTGACTCCCACCTTGCTGTGCATGCTGAGTGTGGTGGGAGAATAGTTCAAAGTGACTTCTCCCCTAACCGCATTTCTCGACTTGAGCCCTGAGGGTCTTTTCCTCAGTGGAAACCTAATCTACTTCCTACCACCTCTGCTGCTGCTGCTGCTGCTAAGTCGCGTCAGTCGTGTCCAACTCTGTGCGACCCCGTAGACGGCAACCCACCTCTGGTCACCCCTTTATGAAACCAGAAAATGAAGGCTACAGAGACTTGTCTATAAAGTTTCCAAGCTGCTTGTTGACTAGATAAAAATGTCCTAGTGTTACTGACAGTGTTGGTGCTCTGCTCGGATGTCTTCGGATCCCCTTTTACCATTTGTGAAAGTGAAAGTGTTAGTCGCCCAGTCACGTCTGACTCTTCGTGATCCCATGGACTGACTCACCAGGTTCCTCTGTCCATGGGATTATCCAGGCAAGAATACTGGAGTGGGTTCCATGCCCTTCTCCAGGGAATCTTCCTGACCTAGGGATTAAACCTGGGTCTCCCACATTGCATGCAGATTCTTCACCATCTGAGCCACCAGGTAAGCCCTTTCACCATTTATGGTCCCCCCCCCCCCCCCCCCCCCCGCCCCCCACCCCTTGTCCTTTAGCTCCCAATAGATCCTGTGGCTCCTTTTCAAAGACCTGCCCTTGGCCACCTGGCACTCATTCTGCTCAATCATATGAGAAGGTAGAAGGGCCTGGGAACTTATGTGCCACCAGCGCATCCTGAGCCAGTGACTGCAGGCTGACACTATGAAATCCTAGCCCCCATCCTCTGGTTGGGATAAGTCCCAGCGGTGACTTACACTCAGGAGCATCCCTCCGGGATCATGATGAAGCTACCTCCCATGGGATTTTTCATGAAATTGTGCCCTTTTTTGGCTTATTCCCTGTTCTTCTCCTGTCTCTTCCACTTCTCTGGGAGGATCACCTATAAAAATCACTCAAAAAGTCAGCTTCTAGAGAACCTGAGCTAAGTCACCTAGGTTGGGAAAGGAGAGAGGGGGGAGGAACTAGAGGAACTTCTTTAATACAAGCCCTGTGTCTCTCAAGATGCTACAGGGAAGCTGGGCCAGCCTGGCCTTTCTCATTGTCCTTCAGAAAGTACACCGGCCTTCGCCCCCAGGCCAAATGACAGCAACTGGCTAGGCTGCCAGTCACAAGCGCATGTTCTGGACTGGAGCCTCTCCTTAGCTCTCCACCTAACTTGCCTTCTCTCACCCTGTTCAATGGGACAAGTCCCTCTGGAATGGAGCTTGAAGGGTGGTCATCTAAGGAAAGTTGTTCCTAACACCCTCTCCCTCATACCTGACCAAGGTGATACTTGATGGGACTTGTTCAAAACCTGCCACCAATCCAGGGTTGGAACCACATTGAACTGTGAGTTAGAATGATTGAACTCTAGTCCTAGCTCAGCCCCAAACCAGCTCTGTGACCGGTGTTTTCCCATCTGCAATGTTGTCTCTGAGATCCCTCCAGTTCTAAATGTCTGTTCGCTCAGTATGACACGTTCGATGCCTCCCAAGAGTTTATAATCTTGTTAGGGAGACCTGACACAATTAGAGGGCTGTATATGACAGACAGTAGTACAAAGCTGAAATCAGTCCAATTAAGGAGGAAAATGTCTGGTGTAGAGAACAAGTGCAGCTGATTAGTATGGGAGGGTTTCTGTGGGGCAGAGTCTTTAGGAAACGGTTGAAGGAAGAGGTTGAGAAGGGCCTTAGAGGTTGACAGTGACTTGGATGGGGTTAAGGGGAAAAGAAGCCACCATAGTCCTACGCATGTGATTGTTACCTGGCTGTGAAATGAGGATAGAGGCGAGGGAGGGCAGAGAATGCGATCCTGGTTATCATTTAATTGCTATTCCAACTCAAAGTGATTACAATACACACACTGCTCCAGTTATAATATGCTAGTTATTTACAAGACTGTATTTCTATTCTCCCAGGCTTAACAAACATCATTGGAAAGCTGACATTCAGAATTGCCTTTTCCGACCCCCTAAATTTTAATTAAAGTAATTATGTTACTAACAGAAGCTGTAATTTATCTTTTCCTTGCGTTTACAAAGAGGAGAGAGGCAACTTTGGCCAAACACATTTCCTCTGTATATTTTGTCTGATTTGTTCCTTTTGTTGGTGGGGATCAGGAGTGGGTGTGTCTCTGGTCTGGGTGGTCCAGAGACTATATTGCTCATTGCTATCTCCTCACTGCTATATAGAGGGCCCTGTTCAGGCTGTTTGGAGTAACTTTGCCACTGAGAGCCTTAAAATGGGTTGATCTGTGTCATTCGGAAGCAGCATCTGAACTAAAGGACAAACCTATCTTCTGACAAAACCCTTTTAGCACAGGACTCTGTGTGTGTGTGTGTGTGTGTGTGTGTGTGTGTGTGTGTGTGTGTGTGTGTAGGTATGTGTTTTAGGCACTGGTGGGAATAAAGACACTCTGATTTAGCTGAGAACTTTCCATGCAATTAATTTCCTCCAGACTACAGCAGGTGCTGATGGGAATCACTGGGCAGGTCTGCTTAGTAAGGACCCATCCCCAGATGTAAAGCAATTCAATGGAAATAATTACACCAGGTCAATTAAGCAGAACTCAGACCTCCTCCTGTTAGCCTGTTAGAATTTTTTATTTCTGTGAGCCAGGTTTGCTCAGGATGTAAGCTGCTTTATACCTCTGGAAAAGGCGACCTCTGGGCAAACATCAATGGTTTGTGTGGTGGTTGTTATTGCTAAAGTAGATGGTCCCACTTCTCAGGGAAGAGTTCTTGGCCTCATTCAGGCCTGGGCTGGAATGCTGGCCCCAGTACCTAGGAGCTCTGTGACCTTAGGCAAGTTACATAACTCTCTAAACCTTAGTTTTCTCATTTGATAAGGGGGTGTGAGAGGGCCTATAACCCCATTCTTTCATAAGGATTAATTGAGAAAATGTTGGTAAAGTTCTGAAAAAGGGGCCTGAGTATAATAAATGCCCCATGAGCTGCAGCTACTGTTATTACGATGAATTATTATCAATGGGAAAAAATAGGTATTATTATAACTGTGCCACCCAGGATGATCCAATGGAAAATCTCTATAAAGTTCAGCATGTGAGCACAAGAATTAATTACGTTCAACTTCCAACATACAGAATTCAAAGAAACCAATATGTGAGTCTAGAAAATGGAACAATTAGGGGGTGATGTAAGGGCTTGACAAAAGAAGGAACACCAGAATTCAATGAATTCTAAAGACCTTTGGCTGCACTGACCACCAGTCCATTTATAGATTACCGATGGCCTGTCACAAAGGCTGAGAGGGAGGCTGAGAAACTAAGCTTTGGGGACAATTGTCAGGTTGAAAATGAATCAGAAATGAAATGACATCACCTTTAAAATGATAAGGAGAATCAGTGAGAAATGCAATCTAACTGACAAAAATTCAGGGTATTTTTTTTTGCCCAGTAATAGTATTTATTGAGAGCTTACAATTTGACAGAAGCATTTTTCAGTGCTTTGTGTGGATTTCTTATTTAATCCCTACCATAACCTGGAAGGTTGGTTCTATGATTATCTCAATTTTACAGATATATAACCCTTCAGGGATGTACTTGCTAAAGAAAATGGAAGGCCACCTACTTCTTGGAGGCCCCTTTATAGCCTGGGCAAGCATGGACCCACAGAAAAGCTCACATGTAGGATGAAGGGCTTACTTAAACACTGGCGAATTTGGATTTGGTTGTATACATACGTTCATTGAAGATCTATTACTCTGTGCCAGGAACTGAGTTTGGTGTTGAACATATGAGTACAGTCACTCAGTTGTGTCCAACTCTTTGTAACCCCATGGAATGTAGCCCCCTAGGTTAGGGTCCTCTCTCCATGGATTTTTTCTAGGCAAGAATATCGGAGCAGGTTGCCATTTCCTACTCCAGGTATCCTCTCAACTTGGGGATCGAACATGCATCTCTTGGGTCTTTTGCATTGGCAGGTGGATTCTCTACCATTAGCATCACCTGGGAAGCCTGTTGAACATATGATGATGAATAAAAGTAGGTGTGATCAGCTTCTGGGAAGACGAAGTAGCTGTACTTTTCTTATGCTTCCTGCTATGTATTAATACAACAAACCACGTGATATTATATCTAAAATAAATATAATAAGACTCTGAAATATGGAAATAAGGCAGATCAGCCAGGGACCTGAGACTCAAGGAATGATGGGGTGAGATCCCTGGATCTTCTTGCCTTATGTGTCCCAGACTTGGAGATGAAGAAACAAGAAACCTGGAGATACCAACAGGCAAAGACAATAAAAAAAATCCTCCTCTTTCTAGCCAAAGGACCAGGAAAGATGAAGCTTGGCAAGACAAAGAACTTTTAGACAATGATAAGTCTACTGTGTCCAAATACCACTAAAGAAACTGTGGCTTCACTTCCATCTAGACTTGCAAAGGCTGACTGAAGATCCTAGACTTGCACCCTTTTGTGGTTTTAATATGGTGCTCCAAGCCCCTGCTACAGTTATGTTAGAGGAAGGCCAAGTATAACAGGAAGCCAAAACTTTGATCTACTCCAGGCGGTAATGAGGCTTCCCCCATCCCTATCTGTGATGTCAGTAGAAGCCATTTCTGCCCTGACCCTGCTGGAGTGGTGTCAGAGTATGCCTAGTGGACAGTCAGGACTTTAACCTCTGCCCAGGGGTAATGAAGTCGTATCTCACCTCCACATTTTTGTGTTAATGGAGGCCACAGTGAAGCAGTAATGAGCTACAGTCCTACTCCTCCTAGCCAGAGAAGTATCAGTGGAGGTTAGCTGGGGATAGGGAACTCAACCTTTGCCCAGCCTCACACCCCACTAGGTGTCAATGGAGGCCAAGTAGGGAATGTAGACTCATACCCTTACCTGGCAGTAACAAAATGATATCCCTTCCCCTTCTGCCAGAGCTATATCAGAAGAAGCCAGTTAAGACAGGGGTTCAAATAAAATTCAGCCTCATATATAATATTCATAATTCCAGATTTCAGTGAAAAAAACCACTTGTCACACTAAGAATCAGGAAGTCTCAGATTGAATGTAAGAACACAATCAGTAGACGCCAGCACTGAGATGATGGGGAAGTTGAGATTCTCTGACAAAGATTGAAAAGCAGTTGTAAAATACTTCAACAAGTAATAATAAATATGTTTGAAAGAAATAAAAACGTAGAAAGTTTCAGCAAGGAAATAGAAGATATAATGAAGAAACAAATGGAAATTTTAGAACTGGAAAGCATAATAATTGAAAAAAAAAAAACTTCCTCAAAGGATAAATTCAATAGCACAGTAGAGTGGACCGAGAGAAGAATCGCTGAACTTAAAGGTAGAACAGTAGAAATTATCCAACCTGACCAGCAGGGAGAAAATTGAAAGAAAAATGAACAAAATCTCAGGGTCCTGTGGGGCTGTAACAAAAGATCTAACATTCATGTCCTGGGACTTAAAGAAGGAAGAGAAGGAAAAGAAGGAAGATAGAAGGAAAAAAGAGGAGGATAGAAAAGTACTTGCAGAGATAATGGCTGAAAGCTTCTTGAATTTGGCAAAGGACATACCTACATATTCAAGAAGCTGAGTGAACAGTCAGAAAAACAACACAAAGAAATTCACAGCAAAATACATCACAATCAAACGTCTAAAAACTGAAGACAAAGAAAAGTCTTGAAAGCAGCAAGTGAACTACATTAGCTATAGGGGAAAAACACAATTCAAATGACAATAGATTTCTTATCAAAAATCATAGACATCAGAAAGAAATGACATGGCATTTTTTCAAGTGCTGAAAGTGAAGAAATGTCAACCCAGAAACCCATAGCCAGTGAAACTATCCTTAAAGAATGAAAGGAAAATGAAGTCATTCTCAGGTGAAGAAACGCTAATAGGATTTATTATTAGCAAACCTACCCTAAATGAATTACTATAGGAAGTACTTTATTTTAACGTTTAAAGAATTAAGACCAATTCTCCATAATGTTTTCCAGAAAACAGAAGAAGAGGGAACATTTCCCAATTCATTTTATTAAGTTAGTATTATCCTGATACTAAAATCAAACAGTAACAAAAAAGGGAGGGGGAGAACCACAGACCAATATTATTCATGGAGACAGACACAAAAATGTTTAGCAAAATATTAGCAAATAGAATTCAGCAATATACAAAATGAATTATATACTATGATCAAGTGGGGTTTATTGCAGGCTTCTAAGACTGCTTTAATATGAGGATATCAATCAATATCAATAAATTAAAGAAGAAAAATCAACTGATCATACCAATCAATTCAGAAAAAGCATTTAACATGTGAATTCCTATCTGCCAAAAAATGAAAAAGCATTTAACAAAATTTAACACCTATTTGTGATTAAAAACTCAGAATGTTAGGAACAGAGGAGACCTTTCTCTTTGGTAAAGAGTACTACAAAAAGACAACAGGTGAAATTGTACTTAATGGTGAAATACTGAATGCTTTCCCCCTAAGTTCAGAAACAAGGGAAGGATGTATACTCTTACCACTTTTATTTAGCACAGTTCTACAAGTTTAATCCTGTGCAATAAAGTAAGAAACAAAAATAAAAGGCATTATAGACTCAGTTCAGTTCAGTTGCTCAGTCATGTCCGACTCTTTGGGACCCCATGAACCACAGCATGGCAGGCCTCCCTGTCCATCACCAGCTCCTGGAGTTCACCCAAACTCATGTCCATTGAGTCGTTGATGCCATCCAACCATCTCATCCTCTGTCGTCCCCTTCTCCTCCTGCTCTCAATCTTTCCCAGCATCAGGGTCTTTTCAAATGAGTCAGCTCTTTGCATCAGGTGGCCAAAGTATTGGAATTTCAGCTTCAACATCAGTCCTTCCAATGAACACCGAGGACTGATCTTTAGGATGGACTAGTTGGATCTCCTTTCAGTCCAAGGGACTCTGAAGAGTCTTCTCCAACACCGTAGTTCTAAAGTATCAATTCTTCGGCGCTCAGCTTTCTTTATAGTCCAAATCTCACATCCATACACGACTACTGGAAAAACCATAGCCTTGACTAGATGAACCTTTGTTGGCAAAGTAATGTCTCTGCTTTTTAATATGCTGTCTAGGTTGGTCATAACTTTCCTTCCAAGGAGTAAGCGTCTTTTAATTTCATGGCTGCAATCACCATCTGCATCGATTTTGGAGCCCCCCCAAAATAAAGTCTGACACTGTTTCCCCATCTATTTGCCATGAAGTGATAGGACCAGATGCCATGATCTTATTTTTTTGAATATTGAGCTTTAAGCCAACTTTTTCACTCTCCTCTTTCACTTTCATCAAGAGGCTCTTTAGTTCTTCTTCACTTTCTGCCATAAGAAATAAAGCTATCTCTATTTGCAATATGACATGATTATTTACTTAGAAAATCCAAAGGTATCTATAAAAGTAATCCTGGAATAAACAAGTTCAGCAAGGTGACAGGATTCAAGTAAAGATAGAAAAATTAATTGAATTTCTATATGCTAGCAATGAACTCATGGGCACCAAACTTTAAAAATAAATGCTATTTAGGGAGTTCCCTGGAAGTCCAGTGTTTAGGACTTGGCACTTTCATAGCCACTGACGGGGTTCAATCCCTGTTCCAGGAACTAAGATCCCACAGGTTACACGGAATGGTCAAACACCCACACCCACACCCACACACACATTAAATATTGTTTGCTGCTGCTGCTGCTACTAAGTCGCTTCAGTCGCGTCTGACTCTGTGTGACCCCATGGACACCAGACTCCTCTGTCCATGGGATTTTCCAAGCAAAAAATGGAGTGGGTTGCCATTGCCTTCTCCGAAATATTGTTTATAGTGATTCAAAAAAGAAATATTTAGGTGTAAGTGTAACAAGACATGTGCTAGAATTTTATGCTAAGAGCTACAAAACGCTGATAAGAAAAAGCAAAGGAGATATAAGTAATTGAAGAGACATACTGTGTCCATGAATGGGAAGACTCAATAATTAATATTAAAGAAATCTGTTCTTCCTAAAGTGGTATACAGTTTTAATATCAATTCAAAATCCCAGCAAGATTTTTTTATAAATATGCACAAGATTATTCTAAAGTTTATATTAAAGATAACAGTTTACATCAAAAGTATTAAAATAGGTAAAACAATTTTGAAAAGAGGAATAAAGTGGAAGATATCAGTCTATCTGATTTGAAGATAATATATAGCTGCAATAATGAACTCTGTGTGGTACTGGCAGAAGAATAGGCAGATTTGATTGATCAGTTGAATAGAACAGAGAACTCAGCCCCACACAAACCTGCCCCACTTATTTTTGATGGAGGTACAAAAGTAATTCAGTGGCGGAAAGATAGCTTTTCAACAATTAATGCTGGAGCAGTTGGATATCTATAGCTATACAAATGAACCTCAAACTATCTCATACCTTATACAAAAGCTAAATAAAAATGAATCATGACACTTACGTGAGGAATGTAAAATATGATGCAGGTGCACTTATCTATAAAACAGAGGGCAGGCTTGTAGTTGGCACAGGGAAGAAGAGGTGCCATAGGGATGGACTGGGAGTTTGGGATTAGCAGACAGAAACCATTCTATGTGGAACAGATAAGCAACAGTGTCCTACGGTATAGCAGAGGGAATTATAGTCAATATCTTGCAACAAACCATAATGGAAAAGAACATGAAAAAGCATGTTCAGTTCAGTTGAGTTTCTTAGTCATGTCTGGCTCTTTGTGACCCCATAGGCTGTAGCATGCCAGGCTTCCCTGCCCATCACCAACTCCTGTAGCTTGCTTACGCTCATGGCCATCGAGGCGGTGATGCCATCCACCCATCTCATCCTCTGTCGTCTCCTTCTCCTCCTGCCTTCAATCTTTCCCAGCATCAAGGTCTTTCCCAGTGAATCAGAAAAAGCATGTGCACATATGTAAAACTGAATCACTTTGCTGTACAGCAGAAACTAATATAACATTGTAAATCAACTGTACTTGAATAAAATAAATTTTAAAATGGATCATGAACTTAAATGTAAAATGTAAACTGTAAAACGTTTAGAA
This sequence comes from Bos indicus, assembly GCF_029378745.1. Lineage (NCBI taxonomy): Eukaryota > Metazoa > Chordata > Mammalia > Artiodactyla > Bovidae > Bos > Bos indicus. The sequence goes on from NC_091785.1 coordinate 25,053,562, forward strand.
AAAATCATAGTAGAAAATCTTCAAAATCTAAGGCTAGGCAAAAAGTACTAATGACATTAAAACTATGATCCATAAAAGAAAAAGTGATAAATTGGACTCCATTACAGTTGAAAAGTTCTGCTCTGTGGAAGATCCTGTTAAGAGGATGAGAAGGCAAGCCATAGACTGGAAGAAAACATTTTCAAACGACATATCCAGCAAGAGCAATCAAGAATACATACAGAACTTTCAAACCTCAACAGGCAAACAAACTAATCCAATCAGAAAATGGGCAAAAGATATGAAGAGACATTTCACCTGAGTGAACATGCAGATGATAAACAGGACATCAAAAGATGTTCAACAGCATTGCCATTAGGGAAATGCAAATTAAAGCCACAAAGTGATTGCCTTAGCCACCCACCAGCATGGCTAAAATGAGAGAAACTAGGGAGAATACTAAATGCTGGAGAATATTCTGAGAAACTGGATCCCTCACCCATTGCTGGTGGGGATGTAAAACAGTACAGCCACCCTGGAAAACACTTTGGCAGTTTGTTTAAAAAAAATAGGAAAAAAATCCCCCCAAAACTAAATATGCAACCACCATGCTGCTGCTGCTGCCGCTAAGTCACTTCAGTTGTGTCCGACTCTGTGTGACCCCATAGATGGCAGCTTACCAGGCTCCCCCATCTCTGGGATTCTCCAGGCAAGAACAATGGAGTGGGTTGCCATTTCCTTCTCCAACGCATGAAAGTGAAAAGTGAAAGTGAAGTCGCTTAGTAGTGTCTGACTCTTAGCGAGAGTCATGGACTGCAGCCCACCAGACTCCAGGCAAGAGTACTGGAGTGGGGTGCCATTGCTGTCTCCAACACATGAAAGTGAAAAGTCAAAGTGAAGTCGCTTAGTCGTGTCTGACTCTTAGCGACTCCATGGACTGCAGCCTACCAGGCTCCAGGCAAGAGTACTGGAGTGGGGTGCCATTGCCTTCTCCGATGCAATCACCATAGGACTGAGCAATTGTACTTTAGGCATTTATTCCAGAGAAAAGAAAAATTAACTTTCACAGAAAAACCTGTACATGAATATTTATGGAAGCTTTGACCTTATAACCCAAATCTGGAGAAAACTCAAATGTCCTTCAATAGGTTAAACAGATTATGAAACATCCATTCCATAGAGTACAACCCAGCTATATAAAAGAATAAACTACTGACAAAAACAAATAACAAATTGCATGAAGCTCCAGAGAATTAGGCTAAGTGAGAAAAGCCAATCCCAGTATGATTCCATGTATATAGCATTCTTGAAATGACAAATCTACAGTATTGAGAACAGTTTAATGGTTGCCAGGGGTTAAGGAGAGATTGGAGACAGGATGGAAATGGGTGTGGCTCTCAGATGGCAACTTGAGGGCCCTGTGGTGATGGAAATATTCTGCAGCTTGACTGTTTCAGCATCAACATGTTGGTGATGTTACAATGTACTTCGGTAAGATGTTACCTTTGGGGGGACCTGGGATCCCTTTCTGTTATTTCTTACAACTTCATGGAATTCTACAGTTATCTCAAAATTAGAAGTGTAACTAAAAATGTGTATGATCCTTTTGCTGATGGGGTTTACAGTATTCTGGAAGAGAAAAGCATTAATTTAATCTCTATACAAACACAGCAGAAATTCAACTATGCCTGCCTGCTCAGTTGCTTGCGGTAGTGTCCGACTCTCTGCGACTCTGTGGACTATGGCCTGCCAGGCTCCTCTGTCCATGGGATTCTCCAGGCAAGAATACTGGAGTGGGTTGCCATGCCCTCCTCCAGGGGATCTTCCCAACCCAGGGATGGAACCCAGATCTCTTGCATTACAGGCAAATTCTTTGCCACTGAACCACCAGCAGAGCCCAAATTCAACTATAATAATGCTTTAAAGAAGAGGCAGATAGTTCTAGGAAAGCCTGTAATAGGCAGGGTGGGTGACCACATAATTTATTGCTCAAACTGGGACACTTCTGAGAGTAAACAGGGGTACTATTACTAATTAGGCTGGGAAAGTGGCCTGAGCTGGGGCATGTGGTCACGCTAAGGAGAGGGGAAGGGGCTCCTGAGGTCAGGGGAAGCTCCCTGAAGGAGGTGAAGGTTGACCTAGGATCTGAAGGAAGATGGAGAGCATACTAGGTGGACAGGGAAGGGATGAGCAGTGCCAGCAGAGAACCTGCGGCAGAGTGAGCCTGGGCCCCTGGGCACAGGAGCAGCTCGGGGAACACCCTGCGTGGTCCTCAGTGGGGGAATCTCACCTGGACTCTGGTTTCTGTGACCTCCCCTGTGGTCTCTGCTGGGCTGTAAACCACATGTTTGTTTTGAGGCTGTATTTATTTTCAGCTCTGCTCTCTCTGCCACACTTGAACAATTTCCTCAGAACTGCCAGCTCTCTTAGGGCTCAGGCTGGCTCCTGATTCTGGCTCTGGGATGAGTGAAAGGGTCATGACCCCTGAGTGTGGGGCGGGAGGACCGCAAGCCATCCGCCGTACATCTCCTTCTGGTCTCATCATCGATTCTCAAACGGCCTCAGGTCATCCTTGAGGGTTTCCTGTCCTTCTGGGTGATGCTTCTGAGCTGCAGCTTCGTCTCTCTTTCACTGTTCAAACTCTGGGGGGGCCCTTCCCCCTTGGTTTCTCCACCCAGACCACTCTTTCTTGCTTCTCTTGGACCCAAATTTGCTCTAAGAGAAAATCTCCCAGTCCTCCCTCTTCTTAGCTTTGGAGGGTGGGTTTAAGTTCTCTGAGCGTTGGGGGTCTGGATCTGACCACCTCCCAGGACTCTGGGAGGAGGTGGGGTGCACGCCATTGTTCAGAGTCACAGCATGGAGGTAGCCCCTGAGGCCTTTTGTAAGAGGTGATTTGCCCTCTAATTCTGCAATCTCATCATGGGAATAAAAGCTTTGACTTCTCAAGAAAGAAATGATCATTGGGCAGATGGAACATATGTTTTGGGGGGGATGAAGAGGGGAATTAGAGAGGGGAGTTAAAGAGGGTCTAATAGTAATTTATAAAGTTCTACTTATGTGTCAGGCACTATTTAGGCATTGTCTCATTGGATCCTCAAAAACTCATTGAGATAGGAACTATTGACATCTACAGATGGAGAAACTCAGTGTCACACAGCTAGAAAGGCAGAACTCGGATTTGAACTTGTTTGGATCCAGAATCCTTGCTTGCCCACTGGACTCTCCCAGGAAATCATGTCCCATCTCCAGGACCTGAAAGCTTATCTGTTTAGTCTTTTTCTCCCCAATATTCCCACTACCACCATCCAGGGACCTCGTCTCTCTCTCCTTTTCTCACCCTTCTCTTGTCTCCTCTTTGCTTTTCCATTTCACCTCCAGTCCTATTTTCTTCCCTGCTCTCTGGGCCTGAACCCAACAGTGGTCTCGCTGGGGGACAGGACAGCTCTGCTGGGATCTCACTGTCACTGCTGCCTGGATTTCACCTGGTGGTCTATTCCCCTTGTTAAACTTGGTAAGCATCTGCTGGTGTCTTTTTAAAGGCAAATATCACACTCCCTAGAGAAGGCAATGGCGCCCCACTCCAGTACTCTTGCCTGGAAAATCCCATGGATGGAGGAGCCTTGTAGGCTGCAGTCCATGGGGTCGAAGAGTTGGACACGACTGAGCGACTTCACTTTCACTTTTCACTTCTATGCATTGGAGAAGGAAATGGCAACCCACTCCAGTGTTCTTGCCTGGAGAATCCAGGGACCGGGGAGCCTGGTTGGCTGCCGTCTATGGGGTCGCACAGAGTCGGACACGACTGAAGCGACTTAGCAGTAGCAGTAGCAATTATACACCCAGGAAGGGGACAATTAAGACATCAACATTGAAGGATGAATTAGATGCTCTTTCTGTATAAAATTCTTTGGAGAGCACAGAACTATAAGTCATGGGAAAAGAAAGGGAGGCTGAATGCCACAAAGACTTTCTGTAAGCAAATACTGGAGAAGGCAATGGCACCCCACTCCATACTCTTGCCTGGAAAATCCCATGGATGGAGGAGCCTGGTAGGCTGCAGTCCATGGGGTCGATAAGGGTCGGACACGACTGAGTGACTTCACTTTCACTTTTCACTTTCATGCATTGGAGAAGGAAATGGCAACCCACTCCAATGTTCTTGCGTGGAGAATCCCAGCGATGGGGGAGCCTGGTGGGCTGCTGTCTATGGGGTCACACAGAGTCGGACACGACTGAGGTGACTTAGCAGCAGTAGCAGCAGCAGCAAGCAAATACTGGATTCTAGAAATCTGAAATGGGGGTTGTCTTGGATCCAGTCTAAAGAGATGAGCTCTGTAAGTACGTGGATGTCACCTACAACAGCAGGCCACACCTTTCCTTTTATGTCGCTCTGTAAGTTTGCTTGTTGCTTCCTTGTATGTTCTTTCCTTTAATCCTCAAATTCAGTGAAGTGGATTTTCTTTCCTCTGTCATAACCAGGAGACTTGTTAAAATTTTCTCAGCTAGCACTGGGAAAGCCAAGACTACATTTTAAATCCTTTCATAGCCTCATCTCCACCTCTCCTAGAAAATTCCCTGCCTTTCTACTGTGAGATATTCTACTTCAATTACTCAGATCTCCTGTTTGTCTTCTGTTCATTCATTCAATTACTCTTTTATTCATTTTACAAGCATTTAAGAAGAGCCTGTTAGGTTCATTAGGCACTAGGTTAAGCTTTTACATATATCATTCAAGGACTTCTCAAAACCACCCTGTGGGGATAATGTTAGAATACCTTCTTTTAGAATGAAAAGCTGAATAATGCCTAATTGACCAATGCCCCAGCAGTGGCGCTCTAAAATCCATGACCACATTAGTGCCCAAGCTGTGTTTCCCAGAGGCCGCTCCAAGCCAGGGCCAGGTGTGGCATGGGTACCATGGCAGGCCTGCTTCTGGGAGCTAGAGAACTCCTCAAGGAGTGACTCCGACTTGAGACTCCCCTCTGTCTTGCCACACTTTCTAAGGATGCACAGTAACCAAGATTCTTTCACCCAACTTTCCTTCTTCCCTTCCCTCTTTCCTCCATGCATCTTGGGCTGGTGGCTTTCTCAGCCACTGCTCCTGGCTCCCTCTCGTTTCCCCTTACAGGGCTTGCAGGTCTAATCCTGTTGTGTCATCTGCTTCTTGTAATACCTAGATCAACACACTTGCCTTAAAAAATACATGTCTGGTCTTTGTGGCTAAGGTCAGAACTTGGGTCAGGAGGCTGCGGTGGAAGCAGGTGTCCTCCTCCTGGTCCCCTTGTCTAGGATGGTATTTGAGATCCAGCAGGATGCAGTCTGTTCTGAGCTTGGGGGCTTGTGAACTGACCCAGGAGCACTTGGTAACACAGCCCACTCTTTATAAAACACTCATTTCCCTTGCTTCATGATGCCATGCTCTATGGATTCCCCTCCAACCTCTCAAACTGTGCTTTCTCAGCTTCATATGCTTATTCTTCTGGCTCATCCTCTCACCAGTGCCAAGGGTCTCAGTTGGAAGCTTTCATTTTCCATGTTGTTTTACAGAGACCACCTTTTCTTTAAGAAAGACAGCATTACTTTTAGAGCAATGGGGAGAATAAAAAAAAAACACCTTTTTTCCTTCAAATCTTCTTTCCCAATTGCATTCACCTCCTTAGATTTTTGCCCTTTTGCTCTTTTCTTTTGGAGGCATGACATTGGGGAAAATGTTGACAAAGTTGCTGATGACTTTCTGTAGCTTAATGGGTATGTGCTTTCCTGGATGTTGTTCATTTCCCACTGTTGACTTGACTTCTTCAAACCTGAACTCGCTACTTGAATGCACGCCTGGAATTCACTGACTACCATAATCACTTCCTTACTAGGGGGTGCCATTTAAAGACAAGAACACTACCAACCAAATCACTAGCCTCTTCTTAAATTGCTAGGCATGTTATAGGAGCCATATGCTCAGTGAGTATCAGCTACCAGGTTAGTCCTCATGGTGTGTGCTTGGGTGGGAAGACAGGTGATGCAGCAGAAAGAGCACAAAGCTTTGGAGCCAAATAGACCTGAATACAAATATTTTCTAGGGCATGTTATGTGATCTTCCTGGGGTAGGAAGACAGTAGAGACCACTGTGCAAGAGCTTAGCCCTTATGTCAAACAGATCCGGATTCAAACCCCTAGTTCTGTCGCTCACAAGGTATGCTACCCAACCTGTCTGAATCAAAGTTTCCTCATCTGTAAAATGGGCATAAAATACTGGCCTTCACAGACTATTAACAAGAGTAAGGACATTTATAGCCAGACTTAATAAAGCACTGTATTGGTACCACACCTTGTTTAACTGCTTAATGTTTAATGTATGTACATTAATTCATTTAATGTTCACTACGGTTCCAAACAGGAAAAGGAGCACGTCAAGGCTGTATATTTTCACCCTGCTTATTTAACTATCATGAGAACTGTTGGGCTGGAAGAAGCACAAGCTGGAATCAAGATTGCTGGGAGAAATATCAATAACCTCAGATATGCAGATAACACCACCCTTATGGCAGAAAGTGAAGAGGAACTAAAGACCCTCTTGATGAAAGTGAAAGAGGAGAATGAAAAAGTTGGCTTAAAGCTCAACATTCAGAAAACTAAGATCATGGCATCCGGTCCCATCACTTCATGGCAAATAGATCGGGAAACAGTGGAAACAGTGTCAGACTTTATTTTTTTGGGCTCCAAAATCACTGCAGATGGTGATTGCAGCCATGAAATTAAAAGACGTTTATTCCTTGGAAGGAAAGTTATGACCAACCTAGATAGCATATTAAAAAGCAGAGACATTACTTTGCCAACAAAGGTCTGTTTAGTCAAGACTGTGGTTTTTCCAGTGGTCATGAATGGATGTGAGAGTTGTACTGTGAAGAAAGCTGAGTGCCGAAGAATGGATGCTTTTGAACTGTGGTGTTGGAGAAGACTCTTGAGAGTCCCTTGGACTGCAAGGAGATCCAACCAGTCCATCCTAAGGGAGATCAGTCCTGGGTGTTCATTGGAAGGACTGATGTTGAAGCTGAAACTCCAGTACTTTGGCCACCTCATGCGAAGAGTTGACTCATTGGAAAAGACACTGATGCTGGGAGGGATTGGGGGCAGGAGGAGAAGGGGACGACAGAGGATGAGATGGCTGGATGGCATCACTGACTTGATGGACATGAGTTTGAGTAAATTCTGGGAGTTGGTGATGGACAGGGAGGCCTGGTGTGCTGCGATGCATGGGGTCGCAAAGAGTCAGACACGACTGAGCGACTGAACTGAACTGAACTGAAGATTCTATCAGTAAGAATTTTCACTATCCCTATTTGCAGATGAGCGACTGAACAACAATAGAGGTGCAAAGAGGTTAAGTCATTTGTTTAAAATCACACCACTGGTGTTTGGCATGGTGGAATGTGAACACAGAAATTTAGCTCCAAAGTCTGAACTCTTAAATCACTCTGCTGGAATGCTGATGGGTCCTTACCACACATCTGGTTCAGAGTTATCTCATCATATGTTAATGCTCATCATTACCATCACCATGACCACTTCTCATCACTGCTTCACCTGTATACATTTTTGCTTCTCAGTCTGTTGATTGGAACTGAGAAAAATGACTTTGTCAGAATTAAATGAAGCAGTGGGCATAGAAGACCTAGAGCCTGATGTAAAGAAAGCCTGGGCTAAATGTCGGTTTTCAGGTTGTTCTTTCCTGCCTTCTTTCCTCTGCTTTTCTTCTTTCTTTTCCACTTTCCCTCATCATAAAATTTTTGGTGCCTTTTGAGGCAAGATTCCTAATGTACTACCTACACCTGTGACTGCTGGGCAGATGGTCACCTGTGGTAGGGAACAGTGTTAGTCAAATCTCCGAGTTTTTGCTTCTTTAGAAAGTATGCATATGCTAAAAGCAAAAGATCTGTAGTTGCAGCAGAAGTGTTATTATTGACATTCACCTGTTTTATCTTTTATTGCACATTTATTGAGGGTCAGTGCTTTGCCAGGTATTGGGCCAGGTGCTTGAAGATAGAGCATTAAGCAAAACAGACAGTTCTTGTTTTCTGCACAGTTCTTCCTACTATTGTGTGAAGTCCTGATTTCAGTGGTCTAACTGCTTTCATCTGCATTTCAGGTTTTGCTTTATAATCATTTCCTCTGTAGAACTCCAGAGTCACAATGTGGACTGTTGTTTTGATGTTAATCAATTAATTAATTTCCTATTTAGTTCTTAAAAGGATATGAAGTGGCTTATCAACAATGCGCAAATATAGTATGACCAAAGGATATCAAACAATAAAAACAAACAGTATTTCATAAAAGGGGAGCAGAGGATAAAGATCTTGTTCTGAAGACTGTTAGAGCAAGAAAACATGATACTCAGCCTGCCTAGTGGGACAAGAGGACAGAGTGAGAAGACAAAGCCATTTTAAGAAAGCCTTTAGGAGATGTTGGTATGTCAGCTTCACAGGAGAAATCCAATTTTTTCCTGGCTCTGAGTTTTATGAGGAATTTGTCTTTAGATCCTCAAATGAGTGCTGAACATGTTGTAAAGTATGAGAAATACGCATAATTGCGACGCTTCCCTATATGTGCCAGCTGTGGGTGCTGGTGGCAAGATATTTGTTAGATTATTAAGGGGTTGGAAGACTGTGTGTGAGCGTGTGCACGTGTGTACATTTGTGATGGGAGAGAAAGTGCAATTTCCCTGAGTGTTATTGCACTGTGATGGTTAAAAAAAACAAAACAAAACAAAAAAACCCCTGAAAGAAGCCATATTAGGGTGACGTTTAAGGTACTCTCATGGATAACTTATAGCAAACACTTTATTTTCTCCAGTTGTTTGTAACAGGCTAGAAACCCAGAGGGAAAATGTATTCCTCATGAGGGCTTCTTTGCTGTCCCCACTGGGACTGGGTGAGGGCTAATCTTAGCTCCCAACCTGCCTTTCTCAGCTGCAGTAGGGATTATGCCAGCAAAGGACATAGGAGCCCTCTCTTTTAAATTCCAGATAAATATTTAACAACTCCCATCTTAGAGCAGGAAGACAAAGAATTTGGTGATGATGACGATGAAGATGATGCATTAATGATAATAATGGATACAGTATGAGGCATTATGGGATAGTGGGGGCTGGGTTCATGGAAGAGTTGGCATTTAAACCAAACCAGAACAGAAACTGTGGCAGAGGACAGATTACAGGCTTAAGAAAGACAATAATCAAGTTCCTGGAGGTGAGGGAATGCCTGGACTGTTGGGCACCATTCTAAAAAGTTTGGACTTTGTGGACAATAGTCGACAATCAATTTTTGAGGACAGCAATCTATGACATCATCTTCCTTCTGTTTAAGAGTGTATTTCCGCCAACAGCATGGAGCTTGGAACTGTGCTGTCTAAAACAACAGCCATTAGTCACATGTGGTTACCGAGTACTTGAAATGTAGCTAGTCTGAGCTGGGATGTGCTATAAGTATAAAACGGGACTTACCTTGTGACTTAGCTGGTAAAGAATCCATGTGCAATGCAGGAGACCTGGGTTTGATCCTTGGGTTGGGAAGATCCCCTGGAGAAGGGAAAAAGCTACCCACTCCAGTATTCTGGCCTGGAGAATTCCATGGACTGTATAGTCCATGAAGTTGCAAAGAGTTGGACATGACTGATAGACTTTCACTTTCATAAGTGTAAAATACACACTGGATTTTTGAAGACTTAGTACAAAAATATGTAAACATACTTCAATACTTTTTCTGTTGATTATAAGTTTAAATGAAAATATTTTGGATATATTTAGCTCATTGAAATATATCATTAATATGAATCTCATTAGTTTCTTCTTACTTTTTAAAATGAGGCTACCAGAAAATTTTAAATTACCTTTGTGGCTCACATGTTTATACTGGACAGCACAGATGGACAGTGGAGAGGTTGGCTTGGAGAAACAAAGTGCTGAAGAGCAGGAAAAGACAGGAAACTATAGCAAAGTCCTACAAGAGATGATGAAGTTCAGATCTAAGGCAGTGACCCTGGGAACAGAAAAGGACAGGTAAAAAGGTTTTTTAAATAGGACTTTGCAGTGATTCTCCTGGATGTGGGGATTAAAAGAGGGAAGAGCTAAGGTTACATGTTAAATGTCTTGTCTGCATAACTGAGGTACTGGGGATGGTTTTTAGAAATTGATGTGGATGGTTTTCAATGTGGACATGCAAAAGGGAATTTGGATAGGAAGCTCACAGGAGAGGACGGAGTAGGGTTGTATATTCAGGAGTTAATGCACTGGTGATTGTTAAAGAAGCACAGAAATGGATGAGAACGTGGGGCTTACTCATGGAGAGAAGGTGGAATGAGAACCAGGTACAGAGAATTAGGGAGATGATGGAGATTGAGGCTCCACATTTAAGACGTATAAGGAAGAAGAGAGGCTGGCAAACTTGACTAAGGTTGGTCAGAGAGAACCCAGAAGGACCTGGGTACCATGTAGACCAAGGGAGATCTTTCCAAACGGAACACATTTGCAAATGCGCGAAGCAGAGGCTGCTGGGCCCGCTGTCTCAGGGAGCCACTGGCGGTGTATGTTGGGATAGGGCTTTGATGAGTCACCTGCAGGCAGATGTCAGGTTGTAGAAAGTCCAGCAGAGAGAGGTTGGTGAGGAAGGAGAGACCTGCAGAGGTCTGGACACTAGAGAAGGCTGATGGGAAATGAGCGGCTGCAGAGGGAGGGGCAGCACAGCGCAGAGGGCAAGGATTGTTAGGCAAGGGGTGAAGTAGGGAGAGACAGAAGATAGGAGAGGCTGTGCTAATGAATGGAGGAAGCCAAGAGGAGGGACTGGTGCAGGAAAAGACATGAAAATGTTGCATCTGGAGTCTATTATCCATTTTTTCCCAAACAAATATTTCAAAGCCACGTATCCACAAGTCCACCTTGAGGATGGGACCTTTCTGTGGGCTGCATCTGGGTGGGAGAGAAAGATGAGAGACACCAGCTTTGCTCTTGCAGACAACTGCCCTCCACGGGGGACCGCAGGAGGCTTGGACAGCCCACCTCCCCTCTGGGCCTGGGGCTTGGAAGGCCGGACCCTCCCTGGGTTATGTGCGTCTCTGGTCCGGCAGTCCTATCTAACAGTCCAGACCCAGCTCTTTCACTCTGACATCTACCAGCTTTGCTCAGAGCCCAAGCAGAAGGGAGGCTTCCCATCCCCCCGCAAGTCCAGAGCTTCGGCTCCCGCTGCAGTGCCAGGCCTTTCCCGGCAGGGGCGCTGGGAACCTGCGGATTGCCGGCTCGGGTCCAGCGCCTGATTCTGAGCCCATCTCAGCCTTCAGTGCCGGAACTTTTCTTGGGGCTGCGGATCGCCGTGGTCTTTGGAAACCCACAGACTCCAAGGACCAGTCTCATTCTGAGTGGGACGTACGTGGTCATCGGTGTGGTTCTCTGGCCTAGCCTCCTCGGTTCCCAATTTCCATTTCAGCTCCTGGCGGACGGGCGTTAAAGCAAGTTCACAAGGGGTCTGGTGGTGGCTCCTGGGAACCGCAGGTTGTCTCTATCCTTGGCAGGCTCTGATCCCAGGCGCCTCTGTCTTCCGCATCCCTCTTGACTCTCCTGTGGCTCTCTTTTGCCTCTTCTTTGCTCTCCCCTTTCTTTTTGCAGCAGTATTTCGCCTTCTCTCCACCACTTCGTCACCTCCCCGCTGTCTCCGTCTTTGTCTGCAACCCCCCTGCCCCTCCGCCCTTTTTAAAGCTTTCCTTCCACCTTTCTTTCCTTCCCTGTCCTTGCAGCCCCCTCACCCCCGCTTTAACCGTCTCCCACAAGAGAACTCTTCTATCGATTCCAGAAGACTCCCTCCATCCTACTCCTTTCTTAATAGCCCCTCCTCCCGTTCCACGCATCTAGGTCTTTTCAACCCCTAGAAATTCCCGGAGCTCCTCGCAGCAGCCGCTGCTATACTTCTGGCCCCAGGGCCTGTAAACTACATCTTCAGGTTATCTTTGGGTCTAGCTTCCTCTCTCCAGCTCACCCCGAGTCTCCCCTTTCCTTCGGTCGGGAAGAGTCCCAGCCCAGGCTGAGTTCCACGCGGCCCGGCTGTGCTTCTGCAGCTGGGGACAGTGGGGACTGATCCCCAGGCCTGCGCGGCGCTGGCCGGGACCCTCTAATTGGCAGCCCGACACTTTGAGAGAACAACCGAGCCCTTTTAGTAATGAATCTGGGGAGATGAGGGAGCAATCTCATAATTGCAGGCGGAAAGATGGGCTCTCGTCCTCCGGGTAGGAGCAACCGTTCTGGACGGCTGTCTTTCCCCAGCTCCAGCTGGGATCCTGGGAAGAAGAGCTGGCGAATCGGGGAGGAGCTGGCAACCCCCAGACCGGGCTGCCAGCGCCTCCTAGTTCTCTCTTCCAACCCTCCCGGAGGTTCTAGCAACAATCAGCTTACGTCCACAGGCGATGGGGGCCTATGGGTGAGCGGGGCGCCTTGGAGGAACGGGCGGTCCAGAACCGCCCGCCTTACTCTCAATATTGCCTTTCTGACGACTCACAGGTTCATGGAAATGCAAACACAGCCCGTGCCTGATCCACACGTGCCCACAGCCCGAGCGCACCCCTCCCTGCCCCCACACTCCATTGCTCACACTAACACGCACAGATACGCGTGCAAACGCGCACGCACAGAGTCGCACGCCCCCGCACACCCAGGCACCCCTGGTTCAGCCAGGTACCCCCACCCGGGTGCCCGCCCGCCAGCCTCGGGCGCACCCCTAGCCTCCCCTCACGCACGCGCACGCACGCACTCCCCGCGCCCCTGCACCGGGCGGAGGCACTGGGTAGAAGTGGGGGTGGCGGGAAGGATAGGCTGGGGAGCCCGGAGCGGAGTCCCCAGTCCATCCCGCGCTCGGCTTCCGCAAGCTGCCTCTCTGCACGGACTCCGGGCTCCCCTTAGGCTCCCCAACCTGAACAGTTGGCGCTGAAAACACTTTACTCCTCCTCCTCCCGCGAGAACCTCCCCCAACCTTCCCTGCGCGCCATCTCCCGCCCCCACAGCATGCCCGAAGAGTAACCCCCCTAAACGCGGCCAGAAGCGGCTCCCAACTCTTCACCGAGAGCAGGTTGGAGGCTGGGTTTCAGAGAGACTCCGGACTGGGGTCCGTCGCCAGCCTCTCCTCCTGGATTGGGGTTGCTTTTCATATTTTAAAAGAGGATTTTCTTATTACCTTTGAATACTCCTTTTGACAAAATTTCTGGAGCAGCTCAGCGGGGAAGATTTTGGGGGAATCTTGTTTTAAGAAAATGAAAAAGCACCTACGGGGTATTTATTAATTTTTCTCGGGTTTTGGAATCACCCTGTGGAGGAGAGAGCCAGCTATCGAGAGCCAGGAGCGAAGAGTGGAGAGGACCAGCAAGGCGCACCAGGCCGAGCCACCTCCTTCCCGGCCGCCCCCTCCCCACTCCCCCGACACACACTCATTTTGCTCGCTCGCCGGCGCGCGCAGCGCACACCCCCCCGCGCCGGACCCGCACCTCGGCGGGCGCCACACACTTGCCAGCCCGAGCCGCGGCAGCCGCAGCGGGATGGAGGCGGCGCGCACCGAGCGCGCTGCAGGCTGGCCCGGGGCGCCCCTCGCCCGGACCGGGCTCCTGCTTCTGTCGACGTGGGTCCTGGCCGGCGCCGAGATCACTTGGGACACCACGGGCGGTCCCGGGCGCCTAGCGGCTCTGGCTTCGCGGTCCCCCGCGCTGCCTCGTCTCTCACCGCTGGCAGTGGCAAGCCAGTGGCCGGAGGAGCTGGCGACTGTACGGAGAGGCGCCGCACTGGAGCGCCGGCCGGGACCAGAGCCGCTGCCCCAGCCAAGCAGTGGCAGCGGCGGAAAGAAGCAAGGAGAAGCCGGAGGGCTGTCTCCAGCAAGCTCGCGGTGGGGACCGGGCATCTCGACTCCTGGCAAGCCTAGCGGCGTGAGGAGGAGTCGTCGGGCGCAGCCCCCCAGTGCCCTGGAACACGGGGATGCCCGGGCTACTGTCTTAGCCGATGGTTCCAAAGGAAGCCGCCCTCTGGCCAAGGGTCTCCGGGAGGAGGTGAAGGCACCACGGACCGCGGGTTCAGCGGCTGAAGAGCTCCGGTTACCCAGCACCTCGTTCGCGCTGACCGGGGACTCGGCTCACAACCAAGCCATGGTGCACTGGTCGGGACACAACAGCAGTGTGAGTATCCACCCGGCTGCGGAGCTCACTGTCTCCCGACAGCAAAGGAAAATGGGGGGTGGGCTGAGGTGGGGTGGGGGGGGGCTGGAAGGAGGGGCAGATAGTTGACCTGGGTTGAGGTGAAGGCAGGAGCAGGGGGCTCCTCGGCTTTTAGTCTGGTGCATCCCGCTTTCCCCACGCCCCCAACAGGTTAGCGGAGTTTGTTGTAAGACTGTGTGAATTTGTTTACCTAAGACCCTTCCAAGACTCTAAGATTGGGGCTGTCTGGAGGGAAGAGGGGAAAAGAGGTGCCTTATCGGGATCAGTGATCACTTTCTCTGGTGCTCGGCTTGGGGAATCAGTTGTCCTGTGAGGTGTGGGTGTGCGCGTGAATTTTTGGGCGGGGAAGTATACCGATTTGGGGAAAGAACCGCTGGACAGGCTGGCTGACTCCTGCGACTGCCCGGGGTTCCCCTCTCTCCTCCAACCACAGGAAAGAACCAGGAGATGGTGCCATTCGGACTACTCCTGCCCGCCCCACTTAGGATGCTGCCCTGGGCCCCAGGCACACTTTGTCCCAGTCTTAGCGGGAGGCTGGGCCAAGTTGGCCCAAGTCTGGGCCTTTCTTGACATCAGCTTTCCCCTTCAAAACCCAGGCAGCTGCCCTGCAAAGCTATAGGAGAGGCAGGGAAAAAAAAGTTTAAAGTGTGAAGTGAAATTCAACACCCGTCCCGCACCCCTTGTTCTCACGCAAGCAGAAGCACACATAAGTCACTGAGCACATAGTCGCCCCTGCCGCTGCGTCCTGCCACTGCACACTGGCCGAGTCGAGTTGCCTCCCCGGGCTTTCTACGCGCCTCTCCACGCCTTTCTCTCGGCTGCCAGGTTACCCTGGGAAGCTGCTGTACCGACAGGTGGCGCCCTGGAGTCCACTCCGGCGGCTCCAGACGCTCCGGGCGCCCGCGGCGGGCCTTAGGGCGCAGAATACAGTCTGCCCCGGCAGCTGCTGCAGCCTCAGCGCGTGCCCGGAGGGGCTCCCCACCCCGCCCCCAGCTGGCCGCCAGCGCTAGCAGTCCAGCCCAGGAACCCTGCGGGATGGCTCCGACCATTTACCCCACTCCCCTGCCTTCCTCGGGCCCAACTTCAGCCAATCCTGCAAAAACCCTTTCCTCGTCTCTGGCTTATAGCATCAAATCAGAACCGGGGCTCTGGGCAGAATCTGGAGGATGGTGGATGTCCCTACCTGCAGCTTTGGGGAACTCACTCGATGGGAAAGCACTGCCTCCACTCCCTTTGTATTTCTCTTCGTGACTGACATTAAAGATTTCCCTAGGAAATTCTCGCCTTATTTTAACGGCGCCTGGGGGGTGTCGCAGGGGTGACTAGTGAGTAACAGGAAACCGAGGAGTGCATACCGAGCACAGATTTCCTGATTCTTATAGACATACAGCACCAAGCAGGCAGCCCAACCTGGGTTGGAAGCATTTGGGCAGAGCAGCTCCTCAGCAGCGCGGTGGTGGCTTCATCTCAGCGAGGGCCCCCCACACCTTCAGAGTGGTCAGCTCTGGGCTTAGGGGGTGGACAGGTAGGAGGGATGGGTGATCGAGGACTTGCAGGTGCTGGGAGGATTGTGTGTGTGTGTGGCAGGGGGAGGTGGAGAGAGAGACAGGGCGACTTGTAATTCTCTGACAGCAGGGTTTTTGATTCTCAACTTCTCTTGGTTTGAGAATGAGCAATCGCGTGTATGTGCGTTATTTTGTTCATGTTCTTACTCAGTGAGGAGGATGGACTGGATGTGTGGAAGCAAATGTATCCCTAGGAGGAGGAGGAGGAGGAAGATGAGGAGGAGGAGGAGGAGGAGGAGGAGGTGATGTCCTTCGATTTTAGCGTGCCACACTGGGACGATATAAATTCACTCTGTCGAAAGAGTTCTTTTATGTTTCTGCTTTTAAGGATGATTTCTGTGTGTTGATAAATTCCCTGAAGATGGGACGTTGGAGCATGCTTTCTGCAGATGGTAGTTACATGTGCATGGCCTTCTCTGACCATCTTCAAGGAAGTTGTACAGCAGAGGAAGTGAGGGGGCAAGTCTAGCCCTGGGAAATGGCTCTCCAGTTAAAAAGATGAGTCCAAAGGGCCTGAGGAGCGGACCAGTTGGCCTTGGAGTTCTTAGCGACAGCGATGAGATTTGGGCAGTCTAGGAATACCGCCTCGGGGGTTCATTGGTTGTGCTCCTGGCCAGACTTACTGTCTGAGCAAAGGACATGGCAGCACAGGTGAGTGTGGGGACCCCATGTGTCTCCTCTCTCTGCTCCAGAGAAGGACTGCCTCTTTAGACCATGCTTCACAGGCACTTCCAGTGGAAAAGCCTTCCTCAAGGGTCCGTCTGTTTTGCCCTGAGGAAAATGAGCAAACAAGCTAACCCAGTCCTGCCTCTGGGAGACTTCAAGGAAACAACCCCTGGCGGGGAGTAGCTAGAAAACCAGTTTCTGCAACATTACCCAATCAGTTTCTTTCTTTCTTTCTTTTTTTAAATCTAATCAATTGCTTTCTCCCCTCCTCCTTTCCTGTTAGGAAAAAAAAAAAAAAAAAGCCAGGGTAAAGAGTGATGGAGAGGATGTTCCTTCTGGAAGGTCCCTTCATCATTGGTTGGAGAAGTCCTCAAGACAGAGAACATGGATCTTTGTTTCAAGCTCTTTTGGCACGAAAAGAAAGTTCCATCTTCCCTTCTGACTTGAGTGTTAACTATGTCCTTCTCCAGGAAGGCCACCAGTTAACACACTGTGGGGTTTGCTGGTCTCCCTCAACTGCCTCTGGTGAACCACATTCCTCCTGTGAGTTCCTTTTGGAGGAGAGTTTCCAGTTACTCCATATATCTGAAAATTGAACTCTACTGTGGCCATTTGTGGTCAGGCATGAGGAGATGGCGGAGAAGGCGATGGCACCCCACTCCAGTACTCTTGCCTGGAAAATCCCATGGACGGAGGAGCCTGGTAGGCTGCAGTCCATGGGGTCGAAAAGAGTCAGACACGACTGAGCGACTTCACTTTCACTTTTCACTCTCCTGCATTGGAGAAGGAAATGGCAACCCGCTCCAGTGTTCTTGCCTGGAGAATCCCAGGGACGGGGGAGCCTGGTGGGCTGCCGTCTATGGGGTCGCACAGAGTCGGACACGACTGAAGCGACTTAGCAGCAGCAGCAGCAGCATGAGGAGATGGGGCTTCCCAGGTGGCTCAATGAGTAAGGAATCTGCCTGCAATGCAAGAGACGCATGAGATGTGGGTTAAGTCCTTGGGTTGGGAAGGTCCCCTGGAGGAGGGCATGGCAACCCACTCCAATATCCTTGCCTGGAGAATCCCATGGACAGAGGAGCCTGGTGGGCTACAGTCCACAGGGTTGCAGAGAGTCAGACAAGACTGAAGCAACTGAGCGCATATGCACGCACATGAGGAGATGGATATGCAAGTGAAGGGTCTCCACTCCCTTCCCCACGTGCCCAGCATGTGCCCAGGGGCTGAGAGTCTCATTCCAGGCTTGAGTCACATATTCACTTTGGTCCCAGGAGGGGCTGGCAAGACTTGGTGGGCAACAGAGGAAGTGCCCAGCAGGTTTGAGTCAGGAGGAAATGGTGTCTGGGTTCCCCTCTGGCCTTTCTTGTCCTGCCACGTATTTCAGCGGAGGGGAGAGGAGAGTGAGCTTGGGCTTGAAGCCTGTACTCTGGAAGAGTGATTTGCCTTTCTCTTTGGTTGTCTCCAGCTGGGATTCTGGTGATTAATGGGCTAGAAAGTGTTTCACAAACACCCAGAGGGAGTCCAGACCCTGGGGCTTACAGGGATACAGAAAATCACATCAGCCTGCTCTTCTCTTTTGAAAGAAGAAATACGCCTTCCTGCTTGGTTAGTGAGTTGGCAAATGACTCTGGAGATTGGGAGGCTGTGAAGACAACAGCGCACTTTCCAGGCCCCCTGAGCATTATAAAGCCTTGATGGGGGAATCCCTCGTTTGTTCATGGTGCTGAGATGCGAGAATGCTGCCTCCTCCCGTAAATTGATCCCCATGCCTTTCCTGCGGTTCAGTCAGTGTGCTGCCCTGCAGTGTGTCTGGTTGGGATGCCTTGCCAGATAGTCTTTAATTCGTGTGCCCAATGCTGCACCTTGGTGAAGAAAAACGAGAAGATGCTGATAACTCGAGGTCCCTATCCTGCCCTGAGCACACCAGCAGGTGGAACACCCAGATGCTCCCAGGCATGGTTTCGTGCTCTTAACTAATTCAGCTGGACAATGCTCTAAAATATTTACTCCTAATGTGCAAAATAGTGACAGATTTGATCAGATTAATTGTGTCTCACTCACTGGAGCATCTAATTGTGGCTCCCAAACAGATTTTTCAAATAGCTTTTGGCTGGGATGTCTAGCCTTCTCGTCCCCGCTCACTGTACCCGTGTCACAATATCTTAATGCATTTTGTCTTCTCAGAGGCTTAATAAAGAAGCCTGCCACTGGAGCCATTCTTCAGGGGTTTGCCAAAAAGAATCTGTTTTTAATTAATATTACAAGGGAAGCCATCTCAGTGGAGACAGAGCTGAGAAATGCAGGGGGACAGAGCAGCACTAATTGCTCCCGGTCACTTACTGTCAGCCTGGGGGCGGGAGGGGGGAGTGGAGTGGCCACACACAGGCTGTTTGTCTGCTCTGCGTTTTCTCTGATGGCCCAGTTGGTTGGTTACAGGGCGTGATTTGCTTCTCAGATCCTGCAGTGATTTCCAAGGTGAGCAGAAGTTGCAAACTCCTTAATTGGGAGGCCTGATTTAATGATTGCAGAAATGCAGCGGTTGGAACTCGCTTTGTAGTTGGCAGAGAAGGCACACAGGAAGTGGCTTCTCTGACTGTGTTGGATTTAAGGGGAGGGGATGGTGACAAGAAGGCTCAGGGGGCAGAAGGGAGAACTGCTTCTTCCTCTGGCTGGGTAAATCTCTTACTGTAACTGGGGGGACTTTGGAACTGGATTCTCTGTGGGCCCTGAGTCATCCTACAGGGTGCAGAGAGGTGTGACAAAGCTGGATGCTGAAATAGGAGGTTGTGTCTGAAGGGTTTATCCAAGGCCAGGTACTCCAGGGCCTGGGGGCTTGATTTAACTGTTGATTTCCTGCTTCCTTTGACCTCTTGGCTCACTTGAAGTGTTAGTTGCTCAGCCGTGTCTGATTCTTTGTGATCCCATGGACTGTAGCCCACCAAGCTCCTCCATCCTTGGAATTTTCCAAACAAGATTACTGGATTGGGTTGCCATTTTCTTCTCCAGGGGATCTTCCCTATCCAGGGGTTGAATCCAGGTCTCCCGCGTTGCAGGTAGACTTTACCATCTGAGCCACCAGGGAAGCTCCTGGCTGGCTTGAGACACCTCCTTATGAGAAGATGTCAGAGGATTAGTTTGCAGCAAGTCTAGGGGGAAGCGGTCTTGTGAAGTTGGAAAGTGTAGCATGCCAGTGCCTGGTGGGCCACTTTGGGTAAGTATCACTGGTACTGTGGGATAGATGGCCTTCAGCTAACCTTGGTCATTCCTCTGGGTGGTGGGTTACTGAAAGGTCTGGATGCTGCCCTGACTTCATTGGTAGAGAGTGGAGACAAGAGATCTCTGCCTTGTGTGCAGTAGAGAAACTCAACTGGGTTTGACTAAGTCAGTGACTGAGTGAGTCCCAAGTCTCACTGAGCAGAGGCTATGAAGGAATTGGAAATCCTTGTCCCTTGGGATAGCAATAATTTTCTCAGGTTGTTCATAACTTGACAGCTGCTATATCCAGGAGCATTTCATCCAGTAGGTCTCCATTCTAGCTTGAGAGCCTTTAGCTTCTTGAATTTGCATTTAAAGTCCTTTAGCCTGGCTTTCAAGGCCCCTCACTGCATACGTCCTGGGCCTGCTTCTTCAGCTCTGCATCTGACTGTTCCCTGATAGACCCCTTCACTCTAGCAAGGCAGTGCTTCATTGTCCCCATCCCTTTCTTCACTCCAAGCCTTTGCTCTTGAGGTCTTCTCCACTCAGGATACCCCTCTTCCTCTATGGAGACACACACATTACTTATGGTTCAGTTTAAGATCCAAACATGATTAGAACCTTTCCTAGGTTCATTTATTTTCCTGTTTATAGGATTTACAGAGTGTACCACACTCTTGATTATGTTTAGGTTATCACTTGGTTATTTTATGAGTGTTTCGAAGGTGAGGGATGAGGGCTGAAATACTTGCTGCGGCACCCCACGTCCCACACCTACTGTGAGTTCTGCTTTTCTCACGTGTTCTTTGTGGTCCAGTGCTTGGCACATAGCTCAGTCCGTACTTGCTGAACTGACCCTGGGAACTGGACAGTGCCCTAGCTGGTCGGGGAGGACAGCTGACACTGTTTCTTAACAGTGCTGAGTTTACGCACTTGGTTTATTATTTTATATATGACTTTTAACAGAAGATGTAGAGACGTCTCTACCCCACTTAATGAGAGGATGGAAATAGGTACTAGTCAACAATCCTGGCTTTTTCTGTATGTACTTGAGAGATCAGATGGACTCACGTAAGATAGTCAACCATTTGCCTAGTGTTCACTGGGAGTGTGGCATGGTTCTGGGGACTGAGGAGTTGGTAGGACTGTGATGGAGAGACAAAGAAGGATAAGACGGCATTTGCCTCAGGGTCCTTCTAATATGCTTTGGGTATGAGGCTGCTCTTCTGTAAAGTTTAATAACACATGGCAACAAAACAGATGCCACGGGGTGATGTTTGATTATTTGTCAAGTGATCGTTTCAGGCTGTGAGCTCAGAGGAGGTGCTGTGGGCACCTTAGATCAACAGGATGTCAAGGCTGGCTGTGCTCTTGGGAACGGTCTTCATCACATCATTCAGCAGTGAGATGAAGGGTATGAGGCTCAGATAGAAACGTGGCACCCTACAGGGTGGACTCTCTCCTGGTCTTTCCTTCTATAGCTGTCCTCCGCACACTCCTGCTTCTCTCTCTCTCTCTCTTTTTTTTTTGTTTTTTGCTTTTACAGACCATTTTCTGTTATATTCACTCAAGTGAGGTAGGGTGCTGCCCATTTTATAGGTTGGATAGAGTGAGGTGTAGGATGAGTACACACAAGGCTAGCCGGAGAGACTGAGGAATAGATTCCTCCCTCTTGCTCCCTGGCTGTATCCTGTGGCCACCCTGCCTACCCACCGCAGTGACTGCAGACAGTATGGACCAGCTCCTTACTGGGAAGTCTGTGTCTTACTAACCATTGTTAATGGGGACCTCTTGTGAGACACCTCATCATTTGAGTTAGTGAGTGAACCAAGTCTGGTTGCATCACCAGGAATATTTTGCTCGTTTGTTTTGATCAGTGTAGTTTGGGTTTAATTATTTATGGAGATGCTGTTCTTTATAGTATGCTAATGAATGTGCTATAGTAAATTTCCAAAAAGTAATGGAGTCTGAGAACTTCAGGATTGCACAAGTAGCTTCCTGGTATGAACTCCTTGCTGGGGAGCAGAGGAAACCATCCCTACTAGGTTGGGGTGAGAGGACCCGGAGCACAGTAGGGCCAGCTGTTCAGGGCTGTTGGTGACCAAATCTGTGCCCTTTGGTAAGCAGGGGCCTGGTACTTGACCTGTGCTGGAAGAAACCTACCTTAGGGGAAAAGCTGACCATAGTTATATAGGATCATCAAGGCTCCTGTTAGGTTGTAGGTTATTTAGCCTGGATATGACTGTGTGACTTGTGTGAATGCATACTTGAGAGTTTTCATCATGAATGCAGTCAAGATTATACTTTTCAGTATATACTAGGAATAGAAATAAACTAGGAGCAAGAAACAGCCATATAGGAAACAGGAGCATAAGCTCTGAAGCCAGATGCCTAGCTTTGAATCCTGTCTTTGTTTCTCTCTCTTTCTTGGGTTAAGTTTAACTTACTCTCTTTAAAAATTAGTCTACAGTTGCTGTACAGTATTATATAAGTTACAGGTATACAATATAGTGATTCACAATTTTTAAAGGTTACTTTCCATTTATAGTTATTATAAAATATTGGCTATCTTCCCTGTGTTGTATAGTATATCCTTATAGCTTATTTTATATCTAATAGCTTGTCTCTCTTACTCCCCTACCCCTATCCTCCTCCTTCCCACTTCCCTCTCCTTATTGGTAGCCACTCGTTTGCTCTCTGTATCTGTGAGTCTGGTTCTTTTTTGTTAGAGTTACTAGTTTATTATATATTTTTATTTTTTTTATATATTTTAAAATCCTACATATAAGTGACATCATACACTATTAGTCTTTCTCTGACTTATTTCGTTCAGCATAATGCCCTCTAAGTCCACCTCTGTTTCTGCAAATGGCAAAATTTCCTTCTTTTTTATGGCTGAGTAGTATTCCATCGTGTATATACACATACAGACACACACCACCATCACCTGTTCTTTATCCATTCATCTGCTGATGAACAGTTAGGCTGCTTCCACTTCTTAGCAATTGTAAATAATGCTGCTATGGACATTGGAGTGCATGTATCTTTTTGAATTAATTTTTTGTTTGGCTTTTGATATATGCCCACGAGTGGAACTGTTGGGTCAGAAGATGGTTCTATTTTCAGTTTTTTGAGAAACCTCCGTGTTGTTTTCTGGAGCGGCTGTACCGATGTACATTCCCACCAGAAGTGTAAGAGGAGCCCCTTTTCTTCACATATTGCCAACACCTACTTCTGTTCTTTTTGATGATAGGCCTTCTGATAGGTGCGAGGTGATATCTCACTGCAGTTTTGATTTGCATTTCCCTGATAATTAGTGGTGTTGAGCATCTTTTCACGTGCCCATTAGCCATCTGTCTGTCTTCTTTGAAGAAATGTCTGTTCAGTTCTGCCCATTTTTAAGTTGGGCTGTCTACCTCTGTCTCTTAATAGCTGTGTGATGTTAAGTTGTCACCCTCTCTTGTCTATTTGTTAAATCCATAGAAGGAGTGATAAAATAGTACCTCTCACAGTGGGCTGTTTTAAGAATTAAATAAGATGCTGTGCTTAGCAAAGTGTTGAAAAGAAGCACCTGACCTGTAGTTAGTCCTCCAGATATTTAATTGGTTTAATTGTTACTCTTATATTGGATGGGGCTTTCTCTTCATTTTCAGAAGGAAACATGGAAGCAGAGAAAGGAGGTAGATGCCCAGTTCCCAGTGAGCTGATCCCTAAGCCTCGGCTAGAACCTAGTTCTCACTGAGGCACTTGTTCAACTGCCAGCCCTAGTCCACGTCCCGACTCAGACAAGTCAGTGTTATCTGCCTTCTGTGTCATACTGAAGGAGACAGTGAGAGAGAGAGAGAGAGAGAGAGAGAGAGAGAGACTGGCTGAGGACTTGGCTGCTTGAAGCTCATACTCAGAATTTTCTTAGAAATGATTGTAATCAGATGGGTAGGGTCAACTTAACGATTGCACTAATAGATAACTAACAAGTAGAACATTTATTTCAGGGCTTTCATTGAGTGGAGTTTTGAGAAAGGCATCCAGAAAGATGCAGAGTAGCTTCTCTTGGCTTGGGCATCCATGATTGTACCTTGCAGCTAATTATGGAAGACTTCCTGAAGGAAGTGAGTGAAACGTGTAGCTTTAAGAAAAGAGGACGCAGGGCTACTGGAACTGGCAGACAAGGAGAGTCTAGAGTGCCACTCATTCCATCCAAGTCATGGGGTGGACCTTGATGCTCTGGGTTTGTTTTTCCTCTCTGTCTTCTCCTATCTCTGCTCTGTGCCTGGCATGAGATGGGAATATCTGTGGCTGGAACTTGTTGCAGAATATCTGTAGCTTCTTTCTCAGAATTATCATATTGGCCAAACCCATGAATAGTTTGTGGTGATCCACACCCATCGAGGTGCAGGCTTGAATTCCCTTTTTTGTCTGCACCCTGTGCAGCAGGAATGGGACCTGAGATCCCTACACAGACACTAGAGGGAGTGTTGCCCTGGGAAAGAAGTGAAAATAAGTAGAATGAAATAATAAAACAAATACTGCATGAGGAATTGTTTCAAAGGAGTGAGGAAGAGCCGTAGTAACCTGCGAGTTCATTGTGGGAGGGCTTGACCCGTAGATAAACATTTCATTAACAACCAAGGAATTGAGTCCTGGGGGGCTGATCATTCAGTCCCTTCCTGCAGAAAAAAGGGTATGGATGTTTTGTAAAATGTATCCATTCTGCAGTCCATTCAACCCATAAATGACTCAACTAAAACTCTAGATATAAATTAATCCAGAAGTGATGCTCAGGCTTGGTTCCCCCATCTCTTCTGCATTTTCTGACTTGGTGCCCCTCACTTTCTTGTGTATGGTGGTCAGTTAATAGAAGCTTACTGAGCTGAATGACATGAATCAATTCTTAAATACGTAAAACTACCTGGGTAAAGAATGACTGTCTTGGGAATAGGGAAGAGTCTGATTTCTTCTTGCTGCCTCCAGGCACAGGATCTACCCCCTGAGGCCATCACAGTCCTCTCCCCTTGGTTGTCAGGCCCCACACACCTGACTCAGTCCTCTTAAAGCCTTCTTGGCGTCTATGGTAAGGGAGGCGGTTTTTCTTCCAGATGGTTAGAATCAGGTTAAAGATCACACTGCTGCATAAGAAATGAACTTTTTCCTTTTAAAATCTGTTCTCAGTGGGAAATGGAGAACAATTACAGAGTTGAACATTTTTTTTTTTTTTTTTTTTTGCAGTACTCAAGCTGCTGTATCTGAATGTGATTACACGTATGGAGGGAGCTTGTTACAATTTGGAGGCGGTGGTACTGGAGATGCAGAGAAGCTTGTGTTCTAGGCTAGTGGCAGGTAGAGGAAAGAATCTTTAGAGGCAAAAGAGTTACTTACATCACTATGTTGTTTTCAATGTTATTCATGCTTGAAAGAAAACTTTTCACTGGACGATTTCTCAAAACTCAGATTTTTTTTTTTCCTCTTATGAGAAGGTACCCAAGCAGCAGTGATTCCAAGTAAGTCTCTGAACCTTAGTTTCACTGGCTGTAAGATGGGGATAATCCTGAACTTATAGGGATGTTGTGAATCTTATAGGTAATACTGTGAAGGGGTAGTGTTATAGATATTACACTGGTTAAAGATGTTAGCTCTCATTATCACTTAGGCAGGAGATGGGGTGGATTGAGTGTCTGTCCTTTTGTAGCAGATCTGTTGGTACCCTGCTCTCTGCACCTGCCATTGGTCTTCGAATGGGACTGACTTCTGACCACCAGCACCAGGGACTGTGTGCTGCCTGGAGCTTCGATCACACAGGCCCAGGTTGGAAGCAGGGGGTTGATTTCTATCAAGAAGTAGGGAGCTGCTGCTGCTGCTAAGTCACTTCAGTCGTGTCCGACTCTGTGCAACCCCATAGACGGCAGCCCATCAGGCTCCCCCATCCCTGGGATTCTCCAGGCAAGAACACTGGAGGGGGTTGCCATTTCCTTCTCCAATGCATGAAAGCGAAAGGTGAAAGTGAAGTCACTCAGTTGTGTCTGACTCTTAGCGACCCCACGGGCTGCAGCCTACCAGGCTCCTCTGTCCATGGGATTTTCCAGGCAAGAGTACTGGACTGGGGTGCCATTGCCTTCTCCAGAAGTAGGGAGCAGCCACCTGATAATGACTACTGGAAGTTGGTGGATAAATACCCCAGCTCCCTTTCCCTTTGTGGTGGGGTAACTCTGAAGCTTGTTTCCTACACTATCTCCCAGAAGCCATCACTGGGATTAAGTGCCAGATGCTCGAGGTGGTAATTTGCTTGCCTTTTATTGGCAACCTTCCCATTGCGCTCTGCTGTCTCTAGCTCAATCAGTATTTCCTCGCATCACCTCCCAAATAAGTTACATTTGACCCTTCAGTAATGTGGGGATTAGGAGCATGGCTCTCCATGCAGTTACAAATCTATGTATAACTTTACAGTTGTCCCTCCGGTATTCAAAACTCCATGTCTGTGGATTCAACCAAGCACACAGATCCTGTAGTGTATGTTTACTGAGAAAAATCCAAGTATAAGTGAACCCATGCTGTTAAAACCTATATTGTTCAAGGGTCAACTGTACTTGAACTCAAGGCTTTGTTTCAGAGTATGTTTCTGGAGGAAAAGGAACTAATACCTTTAGTTATTTCTGAGTGTGTTAGCCTGGGTCTTCAGTGAAACAGAACCAATAGGATATATTATCTCTCTCAAAGTAAACCTTTTTATATATTTGTATATATATCTGAGAGATTTAAGTAAGGAATTGGCTGATACTGTCATGGAAGATGAGAGTCCACAGCCAGCATTAGCAGCTGGAAATCCAGGAGAGCTGATCCTGTAATTCCCATCTGAGTCCCTGTCTGAAGGCAGGAGGAGGCTGGTGTCCCAAATTAAAGACAGACAAGGAGAAAGAATCTCTTCTTACTCAGCCTTTTCATTCTATTCAGGCCTAGAGGGGGTTGAATGAGGCCCACCCTCGCTGGGAGGGCAATCTGCTTTACTTAGTATACCAATTCATATGCTAAGCTCCTCCAGGAACCCCTTCAGTTCAGTTCAGTTCAGTTGCTCAGTTGTGTCCGACACTTTGTGACCCCATGGACTGCAGCATGCCAGGCCTCCCTGTCTATCACCAACTCCCAGAGTTTACTCAAACTCATGTCCATTGAGTCGGTGATGCCATCCAGCCATCTCATCCTTTGTCATCCCCTTCTCCTCCCGCCTTCAATCTTTCCCAGCATCAGGGTCTTTTCAAATGAGTCTCCTTCACAGGCACGTTAATATTTTGTTGTTGTTTTTGTTCACTTGCTCAGTCCTGTCTGACTTTTTGTGACCCCATGGACGGCAGCATGCCACACTTCCATGTCCTTCACCATCATTTGGAGCTTGCTCAAACTCATGTCCATTGAGTTGGTGATGCCATCCAACCACCTCATCCTCTGTCATCCCCTTATCTTCCTGCTTTCAGTCTTTCCCAGCATCAGGGTCTTTTCTAAGGAATCGGCTCTTTGCATCACGTGGCCACATACTGGTGCTTCAGCTTCAGCATCAGTTCTTCTAATGAATATTCAGAGTTGATTTCCTTTAGGATTGACTGTTTTGATCTTGCAGTCCAAGGGACTCTCAAGAGTTTTCTCCAGTGCCACAGTTCAAAAGCATCAATTCTTTGACAGTCAGCCTTTTTTATGGTCCAACTCTCACATCCATTCTTGACTACTGAAAAAACCACAGCTTTGACTGGATGGACTTTCAGTATATTGTTTGTCAAATATCTGGACACCCCACAGCACTGTCAGGTTGACACTTAAGATTATCCTCAAGTGTTTCCCTTACCCTTTTAAAGTTCTGCATCCAGCTCCACCATGGTACCGACTCGGTACCGAGAGGGAGATGGAGGCACTGATCGTGGTTCTGAGAGGGTCTTCCTTTTGGGCTGGCTCCTTCCACAGGGAAGAAGCCCAGGTTATACTGAGTGGCAAGAATATGGTGTTGGGGGTTTGAGGAGGGGATGCATACCTCCAAATTAGCTTTCACTGTTACTTCTCAGAGCTAAGGAGCCCCACCCCAGCCCAGGGCATAGGTTGCTGCTGCTGCTGCTTCTTTTTTTAATAACAATGTTGTGATAGTATCGGGTGAATAGTGAAGGGACTCAGCCATACATATACCTGTATGCCATGGACTTGTTCTTCATG
Source organism: Bos indicus (assembly GCF_029378745.1). NCBI lineage: Eukaryota > Metazoa > Chordata > Mammalia > Artiodactyla > Bovidae > Bos > Bos indicus. The sequence goes on from NC_091785.1 coordinate 25,081,380, forward strand.
ATGTGTTGTTGTTCCGTCACCCAGTCGTATCTGACTCTGTGACCTCATGGACTGTAGCCTGCCAGGCTGCTCTCCCTCATATTTGGACCCGTACCTGCTGGTGCATGATCTCTGGCCTAGGAATAAGAAGTGATTCTTTTTTCTTGGACTTTGTCAAGATTTTGGCAGGAAGCAGCTGAGCTTACAGTTGGTATCTCCCCATCTGAGATATCCTTAGTGTGGGGCGTCTTGAGAGTCTGGAAAGAACACTGGCCTGGGAGTTGGGATGTGTGGCTGCCTTCTGGTTTACATTTACTCTGTTCTGCAAGTCACCTGTTTTTTAGGTGTAAGAGAATGAAGACCCTTCCAGGTGTAGTAGCTTATTTATCTGTGAATAAAACAAATTTTAATGGGTATATTAGTAAGGAAAGGGTCTAGAACTATGATTTAAAAAAATTGGAAGATGCTTTTTTAAACATGTATAAATTTGGTCTTATCCACAACAGATATACTTTCATTCATTCATCCATTCAATAACTTGTTTGCTTAGTGTGATGCTAATTAAGTTACTTGCTTATTCTGGGATCTGGTTTTCTTATCTATAAATGAAAGAGTTATGCAACTCTTGATGCAGACCCATATCACCACAAGCTAGATGTAGTATCAGGTCAGTCACTTCTTTATGTGTGAAATGGGGACAATGCTATTTGCTCTGCTTATGTCACAGTTAAATAATGAGCTACTGCAGCCTTTTGAAAAGAGTACTTTTCAAAGCGCTGTTAACAGGGGCAATGTGATCTCATGGTGTTAGTTCACATCACCTCTCCTTCATTCTTTGAGTAGCTGGAGGTCCTTATGCAGCAGATTTGAAACCACACATTTCTTTTGCCTTCTCCCATATCTCCCAGCACAAATGAAACACTTTCATTAGCATGCATACCATGCTGCTAAACAAAAACAAAAACCTTGAGATTCTTATTCCAGGCACGATGTACAATTTATTTCAAGTCACATCTGATACCATAAAATTCTCAGATAGGAGTGTAATTTGATGTCTTTGAAAAAAACAGCATTTGTTCCAGGACTTGACCTGTATTGATTGCTTTATACTTTTCAGATAATATGAAGTGTTTGGGAGGGTGTCTACTATAGACCTAGTGATGCAGGATGTGCAGAAAAGTGTATGATGCCGACTGGATACCCCACAAGTTTATGGTCTTGTGTGTGGGACTCACATATTAGACAGATATTGCAAAGAAATATGTGAGCTCATGTAAAATCTGTGCTAAATTTGAGCATTCTTAGGAAATACACTGAATGTAATCAAGACCGCAGTAAATGGAAACTCATAAAATGTTTAAAATATTATGATTGTTTTATTATCTACAAAAAGTTCAGTAGCATGATTAGAAATAGATATAATCCTAATGACTAAATCTGTGTCCCTCGATGAGAATGTTCCTCATAGGAAGACAAAAGAAACATCTATTTTTTCACCATAGTGCTAAGATAGTCCAGCTTCTTAATTGTATCATTAATGGATATTCTAATTTGAACTGATTTCTTTCTAGGCCTGCCTCCTTGTTGTCATCTTGATATTTCTATTTATTTCTACTCCTGGATTGGTGCCTCTGTTTCTTGAATTCCATTCCTCTTTTTTTTTGGATTACATTTCATTTTTCTGTGGTAGATCTTCAAGTGTTCTTTCTCAGAGAATGCAGAGGAATGTCCTGACTTGTTCCTGTGTCCTGACATATATATTACTAGGTTCCTTTTAACTCTCAAATGATCCCACCTCGGATGGTATATTATATAGTCACCCAGTGCTTGAGTGATACTTTTATATTCATTGTGGATATGTCTAAAATTTATTTTTATCTCACATGGCTTTGATGGCTCATCTGGACATAGAAATGTAAGATAAAAAAAAATTCCCCCTGGGTCTTTGACATTCTTAGGGTACTTGCTGATTCTGCATAGTTTGCTGTTTTTGGATGATGTGTGTTTTCCCCCTCAGGGAGCTGATGAGCATGGGGAAAGGGGATGCCTAACATGGGACATCATGGCTTTGTTCCTATTGTTGAGGCCCAACTGTTTAAGGGAACCTCATGCATTAAAACCACATTTATACAAATCAGCAGTGTGGTGTGGGGAAATTAAATTCTCTTTGAAGCAATTTGCCATAGACACATTATCTGAATGTCTTTAGTGTATAGCACAACCAGATGAGGTAGTCTTCAGTTCAGTTCAGTTGCTCAGTTGTATCCAACTCTTTGTGACTCTATGAACTGAAGCACACCAGGCCTTCCTGTCTATCACCAACTCCCGGAGTTTACTCAGACTCATGTCCGTTGAGTCAGTGATGCCATCCAACCATCTCATCCTCTGTTGCCCCCTTCTCCTCCTGCCTTCAATCTTTCCCAGCATCGAGTCTTTCAAATGAAAGTTCAAATGAAGTTCTTTGCATCAGGTGGCCAAAGGATTGGAGTTTCAGATTCAGCATCAGTCCTTCCAAAGAATATTCAGTAGTAGTATATATTCAGATATATATCAGCCAGTATTCCTTTAGGATGGACTGGTTGGATCTCCCTGCTGTCCAAGGGACTCTTAAGAGTCCTCTCCAACAGCACAGTTCAAAGCATCAATTCTTCAGCGCTCAGCTTTGTTTATAGTCCAACTCTTATAGCCATACATGACTACTGGAAAAACCATAGCCTTGACTAGAAGGACCTTTGTTGGCAAAGTAACGTCTCTGCTTTTTAATATGCTGTCTAAGATTGGTCATAACTTTTCTTCCAAGGAGCAAATGTCTTTTAATTTCATGGCTGCAGTCACCATCTGCAGCCATCTTTTATTTAAAAATAATTAAAATAGTTTTAAGAAATGTTGTTGATATTCAACAGATATTTGTGGTGTGCCATCTATGTGCCAGGTGCTGCTGGGCTCTAAGTACATAATGGTGAGCTCTGAAGGAGAGGTTCATCATACTGTCACAGGTTCACCAATGACGTTTACCTGGGAGAGGGCAGAGAGGCAGAAGCAGATGAGCACAATCAGTTAGATGAAGAGGAATGGGCAGAGTGTCTTGGATACCCAGCTTCTGTGGCATGAGGGACTGGGGTTTCTGAAAGGAACATGAAGGACAGAGTGACTGGAGCAGAGGGCTTGTGGGCTAGGGGCTGGTGGGAGATGAATTGAGAAAGACAGGCATGGGTTGGACCAAGAAAGACGATATAGGCTCAGTGGGAGGAGTTTATTCTTTATCCTAAGAGCAAAGGGGTAAGCCTTGGGAATGTTCAAAGTAGGAGAGTCATATAATTAAATTTGACCACCCTGTGGGTTGAGTTTCCGAGGTGGTTCAAATGGTAAAGAATCTGCCTACCAGTGCAGGAGATACAGGTGGGAGATGCAGATTCATCCCTGGGTCGTAAAGATACCTTGGAGGAGGAAATGGCAACCCACTTCAGTATTATTTCTTGGAAGATCACATGGACAGAGGGGCCTGGCAGGCTACAGTCCATGGGGATGCAAAGAGTAGGACATGTCTTACCAACTGACTGGCTGACTGAGGGATTGGAGGGAGAAAAGGCTGGATTCGAGGAGACCAGAGTGTTGCAATGGCTAAAGAGGATGGTGGCTTGGGTGGTGGCAGCGTAAGTGGTGAGAAGAAACCAACTGAAGAACTATTTAGCAAGCGTGATTGATTGTGTTGTTGGCTTCTCTCTCTAATTCTTCACTCTCTCTCTAACTCCCTTAGTGTTGGGCTTTTGCATTGCCCTTTCTCTATGGGTGGGACCTTCTTCCTCATCTCCTAACCTTGAGTTTGGCCTTGTGACTTGCTTTGGCCAATAGAAGTACTGCTAGTTCTAAGCTTAGTTATCAGAAGGTATTGTATATCTACCTGCTGTCTTGTACCTCTGCAGTAGCCATGAGAAAAACATGTCCAGGTTGGCCCACCAGTCCTGGGTAGAGAACAGGAGACAAGTCGTCTGTAGCTACTTCCATCCAAGCCCAGCCTAGATCAGCCCAGCCCTGCCCTGCCCAGCCCAGCCATGGGCAGGAAGACTGCCCAGCCAAGCCCCAGCTGCCCTGTATACTTATGAGAATAAATGACTGTTGTGAGAATAAATGATTGATTGATTGATTTATTTTTGGAAAAAGATGGAGATTTGAGTGATTTGTTCTGCAGCACTTTTGCAGCAAAAGCTGATACAGCAGATAAAATCAAGAACTTGATAGACTGGATGCAGCAAACACGTGGGACCATGACTACAGGGTTAAAGGGAGGCTTGCTTGTATTTCGAGACCATGAGCCTCATACATGTTCAAGGCTATATTTTAAGTGTGTCTTTTTGGTGGTTTCCTGCTACTCACCTCTCTTTATAGTTCATGGCTTCTTTTCCTGGAGCTGAATGAAGTAGGTCAGATTCATGGTTCAAAAGAATTCATCTTCCACTCTTTTTCTTTCTCCTTTCTCACTCTTTTTCCAACAGCTTGGCCAGATTCCAGCAGAGTGTGTGAGCTGAGCAGTCCTCAGGTCCTTCCATGAGGGCCTTCCAGCCTTGACACTCAGTGTGTATTCTGGATAGAGTCAAAGTCAATTTCTCCTCTAGCCAGAGAGATGGGGTTTCACTTAAACAGGGGAGTAATGTGGGGCCAGGGATTTTCTTGGTCTTGATGGATTATTTAAAATATATTCTGATAAAATATTTAGCTTTTAAACAACAAATTTAATACAGGGAATTGTGTTTTATTTATTAATGGCAGTTGCAAGGAGATTGGTAGGAGTTGTGCTAAAGTACACTGTTGTGATTTTGCAAAGTATAGTAATTACTGTAATATTTTGTTGAATTATTAATACCTACTATGCCTGCAGGAACATATGCTTCTTCAGTCGAATGGATTTCAAGATTGCCTTTTCCCTCTTCTGGTTTTGTTTTGTGTTTTTCTTTTCTTTTTTTGCACACTTATGAATTTTTAAAGAAACGGAGTTGGGGCAGAGCTGATGATATGGTATGAAACACCACCATGACAACCATGTAACTGAACATAGGCAGGCAGTAGAGAAGCATTGTTGCTCCTTGACGATCCCCGGCCTCAGCCAGCCTCTTCACAGTTTGGACTGAGGGATACTGAAAGAATCATGTCTGGGATAAAATACTTCTCAGTGGGCCTTTTCAGGAGTAGAGGTAAGGAGAGAAAATTGTGGGGAGGTCATGCGTGTGTACATGTGAGTGTTAATGTGCACATGCCTTTAAACAGAGCTGATCTGACCTGGAGATGGAGTTGGCAGATTTTTAGGTGGTACTAGCATCCTTTATTAGTTATTTCAACAACTATTACTTAGTGTCTATTATGGCCTCAAAAGAGATTAATGGGGATGATGATGGTCATAGCTTAGTGGTTGTGTGAACAGGCTCAGGCTGCAAGAGGACTCTGGATCCAAGTACAGGGTACCCTCAGGAGCATCCCTTTTGCTTGTGACTAAACTGGAACTGGAAAGCCAGTCTCCATATCATCTTCTACCAGCTTTATGAAATGGTCCAAATCAGTCAACATCAGACTCATTTTCTCATCTGTGTAATAGTTGGAGGGATCAAAATGAAATCATATGTTTGAAAGGGCATTATAAACTATACACTTCCAGACATGTGTGAGAGAGTTCTGTGGCTACCAAATCATAAAAAAAGTTGCTCATACTTGTGATGTGACTTTGGGAGGCAGAAGAAAGGATTCTGTGCTCAATGATTTTTTTTTTGATGGGGGCAGAAACTTGACAATTCGAGTCATTCCTTTGGGTTAAACATGGTCCTCTCCAAGATTCTCTAAGAATATAAATAGTTCAGAGGTCATATTTTAAAGCTAGAAAGAACACTTAATGATATAACCATGTCCTTTTCCAGGTATGAAAAATATGGCTAAGAGAAACTGCTGCTGCTAAGTTACTTCAGTCGTGTCCGACTCTGTGTGACCCCATAGACGGCAGCCCACCAGGCTCCCCCGTCCCTGGGATTCTCCAGGCAAGAACACTGGAGTGGGTTGCCATTTCCTTCTCCAAATAGAAACTGCAGAGTGTTTAAATTCACCAAGATAGTGGAGGAACCCATACTAATGTCTGTCTAGCTGATTCCTAATCCACTGATCTTTTTTGGCACCTTGAGGTTCTTGTTTCCCATTAAGTTCTTAGTACAGTCTCGGGCTTTTTTATTCCAGTAGGATGGAATGAATAAATTAGATGACTTATGGGGAGACAGAAGCTGGGGTGTTTTAGGTGGCAGAGTCATGCTTAGGTAGATGGACCTCACCTTGATTCTTAGCTCCATCACTGACCAGCTCTGTGACTTTGGGCAGTTTCTTTTCTGAAACCTAGTTGTCTCTTTTATTTAGCTGAATTATAATCCTTATTTTGCACACCAATGTGGGGGTTTGGTGAATGTGAAATGTTTGACAAGGTGTGTGCTTGAAAATGGGGGTGATTATTAGGTGATAAGAGGTCCTGAAGATTAGCTTGGTCTGCCTCCTGGTTGGGGCTTGCTGGGTGGCTCAGGTGGTAAAGAATCCACCTATAGTGCAGGAGACCTGGGTTCAATCTCTGGGTCAGGAGGATCCCCTGGAGAAGGGAATAGATATCCACTCCAGGATTCTTGCCTAGAGGATTCCATGGGCAGAAGAGCCTGGCGGACTACAATCCATGGAGTCACAAAAAGTAGGACACAACTGAGCGACTAACACTTTCACTTTCACCTCCCGGTAGATCTGCCTCCTGGGAGCCGTTTTTGCCACTGTACAGATGTGTGTTTTAAGGGGAGGAGAAAGATGCCACTTCCCTTCCTCAGGGTTGGGGGAGGAGGGACTCATGAAATGCTCCAGCAGAGAAAAGCCCTGCACAGTGGGAAATGATCTTGTAATGGCTACAGGGGTGAACTAGGACTTATCAATAGCCTTCTCTTTCTCTTTAATCTCAGATTCAACCCTATTTAAATTTCTCCTGAAGGGAGTGGAAATGGTAAGAGTGTAGAGATAAGTGTCTTTAAAGAACGGCAGGTGACCCTGAGGATGAAACACTTGTATCCACCTGCTGCACAGCTGTTTGGTGGAACTCTGTCTTATAGCCCCCTCTTCTTGTTTTAAATTTAAGTGGCTTCCTAAAAACAGGCTTTTAGAATTTATCCTGCTTTTAACAAGTCTATCCTGAATCCTTTGTGAATGGATAGGACCCATTGTAACGTGTGAATTTTAATATTTAAAGTGGGGTCAACCCCAATGGCACCCCACTCCAGTACTCTTGCCTGGAAAATCCCATGGATGGAGGAGCCTGGTAGGCTGCAGTCCATGGGGTCGCTAAAAGTCAGACACGACTGAGCGACTTCACTTTCACTTTTCGCTTTCATGCAATGGAGAAGGAAATGGCAACCCACTCCAGTGTTCTTGCCTGGAGAATCCCAGGGGCGGGGGAGCCTGATGGGCTGCCATCTATGGGGTCGCACAGAGTCGGACACGACTGAAGCGACTTAGCAGCAGCAGCAGCACCCTATGGGTTAGCACTTGAGTAGAGGATGAAATTTCCAGGGGCAGGAGGAGATCTCAAATGCCCCAGAAAGTGAAGTTGCTTAGTTGTGTCCTATTCTTTGTGATCCCATGGGCTGTAGCCTACTAGGCTCCTCCATCCATGGAATTTTCCAGGCAAAAGTACTGGAGTGGGTTGCCATTTCCTTCTCCAGGGGATCTTCCCGACCCAGAGCCCCTGTCAGTCTCTCAGGCCTGGGGGCTGGACCAGTGTTTATTAAAGAGAAATAAGAAAAGAAAGTGATGCTGGGAAAACCACCCTGGCTCTTACCCTCTCCTCTGCCCAGCACTCTCCATGTTCCTCACTCTTCCTGCTCTGAGAGAACCTTCTGATACTAGTCCTTTATTCTTCCCTTCATTTTCCTGAGATATGTGCATTTTATTTGATTTTCCCCCAGCTGGAGGTATAATTGACAAATAAAGATTGTACATACTTAAGGTGTGCAGTGTGATGTTTTGATGCACATGTACATTGTGAAATGATTACTAGGATCAAGCTAATGAACAAATCCATCACTTCACATAGTTACTCTTTCTATGCTGCTAGCAAATTTCAAGTTTACACTACAGTATCGTTAACTGTCCTCACCATGTGGTACATTAGAACTCTTAACTGAAACTTTGTATTCTGGCCAACATCTACCCATTTATCCCACCTCCTAGCCCTCGGCAACTACCATTCTACCCTCTGCTTCCGTGAGTTTGACTTTTTGAGAGTCCACATATAAGACAGAGCATACGGTCTTTGTTTTTCTCCGCCTGCCTTATTTCACTTAGAAAAAAATGTCCTCCAGGTTGCAGATGGTAGGATTTACTCTTTTTTTAAGGCTGAAAAATTTTTTGTTATATATAAATACTACATTTTCTTTATCCACTCATCAGTTGACACTTAAACTGATTATCTTCTCTGAATTCACTTTGGTATCTGAGCAAGTAGGCTTCCCTGGTGGCTCAATGGTAAAGAATTCGCCTGCAATGCAGGAGGAGTCTCAGGAGATGTAGGTTCAGTCCCTGAGTTGGGAAGATACCCTGGAGGAGGGCATGGCAACCCATTCCAGTATTCTTGCTGGGAGAATCCCATGGACAGAGGAGCCTGGCTGGCTACAGTCCATAGGGTTGGCAAAGAGTCAGGCATGACTGAAGCGACTTAGCATGCATGCATGCATCTGAGCAAGTGTTGAGACTTGCAGTTTGTTTCTCTCTTCCGCTTTCTCCTACCCCATCCCTAACTCTTCTTTCCTCTCCTCTCACTGCAGGGGCCAGTGGAGCTGAGAGATGGGCTCTGGCAGCTGCTGGCCACCCTCCCTCCTTGCCCTGGGTCTGTTCTCTTTCCACCAGCAGGACCTCTTGCCTGCGCCCTCCTCTCTACTGTGAGCTCTGTGCAGGAGCGGCCTCTCCATCATTAGAGGAAGCAGTGGGGTTCTGCTGTAATTAAAGCAAGCCAATGGGAGGAAGCAAAGCAGAGCAGGGAAAAAGCAGCCACCAACAAAACATCTCATTTCCCACACAAACTCCTCAACAACTGCTGTCTATTGGCTTTCATGGGAACCTGCTTCCTTTAAACACAGCAAAACGAAACCCCACAGGATGGTGTGGGAAAAAAGTTATCCTCAGGCTGCTAGAGTGGAGGTTTAGTCCTTTCCCCCACTCCCTACCCTGCAGAGCAAAACGATCAAATGTTAGAGTCGAAAGAGACCTCAAAAGTTATTTAGTTCAACTTCTTCCCCAAGCCTGGGGTTACCTTCATCACCTGCTCCTCCTAAGATAGCATCTCTGACGCATTGTTCCCTGCCTCCCACTCTTCCCAGCTCCCTGAATTTGCTGGACCAAAGCAGAGACAAAGATCGAAGGTACTTTACTAGCAGAAAACTGGCCACCCAAGCCTGTCGTCATTTATGGCACTGGCTCCGGAAATGTCTAATTAATTCATTTATCCAATTAGCCCCTTGCTCTCTGAAATGCTTTTTCTTGGTTGCTGGGCAACTGGGATAGACTTTCAACACATGCATGCTGCTGGTGAATGAACCATCAGTTTTTTCCTTCACCCTGGCACCCCCACTTTTCTTTCTCCTTTTATTTGTCTAATGCACAGTAATGAAGAACATCTCCACCAATCTCCAGTTTTCTCACCTTCCCCAGGCCTCTGGATATACTTGCTGTCTGCCTTAACACATTTCTGAAGGTAATTTTTATGCCAGACATTTGTCATGGACGAGGAGAGTGACAGAACATACAGGTACACAGAGATGTGTTTGCAAAATAATGGAATTAGCCCTGCTCACGCAAGACTTGAGGAGAGCTTGGCTGGTGCCTGGGACCTGGCCAAGGTTATGCTCAGAAGTGTTTGGGCAGGGTGGGGAGACTCTCTTCTGGTGATGTGGCATTAACAAGGGCAGTGGTTCCATTTGTCTTTATGGCCTGCCCTTCCTGGGGAATTGTCATCCGTCTCCAGCCTACAGTGTATTGTGAGCACTAACTAGGAGGCAGGACTTTAAGAGAGACTGAAAGAGACATCAGGAGGGCAGTACAGTGCCTTGAGGAATCATCCTTGAAACATAACATGCTCTCGTTGCAGGATGTGGAAGTGCCACATGCTGCTTCAGGGAGTTAAAGTGTTAGAACTGGACTTTGAGCTGAGGCTTCCACCCTTTTCTGTCTTTACAGATGAGAAATTGGAGGATAAACCTTCCGGAGGATATACCATTTGCTTGGTGTCTCAGAACCAGAGTTTGGGGTTCCAGAGTCCCAGACCTTCTCATTGGACTACCCTGCTCCTCTTTGATCTTATGGAACTTTGTCCATAAAATTAGTCACTGGAATCACCAAAACTCGATTTTAAAAATCGACTTTATTTCGAAGTTGGCAGTGAAGATTTGCAGAACTCAAGGGTCTTGGTTCTTGTTCCCCCATCCACCTGGGCATACGTCTATTGCAGAGGCTGGAGCATGTTTTCAGTATGAATAAGGAATGGTTCTTGCTCTCAAGAGCCCCTGCTTGTAGGAGAGGAGATGGCAGTGAAGGAGGGAGGGACTCCTTCTTGGAAGGAAACATTCAGAAAGGAGGATCTGGGCTGTTTGACTAGAACACAGATCTTATATTTGAGGGGGCTGTGAGGGAGGAATGGGGGTGAGGGACATTCTTTGGCCAAGAGGGCAGCATGGGCCAAGCTTTGCAGGCACGAGAGATTATGTTTGGGGACTGGAGAGTGGCCTGGAAATAGGGCCCTCAGGCCACTTGACTTTCTCTGAGACAAGATAACTGGCTCGTTGCTGCCCTTACTGACATCTGGAAAGCATGGCCTCCTCCTATCCAGAATAATAAGCAAGCAGAGTTATCTGAACTACATGCATACGTGGGTATAGGAAAGCATATGTCAAGTTTCCTGGATGGATATGACTTCCCTTTGAATTTAATTCATAAATAATGATGAAGGTCATAAAAGTACATGCTCACGACACATGTATTTAGCTACTGCTGTGGACCCAACTTGCCAGGTGCACAGCATTCAGGAGAACCAGCTGCCTAGAGAAGGAAAAGGGGACTCTGCAGTGGCTAAAAGCACTGGCTCCCAGAGCCTACTGTGGGACCAAGGGAAACCTTTAATTGAGAAGAGCCCTTTCCTTGGCACTTACAGTTGTGTCAGTCACTCAATCTGTAATTTCAAGGGATATGCACAGAGGGACCTGGCCTTGACAATGAGCACCCTGACCACGTCTTTCCAATGCGACCAGTGCTTCTGTACTTGCAAGCGTTGCTCTTCTGGGTAAAGGTCTCCTTCTTTCAGCTGTGCAGACAAGACGGGGCTTACTTTTGCAGAACCTAGAGATGGCATTACAGAATGTTCCTTTGAATAAAATCTCCTCTGAGAATTTTCTTAATAAGATGATTTGAGTTCCTCTTAGGAATTAAGCTGACGTTGGCTGCTGTTTTTCTGGTAAGACTTTTTACTTTCAGAATGCGTGCTGGGCTGACGATCACCATGGTCTGGTTTTGGAGCAGTCAGACTCACATGACAGTCGAAGGTTCTGGCAGGGAAGAGTTGGTAGCTTTTTACTCAATAAACAGTGTGGTGGGCTTTGGTGGATGCAGCCTCGTGAGCTTGGGTCTTCCTAGACCAGAAGGTGGAGTCTCCGGTAGTTGCTGCTTCTTGTTCGTTCCTTTTTTCTTTGGCGAAACACGATTCTTGTCTTAGTGAGTTCTGTTAAATCCATTCTTTTCCAAATGGGGCTGCTATTGTGTGGAAGGGATTGGAACTTTCTCTCCCTCTGGTCATCCCTTGCCATCCCTCGGGTGATTCGGTTTCCCATTTTCTGAGATGTGTCCACGGGCTTGTCCCCCACCCCCGCTTATATAAGGAGGCAGGGTGCATCTGGTGCCAGATTTCATTCAGCCCTGTAACAATCCCCCCTTTATGACATCACTGCTCATCACCATGGAAACAGTCCCGAGTCACAGAGACTGGATTGTAGCATCATAGCATCAGACAGGACGAGGGGGAGAGGAGAGGAGGGAATTGAGACTGTCTGGAGAGATGAAATTCCAATAAAATACCATGTGATGGCAGGATGTGGGATTTTTCTGTTTGGATTCCTGCACAGAAAGTCTAGCCATGGGTTGCCAGAGTAAACCTCATCTAGGATAAGGAGGAAGAGCTGTTGTGGCATGTGGACTCTGGACTCTTTGTTCTTGCTCGGTAATAGGTGAAGTTGATTAAATTTAATGAGTGCTCTGCTGTATTTTATATGTATTTCTCATTTGAGCCTCACAAAAATCTCCATGCACTACTGGATCAGAGAGGTTCAGTAACATGACTCAGATTACTTAACTGGAAAAGGCAGAGCTGAGATTTAGAGGCAGAAGTTGTGGTCTGTGCTCTCATGAAGCTTACAGATTGTGTGTGTGTGTGCATATGTGTGTGTGTATTGGAGACAGTTATTAAGTAAATAAAATAGAAAGAGTTAAAATTGTGCTACAGGTAACATGAATGCATGGTGCTTCAGTGAGGTGGTTTTGGCGAGTGAGTAGAAACGGACTTATGTTCATGTATTATGAGATTTGGAAACATGGTTCTGCGTATAAGAGAAAGTGAAAGTCACTCAGTCATGTCTGACTCTTTGTGACGCCATGAACTGTAGCCTACCAGGCTCCTCTGTCCATGGAATTCTCTAGGCAAGAATACTGGAGTGGGTTGCCATTTCCTTTCTCCAGGGGATCTTCCCGACCCAGGAGAGAAAAGACATTCTCCTCTAATATAAAACATCCCTGGCTTGCCCAAGGATCAGGCTAGAGTATCTCCTGACCATAAAGGAGTAGTGGCCTTTTTTTATAGGAGAAATAAATAATGGCTAGATTTTGCATGATTAAAAAATATTCTATTTTAGACGTGTTAAACTCTGGCTGATAAATGAATGAACAAGTAACAAATGAACATTAAAAGGGGAAATCCCCCAAGGAAATGGTCAGTCATGTTTAATTCAACAGCTTGTTTCTTGTTGTGGTTTGCATGGTTCCCAACAATTGCGATTGCCTGTTGTAGTCATGTGGTCTGGCCATATATTCTCTTAGTGAAATTGGTTCAAGTCTGTAGGACTGATTAGCTAAGTCCTTCTCAGTGTTCCAAGGGCTTTGAGGCCTTCATTACGGATCACTTCTGGGTGCTGATGTCTTGGTGCACCCCTCCCCCCGGCAGATGGATGGGTCTAAGGAAGCCCATTCCTCTGCATTCCCGCCACCCTGCTGAGCTGTCAGGAGTGTTGGTGCCCTTCATTGCACCCTGGGACTTAGAGTGGACAGCTCTCTCTTTGGTCTCCTGAGTTGAGGTTGCCCATCTCGGCTGAGCACCTTACTGGTTGGAGCTCTGCTATTATAATTTTGCAGTGGCAGGCCTCTGCGTGTGTGGCTGTGCATGTGTACAGATTTTAATTAGTAAGCCAAATGAAGTGCAATTTACAATCCAAGCTTGTTCTTTGTAAGACCTAGAGGATGCCAGTCTAACTGCTTACGTGGCCCTTCTGGACCTATGCTGTTGATTCTCTCTGAACCATTTATGACTGACTGGCACATACAGAACTAAGTGGCTTTTTTAAAAGTCATGCATGAAGAGTCATATAATGAATTAATTAAGATCACAGACTTGGAAAAGACTCTGATTCTGGGAAAGATTGAGAGCAAGAGAAGAAGAGGGTGGCAGAGGATGAGATGGTTAGATAGCATCATTGACTCAATGGATATGAGTTTGAGCAAACTCCGGGAGATGGTGAAGGATAAGGAAACCTGGCGTGCTGCAGTTCATGGGGTTGCCAAGAGTCGGATATGACTTAGTGACTGAACAATGATAGATTTGGGAGCAGCATACATAGCAGTTTGGCCTCACTTAGTTGGGCCTCTTACTAGCCAGATAATCTTGGGCCATTTACTTATATTCTTTACATATAATGTCTTCATTTACAATGTCGGTGTGAATCTTAGTTCCTACTTCAGAGTGTTGGGGTTCAGATTCAGTGAGATGTATCTCTAACATCTGATTATGATGTCATTCTCATCAAAATCAACTGTAATTAAGTGTGCCAAATGTACCCTTTATGTTTTCCCCCAATAACTTGTTAAACACTTTTTGAGCTCAGCGCAAAACTTGGGCTGTTACCCAGATCACATCTAGATTTTCTCAGATTTTGAGTTTGAAAGATCAGAATAATTGGCATTTTTATTGTTCATCATTTTCAGGCACCATAGGTGAAGAGGGCCCAGGAAGTGTTACTCCTGGTATGGAACTGATTTCTGAGAACTTTGTCAAATAACAGAGAGACTTTCTGGAGTGTAACCTTGACCTTAGTGCTGGAGGAGCACATTACACAGGTATAGCCTCTGCCTCTAATTGCGAACAGTTCTCTTCACATGGAACTGCCAGAGGGAGAATCCAGCCAGCGGCATGTGTAAGGTAACATGCACACACTGACCATATGAGAGAGGCTAACCAGGGTTAACCACTCAAAACTAGCTCTCTGACCTCAGGAACTCAGATCATCTTTTTATATCCTCAGATATAGAAGGAAGAAGATAGTGGCTACTAGATCCTTTAATTTTTTTATTGGTGTGTAATATACATGCACTAGAGTGCACAGATTTGAATAGTACATCTCAGTGAATTTTTTTTTATGTGTGATTACACTGATGTTACCCCACCATGTAAGTGAGATCAAGATATAGAACATCTTTAGCATCCCAGACAGCTCCTTCATTTCTCCTTCTCATCAATAGCCTCTCCCCATGGAAATAATCAATATTTTGATTTCTATCAAGATGTGTCTGTTCCTGAAATTCACGTACATGCAATAATGTGTGGCAGGCAGCCTCTCAGAGGGTTCCCAATCATCTCTGCCTCTTGATAATCATGCCTTTGTGTGATGTCCTCCCTTGGATGTGGGCTGGACCCCGAAGCCTGCTTCTGATGAATAGGATATGGCAGGAGTGATGGGATAGCACTTCCAAGATTAGGTTCCTCAAGGCTGTGACTTGCATTTTGCTTGTACTCTCTCTGGTTCTTCTAGTTTGCTCTGACAAAACCAGCTACCATGTTGTGAGCTGCCCTCTGGACAACAGCTGGTGAAGAACTGAGGCACGTGGCCCAACAGCCGTAGAAGTGAGCCTGGAAGCAGATATTCCCCAAGATGAGGCTTGAGATCACCATAGTCTGACTGATACCCTGATCAGAGCCTTGTGAGCAGCCCTGAGCTGGAGGACTCAGATAAGCTGCACCTGGATTCCCAACCCACAGAGTGGATACAATAAATATCTGTTATTTTAAGCCACTGAGTTTTGGCCTAATCCATTACATAGCAGCACATATGTGATATGTGTAGTATGTTCTGGTTTTTTTCCACTTAACTTTATGTCTGAAATCTATCCCTATTTGACGTATATACCATTATTATTTAAAAAAAAGTTGTCTAGTATTACAATGTAGAAATGCACCCAATTTATTTACTCATTCTATAATTGATGGACATCTGGTTGTTTCTTTTTTTTTTTTTTTGATTGTATGAACATTCTTGTACATCTTTTTGGTGGATACATACACTCATTTCTCTTGAGCGTATGCCCGGGACTGGAATAATTGGATCATAGAATTCAGTTCAGTTCAGTCGCTCAGTCATGTCCGACTCTTTGTGACCCCATGAACTGCAGCATGCCAGGCCTCCCTGTCCATCACCAACTCCTGGAGTCCATCCAAACCCATGTCCATAGAGTCAATGATGCCATCCAACCATCTCATCCTCTGTCATCCCCTTTTTCTCCTGCCCTCAATCTTTCCCAGCATCAGGGTCTTTTCCAGTGAGTTAGCTCTTCGCATCAGGTGACCAAAGTATTGGAGTTTCAGCTTCAGCATCAGTCCTTCCAATGAACACTCAAGACTGATCTCCCTTAGGATGGACTGGTTGGATCTCCTTGCAGTCCAAGGGACTCTCAAGAGTCTTCTCCAACACCACAGTTCAAAAGCATCAATTCTTCGGCACTCAGCCTTCTTCACAGTCTAACTCTCACATCCATACGTGACTACTGGAAAAACCACAGCCTTGACTAGACAGACCTTTGTTGGCAAAGTAATGTCTCTGCTTTTGAATATGCTATCTAGGTTGGTCATAACTTTCCTTCCAAAGAGTAGAATAGACTTTAGTAGATACTATCAGACGACTTCCCAAAGTTATGCCAACTATACTCCTTTGAGCAATGTTTGATTTGCATTTGTGCCACTTCCTTGCAGAGGCTTATGTGGTGATATTAACATATCTCATGTGGTTTTAAATTTGATAACTGATGGATGTTGATCATTTTTTTATATGTAGCATGGCCATTGGATATCCTTTTCAGTGAAATGCCTGTTCAAATCTTTTGTCCATTTTATGTTAAATTCTGTATTTTAAAAATGGAGTTATGGGAGCTCTTCATATTCTGGATTTAAGTTCTTTGTCAGATGTATTTATTGTAGAATATCTCCTTCCAGTTTGTAGCGTCAGGTGTGTTTATTGTAGAATATCTTCTTTCAGTTTGTAGGCTGCTTTGTTATTCTGTTAATGGTGCACTTTTTATAAAGGGATGCTCTTAATCTTAACGAAGTACAATTTATCAGTGTTTTTAAGCTTATAAAATCTTTGCCTGTTCCTGTATCAGGAAGGTTTTAGTCTATGTTTTGTTTTTATTTTAATTTAATTTTATTTTTAAACTTTACAATATTGTATTAGTTTTGCCAAATATCGAAATGAATCCGCCACAGGTATACATATGTTCCCCATCCTGAACCCTCCTCCCTCCTCCCTCCCCATACCCTCCCTTTGGGTCGTCCCAGTGCACCAGCCCCAAGCATCCAGTATCATGCATCGAACCTGGGCTGGCGACTCGTTTCATACATGATATTATACATGTTTCAGTGCTATTCTCCCAAATCTTTTACACGTTTTACTGTTTTAACATTCACCTTTAGGCCCATAGTCCATCTGGAATTTCTTTCTTTCTTTCTTTTTAATGTGCAGAATTCTGAATAAGGAGGTCAAATTCATTTCCTTTTCTCATATGGAATTTCAAGTGACCTAACACCATTTACTGAAAATATATCTTTGTTGCAAATCAAGTGTCTTTGTGAATTTTCTGTTTGGTTCTGTTGGCCTCTTTTTCTATCCTAACACCAATGCCACACTGTCTTAATACTGTAGGTTTGTAATCCATCATATTATTTGGTAATTCAATTTTGTTAACATTTTGTGTTTTCTTCTTGGCTCTCAGCTCTTTGCATTCCCATGTATATTTTAGAATCAACTTGCCAATTTCCACCAAAAAAGCCTGCTAGGATTTTTGGCTAGGGTTATATCAGTTGGTCATTTGGATGAAAATTGATGTTATTTGGTTTTCCTTAATTTCTTTCAGCAGTGTTCCACAGTTTTCTGTGAAATTGTCTTGAAAATCTTCAAATAGATTTATTCCCAGGAGTTTGATGCTGTATGATGCTATTTTAAGTGGAAATTTTAAAAACTTTCATTTTCTAATAGCTGATTGGTAGTATTTAGATTCTTTTGTCTTTTTTTTTAATTTTATTTTATTTTTAAAATTTACATAATTGTATTAGTTTTGCCAAATATCAAAATGAATCCGCCACAGGTATACATGTGTTCCCCATCCTGAACCCTCCTCCTTCCTCCCTCCCCATACCATCCCTCTGGGTCGTCCCAGTGCACTAGCCCTAAGCATCCAGTATTGTGCATCGAACCTCTTTTGGATTTTCTTTTCACACCATTATATCATTTGTGAATGGGTGTTTTGTTTCTTTTATTTACATCCTTTAATTCACTTTTTTGTCTTATTAACCAAATTATAACCTCCCAAAAGTATTGAATAGAAGTGGTAATAGCTGACATCTTTCTCTTATTTCTGAATATAGGGGAAAAGCTTTCAATATTTCACAGTGAATCACTGTGTTTGCTGTAGGTGGTTATATATACTTTTTATCGTATTAGGGGTAAAAAAATCTTTTTCAAGTGTAACGTTTTATGATTGTTTTTGAATGCATCACTTTTTAGTAAAAACTAATATATAGAAGGGAATGATAATGATGATAATATGAGTAAGAATAAGAGAGACAAGAGAGAGGAGGAGATGAAGAAGTATGCTAAAAAGGAGAGGAAGAATTTCCTGGATGCTTCCTGTGTACCAGGCACTCTGAGGGTTGTAGGAAGTTATGATCAACAGGTCACATGGCTAATCAAGGCTGGGGCTGAGTGAGAATCCAGTTCTCCTGGGAAGCAGGAGAGAGTGCAAATAAAAAGGAAGACCTGTGAGGAAGAGAGCAGTCATTGCAGTCCTCCTAGGGCCTCTGTCTTTACTGTGTCTCTTTGTATCTGATTTTTTTCTGTCTCTTTTTCAATCGTTATCTTAAAAAAATATTTATTTATTTTGGTTATGCTGAGTCTTCATTGCTGTCCTGGCTTTCTCTAGTTCGGGCGAGCAGGGACTATTTTTCGTGGCAGTGCACTGGTTTCTCATGGCGGCGGCTGCTCTTGTTGTGGAGCACAGGCTCTGGGGTGCATGGGTTTCAGCAGTTGCAATCTGGGGGCTCTAGAGAGCGGGCTCATTAGTTGCGACGCACAAGCTTAGCTGCTCTGTGGCATGTGGAATCCTCTCGGATCAGGGATTGAACTTGTGTCCCCTGCATTGGCAGGCAGAGTCTTAGCCACTGTACCACCAGGGAAGTCCGATCTATCTCAGCCTTGATCTTAATCTTGGGCTCAAGCTCAATCTCCTTCTTCTTCAGTGGAGAATGGTGGTGGGTACCTCCTTTCCTCCTCCATCAGGTGATGTGAAATCCCTTTTTCTAGACTCCTTATTTTAATTCAGTTTTGAGATGCCCATAACATAATACCAGCTTACCTGAGTCACTCAGATTACAGTGTCTGGGGCAGGAGATGAATGGGCATGGCTGGTGCCTCCTTGGTGTCTCAGTGTCAGCTCTCTGCGAATAATGGCCATCCAACAGTTAGTGGTACACACAGAGAGAGATGGCCACGATTCAGGCTGAAGTAAAGCTGCAACCACCCTCCTCATCCCAGACAAGCCCAACTCCTGTGGCGACAAGCCAAGCTCATCTCCTGTGGGCTGAGGTCTTTGTCTCAGACTGACCTAGGGATGTCTGTATGCCATGAAGTGCTGTGTTGCCTGAGCCCTCTGCAGCTGGCCTGGTTCTCCTGTGGGTTTTGCTTTCTCTTTTGCAAAGTCTATCCTGAGGCTATTGTTTGGTTTTCTGGTCCTGACTGAATTAGGATGGTTTCATTTATGGTGAAAACAATAGAAAACAATCACAAAAAAGCGCTGAAGAAGAAACAGAATACAGAGCGTTTTTTTTACTCTTTGAAGGATGAATGCAAACCTGTTTTGCAGTGTTTTAATACGCTCAAGATGCTCCCTCTCACGTTAGCCAACCTCTCCCCACCTACCCGGGGAAAGCTGGTGTGTTTGTCATGTATGTGTGTTACTTGTTGAGTTGTGTTCAACTCTTTTGGACCCCACAGATGGTAGCCCATCAGACTCCTCTGTCCATGGGATTCTCCAGGCAAGAATACTGGAGTGGGTTGCCATTTCCTTCTCCAGAGGATCTTTCCAACCCAGGGATTGAACCCAAGTCTCCCACGTTGCAGGCAGATTCTTTACCATCTGAGCCACTAAGGAAGCCTGATTGTGGTGTGGCAGGAGTTTACTGGGGGAAGAGGCTGAGTTTTGGGCTAAGCAGTTGCCTGCGTGAGGGCATCATCATTTCACCATCACTGAAACTTGAAATACCACTGGTCCCAGGGATGGTCATGAGGGCTTGGTGCAGGGGTGAAGTGTGGTGGGAGTGAGACCATTGTTATCACCTTGCTTGGTACAGCGACCCCAGGGCTACAGCCAGTTTCCTAAGAGTGGCCAGTTGTCTCTAAGCATGACTTCTGGGGAAAGTGTGGCTCGTTTGATACCATCCGTTCCCCATTCCTGAAAACAAACCATGCAGTGCGTGTGTATTTAGCAAAAAGGACCACTGAAATTGCTTTCATTGCTGAGATTTTCTACTTTTTTCTCTCTTACACAACATTTTCAAGAGGGATGGTTCATGACCAGGCATTTGTTTAGAGCAATAGGCACTCTTATGTCCTAGGAACATTCTAGGAGCAATAGAATTGATGTCAATGGTAGACACAACACGTGCATGGTCTGAAAATAGAAAATCGTGAAGATGCCAAAATTAAATCTCTTAACTGAGGATAGAGCCCTTGAGAATAGATACTTTGAGAGTAAACAAGGAGGAACCTCAGCATTTCATGTCTTCTGCCTCCTGCCTTCAGGTGGTGGTGTGCTTCAATGACCTGCTGCTAAGTCACTTCAGTCGTGTCTGACTCTGTGTGACCCCATAGATGGCAGCCCACCAGGCTCCCCTGTCCCTGGGATTCTCCAGGCAAGAACACTGGAGTGGGTTGCCATTTCCTTCTCCAACAATGACCTGAGGCTTTAGTAATAAGCCTTGTTAAAGTGAGGTGACACCTCATATTTGGAGTTGATTAGTTGGGTGGCCTAGACCTAGTGCACACAAGTTATTTCCCGAGGCAGAGAGCAGAGCTGCAAAGGCAGTTACTAAGTGAATTCACAGGTGCATAGGAAGTATTCCATCAATGTTAGTGTGTACAGTTATTATTGCTGGGCCATGTCTACAGTGATGCCTTCAGGTCTGGATGCCCAAGATAAATGAGAATATCATTTGCTGAGAGAGAACAGGATGGGGGAAGGATATTGGAATCCTCTTGTAAAAGAAACCGTGGAAAATATTAGCTTTGTTTAACCTGGGAAAGTGATGACTTGGGGGATGGGAGCACCAAATATTTGAAGGAATTCTATGCAGAGAAGGAAAAGAATTGTTCTTTAGAACCTTAGAGGGTAGAAAGTAGACTGGAGATGAGAAATTGCAAGGAGGCTGATTTTGTGGCACTTTGAGGAGGAACTTTGCCTGGGGGGAGACATAGGTGGAGCCTAAGGCAGCTGCAGAGGGGTGTGTGGAGGACTTTGGAATGTATCTTCCAATTTCCTTCCAAGGTATAAATGAAATGAGATGAAACTGGGTTCTCTTGCTTGTGGAGAAGGAAGGAAAAGCTGTTGGAGTGGCCCATGTGGGCCAGCCGTGGCTGGTGAGAACTTTATCCATCTTGAAAGAGAAAGGAAGGATCCATCATTTATTGAGCACTATGTATCAGGAGCATTGCCAGGTTCTTTTCTTTCTCCCCTTTCCTTTCTTTATTCCTTCATTCCATTATAGGCTATTGTAAGATGTTGGGTATAATTCTCTGTGCATGCTAAGTTGCTTCAGCTGCGTCTGACTCTTTGTGACCCTTTGGACTGTCGCCCACCAGGCTTCTCTGTCCATGGGGCTCTCCAGGCAAGAACACTGGAGTGGGTAGCCATGCCCTCCTCCCTGAAGGCGATCCAAGCCGAGTCTCTTATGGTTCCTGCATTGGCAGGCAGGTTCTTAACCTCTAGTACCAATTCCCTACACAGTAAATCCTGTTTTATGTGTAGCAGTTTGTATCTGTTAATCCCATACCTCCAATTTGTCCCTCCTTCTTTTCCCTGTGGTGACCATAAGTTTGTTTTCTAGGTCTGTGAGTTTGTTTCTGTTTAGTATATACATCCATTTGTATTATTTTTTAGATTCCATTTATAAATGATATAGCATTTGTCTGTGACTAATTTCACTAAGGATAATATTCTCTAGGTCCATCCACATTGCTGTGAATGGCAATATTTCACTTTTTAATGGCTGAATAATATACAGTGTGTGTGTCTGTGTGTATCATGTCTTAATCTCACTGTCTGTTGATAGGCACTCGGATTGCTTTCATATCTTGGTTGTTGTATATAGTGCTGATATGAACATTGGGGTGCTTGTATCTTTTTAAATTAGGTTTTTGGTTTTTCCATATATATACCCAGTAGTGGAATTTCTGGATCATATAGTAGCTCTGATTTTAGGTTTTTAAGGAACGTTCATATTATTTTCCATAGTGGCTGAACTAATTTACATTCCCACCACAGTGCCCAGGGGCGCCCTTTTGCCAGATGCATTCTTTACATGACTGACTTGTCTCAGAACACCTTCAGTTCAGTTCAGTTCAGTTGCTCAGTTGTGTCCGACTCTTTGCGACCCCATGAACTGCAGCATGCCAGGGCTCCCTGTCCATCACCAACTCCTGGAGTCCACCCAAACCTATGCCCATTGAATTGGTGATGCCATCCAACCATCTAATCCTCTGTCATCCCCTTCTCCTCCTGACCACAATCTTTCCCAGCATCAGGGTCTTTTCCAGTGAGTCAGCTCTTTGCATCAGGTGGCCAAAGTATTGGAGTTTCAGCTTCAGCATCAGTCCTTCCAATGAACACCCAGGACTGATCTCCCTTAGGATGGACTGGTTGGATCTCTTTGCCATCCAAGGGACTCTCAAGAGTCTTCTCCAACCCCACAGTTCAAAAGCATCCATTCTTTGGTGCTCAGCTTTCTTTATAGTCCAACTCTCACATCCTTACATGACTACTGGAAAAACCATAGCTTTGACTAGACAGACCTTTGTTGGCAAAGTAATGTCTCTGCTTTTTAATATGCTGTCTAGGTTGGTCATAACTTTTCTTCCAAGGAGTAAGCGTCTTTTAATTTCATGGCTGAAGTCACCATCTGCAGTGATTTTGGAGCCCAGAAAGATAAAGTCAACCACTGTTTCCACTGTTTCTCCATCTATTTGCCATGAAGTGATGGGACCAGATGCCATGATCTTAGTTTTCTGAATATTGAGCTTTAAGCCAACTTTTTCACTCTCCTCTTTCACTTTCATCAAGAGGCTCTTTAGTTCTTCTTCACTTTCTACCATAAGGGTGGTGTCATCTGTATATCTGAGGTTATTGATATTTCTACCGGCAATCTTGATTCCAGCTTGTGCTTCCTCCAGCCCAGAACACCTTCAGGCGAGCAGTAAAGAAGGAAGAAACACTCAGGCAGCTGAAGTGACAGTGCCTTTCTTCATCTTCTCCTGAAACTCTGTGCTCTCAGTTGGGTCCTTTCACACCAAGTCCACTTTTTCCTCATCTAAATAGATGACTTCTGGGTAGAACAGCCCTATTTTAAACCCTTTTGGAACTTTCTCTGGGGGCTGGGATGGCCCTCTAAGCACACACTTTTGCCTTGTCAGCTGAGATTCCTGCAGAGTCCTCACCCAGGGCTCCCGATCACAGTGTCTATTCTTCCCCTTCCCTTGGGAGAGAATTCCAAAAAGCTTTCTGTTGACCTTCTTTTTTTTTGTTGTTGTTGACCTTCTTTTAATTGCCAATAGTTATCAATAACCTAAGATATGCAGATGATACCACCTTTATTGCAGAAAGTGAAGAAGAACTAAAGAGCCTCTTGATGAAAGTGAAAGAAGAGAATGAAAAAGTTGGCTTAAAGCTCAACATTCAGAAAACTAAGATCATGGCATCTGGTCCCATCACTTCATGGCAAATAGATGGATAAACAGTGGAAACAGTGGCAGACTTTACTTTTTTGGGGCTCCAAAATCACTGCAGATGGTGATTGCAGCCATGAAATTAAAAGATGCTTACTCCTTGGGAGAAAAGTTATGACCAACCTAGACAGCATATTAAAAAGCAGAGACATTACTTTGTCAACAAAAGTCTGTCTAGTCAAGGCTATGGTTTTTCCAGTGGTCATGTATGGAAGTGAGAGTTGGACTATAAAGAAAGCTGAGTGCCAGAGAATTGATTCTTTTGAACTGTGGTGTTGGAGAAGACTCTTGAGAGTCCCTTGGACTGCAAGGAGATCCAATCAGTCCATCCTAAAGGAGATCAGTCCTGGCTGTTCATTGGAAGGACTGATGCTGAAGCTGAAACTCCAATACTTTGGCCCCTGATGCGAAGAGCTGACTCACTGGAAAAGACCCTGATGCTGGGAAAGATTGAAGGTGAGAGGAGAAGGGGATGACAGAGGATGAGATTGTTGGATGACATCACTGATTCAATGGACATGAGTTTGAGTAAACTCCGGGAGTTGGTGATGGACAGGGAGGCCTGAAGTGCTGCAGTCCATGGGGTTGCAAAAGTCCGACATGACTGAGCGACTGAACTGAACTGATTCAATTTATATAGCCCAGAGTGATAAATATTCATGCATAGCACAGTACATCCAACATTTTAGCCTTTTTGTTTTTGTTCAGTATCTAAGTCGTGTTCGAGTCTTTGTGACCCCATGGACTGCTGCATGCCAGGCTTCCTTGTTCTTCACTATCTCCATGAGTTTGCTTAAAGTCATGTCCATTGAGTCGGTAATGCCATCCAACCATCTCATCCTCTGTCGGCCCCCTTTCCTGTCTTCCATCTTTCTCAGCATCAGGGTCTTTTCCAATAGGTCTTTAACCTGTTGTGTTTTTTAAATTAAACGGAAACATTCAGTTAAATTCAATAAAAGGGAAAAAAGGGAGAGCATCTATATGTAGCTATTTTAGTCTTGCTGTGGGACTGGGTGGGAGGCAAATAGGAAATGACCCAAGTGTCATAATATTCTATCTGAAAGTTCCCTAAGGAGACACCTGAAACATCTGGACCTGCCCACCCTTGTTCATTTGTGCTCTCGTCTACTTATTAACTCCCTCAGCACAGAGTGCCTTTCCATGGGATGCGAATAGACTAAACAGAGCTTCTGCAGCTCACAGCCTAGTCCCGGATGAGACAGACACATGATCAGATGTGCCAGGGTCACCAGGGAAGTGTAAGGAACGTGTGAATTCTGGCGTTCCCAGAGGAGCACAGAGGACTTGCTGGCACAGAGATGGGACCCCCATCAGGACCATATCGTTTCCTGGTCCTGCCTCCAAGGCATCTATTCTCAGTGAAGTGAGTCTGACCTTGGGGCCGGTCCTTGAAGGACTCGAGTCAGACTGCTGCGGTTCATATCCCAGCTCTGGCTCTTACCATGAATGAACATGATCCTGAGTGAGTCATGTAACCTCCCCATGCCTCAGTTTCCTTATCTGTATAGTGGGGATAATCATAGACCCATGCCTCAGTTTCCTTATCTGTATAGTGGGGATAATCACAGACCACACCTCGGAGTTGTTGTGACGGCTGCACTAGTGTGTACCCGTGAGGTGAGGAGACACGGCTGAGCTGAACTGCATGACCTTGGCTGCTGTTGCTGCTTGCTCAGAGGCCCTGATCTGTGAATTCCTGGGGCTTCCTTGTGCTGTCAACCTCTGGGTTCTCAAAATGTTCTTGTGAAGTTTTGCAGTGTGAGGAGGCAGGCACACCATGGGGGTGCTTGGTTTCGAGAACTGAACCCTCCTGAGAACCTACTTGAGAGCCTTCAGGACACCTTCCAGAAGCCAGCACGCAGGTCAGGGAGGCCAGTAGGGCAGGCACCTTGGCAGTGGAAAGGGAAAATAGCAAACCTTCCTGTGACATCCCTGCCTCTAATGGATTCCCTCTTTTGTGGGAGGAAACCTGCTCACACGTAGGTGTGACAGTGTGACACATACTGCACCCCGTGGGTGTGTCCCTGCTTTACAGTGGGAACTAGGAGCTCTTCCTGTGTAGTGCACACGTGAGGAGATGCTCCTGAGCCCGGTAGGGATTTTCTCCAATAGAGCCCCTTTCCGGAGAGGGTTTTTATTTTATTTTTTTAATAGCCGAGGAGAGAGAAAGCTCACCGTCACCAGAGGTTCCTAGCACCTGGCTCCCTGTCTCTTCCCATTTGAGCCACCAGGGAAGCCCGTAGCCCTGTGTGGCTTTTAACAAATCACCGGCCTGAGTCTAGTTGTGTCATCCATCATGAAGGGATTGATCAGATTCAAGACGCCATGACTGGTCCTTGTCACTGCCCTCACTTCGTGCTTGCTTCCTTGCTTCACTTGACCCAGCAAACACTGAGTTCTCTGCTCCCCAACACATGAGCAGAGCTCCTGCCTCAGGGCCTTTGCACTGACTCTTCTGCTCTCTGGAAAGTGCTGTCTCCAGCTCGCTGCATGGGTCACTGTCTTATCTCCTTCTGGTTTTTGCTTAAAGTTACTTTTGACTGAGGACTACCCTTGCCACCCACTCTAAAATTACGCATCTGTCTGATTCAGCTTCCTTCCCTGCTCTAGTTGTCCTCCTTGTAACTGTCTTGCATATTATGTGTTTTACAAATTCATCTGATTTATTGTCTCTCTCGTCATGAGAATGCAGGCTCCCTGAAAACAGTTTTGCCTGTTTTGTTTCCAGCTCCCACACAGTGCAGGGGAGGAGGATCCTCGAGGTGGGGAAGCTTAGCAAAGCAAGGTGGGAGAAACACTGTGATTGCAAGCTCTCCGGCTCCCCTTTATCTCCTGAGCTGTGAAAAGAAATGGCCTCTCCAGAAGGCAGTTTGTTTACTTGGAAGAAATTCTATCTGGTGCCTAATAGATATTTGCTGAATGAATGAATCCGAGGCCAGGCCCTGGGGCTGTATGGCCTAGACTCCTCCACTTAGCAGCTCTCTGAACTTGGGCCTGTTCCTTAGCCTCCCTGACTTTGGTTTCCTTTCTTGTATAAAGGGGATAATGGTGTAATTACCTTGTAGGGTTGTTGTGAGGAATCCATGTGAGGCTGAAGAATGATTGAATCTAGTGAGTGTTCAACAGGCCAGTGGTTATTTTTTTAATGTACTTTCAGGTCTGATATTTTAATTGCAGGCATAGGAACCCCTCCTTGATGGAACTTGGGTCAAGCATTCAAGAAATGACTCTGTAGACATGGGTAAGGTGGAGGCCTCCTGCCTCCAGTCTGCCCTGGGAAGGAGGGTGGGGGTTACTGGACAGGTTTCACGGGGAAAACTGCATCCTGTGTTTTTATGTTTCTTTTGTCTGCCGCCTCCAGCCCTGGCCCACCTTCCACACCTCTGAGCCCTTCTAGAAACGTCCCAATGCCTGGCAGTTCGGTGTGGCACTAAGCAATATTTTAAAAATAGGGGACACATTGGCTTTGGTGGGCAGGGAAAACGTTCTTTCTAGTACCAGACTGTCATGGGCATGGCCGGACTTAGCGTCCCTGCTTCCAGTCCGTCAGGTCAGTGTCGTTAGTGTTCTCCCTTCTGGGTCCTCGTGTCTTCTAAGAGATGGCACCACCCCCCGTGAGACTCACTGGAGTTGAGGTGGAGAAACTTTGTTGATGTTTCTGCCTCTCTGGGATTGGCTGACCCTTCTCTTGGCTGACCTTTTGCTGCTTATGGTCAGGGGTCAGTGAGGCCCAGCAGCCCTGGGGTGAGGAGGGGGGAAGTACAGGGAACTCGGGAAGGCAATGCATACGGAGGGAAGCGAGGTAAGAGCAGGCAGGGCAGGGGCGCAGGATCTCTCTTCAGGGGCCGTGGGCTCTGATTTCTCTTGTAGACCCTTGTTAGCTTCTCAGTAGTGAGCGGAGTCAGGCAGGAGGCACCGCTGTCTGTATGGAAGGCAGGCTCTGAGCAGCGTCTGGCTTCTCCAGGCGCAGGCAGACAGGGGCTCTGTAGGCATGCTCTCTGGGTCTCAGCTGTTTTAGGGGCATCAGTAGCAGTAGTGAGTCCCTTGGGGCTGGCAATGGGAGTTCAGGTGAAAGAGCTGCCAACTGCTGCAGACTCAGACTGCAGCGATGGCAGCCTTACTCACCCCCTGCACCAGCCTCCTGGATGAATAAAGTGACGAGTAACCAATCCTCGTGAGCTCTAGAACACCCACACTCAGTAAATTGCAGAGATGAAAAGCTGAGGTCCCCACGGGGACATCTGTACCTTGGTATAACAGCCTGGAAGGTTCAGGAAGCTTGTGAGGGAGCCAGTTGAATTCAAAATGCCACCCACCTTTTCCTTCTCCCCTATGCTTTCATTCCCCACTTCCTCCCTCCTTACCCCTTCCTAGCTAGCCTGTCTTTTTCCCTTTCTCCTCTCTCCTTGTGTTTAATCCTTTCACTGTACATTATGGAAAAGACCCAGGCTCCCAGGAGGAGCCCCATGCGGTCAGTGGTCTAAGAATCACAAACCCACCTCCCTCAGTTCTGCATACATTCAAACATCCATCCACCTGTTCATCCATCTGCCCACCCATCCATCCATCCTTCATATACCCACCCACCCATGTATCATCCATCTACCCATGTATCAATCCATCTATCCGCCAGTCTACTCACCCATTCCTCCATTCCTTCAGTCTCCATCCATCCTCCAGTTTCCCACTTACCTGTACTCATTCATCCATTCATCCATCCAACCAGCCTTGCCAAAAATCTTCCATCCATCATGAGAGTTTTTTCTCCCCAGCTGGACAGTAAGCTCTCTCAATTAGAGCATGACACTCAAACTTATAAAAAATCATCCAGCCAGTCTGGGCTGGAGGATAAGGTACTTCCCGAGACACTTGGAATGTCTCTGGGTCCCTTGCCTCTTCCTGCTGCCTCCAGATAGGGTTTGGCTGGGTGAATGGGAAACCCCTTTCCCAATACCAAATACCAGTGATTGAGCTTCCTTTCATGGTGAAGATCTTTATTATTAATGCTTAACAGAGATGACTCTAAGTTCAAATGTCTGGTAGAGGTCACAGCATATGTAAGTGCACACTAAGTGTGAATGACTGCTGGAGTTCTTCCCTGAGTGTGGCTGTGCACTGAGAGCAAGGGCCAGGAGGGAGCCCGGGGCTGTGGGTGGGTGGGTACCACATAGTAGAGCGTGGAAGGAGAAGTCTCTTGGGATTCTCTGGCTAAGTGATTTCAAACCAAGGTGTAATAACTGAGCAGCTGAGCACACAAGAACTCTTTGGCTCACTGATACCTCCTGTGTGTCTCAAGATGTTGGTGGGGAGCTTAGGGCATAGGCTCTGAAGTTTGACTCTGATGTGTCCAATCTTAGCTCCCACTTTTCTGGCTGTGTAGGCTCAAGCAAGATCTAAGTCTCAGCTTCTTCATCTGAAAAATGGGGATAATAATCATACTGATCTCATAGGGTTGCTGTGAGAATTTGATGAAATAAGACATGTACTTCTTTTTGCACGGTGCCTAGTACCTAACAGCTCAAAAATGTTAGCTGTCATCACTGACGTCATTGGCATCATCGTCATCATTTGTTGTTTCAGAGAAGAATTTGGAGCAAAAGGAAGAGGAGTTTGCCTACCTGAACCATCAGTCATTGCATTGCCAGATTTAGCAAATATAAGTCCAAATCAATGTGTTGTTTATCTGAAATTCATATTTAACTGGTGTATTTTATCTTTAGATCTTAACCAATTGAACCTTTTAGAAGCAGGATCTGGATCCCCTAGGTCAGTCCCAGAAATAGGGAGTTCTTGGAAGACATGGGGGCCAGGGAGACAAGAGGACCTGTCCAGGCAGAGGCTGTGTGTGTGTGTCTGTTTATGTGTATATGCGTGTGTATATCTATGCATGTGTGTGCATATGTGTATATGTCTCTGTGTATATATATGTGTGTATATGTGTGCACGTGTGTGCATGTGTATGTATATGTGAGTATGTGTGTATAGGTTTGTGTGTATGTGTGCGTGTGTAGGGGGCACTTGGGGGAGGACGCAGATGTGTCACAGAAGCTGCATGCTTGGTGGATGTGGAGGGTCTTGTGAATCAGAGCGCGCAGACTGGGCACCTGCCAGCAGGCCGTGGGCAGGGAGAGTGGCAGCCTGCGTGGAGAGACCACGCTGTAGTTCCCAGCACTGGGGACGCAGCGCAGGGGACCGCTTCTGTTTTCTTCTTGAGAGAAACAGCCAGGGCACTTGGAGCTCTCCCAGCCCGGGGGGTGTGTAGCCCCTGCTCCAAGCCCTCCTGTTCCTGCTCTTTTCGCCTCCTCCCTGTCTTCTCTCCTTTCTCTCTTGTTCTCCTTCTCTCCTGAATCCCCCGCTTACCAGCCTTTCTGAGAGAGCTGGTGTGGGTGGGGCTCTGACGCATCCTTATCCTTGGGTACCTGCTGTTCCACACCCACGGGCTTCTGCCCTGCCACGTGCTGACCTGTCACCTCCCCAGCAAGGCGGGCCTTTGGCAGCAGGGCCCTAGATCCCCTGCAGTGAGGAAGTGCCCCATTCTGAGTGTGGCTGGGAGTGACCTGTTACCCAGTGTACATTTTCTTGCTCCATCTATTGAGGAGTCTCCTCCTCCTTCCTTCTCCTTGCCTTGGCACACAAGACTCTTCATGATTTAAACCCTTGGATCTGTTTTTTTTTTTTTTTTTTTTTTAAAATGTGGACTGTTTTTAGACTCTTTATTGAGTTTGTTCCAGTATTGCTACTGTTTTATGTTTTGGTTTTTTTGGCCCCGAGGCATATGGGATCTTATCTCCCTGACCAGGGATCGAACTTGCGTTGAAAGGTGAAGTCTTAACCACTGGACTGCCAGGGAAGTCCTCTTTATCTGTTTCTTGCTTCACCTGTCATCACTCCTTTCCTACCACCTGAGGCTCCAGGAGCTGCTTGTGGTGCAGGGAAGCTCTGTGTCCCTCACCCCTCCAGCTCTCTGTACATTGTGTTTCTCCTGCCTTGGCAAAATCCACTCATTTCTCAAGATTCAGATCATGTACCTCCTCCTCCAGGAAGCCCTCCTGACCAGCCAGTGCCTCGCCACCTTGGCTTTCAGGGGCTCCTTCCCTTCTCATTTTGGTTCTGCTCACTTTGTTCTCTGTTATCTTATGAACTCATGGTTGGTTGTTTGCATATCTGTCTCTTCATCCAGATAGGAAGTTCCTTGAATTATTTGTTTTTGCCTTAGGCCCTTCGCACATGCTGTTGGTGCATCATGAACACTGACACCCTCTCACTGTTCGTGAGACTGACCCCACGTCATCCTTTACATGTCACCTTAAATGTCACTTCATCAGAGACACCTGCCCTGACTCTCCTTCCCCTTAGAGGATTATTCTGTTTAATACCCTGTTTCCTCTCACAAGAGTTTATTACAACTTGGAATTTAATTTCTTTCTCTTTCATTAGTCTTCACCACTGGGTGATAACTCTTGTGAGGCAGGGGCCTTGTTGCTGGTTCTCCGTTGCCCCCCACTTCCCAGCCCAGGGCCATTTGTGGATAGGCTGCAGAGTGAGGTGTGTGGAAACAGTGAAGGCCTGGAGCAAAGGAATTATGGATCAGGACTCCCTAGATGTGTTTAACAGAGAAGGGCTGTGGGGGCAGATTCTGCTGTAAACCCTACCTTGCCAGCTTGCATATGGCTGTACTGGTTAAATTTGGAGCAGATACTTCCACTCTTTGACATCGTCACATTCCCTTCTTTTGCGTGTTTTAGTTTTCAAGTGAGTTTCCTTGGAATTCTTCAGTTTGGTTGCTGTGTGGCCAGTGGAAGGGATCTTTGAACAGTATGTGTATGTTTGACAGGAGCAGCTACAGTGCCTGGGTCAGCTCTGAGTTCCCACCCTCCAAGGAGGGGCTGGAGTAGCTCTTATCCTTTGCCTGCAGGTGGGAGAGTCCTTTATAAATGCCTCTGCCCGGGGGTGGCAGTACTACAAAGGCCTGATCTTAGTGGTGAAGCCCTTTGCTGGCCTTGGGACTCCTTGGGGCAGGGGATGGGACATGAATTCGAGGATCCAGTCCTCTGTAGCCTGGTTTCTGCTGCTTTGCTTCTCTGAGGAGGGTAGACTCAGAAGTCCCATCCCAGGAGCCCCCATTAATAGTGAAGTCTGGCCACTTGGGTGGGGCCCAGGGAGATGATCTGCTCAGGACTAAAATTCATGGAGAAGAAATTCTTTGCCCAAATCACAGGGTTGAGGCAGGATTAGAAACCAGGTCTTGTCTGGGGTGCTTTGCCGTCATCAGAGGTGGATGGACCCTCACATAACCCGTGTTAATTCAGAGGTGTGTGCATCTGTGCAACAGGAAGTTTATTTTTGTTCTCACTGTACAGAGATGAGTCTTTTCTTCTTTTATGTCCCTCCTTCTCCCACTTCTCACCTTCCTGAGAACACTGAATGAAGGCCAGGTCTTGGGTTCCAGGATAGAGGGTGGGCAATAGCTGTTTCCGAGTGATCTGTGATCCAGACAGTTTACTGCCCACCCTGGGTGTGCCTGTAAGGGCCAGGCAAGATTTGTGCTAAGAGTTCCACCCTGTTATGGATGACTCCATGGTTCCTTTACGAAACAGAGCTCCACATGTGTTCAGAGCACTTTTTTTTTTTTTTTTCAGATACAGATCTTAAAAGGCTGTTTCTATGTAGCTAATCTTTTGAGGGGTTTCCTGGAAAACTCTTCTGCAGGGTGCAGGTGTGTGATTGCCGCTGGCTCTGACCACTGGGTCCTTTAGAACTATGTCCAGGGAGATGGGCTTGGCCAGCAGCCTGTGGGCAGTTATCCTTCAGTGCTGTGCCACTCTGACATGCAGTGAAGGATGGAGAAGGAAGGATTCCATGGTAACAAGGCTGGAAAGTCCTAGCTCCATAGTGTCATAGCAACCAAATGGAGGAATTCCATCCACATAGTGACGGGGGACCCCTGGACCTGTCAGACTCGGGCTGGCCCACTGCATTAGCAACCAGGCTGTGATGTAGTGGTGGTGGGTGGAGAGTGAAAATGACTAGGGTGGGAGGGTTGGAAGTTGTTTTGTGTGGGTTTAGAAAACTAAAAAAATAAAAAGAAACAGAAATAGGGAAGGCTCTGCTGGATCAGTACCAATAAAAGAGAAAAAAAATCACATCCCCTAGGATGTATTTCCTGATTCATCCCCCTCCCCACTTGGGCTGTTTAGTTTTCCTATTGCTTGTCTGGTCTGGAGCAGTTGACCTCCGGCTTTGGGACAACACTCACCTATGGTTTTCCTCTTCTCTCTTATAACTTCTTTGTTTCTTTCTGCTTACTTCAGATATGGAGTAAATGCTACAGTAACAATCGTTGACTGCTCTTTTCCTCACCCTGTATGTCTTCATTGCGTGCCTTATGATGTTATCTCATGGGTCCACTTTGCAAATTAAATGGTCTGTGGTGTGTGTGTTGGATTTCACCTTTATACTTGACCTCCCATTTTGGACAAGTGTGTGATTTCTCACCCTGCAGTGTGGACACATGATGACATTTGTGAGCTGACTGTGATTTGATTTAAGGGCAGGTGCTTGGCTCTTGCGGCTGGTGTCTTTTAGTAACCTGGCAATCTTTATGAGGTGGGACCACCTCTATATGGGGCTGGAGGAGGAGTTGAGTCTTCATCCACCTTTCTCATCATTTGGGGAAGAGCAGGGGAATGGAGGATATGGGAGGCCTTAAGGAGAAAGAAGAGAAGGAGGGATGGATGGCAGAGGAAGGTCTGTGTCTGCAGCAGCAGAGAAAAGAAATCTGGACATTGGCCTTCTAGAACCAGGTCTGGATGAAAGGTGCTTCAGGGGTCAAGGGCAGCTTTAGATGCAGAGTGTCTCTGAAGCCTTAGGCCACAAGGTGGCTGGAGTTGGATGTGTATTCACAATGAGCTCCTGAAAGGTTGGCCCATGGCTAGACCTCTCTATATCCTGTGGCACCTGAACATGGATGGGCACCCATGTTTGGATGCCCCATATTTATTGAATGAGTCCTCATTCTTATTCTTGTCAAAATTGCACTCTACCTGAGATAACAGAACCTCTCTCCATGGATTGCTGATCCCCAGGGACATCAATAGACCACATTTCCAAGTATAATAATGGTTTGCTGACTGCTGAGTGACTATTTAGGACATATGGAGCCAGGGAATGAGGAAATTAAAAAGAAAAGTCATGATGATGTAGACTGTAAAGTATAACTGTATTTTAGCGGCCTTCAAACTTTCAGTTCAGTTCAGTTGCTCAGTCATGTCCGACTCTTTGCGACCCCATGGACTGCAGCACGCCAGGCCTCCCTGTCCATCACCAACTCCCAGAGTTGACTCAGACTCATGTCCATTGAGTTGGTGATGCCATCCAACCATCTCATCCTCTGTCGTCCCCTTCTCCTCCTGCCCTCAATTTTCCCCAGCATCAGGGTCTTTTCAAATGAGTCAGTTCTTCATATCAGGTGGCCAGAGTATTGGAGTTTCAGCTTCAGCATCAGTCCTTCCAGTGAATATTCAGGACTGATTTCCTTTAGGATGGACTGGTTGGATCTCCTTGCAGTCCAAGGGACTCTCAAGAATCTTCTCCAGCACCACAGTTCAAAATCATCAGTTGTTCGGTGTTCAGCTTTCCAGTCCAATTCTTACATGCAAACATGACTACTGCAAAAACCATAGCCTTGACTAGAAGGAACTTTGTTGGCAAAGTAATGTCTCTGCTTTTTAATATGCTATCTATGTTGGTCATAGCTTTTCTTCCAAGGAGTAAGCATCTTTTAATTTCATGGCTGCAGTCACCATCTGCAGTGATTTTGGAGCCCCCCAAAATAAAGTCTGTCACTGTTTCCACTGTTTACCCGTCTATTTACCATTAAGTGATGGGACCAGATGCCATGATCTTAGTTTTCTGAATGTTGAGCTTTAAGCCAACTTTTTTACTCTCCTCTTTCACTTTCATCAAGAGACTCTTTAGTTCTTCTTCACTTTCTGCCATAAGGGTGGTGTCATCTGCATATCTGAGGTTATTGATATTTCTACTGGCAATCTTGATTCCAGCTTGTGCTTCATCCAGCCCAGCATTTCTCATGATGTACTCTGTGTATAAATTGAATAAGCATGGTGACAATATACAGCCTTGACATACTCCTTTTCCTATTTGGAACCAGTCTGTTGTTCCATGTCCAGTTCTAACTGTTGCTCCCTGACTTGCATACAGATTTCTCAAGACGCAGGTCAGGTGGTCTGGTATTCTCATCTCTTTCAGAATTTTCCACAGTTTATTGTGATCCACATAGTCAGAGGCTTTGGCATAGTCAATAAAGCAGAAATAGATGTTTTTCTGAAACTCTCTTGCTTTTTCAATGATCCATTGGATGTTAGCAATTTGATCTCTGATTCATCTTCCTTTTCTAAAACCAGCTAGAACATCTGGAATTTCACGATTCACGTATTGTTGAAGCCTGGCTTGGAGAATTTTGAGCATTACTTTGCTAGTGTGTGACATGAGTGCAATTGTGTGGTAGTTTGAGTATTCTTTGGCATTGCCTTTCTTTGGGATTGGAATGAAAGCTGACCATTTCCAGTCCTGTGGCCACTGCTGAGTTTTCCAAATTTGCTGGGATATTGAGTGCAGCACTTTCACAGCATCATCTTTTAGGATCTGAATCATCTTGAAATCTGTTTAAATATGCAGCTTCTCATCTAAACCCTAGAGATTCTGACTCAACAGTCTTGGAAATCTGCTTTTTAAAAATTATTTTTATTTGAGTGTAATTGATTTACAGTGTGTGTTAGTTTTAGGTGTACAGCAAAGTGAATCAGTTATACATGTACACACTCTTTTTTAGATTCCTTTCTCATATAGACCATTACAGAGTGTTGAGTAGAGTTCTTTGTACTATATCAGCGCAGTTCAGTTCAGTTCAGTCGCTCAGTCATGTCCGACTCTTTGAGACCCCATGCATCACAGCACGCCAGGCCTCCCTGTCCATCACCAACTCCCAGAGTTCACTCAAACTCACGTCCATTGAGTCGGTGATGCCATCCAGCCATCTCATCCTCTGTCGTCCCCTTTTCCTCATGCCCCCAATCCCTCCCAGCATCAGAGTCTTTTCCAATGAGTCAACTCTTTGCATGAGGTGGCCAAAGTACTGGAGTTTCAGCTTTAGCATCATTCCTTCCAAAGAACACCCAGGGCTGATCTCCTTTAGAATGGACTGGTTGGATCTCCTTGCAGTCCAAGGGACTCTCAAGAGTCTTCTCCAACACCACAGTTCAAAAGCATCAATTCTTTGGTGCTCAGCTTTCTTCACAGTCCAACTCTCATATCCATACATGATCACTGGAAAAGCCATAGCCTTGACTAGACGGACTTTTGTTGGCAAAATAATGTCTCTTCTTTTCAATATGCTATCTAGGTTTGTCGTAACTTTTCTTCCAAGGAGTAAGCGTCTATATAGTAGACCGTTATCAGTTATCTATTTTGTACATAGTAGTGCGTTTATGTCTATGCCAATATCCCAGTTTTTCCCTCCCCACCCTGTACCCCTGGTAACCATAAGTCTTTTTTTTTTCCTATATTTGTAACTCCGAGAATGAAAACCTGCATTTTAAGCAGGTTACCTGCATTTGTGACAGGTGTCTCTGGCTTGGTAGATTCCTTTTATCACTGAATTCAAGAATTCTTTTCTTCCCTTCGTTTTGGTGGGAAATGGCTGTTCTTACTGCACAAAAGATCAAATTTGAATGGTGAGCTGCAGACCAGAAACTACCTTTCTCTGAGACAGAGGCTCCAGGTGGGTAGATGCTTGGTTTGGGGAGGCAGCATGGCATTTGTTCAGTTGCTCAGTCACGTCCGACTTTTTGTGACCCCATGGGCTGCAGCACGCCAGGCTTCCCTGTCCTTCATTGTCTCCTGGAGTTTGCTCAAACTTGTGTCCATTGAGTCGATGATGCCATCCAACTCTCTCATCCTCTGTCGCCGCCATTAGGGAAGGAGTTTTGGAGGAAGGAATGCCACGTTGCCACCCAAAACCATGTCTTGCACTGGTGATTTGATTTCTGTTGCCACACCCTCATTTCTGGAATGTGGATTTTATCATAGCTTGTGTAGTAGATGCTGGGCTGCATTGTGAAGACGTGCCCTTTCAGGATGAGTCTTCATCCCCCCAGCTTCTGGGAGTGTTGGCAGCTGAGTCCTTCTTAGAAATGGCCCTCAGCCTGAGAGCTGCCTAATCCAAGGTCATGCCTGCTCCCTTGAGGTAGGCTGTGTCCATGTCAAAGGTGTAAAGGTCTGCCGTCCTGATGCAAGGGGCGATAACTCCAGAGCTCCTGGGGCAAGCTGAGGGAGGCCTCTGTCGTGGCTGCATCATCGTACTTTTCATGGAGAAGGGACTTGATTTCCCTCTGCCGAGTCCTGCAGCCTTCCCTTCCCCACGGGTGTTCATCTTGAGCTTCCCCTTAACTACCCCCTGCCCCCCAAACCCTCCCGCATGCAAATCTTAGTTTGTAGAGACCTAGGGTCTCAACCTAAGAACACCTGTCTTGCAATAATTACTTGAGATCATTGATATAAGTGCTTAGTGGAATGCTTGAAAAACAGTAGGTCCTCTGTAAATGTAGCTTTCATTTTATTAGCTTTAAAACTTTATAAAATATATAGCTATAAAATTTCAAGGAAGTTTTCTGTATTTGGGGAACATATTGACTACACAGTCATGATTGGGGCTCAATAAATTTCAGTGGAAGTAGGAATGCTTTGAGCTATGAAGGAAGCCCTCCTGGTGATTCATGTCAAACTTCGTTATAAGATGTGGTCTGTGCTATTCAGATCTGCTTTGTTTCCTGGAATTTTATCATTGCAGGTCTTTAAAGTTTTGCTGGAAATCATAGGCTCTCTCTCACAGACTCAGAGAATGAATTTATAGTTGCCAGGGGGTGGGGGAAGGATAGGGTGAAGGGATATTTTGGGAGTTTGGGATAGACATGTACACGCTGCTATGTTTAAAATGCACTACCAACAAAGACCTACTGTATAGCACAGGGAACTCTGCTCACTGTTATGTGGCAGCCTGGATGAGAGGGGTGTTTTGGGGAAAATGGATACATGTATGTGTATGGCTGAGTCCCTTTAGTGTTCACCTGAAACTATCACATTTTTACTTGGCTATCGGTTCAGTTCAGTTCAGTTCAGTTGCTCAGTCGTGTCCGACTCTTTGTGACCCCGTGAATCGCAGCACGCCAGGCCTCCTTGTCCATCACCAACTCCCGGAGTTCACTCAAACTCACATCCATCGAGTCGGTGATGCCATCCAGCCATCTCATCCTCTGTCGTCCCCTTCTCCTCCTGCCCTCAATCTTTCCCAGCATCAGGGTCTTTTCAAATGAGTCAGCTCTTCGTACCCGGTGGCCAAAGTATCGGAGTTTCAGCTTCAACGTCAGTCTTTCCAGTCAGACCCAGGACTGATCTCCTTTAGGATGGACTGGTTGGATCTCCTTGCTGTCCAAGGGACTCTCAAGAGTCTTCTCCAACACCTATACCCCAATACAAAATAAAAAGTTAAAAAAAAAAAAGGAAAGAAATCATATGTTCTGTGGAGGACCTTCACAAAGATATTTTCACATTTAGGAAGAACTTAAACTCAATGTTTTAGTGAGGAATTAATGAGGAAAAGAAGTGTTGTAAATCTAGTAGAAGGAAGAGGGAATGTATTATCCTTCAAGCCGGGTCTTTCAGTCTTCCAAATTGTGTGTGTGTGTGTGAGTGTGTGTGTGTGTGTGTGTGTGTGTGCCCGCACATGTGTGTGTGTACCTAAGAGTGTATTTGTGGTTTCTTAGTGTTGGAGTTAAGGAGCTTAGGTGATGGTTACCAGTGGGAATGGTTATGCTGCTAGAGAAAACAGTTTAGTACACCATTTAAAAAATTGAAATACAATTGACACATAACATTACACTGACCCTCGAACAGTGAGGGTTTGAACTTTCCTGGGTTCACTTATCTGTGGATATTTTTCAGTACTTTAATACTATACAGTTATGTGATTGATTGAATCTGCAGATGCAGGGTAACCATGGATACAGAGTGAAAAGTGAAAGTGTTAGTCACTCAATCATATCTGACTCTTTTCAACCCCATGGACTGTAGCCCATCAGGCTCCTCTGTCTATGGAGTTCTTCAGGCAAGAATACAGAGGACTGACTATAAATTATATTCAGATTAACCCCTGCATTCTTCAAAGGTTAACTGTATATTAGTTTCAGGTGTACAACATAATGATTTGTTACTTGAGTATATTGTAGGATGATCACTACAATAAGTCTAGTTAATAGTGACTAAGCACAGCACAGCACATACATAGTTACAAGTTTTTAGTATACCATTTTAAAATAACATCTTTGTTGGATAATTATAACAGAAGTATAAAAGGAATGGAAAGAAATTCAACATTACTGAAATGTATAATATAAAAAGTGAAAGGCTCTTCTCCATCTCTGGCTCTCAACACAAATTTGATTCCTCCAGGGTAACCACTATCACACATTTAGGACATGTAGCCCTCTACTTTGCTGTATACATGTATGATCATATGTATACAGATTTATAGCAACATATGTGTGTGTATATGCATGTATATATACTGAATAAGTAAGATCCTATTATTGAAATGCTGGGCTGGATGAAGCACAAGCTGGAATCTAGATTGCTGGGAGAAATAACAATAATCTCAGATACACAGATGACACCATCCTTATGGTAGAAAGCAAAGAAGAACTAAAGAGCCTCTTGATGAAAGTGAAAGAGGAGAGTGAAAAAGTTGGCTTAAAACTCAACATTTAGAAAACTCAGATCATGGCATCTTTTTCCATCACTAATGGCAAATAGATGGGGAAACAGTGGAAACAGTGAGAAACTTTATTTTTTTGGGCTCCAAAATCACTGCAGATGGTGACTGTAGCCATGAAATTAAAAGACTTTTGGTCCTTGGAAGAAAAGCTATGACCAACCTAGACAGCATATTAAAAAGCAGAAGCATTACTATACCAACAAAGGTCCATCTAGTCAAAGCTGTGGTTTTTTCCAGCAATCATGTATAGATGTGAGAGTTGGACTATAAGGAAAGCTGAACACTGAAGAATGGATACTTTTGAACTATGGTGTTGGAGAAGACTCTTGAGAGTCCCTTTGACTGCAAGGAGATCCAACCAGTCCATCCTAAAGGAAATCAGTCCTGAACATTTGTTGGAAGGACTGATGCTGAAGCTGAAACTCTACTACTACTTTGGCCACCTAATGTGAAGAACCGACTCCTTGGAAAAGATCCTGATGCTGGGAAAGATTGAAGGTGGGAGGAGAATGGACGACAGAGGATGAGATGGTTGGATGGCATCACTGGCGTGATGGACATGAGTTTGAGTAAGCTCCTGGAGTTGGTGATGGACAGGGAAGCCTGTCATGCTGCAGTCCCTGGGGTCACAAAGAGTAGGACATGACTGAGAGACTGAACTGATTATTAATTCTACTGTGTATTGCCTTTTTTCACTTACTGTAGTTGAGTATCTTTTCAGATCTGCACATATAAATCTACTTCATTCTTTTCTGCTTGTGCATAATACTCTCCTGGCTTCCCAGGTGGCGCCAGTGGTAAAGAACCTGCCTTCCAATGCCAGAGATGCAAGAGATGTGAGTTCGATCCCTAGGTTGGGAAGATCCCCTGGAGAAGGAAATGACAACCCACTCTAGTATTCTTGTCTGGGAAATCCTATAGACAGAGGAGCCTAGTGGGCTATAGTCCATGGGGTTGCAAAGAGTCAGCTGTACATGTACACAATACTCTACGGATGGTTGCAGTAAAATTTATTTTATGATTGGTGGATATCTGTGTTGTTTCAAGATTTTCAATATAGTAAGTAAAACTTCAGTGAATAGCCTTTGTTCAAGCACCCATTATACCATTTAAACATATGATCCTCAACTTGCACCAGTTTGAGTACACAATAGGGGCTGAGTCATCAATGGCTGAATGGAACTGAAGGCAAAGTATAGCTTGATGAGAGATTATAGGTGCATGACTCTCCTTGGCACACAATTCGGCACTGATTTTTCAGAAGATATTGAACATCATGAATACATTTGGACAAGGATTCTCTGCTGTCCTTCTTGGTGAAAGTTTGTTCTGGCCAGATTGTCTGGGTCCTGCTGGCCATTCCTTTTTATGTCACAGAGAACTTTTCCTGGTGGTGTGCTTTGCCTGTGTGCTGAAGATAGGGTAATCCTTTTCTTCCTTTGTAGTTTTAGGGTATGGACTTTAATCTGAGCCCATTTGCAGATTATCACAGGGCTGCTGCCCAAGTCTGTTAAAATGTTCACAGGTGTTTCAGGCTTCACACAACAAGGGGGCTATTCAAAGAGAACAGGTGCCTCACGGGGTGCTAAGCATCCAACATGTAAGTAAGCATCAGAAAGGATCCTCTGTGAAGAGTTAATTTTCAGATGCAGCCAGGACACTCTCAATGATGTAGTAGATGATCTAGCTCTATTAGTGTATCTAGTGAAGGGTCTAGTTAAATGATGCTGTTCAGTGTGTTCACAGTCCTGTCTGTGGTTTAATTCCTTCACCCAGAAGTCTGAGCGAGCCCGGTGTCTCCAGTGTGTTCTAAGGAAGGTCAACTTTTAAAGGGTTTTGTGCACTATGTTG
Organism: Bos indicus; assembly: GCF_029378745.1. Taxonomy (NCBI): domain Eukaryota; kingdom Metazoa; phylum Chordata; class Mammalia; order Artiodactyla; family Bovidae; genus Bos; species Bos indicus. Next base: position 25,122,699 of record NC_091785.1, read on the forward strand.
CCTGGAGTTCAGGGGACCTTGAGTTCATGAGGACCATTAACTGGAGCAACCCATGGGTGATGCAGTTGTGGAGCAGGGCAGGCACTAGTAGCCCCATTTTAAAGATGGAAATCTGAGGGTTGGAGTTTCCTGGCTTATGCAAAGTCATGCTGGACCAATGATCAGACCAGGATCTAGACTTCTTGTTTTGTATGAAATTTCCTTTCAGTCTCTTTCTACGAATAACCACAGGATATCTCAAAATTGTGTCCACACAGTCTGTGTGCGCTTACATACATCACTTTGAGCACCAAACTAAATCTGTATGTGCTAATTCCTGGGTGATATTTTTTAGGATTTTGTTTTGCTTTTGATTGTCAACAGGCCTTGACTGTGTCTCCACCATCACAGTGAACCATCGTCACTCCCGTGGTTCAGCCTATTGTTGGTCATTCTCTTTAGCAGAGGTACCCGTATACCCTCCTTTGTGTCAGCTTTCCCAAATTAGCTACAAGCCTTTTAGGAAGGAAAAGGAGTAGTTTCAGTATAAGGCAACGTAATTAGACTTCTCATTGAAAAAATGTCTATTGAATGCTTACCTTGTGTGACTCTGGACTGGACAAAGGGAAGGATACCAAGCTATGGAAGGAATTGTCCCTGCCTTGGGGAACCTGCAGTCTAGTTGAGAAGATGGGAAGACAATTAAATAACACAGGGAAGCATGTCATTGGTTATCCATCATGGGCCATGAAAGTTCTCCTTTCAGTATGATTTTGGAGAAAGTGGGGTCACTGAGGTATGGGGAGACAAGGAAACAGCATGGGTCTTTTTATTCTCACAACAGAAGGGTTTTGGAGGCTGGGTAGCACTTGGATGAAGGGAATGGGAAAAGGAACAGTCTTCTGGGATCTTTTGAACTCCAAGTGTTTGAGGTTCAGTGAGAACTGTTGGGTCATTGTAAGCAAATGTGATCCATCTTGCTGCTTTGAGTCCTGTTTATTAGTTTCTAGAATGCTGAAATCACTGGTTACTGGGACCCCTTTGCATAGGAAAGACCCAAGGGTTTGGGTATAAAAGGATAAAAGCCTGGACTCCCAAATTATCTCATAGGTGGATCATTTGGGCTTTAGCTTTGGTCTCTGATTACCTGGTCATCACGCCTACGTCTTCATCATCATTATCACCACTGGACATGTGTGCAGAGCTCTTGAGGGAAGGTCTTGGTGGTGTGGAGGGAAGACTTGTACTCAGGAGCCTCCTCAAGACTGTAGAACTAATTATGCATATGGATCACTGTTCTACCAGATATCTATAAATGTCAGCTAGCAGTCAGGTACACACTCAGAGATGAGAGAGTTAACTGGGCTAGGATGTCTAGTACTGTTTCAAAGATGACATAAGACCCAACTGACTCTTGAAGAGAAGCTAATCTTGGGATCTCTAGATGAATGAGTGGAAGGTGAATGGATCAAGAGAATTGTCTGTTCAGATTCAAAGCAGCAGGAATGTAATTGTCTGTCTGGGATAAAGTGGACTGGTTTTTCTGGAAGGCAGGGTGCTTATGGATATCAGGTAGAGGGAGCAGAAAGGGGCTTTAATATGGGAGTCTTTCATATCAGTTTAAAGGCTTTAAGAATTTGGGTGCAAAGTATTAAGAAATTATAATCAAGAAAGGCAAATAATAAAGATAATCAGGAAATTCATGATTATCAGAAAAAAGTAAGAGCTAATAGATTTTTAAAAACATAATTAAAAAATAATTTTAATTGGAGGATAATTACTTTACAATATTGTGGTGGTTTCTGCCATACATCAACATGAATCGTCCACAGGTATACGCATGCCCCCTCCCTCTTAAAGGATGAGTGTTTTACTCATTAGGGTAATTTTATCTGAATGCAGTATGAGCTTTATTCTAGAACTAATGTATTCTGAGATACTTACAAATTATTTTCTCACTCAGTTCTAAATGAAAGTGTAATAAATACCCATTCAAGCGGCTGTTGACAGATTGCAAACATAACATGCCATGAAACAGAACGAAGTGAAAGTACTGCTTTAGGTGATTTCAGGGGTGGGATGGTTTGCCTGAGCCACCCACAGCCTATCCCTTGATCCCTTTGTGAAGGTAAATGAGGTGACTTGAAATGTACATTCACCATACTGGTCAGGAAGCTTTGGGTGGAAGCTACATAAACTAAAGTCAAAATTAGTTTAATCCAAAGTGTTTAACCAGACTAAAAACTTAACCTTAATTAAGGGCTCTGGAGTGGATGTGGCTTTCAACTGAGGTTAGATCTAGTGGTTCAGCGTGGTTGAGTCTGTCTTTTCTTCTCTCTTCTTCCAAGTCTGGTTTCCTCATTCTCAGCTTCTTTGTTTTGTAGGAGGCACTCTCCGTGAGGTAGGAAAGATGGAATTTTAGAGCTTGCGGTGACTAAAGGAGAGAGCGCCTCTCTGTTCCTTCCCCTCTTGGTTCTCTTCTCCTTTTCTTTATTTTTGTCTATGAAAAAGTTGCTGTTTGGTTCATGTATCCCACCCACTTGAAGAGTCAGACTCTCTGATGGACCTCCTTATCAAAATAAAATAGAACGAGAGGAACAGTTTTAAAATGGAAGGGGTGTTGGCCAGACCAGAGAGAGATATAGAGAGACTGGGAGAGGGTGAGGGAGAGGGAGAGGTTCAGATCAAGGTAGTACCAGATGATGCTGGCATCTTGAGGTGGGACTCTCTGATCCTATGGCCTTAGATGTTCTCTGCTCCACACTGTCAGCCATGGATTTCATCTTGGCCTGGACTGCAGCAAAGGATGTGGCCATCAGAGACAGGGACCTATTGGATCTCACAGTCAACCACAACCCTAGCCCTTTAAGGCTGGAGAAAGTGACTTAACCCTTTGAATTTCCATCCCAATTTCCAGAAAAAGTTATTCATCCTGGTAGAAAGCAACAATTGCTTAGCCTTTGGAAGATGAAGATGCTGAAGTTCCTTTCTTAGAATTTACCAGAAAGTTTTCTTCTTGCATTCCCATGCTTGGAGTAAGGTGGGAGATGAGTTGCTAGGTCATTTGCCCTTTAATCTCTGGCATTTGTTCTACTGCATCATGTTTGCATTTGCTTAGTTCCACCTCCCTGAAAAACAACCTGGGCTTGGAGAGCACACACGTAGCAGCTGTTTAGCATTTACCTGAGAAAGTCTTTTAAAAAGCTCATAATGAATGCTGTCTTATGCATCCTTTCTGAACTGCTGGTTAGGAGGAGGCAGATAAGGGGTAGAAGATGGATATGATCTTCTTCATTTAATAGTTGTAGGAAAGAAAGGCATAGGGAGGGTTAAGTGGTTTACAAGGGAATATCAGTGGCAAAGTCTAAAGATAGAAAATCAGTTCAGTTCAATCACTCATCATGTCCAACTCTTTGCGACCCCATGGACTGCAGCACACCAGGCTTCCCTGTCCATCAGCAACTCCCAGAGTTCACTCAAACTCATGTCCATCGAATCGGTGATGCCATCCAACCATCTCATCCTGTCGTCCCCTTCTCCTCCTGCCTTCAATCTTTCCCAGAATCAGGGTCTTTTCAAATGAGTCAGTTCTTTGCATCAGGTGGCCAAAGTATTGGAGTTTCAGCTTCAGCATCAGTCCTTCCAATGAATATTCAGGACTTATTTCTTTTAGGATTGACTGGTTTGACCTCCCTGCAGTCCAAGTTACTCTCAAGAGTTTTCTCCAACACCATAGTTCAAAAGCATCAATTTTTTGGTGAATTTAAAATCAGTCTTCCTAACAATTGGTCTTCATCATTTATGGTTCCAATATGCTATTTCCTTTCAAAAGAGTAGCATCTTAAACATTCCACTTTCACTGGAGAATCCATTCAGATCCATTGGTGAGCACAAAGGATAATAGCCAAGAAATCATTTAATGAGATCTAGAGCATTTTACAAGGCATGCTGAGTTTCCATTTATTAAAGCATTGCATTCAACATGCACTTTTCTTATTTTTTTCTTTTAAAATACAGTAAAAAAGTTTGCTTCCTAAGCTTCTCCACTGATTGCTGATCCTAAATATAGTCAAACTGAAGGGAGTAGGTGTCTGGTTCAAAAGCTCAGGCAAGAGTAGATGTTATTGACAAAAGGCTTCTAAGTATCAAGGATGTGAGAATGTGGATTTTATTTTTTGGTGTCGGGTAGAAAAATGATGCTTCCAGCTCTTTGAACATCAGTAATATTTTATTTCATTTCTTCTGCTGCTGTTGATTCTCATGTTGCTATCTCATGAGTCTATACCAGGAGCTGGCAAACTTTTTCTGTAACAAGGCAGATAGTAAAGATTTTTGGTTTTGTGGGATATAGGATAGACTACTTGACTTTGCTGTTGTAATGTGAAAGCCCCCATTTACAATATGTACATGAATGGGCAAGCCTTTGTTCCAATAAAAATGTATTTACAAAAACAGATACCCACTCCAGTATTCTTGCCTGGAGAATCCCATGGACAGAGGAGCTGGGCAGGTTACAGGCTATGGGGTCGCAAGAATCAGACACGACTGAGCGACTAAGCACACACACACACATACACACACACACACACAGAGGGAGGGAAGTTGTTTGCAGATTCTTTGTGTACACAGTCTGCTGGAGTCTATGTGGACTCCTCTGCCTGACACAGCTGAAACACACTGTACTTTCAGTATTTCTAGAGCCTCCATCATGATCCATTTCCTTTTCCGGCAGAGTTCTGTTACAGGATTCAGTTTTAAGTGGTATTTCCAAAAACCCCTTTTCCAGTGTCTTAATTTCCATCTTAAGAGCAGTGGATCTTGGACTGGACTTAGGGGCCTGATTTCAGCTCTGCAGAAGCAAAAATCTTCCTGTTCTATTGGTGGAACATGCTGGAATATGGTCTAGTAAAATGGCACCAGACACATGTTGATGGAGTCCTCGAAGAAGGGAGCCTAAGCAAATTGCTTCACCTGAATGAGTCTATCCTCAACTGGGAGAACATCCACCTTGCTCATCCTGCAGAATGGCTTTGAGGATTACCATTCATTCAGTTTCTCTGTACTGAGCACCGGCTTCTCACTGTATCTTTTGCTTGGCATTGGAGATGTACTGGGCTTCCCTGGTCGCTCAGGGATGGTAAAGATGGTGAACAATCCACCTGCAATGCAGGAGACCTGGGTTTGATCCCTGGGTTGGGAAGATCCCTTGGAAGAGGGCATAGCAACCCACTCCAGTATTCTTGCTTGGAGGATTCTTGTGGATAGAGGAGCCTGGTGGGCTATAGTCTATGGGGTTGCAAAGAGTCGGACACAACTGAGTGACAAGTGCAGCACAGGGGATGTACTGGTAAACCAAATGCTTACCAAGTTTATCTTCAAGTGATCCAATTCATTAGCTCCAATACTTTGGCCGCCCGATGTGAAGAGCCGACTCATTAGAAAAGACCCTAATGCTGGGAAAGATCGAGGGCAAGAGGAGAAGGGGGTGACAGAGGATGAGATGGCTGGATGGCATCACTGACTCAATGGATGTAGTTTGAGCAAACTCAGGGAGATAGTGAAGGGCTGGCATGCTGCAGTTCATTGAGTTGCAAAGAGTCGGACACGATTTAGGAACTGAGCAACCACATAGAGAAAACTTCGTGTTGATTGATTTTACACGAGTTTAGATTTTGCTGACCTTTTAAAACAAAGATTGTCCCAAAGACCGAGGGGAAATTTGGTCTCTTTATTTAGAAGCTGAACTCTCAAGAAAGCCAGTGGAATAGTAGCTTAGATCAAATGATAAAGGGTGAGGGCAGGCAGAGAATGAAAACAGAATGTTTAAGAGTAGCCTGATGAAGCTGCTTTCTACCAAACCTCACTTCTGAAGGAAATCAAAGAGATTTTCTGCTCCATCTGGGCTATAAACCTTACAATTAAAGTCAGCTAGTTGAGGGTAAAAATAAGAGTGTAGGAGGATTCATTTTGAAACGTTGTCAGCAACCAACTGGAAAAAAATAGCAGCTACTCTGATTACTAGGAAAGTTCTTGGAGGGTGTAGAGGTGTATCACATAATCTAATCTCCCACCTATTTCAGTGGCTTTTGGGTGGTTGGATAAGCATTACAGTTTAGAAGGAAATAGCACCAGCGGAAAAGAAAATAAGACAGTTATTTGCAATTCTGGCTCCTGTTGGCCAGTGTGAATTTATTGTTGGTCAGATGTGATAGCCTGTCCAGGTTCATTTTGATGGTATTTGCTGAGGAATAAGTTTATGCTCTGCATTGCCTTGGAAGTCAGAGGTGGGGTAGAGGTGTGTGTGTGTGTGTGTGGTGGTGAGAGGGGGGTGAATGGGACCGAAAGCAGAGGCAGACCCAGTTCTAACCTTCTGAGGATCAGATTTCTGGAGCGTGTACATAAAAAAGCTTTGTGCAGTGTGAGGGATCCACGTCTTCATAGAGCGACAAGATGGTATGTTCTACGAGTGCAGATCTTAGTACGGTGCCTGGCAAACAGCAAGTGTGGAAGGAATCACCTTTGCTGCCACATGTTCAGTGTTCCAACCAAACCAACTCACCTGGAGTCCCACACATGCAGCACATGCCTTACGGGTGCTGCTCTGTGCGCTTGGAATACCTTTCGCCTCCACTTTGCCTTCCGAGCTCTTCTTCAAGACTATACACACAGGTTCCTTCTCCCTGAAGGTGTTTCCTTTTCCTCTTTCCTTCTTCCCACCATAAGCCTGGTTGAGATTCTCCATCTTCTCCCCTCCCTCTCCTACTCCGCATGCCTCTCTTAAAGCCCACACTCACTGGATTGTGGTTGTTTGTATCTTACAATGGAGACCAGTTGCTAGTAATTGAAACATTTGTCTGGCATTTTGAGGAAATCACAAAAAATAAAGTTCATATATCGGCTGAATATATTATTTTAACTGAAAACTGAGAGCTGTATGTTCATTGATCCATTATTTGATATAGGCAGGCTCTGTCTTAGAGTCCTAAATCATGTTTCTCTTTAAAATCATACCTCTAATACATGATCTATAATTTCTAGTTTCTAATTTTTGTTTTTCATGATGTGTGAAGACTCTGGGAAAGCCATTCAAACATACTAGGTTCTTCCCCACATCCAGTATTTTTATTCTTCTCCTCCTCACATGTAATTAATCTGTATTTTTTAGTGACTCACCTTTATCAAATCTTTGCAAAACATTCAAATAAGTATTTATGGAGACATGGATTTTGGGGTACTCTTTTCTGTTGATTTACATACTATTAATTAAATAATATAATAACAAGTATGACAGCTATACAGTTTTGAGAACAAGCACAGTTAGCTGTTGCAAACACATATATTGGCTGGTGGGAGAAGCAATGGTTGAGTGATAACATGTGACTCACTTATTAGGTGGGCATCGCAGAATGGAGAATGGCAGTTAATCCAGCAGGTTGGTTAAGAAAAACTCAGTTGAGGGAGCATATACTTGGCATATACTTGGTTGCGGAGAAGGCAATGGCATCCCACTCCAGTACTCTTGCCTGGAAAATCCCATGGACGGAGGAGCCTGGTAGGCTGCAGTCCATGGGGTCGCTAAGAGTCAGACACGACTGAATGACTTCACTTTCACTTTTCACTTTCATGCATTAGAGAAGGAAATGGCAACCCACTCCAGTGTTCTTGCCTGGAGAATCCCAGGGACAAAGGAGCCTGGTAGGAGGCTGTCTATGGGGTCGCACAGAGTCAGACACAACTGAAGCGACTTAGCAGCAGCAGCAGCATACTTGGTTGAGCTGGTCCAGTGGCTGATCAAACATATGTTGAATAATTTGTTAAATGGATGTGTGAACAATCCAGTAAGAGGAGAGAATTTTGATGGATATGAATTTTTCAGGATCACTGATGCTTGAACTCATAGTTGGGCATCTCCTCTATAGGGAAAAGTGTGTTAGTTGCTTAGTTGTGTCTGACTCTTTGCCACTTCGTGGACTGTGGCCCCCCAGGTTCATCTTTCCATGGGATTTTCCAGGCAAGAATACTGTAATGGGTTGCCATTCCCTTCTCCAGGGGATCTTCCCAACCCAGGGATCAAACCCGGGCCTCCTGCATTGCAGGCAGATTCTTTACTGTCTGAGCCACCAGGATAAACTAGCTATAGGGATGCTGGGCCAAATCAAAGGGCTGGAACTTTCTCTACTGTTTGCAGAATATAACTGTGAAGAGATATCTCTCTCCAATGAACAGGGCACAGATTTCTGGATAAGCCTGCCAGCTGGCTCCCCAAACCCCTGCCCTACCTTCTGACACAGCTGCTGTCTTGCTGATGAGCAAACGATAAAATGTCTCCTGCACTCCCTTAGGGACCCTCCTTGCCATTGCTTCTTATTTCAGCCGCTTCTACTTTGGCTCTGAAACCTGTGAAATGTTCAGGGACTAGAGTTTCTAGAGAGATAGACCACTGAAGGACGTCATTTGTATTAAAATTCTGTATATGTAAATCCCTTTAATGAATCTGGCTTCACTGCAGCATATGGTACGTCAGCTGGTAAGGGGTGTGGTGTATACATCAGGGCCCCATCTCTGGTGTAGTCTCTTTTCCCTGTAGAGAATTTTACCTTACCTGTATGGAGACAGTAACAAGAAACTGACGCACATGCATACGAATGTGCACTTTATTTTTATATATACATTATGTGTATATATATATTTACTGTATGTATTTACTATATACCTTGTATATAAAGTGATTTTTTTCCCCCTAAACATGAGACAGATTAGTGCGGGCACATGGAAAATTGCTGTGGATATAGGGTCAGCTATTGCAAAGGAAGGATTATGGAGAGAGAGAAAGAGAAAGACTAAAGCTGTGTGTGTGTGTGTGTGTGTAGTGATTAATGAATTAATAGAAGGAAGATCTGTCTGACCCATGGCACCAAGACAGGCCACTCAGGGGCTTATCCACTAAGTGATGCAGTCTGAGGTTGGATCGAAGAAGCAGAAAATTTGCATGATGCGGTGGCTAAGAGCATATATCCTAGTTGCAGATAGGTTTTGGGTTCAAGTCCTGGCCCTGGTACTTAACTCACTGTGTGTTCAGGGAATGTACCCTCTTGCTTCCTTTTTAGTTCTTAATAAAAGAGTGATAGGACTGCCTTCACTGAGCTGGTGGGATGATTAGATTTTTATTTGGAAAGTAATTCACACAGTGCCTGCCAAATGGTAAAACACTTTAAAAATGTGATCTTCTCATAAATATTCATTGTACTTCAGGACAGCACAATCTTGTCCTGCTATGGGGGTGTTTCTTTGGGTTATTTGGGATCAGAAGGCCTTTATTGAACCAGACTCTTGCTGATTAACACTGGGTGGTACAAAGTGTAGTGCTGGGTACTTTGGGGGTGGGAGGATCGAAAGAGTAGATTTCAAGATTGCTGTGATAGAGGTTTGTAATATAATAGGAGAGAGAGGCCTAACATCCCCAGAGGAAGACAGAGTCACAGTCAGAGAAAACATACATGACTGTCACTGATGAGCTTCCGTCCTGAGCAAGGATCGAGATGCTTTGGCCAGTTTGTTTCCTCTGCTTTTAATCATTGAGATTCTTAACACTCAGGGGCTGAGAGCTGCTGAAGATGTAGCCGCTTCATGTTGATTTCAGAAACCAGACTAGAACGCCTGTTGCTTCCCCTCCCCCCTGCCCAACCCAATGCAAACTTGTTCTGCTTTATCCCTTCTATTAGGAAGGATTCATCTATGACAGTCCTGAGACCTAACATCAGGCGCACTTGGGATGCTGTTCTTTTATTGCTGACAAGGTTGTGACTTTCCACGTGAGAGGGGGTTGAGACGAATGAGTTTCCACTGTATTTATAGAAACTCAGTGCAATATCTCCCAAGGTATAAATAGAACAATGAAGTGTTGACAAAAGGGCTGGTTTTTCTGTAACTGTGGAAACCCTGCAATTATTCCTAGAACTATACTTATTGTTTATCTGCATCTAAATTTTAATAAACAGGGCTCTTGCTGCTTATTCATGAATTTTCAAATGGAAATATATCTCCCATTATTATCCCGTGAGTCAGGCCCCAACTTGCAAATTTGCAGCTGAGTAAATAGAGGGATCATTAGCAGCAATTAGATAATTGGTGCCCTGGATAAACCCGCCCACAGCTGTGAATGAATATGGACCCAGCCAGTGTCACCTGGTGCGGTCTTTGCGTCCCACCATAGCCTTTGCACTTGAGCATAGAAGTTTACCAGCCCAAGTCCTGGCCCCTCCTCTTCCCAAGAGGCTCAAGGGAGCAAAGTAAGGGAGTTTCCCTATAGTTCACGTGAGCCATTGTGCAGTAAAAGATGTATGGCTAGAGAATTTAGTAAAAAGGGGAGAGTGAGTCCACTTATCTTTGCTCCACTGGTTGCTAATTTGCTTATGATAACTTGTTTGGTGCATACAGCCAGCAAAAACTAATGCTTGGATTCTGAGCTGGGGAAAAGGTTTGGTTCTGACTTATGCTTTTTGGTAAATCCCTCCTGCCCAGCCCAAACTTGCTAGCTTTGAGATGACCATTTTTTAAAGTCCATCATCAGTTTTCCTCCCCACCTCTGAATGACTTGGGTTTCCTTTAGTCACCATATTTTCAGTGGTTCCCAACCTTTTTGGCACCAGGGGCTGGTTTCATGGAAGACAGTTTTTCCACAGACTGGGGGGCAGAGAATGGTTTTGGGATGATTGAAGCACGTTACATTTCTGGTACACTTTGTTTCTGTTATTATTGTGTTATATATAATGGAATAAATATGCAATTCATCATAATGCAGAATCAGGGGAAGCCCTGAGCTTGTTTTCGGGCAGTTAGATGGTCCCATCTGGGGTGATGGGAGACAGTGACACCTGAAGTGTGTTGCTATGCCCAGTCTATTCTGTAATCTCATTGCTGTCACTGCAGAAAGCCCTGCTTCACAAAGATAGGATGTTGGAAAAGGAAGCAGGCTTTCAGTGCTTTTGCCGCCATCTCAGAATATACGTCAAGGCTGTATATTGTCATTCTGCTTATTTAACTTATACGCAAAGTACATCATGAGAAATGCTGGGCCAGAGAAAGCACAAGCTGGAATCAAGATTGCCGGGAGAAATAACAATAATCTCAGATATGCAGATGACACCACCCTCATGGCAGAAAGTGAAGGAGAACTAAAGAGCCTCCTGATGAAAGGGAAAGAGGAGAGTGAAAAAGTTGGCTTAAAGCTCAACATTCAGAAAACGAAGATCATGGCATCTGGTCCCATCACTTCATGGAAAATAGATGGGGAAACAGTGACTGACTTTATTTTCTGGGCTCCAAAATCACTGCAGATGGTGACTGCAGCCATGAAATTAAAAGACGCTTACTCCTTGGAAGAAATGTTATGACCAACCTAGACAGCATATTAAAAAGCAGAGACATTACTTTGTCAACAAAGTTCCATCTAGTCAAGGCTATGGTTTTTCCTGTGGTTATGTATGGATGTGAGAGTTGGACTATAAAGAAAGCTGAGCACCAAAGAATTGATACTTTAGAACTGTGGTGTTGGAGAAGATTCTTGAGAGTCCCTTGGACAGCAAGGAGGTCCAACCAGTCCATTCTAAAGGAGACCAGTCCTGGGTGTTCATTGGAAGGACTGACATTGAAGCTGAAACTCCAATACTTTGGCCACCTGATGCGAAGAGCTGACTCATCTGAAAAGACCCTGATGCTGGGAAAGATTGCGGGCAGGAGGAGAAGGGGATGACAGAGGATGAGATGGTTGGATGGCATCACCGAGTCAATGGAGATGTTTGGGTAGACTCTGGCAGTTGGTGATGGACAGGGAGGCCTGGCGTGCTGCAGTTCATGGATTGCAAAGAGTTGGACACAACTGAGCAACTGAACTGAACTGAACAGAATATTGTGCTTTGACTTTAATCCAGAATGTGTGGAGATTTGAAGCTGTTTCAAATACATCCTAAGCCTAACCCTGACTACCTGCTGTGTGGCTTGGGGGTTGAGGACCCCTCCCTGTTTTAATTTTTCTTTATTTGGGAGGATTATATTTCTCCTGGATGGAATAGGATGCCTTTTCCAGCTCATTCCTTACTCCTGTCCCTCAGGCAATCATGAAGCCCTTTAATTGCTGGTGACTCCAGGGAAACAGAGTAAAATCACAGAGGGAGAGTGACAAGAGGACTTGCCCATCCCTTTGAATCACCACGATGGGGACACGTTGGAGTGCAGTGGGCTCACCCACCCGTCCTCCCCCTCTGTCCCACCCTGTCTGGCCTGGGTCCTCACTTTTACTTTGGGGCTGAGAGCAGTTCTGTCTAGACCTCGAGTCTCTCACTCCTGTCTCCCTGGATGCTTTCCTAAGTCCCTTCTTTCTTTCTTTCTTTTTTTTTAATTGCGTACACCTTCTGTGGGTTTGGAAGGAGGGGGATGGGGTGGGAATGGGGTGTAACAAGAGTGGGGAGGTTTGGGTTGGGTGTGTGGGTCACTGAATGAGTCACGTGGAATCCATTAGTCTCTTAGGGATCACTCCAGGCCATCTCACTGTGTCCCCCTTAGAACAGGAATGTCACAGTGGGTCTTGAACAGAAAGGCTCTAGGAAAGCTCAAAGAGAACTATAGGCCCTGATGAGATTTCTTGCCAGATCTATTCTGTGTTTTGATATGTACCATCCCCATTTATAAACTTGAGAAAAATTACTTTTATGTTTATTATTGATATCATTATTTTTTTCTGGTATTAATGGTATTGATATAATGATAAAAGTGTATTTTACATTTTGAGCACCTACTTTGCTTTATGTATCTGTATACATGCTAAATTGCTTCAGTAGTGTCTGACTCTGTGTGACCCTTAGCCCACCAGGCTCCTCTGTCTGTGGGATTCTCTAGGCAAGAATACTGGAGTGGGTTGCAGTGCCCTCCTCCAGGGGATTTTCCCAACCCAGGGATGGAACCCGAGTCTCTTACATCTCCTGTATTGGCAGGTGGGTTCTTTACCATTTGCCTCACCTGGGAATCTTCATGTACAATTATACATTATTTAACAATCCAGGAGATTAAGTTTATTATCCATATTTTATAGGTGAGGAACTCAAGGATCAGACAAGTTAGTATATATCCCAAGGCCACACTGATAGTAAGAGGCTTATCTAATTGTAAAACCCATATTCTCAAATACCATGCTAAAATGGTACAACTCAAGTCATTTGGGGTAACAATTAATGTCTGAATTCTGGTCTTGAGAATGAGATGTTAACTGGATAGCCTGCATTTTAGGTCCTTAAGTCATAATCATTTGCACATTTTGGAGAAGACATTACAAACACAGACTTGGGTGGCAGTGGTTGCTGTTGTTGCTTTTGGTGGTGGTGGTGGTGTATTTTTAGTTTTCCTTATTTTTTTTTTTTACCTTTCCTAAATCTTCCCTTCCAGCTAGAAACTAGTTTTCCCAATGCTTCCCTCTTGGTTCTCACTGCTGCCAACACATCAAATGTATCAACCACCTGAAACTGGGCTGCAGGGGTAGAATTTGTTTGCAGATATTTTAATTTCCCTGGTGATAAGAAATTAATTTTGTTGCAACTCTTTAACTTTCTAAGTGAATGATGGAATGTCACGGCGTGTGTTTTCCAGATGAAGGCAGTCAGAGTCTTCCTGTCCACCTGAAAGAACTGAGTTGGGACCTGGGTTTGCAGGTTCCCTTTGCCCTACAACCCAGCCCAGCCCATCCTTCTGGGCTTGAGAAAAGTCATTTGGCAGAAGGGTGTCAACTCTGCAGTCCTGCCTGGAATACTGGTGGTTATGTCTGCCAGGAGAGGACCTCTCCTTCTTTCATTCACTGAGCAAATATTTCTTGAGCACCTCCTGTGTGTGTGTCAGGCACTGTTCTAGGCTCAGCAGAGAACAAAACAGGTGAGTATCCCTGCCTTTCCCTTGGGGAGGAGGCAGACGAGAAATTAATGAGCAACTGTCATGTAAAATTCTATGAAGAAAAGCAAAGCAGGATAATGGATGCAGAATGTTGGAGGATTTAATTCAGAGGGTGTCTCTTGGGAGGTGACAGCTGAGAAAAGCCTGGATGAAGTTGGAAGATAATTGAGCCGGAGGGAACAGCAGACCCATGAGTTTTATCTTTGGACCAAACTACTTCACTCACACCCCATTTAGAGCAATGAGTTGACCCGACTCGGATCTTCTGTGGCTGCTTTTTCTTGTGCTCATGCAGCTTCCTCCAGACCAGGTCCTTTGGAGACTGCTTGTGACAGCGGGTTCTCCCTTTCACAAGAAGTTGATGAAGAAGTCAGTATCAACACCAAAAGGCAGCATGTGAAGCGCAAGGTGACAGCACCATGTCTGCCTCCATTGACTTCAGTTCAGTTCAGTCGCTCAGTCGTGTCTGACTCTTTGTGACCCCATGGACTGCAGCACTCCAGGCTTCCCTGTCCAACACCCAGGACTGATCTCCTTTAGGATGGACTGGTTGGATCTCCTTGCAGTCCAAGGGACTTGCAAGAGCCTTCTCCAAAACCACAGTTCAAAAGCATCAATTCTTTGGCGCTCAGCCTTCTTCACAGTCCAACTCTCGCATCCATATATGACCACTGGAAAAACCATAGCCTTGACTAGACAGACCTTTGTTGACAAAGTAATGTCTCTGCTTTTTAATATGCTGTCTAGGTTGGTCATAACATTTCTTCCAAGGAGTAAGCATCTTTTTATTTCATGACTGCAGTCACCATCTACAGTGATTTTGGAACCCCCCAAAATAAAATCAGCCTCTATTTCCACTATTTTGCCATCTATTTTCCATGAAGTGATGGGACTGATGCCATGATCTTAGTTTTCTGAATGTTGAGCTTTAAGCCAACTTTTTCACTTTCATCAAGAGGCTCTTTAGTTCTTCACGTTCTGCCATAAGGATAGTGTCATGTGCATATCTGAGGCTATTGGTATTTCTCCTGTCAGTCTTGATTCCAGCTTGTGCTTTATCCAGCCCAGCATTTTTCATGATGTACTCTGCATATAAGTTAAATAAGCAGGATGACAACATACAGCCTTGATGTGCTCCTTTCCCAATATGGAACCAGTCCATTGTTCCATGTCCAGTTCTAACTGTTGCTTCCTGACCTGCATACAGATTTCTCAAGACGCAGGTCAGGTG
The DNA here is from genome assembly GCF_029378745.1 of Bos indicus. Lineage (NCBI taxonomy): Eukaryota > Metazoa > Chordata > Mammalia > Artiodactyla > Bovidae > Bos > Bos indicus. The sequence continues at coordinate 25,137,844 of NC_091785.1, forward strand.
GTCTGGTATTCCCATCTCTTGAAGAATTTTCCACAGTTTATTGTGATCCACACAGTCAAAGGCTTTGGCATAGTCAATAAAACAGAAATAGATATTTTTCTGGAACTCTCTTTTTCTGTGATCTAGCAGATTTTGGCAATTTGATCTCTGGTTCCTCTGTCTTTTCTAAAACCAGCTTGAACATCAGGAAGTTCATGGTTCACGTATTGCTGAAGCCTGGCTTGGAGAATTTTGAGTGTTACTTTGCTAGTGTGTGAGATGAGTGCAATTGTGCAGTAGTTTGAGCATTCTTTGGCATTGCCTTTCTTTGGCATTGGAATGAAAACTGACCTTTTCCAGTCCTGTGGCCACTGCTGACTTTTCCAAATTTGCTGGCATATTGAGTGCAGCACTTTCACAGCATCATCTTTCAGGGTTTGAAATAGCTCAACTGGAATTCCATTATCTCCACTAGCCATTGGCCTATAGACAGATTTTATGAGTAGATGGAACACACCAATGTGGGGAGATTAGAAGTCCCCTGAATCATTCCCTGAAAATGTTGACTAATTTCCTATTATGTGCTAGTGCATGCGTGCATGCTAAGTTGCTTCAGTAGTGTCTGCCTCTTTGCGATCCAATGGACTGTAGCCCTCCGGGCTCCTCTGTCCATGGGATTCTCTAGACAAGAATACTGGAGTGGGTTGCCCTGCCCTTCTGCAGAGGATCTTCCCGATCCAGGAATGAACCTGCACCTCTTACATCTCATGCATTGGCAGGAGGGTTCTTTACCACTAGTGCCAGTATGGGCTAAGGCAGGACTGTTTTGGGTTTTAAACACCATCAGCAGTCATTTACTACTATTATTATTTATTTTTATTAAGCAAATATTAGCTATTACAATTGAGTACTTACAGTGTGCCGGACTCTGTTCTAAGCACTTTACATGGATTAATTACATTAATCCTCACAACATACCTAAGAAATAGATTCTTTTATTGTTCATATTTGATTGAGAAAACACAAACACAGAGAAATTGATAATTGATATATCCTCTGAGTGTCCTATGGATGTGAGAGTTGGACTGTGAAGAAGGCTGAGTGCCAAAGAATTGATGCTTTTGAACTGTGGTGTTGGAGAAGACTCTTGAGAGTCCCTTGGACTGCAAGGAGATCCAACCAGTCCATTCTAAAGGAGATCAGCCCTGGGATTTCTTTGGAAGGAATGATGCTAAAGCTGAAACTCCAGTACTTTGGCCACCTCATGTGAAGAGATGACTCATTGGAAAAGACTGTGATGCTGGGAGGGATTGGGGGCAAGAGGAGAAGGGGATGACAGAGGATGAGATGGCTGGATGGCATCACTGACTCAATGGACATGAGTCTGAGTGAACTCCAGGAGTTGGTGATGGACAGGGAGGCCTGGAGTGCTGCGATTCATGGGGTCACAAAGAGTCGGACACGACTAAGCAACTGATCTGATCTGATCTGATCTGAGTGTCCTGTCTGGGTTTGGAACCTGGGCAGTCTTTGAGTAAACACATACAGTTTACCATGACATGGGACAGGCACCATGGGATGAGTTACAAGCAAAGGGCTCTTGCCCATCCTCATAGGAGAAAGCAGAGGCTGAGAGCCAAGCCTCTAATTCAAGGTGACATAATTGGGCAGCTGTGCAGAGGCCAGAATTTAACACGGGTATCTCTGACCTGAAATCTGTGTTTCTCACGGCTCTTCTAGGCTGGCCCTCACATGGCAGCCCAACTCAGGCCACACCCACTGTGTAGGGTGCAGCCGTAACCTAGGCCAGTGGCAACCTCGGACAGGTCTCCAGCATCGAGCTGTGCCTCCTCTTCACCCCAGCAATCCTCCAGAAATTGGGATCCCAGGTTAAGACTGTCCTTGGGGATGACCGTGGACTTGTACTGGAAGCGTTTTGGAAGCATCATGGGCTTCTGAGCTCAGAGAATCTCTCTCAAGTCCGGGTGCCCAGGTCTGGCTCTGGGATACCTGATGGTTCAGAGATGAGGGTGTTTGAGCCAGGGCGCTGCCTTGTGAGTTCTGGGCTTAGAGGAGATGAGAAGGGAAGTGGGAGGGAGCAGATCTTTGTGTTTCATCTGCTTTCCCAGGCTTGTTGTGATGGGCCTGTCATGCAGTTCAAATTGCCAAGTGACCATTCATGGCTAGGTTTTTGATCTCCCTGCATCTCCTATACTTAAATTCCCCCTCATTCTTTATTCTTGTGGCTCTTCCCAATAATAACAATCATAAAATAGTAACAAATCAATTTGGGGAGTGCTTCCCATGTCACAAAGCACTTTTCATATGCATCATGTCCTTAAAACCAGATAACAGGCTTGTGAGATAGCATTATTTTACTCCTCTATTAAAGATGAGGACGTGGAAGGTTCAGAGAGGTTGTTTGTCCTGCCAGATGCCACACAGCAAGTACTGTATAACTGTGCCAGAATCCAGTCCTAGTCGCTTGACTCTCCCCCTCCACTGTGCTTCACCACCTCTTCAAACAACTTCCTGGTTAGTGTGTTTAATGGCTGTCTGTCAGTCTAGCTTTGGGTGGCTCAGAAGGTAAAGCATCTGCCTGCAATGCAGGAAACCCGGGTTTGATTCCTGGGTTGGGAAGATCCCCTGGATAAGGAAATAGCAACCCACTCCAGTACCCTTGCCTGAAAAATCCCATGGACAGAGAAGCCTGGTAGGCTACAGTCCATGGGGTCGCAAAGAGTCGGACATGATTGAGCGACTTCACCACTTCACCACAAAGACAAGCTTCAGTGAAATCAAATGATTTTGCTGCTGAATGAAAACATTTGCAAAATGCAGTTTTCTAGGCCACCCTCATATATGGTTCTTTGAGCTCAGTAAGCCCGGTTGGGAAGGGCTATAGAGGCTGAGGAGGGAGAGGCTGTCTCCTTGTCCCAGGTGAATTGGTAGCAATCCCAGAGCCTGGTGGCATGCTCCTTGCAGGACGAGTGAGTTTAGGGGTGCAGGAGACAAAGGAAGCATCTATTGTGCCATAGGAAACCTTCCTCTCTGAGAAGATGCCCACAGCTGCAAGATGACTGCTGCCCTGCTGTGTTCAACCCAACACTTTCACAGTGTTCTTGGCCCCTGAGTAACCTAAAATCCCTGGAGGCCCAAATTGATTCATTCATTCAGTGAAATCAAGCACCATGTGGTGACAATATAACAGTTATTAAAACAGCAAAAACCCTGGCCCCATGGAGTTTCCTCTCTAGTGGATGATAGTCAGCTAGAAAGTATATTCATCGTACAGCATGTTAGAAAGGGACAAGGGCTGTGGAGCAAAAACAGAGAAAGGGTGTGGGATGTGTGATGGGTGGGTCTCCAGGGAAGGGTTTTATCATCTCAGCTCCCTTTCCAGCACTGCATGTCAATTATCGTGTTATCATTTCAACATATAATCAATATAAAATATTAATGTTTTTATATTGTTTTCTTCCATACTAAGTCTTTGAAATCTGGTGTGTATTTAACACCTGCAGCCCATCTCAGTGCTGACTAGACACATTTCTTGTGTTCAGTTAACACACATGGCTATTGTATTGAACAGCTCAGATCTAGAAGAGTATCTTTCTCTAAATCCCCATTCTTTAATTTCTTCATTGATAAAAGTGTCACTTGGTTTTGTGTGCCCTTTGTACTTGAGTGTTTAGTGTATATGTGCCCACATGTGGGCTGGTTAATTTAGGTTTTAGGTTTTTTCAGTGTGGTGGAATGTAAGTAATTTGAGGCTGGACCTGCATCCCTTTACTTCTGTAAAGGTAAGCTTGTTGGCAGCAAGAAACCGTGGGAATTATACTCATATTGAGATTGGAGGAGTGTGTTTGCATGTGTGTTGGGGTGAGGGAAACACATGAAATTGAATCTTAATGTCCTTAGGGCTGGGGAAGTCATGTCTCACAAAAGATCTCTCTTTTCCCCTCTTGTGCGTAAGACGGTGTCAGAAAGATAATCAACCAGCTGAGCTCTCTGCACAGAGAGGTTTTTAGAGTAGCCAAGCCTGGCAGTTCAAGCCAGCAGAGGCCAGTTTACCTCCCTCAGCGCTCAGTGGTTCCCAGTTCCAGGAACTCCTGCAGTGTGGAGAGTGCCTTCCTCTTGGGGACTCTTAGAGCACCACCTGGTCTGGTCCTCTCCCGAGCACTTGTGCCTGGTGTTTCTTCATGACTGTGAAGGCACTTGCTGGCAAACAGAGTTTTACTTTCTTAGACAGTCTGTTTTTGCTGGGAATAAAAACACTTATTCATCCAGACTCTTGCTTTCTGCAAATGTGAGGTGGTGGAGGCCGGGCGTGGTTTGAGAATGACAGCTGACATGTGCATTAGAAACTGTGGAATCTGATGTAACTTAGAGCAACTATTTTCCATGTTTTGCATATAAATGGCCTTAGTACCATCCTGCCACACACTTCCCCTAAGACGGACTCTCCCTTGGGCACCTTTCTGAGAACTCACCTTGATTCCTTCTCTCCTCTAGTTTGCCAGGTGGACTCCTGCCCAATTATTATTCCCAAATTGCTACTCCTCTGGTTGCCAGATGGACTTAACGTCCATCTCCTCTGACTAGACTTTGGAGTCATCTGAAGCTTGGCTTCTATTCACCTTTCCTCTAGGTGGGCTGCCTTCCCTCTACTGAGAAAGCTTTGCCTGACCCCTTTCTCCTGCAGAGAGCATTTCCCATTGCGGGTTACCAGTTGTCTCAATTCTCCTGGGCTGTGGGACTTTTAGTGCTCAAGCTGGTGAAGTCTTGGTGAACCAGGATGGGTTGGTCATCCACCCCCTACACCATCTCCATCTGTTGGAATTCAGCCCATTTTAAGGGTGCTGCCCAGTTCCCTCCTGGGTCTGTGAGCACCAGTATTTGTCTGTATATTCATGTGGCACTGATGTTTATAGTGTCTTTTGTTATAGGTGTTTGTGTTCACTATTGTTTCTTCAGCAACAATAGTTGAATAATTGGAGACAAGGGTCATGTCTTATTCCTTTGATCGTTTGGGGACAGGGCCTTTTGCAAGGTAGGTGTTTGGATCTCATTTGCTGAATGAATGAATGGAGAATGAATTATATCCTTGAAGTGAGAGGATATGTCATAATTATGCTGGTGGGTTTTTATTAATTTCAAAGTAATAAACGTCCATTTTGTTTTTACAGAAAAATGTGTAAAAAATAGAAAGGCAACACTCATGTTCTTGAAAACCCACTATCCAGAAATAGCTACTATTAATATACTTTTTGCCTGTCCCTCCAATGTCTCCTCTTCCTCCTTTCCATCTGTCTCTCCAGTCATCTTCTTTCTGTCTATATATTGCTTTAAGATCTTATGTACATATTATTTTGTAATCTGATATTTCCCTTTACAATATATCATGAACATTTTTCTCATGCAATCAAATATGCTATGATCAGAATCCTTAAAGGTTATATCCTTATATATCATATTTATCCTTATATATCATCTGTCTATCTACATCATTCCATTTGTGGCTGTACGAATAGTTGTATTTTTTTTAATCAATCCCCCATTCTTGAACATGTAGATGTTCTTGAAACAAAATTTGTTTCATAAATTTTGTTCATGTGGCTTTGTCTTTTTTTTTTAACCATCTTTGATTATTTCCTTGAAATCCTTAGGAATAGAACTTCTGAGCCAAAGGCTTCTGAGTGATTTTAAAAGTCAGGGTGCAGCTTGTAGTTCTCAGGTTACCTCTGAAAGAGAAAGTGAACAGTAGAGGTTAAACCTTGCTTAGATCTCAACTTTAGCCATGACCTCGTGCTTCTAGTGGTTTTCTTAGACTTGAACAATGAAAGTTTGAGAGGACTGAGTTCTGTTGCAGGACTGAGAAAACCCAGGCAAGGCAGAGAATTCACTGTTTATGGTGGATCTGGATGTTGGGAGCATGTGTACCTGAGATGATAATATGAAGATGGCTGGAACCAGAAAAGGATTTGGGAGACAGGTTAGAGCAGTGTGAGGAGTCAGACTAGGTCAAATCAGGTCACAGACCCTTGAATTTGGGATTATGTTACACTGCACATGAGGACCTTCATACAGTGAGAAATACTACCCCAGGCAGGAAGCCTTTTACACCTGTCCTACCAGAAGTCAAGGACTGGCTTCTGTGATGGGGCTCTCTTGAGGCCTGTAGGCTCAAAGAATGTCTCAATATAAGCCCTGGAGAATCCTAGTATCTGGCTGATCTTTCCTAGCTCCAGCTTGTCTGAGCTTAGCAAGTGACAGCAGAAGTCCAGGCTCAATGGAAGACAAGTCCTGTGGGTCACAAGCCTGGGGTAGATCAGGACTGTTAAGAGTAGGCCACCAGCCCTGGTGATTCGATTAGAATAAAGCTCCATCTGCTTAAAATGAGCTCAAGTCTCTTGATCTCAAAAAATCCTATCCCAGGTTAGATGTCAAATTTTGGTATAATACAATATTGCTGGTGATATTTGAGGAAATCATTGCAGAGTGGGAATGTTCCAGAAGGAGACAAGCAGTTATTCATATTTTCAAAATGGTCTGTATAAGGTAGTTTACAAATTCATGTGCTAGTTGAAAGTCCTGGGCAAGATTCTAAAATTGAGTATTTAAAAGAGGGATTGTGTAACCTTGGAAAAACAAATAGTAATCTCTAGGAATAATCATGTGCTAACTGAGGATTGAGTCTTTTTTAGCTAACCTCTTTCCTTCTTTGCAGTAGGCATGGTATGTCCTGATTTCAGTAAGGCATTGGGAAGCCACTCAAGGTACCTTGAGCTCAAGGCAGAGGGCTTTGGGCTGGATCAGTTATTCATGGAATAGTACGCTCAGAGTATGTTTTTTTTTTTTTTTTAATTTAGTTTTTTAAATGGAAATATAGTTGATTTACAGTGTTGTCCTAATTTCTGCTGTATAGCAAAGTGATTCAGTTGTACATGTATATACATTCTTTTTAAAAATATTCTTTCTATTATGGTTATATGTGGAATCTAACACGTGGCACAAATCAACCTATTTACAAAACAGAAATAGACCTGGAGACATAGAGAACAGACTTGTGGTTACTAAGACGGAGGGGGAGGAAGAGGGATGGACTGGGGTTTTGGATTAGTGGATGCAAATTGTTAGCATTTGGAATGGATAAACAAGGTCCTACTGTATAGCATAGGGAGCTGTATCCAATCTCGGGAATACTTTTTAATGAAGCAATTCTTAAGCCAGAGGCAGGTTTCTAGAGTCAGGAGGTTCTAGTCTTTATCCTGTGTTGTTAACATTTCCTTTAATCAATGACAAAGAAAGATGGGAGAGATAATAGATATGTTTGATGGAAAAATTCAGATCTAAAATGATCAGGTTTGGAAAAGTGAACCTGATTTAACTTAAAATGATGGTTAATAGGGTCATATGCTGGGTTTTAACCTTGCATTAAAAAAAGTGAAACAGCTGCGCAAGGCCAGGATAGGGAGGTTTGACTACTCATATTTCAGAAGATATAATTTCAAGTTCAATATGTGTCAAGTGGCATGAATGGAACTACAGAACCTGTGATGAAGCTGGAAAAAGTCCTTCCCTGTCACTGGCTCTGTAACACTTGGAATGAGGTGGCTCCTTCTGGGCACAGCACTTTTGAGAGAGAAGAAGGGCTGATGGCATGCTAGAGGGCAAAGGACGTGGTGACTTCCCAATCCGCCAGTGACAGGCTATGTGGACCTTGGGGAATGTGTTAATCTCACTGAACCTCAGTTTCCTTATCTGTAAAATGGAGCAATAAATGGCTATCTCTATCACATTTTGTGAGAACAGTATACTTCATGAACATCAGTTAGAACAGGTCTTCATTCAGACTTACTGCTTGGCACATCTTGGACTTCTTTTTGTTGTCCTTGCTATAGGAGAGTGGTCAAGATTCTAAGAGTTGAAATTCATGTCAAGCCCAGATTTGCAGTCTGGAGAAGAGTAGACTTGGAGGCATGAGAGATGAACAGGTACTATCTGCCAGATATTGTTCAGAGGGCTTTACTTGGATTATCTTATTTGCCCTTAGCCCTGTGAAGGAGGCAACATTTTTTTGGCATTTCACAGATCAGGAAACTGAGGCTTAAGGAAATGTGTTTAGACCAAGGCTCCATAGCTAGGAAGGGATGGAGTTGATCTGGAACCTGACCTTCTGCTTCCCTGTCTAGACTGCCATGTTGCATCTCTTGCATTCTAGAGTACTGATACTTGGCAGGGTGTCAGGGGGGCATGCTTTGGGGTCAGTGGAGAAATCCATCTGAACTGGGTGCCAGGAGAGTCTGAGTCCAAGACCAGCTGCAGACAAGCTAGGTCTTATCTCTAGGCACCTCATCGGCCTCCCAGTTTGCTCAGCAGTTTTCCTCAGCAGCTCTTTATTGACTGTCTGCTGGACAGTCAATAATATCCTTTCCAGATAGGAAAAAAAAAAAAAAAAAGTGGTGAGTCCAGCTATCTGTTCTACCCAGTAAAAGGGTGATCCCAGGGTCAAGGGGCCAAGACTGAGTTGGATGTGGTATGTTTTCATCATGATTGGGATGGCAGTGACTAGATGGGCTTTGAGTGAGTGAGTGCATTCCCAAGGCAGCTGGGTGCTGTCTGGTTGTCTGGTAGAGCACCCCCTTTATCCTCCTCATTCCTTGGCTCCTGCTGAGCTGACTGCATGGGAAAGAGGCCTGGAGGGGGCTTGGAGAAACATCATCACAATCCACATATTCATTTCTGCCACCATAATAAGTGGTCCATGGGAGCATCATGGCAACCTTTTCAAAGGGTTTTCTTGGGTCCCAGCCAGAGACGGAGATGCTGATTGATGTATCTTCTTAGTCCGTGTCTTCATTTACTGAGTATTGTTTATTTTGGGAGAAGGAGCAGGGCTTGGGGTCTAATCCTAAACCATCTCCTTCCCAGGAGTCACTGCTCAGGATTTTTCCAGAAAAGGCCACCTAGTCCCCGAGTCTTTCTCAACTCTGGCACTAGGAGCCTCAGTTTCCCTGTCACCTTTCATCTATGAACATTCCAGCCTCTAGGACTTGGCTCCCACTGTTTCTCCCACTGTGATCCCTTACACCTTTGTAGTTTTCCAAGTCTTACCCTGGAGTCTTCCCTCTTCTGTGGACCTGCCCGGGTCACTAAGCCTGTACAGATTGGCTGAACTGAGTAACTGAAGGGCAGGGACATTGCTTCCTGTATCCAGAATGTGGCTGGCACTCTGAAGATGCTCAGTAGATATTGTAAAAGAATGAATGAGAACAAATGAAGGGATGAATGCTGGCTAGCACCTTTTAGCCCTTCAGAATTCCCTGGTTGCTTCATGTTGGTGCTTTACTGATGCTGTCTTCAGGATGTGGGCTCAGAAGTCAGAGGCCGAATTCAAATCTTAGCCCTTCCACTAACTTGGGTACATTAGTTAAATTCTCTAAAACAGTTTCTTCAACATTGGGGAATGTCTCATAGGGTTTTAAGGAGATTTAAATGAGAGAATGAACGTAACACTCTCAACTAGTTGCAACAAGCGCTCGAGAATCCTAGCTTACACTAGTGTATATATCTGGAGGGCAGGACCCTGACTTATATTACTACTGCTGATTTGGTGTTGCCTTGCCCCTTGGTGAATCCATCTTGATTGCTTACTGGATAAGGACCCTAGGGGTCAGAGACAAAGAGAGCAAGAAGGGACTCTGCATAGGGGTCTGATACACTTGCAATAAAATAGGATATTGTTTTGCTTTAACGGTATTGTGCTAGCTCAGAGGCTTAATAGCAGGCGTTATGGCTACAGAGAGACCCAGAGGAACATGACGTCAGGGCCATTGTTACATCAGTGTTCTCTGTTGTCTCTGAACACAGTGTTCCTAAACGGTGGCACTTGTGTTTGAAAGGCGAATCATTCACTCCAGGAAGACACTGCTTTTAAAGATGGTGTTAGATGCCTGTGAGACAGGAACGCAGAGAACCAGCTCCACTGCAGGAAGTTAAACACGCCTAGTGCCAAGTATCTCTGCGGGGGCCCGGAGGAAAGAGGGTATCAAATTACTAGAAAGATCAACTCCAGCCTCAGTCTCCTTAACTTCGGATCAACCTCTGCTTTTGCACACATGCTGCTGTTGGCTGCTGTTTAGATTTTATTTTGGGCTAAAATGTCATATTGTAGAGCAGAGATATTTCTCCGCTTCCCTGAGAATAATAGCTGTGGAATGAGCAGGACACACAAGGAAGAAGGGTTACGGCAGCACTTTGACACCCAAAGGAGCTGTCAAGCTGGGAAGCTTTGTGTAGGCATTCTGCGCACAGCCTGGTGTAATCAGAATGGAGGTGGGTAAGGGGTCGGGGTGATGGACCCCATGCAGGCGGGGCCTACAGGGGAGAAGAAGAGGCCCCTCCAAGCCCTATTTCTGGCTCTAGTGTCTGAAGGTTGAGGGGCTGAGCAGCAAACAGCAGAGGAGAGAGCCCCGGAGCCAGAGTGGGAGCAAGTCAGGCTACCATCAGCCTGCAGTAAACAGGCTGATTAATCAGGGATGAATTCAATTTCCCTACAAGAGCAGCTATGGACTGGCATGGGAATCTGCAAAAGAATAATAACAGCCCTTGAACTTACAGAATGCTTTATGCTTCTGAAAATGCTCTGGAGTCCATGAACTCCTCTGCTGCTCCCAGGGGTCCTGACAGGTGGGGAGGGCTGACACTGCTGCCCACTCAGCAGAGATGTGGAGGGCAGAAGGGCTTGCTTAAGGCCACACAACTATACCCTAAAGAACTGAACCCAGTGCCTCCCTGATTTCTATAATTCATTCATTCATTCAGCAAATCTCTTGCACATTTCTGGTGTCAGGCATTGATTTAGGTTTAATAAATATGGAGATCTGAGACTTGCCTGCAGATAATCCCAATAGTTTATGCATTTCAATAAAGCAGCTTTGCAGTGTGTCCCCATCAGTTTCTCTTGGGAGGCACCAGACTTGGTGCTTTGCTGTAATGTCCAAAGGTTTCGATTTTTTCAATCCCTGTTTTGTAGTGGGGGAGGAAGAGAGGAGCCCCCTCTTTTGAGAGAGCTTGCAAAGCTAACACCATTTACATGGGCCTGCTCTTTGTTTTTAGCATCTCCTCAAAACCAAAGGGGGCTTCCCTGATGGCTCAGTGGGTAAAGAATCTGTCTGCAATGCAGGAGACACAGGAGACATGAGTTCAATCCCTGGGTCAGGAAGATCCACTGGAGTAGGAAATGGAAGCCCACTCCAGTATTCTTGCCTGGAAAAGTCCATGGACAGAGAAGCCTGGCCGGCTAGAGTCCACGGGGTCGCAAAGAGTCAGATGTGACTGAGCGACTAAGCACACAAAACCAAAGGACTGGGGCTGTGATGTCCCCTCAGTGATGCCTAGATGAACGTCTGTCCCCAGACAGATTATAAATTTCTTAAGGATCCTAGTATCTTGCTCATCTTGGTAGCCTACTTTCATGGCTCTCACTACAACAGTATGCTCTCAGCATATACTAACTGGATTGAGTTGGAGTACAAACATTACTGTATTTAAGTTCATGTCTCTCTGTGTGCCTGTGCACATGTGTGTGTCTGTATGAATATGCATGTGTTAGGTTTGCTTAATCTGAAGTGTGGAAAAAAAAATGTTTACTGCTGTAGTTTGTTTTTATGGATGCTAGAAAGATCTCTCCCCTAGAAATGTATTTTTTTTCCTAGTCCAGCATGCAATGATAATTTTTATCATTAGAAATATACTTGTTTATTATGAGGATGAACATCTGCAGTTCTGTGCACTTGATGTGAGTTAGTCAGTGGTCTTTTCTTTTAGCTCTAGGAGCAATCACAGCAGTGAGCATATCCTGCAGCCCTTGAAGGTGAAGAGGAGACACGAGAAGGCTAAGAGCAGAGAAAGTGGAGAAAGTTGAGGCACAAACGGCAGGCTGGTTTTTCGTAGTTCAGTTAAGAGCTGACTGTGGTCCTATCTTCCCAGGTAGATTGAAAGAGCTTCAGAGGCAGAGTATGCATTTCTTCCTAAGAAGCAAAATTATTAAGAAGCCAGAGCAAAAGAGACCCCGTGCCTGTGCACAGGGCCCCAGGAAGATCTATTGTTCAGTGTGTGGGTTGCACCCTCATGCAGGCAATGATGTTCTTAGCAACCATCACTGTGAGAATGACACCTGAGGATTCACATGTGGGCAGAAGGGTTCACCTCTGTTGACTCTCTCCATCGCCTCTACTGATCCCACTCAGGACCCTTTGACAGGAGAGATGACATTCTTCAATGGAAAGTACATCCATAGGCTTTGAATGAAGCTGCTGCTGCTGCTGCTAAGTCGCTTCAGTTGTGTCCGACTCTGTGTGACCCCATAGCCGGCAGCCCACCAGGCTTCCCCGTCCCTGGGATTCTCCAGGCAAGAACACTGGAGTGGGTTGCCATTTCCTTCTCCAGTGCATGAAAGTGAAGTTGCTCTGTCATGTCTGACTCTTAGTGACCCCATGGACTGCAGCCTACCAGGCTCCTTCGTCCATAGGATTTTCCAGGCAAGAGTACTGGAGTGGGGTGCCATGAATGGAGCTAGCCGGGTTTAATCCCAACACAGGTACTTTTGAAGCTTCCCAAGTGGTGTTTGTGGTAAAGAACCTGCCTGCCAATGCAGGTAGATGTAAGAGATGTGAGTTTGATCCCTGGGTTGGGAAGATCCCCTTGAGGAGGGCACAGCAACCCACTCCAGTATTCTTGCTTGGAGAATCCCATGGACAGAGGAGCCTGGTGGGCTGTGGTCCATAGCGTCGTAAAGAGTCGGACGCAACTGAAGCAACTTAGAACACATGCACACAGGTATTTTTGAGCTTTATGACCTTGACTGAATGATTTAACCTCTCATCATCAGAGATAAAAACAACAGTGACCTTGTACATGTGATAGGAGTGTTAAGTGACATAACATATATGCAGGGTCTGTTACTAACTTATTAATATGCCTGGCAAGTTAGATTTCTCTTTCTTGAGACTTTTTTTTTTTAATATATATAGTTAGTAGAAGAATCTGCCCCTTTAAGGTTGTCAGTTTTAAAAAAGTCTTTCCCCAGAAAGGGTGGAGTACAAATTTAAGAGTTGGTGAAGAACATCAGGAAAGAGCAGGGCTCCCAGAGGGGGCTGTCCCCCTGCAGGTTGCCTTTCACTTGGCCCTCCTGCCTGGTGAATGTCTGCGGCGGGCAGGGGGCCCGGCAGCTCTGGTGGAAGCTGTGCCACTGCATTGTTCTTGGCACTTATGCCAGCCATTCAGGGCTCTCAAAAAATTGGCTTAGGAAATAGTTTGAAAGTTATTGCTCGGGATTCGGGAAACTCCAGGTGGTTTTTGAGAGCTGCCCCCGAATGCAGCTGGAGATGTATCCTCAGCTGTTCATTTTCAGGACTTTCATTATTTTTCATGTTTATTTCTGGCTGGAGCCAGAGCTGGGGTATTCATGAGCTCTCACTGTCTGCTTTTTTTTTAAACCCATCCCTTTGTTTCTTTGGGAGAGAATGAAGCTTGCTCCCCAAGCCCCTCTGCCCCACTGCAGGGTTCAAGGAAACTGGCCCTTATAATTGTAAATTACCTATAAAAAAGACAAAGCCTTCAGCTCTCTCCCTGACTAAAGCTTCAGAGATCAGTGGTGATGGTGGAAATTGATGAAAGCCACAGCTGAGTTTCTGGCCTGTTGATGACTGCTGAGATGAAAAGACAGCAATTGAAGCTGGCTTTGGGGATGAGCATCCCAGTAAGGATTTCTTTTTGGGACGCAATTATTACATGTGCTACAGACTCCAGCTAGGCCCCAAGTTTCTTGAAACCATTTCTGATTTGCTCCCTAATAATGTTTTCTTTTCTTTCGAAGTGTGGCCTCTAATCTGACCACCCCCTCCCTCAAGGAAAAATACAGTCTTTGAAACACAATACAGTCGTAGCTCAAAGTCAAGTCAAATACGTCTTGCTTTCTCTGTTTCTTCTCTTTAATAGCAGAATGAGGCTTGGTTGAACTCCTTTTCTTTTTCATCTTGGCTTATCCCCTTGGGCTGGTGTTAAACAGCTGTCATACTTGGGCTGCCCAGGAATCCACTTATGAAACAAACCAGTCAGCCTTCCTAATTGTCCTCCTGTGACTGGACTAAATTGTCATCTTAATTTTTCAATGCTTGAGTTCCTGGGCCTCGGGCCTGTGAGTGTCATCTCTGAACATGGCCAGTCATTTGCCCCCAGCCAGACCCTCCTGTGAATTGATAGGGTGGAGCTGAGACAGCCTGGAGTTGGGGGTCTGACTTCAAATGAAGAAGGAGGAAAAGGAATAAGGCCACGGGAGCGGGGTGAGCTTGTGGAAAACAAAGCTATTTCTTGTTCGTGTGGAAGGGTTGTTTTCTTTATAATGTTCCGTATCTTCCTAAGAGAAGTTAACGCCCAGGTGTAAAGAACACCCTCTAAGTGGGACATGCCTGTGCCCGGGAAGACACATCCTGGCACCTGTACACAGGTATTTGGTTGCAAGTGAGGGCTTCATTCTAGAGAGCACACTGAGGCTTCATTATTCTGTCAAGATTTAGAAACATATTTTAAATTGACTTTGATGAATTCAGCATTCATGTTTTTGGTTATTATTGGCAGCATCCTGAAAGAGCTTTGGCATTATAGTAATTTTTATGACCTTGGTGATTTTGTAGTTTATTCTGTTAAATAGTTGTTATATTCTCTTTTGGGGAATGAGTCCTTCTGAAGACTGTTTCCCTTTTGAAGACTGTTTGCAAGGGAAATTTTTCTTTTAAAATGTTCCCCTCTCTTAGTCTTCTTTTGACTTTTTAAATTGGAAACTTGCTTTACTATTGGTTGTCTTTCTTGCTTGGTGTTCAGGCTTTTAATGTGATGACTTTCTCTTTGTTCACAACTCATCCACACATCTATAACTCATCCCTGCGTCTGTAACCTTTGACAGCGTTTCAGCCCAGGCGCTCTCCAGAAGCAGGTTCATCCACCCTACTTGCACTGACAGTCATCCTCGTATCTACTGACTGCATTGTGCATTTCTGGTTTGCAGGCTGGGCAGTATCCTTGTGATTGCTTTTCTCCTGTGCTCCATTCTGGTGGTTTGGTGGCTCCATTCTTATTTTCCAAGTTTCCTTCTTTGATCACTTTTTATTTTCTGTTTCAAGAGCTTCCTTTAGTCCTTCTTTTGTAGTAGGTCTACTGGTAAAAAAATTTTTTTAGTTTTCTTTTCTTGGAGAATGTTTTCAATTACCCTTTCATTCCTAAAAGATATTTTTGTTGGATAGAGACTTTGGGGTTGACAGTATTTTATTCTTTCAGCTCTTAGAAAATGTCATGCCACGTTTCCTGGTGTCACTTCTCATGAAAAATTCACTGTCATTTAAACGGTTTTTTCCTTGTAGGTAAGGTGTTTCTCTTGCAACTTTCTAGAATTTTTTTTCCCTTTATCTTTAGGTTTCAGAAGTTTGTGATATGTCTTGGTATGTGTTTCTTTGGGTTTATCCTATTTGGAGTTTGCTAAGTTTTTTGAATCTTTGCTGCTGCAGCTGCTAAGTCACTTCAGTCATGTCCGACTCTGTGCGACCCCATGGACTGCAGCCTATCAGGCTCCTCCATCCATGGGATTTTCCGGGCAACAGTACTGGAGTGGAGTCCCATTGCCTTCTCCCTTTTAGGTTTGTGTCTTTTTGCCAAATTTGGGAAAATTTTAGTCCTTATCATTTTTGTGGTTAAAATATATTTAGATTAAAAAATCAAATGATTATAAAGCAAATATTAATAATCCCCACTACCCTCATCCACTACATATATACTCCTATCCAATCCCACCTTCCTTTGGTAACCAGTAGTAGCATTTTGGTAAGTTTCTTTTTTTTCCCATCTTTACTGAAGTGTATGTAATTGGTATATGAAACACTGCACATAATTAGTTTATACAGTTTGGTGAGTTTGGGCATATGTATATACTTATGGTACATCACCACAATCTGGGAAATAAACATATTCATCACCTCCAAAGGTTTTCTTGCATCTCCTTGTTTTGTGATAAGCATACAGCATGAGATCTGCCCTCTTAACACATCTGTAAGTGCACAGCACCATGTTGCTGACTATAGGTACTGTGTTGCACAGTAGAACTCTGGACCTTGTTCCTCTTGTGTAACTGTAACTTTATACTCATTGAGGTACAGCTCCCCACGTCATCTTCCCCCATCCATGGGTAACCGCCTTCTATTGTCAGCTTCTCTGTTGCACTATTTGAGGTGACTCGTGTAAGAGGAACCGTGCAGTGTTTCTCCTTCTGTGACTGACCTATTTCACTTAGCTTCATGTCTTTCCAGCGCATTCCTGCTGTTGCAAATGGTAGGATTTCCTTCTTTTCTAAGGCCCAATTCCATTCCACTGTGTGTATAAACCACATTTTCTTTATCTCTTCACTGTCATTGGACCCGTGAGTTGTTTCCAAATCTTGGCTGTTGTGAATAATGCTGTCATGAATATGGGAGTGCAGATATCAGTTTATAAGATCCTCATTTCTTTTGGATACAGACTTGGAAGTGGGATTTTCTGGGTTGTACAGTAGTTTTATTTTAATTAGTTTAATTAATTTTAATTTTTTGAGGAATCTCTGTACTATTTACCACAGCAGCTGTACCACTTTACGTCCCCACTAACAGTGTACAAGTGTTCCAGTTCTTTTTCACAACCTCACCAACCCTTGCAATCTTTTGATATTTTTTAATTTTTAAAATTAAGCATCTGCCATATGCCCATAATCAAGGTTGGGTATGGAAAAGCCTTTTTTCTTCAAATGGCCTCTCCACTCAAGGGTGTCCTGCTCTGGGGTGAGGGGGAGGTTAAGCTTAAAGTTTCAATGATGTAGTTGGAGGCAAGGCAGCAGATGTATTGTGAGGCATTCACCTTGTTCTGGGTTTCTTGACCAGGTGCCTCACCACGGGGATGGGGAATCCAGCAGGAGTTGGGTGCCTTATAACCTGTGTCCAAGATGTTCTCTTCAGTACATCAGTATTACTGAGAATGGGCTCTCAGGAAGTGGTGGATTCGATTCTCACTTCCTGAGAGGGGATGCGTTTGTTCTGAGGTGTCTCTGTGCTGTCCTAAGTCCCTTTGAACTCATGAGCCTGCTTTGGTGAGGTAGCAGGCTAGGGCTGAAAACCACAGGAAGTCTGCCAGGGGTGTACAGATGTAGAAGTGGAGGCTTGGAAGAGAGGTTAGGAACAGGACAGTGAGAAGCATCCTTTATTCAGGCAGAAAGGCTAGGGCTCCAAGAAAAGGATCTCAGAATGGGCTTGCCTAAACCTTCATTCATTCATGGTGATGATAATGATGCCAATAATAATAGTAATAAAATCTGATCATGATGCTTTCAACATTACCCGTTTCATCACCTCATTTGATCCTCACAGCACTGTGAGACAGATATTATCATCTCCATATTACAAATGAAGAAACCAGCTCTTAAAAGCTTGATGGACTTGTGCATGGTGGCTGGCAGAGAGTTATGGGGCAACCTCCTCATGCCAGTGAAAAGTGAAGAGAAAGTGAAGTTGCTCAGTCATGTCCTACTTTTTGTGACCCCATGGACTATAGCCCACCAGGCTTTTCTGTCCATGGGGATTCTTCAGACAAGAATACTGGACTGGGTTGCCATTTCCTTCAGTGCTCCCCTTTGCCCATTTCCACCCTGAGCTCTAAACTCAAACCCTAAAACAGTTTTATTCAAAAAACCCCCCAAACAAAAACTGAAAACAGTCAGAGTTATCTTTGCATTCCCTTCCCTATTTCACTTTTAGACCTCTGACATACTGGACATGCCTGGAGGATATTTATTTATGCTGGTGCTTCCTGTCGAATGAGATTCCTAGCTGTAATAGCAAATTTTCTATTATAATTATGGTGATTGTTATCAATTATAATAACACTGCTTTTCTATTAAAGCACAAACCATTTGCTGAGAATAGTGAAGTATTTACTTTTTCTTATTAATCCTTACAACTATCCTATGTTATCTCCACTGTTACAGATGAAGGAGCTGAACATTAGGGAGATTGATTGACTTGCCTAAAACAATACACCAGCTAATAAGGGGCAAAACTGGGGCTTCCTTGGTGGTCAGGTGGTAAAGAATCTACCTGCAATGTGAGAGACCCAAGTTCAATCCCTGGGTCGGGAAGATCCCCTGGAGAAGGGAATGGCAACCTGTTCCAGTACTCTTGCCTGGAGAATTCTATGGACAGAGGAGCCTCTTGGGCTGCAGTCCATGGGGTCACAAAGAGTTGGACACGACTGAGCAGCTAACATTTTCAAGGGGCAAAGCTAGGATTTGAAACCAGATCAGATTCCAAGCCCAGTCTTTAACCCCCAAATTCAATTTTCTCCCACATTGATGTGTTCTAATGATGCTGGGAGGGATTGGGGGCAGGAGGAGAAGGGGACGACAGAGGATGAGATGGTTGGATGGCATCATTGACTCGATGGACATGAGTCTGAATGAACTCCACGAGTTAGTGATGGCCAGGGAGGCCTGGCGTGCTGCGATTCATGGGGTCGCAAAGAGTCGGACATGACTGAGTGACTGAACTGAACTGAACTGAACTGAATGCTATGTTTGGAGAACTTGAACTCTGCCTGCACCCCGAGAATGCATCATTCTGAGAAGGGAAAGACACTTAGAATCTTCTTCCTGCAATGCCTCTCTTGACTTTTGCTTTCAGCAGGCTGCTACTTTGCCTGGGACCCCTTTTTAAGGCTGTGCTGTCTCAAGATGTGAGTGGTGTATTAAAACTGAAGACTCCTTGTTCACTTCACAGGCGTTAATCAATGGCAAATTAGAATGGAATTGATATATGCATATGACATGCACATTAATTCCAAATGTGTTTATCGTAATTAGTGCTATTACAATGAATGCCAAAGGAATCAGGAAATGATTAGCTACACTTAGTATTTGTTACGGTTTGTTTAAAAAAGTTAAACATAAAATTAGTTGTGGTTTGAGGACTGATGTTTCATTTGCTCAGTGAACATGGCTACAAGCCTTTGGTTTTTGTGACGAGAGGTTTCAAGGGGTCTTCCCATGCAAGATTTTACAGTAAAATAAATTAATGAGTCTATCATCCTCAATTAATGATGTGGTTTTTCTTTTTAATCATTGCTGTCTCCTAGCTGTTCCCTATTGTCACCCTTGCATTGAAAAGTCTACTAACTCAGAAAGATGAAAACGAAGGAGATAGAAAAGTAGATCATAAAACATCTAGAAGGATCATTGTATACTTTTAAAAGATATGTTGTATTCACTTGGGGTGGGCTATTCATATTTATTGATCTCTACTGTGTTCCGGCACTTTCATTTGTGTGATACCCATTTAATCCTCAAGATGATTCCCTAAAGTGAGTATTCAAGTGAGAAGATCAAGGCTCAGAGAAGTTTGCTTGTTCACAGTCACCCGTGTGCTGGGCGGAGATGCAGGGTTCACCTCTACGTCTGATGCTTGCTCTGCTGAGTGGGGCACTTCACCCTAAGTGACTGAAGACCTAAACTTGTGAAGCTAATGCTGTGAGTGTGATTCACCGGGAACCTTGCTCCGTGGTCCTGTGGCTCAGCTGCACCAGGCATCTGGCTGGCCACGTCCCAGTGGGGAAAGTCATCAGAAAGAAGACAGGAGGAAAGAGAACAACTGGTTTAGAACAAGCTCAACTCTGCCAAAGGACCAGCTGCTCAGAGCGCTTGTCCTGACATGACTTTTGTTTCCAAAGGATGGCCTTCTAGAGAGGTACTAGGTCACCCTGAGGAGTCCATTCATACAACAAACATTTGTTGAGCACCTCCATATGCTGGGAATTTTTCCCAGCGCTAGTGAGGCAGGTGAATAGCACAGTCATATGTGTAAATAGCTTATATTGTAGTGGGCTGAACAGACACACAGATATTTCCAAAGCACTTTGGGAAATCTGTGATAGAGACACAAGGTCCCTAGAGAATTCATGAGGGGTGCTAACATACCTGGAGATTGTAAGAAGGCGAGAAATGCTTCCCATGTGTTGAGCATAGGTTATTTCTCGAAGATTAGTGAATGCATACTTAGTAAAAGGTATTGCACTGAATATACTGTGCCCGTAAATAGACTGTGCAGACATGTTATGACTCTGTGTGTATGTGTGTGTACATGCTTGGTCATGTCAGACTCTTTGTGACCCCATAGACTGTAGCCCCCCAGGCTCCTCTGTCCATGGAATTTTCCAGGTAAGAATATTAGAGTGGGCTGCCATTTCCTCTTCCAGGGGATTTTCCCCACCCAGGTATCGAACCCATGCCTCTTGTGTCTCTGGCATTGGCAGGTGAATTCTTTACCACTGCACCACCTGGGGAGTCCTGTAACCCTGGGCACCATGTTTTATAAGGGAGGTGTCACTGGGACTGTTCTCAGCACCCAGCACAGTGCCTGGCATGTAGGGAGCATCAGGAAAAACCTGCTGAGTGAATGAACAAGTTCACATGGATAATGTCAGACAACTCCTGCCAGAGAGTTTCCTCTTTTTGCCTTTACATTTCCGCACCAAAAATGCCAGCATCAGCAAGAATGCAGTCAGCTTGCAAGATGGCCCACTGCCATCGTTAAGAGCACTGGGTTTGAAACCTCCATCTGCTACTTTTTAGTCATGAAACCTTGGGAACATCCTTTACCTCTCAATCCCTGAGTTTCCTTCTCTTTAGTAGCTCCATGTCACAGAGTTGTCATGGGGGTGAGTTTACGCACATAAAACCACGTGGGGCAGTGGCTAGCATATAGGAAGCACTCAGCCAGCGTTGGCCCTTATTTTGCCACATAATTTTGATTAATCTTCTAAGAAAAATATCTCTCTTGGAAAATTCTGGCTTTTTTCTGATTTTATGTGATCTGAGTCTAAAGTCTACATCTCTTATGGATCTTGAAGATACATTTCACTACCATGATTCCATAATCTCTTTCCTAAGTTCCATTCATTCTGTTCTAACACATTAGTAAACTATTAGATCTTGTTTTGGTTGTTTGTATCCATCAAAAGCATCTGTAGCCATAGGCAAGGCCAGGCTGATGGTGGAACTGGCATTCTTTCTCTTCATTTTCCTCAGTGTGTTGGTTCTGTTTTCATTTTTAAACTAAAGGCAACAGAAGCCATCTGGAATTCACTTAAGCGAGAAAATGAAATTCACTGGAAAGATACTGTAGTACTATAGGCATTTCAGGGAATGACCAGACTTGAAAAAAAGGGTGGGGATTAAGCAAATCCAAGGCTTCAGAGCCAGGGGTTTGCAGGCCCTCCTTCCATATCTCCACCAAGAGTGTAAATAAATTCCTAACAGACCCTCAGGAGAGAGAAGCCAGTTTTTACATCTGTCCACTCATGGTGGCCAGGTGTCCACCATGAAACCTGTCTGCTGTGGTCAAAGGGGCAGGGTTATGCAGCAAAAACATGACTGCAGGGAGACCACCTCATGATGTGGGCGAGGTAGTTCCCAGGGAAAGGGAACCTGGGTATATAGCTTGTCTACTACAGTTGGAAAGCAAGGAAATCAAACCAGTCAATATTAAAAGAAATCAACCCTGAATACTCTGAAGAAAGACTGATGCTGAAGCTGAAGCTCCAATACTTTGGCCACCTGATGCAAACAGCTGACTCATTGGAAAAGACCCTGATGCTGGGTAAGATTGAAGGCAGAAGAAGAGGGTGACAGAGGATGAGATGTTTGGATGGCATCACTGATTCAGTGGGCATAAACTTGGGTAAACTTCAGGAGATGGTGAAGGACAGGGAGGCCTGGCGTGCTGCAGTCCATGGGGTCACAAAGAGTCAAGACACGACTTGGTGATTCAACAACAGCTGCAGTTGATTTGTGTGTAGCCTGAAGTGTTGTAAATTTACGTCTTGTTTTCCGACTCTGAGGAGCTCACTGCTCAGTCAAGCATGGTTACTTAGCACTTGCCATGCCCCTCACTCTGTGCAAGATATGGCTGTGTATGTGTGTGTGCATGCACGTGCATGCATGGTGGTCACAGAGAAATGTATTTCAGGGACCTTGTCCTTTAGGAAGTTATAGTGCAAGGCCAGAACCAGACAGATATGACCTTATTAATTTGAACATGATTGTGTTTTCTGTGTCAGCTGTTTTCCTAGTTTCTTTTCTCCTAAGCTATTTATATCTACCTCATATTTCATGCTCCTTAAAAAAATGGGGCATCTTTGGCTCAAGTAGTCAATATTAAAAGTGGGTTTTAAATGGGACCGTATAATATACTGTGCAGTTAGTGAGTGCTTGTTGTATGTCAATAACTGAACAAATCGATTATTTCCTCTTTTTCACTGACTCCTCCAAGCCCCTTAAGTGGGAGGCACAAAGATTATCCATATCTCACAAATGAGGAAGATAGGGTCTTGAAGAAGTAAGTATCTCAAGATTACACACTTAGTGTGAACAGAACCAAAGCAGTTGAACTCAGCTTTGTTAACCCCCAAACCAATGCTCTTAAGTATTGATGCTGTGGTATCTTAAGTAAATTATAAATTATTTTGCTGATTTTTATATATTTGATACTGTCTGTTTTCTTTCTTTGATTTCCACATGGAAAGATTTTTATTGTGTTTTAAAACATATCTTCATTGGTATTTCCTGAGCCTGAACTAATTATAGGTCCCTTGCAAAGAAATGAGAATGAATATTGTTCTTTGGAAATCAGCAAATGACAAAAATTACATTAGTATGTGGCCATATAACTTTATTTTGTCTTGATCAGCATCAGACATAGATTTTAAGCAATATGTTTGAAAATGTGTTCAAAGGCCAAGTGTGTGTAATATATACACGAGTGGGTGACACTGACCTAAAATAATCATTTAGAAGGCCAAATTTTAGAATATTTTATAGTTAAAAAATACACAAGGGCAAGAGTGAGATTTTTGTAAATATTAGGGCAGAGATATTAAGGAAGTTATGGATGCCAGGGAGAAAGCAGAGCACATCAGTTTCCACTTTAATTTTGCCTTCTGGGTCAAGGTAAATGTCTGGACTCAGTGGTGTAGAATGAACATGTGTAAATTAACAGGGAAAAATGAGAAAAGCCATGTAAGGTATGTGAAGAGACTGGTAAAATATTATATTGATTTAAATAAATCCAAGTCTTCTATCATGGAGCATTTTTATGCCAGTGCTCTGAAAAACATTACCTTGGAGATCACTGTTAAAGACTGACTAATTTCAAGCATGAGCTAGACAAATGTCAGATGATGGATGTCACACTCTGGAGCAGTGGGCCTGAAAATGACCACAAGCAAGATTTAGAAGGTTATATTAAAATAATGAGGAGGATTTGATGATAACCAGGATGCTGTGAGGGTCTGATGCAAACAGTCAGTTTTGCTTCTTTTGTAAGGGTCAATAATCTATTACGTGAGGAAAAAAATAACATGAGCAGAAAAGATCTCAGGAACATATTTGAACAACCTCCTTGTGATATTTTTGTGATTAATACAGATTTTTAAAATTTTTTTACTTATTTTAATTGGAGGATAATTGCTTTACAATGTTGTGTTGGTTTCTGCCATATAACACCACCAGTCATCAGTTCAGTTCAGTTGCTCAGTCGTGTCTGACTCTTTTCAACCCCATGAACCGCAGCACGCCAGGCCTCCCTGTCCATCACCAACTCCCAGAGTTTACCCAAACTCATGTCCACTGAGTCAGTGATGCCATCGAACCATCTCATCCTCTGTCGTCCCCTTCTCCTCCTGCCTTCAATGTTTCGAACATCAGGGTCTTTTCAAATGAGTCAGCTCTTCACATCAGGTGGCCAAAATATTGGAGTTTCAGCTTCACCATCAGTCCCTCCAATGAACACCCAGGACTGGTCTCCTTTAGGATGGACTGGCTGGATCTCCTTGCAGTCCAAGGGACTCTCAAGAGTCTTCTCCAACACCACAGTTCAAAAGCATCAATTCTTCAGCGCTCAGCTTTCTTTATAGTCCAACTCTCACATCCATATGTGACTACTGGAAAAACCATAGCCTTGATCATAACTGTATATACACACACACACCCTCCCTTTTCATCCTCTCTTCCACCACCCCACCCATCTCACACCTCTAGGTCATCACAGAACACCAGGCTGGGCTCTTTGTGTTATATAGCAGCTTCTCACTAGTCATCTATTTTACATATGGCATTGTATATATGTCAATGCTACTTTCTCAGTTTGTCCCACTCTCTCCTTACACCACTGTGTCCACAGTCCGTTGTCTATATCAGCATCTCTATTCTTGCTGCAAGTAGTTTCATCAGTACCATTTTTCTAGATTCCATGGGTGCGTGCATGCTAATTAACTACCCTTCAGTCATGTCCAACTATGCGACCCCATGGACTGTAGCCCGCCAGGCTCTTTTGTCCATGGGATTCTCCAGGCAAGAATACTGGAATGGGTTGCCATGCCTTCTTCAAGGAGATCTGACCTGAGATCAAACCCACATCTCATATATCTCAAACCCACATCTCATATGTCTTCTGCACTGCAGGTGGGTTCTTTACCACTAGTGCCACCTGGGAAGCCCCTAGATCCCACATAGATGCATTAATATACATATTTTTTCTCTTTTATGGATTTATATTTGTATCTAATGGAAATTCTTCAAGCAGTTGTTCTCAAGGGATATTGACCATGGTTGTAAGTTAACCTGGAGATCACCCAGTAGCGGGCTGTAAGCTGCTGTCCTTGGTCCTGCCCTCTACTCTGCCTGACATGCAGGCATCATTTCCCTCAGCTTGGGGAAGATACTGGTGGCAAATTCATCCAATGTGCAAATAATACAAAGGCAGGAGAGACAGTGAATACTAAGACAGAAACAGGATATAAAATGATATTTATAGACCAGAGATCTGGGCCAACTCTAACAGAACAAAATGTAGCAGGGATAAATGTAAAGTTCTACAAATCCCAAAATTAAACTGCACAAAATCGGATGAGGGAGATGTTTCACAGAATTAGTAGCACGAGTAAAATATTATCAAGTGGCTTGAAAAACAGTAAGCTTATGGTTCACTATGAGTCAACTCTGATATAATAAGCCAGAAAGCTCATGAAACCTTAATCTCTGTTATAGATGTATAATCTACAGTGAGAATAGGGGTGATTTCTTTGTACTGTGCACATTTACGTTTGGAATATCGTGTTTGTAATGGTTCCATTTAGAATAATTTTCCTATTTTGGTGGATACATAATAGGACATGGACAAATTAGAGGACGTGTAGGAGGAAAACCCTATGTCCAAACTTCAAACCCATCATATAGGGGATGTTTGAAGAAACAGGGGATTATTAATATAGAAAAGAGAAAGAGAAGGCAAAGAAGAGCTATGATAGCAGCCCTCAGATGTTGTAAGAGTATCAAATACAAGAGCTATTAGGATTGTTTAATATGGTATCAAATTGCAGAATTCATGCTAATCTCTGGTAGCCATAGGGAGACAGATTTGGGTTCAAAATAATGAATACATTCCAAATAGAAATGCCTGGTCATGAGATGAGTTTTCTTGGGAGGTTACGGAATTTCTGTTATGGGAAGTTACCAATCCTGGGTTGGAAGGCCACATGGGGTGAATCTCAAAAGACATTACTGTAAGATTACTGGTGTGTCCTGCAATGTGGGGACTAAGCATTCAAGTGACAGGGACTCTTAACACCCTGTAAGAGGTATGCTACCATGCAATCAGGGAGACTAATTAGGAGGCTATTTCTAATTTTCCAGGTGATACAAAACGCGGCAACTGAATGTAAAGGTTAAGTAGATGCAGAAGAAGTAGGATATATCTATTTCTCCAAAGCCCATATAAAGCAGAAAGTAAATAAGATGACTGTAGCTTTCTGTGTGATCTAGGGCAGATCATTAAATGGCTGTGGTCTTTAGCTTCCTCAGCTGTGAAATGAGAGGCAAGAATCAGGATCTCTTTCATTCATTATATCCCTGGGTGAGAACAAGCTACAGTAATCCCGTTTTAGGTAAAGTGCATTTTCACTTCTTTGACTTCCCTCTTAAATAACGTGAGATGAGGAGGGACCTGAAGGTGGCTCCTTCACAGGTAAATTCACTCAAATTCTGGAGTGACTTTATACAAAAATTGGAATCTCATCCTTCACGTTTTATTCCATTGAACTAAGTCCTCATCCTCTTTCTTTAAAAATGTTCTCATAAAAATGCTAATGGAAGGTCCCCATGTTAAACTTCAATTGATAGAGA
Source organism: Bos indicus (assembly GCF_029378745.1). Classification (NCBI taxonomy): domain Eukaryota; kingdom Metazoa; phylum Chordata; class Mammalia; order Artiodactyla; family Bovidae; genus Bos; species Bos indicus. The sequence continues at coordinate 25,164,128 of NC_091785.1, forward strand.
ATTAGGTTTTTCATTAATTTCCTATACAAGTTCCAGCTAAACACAGGATTCTAAGAAATTGTTGGTGTTAAGGAAAGGAAAGATCATTTTCGAGCATGAGGATGTTGGGTTGCAAAGTTGAGTAAAGTTCAATAGTTGGCAAATGTAGGGGGATGAAGAATCACCCTAAGCCTTGTTTTTTTTTTTTTAAAGTTGAAGGACCTCAAGGACACATTTAAATTGTTTCGCTGTGCTGTGGCCTGGGCGTGCTCGCTGGAAGGATCACAGATTCATTTAGTTACCTTTTCCATTTTTTTTTCCCTTTTCCATTTCTTTGAGAATAAGATCTCAATGGTATTAGGTGTGTTCCATTGTGATTATTCTTATATCTGTTCAGTGATTGAAATATACTTTCCTTTCACTAGTACTTGATTCCTTTGCTGCAGCTGCTAAGTTGCTTCAGTCGTGTCCGACTCTGTTCGACCCCATAGACAGCAGCCCAGCAGGCCCGTCCCTGGGATTCTCCAGGCAAGAACACTGGAGTGGGTTGCCATTTCCTTCTCCAATGCATGAAAGTGAAAAGTGAAAGTGAAGTCGCTCAGTCGTGTCCGACTCTGAGCGACCCCATGGACTGCAGCCTACCAGGCTCCTCCGTCCATGGGATTTTCCAGGCAAGAGTACTGGAGTGGGGTGCCATTGCCTTCTCCGACTTGATTCCTTTAGATGGAATTAATTACTCGCATTTGAATATTTCATGTTAAAAATAAAAGCTCATAACGTGGAATGGGGCAGGATATAATAATGAAGTTTCTCTTGGGTTTCTGATAGTTACTGTGGACTTTAGAGAGGTTATATATTTTCCATTGATCTTGAATGCCTATACTGTTCAAGGGGTTCTCAAGGCAAGAATACTGAAGAGGTTTGCTCTTCCAACAACACAAGAGAAGACGCTACACATGGACATCACAAGATGGTCAATACCCAAGTCAGACTGATTATACTCTTTGCAGCCAAAGATGGAGAAGCTCTATACAGTCAGCAAAAACAAGACCAGGAGCTGACTGTGGCTCAGACCATGAACTCCTTATTGCCAAATTCAGACTTAAATTGAAGAAAGTAGGGAAAACCACTAGACCATTCAGGTATGACCTAAATCAAATCCCTTACAGTTATACAGTGAAAGTGAAAAATAGATTCAAGGGATTAGATCTGATAGACAGAGTGCCTGAAGAACTATGGACAGAGGTTCCTGACATTGTACAGGAGACAGGGATCAAGACCATCCTCAAAAAAAGAAATGCAAAAAAGCAAAATTGCTGTCTGAGGAGGCCTTACAAATAGTTGTGAAAAGAAGAGAAGCAAAAAGCAAAGGAGAAAAGGAAAGATACACCCAAAGAATAGCAAGGAGAGACAAGAAAGCCTTCCTCAGTGATCAGTGCAGAGAAATAGAGGAAAACAATAGAATGGGAAAGACTAGAGATCTCTTTAAGAAAATTAGAGATACCAAGGGAACATTTCATGCAAAGATGGGCACAATAAAGGACAGAAATGGTATGGATCTAACAGAAACAGAAGACATTTAGAAGAGGTGGTAAAAATACACGGAAGAACTATACAAAAAAGATCTTCATGACCAAGATAATCACAATGATGTGATCACTCACCTAGAGCCAGACATCCTGGAATTCGAAGTCAAGTGAACCTTAGGAAGCATCACTACGAACAAAACTAGTGGAGGTGATGTAATTCCAGTTGAGCTATTTCAAATCCTGAAAGATGATGCTGTGAAAGTGCTGCACTCAATATGCCAGCAAATTTGGAAAATTCAGCAGTGGCCACAGGACTGGTGGCCACTGGTCACCAGGTCAGTTTTCATACCAATCCCAAAGAAAGGCAATGCTAAAGAATGCTCAAACTACTGTACAACTACACTCATCTCACACACTAGTAATGTAATGCTCAAAATTCTCCAAGCCAGGCTTCAACAGCATGTGAACTGAGAACTTCCAGATGTTTAAGTTGGATTTAGAAAAGGCAGAGGAAGCAGAGATCAAATTGACAACATCTGCTGAATCATTGAAAAAGCAAAAGAGTTCCAGAAAAACATCTATTTCTGCTTTATTGACAATGCCAAAGCCTTTAACTGTGTGGATCACAAGAAACTGTGGAAAATTCTGAAAGAGATGGGAATACCAGACCACCTGACCTGCCTCTTGAGAACCTATATGCAGGTCAGGAAGCAACAGTTAGGAGTGGACATGGAACAACAGACTGGTTCCAAATCGGGAAAGGAGTACATCAAGGCTGTATATTGTCACCCTGCTTGTTTAACTTATATGCAGAGTACATTATGAGAAACGCTGGGCTGGAAGAAGCACAAGCTGGAATGAAGATTGCTGGGAGAAATATCAATAACCTCAGATATGCAGATGACACCACCCTTATGGCAGAAAGTGAAGAAGAACTAAAGAGCCTCTTGATAAAAGTGAAAGAGGAGAGTGAAAAAGTTGGCTCAAAGCTCAACATTCAGAGAACTAAGATCATGGCATCTGGTCCCATCACTTCATGGCCAATAGATGGGAAACAGTGGAAACAGGGACAGACTTTATTTTTCTGGGCTCCAAAATCACTACAGATGGTGACTGCAGCCATGAAATTAAAAGACGCTTGCCCCTTGGAAGGAAAGTTATGACCAACCTAGGCAGCATATTGGAGAAGGCAATGGCACCCCACTCCAGTACTCTTGCCTGGAAAATCCCATGGACAGAGGAGCCTGGTGGGCTGCAGTCCATGGGGTCGCTAGGAGTTGGACACGACTGATCGATTTCACTTTCACTTTTCACTTTCATGCACTGGAGAAGGAAATGGCAACCCACTCCAGTGTTCTTGCCTGGAGAATCCCAGGGACGGGGGAGCCTGCTGGGCTGCCGTCTATGGGGTCGCACAGGGTCGGACACGACTGAAGTGACTTACCATAGCATAGACAGCATATTAAAAAGCAGAAGCATTGTTTTGCCAACAAATGTCCATCTAGTCAAAGCCATGGTTTTTCCAGTAGTCATGTAGAGGTGTGAGAGTTGGACTGTAAAGAAAGCTGAGCGCCGAAGAATTGATGTTTTTGAACTGTGGTGTTAGAGAAGACTCTTGAGAGTCCCTTGGACTGCAAGAAGATCTAACCAGTCCATCCTAAAGGAAATCTGTCTTGAATATTCATTGGAAGGACTGATGCTGAAGCTCCAATACTTTGGCCACATGATGTGAAGAGTTGACTCATTTGAAAAGACTCTGATGTTGCGAAAGACTGAAGGCAGGAGAAGGGGACAACAGAGGATGAGATGGTTAGATGGCATCACAGACTCAATGGACATGAGTTTGAGTAAACTCCAGAGTTGGTGCTGGACAGGGAGGCCTGATGTGCTGCAGTCCATGGGGTCAAAAAGAGTTGGACATGATTGAGCAACTGAACTGAACTGAACTGAATGCCTACAGACAGCTGTTTGATTATTAATCAATCTTGGAAACATCTTGCTGGTGGGATTCAGTGAGGGTTTTTTCCTTTAAACCTTCATGGAAACAGGGAGTTTGACTCCAAAAATAGTTTATTAAACTCTTTCTAGCAATTAAATGCTCAAGCAAGAGTATGTCCACTCCACTGACTGACCTTCCTTTAATTAAATGCTGTACCTGGCTAGGTATCTTTTAAGAATCTGGCATGGACTATAGACAACCATGGGGAATCTATCCAAATATGATTTGCTTGGTTCTCTCCCACAGAAAAAGGTTTAGGGCACCTTCTAATATTTTAAATTAAGAGTGAGGAATCTATTTGATGGATGGAACCAGGGCCACCTTCACTGTTTGAGAAAGGTTAAATGATATTTACCAGCAAATTTTCTTGCCAAGAAATAAGTGATCTACATTCATGTAGAGTGACTGGGTTGAGTTATGTCAAGAGGAAAAATTAAATGCTGAAGTCTTTCACACCTTTCCTTTAAGGCCAAATTCTGAAAGGTACTGTGAATACTGAATGTATGTAAAAAGCAAGAACAGAAAGAGTACAAGCGCTTGCTGAAGGAATGCAAGTGTTTGCTGATAGCAACACTTAGTTTTAGTGAAGAACCCATTTCCTAATACTATACAGATGATTAACCGTGATAATACAAGTATAAGAACCATTGTAATGTGCAACTTTGTTGATCTTTTGGTCTTTATCCCCTCTGTTCCCTTTGCTACTGCTGCTGCTAAGTCACTTCAGTCGTGCCAACTCTGTGTGACCCCATAGACAGCAGCCCACCAGGCTCCCCCGTCCCTGGGATTCCCCAGGCAAGAATGCTGGAGTGGGTTGCCATTTCCTTCTCCAATGCATGAAAGTGAAAAGTGAAAGTGAAGTTGCTGAGTCGTGTCCGACTCCTAGCGACCCCATGGACTGTAGCCTACCAGGCTCCTCCGCCCATGGGATTTTCCAGGCAAGAGTACTGGAGTGGGGTGCCATTGCCTTCTCTGTCTGTTCCCTCTAAATGTGGCTTTTAAAGATACTAACTTTTATTACTCTGTTGTAGACATTTTGAAGGACTTTCTTGCACGATCTTATTTTCAAGTATGACATTGTCCTTGGAGTTTATGTTATGGTCTCATGTTATGAATGAGGCTGCATCATTATGACATTCTTCAGAGATCAATGATCTAAAAGTCCAAGGCTGTAGCAGTGGAATTCTGTGCTAGCATTATGGTGACTATATTTTAAAAAACCCCAACTGTACTTTATTCTCATTGAGAATGTATGTATGTGAAATGATTAAATCATACTTACATCCTGATACAGAGCTTTAATTTGATAGACCTAATATGATTTAGTGACATTTGGACTGACCAGACTGTCTGACTCTCTTTGTGGGCAGTTTCTATTTACAAAAGTTCTGCCACAGGTGCGGCTCTACACTGCTAGTTTTGGGAGTGTTTTGTGCTTAAAAGCCTACAGCAGCTTTCTGAAGAAACTTCTCTTACCCAGAAGTTAATTAACTTCTGCCCCACTTTGCAGTATATGGTAGAGGTGAGACTTCATCCTAGACCTGCCTGACTCAAAATCACATTACACAGTGTTTCCATGTGTTTACCAGTCTATCTAATAGGTTGGTTACTTTAGAGCCATCTGGGGGCTCTTGTTAAACTTCAGATTGTCAGACTCTACCCGAGACCCGCTGAGTCAGAATCTCTATAGCTGTTGTAAGCTCTCCAGGTGATTTGAACGTGTGGCCAGGTTTGGGTCCTCTGTGCATTATTGCCTGCCTTGGATGTAACCCTGTAGAGCAACGGTCCCCAGCCTTTTTGGCATCCAGCATCAGTTTCACGAAAGACAAATTTTTCTGTGGGTTTGGGATGGTGGGGATGGCTTCAGGATGATTCAAACACATCACATTTATTGTGCACTTTATTTCTATTATTATTACATCAGCTCCACCTCAGATCATCAAACATTAGAGCTCGGAGATGGGAGACCCCCTACTGTAGAGAGAAGGACTTTTTCTGTCTTATAGCTATCAGCATATTTTAGAGATAGAGTTCAAAATAGTGGGGTAAAACTCTTTTCTTGTGGCATTTCTGGTTTTAGGTGCTGTAAAGGGAGAAGTCAAGAGACACTGTAAGATAGATAAGCTTCCCTGGGCTTGGTGGTGAGAGCAGTGTTTGGGCTCATGGCCTTGTTCCTATACATGAAAATTTACCCAGAAACGGTTCCCATCCAGACCACTTGTAACTTGGGTTATTCAGAGAGGAGTGAAACTGATTACAGAAATCAGTCTCTGCTGGGGCCCCACCAGGCTGGACCCTGACCTCCATGCCCATGTACTGCCATCTTGTTTATTAGCATCAATAAAGATTTATTCCACTCATTAGAGGATGGCAATTTGAACCACTGAATTATACTCTTTTCCTGCCAGCTCATTTACTCATTTTCTCCTTTTCCCCAAGCACTAAAACGAATCCAGATGGAGTCAGGGCAGGATGGAGGGGGATGCCAAAGAAAAAATTAAATTAGAAGAGGTGCTATTGAAATAATCTGGCTGATCTTAGCAAAGATCTGTGGCTAATGCATTCTAGGTGAACTCATTCTGGTTGACCCAAAAGAGTATCATGCCTCCCTGAGTTAGTGTATAATGGGGAGGCGAGAAGAGCAAGAGGATAGATTTATTTGGAATTCTTGACAAATAACTGAAACCTGACTAGTTATAGGACACATTTATTTGCTTGCGCCTTTATTCTGCAAGGAGATATGCTGATTTCTTGCTGTGTATCTGAGAGTTGCCCATATGTGAATTTTCTTCAGAAGAGAACTTGAGACCTACTATTAAGGACTTTTGAAAATTTAGGTCAGTATTAAGATTGCATGAGAGTTAAGTAAGGACGTAAGAATTGGACAGGAAATACTATCGAGACAAAGCAAGTGCTGCAAAAAGGAAGTGGTAAGGTAGTTAAGGAGGGCCTGGATGAAAAGACTAATCCTAAAGGTTTAGGATTCAATTTGAAGCTTGGGTTTCTGAGATGTATTAAATTTACAGGGGAAGTGAGGACATTTAGGATGAGGAGGGTGGGATGGAAGGAAACCTAGAAGCAGAGGTGTGCTGGGGACTTTGGCAGATAGTCAAGCCATTCAGCCTGTGTTCACAGGGAACATACTGCTGAGCTGAGAGACATATGGAGTTTCATTTAAGAATCTAGAATGATACTCCTTTGCCTTTTCTCTGTCATCTCACTTTGTCACATGGAGTCATAATAATCTGGGTTCCTGTCTGTCTTCCTCCTTAGATTGAAAGTCAAGAGCAAGGACTGTCTTTTTTTGACTTTCAAGTACTGTTACTTTACACACAGCTGGGAAATAGCATGTACCCTGGTAGTGTGTGGGGACTGAGCAGAGATCTCTCTGGATGAAGGTGAGGAACCAATCTCTCCTCCCTGTCTTGTTGCCTGCTGCCTTTAGGACAACAGCCAAAGTGGCTTGCTCTTCTATAAAGTTATTAGGTTGTTATGTAGCTCCTCATCAGTGGGTTAGAGGAAGCCAAGGTCACTCTGAACCCCATAGTACTCTTACTGGAGTTAGGTCATCAGTGCATCACAGAGGAAAAGGACCAGTGGTGGGCAGACATTTATTAAGGATCTACTTCCACGTATTCTTATGTTAAATGCTCTGTGGTTATATAAAAGATGAATGTATAGGATAATGTAAGAGCTTTGTCTTTAAGATAAATAATAGCGTATTAGACCCATGAGATTCCCATACATGAATCCAAAATTAACAAAAGGATGTCTAGATTAGCTAGGTTACCTGCTGGGGGTTTGGTTGGTTTATTTAATTATTTTAATTTTGTTTTTCTTTTTTGATTGTGATATAGTTGATATACAAGGCTTTAGTTTATTTTTATCTATAAATTTGGACTGGATGATTCTAAATACCCTTTGGGCTTGGAATTGACTGAGGGCTCAAAGAGTTCAGCAGGTAACTCACTGTGAAGGGCTGCTGCTGCTAAGTTGCTTCAGTCATGTCCGACTCTGTGCGACCCCATAGACCGCAGCCCACCAGGCTCCCCCGTCCCTGGGATTCTCCAGGCAAGAACACTGGAGTGGGTTGCCATTTCCTTCTCCAATGCATGAAAGTGAAAAGTGAAAGTGAAGTCACTCAGTTGTGTCCGACTCCTAGCGACCCCATGGACCCACCAGCCCACCAGGCCCCTCCGTCCATGGGATTTTCCAGGCAAGAGTACTGGAGTGGGGTGCCATCGCCTTCTCCGACTGTGAAGGGCAGGTGATGCTTGTTCAGCGTCTTCTTCATAAACAGGGTTTGCTGGTGCATAAGCAGGGTGGGGAGGGAAATGAGATGGAACTTAGAAGGTACCAGGAGGGGTTTGACTGGAAGAGGAGGAAGCATTCCAAGAGTGGAGAGCACCAGTGAAGAGTTGGAGGCTGGAGATAGCAGGCAGAATGGAGCATGCTGTGAGTCAGAGTGGACCTCACCTGGCACCAACCCTCTGAGAGTGGGCAGAGTGATACTTTTAAGGCAGATCCCTTAGGAGCTTAAGCACCTCAGTTTCCCAAGTGGTTGGCAGTGCATTGGCTGAGCCAGGATGTTCATGTCCTGTGCTGGTACCTGGGGAATCCTTCCCAACTTTCAGGTTAGTGATATCTGGAACTCAGTGCTGAGGACTGGACCTCCTAATAGTTCCACCTGCTTTCAGGATTCTTCCTGAGATAGTCTCTTGGCTTCTAAAGCTGGAAGGTTTGAATCCAAGTTCAAGAACAACTTTTATACCTTCACACCTCTCACTCACTCCAGCACTGAACAGCTGCTGTTGTCCAGGGTGAGGTGTTGGAGCCCAATGACAGTTCACAATAGTCTGTGCCTGCTCTGTCCAGGTGGGTCTGCCAGAGGCCCAAATGGTTTGTCCCCACATCACGTGGCAGCAGAGCCCGATTACAAGTGACCAGGGGAGCGACAGACTTAATTTTATGCGGTTAACACCTAACCCTTGGTTTTCTTGGCAAAGCAAAGGCGTTGGCCTTTTGGCCTCTGCTGGTCTGCTCAGCAATTACCCAGTTATTAAAACTCAATAATTGTCATTAGCTCTCGTCCTCTGGGCCTGCAGAGTCCCACTGCAGGCTGCTTTGCATCTCATTTGCAAATCTCTCTGAGGCAGGACTGGGCACGCTTGTCCTTCAGACCCCAGGCAGGTGCAGCAACAGAGCTGGCTTCCGGGGCCCACTTTCTCTGGCCGCTTTTGCTCTTAGAGATTGCGCCTCTTGTTTGCACTTCAGCTCTGGCTGCACTGCCTATGTGTCTGTGTTCCTGTGTGTTTGGAGGGCTGCAGCTCATTTTCAGGAGAATCGACTTTCCTCTTGCTTTTTCTGAGCTGGCTTTTGCTTTGTGGTGGTGGTTTGAAATTCAATTTGGCGGGATGCGTGGACTCTCTCCATTTCTTTCTCTTTCCCTTTTTTCTTTCGCGTTTCTCATCTCTGAAGAGATTTCTCCTCTTAAACTCTGGCATTAAAGGGAGGCACTTTCATTTTCTGTGGGCAAGGTCTCTCCATACAGGTGTCTGCCTGCTCTCTTTACTGGCAGTTGTTTTTTTCCTGCCACCTTGATGCTGATCGCAGTTGTCTGAAGTACAAAGGGAAAGTTAAGATTACAGGTTGTCCTTCTCTTTGAATGTATTCTTGGCTGTGCCTTCTCAGTCCTTTGCGGGAAGAACTCACATTAGGCTGGGATGTGGAAGCAGGAGAATTCTTGGCCCCAGAAATAATATAATTACTTCTTGGACTGGATTGTTTGGGAACCTCAGCACTAATGAATGGATTGAGACTAAGCCCCTGGAACAGACGGGTCCTGGTTGGGGATAAAAGGTCTGAGATCTGTGTTTTGAGGCAAAGAAAATTCTGGCTAGACCTATGTGTATATGTATTCAGAAGTCTAATTAGACCCTGGGTGTGATTGCACTGCTCCGTTGCAGTGGCTACGATATTATTTGATTTTTAACTACTTCCAGAGGGCAATGATCTTTACCCCAGATTTGTTTCTGGTCCTTTCTTTTTTATTTGATTGAGGTTAACCACTGATGGTTGTTGCACCTTATCCTTATCGTCTTGCCTCTGGACTCATTCATTTATTCCTTCTGTCATTCAGCTCTTTGATAAATGTTCATCAAGGGCTGCCAGGTATAAAGTACACTACAGCCTGGAACCATCGACCAAGACAGCAAGAAGGGTCCAACCTTACACTTCGTGTCTATTTCCTCATCTGTACAGCCTGTGTCCAAGGTCCAGGCTCTGGGACCTCTTATCTCCTGAGTGTCCTGGACCTCATCACTTTAAAATGACAGCTCGGACCTCAAGGGGCTTTTAAGCTGTTAAGAGAAACAGCCTGGTACTCAGGGGACTGTGGGTGTGAACAGAGCTCACATCCATCCTCCAGGTCTTCCCCCGGGTGGCTCCTCAAAGCCAGGGGCCTGTTGGCTTTGTGCTCCCTGCTTAGTGGCTTTGATGGCGCTAGTGGTAAAGAATCTGCAGGAGACACAAGAGATGTGAGTTCGATCCCTTGATTGGGAAGATGCCCTGAAAAAGGAAATGGTCATTCACTCCAGTATCCTTGCCTGGAAAATCCCATGGACAGAGGAGCCTGGTGGGCTAAGAACCTTAGGATCACAAAGAGTTGGACATGACTGAGCATATGTGTGCGTGTGTGTGCAATCACACACACGCACACACACACTCTCACACTCTTAGTGGCCTGACAAGGCTAATATGCCTCCATAGGGTCCCCGGTTGGATCCCAGACACGTCTTCATCCTACAGAAGCAGACCCTGCTAGGGAAGCTGGTTTCCAATCTGAGGTTCTGCCGTGGGTTGAATTGTATCCTCCTAAAATATATATATGTTGAAGCCTGAATGCCCAGCACCTTAGAATGTGACCTTATTTGGAAATAGGGTCATTGCCAATATGATTAGTTAATGTAAGGTCATATTGGAGAAGGGTGGGCACCTAACCCAGGATGACTGGTGTCCTTATTGAAAGGCAGCTTTGGACATAGAGAGAACTCCAAGTGAAGATGAAGGCAGAGATCAGAATGACGAAGCCCAGGAACACCCAAGGTTGCCAGCAAACCACCAGAAGTGAGGGGAGAGGCATGGGACAGATTCTCCCTCCCAGCCCTCAGACGGAATCAATCGTGTCCACACCTTGATCTTGGTCTTCTAGCCTCTGGAACTGTGAGACAATATATTTCTATTGTGTAACCATGCAGTCTATGGGACTTCGTTCTGGCACCCTGAGCTGACTAATCCAGGCTCCATGTGCAGAGTGTGTGTGTGTCTGTTTGTGTGTGTGTGTGTGTGTGTGTGCTCGCTCCACTTTGAGAAGGGAATGCATCACCCAGAGGGAGATGGTGGTGGAGGGGCTTCATTTTCCTTATTGCCCATCCAGCAGTGTGGAGGAGTTTGGGGCAATATTTAAATCATTAGCCTGAGATTTTGTGGAGGGGTTATCTTAATATATATTTTTAGTACGTTTATTACATATATTCTTTTTATTTAAAAAAAACTTTTTATTTTGTATTGGGGTATAGGTGATTAACAAAGTGATAGTTTCAGGTGAACAGCAAGGGGACTCAGCCAAACATGTTCTTGTATCTATTCTCCCCCAAATTCCCTCCCATCCAGGCTGCCGCATAACATTGAGCAGGGTTCCCAGTGCTATGCGGTAGGTCTTTGCTGGTTATGCCTTTATTGCATGTGTCCTTTGGTCCGGAATACCCTCAGGCCAACTCAGATATCACCTTGAGTTGTCTTTTCCTCCTTCCAGGCTCGGGTGGGTATTCTCTGCTCTCCTTTTCCAGAACTTACCCTGCTGTCGTTTAACCATTTGTGCTGCTTTGCTGGGTCACCAGGTGCTCCGCAGAGGGCCTGGTGCTATCCTGGGGAGCCTGGGCTGCTGGCTGACACCGCGGAGGCCCTTGTGCTGGGGACACTTGTGCAGAAGTGGGCCAGGTAGACACACAGGATGTTACTGGATGGGATCATGTCAGATCATGGAGGGTTCTATGAAGAAGATTGTTTTTGTTGTTTATTCACTAAGTTGTGTCCCCATGTCCCCAATTCACTAAGTTGTGACCCCATGGACTGCGGTATGGCTGGTTTCCCTGTCCTTCACCATCTCCTGGAGTTTGCTCAAGTTTGTGTCCATTGAATTCATGATGCTATCCAATCACCTCATCCTCTGCCGCTCTCTTTTCTTCCTGCCTTCAATCTTTCCCAGCATGAGGGTCTTCTCCAAAGACACGGTTGTTTGCATCTTCTTTGTGAAGAAGATAAAACCCAGTAATGTACTAGAAGGGGGCGAGAGGCAGTTGGAGATGGGACTGTCAGGGAGGCCTCTCAGGTAGAGTGATTGCTGAGTGAGACCTGTGAGCACAGGAGGAGTCAGCTATGCAAAGACCTGTGGGAAGAGAGTCCCAGGGGAGGAAAAAGAAAAGTCTGGAGACCCTCAGGAGGGAACGAACAGTCCTGGTGTGTTCAAGCTGCAGTGGTTGGAGAATGGCTGCTGAGTAGGAGAGTGTGGATGGGGTTGACAAGGAGTAGACTCCTACTAGACTGAGCTCACGTGGAGAGGATTCTGTACCTTTGTCGAGACCATATCTAGCACACAGTCAGTGCTTTATACACACACATACACACACACACATGCTGAAGGAATGACTAAACACCTGTATGTACACATGCTAATAAAAAAAAATCTCTAAACAGTAACACGTTTATCTAAACAGTAACACGTTTATCTAAGTATTGCTTCTCAGGCAAATGCTACTATCCAGGCTGCATCAGGAAGCAATAAATAAATAATCGTGGTTCATCAGATCAGATCAGATCAGTCACTCAGTCGTGTCCGACTCTTTGCGACCCCATGAATCGCAGCATGCCAGGCCTCCCTGGCCATCACCAACTCCCGGAGTTCACCCAGACTCACGTCCATCGAGTCAGTGATGCCATCCAGCCATCTCATCCTCTGTCATCCCCTTCTCCTCTTGCCCCCAATCCCTCCCAGCATCAGAGTCTTTTCCAATGAGTCAGCTCTTCACATGAGGTGGCCAAAGTACTGGAGTTTCAACTTTAGCATCATTCCTTCCAAAGAAATCCCAGGGCTGATCTCCTTCAGAATGGACTGGTTGGATCTCCTTGCAGTCCAAGGGACTCTCAAGAGTCTACTCCAACACCACAGTTCAAAAGCATCAATTCTTTGGCGCTCAGCTTTCTTCATAGTCCAACTCTTACATCCATACAAGACCACAGGAAAAACCATAGCCTTGACTAGACGAACCTTTGTTGGCAAAGTAATGTCTCTGCTTTTTAATATGCCATCTAGGTTGGTCATAACTTTCCTTCCAAGGGGTAAGCGTCTTTTAATTTCATGGCTGCAGTCACCATCTGCAGTGATTTTGGAGCCCAGAAAAATAAAGTCTGACACTGTTTCCACTGTTTCCCCATCTGTTTCCCATGAAGTGATGGGACCGGATGCCATGATCTTTGTTTTCTGAATGTTGAGCTTTAAGCCAACTTTTTCACTCTCCACTTTCACTTTCATCAAGAGGCTTTTGAGTTCCTCTTCACTTTCTGCCATAAGGGTGGTGTCATCTGCATATCTGAGGTTATTGATATTTCTCCTGGCAATCTTGATTCCAGCTTGTGTTTCTTCCAGTCCAGCGTTTCTCATGATGTACTCTGCATATAAGTTAAACAAACAGGGTGACAATATACAGCCTTGACGAACTCCTTTTCCTATTTGGAACCAGTCTGTTGTTCCATGTCCAGTTCTAACTGTTGCTTCCTGACCATAGATGTCATACATCTATGAGCTCAAGGTCATACAACTTACACAGCCAACACTGCCTTTGGCCCTCGCTTGGAGCCTATGAACTCTCTTTTTACATACTATTGTAATGATGTTGGTTGTTAAGTTTCCCAATTCCTAGCAAATTTAGAGCAATGAATTATCTGGGAAGCAAGTAGGGGTGGGGAATTGACACTGAAGGCAAACAGAACTCATCGGTGTGAAGCAGTTATTTTGGGGGCAAGCAGCCCTAAGTGTGACGGTAAGCTGGCATCATGTATTAGAGCAGGGTGAAAGTACAAGCTGTTTACAATGAGGATTCTGGAGTACATTTTGCTTCATGTATTTTGTCTGAGAAAACAGGGAAGTAGGTACCATTCTGAAATTATTTGCATTTGAAATGGTTAAAATTCAAAAACAAATCCAATGCTTAAGGATAAGCTTCATTTATCTGGAAAAAATGTACATCTATGGAATTCTACCTCCTTGAATGATGCCCCATAAATGAAAATGTGATTGTTTAGCCCTTTGATCTTCAAAAGCCTTAGTACAAGTGGTAGATGATTTCCTGCAACCTCCCAATCAGAGCCAGGAATTATTATTTCTGTTTTTTTCCCTCCCTAAGAGTCAGGTAGAAAATGACGAGCAAACAATGACATTATTGCAGTGGCACTTTAATGGGTGTTCAGGGTTTAAAAAGTCAGCTGAGGCACCATATGAAATATTCATGAGTATTTTTCCTTTTTCTCACCTTTCCCTTCTCCATCACCGCAGTGAAAACATCCTGGACAGAAGTTCTGAGTACAGGAATCCTGCAGAAATGGCTCCTGCAGGATTGTCCCTGACCTTTTGCGGGAGGGATGGATAGACAAAGCTCTTCCCCTTCCAGTTCCAACGTTATCCTGTCCCTTATTGGAGATACTAAATTTTGGCCCACACCCCAGACCTACTGGATGAGCAATGAGGAGGAGGAGAGTTAGACCAGCAAACTGTGGTTTAATAAGCCCTCCAGGTGATTCTGATGCATGTTAACTGTGAGAGCCTCTGTTGTATGTCTCCTGAATCTTTATTAGAACTATAGACAGTTATAGGCACACAGCTGCACCCAATCAACACTTGTTGATTAAAATCTATTAAGGAGTACATTTTCATGAAGCAGGCTATTTTTTCCCCTTTTTGTGACAGGATTCAGTGCAGAGTACCTTAAAATAGAGTTTCTTCTTGCACACTGAGTCATGTGGCTCACAAATATTCAAGGATCTAACACTTAATGTTCATTCAGCTGTGCAGAAATGTACCATTATATGAAAGAAAAGCACAATGACATTCATTCAGTTGTTCATTCAACAGATATGTATCACTGGCTAGAACCTCATGCTAGGTGTGAATAATGTTTTATTAGTCTGTCTTTCCTTGTGATGGTGGTCAGCATCGCGAAAAGCACAGACATGGACATTTGTGCTTAGTCTGTCACTTATGAGCTGGGTCATCTTGTGGAAGACCCAACTTCTCTAGACTTTAATTTCTCATAGTTAATTAATATTTACATCAAGATTTCTGCTTTAACTGATACAGGATAGCTGTCAAAAACTTCTAATAAGCATCATAAAGTGTTAGTTGCTCAGTTGTGTCCAACTCTTTGCAATCCCATGGACTGTAGCTCACTAGGCTTCTCTGTCCATGGAATTCTCCAGACAAGAATACTGGAGTAAGTTGCCATTTCCTTACTCCAGGGGATCTTCCCAACCCGGGGATCAAACCTGAGTCTCTGGCATTGTGGGTGGATTCTTTACCATCTGAATAGATACCTTCTCATTACAATCCGAGCAAAAATAAGGAAAGCTTTTACAATTTCTGTTTTTTTAGTAGGTGGTAGTGCAATGCTTGGAGAAGGCAATGGCACCCCACTCCAGTACTCTTGCCTGGAAAATCCCATGGATGGAGGAGCCTGGTGGGCTGCAGTCCATGGGCTCGCTAAGAGTCGGGCACGGCTGAGCGACTTCACTTTCACTTTTCACTTTCATGCATTGGAGAAGGAAATGGCAACCCACTCCAGTGTTCTTGCCTGGAGAATCCCAGGGACAGTGGAGCCTGGTGGGCTGCGGTCTATGGGGTCTCACAGAGTTGGACACGACTGAAGTGACTTAGCCGCAGTGCAATGCTTGGGCTTCCCAGCTGGCGCTAGTGGTAAAGAACCCCTTGCAATGGAGGAGACATAACGAGACACTGGTTTGATCCCTGGGTCAGGAAGATCCCCTGGGAGCGGGGCATGGCAATCCACCCCAGTATTTTTGCCTGGAGAACCCCATGGACAGAGGAGCCTCGCAGGCTACAGTCCATAGGGTCACAAAGAGTTGGACGTGACTGAGATGACTTAGCAGGCCCAGAGCAATGTTTCTCTCATTTTAATGTGCATGTGAATCACCTGAGGATCATGTTAAGTGCAGATTCTGAGAATTTTAAGATGGAGCCTAAGATTTTGCCTTTTCAGCCAGCTTCCAGGGGAGGCCAGTGCTGCTGGTTCATAGGCCATACATTGAGTAGTGAGGCTCCGAGAGTCTGGCTGGTGCAACAAAATAGGAAAAAGAAAGGAGGGGCATGAAACTTGTAAAGGAAATCACTTGCAAAAATGATTTCCTACTTAAAAAATTTATGAACCACTAAAACTGCTAAGAATTTAATGCTTTATGCATTTACAAGGTGCCCAGCTGTCTGGTGAGGTAGTTTTGTGAGTAAAGTGATGCTGCTTTGTAAATCATAAAACATTCTAGAAGTTTAAGCTAAAAAAGCAAGGACTTACTAGTTTCTCGGAGCACAGCTAATTGGGCCTGCATTGCCTGGCCCCATGGGGTGGGGTGGTCTTTTTTTTCTGTCCAGAATTTTTAACCACGTTCATCCAGCAGGTTCTAGGAATGTATATTTTCACTTGCTTCCTCTGTCCTTGTCATTTCCTTAAGTAGATTGTCCACACTTTAAAGACAGGGGACTTCTTTGACTTCTTTTGGCAGCATGGTGAATAGAAGGAATGACAAATAGATTTTATCTAGCAGTCAACTCTGATTGATTGGCAGGGCTTCCTGGAATCTGAAGGCTGAAACTCTTTCCAGGCCTAAAGGCATGAGTGCTGTGATCGATTATTGATGTCTGCCTTTGACAGAGGACAGGGTAAGTGGTGGGCTGGTCCTTAAAGCCAGATTGACTGAAGTTTGAATCTCTACCAAGAATCAGAGACCTTGCCAGAAATTCCTCTCATGGAGCTCTGGGTCTTCTTTCTAGGCTCCCCAACTCCACCTCTCTTTCCTTATGGCCCCATGGAGCCTAGTCCTTTCTCTCTACCTTAGTGACACTTCCTCCATCTTCTGCGATTTCTTTCTCTATAGATTTGGACAGAGAGGAGGGCAGTCTCCCCACCTCCACTCTTCCTTAGAAACCCCATTCTCTTGTGGACCCAGCTCCTAATCTTCCTGTGGAAATAGAGGAACAAGGACATGAAGCAGTTAAGAGGTTTATGGACCCTTACAAAACCAGAGAGTCATGGAGCTAGTCTCTAGTTCCTAAATAGGTCAGAGGGATTTCTGAACCTCTGTCTCCTGATCTGTGAAACTGAGGAGAATGATTTTGATGTCTCAAGGCTGTTGGGAGATTGAGTGGTGTATAATGAATGTATGTGGGAATACCCACCCCAGTGGGTGGTGCACAGCTGGCATTTAGTCAATGCTGGCTCCTTCTAGCTGACACTTTGCATGCAATACATATTTCTTTTTTTTAACAGTGTTGACATAGCACGAGGGTTATGTCTGGACTTAACATGGAGTCTCCGATAACCTTCATACATGCTATTGGATGGGGAGAAAGAAGGTCTTTTTTAACGAAAACTTCCAAGACTCTTTCTCTGTGCCAGCTGTAATTCAAAGTGTATTATAGATATCAATTCACTTAATTTTCATAATAACATTGTGAATTAAGTACTGTTTCCCAGATAAAGAAGTAACCACTGAGATACTAAGTATGTTGCCCAAGATCCTCCAGCTGGTGAGTATCAGAGCTGGGGTTCCCACCTAGTGAGGATGGCTGTGCAGTCTGTGTTTCAGCCACCACTCCAAGCTGCTTCGTCTAGCCCTGCGAGGGGGGACACCCTAGTATCCACAGCCATTAACTTCCCATTTGAGTTCATAGGTGTTAGAGATTTGCTTTGTTTCCTGGAGGATTCCTTGTCTTCTAGAATTTCTGGAAGCAGTACTTCTTGATTCTGGTGTCATCCTGCTGATTTCAGGAGAAATGACCCAGGAAATAGTCCAGATGGGAGAGAGGTGAGTGAGATGAAGCCTGGGGGAGGACCCCCTAATGCTGTAAAATCAGACCAGAGAGAATCTCGAAGGTGAGATGTGGTCTGATTGTCGTGGCATCCATGAGTGGAGCTGAGGGTGGTCAGGAGAGTGCTGCTGGAGTAGATACTCTCCCCAAATCTGGTCAATATTTGCCTCCTTAACACAACTCTCGTGTGTGGAGTGGTGCTTTGGGGCAGTGAGTGAAGCAGGGCTTTACAGGCCTCTGTTCTAGTACATTGCATTCACAATGCTCGTTCACTTGTCTGTGTCCTGTCTGAGCCATGTGGGAGGAGCTGGGGCTGTATCATCTTGTCCCCTCTTGCATGTCAAGCACTGGAATAGGGCAGGACATGTAGCTGCTATATGAACCATGAATGAATGAATGATTGCAGGAAGGGCCCTTCATACTGCTGACTGTTGGAGGAGGCTTTCCTCCTTCATGGTGGCAAGTTGAGTGCTCACCTTGACTTTCTCTTGCTGCTGCTGTAAGGACCATGATGGAGTCAGGATCTGGGGAGGTCAATGGTAGAAGGAGGAGTAGATGCTGCACAATGGGATCAAGAAGTTGTGGGGCCGTAGTATATAAAGAACATAACTCTGCATTGTGACTTGAATTATTTGCTGGAAGGTGGCTACTTCCTTTCTGTACTTTCCTCAAAGGAGTGTCTTTGCTTTTTGTGACATGTTCTCTCATTATTCCATCTACCATGACTGCCTGCATGGGTTTGATGTAATGTCAGTCAGTCAGTCAGTTCAGTCGCTCAGTCATGTCCGACTCTTTGCGACCCCATGAATCACAGCACACCAGGCCTCCCTGTCCATCGCCAGCTCTCGGAGTTCACTGAGACTCACGTCCATCGAGTCAGTGATGCCATCCAGCCATCTCATCCTCTGTCGTCCCCTTCTCCTTCTGCCCCCAACCCCTCCCAGCATCAGAGTCTTTTCCATGTAATGGAAAAAGCGTCAGAGTCTTTCTGATGTAATGTAAATACTCCCTATACTCCAGTATTATGGGTAAGACCCATTATTTCCTAGGTAATGACTATCAGGTTTCTAGTTTTTCTGGGTTTAGAGGAAAAATGCAAAAAGTGGCCATTCCTTGGATTCATGTTCTTCAGTATTTTTGGAGAATAGTGTCCCTGGGTCCTCCCTGACCACTGATTAAATGTGATTCTGACTCTCAACATCTTATTTCCCAACTTAAGTGTAAGTCTGCAGAGAGCTGGTTCCATGCCTTGTTCTGACACAACCCAGGATTTTTACAGAGGAAATGATGCGTAAATACTTGCTGAGTTAATGGGCAATATTTGTATACTTCCTCTGCTCTGGAGCAGCTAAGAAAATGACCTTCCCCAGAGGCTGACAGGGTTTGCTTTCTGAATCACTGGGTAAATGAAAAACTCTGAGGAGCTTCGGGATCTCAGGCCTACACCCTTGGCATGCTTGATGAAATCCCACCTTGAGATACAGGTGAAACCCCATCTGCCAGCCCTGAGGAAATAACACCCTTTGTAATGCTGTGTCCAGAGGACTGGCCTGTGGCCAGCTTTTAGGTTCTGCTCTGAAAGTTGAGTGTCACTACTTCTCTTTAGAATTGTGGCCCTAGGGGCGGTCCTAAGATGGCGGAGGAATAGGACAGAGAGACCACTTTCTCCCCCACAAATTCACTGAAAGAACA
Organism: Bos indicus; assembly: GCF_029378745.1. Lineage (NCBI taxonomy): Eukaryota > Metazoa > Chordata > Mammalia > Artiodactyla > Bovidae > Bos > Bos indicus. The sequence continues at coordinate 25,183,476 of NC_091785.1, forward strand.
TTTGAACACCGAGCAAATTCCACAAAACAACTTCTGAATGCTGTCAGAGGACATCAGGCACCCAGAAAGGCAGCCCATTGTCTTCGACAGGAGGTAGGATAAAATACAAAAGATGAAAAGAGGGCCAAAAGTGGTAGGGACGGAGATCTGTCCTGGGAAGGGAGTCTTAAACAAGAGAGACGTTTCCAAACACCAGGAAACACTCTCCTGGCGGTTCTGTGGTGAGCCTTGGAATCTCAAGGGGGCAAAATAACCAGGAGGAAAAATAAATAAATAATTAACCCCCACAGATTACGTGCCTAACAGCAACTCCCAGTGGAGCAGCAGCCCGGACGCTCGCATTACCCACTACGGGGAGTGGGGACAGGGAGGTGCAGGCTGCTTTGCTTAGGGTAAGGACTGGGCCTGATTGCCCCGAGGGCAATCTGAGGGAACTAGCTTGAGATAGCAATCCAGACTGTGGGATAGCTATCCCGCGAAAAGCCCTAACCTAAGACACTGCCAGGCCCACTCACAGAACAAAGGACTGAGCAGAGCTAGCCAGCTGTGGACGGGCACATCATGCAGGCAAGGGCAGCCAGAGCTGGAAATGGACAACCGCGGCCCCAGAGAGGCATCCTATACCAAACTGCAAGCAGGCTTCGTTGCTAACCAAGACTTCCTGGGATTCTGTATGGTCGACATCTGCCAGGAGGGCCACAGCCAGAGATCAGCTCCCCAGAAGAGACACACGGCACACCTGAGAAGGCGCACCCGTTGTACACCCAGAAAACCAAGCAGCTGGGACGGGGGAGGCGATAAGTCGCAGCCTTCAACTGGGGGCGACAGCACTCGCCGAGCACCTGGTCACCTGAGCTCCCTGGACCTGGGAAGGACACAAAACGCAGGCCCAGCCAAGTCTGCGCCTTTGTGGAGTACCCGAGAACCTGAACCTGAGCGGCTTAGACCTGGGGAGTGCATGCAACCGGGGGCCAGCATCAGACAGTTCCCGGCAGAGCAACCTAGAGCCTGAGCAGTGTAGACAGGGAAAGCACACACACTGTGAGCGGGGGCAAACCCAGTGTGGCCGAGACGCTGCGAGCACACGCCAGTGTTATTTGTTTGCAGTGTCCCCCCTCCCCACAGCACGACTGAACAAGTGAGCCTAAAAAAGTGTCCACCACCGCCCCCTTGTGTCAGGGCGGAAATTAGACACTGAAGAGACCAGCAAATAGAATTGTGGCCCTCTCCTCTTTCATTTTTAAAAATTATTTACAATAGTAGAACTTGGCTGTAATATAAAAGATGGTCAGTAGACACCGCCCTCTGAGTCATTTTATTACTCATGACGAGCCCATCAAAGCGCTTGGCATTCCAGGGCAGGACAGATTCAGGGAGCTAGCACCGAGGGGTTAAACTAGATGAAGCAGAATTAGCACTTACATCAAATGTTTTCTGAAAATAAACGTCTAAATATGTTCTCCTTGACCTGGCTCGGAACTGTTATTTGAGGAGAGCTTCTCCAGGTGTGACTCAGAGAATTGCCTCAGAATTACCTGCCTTTTTGTTATAATTATGGTTCCCTGAGCTCAGAAGCAGAAGCATAGAATCTGAGTCTGTTGGGAAGGCACTCTGAATCCATACTGTTTTACAACCTCCCCAGTTGATTCTTATGTGCATTAAAGTTTGAGAGTCATTTAGTGCAGGCTCTCTTCCTTCTTCTAGGGGAGGGAAGTAGGCACGCTGGATTGGAGTTAAGTAGTGAGGAGGTGGAGAACAGGCAGTTTTTGAGAACTCTGAGAGTGTTATATTAAAAAGCTCAGCAGCCTACTTTTTCTGTTGGTAAATTATATTTTATAATGCAAAGAATATTTAAAGAGAAGTTGTGCTTGAGATGGGGCTAGGGGAAGTGAAAGGAGAGGAGCTCTTGATACATAGGAAGGAAAAAAAAATCTTTTTGCTTATTTAATTTTCTATTTTGTTCGACAGTGTGGTCTCCATGGCCACCAAACAGCATCTATATAATAAGTCATTGGGGCGCTTGAAGGCGATGGTGTTTAGTTCTCTTGTGGTGTTTGTTAGCCATTCAGTGCTTGTTGAAGCTTCTGGTGATGGAGAATTTGCTATTCAGGAGCTTCATGAATCAGGAGTCACCTCTTGCTCCCTCCAATCCAATTTTCTATGCAAGAAGCATCTTCTTCTCTGCCTAATTGGAGGCTCTCCGGCTCCTGAGTGACACTGGAGTGACCTGACGTGGAGGCAAAATATAAGTGCACAAAGCATGTAGATAAGTGTGTAAGGACTTGGGCATAGAGGAGGTGAGGGCCGAGGGCAGCTCGTAGATTCCTACTGACTGTGCAAACAGAATCCACACATCTTGAGAGAGTGTCTCAGCCTAAGGAGACACTCAAGTGTGGAACCATGACCCTGGGCTTCACTTTGTCACTTCCTTGCTGCCGCATCTCCTGCCTCTCTCCCTGCCCAGCTTCCAAGCCTCCCCGCTCTCCCGTTTTCCTGAGTGACAGGAGGGTCAGAGAACCACTAATTTACTTGCAGTTAAGGAAGTGGATCTCTCCGGGGGCGTGAGAAACATTGTGGGTTCACCAGGAATGAGGCAGTCATCAGCTGCAGGCTTTTTACTACTCCACCAGGAAGAACAGAGAGAGTGGGAGCAGTGACACTCTGGGGGTCTCTCCATTGCCACCAGCATATAGCTAGAGGGAAAGCCGGGGTGAAGCCAGTTCACAGAACTGGCTCCAGAGGCCTCCCTGGGCACTGTGCCCACAGGGTTGCTGCCGGCTATCTCTACTTTTGGAAAGATTTTTAGAACATTAAGTGTCTGGTGGGGTATTTGGAGTGCTGCCATGGACATTCCTACCCCAAGGAATGATGCCGGCTGTGGCCCTTGCGCTGGGGAGTGTGCCCAGGTGTGGTGAGATGCCTGCTGAGGAGCTGGGGCTGGCTGTAAGGTTCAGCACCTGATGGGAGAGACTGGCAGGCATTACTGGGGTTCCGGTCTGGTGCCTAAAGGGAGCGGGGGCAGAGGGAAGGGTGGCGTGGTCCTCCAAGACAACTTGCCAGAACTGAGGGAGGTCCACCAGGAATTGGAGCCAGCCTCCAGCAGGGCTGGGGTCTCTGGTCAGAGCCAGAGGGGTGTTGGCTGCAGGGGTCTGAGGCAGGGCTGCGAGAAGTAACCACTGATTCCAAGTCTGATTCTGTCTGTGTGTGTGACTTAGGATAGGATTGCCCTTCTGCCGTCTCAGTTCCTTATCTGAAAGATGAAGGGATTGAGCTTGGAGAGCCCTCAGTCCTCTAGATTTTAAGAGGTACCGTTTGGTCAGATGGCTTTTCTTTGGGGGGCCATTTGGGATAATGATAATGCTGGTATTATCACCAATTGGGGTAAGGATTGTTACAAGAGTATTAGCTGCCCCATAGTGAAGCTGGCTGCCTTATAAGGTGATGAGCTTCTTATTTTTAGGGGTAATCAAGCAGCAGTCAAAGGATTCTTTCTGGTGATTCCAAGGTAATGTCATAAGAACCATCTGATTATTAAAAAATTGATTCCTGGATCCTACTTCCAGAAACTCTAATTTGACAGGCTTGGGATGGGACCTGGGAGTTTACCTGAGAAGTCTGAAGCCATGTACTTCTGTAGAGAGAGCAAGTAAGTCTGGGAAATACTGCACACCAGACCCTTTGTTCTCAAGTGGGTCTTGTGACGTTCACAAAGCAGAGGAGCCAAATAAAGGTTCTGGGGAATCTGATGGAGAAGGAAGCAGTTTGATTTTGATTAACTTAGTGTTTCCAGTGGAGAAGGCAATGTCAACCCACTCCAGTACTCTTGCCTGCAAAATCCTGTGGACGGAGGAGCCTGGTAGGCTGCAGTCCATGGGGTCGCTAAGAGTCGGGCACGACTGAGCGACTTCACTTTCACTTTTCACTTTCATGCATTGGAGAAGGAAATGGCAACCCACTCCAGTGTTCTTGCCTGGAGAATCCCAGGGACGGGGGAGCCTGGTGGGCTGCCATCTGTGGGGTTGCACAGAGTCGGACATGACTGAAGTGACGAAGCAGCAGCAGCAGCAGCAGCAGTGTTTCCAGAGTGGAGTGTGGGACTTTATTGGATATGGGAGGAGAGGAGTACACTCCTCTGATGAAGCCGCAGAAGCACTTCCATGGATGCAGTTTCCTAGTAATTACGTTTAGAATAGTAAAAAATGGGTGAAATTATTTTTAATAATTTATTTTACTTAACCTAATCTATCCAAAATATTATTGTAACGTGTAATCAGCATAAAGTTATTGAGATATTTTTTGTCCTTTTTTCCTACTAAGCCTTCAAACTCTGGTACAGATTTTGGACTGGCCACAGTCCAGACGTAGCTGGCGGGGGCCCTTTTGGACAGTGCACATCTCTGAGATCTGTGTCACGCCACGGATGGTCCAAAGGCCAGCAGCATCAGCGGCACCTGGGAGCCTGATAGAAATGCAGAATCTCACACCTGAGCTATGAATCGGAATCTGCGTTGAGTTATTGGAAAGAGGATATCCCCTATTCCTATTTATTAATCCCCTATTTCTGGGGATTCTGTACACCTTAAAGTTTGAGAAGCTGTGTTAGGTGACTTGCCTTCTAATTCGAAGATTTCCTGTTTCTCAAATTCTGTGAGTATACAGTTAGCTAATAAGCACTGCTAATGTGAGAAGTGGGGACCCCGTGTGCAAACGTGGATGCAGTTTGGCTCAGGCCCCTGACCTCTTGGGGCCCTTGGCTGGGGGCCCTGGGATCCCTGGGTGGAGGGCAGACACATCATATCATAATGAACGGGTTGTAGTTTGAATCATGGTGCTGTCGGAGTGCTTTCCAGGGAGACCTGGTGTCAGGCAAGGCTTTCTTGAAGAAGCAATGTTTAGAATGAGAATTGAAGGGGCTGCGGGCTAATCAGTAAAACAGCATAGTTGTGAGCCTGGAGGCTTCTGGAAGGAGGTGAGGCTGGAGAGGTGGCAGGGGTCAAGTCCTGCCAGTCCATGGAGGCATAGCTTTTCGCCCCAGCACACCTCTCTCCTGCACAGCATCGTGTGTGTTAATCTGTCCACATCCTCCTGATCGGGCCGTGGGCTCCTTGCAGGCAGGAGCTGCACCCGGACACCTCTGATTCCTCCTCAGCAGCAGTGGTAGCTGGTGCCGAGTGGCTTTGGGAGCTGAAAGTTACATTTTGGGAAATTTTGTGAGCTGGTTAATGCACATGGATGGTTTGAAATTGGCCACGATGACAATATTTACACTATGAAAATTGGTGAATGCTATATAAATCAGGGTTCTTATTTTTCCTCTCAGTGAGCCTGTGTTTAAACATTTCCCAGCACACCCCTGCCAGCTGACTCAGGGTTGGGCATAGGCATACAGAGCAGGAGGCAGCAGCGGGGGAGAAGCTGGAACTCAGAATTGGGAGATGGACACCAGCTGTGTGTCACCAGTCAAGTAACTTAGTCTCTCTGAGCTCAGTTTCCTTATTGGTCAGATGGAAATTCTGAGACAGATTTGAGAGGCTGGCTACCAGAAATGTGTCCCACGAAGCATCCTTGGTTCAGGGCAGACAAACCAAACCAGGCTGGTTTCTCCTATCTCTCAACAACTGGAAATACCTACTCTCTTTTCCTTTTGCATTGTTTTTGATTGTTCTTTAAACTTTTTTTTTTTTTTTTTTTACTTTGTAATATGATATTCTCTGTGGTGGTTAATTTCACAAGCCATCTCCCACCCTTTCGAAAGAAAGTGGGATGTATACCTTCCTGTACAGGGTAAACTCCAGGAATAATTGTTCTGTTGGCTTATGTCATCCCTCCCCCTCCCCACCCTGGCTCTCAGTGCTCTCAGTTGGAGATCATTCTTCCCTTTTGACTAGACAGACTGGCCCAGCTTCTCCATCACAGCAGGACAAGGGCTGTCCTTCTCCTTGGAGGCTCTCTGAAACTGATGACTGGATCTTGGAGGCTGCACTGTTACCCCCTGGCCTCTGAGTGGGTGGCAGTGAGCAGCAGCCCCTTCTTTCTCTGCAAGCTGTGCTGATATCAGCGTATCCTCGGGAAAAGAGGAAGACAGTCTTGTGCCTTGAAGGGTATCTGCTGTGTGTTGATTATTTGAGGATAATATTTCTGGCCATGGGGCAAACGATGTGGGAAATGGCTTTTGCGGGTGATTAAATGCTGGGGTGATGTGGCAGCTTCCATCTGTGGCTGTGAGTCCCAGTTACCTGACCACAGAGAGAAATCTGGCCAAGAGTCCATCAGCAAGCCTGGATTCTGAGGGTGGTAGGCAGTGAGCAGTCACACTCAGGATATTTAAAACTTCCCTATGACTTAGACGGTAAAGTATCTGCCTGCAATGTGGGAGACCCAGTTTTGATCCCTGGGTCCCCGCTCCAGTAATCTTGCCTGGAGAATTCCATGGACAGAAGAGCCTTGCAGGCTACAGTCTGTGAGGTCACAAAGAGTCAGACACCACTGAGGCATGAACACATTCATTCCCAGGGCATAAAGGGAGCCACGAGGGACCATTCAGAATTCTGGTTCTGTCATTGCTTCACCTTGACATGCTATGACATTGAGCCAGTCATTTTCCATCTCTGCCTCCGTGTACCTTTCTTTAAAAGAAGGGTGGGCTTGAACTAGGTGATCTTCTAGCTGAGGTCCCCCTCAGCTCTGAGGTTCTGTGATTTTATGAACTTCATCAACAAGCAGAGGCATTCCTATTGAGGCTTGTTTTATGTTCTAATTCCCAAGGACGTATTTCTAATGGACTGTACTCCAGGGACTCTAATTATTTCTTGTTAGCCAAGAATAATTTTAACAAGCAGCATAAGCTGTGAGGAGCCTGGTCTGCGTGTGTGTTCCATTTTAGAGTGTTCTGGGAATTGAGTTTAACTCAACAAGCATTTATTGAACGTCCTTTCTTGGGATGAAGTATGGTACACTGGAAGCAACATAGGAATTTGAGTTGGAAACCTGGATTTTAATCTGCGATTTGCTGTTTGTTAGCTCTGGCCTTGGGCATGTACTTAAACTCTCTGTGTCTCAGTTTCTCCACCTATAAAATGAGGAAATAAAGAGTTCCTTCTTCTTTGAGGAATACATGAGAGAATGAGTCTAGAGCCTATAACATATCATGCTTGAGACACAGAAATGCCGATAAACGTGCCTCCTTTCGCTGTTAGGTGCCAGGCTTTGATTAGGTATTAGGAACAAAAAGATACATGCAGGTCAGGGGTTTCTTGCCTGCAAGACACTGTCTGAGCTTCAGGCAGACAGACACCCAGTCTGTGATGGGGCATCCATCAGCACTTGGGATACGAATGCAGTGATCAGGACCTCAGAGTAAACGTATTCAACTTCTGGAGTCACGAACACTAGCCAATGGCCAGTGTGCTCCTGGTGATAAGAAATAGAGCACAATGCAGCCAGACCAGCTCCGCAAATGCAGGATGATAGGCTTCAGTGCTTCCTCGGGCTTGGGCGTGGCATTAGGCCATCTCTGTCTTGGCAGCACTGAACTTGAAGTCTTTCGGACAGAACAGCGTCAGTGTCCATGTTTCCAGTGCTGGGCTGGCACCAAGGTGGTGTGGTGGGCTTCTTTCTACAGGTGAGAATATACAGCCCCTGAAGCCAGGAGTCGCTGCTTAACTGGGAGACAAGGTATGCTCACCTGAATAGCAAGAACCTAGAGGCAGAGACACACCATGGCTTTTCCGACCCCAGCAAGTGCACGGTCATGTAGCCCTTTCCCTCCTGGCAGTCTTTCCTTCCTGTTCTTTCGTAGAGTAATTAGACATCGAACACTTGCTAGTGTTGTATGCTATGGGTCTTTGAGCGACTGAACCTGGTTCTTGCCTCTGGAAGCTTCTAGTCTGAAGGGGAGGCAGACATATAAGCTACTGTGCTCAGCAAAGTGTTGTAGGTACTAAAGATGCTGAGACAGAGTATGGAAGCCAGGGTCGGGGGGTACGAGGTGACAGCATGCCTGGATATGCAGGGCATGGGCTGCACCAAGATGTATGAAGGAGTTCATGGAAGTCCATGGTGGTCGGGGGAGGTTTTCTGGAGGAAGAGAGCTCTGTGCTATTTCTTCAAGTCTTCTTTCAGGCCATAGAGTACCAACACTCCCCAAGGTTGGGGAATTCTCCTGTCTATTTTGAATTCTTTCTGTTCATCCTGCTCGAATGTTGCCGGACAATGCAAGGATAGTTGCTGTTGGCATGAAGCCCTCATCTAAAAGTCAATTGCATTTGCCTTTTGAAAATCACACATTTTTGCTTAATAATTTGGGTATTTTTGTTGTTGGCTGCTTTTTAAAAACTTTTCTTTCTTTTTCAGGTCACACTCTGCTCATGAAATATTAATTTGAAATGGAATTAACTGTGTTCCATGCAGGACACTCTTGCCAAAAACTTATATCAAATGTAGTTTGCAGGGAACGTTGTCTTTTTATCTTTTCTTAAAGGGCAGTCCAGGATCCAAACACATACCCGCCTCTAGAACCAGCCTGTTCTTAGGTCTTTCTACAAGATTGCTGTCTCAGCTCACCCCTCTTTGAGATCCTGGAGCAGGCAAAACTGTAATAATCTTACATCTCAGGCCTCAGAACTTTTCTGTATGGTCTTTGCTGGAGGTATCAACTATAATAAAAATAAAAGTACCTGGGCTTATTCCATAGCAAAGGGAAAAAAAAAAAGAGTAAAGCCTTGCAAAGCCCTGCATTGTTCCTCTTTGTTATATGGCAGTAGAGACAGAGAGTCAGAGAGAAAGACCTACAAGGTCGGAGAGAAATGGGGGTGGTGGGGAGTGGGGCTGTTTCTGGTTCATTGCACGTGCCCAGGTCACAGTGATGAGCCCTGGGTGGGTCGGTGGGATGAGAATTGTACACTTGTGATGCCCAGGTGCTGCACTTCCCAGTGCCTCGTCCTCACTTGAGCTGACCAGAGACCCCACATCTCTGCAGGCAGTGACTTTGCTGTCATAACCATTCTTTTTGCCATCACCCTTGCCCTCATCACAGTGGTTTTCAACCAGAGGCAATTTTGCCTCCCAGGGGACTTTCAGAAATGTCTGGAGACATTTGTCGTAACCGAGGGGAGAGGGTTGCTGGTATCTAGTGGGTAGAGGCCAAGAATGCTGTTGGGTATCCAGCAGTGCACAGGACAAAATCCCAGAAGAAAGAATTATCTGGCCCCAAACATCGGTCATGCTGTTGGTGAGAAACTCTGTGTATCTAATTTTGTGTGTAAGTGTGTGTGTGTGGCAAGGAGTTGTATTTAAAAGAGATGACAGTTTCACTGTGACTGCACGGAGGACACTGATATTATTTTGGGGGTAAACAGTTATTGTTTAGTTGCTAAGTCATATATGACTCTTTTGCAACCGCATGGACTGTAGCCCACCAGGCTTCTCTGTCCATGGGGTTTTCCAGGCAAGAGTACTGGAGTGGGTTGCCCTTTCCTTCTCCAGGGGATCTTCCCGACCCAGGGATCAAACCCACATCACCTGCACTGGCAGGTGAATTCTTTACCATTCAGTCACCATGATTAGGCTCCTGTTTCACAAATTTGCCCAAGCATCTAAATTATACATCTAGTTTGTTAAAAGATATATTCTAGGCCCCACTCAATGTAGACTTAGTCAGAATCTCCAGGATTGGAAATTTTATTGCTACTCTGTTTCAAAGGTGATTCTGACCCAGAACCCATTTCGATACATAGTGGGTTAAGTAACAGTATTGGTCAAATATTTATTTTTGCCCATTCAGATAAATCTGAATCTTAACCTCAGCTCTGCATTTGTCAGCTGTGTGACCCTGGACATGTCACTTCCTCTCTGAGCTGGTATTATCTCATCCTCTGAGGAGGGGCGACCACATCCATCTCAGGGTTTGCAGTGAGCATGAGTGAGATGAGGTGTGTCAAAGCTCATGGGGGACAGTGGGTGTTCGGACCTGTCTGACGCATAGACTGTGTTGGATAATAAGAAGACCTAACAGTCAACAGCTGCTTACCATCCAGACATCATGTTCAATGCTCTTATCATATCTTTTCCATGTAGCTTCATAGAAACCTCTTTTTTTTTTTTTTTAAAATAGCTGGGGCACTTTCTAGGTACTCTAAGGATGGTAGGCTGAATACTAGCTTCCCTCCCAAGATGTTCATATCCTTATCTCTGGAACCTTGTAACATTACCCTACATGGTGAAAGGGATTGTTGTTGGTGTAACTGGGTAAGGATCATGAGGTAGGGAAATTATTCTGGATCGTCTCAGGGAGGGTGATATCACAAGAAAGCAAGAGATGAGAGGAAGTAGGAGACGGGACTCTGGAAGCCAGAGGTTGGAGTGATTTGAGGAAGGGTCATGGACTGAGGAGTGCTGCCATCCTGAAGCTGAAATAGGCAGGGAAGTGGTTTCTCCCCTGGAGCCCCCAGGAACCAGCCCTGCGAGACCCACGTCAGGCTCCTGGCTTTCAGAACCTTAAGAGAATACATCTGTGTTATTTTTAAGACTCGAAATGTGTGGTCATTTGTTAGAGCAACCATAGGACAGTTATATACTCAGCATGATCTTCTATCCAGAAATTCTTAAAATTTTTTTATTAAAATAAATTTTTGTTAAATTAAAGTTCATTTACCATTTTATACTAGCTTTGAGTGTGCAACATAGCCATTCAATAGTTTTATGGGTTGTACTCCATTCAACAGAGAAGGCAATGGCACCCCACTGCAGTACTCTTGCCTGGAAGATCCCATGGATGGAGGAGCCTGGTAGGCTGCAGTCCATGGGGTCGCTAAGAGTCGGGCACGACTGAGCGACTTCACTTTCACTTTTCACTTTCATGCATTGGAGAAGGAAATGGCAACCCTCTCCAGTGTTCTTGCCTGGAGAATCCCAGGGACGGGGGAGCCTGGTGGGCTTCCGTCTATGGGGTCGCACAGAATCAGACATGACGGAAGCGACTTAGCAGCAGCAGCAGCAGCAGCAGCTCCATTCAAAGTTATTACAGATAATGGCTGTATTTCTCTGAGCTCTATCTATACGCTACGCTACGCTAAGTCACTTCAGTCGTGTCCGACTCTGAGCGACCCCATGGACTGCAGCCTACCAGGCTCCTCCATCCATGGGATCTTCCAGGCAAGAGTACTGGAGTGGGGTGCCATTGCCTTCTCCAGAGCTCTGTCTATAATATATCCTTATTGCTTGCTTATTAATATTTTCTACATAGTAGTTTGAATGTCTTATCTTAATCCCATATCCCTGTCCCCATCTGATAACCATCAGTTTGTTCTGTGAGTTTGGTTCTGTTTTGCTATATACATTTGTTTTATTTTTTAGGTTCCAGCTGTAAGTGATAGCATAGAGTATTTGTGTTTCTCTGCCTGGCTTATTTCACTAAACATTACTCTTCAGGTCCATCCACATTGTTTCAAATGTAGAAATTGAGTGGTAAAAGGGAGGTCAGACGTCTGACGTCTAACTGGTTAGAAGAGAAAAATGCACAACTGAAAAAGGAGGGGGATTTGCATCAAGGAGCAAATACTAACATTGGAGAGAAACAGTTGAGAATAAGAGGTTCCTTCCCATCTGGTCCTGGTACTCTGGGGGAACCCCCAGGAGGAAGCGGGAAGGCGGCTGCGCCCTTGACATGCGTGTGCATCTGATGTCTTGTAAAGACGTTGTGGTATCTTGGAAAGAAAACCATCTCTCTTGCCCAGTGATCCTTTGACCCTTAGGCACTGAGTCTTCCATCTGATCTCCTGCCTTCTCCTCTTCCCACATGTCACAGTGGCTCCTGCTGCTGGCTTCTGTCTCCCCCGTGACTCTGATTAGATAGGATGGCATGTGAGGTCCCTCTTCATTTCCCGTCTGTGCCATGCAAGCCTCCACTCTCCCCAGCCTCCACCTGCACTACCCCACATCAACTGATGGGCTGTGTAAGTGCTGACTAACATGGTTATTAGAAGTATGAATTATTTAAGGAGATGTGCACATCATTAACCTGTTGTTCATTGGAGGAAGTCTTGACAGGCATATTAACCTTAAGCACAGTGCAGTTTTACTTGTGGGAAGGAGGAGGGAGGCAGGGTGGTACAGAGAATTGGCTGTATTGTGCAGCATTGGAAAGAGTTGCCCTGAGGAAAGAGGCAGATTAAAAAAAAAAAAGAGCTGAACGTCTTCTGAGAACGGAGTATTTTTGGCTCTGGGACACTATGAATTGGAAATGCAGGAGAATTAGCACGTCACACGTTCAGAGGCATCTGTGAGCGTATGTACCAATATGATCACTGTAATTATAATAATAATAAATGTTCTGTCGTGCTGTGACTTATGGAGGTCACCCTGAAATGAGAGAGAGAGAGAGAAGAGGAGGGATGGAAGAGAGGGAAGTTATTAATAAATCTTAGGCCCAGCCCCTCATGTTCTCACCTCTTTCCCACACTGAACCCTTCCCTGAATAGTCCCCTCATCCAGACTGGTGACATGAGCCTGCTTGGTTTAGAGACATGAGCCCTCGCTCACTGACCTTCTTTCCAAAGGGGCCATTTCATTAGATGAGGAGTCCTCTTCTGCTTCTGGTCCCTGTTTGGATCTGGAAGGGCTTCTGAGCCCAAAGCAGATTTTCCTTTTGTGGGGTAAGGAGATTTGAAACTGGATTTCTGGGTGTGATGGAGATGAGAACCATCTCTGCTGGAATCTGCTGTGCTCAGGCTCTGAAACCAGTTTCCTTTACGGGGAGGCCAGGCCAGAGCCTGCTGAGATGGCGTCAACCAGGGTTGCCTGTGGCTTTTGTCAGTCATCAGACAATTGCTAAATGTCTGCTGGGTGATCCTCATCTTTTGGGGACACAGAAATGTCAAATAAAGCTTCTGTTCAGGAGCTCACTACCTTCTTAGAGAGGGAATAATAACACATTATAGAATATAGAATATTCTAGCTATAGACTACTGCTGTTACCAATGCTGCTAGGAAATATATTGTTCTCTAACATCATAGAGCAGTTTATAATTTTTATGAGATAAATTACATTACATAGCTTTTTCTTATGTGCCTACCACTGTTAGCTGGACTTTCCTGATGGCTCAGTGGTGAAGAATCCTCCTGCCAATGCAGGAGACTTGGGTTCGATCCTTGGGTCAGGAAGAAACCCTGGAGAATGAAATGGCAACCCACTCCAGTATTCTTGCCTGGAAAAATCCTATGGACAGAGGAGACTGGCAGGCTCTAGTCCATGGGATTGCAAGAATTGGGCACGACTTAGCAACTGAACAGCAGTAACAACCACTATTAGTAGCAATGAATGGAGAGCACTCTTATACCAGTGAGATATATTTTGGACATAGAATGAGTACCACTGGGGATTACAGAGCAGAGAGCTCTAGAAGCAGCTGTGGTAATACTAACATCTAACATCAGGATGTTTTATAGTTCATGGGTGTTCAGCTGCTCAGTTGTATCCCGACTCTTTGTGACCCCATGAACTCTAGCCAGCCAGGCTCCTCTGTCCAAGGAGTTTTCCAGGCAAGAATACTGGAGTGGGTTGGGTTGCCATTTCCTACTCCAGGGCATCTTCCTGACCCAGGGATTGAACCTGAGTCTCTTGCGTCTCCTGCATTGACAGGCAGATTCTCTGCCACTGCACCACCTGGGGAGCCCATCTTTATATCTCACGTGAACTTCACAATGGTCAAGTGCATCCCGAAGAAGTTAACTGGCTTGCTTATATCACAGCTGGTAAGTAGAAGAGCTGGGGTTTGAACCCCTTGTGATGCTGAGACCAGGACTGTCCCCACCCACCACAGCTGCCTGCCCCGTGGAATCGTGTGTATTCCTGTGCTTCCCCGTGCCTTATACTTCAGAGTCCTTCCACATCAGTCACCTCCTTTGATCCTCACAGAAAGGCAGCATGTGAGGAAGAGCTGGGTTTATTCTGGGCCTTTCAGAGGCACCAGCTTGTTGGAGGACATAGCTTTGAGTGACTTGTCAGCTTATGTGTGAGGAGGGTATCGTGACTCCTGGAGAAAATGCAAAAGTCACACACACACACACACACATACACACACACACTCGTACACACACCAAAATGAAAAGATGAAAAACATATGGAGCAAACAAGATAATAATAGAAAGTGCAAACCTGAGGAACTTCTGGCTGTCACTGTGCCTCCCTCGTTGCCAAATATCAGACGTCCTTTCCTGCATTCCCAAAAGGCTGAAGCTGAAGCTCCAGTACTTTGGCCTCCTGATGCAACGAGCCGACTCATTAGACGATATCTTGATGCTGGGAAAGATTGAGGGCAGGAGAAGAAGGGGGAGACAGAGGAGGAGATGGTTGGATGGTACCATCGACTCAATGGACATGAGTTTGAACAAACTCCAGGAGATAGTGAAGGATAGGGAAGCCTGGCATGCTGCAATCCACAGGGTCACAAAAAGTCAGACGTGATTGAGCAACTGAACAACAATAACATATCCTTTCCTAGATTCCAGAAAAGCAATAGAAAATGCTGACAGGTTCACTGGGTGCCCCTGTTTCCTCCTGCTAATCATCAGGCCCAGGTTGGCCATCTATAGCTATGCCATGCTTTGGCATCAATCAGGGCGGGTCTTCCTGCCTCTTTCCTGGCCCACTGGGTCTATCTCACTTCTCCACCATCACTTGTCTCCTTCAGGTAGAAGAACTGAGTTGGAATAAGGATACAGTTACTGAGTTTTGCAGACACAGTGCCAGCTTTGTTTCTCTGTGTATTGTGAGGTGCAGGTGTGTGTTTGTGCCTGTGGACTCACACACACACACTCACAGGGATGCCTCCACACTCAGTAATCTGGAGCAGGGTCTGCCATCGTGTGCATGGATCATTCGTATTAGCAGTTCCGAGGCAGCTTTATTATTTTAAACCTCTTTTATGATATTTCCTGTGATTGACAGTCGCTGTCATATTTCTGCCTGATACACACTGAGCCTGGAGTTGTTGACTTGGTTTTGGGATGTGTCACCTGGCTGTCTAGCATCGCTCACCCACGCCGAGCCCCACACTGTTCACTCCAGCTGGCCTGCTTCCATCAAGAGGAGGCAGGAGCTTGGGAGCCAGATGGGATGGGCAGTGATTGTGGTCACTCTTTTCTCTGGGGCTGTGTCTCTTCTCTAAGAACAGGCTTCCCCACGCACCCTGCTGCTAATGACAGGGAGGACAGGGCAGTGCTAGTGAGACTTTAAGAAGAGATTGCAAAGATGTCTAATTCATCTTTCACATGAAAGATTCGCAGTGACCTTACAAATGGTCATCAGCTATTCTTGGATACTTGCAGAAATGAGGTGATCACTGCATTCCAAGGCAGCTTGTTCTCTATTAGCACCCACCTCAGCATGCAGGGAGACGGGAGGCGTGCTGAGCTCACCCAGGTGTGAACCTGGGTTCCGCTCCTGACTCTCTTACCCGGAAGCTGGGACCTCGGGCAAGTGTCATTGTCTATCTGGGTCTCAGTTTCCTCTGGTTGTGAAGTGGGAGGGGGAGGGACTGTGTTTCAGATGGTGCACCAAGCAGCTTGGGGTTTCTGGAAGGTTCTTCAGGGGCTGCAAAGAAGGTTGAAATGGGGGTTAAGTGTTGGCAGGGACACAGTCATGCTAAAAGAGAATTGTTATGATTTTGCATTTTGTGTTTTTGGCTTTGAATAAATGACTTTTATAGATAAACACATTAAAAAAATAGAAATAGAGGATTCAAGGTTCTTTCTAGCTCTAATTTTTTATGGTCATGGAAATCTGTAAAAATTACCATGAGGTCTGTTTAGTAAAATAATACTATTGTAAATCTGTTTTACAAAAACAGTTCAAACCCCTCTTACAAGATAACCTTCCTACTGTCTCCCATCTTTTTAAAGTCCACAAGAGCACGTTGTGATTATTGCATCAGAGAGAGCCCTGGCCAGAACAGTGAACTGAAAGAGGTTTGTTCTGATGTCCTCTTTCCTTCCTTTCTTTCCTATGTTACTTTCTTTTCTACTCTGAGTCCCTCTGTGGTTTCCCATTCTCCACAGACCATTGGACCCAGCCAGCTCTTACCATTGGGAAATTCTCTGATAATCTTACCCTGCTTATGAAGCATTAGCTGAGGATGTTTTAATAGCTTCCAAAATATTTGGCACTTTTGAAGCCTGAAAATCCAAACCTGTTCTCCAAAAAAAAAAATGAATGTCTAATGATGGAGTCTGGGGTTCTAAGATAAATTGCATCCCGGAAGTCATGGTTTGTGCACAGCCTGCTCTCTCCATCTTCAGCTTCCCCACCTCCTCCTCTGGGTGTGTTTGCCTTAGAGGTATATTTCCAATTTTGCCTTACAGAAGTGTTTCCAAAAGTAAATCCCCCAGAATACTAATCCTGAAGGCTCCGAGATAAAAGGATTCTGCAGCCAAATGCCTTTGGGAGAATGCTGGGTATTATGTTTCTCTCTTATAGATTCACGGTGCACCCTGATCTATTTCAGACTCTGAGAAATCCATCATGGAGGAGTCCCGGTTTATCTTCGTTTAATCCAGTGTTTCCCAGACTGTTTGACCACAGTATCCTGTTTTCCTCTAAGTAACAGCTGTTAACATCCCTCAGATCTGATGTTCCCCAGGACCCAGTGGGAGCACCGGTTCTCACTGTGGGTGATGTTGCTCCCTGGGGGACTTTTGATAAAGTCTGGAGACGTTTGGGGCTGTTACAGCTAGTGGGCAAAATGCTTCTGGCATCTACTGAGTAAATACCAGGGATGTTGCTGTTATACATCCTAAATGCACAGGCCAGTCACCGCAATAAAGAGATATCTGGACTCAAATGTCCATAGGGCCGAGGTGGAGAAACTCTGTTCTAGAGATTGGCAAGGATCAGGTCTGTTTAAATGCAGGGCAAGATGCTGTAAAATCTGATATTCAGCCAGGCATTTTATGATGAGGGATGTTTACTGGACAATGCAGAAGGAGATGCACCCAGGTAATATTTCCCTAACACCACCGAACAAATCCAGAGCTGAGCACTCCTCCATGCCCAGAGGAAGCACTCAGCTCCCCCAGTTCCCCCGTGTGGGCAGAGATGAAAGACGCCTTCTCACTGCTGAGCTTCTGGGATCTGAGCTGACAGGGCGCATCACCTGTTCTTGTCCTGCCTTCCAGAATCGAGCGATTTAGCACCATTATAGGATGAGCCTATTTTCCCAGCTTGCAGATTGTGGTTTATTTATTTCTTTAATCTTGCTCCAAGTTTCTTTTCTTTTTCTTGAACCGACAGGGCTTGGCTGCACTTTTTGGAGATGTTGACTTGGTGGAAGAAAATGTGCTTGCTGTCAAGCACAAGAGCATTCCTGGGACTGAGCTTCTTTAAGTCCTGGTGATTTATGTGTTTCCATAAAGCAGAGCAATGATGCTTGTTAGTCAGCAGAACTCACACCTGCAGCCTCCCCTGCTCCATTTCCCCCCCCCACCCCCCTCCACATCAGGCGGGGCAGAAGACTGCTCCGTGCTTTCTGATTCTGTAAGTCAGTGAACAGCAAGCACTTTGGGGATATGGATCCCGTTGAGAATCTAATGGAAACAAAGGAACTTCTTGCAGAAAAATGCATACAGATGCATATATACAATTTTGCATGTGATTTGAGGTGGTGCATGGTGGTCTGTGTTTACAAACTCAGAATTGGACATGCTTCATTTTGGGGACACTCCTTAGAGATGGTGGCTACTTTTGTGGGTCTGCACTGAGCCTCATCACTGAGGTGTACAAGGACAGGAGCACTTCAATTCCTCAGCTCAGAGAGCTGCTATTCTTAAGGAATCATAATTTAACCGAGTAAGTTAGTAACGCCTATTGTTTTAGCTCATTCATTCATTCAACACGTATTTATTTTGTTTCCGAGGAACTAAATACCACCTACTGGGAATTCAAAGATGAGAAAAAACGCTCTTCTTTCTCTCAGCAATAGGGTACATAGGAAAGGTCACTGGTCTAAGGTCCAGCTGCTGGGATGGAAGAATTGTGCAGGGTTGGCAGGGTCTGCTTGATGCCTGGTATTTTATTCTGGACTCACGCTTGACCTGAGAAGCACTTTAAGAAACTGCCCCCAATCTTCCAGGGCCCCAGGGCAGCACTGTCCATTTTCCCTTTTCAGTGTCCTCTGCTGAGTTGAATCCACTTGAGTGACTTCCCGTAGTTGTTATAGGCAAAGAACAGAGGACAAGGGTCTCACTTTGAAGTTTTAGAAATTGGCTCACTGGTTATAGTCCACAGCCCCACAGCTCCTACCAATATATTTGGTAGGGGTTGAGGCTGTCTTTTCTGATCACATGTCCTTATTGATGGAGTCACTGATGTGTGAGTCTTTGTAGAGGGAGAACTTTGCAGAAAGATGAACATCTTTGCAGTGAATCATGTTAATGCCAGTTACCTCTGTTTCCTGTATCGTTTGGGTTCCATAATGAATCTAATAAAATGCTTAGCTTCCTTCTTTCTGGCTAGGGCATGTACTCTAGGCATCCTGGGAGGAAGAGGAGTTGATCTGTTTGTTTGAGCCAGTGAGTGCTTTGAACTCAGCTATGATGCAGCCTAGCCATCTGACGCTCTCACAGGACAGGCAGGTGGGGTTTCTTTTTCCAGAAACAATGTGTCTGCACAAGGTTGTGATATTCTCACCTGAAGAGGAGCAGTGAAGGCCACAGCAGTTGAATTCAAAAGAAGAAATCGCTTTTCCATAATTGGTACCTTTTCATTCTCTTTTTCAAAATGCCCAGCACCACTGCTGCAGCTCTGAATTCCCAGTGAACCACAGGGTAGGGGAAAAGACCACACGGAAATTGCAGTTGTAAGCAGGTAATGAGAAGCAGCTACAAGCAGGCAGCTCTGCCTGTGAGAGTAGGGGTTACAATTACAGATTCATATGGCTCCATTTTCTGCTTTCAGAGTAGCTGTTGAGATCTCAAACTGAGAAGCCCATTGCTGCAGCCTGGGCAACTTCCTTGCAGCTCTTGTGTCAAGAGAGATTTATTATTCTTACAGGTTCTCCTCATAGCAACTCCCTCCAGATGGGTCTTTGGAGGGAAGATTTCATTTTGCTAAGAACCACAGCTCTGCAGAGACTTTGTTCTGTCTCTCGGGTGAGGCTCCTGAATCTGGGTGAAGAAGGTAGAGAAGTTGAATTGGGCAGTAGCTGCATTGAAAGAAATGAAAATGGAGCCAAAAGACCATTTATTGCTGTACTGTGGGAACAGAAGACTGGAACAATAACCATAATGTCCATCAGTTGGTAAATGGCTGAATCATTTATGGTCCATCCATAAAATAGAATAGTATGCAGCTGTTAAAAGGAATGAGGAAGATTTGTTTCCACTGATAAGGACTGGTCTCCATGATACAGTTTTTTAAAAAAGTTTCAATACATTGTAGATAGCATGCTACCATTTGTATAAGAGTGATCTCTAAATATGTACCTTACATCTACAAGGGTGATTTCTGAGATGACTTATAAGAAATTTATAATAATTTTTTCCACTAGGGAAGGATTTTATTGAGAGACAGGGGAAGCAAGAAAGCTGGTTGTAGAAAATCCTTTTGTGCTTCTGGATCCCACCCCCCCCCCCCACCATATGCATGTATTACTTTCTCAAAAATCACTTAAAGCTAAAAAATGATTTTCAAATCTAATAATGCTTAGCAAGGTTTGCTTTGGGAAGGATGAGCAAATTGTGGTTTGAATGTGACTAACCAAAGCTACCCAGAAATGAAAAGTTGTCTCCAGGAATTCCCATTATTGTGTGGGATTTATCACTGCTAATGATAAGTAAGAACTAGAACCTGTCAGGTGAGGTACGATTTTACCTTCATTTATGGGAATGAATTGAGTACATTATGGTCCACATAAATTGCATTTATACCACACCAATTTGTTATGTGCCATTTATTAGAAGCTCAAGCTTCCTTCCTAATGACATCATTGTTTCCACCACCCAGGCTCACTGCCTCTTCTGTCCTGCTGTTTTTCAGCAGGTGTAGGGTGGGTGGTCTATTTCTTGGGAGCTCTCAGAGTTTCTTTCCTGTGAATCAGGGGTCAAAGAGGTAATACAAATGTTTGGAATGGCCAAGTCGGAGGCGGTAGAAGTGGCTAGGTCTTTGGCAACCAAAGTGGCATGCCCCTCTTGGATCAAATTCAGCTTGAAAAAATCTGCAGGTCGTATCTTTTCAAGGTCTGGGGGATTCTTCATTCCCTTTGCTAATGATTGACAGAAGCCTTTCTAGTCAGAAAGCATACTCCTGGGTGTTGGTGTAGAGTCCATAGAGGAAGATTGACCAGACAGCCAAGAAACAATCTGATTTCTGCCTGTCTGTGCATTCTGCCCCAAGTTGTTGAAGAGGCATCTTGTTCTTGTATTGGACACCAGATTCCTAGAGATTGAGGACTTACTCACCTTTTAATCAGGGCAGAGATGAACATATCTTGCCCTGGGCTGTTCTTCAAAAACTTACATCATGCAGGGTTTTACTGGTTTAAAACATTGCAACTGGGAGGCTTTCTTCTCAGGGTGTATTTCTGTGACAGGAAAAGTGAAAACTAGAACAAGATTGCTGAGAAAATGAAATTAACAAAGGAAATCATTCTTAGTACAGTGTGTATTCAGAATAAGAACTTGATAATCATTAAGAGCATGATGACTGCCCTTTGAAAGTGTAGTTGTAAGTGGAAGTGAGTACTTTAGATGGTCCCACTCTGAGCCTTCTGCTGCCTCCTCCATGTAATGAATATCTGGTTCTGTGGCTTTTGGGGTGATGTTTCTTCTGTCTGGCTTCCTTTGACTAGTGGGAACCTTGGCTGTCCCAGTGGTCAACTTTGTCAGATAATTCAGGACTTTCTCCCTTATCCTGTCTCTTCTTAATGGTTTGGCGTGACTCAAGGGATTCTGTGCCAATGCTGCCATAACTCTCCTTGGTAGCTCACCCATACAGGAGCTTTTCCCTCAGAACAGGAGATCAAGAGTCCGTCCAAGTTCCATATAATACTGCTTCTCCCTCCCGCAGAAGACCAGTGTGCAGACTAAACCCGAGAACCACATGCAGTACTAAATAACACAATGCAGCAGGCAGCAGGTGCTATAAATTACTGAGAACAATGCTGAAAAGACAGTAAGGTGCATAAATTTAAGTGTTTAGCCAGAAGCCCATTAACTTAGGGTGGACAAGAAGAAAATTAACAAACCACTTCCCAGTAGGAGTTTGCAGTGGGTGGGGAAATAGGAGAGGGTAGCAGAAAATAGGTCATACTGGAAAGAAGTCCAGAGAAAAGGAAAAGAAAAAAAGGACATAGATCCTTTTCAGGACTGTGAGAGAAAACCCTAAGGTCTTGAGTTGTAATCCCCAGGTAGACTGATTACCATCGGAGGATCCACCCATTGCCTTATTGGCACAGCTCTTCCCTATCTTTGCAGTCTAATGGTTTACTCATTCAGTGGCTCATATGCCACCTCCTCCCTGAAGCCTTCCCTGATGTTCCAGACGAAAACAGCTTTTTCTCTTAGGATGTAACTCTGTTTCAGTACTCATCTCTTAGTTCTGACCTTTTATGGTGCTTATTTGTGTCCATGTTTATATAAGATCTCAGAAGGAAGGGATTATGACTTGCTGAGCAACAGTTTAGCAACTGTTTTACTGAATGTTTATTATATACCACTCCCAGTGCTAGTGGGGAATACTTTACATAAGAAAAATATGGTCTTAGCACTAAGGCAATTACCTTTAGGAGAATCATGTGTGGGTCTTTGCACTATGTATGTGCAATCCCTATTGAGTGAACGAGACTGAACCCTCTCTGACCTGTTCTAAGGATTAGGAAATTGAGGTCCATGACTACTTGACCTTCATAAGATGACATTCCTAGTTTGCATAAAGATTGAAACTCAGGCAACTGTTTTATTGCTTGGTTTTATAGTCTACAAACAACATCATTCCCTTGGCCAGTCATCTCATAGATGAATAAGTAGGGTTTGGAGAGTCTGGCAGTAGCCCTGGCCCCTCAACATTGGGTATGGAACTCCTACGGTGCACTGAGAACTAAAGAAAGAACATGCACGAGCTATTCAAAGCAAGGCCAGTGGAATGGTAGGTATGTCTGAGAAAGGCTAAGGAAATATTGAACCTGTGGAAGGAAGGAGGAAGCCCATGGTAGAGTGAGAGAAATGAGACTTGGGCTAGGTAGATCTTTTTTAACTGGTTACTTTGCATTTGGAAATGGTCACTGGAGGCAGCATGGACTCAGAGCCCCGCAAACAAATCTATGGGCATCCCAAATTAGTTTAAATTGGTCCCTTGTCAAACTTGAAAGCCAGCCTTTGCTTTTCTTGGTTGCGAAGCTGGTGAGTTAGAACTAGAATGTATGTCAAGAAGCTATCTGATCCAGTCCCTTGCCTTCATGCCAGTAGGATATTAGCTCCATTTCAGTTCAGTTCAGTTGCTGAGTTGTGTCTCACTCTTTGCAACCCCATGGACACTAGCACACCAAGCCTCCCTATCCATCACCAGCTCCCAGAGTTTACTCAAACTTGTATCCATTGAGTTGGTGATGCCATCCAACCATCTCATCCTCTGTCGTCCCCTTCTCTTCCTGCCTTCAATCTTTCCCAGCATCAGGGTCTTTTCAAATGAGTCAGTTCTTCACATCAGGTAGTCAAAGTATCAGAGTTTCAGCTTCAGCATCAGTCCTTCCAATGAATATTCAGGACTGATTGGATCTCCTTGCAGTCCAAGGAACTCTCAAGAGTCTTCTCCAACACCGCAGTTCAAAAGCATCAATTCTTCGGCGCTCAGCTTTCTTTATAGTCCCACCTCTCACATCTATACATGACTACTGGAAAAACCATAGCTTTGACTAGATAGACCTTTGTTGGCAAAGTAATTGTCTCTGCTTTTAAATATGCTGTCTAGGTTGGTTATAACTTTTCTTCAAAGGGGCAAGTGTCTTTTAATTTCATGGCTCTACACATGGACATCATCAGATGGTCAATACCAAAATCAGATTGATTATATTCTTTGCAGCCAAAGATGGAGAAGCTCTATACAGTCAGCAAAAACAAGACCAGGAGCTGACTGTGGCTCAGATCATGAACTCATTTGCCAAATTCAGATTTAAATTGAAGAAAGTAGGGAAAAACCACTATACCATTCAGGTGTGACCTAAATAAGATCCTTTATGATTATACAATGGAAGTGAGAAATAGATTCAAGGGATTAGATCTGATAGAGTGCCTGAAAAACTATGGATGGAGGTTTGTGACATTGTACAGGAGTCAGGGATCAAGACCATCCCCAAGAGAAAGAAATGCAAAAAAGCAAAATGGCTGTCTGAGGAGGCCTTACAAATAGCTGTGAAAAGAAAAGTGAAAGGCAAAGGAGAAAAGGAAAGATATCTCCATTTTTCCGGTGACTTAAGTGAGGCTCAGAGGGGCTTAAGGGTCTAAAACCGCTCAGAAGAGATCGCTGCTTGATGGGAGCCCAGCGGTGATCCTCAATGTGCAGAGTGACCATTTCATGAACATTCTTTCTGATGAAGGCGCTTCATTCAGTTGAAACTCAGGTCCTCAGGGACTGACTCTAAAGCTACTCCTTTGGCCTTCAACTTGGAGCATGGGAATGTTGGTGGCTAAGCCTCTGAATTCTGGCTGCTATGCTTGGGTAATGCAGGAGGACTTTGAGGGGGGTGCCCATGCTGGTCTGAGAGGGTCTGAGGCTGGAGCAACCACAGACGCACAGACTCCAGAGTGTCTCCTTAGGCCTTCTGTCTTTATTCATAACACATGAACTCTTCTGTTGATAACTGATGGATCATCCAGAGTTCTCTAAAACTCTGGGAAAACTGAAGATCTTTTTGAATTGGGAGTCTTTTGGTGGCTGTGGTCAGAACAGATATTTATATTTTTCACACCTTGTTTCCATAATACAACCAATGATGAAAATATTTTGTTGAGGCCAGAGTGTTATATTTCTGTTTGAGAATCAAATAAAAAAGAAGGGAGGGAAATAGATCAGAGGCATAAGTATAGAGGGAAGCCTGGACTAGTGTCTACATTCCCTGTAAAAAAAAAGCTCATGTATGGGGACTGGTTCTGATGTGAATTCGAAACTCAGGGATCCAGAAAGTCTGAGTTATCCTAAAACATCATGGGCCTGTCCTCTTAGAGTTATCTGGGCAATATGGCTCAGTGGGAAAAAGAGAATGTGTGATGGAACCTCCATACTCACACTCCTGGGGCTGCCTATTTATCCAGTGTAGCTTGATGTTATTTATAGTCTCATCTTCCTGTGGCATGTGGTTAGTTCTTCTTCTCAAATGCATCCCATTCTGCTTTGCTTCACTGGTTAAGCAGGTTAATTACTTTGTAAGACCGTTTGGTCCTTGAAGGCATTGAGTATTTTATTTCCCTTGGATTGCATATAGCATTTATGCTGTTCCTGGCAGTTAGAAGAAATGCAATGGATGTTTAATACTATGGTTTTTGCAACAATTCTTGCTTTGGAAAGTGAACTTCTAAATATTCTTGGTATCAGAATGGCTACAGTTCTTCAGTTCAGTTCAGTTCAGTCGCTCAGTCATGTCCAACTCTTTGCAACCCCATGACTGCAGCATGCCAGGCCTCCCTGTCCATCACCAACTCCTGAAGCTTGCTCAAACTCATGTCCATCAAGTCAGTGATGCCATCCAACCATCTCATCTTCTGTTGTCCCCTTCTCTTCCTACCTTCAATCTTTCCCAGCATCAGGGTCTTTTATAATTAGTCAATTCTTCACATCAGGTGGCTAAAATATTGGAGCTTCAGCTTCAGCATCAGTCCTTCCAATGAATATTCAGGACTGAATTCCTTTAGGATTGACTGGTTTGATCTCCTTACAGTCCAAGGGACTCTTAAGATTCTTCTCCAACACCATAGTTGAAAAGCATCTATTCTTTGGTGCTCAGCTTTCTTTATGGTCCAACTCTACATCCATACATGACTACTGGAAAAACCATAGTTTTGACTAGATGGACATTTATTAGCAAAGTAATATCTCTGCTTTTTAATATGCCATCCAAGTTGTTCACAGCTTTTCTTCCAAGGAGTAAGTGCCTTTTAATTTCATGTCTGCAATCACCATCTGCAGTGATTTTGGAGCCCAAGAAAATAAAGTTTCTCACTGTTTCCACTGTTTCCCCATCTATTGGCCATGAAGTGATGGGATGGACCAGATGCCATGATCTTAGTTTATTGAATATTGAGTTTTAATCCAACTTTTTCACTCTCCTCTTTCACTTTCATCCAGAGGTTCTTTAGTTCTTCTTTGCTTTCTGCCATAAGGGTGGTATCATCTACATATCTGAGGTTATTGATATTTCTCCCGGCAATCTTGATTCCAGATTGTGCTCCATGCAGCCCAATGTTTCTCATGATGTACTCTGCATATCAGTTAATAAGCAGGGTGACAATATACAGCCTTGACATACTTCTTTCCCAATTTGGAACCAGTCTGTTATTCTATGTCCGGTTTCTAACTATTGCTTTTTGACCTGCATACAGATTTCTCAGGAGGCAGGTAAGGTCACCTGGTATTCACATCTCTTTAAAAATTTTCCACAGTTTATTGTGATCCACACAGTCAAAGGCTTTAGCATAGTCAATGAAGAAAAAGTAGATGCTTTTCTGGAATTCTCTTGCTTTTTCTATGATCCAACAGCTGTTGGCAATTTGATCTCTGGTTCCTCTGCCTTTTCTAAATCTAGCTTGAACATCTGGAAGTTTCTCAGTTCACATACTGTTGAAACCTGGCTTGGAGAATTTTGAGCATTACTTTGCTAGTGTGTGAGATGAGTGCAATTGTGCAGCAGTTTGAACATTCTTTGGCATTGCCTTTCTTTAGGATTGGAATGAAAACTGACTTTTTCCAATCCTGTGGCCACTGTTGAGTTTTCCAAATCTGCTGGCATATTGAGTGCAGTTCTTTCTCAGCATAATCTTTTAGGATCTGAAATAGCTCAGCTGGAATTCCATCACCTCCACTAGTTTTGTTTGTAGTGATGCTTCCTTCTCTAAACTCCTACAGTTTGTAGGTTGTGCATTATCCTTTTTTTTTTTTTTTCCATTTCTTCTAGCTTTAGTAGAATGTGGGATCCTTGGGTCTTCCACAAGGGCTGTGTCCCTACTTTGGGACTGCATGATTTTTGGATGACTTAAATCCCAAGTTTTATATCTTAAGAAGGAGTTTCAGGGCTTCCTTAGTGGTCCAATGGTTAAGAATCCACCTTGCGATGCAAGGGACACCAGTTCAATCCCTGGCCTGGGAAGATCCTACATGCCATGCAGCAACTAAGCCTGTGCGCCATAATCACTTAATCCTGTGTGCCTAGAGCCTGTGCTCTGCAACAAGAGAAGCCACCACAATGAGAAGCCCGAGCACCTGAAGGAAGAGTAGCCCCTCCCACTTGCCGCAACTAGAGAAAGCCCACACTCAGCAATGAAGACCCAGCACAGCCAAAAATAAAGTAAAGAGATAAATCTTTCTTAAAACAAAAAAAGCGTTTCATGGTATCAGTATCTTGTTGGGGCAGATGAGGAGAGGAGCCTTGGAACTTCTGCTCTAATATAGATAGATAGATATAAAATGTATATGCGCATATGATATATGTTTACATAAATGCATATGCATATGAGCATATATGTTTATGAATATATGAACAAATGTGTTATATGATATATATACTCTGCATATATATTTTTTTTCTCTTTTAGTCCTTAAAACAGATTTATAATAACATTGCTAATATCTGTTTTTAAGAGAAAAGAGATTCCTATCACTTTAGAAGCGAGTTGCTTTGAATGTCAGACAACATAACCCCATCACATATGGGTGAATTTTTTTTTTTTTACCTCAAGTAGATGAATAGGAAGTTGAGCTCTATGTACAATAAACACAGGCTGTACAGTTAGAATAATTAAAATAATGAGTCTGCACTCTCATTCTTGCCCAAGGTCACAGAGCCAGTAATCTGTGAACCTGTTATTTAATCTCAGATCTGCCTGATTCAAGTGCTTCTAGTTCTTCCTGATTGAAAGGGAACAATAATGGAAGGCTGTGTTTAGGAATTTGGATTCTGTACCACAGGTGACCTTTGAATGCTTGATGAGGGCCCAAGTGTGAGATTTGACAATATGTTTTATTAGGACATTCTTGTTGGAAGGTTGAGAGATGGGTGGGAGGCTGTGAGAAGGAAGTAGAATCAGTTAAAATCCATGCTATTACAGTATTCCAGGTAAAAGATGATAACAATCAGGATGGAAATTGTGGGAACACAGAGGATGTGATAACAAATTATTATTGCCAAGGTAGTGTTGTTAGGACTTAGCAATGATTAAGTAACTTTGGGGAACAATTCAATCAGTAATATGACTTTAAGGTTCCTGCTGACACTGTTAACCCAAACATGAATGCAGATAGAGGAACAGGAATTTTCTTTAGCAAAGGTGAGGGAAGCAGAACGTGTATGATTTTAACATGTTATGATTGAAGAACCAGTGGTTCACCAGGGCTTCCCTGGTGACTCAGTTGGTAAAGAATCTGCCTACAATGAATGAAACTGCCTGCAATGCAGGAGACCCAGGTTCAATGCCTGAGTCAGGAAGATCCCCTGGAGAAGGAATTGGCAACCCATTCCAGTATTCTTGCATGGAGAATCCCATGGACAGAGCAGCCTGGCCGGCTACAGTCCATGGAGTTGCAAAGAGTTGGACATGACTTAGCAACTAAACCACCCCTAGTCGTTCAAAAGTTTGGAGGTTTCAGGAAGGCAATTGGGTTATAGGACCAAGGAGCAGGAGGGCGCTGTGGATGAAAGAGGGAGTTTTTGGATTCATTGGAAGTTAGGTGGTAATGAAGCAGAGTGGATTCAATTTCCCAGGAATAGAGTATGGAGAGAAAGGGATGGTTGAAGATGGGACTCTGGCAGTGACAATTTAAGGGGGTGGAGCGAGGCAGGTCAGCAGTGACAAAGCTGGAGCAGTTGCCCACAGAGTGTTAGAAATGCAAGGACTGGGCCTTTGGCTCATCTCAGTTTCCTGGCCAGAGAAAAGTAATATGCAGTTCTGTCTAAAAACTTCTGAGACTTCCCTGTCAGGATCACTCATCCCTGAATTTCTGAAACAGTCACGATTCCAGATTCTTTGTTCTGTTGTCAGAATTCATGCCCATATTTTTGTCAGAATTTGTGTCCAGGTTTTTGGTCTGGAAAATGTTGTACATGTATTGCTCATCAGCTCTATGGAGTGAAGCATATGATATTCTCCAGTGCCCTGACTTTCCTTCAGAGGTTGATGGTTGGGACATTTTCTTTCACAAAGCCAAAGTGGTAAAGAGCCAAGTGGCTGCTGTAGATGGGAAGGACAAATAGAAATACAGGGAGTTCTGGGGCTCAGAGTAGATGCCTGTGGTTTGAGGTGGAGAGTCTTTTAGAAACCCAGAGGGGAAATAGCTACAGGAATCTAAGGGGAAGTTGACATGAAGAGCCTCCATCAGAATGACTTAAGCAAAAGTTTAAGGAGGGATGTCAAGGTAGATTGTGTGTGTGTGTGTAAGAGAGAGAGGTAAAGAGGTGGGAGGGGGCAGAAATTGATTAATTATTATCCAGCATAGCTGAAGAGGAAAAGATTTGGAAAGTTACTTCAATAGACAATACATACCTACATATCTTATTCAGGTTTTGCTGCCAAGACAAGGAGAGTCCTGGGGTAACAAGAGGATTCAGGAGGGACCACTCTGATGCTGAATTCCCTGGCAAATACACTGTCCTGGATGTCATAGCTCAACACCCACTTTGGGCTTAGAGAGGATTAAGAGCTTGCTTTTCTCTACCCTCAGGAAGGCTCTTGATGGGCTCAGTGGGGGACATGGAGATGCTTAAAACACACCGCGGTGGGCCCGATGTCTGAGAACAACATTCTCAGGCATATCAGACCTAATTTCCCTTTTTGTAAAAAATATTTTGAAATCCTCGCTTTACAGTACTGAAATGAAATTCAGAGAAAATATAACCTGCCTACCCACATAATTAAAATCAACATAATGCCCTAACTGTAATATAAAGGAGAAATAGATGGATAGAGATTTATAACAAAACAGTGTGTGTTTCACTAATTCCTGAGGTATGACTATGCTGGAAAGTTTAATGATATCATCACAGAATCACCACGAATAATACAGCTACAAAAGCAGTCTGACACAGGTGTGTGGTATTGGAAATTCAAACACTATAAATGGTGTTTCCATTTATTATGATGATTTAAAAAAAGATGCATAATTTGGGTAAGTTCTTTATGAAACAAAAGGCTATCTTCCCTCAACCTATAATGTAGTTATATACCTAGAGAATTTAGTCTATTGATACTGTACAAAAATATTTTCTTCTTATAGACGAAAAGAATTTAGGCTCTGGACTTGGTTAATAACCAACAGAGTCTTCTCTTCAAGAATGTCCAGTGACTGTTTTCTATTCAGGGATATGGTATAATTTTTCCATGGTACAGAACAGTGTAGAGTGATTAGCTTTTGTGCCTCTGTCCACTAAATCCAGTATTGCCCATCTCCCACAAAATTTTCAAAATACCTCCTAAGGGTCAGTAGCTTTTCTATTGGAATCATTATTTTAGACTTGGTGGGATCCAGAAAAGACTCCCATTTCTGCTGGGAACTGAAGAACTCCAGTTATTCTGTATGATTAATGCTTGGTACCACCGAGAAGCTGTCCATGGTCCTGCTTAGTCTTTGATTACTATGAAGTGAAGTGTTGGTTCCTTTGTGGCCCCATGGACTGTAGCCCACCAGGCTCCTCTGTCCACGGACTTCTCCAGGCAAGAATACTGGAGTGGGTTGCCATTCCTACTCCAGGGAATCTTCCTGACCCAGGGATTGAACCTGTGTCTCCTGCCCTGGCAGGTGGATTCTTTACCACTGACCCACTAAGGAAACCCTGATTACTATGAATTTGGTTAATTTCAAGTCATATTTCCACTATGACCCTTGTTTCATTATGGATTCCTGATCCAAGGCTCTAGTTACCAAGTTTAGTTTTACCTGCAATAAGAATTATGTCTGCAACAGCCAGGCCGACAGCTAGATCTGGCCCTGCTTTGAACTGAGAACCATCCTGATCAGTGGTATTGCTTTGGCTGAACCTTATTGGTGTTATAAAAAGGGAGGCAGGATATTTACTTCTAAGATGTTTCACTGGAAAGTCATTGAAGAAGGATTTCACTAGTTGTCCACCTTTTAGCTGGGTAGAATGCAGATATTTTCTCAGATTTGGATTTAGTAGGGTCTGTGATTTCCATAGCTGGTTCTGTATTTGTGAAAAGCCTGTCAGTGTGATGCTTTCTGTAGCCAAAGTGCTTAACAGTATTTCCCAAAATGTGATACTTGTAGGGGTTCATTTGGTACATGGATGTTGCAGTAAGTAGCATTGGCTCATTTGGTAAGATAATTAATCCTTTCTCAATTTGCTTTCAATCCCTTTAGGATATCAAGAAGAAAATCTCAGTTTGGGGCTGGTGTGTCTTTAACACCTTTCTAACACTTGATAATCTCTTATTTTAACAAAGAAAGGGCAGGCTTCAGGCTCAGAGCCCACAGCAGGGGACAGTATTGACTAGACTTTAATGGCCATGTTTTCTCTGCTTTGTAATTATTTTCATGATTACTCCACATTTATGGAAGGTAATCCTGAATTTCCATTTTGGTAGTAATACCAAATTTTCTTTCAAAATCCATTAATTTTAGTAAAAAAGAAGGACCAGTTTAAAGAAGTACATTTAGCACAGGTGTTACACAGATGTAGTTTGAAAAGAAGGTGGTGTGTGTAGAATTGAATTTTAGGAGGTATTGCCATCTTGTATCAGTTGAGGGGCTGGTGCCTGGGTGTAAACCAAGTTCAGGAGCAGAGGCAAGCCATACTCTCAGGATATTGGCTGGTTGTCAGTCCATTAAATTACTGGTTTCTTCCACAGACTCACTCCAGATTATTTACTATTCTTGTTGCTGTCTTTGTCTCTGGGTAGGGAAGCAGCATGTTAATGCCTCATATAATCGGTGATGGATGGCCCCAGCCTGTCAGTCTCTGACACTTTGAGTGTTCAGTAATTTCATTATCTCCCCATTTCTCTACTCTTTGCAGCCTAGCACTTATGACAGGGTGGCATCCATCCCTAATGACATGGGATGGGCTGAGATTCCCAAGAATCATTCTGGCTTAGAAGAGGTAAATTTCCATGAAAGAAGGCATTTCCCATTCCACACCCACTCCCCCCCCACCCCAAGCCCCGGTCTAGAACAAAGCAAGAAGCTGGACCAAGAGTATTTGCTTCTGTAAAAAATAAGAAGAGAAAAATAAGTAGCCTAAGTAAGAAGTCTGTAAATTGAAACCTTTAGTGACTAATGACAATGATTGAGGTAAATGTTTTCTAACTCAGAATGAAGCTAAAAGTGTTTTTTCCACCAAATATGTTTTTGTAAAACAACAAATCTCAATGTAGATCAGATGCCCACCAAATAAATAAAATCAAAGGAGCTGCATTTGCCATTGGTTTGATGGAGCCAAGCTGTTTGCTAAGCCAACCTTTGCCAACTTTTCTTTTCTGAGAAAGCTCTGAATCAAACCTGATTTAAAAAAATATAGAGAGAGAATCTGAAAATGTGTTGGCTGTAAACATTTGACTAATTTCTATGTGCCATATGCATTTATCTCACCTAGTCTAAATAACAAACTGTAACTTCAGAGAGCTTAAGCCTCTGAGAGTTTAAGGTTAATGGCTCGAAATCACACAGCAAGCAAGGTGAGACAAGGATTGGAATTTCATATCTCCAGCTGTTGTCTCTACATCCAAAGTCAATGCATTTTGGACTTAGTTGCCTTTTTCTAGCCTGTGTGTAAATATCCCCTTCTCCCTTTAACTGTAAAATTCTCTCAAAGACAAGAGAAGATTGTCACTTGGGAGATTGCAAAAAAAAATCATCTTAGGTATTTTTTAAAAAAATAAGAGAATGAACATACACAGGTTTCTGAGTCCCAACTCAGATCTACTGAATCAGCATTTCTAAAGGTCAGGCTTTATCTTTTTTTTTTTTTTTAATTTTATTTTATTTTTAAACTTTACATAATTGTATTAGTTTTGCCAAATATCAAAATGAATCCATCACAGGTATACATGTGCTCCCCATCCTGAACCCTCCTCCCTCCTCCCTCCCCATACCATCCCTCTGGGTCGTCCCAGTGCACTAGCCCCAAGCATCCAGTATCGTGCATTGAACCTGGACTGGCATCTCGTTTCATACATGATATTTTACATGTTTCAATGCCATGGCCTTATCTTTTAAACAAACTCAGCTAGTGCTTATAGTCATCAGGAATGCTTGGGAAGCAGTGCATAATCTCATGGGACAATCCCGTGGCTGATATTAGTTGATATTAAAAATATTCAGTGACCAGGGAAAGGCTGTGCTCTGCCTAATCAGAAAGGACCTTTGCTATAGCTGAAGTGGAATCTTAGAGATCCTCTCATGCCAAGCCTTAGTGACTTAGTTATAGGATGTGAGTAAAGCTGAAAGGTCTAAGCAGCATGTCTGGATGGTAGCTTGGAGCAAAAGCTTTTTAACTAATGGGGCTGAGAGTATGTCAATATTTTAACAGGTGTGGCTATACCAGTGAGTTCCTGTTGAGTAGCAGCCCTGGTAACCTTCATATAAGAAAGTATAAGCAAATGGTAAGGGCTTCTTTTTCTATAAATTCTGTATTTCTCAAAACGTTGAGCCATCTGCATGTGAATCACAGGGAAGCTCTTTTTAAAATGCAACTTTGAAACCACTACACACCTATGAGAATGGCAGAAATCCAACGGGCTGACAACAGCAAATGCTGGTGAGGATGTGGAGCAACAGGAACTCTCGCTCATGGCTGGTGGGGATGCAAAGTGCTACAGCCACTTTGGAAGACAGGTTGGCAGCTTCTTATGAAGCTAAACATACTCTCACCGTATGATCCAGCAATCATGCTTCTTGGTACTTAACCAAATGAGTTCAAAGCATATGTCTACACAAAACCCTGCATATGCACATTTATAGCAGCTTTGTTCGTAATTGCCAAAACTTGGAAGCAACCACGATGTCCTTTAGGAGGTAAATGGATCAACAAACTGTGGTACATCCATACAATGGAATACTATTTGGCATTAAGAAGAAATGAACTACCAAGCTATGAAAAGACATAGAGGAACCTAAAATGCATATTACTAAGTGAAAGAACCCAGTCTCAAAAGACTACATACTGTATGATTCCAACTATATGACGATTTGGAAAAGACAAAACCGTAGAGACAATAAATAGATTGGTGGTTGCCAGAGGTTAAGGGGAAGGGAAGAAGAAAAGATTTTTAGGGCAGTGAAAGAATTCTGCATGATATTATCATGGTGGGTACAGATCATTACACATTTTTCAAAACCCAGTGAATGTATAAAACTAAGAGTAATGACAAGCTATGGTTTTGAGGTTAAACTGAGTCAATCGCTGAAGGAACCTGAGTATGTAAATTTCCTTCATCACTTCTGGTTCCCCTCATGGCTGTGTTAATCATCCCCTCATGCCTTTACTATGAAGCCTTCCCTGATTCAGCTAGCCAGGACTGACTTCTCCCCTAATTTTAGAAATTAGTGACTCTTTTATTACCTCCCTTCACCTCGTATTCATGTCTTTTCACTTCCTTTAGCATACAGAGGCAGCTTTAATGAGGCGGTGAGGGGCACGGTCAGATGGCCTGGGTTCAAATTCAAATTTCATTTCAACCACTTGTTGGTGTCAGCTTGGGAAATCACTCAGCCTGTCTTCTTCATCCCAGGCTTCCTCATCTGTAAACATGGGGGTATTAAGAGGGACTGTCTCATATGGAGCTTTAATTAGGGCAGATCAGCTTGTATTATTCTTTTTCCACTTTCCCTGCTCCCTTGGAAGAAGATAGAGTAGGACAGAGGATAGGCTGTGAAACTTTGAGGACCTTTGATTTTGATCTTAGAAAAATTAACCTTTTCAAATCGTAATTTTCTCATTTGTAAAATGAAAGAAAAAAGGCCTACTTTGTCATGTAATTCTGAGGGTGAAAAATACCACCCCTGGCTCTGCCAGCACAATTTTTCCTTTTCTGTTGTCACTCATGCTGCCATAAACATGCCTGTGTGAATGAGTGAATTACGTATTGCCGTGCAGCACAGAGGGAATCTTTGAGGGTAAGATACAAATCTGTTGTGAACATAATTTTTACATCTTGGAACTTTCCTCTGGTCATGTTTGTTTTGAAGCAGAGCCTGAAAGGAGCACCTAAAACGTTAAGGGATGCAGTTAGTTCTAATAGCAAAATTGTACATGAATTTACAAATATGTAGAAGTTTACAGAGTCAGTGTGGTATATGTCAAGGGCAAGCTTCAGACACACTTAAAAAATTCAAAAGTTTTACCACTTCTGACGGTCTTAAGTTTAAACACTGATAAGAATAGACTTTACAATGATTTTGAAAGATCCTGGCTGCTTTGATGCTAAAATGGGAATTGTATTCTCTGAGATCTACTTCCCATTGCCAGCTCACTAAAGTAATTGCTCACATTCTCTCTTTTCACTCTATTATATTTTAAGACATTTTAAATATTTGGGTGAATCATTCTTCTTGGTAATTAGATGTAGTATTAGAATAGCTCTTATATTCCAATGTATTACATTTCCTTTATATACCTCAACATCATCATTTTCAGTAATGACCTAGTATTTAATGGTGATTTCACAAAGATTATGGATTCCTGAAGCCAAGAGAGGGTGTTGGAGGACCTCACATCTCCTTATTCTGCCTTTGCTTTACAATTGGATCATCCAAGAGGAGAAAATAGGAAAGAAGAAAACGAAAACAGCCTCAGCAGAGATAAAACCTTATGGGGTTTCTCAACATCCTGTAATAGTTCTTAGAATTGAGATGGCACTTTTCAGTCTGAGCTGATAGATCACTTTGGGATTTAAAGAACTAGATACTAGGCTGTGGTTTCCCTCAGGATGTAATAGCTCATCCTGAGAATAGCCTGGAAGCAGCAGTGTCAGGAAATGGAGAGTGAGCAGGACTGTGAAATCCTGGTTCCAGTTCTGAGGAGCTGAGTGAAAGCAAAGGCGGGAAAGGAAGTCTGTGCTGTCATAGCCCGGTCTAAGGATCCTGTTGGGATCTGTTGTGTATTTTCAGAATATTTTTCCCTGAATAATGAAGCATAAGCAGAATCTGCTACCATTTAAAGCTGCTGACAACTTCTGAAGGTCAAAGAGGTAACCATTTTGGTTTTAGGGCTGGGAATCATGTGCTCAGAGAAGATCTTGGAGGTGGATAGGAGGCACCAAATTGAGTTTTTGGTGCCTGGACCTGGTTAGGTCTTGCAGACCTGGTTAGTTAGATCATTGGCACCTGTTACCATGGTACCCAGAGTACTGAGGCTCGAACAAGATGGAGATTTCTCTCCCATGTCCAGGAGTTTGGTGGTTCAGGGAGGGGAGACGACTCTGACCACAAAGTCATAGATACCCAGACTTTTCCCATCTCGTTGCTTTACTGGCCTCTCTGTCTTTCCCACATGCTTGAAGTTAGCTACTACTATGTCCGTATTGGTGGTGAAGAAGAGAGCTGTCCACTTGTTTTTGAGGAACTAACTCAGAAATTGCACATGTTACTTCCACTCTCATTCCCTTGGCAAAAAAAAGAAAAAACTTAGTCTCGTGATCACTTCTAGTTGCAAGGGAAGCTGGAAAATAAAGTTTCTAGCAGGATAAAGGCTAAAATGTGGAGGAGGGTCTCCAGTACTAAAAGGAAGAAAGGGAAGCACGTTGGTGGTGGTGTTACAGATCTCGTCCCTTATTCAGTTAGTGGCCATCTAATTCTGCTGTCACATCTCTCAGGGTTCCTCACATTCCTCACAGAAGCTACCTAAAGGGGAACAGAGAAGCTGTGGGATTGAACCTTCAGGCTCCAAACCCCTCCTCAAATGCCTCATCTTGATTTTACTTTTTTTTTATGCTTTGGATTTTCACATCAGTTTCCTTTAAAGAGAGATTTCCTAGGCTAAAATATTTCTGAAAACCTCTACAGTAAGCACTTTTCATAACCCTCTGTACTACCCATCACTAGCAATTTTTCCCCTCTACCTCATCACCTCTCTCCCTTTCTGGGTGTCTCTGGGTTGCTGTTTGTGAAGAATGCATTTCTGTTCCCCTGTGAGTCCCCAGGCTCATTTACTCACTCAGGCACTTACTGCAGGTGAGTGACCCCATTTTTGCTTCTGGATTTTCTTGAAAAGCAGTATTTTTCTTCCCCATTAATCCTTTTCTCCTCCAGCTCTTCCTTGGAGGGTCCTCTGCCTCCTTCAGGACTCAAGGTCTCCCTCCTTGACTAAATTTACTGCTGTCACAGAGGTCTTCTCTAACTCCTGGCTAAAGCCTGTTTTAAACTCCAGGGAAAGAGCCATTATATCATTATTTACCACCCAATGCTAGGACCCAAATCAATGCCAAGAAATTGCTTTGGGATGTCAGTCCCCAAGTTGCTGGGTATACATCACCCATTTATTTCTAGTTATCTGGCTACCTTGTAAGGGTAAAGTGTTTTTCTATTTTGGTAATGATACTTTGAAATTGCTTAGTGCTTTCCAATTTCCACAGCTTTATTTTTTTCTCCCCACGTGAAGTATCTCGTGTGATTCTAACAAGCACCTGGAAGGTAGGATTTTCATCATCCTCAGTTTAAAGATGACTACAGGTGGTAATCAAAGGTCAAGGGACCTGGCCCAAGGCCTCAAAACTGCTAAGTGGCAGAATCAAGATTTGAATTCAGTTCTTTCAATCTCACCCTTCATGTATATGAACTCTTGGTAATATGGATTATAGAAAGGATAAAACAGCATGTTGAAAGTTTCTTTCATGATCCTTGCTCCAAAGGAAGAGCTCAAAGTAAATTTTAGTTTCCCTCCTCTATTATTATACCTGATGCTTTTGTAAAGTGACCTCGCCTACATTATTTCATATACTGTTATAGCCCTGGCAGTGGACAGGGGTGGATACAGCTCTGGATACAGAGGCTAAAATAGATGAAGTGACTCTACTGTTGTCATATAATTAACAACAAAATCTGAAGCTTAGTGCACTCCCTTTCCATGAACTGCATCATGGAAGGCGGCACATTAATGCATATCTTTTCAATGTTGACGTTCAGTCTTCAGATTGTAACGGAGATCCAATCTTCTCTCTACTGGAGATCCCGGTAGAGATAGGATACGATTTGAACACTGATATCATTTCCTGAAGCCAGAATAGAGGCCAAATCATATGAACTGGGCAAATTTATTTGATTTCTACCAGAAATGGGCAGAAGGGTAGGTGTGAGCTTCTTGTGTGCCTTAGGAAAGGTCTGAGTCTAGACACTCTGCAGTTTCATCCTTTCATTTGTACAATGATTTATTCATTATTCATTCATATAAGTAGGGTTTAGATAAGTAGAGAGATAGGGAGAAACAAACCCTGAGTATCACCCTTAGCTGGTTCTCAGGTGCTATGTGGAACTGTTTTCCAGGAAGTCCACCCAGATGTAATAAGCACCTACTCTGTGAGTGATCAGGGGGCTACAAACTTTGGTCCTTGCACTTCAGTTTCTTACCCTTGAATATAAGGAAAGTGACACGTATACACAGAACTAATACAACTAGAATGTGATTTCTTTATAGAA
This sequence comes from Bos indicus, assembly GCF_029378745.1. Lineage (NCBI taxonomy): Eukaryota > Metazoa > Chordata > Mammalia > Artiodactyla > Bovidae > Bos > Bos indicus. Next base: position 25,221,307 of record NC_091785.1, read on the forward strand.
GAAGCAGAAATGAAATTGTGCCAAAGCATGGAGGACAATGAGATTAATTCCAGTGAGAAGGTCAGGGGGAGGCTTTCTGGAATAGGAGCGATATCAAGAGGGAACACGAGCAAGGCTCAAAAGAGGAAAATGCAAGGAATAGTCAGAAAAATCTCAATTTTCCCAATGTTGTTTCAGAGTGGTTTTGGCTAGAAGACATTGGTACCAAAGATGAGTTGGGGTCCATTTCAGGAATTTTGAAGTGGGCTGAAGAGTTACCCTAAGTGGGTAGGGCTTCTCTTGGAGCAGTAGGGAGTAAGGGGTAATGGGAGGTGAGAAGGCTCTAAGATTGAAGCCAGTCACAATCACTTTCTTCTGGAGGGTGGAATTTGGGTCAGGGAGTACACAGAAAGGACCTAACATGATGGATGAGCACAATGCCCTTCCTTCTAGCTGACACTCCTTTCCCATCGCCTTCCACCCTCCACATGGCCATCATCCTTCAGTTTTTGCAGCCCAGGGCACCCCCCTCTCTCCATGCCCTCTGCACCCTCACCCCAAACTTCTCTCTCTTCCTCCTGGTCCCTCTTCCCTCTCACCATTCAACCTTTTCTTCCTCTCTCTTTTTCATGAGTAAACGTCAGACTTTTTCTTTTAAGCCTCTGTCTCAGATACCCTGCTTGTCTTACTGCAGATGATCTCAGTCTTTATTGTAAAGGCCATCGAATGAGGGTGGTAGTTGGGAAAAAAAGTTATGAACATTTGCAGAAGAATATGATAAATATTTTTTTTATCACTTTTAAACTTCCTGTAAATTAGGTCAAGTTGTCTTTAGCTTCTGGGTGAGGGAACTGAGGCATAGAGAGGCCAAGAATCCTTGCTAAGATTGCGCAGCTAGTTATTAGTAGCATTAGGAATCTAAGCAAAATATTTGTGACTCAATCTCATGCTAGGTGTTTCTTCCATTTTAGGCTGTTTCCTCTGAGTCAATTTCCTATGTGCCCAGAGGGTAAGTCTAGGCATAGAGAGGTGGGAAGCTTAGTTACAAGTGAGACAGTAAGATTATGAATAATAACCTCAAATAACTGCAGCATGATGTCTCTGACTGGCTAACGGTGCTGTCAGCTCTAGAGCCCTCTTCAGTAACAGTGAAACTGGAATGGTCTTGCCGGTAAAACTGTAAATCAAACCAAGTATTTTGGAAAGCAGCATGGTAGGGTATACCCAAAGCTATAACATGAATAATGACCTTTGATTATGATTAAGTAATATCACGCATTGGAATTTATCCTAAGGACTTGTCTGACAGTGAAAAGATGCTAAATGCATGAAAAAAATCACGTTTTTTAAAAAAGGCAACATACTAAGGTATGTTCCCTGAAAATAATAGTGATCATTATGAAGACTTTAGGGTTTCCCTGGTGGCTCAGATGGTAAAGACTCCATCTGCAATGCAGCAGACCTGGATTTGATCCCTGATCGGGAAGATTCCCTGGAGAAGGGCATGGCAATCCGCTCCAGTATTCTTGCCTGGAAAATCCCATGAACAGAGGAATCTGCTGGGCTACAGTTCATGGAGTCACCAAGAATTAGACACGACTGAGCAGCTAACACACACATGAAGACTTTGGTTAGGGCAAAGTGGGAGTATGACAGGTTAGGTGAAAATGCAAAGATAGCTGAAAATGCCATGTGTACTTGACCACAAGTCAGTGCAAAGGTGTACATCTCATCTTACCAGAAGAGAACATAGGGATAGAAATAGGAAGGGGCTAGTGGGCTTATGTGGAGAAGGCAATGGCACCCCACTCCAGTACTTTTGCCTGGAAAATCCCATGGGCAGAGGAGCCTGGTAAGCTGCAGTCCATGGGGTCGTGAAGAGTCGGACACGGCTGAGCGACTTCACTTTCACTTTTCACTTTCATGCATTGGAGAAGGAAATGGCAACCCACTTCAGTGTTGTTGCCTGGAGAATCCCAGGGACGGGGGAGCCTGGTGGGCTGCCGTCTATGGGGTTGCACAGAGTCGGACACGACTGAAGCGACTTAGCAGCAGCAGCAGTAGCTGTGTGCTTATGATGCTGGGAAAGATTGAAGGTGGGAGGAGAAAGGGATGACAGAGGATGAGATGCTTGGATGGCATCACCAAGTCGATGGACATGAGTTTGAGTAAGCTCCAGGTGTTGGTGATGGACAGGGAAGCCTGGCTTGCTGCAGACCATGGGGTCGCAAAGAGTCAGACATGATGGAGCGACTGTACTGAAGTATGCTTATGGATATTTTTTTTCTTCCTGAAATTGTCATTGGTGTGCTGTGGTTTTCATAATGAAACATATGGAAGAAAACTAAGGGTTTAGGGTTTGCTCAGAGCTGTTGAGATGAGCTTAGGTCTCCCTTTCTATGTTGGATGTTGACAAACACTGGAAAAGTCCTCTAAACCTCAGGAGCTTTTGGGACAGATCCACGTTCCACACAGCTGACATCCTACACCTTTTATTCTTCTTGCATTCTGAACACCTCTGTGAAAATCTCATATCATATGCATTCCCAGGAAGCATTTTCAGACACTCTGAATTGTTGCCCTTGAGAAACTATCTCCCACTAATAACCTTTTAGCTAAGTTTCCTCCACAAAGAGTGTGTATGTGTGAAAGAGAGAAAGTGAGATGTGTGTGTGTGTGTGTGTGTGTGTGTGTGTGTGTGTGTTATGTGTTTGTTGCTCTGTTTGGTGTTTGGAGACTTCATTCTACCACTATTTATTCCTTCAGCCTCAGCTGATGGCTAACATAGAACAAATTCTTTTTTCAAGTTACTTGGTCCATAGAGAGGCTTTAGGGAATTCACAAATATCCTATTATTGAGTAGAAACTTTTATGTGAAGTGAAGAAAATATTTATCATTTAATCATTTTCTCTAAAAGCTCCTCTTTGAGGCTTTAAATTTAAGAGAACTGAATTGAAGTCATCATGGCAAGGACAGAAAGAGCTGCCTAGACCAGAAGGAGGAGGGCAATGAGTAACCTTCTGAAAGTTCAAGAATCACATGTTGGGAGCATCTCCAGTTGTTTTGGTGGGAAGCAGTCCCTGTCCTCCAAATGCTTTCTCCATTTCTTCTCTCTCTCACTCATTTTTTCACTTGAGGTTGATTTTTATAGCTGAACTTTTTGAATATGAGGGTGACAGCCCACAAGTTAAAAACATTCTGTGGCTCCCAACACTTGCTGCTCTCCCAGCTTGTAACAGATGGATTTATAGCTATTATTCCATAGAATATGATGCATGATGAGATTGTCCTCACACAAGAAAAAAAAGCTTTCATAATTTACCTTCAAATCGGAGTTTGAGTGAGTGCTGGGAGGCACAGCTCTGCCATGGTGTGAAATGGATTCCTGGGAAAGGGTATGGCTCAGTTGTCTGACCTTTACAGAATATTTAAATACATATTCTGGTGTTTAGGGTAGTAAATAATGCAGCTAAGGTTATGTGCAGAGGAGAGCGGAGGGAAACATTTGCAGCAAAGCTGTGGGCTGCCCTGGCAGGGAGACAGGCAGTTGGCTTTGAACTGGATTTTGGAATCTGGGTGGGGGAGTGACAGCAAATATTTTCCACATGGATGCCAGCTACTTTGGCACTGAAAGGACTAAGAATCCCGAGGCAGAAGTTGGTTCTGTTGATTCAGGGTAGGTTTTGCCTTTGTGAGCTGGTGGCAAGAGTATGAGTGGATTTTCATTTATTTGTTCATCCATTCAACAAGCATTTATTTAGCACCCACTGTGTTGTTATTGTTCAGATTGCTCAATTGTCTGATTCTTTGTGATCCCATGGATAGCAGCACCACGTCAGTCTTCCCAATCCTTCACTATCTCCCAGAGTTTGCTCAAACTCAAGTCCATTGAGTCGATGATGTTATCTAATCATCTTATCCACTGTCACCACCTTCTCCTCCTGCCCTCAATCTTTCCCAGCATCAGTGTTTTAACATATTGTATATTGGGTACTGTCTTACGTGCTGAGGATGTGAAGACCTTGCCCTCTGCCTTGAACTAGCTTACAGTAAAGATGGGTGGGAATGAGTAAGTTATGATAATGTACAATTCAGTAGAAGCATGTATGGAACACAGAGATAACATATAAGAGGGACTGATTAGAGGGACTGACTAACTCTACTAAGGGCTCAGGGAAAGCTGAAAGTATGGGGGTAAAATATGGCTTGGGTTTTAAAGGATGGATAGGAGTTCACCCGTGATAGATGGTGGGGTAGGACATTCCAGAAAAAGGGAAAAGCATGTGTAAAGGCCTGGAAGGAATAGAATAATTAGACACGGGTGAAGATGGTTTGCTGTTGCCTTCATGTAAGTAAGATGGTGGGAACGGTCAGTAGATAAGACGACTGAGGCCCTTTATAAATGGGCACTGTATGATATATTATTAAGGAAAATAAACATTTACTGAACACTTACATTATCCTAGGTTTTCTTTTAAGTACCTAGATAATCTCACTTAATCCACACAGCAGCCTCTGAAGTAGGTGGTAGCATTATTTTCATTTTATAGTCAAGGAACAAAGGCTCAGAACAGTAAAGTGACTTGTCAAAGCCACACAGAAATGAACTGATGGTAACTTGAAAAAGTGTTAATAATAAAGACCGAGAGAAATAAATGGATTTGAGAGGTATTTAGGTGGGAAAATCAACAGAACTTAATGATCAGTTGGATATAGAAGAATGTGGAGGAGGACAAGGAGGGATTTGAGGATGATTTATAGATTTTCATCACTTGTAATGAGAAGGCTAGTCATGACATTCAGAGAGTACTAGAGGTCCTGGGAGAAAGAACGTGAATTATTTAAGAATGCGTACCTTTAAGGTACATAAATGTAGAGATTTAAAAGCAGAAATGAAAGTCCATTTGTCATTCATCTCCTGACACTTCATAGCTTAAGAGAACATTTAATTGCTTTAGGATTCTGTGAGTTGGCAGGCTGGGCTGGGCCAGGTTGTTCTGGTCTTGGCTGAGCTGGGTGGCTCTGTTCCTGATGGGCGGCTGGCCCTGAGTCCCGTCCCCAGGTAACCCAGGGTGTCCTCAGGGGCCAGGCAGTGTTCTTAAGGAGCATGCAACGTCTGGAGACCTGGGCCCAGAACTGGAACACTCTTCTTCTGCCATAGTCTTCTTGGGCACGCAAATCACAAGCCACCCCGGATCCAAAGGCCGGAGGGGTAGACCCTGACTTGTGACGGGAGAAGCTGCAGGTCACAACTGGAAGTGAGCCTGGGTACCGGCAGGTGTGACAGTTGCGTCTCTTGCTGCAGGCGTTTGGCCACAAATGTGTCCTCCAGGGTAGCAGGTCTACTTTATAGTCTCAGATTGCATCTCCACTCCTCCACCTTCCAGCGTTCACTCTTGTCTTGCTCATCCTTGTGTAACAAGCGTTATCCGGTGGTCTGTTGCGGAGGCTGCCACTCTGCTGGCTGCTGTGAATACAGAAGTGAATGAAGCATACTCCCAGCTTAACTTGAGGTTAAAGGAAGTTGTGGTTCTTTTAGTGGTGAAGTTACTGCACACGTCCCCAACCCTGCCTGGTGTTCTTCATCTGACATCGTCCTGATGTAACGACTGTTGAAGCCTTAGTCCTCTGGGACAGAGGCTGCTTCCTGTAGGTGTGCAGAGAATGTGTCACCCACCAGTGGGATGGGCTATTTCTGAACACGCTTCAGAGAGAAAGCACGTTTTCCTGTAAGCACAGCCATATGCCACATCTTGAATGTTAAAATTTAGCCACCGCTGAATCATCTAGAGATGAAATAAAGGTTATGAGTTTTTTTAAAGCAGAAATAAAGGCCTTTCAGCTCTATTTTTATAACTTCCTTCTGATTATAAAAGAAATAAGAGTATCTATTATAACAAATTTTAAAATCTGAAATGTATGATGAAGGAAATAAAAATCACCTATTGCTCATGAATGGTTATATCAACATAGTTGTGCATTAATTTTGTAAAATATGCTTGACACTTTATATAAAAAATTTTAATTTAACATTGTCATTATATACACTGTACACATATGCATATATTTAAAAAACATTTGTTAGTATTATGTATTATTTTATAGAGTGTATTTTGTACTTAACACTATACAGTGACATACTGTATACAATATCATAAAATAATGTTATGGAGATGTGATTTTATCTTATATGGAAATATCACAGCTTAATTAACCTTTCTGTATTGTGCAGTATATACAGTGTTTCAGATGGTTTGCTACTATAAATAATGCTGATATGTCCTTCCTGTGGGCATCTGATTATTTACTCTGGACATAGTCTTAGAAGTAGAAATACTGGGCTGGAGGGTATAAGCACTTTTTAAAAGATTTGTAATAGATACTAAGAAATAGTTTGCAGAAAAGTGCCATAGCAGTTGTAACCTCATTTTCTGAATTTTCTTTGATTCAAAACCTATCTGGGTGGCAATTATGGAAACTTTCCCAGCAAGCATTTGTTCATTGTTTCCTTGACTCAGTGATTCATTCATTTATTCAGCAAACATTTCTAGAGAGATAAAGTACCCAGGAGGAATAGGAGGAATAAAAATGTTTAAGGTACTTAACACAACTTTATGCATTTGTCAAAACTCATAGAACTGTGCACCAAAATAAGTTAATTCTGCTGTATGTAAATTAAAAAAAATAACTTTTAAAAAATGACTAAGACATGCCCATAGCTCCAAGGAACTTAAAATTCAGTGAAAAAGATAAGACATGCATATGATAATTACAGCACAAGACAGCATATTAAGATACCATAGAGGAAGGGAAAATATGTATCGGCATGTTTTATGCCCTAGGAGCTGGGCCAAGTGTTTTACACATTCTTTCCTTTGTTTATTTCCTGGGAATACAAAGATGAAGAGCCAGAGTGCCTTTTCTCTAAGAGACCCCAGCAGCACGAGAGTCAGACCTGCAGTTACCACCAACATGGTAATTATTGTAACATGCATACTTAAGAGGAAAGTGTCTGCCTGGGGGAGTTGAGGTTAAGAGAGAGTTTGATGTAAGACATGAAAGAAAAATAGCCTCATTTACTCCTCACAAGTGCCTGGAAAGGCAGGGGCTTCTTGCTTGGTCTACGGGGGTGGAAAAAATTGAGACTTTCAGAGGTTCGGAAAGTGGCCTGAGGTTATCCAGCTTAGAAGTGGAGTCACAGCATCCATTTGGATCTGTGCTCACTCTCCCAGTCACTGGATGTCTGGAGAGGCACTGGAAGTTGGGATGAGCCTTATGGAGTGAGGAGAAGGGAGAGCTGGAATGACCGAACCACAGCATTTCCTGGGAAGAGCTTTGGAAGCGAGCTTTGGGTAGGAGACCTGATGTTCATTTGGGGAGTGATGCAGGGAGGTGACGGAGCCAGATGTCAGAGGGCCCTGTGTTCTAACCTCAGGGCTCCAGGCCTTAGTTGGCTGGTAGAGAAGCCATTGATATTTTGAGAACAAGGGAGTTGCCTGCTGGGAGGTGTGCGTCAGAAAGGATTAATCCCAAAGTGACACCTTCAATGATTAGATGAGGGGTAGGTGGAGACCCCGTTCCCCCTGGAGAGCTCTCCTGCTTCCAAAGATGGCATTTCCATGTGAAAGGAAGGAAGCTGGTGCAGATAGCCCGGTGCTCAGTTCTTGACTCATTAGGCCCATTCCTAGTTATTCCAGGGTTTTGTTGGCTCTAGCAATTCTTTGGTCGATTCAGTCACAATAGTAGAAAAAACTCTGACCTAGATTTTGTTATATTCTTTCAGTTAAAATAGCAGATAAACAAAACCTCTCTGACTCAAATATTATTTCCTTTCTACATTCTATCTCTACTCTCAGTTTGCAATTCCAAAAATAAAAGGTTTGTTTTCTTAAATAATAACAGCACTCAATGTTGAAATAGTCCAGTGAGTGATGTAGTAGTACTAGTACCGTGAGGATGGGAAAGAAGGGGACCTGAGAGGCCCAGCCCCCAGCCAAGGCTGTGCTGGTGGGAAACAGCTTTCCCTCTTTGATGGTCTAGCTGCAGCTCAGGCCCGTAGGTGGCTTGTGGGCAGGGGTCGGGTGAGGTGGTAGCAGGGAGCACTTCGGAGCTCCCTGCGAATCAGCTGGGAAAGGGGAGCTTGTAGAGCCTCCCAGAGGATGAACAGAGTGGTATTTGGGGGAGGTATGGGCCAGTTCAACTTCCATTTCCTTTTGATGAGGGTGTTATAGGTGGGTGGTGGATATCTGAATTTTATGTCTCTATCTGTCTATCTGGCAACAGAAGGAAGAGCCCATCTCTTTCTTTCCTACAGAACCATGATTATATTCACCTCTAACTCCAAGACACCGATCCTTGGTCTTTAGCTCCAAAATCATCCTTAGGATAGTTTTCTTTTTCCGTGTCCTACACGGCCTCTGCCTGCCTCACCACCTTCTTAACTCCAGCTCACACTTAACTGCCATGCTCCAGCCTTGATGACTTCCTTTTTGATTCTTATCCCAAGGCATTGAGTGTTTTGAGCCTGAGTCTTCACCACCAGTGTTCCGTGTGAGTTCAGTGATTTCCCTTCTTTCCTTCTTCAGATGGCTAGCTACTTCTCATGATTCATTCACTGTTTAGAAAGAACATTTCTGACCTCACAATGTGAAAGATATAAAGATAAATGTTTATTTTATAATTCAGAGAACATCATTATAATTTGTGATTACACATTCATTTCTTTGACAAAGGCAGTGTATTTTTTATATATATTAATTGTATATATTTATATAGACATATTTATGCTCCCCTGGTAGCTCAGTTGGTAAAGAATCTGCTTGCAATGTGGGAGACCCCAGTTTGATTCCTAGGTCAGGAAGATATGCTGGAGAAGGGATAGTCTACTCACTCCAGTATTCTTGGGCTTCCCTGGTGGCTCATCTGGTAAAGAATTTGCCTGCAATGTGGGAGACCTGGGTTTGAACCTTGGATTGGGAAGATCCCCTGGAGAAGGGAAAGGATACCCACTCTAGTATTCTGGCCTGGAGAATTCCATGGACTGTATATTCCCCAATTCCATGGGTTCACAAAGAGTTGTACATGACTGAGCCACTTTCACTTTCACATGTATTTATATATGTGTGCTCAGTTGCTTCAGTCGTGTCTGACTCTTTGGACTCTATGGACTGTGGTCTGCTAGGCTCCTCTGTTAATTGGATTTTCTAGGCAAGAACATTGGAGTGGGTTGCCAAGCCCTCCTCCAGGGGATCCTCCTGACCCAGGGATCTAACCTATATCTCCTGCATTGCATGCAGTTTCTTTACTGCTGAGCCCCTTGGGGAAGCCTACATATATTTATATGTATATACATATATATACATATATATATATATATATATATAATACACATCTGACTCAGGGGCTGGAACATAGAAGAGGGTTCATTAATATTTACTGAATGGTCAAACCTGAGGTGTCCCATTTCTGTGGCCTCATCAACACGTTTCCAGGGTGAATTGGGTGTGAGCACACCACATATCCTGGGGGTAGGGAAGCTTTCTTCTCTTCAGGGTTGACTGTGTCAGTCCTTTCTATAATCCTTGGCTCTTTCCATGAGTCGAACTGATGGCCCCAAATGAGAATATTCCACTGATGATGCTCTGGGTAGGAAGAAATTTCATTAAAGATAAATAATTCATCTCTGAAACAAAATGAGTAATCAGGACAACAGCATTTTGATGGGTTTGCTGAGAAGATAATTTTCTTCTATCATTGTCACAAACATTTTAGAAATCTTAAGTTATTTCTTTGTACAGGAAAATTCTCTCACTGATAAAGTATATTTGGGGGAGTCAATTTTTTTATTTTTTTGGTTTCTAGAATTAATTTAAGAAAACTTAAGATTATTTTTCACTGTGTTCCAGAGTAACTTTGCAACTTACCAGGTAGAAATTTGTATATGTTCTCTCCCATCTTAATCATGTAACACTCCACTAGAACATCTCGTATCTGAATGGCTTCTGAGTTGCTAGTTCTTCACTGCAGTGGGAGTGGCAGGGTTTTGAGTGTCCCAGCATGTTGGGGAAGTGGAATCTAGTTTCCTTTAGATTGGAGATGGGGTTCAGAAAGTTCTCTTTCTGCCTAGCTGCAGTGAGGTGTGTCACTTGCTGTATTCCTTCCTTTCCATCTTTCTGCTCTCCTTTCCCATTCCTAGGACACATACTACCCCAAATAATCAAGCAAGACCCTTCTCAAAAGCCAGGCTTTTGTAGTGACGCAACCTCAGCTGCCCTAGACTCAGACCCTGTGTTTGAGATCGATTTGTTCTTAATCGTCATGCCTCTGCCTTGGCAGGCATTCTTCACTTTGCCTGGAATTCTGCGCTCATCCTATTCTTCCACCACCCTCCTCCCTTCCATATCTCCCTCTCCTTAATCATCCTCTGGAACTCAACCCAGATATCACTTCTCCTCCTCCTGGATGCCTGACCTGATCGCCCTTCTCTGTTCACTGACAGCTCCTCATGCTGCTGCTGCTGCTAAGTTGCTTCAGTCGTGTCTGACTCTGTGCGACCCCACAGACGGCAGCCCACCAGGCTCCCCGTCCCTGGGATTCTCCAACAAGAACACTGGAGTGGGTTGCCATTTCCTTCTCCAATGCATGAAAGTGAAAAGTGAAAGTGAAAAGTCGTGTCCGACTCTTAGCAACCCCATGGACTGCAGCCTACCAGGCTCCTCTGCCCATGGGATTTTCCAGGCAAGAGTACTGGCTAAATAACCTCTATTAAAGACATCCTCTTTTGATTACTATTTTGTGTTCATGTATCTAACTCACTAGTTGTGAAATACTCTGGAGGAGGGCAGGACTGGGTCTAATTTATCTTTGCATCACTAGGGAATACTAGATGCTGCTTATTAATTAATGGATATAGAAAGCATTTTATTTGTTTCAAGTCCTATGCCAAAATAAAACACAGCAAGTTGCTTATTTGTAGTGAGATCCTATTTTTAAGTCTCTAACAGTATTATAGCTTTAAATACAGCTGATAATTATGGTTCTTCCTTTTCTCTTCCTCTTCATCATTGAATTCTAACTGATAATCCAGTCTGTGAATGAGAACTTCAAAGATGCTCTCTATGGATACACTTGGAAGAAGAGAGAAGACACAATCCTTATTTATCAAAAGCCTGCAGTCTGAAGGAGGAGGCAGGACAGACAAACAATATTAACAGACGAAGGATACGTGTACACAGTTATTGCTGGTGCGTCTGCTAAGCCTCAGGGATTAATAATAACTAACCACAGTAGCAAACAATAATTTAGAAGTCGGTCATTGGGTATCCTGGAACATAACATACTTGAATACACTAAGCTATAAATAAATAAAGGTTTCAAATTAAGATTCAAAGTACAGTCATCTTGATCCTAATGATCAAGATGTTATTCTGATTATCACTTCTGGCCATGTATAAAGGAAATATATTAGCATTTCCCCAGTTACATGTTAGTTAGATCTCAAGCAAATCAATGCATAAAACAGAAACAAATTTTCAGTACATATATGTGCGTGCATGCTAAGTTGCTTTAGTCATGTCTGACTCTGTGTGACCTTATGGACTGTAGCCCACCAGGCTCCTCTGTCCTGGGATTCTCCAGGCAAGAATACTGGAATGGGTTGCCATTTCTTCTCCAGGGGATCTTCCTGACCCTGAGATCAATTCTGTGTCTCTCATATCTCCTGCATTGGAAGTGAGTTCTTTACCACTAGCGCCACCTGGGAAGCCCATATATATAAATGTGTGTGTGTGTGTGTGTGTGTGTGTGTGTGTGTGTGTGTGTATGTGTGTGTGTATGCCTTTATAGAATGTAATCTCATTGATACCAAACACCGGCTTATCAGTGGATATACATATCTGCATATAGCTCTAATAACCCTGAATGCACTCTTTGGTCTAATTTGTAATTTTAAGTATGTTTCTACCTTTTCCACCTGTTTTAAAATAGACCATGTAGCTTTAGTTTTTAATTTGTAATAGCAATGTGGAATCCATCATAGAATATGCTACTAATTGCTTGAATACGTCTGTGCTATTGGGTATTTAGGTTAATTGTTGTGTGTATTTTTGTTTCTTTTTTCCTGTGATGGAGAGCAGTGTTGTGAACATTTCCATACAAATAGCTTTTTTTCTTTTTCTTCCTGAATGCGTTCCTTGGAATATAAGAGTATATTACCCGAAGTGGAATTAGCTGGTTAATTGCATAAATAGCTTTGTCATTTGGCTAGAACGCTCTCTAGCAGGCTGGGCCAGCATCCCCAGGAGAGTTTGTGTGCTCAGTCATGTCCTACTCTTTGCTACCCTGTGGACTGTAGCCCATTAGGCTCCTCTGTCCATGGGATTTCCCAGGCAAGAATACTGGACTGGGTTGCTATTTCCTCCTCCAAGCCATCTTCTTGACCCAAGTATTGAGCCTGCATCTCCCGCATATCCTGAGTTTGCAGAGACGACGAGACGGCACCTAGCGTGCTGAGTAGCTCTAGGCCCACCCATTCTCTCAGCTTACTTACAAAGGCCACTCCCAGGGCCTTTAGCCCATCTTCCGGGAGAGCAGGGTGGGTGCTGGAACCCACCTACCCAGACCCTGCTCCAGCACTGCTTGTCCGAGTGGCCCTCAAGTAAGCGACTCAACCACCTCTCAGCTTCCATTTCCAAATCTGTATGATGGGGGAATGATAACTAACTCATCCTAAAAGGTTCTTGTGCATTAACTCATTCCAAGTGCTGAGGCCGACCCAGACAGAGACAACTCAGTACTGCCACCGTCAACTGTTATCACTCAGGTTGGTGTGTGCTGAATTTTGTCTTCTGGGTTCAGGAGGATATTCTTATACTTTGTAAATTCAGAATTAATTTTCGCTAATTCAAGTGGTACCCCAGCTTTTCAGAAGTGAGTTAATTTGCTCTTCTAGAAATCTGCTGAAGATGGTCTGCTGGGCACTTGCTTTTCTTCCCTTCTAAACTACCTGTTCTGTGCTTTCAGGCATCTCTGTCTCTCCCTGGTATCCATAAGCATGACTTCCAGTCTTGGACCAGCAGATGGTTATCCTTTCCAATATAAGGAGAAACAACCAAACTTCCTCACTGTACTAGTCGTTTTCCTTGTTCCTCTATTTGCTCTTTCCCTGACAGCTTGTTTTCACATTATAGGAATGACAGCTAATTGAAGGCAGGGAATTGGTAAGTTCAGTGGATTCCCAACTGTGCCCAGGGGGCCAGGCAGGACCTGGTTCTCCTCAGGTCATCTTCTAGACCCACCAGAGATTTTTAAAAAACACACTGAGGAAAGATCAATGGCCTTGAGGTCCCACCTGGACTTGAGTCTTGACTCTGCACTGTGTAGCCTGGGGAGATTTCTTAGCTTCTCTGAGCCTGAGCTTCCTCAGCTGGATGATGGGGAGAACAGTCCTGAACTTGGAGGGTTTCTCTGGAATATCTTCTCTCCTCTACCTCTTAAGAGAACTGGGACTTTCTGGAGCTACTTCTAATGCCAGCTAACATTGCCTAACTTCCTTCTATGTGTTAGATGCTAGGTTCTGATCGACAGTTTTCTTCTTTATTCCTCACAGCAGCCCTATGAAGGCTGTGTGCCTGTGTGCAGAGGCAGAAAGGGAGGCTCTGGGGATTAAATAACTTGCTCAAGGATATGCAGGAAGTGGTGGTGCTGGATGTAACCCAGGATGTAAGCAAACCCAAGGGTGTTTACTTTCTGTGATTTAGGGCTTGACTACTATACACTATACTTTCTGTGATTTAGGGCTTGACTACTATACACTTTAGGCAATGGCACCCCACTCCAGTACTCTCGCCTGGAAAATCCCATGGACAGAGGAGCCTGGTAGGCTGTATGTAGTCCATGGGGTCGCTAAGAGTCGGACACGACTGAGCGACTTCACTTTCACTTTTCACTTTCCTGCATTGGAGAAGGAAATGGCAACCCACTCCAGCGTTCTTGCCTGGAGAATCCCAGGGACAGGGGAGCCTAGTGGGCTGCCGCCTATGGGGTCGCACAGAATCGGACACGACTGAAGCGACTTAGCAGCAGCAGCACTACACATTGGGGCTTCCCTGGTGGCTCAGATGGTAAAGCATCTGTGTGAGGTGCAGGAGACCTGGGTTTGATCCCTGGGTTGGGAAGATCCCCTGGAGAAGGAAATGGCAGCTCACTCCAGTACTCTTGCCTGGAAAGTCCCACGGACAGAGGAGCCTGGTAGGCTACAGTTCATGGGGTTGCAAAGAGTTGGACAGGACTGAGTGACTTCACTTTCACTTTTCATTTTCTACTATACTTTAGTTTCTTGGGTAATTCTTCTCTGTTAAATAATATCTATCCCAGGAGCTCATTAACCACCTGTGACTTTGCTCCTGCCTTCATTCAGCCAACTTGTTTGTTGAGTATCTCTTTCATGCCAGTCCCTGGTCCAGGAGCCAGGGTACAGCTGTGTCGTGATGACGGGCTTACCTCCTCCAGACTGGCTGTGGGAGAGCCTAGGACTTAATCCTGAGAACTCTGTCCTCCTCAGCATGCAGGGGGCCTCTGCAGGCCTTGGCTGCATGGTGGGAGTGAGCTCCTTTGGTGGGGCCATCCACTCTCAGCACAGGATGTATCATCAGTGGTGGCTTGTAGGTGTCCCGTGGCTGCGTCCTGCCATACTGGTTATCTGATGTGACATTTCCGCTGCTCAGGGCTGGATTAATTAGAGGTTACTGGAGAATTTGAGTGAGGCTCATATATGTGAGAAGGGAAGCTCCTGGCTGAACCAGAGATCTTGACTGCATAAAGGCCATTAAAAGGGGGATTCATCTTCCTTGTTCTGGGCCCATTGGGAATAAACATTAAAGTCATTATAAGACTCCCATCACCTTGGCCCTACTCTGGTATTTCCCATATCTCCCAGCCCCAGTATCTTCTGGAAGGGCTGTTCATGTATTAATAATTCTTGATTGTCTTGAGTTACTATAGGTCTAGGAACAAATCCAGTTTCCCCAGAGGCAGTTGTGTCCTCTGGCCTCTGGAGGCTCCTGCAGACAGTTAGGTCTGTGTGGGAACAGAGCCCTGTAACAGCCTGCAGCATAGATAGTTGCTGAGGAAAGGCCTCCCCCAGGCACAGGTCAGCCCTAGAGGCACTCAGCTGTCAGAGTTGCAGAGCGGTCAAGCCTTCAGCTTGGGTACCAAGATGTCACATTGCCCAGATTGCAGGTGAGCATCTCTGTATGCACCTTCATGGACCCGTTTCCCTGCCTTTGGGTGCAGCGTGTGTCCATTGCCCCCAAGCCCAGAGGAGGTTTGTTATTTCTGCAAGAGTCAGTCCGCTGCTGCCTTGGCTACAGACATGGCCTGTGAAAGGCAGATGACCAGTCCCAGCTCTCAGAGATGTTACTCGGTGTAGAAAGGGTGGGATCCAGAATCTGTATATTTGTAAGTTGCTCAGATAAGTCTGATTCATATGGTCCCCAAGAAGACCCCAAGTCTCTAATGGTCCCCTTAGAGACCACTCATATGGTCTCTAAGCCACACTTAGAGAGGTTCTTACATGTTATGTGTTGTACACAGGTGTGCACACACACACATATGTACACCTGCTTCTCTCTTTCTTTCTGACCCTCTCCTGCACATTCTCCCATCCCCAGCCTTCCACTCGCTCACCTGTGTTAGTGCGCTCTCTGCCTCATAGGCCTACAATACCTGAGAAGCTTGTGGCATGTTTTAGGTATTGGGCACCTGCCAGCTGGTTGAATGATATCTCCGCTGTGATTCTGGGTTAATTTCTGCTTGAAGCGGAGCTGCACACCGTCCACCTGGACCCTTCAGAGTCCTGTACAGTGATAATAGGCACACCCCTTCCCTTTCCCCAGGTCACCTCCTACTCACAGGGAACCTATTCTCTTGAGTCAACGTTCCAACTTTAGAAGAAAAACCAGAGCCTGAGCCCGGGTAGGTGGCCTGGAGGAAGAACCTGAGCATGGGGTGTGAAGCAAAGTTTAGGGTGGAGCTTAGGTTTCAGGAGAGTGGAGAGGTGGCCAGAACTGTGGAAGGAGTGTCAAGTTCTCACTCCTGAAGAGCTGAGCTTGCTCAAACAGCTCTGGAAGCCCACTTGCCAGTTCCTGTGTCTTCCTTAAGCACTGAACTTGGAATTAAGAGTTGGCTTGAGGTTGACTTTGTGGCCCTCTCTTGAGGATTTCATTGGGTTTACTTTGAACTTAGTCTTGCAGAGATTCAGCCAAGGTTCGAATGTACCCCAGCCACCTTGGGAACTTTAGTGGCACTGATATTGCTGAGTTAATTGATGCTCTTAATCAGGAAGGAGGTGGAATATAAAACATTGGGAGGGAACAGGGCTAGATTTTTCAGAGGAAAGAATATACCGGCACTACCATTTATGTATTGTGGGACTTTACTTAGTTATTTAATCTTTTAAAGACTCTGGTTCAGGACTACCCTGGCAGTCCAGTGGTTAAGATATCACCTTCCAGTGCCAGGGCTATGCATTCAACCCTTGCTCATGGAGCCAAAATACCACGTGCCTCATGGCCAAAAAACAAAAACATAAAACAGAAGCTACATTGTAACAAATTCAATGACTACTTTTAAAAAAACTCTGGTTCATCCCTGAAAAAAATTGGCAATAGGGGTAGTCGCATTTCATAGGGTTTTGAATATTAAAGGTGAAAATGGGTGTGAATATTGACTTCTATTTCTATTATTATTATTAATTGAAATTTGTCAGTTGACTACTATTTGTCCTATATTTACTTGTTAACAGACATTTTAAGCATCTATTATGTATCAGGTAGGGTTATGTTAGGGTTTAGTTAGTTAGTTTAGTTTATTTATTTATAATACTGATTAAGAGGCTCAAAACTTGCTCTCACATGTTTCATAATATAGAAAGAAAATAAAATATCAGTAATACAATTCAGTGAAACATTGATGTAATATTAGGATGCACTGAGGGACATATAAAAGAATGAGTAGCAGAGTCTGCTGAAAGAGTCATGGTAGGCTTTATGCAAAAGATAACTTTGATTTGAGGCTTAAAATACGAGAGTAGTGTTTCAAGTATAATAGTTAACAAAATATGTGGGCTGAAACAAAAGGAAGATTTATTGACTGATGTAACATAAAACGCTAGAGGTCAACAGCTTCAGGTCAGGCTTGATCCAGCAGCTCAAATGATATTATCAAGGAATTAGGTTCCCTTAGTATTTTTACTCAGAGAAGGTGATGGCACCCCCACTCCAGTACCCTTGCCTGGAAAATCCCATGGACAGAGGAGCCTGGAAGGCTGCAGTCCATTGGGGTCGAGAAGAGTTGGACATGACTGAGCAACTTCACTTTCACTTTTCACTTTCATGCATTGGAGAAGGAAATGGCAACCCACTCCAGTGTTCTTGCCTGGAGAATCCCAGGGACGGGGGAGCCTAGTGGGCGGCCATCTATGGGGTCGCACAGAGTCGGACACAACTGAAGCGACTTAGCAGCAGCAGCAGCAGTATTTCTACTGGGTTGTGCATTGTTGGCTGATTTTACTTTGTCTTCCTTCAGCAACTTCAGAAACTCCCTTCAAGACAGCAAAATGGTTGTAGTTATTCTAGAACTCATTTCTTTATTCAATGTTATCAAAAGAAGTGGGGTTGTTAGGATGTTTCCTGAAAGAGAAGTCCCAGCAAGACTCAAGCTGAATTTTGTTTCATTCTAGTTAGGTAACATATTTTTTTTCCCCCTAAGCCAACCACTGTGCCATAGGAGTGGAATAGAGCCAAACAGAGCCTACTCCTTAAACTTAGGATGGGTCAGTGCATGGTCCATACCATCTGAACCACATGTCTTATCATGGGGAGACTTGCTTCCCCAAAGTGATATTGTTCCCATGAGGAGAGAGCATGGATTCTGGGCAGCATAGAGAATCTTACTGTTGCTTAGTCGCCAAGTCGTGTCTGACTCTTTTGAAACCCCATGAACTGTAGCTGTCCAGGCTCCTCTGCCTTGGGATTTTCCAGGCAAGAATACTGGAGTGGGTTGCCATTCATTTCTCCAGGGGCTCTTCCCGACCCAAAGATCGAACCCACATCTCCTGCACTGGCAAGTGGTTTCTTTACCTCTGAGCCACTGGGGAAGCCCACAGAGAATCTGGCTATCTATTGTATCAGTAATTTGGACGAGAAAAAAAGTGGGGGGCAAGTGAGAACAGAGTATAGTTGAAGAACAATTCTTAGCTGAGAATCTCTAGAGCTTTGTGCAATGATGGAGATATTCTGTAATCCACTATTTGCAGTATGGTAGCCACTGGCCACGTGTGACTGTGGAGTGCTTGAAATGTGGCTAGTGTGACTGAAGAACGGAATTAGTAATAGTTACTTTTAAACTTTATGTGATTGCTATGTAGCTAATGCCTATAGTGCTAATTGGAAAGCACAGATCAAGAGTCTAGATAGGGTTGTGAAAGACGATTGAGAGAGAGAGACAGAGAGAGAAACAGAGAGAGATAGAAATAAATGAAGCCAGAATGCCCTGGTTATGTATTATTTTGGGGGGATAATTGAAAAAGTTTCAGAAATAGTTTTCTCCATTCTGTGGTTCAGAGTAATGCAGAGAGTAGAAACCAAAGTAAAGAGCTGGTGACAAAAAATGAGGATAGAGACCTAGGCTGGGCAAGGTTGAGAAGGCCTTTGTGCCATGCTGGTCACTTTACATTCTACCCTGTAGGCAGTAGGGAGTCACCGAGGATTTGTAGAAATGACACGGTCTTACCTGCTTGTTGGGAAGGCAGCCTGGCACCTTGTGGAAGAAGGACTTGTGCAACTAGAGACAGGGATACCAGTAAGGAGGCAGATAAAACAGAGCTCATGAGAGAGGATGAGAATTTGAACTGGGGAAGGAGTGGTAGCCACGCATGGAAGAGTGAGATACAAAGAGTAGGGGAAGAGTAATGGAGTGGGTTTGCATGTGGTGTGCAGAAATATATAGCAGGATTCCTGGACTTTTGGCCTGGACAACAGAATGGGTGATCATGCCCTCTCTGAGATGTGGCATTCCCAAAGGAGGGGGCAAGTCTGAGTGGTTCTTGATGAACATGTTTTAGGGCAGGTGGTATTTAGTGTACCCATTGGAAGTTGGCTGATAGGGTCTTAATCTGTTCTCTTAAGGAGTTTACATTCTATCTATGGAAATTAGATCTACATAACTTAAGTCATTAGAAAACTAATTCCACATGCATAATGACTGGAAGCCTTAAATGCTGCACGTGGTTTATGCATGTGTTCCAGGCACTTTTTCTGCATGAAAAACCACCCCAAAATTTAGTAGTGCAAAAGGAAAATATGTTCATGAACAGACTACGTTCATGATTCTGTGGGTCAAGGGTTTTGACAGGGCACTAGGTAAACCTTGTCTGAAACCTCCACTGGAAGGAGCCAGAACTGAGGCTGGCCCAAAAGGGGAGGTTGCAGGCTCTGAAGATGTCCCCGCTCAGAGCTGGTGGCCGATGCCTGCTCTTGGAGGTCACTTAGCACCACTTCCCCTCTACTCTGTTGGTTAAGGTAATAACAAAGATAGGTCTGCTTTCAAGGGAGGGACATGAACTCCCTCTACCACTCAATAGGAATGTCGAGGTCAAATTGTAAGATAAACATGTAGGATGGGAGATCCCGGGAAATATGTTGACCATTGATGGAGAGATGAGTGGGGACTGGGGTAAGGAGGGATGGCTCTCTGCTGGGGGTGAGGTTGGAGCTGACACTTGAGGGTAGGTAAGGGGATGCTGGCAGGGAGAGAAGGATACATGCATGTTGTTGGTGACAGCAGAAAGGATTTCTGTTTCTTTTGGGGCTACGCAGGGACAGAGGAGCCTGTTGGGCTGCCGTCTATGGGGTCGCACAGAGTCGGACATGACTGACGCGACTTAGCAGCAGCAGCAGCAGCAGTCAGTGTTATTAATGCTGAGGGCAGCTGAATAGGCTGAAGAAGAAATCCTACAATGAGATAAAGCCATCTGTAGCAAATGGCTTCCTTCTAGATATCCATTCAACATATTCCACTTCAAGTTTAAAGATCCCTGTGTCCACACAGGTTGCTCAATCTTGTTAAAATGCATGCCATTTCTCTTTATTTTTCCCAGGATTTTTTGTTGTATTCTGGAGTAAGAAGAGCCACTGCACCATGGAATTATGAGTCACAGAATTTTTTGAGTTAGTGCAATAAGTAGTACACTAGAAATCACATTAAATAAAATGCTTACTTGCCTTTTTACCCCCTTCCACTAGATTGAGAGTCTCTGGAGGAAAAACAAACAAACAAACAAACAAACAACTGTGTGTAACCTATTCCAGCTTGTGGAGCAGAACCAGGCACATAGTAGGTGCTTAGCAAAACATCATTTGGAAGGAATAATCTTCCAAAGCAGGGGCTTCCCTGGTGTCTCAGTCAATAAAGAATCCACCTGCAATGCAGGAGACTGGGGTTTGATCCTTGGGCCAGGAAGATCCCCTCAAGAAGAAAATGGCAACCCACTCCAGTATTTTGCCCTGGGCAATCCCATGGACAGAGGAGCCTGGAGGGCCACAGTCCATGGGGTTGCAAAAGAGTTGGACATGAGCAACTAAACCACCACCACAAGATTATTTGGATGAATAACCTTCATTCAAGCTTATGCGAAAGTAGTGCTGAATATCTGGGCACTTTCATGCTGCCTGAGTCTCACATGGGGTCCAGACTTGTTTCTGCTCCTTATTTTGCATTCTTTCTCTTTGTCTCAAGGTCCAACCCATTCCTCTGTGCTCCTTGTGCTTCTAGAGCAATAATCTGATCTGGCACTGATATCTGTTTGTGTATCTGATGGTCCCTGTCCCAGAACTGAAGCTTTAATTTTCAAGCACACCTTGTGTGTGGGAGGAAGATTGTTTAGAACAGGGTCAGCACACAAGGAGGCTGCTGGCTCCTTTTTCGCTTTTCCTTGGCAAGCCTCTCTGACCTGACTCTTCTGCTGTAGCTAAGATATGTGAGGAACTTATTTTTTTACAGAGATATTTTGTGAAAGATAAATTTCTCAGGACTGTGGCCATGGATTCTTAGCCAAAGGAATGACAAGGAGATATGATCAAATGTGTGCTGGTGAATCAATACAAATAAATTGTGTGTTCTTTGTTATTATGTCCTAGGCTACACACAAGAGGGCTCTTAAATCATCCACCATCAGCCGTTGGAGGTTCTGCTCCTTTCCAAGGTGTTATATGGAGACGAAGTCCAGGCTGGTGTTATTTTAGGCAATCCAGATAACTTTCTAGTGGGAATATTGGTTTGGCTGCTAGAGGAATGTTGACCACTACAGGAGACTGGAAGAGAACAATTCTTCTCTGGGTCTGGCATGGCCCTGATTATACCCTAAATATTTTTTACCTCTAATGTCTGGGATTTATGAGCATTCTCTTTCCTGAGTGGATGGTCCTTTTACTATATGATTTAGAATGCTGGGGTTTTGATCAAGTGCTTGTCCAGGAGCTTGAACAGATTAAAATCAACACCCCCTCCTCATTTCCCACCTCACAAATGCTACAGTGTTAGGTCTTGGTATTTGACTGCTGTGGTCCATTCTCTTGACAACCCATGGGTAAGATCCAGGCAAGCAGTCTGCCAAAGAAGCTCAAGAGGTAACCAGCTGTGTGAGTGAGGCCAGGAAATGTTAATTGAGGGAAGAAGATTCTCAGAAGCTCGGGCATTGAGCAGATAGTAATGAACAAACATGCCCTTCAGTCCCCTAGGCAGATGAGCAAGAAAAAGGTGAGGCAGAAGGAACAAATTGGTCATAAACTTGTTTCCAACAAAGAGAGAATGCATAGGTGCAGGGAACTAAGCTGAAAACCCATTCAACCAAGCAGGGGCATGAGAGGGTTAGGCCGTGGGAACATATTAGATGGTCCTCCTGAAAGTGCTGGAGCTGGATTTCAAGCCCAAGCCTTTGAATTAAAATGAAGCACATTAACTTCTTGAAAACATCAGAGGTATCTATGACTCGATGCTTTTTTATTGTGCTCTGTTTGCAATTTTTAGCAACAATTTTCCTAGGGCTCCCACCCACTACTTTCCCTCTTTCCTTTTCTATCACCATTGTCTTAGTTCAATTCTCTTATCTCTTATATTGTGATATCCTTCTCACCTGACTTTCTGTTTTTCATCTTCACTGATTTACCCTTCATATTC
This sequence comes from Bos indicus, assembly GCF_029378745.1. Classification (NCBI taxonomy): domain Eukaryota; kingdom Metazoa; phylum Chordata; class Mammalia; order Artiodactyla; family Bovidae; genus Bos; species Bos indicus. The sequence continues at coordinate 25,243,520 of NC_091785.1, forward strand.
CTGACTGTTTGGTTTCCAAAATGCAGGTGCCGACTGATTTTTTCACCTGCTCAAGCACAGTAGACATTTGTGTGTTATTTCCTGAGAAGAGTTGGAACTCTTTAACCTGATGTACTAGGCAGAATAGTGTCCTCCCAAAAGATATCCATATCTTAATCCCTGGGACCTTGGATTACATAGCAAAGGGGAGTTAGGACAGTAGATGGAAATACGGCTGTAATCAGTTGAGTAAAAGATGAAGTGAGTATCCTGGGTTATCTGGTTGGGTCTAATGTAATCAGAAGGATCCTTCAATGGGGAGAAGGAGGAAGAAGAGTCAGAGTGAGAGTGATGCAATGTGAGACTCAACCAGTCATTGCTGCCTTTGAAGATGGACGGGGACCAGGAGCCAAGGAACACATATAACCTCCAGAACCTGGAAAAGGCAAGAAAACAGATTCTCCCTTAGAACCTCCAGAAGGGATATAGGAATACAGCCCTGCCAACACCTTGGTTTTAGTCATTGAAACCCATTTTGGACTTCTGATTTCCCAAGCTGTAAGATAATACATTTATGTTGTGACTCTTTAGAGTCCCTTGGACTGCAAGGAGATCCAACCAGTCCATTCTGAAGGAGATCAGCCCTGGGATTTCTTTGGAAGGAATGATGCTAAAGCTGAAACTTCAGTACTTTGGCTGCCTCATGCGAAGAGTTGACTCATTGGAAAAGACTCTGATGCTGGGAGGGATTGGGGGCAGGAGGAGAAGGGGACGACAGAGGATGAGATGGCTGGATGGCATCACTGACTCGATGGACGTGAGTCTGAGTGAACTCCGGGAGTTGGTGATGGACAGGGAGGCCTGGCGTGCTGCGATTCACGGGGTCGCAAAGAGTCAGACACAACTGAGCGACTGAACTGAACTGAACTGAAGTTACTTTGTTTGTAATAATGTGTTACATCCAATTGGAAACTTACATACCTAGTAGTTAAAAGAATTGTTGTCTGACTCCAACCTGGGTCTCCATCTTCTTCTCCACACACCTGAGGCCCTAACCTCAGCAGACCCCCTGCCCTGCAAATTCCCACCCCAAGCCTGGAACATGACAGGAAATTTCAGCCCAATTGAATCTTCCCATGCTTATCCTTGGCCTGAAAAGCTCATTGCCTTCTTCACCTACTAAATTAAGCCAGTCCAAATAGTATTCTTGTAAAAATTTTCACACAGGATAATCCTCTACATCATCCCTGTTAGGAAATCACTCATTTCTATCACATATCAACCTTGCAGGTTTAGTGTGAGACTCCCATGAGACAAAAGGTGAAATGACTTAAAACCAGGTGCAAGTCAGAGTGGTTGCAACTTTCACTGAAGGTGGTTGTATAAATGTGTATCTCCTGTTGCACTAAAAGTGTCAGGAACATTGTGTCCTTCATCCCTACATCCTCCACAGCATTTAGTATGGTACACTGACCATAAGAGGGCTTCCCAAGTGGTAAAGAATCTGCCTGCCAATGCAGAAGCCACAGGAGGTGCAAGTTTGATCTCTGGGTTGGGAAGATCCCCTGAAGGAGGAAAATGGCAACCCACTCCAGTATTCTTCCTGGATAATCCCATGGACAGAGGAGTCTGGAGGGCTACAGTTCCTGGGATCACAAAGTGTTGGACACAACTGAGCAACTGCACATGCACACATTGACCATGAGAGACTATGTAGTGATGTGTCAGGTTGAGTAGGAGATAGGTTGTGAGAAATATCAGATATGGGATTAGATGGTAGGTCATTCATTCCACCCTTCTATATGGGGAATCTGGGACGTGTCAGGTACTGTCCCAGTGCTGAAGATATTGTGAAAAATAGGACAGACCATTGTGTTGCCCTGAGGCATTTTACAGTCTAGTCAAGTCCCTACTCTGGGTCTCTTGGGCTGTTAGCTACTTCCAATCTGGGGACTTTCTTATCCCTTGAAAATCCCCTTGGTTCAGCAGCTACAATGGTTTGGCTGAAAGCTCTTTCAGTTCCTGAGCTCTAAGAGGGAATGATGCCCCTTGACAGGAATGGTGGGAGGAAGGGGAGTGTGCATTCCTGTAGGCAGGAAAAGCAGAGACAGACTCTGAAATGGAAAGTGACAAGTGGGTAGGATCACACAGTAGGCAAAATGGACTTGATGGGCCTGTGATCTTCCCATTGCTGAGGCTTTCAATGCATGTCCACTCAAAGTAAGCACCAGCACCCAGGGAGTGCTCCAGGCTTTCATCTCTACATCAGTGAGAGGCCTGGTGAAATTGCTCTTTATTTTCTGAGCTTCAAGTTGTCATCACTAAAGAAGTGACATGTTCCATTTTGGGGCATGCCATTTTCCTACTCGGGTGGGCAAATGACCTGGTTTGCTCAGAGATGAACCTAATGTGTACTGAGGCCTGACCATGTGCCTGGAACATAATTCTAATCCTCACATCAATCCAGTGAAGGGAATGATACTGGCTTCATTGTCCAGATAAGGACACTGAGACTCCATGGGGCAAGCTACTTGCCTTAGGTCACACAGAGAGTAAATGGCAGAGCCTGAACACTACACTAAGACTGTCTGGGTCAGAGCTTTTGGTCTATTACCAAGGTAACAGATTGCTTATATTTTCCTCTGTATTCACGCCAATGGCTTTGGAGCCATGGTTTCATCTTTCGTCTGTTTACACCTGTTGCTGCCCTTGGCTTCCTCATGAGAGTGGTGCTGGTGGTGGTTGGATGGAAGGAGTGATGGACATGTAGGAAGGTGTGAGCTCAGAGTCCTAGTTAATGTTACACTTTGAGCTAATGAACTCTAGTTCTGGTGATCTCTCATCATGAAATACGGACATTGGCAGAGAATTCTGGGGTCATTTTGCCCCACCCCCTTACTGGGCTGCATGCTACCTAAATCATTTCTAAGAGATGGCTGTCTCCTTCCTTTTCAGTGTCTCTTAGGAAATGAAAGTGAATGGATTTTTAATTCATTTTTAATGGCTCGTTACACAAAACCAGGACAACCTCCCACTACTCAACAGCCATTTTTCACAAGCTCCTAGTTTCAACAACGCTGCATTCTGCTTCCTTGATCTGCCACTTGCCTTGTTCAGCTGCCACATGCTGCAAAGTGCTTTCTTAACAATGGTCCCATTTTAATTAGGGATGACTAATGCTAAGTCTCGTCAGTCATGTCCGACTCTGTGTGACCCCATAGACAGCAGCTCACCAGGCTCCCCTGTCCCTGGGATTCTCCAAGCAAGAACACTGGAGTGGGTTGCCATTGCCTTCTCCAATGCGTGAAAGTGAAGTCACTCAGTCGTGTCTGACTCTTCTCGACCCCATGGACTGTAACCTACCAGGTTCCTCTGTCCATGGGATTTCCCAGGTGAGAGTACTGGAGTGGGGTGCCATTGCCTTCTCCCAATGTCTATTAATTTCTCTATCTTGTATCCCTTTCTTGGATCATATAGGAATAGACAAACCTGTGTTTGGGTGCTGACTCCTACCTCTCCCTGGCAGCATGGTCTGGACAGTTTCTTCATCTGGACTATGTGGATGGTGATATCTGCTCTTCACTGTGGTTATGCTTATTACCTGTGTAATGCACACAGAACACAAGCACAGCGCTTGGCATTTTGTAGGTGCGCAGGATATACTAGCATTGCCACTGCTACCTTTCCTGTGTTTGTTCTTCTTTTGTCTAAATCACTCAGTCATGTTTCTGGCTGTAGACATACTGTTTTCTTTCATTTACATCCAGTCAGGTATAGGTATGTATCTTTGTCATCTTTAGAAATCCCTAGAGAGTAAAATCGCACTAAAACTTAATTTAGTCACAGGGATATCCCTGGTGGTCCACTGGTTAAGACTTTGTCTTCCAATGCAGGAGGTTCGTCTTCGATTCCTAGTTCAGGGGTTAAGATCCCATATGACTCATGACCAAAAAAACCAAACCATAAAACAGAAGAAATATTGTAACAAATTCAATAAAGATTTTTTAATGGTCCACATCAAAAAAGTCTAAAAAAAAAAACCAAACAACTTCATGCAGCCATATAGGAAGGTTGCTTTCACAATCTTCCCTCCTTGGCTTTGTGTTCCTTCTGTTTTATCCTCTGGACCTTCTTGAAGTTCTTTCACAGTCGCTTTGAATTCTTCCTTTTGGGGAGACTTGGCAGACTAATTTATCCAGGAAAAAGATACCTTTGAAAAACTACATGAGATACTCTAGAAAGAAGACATCTGGGAATGTCCACTTCCACTCATCTATTATGACCTTACTTATGCCTCTCATCCGTTATGAGGACATCTTGATCACCCCAGTCCAGACTCATTTACTCCTCCTTTGAATGCCTATGGCAACACTTTGAATTCACTGAATGCATCATATCTCTGTTGGCTAATAGGCAGCATGCTAATGAAGAGTGTGATAATACTCTTGTAGTACAATGATGAGAAAAACGATGTCTGTCCTCAAGGAGCACATACCCTTATGGTGGAGATACCTATGCAAATAGACAATTATAACCCACTGTGAGGAGCATAGTTGAAAGTATGTGCAACAAGACAAAGGAGCATGGATGGGAGCAGAGATCTGTTCTGTCTTGCAGGACAGGTAAGACATCAGAGTGTTGATGGTATTTGAGCTAGGCCTTGAAGAAAAAGATCCTCAGGTGAAGAGTGAGAGAAGAGCTTTCAGAAGACGGAAAAGAGCTTGTGTGAATGTGTGGGAGCATGGAACAGGGAGAAACATGGGTATTCTGATGTGGCTAGAAGTTAGATGTTGTTTTGGGAAAGTGGCTCTAGAGGGGGGTTACAATGTCAATTGGGGCCAAGTTGAGAAAGACCTTTTATGCTGTGCTGGGGAATTTGATCTGAAAGGCGGCCTGGAGCCACTATAGATCGTTTGACAATGTATAGGCAATGGAATTCAGCCTCTACTTTAGAAAGGTCATTCTGGTGTAAGGATGTAAGAAGGGGGAGAACTTAAGTCAACTAGTTATTTTGAAGGCCCCTGAAGTCAACTAGTAGCTAATCCAGTGGTTCATCTTCCTTGCACATGAGGTGTCAGCAGCATTTCACATGGCCGATCACTCCTTCCTTCTTGAAACCCATTCTTTGCATGGCTTCCAGAACACACACTCCCCTGAGTTTCCTCTAAGCTCGAAGCCCATTCTGTGTCAGTGAGGGTCCCTGACTCTAGGTATTTCTAGAGAGAAGTCATCAAATACAGGAATTAATTGCAAGTGTACCAGCAAGACTGGAGGAGCAAGAAGGAGAAAATGTAGTTGCTCAACTCTGCAGAAACTATTAACCCCCCTGCCCGGGAGGAAGAAGAGCAGTACAGAAGGCCAAGGGTCTCTCCCACTGAGATTCCTGTGGGTATGCTGAGCTGCACAAGGAGGGCCCAGGAACCTGCCTCACATGTCACTGGGACCCAGTGTTGCTGCTGGTGTCCTGTTGCCTACAGAAGTGTGCAGGGAGTAGCTTCTCCTTTGTCTGCATGTCCGCGCAAGTACCCCTAGCCCCATGGCAGAATCAGAAGCCACATGACAGGAGGGTCTTAGAAATACAGTTCTCAGGGTCCTGGTTATGTTCTATAATTAGGCAGGAAAGTGGGCTGAGCCGAGAGGAAGCAGCAGCACAGTTCACGCCTTTAGCTACTGTAAGTGTGCATCTTCATCCCGTTTGTAAGTAGCCTCCTCTTTTCCTGTTGGTTCACTGGTAGCACGTGAAGCTCAAAGTTGCTGAGTATTCAGTTCAGCTTCCAGTTCAATGGGACAGGTGTTCTCTGTTAACTTATTGACAGAGCCAAAAGTTGTGGGGACATGAATAAAACATGCTGTGATGGTTTATGTCGAGGAACAATGAGAGGAACACTCCCACTTTTGTCCCTTGGTTCTCAAACCTTTGTATCCGAATTTTGGTTTATTTTCTAGTTACATTCACATCCTAGAAGATAGCGCCACAACCTCACACAGTGCTGGCTTCCAGCTAGGACTTGCTGTTGAATCTTTGAAAGTCCATTCAATCCGTGTATCAGGTCAGCTGCTTCTGGCTGATGAAATTTGCAGGAAGACCAGCAGATTCCATCAACATGTCCATGACCACACTTCATTTGCTGGGAAATGCGTTCCTTTGTTAGATGCAATTGTGTGGGAATCCATGAGAGTGAGTAAGGTGCTCAGAAATTTAAAAATTTTGATCTAGTATATTCGCTGCAGGCAAAGAAAAGCAAGTTCAAGGAGAAGAAATTGCTTCCTCTATGTGATAGGAGTGAGACGGTGCAGTCAACTTGCCACCAGGTGCCATATTGAGTGTTGGTTTCTGAGGTTGTCAGGTTGGGGACTCAGCAGTAGTGATGCCTGTGTCAGCTTTGGCGAGGGGAAAGTGAAGTGAAAGTTGCTCAGGTGTGTCCGACTCTTTGTGACCCCATGTACTGTAGCCTGCCAGACTTCTCTGTCCATGGAATTCTCCAGGCAAGAATACTGGAGTGGGTAGCTGTTCCCCTCTCCAGGGGATCTTCCCAACCTTGATATGGAACCCAGGCCTCCCAGATGGCAGGCAGATTCTTTACTGTCTGAGCCACCAGTACATGGCAAATGTAGGCAAAGGTTCTGTCTCTGCCACAGTAGCCACTGTACACAAGAGCCCATGGAGCAGATGGGGGCATTTTGGAGAGAAAGGCTTACTGGCTTCAACAGAAGCCCATCTTGTTCCATCTACTTATTGAGAGATTCTTCTGTAGTAAGTTCCATTTGGTGAATATTCATACAGGACACAGATACTCACTGTGCCAATTTCAAAAGGTTTAAAGCACATACTGGTTTCCCTTCTTCATTTCCCTAATCTCTAAATGCTGAAATGCCCCAACTTTCAATCTTCATCTCTCTATTCAAACTCCATGTCCTGGCAATCTAACCTAGTCTCATGTCTTTAAATACCATCTAATCACTGACAACCGAGTTATGACCAACCTAGACAGCATATTATAAAGCAGAGACATTACTTTGCCAGCAAAGGTCCGTCTAGTCAAAGCTATGTTTTTTCCAGTAGTCATATATGGATGTGAGAGTTGGACTATAAAGAAAGCTGAGGGCCAAAGAATTGATGCTTTTGAACTGTGGTGTTGGAGAAGACTCTTGAGAGTCCCTTGGACCGCAAGGAGATCCAACCAGTCCATCCTAAAGGAGATCAGTACTGAATATTCATTGGAGGGACTGATGCTGAAGCTGAAACTCCAATACTTTGGCCACCTAATGCGAAGAACTGACTCATTGGAAAAGACCCTGATGCTGGGAAAGATTGAAGGTGGGAGGAGAAGGGGAAAACAGAGGATGAGATGGCTGGATGGCATCACTGACTCGATGGACATGAGTTTGAGTAAACTCCGGGAGTTGGTGATGGACAGGGAGGCCTGACGTGCTGCAGTCCATGGGGTCGCAAAGAGTTTGGACACGACTGAGCAACTGAACTGAACTGAACTGAATCACTGACAACTCCCATATTGATATTTTTAGCCTGGACTCTCTGCCCTGAACTCCAGACTCATTAATCCAGCTATTTGACTCATCCACTTGAATTCTCTTAGGCATCTCAAACTTAATGTCCAAAACTAAACATCTCAACTTTCCTTCCAACCTCCTTCTGCTGTAGTCTTCATCTCATAAAATGGCACCTCTATGCTTCCAGTTACTTAGTCCCAAATCTGAAGGTCATTTTGGACTCTTCTCTTTTATTCACACCCCATATCCAAATTTTCACCAAATCTTCCTGGCTTTACCTTCAAAGTATGTTCACACCATGTTTCTTTTCCTGTCCATGCTTGCTTGGGCCATTTTCACCTGGATGGTTACAACACAATCCAAATTCGCATTTTCCCCCACCCTGCCTTTCTTAACACCACAACCGGAGCCACCCTGTGAACACTGAAGTCCTCTGACATAATCCTCCAGTAGCTCCTCGTCTCACTCAGTAAGAGCCAGGATCTTCACAGTCCTTCACAAGTCCCAGCAAGATCTAAGCCTCCCCAGATCTCCCGGACTTCATCTCCTTCTGCTCTCCCTTGTCTCTCAGCTCCATCCTCATTGGTCCTCTTGATGTTGATTGAATATGAAAGGCCTCAGCATCTTTGCGTTTGTTGTCTCTTACATGGCTTCATCCCTCATCTCATTCAGGATTTTGCTCGAGTGTCAGTTTTTCATAGTTTTCCTGGGCTCCTTTTATTCTGCTGCAGCTGCATAGCCCTGAACTACCCTGCATGTTAGGACTTGCTCTTCTCCTTTTGTTTATCTGCCTGCCCCTCCCCACCCCCACCTCTTAACACTCACCATCATCTGACTACTGTGTTACTTACCTACCTGTTTGTTTATCTTCCTTGCCAGAATGTAAGCTCTCTGAGGGCAGAGAAGCTGGTTTGTTTTCCTCACTGCTGAACCCATAGCCCTTGGCCAGTGGGAAACATTCCATGCATATTTGCTTAGTGGGTGAATGAAAAAATTATGAGAATCAGAAATTGGATGATTCAGTGGACTATCATACATTTCAGAAGATTTTGTGTTTGTTTGCTGTATGTGGGATGAGGGTGGGATCAGGGGTCATGCTGAGGTTCTTTCTTTTTTTTTTTTTTTCATTTTTTTTCTTTCTTTTCTTTTTTTTTTCATTTTTTTCCTTTTAAAAAAATTTTTTTAACTTTACAATATTGTATTGGTTTTGCCATATATCAACATGAATCCGCCACAGGTATACACGTGTTCCCCATCCTGAACTCTCCTCCCTCCTCCCTCCCCGTACCATCCATCTGAGTCATCCCAGTGCACCAGCCCCAAGCATCCAGTATCGTGCGTCAAACCTGCACTGTTCAAACACATGTCCATTGAGTCAATGATGCCATCCAACCATCTCATCCTCTGTCACCCTCTTTGCCTCCTGCCCTCAATCTTTCCCAGCATCAGCTGTGGACTACAAATACTCAATTTCTGTTCCCTGCAGGGAGTGCCCCATGAATTGGGATGAGGACTCCAGGATTTAGACACTGCTGAAACTGAAAAATATACTCTTGTGTACAGTCCCTGAGGAGTATGTTTTAGCATCCTTACTACATTACCACTGTCGATCACTTTCACTAAAGGTCATGGTCCCTATTTTAATTGGCTGGAAACAAAGAACTATCAGGTAGGGGCAGGAATGTGGTGGTGAGACATGAGGGGAACTTCAGGGGGCATGTATAGAACCTGATGGATTTAAAGACACCAAGGTTTCAGGAAGGTTTAATGAACTAAAGTAATTTTCCTTCAGAGTAAAATTTTACAGGCATTAAAGGTCCTCACTTCACTGAATGTGCTCACGGGCGAGAGCGTCCCAGTGATTTATGAATTTGCAGATTATGCATTATCCTTTCAGAGGACAGGACTCCCCCAGGGCTTCCTGCCTTCCTTCTGAAGCTGAAGCTGAAGCTGAAGCTGAGTAGAGGAGCCCAGAGAACACACCACGTCTGATTTGTAGCCTCCTGTATCACAACTGGGGTCTAGAATGTGTGGGTATTTTTCAGAGGGAGCTTAGCAACTCTAGTGTCTGAATCCTCCTTCTCCCCCATCAAATAAGGATAACTTGGAAGCCTTGCCTCCTGAAGAATAATTATCATACTAATAACTCATATTTGCATAGTACAGCTTCTAAAGCAGGTCAACTTTCCTTATTTGATTTGATTCAAAAACCCTGTGAGGTTGGCAGGGGAAGGAGAATCATTATCCCCATTTTAGGAAATTGGAACAGATTCTGAAAACGTAAATAAGTTGCTCAGGCTCGCCCAGTAGCATATGGTGAGACTGGGTGTTGAGTGCAGCCCTCTAGTTGTAAGTGCTCTTTCCACGCTGCCAGGAGAGCCCCATCCAGGAGGCAGACGGCTGGACCCAGTGGGTCCTGGCTTCATGAAATATGTGATCTTACGAAAGGAAGAGCCATTTCTCTTCTGATCACTTTATCACCAAGAATCTTATGTTGTGTTTGGCATAGTTAGGAATAGAAGAATGGGGAGAGGGGATGTGACAAATAAAGACATTAGTTACTGGCACTCTGTGTATCCAAAGACCAAGTAGTTGGCTGAGGGCTGGTCTGAGCATCTGGGGGCAGTAGAAGTCATTAGATTCCTAGAGACAAGAAGATGGGGGGTGGATGGTCAGCAAGGGCAGCACCAACTGATTTTGTCAGAGGCAAGCCATGTTCCTTATGGTCAACTAATTATATGAGTCTCAGTATTTTTGCCTGGAGAATCCCATGGGCAGAGGAGCCTGGCAGGCTGCGGTTCACAGGGTCACAAAGAGTTGGACATGACTTAGTGACTAAACAACAGCAACATATATGTATGTATATATATATGTGTATATATAATATGTGTATATATAATATGTGTATACATATACACACACATACACAGTAAGTCTCTTGTTATACTTTAGTCATCTAATATACATTATATATTAATATTATATATGTTATGTGTTTATACATAGTAAGTCTTGTTATAGTATAGTCCCTCTATGTAAACACCCTCTTCATTTTTATCAAACTTTATCAACCCATAGTTGGTGGTAGGTTGGACTTCCTCTGTCCCTCATGCATGATTCTATCATCCTTTGTCCCATCTTTCCCACCTTTGTGCAGCTTGACTGTGTCTCCAAGTGGCTGGTGCCCCCCTAACATTGCACTCAACACATGACTGCTCTTGCCTCTAATGGCCCATTCAGCTCTACCTTCATGCTGTCTTTTCCACTAAGCAGGGTTAAAATGGCACCTTACCACCCTGCTTTCTTCTATCTACTGCTGTCCAATTAAAACATGAAGGAAAGAAAGAGAGGGATGGGGAAATAGAGAGGCCAGACAAGCAAGGGAGTGAGCTTCATTTCTCTATATCCAAATTCTTGATACTTCGAGTTCATATAATCTTTAATCTAAGATTAGATTAAATCATATAATCTTTCCCTCATGAAGACTTTGCTGACCACATTTTCTGATTTAATTGCTTCCTCCTTTCAACTCTTATAGCACATTATCTGTACCTCTCAGATACATTTATCTTCTCATCCCTCCTTTTATTGTCATTCATTTATAATTCATTTGCCGGACCTTGGATAGCACCTGCCATGTGTCAGGTGGTATGCTAGGCGTTGGGGGTGCAAAATTGAATGAGACCTGACTTGTGACCTCAAAGAGGTCACAATCTAACAGATGAGACATATGGAGATGTCACATTAATCCAAATTGATAAAAACTATAAGAGATGTATGAGCAAATGTTCTTCCGGAGATTGTGTCTGATGCTAATTTAAGGTTATATGTGCCTGTACACAGGAGCTTTTATTTAGGTGGCTTTACTACTCTGTGTGTGTCTGTATGTGTGTGGCTTATATTAAGAGAGAGGTGCTATTTACTCATGAATAATTCCAATTTATTTGAATTTCTCCTCTGTCTAAAATGCCCCTAGCATTGTAGCCTGTTGGTCACAAAGGACATTTTTTTTAAATTTATTTTTTTATTGAAGGATAATTGCTTTATAGAATTTTGTTGTTTTCTGTCAAACCTCAACATGAATCAGCCATAGGTATACATATGTCCCCTCCCTTGACAAAGCATATTTGACAAACCTGGGTCTCTCAACAATTTGTCTTGTCATTTCATTACACATCTCTGTTTCCTATTTCTTTCTCCAAAAGCAAAGAAAACAAGTTACTTTCATCTGTGGGCCTTGAGCTCTGGATCTTTCTCTGATTCCCTGAGTTCAGCAGGTGTCTAATTCACATGAGAGGAGCTCAGTAAATATTTGTGGAATTCATGATTGAGTGATAAACTCTTTGAGGGCAGGAATGTGTTTTTCTCCGTTCACTTTGCCTGCTCATTGCCTTGCACACAAAAAGCTCACATAAACATTTGCTAAATGGAGGATGCATTGTATTAGAGCAGAACAAGCATGGATGGCAGAGTCTCATAGTCCTGGGTGGGAATGCTGACTTGGTCTCTTGCTAGCTGTGCACATTGGGGAGCAGACTGCTTAACTCTTAGGACTCACTTTCCTCATCTGTAAAATGGAGTGCTAACTATATTATATCTTCTCAGTCTCGACAGTTTGTTGTGAGAATTGAGAAGCACCCAGTGTAATATTTAGCACATAGTAATGGTTCAGTTAATCTTTGGTCCCTGCTTTTTCTTCTTTGAATTGGACTGGCACCGCTCATCTGGGGACATCTGCTGGAGAGGAGTCAAGTCAAGCTTTGCTGTGGACCCCAGGCTAGCTCCTCCATCCTTCTTCATCTATCCACTGGTGATTCTTTGGTCACACTCACTTCTTTCTGATCTGAGTCCTCTCCCAGGTACCCTGGGGCTTGTTAGTGGGTTTTCTGCCATCTGCTTTCAGTTTTCTTCCCTGATAATTCCCTTCTCAGAGCCTTTGGAAGGCTTTGATTGGTGAGAGAAGCAAGGGTTTGGTGGGCTTTCTTTCAGTCTTGGTTTTCTTTGCTAGGCACAGGATATCTTGGGCTAAAGGCTACATTATCATCTCTTGGTAACTTGATTCTTGTCCTTCTATGCCGGCTCCAGGGGAAAGGAAGCTTCTGGTCCTAATTCTCTGTTTGGACCTTTCCTCTGAAGGAATGCCTGGGTGATTTTGTTGGGAAGCATCCTCCTCATGCATCTCCTATGACCTGTTTTCTTTGTAAAATTCAGCTCAGTTTAAAGGCAGGAATGCTTTTCTAGATCAGGAATCCACCACACTGGAAGGAAATGTCACTGCAGCCCAAACTTGGGAGAGGAATCATGGTGTGATGGAGTCTTTCTCAAAGCTTGGTCCTCTAATAGCCACAGGAAGATTTCTGGGTCCTCCCCAAGACTCACCAAGTCACACTTGCAGGGAATCTTCATTTAGCAGGCTCCCCAGTGACAGTTAGGCTCCAACTTTTCTCATAATGTGGGAGGAACAGTGCCCTGGGCCCTTGACCAAGGCCACACATTGTTGGAACTTTAACTTGAGTCATTTTGTCTCTCTTTGTCTGTTTCCTCATCTGTAAAACAGGGATAATAGACTGGATTGACACCATCCCCTTCTGAAGACTATGCTTTACAGCTAAGACACCATTATCTTCCACTGACTCAAAAATAATGATCTTTGGGAACCTTGATGTACTGAGCCTGTCTCTTTGGAGATAGGAGTAGAAAACGTGAAGCCTGCCTCACAGTGTTCAGAATCGAGCTGAGAAGGCAGATCCTGTGACATCCAGAAGCTATCTAGATAGTGTTTAACTTTGTGGCAAATTATGTAATGCAATTTTGAATGTAATAGGACTTCAGGCTACTTGAGGGAGATGGATCCTGAGCTGTTTCTTGAACAAAGGTAGACACATTCAGGCAGTAATGAAAGGACTGTTCACAGGCAATGACACCACAGGACAGCTGGAAAGAACGAAAGCAGAGACGTGAGAATGGATTTCCTTACCTGCAGCACCTTGGGAACTTGGATTGTTAAAGCAGAGGGCAGTTTCTTGATATCCATGGAAAAGTGCCTGGAGACAGTATGTGGGTCAGACTATGGGGTGCCTTACATACCAGGTAAGGAATCTGGATTTCATCCTTAGGCAGAGGATCCAGTAAAGGCTTCTAACCAAAAATGTATGTGTATTAAGAGCAAAATTGAAACTATCTATTATGAAGGCAGAAGTAAAATTCATGGAGTTGTGGAAGGATGTATTTATTTGGATCCTCCGAGAAGCAGACACCAAAAAGAAATTAGATATGTAAGAAACATAATAAAGACTGAGAAGATGGAGGGAGGGAAGGAGAGTGGTCTAGTTCAATTCAGTTCAGTCGCTCAGTCGTGTCCGACTCTTTGCGACCCCATGAATTGCAGCACGCCACGCCTCCCTGTCCATCACCAACTCCTGGAGTTCACTCAGACTCACGTTCATCGAGTCAGTGATGCCATCCAGTCATCTCATCCTCTGTTGTCCCCTTCTCCTCCTGCCCCAAATCCCTCCCAGCATCAGAGTCTTTTCCAATGAGTCAACTCTTCGCATGAAGTGGCCAAAGTACTGGAGTTTCAGCTTTAGCATCATTCCTTCCAAAGAAATCCCAGGGCTCATCTCCTTCAGAATGGACTGGTTGGATCTCCTTGCAGTCCAGGGAACTCTCTAGAGTCTTCTCCAACACCACAGTTCAAAAGCATCAATTCTTTGGTGCTCAGCTTTATTCACACTCCAACTCTCACATCCATACATGACCACTGGAAAAACCATAGCCTTGACTAGACGGACCTTTGTTGGCAAAGTAATGTCTCTGCTTTTGAATATGCTATCTAGGTTGGTCATAACTTTCCTTCCAAGGAGTAAGCGTCTTTTAATTTCATGGCTGCAGTCACCATCTGCAGTGATTTTGGAGTCCCCCAAAATAAAGTCTGACACTGTGGTCTAAGCACTGGGTAAAAATGCTGATAGAATGAGAACAGCTCTGGGTTCTTAGAAGGGTTCTCAGATCCAGTTGTTTGTTAGACCTTGTATTAAGTAGTAGGACTCTAACCCTCAACATCTCTTTTTTCTCCCCTTATGGGCTTTGCACTTTTTGGAAATTGCTTATGCTAAGTCACTTCAGTCGTGTCCGACTCTGTGCGACCCCATAGACGGCAGCCCACCAGGCTTCCCTGTCCCTGGGACTCTCCAGGCAAGAACACTGGAGTGGGTTGCCATTTCCTTCTCCAATGCATGAAAGTGAAAAGTGAAAGTGAAGTCACTCAGTCGTGTCCGACCCTCAGCGACCCCATGGACTGCAGCCTTCTAGGCTCCTCCATCCATGGGATTTTCCAGGCAAGAGTAGTGGAGTGGGGTGCCATTGCCTTCTCCGGGAAATTGCTTGGTGCCCCAGAAAGCTTGATATCGGAAGACACTAAAGTAGTCTGACTTGCTCCGGCAGACACTAAAGGGGGCTCTGACCTGTTTCTAGAAGAACGTAGTTTTGAGTTTCTCCAGAATTTGGGATGGTCTACACATAGCCACTCATGTTTTTACCTAGTGACTGTGAAAGAATGATTTAGTCAATGAAAGCAGTAAAATGAAGAGAAATCTGGTGTGTATGCATTTGAATTGATTTAACAAATAGGAATTATTGGCACATTGCTAGGCATTTGGTTGGAGAAGGTTTGGACAAGTCCTGTCTCCATTAGCCCCTGAATTTAACAAATGAGGAAGCAAACGGGAAAGGCATGGAGTGCAATACTTTGCATAGGATACATGCTCCTTGCTTTTGTGCTGTGCTAATAGTGTAATAGAGTGGGGGCGTGTGCGGCCCTTAGCACATGGCTGCTTCTGGTTGCCATTACCTCAAGACACATTACCAGGCAACGGTTAGTTATCTAATTACCAGAAGACCTGTGGGAGCTTAGAGTGGCAATTAGAGGTCCCGCTTAGCCATTGGTCAGCACCGCAGTTTGCCCCTCCCCCAAGCAAGCAACTGTCAATGAGCGACTCTTGGTGGTTCTACTCAGCCATTGGTTAGCACCACAGTGGGCCCCACCCACAAGTGGCCAGTTGTCAGTGAGTGACTGTTAGTGGGTCATTCAGCCAACTGTCAGTGGAATGGTGGTTGTCAGGTGGAGAGTGAGGTAAGAGTTGGATCCAGCCTTCTCCGTTAGTGCCTGCCAGCGCTCCTGGTTGGGGGTCAGCAGGGAAGCTGGGGGGTCCCAGGGAACAGCCTGGGAGCTGTGTCCCACAGGGCTCCAGAGCCCTCGCTGGGGACACCCATTGGCCTCATCCCAGGCCTTGAGGTGACCATGAACCCTCTCCCCCATCTCCACCTCTGCGACCTAATGGCAGCAGCTGTCCACATTGGATGCAGTCTAGGACCTGCCCCCGCTGTTGGGGTTGCCTGAGGAGCTAGACGACCAGTTGGGTTATGGGTGCCTGGCTCCCTCAGCAATGAAAGCTGGGCAGGGTCTGGTGACCTGGCCCTGAGGGCGTCGCTAACTGAGATCTGCCTCTTAGCCAGGACTGGGACCTCAGGGGGCAAAAGCTGTGCCGTTTCTTGTCAGAATAGAGAATAACATTCGGTAGAGATTTACAGGAACATCGTTACCTGACCATGACCTGACGTCAAGAACAAAGGATCTAACACCAGAAAGTTTGCCACAACTAACCACACCCTTTCTTCACCTTTGCCAGAAAAGCTAGGCTTTGCTGAAAGCTTTTAGCGAGTTCAGAGTTTTTAGGGCATAAGCCACCTGTCTCCTTGCACGGCCCAGCAGTAAACCTTTCTCTGCTCCAAACTCTGGTATTTTAGTATGTTTGGCCCCATTGTGCGTCGACCACATAAACTTGCATTTTTGGTACCAATAGGTCAGGTGGTTTGGTAGATTCTACTATTCTTAAAATAGTTGTGTCTTTGATGTTCTTCTTGGCTTGGCTGTTTCTTTCCAACCTACGACTCCTCATCACAGGACAAAATCTGGGAAGAGACCTAAAGAACCCTCTAGTCATAACCTTGCAGAGAAGTTGAAGGTTCCAAGTCAGGTTTTTCAGGGACTCTCTCTGACCCATAATGGGGTCATATCCTTGCCTCTAATTTTTTCTTAGTTTACATAAAAGAGATGGAAACGGTGCTGACCGACCCCATGGGGTGCTGGATGAGAATAAATCTCAAAATGAGTGTCTTGTAGTTGGTTAAATGCCATAAAAATGTTCAATATAATGGCTGATTATTTTTCTTTAATCTTAAATGGATACCTAGCATGCAAAAGTCCTATCTTGGTAGCAGAAATCCATTATCTTGGAAAGAGTTTAATGGCTGCTGTGCAAATGAACTGAAGGAAGTTAAATTGTGAAATGGGAAGGAGTTGAGAAAAGTGAAATGAGTTGTGCATTAAATTTAGATAAACACAATTATCTGTAACTGGATTATCACGTGTGCAGGCAAGGCAGGCGCTGTATATTAGGCACCTGTGTTTTGATTAAAATAGATTCAGGTGCATGTACTTTGCATCCTTGTAGATATGGGATTGTGCCTTAGCCATTGTCCAGGTGCATGAGGGGGCAGCAGGGAAATGGCTGAGATCCAAGTCCTCAGCTGTAAAAGTTTAAGGGGACTGGGAGTAGTCTGGCCAATGGATGTTCATTTCAGAAAACTGCTGACCCTATTATGGGCTGTCCAGCTGTTTTTCATGTGCAGCTTTCTTCTGGGTTTCTTTTAACTGGAGTCAGGAAAGTGGTCCTGGAGTCCGGTGGAGTCTAATGTCTGCTTTCTCCATGGATGGGACACAGAGAAAGACAGATGACATCAGAGAGCGTTGGCAGCTGGGCTTGCCTGTTGTTCAAGATTTTATGGTTGTGAGGTGCTAGCGGTGGGGTGGGAACATGAAATCTCTTTGAACCCCTCTGTAGACAGACAGAATCAGGCCCAGTTCTTTCTTACCCTTTTAGGTCCATGTCCGTAAGTCAGAGTCATCTCTAGATCAAAGGCAAGCCCGTCCTCTGATCTCTGGGTGGCCATCTGAGTGAACAGAGCTAGCCAGCCTGTGCCTGACCTTGAAGGAGGACAGATGTGGGGAAACAAGTGTAGATATCCAGTTAATCCCTGTTGCCACGTTTTATTTCAAGTGCAAAGCACTGTCAGGATTAAAATAAATGCTACCAGTTATGAGGTAGCATTAAATTAATAATTTTTCCCCCATGCTTGATCCTATAATACCCCTCAACTCAATGGATAAATTCTAAGTCCTCCTCTGGGTGATTTGAGATGCAGTGAATATTGTTGCACAAACTAAAGTTGACTTCCTCTTTTTTTTCCCCCTCTCATTCCTCTCCTGTGCCCTTCTCCACATCCCTCTCTCAGGTTATACTTATCCTGACGAAGCTGTATGACTTCAACCTGGGGAGCGTGACGGAGAGCTCACTTTGGAGGTAAGTGGATTAGAGGTCCTTCACTAGCTTCTCTGGTTGGGCTCACGTGAGAAGCACCAACTGAGCAGCTGGAGAGCATGTTTTGAAAGGAGCAGAAGATGCTCCTCTTCCTGGATGCCCACTTTAATGCCCCGGTGGCAATGATGGTCTCTATCTGTGAATTCCTTAGCACTCTGCTGATCTTGCTTGGGGCCCATCACACATTCTCCTTGGCATTGTGGTTGCTTCTGCATTCATGCTGTGTCTCCTTTGGCTCGACAAATGTGAATGAAAGATAGAGAGATCAGAGCATGTCTGATGCAAGAGGAGACTGTGGATAAGGGAGCCTGATATATGAAGGATGCTAGCCTTGGCGTGAGTCTCAGCCTAAGGACTGTTTCTCATTGTCCTTTGCTGTGACTCTTGAGAAGCCTGTGCTTCTGGGCACAGACACACATGAGAATTGGATCTGTGTGATGACTTCTGAGGTCCCTAGCCTTCCTGGACTCCTTCTTTCATAAAATAATATTAAAAATATACTTTACAACTACATTGGAGTAAAAACAAATATATTAATATTGTATATTAAAACTTGTTTTCAGCCTAACATGTTCATTCTTTGGTTTTGACTTTAAAAGAAATGACAGCATTTTTGTGAACCCTAGGCTCTATGTCTCTGTACCTGCTGAATAAATCAGCCCTGACAAGGAGCTGGGATGGGGAGAAGGATGTGAGTGGGTTAAGCCAGAGAGGGCTTTAAGGAAGCCACGAACTGACAGTTTCTCTGGACAGGAGACACCACACACTCACTCTTGCATATATCTCCTCACATGCAAGTTCACTATTCCAGCCATGCTGCGGGCAGTCACACAGGGCCCCAGTGAGTTTCATCAGCCTCTCTGAGTCGGCACTTCATGCTCTGCTTATTGCATCCGTGGGCTTCAAGAGGGCTGTGTGTCTATCCTGTTTACTCTGTCATTTGTAAACACTGGAGAGAACACGGTCACAAAAGGCCATTCACTTGGTGGTGTCTTTCATCTCAGCGCCTGTCCTGAGGGTCTCTGGAGTCTTGGAGCAGAGGGCTCTGGGGCATGAGTATCTGTGAACCTGGCTGCTTCTTTATCTGACCTGTTTGCAGAGGACCAGCCAGAGCCTCTCTCCTGGAAGGGGAGCAGTCACAGCATCTATTAAATATTTAGGGGTTAATTGCTCATATCTGCGGGGCTTGCCTTCATTTGCACAGGATGTCCAAAACCTAATTTGGTGCTCAGTGGAAATTGGCAGAGGTATAAGTAACCAGGCTGCCTCTTGTAGATGAAAGCGTGCCTCTTTCCACTCACACAGGACTCCTGGGGAACGAGAGGCTCAGAAGCCATCCCCTCAGGCCCTATCACAGTGATGCTGTGGTGATCCTTTAAGCCTGACTCCAGTGCTGTCTGCTTGGTGCAAATAATGAAATAAGCCAGAGAATCCTGTCCTTATAATGAGAGACAGCTATACCTGGCAGCCTATATCAAATTTCAGGAAAGGTTTGGTAGTTCTAAGGGTGAACCAGGCAAAGCCAGGGAGCCAAGGCCAGATGCTTAATGCTGGAGGCCCAGTAAGTGATAGAGTGTGTGCTCCATGGACATAAGAGTCAGTATATTCACTAGTGTGTGTCAAGGACAGCAGATGGCCGAATGGCCCTAAGGGCACCCTGATGTCCCATTGCTAGGATTCAAAATCTAGCTTGTCCACCCAAAGAGCTCTGTGGCTTTGGGCGCTTTATCTAACTTCTCTGGATCAGCTTTTGGGGATGCTGGAATCAAGGACCACAGATTGAGTGGCTGCAAACTGCAGAAATGTGTTCTCTTCCAGTCTGAAGGCCAGAAGTCTGAAATCGAGGTGTCTTTGGGGCCCTCTCCCTCTGGAGGCTCTAGAGAGAATCCTTCCTCACCTCCTTCAGCTTCTGGTGTCTGTCAGCATTCCCGGGGCTCCATTACTGCTCTCTCTGTCTTCTCCTCTTCTCTCCCTTAGAAGGACGCTTGCCAGTGGACTTAGGGGCCAGCCCCATAATCCAGGATGCTCTCATTTTCAGATTCTTAGTTTAATTACATCTGCAGAGATGCTCTTTCAAGGATAATTCCGTTGTGGGTTCTGGGGGTTAGGACATGTTTTGATAGGGGCAGTGCCATTCAACCGACTTCGCTCTCATAAATCTCAGTTTCTCTGAATGTAAATTGGAGACAGTACAAATCCGACTTTTGTTCCAGCCACATTGTCCTTGCTGTTCTTCGCACAAGCCAGCATCTTCCTCAGGACCCTTACACTTGGCTTTTTCTTGGGTCTGAGCTTCTTCCTCTCTGCTCACCTCATCAGTGAGGCCTTTGTCTCAGGACTTGGCATTTCATTACTGGGCTGCATTTTCCTCCCTGGAACCTGTCACCCTCTAGCTGTTAAATATTTACTTATTGATTTATTTATGTTCAATCTACATCCACTAACATCTAAGCTTGTAAAGATAGAAATTTTTTTTTTTCCATTTTGCTTCAGTGCTGTATCCTCAATACCTCAAATAGTATCTGGCACACAGGAGGTACTTAATAAATGTTTGCTTGATGAATAAATTCATGGATGGACTGTAAGGACTAAATTAAATATTAAATGTGCAAACATTTACGACAGTTACATGTGGAGAGTGCTCAGTTAATTGTAATAATTAATGATTATTGTAACCCTGTGTATTTGTGTAGTTTTGTTTGTAAGAATCCACTAAGGCAGGGATCCATGGGATGGAAACTGTAAGTGCATGCAAAGGGTTGTATTCCGTGCTGTCTAGGAATTACCACAGACCTTCCGGGGTGTTGGCAAGGGGATAGGGAGGGGAGAACAGTGATTTATGATGTTGTTCCTCATGCTGACTGGGCAGGGGGAATTGGAATAGCAGTTTCTACCTAGTTGGAGACGTTATTTTGTAAGAAAGATTCTCTGAATGGCTGTTGGAGTGATGGGTGAGCTACAGTTTGGCAAATGGAAGGTGGAAAAATGTCCCTCGCACAGGGCAAAGGCCAGGCAAGGCAAGGCTGTAGGAGATAAGGGGACAAGGAAGGAGGTAGGGAGAGCAGCTGGGTGCTGGATTAGGTAGGGAGGAGGGTGGGAGGACTCATCAGGTTCACAGGAGGGGCCAAACCAATGGGGGTTACTTAGCATAGACTGTAGATAACAGAGTATATATGGTGTGACCCTTCAGGGATTTGAAACAAGCTGGTAGATGTTATAGGCATTCCCTATGGATACGCGTTATGTGAATATGTATTTGTGTTATCCGGAGGGTTCACAGGTCAGATAAAGCCCAGCTTAGGAACCCCTGCAGAGGGGGCAGTTGAGAAAAGGGACTGATCCTAAACTTTGTGGAGACTTTCCAACTTCCTGGGCCCTCACCGTGTGTCTTCTGACTTCTTATTGTTATCTTTATCCCTAAGGATCCGTGCCCCTATCCTCTTTTCTCTGCTGTTAGTGATGTATTTTACAGTTAGAGCCTAGAGCACTATGATCTTCCTTACTAATACAGTGAGCACAGAAAAGAAACTAAATTAAACACACACCTTTTCATTTCTGTGATTTGGTCCAACATGCTTAACTAAGTTGAAATTGAATTTGGTGATTCTTCTTCAATTTTCTGTACAGCAGAGGCGCCTGGAGCAGCAGCTGTCATGACAAGATGATGCGCCCTGCCAGGTTGCAGTATGACATAATTATTTGTCTCACTGAATTAATAATTCAGAAGCCATCTACTTCTAAATAGACAAAAGGCTGTTTAAAAGCAGTCTGTAGCATGGCGGTAGTGTGTGTCCTTGGTGACACTCTTTCTGGAACTCCTAGGTGCCATTATACTGGGGGTGGTCAAAATATTTTCTCTCCACCAGCACAAGAATGGGTGCACAAATTGGTCATTTAGCACAACCATCTGTTGGCATCCTTTAGTCAAAGGACATTTTACATATGGAGTGTCAAGCCTGTAGAATTAATGAGGCTGGGGAGTGACTTTTTAAAAAGACCCAGGGATTTGTTTTTAGGGTGTTTTCAGTCCATAGTGTGTCAAGCCTGGAGGTTGTCCATATGTCAGGAGTGATACTAGAGATCGACTCTATCAGACTTTATAGAGGCCAGACCCAAGGAGGAGCAATGAGTCCAGATCAGGAGGCTCAGATCTAATCAGCTTCCTCCTCATCAAGGTAATTAAAAGTGAAGCTCTGGGACTGATGGCCTGGTTACAAGTCCACATTCCTCCCCTGAGCCACTGAGTCATCTTGAACACGTTCCTTCACCTCGCTGTGCCTCTGTTTTCTTATCTGTACCAGGAAGGTTATATCCACACCTACCACATAAAGTTGTTTTGAAATTTCATTGAAATGAACTATGTCAACTGCCTTGAAAAATACCTGCCCTGCAGCACCTATGCATGGGAGGTGCTCGGAGAGAGTTAGTTGTCATCGTATGATCTGCAACTTGAGCTGCTTCTGTCTATGAGTTCCTATACCTAAGCTGTCTTGTTCTATCTTTTGTGAGAAAGTTGAGAGTCGGGTATCACTGGGCTCAATTTACAGATGGGAACATTGAGCATTGCAGAGGTTAAACAATATGCCCCAGATTGTGAAACTAAGAAGTGGGGGGAATCCTACTGAACCCTGAGCCTGTGCTTAGTCCACCCTGTGTGCTGGCCCTGATGCTGGGCAAGAGTGGACTCATGGAATCTTCCAGAATAAGATAATTTTTAATGAGTAGAAGATTGGGATGATATGGAAAGTGGAAGAGGGAGAAGTTCTCAGAGTGGGAAAATTGCCCTCGAGTGGTTGGACTGGGATTTCAACTTCTAGAAATATTCCTTCTGTAATTGAGATGGATGTTCTCTAATCCAGCACTGTCTGATTAGAAATATATAGGAGCCACATAATTTCCCAGCAGTCAATAATGTGAAAAGAAACAGTGGAGATTAATTTTATTAATAAATTTTCTTTAACCTAGTTATATAGAACTATCATTTCAATAGACAATCAATAAAATTATTAATGGGCAATTTTGCATTAGATTTTTGTAGTAAGTCTTTGAAACTGAATGTGTATCTCACACTTAAGGGCATATCTCAAGTTTACATACAAAATGCAGCCACAGTTTGTTTAATAGTTAAATATGGCTGTTGGATACTATAGTGCCCAGTAGAGGTCTAGTAATCTCTCTTTCAAATATTATCAGTTCATTGGGTGAGGTGGGGGTGGGGAGCAGGAAACTTTTTTCACCATAGAAATGCATGTCTGTTTCATCAAAGGACAAAATGTAAAAAATTCCACCTGTTCTGGAAGGAAATTATTTTATAATGTTATGCTAGTTGGAATATGGGCAATGTCAAGGGCTAACCTGATCCATATTAAAACTCTGGTCGTCTAAAATGAAACGAGGGCTGTGGAAATCTGTCCACAGAAATGGAAAAGTCGTCACCAGAACTCCTAGGTCTTTGAACTGTGATTCTTGGTAATTCTGAAATAATCATGGCTATTGACCCTAGAGTCGAAGAGACTTGGGGTGAGAAAGGATCATAGCAAACATTCTCCTTGAGCCCCGGCATCTTTTCATTTCAAAGATAAGGACGTGAGTTCAGGGAGAGGAAGACACTTTGGCTGAGTTTCTTGGATAAGAAGTCTAAAAGTGTTGCCTGGCTCCTCTATTACGCAGAGTGAAGTAAGTCAGGAAGAAAAACACCAATACAGTATATTAACACATATATATGGAATTTAGAAAGATGTTAACGATGACCCTATATGTGAGACAGCAAAAGAGACACAGATGTATAGACAGTCTTTTGGACTTTGTGGGAGAAGGCAAGGATGGGATGATTTGAGAGAATAGCATTGAAAGGTATGTATTATCATACGTGAAATAAACCTCCAGACCAGGTTCGATGCATGCGACAGGGTGCTCAGGGCTGGTGCACTGTGATGAACCTGAGGAATGGGATGGGGAGGGAGGTAGGAGGGAGGGTCAGGATGGGGGACACATGTACACCCATGGCTGATTCATGTGAATGCAAGGCAAAAACCACCACAATATTTTAATTAGCCTCCAATTAAAAATAAAGAGGGTTCCCTGGCTCCTGATCTCCTTCCATGAACACACACATCCCCTAAATGGAAACCCTGGAACTGGATAGACAGCCCTCTTCTTTTTTCTTTCTTTTTTTTAATTGAAGTATAGTTGATTTATAATGTCGGGTTAATTTCTAATGTGTAACAAAGTGACTTGGTTTTATGTATATATGTGTATATATATCTCCTTTTTCACACTCTTTTTCATTATGGTTTGTCAAAGGATATTGAATATAATTCCCCGTGCTATACATATGACTTGTTTATTCTATGTATAATAATTTACATCTGCTAACCTGAAATCCCACTCCATCACCCTCCTCCCTCCTTTTTCTACCCCTTGGCAACCACAAGGTTGTTCTCTCAAGTTTGTGGGTCTGTTCGGAGAGTCTTCACATCTCCTCCATTGTCAACTGAGAATAGACCATTGTTGCATGGTGTGCAGGCATCATACATTCAGAGACTGGTCATATTCTCACTTATTCCTATGACAGTGGCATGTAGCACATGCTTTGGTGTCTTCTTCATGCCCCTCTGCTGAGCTTGGTGGCATTCCTGGTCCTTGATTTGGGAGCAAGGGGCCACTTTTCTTTGAAAGTGGTCCCTGTGAACAGACTGATTAAGCCACTGCTTGAGGTTTTGAGTCTTTAGTTTTGAATATAAGTCATGGTAGGGATTTATGTTTCGGACTGGCAAATTGCTTCTTGGACTCAGTTCTCCATGTCCTAAACATTAACACTTGGATTGATAAACACATTGCCCTCTCCTCCAAAAATTTGTTTTTAAGGTCCCATTTTATGGAGGTAGATGAGCTAGCATGCAATCCCCCAGCTTCCGTCGGTCCGTCCCAAGCACTAGTCTCTGGCAAAGGTCTGTGAGTGGCCAGCTTCTGATTGGGTGTGAGGTCCCCACACGAGCTTTCATCTTGAATTCCTATTGGATTAGGGGTCCTCACAGAGCTAAACAAATTTGAAGTTTTCTGGGCATAAGAGGAACCAGGAATCCTTTGCAGTGGATGGTCCTCCGGTTTGCTACTTCCCCTCAGTTTCCTCTTCCCTTCTCGCTCCATTTCATCCACCCCCAGCCCGGCAGTGTGAGAATCAATATGCTCTTGGAAAAGCAACAAGTATTCTCAGCCCTTCCTGCTATGTGTTTGGTCTCAGGGCCCACACAACAAGGGGACTTCAGATGAAGGGGCCCCTGGTTAGGGTGTTTATGCGCCCACTTCCTGGGCACATCCTCCTGGACACCTTCCTACACCTTCCTGGATACCTTCCCTCTCCTTCCTCCCTGGGCCGGGTGCCTCTCCTCTGCTTCCCACTAATGTCTCATCCTTACATTGTGTTCCCAGCCTGGAAGCCCAGAACAGGGACCAGTGCCCTTTCTGTTTCTGGATCTACAATGTCAGCACTTGGGCTACACTAAGTAAAAGCTGAAAGATTTGAACTGACGTTCCAATTGCCCCAAACCAATCCCAGCCCCAGCCTTGCCTTGTCCTGTTGCTCTCCTTGTATTGAGTTGTCTTATCCCCCTGCCACTGGGGAATCCTGTGACTTTTCATCTGCTTTGCAAGCTGTTGTCTGGACCATTTATTTTCTCCTCTAATTGTTCTGTCACTGACCTTTCTGGGGGATGCTGTTTTTTTTAATAGAAAGTGGAGACCTTTGAATTTATTAATTTTTTTGTTTGCCAAGAAAACCCTGATAATAATTGCCAAGACTTCCCAGAAGTTATTAGTTTACAAATTTTAATGACACTCATGATTTATTTATGTACTTCCCTCCCTCTACAGCTGTTCATCCCAATTCCTTAGTGGAATTCCTGCTGAATCTGAGTGAATTAATGGAAACAAAACTGCAGAGTGGAATGACTTTTTTCTGGCTAGGCTGTTAATTAAAAGCTTTCCATCCTATTCGCTAGGCTCTTCATATGTGAGGTCCTGAAGACTGGGTGGATATAGGCTGTGAAATCCTCCCTCTAGAACTGGGGTCTTTTTCTGTTTGTTTTCAGTGGTAATGAATCTGGTGAAAACTCCTGTATTGGTCACAGAGCATTCAACTGAACAGATATTAATTGAGCATTCATTATGTAAGCATCCCTGTGCTCATTGCTGGGGGATGCAGAATAAGTATGTCATGATTGCTATCTTCAAGGAATATTTAGTTTGGTTGAAAGATAAGATTAATGCATACAGGGAACAGCGTCAGGCATATACAAGTATATATAGGTACATGCAAAACACAATGTATTCTGTGATGAGTGGCCCTACTGTAGAAGTACTTATATTTTTATTATTATCACACCTCACTCTATGAGGATGTAAAGCAGTTCTAGGAATGAATTAGAGGGATGATCAATGCGGTTCATATATTTTGTTTTGCTGTTTAATATAAAACGTCTTATTTCTCCATTCAGTTCAGTTCAGTTCAGTCGCTCAGCAGTGTCTCACTCTTTGCGACTTCATGAACCGCAGCACGCCAGGCCTCTCTGTCCATCACCAACTCCTGGAGTCCTCCCAAACCCATGTCCATTGAGTCGGTGATGCCATCCAACCATGTCATCCTCTGTCGTCCCCTTCTTCTCCTGCCCTCAATCTTTCCAAGCATCAGAGTCTTTTCAAATTAGTCAGTTCTTTGCATCAGGTGGCCAAAATATTGGAGTTTCAGCTTCAACATCAGTCCTTCCAATGAACACCCAGGACTGATCTCCTTTAGGATGGACTGGTTGGATCTCCTTGCAATCTAAGGGACTCTCAAGAGTCTTCTCTGACACGACAGTTCAAAAGCATCAATTCTTCGGTGCTCAGCCTTCTTCACAGTCCAACTCTCACATCCATACATGACCACAGGAAAAACCATAGCCTTGACTAGATGGACCTTTGTGGACAAAGTAATGTCTCTGCTTTTTTAATATGCTGTCTAGGTTGGTCATAACTTCCAAGGAGTAAGTGTGTTTTAATTTCATGGCTGCAATCACCATCTACAGTGATTTTGGAGCCCATAAAAATAAAGTCAGCCACTGTTTCCACTGTTTCCCCATCTGTTTGCCATGAAGTGATGGGACTGGATGCCATGATCTTAGTTTTCTGAATGTTGAGCTTTAAGCCAACTTTTTCACTCTCCTCTTTCACTTTCATCAAGAGGTTCTTTAGTTCTTCTTCACTTTCAATGAAACTAAATTTCTCCATTAGGATACGAAATTTTAAGAGGAAAGACTGCTTCATATGAGAACTAGTAGTTCCCATAGTTCTCAGAAACCCCTGGTCACAGATGGGATAGTGCATGTGTAGTGGTTAAAGGTTCTGATTTCAAATTGCCTGGGTATAAATTTGAGATCTACTGCTTGCTAACTGTACCACCTTAAGCAATGTCTTCATTTCTCTATGTCTAGGTCTACTTATCTATATAGTAAGATGACAGTAAGACAGATCTCATGGAAGCTTTGTGAGGATTCAGTGAGATAATGCATGGAATGCAAAAATACGTACTATTTAGTTAGTACTTTATGTAATAATTATTGTTTGTTCGTAGGCCCATATCCTCCTAGCCCAGCAGCTTCTACCAGCTCCAGAAGACAGTTGTGCTAATACTTTTTAGGAGGTTGGGGTGCAGGACATACCTAGAATCCTAAGCATGTGGTGCCTGGAAATGTTACATTTCTTTTGAGAGAATGTTCTGGAGTCTTTTCCTTCAGATATTCATCTGTGCTTGGCACAAGGGGGAAGGTTAATATATTTATTGGTTTTTCTACATCAACTATTGCTGCTGATTTGGGGTGTAGGATGCAAAGCACAATCTGATTTAAGTTCCCTTAACATAGTGTTGAGTTAACTCATCCGTTGCTGGTTATTTTCTTTTTACTGCAACTATTAGGGGAGGTAAGCCTCTTGAAGAGCTTTCTTACCTCCTACGTAATTAATATGGAAGGCATTTTGGGGTCATCCGTGTTTCTCAAATTTGGTGTATCCTCAGAATTACTTGTAGACTGTGTTAAAAATCTAGATTCTTGGCCCCTAACCAAGGGATTCCAGTTTGGTAAAGCTGGAGGTTACTCAGGATGTATACTTTTAAAAGCCCCATGATTGTTTTTGATTTTCAGGTAGGACTGGGAGCCACTGGGCTCAGAGGAAGCATGGGTTCTAGGCCTGTCTCAGTTGCTAATTAATCATCTGCTAATTAATCAATTCATGCCATCTTCTATTTCCTCATAAATAAAGATATTAGATGAAATGATCTCAAGTCCCTTTCCACTCCAGGTCCACAGATGCTGTCAACCTGGGAAGTCAAACAAGAAACACACACAGGATTTATGATGGCCAACAGGTACCTTTTAGGGAGAAGGCAATGGCACCCCACTCCAGTACTGTTGTAATCCCATGGATGGAGGAGCCTGGTGGGCTGCAGTCCATGGGGTCACTAAGAGTCAGACACGATTGAGTGACTTCACTTTCACTTTCCACTTTCATGCATTGGAGAAGGAAATGGCAACCCACTCCAGTGTTCTTGCCTGGAGAATCTCATGGACGGAGAAGCCTAGTAGGCTGCAGTCCATGGGGTTGGACTGCAGAGTTGGACACGACTGAAGCGACTTGGCAGCAGGCAGCAGGTACCTTTTATGAGCTAACATTGTGAGCACAGCCATCCCCCTTAAGGAAAACTAATGTGCTGTTCATGGACAGATAGTAGCCAGGGGGCAGGTGTTAGCCAGAACACCTGCTCTAACTACTGTACTTAAATTCATTAAACATAAAGAGCATCATCCAAGCTATAAACTCTTTGCTCCCCCAAAAAACATGAAAAAAGAGTTTGCCCTGAATATTGAAACCTTAGACATCTTAACTTTGCTGGAGAATAGGGCAGTGTGAACACTGGAGAAACAGATCTGGTTTACTGATTTAATATTTTCCTATTTATTATGGGAAAAAGGTTTCTTTTTACGGCCTAGTCTTTTTTCTTGCATCTTGACATGTGTAAATCTTGATTTTTGTCCAGTGGCTGAGAGAACGCAATCCTTTCGTACGGATTGTGCCTGTTGATCGTTGTTTTCCGTTGTTTTCCCTTCCTTCCAAATGTGGTGCTGTTTTATCACAATCATAAATAACCTCACCATTGGGAGAAGGGGTGTGAAATTCTGCCCGTCCCTCTCCTCACCCTGAGCTCCCTCTCATTTTCTCAGCAGTAGATTCATTAGCCTTCTAATGAAGTTAATAAGTAAACAGGATCAGACAGTTCCTTCTAAAATAACATTTATAAATGGATTTTTTTCTCCAACTCTCTCAGGTAGTACCTTAATTTTTTTCCTGCCAGATGTCCACATGTGTAAAGCTATGATGGGTGGGCCCTTGGGATGTGATTTGAAGCCCGCCCCCCCCACCCCGCCAATAAAGGGAAAAATTTCAATTCACACAAAGCCTATCTATTTTCAAGTTTATAGGAGAGTGAATTTTTATATACTCCATTCCTGCTTATATATTGATATATAATGACTATAAAGATTAGGTCGTCAAGCTTTCATAGTTACTTTCTCATCCTTTGGAAGCCAATTACTTTATTGGACATGGACTGTAAATGTCATTAGGAGGCTTCTGGCAACTTCTCCCATGAAGACCACTATCCTAGACTTTATTTGGGGAGCCATAAACTGGTTAAAAAGACCTCTTCTTTATGTTATGTGTCTGTGAGCTTTCTTTTCAGAAATCGCTGAACTTATAAGGGAAACATTTCACTGCTTACTTTTGCTTCCAAATGGTTTGTGCCAAAATTAAAGCTAAAATTTGAAGTCAGAAGGAGAAAGACAAATATCTTATATTAATACATTTATATGGAATCTAGAAAGATGGTGCTGATGAAACTATCTGCAGGGCAGCAGTGGGGACATAAACAGAGAACAGACTTGTGGGCAAGGAGGGGAAGTAGAGGGTAGAATGAATTGAGAGAGTAGCATTGAAACATATACATTACTGTATGCAAAATTAGATAACCAGTGGAAATTTACTGTATGATGCAGGGAGCTCAAATGTGGTGCCCTGTGATAACCTAGGGGTGAGATGGGGTGGGAAGTGGAAGAGAGTTTCAAGAGGGAGGGGACATACATATATCTATGACTAATTCATGGTGATGTATGGCAGAAAGCAATACAATATTGTAAAGCAATTATCCTCCAACTAAAGACAAATTAAAAAAAATAAGGCAATACATAGTTATCTTTTAAAAGATCTCCTTTTCAATGGCTCTAATATCTTAAATTGGTATAATATTTGTAGTCATTGCCCACATGAATACATAGCATGTCTCATGTTTCTAGGAGGAATGGGAGGCCTGTGTAATTTTACAGATGGATTAACTCAATTTCTTGAGTAGGTTGGTGGTCAGTGATTGCAAATCTGGTACCCAGATCTAGGTCTCCCAGTTCTCAGCAGCCTCATGATCTTGCTCTTTCATTAATAATCACTCTTTCCTGGCCCTTCCAGCTCAGCAACCATTCACATTTCATAAGAGAGCTATGACCAAGGGACTACTTTGGGGACCAGAAATGGGTTTCCTTGGACACTTGTCTCAGTGATTTTCATTTCTGGTTGTTCATGAGAATCACCAGGGAAATATAAGAATGTCCAGTTTCCTGGGCCTTATTCCAAACCTACTGAATCAATTTCTGGGATCAAGATCTAAGAACTTATGGTTTTAAAGAGCTCACCACTTGATTTTGATATGACCACTGACCTAAGAGACTCCATAGCTATTTTTATTTCTTAAATGCTTATGAAGACTTATTTTTCAGAATCTTCTCCCCAGCCCTCTTGCCCTCTTACCCATTTTTCCTTCTGGCTGGCTCAGAATGACAAACGCAATCATTCATGCAAAAATACATAGTTGTGCCCTCATCTTCATAGATGACAACCATAAAGGTTAGTAATGGGAATGAGCCTTGGCACTTACTAGTTAGCTCACATTCTGTCAGCATCAGGCTTCTTAATTGGGCGCTCGTTTCAGAGATTGGTGCTATAGGAGAATGGTTATAAGGTGCTGCTCTCCATGGAGTTGCATTGAGATAAATCTCTAAGGGTGAGTTGGCAGCTACAAGTCTAGGCTTTCTGAGGATCAAAAAGTGCAGCAAATGGGGGATGGTTTTCAGGCAACTTTGCAGTAGAAATCATCACTGGCTTTGGGCCACATATAGGATTTATAGGAAGCATACTGGTATAGCTCAACATTTGGAGGAAGAAATAACAACAAAACCACAGGAACAGCAAAATCCTAGGCATCTCCAGGGACCATAGGATATCATGGATCTGTACATTTCCAGGCACCATGACAACTGGTTTTAGCCATTCCAGTAGATGGTCTGCTGCTGCTAAGTTGCTTCAGTTGTGTCCGACTCTGTGTGACCCCATAGATGGCAGCCCACCAGGCTTCTCCATCCCTGGGATTCTCCAGGCAAGAATACTGGAGCGGGTTGCCATTTCCTTCTCCAGTGCATGCATGCATGCTAAGTCACTTCAGTCGTGTCTGACTCTGTACGACCCTATGC
This sequence comes from Bos indicus, assembly GCF_029378745.1. Lineage (NCBI taxonomy): Eukaryota > Metazoa > Chordata > Mammalia > Artiodactyla > Bovidae > Bos > Bos indicus. The sequence goes on from NC_091785.1 coordinate 25,275,057, forward strand.
ACAGCAGCCCACCAGGCTCCTCTCCTCACAGGATTCTCCAGGCAAGAATACTGGAGTGGGTTCCCATTTCCTTCTCCGAATAGATGGGCAATAATAGCTTTTTATAGTTTTAATTTGCATTTCCCTGATAGCTAACGATGTTGTACAAGTTTTCATGTGCTTTTTTCCCCATCTGTATATTCTCTTTGGTGAAATATCTGTCTTTTGCCTTTTTTTTTTTAACACATGAGGAAATATGATTGAAAATAGACATATTTAATGTATACAACTTGATGAGTTTGGAAATAAGTGTATATCCACAAAGCCATCTCCATAATCTATGCCATAAACATATAGATGACCTCTGAAATTTTCCTATACTGCCCTCTTTATTTTTATTTTCTGTGATGACAACATTTAACATAAGATATACCCTATGCCTTCCTCAGTGATCAATGCAAATAAATAGAAGAAAACAATAGAATGGGAAAGACTAGAGATCTCTACAAGAAAATTAGAGATACCAAGGGAACATTTCATGCAAAGATAGGCTCAATAAAGGACAGAAATGGTAGGGACCTAACAGAAGCAGAAGATATTAAGAAGAGGTGGCAAGAATACACAGAAGAACTGTACAAAAAAGATCTTCATGACCAAGATAATCATGATGGTGTGATCACTCAACTAGAGCCAGATATCCTAGAGTGTGAAGTCAAATGGGCTTTAGGAAGCATCACTACAAACAAAGCTAGTGGAGGTGATGGAATTCCAGTTGAGCTATTTCAAATCCTGAAAGATGATGCTGTGCAAGTGCTGCCCTTAATATGCCAGCAAATTTGGAAAACTCAGCAGTGGCCACAGGACTGGAAAAGGTCAGTTTTCATTCTAATCCCAAAGAAAGGCAATGCCAAAGAATGCTCAAATTACCGCACAATTGCACTCATCTCACAAACTAGTAAAGTGATGCTTAAAATTCTCCAAGCCAAGCTTCAGCAATACGTGAACCGTGAACTTCCAGATGTTCAAGCTGGTTTTAGAAAAGGCAGAGGAACCAGAGATCAAATTGCCAACATCCGCTGGATCACAGAAAAAGCAAGAGAGTTCCAGAGAAACATCTATTTCTGCTTTATTGACTATGCCAAAGCCTTTGACTGTGTGGATCATAATAAACTGTGGAAACTTCTGAAAGAGATAGGAATACCAGACTACCTGACCTGCCTCTTGAGAAACCTGTATGCAGGTCAGGAAGCAACAGTTAGAATTGGATGTGGAACAACAGACTGGTTCCAAATAGGAAAAGGAGTATGTCAAGGCTGTATATTGTCACCCTGCTTATTTAAGTTATATGCAGAGTGCATCATGAGAAACACTGGGCTGGAGGAAGCACAAGCTGGAATCAAGATTGCTGGGAGAAATATCAATAACTTCAAGTATGCAGATGACACCACCCTTATGGCAGAAAGTGAAGAAGAACTAAAGAGCCTCTTGATGAAAGTGAAAGAGGAAAGTGAAAAAGTTGGCTTAAAACTCAACATTCAGAAAACAAAGATCATGGCATCCAGTCCCATCACTTCATGGCAAATAGATGGGGAAACAGTGGAAATGGTGGCTGACTTTATTTTTCTGGGCTCCAAAATCACTGCAGATGGTGATTGCAGCCATGAAATTAAATGACACTCCTAGGAAGGAAAGTTATGACCAACCTAGATAGCATATTAAAAAGCAGAGACATTACTTTGTCCACAAAGGTCCATTTAGTCAAAGCTATGGTTTTTCCAGTGGTCATGTATGGATTTGAGAGTTAGATTATAAAGAAAGCTGAGCACTGAAGAATTGATGCTTATGAACTGCGGTGTTGGAGAAGACTCTTGAGAGTCCCTTGTACTGCAAGGAGATCCAACCAGTCCATCCTAAAGGAAATCAGTCCTGAATATTCATCGGAAGGACTGATGCTGAAGTTGAAACTCCCAATACTTTGGCCACCTGATATGAAGAAGTGAGTCATTTGAAAAGACCCTGATGCTGGGAACGATTGAGGGCAGGAGGAGAAGGGGATGACAGAGAATGAGATGGTTGTATGGCATCACTGACTCAATGGACATGGGTTTGGGTGAACTCCGGGAATTGGTGATGGACAGGGAGGCCTGGTGTGCTGCAGTTTCTGGGGTCACAAAGAGTCAGACACAACTGAGTGACTGAACTGAACTACCCTTTTAGCAAAAATTTAAGTATACAGTATAGTATTGTTAGCTATAGCTCTGTGCTGTAGAGTAGATTTCTTTGACATAATCATCTTGTAAAATTGAAACTTTAAACCCTTTAATACCTCCCCATTTCCCATCTCCACCAATAACCCTTGACAGTCACCAATATACTCTCTGCTTCTATGAGTCTCACTATTTAGATTCCTCATGTAAGTTGTATTAATACTATGTAGTATTTATCCTTCTGTGTTTAGCTTATGTCATATAGCATGACATCCTTCAGTCTCATTCAGTTTAAGGCTGGATAATATTTCATTGTATAAAGGGTATAAAGTTTCACATTTTTAAAACCCATTCTTTTGTTGATGGACAATTAGGTTGCATCCACATCTTCATGGTTGTGAATAATGCTACAATGAACTTGCGAGTACAGATACCTCTCTGATCCTTTCAATTCCTTTGGATATATACCCAGAAGTGGTATTGTTGAGTATATGGTAGTTCCATTTTTAATTTTTCGAGGAACCTTGTTGCTCTTCTCCAAAGTGGCCCTAGCAGTTTACATTCCAACCAACAATTTGAGTGTTCCCTTTTCTCTACATTCTCACAAGCATTTGTTTTCTCTTGTCTTTTGGTAACAGCCATCCTAACAGTGTGAGGTGCTATTTCATTTTGATTCATATTTCCCTGATAATTTGTGATGTTGAGCATATTTCCATGTATAATGTTGTATATCCTCTTTGGGGAAATATCTATTCAATTCCTTTGCCCATTAAAAAATTTTTTTTGCTCTTGAATTGTAGAAGTTCCTTATCTTTTGAATATTAAGGCTTTATCATTCTGATATATGTTTTTAAAGTACTTTCTACCATTCTGTAGGTTGCCTTTTCATTTTGTTGATTGTTTTGCGGTGAAGAAGGTTTTTGATTTGATGTAATCCTGCTTATCTATTTTTGCTTTTGTTGCTTATGCTTTGGTGCCATATGCAAGAAATCATTGCCAAGGCCAACCTCAAGAAGTTTTTCCCCTTTTTTCTTCTAGGAGTTTATAGTGGTCTTACATATAGGTCTTTAATCCATTTTGAGTCTTTTTGTGTGTGTGTGTGTGTTCTTCTGCATGTGATATCTAGTTTTTGCAACACTATTTGTTGGAGAGACTGTCATTTCCTCATTGTGTGTTTTTGGCACCTTTGTTAAAGGTCAGTTGACTGTGTTTGTGTGGGTTTATTTCTGGACTCTCTATTCTAATTCCACTGGTCTTGTGTTCAGTCGCCAAGTTGTGTCTGACTTTTTGCAGCCCTGTGGACTGCAGCACGCCAGGTGCCCCTGCCCTTCACCATCTCCTGGAATTGGCCCAAATTCATGTCCACTGAATCAGTGATGCCATCCAACCATTTCATCTTGTCACCCTCTTACCCTTCTGCCTTCACTCTTTCCCAGCATCAGGGTCTTTTCCAATGATTTGGCTCTTCGCATCAGGTGGCCAAAGTATTGGAGCTTTAGCTTCAGCATCAGTCTTTCCAATGAGTATTTAGGGTTAATACATGCCTGTTTTTTTGCCAGTACCTATTGTTTTGAATACTGTAGCTTTGTAATATATTTAGAAATCAGAAAGTGTGATTCTTCCAACTTTGTTCTTTTTGTTCAAAATTTCATTGGCCTTTCATTGGCTTTTCAGGGTCTTTTATGGTTTTGTATGAACTTTAGAATTTTTTTCTATTTCTATGTAAAATGCCTTTGGGGGTTTGATAGGGACTGCATCAGGTCTGTAGATCATTTTGAGTAGTATGAACATTAACAAAATTTGGGGTTATAGAAATATAACCCCAAATGGGGTTAGAAAGATATGTTTAGAAAATATAATTTAGTTGGGAAAAAAGTATAGGCAAGGATGGTCTATTCTGAGACTGCTGTGACATTCTTATTGCTTTTTACCTCCATCCATCCATCCATACACACATTTGCTTCTGTGCTTATTTATTTGCTTACCTTTATAGAATGCCCAATGATCTAATGGTATTTATGGATCAGGAATGAGGAAGGCAGAAAACTGAAATTTAAAATCCCTTTGCCTGAAGGAAACCAGAAACTTTCTCTTCATCCCCCTGAGTGTCTGACTGGCTTTAAGCTATATAAACATAAGTTCTATACAATTGAAGTTAGAATCCAATGACTGGCTTATCAAGTTCAACCTGATGAAGGGCCATCAGGAGCTAGGCATGCCTTACTGGCTTCCTGTACTCAGACAAAGTTCAAACTTTTGCATTCTGGAAGCATGGGGCAGAGGACAAAGGAAGTGATTGACTGCCTAAGATTATTATTCCATTTCATAACTTACTGTTGGGGATATGGAAGACTGGATAGTAACAATGCAAACTGCAAAGAATTTAGAATTGGACCAAATTCTGATTTACTCTGGTGCCTTATATTGGCATTCTCTTTTAAAACATCTGCCTGAATTCTCTAGGACTTGAGTATAGAATTGTTATACAAGATTTTGTGTGTGGCCAACAAGGAAGAAACAATAAGCCTCCTAAGCTTCTATTTTTTAAAAAATAGTTTTTACATATTTAAATTTTCATGCAATAATTTCACTAATAAAATATTTTTCAAAACTTAAAAATGAAGAGTACTATAAAAATACTATATACAATCCTGTTTACAACCATTGTTAAGTTTTAGCATATATACTTGGCCATTTTTAACCTATACAATTTTATATAATTGTGATTTTCTTGTATAAACAGGTTTGTTTCTAATTTTCATATAACATTTGACTAAGCATTTTTCTATGTTATTCAAAATGGTTTGCAAACATAATTTTAATGTTTACATAATAGTGTATTATATTGCTTTTTTGTAATTTACTTAACTATATTCATTTCTCTATTTCTAGAGATTTAGATTGTCTTATAGTTCTTCACTATTTAAAAATGTTGCCATGAATATCTAGATACATAAAGCTTTGCTTTTGTCTGCATTTTAGATGATTTTCTTAGGGTAGACTTCTAGAGGAGAAATTATAAGTTTTAGCACACTTGAGTTGTATTCAGAAAAAGGTGTATTTCTGACACTCTTATGCTGAAAAAGAAGCCTCTGAAATTTAAAGAGAAAAGTTAACACAGTTACAGGGTGCATATATATGTATGTAATATATGAATATTGCATATATGTGTTTACTTGCCTTAGGTAATTAGTGTGCCTAAATTATTGTAAAATTATTGGAATAAGACTGGGTAGTAAGATCCTGGGAAGCAATGTATCCCAGTCTCCAAGAAGAATATACATGTCCCTTGCTCACTGAGCGTATTCAGGCCCATCTGCATTGATAAGATGAAAATAGCAACCACAATAAGTAGCTACTCATTCTTAGCACTATGTGTCAGGTACTGATTGAAGTGCTTTACATATGTTTAACTCAGCCTTATAAAAATTTGGTTAGGTAAAGAGTGTTCTCATCCCCATTTTACAGCTCAAGGCCAGAGAATTTAAATGACTTTCCCAAGTCATGCACTTAGCAGATGGTAGAGCTGGGATTTGGATCCAAATGCTTGGATGCTAGAGCCTGTGCACTTCATCCTAGTCTAGACAGCCACTAAGGATGACCTGACTGAGGCTGGAAGTTGTTATAGAGGTTCCAACCAGTCTAAGATTTATAATGTTCTTAATGCAAGATCTTGGTGCAAGATTCATGTGGAAGAGGGAGACTACAGGGAGTTCCAACTGGATTTTACCTACAGCTCCTCCAATTCAGGGTGTGATCTGGGATGGAATCATCAAGGGTGGGAACACTGGAGGGCCTAGTCTCTTCCTTTCTGTAAAGGTTTGAAATAGGTCTCAACTCCACAATTTTCTTAATAACCCTTTAGGGACTTGCTGAGCAGAAACTTGTATGTTCTGTTCTGTCTTTCCTATTATCTGTACCTGCTTACCTATATGTTCTTGAGAATCACTGTACGCAGAGGTTGAGAGCACAGACTAGTGCATACTGCCAAGGTCCACGTCTCAGCTCTTTCTAGCTGTGAGCTTCGGGCAGTAACTTCTCTGGGCCCCACTTCTGGGCCCCACTTCATCATTTCTGAAGTAGGAGTGACGACGGTACCTACCTCACTGGGCAGCCGAGAGCCACCATGAGTTACTCGTGGTGAAGTGTTTGGAAGAACACTGGCTCACAGCACATGCCCTCTGTGCGTGTTCAGTCTTGGACCACTCTGCCTTTTGTCCTCATCCCTCAATCCAGTCTCCTGCCTGCCAGGGCTTATTTGCGTGTTTCCCAGGCAGTCAGCAGATACGTGTGGGGTGCGCCACATGCACGATTCCATGGGTGGAAAGGGAGCAGAGTGGCCTGCTGCCTGCTCCTTTCCTGCTTTCCTCCAGTGTGGAGGCAGACAGTGACCCAGGATTCTCCAGAGGGTGAGAGAAAGCACGGGCTCCCTGAGGCACTGCAATGGCAGGAGCTGCTCCAGGGGGAAGGATCGTGGAGGGCTTTCCTAGGGCCGCTGTAACAAATATCACAAAGTAGGTGATTTAAACCCCAGAAATCTATGCCTCATAATTCTGGAGGCTGGAAGTCTGAGAACAAGGTATTGGCAGGGATGGTTCCCTCTGAGGTCTGTGCGAGAGGCTCTGTTCCATGCCTCTCCCCTACTTTCTGTGATTTTCTGGCAGTCTTTTGAGCTCTGTGGCTTGTGAAAGCATTACCACCCCATCCCTTCCATCATGCTTACACGGCCTTCTCCCTATGTGCATGTCTGCATCCAAATTTCCCCTTTTTATAAGAATACCAGTCATATTGGATTAGTCCCTCTCCCCTACTCTAATTTGACCTCATCTTAACTAATGACACCAGCAACAAACTTGTTTCTAAATCAGGTCACATTCTGAGCTACTGGGGAGAGGACATGAATGTGTGCATCTTTGTGGGGGATATAAGTCAACCCATAACATCTGGGAGGTGCCCATAGCTGGGGCTGAAAGATGAGGCAGAATTAACCAGGAGCTGAGGGGTTGGAGAGGAGAGAGGGGAAACATTCCAGGCAGCCCTGTGCAAAGATTCTGTAGTGGTTGGGGGCTTCCCTTTTCAAGAAGCCAAAGCAAGCCAGTGAATGAGTGAGGAGTGGCCTATAAAATGCAAGGAGGTGACAGGAGGCACACCTGTGGTGTCTGGTCAGCTGTTTAAAAGCACAGGTTTTACTTTGGGCATACGGAAGATACCTAGAAGGCTTTAAGCAGGAGTGTGCCATCATTTAATGAATACTTTGTGTGTGCGCTCAGTTTCTAAGTCATGTCCAACTCTTTGCTACCCCATGGACTGTAACCCACCAGGCTCCTCTGTCCATAGGATTTTCCAGACTGGAATACTGGAGTGAGTAGCCATTTCTTTCTTCAAGGGATCTTCCCGACCCAGGGATTGAACCCAGGTCTCCTGCACTGCAGGTGGATTCTTTACCACTGAGCCACCAGCGAAGCCCTAATGAATACTATTATTATTGGAATTTTGTTTAATTTTTTTTTATTACTGATTCTGTATTATTATTATGAGTGGAAGTTTTTCTTTGTTTTGTTGTTCACTTGTAATCCCTTATGCATTTTTCTTTTTATGCATTTTGTGTGTTTATCTATTGGTGGATTGTTTGCCTTATCCTTTATACATCTTTTAATACAATATATAAATGGAAAACATTGTTGAATCTTATGCCAATATTTCCCCCATCCTGTTTTTTCCTGTTATCATAGTTTTGCTTTTCATGAACAAGTTTTACATTTTGTAAATAATCAAATCTGCTAATCTTTATTAAAAAATCACATTCCTTCTTACTTTTATTAAGATTGAAGAGCTCTTACCTTTTTAATCTATTCTTATGAAAGAGCACATCCATCTCTTATTTAGGAAATGTGTGCTAAAAATGGTTGAATAAGCTGTGACATTCTGTTGGGGAAACATCTGCTTGTTTTGTGCTCAATTATCTCATCCAGTCCTTCACCAAAATTTATGAATTAGGGACTATTATTACTTTTCTTTTTTGAAGGTGGGGAAACTGAGTTTTTAATAAAATGAGTAATCTGCTTAAGTTCACACAGGTGATTTTCACTTTTAACCAAGAAGAACAGACTCATGACTTATTCATAACTAAGTTTTTCCACTACAAGCTTCGAGTGGTATCTTGGGTGGCCTTCACCCTATCACTTCAGAGCTTAGTACCCACTTCACAGATGGAAACTAGGAAATTCCCAGCAGAGAAAATGCTTCCATGGATTTTGTTCTAGCCAGGTTACCACCTCATTTCCCAACAGCCCTGCCTTTATTTACGCCCCGTCTGTTCTGGAATTCCCTTTTCTCTCCTGCTAACCACTTTCAGGATGTATGCTCTGTTTTGTTGAGCACCCTAGCCCGGCATTCTCTTCTGTCTTGAGTCCCTTAGAATCTACTTTTCTACCCACTTACCTGCTACTTGGTCTTACCATGTATGGCTTCCTAAGACTACCCACAGCACGTGGCTGTGTGCTCTGAGTGTCTGTGTGCTGAACAGATGTCTTTTGGGTAGTCAGAGGACCAGGGTCCACCTGGGTGTACTTGATATTAATATGGGTCTTTTGAAAACCTGGCTGCGTCCAGTAGCCTCAGGTCCTGCAGCGACTCCCAGTGCCAGGCAGCCCCTGGCAGATATTAGGTTCTTGGTGCGTCTTCTACTGTCATCACCGGCTTTGTAGTAGCAGTGTTTTCTGCTCTGGAGCCTGTCCTTTGTCAGTTAGGTGCTGTGGGATGGGATAAATGGATATTTTGGAGTGACAGCATGTGTTGGAAGCCAGCCAGCTGAAAACTGAGCATGCCACACACAGCAGGCCACAGTTATAAAAATTCACTGGCCCTTTTGAGGCAGTTTCCAGATTGTTTCATCGGGCTTGACAAAAGGAAAGTTTCCAAGAGAGTGGGGGATTCAGTGGGGACGGCGTATGTTTAGGGGCTGTTTTCATATATGTTAAGATATCTGAAGGCTGCTGTGCACCAGGAATAGGTACTTTCTGATATTGTTTACAATCTAAACATCTTGATGGCAGGATGTGTAGAGAGGTGCGGGGTGTAGTATGAGCTGAGCAGGATGCTCTGTGTGTATGGGAATGGAGTTCTGGGTTTGCTATCCTGCTCAGAGATGTCAGGAATTATCACATGTTTATAAAAGTCTTAAGTTTAAAATTTTTAAAAAAGATTTTCCCCTGCTAGGAATCTGCAGGAGTTGGGAAGCGCTTAGTGTTTACTGCAGCCACGGCCTCAGAGCCCGAGCAAGCATGGCCTCCACTGGCTGGATGCAGCACAGAGGGGCCTGTCCAGTCTTGGGTACCTAAGCAAACCCCAGTGGCGTTTCATACACACTGGTACCAAAGCCACATTCAGTCCCTTCAGGGTTCAGCTCACTCCCGTGGCCAAGACATCCTGGAACGGTGAAACATCCAGGAAGTTTGTTGATAAGGATCTCTCTGGGCTGTACTATCTTTCATGCCCTTTGGTGTATGTTATGATGGGCAGCCTCAGCCTGTGAGGGCTGGACCAGGGTCCTCCCAACATCTTTGCATCAGAGATATTATTGGACCTATCATTTTGCTCCTCATTGTCCACTGTTACAGCATCAGTGATAAAATATGAATGCACCAAGTTTTTCTAGACCTTAAGAGCAATTAGTGAAGTGATAGTGAACACCGCCCCATCTCACCACAGGCAAGCTGGTGCTTTCTCAGATACTTTAGAACAAAGCATCCTTCTTCCTGCCTGGGGAGTTCACATCTGTCTGGAAAATACTGTCATTTTCCTTCTGCTTCCAGTTACATTTTTTGCAAGGTCTAGTTCTTCTTCACCTTTTATTTATTCAATCTGAGCATCTCTTCTCCAGAGAGATGTTACTCGGCCATCCTCTAAAACAGGTTTCCGATCTGGCCCGTCTCTATTATACAACTTCATTTTGTACAACATAATTTGATTTTATGTCTTATGTAGCGGCAATTATTTTACTTTTGTGCTACCTTTCACACTGAACAGAGGTTCACTGAGAGCAGGAGTGTGTTTGTATCATACCACATTCTCTCTCACTTCCAAGCGTTGTGCTTGGCATGTGATGGGAACCATGTGAAAGGAGGGAAGCAAGAAGGCAGACGGGAGGCAGAAGCCAAGGCAGACAGGTTGACATGAGATTCTCAGCTCCCTGGATGGCAGTTCTTGATATAACTCCTCATAGATCTCTTCCTTTATACATTCTCTCAACTAGATTGCTGATACTTCCTGTAGGAGAAAAATATCTCGTTAAGCCTTCCCTCCTGAATGTGAGGTTCAGAGAAAGGAAGTGACTTACTTCATGTCACTTGGTTGGAGCAAGACACTGGACCAAAGCTGAAACCAGCACACTGTCAGGAAGGCAGACAACCCTGTAAGGTCTTAGGAGTCCAGTCTTTAGGGGTTTGTGACTAAACCCTTTGCTTTTGGATAGAAGTGGGAAACTGAAGACATGGAGGTAATCAAATGCTGGGGCTTTCACCCAGGAGGAATCTGTGGGTCTGAAAGGCCTTTCTCTGAGAGCATCTTGGCTTTTTTTCTTTTCCCTGAAGTGAAGCTACAAGCTGAGCACACTGCTCCTAACAATGAGAAAGTCAGGCTCTGTCTTGGAATTGACCAGGTTGCAAGGCTCCTGCATCTTGCACCTTCTCTGCGGGCCTGTGCTCACACTTAGAGGCTGACTGCACTGCTCCTGTCCTTGGTCACGAGTCTTCGTGGAAGGCAGATGTGTAGCATGAGTGCATGCTTAGTTACTCAGTCCCGTCCTACTCTTTGTGACCCCATGGACTGTAGCCCGCTAGGCTCCTCTGTCCATGGGATTTTCCAGGCAAGAATACTGGAGTGGGTTGCCATGCCCTCCTCCAGGGAATCTTCCCGACCCAGGGACTGAACCCTTATCTCCTGCACTGCAGACGGATTCTTTACCACTGAGCCACCTGGGAAGCCAACAGATGGGTAGGGATCAAACAATAGTTCTCTGCTCACTTTTGACATTCATCAGCTTGTGGTTGACACCTCATATGTATTATCCCTGAAATTTAAAAAGGGAAGGAGCAAGAAAATACATGTAAAATACAGCTAAAACAGTGAACAGTGAATTTGAAAAGAAGTCTGAGAAGGAAAAGGGACACAGTTGTTAGTGTTTTCTTTTGAGGGAGTTTGACCTAACTTCATGGTTACCTAACTTCATGGTTACACAGTTGTTAGTGTTTTCTTTTGAGGGAGTTTGACCTAACTTCATGGTTACTTACTTAAGGCAGAGAGCTCTGATCAAGAAGAAACAGATACAGATTAAGGCAAGGGAGACTTATATAGTAGAAGTTCATGGAAATTATGGTGGAAAGCAACAGATATTTAAAACATGTAAAAATATATATACTTCCAAAAATTTTTATATCTCATCATGCCGACTGCTCTTTCAGGATTGGATTTATTGATCCAGGAATTCTTTAGAATAACCAGAGTTAGGAACAGTCATGACCAGCTGTGTGTGTATACTAAGTTGCTTCATTCCTGTCCAACTCTTTGTGACCCAGTGGACTGTAAACCTTCCAGGCTTCTCTGTCCATGGGATTCTCCAGGCAAGAATACTAGAATGGGTTGTTATGCCCTCCTCCAGCGAATCTTACAGACCCAGGCATCAAACCCATGTCTCTTACATCTCCTGACTTAGGAGGCTGGTTCTTTACCACTAGGGCCACCTGGGAAGCCCATGACCAGCAGAATTTGTTATGTTTACACCTTGAGTCCTTGAAGTTAGATCAATCTACATGCTTTTTGCAGCCATGTGAAAGAATAATTTTGGGAACCTGAATCTGAACACTGCACCTCAGTTATTCTCTGTAAAATCATGGACAGATTATGTAACCTCTTTAATCTTCATATTCATGTCCTTATCTGGAAAATGGGAACAAAGTTTATTTCACAGGGCTAGTGGAGGTGATGGAATTCCAGTTGAGCTATTCCAAATCCTGAAAGATGATGCTGTGAAAGTGCTGCATTCAATATGCCAGCAAATTTGGAAAACTCAGCAGTGGCCACAGGACTGGAAAATGTCAGTGTTCATTCCAATCCCAAAGAAAGGCAATGCCAAAGAATGCTCAAACTACCACACAATTGCACTCATCTCACACGCTAGTAAAGTAATGCTCAAAATTCTCCAAGCCAGGCTTCAGCAGTATGTGAACCGTGAACTTCCTGATGTTCAAGCTGGTTTTAGAAAAGGCAGAGGAACCAGAGATCAAATTGCCAACATCCGCTGGATCACGGAAAAAGCAAGAGAGTTCCAGAGAAACATCTATTTCTGCTTTATTGACTATGCCAAAGCATTTGACTGTGTGGATCACAATAAACTGTGGAAAATTCTGAAAGAGATGGGAATACCAGAACACCTGATCTGCCTCTTGAGAAATCTGTATGCAGGTCAGGAAGCAACAGTTAGAACTGGACATGGAACAACAGACTAGTTCCAAATAGGAAAAGGAGTTCGTCAAGGCTGTATATTGTCACCCTGTTTATTTAACTTATATGCAGAGTACATCATGAGAAATGCTGGACTGGAAGAAACACACTGGAATCAAGATTGCTGGGAGAAATATCAATAACCTCAGATATGCAGATGACACCACCCTTATGGCAGAAAGTGAAGAGGAACTCAAAAGCCTCTTGATGAAAGTGAAAGTGGAGAGTGAAAAAGTTGGCTTAAAGCCCAACATTCAGAAAATGAAGATCATGGCATCCGGTCCCACCACTTCATGGGAAATAGATGGGGAAACAGTGGAAACAGTGTCAGACTTTATTTTGGGGGACTCCAAAATCACTGCAGATGGTGACTGCAGCCATGAAATTAAAAGACGCTTACTCCTTGGAAGGAAAGTTATGACCAACCTAGATGGCATATTCAAAAGCAGAGACATTACTTTGCCAACAAAGGTTCGTCTAGTCAAGGCTATGGTTTTCCCTGTGGTCATGTATGGATGTGAGAGTTGGACTGTGAAGAAGGCTGAGCACTGAAGAATTGATGCTTTTGAAGTGTGGTGTTGGAGAAGACTCTTGAGAGTCCCTTGGACTGCAAGGTGATCCAACCAGTCCATTCTGAAGGAGATCAGCCCTGGGATTTCTTTGGAAGAAATGATGCTAAAGCTGAAACTCCAGTGCTTTGGCCACCTCATGCGAAGAGTTGACTCATTGGAAAAGACTCTGATGCTGGGAGGGATTGAGGGCAGGAGGAGAAGGGGACAACAGAGGATGAGATGGCTGGATGGCATCACTGACTCGATGAACGTGAGTCTGAGTGAACTCCGGGAGTTGGTGATGGACAGGGAGGCCTGGCGTGCTGCGATCCATGGGGTCCGCAAAGAGTCGGACTCGACTGAGCGACTAATCTGATCTGATCTGAATGTGAGCATTAATTGAAATAATCTTGAAGTACTTATTATAAGTGACTGTTCATTGATTATTTTCTTTCCTGTCAACATTTTGGGAAAATGTGACTCTAATGCTTGGGGAGTTCATATTTTCTGAATTGCTCTTTACTAACTCAGGTGCTTCTCCCACCCTAAGTCTCTCTTGGAGTATTTCAATTTTGTACATGGACCCACACCACTAGTTCCTTCTGTAAACTTTAATATGAGAAGAAAAAAAAAAGGATTTAGGAGGGTTTTGTTGGGTTGTCTAGAGTCATTGGATACCATTCTCTTGGGAGGTTTTAACATTCTTGTTTTATTCCCATTTAGCACATACATTCCCAGCAACCTCCTTACAATGTGCTGGACACAGCGAGGCAATAGGGACTCCTGGCAGGGGTAGAGAAGACAGATATACCATGTCCTTGCTCTCATGGAGTGGACACAAGAGTGGGGACAATAGGAAGTAGATGCATAGCAGTGATAACTGAATACGGTGAGTGCCACAGGGGTGTGTGGTCAGTGGGTAGAGGGGAGGAGTAGTGAGGGGACCAACTAAAGAATGTTACTCACCATCAGCTTCTATGAGAAGTAGTTGCTAGTGACTGCATCAGTGACCTTTAACACACCCTGAAAGAAGATCAGGGTGGAGGTCAGGAATGAGATACTCTGTGTTCTGGAAAAAACTGGCAGGATAGGCCTTCAGATAGTTATTAATACTTTCAGGAGAAAATTTTATGAATGCAATTTCATGCATCTCATACCTAGAATATCTCTAAGATCAGTCACAGAGACATCTGCTCCTCGTAACTAGCAGTAACCTTCTACCATGATGTGTGCTTGGTTGCATGTATCCTCTTCACTAAACTCATATATATTGGCCTCCCCTCTTACCTCTTTGGAGCACTTCCTCAGAGCTATCTGAGAGGCTGTCTCCCAGGCTGTAGTCCTCAGTAAGCCCCAAATAAAACTGAACTCACAGCTGTCATGGTGTGTGTGTGTTTTCAGTCAACAAGGGGCACTTTTATTAGAATGGTCAGAGATGACCTCACCTATAAGAGGGGCTGGGACTAGGATGAGACAGAAGAGGCAGGTGAGGTGCCCAGGGAGCATTATTTAAGGAGGAATTCACTTTTAGGGTCCTGCATGGGCCTCCTTACATTTTGTGCCCTAGACACCCTGCTTGCCTATCTCCTGCTGGTCCCGGCCCTGCGTAGGGGTTGACATTTGAGCTAAGACCTAAAAGCTAACGAGCAGGCAAGCTTTCAAAAAGCTGCATGCTCATCAGCTAAGCATGTGAGTGAAGATTGCTTTTGCTGTGGCTTATTTCAGTGTGGTGCAAAGATAGCCGCGTAAATCCTATAATTGCCAAAATTGACCCATCAATGTTAAAGACCCTTTTTAAGTGGATCATTTTCTTCCTTTTACACAGCCATCAAATGCAGCACTAATGAGGGGTGGTATTCATCTTGTTTTACAACCCAAGCTTCTCTGAATTCATTAGCTCTCAGGGATCTGGCCCTATGTGGTTCTTAGAAACACCACCCCGCTGCCCCCACCCCATCCTAGTCTCCTCTTTTCATATATGGTTGCTTTTAATTGCTGAGGAGCCTTGTGGTTCAGCTTAGGTGGTTCCATTCATTTTCCCTTTACTCTAACTTCAGAATGCTCCAGGGGCTTGTTCTCTGACTGAAGGAAAATGTCTTGGCTGCTTTCTTGGAGAAATATCTCTTTATAAATAACATGTGCAGCTAGAGATCATTAATTAAAAGCATACCAGTGATATTAACACATCATTGAGAAATGCCACATTGCAGTATTCTAAAACTACGAGGAAAAAGTTCTAACTCCTGAGCTCTGTCTGATGTCTTACTCTGTCTGATGTGGACTCTGTAGGAGTTCATCCCCCAGTAGACTCTCCTGCTGTTGTAGAGCTGTTTTCTCATGGGACTGCCCACCTCCCATGCTTCATGCAGTTTGCCAGGGATGCTCACTTGCATCTTTCACTTCATATAGAGGTCCCTTTAACCTGGCTAGTCCATGGCCATGGCTTCCAGGACAGATTTTGCCCAAACAGTCCAGCGATCTTTCTCCTGCCTCTGATTTCCTGATGAATCTCTCAGGCCCTTCTAGGCAGTGCTACCCGCAGTCTGTCCTCAAACCCGAAGCAGAACATACCATGTGTCATGTTTGAATGTGTTAGATTGAATGTCTGAACTCAGAACTGAGTTGGGATATCAGGAAGCATGATCACCGCACATATTGCGTAGTGCTGACTGCCGCAGTGCTCTTGCTTGGCCTCATTATTAGCTGCATATCCTTTCCCATTGTTGGATTTTTGTGTCCTCATCTGCAGAATGGGCATAATGATAAATGCATCAACTACATAGAGCTGTTTTCTGAAGTAAATAGGGAGTTCTTGTTAATACTGCCTGGCACATCAAAAGAGCTCTAGTAATGCTATAGATTCTTGTCATTGTTATCGTTGTTGTTAATGTTCCTATTATTATTACTGTTGATGCATAGTAGATGCATGTTCTAAGTCTCAATAACTCTCAAAGGATGGCATAAATTTTACCCTATTTTTATCTTTCAGATAAAATATGTATAAACAAAAGCACTCAAATCAATTACTATTTATTTTTTTCCATATTAATCCTATCATCTGCAACTCTCCTTCTTGGCCAATCTAAATCCTTGGGAAAGAGAAGCACTGAGCCACCTTTAGTAAGTGGCAGTGAATGGGAGCCATTCATTCATTCACTCATTCATGCATTTATTGAACACATATTTGTTAAACCCCACTATGTGCCAGGCTCTGTGCTATCTCCTTGATGAAACGGATGGATCATTATTATATTTAATAAATATTTTTGTTCTTCTTTAAGACGATATTAATTCAAAGAAAAGTAATACCTATAATTGCTGTCATCTCCTGGGACCTCAGCATGAGGGAAAGTTTTGAGGCCCTTCCCCACTACTCTGGGGAAGGTGTGAGGATTCAGGCTACCTTTGTCCTGGGGATAGCAAAGGGCATAGGACAGCTGGCTGAGAGGGCAGACCTCAGAGTGACCAGAGGAGCAGAGGAGGAAACAAGTTCACTGTGGGGAGGGTTAAGCTGGCCATAGTGGAGATGGTGTCTGCCATGTTGAGAGTGGCCTGCAGGGCTGTGCCCAGCTTGATTTGGATGAGGCATGCCTGTCCCACACCCATCTTCTCTAGCCACTGCTCCTCTTACCTCCCCTGGATGTCTGACTTGGAAGGAATCTTGCAAGGAGCCCACCTCTAAGGCATCCTTTTAACTGTATTGCTGGCCTGTCTTCTGAGCAGCTTATATAGTGACAGGCCAAAGAATTTAAGGCTGCTAACCTTCAAGGAGCCTAGAGACCAACACAAAGCACAGGAGTGAGCAGAGATCAAAGTCAGCAAAAACAGCCCTGCATGCTCAAGGGATCCTCTGTGTTCTTAGGGACAGGAGTAGTCAGAAGAAGTGAGCCAGTGTTGGCCAGAGGAGTAAGAGGATAAAGCAATAGTTGCATCTATTGAGAGATGACTATGTGCCATGTGCTGTTCAAAAATTACATGTAGATTAAGTTCTCACAACAGTCTGAGGAGATGACTACTCTCATGATCCACATTCTGCAGATAAAGAGATAAAGGCACAGAGATGGCTTCACAGAGAACCCAGCTCCAGTGTGGATTAGGCCTTGCTGGATGGCTAGGATTTAATTATGCAAAGAGATTGGTGAGAGCTTTCGAGGAAGGGAGGGGGAAAGACATGCAGTCTGTGTATGTTATCCCCTTAACTAAACTGGTAATGCCAGCTGATGTTCAGAGTCAGGATTCTTTGAAGGTGCAGTGTCTTCAGTAGAGTTTGGTTACTTTAGAAATGTGGGGCCCTGCTCTCACTCCACTGTATGTGCTGGCTGCGGGCCTCTGGCAATGCAGGTGGACCCTCAAGTGCAAATCGCCAGGAAGATGAATGAGAATTGGCAGCTGTATTTAATTATGCAGCCTTCTGCAATGTGCCTACAACAGACATTTTTCTTACGGAGAGTAATTATTCTTACCGTGCCCATCTGAGTGAGATTATACTTTGGTAATTGGTTTTGAATCCTTGATCCATTTTTATTTGAGCCATCTTGCTGGAATCCTTTCTATCAGTGTTTGTGAGCTGAAGCCCAGATGCTCCTGCCCCTAAGACACAACTGAACTGGAATCTTGCTTCTGCTCTTCCTGGAAACCTAGGGGAGGGAGTGTAGGGAGTGCCCAGGGATGCGCAGACTCTGGATTGTGGGATATGCTTGCTTGGCACTCTCCCACCCTGCTGAGAGGTCTTTATTTTATTCTTTTGCCTCGTATTTCTGATCAGAGTCTTAACTGATTGGAACACAGTTGTACTTTAGGCAAGGAGGTGACTTCTGCTCTGTCCCACACTAACTGCTCTGCTTACTGACCATTTGATTCAAATTCAAATCATTCACATGTAGCCAGACACTGGTCTACGTGGCTGAATAAAGCAAAGTTTATACACTGGTCAGCCATATCCTTCTCCAAGTCTCTGTACCCAAATGTGTCATATAAATATAACTCCTGCATGAAACTCGTAAGATGCCATGAGCAATGCATGTGATGGTAATTGGTAAAGTGCTCTTAAATTATGTGTTAACTTATAAATGGCAGAGATGTTGCCAACCTGGCCTGAACTCCAGCAATGACTCCTGTGTGACCTTGGGCAAGTTGGTTTTCCTTCCTGGATTTTGGCTTCATTGTCTGGAAAATGAGGGGACTGTGTCTGATGATACTCCTGCTTAAATATTTTTGAGAATATATCTGCGTGTTAGGGTCTTTTGTCTGGACAAGAAAATAGATGATTGCTTTTCAAATTGAGTGTCCATCAGTATCATCTGGCCATGACAGACCATAATCTCGCTAAGATTTCTACCTTCTCACTCCCATCCTCCAGGGACTCTGGTCCAGTAAGTGTGAAATTGGACCTCAAAATCCTCATACTTTTGCAAAAATCCTAAGGGGTTAGTCCACAAGTCATCATTTGGGAACCCCAGAATAGAAAAATAATACAGGAGTGAAGGAAACAGCTAATTGCATGGACACCTCCTTTTGGGGTGTCTGGGTTTCTGATGAGTGTCCTTTCTTTAGCTCCATTTCTTTGTGTGCATCTCATGTGCTTGCCCAAATGTGCAGGCACACGCCCACTCCCATGCACTATTACAAACAATATGGGTTGAAAAGTTTGTTTTCTGAAAAGCACAATATGCTGGAATCTTGGCAGAAAGAAAATTGTGTTATGTGTTGAAAGCATCATCATTTGCCTTGTGTGAGAGCTTATGGCTCGAATGGCTTGAAGGACTGATATTCTGTTTGCAGAACGTGATTTATAATCACATGCACACACAGGCACGCAGACACATACACTTGAGTATGCTCCCACACAACAAATGTGGTAAGGAAAAAGCAAAGAAAAATCCAAGGAATCTGTGCCCTCTGCAGCAGGGAGCAGGGGATGCCAATGTGTCAGTCATTTTCACAAGAAGGGCTGTTGCTTCCTGTTTTCAAAACTAAAAGAAAATAGGAAAACATAGCAAGGGCTTCTTCTGAGGCAGAAATGCAGTAAGGGGGGTGGAATGCTGGATGTCTTTTTCTCCTAGACCACTTTCCCTCTGTGGAATAAGACCCCTGGCTTTCCGTTCTTCCTTAGTTGCTGGGAATCCATTAATTCCTAAATTAACTTGACAACCTCCACTTACTCCAAGGTGCCCCCCACTGAACAGTATAGGTTCTGAGCAGTGAGATCCAGTTCTGAGCACAGAGTAGAGACAGTTAAGAGCCCCGTTTGACTTTCACCTGACTGTCTTTAGAAGAAGTACTGTTCTGCCTATTCAGAAAGAAAGTGTGCCTGAGAAGTAATTTCCTCCCTTTTTTTCTTTAGAGCAGAAACAATTGCTTTTTGCAGGTAGGGCCCCAGCATTCTCTTTTGGATGCAGTAGTCATACATTCACCGTTTGCAGATGCACAGTCTCTCATTTTTATTATAATTGTGGCATATCTTTAATTTGCATGGCATAATGCACTTAATCCATAATTCTAAAATATGTGACTAGCCCTTGGCCTCATCCTGCTCTCCCACCACAGAGGCAGCTTGGTGTATTTATTAATATAAATTTGTACAAGCTAACAGATTGCCATAAAGGAAAACAGAATTTCTCAACCAGTTCGGCTAATAGCTGTGTTCCGGCAAAGGGCCCCGTGGTACGTGTTGAACAATAACCACCTCTCTCCAGCACTGCTTGCAGCTTCTAATTGAATTTCTATCCCGTGAATATCATGTTGCACCTATTCATCTGCTCCACTAAGTCTTCCGATATTAAACAAGTTCTTCCAGGTTATTACTGTAATACAAATACTGTTAGACAGTTGACTTGCATTAAAAATTCACTGCCGTGGTGAGGTGAACACAGCAATGGGAGCTTATCCTGAACAAGGCCACTCAAAGAAATCACATTAATAGGGGTGAGGATGCCATGGGCTTATCTCATTTGCTTCCTCCAAACCTTCCTTCTTTGTTTGAGTGAGAGCGTTTGGCCATGCTGACAAATTCTGATAAACGACAGAATACCAGACATTTCCGTATAGTTCCTGGTTTGGCTGTAGGTATCTGCCATTCTGATCTGCCACTGAGGGGCACAAACATCCTGCTGAGTTTCTCTTTTACTTCCATTTATCCTTTGCTATCTTGTCTCCAGCACACACAGGTCTTTTCTGGTGACTCAGACGGTAGGGAATGTGCCTGCAATGCAGGAGACAAGGGTTGGGAGACTGATCCTCTGGGTTGGGAAGATCCTCTGGAGGAGGAAATGGCAACACAATCCAGTATTCTTACCTGGAGAATCACATGGACAGAGGAACCTGGTGGGCTACAGTCCATGGGGTCACAAAGAGTCAGACATTACTGAGCGACTAACACTCCAGCACATGTTGCCATTCTGGTTGATGTTGGGAATATCTGCTGCTGAGGGCTATTTTAAAGGTCTTACTGTTCCCTGGACTGTGTATCTTGCTCCCTTTCCAATGTTTATTACCTATACTTTTTGACTACTGTAGGCTGGCTAATTCACCAAAGTTTGGGGGCATCAAAACTATGGAGGCCTTCTAAAACTCCCAAGAGGTAATTTTCTTAATAAATGAAAGCAGCTCTGATGTGTAATTCAGACAGGTGAAATTAGGAACGGCTACTGTCTATTCCAACTCTGTGAAAGTGTCATAATGGAGGACAACTACTGCCTGCTGACCCTTTAGGTTGTAACAACCTCAAGTCTGCTTTGCCATGCTCCTTCCCATGTTCCTGGTTACAACTCTCCTTCTCATCATTGTCCCTTGATATCTACCCTCTGTGATGACTTCTCCATTCATAATGGAAGTCACTGTCAGTGCTTTGACCTCATAGTCTTAGCTCTCTCTTTCAGCCACCTGCTAGCATTACCAAATCTTGGTTCTCATCATCATTTGGAGCTGCCTTTTTTATAATAATGTGAACCCTGAAATTTGCCTCTCTGACCACATTCTCTTTCTTCTACAATTTTCTCATACTTTTATGTCTGCTGAATTTGTGTTTTTATTTGAATACATGATGTCTTTTATTTTTTCAACTCCTCCTTACCTTCAAGTTCTCAAGGCACATGGCTTATCATGCTTAAGACACTGTCTTCTTCAAAGGCAAGAATCATGTTTTCTACATACACAGTACTTTGCTTAAAATAAATGATCAATGAATGTTTGTCAATATGTAGATTTTTTTCCCCAGGAAGTCAAGAACATTTGACCAATCAACAAAATCATACCCTATCTTGTATTTTGGGATGTACATTGGGTCAAGATGCCATCTTGGCATGTAAACCATTATTTGCACTTTTTTTTTCACAACAGTGGTCTACATGAACAGTCAATCTTAAGTCCTGGCTCTGCCACTGAATAGCTGTGTGACCTTGGGCAAGTTACTCCTCTCAGCTTAAACCTTCCCATCTTCAAAATGAGGCATATTTGGAACCTGGCTCTCAGAGACACATTTGTAACAATTCCAAATAATTGCTTTTGAAGTTGGATTTTTTTGTTTGTTTGTTTTTTAGGATAAAATTAGGACAGAAACAGGTATGCCTCTTTGGATACATTTGTGTAATTTAAAAGAATGTCATCAAGCTTTTGGGTTCTCTGTAGCACATGATTATCCATAAAGGAGATGCAGTGTCCTTCCTGAAATCATTATGTTTAAAATCTTTTTAAGTGTGTAGAGGGATGGGATGGGGAGAGAGGTGGGAGTGGGGTTCAGGATGGGAAACACATATACACCCATCATGGATTCATGTACAATGTATGGCAAAACCAATACAATATTGTAACTAGCCTCCAATTAAAATAAATAAATCTATATAAAAATAAATAAAATCTTTTAAAGTATGTAAATAATACAGAAGCTTTGGTCTTATGTATCTTAAGTACAAATATCTGCACATTTTTTGCACATTGGATTAAAGTTATTTCCATCAGCAACAAACATCAGTCTGTTTTTAACCTATAGTAAAGATTTTCAGACCAAATGTTTATGTTTTTGAAGTATATTTCATCACTGGCTACAGTTTTAAATGGAACTTGACTACATTTTCATAGCCATAAATGGAACTATAAGTGCTGTTCCAATTCTGAGGCCTGAAACTTCTTTTTAAATATTTCTTTAAGAATATAGTGAAATATTAATAGCAATGGTTGTTTGACTTATGTCCTGTAATAAAGTATTAATTCTTTTAGAATGTACTATCTTCCAAAAATGTCTACTTTTAAAATGTATTTTTTGTTGCTAGGATTTTTTAAAAAAGATACATTAATTGCATTTTCTAGCTCATTGCATTAACACTTATTGTGAGATAAATTTTATTTTTTAAACTAGTGTATGTGTTATGCTCAAGATTGTAGGATGAAGATGGTACCTTTTTAAGAAATTTATTAATTGGTAAATGTTTAATTTAGTTTAAGACTAATTTCTTTTCTTAAAAGTTAATTATTTTCTCCTAAAAGTAGTCCTATCATGGTGTTTATATACTATTTATAGAAGGGGAACTGATTGTCGTTCCTAGACTGTTTTAACCAAAGCAAAGGAAAAGTAATTTAACGTCTGTGGATGGCTACTTCAGCAAATCATGTTTGAGGTCTTCATTTTTGTGTATAAAAGAATATATGCTGCTGTCATTCCTGTTTTCATTTTTTCCTAGCAACCTGTCACATACCTAGCTTTCTCCCCAAGCGCATTTTCTATACTGTCTTCATCATGGTTGCAAATTCCCTGTGTGGCACTAACCCTCATTCAAACCACATAATCACGGTGGTACCCCAGAGAGAAAACTTAATTATCACCACTTTATTTGCATCATGTAAATATGTGTCATTTGTCCTATTTTGCATGAGAAATATATTTGTGTTGTAATTAAAAAAAATGACACATGATGATAGGGTCCACCTTGTAAATTAATTGTGTTATTTACATTAATAAATATTTGTAAAGTGGTTAGCATAGCTCTTGGAACTTAGTAAATTCTTTAAAAAGTGTTAATTGTTATTACTAGAAGTCACTGACCTGCTCAGTTTTCAAATCAGGGTTTGCCTAGATGCACCTCTGAAATCTCAGATTCAGCTCTCAAGTGTTGAAGATGTTTGAGGCTATAAATTGTGGCTGAGACCCAGCTGCTCTAATGAAATTCCTAGTTAGTTATTGCTACTGGCCTGCCCACGTCCATGAAAAAATAGATGGTCTCATGAGCTCAATGGCGCATATTAGAAATGTTTCCAAATTGTAAAACCTACATGCCTGTCTGAGTGAATAAGTGCCAGGCTGAGGGTCAATGCAGAACTTTACAGTGGACATAATTATTAGTGTTTTTGAATTTCTAGACACTATAACAGTGATGGGAACACTTTAGAATGGCTAGACTCACGTGGCAAAAGGAAAGTGGCTGTTTTTCACACAACACTGCCAAACATACGCCATAGACTCCTCAAGTTTATTGGGGAGTTTTTGAGCCATGTCTTTTCTCATTAGTATTACTCCATGCATCAAGGTCAAATGCCAATAAGTAGCCGATTGTATTTCTCACCTTAATGTTGTTGTTAGACCTGACATTTCTTAAGAAAAACAGCAAAGCTGCTGATGAAGGAAGATGTGGCTTCAATTGTTTTAAGTCACAAAGAGCAGGCAACATTCCTGAAAGGGAGTGTGTTCTAAGGATTGTAATCATCTCCTATTGTAACCAGTTTGTCCTGGAGAACATTATCATCAGATGTTAGTTACTTGCTTTGATTTTCCTGGTCACTGGGGAGTGGTGCTTATTTTCTTAAGGTTATTCTTTGTCTTTGGGTTTCTGCATTTTCTTGTACCTATTAACAAAGCAAGTCAGGTTCTAAAATATTTTTTTAGTTATGTGCCCTTCAAATTAATCTGTCAAATGATAGAAATTGCATGTCAATTAAAAATCTGTTTCTATGAGCATGATACCAGATACTCCAAAAGGCCTTCAGGTCCTTTTAGAAAATAATAATACTTTCAGTTTGCTGTAGAAGAAAGAGCCTGAGTTGGAGGTTAGGAGGCTTGGGTAGAGCTTTCCATGGCTCTGACCCTTGCAGATTGTGGAATGAAAAGGATGCCTCCTCTGAATGCCACACAACTCTGCATGGCGGTTGAGTGCTGGCGTATAAAATGCACACCACACCCCCGTCCGGGTCTAGCTGTACAGTATCTACAATTTCTCAGTAACTCTAACGTCTGCTTCACCACCACCACCCACCCCCACCATCCAGCATGCCCTGTAGTTTCCCACATTATTGTTGACCCTGAATATCTCTCATTCCTTTGTCTTTTTCACTTTCTCCATATTTCAATGCCTAGGCGCACTTCTTTCCAACCCATAGTGATATGTGTGACCTTGGACAATCTTATTGATCCCTCATTTCCTCATCTATAAAATGGAAACAATTTTATCATACCTTTTATGAGGATTAAGTCAGTAGTCAGTACACAAGTATTTGACTCATTATAGATATTCAATATAAATAATTTCCTGTCACTGTTAATTTAGCTTATTGTCATTTATTCCCTCAAGTCTTGTGTGTAGGGACCTGAACTGGGCACAGGGGATAAATTATGATCTGAACACATCTTCAAGAGGCCCAGAACCAAAGAAAGAAAGATGTTCACAAGTAATTTCAAGGCAAGACCTTATAAAGAAATGCTATATAAGGGGCAGAAAACAGGCTAAGAGAGGAGAGGAAGGCTAATTATACAGGGAGAGGGCAAGAAAATCTCCTGGGAAGGAATCAGATACCACACAGGATGTGCTTGCTCTATTGTTATCTACAGTCTCCAGTTTCAAAAGGTAATTTTGTCATTATCATTGACTTTGAAAGTCTTCTGTAGTCTCTGTGTTATAAAGTTAGTTTTCTTAAAAAGAGGTCTCTTTGGTAATAACATTTATATTTTGACAATTTTTTCCTTGTTTATAACTTGCCATTTTTTCAGAAAGGACTTCAGATGACCTGATAGTATCTTGACTGTCATCAAGATAGTCATGTTGAATCTAGCTTTTAAAGAAATATACACAGTTTTTTCAGTTATGTATGTCCATGAAATACTTTTGTCTTTTTATTGAGCACTAGCTTAGGGACAAGGGTATATAGCCCTGGAGATTTCCATGGAGAACTGTATTTCTTTATTTACTTTACAAGTATGTTGTGCCTACACTCTGTTGCTGCAACTGGGCTGTGCTTTTAAGGTGATGTTAGAGTATTCATGGTCTGCCCCTGGCAAGCCAATGTGCTGGTGAAGGAAGCATGTAAAAATCAGGTAAATTAATAGGCAATATAATGAAAGCTGGTAGTAAATGCTGTGAAAGAAATGAAAAGGTACTTTGATAAGGAAACGGATGTGGTGTGGGTACGGCTGTGGAGAATTCCATTATATGAACATTTTGAGCAAAGGACTTGGTACTTGATGTTCAAGAAGATTTACTTAAAACCTATGAAGAATTTGAACAATTGCCTCTTGTGTTTCTCGTCTTTAACTATAAACATCTGTGTGTGTGTCTCTG